>NC_082603.1:11252879-13652879 GCF_030936135.1 Gavia stellata
ATGCCTCATGAATGGAAGCTCAGCATGGACAAAACAGGAGGAATGCTTCTTTCTGTCATGAGGGAGAGGCTCTATTCTATCTGTTTTAGATCTGTGCATGGATATTGCTTTCCACATTTCCACATTGAGACAGTGTCTTTAAATGCTGTGCTTCATGTTAAATAACATAACTGAGATCTGGACTTTCTTCTACTTCCCCATTTTCTGCCCCTTCTCATCCCACAATTTAACTACTACATGCCTTCCTCTCTGATCTTGCAAGTCATGTCCGTTCTACCTCCTCCCCATTTTGTTTTCCTAGCTGGGTTGGGTGTATAGCTGTTCTCTTCATGTGTATTCAGTCAGTGGTTCCCCATGTTTATCTCTACCTTCAAGGTCTGATATGACTCTAGAATTATTCGGTTATCCTCTCTTTAAGAGTTACTGGATCTCAGACCATTATTTGTTCCAAAGGATTGCCAGTTTTGAGTTCTTATGGAGCTTTCCAACAAGAATGTTTATTTTCTGCTATTAAAATTTTATTTGGCTGAAATATGTACAATATTGATAAATGTTATATTCATGTGTACAGAATGTATGTTTGTGGAACTCGATGTAGGCAGAAGCACGTGGCAGTAAGATGCTGTGGGAGAAAGGACAAGCAGATGGTGACAGAAACCACTCTTTCTGAATTTGTAGTTGCTGCTGAGTCCAGATGACACGAAGAAGTAGTATTCTTGATTTGATTTTTCAGTAGGATATGTGGCAGAGTGAAAACTGTTAAATTATTAGAAAGAACTGCAAATTAAACCAGCAGAATACACAAAATAGTATGTTGGGTCTTTTCTTCTCATTGTACCCTTTGTGCTTTATCCTCCCATGTGTGGTTTGCTTTCTTGTAATAAGGGAAGTGGTATTTACAATAATTATAGTTCTATGGAAAAAGAGAGAACCTGTTTCTGAGATGCTGTTGAAATATTACCTGAATAAAACCAGAATTAAAAAAACAATCTTCATTACTTCACTTTCATTAATGTCTAAGCTACACTTGGAGTCAAAGAAACATCAGGAAAGATCAACCACAGATAAACTGTGAATGTAGCAGTGTAAGTTTGAAGAGCTTCTAGATAAGTTTCTTAACATGTGTTAAGTCTGAGGTCCAAACTGTACTGAAAGATCATGCCTGAGGAAGAAGCAGTACATTTCTACTACTGCCACCCGAAGTAACCCTTGCAACAGAACCATCAATGCCCTGAGGTATGGTGTGGCATTCTGAGCAATGAGTGCTCTAGTGGTCACTTCCAAGGGGGGGAAGTAAGCAACTGCTAGATACTGGAATAAACACTCACAAAACATTCCTAAAGGGCAAAAGAGTGGTAAATATCTGAAGTCAGTGACTGTAAGGCTGTATGAGTTCACTTTATGAGCTATTTTTTAAGTAAACCTTAGCTACTCAAAATTTAAAATATTATGTTAAACTGCATATTGCAGCAAAATTCCAGATTCATTACATTTCTGCTGTACATTGTTCCACCTCTCCTTCCCTTTCATTCCAAAATTGGAGACCTCCGTTAGAGATTCAGACAATGAATCCTTTTATCTAGCACTTTACATTCATTATTCATTGTGCATTGTCAGTGGATTGCTACTTCAGGCCTGAATTAGAGATAATTAATCTTAGGAAAGCATTTGTAATTTCACACTTTATGAAGCACTGTTGTCTCAGCACAGTAGTGCTGTGCTGGCAAAATACTCTAATACTCATTGTTGCTATGCAGTATCACATCTCTTAATATCTATGTGCATTCAAGTCTTCATTTTGCTTGCTTGTCTGTAGGTTTATGTTACAGCAGTCATGTTTGTGTTTTGCTTTGGAAACACTTTTTAGTATTTTTATTTTATACAGAATTTCAAACAGAAATAGGTCCAATTTTCATTTAAATGGTGAGGTTAGAAAGACCTTTATCTTTTTCAATACTGAAAAGGAAAACTTGGAAAAGTGATGGGCTTCAGAGCAAGAGGAATCTAGATTCCCAGCTTGGCATGTCACTTCAGGTGATGAGTTAAATTGGTAGCTGGTAATTGATCAGGTACGGTCTACACTTCGAAGCTAAGGCCTGATGTTTTCCATCCAGTGGTCAAATGTTTCTAAACCTCTTGCTATGCACATAGCCTTTTAGGAGCTCTAGTTGCATGTGTGGACATGTATGTAAGAACTTTACTCAGGAAGTTTATTTCATCTATTGCAACTTTTTTGTTTAGTTTACACATCTGCGTAGGGAACAGTTCCGGCTCTGTATCTTACAATAGCTTAGAAACTATTCTAAAAATTTCAATGTCTCTTGACAGTGCCTACAACTGATATTTCTAGAATGCTGAAAGAATAAAATTATAATCTATGCCCACATGAAGGTACTGGAGAAATGATTCAATACAAAGTTACCAGAGATCCCTTAGTTGCACAGAGAGGGGAATATTTTGGAATAAGTATCAGTGTATGCTTGTCCTTCTACTCTTCCTTTGTATGCTGTTGATAGCAGTAGGAGATGCATATCTGAGAGCTAAAAATGGAATTTTTGTTTCACTTGGTGTTCTTACTAAGTGGAAAAAAAACTGCTAAGGGCTTTTAAATGCTCTCTTAAGTCTCTTAAGCTGTATTTGCTTAATTGTTTTCAGGAATTTCACAGTAATTACTAACTAGGGTATAATGCTTACAGCAATGAAATTTTTTGATTACGCTTTTCATGAAAACTGGCACATCATAAAAACATTTAATATAATTTTTGCTTATTACTAGGTTTTCCACAGCAAACATAATTCCTTTGCAGAAATGTTAATCTTATCATAGTCCTTGAAAATAGAAATTGGCGAAAAATAATTAAAATTTTAAGAGTGTATTACACTGTGCAATTTGTGCTGACTAGAGAAACACACCTCCAACCTGAATTACCCTGTGATCCTGACCTCATAAGTGGAGTCAAGAATTAGAATTTATTGTTAGTCTAATTAATGTCCTACCAGTCTAATCAAAATGCAGCAGTTTTTATTGTTAGCCAATTACAGTGATGCTAACACTTGTCTAATTACTGCTAGTTCCCAGTCATTGATGTACACGAGCTTCTTCACATCAATCCCATTCAGGCTCACCCTTCCAGTTTCCTGAGCTCTGCTGGGAGGAGAATGCTGGTGGTGGCTCTAGGTGAGATATGCTGGGTGCTTTCAAGCAGTCAGTTGCTAATGCTTAGTGTTGGTCCAAAAGTTTACTGATGTTAATCATGCTGGGTTTTTTTGACCTTTATTGTATTTGCTATCATTCCCTTAAGACATTGCAGTTGCCCAAAGCAGAGCTCAATCTAAAAGCAAGTTAGACACAAGTCATCTGACTGTAATGACTTCATTACAGTTAAGTCTCTCAACTGCAAAGCCTGTGTTGCTACAGCTAAATCCAAGCTCAAAAAATAAGTTCAGGCCAAGAGAAGTCCAGCCAAAACGTGGAAAGTCTTCAGGCCTCATGTTTCTAAGGCAGTCTGAGGCCTGTGGCCTGCTAATAGCAATGGCAATACTGTCTTTATAGGCCTACAGATTGTGTGTGTTTGAGATAAATCTGTGTGCAACGCGTATACTAGAGAGGGGGGAGGATAAGCTGACCTTTCAGGTTGGCTTGCTGAATGATAGTAGCCGAAGACAGAATTAGTTTCCTTGCAAAGCTGTAAGCTGTTACAGTTGTGATGAAAGTACTGACATCTCTTCATATTGGCCAGGCTGTAGTAAACCACAAGCGAAGGACAGCTTCTCCTGTGCAGTCATCTGGTCTGCGGCAGCTCCTGGAAAACAAGCCTTCTGATAGCTGCCGGGTGCCATGTGTAATTTTGACATGCACTTGAAAGGATGTTCTTAAGCTCTTAAGATCTTTCACTGCGGCTTCCATTTTTCAGTGTAAGACGTTCTTTAGTGTTGAGTCATCTTCTGTTGATGAAGCGTGGAGGTTTTTCTCGTTGTGTTTACAGTAGCCTCCTTGTGAGCTGACATGGCTTATTACACTAGGGGCTTCTGATCCGAACTACAGCAGTTTGGCAAAATGGAAAGATAATCCATTCAGAAAGAAAATCTCTGCAAGCTGTTTGAATCTGGTATGATAGGGCAGAGGTTCTTCAGAGGCCATAGATTGGGTGGTTTTTTTGGGTTGTGGTTTTTTTCCTAACCTTATTGTTGTAGGAAGTAAATATCTGTGAAACTGAAATTCTGGATTTCTGGGAAATGCTATTTATAGTGTTCTGAGGTTAGATCCGGACCAAAGTCTAACGGAGAACCTCGAGAACGATATACAGTAAATCTTCAAATTGTCTGTCTTTGTGTTCGTAAGGATCAAAAAAGACTCAGTTTTTCTGTCTTGCTTTATTTTATTCAAGTAATGTTTGAAATATTCGGTTTAGCTGAAGCTGTGACAAATTTGTCACTCTGCTGTATGAAGTCTAGCAAAAGTATAGGGAGTCGTGTTTATAAAACTTAAGTCTGTCCTTTCCTGAGAGCAGCTGCTTGGTCTAGTCTACTCCAGGCTGTTTAATAACAAATTAGAAGTACTGGGAATACCAGCCAAAATACACAAACAAAGTTTTGTCTTTCTTTCCTATGTCTTGATCCTAGGTCTTTCACAGTCCTGAGTCTAGGGCTTTATTTTTGTTTTGTTATTCCTCTATGAGAGGTATTGATTTATGTCGCTCTCAGAGGTGTAGCTTATAAAAAAAATTTACTCCAAAATTTGCTTGTTTAGGTGTGTAGGGAAATACTCCTGGTATAGGTAAGTTAATAAGCCTCTTGGCATATTGGAGCAGTCATTAACGGGTGCAAGCTGCCTTGGTTTTTCACACAATGAAACTTTGAATCTTGAAATTGTGCTTTGGTGATTTCTCCAAATGTTAGAAGTAGATAATCTGTGTAAAGTTTTCAGTCTAAAATTCTGTCTACAGCTTTGATTAAGTTCTCCAGTGTGTTTGGGGTTCTCTGTCTATGTCTAGTCTTTGTATCATTTATAAGGAATGTTCTTATCTCACTGTTACCTAGAACTTAGCGGAAGTGTGAACCTTCAAGACGTGCCCTTATACCTGTCCCTTTTTTTCCCTGCTCCCAGGTACACACTTTCATTAACTGTTTTTGGGAGAGCGGGTATAAAATTTGCCATTTGTTGGTCTCTTAGGTTACGGGGAAAGACAATTATAATGTCATGCCTTCCCGGTACTTCCTCAGTTAGTGTGCAACCTCTCTTATTTAGAACTTTCCTAAGTGTTTCCTAGAAAAAGCATTAGTCCTTCATGACTGTACCAAATACTAGGACTTTAGTCTATTGTCGAAATGATTAGAGAGCAATGATTAGAAAGCAATGTTTCTTCATTCAGAGTTGAGATCTGTAACAGATGCAGGCTGTTTCATCTCCTTCACTAAGTTCCCAACCTTAATTCATAAACTATCTTTATTGTCTTTTCCATCAGTGTTATTTACCTCTTAATACTTCTACATGTAATTTCATATATAGTACTCTTTTCTTCTACTACATCTGAAATAGCTTTATTTCTTGGTGTTAGCATTCCTTTCTTGTGACTTACCCTGCTTTGTTTCTTAAGTCCCCCACAGTCTCCTCCTTGAGTAACTGCTTCTAGCTCAGTCTGTTTATTTCCCATCATCCTGGCATTAATATACAAATAGGTGTGAGATGGTTTATTCCCTTTTTTTCCTTGGTAAGTGATTTTAATTTTGTCTTACTTTTCTCCTCCCCCTTTTCTTCTTACTATCTACAAGTCTGGCATTTCAGTTTTTGACTTACAGTTGTCTTTTTGTCAAAAAGTAAGTCTTGTATCCATGCCAGGCTGTTTGTTCTTATGCCAGCTCTGAAGACAGAAGGTTGAATGTCTGAAGGGAAGTAGTGGCTAGTCAAGAGCATATGTGTGCTCTCTGAGGACTGTGCTCCATGGATGAAGTCTCTAGACTTCTCCTTTCAGTTGCTTAAAGGAATGACAAACTTAATTTTCTATGCCACTATGCACAATAAGATGAGGTCTAGCAGATCATATGTGGACTTCCTGATTTGTTTGAACTTCTTTGGGGAGGGTGAAAGAAGGTGTGATTCACATGAACAGTTGCGCAGTCTGTTTAAGAGATGACCTCTTTGCAGACATTCAGTACTCAAAGTGCTGTTAATTCTTATTTTTGTTTCTGGGGTTGGTGGCAAGATATGCAATGGAGGCTGTTTTGATCATTTTGAGCTGATGGAACCAGGTACCAGTGATCTTCACAGCACATAAAGCATCTTTTCCTGGAGACTATCTAGAAAGAAATGATGTGCATTGAAAAGATATAACTGGAAAAGGTAATCTCATAAATGTGTGGCAATTACTAAAACTCATAGTCTGTCTCTATTATTTTTCTGGATAGCTCAAAATTTAATAGGCAGACCACACAGAAGTTGATGAGTGGGGGTTTTTGTTTTGTTTTGTTTTTTTTTTTTTTTAAATTATTATTCAGAACGTAATGACAAATGAGAGAGGAAGGGTTCCTTGAAGAAGTAACATTTTGGTCATTTCTAAGGGGAATAGTTGGTGGCAGTGTATGGAGATGCACATCTGAGAAAGTGAAGTGAGAAGGGAACCCAAAAGTAGTAAAAGGGAGTGAAAATAGAAAAACACTAGATCAAATATAGATGTGTAGAACATGGACAAGGACTCTAATGGCAGGAAGAAATTACTCCAGACAAAAATTGAAATTAGCGGAGAGTAATGTGGTTATCTGGAGGAGGCAAACATGAGATACATTTTGCAAAGTAATTTGGAGCATATGGGAGGTGGGAAAAAAAATGAAGAGCAGAGATGTCTAACTGTAAAAGGCCGTAAAAGTCAAGGTGACAGATGAGGGCTTAGAAAAAAGTGCTCTAGTAAACAAATTACAGAACCTAAATCACTTCACTTGCTGAAGGGGAGGAAATGGGAGAGAAAGAAATGGAGGTGACAATGAAGTTTTGATCCTGAGAGAGAGAGTAAAAGTGTACACATTCTTTATAATAGAAAAGGAAGACTGTAGCAAGAGGCTAGGAAAAAAGGTATGCTCAGTACTAGAAAGAATCGCTTTATGATAATGGTGTGGCAGGAGCGGGAGAGGAAGCTGACATTTGGGTTAGAACCAACTTGAAGGAAACGTGCTGAATTATTGCTGTGTGTTTGAACAGATATGCGGAGGTGGCAATTAAGTCATTGGAATACTTGTACTTACAATGGACTTGTTTCCTACGAGTGGGCTAAAAGAATTGATATAGCAGTGGATCAGTACATCAGAGCATTAGGAATATTTCTTACTGCAATGTTATGTCTTGCCGTGAAGTGATAACTCAAGTTGCTTTATGGATGCTATGAAATAATGATCACTCAATTTGCTAAATTTTTGTCACTTAATAAAAATGTCTTATCTCTTGTGCATAGATATTTGATTTAATGGATGCCAAAGCCCGTGCTGACTGCATCAAAGAAATAGATCTTCTTAAGGTAAGATTTGTTTAAAAAATGTGCAGCCATCATCAAAGTATATTAAGTTTTTTGTAGATATACTTGAGGTGTCCACTGTTGTCTGCATAGAGTTTTTATATGCCTCACTTAAGGAATTTTGTAATCTTTATTACTTTAAAAATTGACGTTGAGAAGTAAATCCTATAGAAAAGCATGTAACTTTTCCAATAGAAGTTTCTGCTAAAACCACAGTATTGTAAATAATTGTGTCCTGTGTACAGTAAAATGCTGATTTTAAAAATTGACTTTGCTGTTTCAGATAACAGTTTAGCAATCTATTACATAAATATATTGAGGCAAAATTCCTCTAAAACTGCAACTTCAGTCATCGTGTTGATCCTAAAATGCCATCATGTTCTTGCAAAATGTTTATCTGTAAATGCTTCTCATAAGCATATACTTTTTGTATCATGCTGAAATAGATTTTAGGGGTTGTTTTGTTTGCCTAACTAAGAATGTTTCATTTGTCAGTCTTAAAAGATAAAACGTGCTCTACACTAAAATGTGCATTATTATTCTGCTTTCTTAGCAACTGAATCATCCAAATGTAATTAAATACTATGCCTCATTCATTGAAGACAATGAACTGAATATAGTACTGGAATTAGCTGATGCTGGAGATCTCTCTAGAATGATAAAGGTAGGAATTAACTTTTAAAGAAAAAAAAGCTTGTAATGTTCAACTTCTTCGGCTTTTCTGTATGCTCATCACTGGGTGAAATGCAGTGAAAATGTCAGGAACAGTGGCGAAACGTGGAGTGTTTAGATTGACTTATTGTTTTAACGTATGCCCAATATTGATGCTTATGTAAGTATTTTTAACACTGTTTCCCAGAATGTAAGTGCAGATGGGGGCATAACTAGACTGACATTATATTAGCGCTGGGGAGAAGAAAAAAAACTATAAATAAAAGCACTGTCACCACCATTTAGAGCAATACATTTTGACGGCATTCCTTATTTTTGGCACAATTGTGTTTTGTGTTCCAATATTCTATTCTCTATAATAGTGAAAGCGAAGAAGTGCTGGCGTCTTATGGGAGAAGTTTCTTCTAGATCTTGAACTTCAACTGCTAACCACTTTAGCAAACAAAATAAAGATTAAAATGGAAATAACTGCATCATTTTATAGGTCTAGTTAAATACTTCCTTATCTTGAGACTAACAAATATTCTGAAAATATATTTCATATTTTGTTGAAATCACATGCAGTGAACTTATTAATATGTGGCTGTGCATTATGGGTAAATTGCTTTCTTTTGTAGTTTTTAAATGCCTGTTGTTTAGCTAATCAGAAAAATTTATCCAAGACCAGTTGTATAAACTTTGTATTCTGAAACTTACGTTAACTTTTAACTAGCTCTTTTATCTTTCTTTGTCATCTGACAACCACTTCCCCTCTTTTCCTACCCTTTTTCCACTGAGTCTTGGTTTTAGTATGTCCCTTTGGTGTACTTTCTTGTGTGCACACCAAATTTATTGTTGTCAACACAGCATAACTCCGGGAACAAATAATGCCAGTCAATTAGCGTTTGCTCAGCAACAACCAGGCACAGAACAGAGTTCTGCTGTCTTGCTTAGGACCTACATGAATAGAGAATGGTAGTTTCTTCATTAATGACTTTCATACTGATTTTTTTTTTGAGCTTTTGAAGAATATTCCCTTCTAGATTGATAATTGTAAGGTAGGACAGTCAAAATTTGGTTCTAAACAGGTTGACAGCGTTCTGTTAATATTTATATCCAAATCTGATATTTCTCTTCATCTCATGAATTATTAATTCTGTGGGCTTACATTTCATAAAACATAAAGGAAGGTTTGTCTTTTCTTTTGAATGTTCAGTTTTGACACAACAGTTATTAATATGAGTACTCTGTGACAGATTGCCTTATGGCATGTCTGGTCTTATGACCCATTGGAGCTTTTGCTTTTTCCTCTGCTTTTTAAATTTTTTTTCTCATTTTAAATCCAGTGTGTGAATAATGGCTTCTCCAGTGCAGTTGGCCTCATTACATCTTGTCCAAGTTGGTCGGTATTTTACAGGCTCGATCTTGGAAGCACTTTGTGATTGTCCTCTTAACACAGGGATCATGTTTAATGTAGCAAACTTAGATTGCTGTTTGATGTTAATGACAGCCTATCAGGCTATTATTAAATATGTATGAGGTGTCACAATGCACTCCGTCTTCATGCTGCTGGTGGAGGAAATGATTTGGTAGACTACTTGGACAGTATGAGTTTAAATGTGGGGCGCATCAGTTATATAGCGTCTTCTTAAAGAAGTATTTTAAAAATTGCCTGAAAAATAAATTGTATGTAATGGTATGGAAAATTCCTAGCAGAATGTCTGCCTGTCACACTACTAAGGTAAATAACTATGTTGTGTTATTAAAACAAAGAAACAATGCTTTGGTTTCCAGTGTTCTTTCTAGAATGCTGTTCTAAGTTTGTTGGAAGATGTTGAGGCAGCTCCAGAAGAGTCTTTGGGTACCAGGCTTGTTGTGTGATTTGTAGAAAGGATCAAGCATATTTCTGAAATTGTAAATGACCATAGCTTGAATGATACTGAAACCAATGTTAATGTGAGGGGAAAACTACTTAACTAGTTTACTTGGGTATTTGTTGTGAAATTATTGGCACATCAGAGAATTCTTGCAAAACTGCTGTGCCTCACAGTGCACCTTAATGAATTCTTTAGTTCTTTCCTTAATGAACCACATCCTTGCTGCCCAGCCTTTGTACCATCCCTCTTGTTACCTGTGAATAATACTGTTTTTGTCCCCATTGAGTAGACACCTGAGGAAGTTCACTTGGTGCGTTCATATGGATTCTAACAGAATTCATATAGTCTGCTGTATGTCCAAAAAAAAAA
Source organism: Gavia stellata (assembly GCF_030936135.1). Classification (NCBI taxonomy): domain Eukaryota; kingdom Metazoa; phylum Chordata; class Aves; order Gaviiformes; family Gaviidae; genus Gavia; species Gavia stellata. The sequence continues at coordinate 11,263,279 of NC_082603.1, forward strand.
GCAGCTGTGCATTGGCATTTACAAATCACATAATAAAATCAGAGGTATCTCGTGTTCTGTCTGTTTCTCTGTGTGTTTATGTATGTACATACACAGATTTAATCCACTTTACCTTATTTTTTTTAATTACTTCTGTCACAGGGAGATGTTTCAGTACAACTTCCATTCTCAAAAGTAGGAGGTTCCAAAGTTAAGGATGTCTTATCTTGCAGCTTTTAATGGCATGGTAGAATACTTGGACATGGCATGTCAGTAATACCGAGAGGCAAGCGTTATCAGTGAGGGGGAAATACTTGCATTTGACTTACAGATGTTTTTGCAGTAGAATATGTACCTCAGTACTATGTAACCACTATGTAGGGATGGTGAAAGAAGGAAAAATTCTTGATTTTTCTCTGTCTGAGAATTAGGCTGCTGGATACTATTACATCAAAGATTTTACAAGTAAATAATTAATAACTATTGTGCTAGTTCCCAGTTGCTCGTGGTCTGTTATTTGTCAGTGTCTGTGGGCTCTACTATGGAACGTGGTGATAGTACACCGCTACCAATGTTAAGGGTAGTTTATGAGAAAAATGTGCTGTAAAGCAGGTTTGAGGCTTGATCCCTTTTCCTGTTAGTCATGGTTCTCCACCACCACAAACAGTGACAAGGTGACAATTGTTCTGTGGACATTTTGTGGTTTGGGATTTTTTTTTTTAAAAGCAACAATTGATAATATTGGAAAAAGAAAATGCCATAAATAAAGAAGAATCTACTAATTGCATTAATCAAGAAAATACATTATAATGATTCAGTAAAAAGAGCTAGTTAGTAACGTCTGTGCTGAAGATGTTGAAACAAGATAATTTCAACTATGCTGCAGAATAATTAGCATATTATTTAGGATTAAATATGAAGTTATTAGAAAGGCTTGTAAGAAGGGATGTTATTAAGACACTAAAATGTTGTGGTTGTTTTTTTTTTCTTTAAATCAGCAATAAACTTCTAGGTCTGTTTCATTTCTACAGATATTTTTAGTTTTTCTGGCAAATAATCTTAGCACACCAAAAAAAAAAGCAAACTTTAAACTGAATATGTCATACAGACCTTAAAGAAGTTAATCATGTTTTGGGAACAAGCATAAAAGCTTTCATCTAAAAGCTGAAAATCTGTTTGCAGCTTTCTCAAGATAGATGAAGAATAATTTGAATTCTATAAAATGTCACCTAGGCACTTCACCCACTCTTCAGAGAACACTTTTTGTGTGTATTTTTTTCAACTTTAAATTAAAAAAAACCCCAACTATAATTAGCTAGGCAAAATAAGACAAATATTTTAAAATTTCTCATCAGTATGAAGTTCGTATTGATATCTCAGGTTTCTGTGTTTGGGAACAGTGAATTCTTTGTCCTTAAACATACTTCTTTTTTATAGGACAGTGAAAATACGGTGATAGTCACTTCTTTCCAAGCAACTGATGCATATCTAAATTGCTTGTTGCAGTAGCTGGAGCTCTGTTTAGACTTGCTTGAAATCTCATTGATTATCATTCTGATGTTTCCCCAGTGGTGGATATTTTGGGCTTCACTATGTGAAATTGCATCAGGCAATTTCTCCTCTCCACATGGTCTGGGATGCAGACCCTCCCTCCTCTCCCCATGCCAAAATATATTAGCAATGAGTTTTTTGGAACTTACTTGCAGTAATCCAGGGTTGACTAACTTGCCTGTGCTGCATTAGGGGACAGGTTGCCTTTTGTAAGAGCTTAAAGAGGGGAAGCAATTTTAGCTTCAGTCATTGGCAGCTTTGCCAGCCCAGAGCGCTGCTCCTGCCTGTATGAAGCAGCCATGACTCCATTGCAGAATCCATGTGACTGCAGTGTGAGTGTGTTATAGCGTGAGGTGGCTACAGGGTGAGATGACAGCCTTCGGGGATTTATAGACGTGTAACGGCAGTGGATTTGGAAGGAGCATAGGGGCACAGGGTAGTTATTACAGTCTGCCTTATGTTAAGTGTTCAGTGGTCTCTGTGAGGCTGGACAGCTCTGAATGGAGGGTTACTCACATCATTCTGAACTTGGGTGGTGAACAGGTGCAGGTCAGAAACTTCTGCATGAGTTGCTTTTGTGGACTTAGCAGTGCATCTTGCCCCACTGTTCTTGCAGCATGGCAAAGGGACATGTACTGCTACAGAAGCTAATTACTTTTGCTGTCTGCAAACTAGCTGCCCTGGATGGCAAGTAGCCCACGATTAACCGATGGGGCAATGATGATGTCTCCAATGTAGTTTGAATGGCAATGTTGCAGAAGCTGTATTCTGCTGTGCACACACGTGTGTAGCAGGATCGTAACTCTGTTTGCTGTTAGGGTTGCCAAAGATTTAGCTGTGTGAGAATGTGTTTTCAGTTTGTTGAAATAGAACAATTTTATACTAAAATGTTGCATGCCAGCTGCCTGCTTGAGGGTGTATATGTCCAAAAATGTTGTATGATTTAGTAGGTGGCTAAGGAAAAATATATTATTCTGCCAAGAGGTATGTATGTTTGTTTGTTTTTTAATCTATTTATTTTAAAATCTAGCAAGCATTGTATCTGTCCTTATGCCTTGAAACAGAGACTTAAAACTTGGAAAGGGGATTTTTCTTACAATAATGACTGTGAAAACTCACCTAAACTTAAATTCTTCTAACACAAAAGTTCATATGTGCTTAACAGAAATTACTGGAGCATAGGAGTCAGAGTGGAAAATTTCTGCACATGTGGAGCTGTGTGAACCTCTTGCATGTCTTAGTGCCGACAGCATTGTGTACTACCTGAGTGAGTATGAATGCTTCAACCTATAATATGGGTGACTGAAGTGGCTTTGCCAAAAAAAGCTTTTTCCAGATGCTTTGGATGGGCTGAAGCTTTCCTGTCTCTCAGAGGGTATTTATTCTTTCTAACATCATAGGGAAAGGAGTAATGTGAGATGAATGTGGAGAAGACAAAAGACTAGGCAGACAGAAGAGTAGACTGGGACAAGCAGCTAAGTGATCCTTAAGGGGAGAGAGAGGATCTGACTGGGAATAGGGAAGGCAAGTGGACTGGGACTAGCCGGTGAGCAGTTTTTGAGAGAAGGTAGACTGGGAAATTATGATACGAGGCAGTAGAGACTGAGGAGTATAAGAGAATGAGTATTAAGAGTAATGGATTGGGAAGCTATGAAATGGGAGTCCCAATAGTGGACATGAGCACAGTGATACTGGAGAAGAGCTAGTGTGTTGCCAGAGAACAGGACAGACTGGGCAAGGATCCTAGAGACAGACAAACTGGCTGCCAGTAGGGAGAGAGCCTGGATGGGATAAGTTGGATTGGCTGGGAACAGGATGTGATTGTGTAAATGGAGAAAATGAGATGAAATGACAGAATCAGGGAAGGGACAGGTCTGGGATGGGGGCAGAGAAGAGGCCGGCTGCGTAGGAATTACAGATCAAATACAGGGGAACACAAAGAACCACCTGTCCTGTAGTGTACTGCCACACGTAGTGTGGAATGGGACTCAAGGTTCAGGAGCATTTCTGTTCTGCTGCTGTTGGCAAATGTAAATGAAGTCCACTGGCCGTATGTATCCGTTACCTGCTGAAGGGTGATACTCTGTTGTGCAAGTTACTTGGTCAGCTGTAATACTAATTGTGGCTGTAAAAGTGCCAACTCTGATAAGCTGTGCATAGCAATATAATAGAGTGCCTGCATTTCTGTAGTTACTTCTATGCTTTTTTGAATTTAGGGAATTGCTTGTAACCTAAGGAAGCAATACTGAATCTGCAAAATCAAGCATTCAAAGGCTAGAAAATCCTACTACTGAGTATCTTGCACTCCAGCAAATTACAGGTTTATTTCTGCTTTGAAGAACCACTGCTCTATTCAGTGTTAAGGGTGCAGTTAGTCTAGGTGGGTAGGAGTCATGGTGGTGCAGTATGTGCACCGCCATTTGTTGCAGCTGTGCTGTCGCCTTTGCTGCAGTGCTTATTTTCAAGGCAGGGCATTCAAGAAAGACAAAGGTTTTATGGTTAATACAATTGAATGCTCTGCCAAAGACCGTCCTTTCTTACTGTCTTTGGTATTGTTCCTAGGGGATACTGTATAAACCACTTCAACCACTATTTTTTGGTGGGAATTGTAATTGCTTATTCTGTATTTCTGATAATAAAGGTAAAACTCTGCGGTTTGATTTGTAGAAGTATTGAGCATTCACAGCTTCATCTGTTCCAAGTGGAAACTGCGCTTTGAAGATGAACTGTTTCATGAAGCTAAGTATGTTGAAAAGGAGGTGCTTAAATTGGTGCCAGAATTAATTAACACTGTTGATCTTAATTCTTTGGCCCCGTTCTAATCTGTAAAATGGGGATACTACTACCTCATCATTTCTAAGACCATTTGTGAAGATAAACTTCACCAAGTTTATTTTATTAATTTGATATTCCAGTGATGCATACCAGGAAGTTGTGCCCCTCCCTGAAACTTATATTTAATAATAGGTTTTGAATAGTGCACAATAAATAAAGCCTAGAGACATTTTCGAACTGCTCATTAGGAGAATGTCATGAATGAATGAGAAAAGGGTCTTTTGGACGTAAAGAAAGAAAACGGAACTGAAAACTGCAGACACATACACTCTCAAGGGGGAGAAACTATGGTGACTTTAATTCTGAGATTTTTCTTGTACATATGTTTACGTCCAAATACTTGACATCATGATTGTGCAAAAAGTATTTTTAAAGTGGTCTTTTGTGCATGTTTATGTGTTTACCTTTTATGATACTGATTTATCCTGATCCATACATGCAAATTTTAAAACATGGAATCTGGTTCTTTTGGTTTTCAGCAGTATCTGTGTCTCTCTTGCACTTTTTTCTTTTTTTTCCATGACTGCTAAATTTAAAGAACAAAAAAACCCCACTGCCGCCCCTCCCCCTGCAGTGTCAGACCTCCTGACTCATAGTTTTTTTGTTTAGCATATGGTTATGTTTTATAATACAGAACAGATTGGCACCTTGCTGAAGCTACATCACTGATAAACATTAAAAGCTTAAAAATATTTTTTTCTCAATGTTTTTTTTCCACATTCTGTATCACCTTTACTCTTAGCTTCTTTGTGTACTCATTTTTTAAAAGACTTTAAAAAGACAGAGAGTAGCTTGAAGAAGCATATAATATGTTAGTATACTGTAACACAGTATGTGCTAATTGCAGATCAAAGCTAAATTATTGTTATGTGCCTTTTCCTAAAGGAGAAACCTGGGGCTTTGAACTAGTCAGGCTAATTTTTGCCATTAACCTTTTTTAAAGCTACTAAAAATCTTCTTAAACTTTTTTTTAACCTCCTGTAACTGAAAAAAAAGTGCATCCTTATTCAACTTTGTGTATATATATATATACTAGCTATGTAGCAGGTAAAAAAGGGGTGGCTGGGTGTTCTCAGGGGAAATGGCCACTCCATGGATGGAGCCATGGAGTCCTACAAGAAGAAGCAAAGGCATAGACCCCTGCCAAGGAGAGCTAGTTCTGGTAAGCTTTTGCTTCCCATATGTGTGTGTTACTGGGGTGTCTGACAGGTGCTTGACTGTCGCCTTTGTTCTCAACCGCAGGTAACCAAAACGAGAACAGCAGCAGCAGTTTACCATGTGCGTTACGTATATGTGCTGGTGGAAGGAAAGCTGACTGGTCCTGCAGTTTATAACCAGAGGGGTAATTGGGCTGGGTAGTTGCCAGGCAGCCTCGTTAGTTTTTCTGTGAATCGGCCTTTGTCTGTGTCTGCCACTGGAACAATAAGAATAAGTGGGCAGATTTTCTGCTTAAATAATTAGACTATCAACTCTGTTTTGTCTTGTGGACAGTCCCCTTCACAGACATCACACCTGAAGCTATTGTGTAAGCTGACTGGCTGTACTCGCAGGGAGAGTAACGGTGTCAGTCAGCTATGAAAAGTTAACGATGTTAAATTTCATTTAACTATTACACAGGCTATTCAAGTAGTTCTAACTGGGGCAGAAATGCTTGGGGTGTTTTATCTCTACCTGTACCCAGTGGTGCTAGAAATGTCTGGCTCCATGAACCTTTAAAGAGCAGTGAGACTTGAAAGTTTTTATGAAATAATAGTTCTGGGTGCTTTTCTTGTTTGAAATGTCCTGCAAACAATACTTGGAGATTATTTTTAGTTTTTCACACAGTTGTTTCTGAAAAACAACTTTTTTTTTTGTTTTGAAAACTGGTTTTGCAGTGTCAGTGTTTCTGCTATATGAATAACTTGCTGAGAATGAAGAGAGAAGATTTTGAATTTGTCTGCCTTATTTGTAGTAAAAAGAAAAAAAAAGTTAAGATGGTAGCCTCTGTATTTACTGTGTCATGCTATTGCTTTTATTAGGAAGTAGAGTTAATGATTCAAGCGCAAGTTTCACTGCTTCATGCTGTACCAGTTTTCCCAAGGGGATTTATTGGAGAGAGATGCATGTAAACAATTACTGTTGAATTTAAACATGTGGCTGTGTGTTTTAAGAAGCCGTGCTCAGTGGTAACAGCAGAGACAATGAAAATGATGCAGTATTGGAAATTTTGTTTTAGTGGCTCTGCAAGTAGATCTGATTTCAGTAGGTGATCTTTAAACACTGTATGTTCTTGCATGAGCAAAAATGTTAGGTAGAACAGAGGGACTGTAGGTAGACTACTGAATAAGGAAAAATGAATCCTTGCAAAGGCAGTTGGATAAATATATATATATAAAGTGACTGTTCAGAGCTTTCTAAGGGATCTGAATTTAATCAGGAGTCTTATTAACAGTCTGATTAATAGATTATTAGCATGAAAGAATACGAACTAAAAATGGGAACTACAACCATTTTGACTTGCATTTTTCTTACAAGGCTTTCTATTTCTTGTAAGTAGATGTCTTTATTTTGATTGTGCGTGAAAGAAGATTGTATTTGAGAAGACATTTCTATCTCACTTCTGTGGTGTGTGTATGTGGTGGGTTTGGTTTTTTGTTTGGTGGGTGGGGTGGTTTTTGTGTTTTTTTTTTGGAAAGAGCATAATTTCATTGTACTAATTTTGCCTTCTGATGCTATAGGAACTTCTGTTAGTACAATTATTTTGTCTATTAGTTTTTGTACTGTGTCTTAGTCTTTTATTGCTATTGATTAAATAAAGTTACTTCTTGTATACCAAGATCGCTATCAGAGGAAGTTTGATTTTTTTTAAAATGCATTTTTTTTTGTGGATACTGGAAGGGAAAAAATAAATGTATGGCATCATCAGTAACTGGAGATGTAAACAACTGTAAAAGGTGGAAAAAGAACTGGGTAAATATTTTTATTTATTATTATTATTAGTCACTTTATGGGCCGAGTACTTGTTACTTTCTGTATGTTTAGGTGGTAGATGCCAAGTTGTTTGGGTTTTTTTGGTATTTGTTCTATTTTTACAACTAAGAGACAGCTGCTACTCTTGAAATGTAGGCAAATTTGATCAGCATGTGATCAAATTGGATGAATGAATCAAGATGTGGTGGAAAGTTCTATTTTTGTTCTGCATAGAAAGCAAGGAAAAATGGCAGAAAACTTAGCACGGTCTAAAGAGATGGGCAGCTGAATTAATGAATGAACAGCAGCAGACAAAACTCCTGGGACACTGCTTTCCTACTAGAATTATATAGGCTTTTAAATAGAAAGTAAGATTTATATAGAAACTTCATTTCTATATACACGAGTCTCTGATCTTGACTCTGAAATGTAGAGATGTTGAGGTCTAGCTTTTTGACCCTGCACACCCTTGCCACTTCTGGTTTGTTTCTGTTGTATTCACAGAGTGAGAACTCTTGCTTGCCCTTCCATAATGTCTTATTACAGGTGCCTGATCACCTTTTTCTTCTCTCTGTTCTTTCTGCTAGTTTATATTAAAAAAGACTCCCAAAGAAACACAGGCAAAAGTGGCCAAGAGCTTCATTACGTGCTACTCGGAAGTTTCTTGTAATAATCCTTTCTGCATCACTTTCCTCTTGATGGAGCTCAGATTTCTTCCCACAAGTATCTGGTTGTTGAACCACTGTGTTCTGTCCCAAAACCCCCCAAACCCTTTTTATTTTTGTAAGCCAGAAGTGAAGTCATGAGAACAGACAGATGCAATCAAGATCCTCATCAAAATGTGAAAGAAAGGAAAAGGATTCTATTTAAAGCAAGGAAATGATCATTCTCATTTTAGTTTTCCCCCAGATCCTCTCTTTTGGAAGGCAACTCTAGCCTAGAGCATGCACAGTGAAAAATTCAGGTGTATGTTCTTGTGGGCTCGTTTGACAGCTTCACAGACTTTTTTTTTTTTAAATAATGACTCTTCAGAATTGTTTACATGATCAGTTTATCATCTTACTGCAAGAGATGTTCATAAACCTCTTGCTTTCTGTAGTCCAGTTTGCTGCTTAAACACTCACTGCTTTTTTAATTTTTTTTTTATTTATTCCTATTTTTTTTTCCTATTCAGTGAGGTCTAAACCAGGCTAAATCACACCTTAAAATTCTCTGAGACGCTAATGTCAGAACTGAATGCTAAAGTTTTTCCAAGCATGGTTACTGAGTCGTAGGCAGTCATATCTGAAATCTCTATTGAAATCATCTGTGCTTACTGTTCGTTACTCATCTGCAGGAAATCCTTTGTTTTCATATAAAAGCCAAACATAGTCTTGCATATTTTCTTTAAGAGTATTCTCTGAACTATGCTTGTTAGGCCTAGATAAGACCATTTGCTAATTGCTGTCACTCTTGCTTTCGGAATTTGACCTTTAAAGCATCATCTTTAGAAACTCAGTGTTTCCATACTTTTATACTGACTTTAAACTTTTGTCCCCATCTATCTTTTACTTAATTTTTTTTTATGCCTCCAAGAAACTGAATGGCATATGCTGTTTAGGTGCAGGGCAGCTATATTTAACTTTACTAGGATGGAAACGTTTGGAGAATGTTTGATTTTTCTTTTAGCATTTCATTAGAGAAAACGAGGAGAGTTCAGTTTTTCCTATAATGAAACTGCTTAGTCATTCTGTAAAAAGGGATGAAAAGACAAACTGGTGATATAACCTGCCTACCTTAAAGCTCTTTAAAACATTTGAATAGCAAATTTATGACCACAAAAAATTCCAGTTGCATTAAATGACTGAACTGCAGTTTTATCTGTACTGACATTGTGAAAAATGTTCAAAGTAGTTTTTTGTGATTCCGTTGTCAAAGACAGAGATGGAAAGTTAATGGGATATGGCTTTCGAAACACATAATTTTTGCTGGGAGACAGTCTGCTGCCTGAGCATGCCTAGTATCCTCTGTTTACCTGATAAAACACTAGCTTGCAACACTGCCCAAATTTTTAATACACATGTACAAGCAGTTCCCTGTTTGCCCAGTTTCAACTGTCTTGAGACTGATCTTTCACCTCAAATAGGATTATGTTTTTTTAATGTTACACCCTGTAAGGTCAGCGGTCTGAGGGACATCAGGACTGTCCTTTGAGCCTCAGACAGGTGGAAGAAGCAGAATAGTAAAATGTTGAAGATGAGAGTACTTCAGAAAGCTATATGTCAGGCTGTATTCCTTTGAGGTCAAATTTGGGCAGGTAATAGCAACTTGTATACAATGGGAGATAACTGTATTAAGTTAACTTGATTATGTGGACCTTAGGATGCTTGAAACGTTACAGCACTAGGCAGTGAATTGGTTTCAGTAGTAACTGTTTGTGGTGCTACTATGCTCTGCTACAATAGAGGTTTTGGCATCGTATCTTCTGCATTTTGGCTACCCCGTAGGAAGGGGGCAAATCCCACAACCATTGGAACTGCATTTTGCATTGTGGACTATTGTAAAATAGAGGAGCGAGAAAATACAGTTAATATGTGCTATATGAATTTAATTATAGTGTTCAGCATAAAACAGGTTTGACCATGTTTTCCATCAACTTATATTTCTTGTTAGAAGGTAAGGTTCTAAACAGAAATGGTATTCCTTTTCCTTATTGACTTTTCTCAGAATTAACACTGCCTGCTGGACTGTTTCCTAGAAACATACAACTTGTTTCAATAGCTGGTTTTGTAAAATCAATCTTTTTTGATAGTGGGGGCTTTTCATCACTATTTTTGCTATTGGTGGACAACAGCCCAAGAAAACATTGAGAATATGTATTTTTATGGAAGAAGACACTGTAATTAATTACTACAGAAAATAATGTTCAGTGAGTTTATTTTAAGATATTGGATTATTTTTAAACCTATACAAGCAAAAATGGTGCCTATTTCTTTGTTTAGTTTAAACACTGTTAGCAAATCCGGCAGTTCTCTTTTGCATCCTCTTTAGATGGATAAATTCTACAGGGTTAATATTATTGATGCTTTCAGGAAGAGAAACTTTATTATCATGAAAAATTATTAATGCCTTTGGTAGAATGAGACTATATCTTAAAAACTGTTGTTACATTGCATGCCTGCACTGTAAGAACCGAAGCCAATTTTGTCATGTACAGTCAGCTACAGTGTTATAGATGGCAAATGAATAAAATGTTAAAAGAATACTTGTACATAAATACTTTGAAAGTACACTGATGTACTTTAAGTACGTCAGAATGGAAATCTGTAATGGAAAATTTTCCCATTTCAGACATTTTGTGAATGGTGTTTCTTCACTGCTTGTGCTTAGATTTGAGTTAAAAAAAACATAATTCAGAATGCTTAAATAAAGTACCTAGTTATAATTATGATAATTTCAGAATGCATTTTAAATCAAAGAACTATGCTTTTATGCGCACATGCTTACATGTATTGTGTATTTGTTTTTAAATGAAAAGAAGCCTGGTCTCCATCTTCCTGTTGACATCAAACAATCCTCTGATATGCAAATCCAGCTATGGGGAGAACAGATACACAGGGTTTGTTTGGCTTCAGTCCAAGACTGAGAGAAAATTATGTTTAAAGAAGTAATTTATATGCTTTGCCTCATTTAAATGAAAATACATTTTGAAATAATCTCTGTAACTAAAAACATTTTGGTGAAATGTTATGATCCTTTGTATGACTGATGCATTTTGCTATAGCAAGTTTAAAAACGTTTTTCTCAAACTCCTGCTTGTCTCTGCCATGTGTAGATGCAGCTGTCAACTTCTCAGTGGCACATTTTAACATAGTATATGAAAATATTTTTATTTTTCCAGAGTAATAGATGTTTGTTATATGAACTTTCTTAGGTTGTGCATGAGTGTGAAGTGTGTGTGTACACATGCTATTAAAATACATCTAAGTACTTTGATTTCCATCTAAAATTTTGCTAGTATTAATGTTTTTCATGTATTTTCTTCATGTGTTTAATTTCTGTCAAAATATGAATTCTTTAAAAAGAGAGATTAAATGAGCAACAATCTTTCAGTCTTCTTACCTTTAGCTGCAAAATTTATTATGATCAAACTTGCACATTTTAGCATTGGCTGAATTCCAGATTTTCAGTATGTATTTTTGGAGGACTCTGTTATTCCAGTCCCTGAATATAATATTTGAAGGAGATGTGTGTAGCAGAGCATAATTATGTTTCGTGTAAGCTTTAACAGGCCATTGAACTGTTACCAGTGATTGGTAATGATTGTTTATGCCGGATGGAAAATATTTGAACAGTAGTTAGATCACTATGAAATTTTCAGAAATCACAGTTCCTTTAGTCCCCTTTTATGTATTGCAGAAGTTTCTAAGACTAATCTGATCATCTCTTCTTACATGATCTTTGTTTGTGATTGTGTGTCGCTACTATTTTTTCCTTATATTTAGAAAATGAGGATATGGAGATCAATGTTGGTGTGAGGAAGTATTTTGTTTGGGAAGTTCTGTGGCATATACCTTTATATCTGAACTTTGATTTGTTCTGTGGCCGCTTACTCTACGCTAGACTATTCTGACCGCGTTAATCCTGCACTGAGGATTGCTAAATACCATGTAAAACCTTTTTTGGGATAGCAGTTTTATTTCATTAATGTCATTTGTGGCTCTATGTGTTGACTGACTTAAACACATACATTGATGATACATGTATTAATATTTAAGGGAAAAGCTTTCTGCGTCAAGAAATTTTGTTAAACCTTTCTCATTAGGTTGTGAACCTCTTGGATTTTGTTCTTAAATAAATAAAAAAAATTCTTTTTTCAGTCATTTTATGCAAGTTTTAAATTTTGATATTCAGTGTCCATCCTTTTTTCTTCAAGCATTTTAAGAAACAGAAGAGGTTGATTCCTGAAAGAACAGTTTGGAAGTACTTTGTTCAGCTTTGCAGTGCCTTGGAACATATGCATTCTCGTCGTGTTATGCATAGAGGTAATACAGGATCAGAGATGGTTTGTCTTTACTAAACCTTTTACTGCCTGAGAACTAAGCTGGTTCAATGCAAATGACACCAAATGTCATAATGGAATCAGTTTTGGCAGCTGACACAATTTGTGTTTCTGTAATGATTTAGAAGTAATGGAAAAGTGTGACAGAGGTTCGTGGTTGTACATTTGTTGTGGTAGGCATTTGTTTGCAGCAATGGCTTGTGATACCAAGTTTTCAAAATAAGTGATAGTTCTGTAAGTGATGGAGACCCTGCCACTGCTACCTCTTTGCTTGCTCAATTCATTTTGCTGGCTCTTATTTTCTGTCCCGTTCTTATTCTTCTGTCTTTGCCCATTGTCTCTCTCAAGTATTGTTACCTGCATTCTTGCACAGCTATCCATCCATTCTTTTCAACTCTTGCACCTTTTTTTCTTACAAAAGTATTTGCCTCCTGCCAGGCCTTCTGGTGATGTATAGGCCCTTCTCCCACTCCCTTATCTACTGGATTGTGTGCAGCCGTGAGCATTTTCTCCCCTTCTCTGATCCTCTCCACTATTTCCAATCTCTGTGTCAAGTACTGTGTCCCAACAGCCCTTGTAGTTGCCAGCTATCCCTGTCAGGTACTAAATCTCTTTTACCCATTTTAAACCTCTGTACTGCTGTCTTTTCCGTGTGTTGTCTTCATTTTACCTTGTAACTCTGAGTCAAAGAAAACAGATCGTAGTATAGCTGCTTTTCAGATGTACGATTTTTTTTTTTTTTTTTTTTTTTTTTTTTTTGCCTTGGAAATCCCTCTGGCTATGAGTTGCAAGTTGTATCTGGGCTGTCTGGGTTCAGGTGAAATTACATGTCTTAGGTTGGTGGCTTCCTTCTGCTGGGATGTAAATAGCTGCCTGAATGCAGAAGTCCCTTGATCTCTGCTGAGCTTTGTCATTTGCAGCTAGAGATGTCGCACCCTTCAGCAGCTCAACTTAGATGCCCCTGCAAATGGCTTTCCCTTGTAATTCTTTTTTTCCTTTACGCATTTGTCCAGATATATGCAAGTGCGAATTATACAAAGAGAAGGACATAAAATTACAGATCCTTTCCATAGGGTATAGGTATCTTCCTTTAGTGCTCAAAACCAAAATGAGTTTCAATTCCTTCAACTGAAATACTACCTTAAAAGCTTCTGGCAAACCTATGGCAAATCTAACAATTCCATGGTTACACACCAAAACGAATGACAATTAAAGCTATTTTTAAGTTGAGCTGATACCTGTGTTGGATTGTTACACAAAGGGTGATCCAAACTCCTGAAAACTAGGTCAGATAGCAGCTTAACATAATTGCTTCTGTCTTACTCTCTAAAGCTTATAAGGTTTTGTAACTTTTTATTGGAAGCCTGAAAATGCTGGTGTTTGAAGGGTTATTAACCATTCCTTTTACTGTACCCATATTTTACTACGCAAACTGTAATCCTTTCTTTCCAAAGTTCAGTGATTTTCTTTAAATTTAGAGCCACAGTGTGTTGCTCTTGAGCTGAGTAAGAGCTAAGCACGCTTGCCAAACAAATATCAGGTCAGTTTATTTAGACTAACAGATAGGTACCTTGTTAAAAATCGCAAAATAAAAATCTTTGCTGTTGTCTCTAAAGGTTTGGATTAAAACTTAAACTGAATATTACTTGTGAAAAATAACTGTCTGGGGTATACATCATTATTTTTCTTTCTTGCTACTTGATTAGCCCAATTCCATTGCCGAGTTCAAATAACCATTCTCCTGAGTAAAACTTGCGTCTTTTTTTTTAATACTTGCTATTAAAGAGAATTGGTTACCTATTTCAAATAAGTAACATCACTGTGGGTAATCTGATCGGCAAAAGTGATGGAAAAATATGTTTTACAGTTCCTGGAAACATTTTTGGTCTGTTACTTAAGACATAATGTGAGGTTTTCTAGTTCTAATGGAAGTCCTTATATATAGCTTAGATAAAGTAGTAATGAACTCCCTGTATATGCTTCTTTGGGTGTGGGGTGAATGTGTGGGTTTTTTGTTTTGGCTTTTGTTGTTTGTTTGCTTGTTTTTTTAAAAATACTTTCCATGGCTCTCAATTTTTTGCTCGAGCGATGTTTGTACTATTAAAATAGTTAATTTAAAATTCCAAATCCCAGACTCGCTCTTTCTGAACAGCACAGTCAAATTTTCTTAATATTAGGTGTAAATAAAAGCCTCTTTTGGTCTATTATTAATAGAGCAGTAGCTTTTCTTGCAACCTCATTGTGACTTTTAAATTTCTTAATTTTTTTTTTCCAGATATAAAGCCAGCTAATGTGTTCATTACAGCTACAGGGGTAGTAAAGCTTGGAGACCTTGGACTTGGTCGATTTTTCAGCTCCAAAACCACAGCTGCACATTCTTTAGGTAAGTTTTCTCTGAGGTGGGGGAGAGGTGATTGGGAAGGTGGATTTTTTTTTTACATGGTGGATATACTGTGCCCACTCATGAGGAGGAAGGAAATGGTTAGGTCCAGCTAAAGCTTTTCTTAGAAAATGTAAAAAAAAAAAAAAAAAAGGTCAGCACCATGGACAAATACAGAAAAGCTGTAACACTGAGGTGTCACTTTCAGCAGTACTGCTCGTTTCCGCCCCCGCCGCCCTTTTGTTTGAATCATTTAATGTACATTCCTGTCTCAAAGCAAGTCTTCGTGACAGTAGTGTTTTCTAGAAATGCAAGGAAAAATTAAGATCAATAATATGGATGCATTTTTAAAAATTAATTTGAACTTTAATCACTGTTGGAAAGAATCTTGTAATTCTGTGTGCCTGTATGGGTAGCATTGATGACATGTTGGTTATATGCTTTGAAAGGGCCAACAGAGGAGCTTCCCTGTTTTAAGGTGGAGTTTCTCAATATAAGCTAAATAAGTTGAGGAGAGATCAGAATTAGCCTTTATGAACCATAAAGACTTTAAAAACAAAAAAACCCAAAACAAACAACAAAAACAAATCTCAGAAAACTTATAAGAATAGAAAAGAACTTTCTGAAATATCCAATTTATTTTTTGCTAGCTCATAAAAAAATAACATTGTATTATCTTTTTCCAAACAAAATTTTCATATAATTCGTTATCTTTTGAGTAGCATGTGGAGACTAGGATGATTAAGAAGCCTTTAAAGAAGAAAAAAAAAAAATTGGCAGATATTTTAAGTTTAAATGTAGGGAATGGACAAATGACAGAATCTAAGAGGATCTCTTTAAAAGAGAAAAGCCTTGTAAATAAAGTAGCATCTGCTTTAAAGAGGAGTGTAAGAATTCGTGTTTATAGTATGGTTACGTAGGTTTTTTTTTAGTTAAGAAAAAAATTCTTTTCCCCTGCTGAAGTGGCTATGTTTAGTGGTTGCTGAATTCAAGCCTGTTCACTGAGTGCAAAGGGTGTGAAACGAACTTTTAGACCCCTCAAGAGCGGGGCCATTGATGGCAGCATCCAGAATTGTCTCCTGTTCCTTGTAAAGGGTATTAAGGCAGGCAAAAAGCACCTTACTGATACTTGAATACAGATAGGTAAAATCAATTCAAATGCTGCTTAGTGAGAATTTGTAACAAATGACAGTGACAATTCTGTAATTAGGCATTTGGATATTTTTATATGTTTGACAAGAGTGCATGATTAGGAAGATGGTATCTAAGAAAGCCAAGAATGGTTAAATAATACTTAAAATTCCTATCTTAGGGCCATGGGAGGACACACAAAGAATTGTGTTTGCTCAGATGCTGATGTTTCTAACTAGACTATGAAATATCAGACTTCTTGGATTAAAATATGCCATATTTGTCATCGCTTCTTAATTTAACTTTATTCAGATAGTGCCAGTTATCAGTACAGTGTGGAAAAAGAGAGAGGATTGATGTTCAGCATGTTTGTACCACATTTGAGGTGTGGGTGACACTTGTGTTAACAGCCAGAAAAAACTATTTTAGAAAGGAAATTTTTGATACGATCCTTACTTCCCTGTCCTCCAGAAAGCCTTTGGTCACTCTTTTGTGCCTTACTGTTTCTATGATGTTTGGTGCATACCGATACTGGTATAGTCAAAAGCATGAGTAACTGCTGAGATCTTAATAGGACTGAGGTGAAACTCAGACACAGATGGGCAATCTTGCATAAATAAAAAAGAGAGAGAAAGAGACAGAGGAGAAGCAGTGAGATCAGATGGGAAATGTGCTTGGGTTCCATGTCGAAGTTCAGATACAACCCTGAGGATCTGATACTAATTCAGGGCACCAGTGTATTTTATAAAGCGCTGCTGTTCATGCTGCTGTTGCAGCCTGGTGGCTGTCTCTAGCAGCACTGTGGAGATCTTATTATACCTGCAAATGGGAGAAGGATGTAAATGAGCAGTGTGAAGAGGGAGCTGCTCCTGGACTGTATTTACAGGAAGCTGTAAATCCTAATCTGTGGGTAGGAGCACAAGAAGAAGGCAAAAGTCAGTTGTGAGGGTGGGAGAGCTAGACTTGTGTTCTGAGGCAGGAGTCAGGAAGTTAAAAAGGAACAAACTGCTTCAACCCTGGGTTATTTTGGCTCGTTGCAGGGGAATGGTTGCAAAGGGACTGAAGACTGAGCTAGAGTTAAAAACAGTGTAAAACCCCCAATCCCTTTAAAGCTCATCTCTTACAAATACAAGAGTCATCCAGAAAGCGGGGAGCAGGGGGATGAAGCTTTGATTCTAGTGTTGGGTGCTGTGTCTTGGTAGAGGAGCTGTTATTTCCTATTTTCTTTTTCCCCATCCCCTCTTCTCCCATTTCCCTCTTAATTATGACCTAATGTCAGAATTTGGCCTAGGAAAAAGGTTTTGTTCAGCTGTTAACTTAGGTTGCAATGGAGACAGTGACACTCTGATGTATCATGTCACTAGCAGAGACCACTTTTTAAAATTAATTTCTCCTGCAGTCTCTGATGCTGGTTTTCCTGAAATTTCTTTCAAAGTTGTATCTTTTTATGATTCCATAACCCTTTGGTGCACAAAACCCAGTGTATTACAAATATGTGATATGTAGCAATTTATACTTGTTTATAGGCTTTATAAAAATTTCAGTAGCAAACTAGATTCACGCTTTCAGAGATAAAAAAATGTACTAAAATTTTCATTAGCTACAGCTTCTAACTGCTAATTATGAATAATACTGATTTAATTAGATTACTTGCTGATGGTCCATTTGAAACAAAAGAAAATACTGCACTGGACAGGGTTTGTTAATGTTCTTAACTCTTTCTATACAGCCTTATCAAAACAGTAGAATTTTCTATTGTGGCATGTATATACCTTTTTGAAAATAGAAACTCTTTCTTCCAAAAATGCAAAGGAAATGGAGGCATTTGGTATTGTTGATTTGATACAAACTTGACAAAATTTCTTGGTTTCAGAAGACTTATATTAGAAAGGGGAAGATGATCCAAGAAAGGCTTCTTATTCCTTTCCCTATGACTCTGTGTGTGTGAGGTTTTTTGTTTTGTTTTGTTTTTTTTTTTAAATGGCTGAATGCCAGGCCTTATGCTCTTTGAAATGACAATTCTGAGACCAGCTCATGGAAATGTACATTTTTTTTAATCTTTGTTAGCCATTCAGTGGATTTAAGGATAGTCCATTTTTTAGTATTTCAATTATAAAAAAAACCCCAAACAATCACTGAAGTTCTCCAGTGTGGTTGTGCTAGAGGGCTGCACACTGTGCTGTCCAGGCAGACACTGCTGCCATGATGTGAATACCTTCTTGCAGGGTAAAGGGGCAGATCTGCAATCTTCTTAAAATGCTTGAAAGCAAAGGATCATCTGTATTGAATTTGGGTGTTTCTTCTGTGGCTTGACAACTTCTGTTATTTCCATGGTACTCCGGTCCCCAGCACAGAGCTATGTTATAAGGGATTTGACTGTAAACTCCATGCGGGTTGTGGGGAATAAAATACCTTGTAAAAATGAGTGTGCAGCTACTCTTCTTTCCTCTCATATATGGATCTCTAACCCAGCTGAGGGTGTCAAAGCCAGTGCTGAGGTGGTGGTATGCAGCACTGTTTTGCTGTGAATAGAATAAGCTCCACTTTCATCCTCTCAACCAAACCGTTCTGAGAACCTGCACCCTCAGTGTACAGGAAGGCTAGCAGGGAAATCTGCAGCTGATTCATTGCAGTCATCAAAGAAACTGGATTAGAACAGCTGTTATTTTATGTACAAAGCCCTGAGATTTCTTACAGTAGTTTGAAAGCTGAAAAATTATTGTGCTGTTACAATGCTACATTATCAGATAACCAGAAATATTTATAGGTTGATTTCTGCAGTTAGACTATTTGCATAATGTAGCTTAGGTTGCAGAATTAATTTGGATAAGTGCAGTATTTTAGGTCCTGTATCTGCAGTTGAAGACGAGCCTATGACTTTGAAATTCCTACACCTACATTAAAATAAACAAGTGAAAAAAAAAAAATAGTTATGGAGAATTTGTCATGTCAGTGGTTGGTTACCCTCGCTGTTCCATAACTGCTCCTTAATTGTAACTTTGTTTATCTTCAGCATCAACCATTCATCTTGTTAAGCACTTGCATGTTGTGTTGAACTCTGTATTGTAAAATTCCTGTGATCTCATGAACATTAAGTCATTCATAAACAGTATCTTTTGATTACTTAAATTGGGCCATTTTTTAGTAACTCAGAAGAGTTACTAAAGTGATTTTAGCCCCCTTCCTGAACTTGGATAGTTATGTATTCCAGTGTGTGGAATGTCGGTAGTAATTACATGGCCTTTTTTAAAACCAGCCTATTAAACACCTTCTGAATCAGTCATTACATTGTTTTGTATAACTAGTATTAACATTTACCAGGCAGATTTTTCTCCCAGCTTAAAAATGCTTGATAGTACTTAGAGCTAGTTACTGTATTTTATTCAACTCCTCGATGCATTGTTGGTTTTCAAGTGAACACACTCTCCTTTTTAACTCAGCTGCAGTGCGAGTTATGTGTTTATGCAGGTAATAATATGAACTGTTTCTAGCATAGCACCCTTGTTCATGATAGTTTCTTTGCCTCTGATCCTTCAGATCCAACTTCCTGCCCCCTAATGACCACCATTTCTGTTATGTCCGTTGCCTCTCCCAGTAGCAGAAAGCTTGCATAAACGTTTCTCGATCTTCAGCATCTTTAAAGGGAGGGAGCTCCAGAGCAGCAGCAGATTCTGGGGAAGCAGTTTACTTGACCCAGGCCATTTTCAAGGAGATTACTATTCAGACCTGCAGGTTATCCAAGATGTGCAAATGCAGTGAACAGAATGCTGAAGTTACAGATTTTGTTCTTAAAAAACATAGACACTTTAATGTGTTATGTCTTTGTCTTGTATTATCCCACTTCTATGTCTTCAGATAAGTAAAGTAAGTCCTACATCTTTGTTAGTATTGTGATGTTTATTTCACTTAAAAAACCGCGAAAAACCAAAAGGTCTGGGAAGGAAACATAACATATAATCACATCTGGTAGTAGCTTATCAGCAGTACAGCTAGGTACCAAGATTGCTCACCATTTTAAAGAATCGTTGCAATGCCTTCAGTAGTTCCTGAATGTCAGAATAATGAATCTTTTGTGTCATGTTCTGTTAAAAACAGTTTACAAATAGTAATGATGTCTAGATCTTCAGGTTGTTTTTGTGATTCAATGACTAACATAACTGTAATTTCAATTCCTTTCACTTGTTGGTCATTGGGGGCTTTAGGTTGTGTTGCAGTTAAGGTGTTACACTAGGCTAAACACTGTAAAATGATAGTATTTGTTCTTCCTTTTCACTATCATCAATCTTTCACAGTCATATCAGACCCCTAATGTATCAGCAGGCTTCCCAGAGCTACTGGTTAAAATTACCTTTGCTTTTGGTAAACTATGAACCTTCAAACCTCTGTGTTTTCAGCTGCCCCCTGTGGATTCTGTGAAGCCTGTTTCTGGCACATTACTCACTGCCAGCTACTTGCGTGATGTCTCAGAGCAGCAAAGGCAGTGCTGCTGTAGCCAGCTAAGAACCAGATTACTATTAAACTTATTTTTTGTTGTTAGATGAATTCTGCCAACAAAGCATTGGAATATACTAAACCACTGCATTAATTAATGGATGCAAAATACAGCTGGCAGTTTTCAGAGGTGTCCAAGCTCACAAGTCCTTGGGGTAAAAAAGGAAAAAATTGCAAGGGGGAAGTACAACAGTAAGGATAATAAAAATATGAAAGCTGTGTCATGCCAAATGTTGTTTAATTACAGTTTCCAATTTTAAGATAGCTGTCATTAAACACCCATTAAAGTACTGCTGTTCATACATTAGAATAACAGCTGCTTCTGGATATTCTGGTAGATATTCAGTGTTGCAGTCCACCCATCTGCATGCCTATTCTTTCACAGGGAAAAGACCATCCCTCTTGACCGTTTCTCTGTTGTGGGTGAATACGAACATCCCGTGAGAGTAAATGGTTTTCACAGTACTCCATCATTTTTGAGTTGCCTTTCCCTAGCCTTTCTCCTTTTAAGCTCTTGATCTTTTGCAGTCTTAGTTCAGAGCTGCAGTGATTCCTCAGGCCAGTGCTAAGGGAGCCTGTGGGGAGAGAGGCTGTGGCACCCTCTGCTTTCCTGGGGCTGGAAGTCTCCCCCCAAAATATTTAAGGGGCCAAATCCATTGTAGGATGCAATATGGGACCTCTGTCCTTGCATATCTGTTAGAGAAGCATGTTCTCAGTTTATATTGGTTTGGAATATTGTTTTCCCTATTGTTTACCAAAAAGGAGATCAGCTGAAATTACAGGTTACTGGCAGCAGTGGCCTGACCTGGGATAAGGTGGTACTGGGTTTCCCAATCCAAGCTGGGCCTTTCAAGTAGGAAAGTACTTTTTTTTTTTTCTTTCTTGTTTTTTTTCCCCCCTTCCTCCCTGGGAAACTATGACACTGTTTCAGATGTCAGCCTTTCTAAAAGATAGGGCACACTGTCAAAGCAAACCCCTTAACTTTTGGAAATTATTAGAGTAAAATTATTAATCTGATTAATTAAAACTATTAACCTGATTATTCAGATTTGGAATTACTTACGTATTCACTATATCTCTGTTTCCAGTATTCATACATAGATGAGTTCTGAATAGATGAGGCTAGTTCAGAAGTGCAGAAGTGATACAAGGACTTTGTGTTAAATAAAATAGTGTGAAGTTCATACTCTTATTTTCGTAGTTTGCAGTGAGAGCACTGATTTTCATTGCTGGCTGTGGTGCAAGATGTTTAGTTTTGAAATAAGGTCAACTTGTATTCGATTGACAGAATTCAGTTTGTTTTCATCATCAGGATTCAGTGCCTAAGAAAATACTCCACACAAAATTGAAGTAAAAATCTACATAGATCTGTGACTTTTTGCTGTTAGGCAGTCATTTTGGGGGGATATAGGGAGAAAGTTCAGAGACAATGCACCAAAATTGCCACTGCCATTGTTTTTTGTAAGTTCTTTTTTTGTTGATCTGTCACATATAAACTCATCACTCAGATACTTTTTTTTTTAAATGGCTTTTTTTACAGAGCTGAAACATCTCTCAGAATTTCTCTCTTCGGGTAACTTGTGACACAGATGGGTAGGGTCTGATTAAAATCAAGGGAGAGATATCCTGGGTATCCAATGTAAATTTGCTGTGGGACAGTCCTAGTAAATGCTGCTTTTCAAGAGCAGATGTCTCCAGAGCCCACAGCTCTGAGGCAGGATTAGGCCAGGACAGCCACAGATTTGGGAGCTGAAAAGCCCTTGCAGAGTCCAGTCCTGCAGCAGATGGCAGAGTCCCTCGTAGGAACCTCGGCTTCTGCTGGCCTTGCAGGTTTTCCTGCCTTCCTCTCCGGGAAGCTGAAGGTCCTGGATTTCAGGCTCAATTTTAGTTTCAGACATTCAAACTGATTTGTGTTTATTAGTTTCAAAAGCAGCTTTTTCAGATTTGTATATTCTCAAAAGGAAGAATAGACAACTCATTTAAAAAAAAATATAAAAAATTCAAGCGATGGAAGAGAATTTCTAGCTGCTGTTATTTCCAGCCACAGTGATAACAGTTTGGAAAGGAGCGGGGATATGCATGTGTGTGCGTGTAGTATGTTCCCTTGGTTCTCTTCAGAAGAAAATAATTACTTTCAAGCTTCTTTAAAAGCAAAAATTGGAAGGAATCTACAACTGAATAATTCTGGTGATTAGATATCAGTAGTGAAAATAAAGCTGTATTGGATGAAATAGAAATTACATAATTCATGTGTATTTCTATCAAACTGAAGAATCATAAGTATGATTTGAAATTATATGTATAGCCAAATGAGAAATATAGAAGATGAAAAATGTTTTTCAGCCAGGAAAACTGTACTTTTACTACTATATAGCAACAGAAATTTTCACTCAAAAATACTTGTGTATTTATTGCAGTTGGTACACCTTATTATATGTCTCCAGAGAGAATACACGAAAATGGTTACAACTTCAAATCTGACATCTGGTCTCTAGGCTGTCTGCTGTATGAGGTAATACTGATACATACAGTGAACTTAACACTGTTGTGCTCCCCACCCCCTGCCCCCCGCTCCCCCTCTAAATGTATTAAGTACTGTTTTAGGATCTATTTCTATATTTTTGTTGTTTAGAAAAGTATGTAGCGTTGTGGAAAAGCTACTTTTCAGCTATTATATGTCTGCCTTTAATATTAGCAATGAGAACTCTTACGTAACTTCAGCATATGAAATACTTTCATTTGTGTGTTACTCAAGGCTTGCCTTTTACTGGGCTTGCTACAAAGATTTTACAGAAATTTGCTGAAGATTGGGCATAACTGAAGGATTAATAAATGAGTAATGGCATGCACATGTAAAATTGTTCTAGGTGTTTTAATGGCCTATACTGATTATATGATTTTGGTAATAAATGCATTGAGAAATAGTAGGACTGACTTGAGTATGCAACTAATGCTTTCAAAAACGGCAATATAATTATTTTAATACAAGTTTAATTTCTTTAAAATTATTTAAAATCTAAGTAAAACAATAAAAAAAAGGGTTACTGTGTACTTATTACTACTAGCTTGATTTAACTTTCAAGATAATGACTTCTGCTGCACAGACATAGGTAATTTTTCTACTCTTTTTTCTCCAATTGGTTAAATTATAATTATTGGTTAATTTCTGTATTAATACAGTCAAGATTGGTATGTGACATATAATTTTAAATGATGCTATATTCTGAGAAAATAAAGATATAGGGCAAATTGAAATTGAGGCAAATGAAGGTGTGAAGAACAGGTAGGCTTCTAAGGCAACTACGTCTTCAAAGTTCTTTGCATATCATTTGTTGATCAAAAGACGAAACGCTTGTGTTGAAGGATGCTGGAAAAATTTCTTTCCATCAGCTATGGCAGTGAAGTCTTTCTAGTCATCTTTCTCGTCATATTCCAGATAAAAGCTAATATACCAAACTCACTTTTCATTTACCTGCAAGCCACCTGCCTCAGTGAGTCAGCAGAACTCATTTAATGCATATTCAACAGGATCGGCACCTCCTGTTATTTTAGGATTTTGTAGAAAACATTGTAAGCCTGTTAAAGTTGTATGTTACCACTAGGTGAATTGTCTCCAGTAATATTAGTTTACTTTCTATCACTTACATGTTACTTTAAATATTAAAAGGGCAAATAGCTATATTGCAGTTCTGCAGTTTACAGATCTATGTATAGCTGTTGCTTCTAAACCGTTGGGACAATTCACAGGAATGAAGTCCGATACCTGATAGCAAGTATTTAGAAGTTTAAATCCTGAACTGAAACTTAATCCCGTATTGGGATTCCTTAGTACTGCCCATGGCAACTGCCATCAATTTCAATGCTCCACTTTAGCCTCCTGCTTGCCCAAGTGCGTAAAGATAGCATAAAGGTAGATGAGGATTTTTCAGTATTACCACTTCTTTTCCCCTCATTGGTTTTCTTGAGGATTTTTTAAAATCTGGAAAGAAACAAATAAAACCTTTGAATAACTAATTATTATATAAAATAAGCATGTTTTAAGGTTAATTTTTCTTCTATGTTATATGAAATAAAATTGCTGGATAGACATCAATAGCACTTTTCTATAGAAGATTTTTTTTTTGAGCTTGCTGCTTTGATGCTGGTATAGTATATTAAACACCTGTGTGAATATGAAGTTTTTCTTTGATCTGGTAAATAATTTCAAAATAGTTAATCAATGGAATTATATTTAGCTCAGCATCTTTAAATACTGTTTTCTTCTGATTTATTTTAGAAGTTTTACCAGGACGGTATTTAAGTTGATATGGTGCTGTGTTTGGTTTTTTCCTTATTGTAAGAATGAAGACATTATTAGGATACTTATTGTTGATATATAGCTATAGTATATGGCAATGTCTTCAACTATAGCTTTTAAATTTTTTTAGAGGTGCATTTATCCCATATAGTTAATTCTACAACATACCAGATGTTTGTGGGGGTTTTTTGTTTTGCTTTTTTGTTGATACATTGAGATGTTATTTTGAAATTTTATGTATAGTAAACTCAAAATATAAGCTTAGCATTTTTGTCTTTTTTAATTTTTTTAAAATTATTTGAAAGTGGTTACTTAAAGTTCTTCAAGACATGCATGGACTAATGCATGGTATTTTTATTATCCGTTAAGTTTTGTGCTGGGTATCTTTTTGTGATACGTCTATTGCCTGCATTTTAGCATGTTTTATTATGTTGATTTCATGTTGATATGTGCTCTGGATTCTCTCCAGCTTAATTGGAGAAAAGCTGTGGCATGTTTATCACTTTTCAATAAATGCTTAATTGCTGCTAAACTCTGGTTATGTTTTAATTTAAGTTGAGACTAATTTGCTATAATGTATGTTGTTTTAAAAAATTATTATTTCTAACCTATATTATAGTCTATTATTCAATGCTAACTATGTGGCCAGTAAGATTTTTAAAAGTATATTTTAAAGTCTGATTTTTTTTTAGAGCCCCAGGTATTTCTGAAACCTCACAAACACTACCACTGGAGTTTTAATTGATATGCAACAAAGTAGACTTTACTAATTAAAATCAAGATGCTGTGCTTTTGCTACATGGACCTTTACATGGAAAAGTAGGTTTTACACATTTCCTTTTATTGTTCAGCGTAGCAATTGCATCCTTACAGGGTTGTAGGTTGGTGGCTTACAGTTCAAAAAAAAAAAAGGGGAAAAAAAAAGAGAGAGAGAGAGAGCTGCCACCAGCCCCGAAGACAGACAGTGGGCTTTCGTCCCTCAGACACCCCCAGAATACTAATCGGGAAAGTCAGACCCTGGAGGTCAGGGAGCAAGTCAATCATTCTAGCGATCGTCTCAGTGTGGAGGATCAAATTAGCCTGAAAAATTCAGCTGCTGGGAGGAGAGGGCGAGCAGCTGTCAGGGGCAGCAGCGAGATGCACTAATGAACCAGATGAATAGTGCAAAAGCTTGAAAATAAAAACAGGACAGTTGACATTTTTCATCTGTCAAAGCAGGAGATGCATGAAAATATAGTATTCCTGTTTTAACTCCTTAGGGGACATTCAGAATTTTTTTTAACACTCCACAGCATTCAAACAAAAGTACTTTTTAATGAACACCTAGAGTACAAAAATGAGTATCTGTGCATTTATTTAGAATTTCTGCATGCGTACAGACCCTGCAGTTGATTTTTCTTTTTTTCTTCTTTTCTTTTTTGGTCTTTAGCTTGCATTTTTAACATTCTTTTTAAGGTAAGAGACAATGTCATGTAAATCCAAAAATTAACATTATTTTGGTAATACAGAATTTTTGGGAGGAGTGTAGGATGGAACCGTAGTATGGTACTTGTTTTGAGAGCTTTAAAATGATTTATTCTTACTTGAAGGTAATACGAAAAAAGTACTGAACTATTTCAGAGCGTTTTTATCAGGTGTAAAGTAAATGTAAGAGAATTTTGGTAATTTTCTTCATGCCTTTTTCCCCAAGTGATATTGGTGCTTAGACATGAAAGAGTTAAACTCCTGTCTGGAAGACCACAAGACAGATGAGAGCCATTTTCAGCTTGTCCTGTCCCTGCTGAAGCTCACTGAGTAGCACAGCATGGACTAGCGTGTTTCACACACACTCTGCCTGTCTGGGGAATGTACACATTGTCCTTCCAAAATCAAACTTATTAGCACATGTAGAAAAGGGTGACTGACTTTGGGGCAGCACTGCACTCAAAGCAGCATTCGCGCTGCTGTGGTTCATAGACTTAGAAGGCTTTGAACAGTATGGAGAGATTTTAAATGAATTTTTAAATTTGTAATCCTGCTAACCATAGCATTTGTTTCCACCTTAAATGTCAAGTTGTAACATTGCCTGGAAATCAAGCATAGGTTTACTAATGCTGGTCTTAAGCTGATCATTTATTTAAGTGCTCTCCAGCAGATATTCTTATTTTTGTATTACATTTGTAAAATATAGAGATGGGTATCAGTTCTGCACTTCTGCTGATGTTTTGGGATTTTTTTTTTCCAAAGTATTTTCGAATAACATACTGAATTATGAAGTTTTTGGGTTTGGGTTTTTTTGGAAGTATAGACGTTACTTTTTAGTTTTCTTGCTTTAAAAAAAAACTTTATTGAAGTCTAGTAATAGCTATGGAAGGTTACAAAATCTGCTACTGTTATCCAGCATTTTCACCATATGGTATTGCTTTAGATCAGGTAGTGTTTTCAAATAAATTATAGGGTTTTTTTCCAAAAGGTCTTCAGAGGAAAATTGCATTGTGGGTTTTAGGGTTTTTTTGTCTCCCTCATGGTGCAAGGACCCCCCACGCTCACAGCAGTATCGGAGACTACTCAATTTTTCTCATACTCTATTAATAAAACTGTTATGGTATACAATTAAAATAATGCAATATAAGGATTGTGACAGGTACAACTGTACAACATAGAATAAATACACACACTGGTTACAGTAATAGTTTTGGAACTTCTGTTTTTAGCACTGTGATACTCCTAAGCAGGGAACCGAAAGTCATTAAAAATCACTTTTGATTTGCTAGTATTACAGATTTTATGACAAAAAAGGTTTACTTAAAAGCACAAAAGAAAACTGTACATTTTGTTTAAACAGATGGCTGCACTGCAGAGTCCCTTTTATGGTGATAAAATGAACTTGTACTCCCTGTGCAAGAAGATAGAACAGTGTGACTACCCACCTCTCCCTTCAGATCACTATTCAGAGGAAGTAAGTAATTCTCCTATTCATGGGCTAGATTCTCAGTTTATGCAAGCTGGCACACTTCCAGGGAAGTAAACGAACTTGTGTGATTTTATGTTAGTTGCAGATTATGTCCATAAGTGTTTGCTTGTTGAACTCACTTAAATGTTCCTGTCAAAACAAGTCTCTGATATGATTTTAAATTTTGTGGGATTAATGATGGAAACCTCATACTGTTAGCTTCTTAATTTCATTGAGCTTCCTTGCAAGTATGACAGAATGCTTTCCCAGAATTCACAATCATAAGTTCTACGTGCCAGAATGGGATTGAGTCTTGCATCTGTAGTGCTTTTCTAAAAGCACAACTGTACAAGTGTATGTTGCACAGTAAATCAGTGCACTAGCCTTGTTTCTCTAGGGGCTTGCATTAAAATAGATATAATGTAACTCACTAGTAAAAATGAATTGTTTAGTTCCCATTTGTCTGCATTATGAAACTGCCATGTGCCATTCAATACAATTGAACGGCAGTTCTTTTGCAAGAAAGAATGGTTCTTGACAACACTAATAGTAAATTTCAGGGAAATTTAGGCAGACATATAATTGCATTTGAACAATATACTTAGGCATATCGCAGCAGTGTTTGTTTTAAGCTGATAGGTAACAGTTCTTTACTGCCATTAATACATTTGGGGGGGGTACTTGCTTTTTTTTAAACTCTAAAATGAAAAGAAACTAAATAAATATTTTTCTTAATGTGAGTAATGGAATAAAAAAATACAAATGCTTGCTTGTTAATGTTCTGCGATGCCAGTTTTGAAATACTTTCCCACTTTGAAAAGAACAAGGCAAACTGATAGAAGCTGTAAACCAGAGAACACGTATTAGTAACCAATTCTAATTGAATTCAGCCTACATGAATTAAGGATTACTTTGAAAACGCAAATAAACATGAGCACTGAAATACTTTTAATAAACATAAAACATTGTGTTATTTCACTTATAGAGTAGGGGTGGTAATTCTGAACCTTAAATTTTTTTGCATTCAAAGACAGTGATTGGACTGTTAATAAAAGATTACTGCCCAGTATTTTGTTTTGTTTTGTATTGTAGTGACGATTTTTCCCCTTTTGTGAAAAAACATGGACTTAAAAATATAATTCAATGACATTACAAAGGATAAAATAATGATCTATTGTGTAATTTATGCACTATACCTCTTTGTGGGTTTTCCAATTAGTCATTTTACCTGGGCTGTTTTTAATTATTATTTATTGTGGACTATAAATATGGCAGTTCATATAACCAACTTCAGAACTGGAGGCCTGGAAATACAGTAGGGTGTGAACAATAATGCAAAATGATAGCAAGAATGTCAGGGGCCGTTCTTTGTTGTGTCATTCATGCTGTCTTCCTTTTTCCATGAAGCGCATGAATATTTCACATATCTGCATCCTCATCCTCTATTCTTCTTGACTAATTTTCAGACTGTCTGAATTTGCATTTCACATGGTAGCTGATTAGGAGATGCCGAGTGCAGCAGCGAAGCCTCAGCAGGCGGTTTCCATGGTGACCTTCAGCAGGATTTTAATGATGATACCACTAGTGGTTCGTTGAAGTTGGCCTGCCTGCAGGGCTACTTCACTGCAGCTAAGTGTGAAGTTGGATATGCGGATTCCCAGCCAAGGGGCAAATATCAAAGTCTGGCCCAGATAGAAGGTCTTAGAGTTTGGATGGGGAAAGAGATTCTACCTTTTACTTACATCTGAAAACAGATGCAAAGCACAACATGTTACGTTTTCTTTATTTCAAAGCAGATGCGTACTTCTGCACCTTGGATAAACCAGTTATTTGCAAAAATATGTGCAAGTTATTTTTAAAGCGTAGTGAGAGAATCAGAGCTATGATAAGTATGAAGATAGGTATCAAAATAGTTACTTAAAAGGTGTAATCAACCATGGAGACTGTAATGGGAACATTTTTTAATGTTCTGATATGACGACTTGTGTCTTTGCTAAGGTACATGGAAAAATAGATAAGTTTATTAGTTATTGCACCAAAATACAGCCTTTTTTTTTTTACTTGTATGAAAAAAATACCGTTCTGGGATGAACTGTAAAAAAAAAAAAAGAAACAAACAAGGGTTATCTGTTATACTAGGATACTGTACTAAATGTTTCACCTGTACTGGAAATTTAGATATCAAACCTTTAACCAGGTTGGAAGCACACTTGGTGAGCAATAAAGATCAGGAATCACTGAACAATAAAACTCACTTCATATTTTCTAACAAAGAATTTTCTGAAAGAAAAATTTCTGCGTGTTGATCTCTGTGTAAATACTTTCATTACGAAATACAAGAGAAGTGCTTTTTAGACAAACTTTTTGTAAGTAAATTTTAATGAGTTTTAAGATGTGACAGTTTTTCTAAATTTTGAACTCTCTGTAAGAGTAACCTTTTAGTAATGTATCACATCTGTGTCATCAGAGAATAGTGTGACAGAAAGATGCACCTAAAGATAAATGGAGAGATGGATATATTTTTTAAAACCTTTGATTAGAAATCCTAATAGTCTAAGATGCGTTTTCACAAACTACTGCTTCAGCAGTAGTCATAAGCCAAGATTTTCAAATGTTTAACAACTTTGGATATCTCAATTTTTGAATATTCCTAAAGAACGTCTGGTATTCAGACTGAGTACTCAGCAGTTACTGAAAGTTGTTGTGCTTTAGGGAATTCAAAGCTGGGGCTCCCTTGCCACCCCCAGTCAATACTACTAAAATCCTGTCAGCCGATATTAGTATCACATTGCTTTCATGATAGATGAAGTTTTTCAATCTCCCCTTTGATTGAGGTGCACTTCTTCTAAAGTCCATAGCCAACCTCCTATCCGGATGTGAAGGCTGAATCAGGCAGCAGATCTAGAGTGGCAGTGTTAGTTGCCAGCAGAAGGGCTTGAGAACAACACTGAGAAAGGACTTCAAGAAGGTCTCCTATTCAGAGTAAGAAGAGTTTGCTTGTTTTTTCCTCCCCTCCAGAATTTCCTATATGAAAATTTCTCTTTTTCAGCTGGCTAACAATGCAAAGTACTTGCCTGTCATAGTTCTGTTTTCCCGCCCCTTCTCCTGACTTGAGTGATAATTACTTATCTCATAGTTGAAAAACCTGCTAAAGTTAAAGAAAGTGTGTCCCACTGCTCCAATGTCAGGCTAAGCTCCAGGCTAAAAACAGTCATTGTGCTAAGTGCACAGAGGAGGTTAAGAACAATAAGCAGCTGAAGAAGTTTGCAGCTTGGGGATGTAACAGGAGGTCCCTCCAGCTCAGTCATAAGTCTGCTCTGCCTGTTGGCCGGTCTGTGCCAAATAATAAAAAATTACTCTCTCTATAATCATAGTCTGACTTTAGAATCCCAGTGCCTCTTCCATGGTACTGTTGGGCTCTTCTGCTACATTGGAAATTTTATTAATATTAGAGGGGTTGACAAATGGATTTCAGGTTTATTGAAATGGATATTCCTGTAGGAGTTAAAGGAACAGTGTGTAGCCAAGTATTAGCATCCAGCACGGCCTCAGTTTCAGTCCTGAAAGGCTGTCTGTCGTCTTCTGTAACTGTTTTCATCCTGTACAGCAAAATTCGTTCACCTTCTCCCGAAGGTTTGCTGTTCAGTAACAAGGCTCAAAAGAGCTCAAGGATGTTGAAGTTACTCAGGAATCTCTACTACCATTGTGCGGTGTCCCAAGCATAGTCAGCTCAGCATTCCTGCCTTACAATGGAGATTCTGGACTGGGGAGAAGGAAGGAGATTTTTGCAGTAATAGCAGTGACCAATGTTTAAATGTTAAGACTCATAGCCAAAAGAGTTCTATGACTCTGTCATTTATTTTATTACAGTAATAGTGAAGGCTTGTAACTAATTGAGCTCACCTTTTGCACTATGTTGGGAAGAGAATGTGGGTAAACTGATACACAGACTGTCCCTTACTATGAACATATTCTTGTAGATCCTTTCTTGAGTCCTAACAATAGTAGTTACATATGCATTTTGGTTAAAGTAAAAAATAAGAAGCTGCAAAAAGCCACCAGTCAAGACACCATGTGGGTGAATGGGTTTTGCAAGTGTAGGACCTAAAGCCTTACACATACTTTTGAGTAATGATGCCGTTTTGCTCCAATGTCTTTCTAAGCAATGAATCTTCTTGGCCATTATATTGAAGCTTTGAATTGTAATATACTGTAACAAGTAATAAAGTGACTCTGAAGGAAGGCTTTCTGTTTAATGACTTAACAAACGGTTTGAGTCTGAAATTGATTTTTATATGACAAAGTTCAGTTTAGAAGACAAAATCAGTTACCCACAGGCCAGGATTGAAAAGACATGAAGTAGCTTACTGGAGGTAAACAAGGCTTCTCATGCTTCTCACAGGTAAATTTCTTGAAGGTCTACTTCTGCTGTTCTACCTACAGTGAAGTTATTGATATGCAGCTGGTAAAAAGAGGAGAAAGAATACTCTGTTTCCCCTCTGATGATAGCTTTCTAGGTTTCAATCCTTCAGGGTCTTTTACTAAGACTTTAATAACTGCATGTAGTTCTATTGAACAGACGGAAATCTTCACAGAGAAAGATAAATGTGTATGTACAAGATTTGATGTGGTATTCTCCAGATAAATTACAATTGTACTCTCTTTACAAAATGTTTACTTATTTGAGTCTAATTTCAGGCTTGGGGTTTTTGGATGTTCTTCAGTCTTTCCTGTTTTCCATGTGGGCTGTCTGAGGTGTTGCATAGCAAGCTGCTCATCTCTGCTAATACATTGTGCCTGTTGCTTACACTGTGTCCTGCCTGCTTCTACAGGAGATTGTTTTGATTTGCGTATTTGTATTACGTGTTGGCAATTATTATTTCTTACAGTAGTTCATGATTTCCAGCATTCTATTCTCCAAATGATTGGGAGTTATTACAGGCTAATAGTTTTTCCTGTCAGTGGTATTGTATTTTATTTATTGGCTGCCAGAAGCAATATGACGGCTTTTGTAACTCCTTTAGTCAAACTATACTTAGCATATTTAAGATTCAAATAGCAAGTCTGTTACAGATTATTTTCATTTAATATGTTTCTTTTTAATCCAGCAATCTGACCACTATCTTCAGAATTAATGATCTCATTTTTAAATATTAAGCCCTTCTTGCTAAAGAAGGGGGGTGTCTAGTGATGTAGTTTTTGTATTGTTAAATATGAAAAACCTGTACATTGTATATAATTTACAATGTTTCTGTAAGGGCTAATGGGCAAAGTTTTAAAGAGTGGTATGCCATGTTTTTTACTTAACTTCTGGACTTCCTATTCCCGTGCATTTAAATTAATCTTCTGAAAGTGAAAGTAGTGTAATTATAATTTAAAATCCTTCTTGGTTGTCTTATAAAAAGCAGGAAGGAAACTCTCTGATGGCAGATTTGAATATGCAATCCATGTTACTTCTGAATAATCATGGTGATGAGGTCGCTCTGTGTTAGTTGCAATAATTACAGATTCTTTCAGTAATCATACCTAATAGTACTGGGAGGGAGACCAAATTTGACATATTGCCGTAGAAGGGTGGGTTGCAAGGTGGTTTTTGTTTGTGTTCCCCCCCTGCCTCACCATGCTATAAGGAGTTGCAGCAGGATTTGGCAAAGCTACTAAAAAGCATAAAGGAAGAGCTTTGGAGTTGGTTAAGTTGCTCTTGCAAAGGATGGTAAACATTTTAAGTCATCATGAAGCAGGTGTATTCCACATTGCAAAATGCCTAGGAGATGCAAACAATGTAAAATAGGTGCCCCATCAGGAGGTTATCCAGACAATATATTAAGTTCTAATGTCTTAAGTTCTTAGGCATATCAGGGGAGGAAGAAAAACCTGCAACTATTCTGCCAGTTTGTGGGTGCAATGAGAAGTACCCGAGTGGTGTGGAAGCTCTTTGGGGTTGCTTCTGCTGATTATGTGCACTATAAAAGGCCCGATGAATTACGGTGTTTGTGGAAACATGGGGTTTTCTAGTCATAGTGATTTGTTTATTCCCACATAGAGGCTTCAGTGAACATATTTGTTAATTATGTGCTTCTTTCTATAAAGAAAAAATCAGTGATCTAATCCTAAGAATAGGTACTGGGACACAGACCAAAGGTTATTTATTCCAGTATCATGTCTCCAACATTGGGCAAGTGGAGTAACAGGGCCAGCGTAGTGGGATACTTCCCCAAAATACTTTCCCAGCTTCCAGTTTTAAGTTCAGAGATTTCCTCAGTCAAAGGTGGAGTCTTTAAGTTAAATAGCCCTCAGTGGGTTTAATTTGTTCAGTTGCTTTCTGAATGTGTGTGTATTGGTAGCTTCTAGCAGGAGGACATTCTGCAGGTTAACTGTGCAGAGGAGAGTTGCTGCCTTTTGTTGGAACTTGTCACGCAGCAATGCCGTTTATATCTGGCTAACTCTTGTATCAGAAGAGAATGAGCAAGCAGTCCCAATTTACCTTATTGCTGTGAGTTTCAGCCTCCTGCGATTTGCAGAGATAGCCCTCCAACAGCGCAGGAATTTTCATTTAAACGATGCATAATGGGACTAAATGCATGTCTAAAGTTGTATGTTAAAAGGATTAGAACTTAAATCTGTTCATAATTTTTTCTGGACAATGGTACAAAATGTAAAAAACACGGGAGTATGTTGCATACATGTTTGCATAAAACTGTGCAATGTGTGTTGGGAGGGGGGGGTTGAGTGTGTGTGTTTATGCAGAATTGCTATGTTTGGCTAATTTTTTGCCACTCTTATTAATTTGAATTTGATGATGCACAAATACTAATTGACAGGATCGTTGCCTTTCTTACACGTTATTTTCCTTTCCTAGCTACGACAATTAGTTAATATGTGCATCAACCCGGACCCAGAGAAGCGACCAGACATAACCTATGTTTATGATGTAGCAAAACGTATGCATGCACACACTGCGAGCAGCTAAACAGACATCAGATCATGAAGAAAAAAGCAGAAATAACCAAGTATTTTCAGTAAATCATCCCACCTCTTTGTGTTACTGAAATGTGATTATTTGAAGCTTACTGTTGTGCTTTGAATTGTAAACCAATTTATATACAAGCTTTGTTGTTTTCTGTTTATTTCTATTTTTTATATTTTTTACTAACTTGCAGTTTTACAACAGGTTTAAATATGGAAAGCATAACTTTAAAAGGTACCGAGAACCACTGTTTTCCATGTTAAGTGGGTTCAAGTATATTTTCTTTAATAACAAAATTGTATTCAGTTGGGCCTCAGTTCTAAAACACAGTTGCACTTTTGCACATGATACAGATATTAGGCTTATTATCCAGAAGCAAAATGTCTGGATCTCTCACTTTTTTAGTAATTTATGGAAAGTATGAATCAGCACAGTTAACTTTATTTTAATCTTTGTTCTTAAGAGGGACATAATTATTATAGAAGGTTATTGTATTTTATATTGAATTGTATTTTGGAGTTCTCAGTGTACGAGTAGACAGAGGATAGGATTAGTTCTCTGCTTGCCAAATGTGATGGGAAAATAGTTTCAGGAAAAATTGTCATGCTGAAATTTTTGTCGCATCCCGTTTTCTTTTGTTATTCTGTCATAATGCACATAAAACATTTCTTGGAGGTTTTCTGGGAAAATATAAGGTGTTGATTCTGCAGTCTGATCGTTTTCAATAGATGTGTGCTGCACTGCCCTGGGGCAATAGGAGTCTGCATAGTTAAGTCTTAAAACTACGCAGATGCTTCTTGTAGTAAATAGGGTTTTTTTGAGGCTAGCATTTATGAGAAGGTCTGATTAAAAGATGTGATCTTTAAGTTACAACTTCCCAACTCTTTATGTATATATCACTGTTTGTAGATTTTTGTGTTTAAAATAATTTGAATGACCTTACAGTATATTTAAATTTTAAAATGTTTTTTTAAATACAGAAACCTTTTGGAAAAGATAGTGTAGTGTAACACAAGATGTATTCTTCATGAATGTCTGGTTTTGTATACTGTATCCTGAGAATTAGTTTTATGTTTAGCAAAAGTAAATTTTAGTTTTCATGTTTAAGAGGAAGTTGTCAGTTCTTCTCTTGGGAAATAAATATGTATGCAAAATGTCTTACAAATACTTCATTAGTTGAAAAGGAAATCTAGAATATTTTTGTTAGACCTTAGTACCTTTTTGAGTATGCTTAAATAATATTTTTATTGTTAAGGAAGGAAAGTGTCTTGTTTTTCAGTGTGGTAAAAATGGAGAATGGACTGAAACTTCTTGAGTTTCAAGACTGAACTTTTTATACAGAGCTGTCAAAACAAAATTATTACCACTGATATTGCTAAGAAGCTGTTAACGGTCAGTTAAATCTTTTTCCTTGTGTGGGTGAAAAGAAGTTAGTTCAAATAAAAGCAGAGGTATGTACATACACATATAGGTTCTAGATGCAGTCAGTTCCCTGCACGCTCAGATTTTTTGTTTGTTTGTTTCTCTGTGCAGCTTTAATTTTTGATTTGATACAATGCTCAAAGAATAACAATCCAGCTGTGGGGTTTGTGGATGAAATGTTAAAGCTAGGTCAGGTTTTTTTCTGTTTTTGTATTTTTAAAAACTCAAATACTATGGAAATTGTTTGGCAAAATACAGAAGTTTTTAAATAGTATGCGCCAGATCATCAGCTTATCTTAATACTTTTTTTTTTATTTTTGTTTCCAGATTTTGTAGGATGAATCCTTAGTTTTCCTTCTAGCTTCTGTGTATACTTAATCTTGTAGGACTTCAGTGGAACAACTTGTAGGGAGGAAGTATTTGAGAAACCTTGGTCTGTGTCTAGCAACCTCTAGATTTGTTTTCATTTATTATCTTATTATTGAGTTTTAAAAATGATGGTTATGTTCTATAAAAATAGTTCATATTTCATACAATGAAATGGTTTGTATTGGAAAAGGCAGCACAATACTTGCTTGACTGCCAGGATTAGCTTTTAATATCCGGAAGTACTCAAACCATTTTTTTTCTGAAATGTACTAGAACATTTAAAAATCATTGAAAAAAACCAACACAGTCAGGCTATTTGCATCTAGTAATATGCATCAAGTATCGAACTTTCCGGAAAGAAACCAATAATAGATATACCCCCCCCCCCCCCCCCCACCCCAGAAGGTTACATTGAGTAAAGAAATCATGTGCTAAGACTTAGCAAATGTGCATACTTAAGCATTTACATTTTTTTTTTAGTGGTTTTTTTTTCAGTATTTATGATTAAATCTCGGGCTGAGGAAAAGAAATTGTTCCTATTTTAAAATCTGTAAAATGAATGATACAGATGACTCTGTGCTTTATAGTTAAGAAGCCCATATGGCTTAATAGAACTGCTTATATAACTGAGGATCGTAGAATCTATCTCGTAAGTAAAGCACCTAGTAACAAATGAAAATAAGTCTGTTATAACACTCCCATGTGTTCTATACGCTTATAAAATACTTTCTTTTATAAAACACCATTCTATTTTTCATATGTTGTTGATGGTGATATTTGGCACTATTTATTTTAAGCTGTGGCATTATGTGTTTATTTTCTTTAAAGAGAATGTGTTACATTTCTAACCAGAATATCTGACTAGCTCCTTTTATTTCAGTAATGCTACAGTATTAACTTGCTTCGTGAGAGAACTTTGTGCTTTGAATTACATTGCATAAAATTTTTGTCTTGTCTTGAAAGCTCCCCTGCTGTGCAGTAGTCTAATAGAAATAAAACATACAGATACTAAATATAATGTAAAAATTATAGTGTTTCTATGATATTTTTTCAAACTCTTCTTGTTTCAGATATATATATATGTTACAGTAGATGCTGCCTATCTTGTGGACAGTTTACTGCTTCCAGTAGTTGATTATAGGTGAGTTTTCTTGACTGTAACAAAAGACAGTACACTCAAAAAATCTTTTTTGTATTATTTGTCAAAAATGTATCTAAAATAGTACAGCAGATCTATTAATAATTAACCCAAAAGAGTGGTTTTATCTAACATTTAAAAACAAATCTAAAATTATTTTCTAACTGTATGAAGATATCTGAAAAGCATAAAAATAATGAAGAGCTCCCATTATGGCCCCTGTCCTGTGAGCTCCTTTTTATAGGTAGGCTGGTTTTTATGTAATTTCAGTAATTTTGAGTGAACCTCATATACATACATGAATAAATAGTAATCAGTAGGGTATGTAGAAATTATGTGCTCTGCTCACTTTTTATACTTTCTGTATGTCACTGGTTTGGTAACAGGGAATAATGTGGGTTTTCTTCCCCCTCTTCTGTTGCATTCTAATGATCCAGCTACCAATTGTATGAGCAGGCAATAGAAGTATGTCGTCTTTTTGTAATGAGCAGAAACTTAAAAAACATGCCAATATACCGGAAGATGAAATACAGTATTAGAAGTGTCTGAGAAA
This sequence comes from Gavia stellata, assembly GCF_030936135.1. Taxonomy (NCBI): domain Eukaryota; kingdom Metazoa; phylum Chordata; class Aves; order Gaviiformes; family Gaviidae; genus Gavia; species Gavia stellata. The sequence continues at coordinate 11,301,314 of NC_082603.1, forward strand.
GCTGGTGTTTTATTCATGCTCATGATTAAGAAAGCTGTAGAGTGAAATTCTTGACAGAGGCTTGGATATGGAGGAGGACTTCTTATGCCAGTGGTTCTCTGATATCTCTGAATTGGACCCAAAATCGCAGTCATGTTTGTTTTCAACAAACTGTCCACTTAATCTCTGTCTTTTGCTGTAATACAGTGAGATGAGAATCTTAATGACTGAATTTGAATGCTGGTGGTGAATACTGCATCAGGTATTTGAGCTTCTGCTAGGAACAGGAGGTTGATATGAGGGAGTCAATGAAGGCCTTCAAGTCTTGCTTTGTGGAGAGTTAACGTGGAAGTAAAGGTGCTGGATAGCAGAGTTCAAATCTCTGCGTCTTCATCATTTTTAATACTACTTTAACAGTCAAAAGTTTTTCCAACCCTGCTATATCCCCACATCATCTAGCCAGTGCCAGTGCTGATCTTTGGTTTGGTCTGGGTGAATAATGAAACCTTTCTGCCAGGATGACCCAAGGAGGGAAATACAGGTGCTGGGCATGCCCAGTGAGGTGTTACTTATGTTTCCGAACATGACTCAAGTAATAGATTTTTTTTTTTAAGGTCCTTTTCCAAATTTTATTGCCTTCCCTGAACCTTGTTCTTCAGTTGATGCTTTTAAAAAGTTGTTCCCCTTTCATATTCAATTCTGAAACCCTACTATTCCTGTCTTCTAATGCTTCTACTTCATCTGTCCTGTTGTCTGCTCTACCCTCTTCCTGATTTTAAGTCCTCTGGGTCTAGTTTTCCTAGTGGCCATTAGTTAGCTTCTTTCTTTGACTTTGCTAAACTCAACCCATTTCTGTCTTCTCAAATTTTATCCCTCACCATGGGCAAGCCCTATTTTTTTTTCCCCCTGATAAGTACTTAACTTCATTGTTCTTCATTCTGTTTTTCCAGCCCGATGCCTTTGATTTCTAGTTTTAGACAGATTTTCTCACTGCCTCAATCATTCCCATGACCTTGTCTTTACTAAATACTGTTCACTTTATTACCTCTCATTTCTAAATTCCCTTTCTCTGATCACTACCTGCTCTCTTTCAGCTTATCTGTCTTTCTCTCTCCTCTACCCTGTCACTCACTCCTTTTGGGATCTCCAGTCTATTAACCTTTCTGACTCCTTTACTCTTCTCAGCTGCCTCCTTCCTTCATTGGCCTCACTTCTTTGACTCACTGGTCTTTATTTTCATCTCTATCTGCTTCTCTATACGTGGCTTCTTTGGTTGCTTCTCAAATTGCCGTATCTCCATTCCTCTCCCCAGACATTTTTTCTTGTAATTTCATAATTTCCATTCCTGCCTTTCCAAATATCTCTGAAGAGTTTGTCAGCACAACACAGCTTTGGACTCAGCTCTGTCTTACCTCTTTTAATTCTCCTTCCAAATGGACTTTTCAGCTACTTTTATCCCACCTTTTTTTTTTTCTTGTTGAGCTTGCTTGCAGATTTGCTGTTCGTTTTAGTTCTCTATTCATTCTTGATACAAAATGTGTCTTCAAAACCAATCCTGATTTTTTGCATGATGAGATCTTTTTCAAAATTGTTCTACTTCTCAGAATCTGTTTCTGAACCAGGCTTCTCTGCCTTTTAACTATACAAGTTTGCCCCTTTTATTTCTGCGTCTTTTATGCCTCTTTCCTTTCATTGAATGACTTCTTCCTCTTTAAATCCTCCTCTCGTTTCCTTCACTAGCAAATAGGTTTCTCTTTCTTCTGTCTTGAAGGGGATGGCACCAATCACCCTAACTGGTTCTCTTTTTTTAATACTTTGCCCTTTATTCCCCATTTGTCATCCCCTAATTTCATGTACCTGAACATCCTCACTCCACTTTGTTTTCAAGTTTTGGGCTTTACACTTTAATTTGAATGCCCCAAAAATCCGGTGCTTCCTTCTCCAGTTTGGTTCTCCCATAGTTCTATCTTTAGATGATTCCTTGAGTATCCAGCCACAGTCTCAGACCTACCTGTTCAGATTCAAAGATCTAATTTTTATTCCTAACTCCCTCTAGACTATTTTCTAACATCCCTAACAATTTTACTTTCCTATTTTCCAGGGCCACAACCTTTCTGTCTCTGACACTTCTCACATGCCTGTGTATCAAATATCTCAAAGTTAATAGTATCAGATTCCAGCCCTCTTCACTATCTGTATTCTTTCTTATCTTTTATCTTCACTGTTTTAACCTCTGTGTCATTTTGACTTCTTTTCTCCCTTCAAAGTATCAAAATTGACAGGACTAAACTTCTGTCTTTGAGCTTTAGCTGTTTCATGTGCTGAAGAAGGAACTCCACCAGATTACTACTTGTTTTGTGTTTTTAAGACACTTGGGTCCCACAGATTGGTCTTATTTCAGGACTACAGTGCTGGAGTAGATTCTATTCCTCCAAGTACTTCAGAAGGCCTTGAATTTGGGTCTTGATGTAGTTTTCTATCGCTTCAGATACATAAAGAAATGAAGGGCAAAAACTTTGTATTTACTGTATGTAACTTTGTCTTGTCTTGTTTCTGCACATAGAGCTAACAGTTTTTTTTCCTTGTTGTAGCAACTTGATTTCAGTGCTTTTACCATTGCTTGAAATAAGAATGTGCTTAAGAGCTTCACTGGCTGGACCCAGAGTGTTGGGCACAATGGTCCTCTTTGTTACTGTCCCACCCTTACACTGTCTTCTCTTATCTGCTGTCCTCTGTATCTTGCCTAACTGAAGATACACTAATATTACACTGCAGGGTAGTGTAGATACAGTTGAGCCAGCTGCAAACAAGGTAGCTTGTATACTTGCAGCAGTACTGCAAGTTCTTATCAACAGCTAAATGTTTATTTGTCCTGTAGGTCTAGAACTGAACTCTGTGCTGCTTGCATGGCGGACGGCATGGTTTTCTGTGTACGTGCACTATCTGACTACCCAGTTGTAGTAGGCTTTCAGATTTGGAAGACTGTATATTTGCAGAGATTCTATGTTGATCAGATTGTCTGATCCTTGACTGCTCATAATTATCCTCATACAGATGTTGAGCTTGAGAAGCAAAATTCTCCATAAAACTAAGAAGTTTGGGGGTTTAGGACTGTAGGATGCAGAGCTGAACGTGACATTGTTTGGTGTGTGTGTGTGGGGGGGGTATACACACATTTAATCACTGTTTATTTGCACCAGAATAATTATTTTCTTTTAGAGGATCAGTTGCTTGTTGGCACAAAACAAAGACTTTTTTAGTATTTTTCAGGTTTTATGTTTATCCTTTGTTGCCAGTTTCTATCATGTCATACTGTTAGTTTGTTCTTCTGCAGCTGCCTTAATGATGAGTGGAGGCCTTATACCTTTTGTCTAATAGAGATCTTCTGTTCATATGGAAATAAAAATAAATTAAGAAATTAGGTGTGTTGTGTCCTTCTTGATAGTTGCACTTGCTTTGCATTTAAATCCTAGCAACAGAAAGAGGCCTCAAACTGGACAGAAATGGCCCCCAAGATAGAGCAGAGATGTTCTGGGGTTCCCTGCTTCCTCTCCACCTCCTAGCTCCTCATTCCCTGGTTTCCCTGGGGCACTTGCTGAGGGCACAGCACTGCCAGTGTATCGAGGGCTAATAGGAACTTGGAAACTAAAATGTTGATGCTATCCTGCTTGTGTTCCTGTGGTGTCCTTTCTCAGTCTGAATAGGAAATTTCCCATTTAAAAATTACTAGGAAGATCTTTGTTATACAGTCGTTTATTGCTCTTTACATGTTTGGCATTAAAAATGTGTGTTTGCTGTTGCAAAGAGAATTTAAAATCATGTGAAGGCTCTTAGTTTGCCTTTTAATGTGTGGTGTTGGTAGTCTTCTGTACACTTCATTTGCTGGTTGTTTCTTTGATTCCAGTCATGCTGGACTGTTGTAAAGATGATCATTAAAGATGAGTATTGCATTTTCTTTCTGGTAAGATTTTCTTGGGAGAGGGGAAGAAGGGAAGCGTTCATTGATTTGTTTGAATTTGGCTACTGATTGTGCTTGAATCAAATTGTAGAATCATTCAGGTTGGAAAGGGCCCTGGGAGAGGTCTCTAGTCCAACCTCTTCCTGAGAGCAGTGTCAGTGCTGAATTAAGGCCAGGGCTTCAGCCAGTTGGGTCTTGAAAACCTCTAGGGATAGAGATTGTGCAGCTTCTCTGGGCAGCCTGCTCCAATACTTACTTAGCTGAACTGTAAACCTTGTTTTCCTTATATTCAGTCAGAAACTCCTCAGTTAGAAATTATAGATATTGTTTGTTCTCCTGCCACTCCTCAAATGTTCTTTATATTGCAAAAAAGGTAAGTCAAATACTGAAACAAACAGAGAACTTAAGATGTTTTATTTTCTGAAACTGTTGTTGCAAACAAATATTTTCATGTAGTACTTCTGTATCCTGTATGACATGTACACTAAATTAATTTACTATTTGAGTGTAAAAATAAAATTTTTGGCAGTAAAACTTGATTTAAAAGTTCTGTGATGTTTATGGCCTGGATGTTCTCAATTGTTACCTTTTAAATCTACTAGATGTTTCCTGGCAGAGCACAGTTCTGCCTGTCTTGGTGGAGCAGGGAAGTTGGGATCCTGAACATAACTTTACGTTTCTGTCTTCTGGAGCCTTCCTCGAGGAAGGTAGCTTACCACCGGGGATGGGATGGGATGGGAAGGAAGCTAATATGCATCAGAATAACTGGTGGTTATGGAAACTCTACTTTTAAACTCTTAGGTGCTGATGGAAACTTGCCCAGGGAGATTTATCAAAACTGAGATTTGAGGAGGAAAATGACCTGTGTGTGTGTGCGTAGTTTTTAGAGTAGTAGTTGGGTTTAGTAAATTTTCCCATGTGTTTAAATGAGAACTCAAACTTTGAAACTTCTGACCACAAAGTTCTTGGAAGCAAATAAAGAATATGACAAATAGATCCAGTTCCAAATTTGACAGAAATTAAGTCTTATGAGACAATTTTCTTAAACCAAGAATAATTTCTTGATCTTATAAAACATCTTTTAACAGTTACCGATCTGGCAGGGTGGTGGTGGCAGCAGCTGTAATCATTTTTCTACTGGAGCTTTTACAAAGTATGTGTTTCCATAGACCTGCTCATGGGGTATCGCAGCTGTCTGGGCTGTCTGGCAGCTGGGGTCCTTTGTCTGCCTCATTCCACATTAGTGCAGCACAGGCAGTGGAAGGGACGCGGTGAGTGACTGTGCCTTGTGTAGTATTTTCTTCCAAGCAGGTACTGGCATGGGGTGGAGCTGCACATGGTACTCTGTTCTCTTGCTTCCCAGCACTAGCCACGTAGGTCAGACCCTCTGACGCTGGGAAACAGGTAAGTTAGAGGTACTGTGTAAACACACATCTCTGACGTGTATCAAGTCCACCATGGTAGAATTTCTTCTGATTTTCATTCATTTGTATATGAATTAATATAATTTAAAATGTAACTTAATATAATTTAAAAGTTTAAAAAAATAAGAGTTGCAAATGATTCAGAGCTTTTACTCTTGTGGAAGAATATCTTGTAAGGTAATTTAATTTTGCAGGATTCAATATGCATTTTTAGCAATAATGATTTTTGTTGCTAAAACAAATAATTATTTTAGAGTATGATTTCTCTATACTGTGATCTGTTAGGACTAAAATTTTTCCTGCTATACTTCTCCTCACCAGATAGGAGGAATTCGAAGTTTGTTTTCAGAAGTGTAGAAAGAGTCAAATTCACTTGCACTGATTTCAACCCCCAAAGAAGGACTTGTGCTTGAGTCCTGTCTGAGCAGTTTGTAATGCTTCCACTTGTAGCTGGAAGGGAATTGGTCCAAGGCAGAAGCTCTGCTAGACAGACATAAGACAGCTTTCTGAGGACCACCTTAAAAAGTTTTAATGAGTTTGCAGGGAAGAAAGGGGTCTTAAAGAATTGTTATTGTGGAGAGTGTTTTTAATGCTGTGGCCTCTGTGATAGGCTTTGGAAACATGGGGGTCTCCAGCTGCAGTACGCACCAGGCTGAATTCAAAGGAAAGGCTGCTTGTCCTTTCTCCTTTAGCTGAGAGAACAGTACTGTGTGTTTGGGGGCTAAATCACGGTCTGGCTGAAAAATCCTGCCTCGAGTGAGAGAGTCTTTTGTAGGTAGTTTGCATGGAATATCCAATAATAATAGTAAGTCAGTAATTTGAAGAACCATCTTGTTTATGTAATTTAGTTGTTCCACTCCAGAGCTTACATGGATATGGAGATGACTGCGACAACTTGTCCTTGTATAATACCAGAAATAGGACAAGGGTCACCCTGTCTTGTTTCTGTATTTTCCTGTGGTGTGTTTTTATTGTTGGTTGTTATTTTTTGATGTTTTTTTGTTTGTTTGCCAAACACTTCTCATCTTAAAATTATAATAAAAAGATGTTCCATATATATTGACTAATAATTTTCTATACTTTTGTATATATATTAGCAAGGCTTACAAAACACTGCATGCTGCTTTATAGGAAACGTTTGTATGTTGATCTGTAGTTACACAGATGTACTTGCTACTAGCTGCCCTTGACTGACATGTTGCACTGTTGTAAATGTGAATGTTTTCTTTGTTAAAATCTAAGGACTGATCTTATGAAAATAAAATGCAAGGCATACACCTTTTAACAAACTATTCCTCATACTGCAAAATGAGGCAATTATTTGGTCTTTCCAGAACCCTGTTTCCTGTGCGTGGGTATCAGTGGTAAGTATGGCTATTAGCAAGGCTGGTGCTGGTTTGAGCATCATTAAATAGAAGCCTGCTGACACTGGCCATTGATCCAACAGCCGGCACAGGGCCTCTGGGCCACGGTATTTCCTCCCCTATCTCTTACTTCTCTCTGGGGATAACCAATTGGAAGAAATGACCCACTTGCCTGGAGTTTTTAGAAGCAGTGGGCAGTTCGATGTGAATCGTCAGCTCTAGCTAGAAGGGCAAAGGATCGTGTAGTTGACCCTTATCTGTTGTTGGCATTCCGTTGCTGTAACATTTGGCCATCCCTCGCAATGTCACAAATCCCAAGAAGACCTTGTGAAACTCCACCAATGCAGTATTTGGAAAGCTGTCGTCTTTTAAAGCTGTTACTGTACAAAAGGGCGGTGATTGTTTTGAACTATAATACTTGAAAAAAGAATTCTGCCGATTTAGTAATGGAATGTTTATGATGCTAAGCAATCTGTTTATAAAACTATATTTTATTTGAAAATGGCTTTATTTTTCATTTTCTGAGGGTGTACAAGCTGATGACAGTGGTCCCAAGTGGGTAGAAACTGATGACGTTAAGGTAATATCCACAAAATGGAACATACGACTCGGATACCTTATTCTTCCCATTTACTTTTGTTTTCAGTCTTGAATGTTTTCTTTAAATGGCATTAATAGCTCTCAAAACTGTTGCAAGCTTTTATAAAAACAACTTAGGTATTCTAATGTGGTGTGCTATAAGAACTTTGCATATATTTTGCAATTAATGATTTATATGTATTTCCTGTAAGAAATTTAAATTAGACACACTATGATTTTGCTATTAGAGTAGTACCCAAATGCCATAATCATGGTCAGAATCCCATTGTAATTAAGTGGTGCATCTATTTGAAAATTCTGTCTGTATTGAGTATAGTCTGTCATCTAATTAAATAAACTTTTGCAGTAAGTTGCCTCACACATTGATTTGGAATGCGGGCAGTCATTTGCCTGCAGCAAAGTACCTTCCAAATGTATAACTTCTGCATGCTTTATGGGGCTCTTGTTGGAATTTGGCCTTTTTATTTCCTTCTGATTTTTAAATTTCTGACTTTGTATAGGACCATCAAGGTACTGCAAAAAGAACTGTAGATCATAGTTGTAATTTATTTCACAGTAATTGAGCATAAAATTCTGTGCTTAAAATGCAGTCCTAAAACACAACTTCCTTTTAAATCAGATATTCTGCAGTTCTCTCATAAACTTAAAATATGTTCAGCGTTACATCTTTACATAACTTCATAATTTTATGTAATGAAAACCTGGCATAGAAATTCTTTTTGTTTGACTGCATGAAGTGCCTCAGAGTTGAAATTGCAAAGAAATCAATTGTGTTCTTCAGACCTCTCAATAATTGTCTTTATATTCATTCTTTAAGGTCCTAACTAAGTTGAAATGCAGTATTTCATTCCTGACATTTAATCCATGAAAATGTCCTTGGAGATGTATTATTCCCTTAAAATAATTTACATGTACCCTACAATGAACACACACTGCTGAAGGCATATCAGAATCATTTTTGCTCTGCTACAGCACATAAATAGGAAACATATACATGCCTCATTTGAAATTGGTTTATATAATTGTCATATGACAAACGTGTTGTCGTAGTCTTGGGACTATTTTTTGTCCATGTATTTATATAAAAAAAGTACAGTATCGAGCTCTAACAGCTGATGATTGCATGAACTAACATTGCATCTTTGGCTATTCTGATTTGTGTAGTATTTTGCTTAGTATGTAAATGAACGAAAGTGGTACTTCTGAGCTCGGTCTGTCCAGATATATTAAGGTACAGTAGATTTGTCCATCTGTGCTGCCAGTGTTACCATTTGCCTACAAGGATATTGACCCTTGAACAAGCCGTTCTGGGGGAGGCTGTGGTATGACCTCGCCCTATGGCAGCTACTCTGCTTGTGCAGCCTCCAGCCACACCCTTGCCTGGCGATACGGTGTGTTATGAGCAGGGTAGTGTCAGCTAGTGAATTAAGGCTGACTTGCATATGTGCTAGCATTTATTTCTGAATGCCTGATACTGTGGCCTACTTCATTGGGCTCAACTCATTTGTATGCTGGCTATTGCCAGTCTTACCAAAATGAGTGAGTGTATCTAGCACAGTAATCTTTATAGGCGTTAGTTAATGGCTGTAGTACCCACTTGTGCAAGAACTCTGTATCCAGAACTCCATTAAAAACCACAGTAAGTCATTACTTTGACTTGTCTGTTTCCTGTACACCTCTGCCCATACTTACTCATGTTAATCAGATTATTTTTCCTACTAGTTAAGAAAGAAGAATGGAGCAAGAATTATATTTATTATGGTAGTGCCTCTTCTTTATATTTCTAAACTAGTTAAGTCTTAAAGATGTATGGCATAGGAATATCTATTCTATTGAATGCTATGGATGTCCATCTTTGGACACCATGAAGGGACTTGATTATTTACATGTACTGAGCATTTATTATGTGGATGTGGGTATCATAGATACTTTTAATCTGGATATCTGAAAAATCACTTGAGTGCTATTGAAAAACCTGATCTACTGCTCAGTATGGAAAAACATGGAACAATTTCTGCCTTAATGACCCTGAGTGTACAGGTTGGCCCTAATTATGTCTCTGTTTCCATTTTATTTTTCCATGCAACTTGCACAATATGGGTTTCCATCGTGTACCAGAAAGATGTTCCCAGGCAGAATACTTCACAGCAAATTGTGTAAGTGAGCAGGAGTCCTAGAGGAGTCCAGCAACTTTGGAGCAGCATGCAAACCTCGCAACTTCTGCCCTCCTCTTGTATCTTCGTAGCTCTGGTTTCTGCTCTTGTTCTGGAGTGTAGCCAGTTCCTGCAGTGCTTCTGGTCTTTTTTTAGCATTCCCAATTTCTGTGGGATCCCGCATTTCACACCGTGCTTACTCTCAGTTCTGGCTTTTACCTCTTAGCTTTGCTCCGTTCTGTGATTTTTTTCCTGTGCTTTGAGAATCTTTCCTTTCAACATTACGCCCTTTTCACAGCATCTGGCTTGGTAACCTTGTACTTCTCTTATTCTAGTAATTTTGTGCTTGCTTTCTCATGTACTTCTGCTGTGATTTGAGGATGAGATTGCCTTTGTGGTTTCTTTCCCCATCTCCCTAGTGGGACATTAAAATCCCTTTCCATTCTGAGAATCTGGTAGCATTGCGAACTACTTTGCTACAGTCCCAGTTACTCAGAAGTTGGACTAGGAGCCTCTGAGCAGGCTTTGTGTTACTTATATGGATTGCAAAGGATGCATTACAAAACATAATTTGCACATGACGGCTATGGAGAAAATTGAGAGGCCATAGTATGCAGGATTTTGAGGGAAAAAATTTGAGTGGAGATCTCAAGTAGTGCTCAGTATAGTGTGGGATTAGGACTTAAGCAAACACTCTTCTGAAGAGTACGTGTGCAGCATTACAAGTAACAAAACAATTGCTTAAAAGATAGCACCTTTTGAAATTATTGCTATAATTTGGCTAGTACTGGTAACAGTAGTTGCTGTTTTCTCTGTATTTTGTCCATTAATATTCACTGCAGAGCAAAGCAAATAGTGATTTTTTTTTTTTTTTTAAAAGATGATTTTGTTAATAGATGTGGACTGTGTAAAAATGAGGGATTTTTCTGTGGTTGCATAACAAATATACTTCTCTTTGATTCAGCACTAAACTTTAAGAACAAATCAGGAGTCAGGCAGTAATTTTTTTTTTTTTTATTTTTTTTTAGTGGCACTTCCTTTTATTGTTGCCAGCAAGGATAACTGCATATTTGGTTATAGTTCCATAACATTTTATTTTTTTTATTAAAACTTCTAGTTTCTTTAGCTTTTCTTTCATCACAAGATCTGCCGCCCTTAAATGGAAGTACAAAGAGCAGCAGCATTTTGCAGAATAGTATTTGTTCTGAGATAGATGTTGTCTTCCACGCAGCTATCAATACACAAATACTGAAATGCCTTTAAATCCTTGAATCTGCTTATGAGATTGAGATTGATACTTACATTACTCATGCTCGCTTACTTTTGTAGATCAATATTTCTTGGTCTATTTAATAATACAAAATGACTGTTTTTGGCTAAAATGTGTATTTTTTTTTTTTTCTTCTTTTCTCAGTTTCTTACAAATTGCTTTTTTTGATTTCTCAGGCTTGATGGGCCACTGGCATTGGCAGGTGGTGGAATGACACAATGCAATATGATATGCCAAAGTAGTTGGGCATCACTTGTCATCTTGTAGACAAGTGAGGCAGAGGAAATAAGAGAATACATGAGTCTCTCAAATATGCAGGTGAAAAAAAAATGACATTTTCCATAGGATAGAAATCTTTTCCTGTAGCTGCCTCCTTCCATCTTGTCCCCAGAGTGGTTCAGTTTCTCATGCTATTTTACCTACACCATATTTGAGGTATTGTAAGTGAGTATGTGAAACATTTTACCTGTAATAAATAGCTCCATGTATAATTTCTCTTCTCTTAAGATTCTTGCTTGCTTTCTGTAGTGCAAATAAGAAGCCATTAAAGGTAGTAACGATATAAGTAATAATCTTTTAGTGTTATGGCCTATGCTAAATGCAAAGTATATAAGCATGTATCTTGCTATAAAGAACTGCTCAGTTCATGGTGATTTCATAGTGATTGCTTGTTTTTTGGCCACGCAGGATTATTCACTTTGTTTCAGGCAGAGGCATACCTCCATAATTCGTCAAATTGTTCAAAAGCACAAATGCTTGTGCATGGATTTAAGGGGGAGCCATCTATGAACGCCTTTCTCAATTTTTGATCTCTCTAGGACTTGGTGACAAATTCTTAATGAATTTCTCCCTCAGATTAGCTGTTTTTCCTGAAGTTTGAGATGTACAAAAGCTTTACTAAATCTATCACAAGACATTGGTGCAAATAGAATGAGATAGTTGGGAGAGCAGCCTATGTCATACGCAGTATGCTCTTCCCCTGTACGTGTGCAGCAAGCATGAGTGAAGAGGCAAATGCAAGCTTAGTAAATCCTGCGAAGTAATAGCATAGCTAATTTAGCTCACTCAGAAAGCTCACTACAGGTCCAAAGCAGCTGTTTCTCATCCTGTGAGGTGCTCAGCTGCATAGCTCCTCTTCTGCATGCTCCTAAGATCTGCAGCAGCGGATCCATCCCCAGTTGTGGAGGAGGTTGTTAATCTCTTCCAGGTTAAGGAAAATATGGTTATGATGTTGAGAAAAAGGAGTGGCCCAGTTCAGAAGGGGAGTTGCCTTAAAATCCTTTGTGTACTAAACATAAAGTTCCCAAAGATGGTTTTGACTGTGAACTTTACAAAGGTTGCTCCAAAAGGTGATGTGTAACTTTTTCTCCTGACTGCCTCACTTTCGAATTAAGCACGCTAAGTTTGGGCTTGAGGTTGATCAGGATCAATGTCTTCCAGATTGCCTCTGCACTGCTAAAATGCAGTCTGGCTCCTTTATTTTGGAACTTCTTTTGTCTGATGTAGGAGCATAATATTTTTCAAGATCTGTCTTGCAGGTATGTGTACTTCTACAGTTAATATATAACAAATTTTGGAGCAAACAATTGGGAAGGAAAAAAATGATGCTTTCCATTATTTTCCCAAAAGTCCATTATCTTGTGTTTGACCATAGAGAAAAATCATCAGCTACTTGTTTTTCTTTTGATAAATTAATTTGGCAGTTCCTCCCAGTTTTCTCCAGTCTTGACAGTTCTTAATAAATCTGTAGTATTTGCAAGTACTTCAACCCTATTTTAGTTACAGAAGTACATATACAAAAGCCTAGTATTCATTCCAGATTTGCTGTTTATTACATGCTCTCTCATTATAGACTGAGGCAAGAATATTGCATTTTGGGTTACAGCAGGTTTGGATTGCATTTTTCTTCTGATCATGTGATTGTTTTATGCTTTGGAATGGTGCTAATTTAGAGAGAGTGGCAAATGCAGCGCCCACTGCCACTCTAGCTACTTAGTACTCACCAAGGCATCCTCACCTAATCACATATTTTTCTTTTTAAAAATAATATTTCCCAGAAGGAGCAGGTGTTAATTCCATGTATGGGGACAGCCGTCATGCAACAATATACGTATGTGTAAGAGAGAAACCATTTTAAAGGGATTTTTTTGTTTGCGTTTTAAAGTGAAGCTTGGTTACAAACAGTCTCTACAACACACATGACGGGTGTGTTGTGTCGTCGTGGCTGAGCGACTCTTTATGCTGCTTGCGTATTGGCAATGTTGGAGTTTCTTTCAAGCTCATTTAATATCACGCTATAAATCTTTGCTGGCTTCATTTAACCCCCAGTTCAGTTTCCAATATAGCTTTAGCAGTACTTCTAGGGAAGAAGGAATTAGGATGCGGTCGTCTCTAACTGGCTTCATTTCTTTGGCTCTCCTTTGCATGTGCTGGAGGGCAGAGCATCCTGTGCCATCGGCTGCCAACCTCTCTCCTGTAGTGGCAGGCGAGTGTGCATACCACTGTGCCACCTTCAAAGAGGGTGGGAAGCGACTCCTTCCCCCCCGCAGCCCCTCAGCACTGCCACCTGGGAATTTAAAGGTGGGAACCGTAGCTCCAGAAGATACTGCATCTTCTTCTGTGGATATTAGTTTTAGATGTTTCGGTAGCAATGAAGTTTTCTCTGGTTCCCATGCTGGCCTTATTAGGCAGCTAGTGAAAAAATCTCTCATCTATATTTACCCACATTTATCCCTTTATGATAAGGATATGTAAGAGACAACCCTTCCATGTATGCATGTAATGCCTGCTGAAAGTAATGCTAAAAATACTCTCAAGAAATTATAAGCAAATGGAGAACTTCTGAGGTATTCTTGAAGTAAGCTATGAGTTAAGAATTAGCAAACCCTAGGGCCCACTAAGAAATGGATTTTGTGGTCTCTTTGTACTGTTAAAATTTCTTTTGAAAATGAACTCCCACTGTCTAAAATACCGTAATGTTTTACAAGTTTGCAGAAGATGAAAATGTTACCAGATGTTAAGTTCAAGGAGCAAGTTAACTACTGTTGTCAGATGGAACAGCTTTTGCTGTTTGGTAACTTCTCCTTACCTTCTCTCCCTCTCTTCCCCCGCCCCTTCGGTCCACTTAGCCATGGCTGCTACCGAACTGCCCATCCTTTCTGCAAATAAACTGGTATTTCACTCATATAGGCGAAGGGAGAAGTCTATGTATTGTACAGTGCATATAATTTCAGTTGATGGTTGGTTGGAGGACCAAAGTCTTTTATCGAAATGGATTATCAAACTAAACTGCTCTAGTTAAATATAGTTTACTATAAAATGCATATTCAATAAGCAGAAGAGACGTCACTAATAACTGACTTCGGCATAGGGAAAATCTGTTAAGGGCACATGAAAAGGATTGCTAGGATCAGGCAGTCCCACCTGAGTGCTGCTACAATGCTGCTATTTTTGCCGTAATGCTTTTTTTTTCATAATATGATTCAACTATATAAAAGGTTTATGGATTTGAAGCACATCAGAGGTCATTTCCTTCTGTGACTCGCTAATCAGCTCTGGTACTTTCATATATACAGCAGGAACTTTCAGACAAAGGTAAGATTAGTAGCTAACCAGACAAAGAGGAAATGGAGGAAAATAATAGTAGTGGTGAGTACATGCATCAAGGAAGTGTGGCCCAATATTTTTTATGGCCTTTTTGATAGATTGCTTTGGATGCTTCTGGGCAACATTGAATGCAGCATTTTTTCATCTCTATCCCAGAAGGATTGTTCCAATGGTTCACCTTAGATTCTGCAGAGAATATTACTTTGATACTGTAATAGCTTTGGAAATGCTCTACTTTGATGTCAAGAGCTGTATAGAACTGTTCTTTTGATTAAGAAACACTTACACGCTTGAAAAACCTAATAATAGATAAGGAAAAAAAAGATCATCAATTGTGCTTTATTAAACTAGATCTATGGGGGAGATGCAGAATGTGTATGCATCTATATCCCCTGTCTTGATCTGTTATCTTTCTGTTGGAAACCCTCACAGTATGTCTGTGTCTGTCTTGAATAGCCCAGGAGCCTATTTCTTTTTTCCCCTCTTCGTTCTAGGACACTCCCCTTTCTTCTGCCATTGAATGCTTGCAAACCGAACAACCTGGCTGGCAGTCAGATTATTATATCCCCCCTTCCCTCATCCTCAATTGATTGTCTAAGATTTATTGCATGCAATTTCAGTTTAAAATCTAGCTTGGTCCATAGCAGGAAGATTTCTTTTTACTAGCAAGGGGCATAATTGAACTAGTGGCCAACAATTCAACTTCATTTCCTCATTTGCAATCAGTGCCATTTCAGGGAAATGAATTGCGTACAATCATGCAAAGATGCTCAGCTGATGTTGGCTGTGTCTGCAGACAGAGCTCAGGGTAAATGTCTGACACAGGGCTTATAGGAAAAAGCCCCCTACATTGCTGTGGTACAACTATAGGACGTTCTGTCAATAGAGCAGCGGCTTTTAGGTCAAAGTCATGTTACACGAGAGTTTAGGAGGTACTAAGTTAATTTGCCAGTTGAATGGGTGTTGAGATTTGCTCTGAAAACATAGATTAAAGCTCTCTCATACTTAATATATTTACTGGGAGTTTTGTAATGCTTTTGCTGCAGATTTACTCCTGGAATGCACTGTTCTATTTTTGCAAGTTAATCTCTTAATTACTTGAAGATAAACTTTTAAGAAAACTTACTGATCCTGCATTGGTGGCAAAGGGGGGAGACTGCTCCACTCTTAAGCAAGGAAAATCCTTTTTTTATTCTGTGCTCTGCAAGTAGGCTTTTGTTTGTGAGTTTGGCTTATGTTAAATCCACAGTCGCTGCCTGAAAAGGGTTGAGAAATAACTGGATGAACATTTCGACGTGAACATACTGTACATCAAAGATTGCAATCTTGATCATTTTAACTAAGGGAAAAAAAAGCTGTATGGAAATAAATATATGCTCAAGCAGGTGACGTGCTTCTCAGCAAAGCAAAATTGGGATGGCAAAAGTGCCAGTGGACATGGAGCAATATATTGACTGGAGGTACGGATTAGGAAAAAATCAGGATTTGGGGTTTGACTGAGTACTGCCAGAGCTGTGCCAGCCTGCAGTGGAGTTATAAGAATAGAGAAGACTAGTGAAGTAACTAAATTTTCTGTTTCAAACTTTACATGCCTGTCAAGGAGAGTTTCAGCCGTTCAGGCTAAAACTGAGGCTTCGCAGGCTGTTAGATCCCTGCTGCTTCATGTGGAAAGCTGTGGGTGAGAGAGGGAAAGTCGGAACATCAGTTCACATCTTTGCAAGAGAAGATGCAATTGTTTGACTCTTCATCCTTGTTCACGGGGCAAACCTCTCAGACAGCCTTCACCACTCCCTTCGAGTCCTTTGTATCTAGCACAGATGCCTTTCCAGATTTTGAGGTGATGTGCATCATTCACCCCAATTTGGGAACTGTGGAGTAGACTGAATTCAGGCTCTCCCTGGTGGATAAGCATCAGGGATAATCAGAGGACTAAATGAAGACGCTGTGTTCTCAAAGACCCAAACTTGCCCTAAGCAGTGTCTGGGGCTTTACTGAACACCAGACAGCAAAGCAGACTTATGTATCTTGAGAGTCTGTTATCAGGAAATATATTTTGCGATGCTCTTTTTGCGGCATTTGGAGAAGTTTTTGGTGAGGCATAGCATGATGATTACTTTTACAAAGACTTGCCTTCTCTGAAGAGAACAACTTTAGATTAGAAACTATATAGTTTTTCTTCATGGTATGTAGTGCATACTAGGTTTTTAACTTGGTTTCAACTTAGAGGGTAGTTTTTGAGAATAGTATTAATACAACATACCAGAGATTATTTGAAGGGGGTTTCTTAGTCTGTTGATATTTTACTTTTGCAAGCATTGTTAATTGTTTACATGGCTAAAAGAGCATCCTTTAAATCTTCAGATGGAAGTTGCTTTTGCTTACAGTTGAGAAGAGGAAACAAAGCAAGAATGGAAAAGAATTATTAGGAAATAAATATCAAGAAGCTTCACATATTAATCTTGGACTAAGAGAGATGTAACATAAAACGGAAGAATGAAGTGACGGAGGCCAGGAAAGGTATAAAGCTTTTGAAAGACCAAGTTAGTTTGAAGACAATCTCAGGCCACAAAGAATAATTTTAGTAGCCAGTATTGATATATATGATAGATGATCCCAAAACACCCACCAAGAATAGAACCAGACACAAGCCTAGATGATGAAGTAGGAAAATATATTTGCTTAGAAGACATTTAGCCAGTAGCTTGAAGACTATGAGAAAATTGGAGGTAGCAACTGGTTGGCTACTTTATCCCTTTGCATTTTATCCATACAAAATGTCAGGGACTTAACATTTGTAGGTCTATGAGATCACCTGTAGCCTCACAGTACTGGCACGTTTGTTTAGCCTTAAGTAAAGCCCTTAAGTAAAGATACTGCTTTTTGTAGAAGTTACCATCCTGTGAAGAGTAGAGGCATAGCATGTCTGTGTATTTACATATGCTGTCAGGTGGGGATGGCAGCAGGTTGAGCTGGATCGGCTCTGTATTGGCTGCTCAGAAGTGGAGAAACATCACTGTAAAATGCTCCTATCTCCAGGTTTATTGCAGTTTGATGTGCAATACAATATGTGACATTTTGCTATTTGTGATGTGTCTCCCTGCTGCCCCTGCTCCTAAACCTGGACGTGAACTTCCAGCATTTCAGAAATGCCTGATATTAAGAATATGATGGAAGGGTTGCTAGCAGCTTTTATTTCAGATATAAATGTGTGCTCCATCCCTCCTCCTTGGCTGGTCCAGAGACTTATCTGTCGAAACCTACTGTCACATAAACATTAATTAATGTGCCAACTTGGAGATAGGTGTTTCAATTGTATTGTAATCACTGAATGTTTTCTTCCTGCGAAAAGTGTACGTATTGACAAGCATCAGCCCTAAGCTTCCAGCGAGGCAGAGATGAGTGAAGCAGAACTAGATCTGCGTCTGATGGGATGAGAATTAACTGGGACAAGGACCCTGCCAGGAACAGAGTCTTTTGGGAGGAACAAAGGAGTTATCTTGGTTCACGTGCCAAAGTTAGCAAATGAAGTTTGATATTTTATGATGCCTTGGCTGCATAGCCTTCCTGGAACACAAGGTACCATGCCCCCTCAAGCACATCACTAGTGAGTAACACCCTCAAATCCCCACCCCTGCTTATTGCAAGGTACTAGCTGTGGTGTCTTATCTAACTTTGTTTTCTATTTTCTCTGTGCATTCAGGATAACTCTTTTGTTCCATTTTCAGCCCACACGCTGACACAGCTCTCTCCCTTTCTCTCTTTCCCTTTACACTGTTGTTTAAGCATGCTGTAAACTTATTCATTCCCTAAAGGCAAGAGCAGCTATCTGAGCAACACTTTGTCAGCATAATACATTTACAGAATGCATATTTATGAACCTTTGAGCCTTTATTGTTCCAGAGGGCAAATAAAAACCATGAAAAGTAGCAATATAGTGTTTCAAAGGTCCCTCAAGGAAAACAAAAGTAGTTGGAAATAAATTTAGGAAAAAGAAGTTCTCCAAAAGAGAACCTTGAATTAGCACATACAAAACACAGGCTGGTTAAGACTATTCTTTTCTTCCAGCTATCTCAGACTTTCCTAATCCAAGTTTTAAGAAATTTTAAGCTTGAAAAATGGTTTTAAGCTTTACAAAATAGAATAAATGGCATAGATTAGACATACATAATAGTAAACCAGAGATTTTTGAAGCAGCATGTTTTGTGCAATCATAGTAAAGTAAATACAGTTTTTAGATGGAAATGATCGTCTTCCTTGGAAACTACAAGAGATCAGTGTGGTACATGCCACAAAATTGCTATAGATAAAAGGTAGCTGGAAGAAGCTGAAAAAAATCAATAAAATGCCCTAATTGTTGTTATTTTAATTGACTCTAGGTTCTTACTAACTTTACAGTGTATACCTCGACTTTTAAAATGAATGGGTTGCTACTCATTATTGCTGATAATAAAATAAAGCTAGTTAGCTGGTGTTTGTGTTCTTAGATGTGTCCATTAGCTCAATTACAAATAAAAAGTTATTATACCAATGCTCCTAGATTATGCAGCCTGAAAATTAAAACATGCAGTGTTGTCTTCCTGCATGAACAGTCTCATATTTTAAAATGAGAGATATGAGTGTGGCTGCCTGTAGCTTTCATCCAAAGCAAAAACTGGACTGTGTGCCCAACAGAGTTCATGGAAATTCAGCTTAACCAAAATTTGAAGTACTAAAAAAAGGGAAATGGCTTCAGCAAGCAGGAGAAAATAGATTAAAGTACCAAATGGCCAAAAAATAAAACAAATGCAGATTTTTAGCTCTCCCGCAGAGGCGGAGCTATAGGGATTTGTACATTTTCTTTCTGGGATAAGAGTTAGTAATTGTGCTTTCTGCTGTGAAGACTTGAAAGGCACATGCAATGGGGAACTCAACTGGACTCGATCTCTCTCTATTACTTCTTTTGACCCGAATTAGGGAAGGAGACCCATAGAGCTCCCCATGGACTGATGCAGAACCCTACTGATAGCAAATCCAGCCCAGGGGTGAGCCGGAAACTGCGGCATCTCTGCCATAAGGTACCAGATGATTTGTGTGGAGGGATGGAGGATGAGGGGGAAGGTTTGTTTCCTGAATCTGTCACAATTTCACTAGTGGATACTTTCTTCCAAAAGGGATGGTGGATGTGTGGCCATACCGGCTGTCCCTGGTGCTCACAGGCACACTCTAAAAGCTTGGGTGGCTCAAATAAATGAGAGGGCTCCTACTGTGTTTGTAGGATGTGCGTTTTTGTAAGCATGAACTCTGATCTAGGGGGTTTCTATTGAGAGGTGTGTGGTTTGTTGTTTTTTTTTTTTCCCAAAGGTATCAGCTCCATTATAATGGCACACCAGAAAAAAGGTGAGAGAGTTCCTGTGTGAAAATTCAGCATTGTGCAGAGGAAACAACTTTAACGTATCTCTACGTGTTTAGTTATTTTCAGTATTCAAAATGCAACTGAATTCACAAATCATTCCAATGCCTCCAAAGCTGCATTTTTAGCCATTATTCAAAAATTAAAGGTTTTCTTCCCTTCTTTCCTCAAGAATCACTGTTACGCTTTGTGTAAGTCCCAGCCATTGAAACCCCCCAGAGCAGGTTTGCCTCTGAATATAATTTTTCAGTGAATTGTGGTAATCAGTTGTTTAACATGAGAACAGCTTGAAACATTACAATCACTCAGGAGTAACTGCATGGGTAAACCCTTACCTCCCACAGTGCAGTGACTTTAAAAAGAAAAAAAAAGAAACCCCAAAAAATAGTGGAGTTATGTTTCATTGATTTCTCACATTTTAGGTGTTGCTGACAATCTTACTTTGCAGCAAGACATCTGAAATATCAAATGGTTATTTAAAAAACATAGAAGAAGCAAAATTAACCTCTTGCCAGTTCTACAAACATGTTTGCTTCTAGTGTATTGCTTATGACATGGGGAGGATTCACACTGCCAGGACTGGGCAGGTTTTTGCTAGCCCTATACCGCTGTTTAAAGGATGATGTCTTTTAAGGATATGTAACCTCATTTATAAATATGCTCAAAGCAAATGCTTGGTATCTAAAGTGCTACTTATCTTTTTGTCTTTTAACAAGCTCAGAAAGGCAGGGCATGATGTTGGTGCCCCAGCCCATGCCTGTCCCCTCAGCAAAGCGGGCTCCCACATCTCCCCCTGCAAAGCAGACCTTGGGCTGGGTGGGCAGTGCTAGTGCCCAGGCCTTTTGCAGGCTTGCCCTTTAAGTATTTTCGTGGAAATAATTATGTGTGTATAATTTGTTGTAGACTACAAATTAAATTTTAGGAAAACAGGATGGGTTGAGAGCCAAGAGACACAGAAGGAGGTGCAGTGGGAGGAGGGTTATCAGGGATACTGTGTTAGTTCTCATGCTATCTGTACAGAGCATCATGATGTACAGATTACAGTTAAGCCCCTCTGCAGCCCTGTGGGTACTTGTCGGGCACCCCTCCCATGGGAGGCCTGGATACCGTGTTTGAAATGGGCTCAGCAGCACCTGCTGTCCCCAAACCCGACGTGGGGAAGCTCCATCAGAGAAGACAGTAATGAGGAACAGGGGGAAAACCTTCAGTAGACATCTGCTGAAACAAGATGTTAGCAACCCTCAGCGTTACAAACATGGCTTAGCCTCAGCAGGGTTATGTGACACAGACAGGAAACTCAAGTGAGGTCAACACCCAGTTCCTGTTGTCACCCAGATTCCCATAGACACCTTAAAAAAACCCAAACAAAAACCCCAAGTCCGTAGCCATCGTGCTTTAATTTAACTGCAGGACTGGGAGCTCTGCTTTTTACTCCCACTCTTGCTGCTGTTCATCCAAAATGGGAGTGTGCCCGTTTTTAGCAAGAGGAGGCTCTTGAAGAAGAAATGCTGTGAACGTACAAAATTTCTTACTGTCATGAAAACCATCCAAAGTCATAAAGATTATTAAATAAAAAATAAGAGAGAAAACTCGGTTTTCTGTTTCCTAGCTTTCTAAACAGCTTTTCAAAGCTTGTTTCACCAATGTGAAATCAAGCATAGATTATTTATGTTCTTGACTCATTGTGAGAAAGACTGATATATGAAAAGATCCTCAAGTTAAAAAAAACCATACATGACTACACTGTCATCTTTAAATTCCCTATACATAACAAAACTGGCAGGATGCAAATACGAGGCATTCTAGATCAAAGCAGTAAAAATATGAAGATATTATTATCCACAAAATATACAGTGGGTGATATTAATGATAAATATTTTAAATCCAGTGAAAGGAAAAATCTATAGGGATATTTCTGTTTCAGTATGAGTTGGACAGTGTGGTTTCAGAGTTCCGGATTACACTAAGTTTTGTTATAATTAGAGGTCTCTGACACTGAAAAAATGGAAATAAAACCTTTTTACATTATTTCTAGGCACTAAAGAAATGAAGGAATTGTCATCATTTTTGTCTTTATCATTTCCTTTTCGTAAAAGAATAGCAAAAGTATGGGAAAAGGGCCATATTGTCACTGCAAATCAGAAATGTACTGGCTTCTTTTATTAGAATGAAATTTGCTGTCCTAGTTCTTATGTATTGTTTGAAGAAGTTTGGGTTTTTTAGGGGGGTATGTTTCTTTCTTTTTCCTGGTCAGATTGTTCTTAAATCAAAGAAAAAAACCATATTCAATATTGTACTGGAAAATGAGTCCGATCTGAGGGTCAGGACCAAGCAATTGGGGCCAAAAAGCAGAAAATGAGTTGGGACAAGTCAAGGCCTTTTAATTTACCTAATATTTGTTTTGAGGGCTGCTACATTATGACTATATTTAAAAACTTGTATCATTAATATTGTATCCAAGTTGATAATTTGACTAAAATTCTAGAGAAAAGCTTCTTAAACTTCTCTGACATGATTGCTTGTAAAATTCTAGTCACACCATGAACACATGCCCAAGTTTCTTCCTGGTCCCAGGGGCTGGGTCTTGAAGGCTGCCCACCAGATCAGTATTTTGCCTTCAGTCTGCTATTAGCTGTGGTTCATGACGCTCTTCCATTTTCCATTTCTGACTGTATGAGTAAGCTGAAAACAGAACCCTTTCAAATAGGTGTTTCCTATGTCCAGCACCTGCCAAAAAGTCATGTTCCCTTTTAAAAAGATAAAGTTTCTCTCTGTTTGTAATTTGGCTGTGCCTCAGTGGCTCTGCTGCAAAAACAACTGAGAGGTTGATGTGAGAGTTAGGCCAAGTCCCAGTGCTGCCTGCCTGTGCATGAGTAGTAAGTTGAAATATTCTTTGTGAATTATATGTTTGAGAGAGAGAGAGTTGTGTTTCTGAGGCATGGTGCCTCCAGTTGGTACTCTTCAGGCTGGGTCCTGCTTCGCTGCCTCCTTATTTAGGGCCGTTTGGAAGAACTAAGATCTGGATTTTGTTGGAAACTGCACAACAAATGGAAGGGGAAAAAAATAAAAAGAAGATTAGTTTAGAGAGAACATGTTTCTTTGAAAGAGATCATGCAGTTTTTGTTTTTGCTGAGGGCATGGTAATATGAGATAGTAAGAACCTAAGGTTTTAATGATATTATGCACCTAAGATATTAAGGAGTCTGTAAAAGTGTGTCCAGCCCTATAGAATAATTTTCCTAGTGAAGCGCTGGTACCAAGATAAATGACAGCCTCGAGTGCTTGTCAGCTCTGTGGGCTCGGTCCTCTAGAGTGCAGCTGGAACCGCCGCACCGGGAGGTTGATTATTGCCAATAGTCGTTGCTGTGCATCTGCTTTGTTGTTGTTGTTGTTGTTGCTTTCCACCATGCCCCCCAGCCCCCCAGCCCTGTTAGGTCAGTGGCTGCCTTTTTGTCTCCTTCCTCTGTTTCTCATTTGTGCGCCATAGGGTTACGTATTGAATGAACTGAGGAAAAATAAGAAAATGGGTAAACCTGACTAATATCCCCAGAGTATCACCAACAGGTTAGGCAACTTCTGTGTTAGAGGATTTTAGGGAGTTATTGTTAACCAGTTGCTCTTACATATCTTTTTTTTTAAAGTTGGATTAAAAGTAAATATGAAGATTAACGTTCACTGGTTTTGTTTTGGGGAGGGTTCACCGATTCAGCTCCTTAAGAGCAGAATGAGTTTGGTTAGAGGGTAGAAAGCCTTTTGTTGCAAGCTTTCCACGAGTAGGTCAGTAATACCACCCATAGGCTAAACCAAAAGCATCGTGCTACTTGCTTAATAATTAAATGAGCTCCTCATT
Source organism: Gavia stellata (assembly GCF_030936135.1). Taxonomy (NCBI): domain Eukaryota; kingdom Metazoa; phylum Chordata; class Aves; order Gaviiformes; family Gaviidae; genus Gavia; species Gavia stellata. Next base: position 11,324,907 of record NC_082603.1, read on the forward strand.
TCAGTTGCAGTATCTAACATAAGCTAAATCCAGCGAGCCCACCAGCTGTGTACTTGCTCACAGAAAGTTACTGCTATGATGTTGTACTGAATTTCTCGCAGTCATCCCGGTCTTATTAATGCCTCAGTGTGGCATAAAGCTTCATTCATTATTCATAATAATCCAGTCAGAGGGCACTCTGAGACCTGATAAATTCTCACCTAAATGACAACAGCTGACAGGGCCTAGGGTTTTATAGCCTTTCTCTTGCCATAGCAAGGTGCTGTGGGCAAAGGTCCAGAATGATCCTCTACTAATGACCAGTGTGATATATGAGCAGCTGCTGATTTTCTGACATGAAGTCTACTCTGCTGAGCATCCAACCCGCTAGCCGTGAGTAGTGGATGAATATCTGACAGGTGATATACTTCAAGAACAGGTCACGAAAAAAATCTGTCTCAGGTGGGAGGGAATAAAAGGGTTAATCCTGTGCTGGAGCACTGCAACATCAACAACAACAAAAATATCCTGGGGGCAAAAAAAATAAAATATCAGAAGTCTGTAAATTCTGGCCGTGCTGATGTGGAAATGAGAATATGATTCCTACTTCTGAAAACCCTTCCTTTCTGGCGCCCAGAGGGTTGAATAATCATGACTTTAGAAGCCTGTAAATTGCTTTATAAAAATCAATAATCATCTGCTGAAGGATATTAATTGCACTTTTTCACAAAGGGAAAAAGCTTCATAGTATTTTATTGGTTTTTAATGGGCTTTTTGATACCACAGGAGGTAAGTGAAAAGCCTCTTTCTTTTGTTCAGGCACAGACCTAGCCTTTCAAAGGAACGTATATACCTATTTGAGTTTTAACTCCTCCCTTGTATTGTGGGTTCAAATTAAAAGCAGGTGGAATCCTTTTATTTTGCCCTTCTATTTTACTTTCAACAGTGATTGATTATTATGTCATCTTACCTCTCCTAAGTTATATCAATAAATGTATGCCTTTTCCTGTGTTTCATTGCCATGCAAATTTAGGGGTTAATTCTGAAAGTCTGACTTTATTGACATACAGCAGAAAAATGAAGCTCCAAGTGCTTCAAAAAGATTCAGGACTGACAGGACCAAGTCTGGCATCTTTTGCTCGTTAAAATAAGTATAGTGAGTACTCATTTTTCAGTGTGCCTCATCCTTGCTTTGGAAGAATGAGCCTTTGAGGCCCTTCAAGGGTGCAATTATTGCATTTTCCACTTCCACAGTGTTTTGTGTCTCTAGGCCAGGAGGACAAGCGGTGGTTCTGCATAGGGGCTTTGCTCAATATGAATTTCTGTCCACTGCATGTAGCACCACTCACGTGGCAACAACAGGCTGCTCTGGCCTGAAATCATAGAGTGCTGGAAGTGAAAAGGTGGTCCTTGAGTGACTGAAGTTGAAGGTTGGAAATTATATATGTTTGATGCTGTGTTTTGACCCTAATCTTTCAATGTTTTGTGCCACAGTAACAGAGAGATCCACAAGATCAATGAGAATTTTTTCCCCTCTTCCCTCCCACTGGTGCCTTCTTGTTAGTTAATGGAGAAATGGAGTCTACCTGGTTCCCAAATTGAACCAGAAGATAGGATACCACCAGGCAAAAGTCAGGTTAGTGGAGATGGATCAAGTCCCGCACTGATTCTTACACTCACGTTACGTACAATACATTGTGGCTGTCAGAATAATTCAGGACTTAACCATTGACAGCTACTTCCATCATTCTAGTGCTGCAGCACTGGGACTTGCTTTTGGGACCGGACTTTGAGGGCTGAAGGCTGCAGAAATTCACCATCTACTGGAATGATGGGAAGGCTTGATTTTCCTGACTGAAGTCATTCTGACAGCCTTATTTAGACTTGTCTTGAGAACAAGTATTTCTATTAAAAGTGGCACAGACTATTTACAAATTAGGTGTGCCTGAGCTATATGAAACATAAACATATTCCAGACAAGTTTAGGCTTTGTTATGTGCAAGAGCTGTGGGTGAAAGCATTCCTGGAATCTCCCATGGTTGCTAGTGCGACCTGTGACTGTAACCAAAACATTTGTCACTCTTGCTGGGTTCCTCTGTCGGCCTCCTCAGACACTTCTTCCTTCTTTCCATTATTTGCCTGTAGAAATAAATAAAATATGACACTTGCTTAGGGTGACCCACACCAGTCAGAATATTGGCTTGTTGAACACATTCTGACGTGCAATTTGTCAGGCCAAGCTGTTGGATTTTGTAGTTGTCCTCTGTTGTCTTCACTGATATCTTCTTGTCTTGGCTGCTGCTTCTTGTTGCTGCTCCCCTGGATGAATGCACCTGGCGATGGGTTCTTTGCTTTGAGCGTTAGGAAGGTGATGGGAACATGTTCTGATGGGTGTTGGTAGACCAAGGAAGACTTTTTGTTATTACTGTAATTTTTTCTTGTTGAGGTAGAGTCGAAAGATACGTAACTAATACTCATGGACATGGTGAATCACCTGTATGATTTTTGTTGACTGGGCAGGTCAGATAGCCTCTAATGCGGCAATGCCTTACTCAAGCGTCCGTCATTCAATATCTCTGAAGTTTCCAATAATCCCCTGTTTTGTCTGGGGATTTACTATTACAATTTTTCAAATGTTTTTCCACCTAAGTGTGAAAATAGTGGTTTTCTTTGTGTTTTTGTTTGTGGTTTTTTTTTGGTTTAGTTTGTTTTTCTTTTTTTGGTAGGACATGCATGTTCCATTCCATCTGCTTGAAGGACCTGGAAGTCACTTTTGTTGGGTTAACTCAAAATTTCCCTCTGCCATAAAAGCAAGGGCAGACAAAATATGTAATTGTTCTACAAAATACTCTAAAAATGAACTAAAAAGCATTGCAAAAATAAATTTAATAGAAGATAAAGCTGGCTTTGTAAGTCCATTAGTTGTAGCATTTGCTTTTGAAAATCAAGCTATGTATTTAAAAGTGAACATTCAGTTTCCTATCATTAAAAACTTTGTCCAAAGATCTTAAGTTTTCATATGAAGTAATTTAATAAAAATTAATGAAGAAGAGCAAAAGAGGAGAGGAACCTACACCCATCAAAGGTGTACTTAGAGGGAGAAGACAGTTCCACCTTTAATGCTCCCTTCAGGGTGAAGGTTTTTGTCCCGTCCTGCAGGCATCATGTATACCATGGTGCAGGAAATAACTGACTTGAATTCTCTTATTCTTTAATTCCTGACTTATAGTCGGAGTCCCTGCAGTGATTTAATGGTAAATGTTTAACAAGGGGAACTCCACTTTCCTTCTATGTTATCATATTTTAGAAACTGATTAATTTAATAAGGAAAACAACATTTTCCTTTGGTTAAAGCCCTCAGTTCCTCACAATTGGGAGTTCTGTTCCTCAGCCGTTTCCATTGCAGAGCTCTCACAGTAGGCAGTTTGGTTTGCCTCCGAGTGGAAAACAAATGATTTATTTGACAGGAAGGAAGTCTTACAACTAGTCCCCTCACAATTAAAGGGACAAAAAGGGATATTTAAAAAAGCTGTAGACAATATTTTTAATTTTCGTTAGTTGTAGAGCTCCTGCAAGATTACTCGGCCATCTAACGCAGTTATGTAATGTGCCTACGGAATTAAATCAGTTACACGGTGGTACCCAGCTTGACATGTTGGCAGTAAACCCAAGCAAATACCATGCAGGACCTCGTAGCATTGCATCACTTTTCATCTTCATTTAAATTGAAACATTTGAGTGAGATTGCCATACCATCAGAGAAATCAAGAGTTTCTGGGATGTCCCTTGGTATTCCTTTCCCTGTATGGACTCCTCATGTAGATTTTTTCTGTGTGTGTTTTTAGGAGCCTTTTATGTTGCCATCCCAAGCACGTGCTGCTGAGAAAGACATTGTTTTCATTGCTCCAGCCTTCTCATCTTGGTAGTTAAGAGTTGTAGCTAGTTAAGAGACCAGAGAAATTCTTGGCACTCGTAGACTGCCTACTACCATTTAAATGAGCACCTGTGTGTGCGTGCATTTTTTTTGTTGTTTTCTGGGAAGCCATTGCACGACCTTCACGCACAAGCTCTGCTGAAGCTGAGCATTTTAAGTACGTCACAAACATGATGTTGCTTCCAGCTCGTAGCAGTGTGCAAGCACTAGCCCGTACCCTCAGCCAGTGTGGATCCCCAGGTCCTGCTGGATAGGGAACTTATGCCAGACCGAGCTGAAGCTGCAACGCAGGTGAACAAGCTGATCACACAGTTTAAAGCATTGCTCATATACGGGTCACAATATACTTCGCGAATACTATATTCTTCTCTACTGCATGGAAGAAAATATGGAATAAAAACTGAATTCAGTAGAATTGCCCTAGATTGACCCCTGGCCAATCTGAATATGTTCTTCGCTGGCTCTTGGTCGTTACCAGAGATGGGATTGCTTAAAGTTAGGCTCTACAGTATCATGGAGTGTGACACAGTATATCTGGGCAATTGGATACGTTGGTGTCTCACTTTGGTGCTTTTTGGGGGGAGTTGCTTGTCTAGTTTTCTGTAGTGTGGTACTGCACAGTGCTGTGATTGCCAAGCTGTATTGTTTTGTGTAGTGCGTGAATGGGGACTTTTCATTTCAAATTCAAGATTCTGGGAGATAAAAAGGAGAGTGTTTTTTGACAGTTCTGTGGTTTTTCTCTAGGCACATTGGGTGCCGATTTTCATCCCAGTACGTCAAGGCAACTGTCTGAACTACAGTCCAAACAGAAATTTGTTCAACAACAAACCACTAATATCACATGTAGTTCCAGTTGTTCACGCTTTCTTGTGCTCCGTCTTTCCATGAAATCTCACTTCCCCAACCCACTGCCTTGGGCTAATAGTTTGTAACAAAGCTCAGTCTCTAAAATGTCCTACATAAATGGAAAAGGGAAGATCATAAAAGAGAAAGATGAAAACATTTACCACTCCAGCTCCCACACTCTGAGTCTCTCTTGAGTTTCCTGATTCATCAGCCAGTTAGGAGGGCACGCAGTCACCCATGCTGCCTGGCTGCCGTTGCTCTCTCCAATGCTACTGTGTACCATTCATCACAGACTGCTAGCTGAAGGATACGGTGTCAATGCTGGCAATTGATCCAAGAAAACCTGCACGTGTTATTGTATCTCACTAAGGGCTCTCTTCCCTTTCTGCTTTTCCCTGTAACTGAAAAATTAACCCGTGAGGTTTTTTTGTTGAGATTGGAAGAGTGAAAATAGTATCTGTAGTGGGGAGGAAACATTCTGTGCTCATCCCATCCCTGTGTCCTAATCTTTATTTAAGGCTGTAAATTAGGGCAAAAAAAGAGTATTTGCTCTCTTCTAGCGTATCTGATTTAGAAGAAAGGAGATCTGTAGGGATTATCAGCTTGTAACAGTATATATTCATATGACGAAACTGCATTAACCAGAAGACAAAAGAAACACTTGAGATACAGCATTCATCTTTTGTACCACCATGTGCATTCACGTGTTACACCTTGGGGCAAATGCCAGGCAAGTGCTGTTTGAAGGAGGGGGTCGCAGAATCTTGCTTTTTCTAGATCACTAATCCTAGATGTAATTACTGTTCACAATAACGTACTGTGCAGTCAGCCCACTCATTCAGAGCCATAAGGATATTCATGAAGTAAGGTACTATTAAATAGGGGCTCATACTTTGACTCTGACTAGAGCTGCATTTGGAAATCTGGGAGTGAGAAAGGAAGGCTCCTTTGGTAATTTGGAATCCCTCAGAGGGGGACGGGAAATATGGAAGCAGACAGTCTACAGAGCACTAATTTAAGTCCATCCCAAGTCAACCGTATCAATGCATGCTTTGGTGTCTGTTGGCTTAGGTATATGGTTACTTCCAAGTAATTTGCTGAATCAGGACTGTGGGCAGTCCAGCCACTGGTCCCACAAGGTACAATACAAAAGCAGGAAGTTAGGCAATTTTGAGGGGTTTTCTTTATAGGAAACTTTACATTTTTATAGGGCTTTTAATTTAAGAATCTCAGCAAGCTAAGCTACAGTGATTAATTAAATTTTACAGCTACCCTATGCACTAAGTAAACAGTGCATTATTATTTTTTGCTTTAACAAAGAGCAAATGCAGGATGCAAAAAGGAAAGGATTTTGAAGTGTGTCCAGTCAGCTGAGGCGGCTCCTTCCCTTATTTGTAATCCCCTGTCTGACGCCCGGTAGGATCAGTATTGCTTTTTTTGATAACTGGAGTCAGATGGGCAGTTTCATCTTCAGCGTGCTGTAAATCAGAGGTAAAGTCCCGGAAGACAACCAGAACAGATGCAAATCCAACCCAAAGAAGAGTTCCTTTGTAAATTTAGAGAAATACTTAGTTTGACTTTTTTAGTCCTGGTCTCCCCAAAATGAGCAGATATTGGAGCGCATTCTAATCAGCGTGACTATTTGGCCCCAAGGATGCAGGCCTGAGTAGCAGATGCTGGGGAAGCCTTTGTGACTTGCTGGACGTAGACTACACCTAAATATAATCTGTCCTTACTAGCTGTTAAAAAGAACAGGGGTATCCTTTCTTGCCTGTCTATGTTCAGGACATGAAAGGTGCCTGAGAGAGAGCTCCCACATAACGCGTGTCAGAGGGAGGGGAGACACGGGCCTTCTTTTGGCTCAGCAGATTCTGTACATACAAGTCCTTGAATAGGGTATGCTCCTCCCATCTTGGAGAGAATACTGGAGAAGTTAAAAAAAAAAATTACAAAAGGAGGATAATGAACATTTCAGAAAGAGAACTAGTGTTTTCTCCATAGCCTTTTCTAAGAAGACAAGCATATAAGGTGAGCAAACTGTTCTAGCTGTGGGAACAGTTCCTGTGCTTTGTGTTATTTTGTACGATTTATTAGGAAAACAGCAGATACTCTAAATGAGCATCACGATTCTGGAATGGGTGGGTATCTAGTGGTGGGTGTCAAAAGTTTGCATGGACTCAGGAAGAGGCTGGGCACAACGATGGAAGAAAGCTTCACTAAAGGCTCTTAAATGAAAAGGCACAAAAGCCACTTACAGAAAAAGAGAGGTCAGCCTCTCATCTGACCAGATATGGTTGTTCTTTATGTACATAAGTAATATCCTGTACTTTGTAATGGACTCTGTAAAGCCCTTGCCTCTATGAGGGAAGAGTTGTATTTTTAGTTTAATCATTGCAAAGAACAACCTGAGTTGAACTTACATGATAGAGTGGCCAGTCTAGAGGAGCTGCTTTGCTTTTTATTTACTAGCTGCTATCTCCTCCTGCAGACTCTATATGAGACAATGAAAACAGAAAAGCAAGGTTCTGCCCCAACATGTGCTCTTAACTCAGCTGTAGTGCCCTTTTGATTGACTTTAGTCTTCAAGGAAGCAGACACCTAGCTGGACATAATCAACTCTCATCCAGTGACTTTCTCCCTAACTCTGTGCAGCAAATTGTCACCGCTAATGCTGTTTGTGGGACATTCGTGCTCTGCAGATGGTGTTTTCCTCTGTCAGCCAAAGGGAAACCTCTCCTGGCTGAGCCAGCAGAGCCATGTCAGGCGTGTCGCAGCTGGAACCTGTTCTTGGCATTATTTACATTTAGCTCATTGAAACAGCATACCTGTCATCGGGGGTGGTTTCTGTGAAACTCTCTATCATGTCTGTTCATAACCAGGCCAGCCTGGCCTCTCCAGAACCACTCCTTTCTTCTGTGCACCTACAGGGTTTTTTTTGCCTTGTTTGTTGGACTTCGATATACTTCCAGAAAGCCCTGTGTGCCGTGCCAGAGAAGCACATGGAAAGCTGCAAAGGGATTTCATAGATCATGAGGAAGGTAAGTCCTTTATCACAGCTGAAAGCAGCTTTGTCAGTGTGTGGAAAGTTGTTTTTATTCTGACTCTTGGCAACTCTTATAGTCACACGTTAATTGAGGTAATGGAAATGTATAGGATGTGGCACTGGTTCAAGTAAAAAGCCTCGAGGTGCAGCCATCTTTCAGCTAGGCTGGGGACGGAAGGATGGAGGATGGCTGCAGCTGGAAAAACCTGGAAACCTGGAAAAAGTCACTGAAAAGCATATTAACTTGTTTATGAAGTGAAAGAAGGTTCTCAAAGTGCTGGTAGTGTCTCCTCTCTTTCTCCTGTTCATCTTCTGTGTAATTGCTGCTTTGGGGGGGGTGACTGCCCATAAGCATTTCACTGCTCATGGTTGCTGCAGGGCTGAACCTGGAGAGATCTGTTTGCTGTCATGAGGCCGTGGGACCTCTGTGAATTTTGGATCCAGTTTTCCTGGGCAGCTTTGGGAATGCCAGGCTGAACCTTTTTACTTGTTTTGAATTGGCTTTGGCGGCTGCTCAGAGGCTGGTACGTGGTACCATCTGCCTGGCTTATTGAATGTGTGAGGGTGTATAGCCACTCTGGGAAAAAGGGACATATGGAAAATGATAGTTGGTGAATCCCAAGAAAGAAAAGTCACGGGAAACCACCTAATTACCAAGGCTTAATAGCTGGTGAATCGACAGTAAGGAGCTTGGTCCTGAGGTCCTGTGGCATAAATGCGTGATTACATTAACGCCCCACTGCTACTGGCATACTTTTGTGTTTACAGGGCTTTCTCCGTTATTGCTAGAGGCCTTCAAATCCCAGATAGTCAAAATCTCTATTCAGTGCTGCCCGCTGGGCGTTTAACAAGGGTCCTTGTAACGGGACCTGGTACAAGTACAAACATGAATGAAGAGTGCAGGGGCCACCATAGCACCACAGGCTGCAAGGTAGCCAAATGGAGGCAGCCACAGAAAAGCAGGAAAAAGTAGACAATGACCATCAGCGCCTCAAGGCATTGCTTCAAAAGGTGTCAACACCAATTAAATTGTAAAGGCTCTGTCAGCTTCTGAAAAGTTATCTAGGCAGGGACAGAAAGTACAGAATCAATGCGGTTTTGTGTGTCTCACAGCAGAGCCGGTGTACACATGCTCCTGACAGTGTGGGATCCGGCTGGGAGCCTCCCAAAGGCACAGAGCCATGCTTGGAGTGGAAAAGAGGCAAGATAGCTAGCGCAGGGTCTCCTGCACTGCCGTTTTTATCAACGGTGGCGGGAGTCTTTAATAACACAAAACCAGGGTTGGTTAAAGAAAAAGCTGAACATTTCTCCCCTGTCTCGGTCGGGGGTTAATACATTTGAGAACTGGATGCAATGTCTTCCCCAATAAATTTGCTTTCTGTGTGCTCTGAGCGTTTTTAATTTCCTTGTAATAAATAGCAGCTCTCAAATTTACGTTATTCATTGCTCATTAGAAAAGCAAGCAGTGTTTTAGCAGCTAATTTCTGTTGTGGTTAGGTATGTGTAACTATGAAATACTCTTGCTGTCTTTCCCTCTACTCGTGGGACTGTGACAGCGTCTCACCCTCTTGCCTAAAATGGTTGGAGGTTCAGGGCGAAGGTACATGTAGGCATTACTCTGTGCCTTATTGACAAGGCTGTTGTGATGCACACGGATGCTTATCATGGTCCTTTTGGTGCAACAGTCGAGATGTGGTGTCTAACGCGGAATGAAAGGGGGTGAATACTGAGTCTGGCGCTTATGTGTGTGGGGGGGGAAGAAGCACGTATCTTCTGTGTGTAGTGCCTAAATTTCCATGGAAAAAGGTAAAATGCTTCATATAAAAAATAGATTAAAGGGTTTGTGCTAGAAGAAAGCCTCTAACTATAATATTTATTCTCCTCTATATTGCTCATTTAAAAAAACTGCAAAAAGGAGTTTTTGCTTTTTTTTAAAACCAACTTAAAATGCTAGTTAAAATGAGGAATTCAAACTGTTGCTTTTAGTCTTAGGGTTTGTTCATAAGGCATTGTTTCATGGCAATTCAAATGACTGAGTGATGTTGATATTAACTCGTCTTTGGAGGTATACACAGCAAATCAAAGAGTTCGTTTATGGTTTTTGTATAATGAGCCCTAAATATGGGATTTTGCCAAATCCCTCTTGGTTTTGTAACAAATTGTTTAATCAGAAATCAGTTTGGGAGGAGGAATCTGAGTTGGAGGGTTTGGGAAAGATATTTAAACGAATAAATACAGAACTAATGGTGTATTGCTGTGGTTTTTTAAAGCCTTTTCCAGAAAAGTAGGCAATTCAGTTAACCGTAATATAAAAGCAACAATGGAAACTGCTGGAATGCATTTATCTATCTACAGATAAATTTTTCTCTGGCTAGAAGTTTGGAAAGTGTTTATTTTTCATTATCTGTTTACTATGTCTTTGAAATTCATAATTCGTACATGTCCTGATACCATGAAAAACCAAAAGAGCACTTCCTGACAAAGTTGAAGGACATGTCAGAAATACCCTGAGTTTCTTTGCTTGAGTAGCAGCTCAGTTTAGCAAATGTAGTCTTCTCAAACACTGGAGCACAAGTGCTTTAACAGAGAGAAAAAAAAAATAATCAGGCTGTACGTGGCGGTGTTAGGCAAACGGTGGAGCAAGGATGCTGAGGATCCCATCTCTGGCCTTGCCAAGACCACACCCTTCCTGGCGTCTGAGAGGACAGTGGGTGTATTCCATGAACATGATTTCACGAGTGCTTTTTGGGTAGTCAGCCATGCCCCGCGGCTGTCCCAGCTGTGCCAGTGGTGAGCAGCAGCCAGCTGGCCTGGCCGAGCAGCTGGGTGGGCTGTGGCAGAAATGCCCAGCTGATCTCCAAAAAACATCACCGAGCAGCCCTGAGCAAGGGGAAGAGCCTCCCGTCTTTTCCGGCTCGTAGGGAAGAGCTGGCAGGGGTCCTGGACTCGGCAGCAGGTTTCTCTCTGTATGTGAGGATTTTCAGGCTTTGCATAGGAATTGAGGTAAGCTTTTGGGACTGGCACCACAGTGCACCTGAGGTAACACCCGGTCCTGGAAGCAGGTGATACTGCCTATAATCCAGCTCAGTTGAAACGGGTGGTGAGCAAGAGCATGAGTACACGTATATGCATGCAGCAAGGAGATTGGGAGGAAAATAGGAGCATGCTTGGACAGATGCTGATTAGCATTTCTCCATAGATGATGAGGGAAGACTGGACTGTGACTGTGCTTTGTGTTGGGAATGGAAGAGCGCGAATGTGCCAGAGCTGCCACATCTGCACTCATCAGAGGTGCTGCTGGTGAGATGCTCCCCATAGGTGTAACTCAATCAGAAGTGATAGGGAAGGGGGATAATCTCGTGAGCCGTAGCTCAGTACCAATTTCATCCTATGCGTTTGTCAACTGTTGCTAGGTAGCTGCCTGGTGGGAGTGGAGGATTGGGATTTTTTTTCTCCCACTCTTAAAACAGCTTATTGCAAATTGCTGTCTTTCTGTGCAAATGGGGAGAATACCTCCCAGTGCTGCTCTGCTGCTGGCCAAAAGAAAGTGAGACCACGAGCAGGGCTGTGCTCCTGTCAGCCCCTGTGCATGGGAGACAGCACGGATGCTGCGGCTCCTATTCCAACTGTCCGTAAAAAAACTTGTAGCAGATTTCTCCAGTTTACAGGAGAAAGGGATTGGTGTGCAGAAGGCCACCTGATTGTGGCAGGAGAGAAAAAATTAGTCAGGTTTTGCTGTGGTTTGGGGCAGACTTCCTCAGCCTAATGCTGGTTTGCTTTTTACTGATTCATTTTTCACGTGGAACAAAAGAGCTCAAAAAGAAAGTATCGTTTCCATGTTGTGTTTTGCTCTGTAAAGCAAAAGCATTGAAGAATGATGACAGTATCAATTCTGTTGGTAAATAACACAATCAGCAGTGCGATTTTTGCCCTGCTGTGTGCATCAAAACAAATTGCGCAAATAGATTGTGATTTTATTGCAAAGAAAAAATAATTTTGCTTCTTTAAAGCAATGTCATGGTGCAGGCATTCCTCAAGACTTAAGCAGATTCATGCCGCTCCTTCTGGCCAGCGAGAGGAGAGCGAGACAGTGTGTTGTTCTGCAGCCTGCAAGTGGGTAGGCACTCCTCGGCGCCTGAGGGGTGCTTTGACTCTGCACTGTCTTTGTGCGGGCGTACAACACAGGAGATTTTACATGGCTGAATGCATTGTAAGCTCTGTCATTTCAGGGTATCACCCACTTAAACAACATCCTCATCATTTTTCTTAGGAAATGATCTGAGACACAAAGTATTGAATTATTTAGAGTACCGCTGGGAGAGGGAATTGATTCCTTGCTGTATCAGAGAGAAATAGCTGCTCTTTTGAGGCTTGATCCAAAGCCTGGAGAAGTCAATGAGAATCTTTCCGTTAATTTCAATAGGCTTTAGATCATGCTCTTATTCACTCATCAACTATTTCTCTTTAGTTAGAACAAAACAATGCATCCTTTCATTGCAAGATACTCAGTTTGCTGTACCTAAGAGAAATACATTCTGTCCCATTCTGCTGAATATAAAATTACTTATGGCCTGCTGAAATAAGTAGCAACCAGATTTTTAACATCTCTGAAAGTTAGATTTAGCGCCTATGCATTTGCAGTTCTCGTAGTGTGTGCACAGCTACCTGCATACGTACGTTTTAAACTCAATATATGAACTTGTGATACTGTCTCCTTTCTTTGCAAGTAATTCTTCTTGTTTGGAATAAAAAGATGCACGCTACTTTTTCTCTTTCTAGGCATTCAGATCTGTTTCAGCCTTTTTGCTGCCAAAGGAAAAAGTATAGTACATTTTCATTAGTTGCCAATTCCTGTTCTGTTCCTGGGAAAGTCAAGATTCAGCATCTATGTCAGACAGCACTGAAATGTCCCATTTTGACACTGAGTCTGAAAGGAGTAGCCAGACTGGGCAGGGCTTCTGCAACTGCCGGTGGCTTTTCCAAAAACTTCTTTTTGAAAGAGATGCAAAAGTTGTTTTCTTGAACGTCTGACTTGCATCTTCTCTGTCCTTGTGCCATGCATGTTTAAACAAAATTTAGCCATGTGTAAGCAGCACTTACTCCTATGTGTGCATTCACAAAGGAGCCTGAGAATAGATCGTTAATCCAGTCACAACTTGCTGTCTTTATAAAATGACCCAAAAATGGACCTAACACAAAATATAATAGGAAAACAAATAACAGTGAGTGCCCCACTCAACTTTTGACCTCTTAGGTTGTGTTTGAGTCAGGAGCAAGGTAGATTCATTGTTCATCACCTACAGTATACCTCCTTCTGAGCTCAGGCTGCAGAATACACCTGATGGCTCTTCTGGAGTTGATGGAAATACAGTTTAGTGTAATTTAGATTAAGAGAAGATTACAATCCTGATGTGTGGCTCAGCACAGAGCCTGTAGGGATTGCGTATAGGTACCGGTGTGTAATACTTTGAACTTTAACATATTGTGGAGCAGCTTCTGCTGATTATCTCCTGGCGTGCCGTAGTCAGCCCCAGAGGCCCGCATGCGGGCTGGGGGCAGAGCACCGGCGCCCTGCGTGCTGTGCTTGCAGCGTGCTGTGCTTGCAGCGTGCTGCTCTTGCAGAGTGCTTGCGGCAGGGTCCAGCTTGCACAACTCCCGGGGCAATCCTTAACCTTGGAGAGGGGTGAGAACTCTGTCCAGTGTGGGCTTTGTAGCAAAAGACAAGTAGTATAGAATTATATTCATCATATAATTCAGTGGTAAATTACAGACTTGCCATGTAACTTCCTATTTTCTTGTCATGCCCTGTTTTTCAGCAGAGCAATTTTTTCACTTTAATAATTTAATATTTTCAGTACATTTTGCTTGTTATCTTGAAGGAAGTATTTTCAGCTCTATAATTATTCAGTCATCCAGAGGGACTTCTAAACAGCAGATTTATAGTACTCCCAATAATGTTATTCAGAAAAGGGTTGTATCACATTGTAAACATTTCAAAATGTTAAGAACTGATGAAAGCAAGATGAGATTGTCACAGCAGGGACAGGGACAGCATGTTAAAGCACCACCTGTGAAGACTCCTGCTTTTGGGAGCTGTTTCCATAGTTAAAGGCTGGTGAAGAGTTATGGACCCCTTAAAGAAAAAAATGGAAATATTGTTTTATATTACTCTGATGCCCAGCCTAATGGAAAGACCAGACTGGAGTGAGGTTATTTTTGTTTTAAGATGACTGAGGCAAGAGTTGAAAGAAGAGAAGCAGAGTGTGGTTTCAGAAAAATGCCACTCAATTTTCATAGCCAGACGGTTTCTGTCAGGGAAAAGGAGAAATAATAGCTTATATAAAATTCTGAGATTTTATAAATATTTACTAATACCAAAATATCCACTAGAATCAATCACAGAATTGGTAACAAGAGCACATTTAAGTGTTGGTACAAGTTCTACTGAAGGCAATCTGATGGCTTGCATTGATTTTGGGAAGGATGAGAGTGATCAAGATTTTGTCGAAGATTTTGCAAAAGAAACCAAGAGATTCCAGCTAGCAATGCTTCCACCTCTGCAGTCACAGGGCAAGGTACGGAGGCTATCATATCAGGAGACCTTGCTGAGCAACTCTGATAGCCGTTTTGGGTGGAATTTATCAGCTTCCTTTGTCAGTGAACTTCATTCCTCGGCTAAGAGTTAGCAGAGAGCTCGTTTCATGTTTCAGATGGGTTTTGGTGCTGCAAAGACTGGATTATAGCCTACTAGTAGGATATAAACATGTTGATGTCTTATCGGTTTACCAACATGAAGGGAAAGTGTTCCTGAGGCAAATGAATCATCTTTGGATAGGCTAATTAATCTTCAAAAACCTAAACTTGCCAGGAAATGATTACTTAGGTGAGTGAAGCAAGCACTGTTGTGCTGTTAAACAGCACAATAATACTAAAGAAGGTTTAATTTTCTATATTTTTAATTAAAATAACTCTGAACTAAAGACTCTTTTTTAATTTGCATTTAGGAAGATGATTATTTCTCATCAAAACTCTGCACACTTTCTGGTAACTCTTTAAATTTGGAACTTACTGACAGGAATCTTTATGATTTTTGTAGTTGCTTAAATCTACTTTTTGTTTAAGTAGGTGATAGTTTAGCAGATCCATAAGAGAGAGAGTTTCTTTCCGAGAACAAGGACAAGAGCCATTATTCCACGGAGTGGTGGGTTTATTTTCCTGCCCATTTCCAGTGCAAGCCCTCTCTTTCCCCTTGCTTGCTCCCCTTGCATTGCAACAGAGATTAAGGAAAGCAGAACAGCTTTAAAAACAAGCTGAAGAACTTGGTCTCAAAAGCAGGCTGCCTTTATTCTGAGAGTTATTTTCCACCAATTAATTGCCTTTTATTAAGAATTTTCTGTTGATGCTGGTGACTAAAATTTACAGCATTTGAATGAACCATGCTACATAGATACACAAACAGACTGAATTTGGAACAAAATAGCTTTATTATGAATCTTGTTTTATTATTTCCTTGAAATATGAGGGTAAGAAGAAGATTACAAGACCTAAAAATTTGGATGTGTGTGTGTATAACTAATAAGGAGTCAAACTGAATTTACTGGGAATCATCAGGGTTGGCTGGACCGAGTCAGCTCGGTGCTACCAGCTCTGCTGAGATTTCCTCTTTGGATAAGAGTTTGCAGGGCTGGGTAGTTCTTAAATTTCTTGACGGCACAAAGCCAGTTCCCTGATGCATCTGCTTGTAAAATTGCTCCTTCCAAAATAAAAAGTTCAGAGCATTTGGTGGAGTTAAAAATCTGTTGGTGATTGGTATTTTTGTAAATATGGCAAAACCCAAAGATAATAGTAGACTCAGAGATACTTTTCATCTTAATTTTTTTTTTCCTTATTTGGCTGTATTATAAACTTTGGTAAAACTGTGACTAGCCCTGGCTATTTGCTTATCCTGACAACTATAGATAGATACTTTGTTATTCATTTGTAAGCTTAAAATATTTAATAAATGAGCTGAAAATTAGGTATTTATGTTACTAGTGCCTACCATAGATATTATAATTGGTAAGAGGGAAAGCTATCTGGTTTTTTTTTTTACTTGTATTTTTAGGAAAGTGTTTCTCTCCATGTTTGTAGAAATTAACTTTTTTGGTTACCATTCTGATTTTAAAGGGAAATAGTGCTAGTCAATCAGACAGAAATTTTGATAGGCATGCAATTACCTTTAGTGTCTTCCTTCCCATATAGAGTTAAATTTTACTAGCATGAATACTCTTTTAAAGATGTGAATACCTCTGTAGCAGAGAGAACCATATTGACTTAATGATGTTATTTTTTTGCATATAGAAAAGAAATTATATGGCAAAGGTTTAAAAAAATCTCATTGAATAGATATTTGAT
This sequence comes from Gavia stellata, assembly GCF_030936135.1. NCBI lineage: Eukaryota > Metazoa > Chordata > Aves > Gaviiformes > Gaviidae > Gavia > Gavia stellata. Next base: position 11,341,103 of record NC_082603.1, read on the forward strand.
GCTTCACAATTAACAGCCATGATTTAACCTGTGAACAATGGTTCTGAATTGTGGTGGTTGTTATAGGAATAATTTTTGCTCAGTCATTTGTTTCCTTTTGTTGTCTTATATGTAATCGTTGTCTTTAGAATCTACAAGTAAGTAATCAATTTGCTGAGTTGAGATGACTTGGTCTTGGAAAATATTTCATAATTACAAATATGCATATATCCTTCCCGCCATCTTTGGCGAGCTCAGCTTAAAAATTTTCGTCATTATTTGTTGATGATAATATTCAGATTAGGTTGGGTCAACACTGCTGATTTGGACCCACTGTGGTTTTCAAAAATATGACTATGAATTTTTTGCTGCTGGAGTCCATTTCTGGAAAGAGAACTAGATCATTAGCTGGCGGGAAATGGCATAGCTACGTTGAAAACAATTTTCACTAATGGATTATCTGGCTAATTCAATTTCCAGTGTTGGCTCTCACTTGGACCAGACGCAATATTATCTCTCAGTATAACTCATGGTTAAATTTTACTGAAATGGTATCCCTAGGAAATTTCTATTTGTGCAACAGACTTAGTATTTATCTATCTATCTTATTAAAATCTAAAATAAATTGGGGCAATCCCATCCCACTTTCTGGAAAGTGTCCTATTTTTGGTCTCCATGCCAACTCTGTGTAGAACTGTGTGCTATTTTGTACCATCATTACGAGTACATTCTCTTGTTACAGATAATAAACCTGCTCTCCTTTCTATCGCCCTAGTCTATTCATTTAAAAATTATTTCATTTTTACAACACTAATGTTATTCTCACCAGCTTGGCAACCCTGGGATAATAGCATAAATCAGTGAGTTATTATTTTTGTTTAAGGCATTTCTAATTTTTAATTAAAAAGAAAAGTCAGACTCTTGCTGATCACCTACAGGATTGTGACTCTCCATGGTTACCTGTCACTCAAAGAGATCTAGCTCTGAGGAATGCTAATTAGCACTGTTAAAGCACCGGTAATTGAACTGTGGAGACAGCCTGCAGAAGGAGGCTGTTTGCATTCAGCACTGCTTTGCCATTTAAATGGACGAGTACAGTCATGAAGGTATGGTGGATAAAAGCGAAAAAAGCACTCAGGCTGTAATTTTTCATTTTGACTTCCAAGTTGTTTACCAAAGTGTTTCCTAGAAACGAGTGCCCACACCAAAAAAGTGTCATGCGTAGCAACTTCGCTGACAACCTACGCCTAAAAAGTGCACAATGCCCTTCATCTCTTACTTTTCTTGTTGCCTGGAACAGCCACTTGTAGCAATGGAGCTCCAGATGCTGCCCTGGATGACCCATGCTGCTCCCTGTTCAGTGCTGGGGTTCCAAGCAAGAGATTAAAAATTAAGGAAGCACCAAATTTAAAACAAGCTGAAGGAAAACCTTAAAGGAAACTAGTGTTCACACTGTGGTTGATGACTCTTTTCCAGATATTTATCTGACTCCTGGTGCTGTGATATCCACGTGCCCTGGAATAATGCATCTTCTTGATGGTTGGACTTGATGATCTTACAGGTCTTTTCCAACCTTAGTGATTCTGTGATTGATTCCGTCATAGTATTCTATAGGTTTGCTGAGGTAAGGCAGAATGTCTCCTGGCGCAGTAGAAGTGAAACCCAAGCCTTCTATTGCAAGGGCAGGCTTCTTGTCTGGCACCTTAAGATGGTCTTGATTTTTCTCTGAAGGTAAATATTCAGCATCTCCTGAAGATCTAGTACTTTCAAGAGAAGTACCCCAAAAGTGAGATAGCCATGTCATACTGATCTAACATGTCTTTGTCATCTCTTTGATTGCTCGTGCGATCTCTTTCCCCATTGTACAGTTTAATGTCTCAAATAATTGTCCATGCCTTCAAAGACTTGCATATTTGTTTAGTTTAGCAAACATGAGCAATCTCATTCACAGGTATGAAGTTGAACAGTGACCTTGGTCCTTAGAATGTGATGTGACAGATATGTGAATCATACATTTAGATACTCTGAGAATAATGAATACTGATTTTAAAATGTGTCAATCAGCTAATAGATGAAATGTGGGTTTTTTTCTGTTTATCTTACTACCTGCAAGATCATGAATTGATCATTTGATTATGTAAAGTGAGTATTTGCAGCATGACAGCTATACTTTATTAAGCCGTGAACATTTGAGAGAGATGCTAACTTAAGTATTTCAGGATATTAGTGACTTTTGTGTTAAAATGTGAAGATACGATAATGCAGAAAGTGTCTGAGTGTTATCTTCACTGGTGAGTTGAACTTGAAATCCCTTTTCTTTTATGTATAATGCTCCCACCTATTCTTGATGGATAAAGCTCTGACTCCAAATCTCAATGAGTCCAGGACTTCACGCAGACATTTCAGTGTGCGAGACTAAGTGTTGCCGAGCAAGATGTGCCCATTTTTTTCATTCTTACTGCTTTGTGGGGAAGAGTATGGAGGGAAATTTTCCATGTTATGAGAAAAAAACTCCAGTCAATAGTTTAATGTTCCTGGAAGATTATGATGGCACTTGAAATCTAACGCTTTCCAGATTGTATTATATCTGGAGAACGGTAAGGCTGACCTGAAGGACTGCGTGCCAGCATGTTTCCGCCTTGCTCCATTCTTTCTAATGGGACGCGTCGGCACGTTCACCACGTTTTGTTTCTCACGGGTATTTCGCAGGATGTGTCATCTCTTTTAGCCTCCTGACCATGGCCTGTGCCAGCTGGGTGGAGAAGGACACGCATACCTTTTCACATGATTTACACTTTGTTATTCAAAAATACTTGGGGAAAAACGTATGTCCCAAGGTGTGCTCAGGAGTATAATGGCACATCACTGGCTTTTAATCTGAATCATCTCAGACTGCTCGTTGCCTTGGGAGCATTGGCTTTTTTCACTTATTTGCAGGTTGCGTTTGAAGGGGGTACCGTCTTTCTCTCATGTCAAGCTGTTATCTTTTTTGCCTTCATGTTGCTCTTGACTTTTTGTCTCTGAAATGCTTCGTGCATACCGGGACCTGTGTGAAACACAGGCAGGGTGCAGTGTGTAGTCAATGCATCATGCAGGGTCCAGACCCAAAGTGGAGGGCACAGGGCAGCCGTGCTCTTGACAGGGCCTTTGCAGTGTGGTGTGGTGCCCCCAGCATGGTGGAGGCATGGTTTTGATGTCAGGCCAGCCTGTCCCCACTGTGGAGCTCCCTGCCCAGCTATGCCTCACGGGTGCCATGGAGAGGCAGGGGTGCTGGCTTTGCTGCTTCTCGCTGGGGCTGGGTGCCTGCTGGAGTCTCCAGCAGCTGTGCCCACATCCCTGTGTGCTGGCAGGCACCTGAAAATAAGAAGGAAGATTGTCCCTATCTCCCACCTGTCAGTTAAGCAAGCACAGAAGATCAACCTCAGAAAAGGAGGCTCTGACTTAACTACCCCAGAGGAAGCCTGGAGTCATTTTGACAGTCCAGGCATCATCCAGCCCTTGAATACGTGACATTATTGATCCCCTAACTCTGAAAGCCCACTTGTTAGGGCCTGCGCAGTATGCTGAAGAAGTGAAGGGCAGCACACTGGAGTGGTTTCTTCTCATAGCCGAGCATATTTTTGCTTATCTGCCCCGGGCAAGGTGGCCCATCCCAGACCAGCAGACTGCTGTACCGCAGCAGCTTAGTGCTAACGAAGCCTGAGAGAGGGCATGAGGAGAAGCACCTCAGACTGGTGCCTATGGAGACCACATAAAGCCTTTACTGAGTATGGGGAGCTGTGGCAGAGGCCGACAAAGGGGTGGGAGATGTTGCATTGGGGTCTCCAGAGGCACGTGGGCTCCTGTGACCCAGTGCCTGCCTGGAAGGTGCTGCTGTTTCTGCAGCAGCCTGTCATGCTCTGGAGCAGCGGCACAGCACAGCTTTTTGATTGCGGCGAGTCTTTTAAATATACAGGTGTGGTTTTTGAGACTGGAGCAACACTGACCTATCAGCAAACAGACTTTAAGGTCATTTAAACCAGGTAGGGTACCTACTGTGTATCCCATTCATCTAGCAGGGTGAGATAGTGTTGTAGGACCTATTTTTGGACATCTGAGGTGGCAGTCACCATGTGCATCTCTGCAGCACTACAGGTAAAACACCATGCCGAAACAAAGAACTTCTCCTTTCTCTGTGGCTTCAGAGGAAGTTTATTCAAATGTGTCTTTTCTCTTCCTCACCTGTCTCTGGAGAATTACACCAGTTAGATTCACGCAGAAGAGCTCAGTTTTGAGTTCGGACAGTCGTTTCTGAATATGCAAACCTTTTGCAAGTGTTGGGACCCATTAAGTTGAGCAGAGGAGTCATATTTGTGTGGGGACTGTGGTAATGTGGAACACTGGAGCAATAGATGTTTTGGTTTATTTTAGTCAATGTTAAGAAAAACTATCAGAGGTGGGGAAATTAAATGCTGACTGTATGAAATTGTAATTTCTCCTCTATTTACTTGCCAGAAAAAATGCTGATATTACCAACAAACACAAAGGCAAGAAGAACAGGTGACTTACCTGGTGTCACTCAACATGTGAAAACCAGAGATGAGACAGTAGTTGTCTTGAACCTGTGCCCCCTTCATTAGCCCAAGCTGCCTGACACACAGGCTGTTAACAGAGACACAGATAATCAGAGGAAGAAAAAAATCTGATGATACGGTATTTGTATCTGCCTAGTCTTTTCCAGGGCAGAAAAGCCTTTCACTTCATAGAAGCTGTCTGCAAAGGGATATTTCATCTTATGATTATGCCGGTATAATAATTATATTGCATTCAAAGCAATTTAATCTGAACTACAAGTAAGTACTTTGGTACTAGGGAGTTGCATCAGTGTGACTACAGAGGTTTAGTGCTCAGTTACAGCAGTATAATTGCCTCAGTAAATCTCCCCTATGTAGACAAACCCTTAGACAAGCATAGTACAGATTTCCTGTAAGTAGACACGTTTCAGAGCACTGACTTGCCCCCAGTCCCGATGACATTTAGATTTGGATTTTTGGAGCAGTGGTAGATGCAGACACACTCAAAGCAGCATGTGGCTGAATTTCATACCCGCTGTGTTGTGTATGGTCGGGTGCATTGTTTTATGAATCGGGCCAAGAAAATGCATGTAATATGCTCTACAAAAAAGCTAGTACAAAGGCACAGCTGTTCTTGAACCAGCAGTGGTTTTTCAGTACTTCTTATACCAGGCTGCCCTCTTTTAGACTCAAGGTTGCAGTGTGTCCATTTTAATTTGAAAACACAGGGAACCCCAGAAGCTGGATCCTTTGCTCATGCAAATTAGCGTTGCACCATTCTCTTCGGTGCTCTTGAGTCATGCCATCACCTGATAACGTTTGTTTTACTTCTGTGGCAAAAGAGCTATAAAAGTCTTCCACTTTTGCAAATGAACAATAAGTAACCGTACCAATCAAAAATAGCTTAATAAGAACACTAAGAAACCTTTCTCTGCTAATTGTAAACAAATCTAGGTTTGCTTACATATAGTATGAGTATACTTATATTCTCTTATTTTTGAAAACAGTTTGAGATGAACTGGATTTCAGTGTCTGTATGGGCCACACTTAGCTGCTGTATGCAGCAGTACCACACAGGTACAGCCTTCACGGCACAGCCCGAGCGTCTGTATCGCATCCTGCTGACCCCCGCCAGGCTCCAGAGAGGCACACGCTTCCGTGTTTGGAGGGTTATTGCCTTACGTGCCAGCCTGTTGTAATTCGTTACCCTGTTCTAATTGAGTCTGCTCAACACTGAGAAGGAAAACGCAATGTTTAGGGCAGCCACGTCCCGTAAACTACTGCTTTTTGGGGTCTTCATGCGATGGTGTTGGGTAAATGTTCCCCAGTGGATAATCTTGCTGGAGACTGTTGGGCAGCTGGAGTTTATCGTGGTGTCCTGCGGGTTGCGTGCTGCAGCGAGGGTGCTGCTCACCTTGGGCATCGCCCACTGCAGCCTGTGACGCCGCGTGGGCTGCCCGTGGTGTGCCGGGAGAGGGACGCCAGCCCCAGCCCCCTGGTTTTCTGTCCCCCAGGAGCTCCACTATGGCCCGATTGCCTACCAAAGTCAGCAGGCAGAAATGCGTGACTTGAGCAGGCTTTGGACCATGTGCAGCTTCTCTGCACTAGGATATTTCATTCTTCACTCTGTGCTATTAGAGCAGATCTCGCCCCATCACCTTTAATACTGAAATATTTAGCCATTTGATTTGAATATCACATTTCTTCTTCTGATTGTTAAACCATTCCTAAAATAGACTTGGAAACCAATTTGCAGTTTTGTCCCTGGAGCTCTCACACTGGTAGTGGGACAAGGGGCTTTGTGTCAAAGAAAGATGTCTACTTCCAGCACCAGGCTCAAATAAAAAATGATAATAAAACACTTTTAAGAATGCATTTCACAGTTTATCTTTAGTGTGAATTGCTTCTTACACTGTGAACTTTTTGGACTGTAGGGCTGAGAATTTTCCTTTGAGTCTGTCCAGGGTTACAACCAATAAAGGTCTGGGAGCAGAGATGGCAAAGCTTCTGCTCCGAACTCCAGAGAACGTGAAAATGGAGCTCTAATGAGGACGTCTGTCCTGTGACAGCTTTCCCTGCAAAACAACAAACTGGCGGTACTCTGGTTAAGCACTAGAAACCCTTAGGGGATGCTAATGTGGCATGTACTCAATTCCTGATTAACTATACCTGCTGAAAAAGCTTTTTTGTTCTCAGGATCCTATGAATTGCTCCAGTCTGAAGGATTACATTACAGAGCAGTTCATGAGTATGGCATTTCCTGGAACATATTTAAAGAAATATGGTGCAAGTGCATATATTGGCATACAGTCTTCAACCTTCCTGTAAATGAAATATTGCCAAATGCAGAAAACAACCCCCACCAAGAAAAAAACGCCAAACCATTAAGGGTCTGCGAAGCGTCTAAAGCTAGGTGTGGACTATGTCATGAAGTTCATTTTGTTAGTATAATATTTTCAGCTTGCTTCTGAAATCTGAGTTCAATTTGCTGTTACACAGCTACACATTTTCTACGTTAATGCTGACATTAGCTCAACATTACATTTAAGGAGTTAGGTGCTTCTTTGCAACAAAATGCAGAATTCAGACAGAAGATTATCCATAGCTCTGTGGTTGCACAGTTTGAAAATGTCCATGCCTCTCAGGTTAAATTCACCAGGCTCTGGTACTAACCTGTGGTAGAGCTCCTACGGCTGCTCCACAGCCCAGGTACACTTTGAGGATTATTTTTGTTTCACTAGCAGATGGATGTGAAGCCTGCCGAGGCTGGTGGATTTGTTTCCATCATCTTCTGTGGCTGGTGGGACGCAGTCAGGCCTGAATCTGCTGCCAGGTGACTTCTTTCCTCCCGTGCCTTATGGAGTCCTGCAAGGGGAAGCCCAGGAAAGCATGGGCGGCTGCAGCGGCAAGAGGAGCACAAGGTGAGAAGAGCCCTGGAGGGACTGTGCGTTTCGGAGCAGGGGATGCAAGACAGAGAACTTAAAGGGAAACTTTTTCAGACTTTAGCTACAAATCAAAATACGTAAGTAAGTTCTTGAGAGAAGGTCTGGCGAGCAAAAAGCTGTTCACAATCCTCGGTAATTTTAAACAATGAGTGAGCTGAAAAGAGGTGTTGGTTTGGTGTAAGAGCCATGTTGCTTATCACCAGAGGTAATGGCTAAATTGCAATACATATCTGATTAATTTGGCCTTGTTTTCTTCATGTGAAATATTAATGAAAATTCACACATACTGTGTTTACGTTTGTCAAATAAAATTCTCCCTGAATTACTTAGCTCCACTTACAAGGGCTGAACAGCAGTGCTTACAGTGAAAATACTCCTTCAGGGTTAAGATCAGTCATTGCTACTCTGTAATAATATAAAAGTTGTCTAAACAACAACCAGCTGCAGGTACACAGAAAATTGGAAATATCAGCAGTTATGAAAAAGACTGACTGGTGCTAAAGGCACGTCATTCTGTGATAAGGGAGGTGGGGTGGCAGGGGATGGCAGAAGGATGGTGCCAGCCTCACGGCTGCCCTGCAGGAGCAGCAGCCGTGCAGAGGCAACAAGGCAGCAGGCACGCGCTCTGGGCTTCTTAAAGGTGTATTTTGGTCGCTAGCTTAATCATCAACAAAATTCCTAAAGATATCCTACTAATACACCATGGCACAAATAATGTTAATTTTCCTAAGCCATACTGAAAAGAATAGTTTTCTCCTCTTAAGCAGCTAGTTTTAAAAAGGTTTTATCCAACCTGAAGCTGGGAGAAAATTGTATAGAAAACCCTGTTTGGCGAGGAGAAAAGTAGATAGGGAAACAATCCCATATTGATAACAAGCATGAATGAACTACGTAAATTTGCTAATATTGCTGCTGGCCACTTTCTCCTTGCTATTGAATTGTGTAACCTCAACTCCCCTTTTTTGTTTGTTTGAGCAGAGCTGCAGTTGGAGTTTGCTGTATTTCAGACTGACTACTAAGCAGGTGGGGGCTCTTGTTTCATAACTTACTCTTCTGTTTTAAGCAGGCACAGGAGACTGGTTTGGTGAAGACATTGCAAATGGCCTATAGACACTTTTGCACCAATTGAGGATCATTTCTAGTACTGGTGGGAGTTAGAGGCCTCAGGTTTTAATTAAGACCCCGCAGTCCTTGATATCATGCAAACATAAGCTAGTGTCTTGCTGTTGCATGGGCACAGCCCTGTATCCATGGAGAGCATGAGTGGTATGGAGGAACCTCTTTGAGAGCTCAGAGGTTTGGCAATGGGACGTTGGCAACAGGACTACACTAATTGTTTGCAACCTTTCATGCCCTGATGTTTTTAATCTAAATAAATAACAAGCAGAAATGGGAAAATGGATTCATTGTACCTGAGGCTCTTTGGAAAACAAGGCACTGAGAGGCTGCCCATGAATGCAGTTAGGTTTCTAGTTTTAAGTCATTATTATTGTCACGCCCATTTTACAGGCAGATGGAAAAACTAAGTAAAATTTCAAGATTAAAATGACAATATCTCTGACAGAGCTGAGAGCTGACCACAAGATTTCTGAGCTTTGTACCAACCCAGGGGATGGTCCGAAGAGGCAGGGTGGTAGTGGCTACACACCAGCTGGAAGAGGCATACAGAGCTATAAAGTGAGTTGCATCCAGCATCCCCATGTGCTACTGCATCAAAAGTATCAAGGGACTTCCCAAATCTCCAGCCAGCCTGAAAAATTATTCCCCAGAAGTAAGTATTTCTTATTTGCTATAACAAAGCAGTAAGTTGCTATAACAAAGCAGTAAGTTGCTATAACTGGATTTTGAGCTTATTTACCAAGACTTTGAAATGTTGCTGATCACTCTTGCACAAGCATTTAGACTGTTCCCAGCACAAATCTGGGAAAGACAACATCAAGGTTTAAATTTTCCATCTGACTCAGACCAGAGGTTTGAGCAAAGGTGCCTCCATGTCGGCCTGGGAGGATACGGTAACTATCAGGCTGCTATAGACTGAGCTGATCAGTTCAGTTTCCCCGGTTCAAGCTCTTTCCTTGTTGGTGGAAAACTTAACTCTTCCCTGGCACTAGGGCTGGAGCTGAGGTTGTGTCTCTCAGGTGAAAATCCTAAATCTCTCATTACCATCTTCCCAGCCAAAAAATGTTTTACAGGTCTGTGTAGGCTGGAAGAGCATCCAGAGCAAAAGATGCTCAGGCAATCCAGTACTTCGCCACGGCGACTTGGGCACACTGTTGAAAGGGCAGGTGGGGGTTCAGGGTTCCTCCCGTCCCTTGGGAGAATGGTGTAATTACCAAGTTAGCAGTGTGTGAGTGACCTGTGTAACCTCCTTCGATTTATAGCAAACAATTACTTCCCTTTCTTATTACAACCACTTGGAAGTGAACTACACTGTTGCAGCAGGAGGGCAGGCAGGAGGTATGCTCCTGTGCAGAGAAAGCGTAAAAAAAAAGTTGGACTCGAAGCAATCCTACTGTTGTTTTCCAGTCCCGATTTCAGACTGGAAAACAGGCAAAAAGTGAGCGTGCAGTCGGACACAAAGTTGCATAGCCCATGATTTTTAGAAGAGCCACAACCGATTTTGCAGGTTTTCCCTCAGTGTGTCGGTACGGGCGGCGAGACCTCTGCAGGGACTCGCTCCAGGTCCTCCCCTGTGCCTCTGGCAGGTGTCGAGAGGAAGCCTGGAATATCTGGACCTCGGGCATGACTTCATTCCTTGATTATGCACTGTCATTTAATCTCCATTGTTCCGCCTTTTCCCCGCGAATATGGCTTCTGACAGTATGTTTGCTGCCTTCTCCTCAAGCTTACTTGTGCCCGCTCTAGGGACAAGTGACATAAAGCCCTTCTTGCTCAACAAGCGAGGCCCCTTGTGCTGCCGTTACAGAGCTCTGACTGAATGCAAAACCCAAGCTGGTATTGCTCATACTTAATCAATTGTGTCACTGCCGATGGTATTGGTAATTCCTGAGTTGTGTCTGCTAGGCAGGCTGGGAAAATAATAAGGAACGGCCAGGAAGAAAAAGCACTTTGCAACAACCAGACGTGTAGAGCCCGAGATGGCAAAAATTTACAGCATTTCCTCCTTGGGCCTGAGATGAGATGACTCCATGCAATGCAAGGTAGGCTTATCTTTTTACTGTTGTGCTGCTTTCTTCTCTAAATTTTAAACTTTAGTTTTCACTTCTGTGCCATGGTTGAAACTGTTGATTGAACTCTGTCTTCTGTTGGCAAAATTTTCGTGCTTCGCATGGTAGAGCTATTGCTTCTCAGACCAATACTTCTGTTGCTGCAGATTTTAATTACCGCTTATTGAGAACAAGGTAAATGGAGCTTCAAGTCCATAGCGCTAAAGCTATCCATAGACAACCTAACTGTGCCTGTTACTGTGCTTAGATGATGTCAGCAGCATACTATTTACTTAACCTATAAATGCCACTGATGTGATTTGTGCTGCTGAAGAAGATTTGGGGAGAAATTCTAACATGCAGCAAAAGAAAGAAACCTTTAAGGAACAGATGGACAGACAGGATTTTCACACTCACTGTTCAGATGTAAGAGCGTGGAGAGCCCATATTTAAGGCAGCAGATTTTTGCTGGGGGTGAGCACATCTTGCACATCACTTGGCGTGCATGCAGGAACACGCCTTCTCTCTGCACTTCGCACCTGCCAGCGAAGCCCTGCGGGAGCCCGGTGGGCGAGAAGAGGTGGCGGGTGGGTGCCAGCTCCGCGCCTGTCAAAATAGTTATCCTACCAGTGCGGGTTAGGATGAGCATGGCTGGGCCAGGAGAATAGTAAACACCCAGATACGCCAAACTGCTCCTTTAAACAGAGCGTGCTGCAGGCAGCAAGGCTCTGCTGCAGAGCTGCTGGCTCACGCCATGCTCCGTCAGAGATGTAGGACGCTGGCGAAGGAGAGGGCGAGGCTGCCTCTATCAGCCTTTGGATCCCAAGTAGAAATTTTGCTATTTGGGTGGAAGAAAAAAAGTCTTATAAACTCTTCCTCATCTGTCTGCTCTCAGCCTGAAAGTTGCCAACAGCCTGTGGTTAGCTGGATGGACTCACGGATCCCCCGCATGCATTTGTACACGTGCTGCAGGATCAGAGCAGAAGGGGGTTTGTCCGTGGAGCAGAAACCCCAGGCGAGGCTTTCCAAACGCCAGCTCGACCTCTGGGGCTGGATCTGCCACCCTGCCTGCCAGCTTCTCCTCTGAGCTCCCCGGCGGGGTGCTCCCGGGTCCTCCTTCCAGCCCAGGGGAGGCCTTCTCCTCTGGAGATGCCATTGTTCAGAGCAAGGGGAAGGCAGAGGAAAAGCGTTTGGTTGGTTTTTTTTTTTCTTTTTTCTTTATTTTTTTTTTTTAATCTCACAGGAGGTCATGAGACAATGTAGGTCAGTGACAGGGCAAGGCTGGGGACATTTTAGGTATAGCTGCTGTTTGTGCATCGGGGTGTAACACAGCGTGCTTCACAGCTGATTTTATTTTTGGAGGGGTGGAATGGGGGGAAGTTACACCCTCTGAATTTAATTCCTGATTTATGTGTGTCGAGTTGGGTGTATGGTTTTTTTCCTCTCTTTTTTTCTTTTTTCTTTTTTTGGGATAAATTTATACTTCTTTCTGGTCTTCATCCTGTTTGATGAATTCATGGTGCCATCTACTGATTAGAGATGGAATTAGCACTGAGTTCTAGCGGGGAATAGCATTCTGCACTGTTTCAAAATAAAATTTAATCATGCGATTAAACAACAGCTTTAAACATGGAAAGCACAAATACCTGGGGTTTCTTTTTTTCACCAGAAGAGCTCAGCACCTCTAAATCACCCTGAGTACTTTGGGATACATGCCTGTCTCTGCAGGAGGCTGAATAAGAGCGGTCCTTTTGAAATCTCGCCCAAACGTACAGCAGAGCCCCAAGGATTTCTCCTTCCCCCTATGCTCAGAGCTTTTGTACACCTCTGGCACTGCCCTGCCGCTCAAAATGAGACACTTTTCAAAAACATTTTGAGCTTTTTGAAAAACTGGAAAATTATGGGGGTTTTTTCCTTTTTAAAAAAATAACAGTAACCAAAACCAACAGATCAAAATGTTATGAGTTTGTTTGCGAAGCAGATAAATTCTTTCCCCTTTTATCTGTAATCAGCAATGTTACGCAATCTGATTGTATGGCCAAATCTGCAATTTAAAAATCCCAAACAAACCACCAGTGAGAGGGAAAAATTGATCTCAGCTGTGTTTACAGATGCTGTTTCTGAATTTCAGATTTCAAAAAGCCCCAAACATTTTGATTAGAAAATAAATAATTCTGTAAATAATTTGCTGGTTCTACTGAGGGTTCGTGAATGGGGATGAGCTTTGCTCCTGTAGACCTCTCCTCCAGCTTTAACGACTGTCTCATGCTATTATTGTCTCTTCCGTGCTGACTGCTCCTTCTCTCCCGAACTATCTATTTCTCCTGAAGCATCCTGCTCTTCAGGAGTCTGTTTCCCGTCCTCAGGCAGATGTACAGCATCATCAACCTAAGAACCTGGCAGCCGACCTGGAAAACAGGGTATGTATGGGGCTAGAGTTAGAGACCAGTACATCTTCATCCCCAGGTGGCTCTTGCCTTTTGAAGGACTCTTTATGAGGAGTGAGCAACAGAAAATGTGTGGGAAAAATACAAGCAAGTAGAAATATCTTTAAAAAAATATGAGTACTTCACCAAATGCAAAACAGCCGGGAGGCTTAATTGAGATACATTGGCTTTGCTTCTGAAATATCTAGTTCGTTCTTTCTTTCTTTAGAAGAAAACGCAAAATGTATCCTAAATGACAAACAATTTCCACAAACACCTTTAAAGCACAGCCCCTTTCTGTTCTTCTTCTGTAAGCACAGTGATTGCCCATAATAGGTTGCCGATGTTTCTAAAGTTAATAGATAAAATAGATAAGCGATAATAATGTTCCATGTAGTGGTGCTTTAGGGAATACTGCGAATATTGAGGTAATTGGGAAGTCTGTAAGGGGGGGTCACTGAAGAGGAGTCAAGGTAAGATTAGAAAAGCTGAGCTGCAGATCTCGGGAATACTTGATAAAGGTCAGAACTGGAGGCCACTGGATCACTTTCTCTTGAAATACTGAGTCAGATAAAGAAGAGGGCAGAACTAGAGCAGTACACGTTATTTCCGACATCTAATTATTGTAAAGATATTGTTATTTTAATAAGATTAGCCAGCAGTAACGGCAAAGCGGTAGACCCTTCCCTTCTTTGTATATCTGATAGATTAGTCTGCCCACCAGCAGAGCAGTGGCACGCTTAGAGAGCGGCATGGTGTAGTTAGCCATGATAGATCATAGGCTGGTTAAGAAATAACTTTGATGGTTTCCTCGTGTCCTTGTACAATCAGGTTCAGCTTTGCACAAGCTGTTAATGGCAGGTGGTGGGGAGCCAGCTACAAGTTAAGAACTGGCTCAAATGATGCTGTAAATGGGCAGCCACTATTTATATGAAGAAAGTTTGGAATTTGGAGGGTCATTATTTTTAATCCAGGTCAGACCTGTTAAATTTGTCTTTCAGTAAAAATGATGCAAATAGGATTTTTTTTTTTTTTTTTTTTTTTTTTTTGGTTTATAATGTGCCTTTTTAATTCCACCCCAGGGATAAACACAAGGAATATTCTTCCTTTCTACCAAATGTAAGAGGGAGGGGTCAGAATTACCCTCTGCTTCTCATTCAAAAAGGCTAATGCCCTAGTTCAGCCTGCCCACCTTTGCAGTCTAAGCTGATTTTAGCAAACATTTGGTTCAAGTTGTAAGCGATTTGGTACAGCTGCATCGATGTATGCAGGCTGTAAACAATTGTTGCATGATACTTCAGGACAGTCAGATTCACACGTGCAATAGTGGGCAATGTTCCGAATGTATTCATCGGCGCCCAAACGTGTGCAGCAGACTTGCAAACCAGCTTGAGGCAGGGATCGCTGTTCCTCAGTTTGTGAAGGGCTGGGCACAACAGAACCACAAACTCTGTTGTTTAATAGTAGTAATTTGTGTTTGGTAGCTCCTGGGCACCACAGTCACGGACCAGGACTGCACTGAGGGTGGGACTTGGGGCTGAGGTTGGAGGGGAGGATGGTTCCCATCTCCAGGAGTTTGTAGCACAACATGACAGCAGATGAATAGGGATATGAGAAGCCAAATAAATTATTGAGATGTTATTGGGTAATATGATAGTCAGTAGTCTCATAACACAATTCGTTTTATGGTTTTCATGCTCTTTTGGTAGGATCTGTGGCAAAATTAAGCTGCTTATGAGGAGTCTGGAGGAGGAAAATGAAGCAATGCGGTGTGTGTCTATGAGGAATTCCTGTTAGAGAAGGAGAAAGCATGAAGATGCTGATCTGAAAAAGTAATTAGAGGATAATGAAAGCTGGATCCATGAAGTAAGTAGAAATTAAGGAGGTTATGGTGGGAATGAATTAGGATACACATTAGAAGTAAAGAAAAGCAGGTTGCATTTGGTGTGAGAGAAAATGTTAGCCTGATGAAAGTAAGAGGCCAGGGAAGTTTTGGGGTGTTTATGTTCTTGTTTTTTTCTTTCTTCACAATGATAGTAGTGGCTATGAGAAGAAGACTAACCAACAAACCAATTACTCTAGGATCTACCCTTCCTTGGTGTGGTAGATATGTTTAATTTGAGCAAGGATCCTGTGAAAAGGAGACAAATTCAGTATCTAGAATTAGGGAGAGATGACTTCAAGTCCTTCAGTCATAGTAGCACCTCTGTGTGATCTTTGGAAAGTAGACCTCTCTGCCTCATGGATGTACTAGAACAAATCCACAAAAAAATACAGGGCACCCCAATGGTTGGTGAAAGCCACTGCAGTGCAGAGGAGCTGGATATTGCACCTCTAGCAATTTCCTTAGGGCATTAGCCTGAGGTTTTGGGTCAAGAACTGGACCTTGTACGAACCCACGTTGTTGGAGTGTGCTTCCTTTCATTTATAGGTCTCCATTAAGATTACTCTTTCAATTCCCAGCTCTTTCATAGACATGCTGAAGTCTGAATTCCAGTAGTAGCCTATAAGGTCAGCAAATGCTTGTGCATTTACTACTAACGTTTTACCTATGCAAACATTTGGAACTGCTGCAGTGCCAATTTATTGGTTGACTTCTGAACTTGGTTGCTGTTAGTACTCTGCAAGACTCCAGCCTCACAAGAGCAGCTGAGCGGAAGTAAGGCTGTGAAACACAAACTCAGACGCGCTCGTTATGTTATATGCACCTTCAAACTGATCTTCACCTCTCATGGACCTGAAGTTTACAAGGCAAAAGAATAGTTAAAAGAGTTGGAACAAGTCACAGGGGGGTGAGAAAACAAAGAGGCTCATTAAACTTTATGCCTGCATCTCACCTATAAACAGCATAGTGCAGTTTTTGTTGATGCTTTGAATTTTAATTACATGCTGCCTTAACTAGTATACATCTAATCTTACCTTTTCCACCTGGTATTAGAGAATGAACCTCAAGTTTAATTTAAAAGCTGCACAAAGTTTTGAGGAATGCTGGAGTACATGTTTGTGTGTAGGATACAAGTTTGCTCACCATTTCAAAGAGATGAAAGGTATGTTCATTCTGAAGCACATCAGGGCTTGATTTTACTATCCACAATGCAATTAATAACATATTAGTGTATATGACTGCATTCAGTGTTTGCTGACAAGTCCACATGCTTCTGTGTAGAACATATTTTCTTCTGAATACGACATCTTTCTTAACCACCGAAGAGTATAAATATTGGTCTTAGTACTTGAACAAGTCACATCTGAAACGAGTGAATCATGTTTTTAAAGCACCATGCTATATTGTGGAGTTCTGTATTGTGAATTTCTGTACAGATCAAAGCTGTGACAAATTTCCATGTTGCCATATCCATTTGTTCTGTCCAAGCAGACAGTATTCCAGGGGGTATTGCAATGTGTTTCAGATAAGTTATCTTTTTAAAGTTATTCTCGTTGAAAATAATACAGCATCACAATTTAAAGCTTGAGCCAATTGAAAAATTTTTCATGGAAAGTTTTCTCTGAAAATGCCATCTTGCTGAGACACACTCCTGCTTTGAAATTCTCTTTAATTCTCTGGTGTACTCTGCAGCCTGTTTCATTGGCAGTGGGCTATTTTGGGAGTCAAAGTGGCTGCACACAGGCCTAGCACAAACAGTGGCCATGCACATCGTCCTTATTCTTATGCCTTGTTAGTCTAACAACTCCCTCCATCATTTTTCTTCTGAATCTGGTTTCAGATAGGAGCAATAGTATCAGCAGAGCAGCAGAAGTGTTGGGACATTATGGAACAACACAGCGCAGTAAGTACCAGGGATACACGGTGATGCAGAGCTCAGAAACTTTCACAAAACTGAGTTGATTGATGCTCTGTGGGTATCATCCGGCTTACAGTGATTCCCAGCAGATAATCAAGTCTAAGATGTTTTTCTCACAACAGTTCTACGTAACCTGAAGTTTGGAAGGAATATTTCTGGGAAACCTGTAATTGCTTTGGAGAGCATTCTCCTAGGTCAGGTCTAAAAACCTTCATGGTGAATATTGGCTATTTTTAGCAGTGTTTAACTGGAAACTGATGAACGCTTCAGGCTTGAATTTGACACAAACAGGTAGGAAAGTAGTTTTCGTTTATTTTTTCCAATGTAGATAAATAATTATGGTCAAAACTGGAAACTGAATGAATAATGAAAATTACTTTAACTTTTTTAATATAAAGGATACATATGGGACATATTTGTGCTTATATACCTATGTATCTGTAAGTAAAAATTGTGTATGTTAGGAGGAATTGGCATACTTACGGAAATGTGTGAAGATTCTGCAGACACTTTATCTTTGAGTAGATTATTGTCTCAGTGTCACTTTTGTGGGTGACTCCAAAAGGTATTTAAGAAATGGTATGGAAGAAAAATGGTTTAAAAAAAGAGAAAAGTGCTGAATGTTAATTTATTTACTCCAGAGCTGAATGGAAAAGCCATTAGGGAAAATATGCTGAACAGGTTTGGCAGCCTGTGCCACGAGAAACATTTCCCATAGCACATGCAGACAGAGCAGTTAAGTGTTAATAGGAAACAACGCTGGTTTTTTTCTTGAAACTAATATTAGTAGATATGTTGTTAAGATGTGTTAATCTGATATAAGACACAATTATTTCATTTATTAAACGTTCTTCACTACTGCTAACAGCTGGCAAACCATGGGTAAGAGGTAAAATGTATCCTGCTGATGCATGGGGAGCCAGGGTTATAAAGCAGGTTATAAAGTAGCTCCTGAGGTTATTAAAGACTCACAGTGTATGTTGCTGGGATGGTAGAATAGCGGTGCCGGTGCAAGGCAGAGTGCAGCCGCCAGGTGCAGAGAAATGTGGATCAGGATTTACGGCAGGAGCAATTTCCAGCACCCTGCGATGCCCTGGCAGCCTGTCCTTGCTGGTAGGTCTCACTTCGGCTCTCTGAGCTGCCACCGTGCTTCACCTTTGCTTAATTTTAAGCACAGGTATGAATTATCCCACTGCCAGCAATGGGGTTGCTCATGTATTTGCACTATTTCCCACAAGGAAGTATGAATAGAAAGAGGACTGCCACAAAATGCTAGATTTATTTTCCAAAGTGACACGTGCATGGTTAAATTACAGTTGTTAGATACCTATTTTTATCTATCCATCTATTTTCTGTAATAAATCAGTGCCACAGGATTGTAAAATAAATATTTACATTAAATATATAGAGAAGATTACACAAATTAGTCTGTATTGACATTGCTGATCTGTATTATATTGATATTTATGCCATTTGGTTTGTTACAAGTGAATTGAATTATAAATACTGTGTTTCTTAAAGCAAAGTCTATTTAATAGCAAGTATTGAGGTAATTTTTTCTGGCATGATATTTCATGAAAAGCTTGTTTTTAATCAAACTAGTAGTTTTTAGAGGACAGTTCTACTAAAAATTTCTGTATTTCAAAAAGTGATATAGAAATTTGGTAGCATATTGGAGTCTGATGTACCTGTTAATAAATCAGGTGTGTGGGGCAAGAGGGACTTTCAGGCATCACCCTGGGTCAGGTAATTCAGTTGTGGCATATCTTTCATAAAAGCAATGAGGAGTCTCAGTAAGTTAATAAGCTTGTAAGTCATCAGATTTTCCGCATGCAGTCATGTCCTGTAAGTGCAAAAGAGTGTATTAATAGTACTCCGATGTAACATTTTCCAAGTGTTTTGTAGTAATACTGGTTGGGCCATGTACTTCTAACAAGCATTAACATTCCTCGGGGAAGACTCAGGGTTTGAAGTGCCTTATACTACCATAAAATGTGGAATAATCAAATCTGTGAAAGACAGGCCACTGTGAACCTGGCAGGAATGTATGACACTTGTGTATCGTGTAACAGGCGTGTCCTCTATTTCTGTGATGAACTGGAGAAAATGATTTTGAAGTATCTGCATGGTATACATGAAGCAGAACATAACTTTACATTCACGTTTCCTACTTAATCAACACATGACTGTGGTGGGTTCCTGGAACGGAAAATAACTGGAATTGCTGCTGTCATCCCAAAATCTTTGCCCAGCATCCTTTCCTCCCCTTATGTTTATTTTCAGTAGCACCTGGCTCCCCGTTTGGTTGTTGGACAATCAGGGAATGTTCTTTGCCCCGGGGTGTGGAAAAGGTGACAATGTGATGCCACGCAGGTATGATTCTCATGGGTTAGTCTTTTGGTGAGGACATCCTAGAGTAGGAACCTGACAAGTGGCTGGGACTGAAGAATTGTGTCTAGATGACATTTGATTAATCAGCATGCTATGATTTGAGAAAAAACAAATTCATAGCCGAAAGATGCAGCACTCTCATACAGTTTTAGTTAAAAGAAATTCCAGCTGAAGGTAATGTCTTCCCATTAAGTGGACCTTAGGGGCAAGGGTCATTCTTCTTTTTTTTTTTTTTAAGACCTGTTACTATTTCACAATAGCTATATCTTTAATTGATGACAGTATAACTGCCTGTCAGTATAGCTAATAGCCAATGCCACTGCAAGTGTTGGAAGGTATTGCTTAGTAGCCTAAAAACATGTTTATATTTCATCCCCAGATTCAGTCTGAAGTGTCACCCTGCCTAGATATGTACTCGAAGTTCGACACAGCCCCTTGCTGCAGGGATGCTCAATAAATCATTACACGTAGACGTCTTTCCTGCTTTGTCTGCAGTTATGGATGCTTCTGGGCAAGGCTGCTTGTGAAAGTGCATATCTGCGGGTTCACATCTCCAGTGATCATACGTCATGGCAGCCTGTTGTCACCTGTCCTGCTGTAGTTCCTGAGCTCTGCAACAGCAGGTCATCTCATTCCATCTTATAGGGAGACATTGCTCACAGTCCTTGAACTGCAAAACCTTTCAAGTCAGGGACCGAAATATTTTGTTCTGTAAAGAGCTTGACACATACACTTACATCCTACATATGACCATTTACAAGAATGACTTATGTTTTACAGATCATATGAACTTCCAAGTATATTTTAATATGGAAAAAAATTGATGCAAATATATACAAGGAATTAAATCTGATTTCAGTTAATACCATAATCCATGCAATAAACATCTGGTTCTGACTTCCCAAATCTCAGCTTCCCAGCTCTTCAGAAATTAATGGGAAAGTCTGTAGAAAGCCTCTACATAGAGCATAATATTAAATCTTCATGTCTGTTTCATTTTACTTTATTTAGACTTGAAAGATAGTCTATCCTGCCTGCATGAGTTCAGATATCTTCCCTCATCACCCATGAATGGGAATCACATCACTACGTCCTCATATAATATAAGTCAAAGGAGAACACTGAAGGAAAACAGCCAGAGAAATTCAGCCCAAACTGTGTCATGAGTTGTATAAAACAGTTCATGTACTTTCCACTGGTCTGACCTTTTCCACTACTTGTTGTTTGAGGCACTTTTAATCAGTGGATTTAGAATTTATTATATAATACAGCTGCTCTTTTTCAGACAGCAAAAGCCTTGTTAACCCTCTCTTGTAAGTCAGTGTAGAATTTGGCCAATCTAGGAAACTCCCCGAGTTCGTGGTTTCAGTCCTAATATCTCATACTGTGGGTGTTTTGCAGTTGATTTGATGGGATCAGACATAGACCTTGACTCAGCTCCATTCATTTTATTCATTACTGATTCATTGATAATTAGAATATACTAATGGAAATACTGAAAGTGCTAATCACTGTTGCTACGTACAGTTATCAGTGGGCGGGGAGGATAATAGTTGCTCCTTACAGAGTTTGGCTTCCAACGAAGTGAAGAAAATCCCTCTGTCTGAAGTGGTGTCATGGTCAGGTAACCACTGTTCCCAAGGGAAGAGCATGGCCAGAGAGATGTAAACCTTCACAGGTGTTCTTCAGGTGTTTGCTAAGACCCTGATTTCAGAGGTATTTATGAAAAAAAGATTTACAGTGGCACGCATGCTATCTTTATGTGGCTTTCTATTTCTTAGATTTGCTTGTGTTGTGATATGTTGCCATTTTATTTGGCAATTTTATTGGTACATATTAGGTAACAGTGTGTCAGGGCACTGTGAGGGCTGGGGGCTCCCTGGGGTCCGGGGATGTTAGCCAGGGGCTGGCAGGGCAGGACCGGGCAGCCAGGGCCCATCCCACCCCAGCCAGGGAGTGGGGCGGGTGGGGGGCAGCACTGAGCCCCTCCCTGGGGACTGGGACGGGCTGCGGTGAAGCGGGGAACGTGAGTCATGGCGAGAAGCACACCGGGGGAGAAAGGGAGTATGTGGTCAGGGCCCTTGCAGACATCATTGATCTGATCAGTTAAACCTTGAGGGCTTGTTTTGCTCAAGGGTGATCTAACCAGTCATTAGTAATCATCCGTGGTAGGTAACTGCTAATACAGAGTAAGCGTTTTTGCTTTTTTAAGCATTTGAGAGCATTTTGAAGTTAAACCTCCTTGCTTCTATTACTTCTCTTTCTTTTGCGTGGAATGATTATTTATTTGCCTTTATCCTGAATATGTGAATGTCGCGTACAAGATATTTTGTGCATTTGTAAATTCAGCAGGCATTTTCTTGGCACCTCAGTATTCCATTGATGCAGCTGGTGCTTTACACTCTTCACCTAAAAAACCCCAATATCTTGCCAAATCGCATGAAGTCTAATTTGGCCTTTACCTCTGTACAGCTAAAAGTGGTGGTATAACCACCCTTTCCCTCTCCAGAAGCAGGAATGAATGTAGAAGAGAATGAATGCACAGAGTGCTCAAAGCTCTTAGATTTATATCTCTCAAGATCAAAGAGCTAATCTTAACGAATTCATTCCTTTTTCATGAGCGGTCGCTCTTCATTCTGGCCACAGTTCAGGAAAATAATCACGTGCAGAAAGTTTGAGTACTTAAGACCCAATGTGTATCTCGGGTACGCAGGTGATAGCAAGGGTACAGGCAGGTCATTGCCATGAGTGCGGTGCAGCGTCACTGTGTGAGAGATGGCACAGCTGCACTGTCCCCTCCGGACAGCGCTCGTCCATGCTGCCGGTGACTTCTGCTGTCCCCCACCGCGTGCTGGGGTTTTTGTCAAGGAGGGTGTATTCATGGGATAACGCATTTTAAAGAAGATTTAAATAAATCCGTTAGGATCAGAAGGGTAGAGAGTAGCCTTGAAAGAAGGGCAGAAGCTTTGCAAGAGAAGCAGTTGGTGACAGAAGACAGATTTTGGCAAGAATGAGGGAAGGGTGGAACGTCATAAAAAGAACCAGGGCAATGCAGGAAGACAAAGC
The DNA here is from genome assembly GCF_030936135.1 of Gavia stellata. Taxonomy (NCBI): domain Eukaryota; kingdom Metazoa; phylum Chordata; class Aves; order Gaviiformes; family Gaviidae; genus Gavia; species Gavia stellata. The sequence continues at coordinate 11,363,433 of NC_082603.1, forward strand.
TTTACTTCACGTAATCTGGGTTTCTGGCCTCCTGAAAAGCTGCTTGTCTACTTTGCTGCCCACCATGCTGTGGCAACTCTGCTCTCGCCGTACAGGGGTGTGTATTGTTATCCCATACAGCTGGCAGTGAACCCCGTTGCTTTAGTTCTGCAGCTGAACCTGTGAGATTTCTGTATGTTTAGAAGCGATAACTGGTGGAGAGGGTGCTGAGGTAGCCCAGAAAGTGGAGCAGTCCTGAACGCTGCAGCGAGTTCTTGCGAGAGATTAGTGTCCGCCTTGGTGACTGTTTAAGTTCACAGAAAATACATGCTTCACAGTTGAGCACTACACTGGGGCTGCAGCCATGACCCAAACTGGAGGCATGTGTGCCTGGGCAATGAGGCAATCCTGACGGCCCCGTGCAGTGCAGGAGGGTGCCTGCATTGGCTCGTGCGCATGGGCTGGGACTGGAGTTCCTTCATCCCCTCAGTAAATCAACGCCTATCACAACTTGATTCAGAGCACTCCTAAGTAAATGAGCCTTTCAGCTGATGTCAGTAGGATTTCTAGTGTTTCCCATTCCTCGGTATCCTTGCGTCCCCAGAGAATATAATCAAGCACAGGAGACTGTAACAATCAGGGCTTGGAGATTATGTAGCATCCAGGCACAGCCTTGAGGAGTCATGTTTGCTGACATTAAGTTGACTACAGCTTTACGGTCATTTTACACATGACAGCATGTCAGCTGTGTAGACCTCCCTGGAACAGGAGATTGCCTATGACTAGCTGCTGTGAAATTGAAATGATTTGTCTGTGTCTGCGTGGACCAAAAATCATGGCTATTGTTTGCCATTTCTCAAGCTTCTCTTCTAATTCAGTGTACTTTTGTAGTGGACACAGGCATTAAGGGGGTTCATGATGCAGGTGTGGTCCAGACAGCCACTTCATCAGTGCCTCCCATCAGATTTAACGGGCTTCACCTTGAAAGCAGCAGATCATATTGTATTTTCCTAACTTCAGTAGAATTTATTCCAAGGGAAATCTGTGCCATTGCAGAGGGAAGTATTACTCAAGGTCACTTTGAGTAACAGAAGTGAGCTATAACTGATGTGACGTCTGTGAACAACCTGTGGATTAAGGTACCATTTAGCGTAACTGGTATAGAGTTTGAGCCCATAGATTCCTGTGCTTTTGGTGTAACTGTGTAGGTAATGATGGATGTGCTAGTCTGCACCTTGAACCAAAGCAATTTCATAAATAATGATTGCTCCTGTTCTCATTTTTCAGACTTAACAAAGCTATATAAAGTTTCTGGTGTAGTTAAACAACAGCACAATACTTTGAGTACGTCTTTTGAAATAATTCTATACAAGTCAGCTATATTTTGCTTTAAATTAGCATACGAAAATTGAAAATGTTTTGACCTAGTCTTTCTGACCAAAAGCTACAGAGTTCCTCTATGTTCCATAACATGACCACTCCATGTGTCACAAGGAAAACAGGAATGCTGGATTTTAAGTTTTTGTGATATTGTATTTCATGGGACTTGAAGTACAATAAAGATTGGGGTAAATAGGCTTTATTGAAAACCACATCCTAGTGCAGAACATTTTATAAGAGAAAAGGAATAAAGACTCCCACTGTAAAGCTGCTGGTATTAAATAATCATTTATTCTGCTGTTGTTGACTTGCTTCTGGCTAAATGACAGAGGCTTAGCTACCGACAGGAAACAATATTCCAACAAATGCTTGTGAAACCCTGTATAATTCTTGTCACATCAAAAGCCTATGTGGAACTGTGTGCTTTTGGCTTTAGTGTTCTTTTTTTCTCACACATACAGAAACAATGCATCAGGAAATATTTATGCTTATCAAGAAAGAAGGCTACTTTTTACAAACATCCTTCCACGGCACATCAATGGATCTTAAACTGCGTGTCTGAAGTTTGGGTGAACTTCAGGGTTGATGTCACATATCGTGCTCAAAAGCTTTTTCATCATGCTCTCCATGTTCTTGTGGTAGCTGCTAGCGAGGTTTCGGACGGTTTCTGTTGTTTGCTCTTCTATTTTAGCAGAGAGGTTACCTTGGGAGCCCATTACCTGAAAAGCAGAAGTCCTCTGAGCAAAATAAAGGGCTATGTTTACTGTACTTCATCATCTAGCATAAACATAATGCAAACATGTGCTTTCTAACAGTAAGGGTATGATCTAGGTTGAACTGTATGCAATAAAAACAGGATTGAAGGGACCTCTTTCATATGCTCACTAGCAATGGGAATCTCCCCATGTAATGAAAGTTTCCCAGCTCACTGTAGGAACAACACTGTACAGGTTTTGTCTTTTATATCACTCATTTTAATTTGTTTTCTATTTTAATGACTAGTCAACTAAGTTCTACCACCAGTGTGCTTCGTGTAGGCTCACTGAGAATGAATGTGAGTGTAGCTAAGGAGCAAAACATGGGAAAGCCTTCCTGACAATGCATAATTACAGTTTCAGAGTACTTGAAATGTCTTCGGCAGTTAATGATGTATAACCCTCAACAGGCCTCAGACAAGGTCTTTTAATGTTACATTTTCTTATCTGGCGAAATACCAGACAGCTTCTGGCACAGTTAATATCAGGACATTCGCTTAGAATTTAATTGACTCTAGACTCGCTGAACATTTTAGCAAGGTTATGTTATAAACAGATGCATGCATTCCAAATCTGTGACTTTGCTCCCTCCTCCCCCACTGCCCCAACATCTCTTGAATTCTTCCCTTATGGAAAAGTCCTTCAGATACCGGCAGAGAAATTGTTTTCCAGCTAAAGAATTCCATGGGGGAGAGCAGAAGACATTTCTACATGCTGACAGAGTAAGAAAGGAATAAGTAACATATTATTCTTGTTCCTGCCATGATTCTCTGGGATGGAGTAGCAGCTGAAGCTAACCTGTGATGTTAGCGGGATACCTAGAGGATGACCAAAACCAAGGGAGGAGTCATTAGCTTTATTTTCCATGTGATTTGAGCCCAACTTAGTCCTCAAAAGAAGGAAAAGCAGCTGAGTTAAGATCTTTTGCACAAATCAACTTTGTAATTCTATTTATCAGTACCTGGCAACATAGTAAGAAGTTTGTCCGTAATCCAGATGTAAAACACTTTCCAATTTGGAAGAAATACAAGACGTAGACATAATTGTAAATATTGGGAAAAGATTATAGTTTTCTATAGTGACTGTTTTTAGCTGGCATTTTATTTTAGCTTTTAGACAAGTTGTAAGGGTCTCATGTGGGAAAGATTGTACAGCTTAGACCAATTTATGAAGCTGATTTTTTCCACTGGGGAAAATAACTTTCTAGAGATCCCAGATGGTTGCATGTTATCCAGCTACTAAATACTTTTGAAAAACCTCCAGAAAAGTATTATAATTTTAAGACGACCCTCTGTAGACTGGGAACCTGCTCTCTCAGTTCATGCTAATGCTGTAACTTGAGACAGTCTATTCTTACTCTTCTATGTATTCTTCCCCCCCCCCCCCCCCCGCCTTTCTCTGCTTCTGAATTTGAAGACCTTTTTCTTGTCAGAATGCAGACAGTGCTCTGCTTAGTCTATGATTTCTGCTGACCTTGAAGGTCTGTGCCTTATTTTGCCCATACTGGGTTTTATGCTAGTGTCATTCCAAAGTCACTAAAACATTGCATGGACTTGGAAGCCACAAAATTCAGAACTAGGCTGCCCATCTCCAGAGTTTGGTGATCTCAAATTAATTGTTATTTTCTGTTGCTGCTGCTGTTCATTCTGGACTGATGTGGAACATCTCATAGTATGAGAAATTTACCCCAGTTTGGATACAGCAACACAAAGTAAGAGGAGGAATAGCATTAAATGAGACTGTGACAAAGAATTAAAAATACTTGTGTCTGAATACCTGAGCCAGTAAACTGAAGTGGGCATCAAATTTCCCTCCGCACTGGCTTAGCTGGAACTCCTGACTGCCTTCCAGGCACAGGTTAATAATGATGACATTTGTCTGGGTAGATAAATGTTCGACATAATGGGGTCAGGGAACGTGAAGGAGGACTGCAATGATCTTGTACAACGTGCTGTCATCTGAGGAGCAATATGTGCTCTGTCCTGCTTGTGTGAAATGTTCAGTCCACAAACAGTGGCCTTTCCCTGCAGCTTTAATTTTGATTGTGATGAAAAAATTGGGCTCACACTAAAGCAACATCTTTTCTCTTCTGCTAATTTCAGACCTAAAACAAGAAGTCTGGCTTGACTGAAAAGGTGAACAAATTTTAGAGGTGTTTTTACTTTATTTTAGTGTCAGTAAACATCTGAAATTGTACATATGAGACAATTCCACCTGGCCTGGTTGTGTGACAGTGTGTCTGGGGGCTGGCAGCGTATGTTAGAGACTTTGTGTATATATCTGTTCCTAACGCTTGTGATCTCTGCTGGAAAATGTTTTATGTGAAGTGTGACTGAAATGACAGGTTTGTAAAGCAGATTTTATTTGACTTTGGCTTTTTTTGTGGCAGCTTTTGCACATATAGTTTCCTTGCCTTTCCACAAAACAAGCGGGGGAAAAAACAAGAACAAAAATGTAAGAGGAAGGTCACCAAGTAAAAAGAGAATGATTTGTGAACCTTCATGAGAATACCATAGAAAAATGCAAAATGGCGCAAATGTATAAAATGTACTGTAATTCAGATACGAAAATACCAGCCAGACCACTTCATTTGCTATGAAAATGTAGTGAAAAACTCCAAAGTTTTGGTGATTTCAGGTCATCAAAGATGCCATCTTGTATGCAGTCGAAAAAGTCAGCTAAAGTGGAACAGAAATAGAAAGAAAGATTTTAAATCTTTGCTTTTACTGAAATATCCACTTTACCGAAACCTCCAATTTCAAGACAGGAATGAGGTCTGTCTGGAGTTAAAGAGAGAGAACCCAAAGGTATTTTTCCTTAAGGGAGATACATCTTCAAAGGATAAGCATGAACCAAATACAGAATCTGGACAATTTTAGTGGTGTGTGGTCCACAATACCTTCTACAAATCCGTTCAAAGTCTGGGAAGAAGTCAAAAATGAAGCGTATACACATCATAGGTGATATCTCTGTGTTTAATCAGTATGATCACATTGGTTTGCAGAGGTCTCCATGTAACACCGTTTGAAGCAATTTGTTTTACCATTGAGCAGATTGACACTACAAAAGAACATATGCAGGTTTCTTTACTTACATTTGTTTGTTTGTTCCTAAATTCCTTCTCCCTCTGTAACCGGTAGTGGTCTATCTCAGCTATGGCTTCTTCTTTGGCCTGCTTCAGCCTCTTTCCCTTTCCTAATGGGGGAAGAAACAGGGATTTACTTCACACTTGCTACTGTATCCCAAAAGATGAATCTATCTAAAACAGAGGTATTTTACATGGCATAGTAAAACGGACAAAGCTTCGAGGAACGTCAATAGCAGCTTTATGTGCACAAGAATGGTCAGAAGAGCCAAAGTGATTTAGGTGGGGTACTTTTTGATTGAAAGCCAGTCACCCAAGTACCCATCTTCTAAGACGAACTCCCTCTGTGAAAGCACACATCAAATGAAAAGCTTGTTGGTTTGCTAACAACTGAAGTCTTTTTCAATTACACATTTTCTCATAACACAAATGCTTTTTTTTTTTTTATCACAGCTTGGTATTTAAATAAATATCTGTCTTTCCTTCATCAGCAGTAGTAGCAGCCAGATAACAGATTTTAGTTGTCACTGATGGGAAAAGACGTTATTCTGTAAGATTTGCTGTACTGATTGGTTGCCAGCATCCCTTCATCCCACACCAACTGGATTCTGCTTAGAGCTGGCAGATTTCCAAAGTTCTGCAAGATACGTCTTAACCATTACCAAACTGAGTTGCAACCTTCGGGCTTTGTCTTCTTCTCCCCCACCCCTTTTCCCTGTTAAATGCAGAGGTGAGTGATTAAGAGAAAAAGGAGGTCAATGGTATTCTCTACCAATGCATAGAAAATATGAAAGTGACTAAAAAGTCTTTTTTTTTTCCCTTTCCTTTTTAAACACCAGGGTAATCTGTATGGTGGCATTTTAGGCTGCAGTGGAAACTAGAGCCTTCCTCCTGAACAGGCTTGTTTCTATACTTAATTTTGTTCACTGTGGATAGTTACTTTGTCTTAGGTAAAATACTAAGGGTTTGTCAAATCAAGCCCACGTAAGTCATTGCGGGACCGGGCATAAGGTAGTTCCTGGGTCTAGCAGCAATGTTATGTAAAGGATAGGAGTAAAAGGTTTGATGGGAATGGGATGCTCAAGGTTTTTACATGAAGCAAGAGCTGACCTTGTCATAACTACCCCACAGCGATGCACCTCTGTCTGCCTGTTTTGTATAAAGTCGGTGAAGTTGTATGGATCTCCAGGACTCTGCTACACTACTTTGTGAGGAAAAAGTTACTTTCTAACTGATGGGCCTGTAAACCTCTTGCATTGAAAGCTGATATGTTATATGTGAGAAACCCGGGCTGATGCTGATTTTTGGGGTCTCTTTCTGCTGTACAGCTAGAATTTTAGGAGTAGGAGGGGATAAGCCTGTTCCTTTTTCTTAATGGGAGAAATGTCTTCAGTGGCTGAAAAAGCTATTGCTTAGTTGCTTAAATTAGGATATCACAAGAATGAGAAAGTGGAGGCTAGGCAACTGAAAAAGGCATCTTGATCTGATGTGTGAAACATCCATTTATTTATTTACTTATTGTAACCACCTACTTAACATCACTGAGCAATATGAATACTTTTGTAAGTTGGTTTTTTTGGTGTTTTTTTTTTTTAATCTTTCAATTCAAGCACAAAAGTTGAAAACAGTACCTTTTCTGAAATCCTAAGGAACATTCTCCAACTAGCCTAGAAAGATGGGCATTAGTATTTCTGATTTATTTTCTCCAGGCTGCTACATTGGATTGGTTACACCTGTGCTGGGCTTCTGAAGCCTTATCAGGTGTGTCATATAGCAATCTGCTCCCACTGAGCATGGCACAATGAGGAAGCCGAATCTTGGGAGGAAGACTGTTGTTTTTGATACATTTGAGGCTCAACAAAAGCCTGGGTGAAGCGCCTGATCCGGCAGTAAATTATTTGCCCAGTTGACGGCTCCTTCTGAAGTTGTTATTTGCAGATGGGTGAGTAGAAGCAGAGAGATGCCTGAAATGTGAATTTCCTTTCAAAGTCTTGATTCCTGGACTGTTTGACTTTGTGGGTGTGCCTATAGTGGGACCTGGGGTGTGTGCTTGTATAAAGGCTTTTTACAGGAAAGAGCAACCTGGGGAGGCACTAGATAGCTTTACAGACTCTCAGTTCATCAGTGCAGTGCTCTCTTGTGTAGTTAATTATATTTCTCAGAGTCCTTCTGCCACGGAGGTACTGTGCTTATGTATAAAGGGGCAGAGAGGCAGTTTAAAACCTAGCATGTACTTTCCCAGAGTTTGTATGTGTTTGATAAGGGCTGATTCCCTCAGCTTCTGCCACTCACTGTATGAAGTCTTGGGACCAGTATGTGTGAACTGACAGATTTGTGTAAGAGCCTGACATCAGTCTGGACAACAAAATTTGGAACCAGGTTTAGGTCTGTATTTTGAAGTTTCCCTTATTCTCCTCTCCAAATTTGGAGCTGATCAGCCTTTTATAGCGTTTTCCTCTAGAAGCAGAGCTGGGGGCTGATTCTCTGGAGCTGGAAGTTGTGGGGAGTAACTATGATGAAGCTCTGCCAATTTCACCAGCTGAGGAGCTGGAGCTCTGTAGCAAATTAAATTATTTCAAAATCAGTGGGATTTTAATTTCAAATTCCATCTGGGGGGCCATCTGTACTAAATATGTTGCATATTTGGCCACCGGAAAGATAAATAAATCCATTTAAAATGCACAAAATGGAAAGAGATTAACTGTAAAACAACAGTCCATTTGCCTCTGACAATGTAACTAGTGAACCAAGAAGTGTGTGTGTATATATATACATACACGTCAGCTCTTGACAGTGCACTGGAGTAAGCACAATACATAGGGTGTCACTGTAGGGTGGCAGCCATTTCATTTTTCCATGATGCCGTTAGGATTGGCACAGCAGGAACCTGCTGCTTCCTATTTAATTAAGTGGAAAAGCTGTGAGTAAATTACTGCTAGTTCAACAACGCTGTGGACAGAATCGGCAACTGCCAACATATGCGATAGTGCATATGCTGCATCTGATTAAGTTAAGCAGAAACTAGAGCTTAACTTGCTGTTTCACTAGAGACAAACCAAAATTAATTAATCAGTCTGTTGTTAACCACTTGTCTGCTACTTTAGTTGTGCAATATGGGATTGCCTTTTCAAAGTCTGACTGATCTTCTGGATGGGATTCTTTGCAGGGCACAGCCAAGCTGAAATCAAACCTTACACACTGAAGGGTGGCAGAGCATTGAAATTCATCCAAGATCATGCAAAAAGAGGGCAAGAAATACAGGAGAATGGATGGGCAAACCAACCTGTCCCTACAACATTTCCTCTAGGATCATAAAGGTGAGGTACAGAAAGCTCCAAGTTTGAAGAGACTTTTGCCCCAAAGGGCATGCTGGGGGGCCAGGTTTGCTGCTGCCCCGTTGTCCCCCCTTCCTGTCCGTGAAGACGGGGAGCAGGAAAGCAACTGTGCTATGCCTGGTTTCCTTGTTCACAGTTCTCCATCATTATGGTAGCTGACAGCCTATACATTCCTAGGCATCGTGTTAAATTCTTTCTTGTTAAACTTTCTGTAACAAGTCAGCCCTGTATTAGATTTTCTTACCTAACCTGTTAAGGCGTTATTAGCATGGAGATAGGTTGTATTCTTCTTTCTAGGTGTTTCTGTGATGTTAATGAAATACCTAGATCTGGTTAGATTCAAAAGAACTGGTGAGGTTTTTTAAGTTGTTGGGGGTTTTTAGATCTTGCAAGAAAAAGACAGTAGAAAGCAAAAATGTTGCATTCTAATTTGCTCAAACAGCAAGTTATCTTACTTTCCAAAAACTGCCATGCTAAAATTGGCTTTCTGTTTTCAAACATATCATCTAGGTTTCTAGCTGAATTTCTGCATAGAAATCATGTCATATGAAGAAGTTGCCAAAAATTAATCATATTTTCTTTAAATAGGACCATTTCAGTTGTCTTCAAGAGTGTTAAATTGTCTGCAAAATGGGATTTAGGGATGCTCATTTTGAGAAGACTATTTTGCACTTTTAATAAAATACAATAGAAGCAGCTGATCAGTATGTATAGCTTCTTCAGTAGATAAAATATGTCCTGGATATTATCCAAGTGAGCGCCATGGATATAATTCTCTTTACAATATCTTATTTTGATTAACATTTGTTTTTAATCTGATTTCCTGAAAACTTCCATCTGAGTTTTCATTTCATTAGGCACTAGAAATTCAAGACAAGATATAAAAATCTATAGGAAAACAAGTTTTGCTAAGCCCAGTGTTCATGACACATTTGTTTCCCTTGTTTTACCCAAAAGGATTTTCAGGAATTGATGTCTTTGCTCTGACAATGCTCAGTTACTTTTGGGATCCAAATTATGTTTAAAGCAAAAATGGCAGATAAAGCAGTGCTGTGTATAAAAGGCCAAAGGATTGCAGACTGTTTTGGTTTGCGTTTAATCAATTTAATAGTTTCAGCCTTGCATGTGTGCATTTACCAACAATCTATTAATGATTTGTCAGGTATAAATGACATAAGCCAATGATACAGTAAAGATATTGCAAGCCAGGATAAAGGGTATTGAGCAAGAAGTATGAAAAAGCATGTACAGAGGAGGTTTCGCACTATATTTTTTCTTTGCTTCATGTCTATAAATATAATTTGTTTGCTATTTTTTCAGTTATTCGAAGTGGATTTTGCATTACAAACAGCTGTACATATTTCAGCAAAAACTAGGCCCGTTGTCTGTTTATATACAATATTATGTGTGTTCATGCTGCATTTTGATCTGATTATGTAACTATTGACTGTAAACACTGAAGCGTTTGCAGAAGGGTAGTTTTGCTAATCACATTTCCTTGAAAATGGCTTTTCCTGGTTGTGTCCCATGAACAACCTGCCTTTCATTCTTCTCCCGTTACAGTGTAAATACAATAGTCGGACTCATTTGTATAGTGGTGGTGTGCCATGGCTGTTTGCGGTGACAAAGGAGGTCATGTGTACAGTTTAGCAGGGACGGGACTGCATTAGCACTCGCTGGACAGGTTCATTGCTTTTACTTGCAGGCGGGATCCGCGGAGCGCCAGGGCCCAAGCAGAAGCTGCTGATCTGAACTGGTACCAGGTGGATCTGGGCTGGTGTTTCCTGGGTGTCCTCACCTTGCTTCTCTGAATTGTGTGTGCACAGGTTAACTGCTTGCACTGGATATACTGGTTACATTTCATGTATTTCCTTTTATTTTAGTTTTTACACTTAGAGACGAACTATGCAATCCTTTGTGCTGATCTAACTGCAGAATCACTCTGGGGAAGAGACTATTCGAATTACTCGGACTTGGCATACCGGATTTGGCAGGAAAAGAATCCCTTTTGTCTTTGTCCCACAGTATTTAAGTTATGCTGGTATAGTTAGGTATCTAAGGTGGTGTAGTGACATTGCAATGAAAAATACTGAAATTAAGGACAACATGGAAATTTTTAAATCTTTATTTTGTAGCCTCACTGCAAAGCTATTGTAATGTTGAATGTAAGAATGATTTTCTAGGTATTATTATTCTGTTAGATTAGCTATAATGCTTGGTTTAGCACAAAATTCAGGGTGGAGTAGTCCTTGAAAAAGCCTGAATCAGAAATGCTAAGGCCTGACCTTGCTCATGTGATCCAGGAGATCTAAAATTCACAAGACCTTTGCTGTTTGCACCCTAGTAGAAACTGTCGGCAGTATGTAACATGAATGAAAAGATCCACCGAAGTCTTTAGGCTATAGGTGAATATGCCATGTCAGCAGTTATTTGAACTTTTTGCCCTTGATCTGCTCTACCTAGGAATAAAATCTCTTAGAAATGCTTGGGGTTTTTCATGGGATTGCACAGAGCCGCTGAGGCTGGACGGGGCCTCGGGGGTCTGCTCCAACCCCCTGCTCGGAGCAGGCTTGGCAAGGGCAGCTTGATCGGGGCCATATCCAGTGGGTTTTGAATGTCTCAGGATAGAGACTCCCAGACTTCCTGGGTTTGACCTCCCTCACAGTTATGGAGTTGTTTTCTTATGTTTAAATTTATGCTATTGTCTCTTGTCCTTTCAATGGATATCACTGGAAAGACTATGGCTCTGTCTTCTTTACCCCCCCCTTCTTTTTCTTTTTTTCTTTTTTTTTTCCCCTGCTTTCTTTCAGATTTTTATGTATGAGAAATTTTTATTTTTCTTCATAATTTTTATAAAGGCAAAAAAAAATGTTTGGCTTTAAAAGTAACAGAGGAGAAAGTCATACTGAGGAAATATTTTTACTTTAAATATTTTTACTGATGGCAAAATTCTTAACAGCTGTTTTTCTGTAGCTGCTGAATAACTCCTACCTCAACATCAATACACTGGTAGGTGTAGGCAGTGGTTTAAGTCAAGTTTCTGACTCAGAGGTGCCTGGAAGATACTTTATCTGTATGAAGCCCTGTGCTTATCACAAGCACGCTGTGTGGGGCTGAGGTGATGATGGGGGAGTGTGTTTTTTGCAGAGTAGAGTAAATGCACCTGTAACCATTTCTGCATTCCCCAAGACACTTGTCTTTGGTCATTACTTTTATGTTATAATGATGCTTTTTATTTTTTGAGTGTCATAATTTATGAAACCTCCTTTTAACTGGCTGTTTAAAAAACAGCATATCTGACTTTTCTGGTTCTAAAAACAAAAGCAAACCAAACAAACCCCCAAAAAATCAAAACCAAAAGTAAAGAGTAATCAACATCAAGCTATTATAGCTAGAGGCCTGATTCTGCAGCCTGTGTTCAGACCAAACCCCCGCTCCCTCCACTGGGGGCTATGCCTTTCCAGGTCATACGCTTTCTTGGTCCTTGCTCTGGGGAACAGTGCGTGCCCTCTGCCCTAAGCGAGAAGGGAAGAACCATCCCACTGAGTGCACCTTATTTGGCTGTATAAGGTTCGAATCACTTAATTATTCCTTGCTTTCAGCCTGGGAGCAGCAACCCCAAACACCTTTTTGTGAGCCTTCTCTTGTATGAAGATGGGAGATTCACCACCCCCCAATCCTCCCCCCACCCCGTTGCCTCTGCAAGGCACAGGCAGGGGCTGGGTGCTCAGGGAAGGGGTATTGCCTTCCTGCTTTGTTCCTGTGTGCTGTTGTACAAATTAACAAGTCACACTAATAATTAAAGAACACACAGCAATGCTGATTTCTGTGTAGAAGGGATAGAGGAACTACACAAATTATTTTTGGTTCGCTTCTATCTCTCCATGGAAAACAAAGTATGTTCCTTCATCACACTCTTGTAGCACTTGACATCATCTTCATGCATTTTAGTTGAGTCCTGCAGTACAATGTTGTTTCCTGCTGATGGTTGCTAAACCAAGGTAACTCCCTGAAAGAGTATTAATTTCATTGCTAATGCAGGTCAGTGACTCATGGCTGGTACCTATGTTCAGGAGAATAAGGCCACCATATTTTGCATTAAATGACTGGCAGATGAATGCAGAAAATGAAGGAAATAGATAGTGGAGAGATTGCCAGGAGAATTATTTTTTTGATTTGAAATTATTCTAGCAGATACCTTCATTTTTATATTTGTTGTTATAGCTTTTTTACTTATATTTGACTAGAATAAAAATGTATGAATTTATTATTATTGCATAGCTACACATGCTTTGCCCTCGGCATTTCAGCATTCAGCAAAGAAGACATTTATTTTAAATTGAACATTTAATCACTTGCTAATTGCTTGCACCATGTAATAAGAGTTATAGGAATGACCTATCACAGTACTGACAGTTCTTGTGATTGTACCGTGACTTTCATTACTATCATTGTGCTGAGCTCTCCCTTTGTTTTCATATAAATTTTGAAGCCCAGCTGAGATTAGAAGGCAAGTTACTATGTTTCGTAAGTAAAGAGGAACACTGAAAAATTTATACAAGACCTATAAAGAGACTTCGGAGTCTGGTCCGCCAGAGCTGGCAGCCAGAGGCATGTAGGCTTCTAGTTTAAATACCTAAGGAAGGCTGTAATGACATTATTGGCACTGAGATAAAGCAAGAATAAATCTAGCTGACAGGATGAATATAACAAAGGAAACCTTGTTTAATGTAATAAGGCACGCGTGTGCACACACACACACAAGCACACATGTGCACACAGAATTTTAAGCAAGCTCTGAATGTTCAGGTTTGGTTAAATGCCTGGCTGCAGTCAAGGCACAGAACTAATGCAAGTGAGAAGAAAGAACAGGAGCAGCACCGCTGTGATGTATACAGATGAAACAGTGTTGTTTTTCTGTGAGCCACTGTAATGCTGAAGAGCTTACAGTAGAAAACTACAGTAAAACCAGGCCAGCTACTCACTTTTTTTGGCTTCCTCCAGTTTGTCCTTGGCACGTTTTTCCGCCTGCAGAAGCTGCTGGATTCCCTGAGACTGGCTGGTCATGCTGATTGCTGAGGCCAGTGCGCTTCTGCGGGGACCGGAGCTTGGAGGGAGTTTTATACAGCCGCCAGGCTCTTCCTTGTGCTTTTTGTTCTGTCTGTTATTACAACAGCCTTCCAGATTGTGCCAAACCAGCCGGCTCTGCCTGGATTGCTGCTGGGCAAAAAGGCCTGCTAGTGTAATCAGACAAACACAGCAGCGAGCTTGAAAGGAATGTTCTCCCCTCCTCAGGGTCACTGAAAAGCTGAAATGTCCAATTATCACATTGGGAAGAGAAGAGAAGAGCACTCCAAGTGGCTTGTAGTTTAATGGGGATTTTTTTTTTTTTTTAAATCTTCTATTGCTGAAGCAGAATATAGTTAATCTTGTCAGAGGAACTGAGGAAAAGAAAAATACGTTTCTTGGAATTTCCTTTTAATGAAACTTCCTATGAATGTGAAGAATCGGACTCAGTCAATAAGTAGTTTTGGTTGAACACAGTGAACTGGTTGTAGGCTTCTGTGGCTGTAGATGTGTGTCTCACTCCCTACGGTAAGAAAGAGTGTCTTGTGAGCTACCGCACAAATGAGCTGCACATTCATATTTTGAATCCTTATAAAAAGACATGACAAATCCCACTGCCAAAGGTACTTCAGCCATTGCACAGCAGGGGAACATGTCAAGATGTGTAATTAATTAAAATAGATATTTTTTTTAATAAATATTTCATAGCATGAGTAAAGTATATTTATTGCAAGTTCTTCTGACTCAGTTGTGTCAGGACCAGAGATCACCTTCTGATGTAAATGGGTTTTTCTGGCTGCGATTTTTATATCTATCTTTATACATATATGTGTCTATATGTGATTTCTGCATTTATAATATAAAATACATATATATAAAAAAATTATTTGGTGCTCTCTGCTAATGGCCCTTGCTGTAGGGCCCTTTCTTTTCTGGGGCTTCCAAGGGCAGCTGTACCATGCCGCTTGCTTGCTGCAAGGCTGTTACTTGGTCCTTATGAAGAAATGTGTACTGTTGTTATGAAGTTCTGCCGCCCCGCCACCCCCAAATAGCTGCAGGCTTGAGGGAACATGGAGGGAGAAGCCTTTTGCCCTATTACTGTCTTCAGCTGTGCTCTGAATGACGGTAGGACTGAGAGCTTGAAAAGGAAGTTGTTTTGTTTTCTGATTTGTGCTATTGCGGAGTCAAATTCCACCCAGGCTCCCTCTCGGGAGAATGCCTGTTTCTTACACCGTATTAGTCACTGAGTTTCTTCCTTCATCCAGAAACTGTGCAAGATGCCTCCTCATCTCCAGCACTGAGATCAGAGATCTGCTCTAGCTGCAAGAGAGCAGACATGGCACTATTTTTAGAAGATTTTAATGCATAGCCTTGAAGTTTATTTTGTTCGGACGTATGAGGAAGCGATGATCAGTTGTACAGAAAACGTGGAAACTGTAGGGTTAGGAAGCCTGTTGTGCCACTGGGGCTTAGCTCCAAATGATCTGACCGGGGAAGAAAAGCAGAAGTGGTAAATAAAAGTAAAAAATGAAAAGATTTGGTTTACTTGGGGCAGGAAACTTGGGCTCAGAACTTTAAAGCAGTAGTTACTTAAAAATTAAATAGGAAGCGGAAATGTCAGGCTTGTCTCAGACATCAAAAGTATATTGCAGGCAAAGGGTCTTGTCAGGCAAATCTCATTGCTACTAGAAAAGTTACAAAACTGCTAGCAAACTAAACTGCTTCAGAGTTTCTGGACTTGACTGAAAGCATCAGGGGTCAGACCCTTTGATTTTTCAGAGCAGTTCTCAATGCTGTAATTATGTTACGTGGGCTTCAGTAATGATCTGAATTTTGATATTTACAATCTGTTAATTCTAATTAATATGTCACAGAAAATAGTTCTAGATGATGAATTTTTATGGGAAAAAAACCCCACCCTTGAACAGATTACAAAGCTTTTCCATTGTTGAAAAATTCATATATTTAAGCAGATCATTTGAGCTGCAGGTGTCACAGTTCACATTTTTCAATGTTTTTCTGGATCAAAAAAAATCTCAGTTTATAATTTTCCTTGTAGTTAGTTCACATACGGTGTGGTGGCATGCCATGCTGGCACTCCTCATGGCATCAGGCAGGTACTGGTATGCCTCTGCAGGGGAGAAGATGATAATTTATTTTGGCTGGTGCTTATACACATTTTGTTAGTCTCCACACAAAATCCTGCCACTTAAAACTAATTTCAAAGCTTGTCTGAGGATGGCGGTGATGATCTCAGACTATGTTGACATGGCACCTCTGTGTATCCCAATTCATGGGTAATTCATTAAAATAAAGTAGGTTAAGCCACCAACTGACCAAACAGGCTCCTACTTCATCACACAAGCTAATAAGAAACTTCTCTGTGTCGTAGTCGCTGGCTTTCTTTCCAAGTCAGCTCCAGACTCATTTAATTAGAGAAGAGAAGCCGATGTAGTGACTGGTGATGGCGGGGAGGGCAGGAGGAGAGGTGTTACCAGATGGAGAGAGAGGGCAGAGAGAAGGTTTTGGTGTGGTTTGGGTGTTTTGGTTTTGTTTTTTTTTTTGAAGACTCCTCCCTTTTCTTCTCAGCACTTCATCCAGCTATCTTGGTCCCCAGAATTTCCTGAGCTTTTTCTGGTTATCCCCACCGACAGAATGGGAAAAACAGGCATTCTCACTCCCCTAAAGCAAAGCCGTGGAGCAAGGAAATGAAGAGTCTTACAGGGGCTGAGAGTCCCTGCTGAGCTCCCCCTGCTCATCTGCAGCTTAACCAGCAGAAACACTCTAAATCAGTCATTTCTAGTTTAGATGGAGGCTGTGCAGCTCCTGCCTTCTCTCTGCAGCGGGAAGGTCAGGGCCAGTGGGTAAGTTTACTCCAGGTAGTTCAGATTATTTTATTTGGAAAAAAAATCTGCTTGCTGTTACTCAGATTGAGCCTCACCTAGCATGAATATAATTTCTCAGTCTCTTTACCACTGAGCAGTAAAGTCAGTGCTATGGCATCCTTTTATTGTGGTTTTAGTGTGCACAGACTCTCCTGTATGTAGGAGGGCAGCAGGCAGAGTTTCTGCTGAAATGTGTTTTAAGCTGAAGGTCTCCCATGCATTGCCTGTGTGGCTGTATTTCCCAAAGCACACACATTTTTTTTTTTAATCACTTTTTTATTATTAAAAAATATTCTTTCCAAATGAGCTGCTATGACGACTAAGTAGTACTCTTTGTTCAGGCTACAGCTTCAAAGCAGCGACATTGATTCAATGACAAAGCGTTAAAATCGGCATCACGTCAGGCAGGGCAGCTGGCACGGATGCTTTTGTGTGTCTGTGTGCACCTTTTGTTGCTCTAGAAAGGCCTAAGTAAGGACAAGCAGGGTGCACACCTGCATAGCTTCCTACATCACAATGGGGACTGCTTTTCTGATGAAAGTGGAGCACCTTCAAATGGAGTAAGATCTACCATGTTGAGAAAGAGTAGTGGGCTCCTGTCAGTGTTAATGTCAAAAGATCTTTGTGCATAAATTAAAATGTATGCAGTGAACGGCATCCTGGCCTGTATCAGAAATGGTGTAGGCAGCGGGAGTAGGGAGGGGATCGTGCCCCTGTACTCGGCGCTGGTGAGGCCGCACCTTGAATCCTGTGTTCAGTTTTGGGCCCCTCACTACAAGAAGGACATTGAGGTGCTGGAGCGTGTCCAGAGAAGGGCGACGGAGCTGGTGAGGGGTCTGGAGCACAAGTGTGATGAGGAGCGGCTGAGGGAACTGGGGTTGTTCAGTCTGGAGAAGAGGAGGCTGAGGGGAGACCTCATCGCTCTCTATAACTACCTGAAAGGGGGTTGTGGTGAGGTGGGTGTTGGTCTCTTCTCCCAAGTGACGAGTGATAGAACACGAGGAAGTGGCTTCAAGTTGCGCCAGGGGAGGTTCAGGCTGGATATTAGGAAAAATGTCTTTACTGAGAGAGCAGTGAAGCACTGGAATAAGGTGCCCAGGGAGGTGGTGGAGTCACTGTCACTGGAGGTGTTCAAGGAACGTGTGGACGTGGCATTGAGGGACATGGTTTAGTGGGCATGGTGGGGTTGGTTGACGGTTGGACTTGATGATCTTGCAGGTCTTTTCCAACCTTAGTGATTCTGTGAAAACTATCACGTGTTTCTCAAAATCATGGCCTTTTCTCTCTGAATTCAACAATGATGTTTGCTTATATTAAAAGAAAAAGTTATGAACTTTGTACTGAAGTTGTAATTATGTCTGCAAGCTTGTTACAGCATTTTCTGACAGTGACGTTCTTGCTCTGTTGACATCAGTGCAGTTGACCTCAACAGCCTGGATTTCACCCAGAGGCCTGAAAAATATGGGAACAAATAGGTACGAAAGGATGAATAAATATTAAAATATTGCCAGAGGTGGGTTGCTGCCATACTGTCTGGGTGAGCTTATTGACTGCTGGCCAAGTCTGTCGACACAGCCCCAGCTTCAGCTGGCATAGCAGTCTGCCTGCCCTATATTGAACACTTACCTGTAAACCAACTCATATTTTTTCCTAAATTTGGCCTGTGTCTAGATATGAGTAATTATGTTTGGAACTATAGTTGGTTTAGCATTCAGAGAAAGACAGTGTGAACTCTGTATTTAATTATTTTTTTTTCTAAAAATATCTTCAACTCCCAGGAGAAAAATTAAGGGAAAAAAAAAGTATTGTGTTTTGGTTTTTTCACTACCCATGTGATAATTCACGTAAAGTAATAAAAAAAGTGTGCGAAAAATAAAGCCAAAAAAAAAAAAAAAAAAAGCCATAGTCTCTAAAACTTCCAGGTTAATTTATAACTTGACCATCAGTATGGTTGTGATTATTTCCTGTTCTCAGTGTATGGTGTGTTCAGCCCAGCCAGGAAGTAAGCCCCCACGCAGCAGCTTGCTCACTCCCCCACAGTGGCATGGGGAAAAGAATCAAAAAAGCAAAAGCAAGAAAACTTGTGGGTCGAGATAAAAACAGTTTAAAAAGTGAGGGAGAGGAATGGAGGGAGGCACAGTGGTGCAAAGGCAGTCACTCGTCACTTCCCACAAGCAGAACAATGCCCAGTCAGCCTCCAAATAGTGGCTACTTTGGAAAGACCAAATCCCCAGTTTTATTGCCGAGCCTGGCATTATGTGGCATGCGATATCCCTTTGGTCAGTCCGGGTTGCTGTCCTGGCTGTGTCCCCTCCTAGCCTCCTGCCCACCCCAGCCTGCTCCTCGGGCGGTCTGAGTGAGGAACAGAGAAAGCCTTGACACCCTGCAAGTACTGTTCAGCAACACTTAAAACATCGGTGTGCTATCAACACAATTTTAGTCACAAGCCCACAATGTGTGGGCTGCGATAAAGCAATTAACTCCATCCCAGCCAGACCCAACATGCAATGTTTCATTTCAAATAATGTTTCCTCTTTTTTTCTTTTCCCAGTGCAGCTACTTGCTATTTTCTTTCCCACCCTTCTGCACAAAGAGCATGCCTCTTCCCCATTACATCCTCTTGATGATTTTTAGCATTGCTGCCTTCTCCAAAAGAAGTTTGCAGCCTCATCAGTGTATGTGTGCAGGCAGGCGGGGAGGGGAAGTGGGGAGTCATGTAACTATATATTGAACTACGTAGGCTAACCAGCAGCTCGCATCCATGTTACAGCTCAATATTCACTTGAAGAAAACCAAGTGTAGTATATCAGAAAATTTCTCCGAGTGCTGTTTCAAATTAGATTTACCAAGATCAGCAAAGATACCACAAAGAAAATAGTTTAACTTTGCAACCTAGAGGAGCTGAACCTGTAGTTCTCTGTACTGTACTTATGTGCTGCTGCTTTGTATACAGCGCAAGGTCATTTAACCAGTTTGCTGACCTTTGACAAAACCTTAATTTTCTACTCAGTCATTTCATTGTATTTCATTCCAGCTCTGAGCAACACCAGCTTAAACTGAAAGCGAATAAAAGGAATAAGAAGAATTTCCCTTCTTATAGTGAAAATATTAATACTACAATAGGAAGAAGGAAAGCTATTTTTTTAGTTCTCATAAAGCAAGTGATAATTTGCAAAGGTAAGATACAAAACCTGGGGTGGAAAAATGACGAATACTGGCAATTTGTCTTTAAGACCAGAATAGACTTTGCCTTAGCTAAGCTAGTCCCTGTAAAATTTCCTGACATTATTCCTGATAAAATTATGAAGGTGATGGTGGTGTTTTTCTCCTTATTTTGTAAGACCTGCTTTTGCATTGGTGTTCCTAAAACAAGAAACATGTACATGTACTTATGCTAGTACATATGTATGTAGACAAGCATGTGTTTGTACACTGAGATCTAAAATCTCTGTTTCTTCACTTTCCAGTGCCTTCTAGGATTTTTGGTTTAATTAAAAAAAAAAACCCCAAAACTAAAACAATTTACCCTCCCTTCAGAAAAGAAATCGGAACATTAACTAATTTTAGCCTATTCGCCACTTTACATCATGTCTCTGGTATTTCTGTTCTCTGTTTCTCTCGCTCCTCATGTGTCTGTGAGAGTAGCAAGTCTTGCATGTCAGGCAGTTCCTCATCTCAGAGGGTGAAGGACTTTTCTTGTCAAGCCTTCATGCAGTAAACACACTTTTTTTTCCCCCCCCCCCCTCCCCAGCCAGTCCCTCGCTAACTCACAGGGGTTTGGGTTTTGCTTTGCAGAAAGTAATTCTCCTGATGAGAGGATCTCTGTATGTTTTATGTAAAGCATTTGTCCCTCTTACGGGCTTGGAAAAATGGTTGAAATTCACCATTAGTTTTGCTTTTCTTTCAAACACTTCACTTGCAAGTAATTTCAGAACTTAGCTAAACTAAGCACAGTTATAGCATATTGAATGTGTCCTGACTCCTAGTGTCAGACTTCTTTAAAAGCTGGTTGATTTATGCTGCTGCGTGCAGAGCGTAAAAAATGCCAGCGTGTCTGCGCGCAGCACGCGTCACGTTTTCCTACCGTGAGGGATTTTGCTGCTTTATCCAGCAAGACAGTGAGGACATGTATCTAAGGCCTTCCTGACAGATTTTCCTTATATTTTCAGGGCTGCCACTGCAAAAATCGCATCAGATTATTTTCTCTAAGACAACTCTGGTGAACATTTTGGGCAATGGCACGATGCATCATCAACCGGTCAGTGTTTCTAATCCAGTGCTATCGTTTCTAAAGCATTACTTTATGCATACAGTACTCTTTAAGGTGCAAATACTATGGCAGAGCTTGTGAAGGAAAACATGGCAACCACAATCAGCGAGCTGGAGCTGGCTAATGCTTACAGCTGACAGAAAAGCAGCGCTGTGCACGGGTGGGAGGCCCTGTACGTGGAAGGAAGCCATCGCCGCTGGATCCAAAGGCCACCACGCAGATTATCTGCTCTTGGTGAAAGGCAGGAGATGAAAAGTCTCGCAGTAAAGCTTGGGGCCCAGCAGAGACCCCCCCTTCTCCTTGCGCTGTTTGTGCCTCCCGCAGGCCTGTGGCTGGGCCGCCCGCTAGTCAGGCATCGAGCTGCTGGGCTAAGCCGACGGGGAGGGAGGAGCGCGGCGAGGGAGCAAGACGTGGGGTTATGGGCCTGGTCTGAGGTAGCGGGATTGGGATAGGTAGATGAAGCTGGTAGGAGCCGGCCGCGGAGAAGTTGGGGCCCTCATAACGCTTTTTCGGAGGAAGGGTGAGACTCGGCTCTAAACTTTGCTTTTGGCCCAGCGCTGCTTGAGATTGTCCTTCGCGTGGGATGGAAAATAGCAGTAGTGATGGTCCAGAGATAGGTCAAAGATGATGTGTGTCATTGTCCTGGAAGTGTAATAGGCTGAAAAGGTGCATTTCTGACAGGAATTGTGCTTTTAATGGTGGATCTTGGAGCAGGGGCCACTATGGAAGAGCTCCTCGTATGTCTCCCTCACAGCTTCTGTGTGGAGATGTTGGCTCTGTATTTCTGTGGTTATTGCACAGAAGTTTTATGGGTCAAACTTTGCCTGGAAGATGCAAAGAACAAAGAGGAACAAAGTATTGTACAGTAGGAACATTTTGGAAGTTCCTTGTCTACCCACAGGGAGTATTTTCTGGCCCTGCAGACAACCACGAGATTTCTGGTATCACGCAGCATTTTAAAGGGGAATGTCTGACCACCAACCTGTGCTGTTTTGAAGTCATCACAAGAGTAAGGCAGATTACTTTTTTTTTTTTTAATTTATATTTCTTAATATAAAATGGAACATCATTAACATGCAGTTAATGTTAACATGAAAATTTTTCTGTCGTAAATATATCGTCAGACAGAAGCTGCTAGAAATGACAATATAGAGAAATTGTTACCAATAATAATTTTATTATTATTTATCAAATTATTGTAGGACTGAGCAGCTGCCTAATTCATCTTTGAGAAGATGAATTAGGCAGCTGCTGGAGAAAGAATTGAAATTAGACTACTATGGAAAGCAGGAGACTATTCTCTGTATTTCTGTCTGAGGATATTGTGAATATTTGCATTGCTCTTTTTTGACACTGTGGGTAACAGCAGAAGCAGCATGGATTAAACCTCCTCTCATAGAGCATAGCACAGGCTATAATAGAAGTCTCTCAAAAGAAAAAAATCATTGCCTTGAAAAACATCAAAAGATACATTAAAAAAAGAAGCTTCATGCTTATGGTAAGGTAACCCTTGATAAAAGGCTACACGATATTGGCTCTCAAAACCCTCTTGAAATTAAATTAAATCCATTGAAATTCTTAGTAAAGACCTAACAAGTAATAGCTTCTGTTCTGTCAGTGTGGCCTACTGGATCTTTTCCTTCCAAGCCACCTGAGATCCTCCTCTTAATAGCAGAGGTGGTTGTAGATATGTGTCCTAGAATTCAGAATATTACAGCAGCTGAGCTGTCCATTTCACTTCTCCCCCTTTTCTAGGTAGGGGTGAACACCTTATGCCAAAGTACTGAGGATCTCAGAAATTATTCTTTTTCTATCTCTTTCTGTCCACTTGACTCCTCCTTGCCTTCAGAACAAAAAGGCTTTATGAAATAACCTGTGATAGTACGGAGAGCAACGCCTACATTTTGTAGGTGCCAGCGGCTCCCTCTCAGCACTGGCTGGCCAGAGCTTCATGTTCAGTATGACCTTCAGGCAGGCTTCTGCATCCACCTGCATGTGTAGCACTGCCAGCCCTTTTGTTTGCTCCTACAGCTGTGTTTTTATGAATCCCACCTGGGAAGGAGAGATAGAAATGGTGATGAAAAGACAAGGCTTTCTCCCTTGGGGGGGGGGGGGGGAGAGGGGGAAGCTCTCACCTGTGTACATCAAATAACTGTGTTGTGTTACAGTGTCAAACTTTTTGTATGTTGTGCAAAATGACTCTAATAGCAACAGGTTGATGTATTTTTCATAATGTGCATACTATGTCCTATATACTCCAGAAAAAAACAGGAATACGTGTTATTACGCTGGGGACTGCTTTGAAGCGTTACAGGCAGAAGGCTATCATTTCCCTGTTATTTCCCAGTATAAATTACCTCCTCTTCTTGTAATATCTTTGACATCAGTGTTTTCTTCTGACCCTCTCGCATTTTTGTTTTTGCAGTTCTGCAGTATGTGAAATGCTTGTTATTACAGCAATGATGATACTGAAGAAATAACAAGGCTCTACAGCATAGAAAGTTTTGTCAATAGGTATGTGAATTAAAGGGTGGGAGGGGACCTGGTGGTAAGAAGTTCAGAAACCTGATACTTTACAGTAACTTTGACTTCCTCTATACAAATTTTTGCTGTTTTGAAGTTTGCAGATTAAAAATATAAAGGGATGACTTAGTTATGGGAACTTTCCCCCTCCCCAGACAGTATCTGATAGACTTGTTACCAACAAACCGAAGGTTTTTGTGAAAATATACTTATGCCTGTGGCTAGATGTATGTTGTGCTGTTGCTGGGCTCACAAGTCTTAATAACGTCTTAACACATTCCCTTGTTAAAGAATCTATGTTTAGTTTAGAAAAATGACTTGCAAAATAATTTTGCAAGGGGAACCTTCAGTATTCTCTGCAGGAACGTGATTTGAGTATATTGAATCCTACCAGCATTTGAGGATGAAGATGCTTTAGTTCCTCATCTACCAGCAGTTTTCCTGAGCTCTGAAGGAGCAGATTAGTGGTGCAGCAAAGAGGCATCCTCAGTCCCCAGAGGCAAGAACTATGGGTGCTATGGCATGACACAACCTTTACCACGCAGTCTACGGACAGCCCCTTTGTGTCCTCGTCTAGCGAGGATGCAGAGATGACCCAGTCCTTTCCTGTACTGCATGATGTTTTTCAGGTTGTCTAACAGCTGCAGGCAGCAGTGGGGAGCAAGCAGTGCACCCACATTACTTTAATGAGTGAAGTTTCATTTCTAGCATTTGTTCAAGGGATGTAAAGTGGGAAAACTGCTGCATGCATCTAGTCTCTAAATGCTTCCTAGAGCTAGTGTTCTCTAGCTTGCCCTAATATCCACGTGGGAAAATGACGAGGCCTGAGAGACTATATTTCCTCCTATGAAATCACCAAGAGCTCAGTTAAATGTTTTCAGTAATGTTACTAGATCAGAGCCTCTGCACAGAAACCTTCAAGTGGCAGACTTTGAAATTTGAGCAAAGGAAAGTCTAAGTATTGGGAAATGGTTGGAAGAACACCATATCAAATAGGCAGAAAATATCTATATTTATCTATCCAAAAATCAAAAGAGCAAATTGATGCTTAAGGCAAAAAAATGAAAAGCATAGTATCACTTATGGAGAACTGGCTTTTCAGAAAAAAAAAATAAAAAATTAAGGTGCCTCAAACAAACCTCATGCACAATTCTGCAAACTGCTTTCAGTTATAGCTCTGTATGCAAATCTATAAACTCTAGATATTAAAAGAAAGCTGGATTCAGTTACTGATTCATAACCATTGGAATTCACCATCCAAGTGTCCACAAGAAGTTCTGTCACTTCAGGGTCCTAGCATTGCAGAGCTAACTTGTTAATTATGCAGAGAATAATTAGGAGATACTTATGTATGTAATCTTCTTAGCTATGTAGATATTTGGAACTACAGAACCTTGATAGTATTTGTATGCTGGGCATGACGTATAGCAAAATGGATTCTTATATTTTTGCTCTTCAAATATGCAACATGATTTTAAACAGTATGAAGCATTCAGCTAGCGTAATTGATTTAGTGGGAACTGACTGATGGTTAGTAATATTTTTAAATTATTTAAGATAGTTTTCAAAATGAATCAAATTTTTAATTAATTAAAAAATCATAGTTACTAAAGGAGGTGAATGGGAATGAATGCAGATACTGGGTAGCCTTATCGTACTATTTAGGTTTTCTTGCCATATTGGAAAGCATCAACAGATTAAAATATAAAATATTATTGTGTGTAGGCTGACTGATACTACTGTGTTTACAGTAGTGGGAAGAGATTCTCTTGATGAAATCTAGAGAGCTGCTGTACAAAAATACGAGACACTTGTTCTACCATATTTTGCAGTGTGGAATTTTTTTCAGTCCTTACTGGAAGTTACGGATCAGGGAAGACTCTTTAGTGGAAGCATGGTGATTGGTGTGTACGTGTGTTGGTGCGTACATGTACATAAACATGTCGGTGAAAAGCTCTACCAGTCCTACTCGGTGCTGCAAAAATAGTTTTAAAGTCTCTCCCCCTCTCCCTGAAGCATCTTAGGGCTAATTCCAGAGATAATGAGAAACACAAATGTGGGATGCAGAAGGCAGAAGTATTTATGTATAAACCAGAAGGGGAAAAACGATGTTTTTAAAAGAAAAAAAAAAAAAATTAATGCAATGATCTCTTTAAATTGCATAACTAGACACTACTGCTTATCTATATCTTTAATCTTTTCTACCCTTCTCTTCCTGAAATATAGTTTAAATATGTTTACAAAATTGATTTGAAACATGCAGCAATAAAAGACTATAGAGCACTATCTCAGGGAAATATTAGCTAATGAGACCGAAGAGTATGTAGGTTTTGATGTGTTATGACTAAAAATAAGATGGGGTAGGCTTTTTAATCTGGATAGCTATGTGTGGAATGAAGTGTGCGTGTGTATACATGTGCATGTATGTGTCTGTATAGACACATACAGATAATTACATAAATGTCAGCAATAGCATGAAAATTTCAAAGCTTCTCAAATAACTTTAATAGATCTCTAGTGTTTATTGGGTGCATTTTAAATGCAGTTTTTCTTTCCATATGGACTGCATTTTCAAGCTCCTTTTCTTTCTGCCCTTCACCTCATTGGAGTATTCGTTTTCTTTGTGCAGAAGACCAGCAGGAGGTCTGTAAAATGATTTTCTTAGTAAGGACTACAGGATTTGGCCTATAGTTTTAGTGTAGATGAAAGAAATAATGGATTTCTTTGAAAAAACAAGGAAAATCAGGACCATTTTGTTCAATACTACACCGTTTCCAGTAATTGCCTTGTACAGTTTGCAAGTCTTTCCACTTTAAGTAAATACACTAACTTCTGAAAAATTCCCTTATACCTGTGAGGTGGGGCCTTTTGAAGGAGGTGTTCTTTTGAAGGTTCGCGGGTCTCTTAAACACACATTTTTTTCTTCAAAGTAAATCTTGTAGACTCCCTGTCACAAATCCTTCTTGTTAGAAATTCTGCTTGAAGAACTGTTTGAATTTCAATATCAGGTATTTCAAACAAATACATCTAATCCCTTGATACATTTTTCTGATGGTCAGTCAGTGGCCCTAAATAAGAAAGATAACATCTGATAATTTGAAATCTATTCCTAGCAAACCTTTGAAGAAAAAAAAAAAAAAATCTGAAGTTTTTATAGTTACTTCTGGAAACTAAGAAAGGGAAAGTAACTGTAAAGTAAACTTCCTATTTTTGAAGCTGTTGAAAACAAACAAACAAAAAAAACCCAGTACCACAAAACCCCCTAATTTTCAGAAACCAACTCCTTACTCCCGTCCCCAAGCGCTTGGTGAAACTCTTCTGGTTCATATTTATGCAATGGTGTTAGAGTTGCAGAATAACCTAGGCTAGCAAAGCTCTCAGGACATGATCTGCCTGTATCCCTTGCTTAGAGCAGGGCTTACTTCAATGTTAGTTGCTCACAGCCATTTCTAATTGAGTTTTGACTCTGAGGGTGGATGCCCCCACAGCTTCTCTGGGCAGCTCATTCCACTGGATGGCTGTTCTTGTGAAATTTTGGTTCTTAATATAGAGTCATAGTTTTGCTCGATGCAATTGGTGCCTGTTGTTCCTCATCTTTTCATTTTGCATCTCTGAGAAGCATTTGACTGTGCCTTCTCTATAACCACCCACCAGGTAGTTGACGACAGCAATAACATCCCCTTTTAGCTTTTTTTAGTCCAGACTGATACACTTAGTTTCCTCATTCTCTGCTGCTTCATCATGTGCTCCAATTCCCTATACTTTTATAAGTAAGATAAATGAGAGGTGCAAAACTCTGTAACAGAAAACAATGCAGTAACATATAGGTAGGTTTTTGTCTTGACTCCTAAATAGAGGAAATAATTCATTAGAAGCATGTCTGTCATTATCAGTTTAAGCTGTGAAGTGAATAACAGTTCTATTTAAGTTTTCTCCAGTGAAATCCTATTCTAGCAGATTTTGTTGATTGCAGGACAAGGGATCTGTTTTACGCATTATGCAGGAGTGAGGCCATAAGGTTTTAAAGCATTTACCTCTGAATTTCTTTCTGTAGCTAAGAATGGCTATTTTGTTTGATATAATTTTGAATGTGCTAGATAGTGCAAAGGTTTTGTAGGCTACAAATCTGGAAAGAGAAAAGGTACTTTTAAAGTTCGGATGTGGAGAAAAAGAATACCATAATCTCAAGAAAGCTTAGTAATAAAAGCTAGAATTTTTGCTCAGTGTCTCTATGCAGTTGTGGACATAAGGCAGTACATACCTCATCTTGGATTTAAAGCCTTTAGCTATAAGAGAATTAAGGGAGCACATGGATTACTTGAAAGCTTGTCTGGCTTATGTTGAATTGTTACAAGATTCCTACAGCTCAAGGTCACCATCTTGTTGGTAAGAAAACCATAAGTGAACTTGCTTCTTGAAGTCCAGCCTCATTTTTACAGTCAGGGTCCCCAGGAAGGAGAATCATAAATCTGAAATGTTATAAAATCTTTTCCCATCATTCAAGGTCAAGCTATAAATCTAAGTTACCATGTCTCTTGCTAGATATGTATTTTCTCTGGTTCTTAGAGCTTAAAGCTTCCAAGAAGTGACTCTTTAAATGCTATTGATGTTAATTTTAGCAGCAAAGGCAAACATTAATGTTGCTGAGCTGGGCAGTATGAGTTGCTTAAAACAAGTGTATGATCAAAGGGTTTTTGTAATATGGAACACAAAACATGTTCCATGTTACACAAACATGGAACACAAAACATGTTCCATGTTACACAAACATGGAACATGTAAAGGATCCTCTTAGCCTGATAACCCTTCCAGCTAAAAATGACAACTATTTTGCAACTTCCTGCATGTGTGCATACTCATGTACATGTTCCTATATACACCTACACACACACTGAGGATCCTGTGTATCATTGCCCATTTGGAACACTCCTTGGGGCTTCCCAAATGCCTGTAGAGCTGAGTGTAGAGCACAACAACCTGACACCTAGATGGAGTTGGATATAGAGAAGCACATTGTACCAGTGTTCATGTTTTCTCTTCTGAGATTATTACCAGCATCTTGCATTCATCTGCAGTGTTCTGAGTGATCACCACTTCTTTGTGATCTACTTTCCTCTTCTTCTCTCCTCCTCCCACTTCCCTCCCACGCACATTTACATTGTTCGTCCAGAACACATGTGCTGCACAGAGCTGGATTATTCAAAGTGTGCATTTCCCTGAACAGTAGTATGGTTAGGGGACATCCAGTGAAAAAAGAAAGACACTGTCAGGGCTCGTTCCCAGCTTAGGAGAAGGACAACATAGATCTCTGCACTAGTAATATAGTATGTCTTCCAAAGATTAAAATGTTCAAATTATTCCAAAGAATGCTGCAGAAATGGCCATAAAGCAACAGCTATGGCTTTCTAAACACAGAAAACCCAGCCTCGTGCCTCATTAGCTGGTAAGGGAAGGAGAAGATGCTAGCAATTGTGTATACAATAGGTAGATTGAAACATGTGGTTAAACTACAAGCCAAAACACAGTGAGACATAACACACATCCCATTGAATGTACTGCTGAAAAGGGGTATTAGGGAGGGCTATCTAATGGAGCGTTTTGTTCCGTACAACGTGTTCAAGTCCTATCTTGTCAACTGGAAGACATCAACAAGCTGAAAGAGCAGCCGGGGGCCAGGCAGAGCGAGAGATGTGTTCTCAGCACTTGGACTGGACAGAACTTCAAATTTTTGCACACTTCTGCAACCCCTCCACTGCCCCAGAGCAGGGTTCGTTGGTCCTGCGGGATCTGGGAGTCAGTGTCATGTATGCTTTAGTTCAGCGCAAACTTCAAATCACCCAATGTATCGTGACAAGAACTAAGAAACCAGCTTATCAATTTAGAAGAACCTAAGGCAACTGACTGAAAAAGTTTTGCTGAATCTTTAAAGTAGTCCTTTGATGAGAATTTGGGTGGTATTTATCTGTCACTGTACTTTTCTACTTCCAGTAAGAAAGCACTGGCTCCTGTGGCACTTCAGATACAAAGCCAGACTGGTGACGAGGAGCTTGGTACCTCTGATGTACAAAATGAAATCCGAGATATTAGATTGTCCCCAAGGGACCAGCCTTTTCATCCAAACAATCCAAAGGTAAGATGGCATGCACTGACATAAAAGGTTTCAATGTGTTAAATTGAGGTTGGGGAGTTGGGGGCTGGATATCAACACGGCTGTTTTCAGCTCCCAGAGTATTTCTTAACTTCAGGGACCTGCAGTGAGCTGCATCAGAATGCCTTAGCTGATCCCCAGAAAGTCCGTCTTCAAAGAGATCTACCAGCGACAATATGAGTGAAATTGTGGCTTCACCGATGTAGCTTGGATTTCATTTAGCTGGAAAAGAAGGTTATATTCAGGACCTCAGTTATGAATTTTGCAGCTCTGCCCTGTTGCTGGGCCTTGGTAATTATCATACAGGAACCAGAAACTGAAACCAGGTTGGAAAGCTGAGCATAACATTGCTTTGCAGGCCAAGCTGAGGCAAAACCAGAAAGCAGCAGTCAGGAGTTTTTGTTGTTTTTCAGTTATATCAACTTCAATTATAGCTTTTTTTTGCCTAATAGTCTTAATCTGACAGTCTTGAAAACACTGCTGCTGATCTTTCATGGCGTAATTGACAGTAAAGTCATTAAATGTATCTAATGTTGCAGTTAAACAAAACTTGTTTCCAATATGTAAACTGTTGATAAATACAACATAAAAAGTAGCATCAGCAGTGAAGTAGTTTAAGTGGGTGTTTGCTTGGATTCAAGACAATCTATTTGACAGGACTTTTAGTTTTTGTTTTTTCTTTCGAGCTTTTACTTGATCAATAAGCAATTTAAAAAGGTATTGAAGATTGGTGTAGATAATTTATAAAACAGGTTTTACACAATTTAACTATTGTAGATAATGCAAAGTAAATTATTCTTTTCCTTAATTAAATTAAATATTAATGAAAGCATAAAACTCTTTAAAATAGGTAAATAAGTAAAGATGCATGATCTTCAGAGGGTTCACGTGGTTGGATGGTTGTACAAACAATATGTACGTTTTCAGCCTGCATAACTTTCCAACACTGACCTAACACTGACCTAAGACATATGTCACAACCAGACTTTCTCAAAAATGCTTTTTCTATTCTCCGTTACCCCTTGGAGCAGAGCAGAGGCCACTGTGGAAACAGCAGAGAAAAGCTCTTCCCATCTTGTTTTGGAACTTCTCTTTTCTCACCCTGCTTGTGTTCCTCATGCAAACAAAGGGGAATGAAGACTGAACTCCCCACCTCGCCCCAAACTCCCCAAACTTGAGGATTTGATTGGAGCTCTGTTCTCTCAGGACTGGTATTCAGTGCTCTCACTGTCTGAATATTGTAGTAGTATGTGAAAGCTATTATTTCCAGCTAGAAGGAAGTGTAAGTGTGACCTTAAACGCTTATGATTTAAGAAGGCGAGCTATCTGTGAGCAATAGTGAGAAAGTTTAGATGTTGGTAGGTATTTTTTCAGGCTAATGTGGGAAAGTTGGAGAAAGGAAGGTTCCAAGGGCAAGGAAATAGCACAAAGGATTTTCTGGGTCAGAGGCAGTGGAGGGCAGGCTGGTCTTACTTTGTTGGTTATCATCATCTGTCTTTAAATTATGTTTCTATTTACAGTAGAAAAAGGAAAGGAGAATGAACAGATTAATTGCTTTTCTTAGGAAAAACTTCTTTGTGAATCTGTATTTTTCCACAGTGGTTGGTCTCTTCCACACCTAAAATGACAGTGTGCTGGACAAGAGGGTAAAATCTGTCAGAAACTTCACCCCTCAAGAATGCATCTCCATTGATCAGTGTGGGGCAAATTGCTGAACTTCAGCAAACTGAAAATAAAGCTGGGATGTCAAACTGAAATGAGGTTGATATCTTTCTCAGTATGCCTTTGTCTGAAGGAAAAACCTTAATTTTTGTTTACCAGTTTACAGGCTTGATAGACTGGCTTTGCTCTAGGAACTGGCAATGTTTAGCTAACAAGTTTTGTTTTGCATAAAACCCAGTTTTAAATAATGCCTCTGTATTTTAACCCAGAATTTCATATACTCTAAAGCGGATCTTCTTATGAGAAAATGACAACAACGGACAGAGCCTCTTGCCAAATAATTGTTGCATGGAGTTTCATCTTCTGTGATATTTCCTAACTTACTAAGTATAGGAAGTAACACTTGCTATAAGGCAGAAAGAGGATGTGCAAATATGCTATACTGATCTTGGGAGGGGGAGAGCACGTTACCTCAGTTAGTATGTCAGCCTGAGCTTGATATGGGAAAAATGAGCTATTCTTGTGATGCCATAATTTATACTGGAACACTTTATTACTTTTTAAAACAAACTGAAGAAACAATAGTGATACTAGGCCTTTTTTTCTTTTTCTTTTTTTTTTTTTTTGACAGAGACTAGATTTTTGGCAGTTGTACCCGTGAGCACAAATTATAAAATTAGCTGTTGTGAACTTGTGATATTTCTTTGTGAGACACGTGAAAGTGGTGTGGGTTTTTTTTTTTTTTTGTTCCTTGAACTAAAGGAACCTGATACTGATTTACTCCTGCTATGATTCAATTGTTTACCTACTCTCAGAGTTCCAGGTGTTTTGAGAATATCACAGCATGGACTGTTCCAGCATGATAGATTACAAGCTTTCCCTCCTCGACCACCACCATCCTCTTTTGGCTATTCTTGGCTATTCCATTGCATTGTACGCAGTAAACATACTGTATGTGTTTATAAGGCCCCAGCAATATGTCTGTTGAGCTTTTCTGACACAGTTAAAATAGCCAATTTGTGCTATTGTCTTTGAGCGTTTATTACAACATATCTTATAGTGAAATAGAAATAAGCTATAAAACCAAAATAATAAAACAAATCTTTTTATTTCAGAGTGTTTAATTTCCCAGCGCTGTCTTTTCTCTTGCCTGTCTTTAAATCACTCAAGTATTTACTTGGCTCTCTGCCATAATTTGTCTTGCACAAGAGCCTACTGTTTACCTGGCTGATACTTTAAAAGTATATATTTCCAATATTTCTGCACCTCTCTTAGCTGACTTTAATTATGCCCATTAACAAGAAGTGGTAGAGAAGGATTTGAAATTCTGTAAATGACTTTTATATAATACTCATTTTAATCCTTTTAATGAAACTGAAATGCTTAATTGACTCTTTTTCTCACTTTTGCTTAGATTTACCTTCTGCAGTTTTCATTCAGACTAGACTCCAGTCTACCCAAGTAGGATGATTTTTGCTGAACTTTCTGAATACTGTAGAAGTCTGGAGAAGGCCAAATTAATATGTGATCTAAAAAGATCAGCCAGACCATCTTAAATTTGGTATGTCCTAACTGCATATCTCATTTTGCCTGAATAATCTAGTATTGTCTTCAGTTTTTCTGTTCCATTGTAATTTTTAATCTGCAGTAAGTGTTTTCTATGTCCCAGGTCAAATAATATTCCTGATTAAAAGAAAGGATAAAATCAGTGTGGAGGTAGCAGACAAAATGAGAAGGCTGATAGTTTGGTAATTTTGGATTTAATGTAACTATTATTGCAGACAAATAATCCATTTGAAATATTTTGACCAAGAAGTATGTATAACATGCAACAAGTTACCTTCTTTCTATGCTACTGCAATGCATCTCACGTATATTTTACTTCTGTCCCCACCCTTCCCCCATTTCTTACCTGTATTATGATTTATTTTTTTTTTTTAACACTGACTCATTTTATGTCAGTCAGGGAAGATGGGTGGTAATATGAGATTTTTTAGCACTTCTGCTAAAGGAGCAAATAAGCAAGGTACATGGACTTTCAGAAGACCAAATAGAAAGTGTTTCTGGGACAGTACATTAAAAATATATTTCAAAAGTATATGTCCCAGGATGTAGCTTCATGGGATTTTTAATGTTACAGAAGTCTTTTTATGCCACAGAAGCTTCTCAGAGAAGTTTGTCTTGCCTTATGGTGAACTATTTGTCAATGTTTCCTTCCAGTTTTGATAATGCTTTTTCTTTAAAGAAGCTTTGAATTTACTGCCTGTGCTAATTACTTTGTCGTTTTTATAGTGTGAGAATAAGCAAAGACAACCAATGTATCTTTAGACAGTCTTTTTCTCAGTATCAGCATTATGAACTTGCGACATTTTAAGGTGGCTTACAGTGTGTGTGTGAAACACAAATTGAAGAGCTTACAGGCAGGGAAATGGAGGGGAGGTAGATGTGACATAGACCCTGATGTGCAAGGTAAATCTATGGGATCAGTCTGGTTTCCTAACTCTTTCAAATACAAAGATGGATATTATGAGTTAGGATTACAGAAATCTTCTGGACTTCTTTAAGCTTTATAGTAGTAGTTTCTTGACAAGCCACTGAGGAAGAAGTAATGCCTGCCACATGCTTATCTTTGGAGACATCTATCTAACCCATTTGGACAGCCCCAGAGAGAAAAATCATGTCAAAATGTGGAGAAGGGTAAGAGATGGGCTATCAGAAAATGACCGACAGCATCACTGCAAGCAGACCAGCCTTCTAGGTAAATATTTGTGGTTTATGCTTGTATATACTTTGCTCAGAGGCATTTTTATGCTTCTGTACCATAATGACTGCAATCAGCTGTGGGAATACATTTCCATCCAAAAAACAATCATAGTTTGGATGTTAGGAAACCATTTGGTATAAAGTTATCCTGGATCTCATTGGAAAAATGAACACAAATATTCTTGGATATAAGCACTGTCATCTGACAGATAACAAAACACTGGGAGGACTTGCAGACCACAGCTAATAGTGTATGACAATGAATCTGGCATCCTAGGTGGGAATCAGTCTGAGTGGAAGCAGAACACAGTGCTAGAAGCAAACAATACATAAGTTAACATCACAGAAGATACCTACTTGGGAAAAATTGAAAAATCGACAGAGAACTTGCAGAAAGCAAGCTGGTCTACTAAATTACAACACAGCAGTTAGCTCAGAAGTATCATATTGTAGAAAGATAGCCCAAAACACAGGTTCAGTGGCCTACCCTGACACTGGTTGTGGCTTGCTTCAGCTAAAGTTGTGCTTTAAAAAAAAAAAAACAAACCAAAAAAACCAACTAAAAATCTACACCCTGTTTGGTTATTTCAAGCACTAGTTTCAGAATAAACAGACATGTCTTTAAGCGTGCTACAGAGCACACAGGAAACAATGTCCAAGAGATAAGGGAATGTCCAGTGAACTGCAATGAAGTACGTGAGTGCTATTTTGAAACCAGAATGGAAATACTTTGGGAAAGATTGTTTCTGTAGGCATTTTCTTCTTTTTCTGTGTGGCTTTTCTGCGTTGGCTGGTGTTACTATTGCTTTGACTCATGTTCTGTCAGGCCTTCTGCAAATATGGCAGAACTATGACTTTCTGTATGGTGCAGGTAAGACGGTATTTGCTGCAGTGTCATATAGTTGTGTATAATTTTGCATATAATTTGGGAAAATTAACTAGCAAACACAGATTAGCTAATAGGAAGCAATCAGCAAGCAAGTAATCAGTTTTGCTAAAGGCAGGGTGGATTTGGTGAAGGTAATAGGGGGGATCTGGCACAGAGGGAGCTGATTTAGCGCCTCCAGCTCCTGAGTTTCGGCATGATTGTGCAGAGCGCAGGTCCCTGTCTGCCATTCACCTCACTGCTTTTTAAAGCTGTGGTTGTTCATTTGCTGAGACAAAGTCATATGAGTGTCTGTAAGAATCTAGAGATTAGCACTAGGAGAAATGAAACTGGAAAAAAAGGAGAATCGGACTAAGAGAAGGAAAAATCTGCCATTGTTGAAGGGCTCCCGAATGAGAGTTCAACAAGGAGTGGTCCATGGGTAGCAAATATTCAAAGAAATGTTGTCCCTCCTTTTCATTTTCCCTTTCAAACCGGATGATGGAAGGATACAAAGAAAAGACACTGTGGGTAAAAATGTTTATTTGATGTTCCATAATGTGAAATTAACTCATTCATTGTGCAATGTTTGGATGTTGTATACAAAGCTAAACCCTGAGCTGTTCTCAGCATCCAGCGCTCATTCAAAATGAGGAGGAGCAGCACATGTTCAGCACAAATCTGATTCAGTGCTTATGGGTATGCTGCCATGGTCTAAGGGCAGCAAATTCTAAGGGGGCATGTTAAACAGAGCTGTTCAAGAACACCCATTTCACAATAACTGTGCCTAGTGTTATCTTGGAATGATTTTGTGTAAGCAAGACGTAAGTGCCTGGTACTTCTGAGAGGTTATCATAGATGTATTGCTATTTTGGGCCAGATTGTGAATAGTGCCTCAGGGATATCAAGATACAATCTCTGTCCTGAGCAGGTACAGCATAGATCATGCAGGCAGCATATGAAGTAAAGATGTCAAATCATCATTGCCTGAGGGTTGATCGCAGAGTAGCAGTATGCCTGCACAAAGAGCTGTATTGTTTACTCTTGACCTTAAAATAATTTGATCCAATATGACATACTAAGTAAAAATGTTTTCTTTCTTCAAGAAATAGTTCCTGGCAATTGCAAACAAGCCTGAAAAAGTATGTGCAAAATAAATTCCTTAGCAAATATTCAACATAAATTTAAAAGCATTATAACATATGTTCTTTAGCATGAACAATGTTTTCACAGTAAGGCTGTCAAATTAATTTTACAGGATGAAATGCATTATGGAGGTACCTCCCTTGATTTAAGTGAAGTTGCCCTTGGGATGAATTTATCCTGTGTCCATTAGTGTTTGCTAAGGTGTATGCCTTCAGATTCTCTGGAACTGTTTAATTCTGATGTGCAGCCATTCTGTGTAACTGAGCTGAGCCATAAGAGCTGACTTCCATGCAAGGAAAATTATGCAAAACAAAGACAGTGTGCATAACTTTAAATCCAAGCGATGTATGGAGTATGTAGAGAATTTAATTTTTATTGAATTTCATGATCTATACGTTAGTCTTTCAAGGCCTCTGGACAAAAAGAAAACAAAGGTGGCTTCTCAAGAATACATTTCTTGAGAAAACTAATTTATGCAACATTTTGTAAGCACGTTAACACAAAACAGCAGCAGGTTTAGGAGATGGTGTTCTACACCGGTATCTGAATTAAAAAACAACAACACCAAAGCAACAAAACAAAACAAAACCCAAATGCAACCCAGTAAAAATTCTTTGATGAATGCTGAAGTGACACCATGCGGACTTTGAGAATCTGGACTTGGAAGTTGTGTTGGGTGAGGAAGATGAATGCCCCATCATTATTTGGCTAAACTCTTTGGGAAATGAACACAGGGTGAAACTGAGCAGCATGAAATCATATGAAGAGAGAACAGGAAGAGTGCTGTTTCACTGGCATCTTTCAGTCACAGTTCCTATGGCATTGAACACAGCAAGCACCAGGAATTGATACCTTTTGGGTGGCACAGGCCCTGTAGGTATTAGCGTGCAGGGTAAGCATGGCTATTATTTGATACCTGATGGCAGATACAGGGTGGCCCAATCTTTTTGGGGGCAACCTGTGACAATCCAACCTGAGACACAAATTTGTTTGGCTTGTGGCTGTACGAAAAGGCTGCTCATACCCTGATTACTACTAGTCCTGCCTTCCCTCCATCTTTCCAGTCTGTTTCCTCCCAGCCCTGTGGGTACTAGAGAGAGATAGGGAGTGGTTTCAGGAACACTCTGTGGAGTGGAAGAGGAGACTCCCAAAGTCACTTACATGGATGAAGAGTTCATGCTCTCCCTGCCATCTAGGGTAGATAGTGGTGGTTTTTATGGCTGTTCTCTATTTTCCTCTACACTTCATTGGAATAGGAACCAGCTCCTTGTCTTCTCCCCAAAGAATAGTAAGGAATTTTTTAGCTGCATTAGCATACGATGGAGTTGTTCAAGGACAGAAGTGTCATGTGTGCTCCTTCCCTCCCTCCCTCTCATAAACACACACACGCACGTCATTGTTACTTGGAGGGAGGAAATAAGGTAGGAGTCTGTACTGAAAAGAGCAAGATGCCACACACCCTGAACCGCCTCCTAGTAAAGCTATTGTAGAGCAGGGAGCTATGGAGAAGTGCTTATGTTTATCTGGCCTGCATGGGTGCCTTTTTACTCTCTAGTCGTTGCTCATCCTTTCCCTTTCTTAGATGTATTTCAAAAGGCTGTGGCCTCTTTTTTGCAGGTTTCCCACTTGAGTATAATTGCCTTCATGAGTGACTTTGTTCCATTTGGTTTTGTTTGAAACTCAGTGAAATACTCTGGGAAAGGAAATCTGCTTTATCACAGAATCAAGCATGTTCAGATGAATTTTCTCTTCCTCTGCCTTGCTTTTGCCTACACAGTGCGAAAAGACTTGGCCGAACAGGACCACCGCTAGGTAATGATGCCTTCAGAAGCTAAAAATGTGAAATGCTATGTGTAGTAGTGTTTGAGGATCACACCATGCCTAGTGTACTCTGTAATCTGATGCCTTTGGGCAGCAGAACTTACAAAACAGAGCTACAGAAATGCCTCCTGGTAGAAAGGAAGCCTGCAGTGACTGTGGAGGCTATTAGAGATCTTGGTCTCTATCAGCAAGCTCTAAGATTGTTTGGGATTTGGGCAGAGATTTTGCACTATTAGGATCAGTCACTGAATAGCTACAGAATCTTTGCCTGATGTGTTATGAGAGACTGTGCAGGAGGATGGGCATGTGTAGTGTTTTGAGGATCAAACACCTTGCTCCGATGCTGTAGTCTCACTAGCAGTGAGAGAAGCCGATCTCCCTCCTGGCTTAACCAGGGGAACAATTGACTAGGTGTAGGGCTAAGACTCAGCCCTGGGAGCAGGAACAGTTGACCTCCCCCTTCCCCCGTTTAGGGAAACAGTTTAGGGCTGGCACTGAAAGGCCCATCTGTGCTGAGACTCCTCTATCTAACTCAAGTCACTCTGCCAAGAACAGTGGATATGTGGTTAGAAGGGAAATACTTCTCTGTCAGAGAGGAACTCTTGGTTCAAGGACTCGTATCAAATGCTGTGAGTATTTATTTGACCCAGCCCAGGACTACAAAGGTGGGAGAGAAAAAGAACTGGGAATGAGTGTTGATGATATCTTTATCATCATCTCCTTATTCAACAATTATTATCCTCATGTGGGACATCTGGGTCATGTGTAAATCAATGCAAATCAAAAAGAGTGTGAATTTTCATTTAATCTTTCCATAGAATAATTTGATTTTTCTCCCTCCTTACATCCTCTGTTTCAGAAATCTATTGCAAGGATAGAGTATCTGAATATACAGAATCTAATAGTGTGTTTCTTTGAAACTTAATTTCACTCTCACAGTAGAGCCAAAGGTTTTTTTGGTGATTGTCAATCAAACCCAGTTATGGTGTATTTTAGGTGTTAAAGCTGAATATAGCCTGCATATATTCCTGTGAACTATTAGCTAGTTCTGAAATGCAGCTCTGTTTGTTTCTGTTATTTCTTGTGAGTGTTTCATTTGTTGTTTGCCTTCCCAATTTTTTTTTTTTTAAAAAGGTTTAGACTAGATCTTGGATGGTTAATTTATCTGCAAATACATGGCAGCTTCAGCATAGAAATATTTTCAAGTGGCATAATTAGTGTCATATAACAAACATTTATGTCATAAACCACTTCGAATTAATTAGTACAGAATGAATCTAATTATTTTATGATTATGATTGCAATGTATTTTCATGTAAAATTATGTGAATTGTTTCATAACAATATTTGCAACTCACCTGGAGCAAGGACATATTGCTTTAATTCTTTCTACTTTGAATTCCCTTTCTTTTCTCTATGTTTCAAGGGCTCTATTCTTTAAATTTTTGGTAGGAAGCAGGAGACATTTATTTGTGATCTTTTCCAAAAGCTTCAGATGTAAATTGAAAGGAAAACAGATTGTTATTGGTATTTCATATTTTTAGAATTCTATTGCAGTTGTGATATAATTGCCCATTGAGCTGGTGTTTAACTGCACAAAATATGGAGACATATATGGTAATTTAACAAATCTATTGTATTGCAAGATAGGTGAATCAGACAAGGAAAGATTTGCTTCATACAGGGTTGGGATTTTTTTTTGTTCTGTTTCTTTGTTTTGGGTATTTTGGCTCTTTTCATAACTTACCAAACAAAGACTTCCAAAGAGATGGGTAACTTAAGCATCTACACATTTTTTAATGTCATTTTAGAAATACTTAACAGTACAAATTGACGGTTCTGGCTTTGATTCTTTCCAGCGCAGGGGAAGTATACCACTATAGTTACATACTGTCATAATAATTTGGCTGATTAAAAATAAAGGCTGTGTCCTGAGAAAGGATTTATTTTAATAGCCCATTGCTTAATCTGCAAGTAGAGTAAATTAATGCCCTCCCACTCCCCCAAAAGTGGGTTTTTGGGTTTATCCTTGGGAAGAAGACTGCAGTTTATGTTTGGGAAAAGACTTCATGTCTTCTACTAGCCTTAAACATATTTGTGATTAATTCTGGCTGAGCCATGAATAGGAAATAATATATGGGGTGTAAATATATCAGTGTAGCCATAATATATTAATTTATAGAAAGCTGCAGACTGAACCTATGTGATATGGAGCTCAATATAAGACGATGAGTGTAGAATCCCACTATAGCATCTTTATAGTATTGCTTTCAGCACAGGTCTGAACCACACTAGAACTGAAATTTCTGTACTTTTGTAGTCTGTTCTTTGGCTTGCTCACAATGCAGTGATCTTAGCTAGCAAAACCAAGCAATATCTCCTTAACAGAAGAGTGAAACAGAAGAGTTTATATCCTGGCCATCAGCCAGCCCTACACTGTAGGAATTTCCCCTTCAAACCATCTTCTCTTTCTTTTTCTGGAGCAACTGCTCTTATGGACCACGTTTTCTCCTCAGCAAGTCTACAACAACCATTTCCTGACCTTCCCTGTGGCTGAGAGAAACTAAACTGCCCTCCTTTGTTAATCAGTAGAGCTGAGATTGCTGTATTGGTTCTGAAGTCCTCCAATACAAGCAGCTTTATATCCCACGACATTTAGGTTTTTGTGACTAATGAAAATGCTACCAGAGTATACTGATTCCCTTTGGTTGATTCTGTGTGTTTTGCTTAAACCTGAACTTTCTTTTGTGTGACTTCTAGCTTTGTGTATATAGTTGATAATTACCTGCTTTCAAGGGCTTATTATGAGGGGAGAAATCTTGAGTGAGTTTCTTGTCACATACTTCCTTCCTGCTTCTTAGGCCAGGTCTGCAGCTGTTTTGAGGACTTAGTGACTAAAATGCACATGGCATGTCTCAGTAAAAGTATTGGTTTCTTAATCAGAGTTTGAAAAGCCAGCGTTTTAGTACCACCGTATCCTTTATTTCTTCCTCAGTTGTCCATATAGACAAATGTCAAATAAACAGACTCCTGAGATTTGTATTTCAAATGCACTGCAAGCAGATGGAATATTAAAACATCTGAGGCTAATCTGAAATCAAAGACACTATGTAATTTCTGTGAAGGTATTTGTTCTCTCTCAGTTACAGGGCAATGTTTCATTGTGAGAAAATGGGCACTGAAATAATTTGCTGATTGAGGGATCTGCTCTTGGAAAGAGAGATTTTTGTTCTTAGCACTTCACTGAGAATTACGATATATATTTTGAGTCTCTGAATCCTCCATGAGTTTCATTTGTAACTTTGGTCAGTTATTTTAACAGTTAATGGTTTATGGTTTCTCAACTGTTAAATGAGTGTAATAATATTATACCTGAATGGTATGATGGCTAGAGTGTGTGATGTTATCACTAAATAATATATATGATATGCTGCAATATTTAGGTGCTATGGAGGCTATGTAAATATCACACAGCCAGAAAAGGTCTACTGTGCAGGAATTTGTCTTGGGGACACAGCTTGAAAAGTTGAGTGGTGGTTGTGTAAAAATGCTGGGGAAGGTCAGGTAGAAATGGAGCCTGGTTCTTGTTGACAGCCTTTACATGAAATTCTCCACAGGATATCATGCACCCTATTCGTTAGGTGGCACGCTTCAGCCCTTCTGTTATCCTGGTTTTGTCTAGGATAACAGGGACTTAAGATGTCAGTGCTGCAGACAATGTATGGCTATAGTCCAAATTAAATTTGCGGCAACTCCAGGGTAGTGAAGTTATTGCATATCAAAGTTGGAGTCCCTGGAGTGTCAGAGTGATATCACTATGTCAGTTTTGTTCTGAACACACTTACAGTATAATTATTATTATTACAGCCAGTTTGTATGAAGACATACGGCTTAATGGAAGCTAAGATTTTGGCCTGTGTTGTAAGACTTGACTCAAAGTTGAATGAGTAGAAGCTGGCTTTAATCTTACGAGAAGTTTGATTCACTCATGTCATCTGTGAATTATTATGTGAATTTGTGCAACTTTTTCCTATGTGATGCTTAGGAATTCTCTGAAAGACTTACAATATGAAAAATAAACACAAATATATTCTCTTCCCTTCTTTATCTGTCTTGTGACAGGATTCTTCTGGTTCTTTTAAAACATTTGAAACCTCCAATAAGAGAAGCAATCCCAACATTTATTCCCTTTGTAATCTACTGCATAACGGGCATTTGTATCAAGTTGTTAAGTTCTATTTCAGTTCATGCAATTAGGGAAAATATTTTTGATGTACCTTGCATCAACTCCAGGAAAGGGACCACAATCCTCTGGCACTATCGTGGTAATGAATTGCATTGAGCTATCTAATTAGGCACTGAACATTACAGAAAACAGAATTAGACTACCTCTATCTATTTTTTGTGTACTACTGTCATACCTAGAATTGCATCCTTGCGGAAAGATTCAGAAATATATCCCATGTTTAAAGGGTTTTCATTTAATCAGCAGTCACTTCACTTGAGGATGCATCTTTTTATGAAGGCCTTGTTGCCAATATAAGGGTTTTGCTGACTGATGGTTTGGGTTTCTCTTTCTCTCAACAGAAATCTCAACAAGCATCCATAACATAGAAGGGACTCAGTGAATGTATGCAATAGAAAAGTGAATATGAAGAGAAAGAATTACTTTTTGTTAAATCCAGTCTTTTAAAAAGTTAAGTCTTGTTTTGCTCTTCAGTAGAAAGAAATGTCTGAAAATAATTTATTTTGTTTGAATTAAGGAAGCTGAGCATTACTGCAGCAACTGAAGAAAAACCCTGTTGACTTCCTGGAAACTGAAAGAATTTTTTTAAAGAAGTAATTGTCTCTGACATCACTAAACTGCATTGCGAGTTTGCGAGTGGTTGGTTTGGGGTAACAGAGGAAGCAACTCCTTCACAGATAAGCAGGCAGTGCAATGTATGTACCTACTTATTCTCCTTTTTAGTTCAAGTTTTACTGAGAAATTCTTTTGCAGACAGATAACACTTATTTTGCTTTCCAGAGGGAGACACATGCTGTTTCATAAGGATACTCCTGATTTCCAGAAATAACCATGTTTTTGTGGCTTAAACTCTTAGCATTTGGCGTTGCATTTCTGAGACAGGTTGCTTTTGTCGAAGGTAGGTAGCAATTGATATTTCTTTCTCTCATTTTGATCCCTTAATGTCCTCTGTAGAACTAAAACAAATGAAAACTTTTGCAAAATGGAGAAATAACATCTTTGTTCAGAAACTAGAATACAATTGTATGCAATGGTGTCAGAATCAGGAAGATTGAAGCGTAATGTACAAGGCTAAAATGTCTTCCGCATGGTCATACGTGAGAGTTATATGAACCATTTAAAAAAAGATTTGTAGTTGTATTTGAAAAAGAATACATTTAGAACTCTTATGTGAACCTGTTCAATACAGTCTTTATGTTTGGTTTCATCTCACGATGCAGTACTTTTTCTGTGTTTAAATCCTTCAAGAAAAAATCTTTCCATCCGTTTTAGCCACTCCCTGATCTCAGAATCTGCTTACAGTTCCTCAAATTTTTATTTTTACTGCAATGGGGTTAGTAAAAAAATCTAAACATTGTAAGTTAATCTCTACAATTGGGAAATGACTTATTTTATATTAATTTTATAAAATATAAATTATTTATTTATTTTATAAAATCTGCTTCTTAAAGAGCCTTCAAAAAATTTGTCTGTCTAATTACCCCACTGCAGGTTAATTTGTCACTTGACTTTTTATAATTTTATAAGAGAAATATAGAGCCCAAGAGGTTGATCTTGCAAAACATACTAGATGTGACAGATAATGTGAGTAGCAAGAAAAGCAATTAATTTTGAGGTAATATGTTATATAAAGGCAAAAATGGATTTATGTTTAAGAAAATATTTTCTTGAAAAGGCAGCATTCTATGTACATGTACCTTCCATTAGTTTAGCTAGTTTATGTAATTTGGGATAGTTGGTGGCAGGCACAAAAGCTTTTCTCTAAGGTAATGTTCACCCTAAAAAGTGGCTTGAAACATATAATTTGCTGACATTTCAGAATATATGCAGGGCTGAAACCTCTTTTCACATACATTGAGTTTATGCATGCTTCTATCATCATGTCACTGGAGTAACTCCAGGTGTATACTGATGTAAGCAAGAAAATGAACTGCCTTTAGTTGATAACCAGC
This sequence comes from Gavia stellata, assembly GCF_030936135.1. Lineage (NCBI taxonomy): Eukaryota > Metazoa > Chordata > Aves > Gaviiformes > Gaviidae > Gavia > Gavia stellata. The sequence continues at coordinate 11,407,315 of NC_082603.1, forward strand.
TAGGAAGAGCGTTTGAAGCCTGAGCATTAGTTCTCTTGTCCTTCAAAGTCTCTGAAGAGAGACAGCACTGAATAAATCTGGTTGGTAGCTGTTGGACATTGTAAGAAAACAAGTTAATGCTGTACTGTAGAGGAAAAGAACAAAATCTCATGCTTTTCCTGTCTTTTTTTTTTTTAATCTGCTGTCCTACTTTCCACTTTATATGTCTTTCTGAGACTTCCTACCGCTCCCTTTTCTCCAGAAAGGGCAGGTTACTGTCTGGTCTCTGAGCCACCTCCACAGTCAGTCTATGTGTTAGCTAACAGAGCGGGCTGGAAAACAGAAAGAAGGGGTAGCAGTATTTTATTTCAAGTAATAGTTATTTTCTCTGTCCACACACAGTAGTCTAGCTCGAGCCAGTTCCTCTCTACATACTTCTGCTAAACAGAAGAGCCTCAAAGAAACGATAAGTTTTGACTCCTCTCTAGTACACTTAAAACAATTAACAGTCTCATGCTGTAGCATCAAGTACTCAACCTCACAGACCTTGTTTTCACCATGTAGTTTGGCACAGACATTGATTCCTGTCAGGGTGACAGAACCATTATACTTCATCTTTGCTGTGTAGATTACTCTGCCTTGTAGCTATGGGCAACTGGGCAACCTTTTAGGGAGGAGTTTGTTAATGGAGGAGCAACATTCGGAAAAGGTGGTGTAGGCTTTGGTTTTATGGCAAGAACGATTTTCAAGCACTTGTTGGTGTTGGGTGGGTTTTGGGACTTGTTTTGTTATCACTATTATTATTATTATTATTATTATTCTCCAAGAGCCTATTGTACTAGTGATTTTGAAGACCTAGCAGGAGAAATTTTAAGGTTGTCTGACTTCCACCACAAGTGCAGACATCCTATAAAACGTCTCTAATTTCCTGTAATCATCAAGCCACTTTTAAGAGCATCAAACTACATTAAAACAAAACAAAAAGTTAGAAATTTCTAGAGCCTGCACAAAGGCCTTTTCATAATGTAAATCCCCCCAAAAAAGTAATGTATCCAACTGGTTATCCTGGTAAGAAATAGACAAGTAATGGTACTTGTAGATGTCCCCATACATACCAATATATGGTACCAATAAACACCAAACTTGGAGTTCGATCTGTCCTTGTAAACATTTGCACTGCTGAAACACCCCATTAAATTTATCAGTGTTTTGTGCACTATTTGTTAGTCTTCCATCTCTACCTACGTGGAGTAGCTAGCTTTACTAAAATCTTTAGTTGCCATATGTGTGCTGCTTAAAATCTTTAGTGTAAGACTGATAACATAACACCTTCTAATATCTAGGCTGACTTCCCAATCAAAAAAGTTATGCTAATGTACCTGATAAAATGCATCAATGCCTGTTTATGCAAAAAACACCTAAAAAACCAACCAAACAAAAAAACCAACCCCAAAACAACCCAATAAAAAACCCCCCAAAACAAAAAAAACCCCAACTCCAACATCCCGCTCCTCCTCCCCCCCCCCAAAAAAAAAAAAAAAACAAAAAAACCAAAAAAAACCCCAAAAAACCCAAAAAAACCCCCAAAACAAAAAAACCAACAGGAAAAAAACCTGTGCTTCCATTTAGGAAAAAGAAAAAGAAATGCTTGCAGGACAAGCACTTTTTTTCCATTAGATCATTAATTCAGGTTCCTCCCTCACCTTCCACAAAAGTATTAGCAATTTGACAGCTTTCAGAAGCCTTCACCCACCTCTGAGCCACTTCCTTTATTTCAGGAAACTAAATAATAGCTTGGTAGTTTTGGATATGACTTTTATTTTCCAAGTTAAAAGTACCAAGCTTCAGCAGGCACACAAAATCCGGGGCCATGCAGTCTCCATGCCCAACAGCTGTGGAGGTTTCCATGTGGAAGTGTTATGCTTTCTTTGCACAGACATCAGCATCAGTATAGCTCGTCCTACGGCTTTGACTTCTGTGAAAAACTTTTTCACAGATTGGTCTATCCCTTTGGAAAGAGTCTGGCAGACCTAATTTTTAAGTAGCGGAACTTAGTAATGTTGGCTTCTTTCATGTGTAGGATAAAGGATAAAGGATAAGGGGAATTGCTCTGGCAGGAGGATAGGTATTAAGGTAGAAGAAAGTGAAGTGAAGGCTTTGGAGTACCACCTCTGATGGTTTCCTCTTATGGATGCCCCACTGCAGGTTCTGTTTAGGACTGTATCATATTTTTTTTTTTTTTAGTGGTGCACTTAAGGCTTTCTGAAATACATATCCCAGAGTTCTGCACTCGGGGACCTCTTAATAATTTGAAACAAATTGCCTGCTTTTCAAATCTTGTGCAGTTCCAATACTTTATTCAAAATCAACTGAAACAGGGAGTTTGTTTCTGCACAGGGGTGCAGGCAGTCCTGCTCGCTTCCTGGGCTGGCCAGAGGCAAGCCAGTTCTAAACTGGAAGCCGTTCAGTTTCATTATGACGTTGTACGTAAGCCACCAGCAGGACGCATGTTAATTGGAGCACAGCAGCACGCTAGCATAGGTACATGGTTTAGATTAGTATATTAGCGCTATAATATTTGGTTGACTTCAGGAACAGTATCCTTAGTACATGGCAAAATACATTTTGATATCCCAGAGAAGCAAGACTTGCAAGTAGGCATTTTAAACATAACTAATCTACTAGAATTAGCTACTGATTTGGACCAAACATGTAATTATCTTTACCCATTCACCTAGACCTGCACAAACATTATGAGCAGATGGCTGGGTTGTTGATGTGGTATATTGATTACAACTGCAGATAGGGCAAGAGACATTGGTTCTGGACTAATGGGTCTTTCTTACGTAGTATGGAAAAGACATTTGGTAGTCATTCTGTATTCACTCACATCAGTATATTGACATACTGAGAATGTTTTACCAGTATAGACCTAAAGCCGCAAAGCTGCCATGCAGAGACAAGTTCTAAAGAAAATCCACCTCTCGGTGGCATGGTATGTTGGAACCACTTCTTTTAGTTTTAATTTTAATTTGGTGAACTTAATTTTAGATATTTAGGTTCTGAAGAACAAATCAACAGTAAGTGGGTTAGAAACATTGCACATATAATGAGATAAGGCAGAAGTGGGGGCAGCAAACAGGAGGAAGTGACTTTTCAAAACATTCCTAGTATCAGGCATCAAGCTCTGTTTTTTGACTCCTGTGACCTATCTGCAGAACTGCCTGCCTCCCTGGGAGCATGTGTATGCATCAAACAAGTAGGCGGTCTCCACACTGAAATTGTGAATGCATTGTATGTAGTGCATGAAAATTATCCTGTTTTCTTTTCCTGCGCAGCTACATTGTGGTATATACTGTACCATGCTGGGAGCAAGGAGAGGAGAACAGCAAGCCATGAAAATGTTCTGTCCTCTGTTTACATTCGTGATCTAGTTTTAAGAGTTAATATTCATAAGCATACATCTGGCCCACCAGGAAGGCAGAACAAATTAACCCAACATGAACTCTCTGCTGTCAAGGCTTGACTTCTCTTTGTACTCATTCAACTACCTCATTTAGAGTTAGCTCGAGTGTCTCTGTGTTACCCTGTGTTTTGCAGCGCAGACTTGCCTTGAGCCTTGCCATTGTCATTCCCCTTCATTTGGGTGGCTGTTCTCCCGTGCTGCCAGCCCCAGGGGTGAGGACCACAGGGGAGCGCAGCGCGTGGGTGGCTGCAGAGATAGCACCCTAGGCAGCAGAAGAACGAGAGGTATGGCAGGAAAGTGTCATGTGCTGGGCAAGGCTTGCTAGCATGAATTCAGCTCTTTGCGGCTGCGAGTTAACTCCTTTCAAACCCTAGCAAGAACATGTGTGTTACAGGAATGTAACAGCTTAGATAGGGCTGGACTGGATGTCCGTGCCCTGCTTGGGACACACATGCCCTTTGAGCTGGCTGCTGGGGCCGTGACTGCCAGCCCTGCCTGGGAGACAGCGATTGTCCCTGAGCTCTGCTGCTTTCTGCATCATGCAGAAATGTCTGTTGTTCACATTTATTCATCTCAATAGTATATAACTAGATGTCAAGCAGTTGTTTCTTTCAGGCAAACTTATGAAGCGCAGAACATCCAAAACATTTTTGGGGAAATAGTTTACTCTCTTCAAAGCTCAGTTTAGGCCCTGAAGCACTTCTATGCAAAAAATGGTAAAAAGTTTTAAAGTGGCAAAACTCTGACTTCCTCCTGTAAATATCAAGATTAAAATAACAGATACAGTTGCGATAGCTGTTTTTTCCCCTGCAACTTTACTGTCTCTGACTGGTGTACTGTGTGTTCTGATATATTTCCAGGTTGTCCGTATACTTGCAAACAGATCTTGTTCACTGGTGTTTCAGTAACTGTTACAGCATTTTATCTATTTCCAGGCTTCTTTCCCTTTCAAGTAAAGCAGTTTGGGGCCTTCAGTGCCAGGATTTTAGAAACTAGCTGTGAGCACTTCAGTGCCAGCTTATATTATCCATAGCGTTGTATAGCTGACAGGATCCACTTTTCTTTTCTTTTATACCACTACTTTGCAGTACTGTTCTTCCAGTTATTCCCTCTGTGTCAGTGCCTCCTCGGCTAGCCTGCTTGCTTAGGTATCTATTCTCTAGTTTCAAAGACTTCTCTTACAATCTGTCTCTTCTTCATTCATAATCCCATCGCCCTGCACAGAGCTCTAGAGGTATCTTTTGTTGTGCATGAATGACTTTTTTTGTTGCAAAAATGTGGACTCCATGGAGCAATATTTTTAATTGCCTTTTGAAATACATTCTTTTCCTGACAGAAAGAGACATAATCAAACTAGCTAACAGAAAAATGAAGCCATACAATGAAGCTTTCTGTACAACATATAAGGAAATAGCAGTTCGTTAAATGAAGCTTATACATCCTATATGAGCTGAAAGATTTTACACTCAGGGAAATGTAGTACAATACAGAGCCTCAGCTGAGATGGTGTAAAAATATATGGCTAGTAAAGTCTTTCCAGGTAATCATATACATTGCAGAAGCTGTGAATGGAATATTTAAGACAGTATTAGTCCCTGAACTGTTTCTGGATGCTTGTGAGTTAAGACGTATGTAGGTGGAAAAAAGGGTATGATAAATGGCAGAGCATAGTCAAGCTTCTAGAATAAGATCTAAGAGACAGAAGTCAGATGCAGTCTAGGCTGTCTCAGAAGCTCATGGTGTGAAGTGTTAAGTTGTTTTCATTTCTCCAGATCTCAGTTTCATCATCTGTTGAGGGTAGTAACTCTTACCTAGTTGCAAAATGTAGGGTCATAATTCCTTAAATATTCTGAGGAATGCTCATCTCTTGCAACCTGTAAACTACAACAAATTAATCTGAAGAAACTGGTTGTCCATTAGAGTATTTTAAATAGTGTATGTGAGCAAAGAAAAAGAAAAGTATGAAACAAATAACTTGTGCGTATATTTCTACCTTGTTCTCAGTCCTAAAGACAGGTGTTGTCAATGCAAAGCCGATACTTTTGTGCTGAGTAAGAACAACTCATACTATGCTTAACTTCAGCAAATCTGAAATTCTCTAAAACATGATCACATCAACTGTAGTCTCCATTTTAACCAATGTTGGGTGAAATAACTGAAGTTGTTTAATGAGTCCTTGTGAGACACGAGAACAGGACTGCCAGATTTTTGCTTCCCATGTCTGCAGATGAGATGAGAAGGTGTGCTAAATGGACCATAGCTGCAAAAGCCTTCATGTTACAAAGCATCCTCCACACTTAGGGGTAAATACAGTAGTGAGCCTGTCTAGTAGAATAGGTGTTTTAGGAGTCTCAGTGGTAGGACTTATAAATGTAAACCAACCGTTCTGGAGAAATGCAGGCCAAGCTGACTCTGTCAGCATATGATTTAAAATCATAAGCTTATATAATCAAAGGAAAGATGGCCAATGTTGCTATTGCAGCAGTTTAGTTAATCTTCTTGAGATAGACCTCACATGTCTAAAATGAATGTAGATTCACATGCATATATACCTTATAGAAATCTTTTGGTTTCAATGATTTTTGGATAGAGTATCTGGAGGATTTCTTTATTCATATCACTCTTGGAAGAATTTAAATGGTAATGAAATGTATATTTTTAAAAATATGTGTAATTTTTTTTTACTTGCTCTCTGATGGCAGTGAGAGATTGTTGCCCTAGGTCTCTTGTAAACAATATACAAGTTCCTTCATCCACAAATAACGTGTGTGAATGTCCATGCCTGTGCCATGTATCTGTGTGTGGGAGTGGAAGTATAACATGATACTTGAGACTGCCCAATAAGTACACAAAAATACTTGGCCTTGTTTGCAGTTTCATTAATGCTTCTGTGCTCAACTCTGCTGCCTCAACAGAACTGAAAGACTTTTCTACATCCTCCACACACCTGCAGTCTAGTGTGTTAGTCTGAAGTATGAAATGTGGTTGAGGTTTGAGGGAAAGATGTGAAACAGCAGTAAGAAATATGCGTTAGTACAACTTAGTAGCATTTCTGATTTTGCTGTTCTAGTCTGCTAATCAAATTACTTAAAATAAACGATTCTGGGAGCTGCCCAATACACTCTCGCTCTTAGAAAACGTTAGGAGTAATAACAGTTTAACCCTGTGTCAAACTGCACACAGAAGGTTTGCGGTGAAATGGTGCTGAATACAAGGAAAGCAGTTCAAGGAAATGAATGTGAGATCTATAAAGAGTTATTTATCCTTGATATTAATGGATCAAGGTTTTGTAATAGTTAGAGGTTTTGTAATACTCGGAGGTGAAACTTTCATAAAATGCCTACAGATGCCTTTTGAATCAACATAGAATGTGTTAAGTTCGTTAGAAATCATAGAAGAGTTCAGGAGAAAAGGTCCCACAAAAATTCCAAAATTTGAGGATCAGATTATTCCAAAAGCTAATAAAAAAGCAACAGCTGCATTTGTCTTCCTGCTGTGATTAACGCTAGGCTTAAGGGCCTGCTAAGATATAGTTTTGCGCCACCCTGAATAAACAGACAAGTGTTTGACGCAGTAGATGGTTTAAGTTTGTGTGTTAATGTTGGGAAGAGAGCCATTTACAACGTGGAAGTGATTCTGCTCCAGACATGTCAACAAGTGTGTCGTCACTGCAGGAGTGTGCCTTAAATTGCAAGGGAAGGATTGCTTGCAAACCACAGCTTCTAAAAAACACTCTTCACTGAGCAATGAAGACATTATAATAACACTGAGCATGTCAGATATGCCATTTTTGGCTGCTCTCTCTGCAGTTGATGCCTTCTGTTTCTCTTTGCAACAGAATTGCTGCTCACATAAGTCTCACCTCAGTGGTGACGTCAGTGGAAAGTCTGAAAAGACTTTCAAGTGTCTTACGGGATTTACTTTATCTTTGTAGATTTTACTGTATTTTGTTGAATTTTCTTTGGCTTTATATTAGAACAGGAAAATAAAGTCCACTTTTTTTTTTTAACCTTTGAGTCTTCAGACTCAAAGTTCTGCTTTCCTGTTAGCTGCCCTGAGAAAGCTGTTTGCAGGACACACCCCCGGTTTTGACTGTAAGCTCCAAAACACTTGAACTGTTTTTTCATAGAAGAAAATTACCAGATTTTCAGACGACCTCAGTTGGTCACTGAGACTTTTTCTGAAGTTGTGAAGACTGAACACTTGAAAAGTCAGGATGGAGCTGCTCCTGTGTGTGTGTGACTGTCTGACCTGTGTGTACAGTAGGGCTAATGGCTTACAGTCATGATCAAGCATTCTTGTTGGGCCAGGTGCTGTACAAATTTACAATTCTGGACAGCATGGGTATTTCTTAAAAAGGCATGGTATAGAGGCAAGAGGACAGACAGATAAGGGAAAAAGTAATAGTAGCATATATGCCCAGCCAGAGAGCTTGCATAATCCCCTGTGCTATTTATTTCCTTTTCTGATAAAGGGACATAGAACACCTTATTCAAAGCAGCATACAACTGAATAAATTTTTCCCTGGATCTAAAATAAAGTCTCCTACATAGGTCCCTGTATTGCAGGACTCACATTGTGCTCTTATAACTTCTTTACAAGACAACAAATGATGCATGTATTCGTGGAAGATAACTCTTAATGATAAAACTGCTGCAGGTAAAAACTTACAGTGCTCCAAAGCTCGTCTCTTTCTATATAGAAACAATAAAAAATCAGGTCACATACAAAAGCACTATATTTATTTACAATTATTATTTTCTCCAGCTGTTTAATCCTTTCATTAACATATTGCATTCTCTCACCAGTGAGTGACATACAGTAAACAAACAACAGAATGTGTAGATGATGTTTTACAAACACACACACATTCACTTTCTTGTATGGGAGAGCACATAATCTCACCCCTCTGATTCTCAATTCTTGTAGCAGATACTCTATCTGCAGGAGATGAGCTAACGTGAACAGCATCTTTGTATGAAAGAGAGGGACCACATTCTGTTCAGTTCAGAAAATTTTTATGTTGCGTTCAGCTTTCTCATATCTAAGTGCTCATAAATAGCAATAACAATAATAAATTAATTTTGACCTGTAATTAACCTAACAGATTTATTTAGACTGAAAAAAGAAAATCACACTATAACTCTTTTCTCTTGAAAAAAGCGAGGAGAAAGAAGTACAGAATTTATCTTCAGAGTTGCAGAGGATGACATCATGTTTCCTGAATATCAGATGGTGAACTCTGTAGACACAAGCTCTGGGAATTGCCTGCAATTAATTCAAGTGTGACCTGGATTCATATTACAGTTTAGAATTTTTTTTTTAATATTTATTGAACTCTACGGAGGGATATTTTTTTTGTGGAATTGGTTATGATTCATTTGCTGAGTTGGAGTTGAGGTTCATAAGGACTTTTGGGTTCTAGATGGCTGCAAGTTTGAGTGAAAAGATTGTTGTGAAATGCTAAGGGTTTGATATAGCTGTGTTTGCTATTACAGTAGTTGATCGTAAGATACAGTAGAGTGAGTAGAGTCTTGAATGAAGCTGAAGTATTGTGTAATAACTGTTTAATAATATTGTCTTTCTGTGAAGTCTGAGCTCTGTTATGACAGTTTGTCCTTGTAGCAATGAGCAACCATAGGTAGCAGGAAACAGGTACGTAACCCTACATCCTTTTTTAAAAAATCACTTAAAATCTTTATGGTAGTCTTTGGAAAGCACTGCAATGATTGGTAGTGTGATAAATCTTCTAATTCATGGCTGATGACAGATCTTTACAGTGTTACTGGATGCAATCGGTGTCGTCTTAGTGAAATTTTCTGTAATTATAAGAATTAACATTCAGAAAGAAGTTCCTATCAGATATGAAGCCAAATGAGGGGAGATCAATGTTCTGGGACAGGGAGTCAGGATGTGATGGTACAGCTATTGCTACCCCAAAGTGTCAGAGGAAGGATGATGAAACTGGTTTAAGAGAAGAGATTGAATGTTGGGACTGAGATGTCAGTGGGGAACAGAGCAGCTGAAAGTGGGGGGAGAGAGAAAGACACGAAAAACTGATAGAGAGCCTCTACATCATACTGCAAGGCCTGAGATAGCAGCCAAAGTCCCCAAGTGTCAGCACTCCTGTGGTGTTAGCAAACATCTGCAAAACTCATTGATGAAAATCTCCTAGCACTGTCCTGCGTGGAAGATCAAAATGTCCTAATGCTGTCAGTACTCCCTTAACCCCAAGGGGTGAATCTGAGCAAGGAGGTATACACATCCTAGTCCTGCTCATAAAACGTGGGGAGAGCAGCATTGTGCCCATTTCATAGAGTTTCTGATTTTTTTTGAGGGTAGAGAATGTTTTTAAAAAGTAAGAAATCATATGTACAGAGTGACATGAAGGTTGTGAAGTTAAGTACCCAGTTTTCAGGAAGTAGCCTTGTCTCTATATCTTATGGCAGTTTTTACTGTTGCATACCATTTTTCCACTACAGGATTCTCTTCTCTGTGTAGAGAGTGAAAATATATTCAGTGTATTATTATATCTATATTGCTCAATGTGTAGTTCAGGCCGTATTTACGGAATTACTATTCAAAACTTTCTGCAGCTAGAAATGTTTGTTTCTTCTTAAGCTTTTTGATGATGGTGCTCATCTTCTGTAGCTAAGTGCTACACACGTATGGATTTTCATATTTGTGATGACAAAATGATCCAAAGAGAAAAATCAATCTGTTGATTCAGAAAGCTTAATCTGAGACAAGCACCATACTCTTTAAAGCATCCCTTACTTCGGTTAATTTGCAGTTTTGAAAGGTCACCAATTCTTTGAATCAGAATGGTATAATTAAGATGAGAACCTGTTAAATGCAGATCAATTATTAATGACTTCTGTATGGAAAATTAATATAAGTAGATTTTGTAGCATCATACCAGAGTTCTGTGACAAGAGCTGGAATATGATCCTGTTACCTAAACCAGCATTTTACTACTTAGCTGTGAAATCTCTTTTCTTTTTTGTGATCCCCTGCCTCACTAACTCCATGGCTCATGCACAGAATTAGCTCTGCAGGCAAGAGGTATCTTCACCGCGTGCTCTGCAGCGTTTCTGTGCTGGCCCAAAAGGAGCAGTCTGCGATCACAGAATGAAAGATCTCGGTGGATGTTTGTGTGTGTTAGGAAAAGAAAAGAACTAGGTAATTGCACTGGCAATACAAATGGACATTTGACAAATCTTGAATAATTATCTTTGCTTGCCAGACAATGTATTTTGGAACAGCTTATGTGTGTACGATTTTATTATAAAATAGTCATTGTACGTTGTGAAAGTCACACGTATCTGCGACTTCCAGGATGTAATTCTGTGCTGAAATTCTTCTGGCAATGTTGTAAATGAAGCAAATCAAGGTTTTTCATAGCTACTCTTCTGATATTTGGAACAGAATTGAAGAACTAATACTGAAATTCTGGTTTGTTGTGTGTTGATGTGTTGTTTTTTTTTTTTTTAAAAACATCTAGTGAGGTCTAGTTAAACATTCAGTTCTTTGCAGTAGCGTAGTGCCAAACCTATCACATTCCTGCACCTCTTGACCAAGGGCAACACATTGGTACCTGTCTTTCCTACTTATTTCTGAGGACTACAATTGTTTTTATTGTATTTATGTACATGAAAGTGACTTGTAGCATGTTAGTTTTATTATTTTCATATTGTTTTCAGTTATTGGTACCAAAATGGACATTATATTTGTTGATGTTATTTATTTGACAAAGGGCTTTAAATGTTGTTTTATGAGACATTCCTGCTTCCTGCAAAAAGGAGTGAAACATTTTAAAGTAGATGCCACATTTAAAGTAGATCACATGAATATTGATAACCTTTATACAGTCTCCACTAGATCTGTGTGATGTCAGGAAATGTGGAATTACAATTTTCAGAACGTGTTAAGTTTCAGTTTGGATGATGGGCAGTATAATCCCTATTTAAAGGAGCATAGAATTGAGACAGAAGTAGGAGGAAGATCCTACTGAAAAAACATCACATTGTATCTGTTTTGAGCTGTAGCCTTTATTTTTATACCCTTAATCAGCACCACTACTTGCAAAGTGGATGTTGGTAGGAAATTTCAGTGCAAAATATTGTATAGAAATGTTTTATATCTTTGCTCAGGTGTAAGAGATATTTGAGGAGAAAAAAGAAATTTGTTTTGTTGACTATTTCAAGTCTTTCTAAGTTAAGATGTCAAGCAAATTTTGTGTTACTGCTGTAATGCCAAGATAAGAATTAAGTAATAAAATAAAATATTTTGCTCTCTTTGGGTCACGTTAGCATCCCTGCAGCACAAACTGATTTCAGTCTTTCTGATAGCCACCAGAACTAGTGCAGAGCTTAGCTCTGCTGCTAATTAGCCACTACCGACTGATTTGCTGCTTGGTCCCTTGTCTCCTGTCACCAACTCCAAAGCCAGGGAAGAGCTGGATTGGGGGCCCACAGTGGAAGAAGCTGTGGAATCTGACAAGATTGTAATTCTGAGCACGCTTATAGTCATGGAAATAATGTCCTTTGTTTTCTTAGTGAATATTACTGATTCATTTTGAGGGAGAAGCACTAACACTCTTGAACTGATTCATCAAGCTAGGTAGCATCTTTGTCTCTAGATGAGTATGGAAAATTACCTGACCTTTGATGGATATTTTGATAAAAGCAGACACACAGGCCTAGGCTGAGTTTCCAGGAAGTGTAGGCAGAATACTATCATTCCTCCACTTATAACAAAGATTAAAGGCAATTCTTAAAGGGGTGGGGGAGGAATTCTTGCTCAGAGAAGTCACTGAGAATGTCTCTCTTCTCTAGAGAGTAAGCATATTGTGTCAAACGAATGCAGAGGGGGAGAAGCAATGTCTAATTAAAAAAAATAGATTATTTTTTCCAGTCAGGAAGGCATCTCATTCATATCTTAATAATGGTTAGAGCTGCACTACTGAAATGATTACAGGGTCCCTTCAGAAAATTCTTACCTGGGGAAGCTTTCAAACTATGTTTGTGAGAGTTTTGCCTGAGAAAAAATAGCTTGTCTTTAAAATAAATGTAACCAAGATTTTACTAATTTTACTTATTTAAATCTGTGCCTTCAAGAAAGCAAAGAGTTATTCACTAGTTTAAATTTGAGCCAACTTCAGTGGGATTCTTTATAGTGAAAATAAAATACATCACTGTCAGGCTTGATCCCTTGGTCACCATATAGCCACCATTCAGGATTCCCAAACCATTAATGGGATGACAGTTCTTTATAGTGTGTACTTTTATGTATGTAAGTAGAAATACAATAACTCTTCCTAAATGCCTAAGTGTTTTTAATAGATTTCTGCGTTCAGGAATATACCTGAACCTTGATTATTTCATACACACATAAGCGGTTTTGAGTGAAACATAATGACAGTGACTGTAATTTTTATCTTCTAGGTGACACAAAGAAATGTAATTTCCTTAAAACAACCATGGAACATTTTTCATTACAATATTACCTTACGAAATATTTATGTCATTAGCGGGAAAAGTGTGTATTTGCAGAAATCAGGCTACGTATTCGTTTTAGTAAGTGCTGCTAAACATTAGTTATTACAGGAAATGCAAACGAAAAGAGCTGTGGGACACCTGTTCATCATAGCAAATTTTCACCTTGTAGAGCTGATACAAAATATTTTTGCTTCATAAATGGACTTCAATGCACCTTCATAAATATCTTGCTGTTACACAGAGCTCAAAACACTTTAGCAAAGAAAAGTCATTATTCCCAGGTTAAATGGAAACAGATCCAGAGAGTTGACTTCTAAAAGGTCACCTGGAAAGTTGTTGGACAAAAAGAAATACTCTGGAAATTTTGCTGAGTAAGAAGCAAAGAAAGGAGGGAAATGAAGACACAAGAAGGAGCACTTTTTGAATTCAAACTTTTGAGTTCTTTGTGACTATTATTTCATAAAGGAAGTCACATATTTTGTAGCAAACTCAAGCAAAAAATTGTATTGAACAATGCAAAACGAGAGGAGATTGTAACATTGATTATTGTGTGAAATAAATCACTCATTCAATGAATCCTGTTAGTCAATCAGCAAAGTGGTAGGAGGCCTGTATATCACCTCAGCTAGTTGTAGAAATCCTGGGTTAACCTTCTGTATAAAGTACTTGTCACCCTACCAAAGGGTGGACACAAGAACTTAATCTGACATTCAGCAAAGACTAGTGGAGGAAGACAGGAGGGCATTAATCCTTCTACCTGGGAGAAGATTGCTGTCAGCTTCAAAAGAAAATGTCTGTCTACTTCCAGGCAGGGGTATCAAATTGAAGCACAAATAAAAGGGTTGCTTGGACAGTTGGGTAAGATCAGAGTGGCACCTTTCAGATGTTCTGGAGCATGAGCAAGAGTAAATCAAGAACAGGGAAATAACAATAATGCACTAGTAATTTTGCAGCAGGGGTCAGTACATTTAGCAGTTGCATTTAATTTTATGATCTGGAATTATTGTGGTACTGCAGGAGGCAAATGTAAATGAGAATTAACATGATCAGGACTATAACGATAGGTCTTAGTGAGGCAGATTTCTGTAAGAGTTACCATCTACTTTCCTTGTAAAAGGAATCCAAACCCAAAAATCTCAGCACAGTTCAGCTGTGCTGGTGATGCAGACTCCTAATCCACGGTTTAGGTCAGAGTGACACATCTCTTCGAGTCCTGTTTCAATCTGTGTGCATATAATAGCATTTTCGCTGGAGGTGGAAGGTGTTGCAGAATGTGTGTGGTTGCAGTGTTAGTGCAGTCGTAGAGGCAGATGAGAGGTCTCACTGCAGGAAATGTGATCATTAGGGAAATGATCTGTCACAAAATTCATTGTAATGCCACATTTCAGAACAAAAAGTGCTTCAAAGCTTTTAGCTCAAAAACAAACTCAAAACCAAATCCCTGTGACTTCTCATACTGAGACAGGAGATTTTACTTGTAATGAAGAACGCCGGGAATGACTGACAGTGTGTGATGCTGAGTATTTGAAGTGTTGGATGTTGGTTTCTCGTTCACAGATTCCATGTAGAAGCTTCACAATGCAGTTGCTGGAGAAGAAACCAGTTTGATTGCAAATAGATCCTAGCTTGGTCTCTCTGCTCATTATCTTTATGGTACACTCACTTTTCATATGCCTGCTGTTGTTGTATCATCCAAAATGCTTTCTGAATTTCAGTTCTTTGATGATTCTTTGTTAAAGGTAATTAGATTTAATATTATTTAAGTCTCCAGTGTTTATAGTCTTACTGGTGCACATTTTTAATATTGCTTTTGATGCATTTATTAACGTAATGATCAAATTGTTGAGCACCAGCCCAGCTCATACCTTCATAGGTGAACCCTTGCTACGAGGAAAATAGAGGAAGTGAAAAAGATTCCTTAGAGTTTCTCAACTTGGACAGGAGTTGTCTGCATGCTGCAGGAAAAAAATAAGGTTTAAACATCATACAATACAGATTCTCCCGATCTGGGCGAATTCAAAGGATTGTCTGGAGATGCAAGGGTTGTTCGTCTTCAGCAAAACCCAATTCCTGACACGTTCTTGGCTTACGAGGCCAGAGGCATTTCAAGGACACATCCTGGTCCATTGCACTAGTTTTGTACTGTCAGCAGACTAATAATTAATCAGAATCAACTTTCTGTATTTCTTTATATAAATATACCTGTAATCCAGGGTGGGAAGCCTTATTTTCAGTGGCACTTATGATCTGTCTGTCAGGGCAACTTTATGGAAGTCAACCGGTTTGTGGGGGTTTTTTTTTGTGTGGTTTTTGTTGTTGTTGGGGTTTTTTTGCTGTTCTCTAATTCTCGTAATTCTGTTAAGCGGACAGAAAGAATTATTTGTTGGGTTTTTCTATTTAAATTAAAGAAACTGTATTGAGGAATCTTTTTCAAAACCTTAATAATGCAAGGTATGAAATAAAAAAATCCGTAAAAAATTATAAAGTAGATAAGAAATATGATGTGAAATACCCAGGTGTAAACATCTTTGACTGGATCTCTTCTGCAGGTAGTAATATGTTCTAAGCTGCCCCTTGCAGCCTTGGCCCTCTGACTGTCCAGGGGGACATCCTGGCACATGTTGCTGCTCTCTTTCCTCCTGCAGATTTAGGCTTCCTTCATGTAGCAACCAGAGTATGGCAGGTGGAGGTGCTTCCCCTTTGGTGTCTGGTATGCTTGATTTGGATCTGTAATCTTGGAAGCATTTTCAGGTTTGTTGGTATAGAGATAGTCATCCATTTCTATTGATGCATTAAAGATGAAATCTGAGGCCATTTGGATGCCTCTTATCATACTATGTCCAAACCTGTTATGCAATGTATAATTTTTCCAGTGATTGCATTGCTCTTGTTGCAGTGAGTCACTACTTTTTATCTAAATATGGATTTAATTTAATGTCACGTTGTAACTGACACTTTTTTACAGAGAAGATATTTTACTTTAAAAAAGCCACAGGTAACAATATGCAGATGCGGTAATTTGTTTTTACCTCTGTCAATTCTAAAGTTGGTTTGAAAAATCCTTCTCCATTTCATTCCCAGTGCTTTGGGAGTGCACGGTAATTGAGTTTGTATTCTTCTTTGTGAGGACAGGGCACAAATTCGTAGAGTCTCACTGCAAATACCACTAAGTTAAACTGGAAAACAGGCATACAAAGAAACAGAATTAATTCACTCAGTTGTCAAGCTCCCAGCATACCTAACCAAAGGACTCCTTGCACAGTTTAAGGCCTTGGTAGAGATTTACCGTGAAGAGCTCCTGTCTTCTAGCTAGGTATTCCGAGTTAGTCTTATAAAAATCTATGCACACTTGGTATTAGAAAGTTGGAGATGTGAGGATGTTACATGAATGTAATGTCTTGCAAATAAATATGCTATCTTCTAGGTATAATTTAAACAGAGTAAAAGTTACATTTCCTCTGAAATCCCCGGTGCTATTTCTGCAGAATATGAGCACTAGTGTTTTCTGGGACCAGTGTTGTTTGGAAGTTAGCTCTAGGAGAAAGCATTTTAGAATAAACTGAAAGAAAATATGACAAAATAAACAGAAAATCTAGAACCTGTAAGGAAATTATGTTAACACACTGTGCAAGTGTGTGCCTGAGCCTAAGTGGACAGGAAGCATTGAAGCCAGAGAAAAAAAATAAAAGCTGGGTTATGAGTGCTTGTTTATGTACTAGAGGTGGTGTTCTTAAGCTGGAAATCCATCTGAAGTGATGCTAACTAAAGATAATATCAACTGCTGTAGGTAAAATTCAAAGTAATTATTACCAAAATGAAGAAGAAATTAATTCAGGAAATAACAAAAACCATAATAAATTACCAAATTATTCCAATGTATGAGAAAAGCTGTGAATAACTTGGTCATCTGCTAGATTGTTAAAAAGTAATAGGAGCAATCAAACAGAAGACTAAAACTGCCTTTTTACAAAGTTTTCATGCAGTCGGCCCTGGAGAGATTCCTGTTCACTGCTTGAAAGTATGGGGCAATGTTAGAAACCAGGGCTGGCTACAGCCTATAAGTGGTGTGGGAAAGGGTGCCCGGGAGTGTAAGAAGAGAAGAAATGGGAGCCGTTGCCTTTTTTTTTTTTTAATGCTGATTTTCTTTTAGGAAAGAACTCTGTAAAGCTTGTGAATGTTGTCTTTAGGAAGCAAGCTTCAGAGCTGAATGGTGTGGGATTCACGCAAAATTTCTTGAAGGACTTATGAATATGAACTTAGAATAAAAATAAAAAATTCCCTAAGCATCAGTTGCTATGGTGGAGGTAGTCAGTGTACTACAGTAATCATATTTTTAAAGGTGGCTCTTTGGATCAATGAACCTGCAGTAATTAAAGAATACTTGAAATAGGAACAGCAGAACTATAAAAGGAAAAAGTACTTTGGATGTTTGTACTGAGCAACTTAGATCATCCTAATCCGGGACAGTCACTGGATTTTCTGTGTACAGTGTAATGCTCAGGGAAGGTAAACTACAGTCTTATTTCTTAGATAATAACTGTCTCCTACTGTGATGTACCATGAGGCTTGTGTCATTGTAGAGGCTGCTTGTGTAGTGCTTTGTAGCTAAAGAAGCATGCTAAGAATGAAAGATGAGTCATTAGAGCAACTACACTTTCTGGTAGTTTAGTTTTGCAAAATTCTATGTTTTCAAACAACGTAGGCTGAAGTGTTAATATTTTTGTACATTGCTACTATTCACCTTAACTCAGTGAGGAAGTTTACTCATTTGCGGGTTGACAGGCAGCCTTGCCATGGGAACGGGAAGGCGCTTGCTTACAATGCAAGCTGAGAGCTGGTTTGCTAAGTACAGACCAATGCTCTGCAAAATGGAGATAAAATTAAGGCACCCACATCCTGTGACACCATATAGTTCTTGTAGGCTGCCATTTACTAGGAAATTGAAGGAAGTCCATTGGTTCCAAACACTGTTAAAACACCAAAATGCTTGTAAAGTTATGCTTGATTTCCCTTATACTCTGTACAGTTGGAAACATGGCTTGAGAGCTAGATCTTCTGCTGATGCAACTCAGCCTCTTCCTGGCTACTTGTCTGCCATATTAGTTTTGCAGGTGAACATGAGTACACTGCCATAATTCGTAGCTAACGCAAGTCTTCTTGTACATCTATAATAATTATTTGCTGTTAGTTCCTGTGTCTTATCCTTGTTCAAAAAATGTTAAATATGCAGCCTTAAATTATTAAAAAAATTCAACTGTGTTCTATTTCTGGAATATGTATACATTTCAGATGAAGTTATAGACTAGGTGGAAATGGACATTTTCTTTTCATTCATGTGTTTGGCAGGAATAATGATAGGAACTTAAATTTTTATTTATCTTTAGCAATAAGCTATTAAATGGGGCTGACTGTGTCTATTTTGGAAATTCTTCTCAAATAAGTAGGTCATCATCTGAAAAGAAACATAAATTTTCATTAAGCTTGCTAGTTTACCTTAAGTCAAACAGTATTCCCCCAGTGAAATCTGGTCAAGACTAGGAAGATAAACATAGTGCCAAGGTCACGTGTCACAGGCTTGCTGGGCAAGCAGATCTAAATTACTGTCTCTGTAGAAGGCTGAACCAATCTCTTTGATCTTGTCACCTCTGAATCTCAGAATTTCTGATCGAGTTGGCAGAGAGATAGCAAACTGTCAAGGCATCCCAAAATAGGCAACCTAGATGGCAATTCTGAAGCAACAGCAAGTTCATAGTGAAACTCCGGTGTAAGAACAGGTCAGTGTTTAGGCTATGGAGACTGGACACATCTTTTAGATGGGGATATTTGTGCTATGAAGGCATCATCAGAGTCATGGACCAGTTTCCTGGAGCATGACATAAGCAGATGCATGATGATAAGATAATGAACAGAGCCAGGCAGGAAGGGCCCTTGAACGTGGGGCCATTGCAGTTTAGAGGTAGGCTGTTGAAACTGCTTCAGAAGAAGCAGAGAATCAGGAACTTCTAACCATCTGGGGCGGGGGGGGGTGTTAGGTGGGGAAGGCAAAAAAAAAAAAAGCAAGAAGTAGCCAATCACATATGGCTTTTGCAATTTTAGCCTTCCTAGCAGAGACTAGCATTGTCTGGTACACGTGCAGAAAGCAGTGGAGCCCTGCAGGACCTGCAGCACGCCCCAAACCCCTCTCTTAGCCCGTTAGTGGATCAGCACTGCATCTTAAGCTATTATAAGTGTCAGCATTAATGCAGAGCCTGGGAAGGAACACATGAAGACGTTTTGTTAGACAAAGTTACTACTAGAGACCAAACACATTCAACAACAGTTTTGTTACTTTTAAGTGTTCAAATAATTCTTCTGCCCCTTCCTAGTGAGGTGGTGGATTGCAGTGGGTTTTATTTATTTTACGCGATATCTCTATAGCTTTGCCAAACCAGTACATGAAGAGTTAGAGAAACTTCAGGCTGACTAGTGGGTAAACACCAACCTTGACCTCTCAGTTTCATCCCCTAAGGTCCAAAGGCAGAAACTTAATAAAACGATGGGAACCCTCCCATGGTTAAGCCACTCAAATCTAAATTGAAGTTGATTTATACTGAAATGGGAGTTTGACCATGTGGCTGATTAACTGTACTGACTCATAGCCAAAAAGGGTGTGACTACAGGGTACAGCAAAGCAAGACAGAGAGGTCCCTGTACAAGCAGTAATACAACTAGCTGCAGAAGCAGGATTTTTACAATCACATTTGGTAGCGTAGTGCCAAAACTCATTAACATTGATGAGGTAAAAGATGACTTTCATTAGCAACTGTCAATAACTTAAAACTGAAAGACAAAACATGCTTGGTGATTAAGCGATTTTAGCATTGTGTACTGTTGCACGAGTAAAAGCACCTGCACTCCTGGGTGGAGAGCAAATGCTCTGGCAAGAGGCCCACATTCTTCATGTAATGTAGACCCTTGTTCACAGGGATAAAGCCGTGGTCAAATACACTGTAATTGGTCTAATTTGAGATGTTCCCCATGATACCAAGTGCAGCGGCATCCCACTCAGCCATCAGCCTCTCACCTCTGCAAAGCCAGCTCCTCCAATACAGCCAGTTGCCCAATCACCCATGATGGGGGATTGAGCAGGGGGGATGTCAGCTCATGTAGATGTTAGGGAACTCAGTGCTGTTTCTTCCATTCTTTGGAGAATGCTTTTGTAAAAGTTGGATTTCCATTCATCAGAGAACCATATTCCTTTGGGGCAGCTATCTGCCCCAGACATCGGCCAAAATGAATTGACAGTCTTTAATTCAATTGTCTTTCATACCATCTGCTGTGGTCCTAGAGGATTGGCTACTCATCCCCTGACAGAAACATGTTATGTCAGGGAGTTCCGTTCCCTGATAACTGTGTTCCTTATTTTCTTGGGAATTTACTAACCTTTGCAAAGGTTTTCTTTGGCCTTGTCAACCTAAAGAAGGCTGGTGGTTTCCTGCCTTATCTTTCACTACACTATTTCAGATTGCTTTACAACGTTATCACTGCAGATGCCATTGGTCTGTCCTTAATTTCTTTGGGGCTTGATTATGTAAATGAACATAAGAACATAATTTATTTCCAAAAGGAAAGAAGGATGTTGCATTGTGTTAACAATGCACATTCAATTGATTTTGCAGCAGACATTACAATCGGCAGAGCGTCATGCATTCTTGACCATGGAATTTCCTACCAAACAGTCTTGTGCAGCAAAGTGAGAATTCAGAAGCCAGAATTTTACTTTTTTATAGATTTTTTCAAACTTCCTGCATGTGAAGGTAATCTTGAAAATCCTAGCTGAAATGCTGCAGCCTGTTTGAGTCTTCGGGTATAGTGGTCTCAATTGTCTTGCTAATCTTAGGCACCATTATAAATTGTCCTTCATAATTTTTATATGAATGAAACTGCCTTGAAATTTTCAGTTTAAAGTATGAAGTGTTATAAAAACAGACAAATTGACACAGACTTTGGCTGTGGGTGCTGTAGATTGTGCAGGGTTTTGATCAGTTTATCCAAGTACTCCTAACAGCATACATGTCAGTGCAGAGCAGCCCATGGAAACCCAGGTGATTCCACACTGGAGCTGGTCTACATGCACTAAGTGGCAGGCAGAGAAAAGGCTCATGTGCCTTCCTGAGCCAGCAGAGCTGAATGCTGAATTAAGTAAGCACTGTCAGTCCCCACTTCCTTTTTGTATTTGTTGCTGGGGTGATATTAGGGATCTGTTACATGCTTACATGCCGGGCTCTGTAGCAGTCCTGATTCAGAACATTATCTTAATTCAAACCATGGGCTTAATTCCTGCTGAAGTCAATGATGAATTTGTGTGTAGAAGTGCTTTCTTGAACACCTACCAGAACTTTTTGTCTTTTTTGGTTTGTTCATATTGTCAAATCTGTGCATCATATGTATGAAATGCTGTATAGGTGCTAAATAATATCTCCAAGTGTCTTAATCTACCCAACTAAAAAATTTCTGATATATTCCCTTAGTTAAAAATGAAAGAGCAGTCAATTTTACCAGGTCACATGGTCAAAAATTAATCAGCATTTCAACAAAATGCTGTTGAAGTATAGCCCTTGAAAGAATAAAATCTTACTGGTATTTGCACATACTATGTCTTTCTGCTTCAGCTTTTCCAGCTGTCCTCACAGAAGACGTTACACATGCTACTTCCAAACTGCTCAATCTATGTGTATATACAAACTGATACTTGTTTTACAGATCAAGTCAGGTTTCTGACCTCCTACTTCCAAGTGGGAGTTGTTCTTGCTATTGTCATAAGATGTATAATGCCACTATATAAATCTTCCTTATTATTAGACATCAGAAATGTTTACAGGTCTGCTGAATTTCTTGGCTTGTGCATTGCTGTGCCTATATGAAGAGTGTAAAATTATTTGGAGCATGAAACTGGGTGTTCTCTTAGCTTTAGCCTGAGGGCTTTCCCTGGGTCCCTATACATTGAAAGGCCCATAAAATTATTTTCCTAAATAAATTCTTGTCTAGCATCTTTAGCTAGTATCTTTGATTTTACTTTTCTTTCCCAGACTGCTCACTTAGTATTTTTAAATAAAAAATTATAAGAAGAAATGGAAAAAAAGGAAAATATTTATGAAATGCTAATGAAAATTGCTTGCCACATACAAAAGATGGAAACATAGACTGTGTTCCTTTTGCCTTGAATTATTTAAAGTGATACTGAAATTAGTCTTGTTCACATCCTGAGGAATATGAGCTTTAGATTTCTCAGATTCTTTGCTGGAATATGGGGCAACACAATCCCTGTGAGCAGAGCAGAGTCCTTCCATTCTGAGCCTTTATTTTCATCTCCTGGAATGTTCAGCGTATACTGTCTTTCAGAAAAGATTGGTCAGCACAGGATTTAAAACAAAATCAGATGAACTGTTTTCCCCTCTTTTTGCTTATGATTATCAGATAGATTGTTTCTTAAAGTTGGGGCTCACATCTCATGTTTGTTATAATGAAAATAGGAAATAGAGAAAAAAAGGACACATTTAAAATGCGGGTAACTGCCCAGAGTTGGGCACCAAAACTGATGATCTGATTTTCAAAAGAAAAATAAAGAAGGAAAGGGGATTGAGAAACCACTTTCACTCAAAGTTTTTATTGAATTCAGGAGGAGTTTTTGCGTGCTCAGCTCTCTTCTGAAATCTGTTCATCGTTGCTTCTGGCGTGACATGAAGTACAGGTCCTTTCTTGATAGCACTGGCTCAGCTTCCCTGAAGGGGCAGAGCCCAAGTTTTGCAATCCAGATTTTGAGATGGTGAGAGGCTTTTGTATATGCGTGCACAGCATCTGGGGAGCTCCGGTTCTAGGAGTTTCTCTCTTTGCAGCTGTATGACTGTTCCTGTTTATGCAATCAGATGGATGCGTATTTTCTTTATAGCACTTTCAGATCCCTTGTCTGCAAGTGTCATAATTTTTAATGAATTTCTAATTGCAGTATGCCAGTTTAGTAGAATAGTGCCATTATCTCCACTTTGCAGGGGATGTTACAGAGGCACAGAGATGGAGGGTATGTCCAACCACTCACAGTAGTAAAATGTGGAATCCCTGGGTAGGACTTGGTCACAGTCCCAGCTTTCTTCATGCTGGCTGAGTACAAGATGGATTTCAGGTTCTATATCAAATATAGGAAATTTTGATTAATGTAAATACTGGTAATTTTTGCTTTTCAATAAAAAATGATTGATCTCATATTAGTTTATATAGGTAATATATAGAAATAATTTTTAACGGGCGGTTTTTCTAAAAGGTATGCTTCACTGAAAGATTTACTTTTCAAACGATTTTTGCATGAGTAATGGTGGTAGAATCTGACCCTTATGTGATGCTTCCTATCAACATTTTGTGTGTATATTTTACTGTGTTTTAAATTGTACCCTAACAAGTATACAGAGTATACAGTTGATTTAGCTGTTGATCAGTGAATACTGTTTGTCACAATATTTTATGAACAATAAAAATGTTATCCAGTAGCATATTTGATGAATGATATTAAATTCTGCTCATTTCTGGCCTGAATGTCTAGAGAGAAAAAAAAACAAACACAGGATAGTTACCAAGTAAAATCACTCTCCCTTGAAACAAAAAGAGTTTGCTGGCTGCAGCTGGCAGCCCCGGGAGAGTGAGGAAGCTCCCAGCAGGCAGAGTTGGTATGGGAACGGTTCTCCACTGAGCTGGCTGATTTTTTTTTTCCCTCTGTACTCTCTATCCTTTTAAGAAACAGAAGCTAGATCTCTATCAGCCAATGCTGGTTAGGGTCTTCTCTTAATGATGGGAGAAATCTGGGTCATGGGAGATGACAGAGTAGCAGGATAGTTTAGAGCATTGCTGCTTGGAGATGTGAGACTGGGACTTCAGCTCATGGAGCGCAGGGACTGCTGAAGGTCCTGTTAAGCTTGGAGCAAGAAGCTGTGGAAATACAAATGACAGATCACTGGAAAATGAAATTTTTATGGAGGGTTTGCTATAACCACATCTTTATTCTGATTTGTGCCCGTCTGCTGTAGTTAAGGATCTTTCAAAGGCTGGGGCTGTGTGGGCAGAGCAACTGAGCACAGCAAAACCCAGTGCTGTGCACTGGAGGTACAGAAAAACTGCACGTGCATTACTCTGCTGTGGAATAAGGCAGCTAGTTTTCTTTAAGGCTGAACTGCACAATCATCAGAGAATTCAGTTAAACAGTCATGTCATTCTTGTGAGCAGATAAAGTCAGATCCTCACTCTGACTCCAATGTGGTCATCTGAACCACGGGACCTGTTCTCATCAAAGACAGCAGCTGGCTCCCCCCAACCCCAGCCTTGGCCTCTGTAACAGGGATGCTTCAGTAGCAGCAAACATCACTGCAGTCCTCAGGTCACCACTCCTGCGAGCCATTTGGCATCTCCTGCAAGTGTGAGAAATTCTCTACTCAGGGCAGTATCTGAAATGTTGTGATTTTTGCAGCAATACTGAATTACTGGGAGCTTCACCTTGGTGAGGGGAAGATCCGTCCTGTGGGAACAGTGCAGCTACCGCCTGTGTCACTAAACCAGAGGTATTCTGTGACTGCAGCTTTGGAAAGACTTGGGGGGCTCTGGGCTGTTTCTGTCCCCAGCCCCTACTGCCGAGGGTCTCAATAGCCAGGGGCTGTCAGAGCAGCCCCCAGGAACGCCCCGCTACACCTTTGCAGCAGTACTGAGCGTTGCTCTCTGGTGGATTGTTGCTCCGTGGTTCATCATACTCTGGTCTTGCTGGCATGGGGCTGTTTGCCACCACTCAGCCCTGCTTTCCCTGCTCTCCTCCCTTGGCCACGGTGAAGCCATGGCACTCCCTGTGGCACCTTTATATGTTCTTTTCCATTAAAAAAAAATAAAATCTGCAATGTGTAAAAAATGAAGAAGTGGTTTGTTAGGGACTAGCCATTTGTGATAGTAAAAGGATGGATTTGTGAATCCATAGAACATAGCACCAAGCAGTTATGGATGGGATTGAGGAATACTGATACTTCTGCATTATAAATAAGATTAAATGAAGAGGAAGCAATCTAATCTTGAAAGTCTAAATCTTGAAAGCAATCTAATCTTGAAAGTCTAAAACTCTTTACTGGCTCAGAATACAACATGCATCTAAGGTTAAAAAAAAAAAAAAAAGACTAAACGAACTGTTATGGTCTCTTTTCAGACCCTATGTGTTCTCTTTCCATTTTTGATTCTGCTTTGATCCTATTTTATAGGAAAGCCAAGTATTTGCAAATCCACGTGATGTCAGTTGGAGACATAGATGTTCAGAGCACCTGAATATCAACTATTTATCTCTGTCATCTGCACTCCTCCCTCAGCTCCCCCAGACCAGTTAGCTGTTTTTGTTTGGGTCTTTAACATAGCAATAGATCAGAGAAAAATATTATTACAAAAAGGCAAAACTCATGGACAGATGTCACTTCTTGAAAAAAATGTTCATTTCTTTTTAAAAATCACTGGCTGCATCTTTTTGAAAATCACTGATTACAGTCCTCACTGATGTAATGCTCCCAGTAGGTAGAGAGCTGTTGATCCAAGGACTTCATGCTAATAGATCTCTACCAAACAGAAGGTATTTCTGATTTCAGCAGGCTTTATATTATCAGTGGCTAAAATGCTGCTATTCATACAGTACTAAACTGTTTATGGTTTGACATTTGAGCTGATTAAAGATAGTTTAGAGAAACATTCCCAAGTTGTTTCTGTTCGATATTTTCTATTGCTGGCAAAATTATGTAAAAAGTAATGTGCAGTCAGCAAGAGATCTACAATACCAGGTCGTGCTTTGACCTTGAAAGAACTCAGAGGTAGATAGAGAAGCAAGTCGGACATTTAAATAAACCATGGTCCAATGAGATAGTCTAAGATGAAGAAGTTTGCCCCTACCTCACACTCTCAGCAATTGTCAGTAAGTTCTCGGCTGCAGCCTCCTTTTCTGGTCAAAACTCTTGAGAACTGAGCTGCCTTCAGCTGTGCTCAATAGCTCCCCAGGACTAATAGAGGTGGCAACTGTAAAAACATGGGAGTAGGAATTGAGAGGACAATGTAATAGTTGCATGTTCTTTTCTCCTTCTGCTTGCCATAAACGATATGCATTCAGCAAATCCAGAACCAGCCTGTTGGTATCATTAAGCAGAGCAATATGGAGAAAGTGTTTCTTTCTGCTCATGGTAGATGTGGGAAAGAAAGATCAAGGAAGGTACAGCCCGGCTAGAAAAGTCATAACTAAAGTTAGCGACACTGGCCCTTGGCAACAGATAAGTTTAGCACGGAATCCGTGTGAGTCTGACACTTGGCTGTATACATGCAAAAATACTGAAAATACACAAAAGGCAAAGCAAACATTAACACGGTTTTTCTTTTGCAAGTAGCACAAAATTTCCAAGCAAGTATCACAGCCAGCCTTCCATTCCTTATGTATAGGTGTTTCTTAATGACTGCGGATAGTAGCCAGTGTTTCACAGTTGAAGTAACTGTTACATCAGCGTTTGATATTCTTCCCTCTTGCAGACAATTCAGACAGTGACAAGTACTCCCTGCAAAACAGCCTGGATTGTATCCCAAAGATTGCCACCCCCCACTGTATCATATTAATGAACCTATACAACTAAAAATAATGACAAATGCAAATTTGGTGAAAACGAGTTTAATAGGGAAATTTCATGACTGCACTAGAGAAGTTGTGGTTTAGCACTAAGATAGGTCTGATTGCTTGAGCATGTGGGTGCTATGGTAACTCAGTTTCACCATTTGGAAGCACTTAAGCTCTAAACCACAGTATGCTGCACCCTCTTCCTTTTGAGTAGGGTTCTGTAGAAGAAAAACAGAAGTAAACAGCATGAGAGAAACCACAGAGCAGCGAAGGCGTCGTTAGCTGTAGTCGTACAAGTGGGTTACTGTAGTTAAAGTCCTCCTATGAAGACTGAGGATGTCATTTAAAGTGCAGTGCAATGGATAGAAATACCTTCTTTCTGCCTGCTAAATACACAATAATACTGGATATTTATTTTAAGTTTGCAAGAACTGTGTACACGGCAAAAAGTATTTGAATTGCTGCTTTTAGTTTTTGTTCTACTTCAGGTTTATAGTTTTGAGAAATTCTAGATGTCATTGGTAACAAATGTTGTTTCCATGAAGTTAATATTTCTTGAGGGAAATTTCTGTTTTTCTCTGTGTTTTTATTTTTCTCTGGAAAAATTAAACTCTTAAATTTATTTTGCGTAATCAGAATCAGAAAATTCCTTTTTTAAAATGGTCAGAAATATTTAATATGATTTCAGGTTAGTTGAGGAAAAAAATACTATTTCAGTATTTTTCTTGTGCTTTTCTTCTTATACTTTCTTTAAGACAGGTTCTGTATGTTAGCAGAAGTTATGCTTGGTATTAATTTGTTTTAGCTGATGAATGTTGACAAACTTTGATGTTTGTACTTCCTCCTCTTTCCTGAGCCTGCAACATTGTGTTCCTCCTTGGATCTGCCAGCTATAAATTCTTAATTCCATCTCTTTCTTCTGGCTGCTGCCCTTGTACTTGGTTGCTGGTTAATTTGAGTTTTTTGCCTTCTCTGATGTTGTAAATGCTGCTTAACGCTTATAGTTGACTCTGAGATTGAGAAAGAGAGAGACAACTCCTGCCCTGGAAGCTGGACAGCAAGGAGAGGGTCATAGATGTTGGGAACCAAGAACAAGCACTACTAATTTCAAAGGTCAATTTTCATTAAAAAAATAATACCACATCCTATCATGTATAACTGTACTGTAGGCCTGTACTTATTCCTGAGATGTGGTTTGCAGGAAGACTACGCCTTCCACAATACAATTCAGGTCTGAACACTGGTAGGTATCTCAGGAACAAAAAAGCCTTTGGCTCCCCAGATATATACTTAAACCAAAGATTAAAGGTGGTAGGAAAGAGTGACAGGATCGGGCTCTTAGGCGATGACTGCAGTGTGTTAAGGAGCCACTATAGGGGGCAATTATTAATGAACTTGTCTAAAAGGAGATATTTTGAGAAATTGAAATTGAAACGATTTTAATTATAAATTTGGAGAGTCAGAATGAATGTTACATCCTGATGCCAAAAGGAAATAATTGGCATTTCTCAATCAAAACATTTTAGAATTTATGTTGAATTAAAATTTACAGTTTCAACTTTTTATCCCTAATTTCTGGTTAAATAAATATTGTAAATATTGCCTGTGGGAATAGAAATTCTAATATTTATTTAGTTTTCATACTCAGCTGCAGTAAATGCAGTATAGCATTTCTATGATTGCTGTAGGCTGTGAAGATTTTTACCAATTAGATTATGGATTACTTTGAATTGATTTCGTGGCTGCATCTTCAACAGCCAAAAGCATAGGCATTTTTTTTAGGACCCTCTGAAATGTCCCAGTTACCTGAAAACTTTCTACATGTTAAACTCAAATAAGTAATTTGTTACTTGACTCAGAGCATGTAAAATTTCACATATTTTTAATGTGAACTTTATATGGCATACTTTTAGGCAATTTTCAAAAAGCAGTTTTTCCAGAAACTGGGAACAGTTTTATTTTTTTCTTCCACAGAGTTAGTGATAAAGAAGAAAGTGTAATTCTGCAGTCTGTGATTATGAAAGCACTTCAGCACACATGAGCCTACCTATAAAATTTGAGGGGTCCTCTGTGGTATAGAATTACTCAGATGTTTAAATGTTTGCTAGCCTATTTATAGGTCTGCCCAGATTTATTTATAAAGTAGCAATGGATCCCTTTATTTCATGTTTGCAGCAAAAAAAAGCAGTAACATCTCTGGCCCTGATGCTCATTTACTTTAAGGTCCCTTTAGCTGGTTCTGGCAGCACAAGGGAGCCTTAAAGTACGTGTGAATTACATCCTATCCCACTTGAAGTTTAAAAATAAATCAAAGAAGGGCGGCTGGCAGCATTTTGTAAGGCTCCTTGCCTTACTCACCCTTCACCTCCCACCAGGAACTGTTCTTTTTTTGCAATTTAGTATTGGCTTGCAGTGGAGCTGACTAATGTCTGTGCTGTTTGCTAGAAGACCCCCTCAAAGAGCTTTACTCCATCTGAACAAGTAGACCACATCCTGTTGCTTTCTGTGCAGATGTGAAGAGCCCTGACCCTGCTGAAGCAGTGCCATTCAGCTGTAAAAAGAGGGAAGACAGAATCTGGACCTACACTAGCTGCTTTGTGTGAAGTGCTGCTCGGTGGGGGTTGCTGGGGTCTGTCCAATATGCCGAAGTGTGGAGAGATCCTGGGAAAAGGGCAGCAGCTCTGCAGAATCACTAAGCATTTTTCCTGGCAGAAAAACCTGACCGCCGATGGTTTTGCAGATGCGAGGCTGAGAAGAAGGATTACTTCCTCTGCCCCCTCCCCAGGTCTGACAAAGATGCGTGGAGTGCAGCTGGATGTGAAGAGCCAGCTGGTATGGCACCATGCTAGATAAAACACCGAACGCGGTCTTACCAGAAAGGGATCCTCCTTTCCACATTTCTCTATGCTGTGTGCATCAAAGAATACAATACTGCAGCACTCCTGTGCTCAGAGGGGACAGTGTGAGCCACTGGCATGCAAGTGCAGTCCCCTGCCCAACCCAGCAGAAAATAAAAAAACAGGTCCATTTTACCCACTGTGCAAATTAGGCAGCAGAGTGGAGTTAAACGGCATGTTCCCTGTCATCAGCTAATGTATTTTTGCCCATATAAACATGATAATGTTTTTAGGCTCTTAACGTAGATTCAACAGTGTCTCCACCTTATCAGCTGGAGTTTCCTTTAATAACACATGTGCACAGGAAACGTGTGCTGGCCCTTCCTTCTGCTCAAGAAGATCAGACCCTGGACTTACTTGGAACACAGCGTCTTTAAACATATCCTAGGTCGGAGTTGTCTTCTGTTGAGTCACTTGGTCCTGCCAAATGGAAAGCATTTTCACTTTATTCTGTCTTTCCTGAGAAGACAGCAGCGAGCGGTAACTTCTTATACGGGTGCGACCACAGTTCACTGAAGCAAGTGCAGAGTCACTGCTGCAGCAGCGGTACAGCAGCTCCTGTACCTCCAAATGTGACCCGTACAGCCTGCTGTCCCTGGGGTTTTGAAGTGTTTGGCTTTTTTTTGTGTCCTGGTTTCTTTCACAGTTTTTTCATTTACTTTTCTTGTTTGAACATTGAAAGGTTTCTTCGAAATATGGTAGTGCCATGTTTAACTCCCAAGGCCTGTGTGTCTTTGAGCTTTCAGAAGAAAGAGTGGTCAGCTCATCCGGTTCAAGCGTAGTTCATTGACAGCCTGTCATCCCATCTAAAGCCTTTCTTTCAAGCAGCAGCTGCACTCTGCCAACTGGTAGCCAGAGAGGAAAGGGAATGAAAGCAATTAGCCAAGCTCCTGTCTCCCCGTGGGATGTGCTTGTGGTATCTTTTTGCAAAGCAGAGGCCAGACCTGCTCAAACATTACTGATGGTTGCAAGTCTTTCGGGTAAGTCAGCAGGAACCAAACAGTGGCCAAATCAAGAGAAGGGAAAGGGAAGCTTAGAAAAGTTCCTTCAGCAGTGGGAACTTTTTGTATACTTCAATTCTTCCACTTGGGTTATCCGAGCCTATCCTATGCATACTAGCTCAAAAATATCTTATGACTGGATGCAGTTTAAGATTTGAGAAAAGGTTTGGGATAGTTCCTGTTTAAACCCAGACCAACTTGCTTAGTTTGGTAATCATCAGGCTTTTATACCGCACAGCATGTTTTTTGGGGTTGGACATCCTTATTAAATTTTAAAGATATTCTTAAATTTCAGCTTTCAAGATTCCAGGGATATGTTTTAGAACATAAACATGAGCAGACAGTTTTGACTTTTAGAACATAAACATGAGCAGACAGTTTTGACTTTGAGGTTAACTTTTTTAACCCGAGGTTAGCTCAGACATACTTGTTAGCTGTGGGACATTTTGGGAAAAATAAGTTAATTGTAGAAATATGCCTATTAATGTTGAAGTAACACAGTCTGGTGTGTTGGGATCCTTCTTTATTTTCCTTCAGTTAACTAGCATCTCTCAATAAGTTGATATGGGGAAATGTATCTGCTTTGCTGTTGGAGAGGAGTTTTTTAATGTTCTGGTGCCACCTATTGAATTCTTTTCAACTGCATCCTTTTCCATTGCTATAACAAATCATAGAACAGAATAGAATCATAGAAGACCAGAGACCTTTGAAATGCTTCGGAGGACATAAAACTGCCATGAAATTCTGTTAAAATGCCAGTGCTTATTTGGAGGGAAAAAAGGGCAAGCTATGACTATTATTTTCCAAACTGTTTTAAGAAGTGATCTGCTCTAGTTGATGCTGGCCTGAGCGGGGCAGTTGGACTAGACAATCTCTTGAGGTCACTTCCAACCTCGAGTTCTATGATTGTGTGTAACATTTAGCATCTATCACCATGAGTGGGCAATAAATCTCACACTATATTTAAACTAGTAGCATTATTCCTTTAACTTTACAAGGGAGAGGATGGGGAAAATGACTTTCACAGGAATCTTAAGGAAGTGAATGAGGCAAGCAGAAATACAACACTGTGGCAACCTTGTGAGCCCTCTTTTGCTCCTATTATCTTACTTCACTTGGAATAGGGAATCTTGAAGTATTTATTTTTGTCTCCATCATGTTTGCATTAAAGATCAGTAAATAGCTTGAAAAGTATTTCTAAATGTTTCACTAATCTCTGAGCAGAGTTTCATTTAGGACTTTTTCTGGAGTACCTTTTATTCTTTTCTTGGAAACAGTTATTTAAGTGAAAGTTGATCTGTCTAGATGCTCACAGAAAGTTAATTCAGGGTTTGAGGTGTATTTAATGTGCTGAACCAAAGTAAGATTTGGGAAGGATGGGGAATAATTGATTCTTCAGCTGATAAGCCAGTTGAAGAAAGAAAAATTATATTATGGAATTTAGAGTGACCAACTGCCTGCTTTCAAACACTGAATTTAAAAAACATGAAGGTACATTGAAAATTAATTGCTTGCGGTAAATATGAATGAATATACATGTTAACTTTTACAAGGTTCCTTGGCATTTTAATGTATACAGTTAGATTATCCAATTGCTGTTAATAAATATTCCAGTCCTTACTGGAGATTTCAGATGCTGAAGATACATTGATAGTTCAAAAGATCATCTATATTTTTGTTTCTTATCTGTAACATCTCTCAGGTTAGGAAGCTTCATCTGCTAACATTCTGTAGCTCTAAAAAGTATATGTGGTGCTGTGTTTCAATGGAGATATGTATAGATAAATGGGTTAACATACTAAAACTGTTAATATAGTGCCTTGTAAACCTGTGTTATTCAATCTGTTGTCAGTTTACTACATTTTTTACAGATTATATTCTTAAAATTAAGAGCAATTTTATTTTGACAGTTTCATATGGTGTCAGACAATCTATAGGCAGGCCCATATCCTCATCTCATGGACCAGATTTTAGGCAACACACCTCTCCACTTCTGTAAATGAAGAATGAAGTAGGTAGCTCTGCATTACTATTTTTAGCTGGGCTTCATCTGACTTCTGTTTATATATTTCCTTTAAAATATCAGACTACTGGCTTTTTCCAAATGTTAATTTGTAGGAAGAAATCTTGAATAATGCACAGTCCACAACGAGTTCAGCTGCTCACTAGAAAAGTACTTACAGAATTTTAGCTTTTGTCTACATTCATTTTTATATCATGGCTTATACACATTTCATGACAGTTCTGAGTGTAAAAAAATTGCTCACTCTCCACAGGTTACTTTGTTGTCACTGGTCGTGTTTTTCAACGGCAGTTGTTGGTCTTCTGAACTGTCCATACAGGGTGCAGAATCCACGGCAGCTATTGAGCAGCCAACACGTGTGCTGCTGCTTGTTGGGTTGATAAGGAGAAATTCTTTGGAGTCACAGGAGATCTGCCTGTTGAGGTTCTGTGTCAGAGATGAGAGACATGGTTTTGACCCTGGCACATGACCAGGGCAACAGAACATGTATCCTTCATAAGTATTGCAGTTTTTCACTTTTGTTTTAAAGGTTGAAGGAGTTTATTTTCAAAAGAGTAGAGCTACAATAGTTGTGAAGTACCATGTAGGGAAGCTGAAGTAACAGAGAAATTATAAACAGTGAATTACTATCTGAAAAACATACATGCCAAAAAAAAAAAAATCCAGGAAAGAAACATAGTGGGAAAGAACTAGTAGCAAAAGGGAGAGAAAGGAAGAGCCCAATGGGCGGATGAGTTTGTGGACAGTCACAACAAGGAATATGTGAACAAGTGGAAGTTTGTTCCTTGCTGAAAGCATAGCAGGCCGTGTTAGAGAGAGATGTCCTGAGGCAACAGGCATGTTTTCAGGATGGCTTTCAGGATTCTTATGTCAAAGTGGAAGCTTCTAATCTTCAAAATGAGTAAAAGATATAGTGATGAGAACAAAGTTGTGGTTCCAGCCATTGCCATTTATTTTTGTCTCTCTTTCTTGCAACAGAAATTTTACATTACACAAATACAAAATGTTTTGAGTTGGGATTTCAAAGCAGAGTGTAAAAATAAGGCTTGTTTTTATAGGTGTGAAAAGATCATAGCTCCTAGCTTAAGTCAGGAGGTAATTTATAACCTGAAGATAAGACTTATTTGGAGAGATTCTTAAATATCAGCAGGATGGTCCAGGAAGGGTGCTGCCGTTTAGAAGTTAGTATTAGGGAAAGTAAACGGCTTTCAGGAATGCCGAGGCTTGGCTTTCTGCCTCTTGTATAGTGAGCATTATAGACAGGTAGGATTTTTCTTGACAACAGAATTAGTGTTGGTATCTCTTCTTAGCAATAAAGTCACTCTTCATTCAGTGACAAGTCACCACAGCTTGTACACTTTTTGAGAGTTTTAGCTTTTGGTATTGCACAATACATTGTTAAACATGAAAACGTTTAAGTATCCCCCCAGTCAAATCTGTCCTGAGAAATGTGGTTCAGAGAAACCCATACAAACTATTGGTCTTTTTCTACTATAGATGAACTTCTCACTTTCATGCATTGCTCACCTGATGATATTTTTTCCCCACTGTGCAGCAGGAGATGAAAATCTGGCAAACACCAGCTCTCCTTCCCTTATGTCACCTCCACCTGCACGCTCCACATCATTCTCACCTCCAGGCAACACTGAAGGTAACGGTGAATTCAGGACTGCAGCACTGCTGCTCTTCTCCTGTTTCAGCTGATCTGGCATCCACCGCAGCCTTCCTGATGCTGTCTCCACCCCTCAGGCTGCACAGCACAGAGTCCTGGCTCAAGGAAAAGTGATTTTTATTGTGGACAGTATCAGTCCACATATCATATGCTCAACATTTTGGGGGTCTGATTGTTGCTACGTGCCACTAAATATTACTTAAGAATGTGTAATTTCCTGGGGAAAGCTCAGCTGATAGTTGGGCGGAAGGAATGTTTCTCTTCATATTTTTGGCATATGATTGTGTTTAATTCCTTAAAAGTTTAATTTACACTTTCTCTCTCTCTTTCTGTTTTTAAGGAGTTGAGTCAGCAGCGACTGAAGGCGGTAAGAAACTTTTAATTTACATGACAGAACTGCATTGATTTTTTTTCTGATCATTTCTTCTTCCCTTTTCCTGCGCACAGTTATCTCGCAGTGTGTAATACCTTTTCATTCAGCCGAGTGAAATGAAATAGCCTGTCTTAAGAGGCAAGAATATCAGACAAGTCTGGTTTTGAGTCATGAATTTGAGTATATTTTAAAACACAACATTTAGTGTGAAAGAGGTGCGGTCAGTGCCAAAAAGGGTTATACTTACTTGATGTTCAGCTGGTACCTATTGGACCCCCTAACACTTTGAGCGTTCAGTGTGCTTTTGCTTACTAACAAATTCACAGTGCCTCACGAGAGCGCTCCAGCACAGCAGTCCTGTGTTGTGTGCAGCTTTGTGTCCCTCCTTGACCGGGCACCTTCTGAAGTATTAATGAAACTGCTGTACCTCTTATCACAGGTGTCTCTCCCACAGACAACACATACCTCTCCACGCACCCAGGCTCCGTCCCTACCATGGGACTCGGCAACCTACCACGCAGCAGCACGGCTGCCTTCACCACACGCACTCCCATTGCCTTCAAGAACGCTTCATCAGGTTTGCTGTCTTCCTTTAGATGCCACTCACTGCTCTCTGAACTGTAGAGGAAAATTCAGTAATTCAGCCTCAGGGTAGCCTTTTCCAGCTTATGGTTCATCAAATAGAAAAAGGTATCTGCAATTTGGTGTAGTGGCAATACCAGAATTATTTCCGGGATCTGTTATCTGATGGCCAAGTCTTCTAGTCATCACAGTAGTATCAAAATGCCAGCTGCTGTCAACGAGGCTGTTGCCAAAGCAAGGGCAATAGGAATGGACCTGAAAGAGAATGTAGAAAACTGTCAGTGGTTTATAAGCAGGGAGGTAAATACTGAGATACAGTAAGTAATACAGTGAGCAAGGTATGTGATCTGGCAAACAAACACTGTGGGAGTGCTTGTTTCTGAAAGAGCACAAGCACTATTCATAATTGGGTTTTACTGTAAGAACATAGCAAAATGTTTTAGTTTTTCCCAGTTCACAAGTATTAATGCTATTTTTATGTTGACTCCATCATGGATGATGCCTAAATAATGACCAAAACAATTGTCCTTGTATTTTGCAAAATTCACTTATAAGTGTTACATTCCTAAAAGCTTGCTTTCTATTTAAATACTCATTTTCTGTTTTATTGGGTAGATTAACATGATTTTTCTTTCAGCACTCTTCTCTAAATTACAAAAATCCCAGAAGAAAAAAAAAGCAGAGACGGGCTGTTGTGTAAGACATTTCTGATGACATAGCCATATGAAATAATGAATTTTGCTTTTTAATGCTGATATGTTGTTTATTTCCTTGCAGATGATTACAATTCAACATCCTTGCACAGCACCATCTCACCAGTCAGCATGCCAGCAAACACTGGGATCAGCCCCACTCACACAATAGGTGACAAACTTGCACACAGTTATGGCAATTATGATACTGCAAGCACAGAAAATGTGTTAGAATGAAGGAATTCGTTTTGAATTTCTTTTCTCAAACTTAAGCATACAAATTATGCATACAACTGCATTAAACTTCAGGGTGTTTTTAGGAATCTTATTAATAGTTTATGAGTGATATTAAAGATACCAGATTTGCTACTTGTCAAGCAAGTGAAAAATAGAAATTATTTCCACACAGTGGCATAGTAGGAGGGTAAATCTGTCAATTAGTGTCAGTACTCCTCTTGATATTCACAGAAATTTGCCCAAGCAGCAAAAAAGTATGAATACATCCACAGATCTGCGTGCTTCTCTGTTTTCTGGTGGCTTCCCTTTTGTTTCACTCAGCATTAACATTTTCTTGGGATCTAATATTGCAAGCACTTACACACTTTATTATTGCAATTGGGCTGTAAGGAATTACTCAGGTCAGTAAAATATATGTGTGTGCTTGAGCAAAGTACATCCAGGAGCTGGACTCTTGCCGTCTTTGTAACTGCCCTTCAAGTAGCTGTAGGCTGCTGTCAGCTCTTTGACAGACTGAGCTTAGCTTTTACTTGTGGGTCTTCTGCCCCTAACCATCTTGGTAACTCTCCACTGGACACTCTCAGTTTACCCTCTCATTAGGGGCACTACTCAGCTGGAGGACTCCCAGCCTGGAGGGATGCAAATCTAGGGCCTATCTTCTATGAAAAAAATTAGATATCAGGCTCTTTTGGTAATAGTTGTACCTTAGTATTTTTTAAGTAAGTGTTTTCAGGATGAAGTTTTTTGCTCAAGCTTCCATACAGGTTTTCTAAATACCAGCTCGTAATTTCTTTTGGGGTATTTCAGTGTAAAAGTAGTTGTAAAACGATCTGTACTGTTGCATAAATCTCTTTCCAAAGGTGAGAGTAGCTGTGCAAAAAATAGGTAAATTTTGTTTCTTTAGTGACATTGGATACTGTTCAGTTAGTTGTTCTATAGCATACGTATCCTGGGAAACTGCTATAGCTTATCATACTACTATGAGAATGTGTGATTTTGGAATATTCTTGTGTAACTTTGTATGCAGAAATGTTATGAACAACCAGTTTGATTTGTAGTCAGTGATGTCATTGGAAAATAATGAAAGACACATGATACCTAAAATAACTAGTTAAAAAATTGGGTTATACGTACCTGATGTTTTCTTCCCTCTTTCAAACGTGAGTGGAGTGCTAAATAGAATTAACTTGTATTGACTATATTGAATGAAGAGTTTTGGGCAGTACCAGTCACCCTCCTCCAATGCTCTGTGAAAAAAACCCAAACCTGCTGAGCTACACCTTCATTTTGTTTTCTTTTCTTATAGAAGCTCCCACAGTGCCAACTGAAGAACCTTGTGGTAAGAACCAAACACCTTATTTTTCTCAGTCCTGAAATTTGACCAAATCCGTAAACTCAAATACAGAAAATTGATCAGTAAAACTGATCTGTTAGCATCTCAGGTTATTTTATAAACAGTTTTCAATTTCTGGAAGAGTAGGATTAAAGTTACTAACATTTCTGGTCTTCTCATCTCCATTTACAGTTCTGTTAAGTTGCTCTGCACTAGGCTGTTGATATCAGGACTGCAGAAAAGACCTGCCTTCATTCCACTAGGTCCTTTCTATTTTTTCCCCATCATGCTGATAATCACATGCTGCAAACTGCAATTCATAACTGAAGTAAAATTGAAGTTTGGACATTGGTTTACCTCTCTTCAGAATTAGAGACTTCTCCTTT
This sequence comes from Gavia stellata, assembly GCF_030936135.1. Lineage (NCBI taxonomy): Eukaryota > Metazoa > Chordata > Aves > Gaviiformes > Gaviidae > Gavia > Gavia stellata. Next base: position 11,445,095 of record NC_082603.1, read on the forward strand.
CTAATTTTCAGGAGTAGACTATATTTGAAATTTCTGTTCAAACAAATGATCCAATGTGTCAAAACAAAGTATTTCACTTTGAACTGACATTTTAAATTAAAGCAAATCTGTTTCTGGAATGTTTCATCTTTTTAATGCTTTAGTTTTCCGAACTAGAGAATTATTTAAAAGACTATTTTCCCAAGGAAATTTTCTGTTTTGACTAAACAGTTTTTTAAAGTAAAATATAAATAAAAAAAAAAAAAACTAAAGAATAAAGAGCAGCTAATTTTGCTGTATTTTCTGATTCTTAAAACACACATTTAATGGTTCTTAAAAATTGTCATAAAATCATTGTTTGCTATTTTATCTTTTTCTTTTAGATAAAGGTATACGTGTCGGCAGCATAGAATGTGTAAAAGATGACAGTAACATGGCTGAAGTTACACTGGTAGATCTCAGAAAAGACAGAGAATATGTTATTTTGGAGACTAACCAGAGCTTAGGAGTGAATTCCAGCACCTATACAATAAAACTTCAGAGATCCATGAGTTACACAATTAGAGTTAAAAACTGCACAAATGATCTTGATATTCCGCCTGGTAGGTATAGAAGGGTTTTAGTAGTTTCTTTTTTTTTTTTTTTTTTGACATGCGGTAATTCAGCTTTCCTGAATTTCTTAGTCTATTCTTGTCTGTTTTCAGAGAATCAGACAGAAGGTTTTCATACTTTGTGCTTGGTTTGCAAGATATTTTGCCTTTTGAACTTGCACCTTAAAACCACTCAGTATTTTCTTAAAGTAGAGTGTAAAAAAATGCAATTTTCTCATTGTAAAGGAAAAAGGGGAACTTTAACTGCATTAGCTATATGCAGTATTGTTAGCAATAGCAAGACCAACCAGCTCTTGAAAGCTACTATTTATGCTGGATGTTTTGTTCACTGAAGAGTTTGTTGGATTAAAAGTTTCGTTTATTATTTGAATACCAGCATTGTCTTTATCTCATATAGGCTTTTTCAATTTTTACTTTCCATTTCTTGTTAAATTCTTTGTATATTATTCTGTCCCAATTGTATCTTCATATTGCAGAACAAGTCAATAAATATAAAAGAACAAATTGCTATTTAAAGAATCAATACTGCTAATGTCACAGTGACATATAATATTAATCCTTTTCAGACAGCATCAATAATCCTTTCCAAGTTGAGCATGAAACCAAAACATCTGCAAAGTTATGTTGGAACGTGTCACTTGCCTGTGCTAATGTGACTGTTAGCTGCAAAGGTAAGATACTTCTAAGATATTTTAAAAGTTGATTTATTTATTTATTTATTTATTTTTAAAAGCAATGTTGATCAAAGCATCTTTTGATGAGAGACTGGCAGATTTAAATTAATTGTGCCAGTTTGAGGGAAGGGCTGTTCAGAATTTCTGGGATCGCCAGGTTGGGGACTACCGTCCCCACGCACTGCAGGTCTGGGGAAAGTTCAAACCCAGAGAGCTCATTTCCTGAGTTTACCAGGTTCACAAATTGCAGATTTCTGAAGATTTTGAGGTCCTGCTTGATGGTCTGAAGGTGAGCTGAGAGTTTGGAAATCCTGCAGTCTGTGAGTCTACTGTGAGCTGATTCCTTGCAAACTACCCAGGCAGCTGGCTCTGCAGGCTTTTGGATGGCGAGAGTCCAGGCTCTCTGCTCTTGGCGCCAGCCAGCCTGAGGAGACCCTGGCTCAAAGGCAGCTAGTGTTGTAGGGAAGATACGGATGCTGGATGTCCTCATGTGTCCCAGAAAAATGCACGATGAATATCCAGGGCTGGAGATTTTATGTTTCAGGGAGCTGAATAGCTAAGAAGCCACTCCAGGGTTCTGCCAAACTCCCATGAAATGTTTTGATTTCTGTGGGAAAACTGTTTTCTTAGGAAGTCAAATCATACGAGCTTTATTGATGAAAAGAAAAGATCTATGCAAACTAAGTTAGTATAAAAGAACCTAAAACCTAGTCATTGGATTAGGTTGTACACTTTTCTGTTTAGAATATTATGATAGTTTATTACAAATTATATTGAATAAATATGGTAGAGAAAATCCCAGTTAAAATGGTACCATGTACTTTCGGAGTTGTGGGAAGTGCTGATAAAACTCTTTTTGTGCCTATAGATTCACCAGTCTTTAACGTGTTAAATGAAACTTGTAAATTGCTGGACAATTTAACAGCCAACCATCAGTACAACTGCACTGGTACCGTATGGTTTTTTGGAAAGGAGGTTGTCAAACAAACCTTCAGCATAACAACAGATTATGGTGGTAAGTGTAATGCTTATTTTTGCTTTATATTCCACATATTTCTGGAAAACCCTACTATGAATCTCACTATCTGTGTTTCCTGGGGCTGAAGACATATATTGAGCAGCATGCTAAGTCACTGTCAGGTTCTTCTCCAACTCCTCCTGCCTAGTCTCCTGCCCTTGTGGTTGTTCTTAGACTGCAGTGACAGTCTTCCTTTCCATCTCCAGCCCCAGTCTCAGTCTTCCAGTCTGATGCCTTCCTCTCCTTTTCTCAGAGATTGTGATTTTTTTTTTTTTTTGGGTAGGAACATGGCCAAAAGTAAAGAAGTTTGATGAAGGGGAAAAAAAAAGTGCAGGCCTAGTCAAAAACAAGTGTTAAATTCTAGATTTGAAGAAAGACGTGATAGAATAATTGCAAAGAATGTCTCCAGATAAAATGATGTGGTTTTTCCAAAATGTTGTCCTTGGAAATAGCTTATCTTTTTTTTTCTGAATTAAAAAGGAAATCAACCTAAATCAAGCAACCTGCAAATAAAAATTCAGGCCAAACATTTAAAGTTTGTTAAAATTATAAAGAAATCAAAACAATGTATAATATTTGGAAATGTTGGACAATTTTAGTGATATGTGATATTGCTGTATTCATCTTGTCCTGAATTAATTAAATTTATGAAATTACTCTAATACGATGCTTTTACATATACTCAGTTTATACTTATGTATAATTTCTTTGAATGAAATGGACTATGAAAAATATTACATGTTGTTGGTATCTTGCTTTAGTATCCAATGAAATTTAATTTAGTCAAAGTAGGTAAAAAGAGGAATATTTTGCATTTTCATTCAAACATTCCCTTCCCTCCCTGTTATTTTTCTTTTACAACAGCTCCGGAAGCACCAGTAAACCTTAAAGTATTTTCTTATGCCAAAAATGTATCAGTTACATGGGAGAAACCTAGTGACATTTCAAAGGGTCCTATACATGGCTATAAGGTGTCATGCAATAACACAGGTAAATATATGCCCCTTCAGTATTGAATAATTCATTGCATGTTTTAATATTTACAGAGCACCAAGCATGATGCACTGTCAAATCATATTGGAATCTCTTCAAACTGTGCAGAATTTTTTTTTTTTTGTAAAAACGTTTAAGTTTTTCCTTTGAGGTTGTTCCAGTTGAACCATGTGGTTATTCAGTTTACCATTTCAGGACACAACTCTGTCACCCTTCAGTTCTCATGCTTCTTATATTAAGAATAAGTTATGACAAGATCATCAGTTGCCTGATCAGTTTGTAGCATGGTGCTCTGTCTCAGAAAAAGCTGCTATAGCTGGTTAATATATTCTCTGAGAAGATAGGGACCTGCCTTCTGAGTAACAACACTATGTAAAAGTCAGGGGTCCTAAGTATGGCAGCATCTATATGTTTAGACAGGTAAAGCCAGGTGGTTGTCTTCTACTAAACGGTCACTCCTTTTAGATACGCTGGTTTAGGCCACCTTACATTTAGATGGATAAGTCTGTATCCATTATACTGGGACCATGTTTTCCCGGTGTGTGCTTTTCTTCAAAATAAGGACTGGAAAATGATGCTTGGAAAATGAAGAGCCTGATACATGATTCCAGGAAATATATGTCAGGTTTAAGCTAGTCCTGGATTGATTCATTCTTTCAGTTCACATACTGCATGTTTTGTAAACCTGGACTGCCACAGGAACCAAACAAAGGCTGTCATGCTCACGTGCTCCCCAGATACAAATAGCCTCTCCCATTCTCCATGCCCCGAATTTGACCACTACCTAAAAGGGTGGCAGCCCCCATGCACCAGTTTCTGTGGTTGATCAGGCTTGGCCAGTGTCGGAGAGCGAGGTAGTATGCTGGGGTGCGGGGAGGTCATATCTGAAGCAGCCGGAAGGGAACATGGAAAGGCTGTTGCTCCCCAGTTCCCCAAACCACCAAAGCCCCACCTGCAGTGTGGATACTAGCTTCACTCATGTTGCTTCTTGTGCAATTCCTTTCTGTCCTGCTTGCCACTACCGAAAGCACATGACATCTCTTGTGTCATACCAGAACAGACTTGCCTGATGTACAGAGTGACTTTTGGCATCTGTCTACCCAACCCTTCCCAAGTTGAACACAGAAGAAAGTATCAGCCTCTCTTTATCAATACGCTTTATGTTAGTTTTTAATTACACCCATTTAAATGACATACTGAGAAAGTAAGAAACAAAACAGAACAAAACCTCAACTTTCTGCCTTTTTGATTGGGGAATATATTTCTTCCTCTTCCCAAGCCTTCACTTAGCATTAGCAAACAAGACAAACCAACGAAGTACAAGGTAATTAAAAGAGAAGTACACATGACAGTGATTTCGGGTAGCTCTGATGAAGTGTAAGAGTTCCTGTGCTCCTAACATAAATTTCATTAATTTCATTAATTAATTTCATTTTTCATTTTTTCTTTAAGTGGAAAAAGATGTCAACACAACTAACTTTACTTGCTCTGAATTAGAACCTTATACCAACGGTTCTGTATCTGTGACTCCATACACGAACAGCAAATATAGTTCTGGCATATTTTTGGGAAAAACTGAAAAACGTGACTTTAAAACAAAATCAGCAAGTAAGTCTCTTGTTTGCTAACTGTTACAAACAAGACTGATACTAACACAGGGAATAAGTACTTTCTTATTGTACTTCATTGTATTTTATATATGTTATTACTATTAGCCAAGAAACTGATTAACATTAAAAGAATTTTATTGACGTTCATATAATTAGTGTTTCTTTTTTAATTATTAATGTTAATATATTTTTAATTATGCATTTAGTATTAGTATTCTTCTTATATATACTAGATTTTTTGAAAAAAAATCTGTGTTCATTTGAGATTCTTGGTAAGATTTTAGAAAGCATTATGTCCCAATCTAAAGAAAAGATTAAAATTAACCAAAAGACAATGAAAAACATTTGTTTCTCCTTTGTGGCATGAAAGCTACAAAGACGTGCAGAGTCTGCCTTCTGTTCTGTAGTTGCCTGTTTGCTCAAAGCAGACCCGCATTACCCAGGGTACACAGATACTGATGTCTGTACTGGGTTTCAGTTAGTTTGGATGTACATATACACAGTCGGCTTCAAAGACTCCACATTAGGTTAAAGCCAAACATATCTGAACCCTTGTGCTGTCAGAAAGGTCTGTGCACCTTTTTGGAGCTACGCTTTCAAAAGCTTACCCCCGTGGTCCTGATTCTTTGTTTGCCATACATGTTCAATTGATAGAACTACAAGAAAAGCTAAAGAAAGCCAAAAACCAACAGACTTTGCAGATATTTTTCTGATGCAGACAAGGCATGATAGGAATGCAGTCCTTTCTGTTTTGTTGGGGTTTTTTTCCCCCCTTCAGATGTAGAGCCTTGTACTGTTTTAATTCCTTCTTCAAAAGAAAAAAAAACACCAACCAAAACCACCTGAAAAAACATGTTAATCTAATTTCTTCCGGTAATTTTTTAGCTCTAGTTCCATCCACCACCTCCAGACTCAGGTAATATAAAGATACAGCTATAGGGGTACTATGATGGTTTGAACCTGGTAAGATACTAAATATTTCCTTTAATTTCACTGGATAAGCAAAAGTTTTTTTTTTTTTTTAGTGAAATATGAAATATTATTTTTGTGCTAGTAATGTAATGATAGTTTAAAGTGGTCATTCCCCGCCCCCCCCCCGCCCCCCCCCCCAATAACAGGAATAATTAAATCTTTTGTTGCTTTCACTCTGTGGAATATACAGAGCTTTGTATCCATTTTCACAGAAGTCCATAAAAACATTGGAATCTCCATATTACTCCAGGCCATTGAACTAACCAATTTTAGTTTATAGTTGGAAGAATACAGGGATCAAAATTATCACCTGAACTCCTATGCAAAAAAAAAAAAAAAAAAGCTGATAAGTGAATTGATTGCAAATGTAAACCATTTGATCTCAGGCTTAACTGTAACAGAAATTGAAAAATTACTTTAATTTTTAGACAACCCTAATTTGAGCATGATCATGATTTTTCTCTCTAGTTTGAGCATATTATATTTTGGAGCCCGCACTTTCTGGGGCTCCAGTCATATTTTAATAATTCAGGTGAAGATTACAGTCCACAATGTAAGTTTATGGGTCTGGAAGGCAACCTCAGTTCCCATATTTTTTGAGAAAATAACAAGTTGCTTGCCTTCATGAATTAATGGTATTTATTAAACCTTCTCCAACTGTTACAACAGTTGATAACATGATCAAGCAGATAGTGGAAGAGTTTTATGGCTTCTTGACCAAGAGAATGTATCAGTAGAGCACAACTCCTTGGAAGTAGAAAAAAAATCTACATTTTATAAAATATTTTTTCATCTTCAACAAACACATTGCCTCCAGAAATGTTCACTTTCTCCTTGTCACAGCTTTTTCGGTAGTGTGCTGAATAGGAATCTAACAAATCTGCCCTGTGGATAAAAATAAGTAGATAGCTCGTAACTGCACACTCAGACAAGTAAAATATCCTGCCATTCCCCACATGGGGTATTTCATCTGCTCATAAAGCCTCACACATCTTAGCTTTTCATATGAAGAAAAAAGCAACTGCCTTTTTTTTTTCTTTTTTTCTTTTCTTTTTTTTTTTTTTAATATGCTAGCTTGCAAGTTGAAGTGATTTTGAAGAAAATTTCCAAGGTGGTGTTCTACTGAAATGTGGCTAATGGAGCTGCCTTATGTAGAAGGTTATTTACTTTCTGAAAGGTTTTATAAGCTCTCAATGAAAGGTCCCTTGGGCTGTGCCCCCAGTCTGAAACCCATTTGCTACAACATACAAAATTAAAGTTAGAAAACACAGATTAGACTTACCAGATTCCTTATCATTAAAAAGTAAAAAGTTTTTGTGGTTTTAGGCCAGCTTTAAGACAATACGACCCTTTAAGCAAAAGGATACTATTCCAAATATTAAAATATACTAGTAATTCCTGGTACGATATCTCATTTACAGAAGTTTTGAAATGTACACTCACACAGAAAACTGTTTGTTCCCCTGTCTTGTCTGTTGTCCCATGTTCCTCAAATGAGGAAGTGGTGTCAGACGCAGGAGAGATAGTTGCCATCATATTATCTTTGCAGCCTGACTGTCAGTGGAGCTCTGATATTCCCAGCCTTTTCAGTTCCACTTCACATCTTTTCCAGTTCAGCTAAGCCTATGGTTAACTCAAAATTGATTTTATTTATCTTGTTAAATTGGGACTGAAATTTGTAAGGAAGAAAATGTATGGAATTATTAAGAGAGAAGATAACAAACAGACATGAACACATACAGCTGTTGAAATGTTTGGTTTGAAATGATGAGAATAGAACCAGTAACACTTCTTTTGTGAACAGAACCACAGCCAGTGATTGATGTTAATGCAAAATTGACAGCTGATAATGCTGTCCAAATTATGTGCAAAAGTCAACGAGTGTATGGAGGAAAAACAGTATTTGAACTAACTTGGGAAAATGATCAAACAACATCCCACAGTCCCAATAATTGTGCTTTTCAAAAAGAAAATCTCTTATACTTGACAAACTACACATTTACGGTAAGTAGGCTTATTAAATTACCTATGTAAAATTTCGCTGTATTTTCATTGTTTAAGCATCTTATACTTGATTTTAGGAAAAAAGGCAAATATGGTGGCAGAGGAGTTAATCTATGGATCTGTAGGCCACAGATGTAAAGAAGTAGCTATTACTTCGGAAATAAACTGCATATGTGCCTAACCTATCAATCAATCCCTCGTGTGCTGTTCCACATAGGTTCTGACAGCATGAAACTACAGGCTGAACAGATTGTTTGTACTTGGGACAGAGAGAAATTTGGTGTTTCCATAAGTTTTAAAATAGTTTCTTAAGTATAAGTGATATTTTAGTGTTTAAAACACATTTCATTTAATGAATATTTGACTGTCATTTCAATCAGAGCATAAATATGGGATTTAAGTCTTGAGATAATTGCTCAGAAATAAATTGTTCAGAATTCTTCACTGTGAAGATTTTTGATGCTTCAGGGACTAGTTAGTGTAAAGGAGTTCAGATCCTTTCGCATGTCCTTACATCAGCCTTTTACAAGCCAGTCCTTGTTTCCATACAAAATGTATCATCCTCTGTTCACGAGCTTCACTTTCCTGAAGGCCTCCTGCTATTTTCTCTTCTTTCAGGCATTTCACCCTTTTGGCATTTGTTGCTTGCAAAGCCAATAGTCTTGTGTGATCCCCTTAAAGTGGCCAGTAGGAATATTTTTTTATATACTGATAGCTCCTCTCAGTAAGGTTTAGGTAAGAAAGTAACCAGTAGGAATGATGGAGTTTTATTACTTTTAGGAACCAGTTTCACTCATTTTCCACAATCTTCTCCTCTTTTCGCTGTGTCTTCCTAAGGAAATGCAGTATCAAATGCAGAACTTGAGTAGTCTAGGTTTTGCTCCAAGGCTTTGTCAGTATTTTTCCAAAAAATTCTGCTCAGAAAGCTTTGTATTTGGAAAATAAAGACGAGGTCCTGTAGGAGCAAAAGATGCTTACGCTGCCCCCATAGTACAAGACCCCCGTAGTCTTGTAAACAAAGTTAGTATTTTAACACCAGTTGAAGTACCCAAAAGTTAATGTTGCAAGAAAGCAGCTTATTTAAAAGTTTATTTTGACCTCTATAATTTAACCTTTTATGAATTACTTCTCATACAGGAACTTGTATTAAAAATATCCAATTCAGTTGACTATTTGTATATTTACTGTTGATGCAAATAAAACAATGATGTTTTATTACATGCTGCATGGTTATTTTTCAGATTTGAGAGATTCTATTTTGATTTGAAAAGAGATAAATTTGATTTTTTCCTTGAGATACATCTGATTTTGATTTTGTAAAATGTGTCTCCTGTTTCACTAACTTCTTTTTCCAGTCATCTATGTATTTTTGGATCTAGATCTTGCTGTAACTTAGGTGGAAACCTGAGCTGCACTATAAATGGCTATACAAAGATTGACAGCAGATCCTGCTGTCAGTGAGAATGATTCACTGAAAATAGATGATGTATTTTGAATATCCATTGTGTTTTGCTTTTAAAAAAAACTATGCAGAAATTTTTACTTTTTATATCTTAACATCTCTATTATTCTCACCCACTGCATGCAGATCTTAGTGTTTAATGGAGAGCATAGAGGGCAGCCAGTAAGGAGGAGTATAAGAACCAGATGTAAGTAAATATATACAGTATTTTTACTTTTAGACTTCAGCATAGTATAGAGTAATAGTGTAAATTGTGAATTCTGTTACAATTGCTCCTAATTAAAAATCCAAACTGCCTGTTTTTATAGTTAATAGTTGATCTGCATTTGAAAAAATAATATCCTGATTCAGCATTAATGTGATCATGTTGAAAAGTCATTGACTGTAATTCAGAATGATTACACAGCTGTGGTTTCTTCAGGAAACATTCAAATTCAACTAGAAATTAATTTCTCTAACTTAAATTATTCACTTTAGTATTATTTTGCTGTGTTCAGATCCTGCGTTTCAGGAGCTGAACACCTGTGACTTGTCAGGGATTCCCAACACCCAGATCAGGAGCAGCTGAGAGCTCCACTGCTCAGGTGTACAGGCCACACAGAGCAGGAGGCAACCATGGTAATGCCAAACCAGTGAATGAGCTGTAGCATTTTGACGGGTGGACATGGAAAGTTCAAGTGAAAGTTTTCTTAATGAAGAAATAAAATTCCCTCCTTTTCTGTAAGCTTAAAAGTTTTGGGCACTTTGGAATAATAAACTAAACACTTGAAAATAATTGTTTAGTTCTTTTCACAAGAAAACCAATGAGCCCTGGTTCTAGGAAGTATAAGATTAAAAAAAAAGGGGAAAAAAGTAATTTTTAAATGCCATTAATTATATATTCAATAAATAATAAATGTATTCTTTTTCTGTTGCTAGATAATTCTAAAGCCCTGATTATATTCTTGGCATTCTTGATCGTTGTGACATCAGTTGCTTTACTACTGGTTCTGTACAAAATCTATGATCTTCACAAAAAAAAGCTTAGGTAAGCTTCATGTTTCTCTCCCTCTCATATAAATGGAAGTGGGGGATGCTTTCTGTTTTTTCACAAGATTTCCCAATGGGTAGTGCAAAAATCTTACAAGTTTGATATTTCATTAATACTGGGAAAAGACATCCTTTCACCTTTTAATCCTTTCAAAAGAAACTCAGTTTTTGGTGGTTTGTATGGCAATGCAAATACAATGAAATAGATTTAAAATCTCTCTGCTATACCCTTTCTCAGGGCACAGAACAACAGGTCTGCTAGAACAAAATGTTTTGTCACTAGTTTTGTGAAAAAGTATTCACAAATATCTGGAAAACCTTTCCTTCATGATTTAAGTTAAAAGTAATGAAAACAATACACACTTTCTTGGAACTCTTTCAAATCCTTATTTACCCAAAACAATCTCTCAGGGAGGCTTTGTTTATTATAGTCATCTCTAGGTGACTTGGCAGTTCTGTAAGACAGCGGATGACGATAGAAGAATGCTCATTGCCTTCCCTGACCACTTTGCCAGAGACCTGGAAAGCCAGGCTGACTGCTGCTATTGCTGTGAAGGGAGGTGGTGCAATATGTGAGGGGGCATTTTGCTGCTGGTAGAGACAGAGGAGTTAGGGCAATTTCTTCAGAAACCTCTCAGCCCTCTGGCAACAGCAGAACTTGGTGACTCATCTCTTCCAACCCCTTTCCCCACCCCGCTGGGCTCTTCCCCTTAGGGGGACAGGGAGCGGCTCTTGCTCAGATGTGAACTTTTATGCTTAGGGTAGCAAAACTAATTTTTGCTTGTACAGCTCCAGAGAGTCTGGCTTGTTCTTGGCTACTTAGCATTTAAACTTAATTTCATTATATTTTATATATGTGTTAGTTTTTTGTCACTTATTTAGCAAGAGAAACAAAGATGGTGTGAGCAGTCACTCCAGTGAAGAAATTAGAGACATGTTTGCTGCAGGTGATGTGGACAAAATTATGCAGGTGGTAAAGCTGTTTGATGTGGTTCCTTGTTTCTACCCCTCGATAGTGCTCAGAGTAGGAAGACAAGAATCCCAACCACCTCTGCATAGGGCCTGTAAGTCCCAGTTGTAGCACTCTTGTTTCACAGGGAGCTTGTAATGTGATCTGCTGGTTATGAATAGTCTTGGTATGCACATACAAAACTGCTTTTATTTAACTCATTATCATATATGTGTTACTAGACAAAGCTTTTACAGATACTTTTGCTTCTTACAGTAATACTTCTGAAGGCGTGAACCTTGTTGCAGGTGAGTATCCTTATATATTTAGCAACTGGAAATAAAAGTAGTCACATGCCTTGCTACCACCTTTGGATTGTTTACATTCTAGGTTGTACACAGAGATTACAGATATCAACATGATAACACCTCATTTGGAGAAAAAAAAATACTTCAGTAAATACATAGCAGAAGTATTTATACTTAAATGAACTGAAAGTTTATCAGTGTTTGAAAAACTTATATTTCTTATTTAATTACAAACTCAATTTTGTTATCGCAGACATTGGTTGTGATATGTTTAACCCTGAGAGTAAGTCCAGAATCAAATACAGCTTCAATCAGAATTTCCCTTTCCTGCGCACCTTTTACAAAGCAAGAATTTAAACATAAGCCAATCATTTTTTACTGCAAAATTTTGAAGCCTTTCAAACCCCAAAGACTGAAACTGAACATTAAGTACAACATTTTGCACAGGATTTCAAAGCCTATGAAGAAAGATAGAATCAGTCAATACCAGAACGCTTCAAGAAAAACATAATTTATGACATTCAAGCCCACATAAATTAACTACATTAAATGGGGAGTAACACTGTGTTGATATGCTTAGACACGCAGTTGTTAAAAAAATCTTTTAAATGTAGATCAAAAATGAATAAATGCCTAGTTAGAGATGTTAAAACTCGTTCAATCATTACTTTATAATTAAAAATGATATTACAGATTATTGCAACTCAGGGAATAAGTTGGAGAAAAGTTGGAATAGTAGGCAATACATGTTGTTACATTTGTAGGTTGTTTGCACAGTAATCCATGTTACCACTGATCAGAATTGAAGTAGAGGGCAAGGCCATGTAACTATTGTGGGTGTTGGGGCTGTTGCTGTGACCTGAATGTGACAATTGCCACTTTGTACAAAAGTGCCGTTAATGCAGTGTCCCTACACGTGGCCTCCTCCTGAGGTGTCTCCAGTCAGGCGGCAGAGCTGAACAAGTTCTGTTATTCTCAGGGCCTGTTTGCTCACAGCTGGCTCGGGCAACACCATTTTTTTGAAAAAGGAACATGCTTGGTTAAAATAAAGAGGTTTGTTCTTTTTTAAATTTATCTGACAATTTGAGAATCACGTTTACTGAAATGGAATTTACGTTTTCAAAGTCAGTAGCAATAAATGTTCCACGTATTTACACAGTTAAAGATGATGACAGGCAACTTCTGAACATAGAGCCAATACCTTCAGAGCAATTGCTGGACATGTACAAGAGGAAGATTGCTGATGAAGGAAGACTTTTCTTGGATGAATTTCAGGTTTGTCATTGGCTCAAAATATACCACAGATTTGTAGCCAGGTGGTTGGAAGAATTCTGTTCAAGAGCATGTTTGAAACACATGCACTAGTTATAAATAAGTACAAAAATAAGAATCTAGAAAATTGAGTGAATTCTCATCTAAGGCCAGTTAATTTTGCTACCAAGCTCTTCTCATTGTAAGATGATGGTACTTTTTTTTTTTCCTGAAGGTGTTTTTCAGCAAAAGTGTAAAATACACAGTCTGAATACTTCTCATTCTGAAGTACCTTTTAATGCATATTTTCAATACTTGCTCTTATTGCATAGCCATGGGGATATAAATAATACGTAATTGTGGAGATATATATTATTTATATTAAGGGAAGATAAATTTGTTTATTTTAGATATAAGAAATATATGAAGTGGTATCGTATGAAACAGAACGTTATCTTCCAGACTCAGTAGTACCAAATTTCTTCCATGTGCATTTGAATGTCAGTAGAAGCTTTTTTAAATATATGCTTACCTAATAAATGCAACATTGTATTTTACAGAGTATTCCTAGAGTTTTCACTAAATTTTCAATAAAGGAGGCCAAAAAAAGCCATAATCAGAACAAAAACCGTTATATTGATATCCTTCCATGTGAGTATTTGTTACAATTTTTGCATGTTTTATAAATATTTGTTTTCTCAGTGCCTTGAGATAATATAATTATTTTGTTTTAAATGATTTAAACAGATGATCATAACCGTGTTGAGCTCTCAGAGATCCCAGGAGACCCAGGATCAGACTATATCAATGCAAGTTATATTGATGTGAGTGACTTCTGCTTAAAAAAAGTCTTAGGCACTATTGAAGAAATTCTGTAGTTTGTACATTTCATGCATCAAACACCTTTGAGGATTTCCATTTGAGTTCTTTCCATATTTGTAATGTATTCGGTGTTATTGGACTGTTGCATATTGAATCGATTTTTAAAGTTGCAAATATTTTAAATTGTTCATGCTTCCTTTCTAAAAGTTGACAACATTGTACTTTTTATAGGGCTTCAAAGAGCCAAGAAAATACATTGCTGCACAAGGTAATTTTTAACCTTAAAAGAATATGCTTTCTTTATTCACCCATTTTTTGTTAGAGAGTAGTAAAATGTATTAGTAAATTTAAAGAAAAATTGAAAATCTGACATTTTTAAATTTAATATAAAGAAGTTGCCAATGAGTTTTTGCTTAGGGAATTTTCTGAAGATGAATAAATTGTACTACAAAGGCAGATTTCTCATGATGTATAATTTTACACCAAAAAGTTTTCAGATTTCACAGCTATGCACTAAAGATATAGATAAGACTTAAAATCCTGTAGCCTAATGGCAGCAGTCATAATGAAATCAAGTGTGTGGCTGTTGTTTGAATGATCTCAGGTTACCTTTTCAGACTGCATGGCTAAGCATGTCAAGAAAGCAAGTGTTTTTTCATGTAGCTGCACTCTTTGAAAAACTCCCTTAAAATATCTCCTGCTAGGCCCTAAGGATGAAACCACAAATGATTTCTGGAGAATGATCTGGGAACAGAAGGCAACAATTATTGTCATGGTGACTCGCTGTGAGGAAGGAAAGAGGGTGAGAAATATCCATCCATCTGTCCTTCCATCCATCCATCTTTCCATCCTTCTTTTGTCTGAAAACAGAATGGGTTGCTGTTACATTTTCTTCTTAGTACTTTTTTTTCATTCTTTGCTGTTCTCTCATTGTGGCAGAACCTATATTGGAAAGTATGCCAAAACAGTGTTGCCTTATGGAATTCCCAGTCTTATCAGAAAATGTCACTTTAGTCACAGCTGTAAGTAGCAGTGGGTGAGCTTCCAAATTACAGGTAATAAATCCAGAAAAGGGCTCAAGGTAGAACTCTAGCTCCTCACAGACCTGCCATAAAAGGTATGGTTTGTATTTTTCTCATGTCTATTATCTTCTGATATCCTGGCAATGCCCTCAATAAATCCTAGATAGAATATTTTTTTTATCCATTGTCTTTGCCCTTCCTTTAACTGGAAGGTTGGGTGCTTCTGGCTTGCTTTTGTTCCTTATTCCAGGTACAGCAGGAAGAAGGGGAGCTGCTGTTTTAACTGCTTTTAAAGATGAAAAGGTTGGCAGCATGCAGATTTACAGCATCCCCAAGTTGATGTTATAGGCAGGCAGAAGCAATGTCCCTCACTGAAGACTGAAAAAGAAGCCATAGAAATAGCTGCAAACTTTTTCTACAGCCTTCAGGCAACAGCAACAGTAGCTGTTCACTTTTCAACTAGTGTACAGGATTTTTTCCCCACTTTATGTTCCAAGCTAAATTCCATGGACATAAACTTCAGGTCAGAGACCTGATTTGTTGCATATTTGGAATTATTTAGCACTGACATCCTAAGCAGTGACAGTCTTTTCAGTAGCGGACAAGACCTGTAAGAAGTTGGAAAAATTATACTGAGTTGCTGTCTATTTTAAATCAGAATTACTTCTAGCTCTCAGCTCTCTGCCACTTTGCTGTTGTGCTGCTCACCTAACTTTGTATCTTCATAGAACAAATGTGCCCAATACTGGCCGTCAATGGAGAATGGCTCTGCAACGTATGGGGACATCATTGTGAAGATCAATGAAAGTAAAACGTGTCCAGATTATGTCATTCAGAAACTACATATCACAAACGTAAGTTGATTCAAAAATATAAGACTGAGTGGAATTAGAGTGTCTATTTGAAGTCTGTAGGAATCATTGAGAGATCCTTTTTAGAGGAGAAAAGTCAGCTATCAATGGAAGATACTCTGCTGTTTTTCCCTAAGCAACATATAGTTTAAGAGAAAACTTCTTAAATGTAGGTGTCATTCCTTACAAGAAATATGAGTTAGACATGCATTTCCCAACTTAAAAGTGTATTTTCCTTAGTACTCTGGAATCTACATTTAAGAGGAAACTGTTAATATGCTGTTAAGTATGGAAAACTTAATACACTGTGATTTCCTTAGATATTTAGCTAGTTCTTTAACACAGAAATTTTACTGGTTTATGTGTATCTCAGCATAACCTTCTGCAAGTAAAATCAATGTGACTTGTAGAGCACCATTATCTACCCTTGCAATAATTGTACATGGGGGCAATTACAAATTCTGGTAATCTCAGGTGCATTTATAAACATAAATGTTTTTAAATTACCATTTGGCTATGTGTAGAATCATTAAGGCTTGTTAATTGCTCTCTTTTATATATCTGAAATCACATTAGTTGCTCTGTGTGTAATTGAGAACAAAATTTGCCATCTAAGGCTAAATGTTCCTCTCAGGTCCTTTGCGAAAATATTTCAGTGAGGGTAAATGGAGTGCAAGTCATAGCTGAAAGCATTAAGACTCAAAGAGTAAATCTGCTGAAAGATCTTCAGCAGAATAGTCAAGCAACAGGCTCCACCCATCTTGATCAATGATTACAGCTGGAAATTACTATTCTGCTATTTCATGTTGCATTAAAATCTACTCAGGAAGTAGTCTGATTAAAAGTAAGTTGTAACTTAGTGTGAAGAGAGTGAGAATATCAGGATGTTAAGAATTAACTGTTAACAAAGACATTGCTCTGTGACCACAACAATCTGACATTAGAAATGAGAGATTGCCGCAGGTTGAGGACTGGTATTTTTACAGCAGTCTGCTCTCTGTTCGGCTGACATCATATTAATATAGATAAAACTGATATTGGTTGTGGAATTTAAGCTTGGTCCCTGGCAAGAAAGTGAAGACTTCTGCAGTTATGGTGGAATAGTGATGTGTAATTACTGAAACAATGGCAAATAACTGTATGAATAACTGTGCACATCTGGATAATTTAACTTTGAGTAAGAATTTGGGGGTTATTACTGGGGAAATGCCCATATAGGCATACTAAATCTTGGCCAGTAAAAGAATGCCATCGAGATGTCTTTCTCGTTTTGTTTTACAGTCATGGTTATCAAAATGTATGTCCTCTCTTTTAATCTAGTAGCAACATATGAAAGTAGGACTCAAGACTTGACATGCTTTAAGCTTTAATCAAGTGACTTAAGAGAGTCAGTCTCATTGAAAATCATAGATTTTCTTGTATCTAATTCTAAACAGTAGAAGTCTGAATTACAGGTTTGGTTTTTGTTTTTTTTTTTAATCTGTTGTACCCTCAGCAGGCTACTCCCAGGAGACATAAGAGAATTACCAAGCGCCCTTGAAGTAAGCAGAGCTATACACTGGCCAAGTTGTTTATGAATAGAGTGGGGAGACATATTATACTCTGGATCATAGGCTAACCTGAGAAAAAAGTATTTTTAGCAACACTTTGAACCTCCTGCATGTTGTCTGTTGAGTCATTGTGTATTCCTGATTCATGGATACTTTTTAATTAAAATAGAATATGAAAGATGTTGTAACCTGAGAGACCATTTGGATTACAACATTACAGCACACTGTTTGAAACTTCTGTTTCAACATTTGATGACTGTTGCCCTTATTTTTCTTCTGCTTTGTATATCTGCACTTGATTTTGGCTATATATATATATATATATATAAAAACCCCATGCTTCACTTTGTCTAGGGAAGAGAAAGGACAGCTGGAAGAGATGTCACTCATATTCAGTTCACAAGCTGGCCAGACCATGGAGTCCCTGACGATCCGCATCTCCTTCTCAAACTCCGACGCAGAGTTAATGCTCTCAGCAACTTTTTTAGTGGCCCAATAGTGGTTCATTGCAGGTAAATAGATATATTTTTCAAAAAACTGTATTAATGTTAAATGAACATGAAGTGAAACTATTCAGAAAAGGGAGCTGGCAAAGGTATTTGGCTGATCCCAAATTTTGTGACTTGATTACCTGAGAATGAGGCAGCCAAATATCCATAAAAAGGCCTGTTTTCTGAAGGATATTCAGGTCAATAAAATCTGAGGACACACAGACTTTTTGATTTTTGAAAAGCAGCCAGATAAATGTCGGGCTACTCTGGCTATAAGCACCAGGTTTGGCAATATTGGCCTTACTTTCATTCAAAGGTATTTAAAATACAAACATCATTGTTTGTGTTGCCAATTAATTTGCACCAAGAACTGTTTTCAGTTGCTTCATGTCCCATTGTTACGCATTTTCACTTGTGCTGTCTCACTGACTGCTCCTCTCTCAGAGTGGGACTGGGAGATGCCATTCCCTCTTGACAACCAGATCCCTTTGTGCTTTGCAGTGCCGGTGTTGGGCGCACGGGGACATATATAGGAATCGACGCCATGCTGGAGGGGCTGGATGCAGAAGGCAGAGTGGATGTTTATGGCTATGTTGTGAAGCTGCGTCGGCAGCGGTGCCTCATGGTTCAAGTAGAGGTATCTCGCTAAAACTCGCGTCACTTGGAACTCTGCTTTGCTTCATCAGTATTTCTCAGAAGTGCGCTACTCAGTCTTGGGTACTGCTACAGTTCAGTTGAAGTTGATAGAAGAAAATATAGCTCTGAAAAATATTAAGAGAGAGAAAAACTTCCAACACAGTTTTTCAGTTTTACAAACTTCAACTTTTTCAGTTTAGGTTTTAAAAAAAGAAGCCAAGAACAACATTTTAGATTTGATAATCCAGCTTTTGGCATACAATTCACAAATGCAAAATTGAGCTTGCATAGTCAAACTTAATTTTCAAATTCAAAAAACTGTCTGTCTAGGTGGGATTTTCAGTTGAGTTGAGAGTACAACAAAAGTTACGGACTGATGCAATGCATGTTTTTAACTTCTCTAAGCATTTTGCATCTCTTTCAAATCTCAGTTGCATATTTCTTGAATGACATTACATTTATTTGCAGAACACTTTTCATCCAACACACTAAATGTGTTCCAAAATGTCTAATTTGGAAGCCACTCTGACTTTTAATACTTGTATTTAATGCCTATTTAATGTTAATGCTTAATATTATTAACACTAATTACATCATGGGAGTAATAGTTTCTTATAATGGTTTTAAAAAGTGGTATGATTTTTTTTTTTACTCTTTAATAACTTCCTGTTTAAACCCTTCAAATGGGAAACACCAGTCACAGTACATCCTTATCCATCAAGCACTAGTGGAATACAATCAGTATGGAGAAACAGAGGTCAGTCTCTCAGAACTGCATTCCTACCTTAACAATCTGAAAAGAAAAGATCCTCCAAGTGATCCTTCTCTGCTGGAGGCAGAGTTTCAGGTAAATAAGCATTGCATTCTAGTGCCGTTACCTCCCACTTACATTAGACTATTGTGCCTTACACAATAGTCGTGAGATAGAGATAGCATGCATGATAGATGACTTCTGTGCTATTTTATTTCTCTGGAACAGAAACAGTTTCTTTACCGTAATGAAAAAAGCTGTAAATTAATGAAATTTTATTCCTGCTTTTGATGTTGATATTTTTAACAAAGATGGGGAGCATAGAACAATTCCTATGTGCATGATTTCCTGTGCCTTTGTACATTGTATAGCAGGCATTTTTAAACTATAGTCCAGATGTAACTGAAGTTTAAAGAATTAAAGTAAGAAGTGAGGCACTGGGAGATGAAGACTGGGTGTAGGTGTCCCGAGGGGACAATGATCCCAGGAACCATTTTAACCAAACATCCTCTTTCTTTAGAGATTACCTTCCTATAAGGGGTGGCGGACACAGAACACTGGGAATCGTGAGGAAAATAAAAGCAAAAATAGGAATGCCAACATCATTCCATGTAAGTATTTTCCATGAACCTTGCCTTATTTTACCTGTTATCTTCTGTAAGAAAACCTACTAAATTTTGAAAAAATGAGGACAGTAAATTACCCTGCTGAGATGTATTTGATTAATTTTTTCAACATTATAAAATTAGACACTTCTCATAGGGTTTTAAAAAAGAAGAGATGAAAATGTGAATTATTGGGAGTGTTTAAGTTTATTTCAAATAAAGTGGCCTTTGTTCTGCAGTCTGTTGTGAAAGGACTGGCCTTTTTCTGTCTATTTTCCCCCCTGCACGTGGGGGGACAGCTCCCCTCTAATGCTATACCTGAGCAGCAGCATGGCATGATGGTGACACTTGGTCTCATGCAGATGACTTTAACCGAGTGCCGATCAGGCACGAAGATGAATGCAGTAAGGAGGGTGAACGTGATTCAGATGATTCCTCAGATGAGGACAGCGACTGTGAGGAATCAAGCAAATACATCAATGCTTCCTTCATAACTGTATGTATTTAGAGGATCCACTGTAAGTATTTCACAAGCTTTCAGCTAAAATAATATTCTAGCTTGAGCTCTTATTCTCTTACCGGCTTCACAAACAGGATAGGATTTACCTGAATAAGAGAGAAAGATCTGCCAGTCGATTGGCAAATCCATTTATAGTTTTAATCATCAAAATATTCTACATTTCACTGCAGTAATAAGATGAATCTTTTCCCCTTACATGGTCTTAGACTGTGCAATCTCAAATAATGAGACTAAACATAGAAACACGTCTTTATTGCATGTGTGTGTTATGTTTAAAACCACTAGCTTTCAGACTGGCCTCATGATAACACGTATTTCTGTTAGTGGGCATCTGCTTTATGTACAAGTTGATCCACATTAATATTTTCCCTGTTAGTGAAATCTGAGTGTAGTTATTCACATATACAAAACCCTACTAGTGAAAATTGGGGCCATTAGTTTTTTGGTATCGCATATACCTCCAAAAGAAGGAGAGCAGTTATTGCTCACTAATGAAGTAACTGATTTTAATGGAATTACTAGCTGAAGTCGATTTATCTGAATCCGTTAAAATGCTGCACGGTTAGGATATCTATTCAGAGTAAATGTATTTTTACTTTTGGGTAGCTCAGTGTGAACTGACTGGTGCATCAACTTTTATTTTATTATTAAAAATTTCTTTTATAGGGTTACTGGGGTCCGAAAGCCATGATTGCAACACAGGGACCACTGCAGGAAACTATCTCTGACTTCTGGCAAATGGTCTTCCAAAGAAAAGTCAAAGTCGTCGTTATGCTGACAGACCTGAAAGAAGGAGATCAGGTGAGGGCATCATCTTCACACTGACATGTTAAGGGTCCTCTATATGCAAAGAAAACACTGTGCTGCACCCTCTCATTCCCTTCCTCCAGTTAAGCGTGTTTCATAGGATGAGGAATTTGGATTTCCAATATAATTTGTGTTATTATTTACCTTTTTAATTTACTTTCTAATGCATTTTTGAGGGGAAGAGTGTATGATGCTATATTTTAAAATACAATGACACCCCTACTACTTTTAAAGTCAATACATTCTGTAAGTGCATGTGGAAGATAAAATAAAAGGATGTTTGAATGGTAAGCACTGACTTGTACTTTTATCCAATATAGGAACACTGTGCACAGTACTGGGGAGAAGGAAAACAAACGTATGATGGCATAGAGGTTCAAATGACAGATGTCAGCTGTTGTCCCAGCTATACCGTACGTGCATTTGATGTTACACATCTGAAGGTAAGAGTTTCTTTACAAATTCCAAAAGGAAGTTTTAAATTTGTTTCCCTGCTATAAACTTAGCCTAAAGAAAGAGAAGGGGCAGTTCCAACTGCACTTACCTCCTGCTCTAAGAAATGGAAATATTTTTCTGTTCCAGACCAGCAGCCAATCATGATAAATGCTGTAAGTTAGCTCAAATTTCCCATTTAGTGAATTGCTGGTAATGGTGAAATGGTGGTAGTGGAGTCTCAGGAGGTCAGCTGTCTTTTGTACCTTGAGCAACACTTGGATGTCTACCTACCTCATATTCATGAGACAGAGCTCACATCACCATGCAGTTCCTCAGGAAAATAATTTTTCTTTTGTATATCAGCTGCAATAGATGTACTACGTAAATCTTTATTTTAACCTGAACATTGACTACATCTCCACTGCTGTTTTTCAGACAAAAGAAACACAGAAGGTGTATCAGTATCAGTATCACAAGTGGAGTGGCTTGGATGTTCCAGAAAACCCCAAAGATTTAGTCAGCATGATTCTCAACCTTAAACAAAAAGTCCCAGCCAGACCAGTCACTGGTGACAACAGGAGTACCCGCAGTGTCCCGCTTGTCGTCCACTGCCGGTGGGTCTGAATTCAGCACATACCTTAACCTAGCTCTAAGTTCTGGATATACGTAGCAACCACAATTTTGGCATGCCTACCTTTTCCCACAAGCCTTTCCATGTGTCTGGAGACTCAGTTCTCCCTAGAGGATTCCTTGAATTGCTCAAGCTTGACCTTTTTGATTGCAGTGTTGAAAAGTGAGCGCACTTCTCTTTGGCAAGCGTGGCGTGGAGTTAGGTGGTCAGAACTATCTGCTCTTGCCTGGTACATATTTTGAGAAGAAATGCTAGGCCAGAGTGCTCTTGTAGCATACTACTAAAGAGGATCCAGCAGCAGAGCTTTTAGGTTCATCTCTCGCTCTAGTACATAAGCCCACTTTTTAGGGCTGTTTCCAGGAATAGCCTTGCATACCATCTAAAAGAGAGAATAATCCTGCTAACAGTTGTTGAGACTCTAAGTCTGAAGCTTCTAATTTCTCTCTTACCCCTTAAGTGACCACATGAGATCCAGGTAACCTCTAGATAAACTATGTCTTGTGTGTCCTACATATATTCTTAATTATAACAATTTCAGTTCAGTAAAAAATGTTTTGGAAATGTATTTCATTATGTAGACTTTGAAATAAATCTAACATTTAGTCAGAGGACTTGCTGATTTTACATTTTAAATTTACGTGTACATTTTACATCATCTTCTAGTGATGGATCACAACAGACTGGTGTATTTTGTGCTTTAATGACCCTCTTGGAAAGTGCAGAAATAGAAGAAGTAATAGATGTTTTCCAAGTTGTAAAAGCTCTTCGTCGCACCAGGCTGGGAGTGGTCTCCACCTTAGTAAGTAAATCTTGTGAATTACTGGAAAAAATTATGAGATTAAATATCATGGTCACTAATACCCTTGTGACCTTATGCATCATTTCTGCACAGGGAACACTAATTCTAATCAAGATATTCACAGCCACTCACCACTACTTGGGAATTGGCCGTTACTGATAAGAATGAAGGAGTCTGTGAGATATCCAGAGCTGCAATTCTGTAACAACTTTGTGGAAGGGTGCATATCATAAAATTACAAATTGCATAAATTGATGTTCCTACCGTTGCTTCAGGGATGTACGTGCACAGTGTCCCTTAACTTCTGCAGAGTTAGGAGGCTAACTGCATTTCACAGGCTAGCAGCCATCGACTTGTTTTGTTTAAATTGCTCCAGACGAATTGTCTCTTTGTGACATACAGTGTGCATTTACTAACAAACTAGATAGACCTAGGTGTCATCGATATGGGGTAGGTTATTAGATGATTTTCCTAGACTCCTTACAATATGTGTTGTTTACAACTTAGGTACTCTAAAAAACATATTTTTGGGACTTTGTGCACCAAGAGGGTACTGGGTGACTCAGCTTGGAACATCTGATGCAGGCAGTTACAGAGACATTACATACACATGAAATCAGAATAAACCGTAGAAGCAACACTCTGCATGCCAAAAACTGTGGAAGCTGCTTCATATACAGTTTTGCATGTTCAACTACAAGTTACATTTCTAAAATTTAAGAAAACAGAGAAAGAATGGGTTTATTTTTGGGCTCTGAGCTTTCCATTCATACTAACTTCTTCTCTTTGTATTAAAGGAACATTACCAATTTCTGTACGACACCATTGCCAGTACCTACCCTGCAAAGAATGGACAAATAAAGAAGAACAGCCAGCAGGAAGATAAAGTTGAATTTTGCAGTGAAGTAGAAAAAACAGATCAGGAAACTGATCTGATCACTATTGATCCTACCCCATCAACGCCAGAGGCAAATGAGCCTTTTGAAGTATGTAATGATTCTATGGCTGCAGATAGCACTAAGGGAACAGAAAGCTCTGCAAACGGCCCCACAACTCCAGTTCTAACTTAGAGGCTATACTAAAAAAAAAGTGCTGCGTCATGTGCAAAAAAATCTTAAAAAAAATAAGAAAGTATAAGATTTCTTCCTCATTTACATCATGTGGCAATTCCAAGGAATTCAGACTTAGAGAGAATCTTTAAGTCCTCCCATATCGATGTGGAATAGAAATCTTTGCATTTTTCTAACTTGCCTCAAGGTGTCCTTGTTGCTTCACATATATTAATCTGAGCTTTCAATGTTAGACTCAAAGAAGAGTTTGGAGATTGGCATTTGAATGATTGCAATGATTCCGATAGAAAACGCATTCTGTTTACTCTTAGAGCTTAAAGTACTGCCTGCTTGCATATCTATTTCTTACGCTTACTGTTATTTAAAGGGACTGCTTCCATTAATGCATCTGACCTGTTTTCAGAATTGGAAAATACTTAGATGCTTTTCCTCCAAACCTTGTAGATTTTAATTGGTACAGGATTTTTTTTTTTTTCATTATGAGGTTTTGTAAGTTACAGTTGTGATGTTTTTACTATTTCTTGATGGATTTTAGCCTGATGATTTTAGAACAAATAAAAAAGATAATTAAGAGTTGTCAGGGTGGAAATTATTTTGTTCTGTTGGACTTTGCAAACTGATCATTTTCTTCTAAATGCACAAAATATTGTGCTATCCCATACATGGATAAAGTGTACAAATTTCAGTAGGAAAACACACAATTTAATTTTTATGAAACTGTGTGTGAACCCCGATGAGTGTCATGATTCTCTCATTACAGAGGAAGGAAACTTAATTTTTCTTTTGCTTGAAGTCATTAAAGTCACTCCACAGATTCAGTGCTCCTTGTTTATCACTGCATACTCCTAGTCTCTCTTTACAAAACATAATTGAAAATACTTAGAGAGCCATGTAAACAACATGTACAGTCACACTTGTTTAAAACATTAATTTAATTTTGCTGTTACTCTAGATCAAATATTTCATTTGCAATTATCAGCTCAGACAAGTGCTGCCTGGCAGTCTTGCTTGAATAACTGACAGCAAACAGTCACAGAGGCCATGGGATTCCCCTGGACTGTCAGCTGAACTGCCTTTTCAGCTGAAGTTGAGTTAGGTGATAGACTAACAAAGCAGAGGGGGTCACCTGTGGAGAAAAAGCTCTTGAGACTAAATATGAAGATAATCTAAAAAAAATTGTAGTCCCAAAGCCTGTTGGCTATTTTTAGAGGAACATGTCAAAATTGCTAGTTTAGCATACCTTTGAAGATCAAAAGGTTAAAGACCCTTGGATACAGATTGACTCACTGCTGGTGCTCATTGGATGACACAGAACAATTAATTTCTTTTTCTTCTTCTGAGATTTCGCCACTGTAAAGCCTCTCGAGCTAGTTCAGGTAGTAAAATAAAGAGGTCAGTACAGCTACCTATTGTAAGAGTGTGGAGACAGAGACTAGTCATGCTTTTAGGAATAACTGAAAATGTTTCCCAAATCAAAAATTAGGCCCAAATTTTCATTTTGTGTGAATCTGAGGCCACTCATACACTTCAATTCCTTGAAAAATGGTTCTGCAGCTTTTTAAGCTCCTGCAGCACCTGGGCTGTAAAAATTCTGGAGGATTTTGTTTTGCTTAAATGGTTTTCTGGAATGATTGCAATGTTGGTTTTACTGCATGTTTTTTAAAAAAATGCATGCCAGGTTAACACTTGATTTGTGCATGTATTTTGAAAGAAAAGTCCTGAACTATGTTAAATTTTGCCTCATGTATGTCTTCATTTTCAACCTCATCTGAGAAAGAGAGCCTTACGTTAAAACTGCCCTAGAGTAAGCCCCTTTTAGAGTAAAGTTCCTTATAGTCACAAGGGGATAAACTGAGCTCTTGGCTTTTAATTATTTTCAAATTAAGTAACATTTCGTACAATTAAACCTCATTAACTCTCAGCATGACAATTGAGGGAGCCTGTCTTAACACAGCTTAGAAGTTCTGATTGCTTCTAGGAGCTCTCTATGGATGTACCAGGGATGATTTCTTGCTTTCTCTATTGTCATTTGAATTTCAAAAATCCACGAGGTGGTGACACAG
Organism: Gavia stellata; assembly: GCF_030936135.1. Taxonomy (NCBI): domain Eukaryota; kingdom Metazoa; phylum Chordata; class Aves; order Gaviiformes; family Gaviidae; genus Gavia; species Gavia stellata. Next base: position 11,471,008 of record NC_082603.1, read on the forward strand.
AACTTGTAGAGAAGGTTGTTATGCTGGGTGCTCCATGGTCACTTGGCTTATTCACTTGTAGGCTTAATTTTGTGTCTCCCAGGGACACAGTGAAGCATATTACAGCTGAGGCATGAAGCCCAAGCTAATAAGCTCGACTAGAAAACTGCTCTGGCTTTGTTAGATCAAGAACAACATTGTAGCAGACTGGAGACTTGGCACAGCCTAAAAGCTGAGAAACGAACATGCAAAGTAAGATGCAAAATGTTTATTTTCTCAAGTAGAGCTAAGCTGCACAAAGACTTCTAACCACTGCCTCAAGCTAAAAGTTAGCTGTTGTTCGAAAGCATTTTATAATCTGAAGTCCAGGATAAAAATAACTAAGGAACAGACCAGCGGGGAGAGGACTTTGAGCAACAAACGAGGATAATCAAGGCCTTATGTGACCAAAGGGACTGGATTTCTCCCATAATTTGCTGGGTAGAAGCGGATCGAAAAGTGCGTTTGGAAAAGCGACAGTGCTGTGTTAGCAGAGTCCCGTGTGGGAAGATGGGGGAGAGGAAGGATCCCAGAGACTCCACAAGATTCTGCTTGCTCAGGTAACTGCAGTGGGCAATGAACTGTGTGTTTGCTTTTGTTCAGATTTTTATAGGTTCCTTGTGCTCTGTAATGAACAAGGTAGTTATATTAAAATCTTTTGCAGAGACCGTACATTATGAATACCAGCCACGTCGTGATTCTTGAGATAAATGTTACACAACACAAAAAGCGGCCAGCGCACTGAGCCGTGGCAGTCAGGGATGCCATTCAAGGACATGACAAAAGCCCTGTTGCTTTCTTGCACCGCAGCTTCCACTGCTGCGTTTGGGCTCTCGCAGGATATGTTTGTGCCTGCTCCTTTTCCCACCCGTACGTGCAGCTGGTGTCCATGGTGTCCATGTCCTCTCCACTTCTGCGCTGGCTGACACCTTCAGAGCCCGCAGCCCCCAGTGGCAGCTGTCTTCCCGCTGGGGAAGAGAGCACTTTCTTCCCCTTGCCCTAAACTGACCTGCTGGGAAGGAGCTGGTGGCCATAGGCAGGAGCCCGAGGGGCTGGAGCAGGCCGGGAGGGTCCCCACCTGCCCCTGCACCCCCTCTCACTGCTACCGTTAGGACATCGCCTCTGGGGGGGATGTTTGCCGGAGGAGTGAAGAAAGCAGTGGGTTTCAAGCTTTGCTGCAAAACTGGAAACCTAAGTTAAATCTTCCATGAGAGGCACAAGCAGAGCTGGATAGCCAGCCTGTGATGCATGGCAGTGTTGAAGCTAGGAGCTACAAAGAGAAGTAAAATGCTAACATCACAAGCCATTTGTTTGTGTGAGATGGTGAAGAAAGTAAGAAAGAATAGTGGCTCAAGACAGGTGTCTCATTAAGCTGGAAATTATATCCTTTATTTAACATTCTTCAGAAAAACTCTCCAGTAGCAATGCTTAGCTTTTCGACAAGGCATCTTGCTTTTGTAAAGGCCCAGTTTTTTTGACATTGTACATTCTCCAGATTGCCTCTCAAAGAATATCAGAAATTCCCTGAGGGCTCTACACAGCTATTTTTCCATACATAAAGCAACTGTTTGCCAAGAACCAGCGTGCTGTGTTTTAGACCAGGAAAAACCAAAATAGAAGAAAAGGAAAGTTTCTGTATGCATCAGCTCTACTTCAGAAAAAAGGTAAGTCTTCTGAAGAGGAACAGAATCCAATAATTTTAAAGGTACAGCAAGGTAAAAAGAATTTTTTTTTACAAAAGCTTTGTAAGTCAATCTTTCTTTTCAATGCAAATGAAAGGAAGATGATGACTACAAAAGTACTAAGCAAGTTTATACTAAAAGATCTCCTTTCTAGGGACAACAAAATAATTATTTAGGAAGGATACTTAGTACAAGTTATTGTAAAATATTAGTCTCATTATTTTAACCCTAGTGAAAACCAGGATTTTATTAAATAGTTATGTCCTCAGATTCAGGATTGTCAGCCTCAGCAATGCATAATGTTACTGAATTTTTGAAATTAACATCATAAACCTTTTTCAGAGGAATAGGCGTATAACTATTTACAGCTGGGTTGCCTCTTGAATCCCACAGCTGCACACCATCGAGACTGGCAGTACTGATGTAGTCATAAGTGTGACTGTCTAACATGCAGAGGAAAAAATAAAAAGGAAGTTTACTTTGGACCAGTTTTAGCACTCAGCATCAAATTTTTGATTTTGGAGATGAAACCTCATGATAGCCTGACCTTGCCTGGCAATTAGCTGAGACCCAGAGGTCGCACACATCAGTACTCTGTAGAGTCGAGTCCTTGGGGTGGACCTGGTGTATTTTCAGAGCTTACCCACCAGGCTGTGCTGAAACTCTTCAAATGCCTCTTGCTCTGTTCAGAGCGCTACTGCAATGCATCCAGCTCGCTCCATTTCAGTAACGCAGAGCCATCTGAGGTAACGAAGATGACATTTGTTTATACAGCACTGCAGAGACTGTGTCTATCCAAGACCAAGCACTAGTTCAGAGACCGAGAGAGCGTGCGCGTGTGTGTGTGAGCCTGAAGTGTGAGATCACATTCCCAACCAGAAATCAATGAGTTGTTGACTTGGCAGCTGCTCAGCATAAAAAAAGAAAAATAGGAGAAACAGGGATGACGTGGTGCTCCTGTGCTAATTTTTTTGTGGGGCAATGCAGCACTGTGACAGTATTGGATTGTGTGGCTGATGGGCTTCATAAGAGTGGTTTTCAAAAATGAATTTGCAAAGAATAAACTACAGATGAGGTACGGGAGACTGTATGCATACAGAGCACTCGCGTTGTCACAGACTAAATCAGTGGTGGTATCAGTGGCTACTAAAAAAGTTATTTGTCAACAATAGAAGCCAGTGTGCATGTTCTTCAACTGCAGAGAAAAATGGTAAAAAAAAAATGACAATAGAAAGTTATCACTGGAAGGTGGAGTTCTTGCCAAATGCAGACATTTGGCAAGAAGTGTCAGTTTTGATTATTTTTTTTTTTTAAGAAAGAAATAATGAATCATTTTCATCCTATTTTATTGATGTTAATATGGCATTTTGAGAATAACAATATCTTGTTCTAAGTTTAGCACCGTACTTCCTTTTACTCCTGCTCTTTTCTGAAATATTTAAATATATTATTTTTAATATATCATTATGTCATTGAAACCACTTCAAGACTAAAACAGTTCAGTATCATTAAATGTTTCCTTTTTCTATGCCCCTTTCTTAATATAATTTCTATTCAGCAATAAAATGAAATTCTAATTTCATGTATTGATTTAGCATAAATAAAATTCTCACAGAACAGGCATTCAATTTCTTAAATGGCATTAATAAATTATTTCATAGAGAGTTATGTCTCCTTCCAAAAAAAGCAAGGCATTTCCACTACCAAATAACGCCTTGCCCCGCTCTGGTCATAGCGGCAAGACTCCTTCTGTGGCCGTGGGGTGCAGGCAGGGACTCTCATCTCCACAGTCCAATTAGTCGAAGTCTCTGCCTTTTCCTTTTGCAGCTCTTGCTTCAGTTACTGAACAGTGGCCTCTTCTTGTTTGAACATTTAGATCAACTTTCTAGGTTTCCTCCTTATTTGGGATATTCAGCATTTCACTGACTTGAAGAGCTATCTGTTTTCTGCAACAGCCTTCCTTTGCCATCCCAGTCCCTATTCCCATCCTCCCTGTCCCTTTCCCCCCTGTCCTGAGTGCCAGGAAGCAGCAAGAGCCAGCTGCCCTGCCAGGGCAGCGGAGCCCAGCTCGAGGGTGAAGCAAGGCAGGCAGGGGAGGGATAGCACCCACATGGGCACAGTCCCACTGTGCGCAAATAAGGTGAGCAGAGCAGGTCTGGTGACAGTAGCCAGCATCAGACAGCAGTCGACTGCTCGCCAGGCAAGTGCAAAGCGATGAAGCAGGCCTGAGGCCAAGGAGTCACGGTGGTGAGTCAGGCTCAGCCACGAGTATGGGCAGGTGCAGGTAGACCTGCACAGCAAGTCTAACCAGCGCTCCTTACCTTAATGCCTCTTGTTTCTTGGTCTGTGTCAAGATACAAGTTTCTGTTGCATCTTCTTTTCTGATGGTCTTGGACTCCACTTTGGAGTTGCTGGTTGTGCAAAGTGCCCATGCTGCCTGGCTAGACATTGCAGAGGTTGATTACTTATCATAGCATGGCATTTGTTGGAGCCTGTGACATAGTGACTCATGAAGACCTCATACCAGGTTGGTAAGGCAGGAGATGTCAGCACAGCATCTCAGCAGCTGAGCTGTTGCATCACAGTGCATGATTCCATGGGCTCTGCTTTATCTGAAGACTGCTGATGTTTTAGGTCTTATATGTTTAGATGATAGGAAAACCATTGACCCTTGTAAAATCAAAGCCACAGGCTGTGTGCCAACTGAATATTTGGACTAAAACTTGAAACTTTATTGATAAAAAGTATTCATTTATGATGATCTGTGCAGAATTTAGAGTTAAGAGTTAAATATATAGAGGTGAGAGAAAAGCAAGTTAGCTGGGTTCATTAACTTACAGATAGGACACTCATGCATATTTTCATTCAAGGCCCATTTCTACTCTGTGAACTACGTCTGCATCATCTTCTGCATCCCAAGTGAATCCTCCCGTCATCTGGTCAGCTGAGGTTTTGTTTTGAAAGTTCATCTTAGATAAGATAGGAAAGAAATAGCCACAAACCAGGTATCTTGCACTCAACATACCCATCTTGCAAGAACAGTTTTCTGACAGCATTTTGTGAGAGTCACGGTTTCAAGTTTGCTAATTTTGAATTCCTAATTCAGTAATCCTTGAAGTCATGAACTGTGCACTGCTGCACAGAAATGTATTAACAAGCACCACATCTAGTTTTCTGGTCTCTTGTTGAAGGACAAAGCTATATAATGTGCTATATAATTGCTGTTGTTTTCTGAGAGAGCTGTCTCTCTCTTTTTGTTTTTAACAAATGAGAGAGTTGGGATACCACTTACTCCTCCTTTTTTTCTCACCTCTGCCCAAACAAGGAGGAAAAGGTTCCTTGTCCCAATAGGTGTATGTGTCCAGACAGCATCACAACTCATGACAGGCTACAGTATAAAGAGGTGGTTAAGTTTTGGCTACAGTAATTTTTTGGTCTTAGCCATTTTGAGTTTTAAAGACCTTGAAGCCTAGGCCACTGTTCTAGTCTAATACATAGGTGACAGGCATGATTACGAACTGACGATGTGCGTGAAACGATGGTCTCAGTCCTATTCATATGGGAAAAGTCTGTTTCACTGTTAGGGCAATACCAGCGCTCTGCAAATTAAACTGCTTGCTATACATACAAATGGACAAAATGAATGTAGATTGGCTTCAAGAATATCAGGGCCCGTTGAATAGGTTTTGTATACTTGTAAATGTCGTCTTTGGTGCATACACTCCATAGCCTTCCTGTAGGCTCCTCTTCATAGTGAGGAGCTTCATTAAGCCAAAACAGCAGGCATGAAGCCAGCAGTGGTGCTAGCTGCATGACAGGACGCTTCTAGCCGAAGGCACTCTTGGGGAAGGAGTAAGGCAGCTTGGACTGAGATGGCCCCACACTCATGTACTCTTTTTATAAACAAATGCTCCGGTGTCATCAAATGAATGTTATTCAGTAGCCATTTCAATCTCTTCTCCCTTTTCTCCTCCAAAGTGTCTGGGTGGAGCAGGTGGGTATGTTTTTCATTATCTTTACGGAATTTTCTTTTGCTTTGGTTCCTTTCTGCATTACATTTTTTTAAATTGCATCCAGCACTCTATTAACTTAACTTCAAGCTTTTGCTTGTAGCTAAAAATATAAATAAATCAAGAGTTTGTTTCGTTTAATTCCTGGTGCTGTGATTTTTTTCATCCAGCTGTCATTATGAATTAGTCATTTCTTTGCTCAAAACCATCAAGTACAACAGCATCCAAGGTAAACACTTCAATAAATCAACTTTGATAAATTAAATAGTTATAACTTCAAGAATCTAAGATAAATAGGAAGGAGAGAATATTTTTATAAGGTTTATTCAAGTTTCCTTGGCAAGAGCTTGATCTACAGTAGACATCCCAGCCAGTACTTTCCCCTGCAAGCTGACACTCTTGGCTGAGAGACATCACAAACACAAACGAGTGACCGTGTGATGGTAACTGCTCTGAACAGCTACAACTGTGTGCCGATGGCTCCTCTGAAGTGGTTCACAGGCAGAGATCACATATAAAGGGCTGTTAGAAGGTAGCAGGAGTAACCCATTCGAGAAGCTAGAACGGGATATGCCTCCATGGCAGGGAAGTGGGCTGTATGCAAGAAATAAATGCAGGTGTCTGGCTGTTCTGCTGGACTTCTAAATTGGAAAACGGCACACCAGATTTAGTGAGGAAGGTATTTTTTTTTTTTAGTCAATTATATAATTTTATAGCAGCATTTAAGGGAAAAATTGCAGCGTGCACTAATAATTTCTATGGCAAGTTAATAAAATCATGTGATAGGAAGGAACACATTCACTACCTTTGCTCCCTTGTACTGGTTCCCTACCTCTTGTCCTGTAAAACTGAAGCATACATATTCTGTAAGGCTGCCCCTGATTCCTCAAATGATCAAGGCAGCTTCCTCATAGAGGACTGAACTATGCAGGGCCAGCAGTACATGTTATAACAAATATCTGAGCATCTATTCTTTATCAAGGACTAAGGAGAGCAGACAGTTATATTAAAGAAGAAAAGAGAAAATTTTCCTGCTATGATTACTTTGAGGTAAAGGACGAGCCCAGTGTGTCAGAGTTCAGCACTGGAAAGGAGAGCTCTGGAAACTGAGGATGTCTTTTTCTGTCCAAAGAGGGGATGCTGTGACAGTAAGTGTGTCATCTTAGTCCTTTGTTAAAGAGCATTTCTGATGACGTTAACCAGACTTTGGAGGGCAGCTGTTATAAAGTGCAGCTCAAGAAACTGTGCCGCCTCAAGGCCTTGGAGCAGCCTTTTTACTTTCATGTCTTGGCTAATGAATAGACTGCCCTTTGGCATCTGTTATATAAGCCAAGAGCTTTTTAAGCCCAATGCATTTCACATTCTCTTGAAAAAACAAAATTTTTGACCCAATGGGATAATGTGTAAGCAATTCCCTGAGTTATAGCCTTCCCTGAGTTTGCCCAGTATGCATTTTTACTCCACAAAGCACATTATGAGCATGGGGAAAGCAGTTGCATGGACAAACTGCTTTTGCAATGTTGCTTACAAGTGTCCAGTGATGTCAATATGATCACACCATTCTTCTGAGCCAGGGCTCTGTCCTAGATCAACTGAAATTAGTGGGATTATTTCCAATGATTTTGCTGTATAGTAAGTTGGGGCTTAAATAAGAGAAGCAAGTATGAATAGATTACATTCAATATTTTTTTTTTTTTGCCCTTCAGTACCATAGATACTGACGCTCACAAATACTGCCTCTACGCAGAAAGTTTCCCTCCTGTAATAAGCTCTTTCTTCTCCCCCAAAACAAGGGGAAAACAGAGGTCATCTACATAAAAATGTGCATTTGGCACACTGCTATGCCTTGAAACAATTCAGTTCTTGGATTCTGCTGCCCTGTAAATGGAACACAGCACAGGGTCGATTTGTGGTGGACTCAGTATGAACTTTCACATTCTGCTTCTTTAAGAAAAAAAAGGTACAAATAATAATCTGTTTTAAGTTTTACCTGGAGCCTACTGTTAAATTGGTCTTCAGCCAATGGCAATCTAAGATTATGCTTTCCTGCTAATTTGGTTCAGTGATAAGATCCCTGCTAGCAGTATATAGTAGGGAAGCTGTACGTGGTTAGCCTTGATTCCTTGGCAAACAGGCACGCAATTTCAACAGCAAGTGGGAAATTCCTATTGACCTGGTTATACCATTTTTCAGAGTTTTACACCCGTTTCTTTTTCAAATGCTCTCTTCCTCTCCATCAGTTGTTTCTTGGGGTGTTTTTATGCGTGTAAAAGATTAAGGCAAGAGGCAACATGAATGTGCTCTTAGAAGTGGCTTCTGTTACATCAAGATTCAGTCCAGTAGATTAAAAATTGGCATGTAATAAAAAAACCCCCTCAAAACCATCATCACAGATACAACTTCTGCTACCTCATGGTTTATTTTTGGATGGGGCCAATTACATGAGCATAGTTGGAGGACACACAAGTACCTGTTACAGTGTCAGAGTTAAGCAACAGGGAAGTGTAATTAAATGTGCTGTTCTGGTGGGCTTGAAACCTATTTGAAATCAAGCAAACCATTGAGCTTTTCAGCAGATTTGGCACTCTACTCTCAGAAGAGGTCCAGTACTGGGACAGCAGCCATATTTCACTGCCACTCCTGACTGAGGTGCATTGACAGAGACATGTGTGAGAGTTTACATAGGGTCCACTTGCATCAAACCTTGCTCTGGCCAGGATTAATCTCTCATTTTTATGAGCACTAAATTTCACCAACATTTACCACCAAATTAAAAAAACTAACAAAGGCGTATTACTAAAGCAAATAGACTTTGCTTTTTCTGTGTAAATAAACTGGAGTCTTACTTAATCTTTGTCGCCTTGGATGAGGAGAACATGGTATTAGGTCCCAAATCTTTCATGGCCTCCCGGAGGTACCTGAAATTAATGCTTTGAGAGGAAAATGGAAGTCACAAGTCACACGTTGGTTTGCAGGTGCTTTTTATCTCCCATGTAACTAGGGAAAAACTGTCAAAAGCTTGAACATTTTTAAGAGTCTCTGTACAATGTATGTTCACTGAAATGCGGGTATCTGAAGGTATCGTACAGTGGAGCGCAGCATAGGAGCTCCTCAGCTAATGCTGAGCCAGTGAGCTTGGAGCCATGAATCAGAGGCAGCGTAGCAATGTTATTCCAGCAGTTGCATCATAATTAATTAGCCTGGCTGAGAGGCAGGACAGATTTGCCTGGGCAGACTGCAAAGACAGGGCAGCTATAGTGCCTGGTACCTGAGCGAGTTTATTTGGAGCAATATGGAAGTGCTGTCAGTGCTGAGAAAATTGTACTGACTTAAGTGGGTGCCAGATCACACTGTTTGTTAGATCAGTTGTCTCAAAGACACATGCACAAGGCTGTATCTAAATCAAATAGTTTTGTTCCTATGCTTTTCCTTTTTCTTGTATCTTCAAGAGAAGCAAGAGTCAGAGTATATGCTTGCTTGAAAAGTCATTCTCTATGAATTCAGCAAAAAAGGTTAAGTTGTAGTAAAGCAGTTCCCTTTCCCATCTCATATGCACGTACAAATATTAAGAATAGAAATAGAAGTAGGAACACATAGATATGTATCAAAGTTTCAAAGCAGAGATGTCCTCTAAGATTGATCCGTACACTCACTAATCTGTAATAATTAGATTTTACTTTAGTAGAATCCTTTAAATGAATGTTCGGCAAACATCTGCATTTTATTTCTGAAGTCCAGGTAGCTAAGTAATAGTTAAGCGTATAAACTTACATGCATTAGCTTCCAGGAGAAAGGAATTTGGGAACATAACCTGATGTTAAGACCTTTCCAGGTAATATGAGCCTTTCATCTAATGGGGCTCTTTTGGATCAGAGCCGTTATTGCCAGGCACTGTAACTCCAGCTTTGAGGAAAGAAGACTAACCTGGAGAGATGTATACCCACCAGGGAACACTGATGGAGGCTTAGCTCCTTCCTCTGCCTTAGACTTCCTGTGCGATTCTGGGCAAGTCCCTCTGGGAAATAGGGCACAAAGGCTATTTGGAAAGTGAGGAATATACTACTTTGAAATACTGTTAAGTTATTGTGAGATAAAAAAGCATTGAAAGACTGTGACGTTATCTTCAGTAACGGGGAACAAACAAGCATTTTAGAAAAAACAATACTGTTATGTGGCTTGTTTTTATGGGAATCAAAGAGGAAGCAGGACATAAATGAAAGTAAGAGAAAGTGGTTTATATACACATACCTGTAACCGATGGGATGAGTAAAGAAGAGTTGCTCTGGCAGGCTAATCCCTGCTCATCTCCTTTACATTGTACAGTTATATCTTGATCCTGCAACAAAGTCTGTGTTTCACAGGAGAGATTTCTCTATAGCTATATATGCCACGCAGCTGCTGCTGTATCATAAAGTACTCAGGGCTAGATGCTGCAGTAGTATGGCGGAGTGAATACAGAATAGGAATTAGGACTTTCAGAGCTATCCATTAAATTTACATGTCTGTTTCAATTCAGTTAATGGAATAAAAACCCAAGACTGATGACCTCAATCAGGAATCTCTGGAGAAATACAAGGTAAAATTCAGGTAGCTCAGAAAGTAGCAGATAATGTCCACATTTTTATGTGCAAAACTGTGCTGTACACATTCTGTGTTAAAAAAAAAAAAAGAAAAACCCAAACACTTTTACAAGAAGCAACACTAATGGGGAGACATGTTAACAGGAGTGCTGATTCATATCATTAATATGGGCAGGCAGGAACTGTGGAGAGTGAAAGAGCTGTTGGAACATGCTTTTCTTGAGAACACACCTAAATTAAGAGGCTGTCAGAGACATGTGTTTCATAGTGTTGGCAACCCAGGTGTAACAAATTTCCAAGATGACTATTAGTGAGTACTAACAGCTAAAAAAGCATTTCTAATTTCTTGATGAATATGGAGACTTAAGTGTCAAGAGGAACAGGGGACTGTAAGCAGAAGTGAAGGTCAGTTGGGATACACGTGCAAAGTAATGCCTATTAGCAGGGAAAACATAAATGACTTCCAGACATGATGGGGTTCAAATCAAGTGATTTGATTTAAGAAAAAGAATGAGGAATGGAGAGAGTGGAAAGATCATCTCATACTTTCTTAGTCCAGAATTTTTTTGCTTTCCATGTCAGGCTTTTTGTCTTGAACAGTGGATCTTTGATCTGGTTTGGTACAGCAATTTCTATCTTCCTGTATTTGCTTTTCTTTTGATATATTTTAGAATAATATTAATGGCACTGGGAAAAACCACACACACCTTCTTACTATTTTTCTTTTCTGAATGTTACATTGTTTTTCATTATGGAACAGTTTCTTACTGTAATGGAACCAAAGAGATGATAGGATTTTCTTTCCCGAATGTGATTGATCAATGCCTGAGAAAATTACTTTTTTATTTCACTTGTGCCGCTTTGCAGAACAGAAGCAGGAATTAAGCATGATTTTCAAGAATTTTTGTCAACTTTACTACTCTGCTCCTTTCAGTTAGTGACCAATGACCTGCAGTGGTAGAACACTTAGGCACAAAACATAAAGGAACCTAGATCTTTGTGCATTTTTAATAAATTTAGGTATGTTGCTAGTAAAACATTCATTTGCTTCATGTTTGGTTTTTTTTTCTTCTCTTTTTTTTCACCTGGAAGTTCTCTCTGAATTTTAAGTAAGTGTTGAAGAGAAAAGGTAGAACTTTTGATGCCAAACATTAAGACAGGGTTCAAGGATGTATATTTTACCTGTTGACTTATTATTGGCAATGTTTATTATGAAAAGTTTAACATGGCACTCAGTTTGGCTACTTTCTTTTCAAGAGGCAGCCCCGCTCCCAGCTGCACCTATAGCATCTAAAGATATGAGATTCGTGCTACTGATTTTTGAAAAATATTTTCTTGCATGTTAAAGTAGTATTTTCGCTGATAATTATAAAGTGCTGACCCATTCACAAAGCAGGGCATCAAGGCCAGTGAAAATGGTGATGCTCAGACCTCGAAAATGGAAGGTCCCCAGACCACATCTGAAATACCTGGAGTGCTTTTTCCAGAAAACACTCTGTAAATCAATGGTGCTGGTACCAGAACTCTGGCCAGCCAGGTGCTTCAGGTAATGTATCTCCGTGTTAATCAGGCTTGAATGCTGGTGGGTTTTTTGTAGGTTTTTTTTTTTTCTTTTACAATCATTCTGTACTCCACACTTATGTAATTCTAGAAGTTTTATTGATTTATGAATCTGATTTATAATGTTAATTAAAATTATGTCTGGGAACACTTTGGAAATGCATGTTATTTAGGACCTGTGTGAAAAACTTCTGAAGGACAAGGGAACATTCATTCCCATGAGTTTTCCACCTGTCTTTCACGTGATGGCTTGCAATTTGCAATAAATTTCTGTAGGTATTTGAGCAATACTTGGAATCTGTATCTGTGTGTTTTCTGGGGAAGAGATGGCATCAGAAATGAAATTACAATCTACTGTGTGTCTCTGACCACTTAAATAAAAATAATTTGCTAATGTTGTCTCAGCTAGATCAACAGTAGAAGACTTCTGGGTCCCAATCTTTCCTCTAATATATTTTCTAGATAACGTTTGTCATGAGTGACTATTTCTGGTGTCCATGCCAGGCTTGCAGAACCTCATGATCCCATGGCTATTCTTTTAGATGTATGCACAAATCATGGTGTGACAGGAAAACCTTATTTTCTGCCCTAGGATACAGTTTTATGCTGTGTCTGCCCTGCCCATCTCACAGAAGCTTTCTTCAAAAAAAATGCCTTTGCTATTCAAGGTGTTTTGAGCTTGAACTGCTGTTGGGCACAGCAAGAATAACCAGCTGGAAAAGGAGGCAAAAGGCAGGCAGAGTAGTGGCTGCAGTGTGCCCTTTCAAGCACCCTGGGCACCCCAAAATGAAGGAAAGCCCTCACCAGCCTATGAGTAAGGAAAGCAAAAGTACATGGCCCTAGACAAAAGTAAAAACTTCTGGCTATTGCTGGGAAGTTTATGTCCCGTGCTGACTGGTGTTACGTCTGTTGACTGTTTGCCCTAGGACCTTAGCTCCAGGATTTATCCCTCACACAGAGACGACAGCTCCCAAGTAGCTGCACCAGCCTTTGCGATATTCACCTCTGCTGCAGGCACAAGGAGTCCAGGAGAGGGCTGGCAGGACATCCAGCCCCTGTTCCTGGGCAAAAAGGGGTCAGTAGGCAACATTTAAGTTGGGCGGGGGTCAGGAAATGAGTCAGGATCAAGTCAAAGACTAGAAAAGCTTATGCAGGCTGACTGCAGAGCAAACACCATGCCTGATGTTCCCAGTGTGGATGTGTTTATGATGCCCTAAGGCTCTGGACTCAAAAGTATTTTAAAGGGATTATATGATATATCCCTTCTAGTACTTTATGAAGCTATTTGTAATAATTGAATGTCAGGAGTTTGGGATTTTTTTAAAAACAAAGCAATTCTAGAAGTAGCCTTTCTTTTCTCCAATCTTGTGTTTTTATGGCAGATGGATAACATGGAGTAGTCATATTACTATTTCAAATTGGCATGCTCTATTAAAAATGAGTCAGGAGCTACCCTGTAATGTCTCCTGAATCCGACAGAGCTAATGCAGATTTATACTAACATTACTGAGAGGAGAAATTGGCCATTTTTGGACATCAACATTTTCTAAGCAGAGGGATATGTTGTATCTCCAAGAAGGCTTCATAAGCCTGCATTAATGGGATTTATGGAACTTGAAGAGAAAATAGACTGCTGGGCAACAACTTTATTCTTTGCAATCTGTGTAAGCTAGTGATGCATACCTTCTATATTTAATAACAAAATACCTGCCTGGATCACCTTTTACACTTTTGCTTTTGTGTGCATTGTGTCTGAGTATTTTATTTGTATTTATATCAGATAGCTATACTGTCTCTAATAGAATATGTTATACATGAAGTGTTTTTACAGTGCTTAGTAAAGTGCTGTCTCCCTAAAACTGGATTTTGGAGTTCTCAAGTAGGGGGGCATTCTCTGCAATAACTTTCCATGATCTCTTCCAACATTCTTTGTCTCTTCTGAAAATCATGGCTGATTAAAAGTCTAATGCAACAGCTGTTTGTGATCATGATTGATATGTTTTCTAGACAGATGCCAAGTATTAGAAGCAGAAACATTCTGAATTCTTTGCAGTGCTCAGAAAATTTGGAATTGATACTTTTTAAAGTCACAGTAGGACAGAGCTACCAGGCAATACAGATTCTTTACATACTTAAGAATTGGTGCAACTCAAAAGATTGATCACACCACACAAAAAAGCCCCTGTGGGCATGACTTCAGGAGGTGACATTCTTTGTCTGCATGAATCAAAAAGTGCTCTAAAAACTTTTAACAACTCACTATACCCATAGACTACTGTGCAATTTATTTTTTTTTTTTTGCTGTTTAATATCAGAGTGAAGTCCCCTTGTGAAAACGCATACTCGTTGGTTAGCATTAGCTGACCACTATGTAACAGCTAGCTGAAGGGTAGTGAAACCAGCAGAAGTTGCAGGAGGAGCACAGGTAGTGATATGGCATTTAAACAATTTGCAGTTTGAAGCATTAGGCTTTGTACTTGCCTTTAAAAAATCAAAACCCTTGCAGTCAATCAAGGGCAGAAACAGTCCTGATGTCTGTTTTACTCAGTCTCTGAAGAGCCCGGAGAGGAAGAGCCCTGCTCCCACCCCTTCGGTGACATGTCCCCAGTCAGACAACATGCACGGATTCATCCCAAAGGCTGGCAGGGCAATCAGCTTCTTCTGAGGCCTGTCCTGGGCATTTCCACTTCCCAGCTGGATGTGTGTCTAGGAGCCCGATGGCTCAGCTGGTCCCTGCAGACAGTTCACGTTTGGGCACTTCAGGCATATGGCCTAATACCACTCTCTGTGTTTCCCCCTCACAACCGCCCTCTGCCCAGGTTCGCTGGCAGGAGCCATCTCCCTGCAACTGCTATGGGGAGGGAAGGCCTCGCATACCCTAACTACCTGCTGCCCTGATCACTCCAGGCTGAGGAGGCATTTCAGAGCACAGATCCTCACCCAAACCCACAGCGTGTGCCCAGCGCTGAGGTACTCCCTGCCACCAAGAGCGACGCTTCAGAGAGCCTTCAGCAGCGCTCACCGAACACACCTGCCTGGTGCTGTTTACAGTTTTGTCACCCTGTGCTGTATGTCACAGAGCAAAGAGTAACTCCCTCCAGCACTTATCCCACATGCGAAAAAGCTGGAGAAGTAGCTTCAGCAAAGGTTTGCAACACCGCATGATCCTGAGGGCACAGCAGCTCTGCGGACACTGCCCGGGCTGATGTGCGGCACCTGGACCCTGAGGGGTGGCACCTGGGCCTGGGCCTGGGCCTGGGCTAGGCCCAGGTGCAGCCCCTCAGCTCAGGCCCAGCACCTTCCCCTCAGCAGAAGCTATATAGGGCCAGTCTCCAGCCAGCAACACAGTCTCTGGGGAAGGTGCTCAGGTGGTGCCTCAGGAAGAGCTGATGCACTCAGGTGGGTTGTGTCTGTTAACATTCTTTGCAGTCCTGGCCTGCTGTTGGAGTAACTGGGATGGGGGGAGCGAGGGGAAGGTGAGGGGTGGCTTTCCTTTTTGTCTGGAGGTGACTTGGGGTCTGTGATTTTAAAGGATCTTGCTTTGCATTTAGGGTAAGGTTGCTCTTGCTGCAGTTGTGTATGCTTGTGAAAACCTTCCTGTGTAAATACAGTCTCTGCTCTGTTGTTCTAAGGCTCTTTGTTCCACTCAGCCGCCCTTGTAGTTTGAGGACGCTGTGGCTATGTGCATGTGCTGTGATGCAGAGAGGAGGCTTGGGCCCTTAGGTAGTATGTACAGGGAAACTAGGGAAAGGTTTTGATGAAGTTGTGCCCTAATTGCAGGGTGATGCGATTCTTAACCAGTATTTATGAGGGAAGTTTGAATGGTGCCCTTATCTCTTGTATGTGCTCTTGGTATCACTGGTTGTCTCATAAGGATTTGCTTTTCTGGTGTTGTCACAGATCACGAGCTTGGGTAAGATATTTTTCATATATCAAACTGGTCTCTGAAAAGTATCTGAAGGTGTTTAATGCTTTTTAAGGAGAAGAAATCTTCAGTGGCATGGCTTTCCTTCTGGAAGATGTGTAACGTTGACTTTTGGGATAGAAAGGGCTATATTTCTTCCATAACTATTTTAAGTTTCTCTTCAACTAGAAACTGTTTATAAACACAAACATACCATTTTATCTACACAGATTTTTGTATATATTCAGTTTGTCTCAGTGTTCCAGCCCCGTATAGTAAAGGTGGTCAAAATTTTATACACAATTTTATACGCAATTTGTCTGTCTTGGTGGTAGGAAGATTTTCTGTTCTCTTTCTTTCCTTACCAGTAGGATGAGAAGTTCTACTTGGATTCCAAAATTTTTATCATTTACCTCTGCAGCATGGACAAAGAAATATGAAATAAATGCATAGCTTGCATTCACATTTTACCAGAGCTGCACCTTAAACTGGCTATTGGCAGTTGCTTGGATTAAGGGAGGGGGAAGCAAGTTTATTCCATTTTGTGGACTTAAATTCTTTCTCTCTCTGGTATTTTTATACACCAAGAATAAGTTCAACATAAACTGATGTTTGAGAACCTAGTCTTGCAAATAATAAAAAACTTAAATAAGCTGGTGTTTATCCACTTGTTGTTATTTTTCCAGGAAGATCACTATTTATCTTCTTCATAGAAGAATTCTGTCGTAAAATGATTGCTATATAAATTAGGGAAGCAAAAGCAACATATTAGTTAACAGAGATAGGCAGTGAACTTTGGTTCTGAGAATACTGCAATAATTTATGCTCTGGGCCATCAAACATTGTGTGTATGTTATGGGAACAAATTATAAACAGTATGTGAAATGGACACTACAAAAAAGCCTTATTCCATGTAAAATACAAGACAACTAGCCTGTGGCCATTAAACCTGTGGCTCTTTAATATACAGCTTGAAGAAAATTTCTGTTCATGGGAATCTACTTCTTGTATTTGGTCTTGAGCCCAATTTGACAGTGATGGCTTTAAAAGTCTGACTCAAATGCAAAAGCAAATAAATTTGTTTCCTAGTTAGGAGAAATTAAAGGAAAGGAACAGGACTTAGCACCTGAAGAGGGACAGAAATGGGTTGTGAAAAGAGAGGGGAATAGGGATAAAAAAACCCCAAAATATTTGAGTATTCCTGTATTTGTGAAAGCATGCTTCTGGGACAGAAAGGGCAATGTTTCTTCCATAACTATTTTAAGTTTCTCTTCAACTAGAAACTGGTTATAAACACAAACATACAAAAATCTGTGTAGCTAAAATGGTATGTATTCAGTTTGTCTCAGTGTTCTAGCCCCTTATAGTAAAGGTGGTCAAAAAAACTTAGCCAGGAAGTTGAACCAACGTATCAACACATACAAAAATATCCTAACCCAAATACCACTTAAATATTTCATATTGTTGTTTGCTACAAAGGAAAGCAATAGATTTAGATTAGTTCAGATGATCTCAAATACAAGCTAGCAAATGTCTATGCACTGCGAATATCCATATATCGACAGACTCTTGATATATCTGTTTTTTTAAGTTGCCTACTTCATTGTACAGGATGGAAATACTTGTATAGGTTCCTAAGCTACAAAATATTCTCAAACTTGGGCCCAAGTGATGCTTTAATGGAAGTACTTGTAGTAAACCTAAACATATGCATCTAAGATTTGTTTAGCGGATTTTTCTTTTTCGTATTTTCTTTAAGTATTTCTGCTTACATTAGTAATGTGCCACAGTTTTCACTTCATGATATCACACATTTAGTTTGCTTTTAATAGCAGGAACAAAGAAAATGGGCAGCTATGTAACCTGAATGATGTCACTGAATTTAGGCTGTGTGACTAGAATAGTGTATAATATATAACTGTAGTCCCTGTAAAGCCAACAGAGCACTGCCTTTCTTGGTGTTGAGAAACCCCTTTGAAAAAAAGAAGGCCAAGCTGTACAATAAGTTACGTAAAGCATAGCTTCCCTGAAAAAAGTTTCAACAGCTTTACTTCAGTTTGGCTGCTTCCATGCTTCATCAGGATAATTTCTTTTAAGCATGGATGTAATTGTAATTTTTACACATTTACGGGATGGATGAAATACAGTAAGTTTGGGGGTTGTTTCCATGTGGAGTATCTATTAATTGTAAAATTCTCATAACACAATCAGGGTTGATTAGCTGGTTGATTAGTTACCTTATAAAGGAGCGTGTAAACATCTGGGGAAACAGGTGGTGCCTCTCCTAAATGTATCTGCAAGAAGTGGAAAGCTGCATTGAATGTCTGCCCTGCTGGAATCCAGAGACTTTGTCTCTGCCCATCAGCATTTTCCTGTAGCTGGTCCTAGCTTCTGACTCAAATGGGATTGTGTCCATATCTGGCATTGTAACTATTTAATATGCCACCCATGTTCCTGGTGCCATGGTAAGAGCTCCAATGGTTAAAACTTGAAAGGCCTCTTCCTAAGAGCTTTCTTAACCCCTAGTGGATTAAATTCAAAACAATGTAAAGCAGATATTGGATTTAGAACATGGATGGACAAGCTCCAGAGAAATAGGAGATCCACAGCTATGTTTCCATGGGGAAGATGGTTACCTGATATGAAATTAAGTGTTGTTATCACAAGGCATCCTTGTGAATATGCATTTACAGTAGTATCTAATTTATATATGTATATACTGGTAACATGGGTGCGGATGTAGTCTGCCACACAGCTTTCTTTATTAAGCAAATGTGTTTTTTGAGGGAGATCTAATACTATGTTCATAAACACAGCTTTGCAATAAAGCTGACTCTGGGAATTTAGGGCATGTGTTTGTTTATTAATGGTGTACTTTGTACTATGTATATAAAGAAAGGCTATCAAAAAGTGCATTTCTGATTTGTAGCTTGAAATTCAGATCTTTATTAAAGTTTGTTTCTGTGCCAAATATTTGCTCATAAAGATATATGGGTTTGTGTGCAGCTTAGATATTCTGAGATTAGTGAAAAGAGGCAAGCTTGACTGCTTTGTTTATTAATGGGCAAAAGCACTGTCTGAAAATTTTACAGTAGAAGAGTAGTTCTAGACAGACAGCAAGGCACCACTGTGGGAGCTGATTGCTCATTATATTTATAGATAGGCATAGAAGCAATGTGTGAAAGATTGCTTTAAGGGGTGAAGTTTTCTAGTATATGATATGAAGTACCAATCACTGTTTCTGAGAGCTGTTGAGAATACAGATTTAGAAATGGAACCCTGTCTTTAACAGCTGCTTAAAGATACCAAGTGAGAATTCTTTCTTTTTAAAGACCTTTTTAAAAAGTTGTAACAGCTCTGGTTGTGTGAGTGAGGACTTTCTTAATTAGCACCTAACTCTGCATGCCTGATGAGTGATTAGGAACTTGTGAGCTCTTGAATAAAAGTTTATTGGAATGTTGCATAATCTAATATCTGGGGTTGGTAATAATCAGCAGTACTTTGACTTACCCGAATTTATTCTTTGATTTACTTTAAATAATGTCCATTTGAAGCCTGGTGGGCAATTCAATAAAGAGCTGGCTTTCCACTCAACCAGTTCAATGCACCATGTATTTAGATAATACTTGAAAGCTGGGTGATCAGTATTATATCTGTGTGTTAAAAGGGTCATTTTATGTGCTTGGGAAGTTTTTAGACTTATCAAAGAGTAGTAATTTATTTTTTAAGAGGAAGCCTTATGTAGCATTAAGTATGATTTTTGAGACTTCAGACTGTAATTTCCATAGTCTACTGAACCTAACATGATTAATTCAACTTAAAAATTAAACTTTTTTCTGAATCTTGCATAGCATTAAAATTGCTGTAGCTGACACTTAAAAACAACTTTCCTGTATTTTCTCTTTTCAACTTCGCATTTTTCAGCCAGTTCTGTAGGGAAAGACTATTCAGGAATATCTTTCTTTTCCAATGACATGTTAAAATATAGGCTTAAGAATAGTTTATGGCACAATTACTCTGTTTCCAAAATTAACATTCTGATATTTGCTGCTTTTTCAATAGATCTGTTATGTGTTTGAAGTTTGTAACAGTATTGTCTATGTCATATGGTTGTGTGGCTTCTTGTTAAAAAGCTTTGAGATTCTCTCTAGAATGCAAGCTGCCAACTTTATCACCTCTTGTGGTTTGTGAGCTGACTGGAAGGCTAGCAAACCCAAATGTGTTGAAGTGCTAGTGGTATTACTGAGGGACTGAAGTGGAGGTCTTCCAGCAGTGGGGCTGCACAACCCTTTCCTGTTCTGTGTAGGGGCTGTGACAGATACAGCAAAAGGATGCCAGTTAGCAACATCCCTTATCAAGTTCTTGTGGTGTCCATTTTCATGAGGTCACCACTTGCCGTGGTTCCTTAGTGATGCTTTTTTTCTTGCGAGTTAAAGGAGGTGGTTTAAACTGCAGACTTGTGTCCTTAACTTCCCTGAATGCCCAGGGTGGTTGGGTGCTGGCTTGCTCAGTCACTACGGGCAAACTCTCAGATGATGTAGTTGGCTCTGCTGAAACCAGTACAGGCACACTCACTTATCCCTGAGGCCACTCTTAAGTCTCAGCAATGAATAAAAACAGCGTTCTAAGATTAAAAATCTTATTCTGTGTAAGTTTGGAGAACTTTACACCTACTGTAATGAGTTAATATGCAACAAGTATGCATGATAAATTCTGCATTGCAACCCAGGTTCCAGAAAATTTTCTAATGTCTGACTTCTGCCAATTTTTGCACACCGTATTTTCAGGATGTGTTAAGGAACTAAGCCTGCTTTTGGCTTATTTTCTTTTGAAGCTTTGTGTGCTTTGATTTGCCAAAGAAGCTGTACCTAGAATCCCATGTTCATTGACTCTTTAATCTTAAACCCAAACTCCCCTAAAAAACACCCAACAAAAACACCCAAAAAACCCAGCAAACTGCAAGTTACGTTAACCAAGGTGCAAATTCCAGTCTGGGTTTCTGATGCCAGTTCATGCTCTCTTCTGACTTCTGGCTGTGCAGATTTAGCTGTTCTAAGCTCATAGATTTAGCTGTTCCATGCTCGTATGTGCTATCATCTTGGCATTTTCATATCAAAAGCATTCAGATGGAATATTGAATTGTGTGTTACGCATCAGAAAAAACCATTTTCCACTATCAGTGATGAAAGAAGTATTACTGATCTCATTTCAGTTTCCATTTTTGGAGTAAGGGTAACAGGTCTGGAATGAGACTGAACAGGGTATTTTTGCCTTTATAATTGAAAGCAAGCAGGTCACCTTGCCAGGCTTCCAGTACCTGAGCAATTACCTGGGTGGAAAAAAGCAAGTGCTGGATCCTCAGACCTAAAATAACAGATTGCATTTATCTAGAATTTGGTTGTTTACTTTATTATAACTTGGATTTTTCAATGGTGATTAAGACAGTCGTGTATTCAGTTTTGACTCCTAAAACATTGAAAATCCCACCCCAAAAAGTAACCGAACAAACTAACAGCAAGTTTTTTGTCTCGCACAGACCACCATGGTAGTTGAAATTACCCTGCAAAATATTTCTTAGTTTGCCATCTTTCATTATCGCATTTGATTTTATTCTTTATCTAACACAGCAGAACCCCGGTTGCCTGCAAATTGCTTTGTGAGGTGTGTTTCTAGGCTGCTTCTTGTGAATGATAAAAGCTTAGCTCACTCTCATAAGGACCCTACTTTTTATAACCTAAAACTAGCAAATATAGAAACCAAACTAATTTTGGACAAGCTGCAAGTGAATAAAAATGCTGCTCTATATCACGTTGTGCTGTGCAACCTCCCCTGAACCTTGAAGATCCATGGCACAATTAACAGATGCTCAGATTTTGAATAAAGATTCATACAGGAAGGAGAGACTTGCTTCTCAATATGCCTGCAAATTTTTGAAAGGGAAAGAGTGGTAATGGGGGGTCAGTGCAATAACTTATTATATCTTCATATTTTGGTTGTCATTGCCTTTCCTGCACATTTTTCTTGGACTCTACTATGAGTAAATACTATTTTTGTGTGTACACCAAAAATAAGTAGATTCTGGTAATGCGTTGGTATGAGGGAAAGTTGAAACATTGCAGGAAATTCTTTCTGCATTGACACCATCTCTTTTTGCTCATGCTTGTATGTAATGTTTATAAAGCAAACAGACATCTGCTTCCCTTTCCTCAGTTGTAGGCTTTGGATCCAATGAAACAGCTTTTACCATTGTCCTGCGTGGTGCTTAGTTGCTGGCTAGGGTTAAACCATGACAAGCATACAATCTTTAAGTTGTCTAAGTGAGAATAGTTCTGCCTTTTAATGTGGATGTTGGTTCTTGTGGTTTTGGAGGTACTGTATGTCTCTTGGGGTGAAAAAGAGACAATTTGGGGCTTAGAACTGTCATGGTGGCAGCAAGGGCCCCTTCCTGACAACAGCAGTAAAGCCTACTGGAGTGGAAGGAGTGTAAAGGGAGCAAGAAAGTGACTCAGTTTTGTCTGACTTTATTGTGCAGCAGGTTCTGTGAAGTGATGATTTGTCCACTGCCAAATTTTCTATTTAGTGGTGTTCAGAGAAAATTAGTACAGATTCTGTCCCCAGTCTACCAGTTTGGTGTATGACCCCTGAGAGCATCTAATAAAATCCTAACAAATTTTAAGAAGTTCCTTGCAATATAATTAAATACTGCTTAGTAAAAGGCTTTGTAATCTTCCAGTTATACATGTGCATCAAAGCACAGATGTTAAATAAAGCTGGACTTTCTCAGTTCAGCGATTGAATTAATGCATTTGAAAGGACGAGAGGGGAAATGGTTTCAGGACAAACCAAACCAGATGGGAGAAGGTGGGGGTTAGCTTTCCCATTGATTTCTTTAGGGTGAACCCAAATATATGGTCTGAAATTAATGTTTTAACTTAGGAATTATTTTATATTTGTTTAATATAGGTTAAAAGAGAGGGGTTTTTTTAGATTAAAAATGTTGAATGTTTTTGCTTGAAAATACTGAAACAAATTACTCTGGGATCCTGATTTTTTTTTTTTCCCCTGTCTGTTTTGATTCACATTGATAATGCAATTTGACTGGAAATCACAAAAGGCTTGTTCTTCTGAGCAAATGTATTTTATGGTTAATTCATTATTGGGGGTGTGCGTGCAGCAGGGAAGTCCAATTGTAATACTAAATGCTTTGGCTTGTTTAACTGCTATTGCATGTTCCTCAAGACTGTGAGCTGAGAGAACGATTTCTAAGCTTGAATTGCACTGAATGTCAAGTCTGTCCATATCGAATGATACAAAAAATGAACCTGTCATACAACCTTATTTTAATTTTCCCCAATGTCTCATTGGTGGGAATTGAGTTTTTTGGCTCAATATTTTATTTAAAAATTTGAGATACCACATTACTGTCTCTTCCCTACAATGTGTATGGTAATACTAGGTTTGAAAGCATTCGGGTTTTATTTCAAATAGAATTTTTGATGAGAAAAGAGATGTTAAATCTTTCAGATCAGCAGAAATACCCACTGTAATTCTAATTTTGGAATATCACTTGGTTAGATGATAAAGGCAATATTTGCACATGCTAGTTGATGAGGCTGTTTTGATCCCAGTCATAAAAGACTCCACAGTCTGATGCTATATATTAATCTGTTTACCTAGAGGATGATGTGTGTGGACAGTTAGAAAGGTTAGTGCTGTGGTTACTGTACTGAATTTTGTAGGGGATTCTGCAAAGAGCGATGCAAGAGCTACACAGATTGTTTCAAATAGCAGTGAATACTATGGTTTTGGCTCAACACATTTATGCTTTTCTAGATGAAAGTATAACATAAGTTTGCTGGAAGCCAGAATAGTTTTTATGAACTCTAACAGGCTGGAAAAAAAAAGTTGGCTTAAAGAAAAGAAAAATGAGATGAAAAAAAATTAACTCCTAGAAAACAGTTTTTGCCACTTGCAAGAATATCGCACATGCCTTTATTGTTCATGAGTTCCTATGTTCTTGCTAATTTTTGAAGCAGAAAGCAACAGCAGTCTGACTTCTAATGTCGTAGGACAGAGCAACCTCAAGATAGTATTTCAAGAGGATGAAAGAATTTAGGCAGATACTGCTGCAAATTGTTATCTAAAGCCAATGGGGTTTCACAGGGTATGCTTTCTGGATGAGGCCAATCCTCTTGTGCATATAAAAACATAACAAAGTAAAGAGTTGCTACAAGAGAAGTCTAACTTGTGAACATCAATAATTACTACAGTCACAGTCCAAAAAGATACTTGTTTCTGGAAACAAAAGAAATGAGAAAATATTGATTAACCAAATTGGGGATAAACATTTGGATTATTTGTTTTGATGTGGCAGTGCAGACAACTGCTCTGTGAGATGTTGAATCAGCAGCTGTGTATGGGCATAGCTGTCTGAGTGTGCTGGCAGGAATGGGATGTTCATCTTCAAAAAAAATCCACCCAGAAACAAAATGTTTCAATAAATAAAAAGAGCAATGAAATGTTTAAGGATTTTATCTTGGGTTTGGCTACAAAAGGACTAATATTTATTTGCCAGAATTCACAATGCATTTCTGAGACACTGTTTTCCTTCAAATCAGCTAAACCCTTCAATTTGAAAAATACCCACAAAGAGGGAAAAACTGCAGTTGTTATACAAGCAAGCTTTAATTATATTTTTGATCCTTGTAACTCTCAGTTCATATTGCAATACTAGAAATAGGAAAGCTTGTTCGAAAGTGAGCTAGCAAAGATTCTTCTATGTGCTGCATTACCAAATAATATCTCATTTAGGAAGCAGGAGGACTAGGTCATACCTCTTTAGCTGTGTGTAAGGGAACAAGGCCAATGACATGCTAGATATTGCCAGTCTGTGATCCAGTATAAACCTACCTTTGCAGTGGAATCCATGCCAGCGTCTGACTTGTAGAGTCACAGCAAGACAACTCAGCCGGATTGCTAACTTGGAAAACTAGGTGGTCTGGAAAAGGTGGATATTTAATTTTGTAGAACTATCAATGCAGAGGTAAGCCCAGCTGGATGTCAATATGTTGTCTTTTTTAAACTAGCAAAGGAATTTACAATTGCAAAGGGCTGTTATCAAATATGGAAGTGAGCAAGAAGAGGGGGCTACAACAGCTGCATGCCATTTGTTGCATGTCTCTCCATGCTCCTTTTCCTGATACATTTATTGACTTGTTTTCCCCATTCCTGCAAAATGTCTCACCTCCTTTTGCTGAATTATATTTTGATCTGTATTGAGACACCATCTGATGCTTCTGTATTCTCTTTCATGGCTTTTTTAAAGATTTCATTTCACACAACCTTTCCAAACTTTTCCTCACTGGAATCTGTCTATGAAGTGCTGTTTTCTTATCTGTCAGTACCAGACTTCCTTCATCCTCATCACGCCTCCTCCTTCTACCATTCCTACCTGACCTAATCCCCACTGTCATCCAACTGTGTCATCGGTGTCCACAGTGCCCAAGTCACTCAATCATATCTGTGCTGTCCCAAAGCAAGGCTACTTAAGACCAGCAATGATGCCTTCCTTCAGGCTTCCACCATACTAAATGTCACTTGTTCCATTTTAGTATTGGTCTGTAGTGAGAAACTGGGTCATGTATTTTTGTCTACAAGTATTTCTTCAGTACTGGTATACTTCTGCTCAAGTAATTTTTCTCTTTTACTGCCAAGTGTCCTGTGCTTACAGTGCCAATCATCTGTAAAGCTCCCCAGTTTCTCTCCCAAACTTTTTCCTGAAAAAATGCCTGAAAGATGTGCTTCCAAGGAAAGATATAAAAGCTTTGTGGAGGACAGATAATGGCTAGAAAGAAAAACAATCTTTCCCATCTTTAAGAATTGGGAACAGGGTAAGAGGAGTCACAGAATTGTTGGTCTGCTGGCTGAAGTTAAATTCCTTGAATTAATTTTGGAATAAATGGCCCAGCTTTTTAAAAACTCTTGAAATGTGAGGAGAATGAGAGTCACCATGGATTTGTAAGGAGCAAACTGTCAAATTAATTTCCATTACAGTGGGATAATAGGACTTGCAGAAAACAGAAGCAGTAACTGTTATCAGTGTATTAGTAAGGTTCAAGTGAGCTATATGCTCTCAAAATGAAAAGGTATTGAATGGTGGTATGCAAGGTTCTGTCCCAAGTCCAGGACTATTCAACAGCTTCACTAAGAACCTGGTGTTGAAATTGAGCATCTTCACTAGCTTTAAAAATAAAAATTAAATTGGGAGAAAGGGGGCTGCAAGTACATTGGGCAAATTGAGGAAATTATCAGAAAGTGTATCTACTGTAGTCAGCAGTAGTAAAGCATCATCCAAATTACTTCATAAAATCTTGGATGTGCCACTTCCAGAAATGTTGAGATCCTAAAAAGATCATTGAAAATTATCAGATAACTACACTGGAAGAATTCGAGTGCTTTGCCATAAGGCAAGAAAACTGAGGGGAGTGTCTTAAGATATAAAAACTTTGTCCATATAGGAAGAAAAAAAACCTTGTTCTCGTAAAGACATTACAGCCATAATCATAGCATGAGAAATGGGATGGACTTGACTACTCAAATTCCCTTATGGTTTCAAAATGGCATATGCTGTTAAAAATGTAAGGTAAAATAGAAATGTTTTGGATGAAAACACAACTATATATTATATATGTACAGAATAAAGGGGAAAACTGTTATTAGATTTTTTTCTGATATAAATGTTGTATTGGACCATACCTCATTAATACTATTGAGTCCTTGTGAGTGAGGAGTATAGCCAGACATACATGTTGCAGCTGATGATCTGCAGCTTGAGATATTAGGCAACTGCCGTAGTCTTAGGCAGCTGAATTAGTGTTTTAAGCGCACACATACTTTGACTTTCTAATGTTGCATCTGTATGGATCTGAAAAGAGAATTCTAATTCTACTGTATAATCACAACTTGTCTCCTTCCCACTAAAAGAATATATGCTTACATATTCTAAAGTAGGTGGATTAATCCAAATCTATAGTCTGAATATCTCTAAAGTTTGGAGTGGAAGACCAAACTGTTACTACTTTTCCCAGATCTTTCCTGGACTAACGTTAAAGCCTTTTGAACTTTTGAATGCATGTTTAAAGTTGTAATTTTATCTTGGGCCAGTCCCATGTAATTAAATGTCAGAAATTTGGTAGTGCCGACCAAATGCCGACTGCATTGTATAACGAACTATTTAATTTTACATTACAGTAAAGCGAATACATCTCAAAATGATTGTTTCTTCATATGGGCCCGAGAAGATTTATTAAATTTAATTATCTCAAACTAATATTATCTTAATGGTATTTTTTTCCTCCAAAGAAAAAACTTAAAGAATGGTGAGGTGATGTAATGGTTAAAGAGATAGCATAAGAAAAATTGATACTAGTGCTTGTCCCCATAGGAGTACATTTCACATCTGTTATTTATGATGTGAAGTGCCACTGGGGACAGATCCAGTAACTATGTACATAGTAATACCTTTAATTAGACTAACAGAATAAATATTGCACACAGGCTTTAGGGATCTCATAAAAGCTTTACCCTGATGAAGAGGAAATTGGTGCAACTGGAGAATAACTCCAACATGAACGGTAAACTGGGAAGATCAATATCTCCTAACTTCTTGTGCATTGATTCTTGCAGCACTTGCAGATAAACTTAGATTCCTCTATGACCTTTCAGAAAAAAACCTTCCTGTGGACTTGGAAAGCTTAAGAATAAAACTTATTTGTCAGTCAAATGACAAATGTCAGATGACCACCTGCTATCACTGTGCCTATACCAAGATTGTTTTTTTAAAAAAAATCTAATCTCTTTTGTAAGCACTGCTAGGTTATTGGAGCAGAAAAATATCTTTACCTGAGACTATGCTGTCTCTCTTCTGGGCTGCACTGCCTGAGGTACAGAGCTGAAGCTTGAGGGTATGAAGGCTTTGAAGTTAAAGCATAACAGCCTCTTTGTTTTCTCTGTTTTCCTTGCCATAAAGAGCACATAACTGGAGTGACAGAGTTCAGTGAATAGACGCTTTACACAGCCGCCCATTGCAACACCTGCTGGCATCTGAGTGTGACACCACTGCAAACCTCTACCCATGGCACAGGCAGGGACACAGAAACCCCTTGTTCAGTCTCATGTTTTATAATAGTCAGGAATATACATGTGGTGAGTTGAGTTTTCCTCATTCTTGAAGCCAGTTTTTCCATGTGTTTCAGCCAAAGCAATACCTGCAAACATTAAGACTAATTTTCCAGCTCAGTACTTCAGAAGTAACTATGGCAATGCTACAATTGTATTGTGTCACCTGTAGCTTGTGGGGCTGGCTTCCATGTCCTTACAGTGATCTGTAGGCACAGTTAGGTGGACAGGATATTTTAATAATCTGTGACTGTTGATTGTGCCTTGTAGCTTGTGTCTGCTTTGGAATAAGAGGCCAATTGGTCAAGCTGCAGAAGAAAAGACCAAATGGGATTTTAAAATTGAACCTTTTTGCATGGTTGTCACAAATTGAGGACTTCCGCTTGAATGCTGTTTGTGGGCAAGGTGGTAGGGGAATTAAGCTAACAAAAACTCTGAGCTGAACTTTATGGGTAGGCTGAAGAAAGTATGCCCAAAACAGTGGAACCACAATTGCTTCTGCTGTGGAACCACTTGCATGACTTGCCAGACTCCAGCTTGAAGTTGCGTTCCTTCTGTGCTCTGTTATCGTTTGCATGCCTTGATCCATTAACATCTCTCCTTAAACATACACAAAATGAAGGAATTTTTTTTACAGTACTTCTGTAAATTGCTTACCTTGTTTTGTTTTTTTTATAAAAAGGGTCTATTTGTCCCTTGAAGAGTTATGAGACCTGCTCTTACAAAGAACATGTAGCACCTATCAGGTCTTTTTCTGACTTTTTTAAATGTTCATTTCCAAATGCAAGGCTTGAAAAAGTAGCAAATCTATATACCTTTTACACAGTAGGTTCCTCTGAGCCATCTTTGATATGAAATATTTTTTTAAAATTCCAATTAAGTCTTGTCTTAAGAATTAATATCTTATTTTATCCACAAAAATTTCTATATAAAGTTAAGGTCTCTATTTTGCTTTTTAAAGTTTTAGCTTGAAACAGCACTAGTGGCTATTTGCATGAGAGGCAGGCTAAAACCTTATTAAAAGTAAAAGCTGAGCACCCACTGCAGTATTTCATTTTCTATTTAATTTTATTAATAGTTGAGAGCTTTCTTGATAGGAAAAGTTATTTTGACAATCATAACAAGAAAAAATTCTATACATGTATAAATAAAACTTGGTGATGAAAAAGTAGGTCAGTCCTTCAGTCTGGCTTTTAGCTACATCTTAGATTTTTCTCTGCAGTGATTTGCTGATCCACTTATTCTTAATATCATAATCCTTAAATTTATAATCCTCATTGATTGCTAACATGTATAATTTTCCTCATGCAGTGTCAACAGTGCCAGTGATACATTTGGTCATGTGTTTGTAAGTGGCTGGCTGTTTCAGAATCTGGTTATTTAAAGTGTATCTAATTTAATTACCAAACAGCGAATATACTGTCTGTAAAAGTCACTGACCTAGAATGTTGCCTCTAAGCTTTTTGAGCATGGCTGATAGTGGAATGATGTAAAATGACATGAAAGCTGAAGACATAATTGCTCATTGTGAATTTTTTTCAGTAGCTAACATTATTCTGAAGATGAAAAGTGACAGTTATATATTTTTGGCAATGTTTCCCTGTAGGAAAGGAACATGCAACCTACTTATTTTTGCTATTGCTAGGGCTGACTCAAAATTATATTCATAAAAAGTTTATTTACTGACATCATGGTCTGAATTTTTGAGCGGTCTCTACCCAAGTACTAATTTAGGGCTCTTATAGTCTAGGTATGTAGTTATGCAAAATGAGCTGTTAGAGGTTTATCCACAAAATATCAGAAGAGTTATTTCTAGGAGAAAATGCTGTGTTTTGGGAGTATCAAAAAAAAAGTGAAGCATCCAAAATTCAGATGCTGCTTCTGAATATCTGGCCGCATAAAGCTTGAAAATGCCATCTGGTGACAGTTTTACCTTCGATACAGATTCCATCAGACTGAGCGTGTGTGTGTGTTCCCATTGCTTGCAAATTTACACTTGTAGCTGATGGAAACGATACATATGTGAAAGCTTGGAAAGCAGTTAGTGAGCAATCTTATTTTAAAAAGAGCTCATAAAATGTACCAGCCAACAATCTTAAAGTGAACATAGAGCCTAAGCACATATTGCAGTATTCTGTGCTTTTAAGTATGCAGGCTCTGTGTTCACTTTAACACTGTTACAGTTTTGGATGACAATAAAGGCACATAAACTGCAGTCAGCTCAGGAACCTACCAGTCTCATCTATGTGCGATGCAGAGATACCAACTTCATTGCTCAAGAAGTTCAGAAGGCCTGTTAAAACTGTGGCTCTTCCTGTTACGAGGTAGAGAGTGGCACCAGTGCCCTCTGAGCTCAATCAAGCACAGCAAGTTGCTAATGTAATCTTATTGATTTGGGGATCCAAGTCAGAATTTCTTTGTAAATGTGACCTATACTAGCTCATTTGTGGTAGAAAGATGGCAAAAGAACAGTCTGTTTAATTTTAATGACTACAAAGAGTCCTCAAAACATGGTCTGTTACTTGTAGGCATTTAATTGAATTAACTTTCAGTTCAGTAAAGGCTAGTATATTCTCCTGGGAAATAATTTTATCATGGGTATCCTGAGCTAATCTGATAGTGTCCTCATAAAAAATGAATATGGCAGGAAGACTTCTCTTTCAGGACAATATAGCTCATGTACTTCAGGTACAATATAGTCTAGGTAGAGAGGAACTGCTAGTGCTAGACATTGACTGGTCAAAACCAGCTGGAAAGGTATGCACCTAAGTTCTAGCAAAAAAAGTATCTCTGCAGGTATGCAAATCTGAGACTTGGATTACTCCTAAGCAATGCTCCTGACTAATTAGCAATAGATACAGTAGTGGCCCCAAAATCTCAGTACAAGGTTTAAAGCAGAAGTCATGTTTCCACACAGGTAATAGTCTGTATAAGGAAGAAGGAATTTACTCTTAACAGTCAGTTTGTGGTATTCACTTTGAACAGACCTGTGGCTTGGTTATCTTACTCTTGATGCATGTCATCTGGTTCCAGAAGGCACTTCCAGTCAGCAGTTGTACACATACCTGCAAAGACTAAAATTTTGCAGAACATAAATCACCTCTTGTAAAGGCTGATATGAATCTGGAGTCAGTACATAGTTCTAGGCCAGAGAGGGGTGCCAATAGGCACCCCAAATGAAGAAGCTGCTGGATATTGTGGCAGAAGGTATTTAAAATGATGCAATCATGTTTTGCTTTGACTTATTTTTTTTCTCAAATGCAACCAATGAATGGCTTAATTTTACTAGCTGTGCGTCAAAATAATAGAATATGATGTAAAGTGCACAGTGTGAAAGGAGAGAGAGGAAACAAGCTGCCATTGCTTCAAGTGTGTACGCTTGTGCTGTGGGAGCTATCGTTGGACAAAAATATGCTACAAGCTCTTTCCCACCCACATATCTCAAGCTTCATGAAGTGAAGGAGACTGTCATGTGGTGGCAAAGGCCAGATTATCATAATGTGGGTGTGACGTTTCTGCCCCAAAATACTCTCCTGCCTGTTGTGTTCCGAAGCTCCTTGTTTGTACCTGTAAAGCAGTAATCTGCACAAATGGAGTAGTTAGGCGTCCAAGTGATGTGTGTCCAGGGCCACCCACAGTCTGTGGGCAGAAATGCTCTCTCTGTAGGTAGGAACATGTGTTTTTCAAGTACGTGTTCTTTTGTTTCTCTCTTTCTCTCCCCTCCCCCAAGACTGACATCTACCTCTGACTGCATTTCTGTTTAGTGTAGGATGTGTGGGACCATACTTCTTTTGCATTTCTTTTGTGTGTTGGCTTGCCAAATCCTCGCTTGTACAAACTGGCACAATTCCACTGAAATCAATAGAAGTATGTTGACTAAAACCGGCAGAGAATCTGGATTCATTAGTTAGCAGACCACGATCCATGTGAACTTCTGTAATGATCTCCCGCAGTTGTTTTGGGGATGTACAGAGATCTTCCTGGAGAGGTTACAAAGACTTCCTTTAAGATATTCTGTAGGGCACAGCTGGCTGCTGTTGTTAAAGTACTGTCTTTTTTCCTGTTTTCTTCTACAGTTACATCCTGAATGTCTGTCTGAAAGTTCTTTTAGTTTTGGTATCCCTCTAGCAGTTTGTGGCCTCCCTAGTCTGCAGGACAGTGGATGCAGTAATTTCATCATGTCTGTCCAGTGTGGTAACTGGAGCCATACTGATACCGAGACAGTGAACTGGATGGCGTTTAAATGTAAATCTATCATCATGAACTCTAAGCTTATCATGGCTCATTATTTTGAGGCAAACACAGTAATTAACACGGGGTATGCTTATGATAATTAGGAATGATGCACACATCAGATGGTGATGTTGACTTTTGAGCGCAACCACCTGGACTTAGCTCTCAGTAGCTAAAATTAATATTTTTGTATTTCTTTTTGTTTCAGTGTTTCAAAATGCCTATCATAAAGAAGTATTTTAACTGTTTAATCACTAAATAGTAGATCCATGCAATCAATTAGCTTAATAGCATGATTATTGGGATAACTTGCCAATACCCCTAGGTGATACTGTAGTTTAGATAAATAGTTTATGTATATTGTAGTTTACCTTGAGTGCAAAGTGAAACTTCCACTATCTAGTGGCCAGGTGAATGTTACTTTCCATCTATCTTGTCTCTTTGTCTGACCTGGTATCTGAACCTTCTGAACGCTGGTATCCTAGAATTGTGGTATCTGGTCCATTTTACACTCCTTTTTATCATAAAGACCTAGTGTGATATTTCTAATAGAGAAAATAATAATTATTAAAAAAACCCACAAAAACTGCAATAACTTGTATCTTCAGGTCTCACGATAATCTATTTGCAAGCTTAAGATATATTAAAGTGGCTTTGTTAAAACATCATCAATTTTTAGAGGTAGCTTGGAAGCAGCTGTATCTCAGAAAGAAAATCGGGAAAGGTCAGAATATGTATCATGGGTATATATGCTAGCTGTAGAGCTAGGGGCTTATTTTTCTTTTACTGTGAAATATAGACAAAGTTTCTGTTGTAATTCATGGCTTGTGTGGATTAGAGTTTCTGCACATGAAGCTTTCCCTAAATTTTTTCGTATCAGTTCAGATCCAAACCTAGGAGGAGACAACTATTTTTGGTTACAGTGACAATGTGAAGACAGTCTCATAACCAGCAACTCTAAAAATTGGACAATTCTATCCGTTTTTTTGATAAGAGCCATATTTGGAAGCTGTGCAATTTGAATACTTGTCCTGTTTCCTCTTCAGATTAATACTTCCTAAACTCAAACATAAACTGTATCTTACATATATTTGTCAGACATATTTGTATTCACTTTGTGAATATTGGTTGTTATAAAGTGAAGGATCTAACATGGCAATTTAAAATACTGAGCTTGTAAATACACTTTGGATGCAGAGAGCAGGAGGGGCAGTTAACCATTATGCTTACTATATGAACAATAAATGAGGATGCAATAATGTAAAATAGTGCTATCCTTTTACTTCTAATACATTTCTTATTTGCATTCCAGAAATTATCTTTCTTAAATTGTATGACAGTATCTGCAATATCTCCCAATAATGACAAATAGCAAATGTTTTAATGGTTCTCTTATGTCTATGCACCTTGAAGATACACCTCATTTATATATGAGAGGGAATGTTTTTTAAGCTCATGAAAAACTTGCTGGTTTTGTATTTATTCTTTCTATACCTCCTTTCGCAGTCAATACTTGTAAAATTAAAATAATGGGGGGGGGGGAATGAAATATAATGGCAAGTTCAAATTTTTTTACTAAATTATGACAGGCTTCTGCTTGTATTCGAAGTTTATTCCTACTACTACATGCTGCCATGGTTTCTAAGTTTCAAAACCTTAGTGCTTTTTGGGGGGGGAGGAGCAGCTATATGTTGAAAAAAAATTCTCTAAGTTCACAAAATTGCAAGTGTTACATTTCAAGGGGATGAAAGAATCTATTTCAAACTAGGAAAGAACTTGTGGACACTTATGTATCTATGGAATAATGTTAGATAAATTTAAATGTGTTAACTGTGTGGTGCCATTACAAATGCTATTTTTGGCTGAAAAGGATCAGTGATTGCTTGTAAAATAAGGAGACATCAGACTATTTCAGCTAGCCTTGGCTGGGCTGTTTGGAATGTAGTCTGTGTTTCTGGCACTTGCACTTAAGGAGGATGCACAGGAAGACTAAAAAAAAGTTAAGACAAAATTATACAAACCCAAATAAAAGAAAGGGCAAGATATAAAAATTAATCTGGACTGGGTGTCACCATGCAACTGCTTAAAAAAAAAAGTTTTTCATTGTAACTCTGGCAAGTAACAAAGATAAACATCAAAAGAAAAGAAAAAAAGGGGTGGTCAGCAAGAAAAACATGGTGTTCGCATCAGGGAAAAGTCAGGTTTACAGGATTATTTTTTTCCGGAAAGACACACGATTGGAGTCCAAGATCATCTAGATACTGCTTCCAGTTCAACTATAGACTACTTTTATATTAACTCTTTAACTTACTGTATGTCACTTCACCATCTGTAAAGCGAGATATGTTAGCATGGTGGCATTAGGCTGTGCCAGAAAGCGAGTCTAACGTGTTCATCCTGCCCTGGTCTTGAATATCACAGACTATTTCTATCATAGGAATTCTTTGACTTGTAGTTTTAGAGGTAAAACCAAGTGTCTTTCTGTACTTGCTAAAAAGAAGTTATAGACTTGATGCAGAAACTGTTGGCTTAGATGTTTTGATCCTTCTTACGCTAGAATTCGGGGAAAAAACATTCAGAGGCAAGTAAAAAAACCCAACTACAAACTTTATAACAAGCCCTTAGTATCACCTCTAATGTTTTCAAGCACAGTATTGTGTGCACTGGGGAACAGCAACTGATCTCTCATGTATGGAAAGTATATTCCTCCTCATCTGCTGTTGTAAAACTAGTGCTCCTATTATGTCAAGGTCCATCACGTTTACTGCAACTTTGATATGCTTGACCTAAAAATATTGCTGCGAGTGAATTATTTACAATGACACTGAGGAGCAATCCTCTAGAATATCTATATGGCCCGTGGGCATTGCACTGAGTACATATGTCTCATATTAATAAAAAAACATGCAAATTACCACGAAACTTTTCGGTGGTATTTCACAGCTACCATTACCAAAATAGGATTGTTCCGTGGCTTTACAGTGTAAGGAAAGACAAGTGCGAGCCAGCATCTCATGAGGGGTGTGCAATAACGGTATTTTTTTGGCCAATGAACATTCTGTAAATTGCTAGTCTGTAGGGGTTGACTTTTAGTTAAATTGTATGACATACTATATAACTGTACACTAAGAAGACATTTTTCTATCTATATGAAAATATGATGTCACTAAAATAACTGATAAATCTTTTAACGGTACCTAGTATAAAAGACTATTGTTGCATTGTCTGTTCTTCAGAAACCAGTAGAAACTTGCAGTCCAGGTAAAAATACTTGTTTTTATTTGTAATCGGTGTGGACTGATTATGTGTGCCTAGGTCAATGCGGGCTGTGGTTTCTGCACCCTGTTCTGGTAGGGTATGAGTTGTTGCTGTTTAATATTTAGTGAGTGTATGAAACAAAATTATGATAGAAATAGGGGAAAACCATGTATTTTGAGGAAAAGTATGTATTTTGAGGAAAAGTACTGCCTTAGAAAAGGATATAACTTACTTTCTTCTTTTCCCATACTGGAATCTGTCCCTCCAATGCTAATCGTTCAGACATTAGAAAACATGCAAAGAAACCACTCATGGTCCAGGACATTGGTTCTTTCCAGTGTTGCCAAATTCCAGAATCTTCTATTTTGATAAGTATTCTCTGTTAAAAATACATAACACAACTATAACTAGCATTATAAATGTATTGCAGAAACAAGACCTGATTTTTAGTTTCCAATAAGGGTTTAAGTTTCCAGCAAGGAACCTTGATGCATGCTGTTGCAAGAACATACTAGCTACAACTTAATTTTAAAGTTTCTTCTTCTAGATAGAATATATACCTTTGAGTCTTGCTTTTAATATGATCTTTATCTATCTGCAATATGTAAGTCGGTAGTAATTCAAGCTCCCATTTTTGTAGAAATGAGTAAACTTAAAGATACAGGCTTATCTCTGAACAGTGTTGCTGAGAAGTCATACATCCATAGCAACCCTTCCTTTTAATACTTAACTGCTGTCTCTGACCACAATAGTATCCAGTGAGCAATAGAACTTGTGGATTTTTCTCTAGTAAATACTGCAATAAAAAAATATAATCTTCCTAAACATCAACTTTAAATAATGTCCAAACAATTCCAGGATTTAATTTGTTAGTGTGGTTATGTCTTTGAGGAACTGATTTTTTTTTTATATAAATATCAGTTTCACATGCTATTGAGGACTGATCTTTCATGACTGAAATATATTTTTATCATTTAAGTAGACTGGTAACAAAAGTTTAAGAAGCAACTACAGATGTATCCTCCCGTGATAGCCTTGATGTAACCTGCTATATGGTGAAACATGCATAAAACAAGCAAGTACAGTACACAAGACAACTGTTGTGTAACTGACGTGCTGAGGAAACTTTGTAAATAATCAGACTAAAGTATTGTTAATGGACCCCCCCATTATGAGGTGGAACAATGTGAATGCTGTGTGATTACCTAACTTTTGGAAGCAATTCCTACTGCGGGATATCTGAGTTGCACTAAGTCTAAAGGCTGAACTTACCTTGGATGACTGTGTGATGTGAGAAATATAGACTGGTCCTTCAGTGTGTCTGACCAGGTTAATAAAGGAAATAAGGACAAAGTTGTGAGCTTTATTTACACTTTTATTTTCTTATTACTATCAGCAATACTGGCAGTATGACATAGGTACCCAAAGTTTACAGTAATTTTACAATTGAATGACTTCCATAATTATTACTGGATATACACTTCTCTGCCATCTTTCAGATCCCTAAAAAGGCAAATGTAATAGCATTTATTTAGGTGCTTAAAAGCAGTTTTATGTAAAATTAATTAATCTTTTGATTTAACATTTTCTCTGTATCATTGAACTCTGGCTCCCATTTGTATTTGTCGTGACAAGTATTGAAGAAATTTTTGAACTATTCCACAAAGCCTAGTTAAAATGAGATTTAAATATTCTTTCTTATGCTCAGAGTTCCCCATATCCTTACTTATTTCCACATATATACTGAATAAGAATTTTTGTTTCAATGATGCTGAACCCTGGGAGGAAAATATTCCAGAAAAAGGCAGTGATTTTTTTTCTAGTCGTTTAAGTTAAACACACTTAAAAACAAGGAAGCAAAAAGCGAATAGCCCCAACTATTTTTTTGACCAGAAAAATGTAGCCTATAAGAAATACTTTGCTCCTCACTACTGCTCTCGGAGCTGATGTTCCTTGTTCCTCTCAACGGCAACTGTAAAATGTGGGGCCACAGTTGCATTCATTGTTCAGTGAGCTTGTCCACATAGTTAAACCCACCGACAGCAATGAATGTTGATTGTGACCTTTTTTGTAAAGCTTGGCAGGGTGGGGGAGAAACATCATG
This sequence comes from Gavia stellata, assembly GCF_030936135.1. NCBI lineage: Eukaryota > Metazoa > Chordata > Aves > Gaviiformes > Gaviidae > Gavia > Gavia stellata. Next base: position 11,508,534 of record NC_082603.1, read on the forward strand.
TGGTGGTTAGGTTGCTATCTTCGTGTTAAGGCCTGAAAGCATGAAGTAAGGAGGAGGATGGTTAGCTGGAGGGTACAATCAACGGTCGATGGTTTTCACTTTAATTCCAAACTCACCGACAGCGTTGAATGTTCACTGAAGCAACCACTACAACAGAACTCCATTGACTTGACAGCATCCTCAAATGTCTGAAAGGGTGGGGGGGAAATCAAAATTCATACAATTACTTTAATCATACAAATGATGCAACTTCAGTCATTTTTTTTTCTTACCGACACCAACATCCTTCTCTGCCCATCTTATTTCACTCTTTGTGCAAGGAGCTGGCAGTTTTCCAAACTTCCTTCTGTGAAAAGAAAAGATATTTCAGTTACTCAGGCTTTAACAGTATAGGTTGGGGATCCAGGCCCAGGTGGATTTATGTTGCCTTTTCACGAAACTGAATGTCATAGCAAATCAAAACACAAGATCCAGTATATGAACAAAGTTGGGTAGGAGTTTTATGAATCAGTGTTGCTAATTATAGATTGCCCCACTGAGTAAAATTTCTTCTGCTGACATGGTTCAATTGGATTTAAACTTGCTTAGTATTGATGAAAAGTACATTTTCTTTTAAGCAGGCTTAACTTCTCAGTAAATGTCTTGGAGACAGAAGGCCTTTTTTCCTTAAAAATTGTCATACATACAAAACCTATTATGATAGTTTTCAGGAGGAAAAAAGGCAAATGTACATCAAGGCTTGATGACCTAAATTTCTTTTCATATATTTTTTTAGGTGGCAGCATGCTGTCCATATCCAGAACTTGATCATCACACAGTAAAGAGCTTATTTGTAAAAAAAATTTCCACAGTAACACAATACTTTTTTCCAATCTTCTGAGCTTTCCAAATCAATTGTCCTCATTCTTAAAATAAATTAAACTTAAAAAAAAAAAATCCATAGGATTGCAATTTTCATGTTGTAGGGGGAAGGGTTTTAGAGGCTGGATCAGAAGGCAAAACATGGTAACCTAGGAATTTACCTTATTTGCATTTTTGAGCAGAGTTCTTCTGCAGAAGGTGGTCTCATAGCTCAGCTGATCTGGATTATTTTTTTGCTAGGTCCACTCTTAGATTGCTGCACTGAAAGTACGTGACTGATTCATTGGCTTCTATGAATTGCTGTTTGTTTACTTTGTCCTTTGGTAAAAGATGTCTTATACTTTCTCATCCATTTCTGATTATTTGAAAAATCTTTATAAATGTTGGGGGCTTTTTTGTTAAATTTGTTCGTACTTGCATAAAGGGAATCAGCACCAAAAGACTGCAGGTTGTAAGGGTGCTGTCTGTATATATTTTGTAAACAAACACTATGACTAGGACTTTGTCCTAGCTGTTTCTTTCAACTAATTGCTCTGCCTGTAGAGGTATTTATTATATCATTAACTCAATTGTCTTTTCTATCAAATATATCTACAGGATAGTCATTAAAATGGCCTGTTGGGGAAGTAGACAAGAATGGAATCAACTAATTTTTTCCTTTATGGTAGATTAGATGTGTTTTGTTTAGGCCACTGTGATTATGAATATATCTGAATTCTAACCAAATGTGGCAGTCAACCGTTTTTTTTTTTGCTGTTATGTTAGCATGGGATATTTGCTGACAATACTTTAGCTCTGAAGTTTGATTATTTTTCTTTTTCTTCCATTTATTTGTACTGGCTTTTTTGCAGTTCAATTCCATGGATGTTATGAAAGGAGTTCCTTACACCAGCATGAGCAATGAGAGAATAAGACTCTCCAACTCAGCAGTCTTTCGTGCATCTGTTCAACATTGTTTTAGCCAAATGAATAGACTTTATGGTTTAGGGTCGCTCATGTTTAACATCCGTCCTATTATAAGATTTCTTTCTGTATGTCATTTCTTTCAGTACTTATTCCTATGTTCTTATTCCCTGCTTCTATCTGTCACTTCATATTTCAATATGGGGTCTTGCCTTGCTGATACCTGGCAGTTAGGATGGGGTGTAGGGGAAGGAGAGGAGCTACATAGAGCTTGCAGCTGAGTGGATTGCATCTTAGGAGGAATTACTTTCACAGGTTATTATTATTCCCTTCCCACCCCCCATAATGGAAAAACCTCAGTATTTCCTTGGTTATGTAGCCTCTGTTGAAACGGGCTGAAACTTGTAAGTACGAAAACACAAAAAAGTATGCCTGAGCTCCAGCCCTGATTCCTGATGTGTGCAGGTTATGCAGGGTAAAAATGCTTTCATCTTCTCTCATCTGGTTTTAATTTTTTTTTTACATCCCTCACCAGGCTTAGCTAGCTGTTACAAATACCAGCTTTATTTTAAGTTTTATTTCAGATCTGCAGGCTTATGTGAACATTCAGATTGGATGTATGTTTTCTTTTTATTTAAGGTTAGTAGGTCATAAATAAACCAAAGCACTTTCCTTGCTATGAGCAATAGGTTCACGGTGTACATGAAATATTGCTTTAAAAAAATTGAAACCTAACATGAATTGACAGAGGTACATGAGGAAGTAGTTCGTTGTGTTGCTGTAAAGGCCATAGGGATTTGGACTGCTAGAGCTGCCTGTTTTAGGAATAGATTAGATATCTTGTCTGATGACCTGTGCTTAATTTAAGTGACTGCCTTTGCCAGTCCTTCCAGAGGGCAACTGTGTGAAGTAGAGCATCTCATCTTCAGTCCTTTTCCTCCTCTTGATGGCCTGACCTAAATTGAAGATATGGGTGTTGTGCTGCACAAACAGACAATTACTTCAATGCTATGTGAACTGCATCTTTGGTTCTAATTAGTCAGCTTTTCCATTTTGACCTTGATATCTTGAATCAAAAGACTAATGTTCAACTTCATTGTACTGGTTAATACTGGCAACTGTTATAGAGTATACTCATGTTTAACAGCTGCCTTACATAAAACAATAATAAAAGCTCCCTCTCCCTACTGTGAAATGGTGGCTGGACCTGTAAAGTACTGCTCTGCCCTGCTTATTGCCCCACATCTTCTTTCTTCCTTCTCGCTCCCCCACATAAATGCTTCATGAAATACAAATGGTAGATGTCAGACAGGTCTGGCTTGCAGGCTACTTCAAACAGCTGTTCTAGTACTTGTAACAATCTTACTGCTTGTACAGCAGTGAGATCGCTTAGGGAAAAATACTTAGGTGAATATACAGATCTCAGGTTTGGGGGGTTTCTTATGATTTTTAGATAATTTCCCTAATGATGCATTAAAATGGTCTATTCAGATTTGTACGCTGATTAAAATAGTATGTTAACATACTTATATGGTAGATACTCTGCATAGTTTACAGCATATTTTTTCTTTTGCTGGCATTGAATTGCTACTGAAAGGTGGAGTTAGAGTTTTTGAAGGCAAATATTCATTTGTATAAAAGGAAGACAACAGAATAATAGTGTTAATACTCATACTGCAAAGTTATCTCATGGATACAGTTGTTGGCTACTTCCACCTCCCACTTGCCCTCTCCCACAGTCTGTCAACAGCCTTCCAGTTATACGCTTGGGGACAGGAAAAAATGCAATGTGTGGATGTATTTTTAATTGTGTTGCAAAAGTGAATTCCAGTGGCAGTGTCTAAAAATGGTACTAACACACTTGGGATCAGATTCTCAGCTAATGTAAACTGACACAGCTCCATTGACGTCAGTGGCATCTGTGTTTACACCAGCTGGCAACTGGATGCTCATCTGGAAAAAAGTGAAGTAGAATGATCAGTTATCAGTTCTTATCACCTTTTCTATTTTTTGTTGCGTGTTCATCTTTTTTATTAAACCTTTCTCAAATGATACATTTTCATGTTGTATTGACATTTTAATTGCAATAAATCAGCAGTAATACTAAATCTCAGTAAGTATTGACACTGCTGTGCTTCCAGCAAAAGGAATTAAATCCAGCTGACTGTAGTTATTAGAAATTCAATTTATTCTTGGATGACTGAGTTATATGCTGAAAGTAAAAACTCTGTGCAGCTATCAAGAGAAAGTCCTTTTTCTGAAAAAATGAAAAGTGTTCATTTCTTCTGTGGTTTTAAAAACTGCAAGAACAGAATCCAATAACCTTCATTATAATCTGAGACTCTCACTGTATTCTACAAACACTAACTGCAGTTGTTTCTGCAGGGCATTGGAGTATAGCATTGGCTCCTAATTACTAATGCAGTAATTCTAAGGCCAGTGTTTTTCAAGAAATCCAACTAGACAATCACAATGTTCTCATGTTGCCTTCAACCTATGGAAACATCTTTGTAAACCTCTGCTGGAAAAAAAGACATTTTAGGGAGTATTTCACCATTTACTGTAGTACAGCTGTCTCTGGAGAAAAGTAGCAGCTGCATAACATCTTGAAGCACTAGTGCATGCCAGCCTGAGACAGGAGGGAAAACTGGGATTGCCTTGTTTAAATTCTGCATTCTACAAGGCTGCTTTTTTGTCCGTTGTAGTATGAAGAAATCTGAAGTTATGCAGAATCATCCTGGCTTTTGCTCATGAAATAAGAGGGGGGGAAATATCTTGGCACACCAGAAAATGCGTTTTTGAGGTGAAATAATAACCAGAAGACTTTCTTTAAACTAAATCAAACTTGTTTGACATGCATACCATCACAGAGCAATCTGCAGCTCATTGAGTCCTATCAGAGTTCTGCTGGCTCAGAAACCAGGACCTCTCCAGGTATGCTAGTTCATGCGTTTGTAGCCTTTGACTAAGTTTTTTAGGAAGTCTGCTGTCCAGAAATTGACTGTGGTCTTGAAATTAAACCCATCAGATAATATTACATGTCCACAACACAGGCTATGAGGTGGGATGCTGATTAGCCAAGCTAATTTAGGAACAGAACAAATGTGAGGAGCAGCAATGATATTAGTTCAATCAAATATTTGATTGCACTGCCAGAAATAATTAAATTGCAGAGTTCAAAGCTATGCTTTGCCTATTAGAATTTTTCCTGATTACTATTTTGTTAGATTTTGATATTAAAGACACTTCCAAAACAAAATGCCAAAGGCAATATTGGCTTTTTGCTTATTGTTTTAGACTTATTGTACCTCAATCAATATAAATTGTTACTCTTATTTTAATAAACCACAGTTGTGTTCATGTGTTCTAAACAACTTTTACATCTGAGCTACTGAGCCTGACTCTGCAATTTATTACTTCATGTTGCTAGTCCTGTTTGAAATTGTAAGAGCTTTTCCAACATACAGGATTGTGGCACTGGACCTATAAGCTTTGCTTTTTATTTAAAGCCAAGAAATTGGTGAATAAATTCTAATACTGCCTGCAGTTTCCCAGCCTCTTGGATGACAATTCTCCACTCTTTGTTACTGGAACACATTACTGTTTATGGAAGATATGCACATATTTCAGTGTTCATAAATCACATGCAAACATCTGTTCTTTAGATCAGTAGATGGAGTATGGTAACTGCTTTTTACATTAATATCCATGATGTAATGCTCACCTACTGACATTATGCTTAAACTTTTAATATTTTAGCAAATATTTCAGTAATTTAACTTTTCAGGCAATGTAAGTCAAAACAGTAGAAAATGCAAATACACTTTGGCATAGAGTTATGTGGCCTGTACCCAAAAAATGTCAAATGGAAGTTGTACGATAGAGGGAGTAAATATTAAGAGCAACATGATCAACTTGGCTAAAATACAAGAGGTTCTGTTAGTAATTCTCTGTACTCATTACTGCCTTTGAAAGGGAATTTCTTACCCTCCCTCTTCCTGTGATAGCCTTAAACGGGCATCCTTTTCTTACTTGATGAATCTGGATTGTGTGTAGAGGTCTACATTTTTGTCTTAGTATGATCTATTTCCCATGTGATTCTGCAGGCAAGATTTGAAGGCCTATTACTGTGAAGCTGTGCTCAGGAAACATATGGTATGTGTGGAAACCAAGACTGCATACAAGTTAAAATGTAAGATGTGGGAAAGACAATATTGTATGACAGGGATGGGTGCTGGATGGAAAGGCAGAGGATAAGAGTTTTCTGTCTGTCTTCAATCTCAGCGTTGGTATTTTTACATAAAATGTTTTCAGCTATAAAGATACATCCTGAAGATTCTTCTCCTGTTTAGCATTTTTGTCAAGCACTTATTTGGTTGTCATATGTACCAAGACTGTGGATTCATTGGTGGTTTTTCAACATCCCTTGTCTTTGTATTTGTTTTATGGGAATGGAGACTGGATATTTTGAGGCTAGACTTATAAATGTCAGCATAGCAATTGAATTTTCATAGAATGAAAGTATGTATAAAAATGGAGAGTAAAAATATTCTATATTTCTAAAAGTTATTGAGTCCTACTGTAGTCAAGTGTTAGACAATAGGCTGAAGTTCTTTATCTGCAGAAAAGCAGCTCATTACTTTTAACTTGCCTACTAATCCTCTTGGTTTTACAAAAACCAAACTGCTTTAGAATGAAGGGGGATCCCCATCTTAGGATTTCTGGAGTATTTCAGTACAGTTTGTGTGTTGTCTTTTAGGTTCTTCACAGTGACTATATGAAATACGTATATTCAGAAAAACATGTTTGGGGCTTTTAAAACACTTTGTTTAATTTGTGGTTTTGATTTTTTTAATTAATTTTTAGAAGTTACTAGAAAAGGTGCTGTTTGAGTGCAGGTTAGCTTAGGGATTCTCCATGTATCTGTTTCTCACTGCCAGAGCAGAGTGCAGTAGGAACTGGCTTTAATATCCCACCCCCCTCTTCTTTCTGAGTCACCATAGAAATGGACTGTGAGAATTACCAAATTCAAATAATTATGGTCCTGCTGCACAAAGTTTCTTTTGATCAAGAGCAAGTCATTTGAACCCTAATGTTTAATGGGTAATACTTACAGCCTCATAAAAGTGTAGTGATGCCTGATATCTCATAGTGCTTTGAACATGTGAAGTGCTATATAAACAATATAGGGCTATTGCACACAACTCAAGCTATTAGCATTTCAGGCACGCTGCCCCAGGCCCTTAGAGGGGAAATCATGTCTTAGCTGGAAAATAGGCACCTTTTTGTGTTCTGTGTCTGCTTCCAGATTAAGTATCAGGAGCTTTCTAGGTAGCATATAGATATGAAAAAAAAGTATGTTTTTTCCAATACAATGTTTATTACACAGTACTGGATACTAGCTAAAGGCAGACAGCATTCAGTTAGAACTGTGATTCTGAAAATGCAAGGATGGTAAATCATTGCCTGTTTGCATTATTTTCTTTTCTGTAATTGTATTTTGGCATTCTTGCATTTTTTCCTTTGTGAAATTTCTGCATGCAAATCTATTTGTTGCTAACATACTCAGTATTTTTCAAGTGTAATTTAAAACAGATGAGAGATTATGCTTCATCTTTGTTCCTAAAAATATCGCCATACTTTACACAAGTTAGTCTCAAATTGCATTTGTGGTCTATGTTTAACACTCCGTGTGTGTGTTTCTGTGTAAATGTTGGTGAAATCTTGTTCTTAAAATATCAGTATGAGTTAAGAAAATAGTAGAGGGACACTGGCTAAACAGCTGATGTCATATCTGTCTATTAGAGCTGAAGGTTCTGCTCAGAAGGGAACAAAGTTTTCATAAGATTGATGGAATTGCCTCATTTGCTTCATTTTGACTCTCCATCACACATCCTGTACACCCTGATAAATAAAGGCTACTGCTTAGGACCCATGAGACATGCCTATCTTGCAATCACTACAACATGCAGTCTGGGGTAGTAGAAAGGCTCATGGCTATCTTCAGAGAGAAGAGGAAATTCCTTGAAATCTTTTTATGCCAGTCATTGCTCCAGTTTAAAACCAAAACAGTTTTTGATCCAGAGTTGGCAAAACATTCTTTTTGCCTTTTGATGGTGTAACTTCTTATTTTCAACAGCAGAGACCATTCCAAAGAATCATATTTTTCTGCTTGCTTGGTTTTGGGTTTTTTTTGGTGTCTCAAGCTAAGCTTTTAGGCATGTTAAATGATGTAAACAAGTTTTGGATTTTTGTTACTGTTATCTAGGAACAACCATTCAAAACAAATATGTTATTGACTCAACCCTACAAAGCTCTGAACACAGAATAAGATCAGACTTTGAAGGACTGGGCACACAGTTTAAATATTTAGCATAGCAAAACCCATTGCAGTACAATTACTTGTACTGGATCCAATGATTTACAGCACGAATGCGAAGCATAATCCCATGTAGTCAGGGAGCAAATGCCTAGCTTGTTTACTGTTTTCAGTTGTGGTGTTTTTATAAAGACCAACACACACAAACTACTTACTTTCTGCCCTGGCAAAGGTATTTTTAAGTAATATATATTCTTCTAAAGAAAAATAGCCCATAATAGATCAGTATAAGATTGCAGGAACTGTTATAAAAGCCTTATCTTTATTGTTGAAAAATGGTCCACTCTTAATGTTTTTAATCTGCCTGTATTTTTGTGGTCTCTCAACACCCTTCTCCTTGTCCCTGTTGAGCTCAGCTGCCCTTTGAAAAGCACTTTGTGCTCCAGTGACCACTTTAAACTTTCTATTGACAAAATTAAGCTGGACTCCTAACTTATTTTTCCAACAGAAAGTGTGAGTTGAAAGTGGTCGTTGGCCCAAAAACCTATAGTGAGAGCAAAGATGATTTTATTGGGAAGGGGGAGTGATGTTTTGGTCTCCTTTTCTGTCCTTCAAGCCCCTTCTCCTGTTAACTTATTATAACATTCTTGTTTCGTTCCTTCTCCCAGAGTCCCAGAAAACTGCAGTTCCTACACCTCTTCCTGAAGTTTCCCTTTTCCAGCCCCACAGCAGCAGTTTCGTTTTGGCAGACATCTGCTGCAGTAAGGAAGGGCAGGCCAGGAAATAAAGCAGTGTTTGGGACCTCAACTGAAACGGGTTTGTGAATCCAAATTTTGTCACTTAAAACCATGGGAAGACTGATGGGGATATTGGCAATGAAGTAAATGAATGAATGGGATGAGGGAAAGCATATATAGCCAAAGGAAGTGGACATGTATAGCCAAAGGAAGTGGAAATTATTAAACCATTCCCTTTGCTCCACATATGCTTATGTGTCTTTTAAAAACACATGTAAATGCACATGCAGACATAGTTTAATGTGATGGAAGAAAGGGAAATGTCTCTTCCTTTTGGAGATTTAAGGGGATCACATTTGTACATCTGTAATACCCAGAAGGCTCAAACATAATCAAAATGTATTTCTACGCAACTGGGTCTTGCTTTTCTGCAGTACCTGATACATTTAAACCAACCTTTAATGACTGAGTAGTTTTTGGAGTAAGTAGATGGCATTTTATGCAGTCAGCACCTTCTCTAAAAAGTCTCTAGAGATCTGCTATTACCATCTCAGTAACCATTCTTAATTAACAAATCATAATCTGAACAACCATAGGTGACATTGGCAATTCTGAACTTTGTTCTGCATCAATACCTCCTTGGATTTATAAAACCTTTCTTGTTTAGGTAGCTACCGATTTTCTTGCTAAGGGTGATCAGGGAGTTTGAGGCTCACGGATTCAAATTACTGTGCTGCTTAAAGGTGTTCTGTTTGTATTTTTCTCCAGAAAAATCTGAATGGAATTCTATTTGGTGGGAAGGCTCTATCACTTAAGTCCTATGGTAACTCTATACTCCAAACACTTAATGCAGAGACATTATGCTGGCTTTTAGCAGATAGGGTGAATTTCATTCTTAGTGAATATGACCTAGGTGCTAAAAAGCTATAGCTGAAAGTGCTAGGTTAAAAGCACAAGTCAGCTAGGTACATAAATATTATATGGCTATACCTTTAATGGGTTTCTGTTGTAGACTTGCTTTGTTTAAAGATTTCCATAACACTGCTGATTTATTGTGTCTTTTCTAGAAGTATGCTGTTAGCAGGAAACTCAGCTGAAGCACTTTCAATCATATTGGAGGATCATTACACTTTCACTTGAATAACTAATTAGTCGCAAGAAATTAACCACTGCTGTTTAGCACAAAAACACTTCTAAGAAGGGCTTTCATTTTTGTTGTGGAAAATGACCTCAGGCACTTGAGGAGGGGGGCAGAAGGGAGAAGTAATGATCCTGCTGTCTTTTAATATAACTTTTGTTTTCAATTCAACCTGGTAACTAGCAGGCAGCATAGCTGTCTGAACAGGGCACTGCATCTGGACTTGGGATAAATATTTTCTGATCTTGCCAGTCCCATGGATGTAATGGCTGACCTCATCCCATTGATTGAAACTGGTTTAAGGTTCCAAATACTGTTCCTTAAGGCTGTGGGAGGCAGAATATGAGACTAAGGAAGAAATAAATTGGTGAATAGGATGGAAGGAAGAATATAATATGACCAAAGAAAGGTTGTAATGAGTCTGTTCATGTCTCTGGAACTTATTTTTCTTGTTGTGAAATGTGGATCATGCTTAATGGGTGTATGAGGGTCTAGTCTGAGTGTCTTGCTTAAGAGTTTCAGTATTATTGTCATGTGCTGTTCACAGCACTGTTAATATAATGTAAGACATAGTGAAGCGAGGAAAGAGAATAAAGAGCAGCTAAAATACTTAGCAATTTGTCCTGCTTCTCTTAGGGCATAAACTGGAAGGAAATTGAAGACAAATGGTTTCTGAGATCTAGAGTCTTCTCTAATATATAAAATTCATTTAACAAGGCAATAACAGAGTGATAAATCCTGGTCACCACTTTTTTCTCTGGAACTGCCATTCCATTTCACTCCTGCTGTTTGAGAAAAATACACATAAAATAATTTTTATTTTATCATTTAAAACTATAACTTATGCATATAAAAATCGGTTGTCTCCTTTCAGTCTTCTCCTCCCTCTCTTGCAGAGGCAGTTAATTCCTCAAGTATTTGGAGAAAGAGAGAAGTATCATTCAGAATGTGAGGGCAAAGGGGAGGGGAAGCTTATTGGTATTTCTTGCTCTCCCCTTCCTTTTCTTTACCCACACTTGCAAGATTAGAAAGTTAAGTCTTCAGTACATGTATCTGAGATGTGGTGATACAGAAATGCTGGGAATTATTCAGTGCGAAAAGAGTGGGCTACTGTAGTCATTAAAACTCCTCCTGAATATCAAAAATAAGGGTAGCATGGCCCCATTCCTATAATACTCTTAACACTTTTCCCCTCTTCTGTGTTCTTTGCCTTCTTTCCAATGCTTACTCTCAAGCACCTATTTTGGGTGCCTGAAGGTTAGGATCAGAATCTCATTCAGCTGTTTATGATTATATTGAATTACGCGCATATCATAAGTGTCTCCTGAAAATATTCACATAAACGCAGTACTTGCTGGATGTGTGTTTTTTTTCTTTGGGTTTTTTTGGCTAAGTTTGCAACTTATTTTATTGGCACATGACAATACAGTAGAGAGGAAGGTCATGTCTGAGGTTTTTTTTATGGGGAGGTTTGCATGTGTGCATGCCAGGAAATGTAACTTCATGTGGAAGAAAACAGCAGTGCTGCCTTCTAGAAAGCAGACATGAGCAATGCAATTACATCTTCAGTCAAACCCATGATAGCATTTTTCTTGAGGAGCTATGGGGCAGACAATTTCAGATTGGGCAGGCTACCACTGAAACAAAACGGCACAAACATAGTCAGCCAAGAGCTTGTGCGTGTGCACCATATGTGTAAGCCATTCTGCTTCAGGATAGCTGTACATAAGAACTCATTAGGAAAAATGAAGGGCGAAGGGCTTAGTGAAAGTTCTTTACTATTTTCTGGAAGATTACCTTCCAGGCTTTTTAAAACAATGTTACCCTGAAACTGCATGCAGGGAATTTCAAAAAGACCAAGGGATTTTGAAAGATCCCTTCCCTTAACACTTAGTGGAATTTCTGCTAAAAATTCCAGTGCTTTCCTTTGCACAATGCTGAAAAGGGCAATCCGAGTGCAAGAATAGCATAGAAATGTTAAACTCAATGCAATGTATCTTTCAGATGAAACAGTATGCAATAGCCTAAGATTCTTTAGTTCTAGTACCTGTGGCTCATTCAAACTACATAGACACTCACACTTTTGTAGTCATTACAATTGAATAACATAACTGAATATAAAAGCATTAACAGATATCTGAGATATAGGCTGTTGACAGATGTCTCAATTTTCCTTTCCCCTTTATGAACATGTTCTCTGGTTTGTTCCCATTACCTAATTTTGTTTTACTTGCTCTTCCATTTTGATCTGTAACTGTTCAATGAGTTTAATGTGTCTTCAAATAACAGGTGCTGACTTTGAGAGTAGTTTCAAACTGCAATTCAGATTGGGTTTGTTTGAGTTCTTACTCAGATCTAAATCTTGAAATTCCTTCCCACTTGGATACTCTTATTCATGCCACATCAAACATTGACTTGCTAATGTTCAGACATCAGCTGTCCCTATGCTGTGGAAAATATATGTCCTTCGTAGTCTTGTATAATCAAAAGAAGTGGAAAATATGTAGTCCAAAACCCCCTAAATATCTAGAGAGAAGGAAAACCTTTGAAATGCAATTAAAACAAATAGGCAGCTACGTCTCCCTTGCATTTACACTTCAGTTATGTGATGAAATCACAGAACACAAAGGCTGATCATGAATGATTTTTCTTTACTGAGAAAACGTGTCTATACAGATGGAGTATGTTGAGCCAAGACACTGAGGGAGAGGCAAAGAAATATCACTTTATGTGAATTATAAGAAAAAGCATGTAACTATGTGCCATTCTTTCTGTTAGGAAACTCGTGTGTATTAGTTGTATGTAAATATAGCTACTTTTCTATTTCAGTAGCTGTGAATGCATGTAGTTGAAAAGACCAAGTAAATGAGAAAGTGGGTTGGGTTGGTCATACATTTGAGAATCCTTGCTTTGATTGGGCCTATGCTGAGTAAACCAAATGTGAAGGGATTAGCTCCTAAAGTGCATTCCAGGTGACTTCAGACAATTGGAAAGAAAGTTTCACTGTGCAAATGGAAACAAGGTTCCGAATTGGAGAAAGTATGCTTGCTTGCCCAGTATAGTCCAGTAAGAATTTTTTTTCCTCTTTCCCCACCCTTTCTTCCTCTACTGAGGACATAAACCAACCTTATTTGTCATCCTTTCTGGTTTCCCAAGGTGTAAGTTTGTAAACATGTCTTTATGCCAATGAGTAAATACGTTTCTACAAAATTTTACAGTGCACGAGCATTCAAAGCTTGTACATTTCATCAGTTGATTACATTTTGATGTTCAGCAACAAAACATGGCTGCTTTTCTCAAATGATCAGCAGTGTTTCATACAGAGCTAGTGGTGATGAATTGAAGTTTCTATAGTTCAAAATTCATTGTAAGTGTAGTGTACAAATTCAGTATCTTTATAATTGCAAAGACTTGTTGGAGTTTTACAATTCTGAGTGGAAATCGGGATAGTTTTATTGGTCAAAACCAATAAATCTGTACTTTGCAGATTATACCATGTCTCATGAAAATGAAGAACAAATAGTCCTTCTTGCATTATGGCTTCTTGGTGCCTAAAATGTTTGATATATATTAGATGTTTGTCAGAGACGCATAGTCAGAAGCTGAATGATGATCAATGTCTTTGGCATTCTTCCCAGGATTTTTTCCACCACTATCTTTATTTAAAAAAAAAAAAAAGTAGTTTTGGGGCTTAGGACCTACGCTTCCTCATTTTTTTTTCTTGTGCTTTTTTGAGGCTTTGTATGGCACTAGTATCAACTATTCAATCAGTGTCTTTGAAAAGCACCTACCAGGCTGCCAGATTCCTGATGCAGTGAAGATAGATGGTGCCAGAAATCAGTCACTCCATGCTAAATATTGCTGCTGGTTCCACTCCCTGTCTCTCAGAGTCTGTAGAATTCTAATCTTCTGTTCTTTGGTGAAAAGATGGCAGAATTTAAAAACACCATCTGAAGTTGCTCTTACGTAACAAATGTCTTGTCATCCTGCATGGTTAAGGAGTTAAACAGGTCTCTGGTCTCAAATGTGGTAGCAAAGTCCTATTTTGTTTCCTTATGGTATCTTATATACATGGAATGCCCTTATGTACAGCTACTGTCGTATTTGTCATTCAGTTGTTCACTTGCCAAGACTTAAGTTTAGTGAATTTAGAAATTCTTCTATTTTAAATAGTGTTTTGCTGCCAATCAAGTCTAAATATCAACACTAAACTGCCTTGTATGTGCACAGAACACCAACTAGCAGAGTACCTATAAAGCAGTTCAGCTGCCCCCAGTTTCCACCACCCAGATGATGTCTGTACAGAGTTGGCATACTGAAAATTAAAACGATGTAATATTAAAACTAAAATCAGAAAAAGTAATGCTGAATCTAATGTGCAAACAAATCCTTTTCACAATTGTAAATGCATCTTCATGGCATTTCCAGTTTTCATAGAATCTAGGGACCTTCCCAAAAATAGAGAGCCATTTGACTGTATGAGAAAATAGAATTAATTTTCTAATCACACACACAATATGCAAGTAATTTTTAGAAGGTTTTAGAATTTTTAGTAGGCATTTAAAACAATCGTTATGAAATTAGCCTAGTGTAAACTCCATCAAGCTGCATTATTTTGCTTAAATGTGTTTTACAGCTGGCTCAGGTGCTTAACTTGGCACATAATACCTAAATTCAGAATCTGAAGCCTCAAAACACCTTATTCAGTGCTTGTCTCACTGTGGAGGTGCCCAAAGCTCCTAGCCCCCAAAATACCTGCCAGGTGAATTCCCTGTCACTTAGGCCAGGCTGGTGCTGAGCACTCCTCTGCAGAAGTGCCCTGCTGGCCTCTCTTCAGTATGCCTTGCACAACAGGCTGAAGGAGCATGCGGTTCCCTTTCCCTGTCTTTTCTTGCTCCTAGGAGCAGTCATTGGAGCAAATCCTAAAGACGAGGGAAGCTGGTGTCTCAGTTACCGAACTGTAGCTGAGCATATTCTCTATTGCCAACTGAATATTTAATTGATCTTTGCATATTGTGAAAGCTTATGGAGGAGACATCTCAGAATATCCAGTTGCAGGTAGAGGGATTTGGGTTCAAAATCCCATTGGTAAAGCTGGAATTTGAATCTAGGTCTTACATGCCCTGGGCGGGTAAGATATTCCTTGAGACGGAGGCAGTAAAAGTGCCTGCTCCTTTGTCAGTTGGGAGAGAAGTGTTTTAGGGGCCAAACTACCCCTACAATTAGGAAATGGACATAACGATTGTGGGGTTTGGTTGACTCTTCTTGTCCTTAACTGAGAGGCTAATATATTCTTTTCTGGATGTTCTTCTTAGGCCTAAGTTGATATTGCTCCGCCTGCTGAAGTGACAGCTCCTGGGTGATGTGTGACATGGCACTGCCAAGAAATTTGTAGGTGTGATGTTTTTTCTCCAGCTGGATAGTTCTCCAGGAAGAGGTTTACAGGTAAACCGGAGCCACAAAAATCTGTTTCCATTATCAAGGGGTTTAGCTTCAACTGCTAATTCTAGATATCTAATGTATGAACCCAGAATTTATGCATATGACTTTGGTAGCTGAAAATGTGAGCATATGAATTTGAGGGTCTGAGAAGGATTTTTAGTAGGCAAATTAGCTTTTAGCTAAGCCACACAAAGTAAACCTGAGAAGATAAAAGAAAATAATATTCATATGTACTAAACTGCTGAGTTTATTTCTATTTATTACTCTGCCAGCAAGTAGCTGGATGGCCTACATGAAAACAGAGGGCTCATTATACCTTACAAGTGCTTTCCTGGGGTTAAAAAGATGGGAAAGAGCTCAGAGAGAGATTTCTTATTTTAAGATTATTAATATGGAGAATTACTAGTGGGAGCAACTTATAACCTTCAAGGCAGTTTTTTTCCTGTGTGTTTAAAAAACCAACCAAACAAACCTTTGATAACCTTTATTTTGATAATGTTATAATCCATCTTCAATGTATGGGAGCCTGAAGCCTTGCTTATCTGCAAAGTTGAACCTTAAGTGCTATGCCTTTTTCTTCTACTCTGAGTATGCCAACTAGAGTGTCTTAAAAAGGGGGATTTTCCTTTTTAGACGGGGATTTTCTAAGAAGGGATTTTCCTTTTTAATTGACTTTGGAAGGAGTTAACTGTGTTTTGAGCTTCCTTATCTGTGCTCACCTGCTTGAGTATGTTGTTAGACTACTTTATTAGTGAAACTTTATGCTGATATTTTTGTTTATTTTTCAAAAGATCAGGTAATTGGAAATAATCTAGTTACTCCTCTCTAGATGCCTTTGGAGAGACTTGGAAAAACTAATTGTAAAAATGTGCTATAGTATGAATCTTGCTGACTTTCATTTGATTTTTCATTCGTTAATTTGAGACAATGAAGGAGAACAGACGTTGCTTATGTAAAATGAGACTGGGAGTGCAACAACATGGAAAACATGCCTATTCTTGTGAGAGGTGTGGTGTGCGATAGCTTATGATGAGGTGCAGTTGAAGAGCTGTTAAGTCTAAGATGTATGCTGCCTAGTACAGGTCTGGTAGAGCTACTGTTTCTGATTGTGTATTTCACACCTTTGCCTTCCCTGCTTCTTCTCCCACCATTGCAGCACTGTCCTACATTTTCACCTCATGGGGGAGGAAGAATTTAAAGGGGAATACTAGTTGGCAACAGAAGCATGCTTCCAGCTGGACTCTAATGATAGACATGTGTTGCAAAAATGTACTGCAAGAAGGGAGAAAGGGAACTAATAGCCTCAGGAGCTATCATTCTGTTGTGAACTGTGGCAATGTAGATTGCATCACAAGGAGTTTTGTGTCTGTGGCTTATGACAAGTTGGTAATTGTAAACTGAAGATAACTCAGTGCACTGTTTACCTAATTTCTTGTTAAACTTGTCATGGATATTCACTTGAGATGTGATTCTATTCAGGTTTGGCTTTTTCATCATACTCTAGTCATGTGGTTTCCTGGTTTTCTTATGTTTGAAAAAAAATCAGAAAGCTTGTCCTAGGTCAAGCCATAGAGGCATTATTTTTCAGGACCAAAATGCAGGCATAGATGTTTCTATGGGTTTTGGAAGTCTGTCTGGGTTTGGGGCAGGTTTTGGTTTCTTTCCTCCTGAAGTATGGCTCTCCATATTTCTTTCAAATCAGACATAGGTCCTTAATAATGAAAATTGATAATGTTTTAACTGCCAGGCACATAATTAACAATGTGTGTCAAAATTTGCAGCTTAAAGAGGTCTCTGGACAAGGTCAGCAAAATAGTTTACTGATTATACTAATTCACATTCATTCTAGAGAGTGTCTATGGTAGATTGTCTGATTATAAAAGTAATTATTAAACTGATATGGAAACTCTACTGCAGTAGCTTAAATTTCATTCTATTATTATATCACTAAATCTACAATAGTATTTAAAAATCATAGGTACAGTAGCCCTGCCAAAAGTTTTTCTACAGCCCTATGCATTTGAGTGATGATAAGCAATGAAAAGCCCAGAGTGGA
Source organism: Gavia stellata (assembly GCF_030936135.1). Taxonomy (NCBI): domain Eukaryota; kingdom Metazoa; phylum Chordata; class Aves; order Gaviiformes; family Gaviidae; genus Gavia; species Gavia stellata. The sequence goes on from NC_082603.1 coordinate 11,525,990, forward strand.
CAGATAGTTACTATTTCACTGTTCCCTTCAGTCCCATCGTGTGTCTGAATATAGGTGCTTGCTACTTGACTGTGCAAGGAAATGATTAAATATGTATGACTGGATTTTTGAATATACAAATTGGGTATTACAGACAATTGTGCTACCCTTGCATGCAAGTTGAAAAAATGGAAGAAGGCAGAGAATTAATTTAGAGAAAACAAGCAAATATGTCTGAAATACTTTAAAACAAATGAACACATAGAGATATTTTATCAGGAAATTCAAAATTTGGTCACTGTGAACATGACTAAATGTAATCAGGTCTGAACAAAGGGGGATCTTTGAGACAGAAGCATAATTAGACTTTTTGATTATAAAGAGTGAAAAAGGATTTTACAGCATCAAATATTTTTGTCTGTTTGCTGGACCTCCCAGAGCAAAAACTTTCTATGTAGTTGAGAAGCAAACCAAAATATTTTTGCATTGTTTTTTGTAAAGACTTGTTTCCATCAGCACTCCATAACTAATATCTGCTTGAAAATCTACTGACTTAAGCATTTAATTACGTGTTTTTCTATATAAGTATTGAAGAATGCATGTATTGGCGAAGTAGTATACCTCTTTTAAGTAGATACATCCTAAATTGAATAATATGTAGTATTTTTCATGGATTGAAAAAGGAAGAAGATATGAAAATAAGTATTTAACAAGGAATAAAATGGGATGTATTTAATCATTAATATCCCTGACAATCATGGAAATATATAGTCTAACTTGAGACTTCTGATGTGTAAGAAGGGATGCAGAGGGTACAGATCATTCTCATTTAGTTTTGGTGTGTGTTTAAGTGCAGTTCTCTCCCTATTCTGTCATAATAATTAGTGAATTTCTATTGATGAGGTCAACAGGGACATATCAGTAAGCTTAGAAATGGACCTGATTTCCCAGTTCAGAGCAGGGACAGAGGGGAAGGTATTCTAGTGTTTCCCCAGAAAGCTCTTTCATCTTATATCTGAAACACAAATTACAGCCAGCTAGCGGTCAAGCATGAATTAAATCTTTGTCATGTAATACCACATCTTTTCAAGCAGATGTCTGAAAAGAATACCTAGTATTTTTACCCTTATTTAAAGGCCAGTGACTAAAATCTTTATTGAACAAACTAAAGGAGGCCAACTCTATGCAGAAGATCTCCAGTTCTTAAGTAATCAAACCTAGTATCTTTTAATAGATGCTTTTGGGTGTTTCTCATATTCACTTATCAACAGCAAATTGTTCTAGGGATAGCTTTGGGCTAAAACAGTATGTCTTTAGAGTAGGTTTTCAGAAGGGCTTAATGTTACTTTACTTTGCTGTCAATGAAGTTAAATGGGAATTCTTATGATGATTTTTAGAGTTGAATTTAGGAAAGGCTAATTATTTCTGTGCAAAGAGGATTTTCACATCAAATTGTCAGAACAAACCACCAGCACTTGGAATGAATCCAGCCCAGGTTGACTGCACCAACTTCTGACGAACCTTTGAGGCAGTTCTAGTGAATGCCTTTAAATTAAAAGAAACTAAATATCAGTAAGGTATTGATGAATGTGGTCAGATTAAAATGAGGCAAAACCTAAAAGTATCTTCAAAGGATCATCCATGGCCTAGGTTCAGTAATCATTACTAAATCATTTAATACACCATTACATAGTGGTCTAGACTAAATTAAGAGCATTTACCCAGAGTTACCATGGGGTAATATCTGACATACCACAGGTAGTTCTTTTTACAAAGGAGACTAAGTCGGGAAAAACAGTTAAATGCTATAGCTAAAATGTAGGTTCTACCATTGGCTGATGTTGTAAGCCTATGTGAAGAGTTGTTATTAAATAAATGTTTAAAGTTTTGCCTCAAATTATTACTTGACCTGTCAGCAGAGGCTGCTATCTCTATTCTTGGTGATATTTAACAATTGATTGAACGAGGCACCCAGCACAGGGTAATGCCAGGTTTTGCCCTGGTTTGAGCAGGACATTGGACTAGGGTGAGGTACTGAGGTCCCTTCTGACCTCACTTATTTCAGGAGTCCTTCTGATGGAACTGTTTCAGAGGCACTTCTGTTGATAAAGATATTTCAGACAGCTCAAGAATTTAAAGTGTATCTACTTCTACATGTTTTTGTCAGCTGTTGGAGAAGAACTTGTATATCTGAAGGATGCTTTGAGCTTTCTGTTCTAAAAGTCAGGAATAATAAGTATATTTTTTGACTACTGACACTTTAGAAAATTACATTTGGGATCTTCATATGTGTGCATAACTTTCTCTAATGCCTATAGTGTGGTAGGTTTTTTGTTGTAGTTGTTTGACAGTAAGAAAGGGTGAGTGAATAGCTGGGGGGAGTTTTGTTTTGCTTTCATAGTCTGCTATCCAATGCCAAACCATTGTAGCTTTGGATGAAGTTTAAAATGGGGTGCAGGGGGGAAATAAAAGAAGTTACATTAGAGGGGGAAAAATAAAGAAATAAAGAAGCTAAGTCACTCTTAATATACAAAATACTCTTTTAATTTAGGAAAAAAGTAAAATAATTTCAACACTTGAAAAGAAAATTGTAGGCTGTTTTTTCTCATCCCCTGTGCAGTGGAAACAATTTTAAAAGTTTAGCTGAACTGTTGAATGTATTCAGTTGCCCTAGATAATCTTGGCAAGTTTAGAACATGCTCAGAAAACTTCATGGTTTCCTGATATTTAGCTCTTCTGAGTTGAGACTATGCCTTTAATAAGCAAAAATCACTGTTATTTTGCATATGGCATTAGAAATAAGCCAATACAGAATAAAATTAGCTGACTGTAATTTAATAACATGAATCTTTTTTCTTAGTGCGAATACTTTGAAACACTAACTTTGAGGGTCTGAGTGTTCAGACTGATGAACTGCACGTACTTTACACTGCAGAAAATAAGAAACCATGAAATCTTGAAAATTCTGTCTTAGATGAATAAATCCTTTCATCTTAAGTGGAGCTGGTTGTTTGAGGGCTGCAAGCAGCAGACCAGATTATAGGAGCAGACCCCCCAAAAAGCAGTTTTGTGACCTTGAAACAGCTTTCCCTGGACTTTTGACATGAAAAAAAGCTTTAAATGCAGGTCAAAAATCTGGATTCAATACCTAGCTCTGTTAGTGACTTCACGTGACTAGTCAAACTTCTTTTGTTAGAATAGTTTAGAAGAAGAAATGTCTCAGATAGTCACACAATTATTTAGAAATTTGAATGTATTCTCTTAAGATGCTGTCAAAGTGCAAATTGTTATTTAATCAATATTTGTAATTGTGAATAACTGTACATATGTACAGGTCAATAAGTACCTGCTTCTGGAAAACAGTGTTTCAGTACATCTGGAATATGTTACTGAAAGTGGAAACAAAAACCAGCTAATATTTAAAAAACAAAAGAAACAAAAAATCTCACTTGATCTAGTTTAGAAGCTAGTTTGTTTAGAACACATTATTTCTATCTGACTCCCTAACCATATCCTGTATTTTAGTTTTAAATTCTCCATGAATGTTTTTATCTGGCTCTGTACTATTTGTACCTCTAAATTTCATTGGTGTAAGCAGGAGTCTGGCTATGTGATGAATTGAAGTATTGCAGCTGTCAGAGTAAGAAATTTCAGTGGAGTCTAAAGATAGACTTGTCTCTTGTATCTATTTGTTGGTAGAGAAAGAGGGTGATTGATGAGAAGTACAGTATATGAAAGAACAGTTAAAACACTGACACTATAATACAGTGTCTCATTGGGTGATGTGGTGTTTTGACTACATGGCTGCAGCAGGTCTGTAATTTAAATGCCATTAATGGGACAAAAAGCAATAGGATGGAGACAGGAATACTGTAAAATCTCTGAGTCTGTACTTACAATGCAGATAAAATAACCCTTTGAACTTGTGGTGCCAAATGTTGTCCAAAGTTACCTTTCTTCCATGGGAAAAGTAGTTTTTGGTTTTGTGGGGTTTTGTTTCTTCCCTTCCTCCTAGCACAGACAAACATTTTCTGTTTAGATTGCTTGGCTTGTGTCACTACAAAGATCCCAGGCAAAGGGAGGCTGCTTGTATTTAGCCTAACTCATGTTCTGTTCACACATTCAGTACAGAATTCGCTATTGTGAATAGTCATGACTATGTTTTCTTTGTGCTTGTTGGCTTTTGAATATGCTGCTTTATACTTCAGTAAAAGTAGCACACAGAACTAATTTCATCAGAAGCTATTGGTGTTTAGCTGTAACTGAGTTACACATAGTCCTGTGACTGCATCCCAGTTATAATATCTCATTTGTTTCCACTCGGCTGTTGTAATGTTCCCTGCCTTTTAGACTTGTCCTTTCTCTTGCTCTCCTTTTTTCCTTTTTTTTTTTTGGCCCCCATTTAAAATTATAACTGACTTTGTTTTGCTTATCGAACTTAAGTGTGGGTAAGCACGTATTTTCCGTACCCTCACAGAAGCCAAACATTTAATGCACCTTAATGTAATATATGCTGTAATTGTGTGCCAAATTGGACTGAGTCTTTCCAGAAACAGTTCCTGATCTTTGAGAACCTTGCAAAATGTGTACAATATGTTAATTGTGAAGCTTTTTTTAAGCACGTATTTCAAAAGAGGAGAAAAAATGCTGTGTAAGTGAAACTTGTTTAAAGGGCTCTGCCATTTCTAGCAGGAGACTGTTGTAATATTGCATTATTTCTTTATACTGATAGAATGCAAACAAAAGAATGAAGCCTTTGTAAATTGCACTTAGGCTTTTGTTTCCCTTAAACTGGTTCATTGTATGTAAGTCTGGTACTATACCACATATATACTAGATGTTTCCAGTTTTGGCTAAGTGGATGGATTTTTTTCAAAATATTCTTGCAGTGCTAACAAAGTTTAAATCCAAAGTCTGTTCTGTGAATAAATCAAAACTTAATAGTAATAGTTGCTAAAGGGATGACGGGGGGTGGTGGTGTCAGAAAAGCTGTCTCTTTATAGTACAAGCCTTACTTTCTAAGTGTGGTAAATGCGTGCGTGTATGTATGCCTTTCTTTTCTCCCTTAAAATCAAATTGTACTTAAAATTCAATACAAGTTTCTCTGTTACAAAATATGACATGGATCTACTTATACTGAAGGTAAGAGAAGTGAAGAACAGTAAACTGCATTAACTTAGAAATTTTGGATCTTATCAGAAGCTATTTATTGAGAATTATCTTTATCTGGTATCTGTCATGTGAGGCTACCTCTTTCAAGCAAAGTCTTTCAAATCTGTGGTCATCAAAATGGCTTTCTAATGATTCTGTGTATTCATATAGCAACTCAGCTTCTTCCAAAACCTAGTACTAGAATAGAAATCTTATGGCTGCTTTGGTTTTGGAAGGTATCTTGATCAGAACAGTCAATAAAATGCAAAAAGGTACATTGGCCAAGTGAAAGCAATTGTCTGTGTTTATTCCCTTCTGAATATTACTGAAGAAAGATTTCCCTTAAACCACTACGCATGGCTACTACAATCAGTACTTAGTTTTGGCAGGGGGCAGATGGGGTTCTTCAAAGAAGTGATTAGTGGTCCTAATAAAGTTTCTCTGTCAGGCAGTCCAAGAATTTTAACTAGAAATTATGGCTGTAAGTTATAAATTTTGGAAGGTTAGGTTTTCTCAACTTCTAACAGCAAATGCAATAGATACAACCTTGTAGTATGTTGGGGAACTGCACCACTTCTAGATCCTGTCTTGTAGAGATCATTGTTTTCTTTTTTATCATTATTTGGAAGTGTCATGAGTGAAATATCAAGATTCTGGGTCTTGAGGTACAAATATTGAGAAAACTTGGCTTCCCTTTATTTCCTCTTGCTGTATTTGTTGCTAGTTTCTTCTTTCACTGCCCTGCCAACGTACTAATACCTTATTTTTGTTAGTTTGTCTTTCTGCTTGATAGTGGAACAGAAATTATGCAAACAGAAACAAAATTTCTTTTATTTTCAGTTCCTACTGTACAGTTTTTTCCTTGCTATCTCAAAGGAATCATTACTTATGAAATCCTTTGGCTTAGTGTGACTGCACTTTCTCGCTATGGCTAGTCACAGTGATTAAAACAACCTCTTGTTTACCTGCTATTGGAAAAAACAGTAGTTCAAATAGCTAAAGGCCTCTGACTTTTTGTGCTGAATTTTCCAAATTCAGTGTTTTGCAAATAGACTTGTGTCTCTGCATGTGTAGCTCATGGTTTATCATGTACTATTTACATACATGTGCAACATAAACCCGTGAATTTTGGGTAAACTTTTGCTTCTTTAATTTCTGTTATGTCTTTCCATGCAAGATAAAAATGACAGGAAATGCCTCTACAGTAAATGTAGAATTTACACATGTCAGTTGCTGAAAATAGTGTTGAAGGGGACTATTTACGTACAAAATTCTTACAATTTTTGTATGTGACTTCTGAAAAATAATGATTTCTTTCTTAGCACCCTTGTCACAAAAGCTTGGCCTGGTAGGCTAGGAATTCTTTCCCCTTGCTCTTGAAAACCATGGAAAACTAGAATTTACCTAGAGCTTAATCACCTGTGCTGGAATCTCCTTAAAGTTAGTGGAAGTGTTTGTAAGAATCAGGAAGAGCTTAGGGGTGTTGTAACAGCTGCTCACAAACCAAATTGCCTGGGGGCAAGACCTGCTAGGAGTCACAGACTTTGAAATAAAAGCCCAGTGTTTTAATATTATAGCCATAACCTTCCGGTCTTTAAGTTGCAATATGTTCTAGTAGGAAATTTAGGGGAAATGCTAGAAAAATTTGCAGCTTATTTGCATCACCTTCCCCCACTTATTTGGCCTTAATGTTCTTCATAATTCTCAGAGGTGTTGGGCATAAGTATCAGCTGATTTTTAAGAACAGAAGAAAGTTTGAAATTAAAAATACTGACTAGAATATTTCAGAAATGGGCATATGTTTGCCCATATTAAGTTATTAACAGATTTGAAACTATCAGCTTGAATAGCACAAAAGCAATATCCCAATTTCTTTATCAGCATAACTTGTGCCTTCAAGATCAGAAAATATATACTTCATGGGGATGGACTGGTACTAATCTCTTAACTGTAGTAGTATTACTGATACTGCTTCAGAGACTCTGAATGGAAGAAGGATTTATGGTCTTTAAAGCAATGTTGCATCTCCTCTTTTTCTGTATTCTGAAAACTATTGTAACAGCATAATCAGAAGGAAAAATTAATCAGTTGCTGAAAGAAGTGGGAAAATAAATATGAAGAAACCAAAATGCTCAAGGATTAACTAACAATTTAGAGCATTTGGAGATGCTAGGATGGTGTGCATGTACTTCACACAGAATAGACAGTATTTGAGTAGTATCTAGTGCTTACAGTCCTCTGGGAACCTCCGAACGTGAATGAGCCGTAATGTAATATTTAGTGAGCCACAGTCCTGTGATTTATCTGCACAGAAGAGAAAAATGTGTAAAGGTGGGCATGGGTGTTGGAAGAAGCTAGAGAGGGCATGGCAGCCCTTATGGTAAGAAGTTAATTTCACCTGGCTTCATTTACCTGATATGGATCAAGGTTGCAAGTGGTCACTTCCTTGTCATATAACAGAGTGCAGCTGAAGAGAAATGAGTCATTTTTCTTGCATTTATTGCCACAAACCCTCTGTGAACATGAAATCAAAGCACAACTTGAAAAGTAATGGCTAGTGTTTTCCCAACCTGTTTTTTTAAATAAGATCAGAATATGAGTTAGTGAAGAAACTTACTGGCAGGTTTGGTAAAATCAATCTTAGGTATAACACCATTTTTCTACTTAAGAAACAATTTATGAAATGAAAGGGAGCTATTTTTCATGCCCAACTGGATTTTAAATATAGAGTGAATGTGCACAATTTCTGCATGTCGTAAAAGCATATTATGCACTTAGATAGATTTTCCTAATAAATGACTTGCACACAAGTAATTCTTTCAGTAACCAAAATGGTTGTTACTTTTCTGCTAAAAGTCCTGAGTATATTTTGTAACAATTAAAACCCTGAGGAGAGCACAGTTCACTTCCTGATGTAGCAGTGCAGTCCCAGCTGCCCTCCCAAGAGCAGAATTCCAGATGTTCCTGTTTTGCTGTATGGACTGGTGCTGTAATTGTTGGACAGTAAGGATATGATTTGGCTATCTGATAATGTTGTATTTGAAATACTTTCACTGTGGCTGTAGTGATGTGTATACACAATATGAAGAAAACTGTATTATGGATTGCAGTCTTTAAATGCATTCATATTGCTAAAGTGAGTGCAAGAAGTGCTTAGATTTGAGGATATCTGGAATCCCACGTAATGGGAGAATTAGCTAGTATCTAAAGCAGTATATAAGGTAACATAGCCGATGATTTGAACCTGTCATTCATAGAATCATTTAGGTTGGAAAAGACCTTTAAGATAATAGAGTCCAACCATAAACCTAACACTGCCAAGTCCACCACTAAACTATATCTCTAAGCACCACATCTACAGTCTTTTAAATAACTCCAGGGATAGTGACTCAAACACCTCCCTGGGCAGCCTGTTTCAATGTCTGATAACCCTTTTGGTGAAGAAGTTTTTCCTAATATCCAATCTTAAACCTCTCCTGGTGCAACTTAAGGCCATTTCCTCTTGTCCTATCACTAGTCACTTGGGAGAAGAGACCAACACCCACTTCTCTACAACCTCCTTTCAGGTAGTCGTAGAAAGTGGCAAGGTCTTCCCTGAACCTCTTTCTCTCCAAACAACCCCAGTTCCCTCAGCGGCTCCTCATAGGATTTTTTTCTGTAGACCCTTCACCTTAATCATGCTACTTGCTTGCTCTGGTCACGATTATAGTGTGTACATAGAGGGGAAGAAGAAAAACCCATCTAGGGAAGTGTTTCTACATGTTCAGCTCTGGTGTTTCTTGCACCGTTTCATGGGGCTGTTTTTATAGGACACTAAAAGTTTAATAAAGCTTGGATTCAGTAAGACCGCAGAATATGAGAACAACTTTAGTTGTGGTTGTTCCCATGTTTTCGGTATTTTTTTTCAGAATATGTTCTACCATGGTTGAATGTGCATGTGTTCAAATTTCTTGAACGTGTTCGTGACGGGGTTGGGGGCTGATCCTGGATTCCTTCCACACCTAATTATTCCATTAAATGCTGTGGATATTCTGGTTGTGGATTATCTTGTTTTAAATCACCACTACATATCATTTAAATGATTTTAAATGCCCTAGTGAGCAGTTGATCACGGGCAGAAAGCTTCTCAGGTACTAGTAATAACTGCGGCAGAAGAGGAACACCAAACATTAATTTCTTCAAACACAGTTCGCAAACTCTGTGGCCACTTCTATTTTCCTAATCTGCTTAGTCTGAAAATGGCTTTTTTAATTTTTTTTTTTGCAAGACGTAGCAAAACAGGGCCTTGATTTCAGGTGATGCTGCTGATGTATTATTGTAATAGAAATTTGTAATCAAGATTATAGTAACTGTCAACAGTATACAGCTCCACTTTCAGGATGAGAAAAATGGAGATGATGATTCCCAGATCCGTAGAATCCTACTTTGTTGGAGAAAGACTGTAGGGGCAAACATGGGCTTAGGTGTATGGAGAAAAGGATCTTCTCTCCCTTCTGGGCATGTGGAGTTGAACATTCACTTTGCTTTGTGGTCTAGGCTTATTACTAAATGCTCAAGCCTGGAGGCATTTCCTAAATGAGGCTGCAACTGTATAGCTTTTAAACTCAATCAGTCCCCTCTTCTGTTTTCTCCGTACTGCATCAATTATAATGGAGTTTACTTGGCTGTGTGAGAAAGGGAAGGTGTAGGGGTCCCTGTAACCAGCCCTCTTCTTTCCCTGTAGTGCGGTGGAATGGCTACATCTTATGTGGCCCTTTGGCAGCAGCAAGCTAGATTCTCCAGAATCTTAAAATGTAAATTATGGTTAATGGGGGGATGCTGGGACAATAAAATCATTCAACAGCAAAGAAATAAGTGAGTTAGCTTCCACTACCTGATGTGAGACTCCTTCAGAGTAGAAAGAATACCAAACTGGGCTGTGCTTTGTGTAATATCGACATGATAGGTTGGCCCAGGGTGTTTCTTCCACACAGCAATCTCCTGAGGCTTGTGGTCTTCTGTAAAATGCAAACTTGAGAGAAAGCAATCCTATCACAACTATTACTAATACCCAAAAAAAGTGTCCTAAGGAAATTGCTATTCACAGGATTAAGAACCGATTAGAGTGTATTTAACAAAGCAGTCGAACTGAGATGTTACCATTAAAAAAGAAAAAGTAACAAAAATGACGACAAAACACCTAATAACTGCCTTAAGGAAAAAACCCTTTGTTAGGGTTCAGGCATAAGAAAATACTTGGCCTGTTTTGAACTGCAGTGTTTTTGTAACATGCTTTTGTTGGATCACAATCTTCTCTCTCTTCTCTGTTTGATCTAAAAGTCCAACTGTGTTAATTTAACAAATTAATGTAACGCATTAAGCTTGTAACATGATTAAAGGTATTACTAGTACTTTCTATAAAGAATGTTTTTTCTCATTCTGTTAGGAGTTTTTCCCTGCAATTGCAGATGTATACAAAACTGTAACTACATCTGGTTAAAAATTTAATCTATTTTTTTTCCCCCTGTGGGGAAAATGCAAGATGTTTTGAAGAAATATATTTTTCAATTGACATTTTTCTGGGAAGCCCTTTTGTATGAGGAGAAGAAAAAAAGACCCCTTGCTGCCCCAGAAGGGTTGATAGCCTGGTGTTTTTGGTGTGCCTCTGGAATGTTAGAGCTCTGTTGTTGTTGTTGTTGGAGAAGGGCCTGGAAACCTGGGTTTCTGATACTCTGTGTGCAAGTCTTAACGATCAGACTACCATCTATCTGGAAAGTGATAGTGCTGCCTAGTTTTTCTCCTCCTATTTCCTTTGCTATGACCTCCTTTCTCCAAAAGAAAATGAAAATAACTTAGACATATCTCTCTTTAGTCTAATACAGAAGAAAGAGATATTCTTTTCTAATTGGTCTTAACAGCAATGTATAGAGCCATTGTTTATGTTGTCTAGTAAAGAAAAAAATGTAATTATGATATAAAGTTTACCCTTAGCAATGAAGTGAAACAACTGTAAATGTTTGGAGAGAAAGGTTCTGTAGCTGTGGCTGAAGAGTTCTGTTTGGAGCAATGGAAAATTCTTGTATATATTCCACTGAGTATCGCAAAGAAGCATCTTGCTGTCTGCGCACTTGTATAGGTACTTAATACTTTGCTTTATTTACGCATAGTAAAAACTAGAACTAATATTGACAATGTGAGGGCTGCTTCAAAAAAATACAAAACCAAACAGAAAAAAACATGTGTGAGGAAAAAATCCTGTTCATGAAGCTGAAGTGACTCTTTATGGAAGAATAAAAATAATCAGTCTGATATATCTGAATCCCTCTCTTCCACTTATTCAAAAACATGCAAAACCTTAGCGTAATTTTATTGCCAACTATTACAGCATCTCTTTTGAAGTACAAATTCTAACTGAAATCAGTGAAATGTCTTTCAAAAAGTTCAGCATGCGTGCTAAGGTATTACAGATTTTTCTTTTATGTACTTGAACACAGGTATGTCTGATTTTCTTTAAAGCTTCTGTCAGTGGGGAAAGAAATGTTATGGTTGGATCATGCTCCCATAGGATGTGCCTTATTTTTAGTACTTCATGTTTTAATATTCTTCGCTTAATGGTGTTTTGGGGGGTGTTTCTGAATCATTACTTTGCAGAAAGAAACAGACATTGCTGTCCATCTCCAAATGGGTTTCCACCTTGTTTAAAGATTGGTGCTTTTCTCCTTTATTCTTTAGAAAAGATAATTTTAAATTAGATTCTGCTTTCCAGATAAGGTACTCTTAATTTTTAATTCAAGGGAACAAGAGGGGGTAACATTGGGGTATATTTGATCTCTTTGAATTATTTCAGTCTGCCTTTAAAAACTACCAGCATTGTAACTTTCTCTTGAAAGGCTGCTGTTGCAGTCAGATGTTTGTTGGCTGGACTGAAAAGTATGCTTTGGATACTGTTTTGAAAACAATCTAGTGCCCCATAAGTGCAATATACAATAAAAGGAAGTAATGCTCAAGACCTATTGTGTGTGGATTGCTGCAAACTGCTTTTCTCTTAATGCTTTCAGCTTGCTGATCTGAATAAAAGGTTGTTTCTACATTTTATTCCAGTTATCTAGGTGAAATTCTTCATTTCAGGTCCTTTTTGTTTTTGCTTTCACCTGTTTTTACAGGTTTTTAGTGCTGCCTGTTTAACATGTGTGCAGTGAACAGCTGTACTAGTGAGTTCCTGCAGATGATGTGAGCCAGTATGAGTTTTATAACTGCCCCTATGGTGTTCAGTCATGGAAGCCTTGATTTAGGAAAAAGAAATCATATTCCGTCATGGATGTCTTCAAATTTCCTGACCTAGACCTAGAAAAAAAATGTGTGTTTTTTTCTGTCACCCTCTGTACTGAGCTGTCTTGGATGACTTTCTTCTGTGGCTCCTAAACATGCCAGATAAAGTTTGGAGCTATCCAGTAATTGCATGTTCCAAGTTCCTTTTCGTATCTACAGCAATCCTGTTAATGTTACTTCTTTTAAAGCTCTTTGTTAGTAAATATAATCAGATAAAAGGCTACCTACTCTGGATTTCTGCTCTGTAAAAGTCCGTTAAATAAACACAGTATTACCAGCTGAGTGACTTCTGAGCTTACTTTTACTGAGGGTTTTAGTGGGCTGTTAACAACTACAGGTATGGCTTTTTTTACTTCTTGATTTGAGGGGGTATTTTGCTTATCAGATCACCTCTGTTTTCCTGATTCCTTCATGTATGACTTTGCTCTAAAGGAGAGCCATATCTAACTATATTTTCTTTATTATGAGTTCAAAATACCTATTAATCTGGAAATAATTTCAGAAAGTGTATTCCACTGTTGAAATAGTGGCCATGACACCACTATTTTGTATCTCTAGTTTTGTATAAAAATTTCATATATTTAAAATTCATAATTGAGTTTCTTTTCAAGATAAATTTCAGAAAGACAAACCTTAAACAGACCTGTATCAGTGTGCTTACCTAGGAACTAAGTTGGACATTACAGCTGTATCATAGTGTGCATCTGGAGGGGGGACTTAAACTGTAGTGGCAACCTTTCACATGGGTGTACTATGCAGTTGTTTGCAGGACTTAATATCTTTGTATAAGTTTTTCAGCTGGATTTAATGTTCTCCTTGCTCTGGAAAAGTAAAGTGTTTTCTGTGGCATGTCCTAGACCCCTTTCTCATTTCTCCCACTTCTACCATCAAATCACTGTATCACAGGTATATATGCAGGACTTTTTTTTCCTTTTTATAGTAGTTGCTAAATAATGCTGCCAAGTTTGTCGAGTCAGAAATGTAATCAACACTCTATACAGCATTTCTTAGAGACTGAGATTGAAAAGGAAATAGACAACAAAATCAACGCTGCTGGTCAAGAGTTGCAATGAGGTGTTTTCCAGGGGAAAGAATAGTAATAGCAAAGCCAGGACTCATTGGTCCTATTATCTGTGCACGAGAACAGCATTGTCTTTTTGTCCCTTCCTTATGCCCCACAAAACAACCTCCAGTTTTGGTGAATTAGAAATATAGAGATTTAATCTTCACTCTTTAAAAGTAATTTTCTAGCTCTTTCCATTGCTAAGATAGAATGGAAACCATAAACCAATGGTAAATGTCAGCTAACCACTAGACTTGAAAGAACCAGCAGCTGGCTTTTGCTTATGAAGCGGAGAAACTGCGTGGGAGGAGATGTAAAGAACCTCCTCAAATACCCACTCTAACAGAGGGGGGTGGGAGGGAGACTGTACCGAATATGAGTTTTAACCTTTAGAATTCTTTTGCTATTCTCTTGTATTCTTAGACTTGTATGAAAATGCAAAATGGCAATTGATTTGTTTCAGGTTAAAGGCATCAGACAAAGGCCCTATGCCACCTAAAACTAATTTCTGATAAGAAATGGTGCACTTAATTTGCCTGTATCAATTTTGTGTCTCGTAAAGATTTATGGTATGAATCTCCAACATTCTTGAAATGTATTTAATGAATAATTGTTTGCAAAGAGCTTGAGTGTGCTTCAAATCAGATGCAATGTTTTTAATGCAGTAACATTATTAACAACGTTGTTAGAGTAGTACTGAAATGGCAGCACTTAAAAAATGCATCTACCACAAATCTGAAATGATGGGTTTGTTTTGAGTACAAATAAACATAAGGGAAGTGGATTGGGTGATATTAATTCATGATGTATAAACTGAGATCAAAAATAGTCCACAGGTTTATGCTAATATAAATTGAGACAAATTCTAGGTTGGCAACACTGTTTGATCTAAAAGCTGTCTAAGCAAGGCAACTAATGTTTCTTCTGCTTCTAAAAGGAAGTCTATACCTGCTGTCGAGGAAAGACAAAGGGTTGGGTTTGGGTGTTTTTGTTGTTTTTCAAGTAACTTATTTTTTCAATAATTCATTGATCCTTCATCACTTTCTGATATGGAAAACAATATATAGCCTCATTAGTTGATGGCACAATGACTTTTAACTTATTCTGAAAAGATTCAGGGTAAACAGACTAGAAACTGAAGAAAGAAGTTTTTTTCTGAAAACAGTCAATTATAAGACACTTAACCAATGCATCTGAAAAACATGGTGGCAATCTGTCTGGTTTCAATTGGAGAACTTTCTGTATCTAGATGCTGATTTTACTGGGCAGATGAAACTGCTCTCAAGGAATGGTAAATACTGTTCAGTATGGGAAGACTGTTTTTACATGTTTGAGGAACAACTCTCATATGCAAAAAAAAAAAAGGGTATAACTGCAACTTTGTTATTTCACCTGCTCTTTTTAGAAGTGTCCTTTCTTGTTTGCTGACAACTCCCACTATGGAGCGCTTGTCCACAGTCCTGGGAATTACTATTAACTCCCCAAGACGGGGGTGGGAGATTAGAACTGGTGAGCAAGGGCTGGAAGGGTACCAGCTGGAGGATATTTGTGACAGATAAGAATAGCAGGAAGAGAGACAGAGAGAAAAAGAAATGGTCAGCACTTTTGGCTTTTAAAAAGTGAGGTGCATATGACTTGCTGTTATGTTTTTGCAATGTCTTGTTTCCAGACTGCTGGCTTAGTCAGCCACATCTTTAATTTGCCTAGTCTATAACAGCTGCTTCTGCTGCTACCACAGAAAGAAATTATAGTTTCCAACCCTTTATTTCATCCCTCTTACCTATAATCCTCAAGTTCCAGTCTGTCTGACCACTTGACTAGGCTTTTTTAATTAGCAGATCTTTTTGGGGGCCCTTAAATGTTTTGCATATACAGAAACACTAAACAGCCTTGGAAACTCTTGATGAGATGAAAAACATCCTGCTGGGAAATATAAAATGGCATATAGTGCCTAGAATAATGATTTCCATAATTGAGATTTTCATGTGCTGTACTAAAGGCATCATTTACCTGGGGTCCTGTTCTTATGAAAAGGAAAAAAATATTTAGTCATTTAAAAACTTGTCTGTTTAATTCAGTCTCTACACTGTTTTGTTGATTCCTGTGAAGAAGGCTTATGGGTTTGGCATGAAATACACAAAAGGCCTGAGATGAAAACTAGCATTCAGATATTTCTGTGCAATCTGTGGTTTGGATGTACTTACTTGATTTGCCCAAATGAGGCAGGTGTAGTTTCATTACTATCTTTTCCTTGTACCTGAGACCCCGTGCTGCCTGATCATTTGGCTGAGGTGACATGTTGTTAATGAAGTGCTAATAAACAACATAATTTGGGAAGGTACACTCTTCTGTAGAAAGTAATAGCTCTCACTGCTGCAAGTATCTTAATGTAATCAAAGAAAACAGCTTGTTTTAGTCATTTACTAATTGTGTGGCACAACCACCTAATCTCTGGGATGTACCTTGGAGAACCGATAACATGTTTCATCGACTTCTGGGGAATCGACACAGATGATGTTGGTCAAATTGCCCTCAGTTCACTTCATTTGCTGGTCTGCAGCTCTGTGGTGATTTGTCTAGAAGACAAAGAAATAAAAGATTCTGCGTGATAGCTTAGGATAAGTTCAATAGATCAGCCAATAATTGGCCTTGACATTACCCAAGGAAAAAAATCACTAGTGTCGCTATAAAGGTCTGAGTGTTTTTGTACTAATTCTTTTCTTTGTCTCTTCAGGTAAAATACATTGTACCTCAAGTTAGCTTTGTGAATAATCTAATTTCACTCAATGTTAAACTGAGACACAATACTGTGAATAAGCCTTATATTTTCAATAATTTAAACTTCATAAATACATAGGTCTATGGTATTTTGTTTCATGCTGTTCTGGTTTGCTGTTCTTGTGAGATTATTCAGACACATAAAACAATAAAATTTGCCAGAAAATGAGCTCTAGGCTTATTTTTTAGTGCTGCAGATAACTGTTGGTAAGTTCTTTCTCCAAAAACTCAAATGTTAAAACTCTGTGCATTGGTCTTTTTCCATAGCATAGCTTTGAATTAATTTTCTGTCTTAAAGAAAAATAATCCCACTTAAATACTCAAATACAGGTCTAGGTAATAGTGTGATCTTTATTAGTACCATGCACCAATCCAGATGAAATCTGCAAAAATCCTGCAGTTTTTCAATAGGTCTGAAAATTGTTCCATTGTTAGCCTGCAATGTTCAAAGGCACCTGTGGAACTACCTAAAATACTATCCCCTGTCCCTGAAGTGCAGTGGGTTAGGTGATGGGATTCCCAAAGCCCTCTAAATTCTTGGCATTCAGGCTTGAAAATGCCAGGGCTCAAGTAACAGGTATTTAAGTTGCTTGTTAAAGCCACTTTATTATATTGGACTCATCTGAATAAGTCTAGTATCAAGTAAGCATGGTATATTGAATCTAAAATAAATCTTTTCAAATCTATACTTTTCAATGGTCTAATGATTACTTTTTGAAGAGCTTGTGATCTGCAAAATACTGTAATTATACAGCATATGCTTAAAAAGACTAGTTTGTAGTATTAACCTTCATACAGTTTCATGGAAGACATTTTGAGAATTTCGGATCAGTCTTGTTCAGCTACACCTTTTCCATTACGATTAATGGAGAAACATGCAAGTTTGAGTTCTTCAAACAGCTTTGAAGAAATCTCACATTTGTTATTTGTCTATTTTATGGACATGAAAAAAACCCTGCTCTACCCCTCAGGGAATTAAAGCACAGTGCTTTAATTACATAATGCCCATTAACGCTAATACATTTTATGCTGAAGACCTATGCTGTACCAATGCCAACTAAAACATAAGCCTCCTTCCTTTTCAAACCCTGTGCCACGTATTGCCTGGACATGTGGTCATTAAAATGAACTTGGTTGCGATGACAAGCATTAGTCAAAGATGCAAGATTTTATTTTGACTTTGAACAGCTTTTATAGGTTGAAATAATTCTAGGGTTTGATCTTCAACTAATCTTCAAAAGCATTCAAATAGGAATAGTGTTAACTGAGTGAAGGAACAGGCCACCATATATGTGAAATCAAGGGATAATGTTTTCCAATTGCTGCAGTGTTTCTATACTCTGATGTGACTTGTTTTCTCTCAAAAGATTCTTTTGTAATGTTAGTCTGAAGAATGAGTTTACTAGCTGTATAAAAGAAAGCGTGTTTGTAAGTATTCACAAATCTTGTTTCTTTTTCAATTCTCTGCTGTGTATCTCTCACCTAGTCAATAACTGCAGCCCTCTTTTCTTTTTTCAAATATAGCTCTGCTGTTAGTAGTCCTTCCAGAGTTTGACCCCAGAACTAAGTCTCCTTCTCTGCAGTATTTCTGGAAATCAGGCAATCAAATCACTCTTGAGCTATGTGTTAAAGTGCAGCAGTTCTTTCTACTTTCTATGGGTGTAGTACAGGAGGAGGTTGGGATCCACTTTATGAGAATTCGAAGGAAAAAAAAAAGTAACAGTAAGAGAATCAAACTGGTAGATGCAGACTTTTTTCACATTTCTGTAGTGAGCTAATATTTAGTATCCCTTTGTGCTAACGAAACAAAAATATGATAGTGGTTTGATCTGGTTGAGAATGGAGACCGAATGGGAATAGCTGTGCATGAGGAAGATGGCATTTTATCAGTGCAGATGAGAGGATTTTGAGGCAGCAGGAACATGAGATGAGGAGGGGCTGAGTGGTGGCTGCACAGTAAAATGCATAAAAAGAACAAAAAGCATTTAGATACTGTCTGGTTGGGAAGACTTAGAAAAAGCCTAGACTTAGTAAGCGGGAGGATAGTGGGATCAGCCAAAGGGTTGTGAAGAAATTTAATGGAAAATAAATTTAATGAAAAATAAATGTAAATGTGTAACATTCAAGGTTTGTTCTTGTGTTCCCTGTCCTTCACCCCAGATGGAATAAGGAAAATAGGGTTGTTTCTCTACACAATTTTTGTTTTCTCATATATTGTTCTTGACTATCCCAATCCCTGTATAATGATTACTGTTGATCTCCTGAAGTGGTTTTATTAGTTAGTCAAAGGATTACCAGCCTGTTCTTTCTTAAGCCTATCATCAGAGCAGCCTTCAGGAGCAGACAGAAAGGAAGAGCAAGGGCTGTGCAGCAGCACATGGGTTCAGAGTGAGAACCATGCCACATGCTCATGGCCTTGGTCTGGGTGGGCAGGGGAGGTGCCATGGTACATGGCTGGGCTGAAGGGAGGTGGAACGTGAGGGTGAGGAGTGGGTACAGAGCTGAGCTCACTGCCTGCAGTGCTCTCTGCAGGGCCAGGGGCCCCTGGGAGTCCTCTAGTAGAGAGCTCTCACAGCTGTGTTTTATTCTTGATCGCAAACCTGTCAATTCAGGGCATTGAGCACAGTTTTAGTATTTTCATTATGTAATGTGTTCTGTGTTCTGTTTACACTGCATTAGTGTTTCTGCTGAAAGACTGGAAGACTTCAGCTGAATTTGGGTGGCTCTGCCACCAGATATATAGAAGCAGCCTCACATAAAATTAAAACAGGCTATTATAAGCAGAGTTTGTTAGAATGCTACATGTTGATGAGCAGTAATTATCACAGTTGGGAGCATTTTGAAAACCTTACTGATAACTAAGCCGCCATTTTACACTGCTGCTTCCCAAATTCCCAGTCTGGTGGGAGCTCATGTTATTTTTAACAGTAGGTACTTTTGCATCTGAGTCCTAATGGATTGGAATAACACTGAAAATAACTGATAGTTTTTAATCTTATATGCTGTTGTTGCAAATATCTTTTTTTATTTTTCAATTAGTGAGAAACTTGAATTGTCCCAAATCTTCCCACCATCAGTTGCACTATCTCCCAACTTTCTGACTAGTTTTAAAGAGGAATCATGTTCTTGATTTTTCTTCTGCTCTGCTTGCCTGTGTTCACCTCGCTGCTGATCTCCTTGCTCACAGGCAGACCCATTTCAGCTCAGTGATGAGTGCCAGTCATGATAGCTTAACAAGCCAAAAGTAGTAAACTTGCTATGAAAAGCTTGAGAACTTGGAAGTGCTTAGGTGCCAGGGTTTTAAACTCACTGCAACTTTATTAATGACACCCTGGGGGAAGAATCTTTCAATAGTAAACACATTCAAACAGATTTGAGCTAAAAAAGGTGGATTTACTTGGTTTTGGTTGCATGTGTACTACAGCATTATCAAGAGATGATTTAAAGCAACATCTTGGATCGTGTTGAACTGAAGGTTCAACACGACTGAAAATGTTTTTCCAGCCTTATGGGAGCTTTCCCCCTCCCACCCCCTGTAGTACTTTGCAGTTTAAAAACTGCTGTGTGCTAAACAGCATTTGTTGAGTTCACTGAATAATCAATAATGATTTCATTTTTTCTTGAAACATTCATTCCTGCTCTGCTTTCAAAATGATACACGTGCCAGTGGGCTATTCTTCTCCCCAGTAGTTTTCTACATGAAATCTATTTTCCCTGAGAAAATGGAATCTTTGTGTCTTTGTCTCCTCGCTAGCTTTCAGGCATGTTTTGGCAGGAGCTCCGACTGTCGAGGCACTGCAGAGGAGGGGCCTTACACTCATTTGTCAGCTTTTCTTGCATCTGTAATTTTTGTCCACTCAGCAGTACTGGAGGGGCTTAGAAAAGGGGGAGAGCTTGTAGCTGTTGAAAGTCAAACTCTTGAAAATAATTGCTGGACTGTAACAGTTTGGGAAAGGTGGGGGGGGGGGGGGAAACTACAAATGTTTTGGCTAAAAACAGCTTTAGGTTTAAGGTTTTTAGCAACTCTCCATTTCATGTAATTGCATGCCTTTTCCCCATATATCTGTACAAGCAACAGTACTGTGTTTATAGACTTGTTTATTGTGTGTTGATAAACTGGCTTTTTTTAACGGTGATAAAAATTATTTCATTGGTGTTCAAGACCTGGTTGTTTCCAACAAACAGCTTAATTTAAAACATTTAAAGTCTTCTCTAACTTTAGTTCTCCACTGCAGTCTTCCTTTGCAGGCCATGTGCTTTCATCTCCTTGTATAGTGTAACCAAACAGAAATCAGTTAATTTTTTTCATTAGAAGACAGATCCCTTCATACTAGAGAAAGCATTTTTCCTCTTCAGCTTTTTATGGAATATTAGCGTTGATCTCTCCTCCTCATTTCAGTAGGCTATTTAAGCTCAGGGCTCATACTGTGAGCTGTTAATTAATCAGTGTGACAGATGAGGAAAGTATCCAACTATGAAAGAAAACCTTACTTCAGTGACTAACAATAAGGATGTGAGCCCGAGTGATTTAAAGGATTTTTTTTTTTTGTGAATGTATGATAAGGAGTCTTAAACTGAGGTAACAATGTTTTTTTTTTTCTCAGATTGTGTCTTTGCACAAACATTAAAGGGCTCATCAATATTTTGTCTTGAAAAGTCTAGACAGGAGTTAAAAGAACCTCTCCTACAGTTTGAAGAGATCTTGTTTCCCATAATTAATAACAGGAAGCAAGTAAATAAGGCTTTACTGACAAATGAAACTGCAACAGTAACATGTACCCAGAAACATTAGCTCCTAGCTGAGAAATGTAGCTGAGGTCTCTTGGTTTTAGTGTACGGGAAAAGATTGCTGTGGAAGTGCATTAGAGCTTTGCTCAAGTCTAATTCAGTTATGTGATAGCAGACTGAAAGTCCAGAAGTACTGATAATGTATTTTAATTATTGAGAGTGATTCCTGACCTTTGTTTACATCTGTGTTATAGTCCAAGAACTCTTCCCCGTCATTATTTGAAACTCTTTGAACTTAAAAGGAGATTTTCATGTTTATTTAAAAGCTACCAGAAGGCATTTCAGACATTTCCTGGAACAAACTGTATATATGTATTTTAGGAAAATAAGAAATGAAAGGAAACTTGAGGAAAAGCTTTTAATTTTCTTCCTTTTTGAAGGTTTTATTTTGCCTTCAAAGATACCTTTTCAGAAAGTAGTTGAAAACCCTTCCCTCCCCCTCCCCAATTCCTCTCATTAAAATCAGTTAAACAACAAAAGGGGAGTTAAAACCTCACCTGTTCTGTACCAGTGTAAAACCAGAGCAGTGATATTTATCTCACTGAGGTCATTTTGGTAACTCCACACTGCAATGACAAAAATTCAGTCTTGTCCTTGCTTGCCATACTTACGACTTCGGTTTTTGGGTTACATTGTGGGGGGGAGATTGAAGGGGAAGGAAAAGGAGGATGTTTTTCTGTGTGTGGTTGGGGGGGTTGTTTTCCGAGGGAGCAGCAATGACTGAATGCAATATTCAGAAGCACTGGAAAGCACATTTAACTCCATGTTTGTGCTGGACCTTAAGTCTGAGCTTGTTGAATTATGGGTTCATCTGGCATGTCGACTGTATGATATAACTGGGTAATACAGTCTGTATGTCATCTTAGTGCTGACCTTGAAAAGAGAAGAAAAGTGAATTTGTTTCACTGATTCTTAGATACACTAGACAGTAAATTCCTACTTTAGCTATTTAATTTACAGTTAACTATAGAATTCTTTTTTTTTCCTGTAGAAAGTCCAACAGCTCATCTACTAAAAATGACAAGATAGGCTGAAATAAGGCTGTTTGTAGAGCTAATGTTTTTACTTTTCTGTATGTTTTACAAGATTAACAGCCGTTGCTGTACAGGAGCATGGCGATGAATACTAAATAGTCTGTCCATAAGGCATTTTGGAAGGAATTCAGTAAATTCAAAGACGATATCCCATAACTTTGTTTATTTTTTCCACTGACTGTAGCTAATGCTATGAAAGCAATAAACTATCCCCAAAGAGAAGACACAGTATTTACAATACCTTGTCAGGTTAAAACATTTACTGGCAGATATTCTTTTATTGTTGACTGATTAAATGATATTTGAGCACATGTACCTAACTTGAAGCATAAGCTTTTTCTGTTCAACACAATGAGATTATGTATTTCCATAGTTCATGATTGGACTTCTGTTATTTTCTAAATGCATCTCCCTCCCCTGCTAAGTACTGAGTTATGTCACCTTGGATCATACATGCCAATATCCAGCAAGACTTACAGCTTTTAAATGAGACAGCTTATGGAATATGGTGCTACCTGACACAAATGCTTGGGTTCTTACTGCAAATAAATATCTCAGATGTCACTTCAAGTGATTATTATAATAGGAAAAAGTCAAAAAGACAACTGTTAAAGGTGTATTTTCAGGGTAACTATAAGGTATTATGTCAAGTTTTTTCCCTAGCTCAGACCTGCAATAACTAGTCAATTCCTGAGGGAAGCTTACTGTAGACAAGGTGCGTTTTCTTTACCGCAGGAAAAGTTATATTACACTGCAAAGCTTTGAAGAAAATTGTGGGAATCTTTCATTAATTTGGGACCTTTGAAAATCAGGTGTTTATATGCTGCACTTATAGATCTAGGGTTAGAAATTTCTCTGACTAAAAAGGAAACAATATACAAGCCTTTTTAATAAACATTTTGAGTATCTTCAATTCCACATCCCAGAGAGAATGTTCATATCAAGCATAATCTTTGTATTCAGCTTTTGATATGTTTTACATAACTAAGGAGGAATTTTTCATATTTAGGGTACTTCTAGAAAGAAAGGTGATCCATCAGTAGACAGTTTGAATTCTTTAAATTGTCAGATTATACATTACTGGTGGTGTGTGCAGCAGTACATGTAGAATGATTAAATACATATTTCAAAGAGATTAACAAGTATAGTAAATAGTGTAAAATAAGGTTCCTGATATAGACTCAGTTTAATCTAAAACATGCTAATATGAAAAACTACAGTCCTACCAGGACTAGGTATTGGTAGCAGAATTCTATTATCTTAAACATTGTAGGTACATATTTTCCAAGTGAAACTCTCTTGATAACTAGCAGTTTCCAGGATATTATCTAGGTTTCCTGTTTATTTTATGTGGTATTGGAAGTATCATCTTGTGCCTTTTTCCAAAAGGTTGAAGGCTGCTTTTATAGGGTCTTATCCAAAGCCCGCTCTGTTAAAGTCACAAGGTTCAAAGTCACTGTAGGTACCCTGGTTATACCACACCCTTTAACACAATATTTCCTTTTGTTCTCTAGGATTTTTAATTACTTTGAGCATATTTTTCTTTGTGTGTGTTTGTGATTGGACCTGATGCATTCTTTCTCCAGCATTTTTAAATATTTTTGATTGTCTAATTTACTCAAGGGGTAATGAGAAGTTTATTTCTGAATCAGCCGTAGGCTCCTTAAAAGAAACCTACTAGAAGAAAAGTGAAGGAAAATTTATTTGCATTCAACTTCAAATATTAACGTTTCTAACTACATTCTAGACTATTATTTAAGTATTCTAAGCATTTATTTCTATACTTTTTCTATAGTTCCTATATTTCTATAAGAACTGTTTTGCACATCCCTTTCATTAGCAGAAGCTGGGAGGCTGCTTATTTCTTTTAGGCAATAACCTATTTCTGCCACACAATTTAAAGAAGGCATTCCCATTCATTCTCCTTTTAAATGAAATGATGATTGTATAGGTGGAAATACTGTGAATTACAGTGAATGTGTGAAAGTAGATGCATGCAGATGGATTATGATGTAAAGAATTTGCCTGAAATGTTACTTTTACCATGACTAATATTGGATAGCTCTTGGAAAGTTCATCCTACTGTGTTCAGGAGCTCTTCAGGGTGCCAGTAAGCAGTGCAAACGAAAAAATGTTCCGGGCTACCAGCAGGCAATGAAAACTGTGGATTGCCAATAGGATATATGAGTTCAGGCATTTAATTTTCAAAGATGTTCACTTTAGAGATTCCATTAAAAAAAAAAAAAAGCTTTAAATATTTGGTTTCTTGTTTGTAAAAATACCTGCTAACTATAAAAGATTTTTAAAAATTATTTTCTGTAAAGTGGCAGACACTTATCACTGTGTTTATTTCAGCAGAAAGAGCTGGCTGATGCTGTAGAGTGGAGGAGGCTCCTGGGTCTCTGAAGACTTTCACTCTTTCATACAACCTAGAAGGGGTTAAAAAGGAGGGACAATGCCCTGGGAGCCCTCACTGTGCTCTCCCTACCATGACAGTCAGTAGTAGTGTCAAAAAAAAAAAAAAAAAAAAAAAAAAAAGAGAGAAATGCCAATACTCCAAATGCTGATTCTGGAAGGAAAGACTTTTGCTTTACATACAATTAATTAAAAACAAAAGTAAAATTTCTTGCAATACACATTTCAACCATCAGAGACTCAAACTGACATGCACCCCACTGTCAATCAGAGGAGGAAGTAATAACATCTAGTAAGGAGTTGTATCTTTTTTGGCAGCAGAGGAGTAAGGGAATACCTGCTGCTGCTATTTCTTGATGTCCTAGTTTAAGCTCAGACTTAACAAATCAATGTGTATGATGTTCTTACTCCTTTGAAGACAATTACCTGTATTTTTTTTTTGAAAAGCCAGGAGATGGGAATATGTGATGATGAAACTGGATTTTTGTTTGTTTGCTTAAATAGTCTCATAGAAGGTTTTTGTAACTACCTTGGGCTGCTTCTTTCCAGAAGCATTATTTCTCCCAGGTAACCTAAATATAATGCGACCAGTTAAATAAATGGATTTTTTTGGTTTTATAGTAAAACTGTCTCTCCTATAGGGAGACAGAATAAAGTTCAAGGATACTTTCCTCTTCCACTGCTTTTTTTCCTGAATGGGGAAGGCTGTGGTAATAGCTAAGCTTTTCTGCCGAATTCCTGTGAAACCTGGGGGTTTTCTCTGTGAGAAGTCCCCTGCAATGCCTGAGATCCAAACACACAGTTCCATGACTCAGAAAATGGCAGCCTGACATAATTTTGATAATTGTTGACGATGCTTTTCAACAAGAGTAGCATCTCTTAAGCCTTGTTTTCTAGAACACTATGATGAAGATTTCAAAGACCTGGGAAAAAGTTATTGAGTGCCCTTTGTCAACTACGTATTTGCTTAGCTCTAGTCATAAGCAGAAGCTGAGAAGACCTTTAGCTTGTCTGGTTTGTTCCAGGTATCGCCTATTTTGTAATGGCAGAATCTTCCGGCAGCAAAAGAATTATTTTAAATATAGAGCTGACTCTCATTCCTACCCCCCCCACCCCCAATCAAAGTCCAAAAGTCATCCTTCCTCTCCCCTGAATAAATTTGCAATACTTAACAATTGCAATTCTCTCTTAAAATACCTAAAATTGGATTTAGATCTGGGATGTGATAGTTCTATTATTAAAATTAACTACTTTATCTGGAGGACTGGTTAGGGCATTTTTATGTTTTATGAAATGTTTCTACTGGATATTTAATTTGAAAAGTTCACATAAGCAGCTGCACTTTTCCAAAGCTAAAAAAATAATCTTTTTACTAGACATTATGCGGTAGGTACTGTTGCACATAGGATTTCTTGCAAAAGTTCCCCACAAATTGTGCATTTAGTTCTATCTTGGGTTCTTAAATTATGCCAAGCAACTCTGAGGTACTTCTGGCCCATTACATTAAAAACTAAACTCAGTGGGAGGCCATGTTGTTACAATTGTATGAGGGTGACATAAAGTAACATGACTCAATACGTTGAATACATGTGATCAGTGAATGCTAGATTGGTAATTTATACGAAGGTCTTCACATATAGAAATGAATCACTGTATACCATTCATTGCTATTTTTTTAACTGGTGAACTGATAAATATTTCATGACCACAGGTAAGCAGAAAACTCACTTTTTCCAGCCCACAAAACTTTGAGTTCAAAACTAGTTCTGTTCTACATTAAATTTCAGTGAAATTTGGGAAGAATGAAGAGATCTGTCTAAAATGGTCGATTTGCTGCTGAATGGGAAACAGCTATTTTGAAGTCAATGTGTCTGGTTTTGACTATAAATTTCCTTTTAATCCTCAGAAATGTTTTCCAAAGGAGTTTCCTTTAAAAATGGTACAACCTCATGAATCACCATCTTCTAGCTTGACAGAGAAGCTGATATTCAAAGACTGCACTTGTGAATTAGGAGTCAGACATGAAGTGAAATCTTACGTTTTTGGTGAGAAGTGGCACTTGATCCTTGAGGCAAACAAATTCACTTCAACCTGCATGACACATCACATCACATTACTAACAAGTGCACTGGCAAGGCCGTAAGATGAAATGCCACTTTCTGTTAAGTTAAAAGTAGGACATATTTTTTCAATTTCTGAAAGTTCTATCACTTCATATAGTTGCTTTTGCAAATGAAAAATGGCAAGTCCTGTACAGAAGTGGTTTATGAATTACAGAAAAGCTGCTTATGCTGTGTGGCACAAGAAGATGCCAAGCATTTCATGAGAGAATGCAGCACAGTCATGCTGAGGTTAGACCCCACAAAATTTAGTTATGCTAAGTGTCTCTTTCTTAACTAGAGAGGAGTATGAATAAAATACAATTATGGTTATATTTTCATTTTAGCAGGATCAACAAATACGGTAACCTTGTAGATGGTCAAGATACCTTACAGTACCTGGACAGAAAATGCAGATAGAGAGAACATATGGGGTTTTTTAGTTTTGTTAATGTCATATGTTTTCATCAGCATCCTGATCTAGATTACTACTGCTAAGTTTTGAGGGTGATATACAACTGTGTGTATGATATACCATATAGAATTGTCTAGATTTCTTTACTACTGTATAGCAGTGCCCAAAATAGTCTCAATTTGTCTTTGTTTTCTAGTAGAATGAATAAAAGGAAATAATCTTAATATACCTTCCCACAGCCTACCAGTCGGGGAATAAGCAAAGAGGAGTTTCTCATATTACATCATTCTGAGTCTGGAACAGGAGCCCAGATGAACCTGGGTCTTTTGCTGGCTTCACTAGTAACTTGCTCTTTCCTTCCCCAAGAAAGGGAATAGAAATGTTTCAATCCATACTAATAGGTTTTGTTTATTAGATATTTTAATGAAATTCTGGTGTCTTTGTTGGAATTGGGTTCTACATATGGCTAAAAGCAACTAGAAGGCTTACCCATAGAGGTAATGGAATGAATGAAGACAATTTTGTTCTTTGTTCTATAGTTTTATAAATTGCCTTGTTATAAATTTGTTGTTGTTGTTTTAATAGCTTTGATACAATTTTATTTTCAAGAGTTTGAATCGGTAGAAGAAGAAAAACAAAATAAGAAGAAATATGATGTAGTGAGGAATGTAACTCTAGCTCACAAAAGCTTTCGTTTATAGTAATAAAGACTGGAGTTGTAATTAGTTTTTTGGAGTGTTTTTCACTCCAGCTGCACTAGACAATACTATGACTTGTAGTTAATACATACAGACATGTCTACTTATTTTCCTTTGCATTGCAGCACATGTACTTCCCTAATTGGCAGCTTGCCATTTATATTGTGGAAAACAAGATTGTGTTAGCAAGAGGGAGAGACTGAGATTTCAAACGTCTGCAGTGCACAAATATCTTAGTTGCATTAATGAAGGGAGAAGAGATTTAAGTTTGAATTTAGTTATTTGGATCATAACGCAGTTAGAGCCTCCATAAGGCTAGCCATGAGTTACAAATAATCAAAGTCCAAGTGAAAACTCAGACTGCCCTTGCAAGGCTTCATATTAGGACCACCTGTTAGTTTCAGTTCTGGTGGTAGCTCTATGTAGATATCCAGCAAGAGTAGATACATTCAATAAAGCCACTTAATGCTGAAACATAAATCAAACTGCTGAGATACTCCTCCCCCCCCCCCATGCAGAATAGATTAGTGAAGGCGTTCTACTTTTTATGAAGCTAAACATCATAGGTAGGAGCAAGATGATTGAATACAATGTTCTAGAAAATAAATACTCCTTTACTCCATTCAAGAACTAAAAAATTACCATTAATATCTCACACTTTCTCACAAATCAAAGAACAACTGATGTAGTAACAAGAGTTGTATCAGGCACTGTATTTCTGCCCTCTTAAATGGATGTATTGCTAAACTTCTTGAGGATCATTTGACACCAAGTTTGTGTTGTCTAGCTACGCCAGCATGGTATAACTTGCAGTAAAGCATTTGAATGAATTCTATTTGGAAATTCTTGCTACATCTTCAAATTTCTCTTGCTACATCTTAAGTGAAACTCATCACAAGTAGAACCAACTGTAACTCTAGGTCTTGTTTGAGAAGTCACGCATATCCGTTATAAAAAGTCAAGTTGTGCAAAATGCTTTTATGGAACCAAGAAGGTTTAATCAACTGCCTAAATTCTAGAAGACAGGATTTTCTTTAGTTGTTCTTTTTAAGCAAGGATCTTGTATGCTTTTCATGTCTTAAGGCCAGAGAAATCTAAAATCTTAAAAGTGCTTTCAGGCGGACTCAGCTTAGGACTTCAGTTTCCTGAAGTTCCTTTTGTCAGTGTCCCTTTTTGTTTAGTGCATGCAAGTGCTTGTAGCAATTCAGGTGTTACAGATGATGGAGGGAGGTACCTAACATTTTCTATGTTAATAATTACAGACAGAAAGTATTGTGTATTTTGGAGACTCTGTGCCTGCCAACATAAGGGACTGAATTAATAGGTTTTGAGTACTCAAACAATGCCTTTCTAGACAGAGTACTGGAATTAGACTAATAGACTCTGAAGAATTTCTGACACGGGCTGTCTGCTATAGCTTGCATAAACCTGTGCTGAATGAGTACTGAACCAGAATTACTTGAAAAGAGTTGATAGAAGTATTGTCAAATTAAACAATTGTCTTAGTTCTGTAAAACCAAGATCGTCATCAATGAACATAGTCACTAGTATATTAATGACTTAATCGTTACATATTATAGGAACGGTGGGACACTATATTAAAAAGAGCAAAGTGCGATCATCTCTATTCCAATCTTGCATTTTATACTTCTTACCATGAATTAGGGAGTTCAGTAGCTTTCCTGCTGTAATCAGCTAGAGGTGACACTGCTGAATCCTTATAATCCACTGGTTTAACAATCTATATGATCTTCATAGGTTTAAATAAAATCTCCAACTGACACAGCAAAGTTGGGTTGAAGGTTAGCTATGAACTTATCCAGTTCCTCCCACAAGGAACTAATTTGCTTCCATAAAGTAAACTGGAGCATGTTTCTTCCTCCTTTGCCCCTTCTGTTTCCAAATACAGTAGTCCCGGTCCTCTAGATAGGTTTTGTCAACTGAAACAACGCAGCGGGATAAACAAATTTTCCAGACAATGCGAGGTGATCTTTTAAACATCATCAGTAGTCTCTTAAATACTTTTGATTTAGGTGTTGGTGTGAAAATCCTGATGTCATGCGATCCACTTTACTTTTCTTGCCCGCTTTTTATCTAACCTCACCCTGTGAGCTGGCTGGTAATTATGGTGACACTAAAGAAAGGATACATTTCAACAGAGTTCAGTAAAAGTTGGATGGTGTAATTTAATCTCCTTTTTCAGCTTCCTCAGAATTCTCTTTGTCTTTTCTCATCAGCCAAATCTATAATGTCTTGTTACACAGCTCTGATTCTGGCTTCACAGTTTTGAGAATAAACTAGTCCCTCTTCCTGGTCCAGTTCCAGGGATTTCTGATGAGAAATCAAATCTTTTAGAATCTTATCTCTAAAAATAAAATGTGAGTTGAGATTCAGCAATCTGATTTAAAAATGACATGATCACACACATTGTGTAAATTTTAAAGCATGTTTGCCCTGATCCATTCCGCTAAAAAGATGTTTCTCTCCCAAATATCTGTATTTACTTCCCCATCTTCTTGCCCTAGCAGGTAAAATCCATTCACTTTCCCAAGTGCTCAAATGAAGCAATCTAATTTTATGAGGCGGCTAAAAGGACTGCTGGCAAATACTTAAATACCTGCTTACATTTGAAGTTTCTATGATTCTCTTTCAGTCTGAAATCAGTTCTATTAACTTTTCATAACAAGCCACTTATTGAAGATTTGCTTCTATTAGGGATCCTTTAATAAATACAGAAAACACCTGTTAAGATCAGTGTTACAGGACAATGGGTCAATCATCTTTATGAAGAAATAAATGCAAAAGGTGTTTGATTAAGAAATGTTATTAACTGAAATTTTAATTTTTATTCAAGAGGAGAGAGAAATGAGATGTTCTTTCAGCATCACTAAAACAGATTAGTGCTGGTCTGTTGAAGAAAACGCTCACTGTTTTGAAGAGAGACTCTGTAGATGTTGTTAACCTCAGTGAAAGGTAGAGCTACCAGCTCTGGAAGGCAAAGGTGCCTAACTTCCATTTGCCTCATAGCAAACTTCTGTGTTTGTTTTTAAGTAATCTGGAAGTAATTTGAGGATCAAAATAATAAGTATTCTCAAGAAAAAGTCTGTCTTAATGTTGCTTTTCACTGCCATATTTAGGAAATGTGTTCTTGATTTATCAAGTTAGGTATTATGATAGGAAGGAATGGGAATGGCACTGTATGAGGGAGACGTTGTCTGCCTGTCGTTCTTAGAATAAGATAAAATGTGAGACTTTTCTGAGGCTATGGGAAATAAGTTTTCAGTATGTGAAATGTTTTGGCTTTTAACGAAAAGGTTGAGCTCTACAGTGCCACCATCTTTTAAAGATTAAATCCACATGGCACTATATGGAATACAATATCCATTGTTCATACTTCTTGAATGACTTGGAATCATGTGTTAACATGATGAAACCAGATGGGATGTTCAAACACTAAACTCCATTCAGTGCTAGCCAGATGTCTTTCCTGGAGAATGGGGGAGGGATCCTCCAAATAGCAATTTCAGAAAAGATATTAACTGTCAAATTTTGAGCAATTGAACTGTCAAATTTTGAGGAATTGATTCAAGTGATAAATATGCTCTACTGGTTATTCAGTAATTGCTTATCTGCTTTCAGGTGAGCTTAACCTGATCTCATCTTAGCTCCTGGCTTCAGATGTGGATGTATCATCTGATCCAAAAAATGTTTATTTTTTTACCCCCAACTTAAATGAGTAAGTAAAACTAATTTGGCAAGTACACTGGGAGATACAGGGTTTGTTTCTGTGGCTCAAATAGCATCTTAAAAAAAAAAAAAAAATGAAAAAAGAGGGCAGTAGAGAACAAAGTCAAAGGCAAGCTGTGGAACGTAGCACTAAATTAAAAAAAAAAAAGTTTGCCAAATGGTTAGCAGTCACTCCGAAAGGTTGTATCTCTAAATTAGATTAACAAATGTTTCTGTAATGAGCCAGCTATATGTGTAGTTATGTTTGAAGAAAATGCATGGTTATCTTCTTATGTCTTAAAAAACAAACCAATCCAAAGACTCTTCAGTTATGCTACCTTTGACCCTTACACAAATTCCACTACAGTGGGCTTGCAGCAGTGTGGAGAGACTGTAAATATGTTCAGACAGCTGGCACAGTCTGAGGCCTTCTTAGGAAATGGAAAACAATACAGAAGGACTTAATTCAGAAATAGTCTCATATAATGAAGAATGCCCAATGTCTTTCAGATATGCCTTTTTCAGTGAATCTTATTGCTTGTCACAAAATAAAGTATGAGTTTTCAAACAGAACAATTGAGAAGTGGGTCTCCCCCACATTTCTTTCATGCTATGTTAACCTCACTTATTTTACATTTGTGCAGTAGAAGAAATGCCAGCCAAGTTAAGCTTCTAAATTTAAAAATACTGGATGACAAATCTTTGGTGAGGAGGGATGCACAATTCTAGTCTTCACTTTGATTGCCACCTTCTGTTGTAGAGAGCTAAGGAAAAAAGGAGCAGGAAGCTCATTAAGATCTTGTAGCCAAAGGCCACAACCCCCTCTCCCATAAAAGTCTCAAATTTTC
This sequence comes from Gavia stellata, assembly GCF_030936135.1. Lineage (NCBI taxonomy): Eukaryota > Metazoa > Chordata > Aves > Gaviiformes > Gaviidae > Gavia > Gavia stellata. The sequence continues at coordinate 11,558,292 of NC_082603.1, forward strand.
TTGACTGCCTGCTCTCCCTTTGCAATGTCCAAAACACACAGTGAATCCTGAGGGCATCCAGCAGGAAATCATTGCTGTCTGTTCTGTATAAATTCCAAAGAAGGGAAGAAAAGGACAGGACACAAGCACAGCATAGTGTGTTACCCAGCAGAGAGGCATTGGAGGAGAACATAGTAGAGTAGTCGGTCTTAGTACAACAAAAAGTTTGTGAATTCAGCCAAGTCCCTCTGGTGATTTCAATTGTCTTGATGTTCTCATAATCTGTGTATGCAAGGCATCGGGCTCCTTCTGCCAGGGGTGTGTTGGAAACACATGATGGAGTCCTAATCTATTGAAGCCTGCTGGGATGATGCTCAATGTGATCCCCTGTGCTAGTTGCTACAAAATGACCTGCATGGGTACAGGTGTGTTGCCATACCCTTTGGGGAACCAACTCAAACAGTTATGCAACCAAGAAATATATTCATGAACTTGATGCGCATTCAGTGTTAGTCCCTGTTTCTTTTGACCTATTTCTTTCTTAAAGTTCAGGAGTTTTTGTATTGTACAAACTTAAACCAGTCTTTCAGCAAAAAAGTTCTTAATTCCCCTTTGAAAAGGAAATGAACTTTATTAGCTTTTTAAGTAACTCAGGTTTCACTTCCTTCATTAACATGACCAATAGATTTTAGTATTTTTTTCATGGAAAAGTTCTTAAGTTACCCAAATTTTGTCACTGAGCCTGAAAAATTCAGCTAGAATACTGGTACTGATAGAATAGTCATGATGAATGACTCTCTAAATGAAGTTATATAAACTTTATTCCCCAAATATATGTACAAAACTGTCAGAGGATATTGGTTAGAGGGATCTTTTTTCCACTTTTTTTAACAATGTGTTTTGTAGAATTGAAATGTGGATTTAACGATAAAATAAATCAGTAAAACTTAATAATAAACAAATAAAACTAAAAAATAAAGTACATGAGTCACCAATGAAGTGAGGGAAAAGGAAGCTTGGATTTAGAAACAAAATGTCAGATGAATCCCACAGATTGAAGTAACCATGTGCCGTATTCTAACTTACTGAAATTTCATGAGACAATGCTTGCTTTACCATCCTATTTTGTGATTTGAGGAAACTTGTCTCTAATTTTGTAAGTAGGAAAATTATGGAAGACTAATCAGATTGCAAGCTAGTTATTTATTGGAGGTTTCCACTGATAATGAAAATGTAGATTTGAAGTCCTGATCTTTCTTGTGTCAATTTAATAAAAATATGTATGTCTTTGAAAATTAACTGCCCCACAAAAAGGCACAATTTTACTTGCATTTATGCTCTTAAGTAAAATAAAAATCTCATCTTATCTAGAGTAACTTTTTCATGCTTATGGCAACCAGTTCCAATTTCTACATCTTTAAATCTTACACGCTATTTGCAGAGGAATACAGCAATTTAAGGCAGAGTAGTTTAAAGAAGCAGGTTGGTTGGGGTAGAAGAGATGGGTGAGAAGCAGCTCACCAGCAAAGTAGCCCACCAGTGAATGGATTTCAAAAGGGGAATCTGTCTCTAGTTTTAGAATTCTGTGAACTGATGCTCTGGTGCACACTTGAGCTCTGATCCTGACTGTGCACAGCATCTGGAAGGAAGGATTTCTTTTCTTCCATGTCTCTGATATATTAGGAGTCATTTAAGTGTTATGCAAGACCCGAAGTATTATATAAGAATTACAGAAGGAGACACCTGTTTTTTTGTTATGGCTTGTTTCAACTGACATGGAAAAGGACTTTAAAACCAAGCACAATTCAAAGATGGTTTGCTTTATTTCGCTTTTTTTCAGGTAAAATGTGTAGTGAATGCATTAGGAATGATTGTAAGTTAGAGGATGAGGGAAATATGTATTCGCAGAAAAAGCAGGTTCAATGGACAATTTCCTGTATTGTAGGTGCACTTACTGCATGAGGAAGGGACTGATAATTCATAAGGGTAAATGAATCAAGACACAAGAATAGTGTCCTACTTGTACCACGCTATTTTTTTCTGCAGATTTGGTATGGTGTGTAACAATTGTAACAAATCAGTTTAGAATTTACAGAGAATAAGTTTTATATGAGTCTTCTCTGAAAGACATGATTTTGATGTTCCAAAATAGCAGAAGACTAAATGAATTTATATTTTTGGTTACCTATTTTCTCTACTTAAATTAGAAACTTGCCTAATTTCAGTTTTATTCAATTTTATACTTGCAAATCATTGTAAAATCAGTCATTTACAAACATTACAAGAACTTAATCTCAGGTTGCAGTCCTGAAAAAAATTCATGGTAGCCACCTAAAGCAAGACAAATGAAACGACTTTTTCCAGACAAAGGATTCTGAAGTTTTGTAAGTGTAAGTACCCCAAATAGCTGCTTCCACTGATACATAGCAACTTCAAAAGTTATGATCTTGATGAGACAGTAGGAGAAAACAGTGTGAAAAATTACTTCATTCTGTTTATTTCAAGTTCAACTCTTCAATACTCTTTCCTTCACAGAAGCAATGTCTGTTTTCAGTCTATAGAAGTAGTTGAATTCTCAGCTGTGCACAAAAATACAATTATGACAAGTACACTTGACCTTCAGTGAAATTAAGGAGAGTACCACCTGTACTAAATATGTCTTGTAAACAGTGTAAGGAGCAAAGGGATACAGTGTGGCTAGAAATCAAATCCAGTTGCATAGCTTACGACAATATAACATTTTGTGTTGCTTTAAAGTTTTGACTTCTAATTGTACCCTACTCTTAAACAAGGAGTGTTGATGAGTTGTTAGCAGCTGCACTGTGAGCAGGAGCATTCTTTGTGCTGAGATAAAGCTGCCAGCTCTAGAAATAATCTGTCATGCAATAGACAACTTTTCTTTTTTTTTTTTTTTCCCCCCTTGATTCTCTTGTAGTCCAAATGTTACAAATGAAATCAAAGAACATAAGAAATCTGTTTCAGGGCACTTCCCAGAATAGTTTGATCCCTTGACCTGTGCCTACTCCTAGAATAAACTAGTATAGTAAAATTGATGTTTTGTTTTAAAGAAAAAAACTCCTCCAAAACTGAACCCCTTAGACCTATCTAGATAATTAAGATGGCCTAAATTTGTTTATATATAGATGCCATAGAGAAACCACAAAATACTCTTTTAGAAAGACACTTCATACTGCAGGCTGCTTGTCATATCTGAAAGACAATCCAGTAAAATAAATGCTTTAATCCAGATCTAAACACATCTCTGTCATGGAAGTTCCCTAAATGTAAACCCTCATCAGACTTCTTTTTATGCAAGTCTCACCTTGATGTAATGCCGTACCTAGAAGAGGTGTTAGCCTGGGTTATTTTTGCTAGACAATTCTGACTAGTAAAGTTCTCCATGAAGACTACCTTCCACTGTTCACCTCTTTTCAACCAATCCTTTTCCTCTTTTCTTTTTCTTCAGCTTAATGAACATTTTGCAGCATCGCTCAGAGAGGAAGGAATGTGGGGGAAGTCAGTTATTTAAAGCTTTTAAATGTCTAAATCATAATTTCTAAATTCTTTTAGGCGTAGTTCGCTGGTATAGATCACAAAGTGCAGGAAACATGTACCAGACAGTCTTGTATTTCCAGTAAGCTTTATACTGCAGTTGTACAGAGTGCATTTTAGTAGACCATATCATAAGGTGGTGAACTTATGGGTCTTAAATGCCAGCTCTACATCTGAAGAAGCCATCAGTCCTGGAGCATAATATGAATGGGGAAAATGGGTTCCTTGCCTACGGTGGCAGGAAATGCCTATGGTAGGCTTTTTGGAAAGAACATGAAATCTGTAATGGTCTTGAAGATGTCGGTACCCAGCTCATACTTTCTCCCTGGCAAAGTCAAATTGCAAGCCCACAAAAATCTTAGCAACCATCTACTAAATATAAGGCATAGATGAATAAACATGACATATGTGTGTGCCATCTTTTATATTATCTCCATCACTGACAATTGTAGAATTTATAGCATGTCATATTTAATATACATTTAACTACACTACTTATTTCTGTAAATCAAAATTGGAATTATACACACCTTATGTAGTTTAGCTCTTTTTATTATTAGTCTGTAAAACTGTTGTGCTTTTCTTTAAAATTTGTATCAGTCCAATATAATTAATAACTGTATAAGAAATCAATTAATTTCTGAGGAAAATCAGCTGAAGTGCCTTGGCTGTTTTGTAGCAATGGGTTCTGGTTTTGTCTCCCATTTCCATAGCAAAAAGAACTAATTTAAGGGAGATCAACAGCGTTGCCAGCATACGTTGCATACTCCTGCTATAATTCGGAGTGCCTGGGAGTATGCAACAGGAATTTAAACTTAATCATGTATCTTGTTATATAGAATTACACAAATGGCATACCCTTACAAAGAAGCTCTTGTTTTTATTAATATAACACAGTAATAACTAACAAGGGAAAATGCATAAACCAAATAATTGTGTGTACTTAAGATAAAAAAAAATGTGCTAAGCCTTGATATTGGGGGGGTGTAACGGATGTTGTTGTGTAAAATGCTCTGTGCACTTTGCAGCGTGTGAAACCTGCACAAACTTTCCAATAATGTTAAAGCACTTGCAAAAATGTTGCACCTGGAGCAGGGAGGAGTGAAGAGGGCAAAGGTCAGCATTAGGCATTAAGACACTGACTAAACAGACTTTACACTCGGTGAAAAGTCCAGACAACCCCTGCAGTGTCATCTTACAACTCTGGTTTTCTTCTTTTCAGGACATAGTAATCCATAAATACACTCAAGTCACCAGCAGCTTGGCTCTTCCCCCCCTTTTCCCCCTTTTTAACTCTCCTTTCATTTTTAATTCTTACATAAAGATCTGAAATTTTAACCCTTTCTGTGTCTTTTAATCAACCTTGGGAACCGCTTTTCTTCACTGTTGTCATTCACTAGACTTCTCATCTTTTTAAACCCTCTTTTTTACAAATTATTCTCTTAGAAAAGTGGTTTCAAATGAACTAAAAAATAATGCCTGAAAACAGTAGCACAAACTCAGTTTATGGGTAAGATGCTCTGGGAAATTATCAGATTTTTATTTCTAAAAACCACCAGTTATCAAACTCAGTAAACAACTTAAATGCATCCTTTTTTCTGAAGCTTCTTAACCAGAGACTTTATGTAAAATATTTCATGGGATGTAGTATAAAATTTTTTTTACAGTTTCTTCTGAGCTTATTTGTTTGGATAGATGAAACCAGCTTCAACTGGGATGCTGCAAGAAAATAATCATCTTGCTTGCCATTGTTGGCTTTTTAATCAAAGAAACAAACAAAAAAACCCCACCCTCTCATCAATTATTTCTCTAAACCGGAAAAATGTAGAGGTAAAACACAAAGAGGTGTTTGTACTTTTATTGTACATTTAAGTCTTTCAGTTTGCATCTATTACACTTATGAGCTGAAATCATGAGACCAAACCAATTTTAATAATTTTATCTGATCCCATTATCCACGTCCCATGGCTTAAGAGACTGGATAGACTCCTGATACTAGTCTGGAGCCTTGATAGTAAAAATAGGCTGGTGAAATATAGCCCATCAATTGCACATAACTCTGCACATTTTGCTGAGTTTCTCTCCTTGTTCTGAGCTGTACTTCCATGCAGGATATTTCCCTCTTGTCTGCTTCTCGCTACCCCAACCCTTCTGCAAACCCACCAAGATGACCAGCAGATCTGCCACATTGCCTTTTTCTTTATTAATTTTTACAAATCCTAAACAGCACTGACAAAAGATACCTGAAAGTTTGACTATTTATTTCATACTGTGCATGAATATTGATTAAAAGAAACATTCAGCAGAAAATGATTTTTTTTCTTTCCTACAGAGATCCCTCATATTTGTTCATGGAGGGAAAACAGTTTTCAGTTCTATGTATGTGCTTGTCATTTCAGTTACTCATAAAATGGCGGCCTGAAAAAAAATCTTCTGTGAAATCTCATGATCATCTTCAGGCCCACTGGTTTCTGTTCCTGTGCAGTGATTTTTAGAGTTGCTGCCCAAGGGTTGCTAACTCTCTCTGTTCAATGGTGGGAATCAAAGAATCATCAATAGAAACAGAAAAGTGAAACCGGGAGTACAATTTAATGACCACCAGCGAAGGGGGCTAACCCAGCAAAGGTATTTACTTCTTGTGGCAAAGGGTTCTGTAGAAATTAAAGACCTATTTCAGCACAATGCTTTAAACATGTGCTGAACTTTGAGCATGGAAGTGGTTTGCTAGATCACCTTCAGGCTTTAGAAGTAAGAATACGCTCAGTGTCGTTACAAGATCAGATCCTTGGTGCACAAGTACTGGAGGTGGTAAATGTCAAGGGCTCAGGTTTGGTACTTCTGGTCATGCAGTGCAGCATTTTAGCCTGTAGTTAGTCTCACTGGTACCATGGGACAGTCTGTTAAATAAGCAGTTATTCTACAGGAGTTAGCATTTTAGTGTCAGGCCCTGTATGATAGCAGTTTATGTTGCATATAGAGCATCATTGCAGATGGAGTAGTATCTTCTGTTTACCTTATATTCTGATGCTTTGTTGTATGTTGGCAAAAAATAAAAAGTGAATGTACATGAAAAACTTAAGAAAATAAAGCTAGAACTGAGTTATGTGAACCTCTTGAGAAACAGGCTTTGTATCTTGTCTAGTTATAGAAATACCACACCAAAAATGACCTGATTTAATATAATAACAACAAAAAAAAAGACTGTCTGGAATTTTGTATTCTTTTCAAGCATCTGAGGTGTCTCCACTACCCTTTGCTGTGGTATCTCGATGCTGACCTCGTAATAATAATCACAAATTCAAAAGTTGAATTCTACTAATATGACGTAGATGAGAAACCAGGCAGTTGAATGATTTGCCCAAGGCTACAAAGCATCTTGCTGGAGAGCTGAAACCAGACCTTCTACCATGTCTGCTTGGCCAGTCCCAAAGTCTGTGCTTTGTTTTATGTTTTCAGGCATGTCGCTTCACGCACATGTTACTTGGACTGCATGCTTGACAATATAGCAAAGGCCATGCTGCCCACTGCAGTTCCTCCTGGATTGTTTTTCACCTTACATTTAAAAAGTGATTGGGGTTTTAATGAAAATCTGATTCAACTGAAAAGAAGGTTATCTTATTGAAACCATTTTCATAATTATTTTTCAGAAATTATTTTCCAGAGCTATTTGGTTATTTCCTGATTCAAGCTTATACTGATAATCTGAAACCACCAACCACTCAAGCGTAATGTTAAACTAAGCTGTGAATAGTTGAGGGAATTTGTACAAAATAGTATAGGAATAATAAATCTGTTGCTAATTTTTTTGTGTAAGGAAAAGAAAAACAAAAAAACAACCAAAGCCCCAAAAAACAAAACAAAACCCAAAAAACCCCAACAACTAAACTTGCTCTGCATTGCTTTCAATTGGTCTTTTCCTGCCTCTTTTTTTCTAAAGGATTCATTTTACCCACTTACCTTATCCGTGGGTTATGTAAACGTATGGGGAGGACCTTGTGCATCTTTTGCATACTCTGCTGCTAAATCTAGATAAATATTGTTATATTACTCCACAGATATCTCACTAAATCCAAATAAAATAGTCACTAAGACTGTAATGATGTCATCTGTGTGCATATTTCTGTAGATAATGTTTGTGTGTGATATAGACAGTATTTACAATCTGTACTTTGCACGTAGATCACACAGAAACCAACCCATATAGCATGGGTGGGGTATATGTGTGTAAAATCTATGTAGGCAAATTAATAGTAATTGGAGATTACGGATGTTTTAAGGGTGAGCATTTTGGACAGTAAAAAACTATATCTTTCTGACATTTTTAGATTTTTTTTTTTACTTTGAGAAGTACCATATCCTTCGCATTTTCCGACTTTGTTAGAAAAGGCAAAGCAGTTCATGCTTTAATTCACCTGCACCTTTCCCTTTTTTGTTTACTCTTTGCTTGAGGGTTTTTATTTTTCTTAAATATTTGGCAATTGAATGATGCTGAGTACCTGTTTTTCTGGTGTGTGATAGAAATGCGTATTCCTTGTTGCATGCATTTGTAAAAGAGGAACTTGCAATGATTTTTGCCTGAATGTGACTAGATTTGCTGCTGTACAAATAATATAAATTAAATATTCTTAATTATTTTAGCTCATGCTAGAAAAGATTCAGGACAAAGGGGAGATTGATGCAGCGTGCCTTACAATGGCCCTACTGATTTCTCTACTGGTCCTTCCTCTGCACATGGTCAATTAGAATTGAAAATCCTGTGCTGATTTCATTCGGTGGAATTTTTAAGCAGGTCAGGAAGAAAGATGTTATTGAAAGGAAAAGTCTCATCTAAATAAGAAAAGAACACGTGGCCATCTGGTCTAACTGTACCATGCTGAAAGTCATTTTGGCTCAGCCATAGTTTGGTCTTTGCAACAGTTTGCCAAAATATCAAACAGAAATCTGTTTACATTAAAACATTCTGTGCTTTTTATCTGTAAAAATGCAATGTGCAGTTCTCTTCCTATCTGTAATGCATGAGCTCATTTGACCCCATTACCTTATTGAGACTGCCTATGTTTCTGGTAGGCTCTCAAGTTACTTCTGCTATGTAAAGGTGTAAGTGAAACAACAAATCTTTTGAAAGTTTGGGAAGTAGTCCTGAGCACTTCATTCTTATGACTAAAACTTGCACTAGGAAAGGCTCGAACAAGCAGATGCAGCAGAGGAAGCATTGGGGGAAGAGGGGTAAGGAGAGTTTAAAAAAAGAAATTAAGACTTCAAGTTTGTGCGAGTAGCATCATGGAGTTTGCACAACCAATTGGAGGCCATAGGCTAAGAGACGAGCTGTAATAGACGTAAAATTTTTAAGGAATGGATTCATAATATGCATGAGCTTCCATGATTGCTTTGTTTCAACATCAACTATTTAAAAGTTTAAAGTCAGCAAAAAAACCCAGGTCAGAATTTTTCACATTTAGGTAGATAAACTCTCTGCGTAAAAAGCTGAAACACATAGCTCCAAATCTCAGGTGCCTGGACAACAGCAGCTGGAGGACAATGCCATATTTGCAAAAATGCTGGGCACTTGTATCTCCTACCTACTTCAGTCAGAGCTGCTGACCACCCAGCATTCACAAAAACCAAGAGACCTTACTGGGAGAAGGAGAGAGCGTTGAACTAAACATGGAGGCAAAGGGCCCTGTATTTATATGCTCAGGTTTAATGCTTAGCTCTTATGTGATTAGTCATTACTTTTGCACTGACAAACAATATATAAGTTGCCAGTTGAAATATCCCTTCTAATACAAGGTAGTGTGTAAATCGCTTCTGAAGTTTAGAGGAATTGATTCGCATAGGATTTCAGTGTTTAGGTAAAGGATAAAAATATGATTGCTTATTGTCATTACCTTAAGAAAATAAAAGTCAGTAGTTCAATATGTAGCTGCAGGCATTATATTGAAATACATTTGTGAAACATAAGTGACAAATTTTATTTTTCAAGCATAATATGCTAGGAAAAGTAGAAAGGTAATTAGGACTTAATACTGGTGGACTTGTGTATATATGTATACATCTAATTTACAAGTATATACTTCTCATATGTGACCATTGTGTTGAGTTAGCTTGTATATTTCATGTAAGGTATATAAAAATTTCCTTCAGAAAAAAGTTAAATCCCTTGTTTAAAAAAAAAATATACAGGAATATAAATTTGAATGCAGCTCTCAATTATTTTCATTTCTCTGAAATATCTTTTCTCGAATATTTACCTTGCCTGTCGATATTTTTGCCACTACGTGCAACCTTTTGTTTGTATGTCTCTGCTGCTGTTTGGAAAGAAAGTTTTTTTTAAGACTAAATTTATGGGATACCTATGCTGGCTTCCTCTTTTAATAGTGTTTATTAGCAATACTAAAGAAAAAAGCTAAAAAAAAAAAAAATACTATCTTTCTATTAAGATACCTGTTACTGTGACTAAAATATAGTTTAAGCCTTTTCAGGGAGTAAATTAAAAGCAGTGTACATGTGTGTATAAAAATGTATTTTCTTTTAAGTCTTTTTCACATAAAGTCCACATTGAAAAGCAAAAATTAATCACCATGTATATCATACCATAATTTGCACGAGAAGACAATGCAGTTCCAAAGAACTTTTAGAAAATAGGTCCGCACAGCACACATTTAAAAATTAAATAGAATAAATGCTTTGAATCTCCCTTTTCCCTGGATGTCTCTGCTAACCCCACCCATAGCCACACCAAACGTAGAGCAACTATTTTGGGGAGTATTGCATTCCCAAGACCAACTTTCTGGCACGACGACACTGGGCCAGTCGGCGTTTTTCTGGGCTGTGGCAACAGGAAGGCCGGGGGTTGCAAGGCCAGCTAACTAAAATAGTGCCCTGCCACGCTCCCTTTCTTCGGTTTGAAGATAACCTACTCCCAAAGCTTTTCGCTACTGCCTTGTTTAAAACTGCCACAAAACTGTCTAGGAGATCTTGCTAATCTCTCAAAACCCAAATATGTTCAAGTATTTCAGTCTGACTGCCCTTCAGATATAGGTCTCTGTATGCTAGCTATTTGCCCTTATGTAGCATATTGTATACGTATACAAAATCTTTACGTAGTATGTGAGAGCTACACGGCAATTATGTAAGTGATGCATGAACTTAACATAAAATACTGCATTAACTGTAAAGCTAGAGTAGAAAGCACTGTAAAATGGGAAACAGTGGATGTCCCTAGTTACACTGTGCTGGAAAGTGTGTGCACATTATGTGCATGTTTTGTACAATAATGCGCATAGATGTTGACAAAGTTTCTTACTTTGTATTTTTTGCGAATCGCAATGAAGTTGAAACTGCGCCTGGCCAACATAAGGAGGAAAGGCTTGTGTTTGCCTTTAATCTTTTTGCAGCACGGTTCAGACTTCTGTCTGATCTGCACAGAGCAGAGCAAGGGGCTTGCCGTGCATTGCGTGCAGGCTCCTTGATTGTGGAGGGGAAAAAAAATCTGGCTGGAATCCAGACAGGCGAGCGCAGCGCTCTGTTGATCATTATGTCTAGCCTTCAGGTGTCTCAGCTCACAGTGGGCGGCGGTTGGGGGAGGGGGAGATAACAGGAGGGCAGACAAAGAATAAAATGGTGTATTTAAAAAAAAAAAATCTTATGTAAAAAATTCACGTCAAATCCTTTTTTAAAAAGTGCTTCTTTTAATGTGCCTTTCCCCACAGTGGGAGCAAGCAAACATCTGTCCAGGAAGATTTATTTAAGCCATAATTAGTAGCGTCTGGAGTCTTTCAACAATTTCTCCTTATTGCACTTAATTTTTTTTTTTTAAAAGAAGTCTGCTCATCTTTCACTTAAAAACTGTTTTCACTTCATGCTTTATTAGAGATCCAGCCCAGCCGGGACTGAGTCAGATTTCTATTGTCTTTGCTTTTTCCCTTCTGATCGTAGTTCTCAGAATCTAACTTTTGGTAGGAGAGAGGGGGTGGGAAGGAACGTGCAGGCGGGGGTGAAAGATCTTATTAAAGGTCTTATGAACATGTGGGGAAAAAAAAGAACAAAAATACAAATCAGGGCTGCTTATTATACAGTTATCCATTTGGGTTCGATTTCTTTTCCGGAGAAGCAGAAAGGAAAGGAAAAAAAAAAAAGGCGCTCTGCTTTGTCTGTTGCTTCTGTTTGAGAACTCTCATAAATCTTGCCCAGAAAGCAACTTGGGCTGAAGGAGATCTGGCCAGCAAAGCTCTGGGAAGCAATTGCAATGTGTCTTGCTATGGATATTCTCTCCTTTCTGCCCCATTCGTCCCCGCTGCCCCCTCCACCCCGACCTCCTGACGTTATGCTGCGAAGAGCCCCACGCCCTTTCCCACCCCACCAGGAATCTGAGTGAATGCAAGCCCTAATCTAGAGGTAAAGTTGCTTATCAAAAAGCCTCTCCTCGTGCTGAGTGAGTACAGATATTACACTAGTTGTGTTTTTTTCACTCCAGCCATAACCCTTTTCTAACACTCCTGTAGTTGGCTCGCGTCTCCCCCTCCCCCTGTGGAAGGGGTGGGATGGGAACCTTGCTCGACTTCATTGTTCCAAATGTAAGAGCTATTTGCCCCAAAGTGTCTTCAGTGTCTTTCATAGCTAATTATAATAACTGTCAGATGTCTGGGAAGTCTGGGCTGCCCTTGCTGGTAGAGTTAAAGTTTGCCTTTATTTTTTTTCCCCTTGGGGACAGATCAGGCCTGATTAGACACAGAGTACAAATAAAAGTGAACAACATACATGTGTAGGGCTTTTTGTCTTTGTTTTTCTTTATGAACAAAGCAGCGTGCTGGCTATGTCAGGAAGCAGTGTGGCATGCAGCATGCATGCAGGCACTGCCCTGGAGGATAACTCTTTTTTTTTTTTTTTCCTTTCTTTTTTCTTTTATTGACGCATGCAAGAAATATTTCTGAATTTGAATGGCACTTTAGATACTTGTACACCTCGTAAGAAAAAGTAACCGTCGATTTAGTGCACATAGCATTTTGACAATTTTAAAAGACTTGCTTTTCTAGGTAAAAATAAAAATAAATAGACTGCATACTCACTGTTTTGTTGTGCCGTGCAGGTCGCTGTCTCCTTCTGCAGAGACAAGGAGGGTGGGAGGATGTCAAGTGTGCAGAATCCTAGTTTAATTCAGGAGAAATGTACAAATGTGCTTCCTGAAGACGCCTGGAAGTCAGCCACTTGTGCTCAGACATCCCATTGCTGCTCTGCACGCTATACTATCTGCAGTTCTGAATTGAACTAAATACTGCCCATGTGAAAGACAGGGGAAACACAGTCATGTGGGACACACAAATCCACTCTATTGGCTCCGAAGGCACAACTTCAGCATTCTTGCATTTCCACCATTGGTTAACAGTTCAAGCTGAAAGAGTCTAGGTCCTCCTAGTGAGTCCGTTTTCCCTTTATGTGTGGAAGAATGACTGTAGGATTTTACAGTGGCAGGATTAGTTAAGAAAGGGACTGAAGTCATCCCTTTGACTGAAGCTGGTGGGTGGGGATTGGAAGCTGTGCTTTTTTCAAGTTGACGTTTTTCCTTTTTCTGCTTGCATTCAGTGTGTCAGGAAATGCTTGCAGTTAACTTGGGCAACACAGAGAAACTGAAGTCACTTTCTTCAGGTTCAGGGACTCGACTTTTAGAGTAATACAGTGTTACAGACTGTACAGTGATTTTTACAGGAATACCTCTATTCTGGTTGGCTACAGTGTGGTTATTTTCTCTTTTCTAGATTTTTTTTTTTTAAGGGCTATATTGGGATCATCTAACTTGAGCTTTTGCATCATATAAGCCAGACAAATGAATCCAGCAGTTCTAAAGCCTAGACTAAGAATTCAAGTGACAACAGAAAATAGATTTTACAGAACTATTGGATTTCTGGACAATATTATGATGTGGTCATAACAATATTTTGAAAGAAGAAATGTATTCCATAAAATCTATAATTGCTGGTATTTGTAATTTTGAGAATAATGAAACTATAAAGATTAAATAAGAGGGACGAAGATTGACTATTCCCTGTTTTGGTGTTCTGTCATTTGCCTGATGTAGTTATGCCAGCGTGAGCAGTAATTTGAAACGGTACTCAGTCATGTGCGACATACTTCTCCAATTAACCCTTATTAAAAAGACCTTTCCCAAATCCCAAGTAGAGGTATGACAGATTTGTCAGGGTTTGTGTCCGTCCTCCTCTCTGGGTAGGTTTATTTCCTCTTCTGTGTTTCCAGGGCTTTGTCTAGTGTAACTCTAAATACCCTGAACATGTGGTTCCTGTTGGTGGACTGTTGAACTTAGGGCCTAATTTAGCAGTTGAAGGGCTTAACTATACTTGGAAATTTACCAGAATAATTATGCTGGAATAGTAAATTCATTACACGTCTGTGGTGTACACAAGGCCAAGCACAGACAGACTGCACTGCTGGCATTTGTACTATGTACAAGCTCCTATTCAGTAGCTTATGCCTGGCTCTGGGTGTCCGGCCATCTTTTTGTTTCTACCAGTCAAGCTTGTTCAGACCACCTTAAAACAATGCTTCTTCCTCTTTGGAGTTCACCCTCTTAAGCTATTTATAGACTTTTATCATCACCTCACTGACCACCCTTGTCATCGCTTAGCTGAACACCATATTCCAGGTGTAGCTGCATAAGATACTGGAACCTTCCTCCATAGCCTGTGACCTGGTATCGCTGCAGCAAATCAATATGTGTTTGCTCAATATATGAGCAGGAAAAATATATAGTTTAAAAATGTACTTACGTATCTGACTAACAGGATTTCAAAGAAGATGAATATACTACATGCTCTACTCCAAGTTAAGAAGGTGGCCTTGTAAGGCTTTCTTTGCTTCTAAGTGCTAAGAAGATGCAGAGCATTTATTTTTCTTTAGCAAGCTCACTTAAAAAAATGTTTGGTAATAATATATAAAAGGTGGCGTTTGGTTTTTTTAATCTTCATGAAGAAAGGTAATTGTCTGATTTGGATAAAATAAGGCTACAGCAGTAGCATCAAAACTTTCTCTCCTCCCTCCAAAAATGTTTTCAGCTCCACTGGGCTCTCCACATCTGGACTCCAGAACACTGAGGGGAGAACTGAAAACCCTGGGAGACATTTTTTTTTTTTTTTGCAGTGCTGGTGGTCTTCATAATTTTGGTTACTTTTTTTGTTGTTGTTTAATTCAATTAAAGTGGGAAGAAATACGGGTAAAAGAAACCTTACTCCAGAGAGCAGTAAACTCTGGTTTTAAGACCAGTACATGCTCTAGTCTCAAATACATCTTTTTCATGGATGTCAGTTTCTGATTTTAAAATGCTGAAAAGCTATTAAAAGGGAGGGAATAAACATCTGAATTCATTTAGTATTGTTTAGCTCTTTCCTCAAACAAATAATGAGTGAATTTCAGGGAAATTTAGGGAGTCTGGAGCAATGATTGTTTACTTGCACTGCTTGAGCTATGAATCAAAGACTTAGGTGATACAAGCGGACATTTTTGTGACTTCTATAGTGTTTTAGAGATCAAATTAATACTTAACATCACTGTTGTCTGCAGAGAGAGAGAAGTACATGCATCTTTATGTGTATTTATGTATTTCAATGGAGATCTTATTTTCCATATCATCTCCATTGCAAAGAAATCAAAATTAACACTTAAGCTACATCATGTTCACTCTCCTTGAATAATAAACTGCTGCTTTTTTCATAATTGGTTACTAGAGAAGAATTCATAACTGTAAGAGACAAAGAATGAGAGCATCATAAAATTACCACGGTGTGGAAAATAACATTACTTTGCAAATTCTGTCATTGTGATGACACTTAAGACATGAGACAAGATGTTGCTGTACGAACAGGGCTGTCAGAGTCTAGAGACTGTACTGTTACTGCTATGTGCTTCTCTGTGACTCCAGCCATTGACAGAATGGACTTCTATTTCTGGTTTTAGGTTAGGGTTTTTTGGGTTTTGGGCTTTTTTTCCCTGATCTAGCAAAGATTGGTAAAGACACTTAACTCCTGCCTAATAGAGGTCCTGTTCCTAAGAATTTTCACAGTCCCCTGGCCAGGAGCTCTAGGAAAGAAAAGAGACGACTGAAGTAAGTTAGAAATGGTAGTCACTAAAACAGGTCTTTTTCATTCTTTGGAATTATTGGAGAGCATATGGTGTGAGGGGGAAAAAGTAGGATGGCCTTGATCCTCTCGTATGGGGTGCATTCCCAAACAACTTTACAGAACAGCTAGTGATTTTTTCTTGTGTAAATCTAAGCCCAGTGGTTATTTGGGGGGAGGAGGAGATTTGCCCCTTGGCTTCTTTTTAGTAATGTGTGATACATTTAGAAAGGCAAAAATAAAGTCAGATAAATTTCTTTCAGAAATGCTTAGAATAAAAGCACTTATGCAGTTTGCATATTGATATGTTCTATTATATAAATGGATACTTCTGAAAATATTTTAACTGTTTCCTTAGAAAATCAAACGCAATTCTATTGTGTGTATGATGTAGATCTCACATTGCCCACCACTGGGGGCTGGAGAAGCTGGAAAAAGGCAGAGAAGAAGCAAAGTCATTGAAAATCTTTGAGGGCAGGCAAGTGGACAAAGGGCACCCAAAAGCCATTTCACGGAGAGGAATTACTGGAGCCTGGAAACATGCACATCACTGGCAGTGTGTGCATATATTCTGGAAATGGTTTTATACCCTACTGAAGAACAGCCCTAAGCTAACAAGAAGAGATTTTAAAATGCATTTGGTACAGGAGGGCTGTGAAGGAAGGTTTGTTCTCATTTCCTGCACCAGGAGGGGTGAAACTTGCTGAAATGCTGTCTGACCAAGTCATCTGTGCTGTACGTGAACCACCTGGCCAGGTTGCAGTGTCTACCATTTACATAAAGAAAAATCACCAGTAAAGCTGTTAATATCATAACTGATTTTGTGGGAGTTTTTTGGGTTTATGTTTTGGTTTTGTTTGTGGTTGGTTTTTTTTTTTCCCAGACGAGTCTTTTCTCATTCCTCTGTCTCCCCTAGCTATTTATGTAGATAAAGTGAATGAAACCACATGAGATACTGGGAAGATTTTCAGGAGGCAGAGAGGAAGCTGGTATCCCATTACCAGAGAAAGTCAGAAGAACTTATTCCTGTTCTCTCCGCAGGCCTTCTTTCTGTTTAGGGTCAAGTTTTGGTGGATAGCTTAGAAAATCTGGCTGCAATTTAACCACTACAAAAACCAGCTCAGATTCAGTAGGTTCTTGACCTGTATGTACTGAAATTAATGCATGCTTTGAGCTATTGGTTGTTTCACATTTATAAACCTGATTTTGGTTACAGGACTGTTGGTGTGAGGAATTCAGTTCTCATTAACATCTCATTCAGATGAACTGATAACATTAGGAAAATATCCAGGATTCTAAAATTTTTACAAGATTTACACAAGTGAAAATTAAAATAATCTGTTAACAACCATATTTGTAGGAGAAAATTTCTAAATAAAACAGAATGTTATGTAAACAGTGGGTTGGTAATTGCAATGTTGTTCAGATGAAATTGAGTGATAGAAATGTTTTAAAGCTTGTGTGTGTTTAGAGTACCATAGAATTGTGATGTCTAGAAAGATTTGATCAACAAAGCTAGAACCAACCATGCTTTTAAGCTGGTATACTTCAAGTTTAAAATAGATAAAATCCCTTATACTATTGAAATGAAAGATATTTGAATTTTTGTATCACATCTATATATTGCAGAAAGTCTGGTGATTTCTTTTAAATGATTTTTTTTTTTCTGGGTGATTTTGTCAATTTTTGTTGAAGCCTTCCGTTTTTATCCCTTTTCTTTCATCACTTGTTTCCATAACTCCTTTCAGTATAAACAATTTATTTTCCCTAAAATACACAGGCCTGAAACTCAGCTGGCCCAATTTTCACACACACAAAAAAAGTAGGACTTTGTAGGGGCAGTCTGACTTGCTGTCCATAACAGGTCTTTTCCGTCAGACTACTCTTACAAGGTTATGTAACTTTTTCTGGTTTCAGGTAATTTCTTTCATCCCCAACTAACCCATAATAATATATAAACATATATATTTTATAAATTATCTATCAAACTGTCATTTCCTTATAGAATTCGGCAACTGGCACTTTATATTCTAATTTCCTTCTACTGTAAGGTATTCTATTGGTTTCAAAATCTGAAATGTATCAAAATTGTGTGCAATCCAGTATTTAGTGAAGAACGATAGTATTTAGCAGTTCATGTTTCAAATGTATAGCAGTCTTTTGATATAAAAGTCATATGTGGTCTAATTTTGAAAATTTTTTATTGAATATATCATTCCCTGGGATAAATCATCTCTCTTTTCACAGAGGAAATAGATGAATGTTTAAGTATTTCACACTATATGTAACAAATTAAACGGAACATTCCCTCTGTTGTCCCACCCCTACAGCGCTGTCTGCAACAGAAGTGCAGTATTATTGGTGAGATTAGAGCATCGCAAGGAAACAAGTAATTACCAGTTGCAATTTCTTTTTCAGTAAAAGATATATTAAAGTTGAAATATATTACAACTTTTTTCAAAGTAATGTATTGTTTGGGGACCAATATACTAAATCTTGGAGGTGATTTTTCTTCTTTTTCAATAATTTTGATCTAAAGAGAGCTCCCATTTTTTGATTCATTATTCTTGTCTGATATCTCAGTCTTTTAGGGATTAAGATAGTAGGTAGTTTGCCCAATTCTGTTCCAGTTTTGGGTGGTCCTAAACCAAGATAGTTTCAAAAGGATTTGATTTTTTTTTTTTTCAACCATCTGCCCTCCACATTTTATTCCGTAATGAAATAATTTATGTTGTTCTTTTCTTAAGGGAAGTTAATGCTGCATAAAAGCAATACTAATACCATAGATTTCCTTGCAAGAGGCCAGACCTGTTACTTTAAGGATGTGCATTTTTTCCTCTGGTAGCTTATGAAAATTTAAATTAAAAGGGTTTAATAATTTAAGCAGCATAGTTTAGTGACTGAATGTTGAAGAACAGAGGAGTTTGAAATTGCTAGCAAAATACTAGACATTTCAGAGAATATAGTTCAATACTGCCTTCAGGCACTGATCCTTGCTAGGTGCATGCAGGGTAGAGATGCTTTCAGAAATAGATTATTACAGATGAAGAGAACTGCTACTCTAGTAATGACATTTTATCTTTAATTATATATTGTATTATATATTCTATATTGATTAATGAATTTCTTATACACTAAAGACCAAGGAATTCCTTTAACAAGAGGGTTTTGATCTTGCTTAAAGAACAAGGTGTAGGCAGAGGGGAGTAAAGTGGGGGGGCAGAGGGGGGGAAGTCAATGCAAACTGCACTTGTTCAGATAATTGCAGTTGCCAAAGTATGTTCACATGTTTGATCCTTGTAGGGGGAATAAAATCCTACCCTGAGTCCTTCTAAATGTCCACCTGCTTTAAATAATCTCTATTGTGTTGTGTTTTGGTTTGTTTTTTTATGGAACCATCATGATGGTATCTAAATATCCTATTACTGCATCCCTCACTCTGTTTCTTTTGTTCCTTCCCACTGTTTAATTATGGATCTCATTTGTGGCATATCACAATCCGGAGGTTTCTTTCTTGAGGGACCTTGACTGAGATCCTGACCTTAGTGAAATCAAGGAGGAGAGTGGGTTTCAGTGTCTTTAAGGGGCACCAGGATTTCACCCTTGCCTTTATTTAGTACACCTCTGGACAAAGGGAACAAGTAAGAATGAAGTACTTGAGTATTAAGCCAATTATCTCTTTTAATTAGGACATGTATGTGTAGAGAACTCTCAAACTGAAGAAAGAGTGAAATCTGCTGAATAAATTATTCACAGTAAATAGTCCACCCAGCTCTAGTTCTGACAGAGAGAAAGCTGCAGTGGCATCAAAGCGTCTGCTCTTACAGGGTGTTGCTCTGACACAGATGTCAAATGACAAATCAACATGAGGTGAACAGATGAATCTTATTCCCTGCCTTGCTCAGCTGGAGAGATCACTAAGGGTGGTCAAATAGGCTCCAACGATGCTCTTAGAGCATCCTTTAGCTGTAAAAGATAAATAAAACTGGTCAGGAGGTAACTTCTGTAATGCCTTAAATCTGGTTTGCAGATATCACAAAGGATAGACTACAAATAGCTTGGGAGCTCTTTACCACAGCATAGAGGAAAATCAGTAAGACCTTGTGGCCACCTCCTCTAAGACTGAGAAGAGACCTGAAAATTTGAAACAGTTTTTCACCTGGTGAAATGGGTGTTGCTAAAAAGGAGTTTAGCTGTGGTTCATTTTGTTAGTACTGACTTTACCTCCATATTCTTTGCTGGTGTCTGGTGAGATATCTTTGGAACTAGGTAACAGTGATGGAAATTACTGAAGATGTTATGAATAAGTAGTGATTCAAACCCTGTTCCAGGGACAATGTTCTGACCATTCATGTTTTTGCAAAATGCGATGAAAATCATAGTTTCCTTTGGGCTTCTGTTACCCTGTGCAATTCCTGTAGCACCTGCTGAGTAAGACTATCTTCTTAGCCCATTTTCCATAAAAATGAGTGCTTAATCAGGGAAAACCAAAACCACTGGACAAAAGGCGGTTTAAGTGCTTCCTTGGGACAGGCATGTAGGTAAGGAACTCATTCATAATTTTCATCATTCATGTAGGACTTTGATAGAACTATTTGAGCGTATGCTGTGAAAACAGTCCTGTCTACGTGCAGAACCTGACGTGGGAGCTGGGTGACATGGAGTTGGGCAGCAGTAGCTCCAGCTCCGTAGCCACAGAGAGGAAATCGGAGAATTCAGGTCGGATGCCTCTCTAGCCATAAAGCTGTGATTCATGCATTTTAAATGGCATAACAGTGATAAAGGCTAATTTTGGCTGAAATAATCTCTACAGCACCAGATTTTACTTTGGGTAATAAAATAGATTGTTATAAAAAAACAGGTTCTTTCACTTGTTTCTTAAAAATACAAAAATGAAAATGAGTACTTTTTCCTGCTTTTTGTCCCTCCTTCTGTGAGACAGCACTACCTTTACAGTCTTTGTTCTGAATGTAATATTTCAAGCCATAATTTAAAATCAGTGTAATTTTTATCAGATTTTTGGCATTCTTTTAATGCTTTTTTAGAAACTCTGTGCAATGAAATTGAAATGCAGTTTACAGTCCTTTGATGTAGTGAAAATCCTTATTTTGCAGTGGCGTGTTTTCACAGAGTAAAGATGATAATTAATGTATACAATATCTTGGTTAAATTTCTGTAGCTTTTTAATTCCAGTATGCTAAAATTTCTATAAACTAGTATATTCCTCAAAAGTAGAATTATACTGAAGATGAATTTTATCATACTGTTAAAAACTGTACATCATAGACAAACAATTCATGTAGAAATATGTGCTTGTTCCTTTGAGAGAGGTGAATAGATAAACTGTCCAAGGTACAGGGAAATAGAGCATGGATAATGCGGGTTTGAGATATTCTGTTGCTTAAGTGATGCATTAAATCAATATTCTGCAAAGCTTTTTCTTGTTAAGTTATTTACTTGGCTGCTGTCACAATTCACCATTTAGGTCATCGTCTTTTTAAAAAAATGTATTTTCTTGTGGCCTAATTTAACTTTATCTAAATACTTCAATTCCTCAAGTAATGAAACTTCTTCAAATGCTGAAATTATAGCACTGTTTTAATGCCTATATTTACATTGAAATTCCTTACTTGTTTAATAGGCTAAGTAAAGAAATTGCTTTCAAGTGAATTACTAGTTTATCTGCATGAAAATCTATTACTACAAATGAATAGCAGAACGAATAAAAAGTGAAGTTAATAATTTAATAAAAAGGGGAAATTCTTTAATAAAGTTCCGGAAAGAGAAAAAAAGAGAAAAGACTGACAAGTGTTCGTTCTTCAGCTGTTTTCATTTTAACATATATCTGCATAAATGGAAGCTCAGAAGTTGCTGCTTCTCAACAGTCAAAATAACCATTCCAAAATAATTATGGAGATAATCAGTGCCTTGTTGTAACAGGAGCTGAAGGTGTGCGCTCAGTAACGATGTAAAGGTACCTCAGGGAAACCTTCATCTTCCCGTCATTCAAATGGCTGAGTAAGAGCCGCAGAACTTCAGCACCCTGGAGGTATTTCGTTTGTCAAAAAAATAGGCATATCCTGCATCATGAATCACCTCTGTTGTGCTAAGATTTTACTGAGCTTCAGATAACAAAATAATTTTAAACAAAGGAATTTATACATTTATTTTTTTTCCTTTAATCAAGATTCAAAGGGGTAAGATCACTCACTTCCTTTGGTAAACTGTCTTAATGGTCTATCATCTGTACAGTGCTGTCTGTGAGATACTGTTTACATAACATGTAATTAGTCACAGTGTCTACACAGGCGTGTGGCTAAGCCTGCACTTCAGTTTTAGATGTCTTTGTATTTTTCTGAAGAATTTTTGAAGGAATTATAATTATGAGTGACAGCCACAGGGCTGTGCTCTTTTTTTTTTTCTTTCTAAGCAGTTTCTTTTAATTTTAAGCTAGGCTAAGAAACTGTTTCCAAAGAGAATTTCCTCATCCTTCTTATGGTATTTTAGAAATGTAGGTGTTCAAATAGTGATGAAAACAGTCAAGTAAATGCAGGGGGTTTGGGTGGAGGAGACTGCAAAGATTTGTATTAATTATTTAAGAAAGCAGAAGAATTACAATGAGTCATGAGGGGAAAAAAAATGCAAAGTACTGAAGCTTGTAGAGGAGGGAGACTGGGAATGCCTGTGTTCCTTATCTCTCTGACAAGGGATGAGAGAGGTCTTCAACCTAATCTGAAGATATAAAAATCAAATTCTTTTGTTAGGAAGGAAGTGCTTTTTCACACAATGTGTGATAAAATTGTGGAACTCACTAGCAAGATTACTAAGGCTAGACATGTTTCTTAATTACTACATGGATATGGACGGTTTTGATGCTCTTCCATTTTTTTTTCTTCATTCATGTTTTCTCCCAACCCCATCAAGTTTTATTAATCTGTTTCTATGATGTCTTTTCTCATGCACCTTTTCCAGTTTGTGGGAACTGAATGCAAAACAAAACATCTACTGTCTTGCTATCTACTCTTCAAATTGCAGAACCTTTTTAAGAAAATACACAGATAGGGCAGCGTAGTTATATTTCACCAATACTCTGAAAGGTTGTTACATGGTCATTTAGAAAACAAGCACGATTCACAGACACACTATGAAAAAAATAAGGTGGCTCTTGTTAATGTTGCTTAGATAAAAATGTTTTTGGCATGTATCATTTCCCTAAAGAAAGTTACCATTTTTTAATTCTTGGTATCAGGTGAAAAGAGAAACAAATCTGTTCTTGAAATCTGATTAATAGAATTTCAGCTATGTAAGCCATTGCACGCAGTGAAGGTAATGGTGAAAGAAATTAAAATTGTCTGGAGCTAATTAAGCTGGTTTTCAGATTAATAAGGTAATGAAGAAATACTTAGATAAATAAATCTTACTTACTGAATAAATACAAGTGGGAAGACCTCCTTCAATTTTTTTTGCTACCAATAGGAAAATTTTTTATATCTTTTATAATCTATTAACGATTTTGTGGAAGTACTGTATTATATTTTATTGAGGAATGCTATATGCAATGAAACACATAGTATGACTATCAAAAGCAGTGGAAACTCCATTTCCTGACTAGACAAAACACCTAAACTGCATGAAGCAATAGGCTTTGTAATCAAAGTAGTTGTAGAATAGGTAGTATGGCTACTCAAAAAATACAAGCAAACTGAATCCCATGTCAAACCAAAGCTTTTAGTATCTTCTTAGCGGGCTAAAAGTGCAAGAGGATGCTATCACTGACATGGAACAAAATACACCAAGAAAAAAATGATGGAATAGCTGAACTGATGAGAACAAGAAGTTCCAATGAACCAAAAATTCACTAAATCCAAAAATGTGAAGTGCTGACCCCCGTTGACCTCAACAAGTTGTTAATTAGCAGAGGATTAACACCCTTTTCATGTGGTGGCAATCACTAGAAAATAATGTGCATCCATCAGAGAACTTTAGGGTCTAACAAAAGATGAAACACAAAGATTCTGTGGATTATAAAAGTGGAATCTGAAAGGGGCACTACACTGTCCAGTTTGCAATTTTGAACAAATGATCAATACTTCAGAAAATAAAATATTTTGGGAAGAAGAAGAATTGAAATGGAAACATAATTTAAAAAAACTTGCTTCTACTGAATTCATTTCTGAGTTCAGTATCTTTAATGTTAACACTTTATAGCAAGAGTTATTAGAGAAAAATCTGGACACATTTTAAAATATTGCCAATTTATTATAAGGTAACCAATAAGGAAATATTTTTTCTTAAATTAATTTTCCAAAAGGGCTTTAGAAAGTTTCATTCCTGTTTTAAATTACTATGGACATCAGGTTATTCAGTACTTTACATAAAGCCATGACTTGAGATGAATGGTGTAAAACAAGCAAATAAACAAAAGCCAGAATCCCCCTATTCTTTCCATTATGAATCTGTTTTGGGCTCGCAAAGACTGATGAGGGTTGAATTGTGTTTTGTGTCAGAGGACCTATGAGGAGCAGTAGCAGCAACCTACAGCGTTTTGGGCGTTGGCATGCCTTGGGGATGCTATGCTGCTGCGAACTGCTGGTGCCGGGAGAGGGGCAGCCAAGGGAGGGAGAGCCCTGGGCCCAGCACTGCCGTCAGCTGGGCAAGCACAGCCTCTGTAGGCCCCGCCACTCTGCAGCTCCCAGCTACGTCAGGGGTCAAGCAAGGAGTGCTCAGGAGCCCCTTGGTACAGCTGTGACGTGAGTAAGAGCAAACTCAGTAGCCAGAGTCAGTGTTAGCTGGGCCATTGACTGGGTCCCAGCAGTTGAAAGCTTAAATCACCACGCATTTCTGTTTTGGCTGACAAGGATTGAAACCACACCAGCAAACATGAGCAGAAATAAGGCATATTTGAGAGTTTTACAATGACCACAACTTGTAAATGTGTTTCTAATAGTTTTGAATGCAATGCAATTTCCATCAAAGATGTATTACTTTCTCTGAAAGGGTTGGTTGCTTCTTAATTCTGAAAATGTGGCTAATATTCTGAATGTACCTGTTGCAAAATAGCATTTATTTCTTTTCAAGATGCACACAATACATTATAACTTACTTCTGTAGTAGGTTTGTAAGTTTTATTCTGATTTGGACCCCTGAGGCGATGTGGGTGTTGGACAGCTGCCTGTGCGCTGTGCTGGTTTGCAGATGCCCAACAGGGTGCAGATGGAGGACTGTGTCCCTCCTGGGTTGCCTGTGTATCACAACCTGTGCTGGTGGTGAAGCTGCACACCTCAACTAAGCGGAGAATGTGAAGAAACTGAAACCCTGTAAATGTAGCTGACGAGCATGCTGCTTTCACTGCTTTTATAATTACCGACGTCAGAAACTTCTTCTGCAAGTCAGCTGTCCACTGGGGAAATTTATCCACAGCCCTGGCCTCACCCAAGCTTGTGATTTATGGCATGAAGTAGGGCGCTGATGAGCACCTTTCTCTTATTGTAAAGACTCTCTTTAATTTCATTGTCCAGACAAATATCTGAGCCATTAGACAAATGAAATGCTTGGTTTGTCTAATCACTTGTAGGTAGTGAGTTCTGCACTCGCTTAGTTGAGTTATAGTTATGTTGTAAAAACGTATCTCTCTTCATAACAAGAAGAGTTAACTTTCATAACTTCAGTTTTATCACTACAGTATTTCTGCTTTTGTAGGATGATAAAGGTCTATTAGAGCATTTCTTGCTGTTTATTTTTACTTCACTCATGTCTAGTTGCACCTTACTCAAGTCCTTTTTCTTTTTTCTTTCTGTGTTATGAATTTGGCATATTTAAGTCTTCATGATGGACAAATTATGGAGTAATTTGTATCATGAAAGAGAAGTAATGGTGATTCCAACTGTGATTTTCAGTGCAGCATTTATAGTTGTACTCATCAGAAGGAGCCCATGCTTTGACTCTCACATTTAAAGTCAGTCTTGCAGGGCTGACAACTGAGAAAAATATTTTTCAGGTAAACTGAGTGAATCAGACCTGGAAGTTTCTGAAAGATAATGAAGAGGAAGCTGTGCAACTTTTAGACTCATTTCTCAACAGAGCCACAATTGGAGCACAAAGACATTCTCTCTGTTGTGAATATGATTTCCTAATACTTGTGGTAGATTCTGTATTTCCAAGGGGATTTTACATTATTAATTATACTCTGACACTGACTAGAACATGTTCTATTGGTGTGTTTGGTTTGTCTCTCTCATCTGTTCAACTATTGATTAAGCATTTGAAGACTCCTGTTGATGCATAAGTGTGCAAAAATATACAATTTAATGTTGTCTAGTTAATTCTCTGATTTTTGAAATGTAACCTGATTCAGCTTCAGACTTTATATGTTAATAGTTAAAAAGAAAATTAAAAGATCCAATCTTCTTAAGAGGAAATTAACATAATGAGCTCTAACCACATGTAACCATATATGAAAAAAGTTATTGGTAGCCTAAGTAACCAGTACATAAATAGGCCCTAAATTAACTCTTCTTTCTTCAGGTAGTAGGAAGTTCATTCAGAAAGGGTTCATATATGTCAACCAAAAGCGTGGCTGTGTTTGATTCTCTATTATGCTTGCATCGGGATTCTGATGAAATACTGTCTGTCAGTTATCTCTCTTCCTAATTAGATAAATGTTTCAACTGAAATTCTTGGAGGGCCAGATTTAAATTGTGCTTCCAGAAAAGCACTTGCTTTCTGCAAGTGTTCATGCCAGCAGAGTTGATTATTTGAATACTGTTGGAAAGCAAGTAAATTCAAATGAGTATTCATGAAAGGTGTTGCTCTTTCAGATCTAGGAACTGAACTTAAAGAGATATATTGTGTTAGAACTTCAGCTGCACAGCTGTAACTGTTTCCAGCAAAATCTGTATTAATGTATACCAGATTAAGCCTCCCTCTTTTTTTATCTAAGACAATGGTTTCGTAAATACCTTAAACTGCTCAAATCATGCCTCACTGAAAGGCAGCATTGCCCTTTCCAGTAGAAACAAGTAGCTGGGGATGGAAGAGGTGGGACTTTTCCTTTTGCTATCGTGGTTTTAGATTGGTGTAAATCAACCATGAACTCCACCCTAAAGTATTATATAGAGAAAAGGCAAGAACACAACCGGATAAATTATTTTTCATATGATTTCCTATCACTTAAACTCTTAAATCTAGATGAATGTTTCATCAGCGTTCTCATACTTTTCTCAAGACTTGATAAAATTAGATTTTCACTCTTCAAAGGTCACAAACAGCATCTTTTGTTGACAATAACTAAAACTCAGAAGCACCATCTAAAATACGTACAATGTATGAATTTTTAAAACATTCACATTCCTGGAACTAAATCCCTGTTTCGGTATTTACTGTTTGTTTTCAGTCCTTTCTGTTAACAAACTCAAACAAAGTTTGCTGCAATAAGTAAAATCCACAGGCACTGAGGCATGTACTACTTGGAATTACTTAGAGTAAAGATGGTGGCCACAAACATACTCATAGGTTCCTTTTTCCTTGAGCATTCGATCAGATATGGCAGTTTTCTGAAACAATGTGTGCTGAGGGGATGTGAAATGCTTTCCATATCCAATAAGAATACAGAGTAAAAGCATTAATACGTGTATGGTAAATGATTCTTTGAAATCCTGAGCCTCTCTTGTAAAACTGTCCTGCAGAACTCAATATTGAAGTTACTGTGAAATGTAGATTCAGTTCAATTACAAGACTAAGTGAATCAATTCAAGGTTTTTTTTTTGAAGGCACTGGCTTTCATAATTTTGCATTTTCTTTCCCTGTGAAGGAGTATGGAGGGAGTGAAGGAGCCAAATTACTTGTTTTTCAGAAGTTGAGTTTGTCATGGAAAGCTTAGTGGATCAAGATAAATAAAAGTGTGGGGAAGATGTTGGTGTATAATAGTCCTACTCTTCTACTGCTCCTGCTAATTCCAAACAGCCCCTGCTTATCACATGGTGGGAGCTATTCTCATTACTATTTTCCTTAATGCTGTTCATGTTCAAAGTTAGGTTAGCCCTGCACATCCCATTTATCACAAACTCAGTATGGAAAAGCCATATGGTGATCAAGGCTGGGAATTATGCCCCAAGTTTCACACTAAATGTACTTATATGGTCTTATGGCTACTTACACTTGGTGCCCATCTGTTAGGATGGCAGGGGGCCCACTGCTAAGTTGGCCAGACAATTGCCCTTGAGGATAGTTGCCAGACAATGTTTGAGCTTCAGTGGGTAACATAGCAATGGAAAAACCATTGTTTTTGCTAAAACTGCCTCCTTATACCAACAATGGCTTCTTACACATGGTTATAATTTCTACTTCACATAGAAAATATATGAAATAAAAAAAATGTGACGATGATGATTTCTGTCCCTTGCAGTGGTACAGGTTATATTGCAGTGAACAGATGTAAAAATCATCAAAAAGAAAAGTTTCAAGTCAGACTGCAGTAGGTTAAAATTACGAATGTTCAGTATACAGGACGTTTCACATCAAGTAAGAAACCAGAAAACAGACTGATGTAATATATCTGTGGCAAAACTAAAGATACAAGTTCTAAATGTGCTTCAGGAATTTAGCACTCGGCTTCAGAGAGAAAAGATTGTATGATTCAAGTTGGTATCCACCATTCAGAAGGTGGGAGGATCTTTGCTAATTTCAACCAACCAAACATATTTTGCTTCATTGTAGTGCTAAGGAATGAAAGTATTATTTTGGAAAAAAAAATAATCCTTACAGCTTTGCAATCTAAAAAAAATTTGGACATTGAAGACAGCGTATGAAAATAAAGGTAAAGAGAGAAAGATAATAAGGAATAAAGGTATACATGATATAGCAAATTAATTTTGCAGGATATAAAACTAGAGAATAAGCTAAGAAAAGAGGAAGAAGGAATTGGGCAGGATAAGAGGAGGTATCAGAAGCACGGAGAAGCGAAAAAGCAGGCAGGTTTGTTTATTTCCATTAAAAAAATACATTGTAGTCAAAGTCTTAGGTATAGACTAGGAATTGACTATATTGAAGATGAAAGCAGACAGTCATGACTCCAGGAAGGAGAGGGAAAACATAAGCAGGAAAAAGCATTCATTCTAAGAAAGAAAAAGAAGATTTCAAGTGAAAGGGAGCTGGGGGAAAAAAAAGAAATTAAAGGTAGGTGGTAGCAATTGAAGTTCAGCTCTTCCTTGAGTTGAAATTAGGCCTTAATAGGTCTGAAGCCTTGATTGCTTAACAGTGCAGCTGGGAAGAAATAAAATTCTGCTGCTTTCAAAGTCCTTCCTGTGTCTGGACAGCTCTCTTGCATCTGAAAGATCTACTCTGTCAGAGTATCATCTTTGCCTATACAGGTGATGATTTATTTATCACTTTAATAACACTGCTTTCTGTATCTGTAACTTTCCAAGGGGCTTTAAACTTCATATTCTCGTTTGAAAAATCAAGTTCAGCAGAAATACTTGTTACTGAAAAATACCAATAACTTGACATTAAAACTTCTCATGGTAGTATAACAGTTTTGATGGAGATTGTATTGGAAAAGACCTTTGTATCCAAATGGACAAAACTAATTAAGAACACAGTTTGGTGGTCAGAACAATTGCTTATGATGAAGAAAGTTGCATGCCAGGTCTTGTTGAACGTGGTTCATTCCAGGAAATGTTGGTTTCCTTCATGTCAGGCAAGTGCCCTAGCTCTCTGGATTTTCAGAAAGAAATGGTCACCTTCTCCATTGTCTTGGTTGCATCTTGAAAAGGATTACTGGAATGGAATATTTTTAAAAACATGAAAACTTCTAGGGTCACAAGATGAAGGAACCATTTTCTGTGAAGCTTTAATGAGGAACAGGAAATTACAGACTCTAGGATGTGGTGTCCCACCCCAGAAGGGTCCAGTAGGTGAAACTGACTGTAGATCCATTGTCAAAACTTCTATTGGATAACAAGAAGGAAGGTCTAATTTCTGCTATGAAGATGTTAGTAACCAGCTTGACCCTCTGCACTCTGAAAGGGGACACCATCCCCTGCTGAACCAGTTGGCTAAAAAAATGCTTGAATCAGAATTCTTGTTAGTGAATCTGGTCACTTTTCTGCCCTATTTCAAAAATTCATTTAAGAAATAGGTATTTTGTAAAATAATCATGCAAGACACTTAATCCTGTGCTCCAGGAGATTAGGTCAAACATGCTAAATGATAATGGAACCACTGATGCAAACCAGTAATTTTCCTTAGAATCATATTTTTGTAAGGTCTCTTCACTCTGTAAATAAGTTTGTTTTGTGTTGGCTTTATGGCATTCTGTAGCAATCATAAGATTAAGAGGTTAAAAATGAGGTTCTATATTCTTTAGTATGTCTTTTGGCTGTGTAACATTCATAAAGAGAAATTATCTAGATTCATATTGACTTTCTAGGAGGTTTGTCAGAGGTGAACAGAAATGTGAATTTGATTTTAAGCTTGGCCCACATCTAAGATTAAACACACGAGAACCCAGTTATGCAGTTCATTCTGGACCTGAACTCTAGCAAAAACTTTGGTCTTTAAGTTTCCCCAAAATAGTTGAAACACAATACCTATTAGTATCCAGATGTAATTTAAGCAAAATACTTTCAGTTTTAACAGATGGACCTTTCAAAACTGACTATATGGAACTAGTTTATTTTGAGTGTTTTGTTCCTGGAGGGACAGCATTTTATTTAATCATCATAGCTCTTATTTGCATATTGTGTTTCATTTGTTTCATGACCACATTAATTAGAAGGAAAGATTATCTTGCTGCATATGACATTTCAGTTCCAGAATGAACAAGGACATGAGCTTCAGGCAAGTTGCATTAATTTCTTCTGTATAGAAATTAATAACAAGTGTACTTTAAACTTCCCCCTCAAAAATAATAATTTGAATATTTATGCACTAGAAAAGGCCATTCCTGACCTGTGGCCAAGAGATTATTTTGTTGACTTATCCACAGGAGAATATTTTATGTTGACAATACATTACATGACTGATTTTTGAAACATAAACAGAGCATACTGTTCTTACAAAGGCTTCATAACAAATTTCTTTCTTCGATGCTTGATTATGACCTGAGAGGCTACTCTTGATCTGGGAAAGGAAATGTCAAATGTCCATTTCTAGACAAGTTCTAGATATAAAAAATGTACTTCCTAATAAAAATTCCAAATGTTGGATTGTGGGTCGTGTAATGACCAAAAGAAAAGAACTTAAGGAGGAATGCTGATGTAATTAATGAATTTTGAGTCCAGAAGAGACTATACCAAATTTAATCCATTATATTGCTACTGAAAATGCTTCCAAAACTATCTTTTGGAAAGATGTCCAATGTTGAAGTGAGGATTTCATGAGAGAGTCACTCTTACAGTTACTACACTAGAAAAGTACAATATTATAGGGAGATGTGCTGACACTTCAATGCCATCCTTGAACAGGACGTTCAGATGGGTAGTGGAAAAGCTGAAAAAAATTCTGCTTGGAGCTAGAAGAGAAATTTCATCACGTATACCTAATTTCTGGGAGGTGGGCTTCTAAATGTTAGAAGTTTTATTAGGCACTCTTGATAAGTAAAGCATGCTCAGTTATGCTCAGAGAGCATAGCTTCAATGCGAAGCCTTAAGTAGTCTATAAAGCCATGTTGACAGAAATATTTTTCTTTGAAGGTATTGCAGTCTCATGCTTTGTATTGGAAAAGAAAATCCTTTTCCACTCCACCTTCCCTGGAGTGCTTTATATTTGCAGACTGCATACCTTTTAAGACCAAGGAGAACTATAGTTGTCCTTTTACCTGTGGCTTTCTGATTGTTTGCCTGGAACTAGGACTAACTATCCTGCTGTAAATTTCACAAGGTTGTTCATTCTTAGGAACTTTACATTAAAAAAAATTTTCATCTTTAAAGCCATTGTGATTAGTGCATAAAACAAAATAAATAAATAGGGTTTAGAAGTTATTTTTTATCATAGTTCTGACTTTGGCATGGGGAAATTTTGTAGCATCATCTTCCTATGCTTTTATTTTATTTAAAAATATCTTCTTTCTGCCATTCACTTTTACAGGTGTTTAAGAAATTCAACTACAATGACAATGCCATTCTCGGAACCACCTCAGAAAACAATGATTTCACTTTGACTTTTCTTTTACATTTTCTTTTTTTCCTATATTTTGCTTCAACCTTGTTTTCCTACCGGTTCAGTAATTCTAGTCCTATTTCCAGCTGAACCTGAATGCTTTGACTTTCAGATGGATTGCAAGGGACCTCCTAGACTCTCAAAGAGAGAATGAATGGAGGTACAGAGAAAAGGTCAACAACTTTTTACGCTCCTCGGTGTACGTTCTCCTTATCCTAACCTGAAGACAAAATGTCCAAAAACTGGTTACGGTAATAATAATTTTAAAAGCCATATGCCCTTTCATGTACATTACAACAATAATTTCTCAAAATAAACAAGACAAGTAATCATCCAATGTAGTAGAGATCAGGTTTATTGGGCAATAATGGACTTGATTTTATGCACTTGATTTTACCTATACAATTAGAAAAAAGGGCATCAGGTTATGGCAGCTCAAATGAGGACAAAGTGTGATCTGTGGCTTGAAAATATTTCCTGGGCAGCCCACAGAGAAGCCTCAGACATTTGCAGCCTGCCTGCTTCAGTACTGAAGTCAATGATGTTGTATCTGCTCCTGCAACAGTTGCATGAATTCAATTCATTTTACCTGTGTGCGTTTAATTCTTTTTTTTTGTTCCAAGTTTCCCAATACTTTTTTTGCACGTGATTAAACAGCTTACAAATCCAGCCTAATAAAACAATTGTATGGGGTTTTTCACCTAGTCTGTCTAGGTCCCTATTTAATCTTAGAAAATTGAATATATTGTAGTAGCCATTATGTTGTTAATGCAAGCAAATGATGTTTAAGGGAGCTGGGGTACCCCAGCAAATCTCCTTTTATTCTGCAGCTCTTTTCTTGCTTGCGTTTTGTTAATTTTTGAGTGCTGCTCATGAAGCCAGGAAAGCAGTAAATTCTTTGAAAAGCATGAAATAAATTCTGTTCAGTGAGTGGGTAATTGTTCAAGGTCATCTGCTCGTTGTCTTTGTCTTGATTGTTTGAATTAGTAGCTAATAATGGGGCCAAACCATGAATGAAGTATTATCCATAGGGCATATTTTGGGGAGTGTCAGGAAATATTACAGGGTAATTAAGGTTATCCAATAGCAAGGCTGGGTTATCAGCAGATGTCTAGTAATTACTATGTTTAAAAAGTGTGGGGATTAAACTAAGATTATAGCTTTTATATTGTCTGCCTTTACAAGTCATATTTGTAATTTATTCAGTTTATTCTGCTGCCCTTTTCCTTTTGTTCTGATTCCGTCACTTAAATTCCAACTTA
This sequence comes from Gavia stellata, assembly GCF_030936135.1. Lineage (NCBI taxonomy): Eukaryota > Metazoa > Chordata > Aves > Gaviiformes > Gaviidae > Gavia > Gavia stellata. Next base: position 11,591,368 of record NC_082603.1, read on the forward strand.
AACACAGGCCTTTCCTTGTGAATTAAAATAAACATCAGCAGATGGTATGCAGTGCATGTGTATACAAAATAGCAGTGTGGTTATTGAGGACTACAAAGATGACTGCATTGATAAATACTTACCGCTACTATTTATTTGTTAACAAGTTCTGATTCCATTCTAGGGTTTCAACATTAGGCCTTTTAGGTCCTCAAATAGTGCAAAGATGAGTTTTTGGAAATATTTTTTCAACAATGTAACAGTATTTAACATGACAGGAGAGCTCATTTGTTCATTTAATTTTAATTTGTTGAGTTGGTCATCTTCAGGCAAAACCAAAAGTCCTGAGTTCAAAGTTCTGCTGTTATTACTGACCCTAAGCTGGCTTAGTGCTACCAGAGGCCAGGGAAGGGGAAGTATTTGTTTAGTCCCCAATCCAGCAAATTTGATTTTAGCAGATGGGCTGAAGGGAGATAATGTAATGGACATCTGTGGCATCTGGAATGTCTGGATTTAGCACAGTTGACTGGCACTGAGGTGGGGGGGAAGGTGCAGAAGCTGTCTGTGCGAAGAGTGAGCCTTAGTGGTAATGAGAAACCTCTCAGTAGAAAAGGGTGATGACTAGGAAGAAAATGTCAGGACATTGGGTTTACAGCCATAAAAGAGGAAAAGTAGGAGGCCTGAAAAATGGAGAACAGGTACAAAATGAATGTGACAGGGAAGGGAAGGCTTTTCAGCAGGCGTTTATGTACAGTTGGGACCTCTTTGAAGAGGAGCATACTGGCAGCTTGGTTTTTTCCTTGACAGTAATTTAAAAACACGATTGAAATAAAAAGTTCACCTTGCAAATTGTAGGTAACTTCCTGAAATCTAAAGATTTTTGATTCTGCCCTTCCACTCCTCTGCATCCTTTTTCATCTGACTAGCATTAAGCATGGTAAGCTTTTTATTTATTTATTTTTCATGCTGCTGGCAGTGCAAGAAGCATTATGGATTTGAAAGTCTAGCTACTGTGTTAGTGATTTTTATTGGTATGTGGCTAGCAGCAGGTGATTTAGTCTATGGCAAATGCTGCTAGTTGTTGTAGTCAAAGCCTCTGCTCACTCTAGCTGGCTTCTGTAGCCATCTTGTGCCAATCATAGTGATACCCATTAATGCACATTCCATAATTTCAGAAATTATTTTAGCCACACTAGAAGGCATTCGTTAACATTGCATTGACATCTTCCTTGGCTTTAAAATAAGTGTGATAAATGTTATGTGTTTATGTACTAAATGTTACTAAAGACTGTGCTAATTTTAAAGTACTAATTACATACTTGCACGCATGAGCAAAGAAAAATAACCAACAGTAACCTGATATGCCAACATGGGTAAGTGGGTTACTGTGGACATGCAGTACTAGGATGAAACTTTGTGATGAACAGTCAAGTATGTGTAATGCACAGTAATTGTCTTAATTGCAAGTGGGTTATTATTAAAGTCAAAGGCATTTTTCATGATCTAAAATTAAGGACCACCTCAAGTTTTCTACTTGGCTAAAACATTCTTACAAAATTCTCACTTGAAGAAATTCAAAACTAAAGCTAAAATGTGCTCAGAATCAAAACTAGATCTTCTAATATTTAAAAATTGAGTGTAATACAAATTGATTTTGTTTGGCATTAATTTAAAAAAAAAAAGTTATGACTTTTCCCTTATTAACCCATATTGGAATTAACGCTTAACTTCTGGTGTAGAACAAAAGCAGAGAACATGGAAGGGGAGGGACAGGGAAGGGCAGAAACAACCGGCAAAACATTTGGGTTTTGTGCAAATAAAGATAAAGGTGAAATATGAGGCATGTATGAATGTGTCTGTTCGCAATTATCCTGAGTTTAGATCCATATTAATCCATATGTGTTATAACAGGAATTTAATCTGTTTAGGTTTCCTGAGTTTAAAAAATACAATCCCCTCATCAAGTCAATTAAGAACTTCAGTAGCTATTAGTCCCTTCAGTGAAATACTGTAATGCCTCTTGTTTGTATTCCAAGTCATTGATATCCATATGTTAACATGATAAACGGCAAAAGCTGATGTAAAATGCTCCTAGCTTTACAAAAGACATCCATCTTTCTTGGTTGTCCAGTTATTACCATACCAAAGCCTGAGCCAGAGCCTGTTTAAACTTAATGAGAGTATTTTTACTGACCTCATTGTACTTTGGATCCAAATAGAAAACTGCTCAACTTTTCTTTTAGCAAGTTACGAGTTTTGTTTAAAGAAAGTAAGGTTGACATTTTGTTTGATGTAATTAGTTAAAATACAGCAGTGGGGAAGCGAATTTTCAAACACCTAATCTTACCTTTTGATCTGATTGTAAATTAACAGCCACTGAATTAGCAAAAGCCACTGTAGTTTTTATAGCATCATTTTTGTATAGTTAGAAAAGGATCTTAATGGAAAAGCTATATTTTACCCTAAAGCTTTTCTTTCACTTTGTGATGAAAGAAACACCAATGATCATGTTTTCCTGTGCTAACTGAGTTTACTGTTGCAGCAATAATGCTTTTGCTGAAATCTCAACACTACCAAACATAAGCAAAGGCAGTACGTACACGGGGCACTGCATTACTCCCTTGAGCGTGCTAATAATGACCTTGGTTACCTCAGAGAAGAGCAGTCTCTGCAAGTTCATGAGCCTCTTAGACAAGAAAGGGGATAAATCCAGAGTGTTCATTAATAATGAAGGAATAGCCAATGTAATGAAATCTGTCGTGTGTGAGACCTAGAGAGAGCCAGTAAAGGTGGAAAACACAACTGTAGCCATGGTCTGATTTTAGGACAATCACAGATTTCCTTAACCTTAATCAACGTGTGGCAAAGCCATGTTTTTGCTTACTTTTGGAAAATTGTCCGCGTGCTTCTCTAAAACAGGGAATCTTACACACTCGCAGTAATGTTCAATAACCTTCAACAAATTTAAGAAAAAAAGAAAAAAGGCAACTTTTGTGATGGGAGATCTTGTTAGAGACCCCAGAAACTGACCAAAACACTGAAGCAGTCTTAACAGTAAAAGTTAGATGAACTAATGAGGTACATTAGGGACTGTGCAGAACATCCCTGCTTTAAGATGTATGCATATATTTGTATTGTCATGAGACATTTTACTTTTCATATTGATGCTGTTATGCTGAAGTAGATTGTAGAGGGGTTTTGAACTTTTATCGTCCTTTTTTCCACCCAAAAGGGAATAAAGAGTACAGAAAAAGATATGCAGAGTCAATACTTTGCTTTAAGATTTAGAGAAGAAAGAATGACCATTTGTGTAGTCCCACCATCACATTTGAGTCTCAAGTGTAGTAAAAGGTCAATATAAAACAGATGTAAAAACATAAAGTTTAGAAATTAAGGATGCTGGTAGACAAAAAAGACTTGAATATTACTATTTTTGTGACATTGGTTAGATTTAAGAAATGGGACAACTTTGAACACTTTGTGTGTTCGTTTTAATCCTCAGAACATAAATAATTTAAAGCTGTAATTTTGGGTGGATGATTACTAATGACTTTCTTTGATTTAAACCTTAAATATTTCTAAAATTATCTTGACAGACATAAAATTAACTGTGTATGGAAATCGGTGAAACAGAATCTGCATGAGCTTAACTTCGGAAACAAATAGGATTGCTCACATACAAGAGGGTAAACGTGTTGGCATATTTGCATGAACCAGAGTTGTAGAGATCGGGAAGTTGCACTGAAGTTCTCAATTTGGCATGCCAAGGTTTTTAGGATTGTATAAGACATATTTTCTGGGTGAGTACGTGTTCTAAATCGATGTTTGCACCCCGACCCATGTGGCGCAGGCCAGCCCATATTCTGGCAACTTCAGCCTGCTCGCCTGCAGTTGAGTCTGCCCAGCCGGGTAGCACACTACCCAGCTGTCTTCCAGCAAGCTGGCATTGTTAGTGACCTGTGAATTGGTAATAAGATGGATCAAGAGGTATCCTCACTTCATTGCCAAGGAAAATGTGAAAGAATAGCTGATTCGCTGTAAGAAAACAATGACTTTTTTAGAAAAGCAAATATTTTCAGACTTTTGGCTTAAAAAAGACATTTATAGTTCGAAACTCTCCATAATCAAAATGAAGTTTTAAATAAAGGTTAGTTAATTTGCAGATCAAATAAAATATTTTATTAGAATTTGGCCTAAACCTATTATTGCTTAAAAGGTTTTGGTTTGGCCACTCAACTGAGACACCCATTTTTCACAGAGTTCCATTCTCAGTTTCATTGCATGGAATTTGAGGCTGTAACTTTTCCTCTGAGATGAGAATTGTGAAAACTGTACAGCATATGTGGCAATTCCTCATCTGAGTCTAAAACCTTGTGAACTCCAAGGCAAAACATCTTGGTGTGAAAGCCTGTAACTTTAACTGCTTTTACTTTCAACACCTTTTAGATTACTAAAGCTTAAATCTGAGGTATATTAATAAGCATTCTTGTGGACGTTTGTTTTTTATCAATCAAAAATGCATGCTCCAACATGAAATCTTAAAAGTAGGGGAAATAGGTTGCTGCAATTCCTTCAAATCCCTTTTCCTACTTTTCTATATAGCTTTAAAAATATCCAGCCTAAAGATTGCTTTCTTTTGTAACTTCAAATGTAAGTTCTTGTAGCTGTGAGAAGAAATAATTTGATGTTTATTTTTGATCTACAATACCCTCATCTGGCTCTGGATTTAACAAGAAGGATGGCTGCTGTTTATTTTTAACATGTTAAATCAAAAAGGAAATACAAATGGTCATTTCTTGAAACACGATTTGCTGAACTCTTAAAAAGAAAAGGGTAATTTAGAAGGGTATCCTGTGACAGGAAATGACAAGCTACCTTCATCAGGGTATAGGCTGGGCTGCGGTGCTTGGATCAGTATATAGCTGTTGACTTAGGAGAGAGACGCTTGCGCAGAAAAAGCAATACTTTGTTCAAGTCACCAGGCAGTCTGAGGATTTGGGGAGGAGGCAGGGAGGGGCTGAGGGTTTACACTAAAAAGGCCAGAGTCATCAGACTTTAAAATAGCATGTGTGGCCTTGTTCAGTGAAAATAGAGAGTTATGTGGCTATAAAAAGAAAAGTAAACTACCAGTTGACTGCCTCTTTTATGCCGTATGCATCTTTGAAGGTTAAATTTGTTATTTTAGAAAAACATATGGTAGGTTTGAAAAGAAAAACCAGGTTGTTTGGCTTCAGTTTTTTATTATGTGAACCAAAAAGTCACCTTGCACTGAAGAAGCAAAAATCCTCACCTTTAATGTAGTTATATTAATGAACACAAGTGTGCTACCTTTTAAAATTCCATTAATAACGTTATTTAGTATTTAATATTTAAGTGCAGTTTGTAAACATAAATGTGACTGTCATATTAACTTTTAACTATAAAAAGGTACTTCACTCGTTCACAAAAGTGTGACGAACTAAATATCCATACTGCAAATCTCTCTAGTTAGAATTTTCTTGTATACAATCAGTTTTCAAATAGATACCGTTTATCTTTTGGCAAATTAATGTTTGTCAGACATAAGTAATGTGCAAAATCACTAGTGCTCCTTTGATTTTATGGGATTATTGAAAGAAAATGAAAGAAAAAAATATAAATATAAATAAATATAAATTGTAAAGGCTTTAATAGGAAAATGAGAGTAGACATCTTATCTTCAACATGTAATACCTGTAATGAAAGACAAGTCTCTCATAAGCTAGAGACATCTCTGAATTTCCTGGAACATTAATGCTTAAAATGTGGTTATCTCATTTTACTAACTTTTTTTGAATTTTCTGCTCCTAACCCTTTATCCAAATCCTATCTAACATGAGTAGGATCCTTTTGTTTTCGTTCTGTCTTAGCAGCAGTGGAGCTCAGATGTGTAAAGCCAGAATTATTAAAATATTAGCTCAGTATGTACTAGAAATCAGATTTAGAAATGGGCAAAATGCAGGAAACATTTAAAGCATTTTTAAAAGATCTAATTTTATTCATCCAATGTTGAAAGCACACTGGTTGCTCTATTTTGGCTCATCAAATCTATTAAGTTATTTAAAAGTATCAGGACTTCAACTCTTTCAAACTCTCTTCTCACACTGACTCACCTGGAAACTGGTTGTCTTTGCAAGTATGTTTCTTAGGATTCTTTGCACATTTCGGCTGTTTGTTTGGATCTCTAATAAGCTTTCACAATTGGCAGTAGTAGTCAATGTTCTTTAAGCTATGCAATTTATTTACCCTTGACTTCCTTTAGAACAGGGACCAGCTATTAGAGACGACATTATTTTGTACATGTGATTTTTTTTTTTTTACAGTTAAAATCATTACTGATTATTGCAGGTCCAGGCAATTTGATACTGTCATGGGGTTTTCCCCTTTTTATGCCTCTGTACCCCTTCTTAAATATAGTGACAATGACAATTCTAAGAGTTCCTGTTCTTTATGCCTTTTTTTCCACTACAGCTCAACTACATCTCTCTCTCTCTTCTTCTAAGGGTTATCCTCCCTACCAAAAGCGTTTTCTAATGCTCAGAAAATTGGTTACCAAAATATATTGATTATTTGGGGAAGCACTAGAGTTGTATGGGAGCAATATCTTGTCTGTCTGAATTAACCATCAGGTGTTCTGTGCAAGAAATCAGTGTGCGCTGTTGGAATTAGGATGGTCAGCTAATCTATGTGGTGAAGCTTCTGTTCTTTAAGTGGATAAGTACTCGTGTTGCAAATATTTTTGCCTGAACCTGAATACTTTCCTTGAATACTTACATGTGTGCCTTTGAACTTGCCTTTCATAACCATTTGTGCTTGTAAGGCTTGTAGACTCTTTCAGGGAACTGATTGCCAAGGGAACATGGACTTAGTCTAGGAAGATTAATTTTTAAAAAAACAACACCCAAGTATTGAGTCATTGAGAACATTCAACTGAATTCATTCCTCTCTAGTAGTCACATCTAAAGTGAATATTTGGAAAGGGTGGTTAAAATTAATTTATAGAGTTGAGATAACACTGTTGGGTGTACTATTAGTTTTTCTTTTCACCTATATAATTCGCTGGCTACTCTTAACTCTCCTTTCCTCCTCTTCTAAAGAAACTTGCTTTTATATCTCAGGCAGATTTTATTCATTTGTTTAAAAAAAAATACAAATGAATTTTAATAAGAACTAACAGCTTTTAATGATTTAATGAATGCACACTGTTAAAAGGCAGCTGAGTCATAGTCATGGTATAAAACATTTGGGTGATCTTACACTTTTAGCTTCTTTGTGGAGTTGAGTAGCTAATCAGTTCTTTCACAAATTAGAAATTTTACTTATTTATAGAATTTTTTTCTGCTAAAAATATTTTTAATCAGAGGATGCTCATAGTTTATTCTGATTATGTTATTCTGCGGTTTTCTATTTCAAAGAAAACATGACAATTTAAGAAAATCTTATTGAATTGAATGTAAAATAACTTGCAAAAACATGTTCACCAGAAGAATGTAGCTGGAAAAGGAGCACAACGATACAAAAATGCCGTAATGAGAGAGATTGCTTCTTTTGGAGGCTGCGGAACTGGGAAATTCCTCACTGCTAAGATTTGTTCTTGAGACAGTGTTTGGATGTTGGTTTGATGCAATGTGATAACCTGAACCATTCATGTCTGAAGGAAGTGTATACATCTTATATAGTTTATAATATCTGCCTTATGGCATCAAATCAATTAGGCTAAACGTCTCATCTAGGAAGCTGGTAAATAAACATACAGGTGTTCCTCCCAGTGTGCAGATTTATAAGGAAATATTTTTAATATTGAAAGTCCATTTCTGTTGTCTTCGACCGTGACATAAGATAGAGTGAGTTGTATTTCAGAGCTTGCAGGTCTGTATTTCAGAGCTTGCAGGTCTGAGGGTTTTTCTCACTGGTCGGTGTTCAGGAGTGGAGAGTGTTGTGCTATCAGCGTTGCCGGAGCAGGAGGTATGGCAGACCTGCCTGTGCACAAGGTGTTGAGCCTAAGGTGAAAATATCACTGAAGGTGGATGGGTGGTGGGAGTGAAGAAGCAGAAGTCCTTGAGCTGGGGAGGCAGAGGAGGAGAAAGAGGGAGGAGCTGGTCCAAGGAATAGAATAATGTCAGCTATTTCATATGGGGCTAGGTGTAATGACAGAGAATGACTATGCCTTGCTGAATAAGTCAGGCCAATATGAGACCGTAATCTGGCATTTAACAGATGATGATGATCTCTATCTGTGTCTGTGCGGTTCCACAAAAATGAAATAGAATATCTTATTTTCTCTTGTAAGTGATCTGTGATAGCCTTTTTCTGCCTTTTCCCTCTATTATTAAAAAAGGAAGGAAGAGAAGTTTTTAGAGATCTGTGAGCTAATAAACCTCTGGTTATTGCAAGCTAGAAGAGTATAGTAGAAAAACTATCATTGTATAACTGCCTGGTATGCCAGTACACCTGTACACTTCACTAGCATCTATTGATAGCCAATGTTGGAGGCAGGCCTGATACCACAACACTTTGGCTTGCTCCAGTAGGGTCATTTTACCTGTTTATAAACAGACCTGGCCCAGACTAAAATGAAAAGGCTAGTGTGTTAGGGTAGTTGTTTTCTCCAGCTTAGTACTGGAAGGGATCTTCCAGGTCATAATATTTAGCCAGATGCTGTTCCAGGTCTAAAGTCATGGGAAAGGTGAAATTTTGCAATAACTGAAAAAGAGGACAAGAAGCCTGTACCCTTGGGGGTTTTCGCACAGCAGAACAGAAAACCGAAGATGAGAGGAAAAGATGAGGACTTCACCGAGTTGTCAGTGGAGATGATTTCCACTGCAGGGCTGGGCACGCAAGCTAATGAGACGAGATGGAGAAAAAGCCAAAACCACCACCAAAACCTAAAATACCTTCCATATTTCAGTAAAGGATGTGGGAAGATTTTTACTCTTCCAGAGTGCATTTCCCAGCACTGAGGATGCTGAAACGAGGCACTGTGTCTTACACCTTTTTTTTTTTTTTCCTGGGCCAGTGGCCCTTTTGTTTCAGAAACCTTTGGGAGGCCTGTCAGTCTCTCTGCTTTTACTATTTCATGTACTTAAAGAGGTGTCGCTAAATCAGACAGCCCACAGTGCTAGAGCACTAGAAGTTTTGCTTTGTGCCTGCTAAGTGTTGAAGGCCCACATTGTGGGCAGGGTGACAGACTTTGCTCTGCGACCATGCCAGAAAGGGGAAGAAAGAGGCAGCTGCCTGCCTATAGCAAAGGAAGGTCAGGAGGATATGGGGTGACAGTCAGGAGCATATGGAGTGACAGAAAGGTACCCAAGCACGGCTGGTTGTTTAGTGTCCCGTGGGGACTTCTCTGTTAAGGCTGGATAATAAGAGAAAACAACTTGGTATTTGTTAGACAAGGTGGGATCTGTGGTTCACCAAATGTTACGCCAGAACTGGTGAATCACAGATGATGTGTGTATTTTGACGTTTTCGCACCTATAAATACTATTCTGACCTCAGGAGACAGAAACTTTGTTTTATTCTAATACTAGAGGGTCCTTTCTGGCTTTATGATTCGTCTTACAGACTTGATAAGCTCTCCCTCAAGACCCTGTAAGATGATATTAGCCAACAGTGCTAACATCAAAGGTGCTTTATTGAATATGATCAAGGAACCTCTAATGTCAATACAAGGGGCGTTCATTTTGCAGCTGGTTGGCAGCCAGCCAGTTGCCATGCAGTTATGGAGCTCCTTAATGTTGAAGTGGCTTTAAAAGTGTGCTGAAAAAGACTGATGGAAGGCCTACAGCTCTAGACTGTGCATGAAAGGGAGTGCTTGTGTAATACAAAGGTAATATTTTTTGGTTTATGTTTAAAAGGTGGGGGAAGGAAAGAAAAAAGGGAAAAGAAAAGCAGCTATGTATTTTGTCAGCTGTGTATGCCAACCTGGTGACCAGTGAGAATTAGTGAAATGTTACCAGTGACCTCTTGTCTTGCCAAAGATGAATAAATTAAGTGAGGTAGAAAATTTAAGGTAAAATATACAGTAGAATAGCAGAAACTCTTGTGACCCTCCTTATTAGGAATTTCGTGCCTCTGGATTTGAGTCCTTGTGGTGGCAGGCAGTAACATGAGACATTTCAGTCCTGACTTGATTCATACAGTGAGGGCTGAAAGTAGCAGTGTGAATGACCAAAGGTTGAATTCTTTAACTGTAAATTATGCATTCAAAGCAAGTGTAATGGCAAGTTATTTTGTAATTTGTCACTTTTATATCCTAGTGGAGACTAGGCTTATGAGATGTATTAGCACCTGTACCTTGGGCAGCTGCACACCTTGTTTATGGATGTTCATTCTTGGTACCGTTTGGAGAAATCACCTTGAAACTGCAGTGGTATTGTCAGGCATCTTCTAGTGGTGTTGAAGGTGTGGAGCTGTCTGCAGGTTGTTCTGGTGAGACAGCTGAAAGACAAACAGTAAAGGTTTCTCTCTGTCATAAGACTTTGGAGAAATGCAACAGGAGACGGTGTATCAGCCCTCTGTAGAAAGACCAGGTACAGATGGAGGCGTAGAATATCTACAGTATAGACAGATTATTTTTACTCAGTTTTCTGTGTGAATGGATGCTATTCAAGTTATTGTGTTTTCTCCTTGGATTATGTATGTTAATTTTTTTATTTCCAAAAAATGCATGCATCTCAGTCTCTGCTAATGCTCCATCACCTATACAAAAGAAAGCATGTGAATAGCAAAATCCAGCCTTCCCTCCACCCCACTTTCTCAGTCCAAAACCAAAAAACCACCAGTTAAGACTTTAAGCTACCCCTGTGAATGAAATAAGACTCCATTGATTTGGCATATTATCAGCTGATACTATTGTTACCCATGAAAGCAGGGATAAATTGTGAATAACACAGCGCATGGGAGCCTTGAATGAGGCCTGAAAGGAGTGCCAGTGAAAGCTCCTCTTCTTATTGCAGTTGCTGGCACAGAAATGAGAAAAGGTTGATTTACATTCTTATAATCTTAACATTTTTGTATGAATATTGTTTACAAAACCTAGACTCTATCTTAATATTACAAAATGAGTTTACACAAAGTCTGGAAATACAGAATGAAAACTAGATTTTCTGCTCTGACAAAGTGTGTTCTGGCATATCTTTGGCGAGCTGGAGAGACAAAAGGGTACATTTGTTTCTGTGCACATTTTCTTGTGGAGGGAGAGAAAGAAAGTGTGATAGCTAACAAGCTGGTGTTTAGTGTTCACACTGACAAATATATGCATATCTATGTATGAGAAATTTCCAAACAAGCTCTTAGCAATGTAAAAAAATAAACAATCAAATAGTTATGGTCTGATAACGGCATATATTTATTTAGAATGTTGAATATGCGTCTTGAAGCCTGATTCTCGTTTTGTTACAGCCGTATGGTTTCTACAACGAAACGATGAGCTATTTCTAATTTTAGTGGTTTACAGGTTCATTGTTTTAAAAATGAAACTAAAATGTATAAAATGGTTGTTTCTTTACAAGTCTAGTTGCATGCACAGTTTAATCAAAATGTGGTATTTTTAAGATTTTTGCAAGAAAAATATTCTTCATGGTCTTTACGGTCTTTTAAAACGGCAAATGGTCTCATTTACTGAAAAGATTATAAAATAAAATTTCTAATTAAAAGAAAAGATTTAAAGAAGTTCTTAGTGTTTAAATTGAATTTAGGTCATATCCATATCTTTAGTTAATGTAAAAGTATAAAACTGTCAAATATTAAAAAAGTAACTGCTTTTGTGAAAGTAGTAAATGCAGAAAATCAGACAGATTTCTGCAATAGAAAAATTCTGTATCAGTTCTGCTAAACATCTCATATGAATTTCTTGCATAAAACCAATAACTGAGATGCTGTATGAATTAGAAAAGTGAAAAGAAAACATAAACCATAGGATGAACTTGTCTGATATTTTAACACAAGCATTACAGTAGCTGACCATTCTTGACATCCTACTAAAAAATTGTAATCGTGCATTGGAAGTAGAAGTAAAGGCATTTTCAATAAATGCTATAAAAACATTGCTGATAATCATCTTCAGATTCTTCCATGATAAGAATTCTGGTGAAAAATACAAACCTGGGATTTCAGAATTTTTCTTTGAGATACCCTCCTAAATAAGTAGAGGAAATAAAAATAGACAGTCACCCAATTATGTTATTGTCTTTGTTGCATCTTTTTTGTGAGAGATTCTGGGTACTGTTCTTTTTTTCCTTCTGCAGTAAGTTCTTTAGTCCTTTCTCTCTTACTAACTCTCCCAAATCAGTATCCAACACACCTTTCTGAACTGCTATAGTAGCCAAGCAAGTCCAAATGGTTCTCATTCTTAGACCATAAAAAGCTTTCTAAGAATTAAATTAATTGTGAATTTCCACATAGATTTGAACTGTTCACCTAAATTTTGGTCTTGTCCTCTTTCTTTATAAATTCCATTTATTTTTCCTGTATTCCTGTAATACAGATCCTCTTACAAAAATTGAATTAATAAATTTGAATCCATGCTCTAGCCAGGCAAACTGAATATGCAGCATCTCATTCTAATGTTTAAGATATATTTTTTTAAAAGATTTCCTGCATTTTACATTTAAAAAACCCCCATGAATTAACACATTTAGTAATATTAGTAACATAACAACAGTGTCATCAATCTTATTATTAATGCATTTGCAATGTTTTTTGTTGGAAGGAGAGGAGATGCTGACTGGTGTGTTTAAGCAGTGGCACAAACATTCCATAATCAAGTGATGCTAATAAACATGAACTGATTAGAGTGCCCTTTTTCCCCTTTGAGTCTGTAAGAGCCGCAGAGACCAACCTTGATATAGTGGTCCCGGCTGCCACACAAACTGTAGCTGAGGTTCTGGGCTGGGCATGTTTTCTAGTGCCAGAGCACTGGGCTATTTGGATGTAGATTCATGAATCAGATGATTCTCTGTAAACCCTGATCATTTTGCTGTCTTGTTCATGAATGCCTCAGAACTGACCTTTCTGGATAATAAGAATTTCGTTTTAATCTAAATTTAATCCACTCCTCTGTATGATTAATTTGACTGAGTGAAATCCTCTGGTTGTGAACAGTCTTCTATTTTCATCTGGGAAAAAAGTTTCGAAGTAGGTATTTTAATGTTTCTTTTCCCTTTGATTGCAGACAGTATCCCTACTACTCGGTAAATACTTCTTCAGCACTTTTCAACTTTAGTCCTTAGAGACTATCTACTTAACATTCTCTCAGTGATGTCAACAATCTGTGTTTTATGAGATCAGAGGATATCAGCAATGACTATATATTATATTCCTTTTTGGAATTAGCTATTGATTGACTGATTTTATAGCGGCATAAAGGCATTTCTGTCATCACACTCAGTCTGCATGTTTTGATTTAAATAAAAGCACTTCTCTTTTGGCTTTTTTTTAGGGGGAGCAATCCTTAGCATTCTGTATGGAAACTGGTTTGTATTTTTGTTAGAGGCAGGTCTAAAAACAGGTGACAGTTTAGAATTTTTGAATCATGTAATCATCTTTTACCCTAAATGAAGTCTAGGCATGCTCCATGAAATAGTGGTCTATATGAACAGTTACCAGACTGTGTCATGTACAGGCTCTTCTGCCCTTGTTCTTTTCTTTATAACAAATAAGTAAGCTAGATGTGTGAGAGAGAGCGCGTACAATATTTGTAATAATTTAGAGTATGTGTCGCACTGATTTACTGGGCTGTTGTGATAGTCTCAGTTACTATCTAAGGAAATACCAGTTAGTTAAATATTTCACTGCAATTTTGAATAAATGTGTAGGTGAAAGTTTTACCTTAATAAGGTTAAAATATACTTTTGTCAATGCAGCATGAGTTTAAGAAGTCAGTTGGATGAGTCCTCTGGAAAATGAAGCAAACATTAAGTTTCCCAGAAAAATCAGCATATGTCTGACAGTAGATAGCGACTCTTGGAAAAAACAGAGCTTTCATGTGTTTTGCTGTTTTTAAGAAAGATTTACTTTTTAAAGTTTCTTGTAATTCGAAAGAATATGGGATAATTCAGAACAGTAGACTTTACTATATTAACTATTAATATTATAACAGTTAAATTGCGTGGGAAAAGGTCACTTATTTTTTCTTGCTGTGAAGTTTTCAGTAAAGACCATTATAGTCTTAGCATGGGAAAGAGTACATACTGATCATTTTGGTCAGATCTGCTGCCTGCACACATTCAGGACTGGTTTGGTTTATTTTCTTTAGACAAGAAATGTACATCTAATTTTAAGTTCTTTGAGATATTATCTCCTTCAACAGCCTGGTGTGCAGATATTTGTAAACCTTCCCCCAAACAAGTCTTTTTTTTTCGGAAAGGTGGAAGTGGTAAGAAACCGTTAAACCAGTGGTTAAGAAAGTAGGTGTCTGTGGGTATTGATGGGAAATAGTCGTTAGAGGAAAGCTGCATCACCGCACAGGAAGAAGCATAAAACTCTTGAAAGCATTTTCTCCAGCTGTTGCGGAAGAACAATTTAGACAGTAGAACTTTAAAGCCACAATTCTTATACTTCATTTCTAGCTGAGAGAGTCCTTCCAGAAAAAGGACTGATTAGCTCCCCTGTTTTAACAGCTCTAACAAAGGTTCAGCATTTTCACAGGAAAGATGGGTTTAACAGTAGGGAAACAATAAATTGCAAATACGTAATTAAATTTATACAGGATGGCCTTCAAGCTTTGCAAAGAAAATCGCAAAATATGAACGAAAAATAGTGGATCTTTGATTTTTGAAACGGAATATAGCTCCATAATTTATTACCAACCTGTTTGCCAATAAATAACAGCCAGCGAAACTTCTTCAAAAATGACATTTAAAACTGTTTATGACTGTACTAACTCCCCTTCACCCAGTCATATGACTTCTTTACTCTTTCAGCTATTACATTTTGCGTTAAGGGCTGGGCAAGATTTCCCTGTGACTGAGTCATTCAGTTATCTGCAAGGGCTGTGAGCTGACAGCTCGGAGCTCCTCTTCCCCCACTCCCCCTAGGCTGTCTCAAAAACTAGAGAGACTATTTTTCCCATATAAATGTCCAGTGTTCTGCCATTAAGTAACTTCAACACTTATTTCACATGACATATTGTTGGTAACTATTCCGCTTCTAAAAAATTGCCCACTAGCACCCTTGGAATAAATATTTGCAACTTTTCTTTGAAGTATGTATTTGGAGACAAAGCAGACCAGCATGTGCTTTAAGCCAATATTTTTCTTTCAAGTAAGATTTAAGGGAAGCAATATGATAGTTCATAAGAGTAGTACATGATTCATTTAACTGATGGCGCATTTTATAGTCCTACTTCTATTACTGACCTGTTACATAATCATATGCAAGTTATCTTATCTGTGCTTTTGTCCTTTCCAAGGCAAGGGTGGTCACTATTTTTTTTGGTCTGCACATTTTGAAGCAGCATTTAGTAAACTGTGACTGTGTGTTCATGTATGTGTGATGGCAAGACTTGCAGTCCTATCTTTGGTCATCATTTCTCAGAATTTAAAAAGGTTTTTTCCAATAACATCTTAGAGTGACATTCTTAAAGAACAGCCTGTCTCCCCCCCAGCCCCAAGTAGAAGCCATGTCCCATTGTTCTTGGGGAGACCCAAATCAAGGTATCTCTCAAGCACACAGGAGAGCTTCCCCTCTCCAGTGACTGCAAAACCGAGCTGCACTTGGGGTGGCATGTTTGTAGAGAAATTCTGAAGCAAAAACAGAGCGCAAAAATATTCTCCAAAAACTAGTTAACTATCCTTTAAGGTTTATAGCAGACTCAAATATTAAACAGAATTGGGTTTTTTTGCATTGTGTATTTCCATAACTTCATTTATAATAGTTGGTTTTGAGATACTTGTGAGATCCTGTATTGATGCATGTTTCTAATTTAACAGGTATAAATTTTATCTAGGAGTAATCTGCATGCTAAGAGTAATCTGCATAACCTCATATGCTAAAGGATGACAAAGAAGGTAGGGAGAGACATGACAGTTCACACATATTGAGAGGTGCAAAGCTGCAAACTGTGTTACAGTCAGGAGTTGGGGGCCTAACTGAGAAAGGGAAACCAAATGATGCCAGACAGGATTATTTTGACGATCTTTGGGATTCAAGATCTCAAGACAATAATAGACAGGGAATTTTGTTTGTAAATAATCTATAGTTTTACTGTAGATTACTTTGGTCACTCCCAAACTATGGTCAAAGTGATGCACGTGGGGGTTTTAGACAATATTGCTTTTACAGGGATATTGTTCTTTGCGGGGGGGAGACCATGGTGCAATCATTCAGAAAAAACTCCCGAAGGGTGATAGTGATCCAAAAAACTTTGTCACGACTAGGCAAAACTGAGTACCTGTATGTCAACTGAAGAGAAGGACCCCAGGTTGAGAGAGAGAAGGACACAGAATAGTCTACAGATTTTCTCCATGATATCTAGCCTCTGCAAGAATAAGCTTAGGAAAAGCAACTTTTCTACTATGCAGGCAACCCCACAACTCTAAAAATACATAGGTGATGCATTTGGTATGCATTAGCTTGACTTTAATGTCCTGACCCAGAGATACTCTCTCACACTGACAGTCTGCATCCTATGTGAAGTAAAAAAGTGATGGAGGTGGTATACACCTACCATAGTACAGATGTTGCTGTTTGATACCAAGAACTGAATCGACTGTGCTGTCTTTACTGGAAATCCTAGTTAATGTTTTGCTTGTGTTAGTAATTCCATGTGCTGATCCTCTTGGGCAACACCTTAGAGTACTTGTATTTCATCGCTAAAAATTTTAGTCTCATTGAAAATCATTGGGATTTGAATTTTTGAGGTTTTTTTTTTCAAGTTCCACCAATTACTACATCAGAGCAATACATAAAAAAAGGGTTTTAACTTCTTTGGGCAGATATTCAAAAGGTATGTGGTCTGAAACATGGGAAACAAGGCATGACTCTCTTCTGTGCCACAGATACCTATGTTATTTTGAACAAGTCATGTAATATTTCTGTTCCTCACATATCCACTAATGAAAGGAAAATTGTGGTATTTCTCTACTTGGAAATATCACCTTCCAGACACTACTGTATTTATGGTTGTATGTAAAATATCTTTGGTTGCCTTGTTTGCCAGACACCCTGCTCCCACATATTGTACCAGTATTACAACTTTAGAGAAGAGAGACCTATCAAGGACTGCACCTAAGTGGGTACATCAGGTGCTACTTCTGTTCTCAAAAGGTCATCTGAGAAATATTTTAGAGGCAATGAATTGAGGTACTGTTAATGTTTCAACTCTTCTAATTCAACCACTAAAACAAGTACCAAAATTTTTGCCATTTACTTTCACAGTGGGGATGGGATTAAAGATGTTGTCTTTCTGTGTCTATATACTTCATACATGAGTATGACGATACACTAGAGATGTATATTCTTCTAAGAGCAGATGGTATCTGTCTATAGTTCAGCAGCCTGTGAAAGCCAAAAAACTTCTGAAACTCTTCCAAGAATAATGACTTGTTCCCCAAGACAAACTTATTCAGGATGCAGTTACCAGACAGAATTCAACATTCTCTATTAAGAGAAGCTGTTTGAGCAAAGGCAATTATTACATGCTATGACATTTTGAAAATGAAATTGATGGATTCTTCTCATGTCTGGAGCAGACACTAATGGAAACTCTTATGAATGTGCTGAGACAGTTTGAACAAGCCACTAGAGACCTAACTGCTGAAACAGCATAGTAAAGCCAAGTCATACCACCAGTTCTTATTCTGTGATTATTGATGCATGACTTCTCTCCTCCCCATCACCCCCAAAGTCATCCAACAAGGAATCCTATTTGTTGCCAAAACATTTAGGGGAGAGAAAAAAGATGGTGCAGACTATTTAAACCATTTTTTCAGGTTTAGAAAAAAAGTCTCCATTTTTATGGAAGTTTGCTTCTAAATCCCTTTCTTTGAAAAAGTTAGTGGAAAGTTTTTGTCAGAGAGGTAACAACACTACTAAGTGACCAAAGATACCTGAAGAGATGTGGAACATTCATATTCCTTTGGCTACTACTGTTTTTATAAATTCTTTTTGAAACATTGCTCGGGGGGATGAGCAGACAAAATTTTATTTGTTAAAGCAATAAAAGAAAGAGTTGCATACTCTTGCTATCCTTTGCCTTTGCTAATTCATTGAGCCCAACTTAAAGCAAAAATCAGACACTCATCTGCTGGGATGTCAAATAAACCATCTGGCTAACTAATGTGATAATTAAGTGTCTTGAATTCCATCCCACTAATTTGTCATTTAAAACAACAATGACAACACTTTAGTAGTTGAAGCTTTTTTTTTTTTTTTTTTTTAATTCTATGCAGGTCAAGTTTAAAACTCAAAGTTTGAGTAGCTAGGCTGTCAGGCAGACTATTCAGTTTCAACTGCTGATACTAATTTGTAAAAGCCACTTCAGATAGCATTAAAGAACTGGTTAATTAGTCTTTAAACAAAAAATTAACATAAAAGGGCCTGCTTTAGAAAGAAGTTTTGTTTCTCCACATATATTTATTATTCCTTAATTTCACTGAATGGATAAAGAGTTTTCTTGTTGTGTTGTCTGCAAACTGTTCATAAACTGTCTGTGAAGTGCAACTTGTTTTGTGGTTGTTCCCTGTTCATGCTTGGATATATTGGAAAACATACGCCTCACTAAAATTCGGAATGTTTCCAGTACAAATGGTGAAATTTTGAAGGATTGAATTTATTTTAACGAATAAAGGTAGCTATATAAATATTGTGGAGTAATAATCTTGTAGAGCACTGACCAAAAGTTGGGGCAGCTTTGTGCCAGAAGATAAGTCTTCAACATTGGGCTGTGGCAAATTTCACCAGTGCGTCCTCTTACACAGACCCCTTTGAACACAATACAAACTGTACTACAGTACACTGATGGAGCCGTTGGAAAGTTGCTGAGTGACTCAAAAGTGCTAGTGTCCACCTATAATTCTAATAAAATCAGTGAGGAAACTTGTGATACAGTGTTACCTGAAAAGTAATCTCTTCATATCTTCTACTGATTTTTTTATTCGTACAAATACAGTTTGATTTTTCTGGAAATCACGTAACCTATACATGGCCTTAGTAAAGCATTACCTAGTGTGTGTAAGACCTATGGACGGTCTCCTTTTAGCTGATGCATTTTAGGGAATAAAATGAAACAGGTATCTGATATAAAAATCAGAATTACATAGGTGCTGGCTTGAAATTATCTGCTGTTAGTCACCAGAGTATTTCTGATCATTAGTGTTGCAAGGAGGTGTACACAATTATCGGACGTAGCTAAGGAAGGGAGAAGTCTGTAAAAAGGTTATCAGCATCTATTTTTAAACCAATGATATAGCAAGCTGCTGTAAGCTTTGAGCAGGGAGTTGGACCAGACGATCTTCAGAGCTCCTTTCCAAACTAAACCGTTCTATGTCAGAAGTATTTTAACTAAACATTCCCCTGTCCAAATGTCTTGGTTACTTGAAAACAGAATTCCTTGGGGGAAGCTCTTGACTTCGGTGAAAGTTGTGTTGCAAAATAAGAAGGAGAGGGGGAACAGAGGAGCCCAGAAGACCCAGGTATTTGGGTTAATTACCTGACATGTAGTGACACAAGCAAAGGTCCAAGCTTTGATCCAGAAAATAAGTGAACTGCTTCTCTTAATCTTCCTGTATTTTTAATTGACTGTGAAAGGTCTGTTTTATTTTGACTTGTAATAAAAACAAATTATGGAACATCAAAAAATGCTGTAAACTTAGTAATTCCTGGTTTCATGCCAGCCATACTCAACTGGACTGAGTTAAGGGAAAAAATTAGACCTTATGTAGTCCTATCGTTTTCTTTTCTCTCTTGACTATAACAGAGAATTTCTTAATGATATTTCTTGCAAATTATGTCATTCTAATTAGGAATGTCTATTAGTTACTTCAACATATGTTCTTAAGAGATACAGAAGTCTGTATTGTTTCACAACTATGTTAGGAAGATTGGTTCTTATAATTCACCCAAAGCAGGGGAGGTGATCCAAAGAACATATAAGAAATATTGTAGTGAACTAGCCAGTTTACAGTCTGAACCAAAAACATAAAAAGTTGTTTTAATAATAAGGGTAAATATTTTTCATTTCTGTGGGTGGTTATCCATATGGTAAGAAAAGGTATGAAAATCTCATGTTTCATTCTTCAGCTATAGTAAAGTAGAAGAAGAATAGATCGGGCAAAGTAAATTTAAAACAAATTTTTCAAGGGAAAAGTGAAATATTTAAACCTTCCACATCATAATTGAACTCCCAATCCAAAGGTGTCTATTGAATCAACTTCTTCTGTAGCCCAATAAATATTCAAGGTCAAGAGACATAAGTAGCTCACTGCTTGACTCTCAACAAATGAGAACAATGATCTCACTCAGCATTGGATAAAATGAGGGAGCAGCAGACTGCCAGAAAAATAGCTGCACTTCTTACTGGTACAGTGAATGTAACTCTGAATAAATGTTGATGAGACAGTGTCCCTCAGAAGCAAGATGGAACCAAATTAGGATGCATTATCTAGGAAAAACACCATGTTACAATTTATGGTCTAATCCTAAACTGAATAATTATCATATGGTGCTAATACCCATTTTGCTCTTTTATGGAGCAGATCTGGGATTTAACATCTTGAGATCAGCTTAATCTAAAACATATGTGTTTTCTTTTATTTCACATGTGTGTTCTGCATTTCCCTTTTTCCAAGAGCTAGGACCAGCATGATAATATGCTGTGATGAGAGAAATACAGAGTTCATTGTTGTGATATAGCTACAGAAACAATACGGGACCTACAATAAAATATGTATGTTCTCTTTTATGGGTTTTATTTTGTGGCACAAGCTAGGGTTTCTGTTAAGATTAGAAAGTGAAAGTTTCCCTTATTGGGCATGGTAATTGTCTGGCCCCCCCAAAAAAAACTTTAGTAACTTAACTGAATATTTACTAAAATTTGCAGCAAAGATTGAAGCACGCTGAAATGACAAACCTTCAGCATGTGTCTGTCTTCTACCATGGGAATGCTGTGAAGGAGGATTCTATCGCAAAGCTTGGGATCACTTAAATTTTTGTGGGTCTTTGTGTCTGGATCTATTTAAATTAACATTTTAAGACAAAGGACTGAAAGGCTTTTTCAAATAAAAGGATAATTTATAACAATAGTTAATCAAAGTGGAATCAAAATATGTATTTAACCTGAAAAGCATTTCATGTAAAGATATAATTTCCTTTCAGTACTAGAATAGAAGTATATCCCATAATATTTTCTTTTGTTATGTAGAGCTACACTACAGTGTAGTACAAAATAAATTAAAGTCCCTGTCATAACAATGTGGTATATGCAATTCTAGCAGAATTGTTTGTCCAACACAATTTTCTTTCTAGTCAGAAAACCCCTAACTGCCATGATGAAACTGTCTTTTCTGGCAAAAGAAGTTCCCTTGATCAGTGCTACATCCCCACAAGGGATTTTCTTTTGTCTTGTTTGGTCATAAGGTTGTCTTACTGTGTGAAACTAGTTCAGTATGGTAAATGACGTCTCAGCTGAAAACTGATTATGTAGCACAGTACCTCTTCCTAAAGTGTTGTTTCCTTTTGCTAGAGCCTCTGTTTTTAAATAAGTGACTGTGGAAAGTACATTTGAATTATAAATAGCCTGGAAAGGAAAATCCAGAAAAGAGACTTGCTGTCTTTTCTAATAGGCATCAAACAACTTTTATGTGTTTTAACCATTGCATTTTCATGGAGACTCCTCTATACCGTAGTGAGAATTCAAGGGAATTTATTGGACGTATTTGAGCATGCTCACTGCTGAGAAGTAATGACAGAAATTATCTAAAACAAACCTCTTACTTGACATAATCTACAGTTTTCTTCAGTCTTCACAAGACTGCAAACATAAAATTCTCTTTCATTATAACAGTCACGTAACAAGTCTGGGAAGGGCATTAAATCCTACTGTATAATTAATATCAGACATACAGTCTCTGTGCTGCTATTCTAAGTGGAATGGTAAAGAGTTGGAAAAAAAAAACAACCAAACCCTGGCATCATCCTGCATAAATTGAACAAAGGAAAAGTTTCAATTCCTGGTTAGAGCAGAAGAATGAAGGGTATGGGAAGACACTAGGTTGTCAGATGCTATACTGCTTGAGAGGGTGCACCTTGTACTTCGCTCAGTGTTGACTGAACATGCAGTGAGACAGAGGGGCAGCCTTGCAGCCTCACCTTCGCCAGAATGTGAAATGTTTAATGGGAGAAATGTGCAATACTGCCAGCTCTTCTCTCATCCTTTATTTTACAGGGCATCAAGGCAGGGTTTTGATTCTAGCTGGTATAGATCAAGCTAGACAGGTAGATCAAACCTGTTCCCCTGCATGGAAAATGAGGGAGGAGCGTATTCAGCTACAGTAGTCATGAAAAATTCCAAGTACAACAGTTTTTTCTTTGTCTTTTGCATAGACTCTTCCAAAAACAATCTCCTTAGTTATGCACTGAGGTACAGATCAGAGAGAAGCTGACTCTTACACATTGCTTGGGGTTTCTCGCCCACTAGATAATGAGATGTTAAAAGGTGTGTGGCCTCAAAGTTTTTAAGGAATGGAATAATCTCTTTTTTTCCCTTGCCCTGAAAATGCTGGGGTTTTTTCTCTAATTGAAATTAATATTGGCCTCAAGGACATTATTTTCTGAAAATTTTCAGCATCTAAAATGGAAATCCTTGTACAGCCTGCACTGCCGTGCAGCAGACATGGCCTCTGCTGAAAGAATAGTGCATAAAGTGTACATTGTTTATCAGTAGTATATGTATAGGGATTAATTTGGTCTACCTAAGAACACACCCGTAAGTGATATTTGCCAAATAGAAGTGATTTGTGCTTTTTTTCTTAGACTGTTAGTTCTTAACCAGAGGAATAGGTTCTTTACAGCACAGTTTCAAAATCTACACTCAGAAACTTTTCAGAAACATTCTTAATATACATAACTTCACAGACCACTAGCAAAGCTGTGATTTAATCTTTTGTAATGGTGCTACCCAAATTGAATTTCTTTGGCCACTGTGTTGCATGGTGTGTGATCATCTACTTTTATTATTCACTGGACAGATACTTGAATTTTATTAAGTATTTGCAATGCAGAAATGCATGTTATAAAGATGGAGAAAAAGTTATGGAGATACATATATATAAAAAGGTGTAGGTAGCAAGGAAGTGTCAGATCAGTATCATTTCTTCTGACTGACTATTAAAATGTACAAGCTTAATTTTTTTGCCATTATATCGACATGTGACTTGAAAACATTCAATGATAGAAGATTACTAACATTGTGTTATTATACATACAAATGTGTTTGTCAACCTCTTTGTTCTCTGAAATGAAACAAACAGGAAACTGCACTCTGATCTGCCGATGATGTGTGTCTTTTTATCACAAATAGGAAAGTCTGCAATCTAGTTTGTTTTTTTTCCATCTCCTGTATTCAGGTTCTATTTCCAAACTACCCCTCCTTTTAGAAGGCAGTGCAAATCCATTCCATACAAATATTTCATTTATATTGTTATGAGAAAAGCAAAAAAAATTAATCTTAGTTGTTCTGAGTAAAGACTATATTTTATCAAAAGAAAACAGTCCAAGACAGAAACATAAACAGGGAGACTAGAACAGTGCTTTAATATCCATATGGTTTATCTTGCTGAGAAGCTAGGGAAAGCTTGATTTCTGTCATCCAATTACAAGTATTTAAAACTTTTCTAACTTCTAAACTTTTCTAACTTTAAAACCTTTTTAACTTTTCAACTATTCAAAACTTACATTACAGGGAACTGCCTTGGCAGAGAATGAATAATTTATGTGATGGGATTCCATCTTCAGTTTCTGTGCTTCTGCAAGATATATGTGTAATGTTATGAAAGGTAGCTCTTCCTTTTAAAAAGGTTGTTTTACATTAGTTAATAAGGCATTTTAATCCATTGTTTTTATGCCATCTGTTTAAATAGAATGAGTTGTGTGAGGGTTGGCATTTTTTTAAGCTTGATTTTACTTGAGTTGTCTCTGAAGAGAAGTGCTGTGCAGGAAGAAAAAAATAATGAAAATGGTGCTATAGAAGGTACTGCCAAGACAAAACAAAAAAAAAAGCAACGAAAAAATCAACAAAAAATTGAGAACTACTTTTTTTTCCTTGTAGCTAGGGTGGGTTCATGATTTACAGGTTAGAAACCTAAGCATGAGAAGGACCAACGGGGCTTGTCAGGCTGACAGTTGTGTAACAAGCAGTTAATCCAGGCTGGCCCGGGGGACATCTGCTGCTCCTCCTCCCAGAGGCTGCACAGCACTTCTAATACCCTGTAACAAGCTTAAACCCATGATAAAAGATCTATGGTCACAATTACAATGTGCCACAGGAAGAAGGCAGGAGACCTCAGAAGTTTTATTGGTATCACAGGACACCACAGTAGCAGGGAACTTGCTAAGTGCAATTTCCAGGTGAGCCTCAGATGCAAGGCAGGGGCTGCGCTAGCAGGGGAGACCCACAGCCCAGGCACTTCTGCCAGGCAGCCCTGTGGGGAAATGCCTTCCCGGCTGCAATCTGGCAATCTGTAAATGCTTGAGCCAAGCATCACACAAGGTTCAGAGATTTTTATATCAGCCAGAGTGTTCCTATTTCTAGCTACAGCTACATTTCCTCAGAAAAATACCCCAGAAGTTAGTTAATATGTCACCTTGGGGAAAGTGGTGGGGGAGAGTAGGTGATGGAAAGAAAAGCTGCAAGATCCTGCAGCGATCAGTGAGACTGCTGAAGCAAGGTGGAATACAAGCTTAATACAAATATCCTTTTGAACCATCTTGTCACCACCCTCACAGGCTATACTAAAAACCGTGGGGTTTTAGAGAAGTGCTCTGTGCCTGCAGAAAGCTGCCTCTCATGTGCTTTGCACCCCTTCCCACTGAGCCGTTAGGTCAGACACATGAGGCTCTCTGGATTTTGGTCACTGTGACCATGCGGTGTGGGACTAGAAAGAAATGTAGAAAGGGTACTTCTGTGTTTCAGTGAAGATCAAAGCCAATCCACATCTAACATCAGCAGCTGGCTTCTGTTATGGTTGAATGAAACAAAAAACAGCATTCAAGAACACTTGTATCATTAGACAGTCTCCTAGTTAAATATTTCCCAAAATACTCTTGTAATAAAAAGCTAAAAATACATGTTAACTGCAAATTTGAGATATTTAAGTATTTTCCTTTATGAATATTTTTGAGAGTGGCCTGTTTCTGAATAAATAATGTTTCACCAAATCAATTATCGGGGTGGTTATTTATCATACATATGTTAATAATATTTGCTTGTTTTAATTGATACGTTACTTCATTGAAACGAATATCTATTAGCCTGGCTTTGGTCTTTCTAAGCTACTCTGAACTTTAAGGAAACGTATGAAAGGTCATATATTAGAGCTTTATTAACAACACCTTTGTAGCATTAACACTGAAGTTGAGCACCTTTTTATACCTGACACTTTTCATTCCTATTTCTCCGTTACACCTTAACACGTGGTAACAAGAACGTGATGGGGCTGCGCAGCCCAGCTCTCCTCGCAGAGCCCGTTCTTCTCCACTCACTGTTTCCTGCATAGGCGTATTACATTTTACTTCTTTGTCCTCAAAACACAGGTAATTTGAACTTACCCTTAAAAAGTTTGATGCACCTTTGATTGTTAAATCAAAACCTGTTTATTAACCGATGTGTGTTTGATACATGTCTGTCTCTAGATGCTTAGTTCTCATTACTTCAGATATTTAACTTCAACGATTGGTGAATTCCCATGAATGATTTAAAGAATTTGATATAAGCTGAAATAAGTTAAATGCCTAACCTTAAGCACAGATAATTGAATGACCCACTTCCTTTCTGCTTAAGATGTTCAAAGAGGCTTAATTTCAGTTTCTGATGGATGTGTTGCTGTTTTATCCAACTTTCTTAATCCCAGCCTTATATAAACCATAACATTAGTGTATTTTTAAGCAGAAGACTGAGACAGGAGTTTCCGAGTATATACTGAGAGAGTGAACGTGATTTGGCAGCTTGAAAACTTTGACTCAGACTAACTTACTAGTAATGTTCCTCGGGCCTGAAGGGGATACAGCACCCTGCAGAAGTGTGAAGGGGAAACGTTCCTAACGCACTGTCTGACAAAGGGTGATGGAGTTGCTAGATAAAGGAGTTGCTCTTCTACTCGAATGGGTTCAGATCTGTATTTCAGTATGGCAGTTCCCAGGCTTTAATCCTTTTGGCTCCCATATGAATTGCTGTATAACTCAATGGTTTTACATTCAGACAGGAATTTTTTTATCACTTATCTTAAACAATTAACATTTCAGTGGCTCTGGAAAAGAACAGTAGTATCATTCTGTGATCCTTGTCTTAAATAATATTATGTTCTCTCCGCACCAGCTCACAAACTACCTAAGCCCAAGACCCCAAAAGGTCAGCTCTGAATCCAGACTTTCCCAGTGTGAGAAGCTCTCTCCATCTTGGATTTCAGCTCACCCACTCTAGAAACAAATGCCAAATGCCAAGATTTGAAAGAGATTGGACTCAAATATCACCAAACTCTAGTTGTACAATAGGCCGTGACTGCTTTCCAGTTCTAAAGATAGTGATTGTTGAGCTTTGATGGATATAGCTTTAGAGCACAGTTAGAGCTAGCATAGATCTAGTGTGGTTCAGTGCATTTTACAGGATTTATACATGTTGCCTTATTTGAAGCTATGCCATTCAGAATGTGGCTTACCCAAACAAGTTCTTCCATGAACAGCAGAGTCCAGTTTTATGGACCTTGTAAATCCAATGGCTTTACATCCCACAACACTAAACTCCTTCTGCCCTTATTTCCTGTTTTCATACACTTTCTCTGCTTCTTATATTGTTATCCCTGGTCCCTTTGCTATGCTGCCAGGTATCCCCATGTCTCTTAAATTTTCTGGGCTGAAAATAATTCTGCAGAATTATTAATACATTTGGTAACTGTGGGTGTAGTGTAAATGATAGTATAGGTTTAAGTCTTAAAAATTTTAAAAGCACATAAATACCAAACAAACCTGAAATACACTTAAAATTTTCATAGGGTTTTTAATTGCTTTTTCCCCACAACCTTTGAGGGGGTTGCAGTGCATCCAGATCTTTAATTATAAGGTCTTTGAGTAAATGAATCAGAGTTGTAAAAGCTAGGAATATTGGAAAACAAAGTAGCACATAGTTCTGTCCAGCATCTAACAGCAATGGCTGATTTAAATAAAATGTCTATCTGCTTGCTGGGGGTGGTATTAAAGCACGTAACTTCTCTCCCTTTCTTGGAAGAAATGAGGAAGCTTTGATATAAAAGCGCTGATGCTTCTTCAGCCTCAGTAAACTTTTACAAAGCTTTTGTGCACCTTAATATAGGCATAAAACAGTGGAAGTTGATACCGTATCTTTAGTTTGTATACTGTATCTCAGGTTCAAGTGATGTTCTGGAAACCTACAAGCTTTCTTCAGAAAGCTGACTTGGGTTTCTTGTGCATGAACACTTTTCCAGTCTGCCTTGCAGTAGATTTTTTGATCCCTGAGTTTTTCATCCACTATGACTGAAATCAGGTAGATTATTTTTCTTTCTTCCCTGTCTAAGCCTATTCATCTCGCATATGAACCAAGACACCATTTTTTTCAAAGGCATTAATGTCGTTTAAGACTATAGAAGCAGCAAGAACGATCAGTTGGATAGTATCAGGAATAAAATTGGCCATAGACTTTTATGGAAAAAAAAAAAAGACATTATCTTTACATGGAAAGGATCTTCACTACCACTACATTAAGAAAAAAATTGATTTATTCTTGTGTTCTTTCTTTTCCCCTTAAGGCTTTGTGATTATAATTTTATTCTCCGATACCTAAATTTAGTTTCGAATCAAGTACACCAATAGAACACCACACATTAAGATCCACATTGAATTTCACATGACAGGCTTTACGTTTGCTGAAGGCTTGGGGGCTATAGTTTTAACAGTCATCTCACTCACATTTAGTTTGAACGCAGTTTGATGCACGTCTAGGAAATTTGTGTTTTGTTCACACAGAGGATGATTCAAGTCTACAGCTGTCGCAAACAGTATGCAGGACCTAATTCATGAACAAGCTGTCAGTTACTATGTTCCCACAATAAAAGAAAATTAGAACCACAAAAGGAAATTGGCATGAAGCATAAGATGAGAGTTTAAAAAAAAAATTCAGTCACATTAGTATTACATTTGAATGAAGATTCACCTTAAAAATTAGGATACATACCCCTGCCTCAACTTTTGTATTTTTGTAACTGGATCTCTGTAAAGCACACCTCACCTATGAATGTAGAATTCTACACATGAAGAGTATTATTTACCCTTAAAAATACAATAATTCATCTACAATACTGTGAAAATAGCTATAATGAGAAAAAGATGTATTCACCTAATCACGCTGTTCTCCCAGCATTTATGTCATCAATCTACTATGTAAGAAAAGTGCTTAGAAATACCATGTAAGGGAATTACCCTTTCATAGCTAAAATGAGAATTCCTCAAGAACTTAAGAAGAAAACCAACAAACCTTTCTGAAAGTGTCTGACGTTATCTCCCAAGGCTGGGGTAAAAACGTCAAACACAGAATGTACTTCATAGCAGATTTGATTATTTCACCCTTCTGTGTGCAAGATTCTTTGCCTGTTTGGCCGTAATACAGTATTATGCATTTATTTACAGAAGTTTACTGACATAACATTTCAAGGGACATTTCTAGTTTTTTTCAAGCATGAAAATAAGCATGAAGTGCTTATTGGCGTGGAAGTGCTGATGCACTGAAGTATTTTGAAAGCTGTTATTTGATCCAATTGTATGTGTTAGTACTCAGTAGAAATCATTATATGTATTATTCAGATAAATATGAACCAGAGTTAGATATATACACATAATATAAAACTAATTAAGCTAGTACTTGCTGAAAAGTAAGATCTGGTAATGATTTGATATCAGAAAATATTGTACAGGACTAGACACCTATTATTTTTACTGAACTGTATAAACTATAGAAAACACCAGAAGAAGCGTATTTATTTAGTATTAGCATTTCTGATTGTGCATTTTGGAGCCCTCTTACTGGAAAGTTGTCCCCCAAAAGACCACTTCTGTTCATCTGATCTTGTATGTTCATTTTTACTTACGTTTATCTGGGACGGTACTTTTGGCTGATTGTGTTCATGTCATTATGCTTTATTTCTAAATCTTAATTTCTAATCTAGATTCACAGCATCAACATGAATACAGTTCCCCCATTTCCCTTCTTTCTGTGTCACTTGAATAAAAATCTCCACCCTTAGCTTACACTTTGAGAAAACTCGCTTTCCCTGAAAGCCTTTTCCAGCCAGAGCTTCAGAGGTACAAAGGTAGCTCCTCACTATATGAACATACCTTTCTCTCTTGTGCTCAAAGTTTGTTTGATGTCCCTGTGAGACTACAAGTATGCATGCGGTAGCACATGTGCATGGAATCTCATGGGATATATGTGCCCCAGTTTATACCAACTGTTGGGTAAGAACAGTTAAATACTAATCTGAAGATTATTAGTGCAACATAAGAATTACAGTGCAAGATTGTCTGGCTGGTAGAAACAGGTGCAGTTCACAATGATCTATTTTTTGTACGGGAAAGCTCCATCTGTAGCCATTCCTGAATATCATGTGTTGTATGGGGATTATTGCATGGCATAGTTATTTAAAATCATAAATTACTGCATTTGAAATTAAACTAAATTGAAACAAGCTTGCATATTTCAGAAATTAATATTTCCATACCATATGCAAAGTACCTGTCTTCACATGTTGGCAGCATACTATTTGTTAAAGACCACTGGCATGCAAGCTGTATGCCCTGAAACATCCATCAAATAAGACCTTTAGTAAATGGAGTATCACTGCTACAAACAAGACCAAGGAATTGTTTCAGACAATTAAAGCTG
Source organism: Gavia stellata (assembly GCF_030936135.1). NCBI lineage: Eukaryota > Metazoa > Chordata > Aves > Gaviiformes > Gaviidae > Gavia > Gavia stellata. The sequence goes on from NC_082603.1 coordinate 11,621,468, forward strand.
CACCACACAATAGATCATTCGTATATGTAATTCGTATATGTAACTTCACTTCCAGTTCAATTGTCTCTACGTACAGATCACTCAAGTGCTCTTATCTAGTTTTCTCCAAGCTTGTTCTGACAAGTTTGAATAGTGGTGGTTTGTTCTGAAGCAGTCAGTCTTTCTAACAATGCAAAGAATTAGTCTTTTGTCAGTGCATACCAAGTGCAACAAAGGCACCATTCTGCGTAGCCTGATTTGGTGGCTGTTTTTCAGCAGAACTGATGACTGCATTTCCAAATTGTGAAAACTTATCACTGCTAGCATGGCTGGAGCTTCATTTTTTTCTCATGTGCTCAGTGCCAAAAAAGCTTACAGTTTAAGACATTGCTATTTTAGAAGAGCTCGTTTTATTATTATGGTGGTTGTTGGATTTTAAAGACTACAGCCTTACTTTCTGGGCATACATAGTCATACTTATTTTTATTTGGCATTTAGGGGAAATGTCATACCATTTTCTGAAACTCTTTGAAATATTTAACAAACAGTTCTGGTCATAGTTTATTCTTAACTCTCAAAACTTCTCTAATTTATATTTTAGTATTCAAAGAGACAATTACAGGGAAGTGACAGTTGATTATAGTAATAGTTACTGAGATTTATTTTGATTTATTCTATTTTAATCAGCTTTAGCATAATACTTATTTACATTTTAAAAAATTACATGGATACATATTTTATATCAACTAACATGAAATAATAATGTTTAATTCTTTGGATTGCTATTATCACACTGATATGTGTTCCTACATCAGAAAATGACCCTACTTCATTTTTATTATGTAAACATTGAGTGATTTTACTTACAGATGTATGAAATTTTCTCTGTCCCTGGAAGTTTTCAACCCTTCTGAAAGATCTTGCTATAGCTCATGAAAGAGTATTCAGTATAAAACTCATGTGGGGAAACTGTGTATGGAATAACGTGTATTTGAAAAAAAAAGCAAATAGTGGTAGTAGTCCACTGTATTCTTTAAATCAATAATTCCTTTAATGATTGGAAGATGTGGAATGTAAAAATATTATACAGGAAAGCAGAAAGACAATGCAGTTGTCTAGGAAAGAAGAATAAACTAGTTCTTATGGAACTGTTGTCAGTTAGAAAATGCATTTTAACAGCGAGTCAATATTTTTCTTTCGCATTTATGTCATCATTTACTTTTACTTCTAGTATATTCATCTTCCAAATATAACTTTTACTGTTGCTAAAAATTTAGTTTCAATAATATGCTAAAAACCAACATATCAACATTTCCTTCCTGAGCAAAATTCTAAAATCCTGACTTCCTGAGCAAAATTCTAAAATCCTGACTTATCAAACGTTGTCTTCAGTATGAATAAGAATGAAAGGTCATAATTCACCTAATAGAGAGAAAACACTTCTTCCCCTTTCTAAAAATGCAAACAAGGAAAAAATCTCTTTATCAAATGATTTTTCTATTATTGGAAATTTAAGTATCGTTTAGACCTATATAAGTTAATATATTTTTAGGTGGAGATGAAATAATTTGTAAATGTTCAATGGCCCTTTATCTTACGAGACTTCTTAACAAGATTAGTATATTGGGAAATATTCATATGTTCCGTATCTGCATACTCTGTGTGTATGTCTAGGGCTGTAGAGAAGTATAACTTGAAGGGATATGAAATATAACTTGAAATTTTAAATACATCTAGTCTATTGGACATAAGCTGACAAAGACCAAGCTTTAGTAATAATTTGGGAATGGAAGCCACCAAGGAACCTGAATAGGCAGATGGACTCCTAAACTCATGACTGTAGATGTAGAATGGATTCCAGGTACAGAATGATGTGGCTTGCAGTAAGGACATCGCTGTTTATTTTTTGTGGTTTTTTAATGTTGTTTTTTGGGTCAGAAGATATATCTATGTTTACATTCCCCAGAATTATGTGTCAACTTTGTAGCTGGTGTCAGTGATTCAGCAGTGATGAAAGTGAGCTGGTGTGAGAAATGGACAATGAGTATCTGGTTTTCCTTCACGCTTATTACCAGAAAACACCGTTTGTGACCTCCAATGCCTACATCCTGTATGTGGCTCTGAAGAGAGAATGCGTTGTAGTTACCTTTGCACAAGTAAACAATCATTTCAAACATCATCTTTGCTCTGTTACTGTAGCTGTTGTCCCCAGAATGGTCTATTTGAGCTCAGTCCTCAAGTGCTGAACATTATATTGCTTGTATTTTATTCTGGAATTGGGTTGAAAAATAAAAATTACGTTGGAATTTCTCCAAATTCTTTTCAGTATGTCAGAAAATTATAACAACAAAAATGCTTGCAGATCTTGTTAGCAGCAACATTTCTAAGTTTCTTTTCTTTTAGCATCAATATTTCAGTTGATCAAATGGTTTCAAAGTTAATTCTTCCTTCTGGTGGATGGGCATAATTAATCCCTCTCAGAGCTATCAATTCTGCTGTCTGCTTCTTAGAACACTACCTTTGAAACTTTGAATGTAGCCTTCACAACTAAGAGAATTAGAAACTTCTTGTCTTTCACTGAAGTTTTGATTTTGGCTCACCAAAAGCTTTTCTATGAACTAGCTCAGTTTTACTTTTGATTTTATGAGATATTTAAATTACATCTAGATGTGGAGTTGATTCTTCCATACCAGGAGGAGTACTTAGGATTTGAAGATCTCCAGAGGTTATAATAGTCCCCTTGTTCCACCAGTGGAGGCTCTAAAATCAGTGCTAATTTAGACAGAGAAATGTTCCCCTGTGAAAAGCAGACATCTTTTTCCTAGCACGCAACAAAGAACTTCATTAGAACATGGAAAATGGCATTGCATCAACTCTGCTCCTTTCTTGTTAAACTTCTTCCTAAGAGAGTTCTCCCAAAACTTTCATCCTTCTCTCCTACAGAGTTGCATGCACTGTCACGAAGGACCCTGTGAGCTTAGTGACATCAGTGTGAGTCCAGATGCAGTATAAAGGTGATCAGTCAGCTTATCAAAGGTATCAGTCTCACAGTTGCAACATATTGCTTTAATGTAAAGACCTTGCCATAGCCCAGAGATTAAGTGGCTTGGGAACGCAAACCATGGTGATTGGTGTGAGGGCTTCTAGAGGCTGCAGGCTGAGTAAGTAGAGACGAACAAGGGGAGCATGGGCTGCCTGTGCATATCCTGAAGCTTGATTTTGTAAGTATACAAGTTTTCCTCTTAATGAACAGGGTGTTGAGAGGAGGGTGTTCAGCCAGTGGTGTAGTATCTTTTGCCCAGGCATATGGTGAATAGCTTCCAAATGGATGTAAATGATCTGTTTTTCCTTTGATGTGACTTCACTGAGCGCAAAGCACAGATAAAAGATTCTCTACAGCTTATTATAAAATTACTAGGTAAAATTAGAAACCATCAGGACATACTCAGACCCTTCAAAATTTGCCAAGTGTGCTTAACTGTTGCTGTTTCCCTTTACAATACTGTAAGCTGCAAGCAAATCTAGGGCCTCCCTTCTCCTCTTACATGACAAAAGTGGTGCTCTCTGAGCATCATATGACTGCAGGACAACAGGATTACATCTTCTGGTTTGTTGCCTTTATGTAGACACAAAGCATGCTCCTTTTTATTCCTTGTGCCTTCTCTCTGACTTTCACATCTACTTTAGTGAACCATTTCAGGTCAATATAGAGTTTGCTGGCTGGTCAGTTATCAATGGAAAGGTTGTTTTAAACACATTTTCAGAGGGGATTTCTTGGGGGGGAAGGATCATTCACAGTTACAGAAGGTATCTGGTGAAACCGGACAGAGGAATCCGTAGCATGTCTAGACAACCAAAAAATCTCCTAAAGAGGGGAAGAAAATAGACCACTGATTTTCTATAGTAAATTTAGTATCAAACATCAAGTCCTCCCCTCCCCAAGCTAAAATGTGATCATTGACTTGTATTTATTTAATTTAACCAGTCTTCACATGGTGAATGTAACAGAGCTTTCTGAAAGATAGTTTATCATTAACCAACAACATTTAGTAAACAGGCTGTATTGTGTGGAATATCAAAGGCAGAAACACGTTTTCCCACTTGGAAGCTTGTGCACATATCGCACCATTGTGAATGGTAGTTACACGCTCAAGACGCCTATTAGCCCTCTTCATGAGCAGGCAGGTTCAAGTCATGCTACTGGATATATGTTGGCAGCATGTTTGCCTTGAGGAAGCTGTGCACCAAGACAAGGGACCGCATTTCTGATATATGAATGATGAAAACATACTGTAATTAGTAGAAAGTGTTATGAAATAAAACAAAAATTGTAGTCTTTTTTCTTCAGACATGGTAGTTACTGGAATGCAATCCTGGGACTTGATTTCCACTCCCCCCCCCCCGCCTATTGGCGCTCTGTTTAGAATAAGCTGAACCAAAAAGTTTGACCTACCTTGCTCCCCTAGTTTATCAGATTGCACCACCACTAATGGGGAAGTTAAATTTGAGAGAGAATAATGGAATTACTCAGCCACTTACAAGGCTGTTTGTCATAGTGGTTGCAAGGTTTTACAATGCATTTTATTAGAATTAGAGTTTATATGCAATTTGACAAAGTACAAAAACTGAGAACACATTTATCTAAATATGTTTCATAATACTCTTGTGCAATGTAAACACATCATATGGCCATGCTTTTAATTAAAGTGACCATTGCTAATTCAACAATCCTGTATATCCTTCCTCACTTAAAAATGCATCTGTCATTCTCTTGTCACTATAAAATCTATGATTCCCAAGAATTTTTCTGTCCTGCAAGCATAGTCCATATGTGTTAACTGGTTAAGAAACAACATGTGGCAGGATGCATGATGTTTCAATTAAATAATGTGAGCGTATTAATTATCCACAAGAAAAGTCTAAACTCTGGATTGAGTGTCTGCAAACATTTCATCTTGTTTTCTTTTTTATTTCTCTCTCATTTTTCTTAGCATTTAATTGATTCTTGCATTTTCTTGTAATAAGAGGCTTACTGAATTTGGTTGTAGTAAATCAATTGTTTTTAATACGGCAAATATTTTTTTAATGGAATAGAAATTTTATTATGAAAATCCAGGCTCTTACTTTGTGGTTGTGGATAAGATATTTGATTTTAATAAGGCAAACTTCTTAGTTATTTTTCAAATGCAGGGTTATCACTGGTCATATTTTTAACTGCAGTGTTTCTAGTAGACAATTTATGTAGGCTGCCTTGTTTTGTTCCTCTATTTGGAATTGTCATATAAGAGCAGATACTTGAAGCAAGTCTCTAGCCAAGAATAAGGTAAGGCTATTGTAATTTAGTTCTTTTATTATGTGATAAAGTTTTTATCCATTCTAGAAAGTCTTGGTTAACTCCTAAAGAAGCAGTGACCTATCCAAACGGGTCTGTTTCTGGTGATATTTTGGGCCTCTCTGAGATAAAAGGAAATATAAAATCTTCTTGTTATGCCTATATACAGTCCGCGAGCTGTTGTAGAGGGCTGTCCTGCTCTTCTGCAATGTCAGTAGCCACTTCATAGACTCAGCCACCAAATGTGGAAAGGCAGGGAATGGTTTCAGTCCCAGCAGGATAGCTGTTGGATGAGGATCAGGTTAACAACCTAAACTAGTTTTACTGGACCAAGAAAGTGGGGAAACGCACCCTAAGAGATTGAGATGATGACTATATGGAGTGATAGATAGCAAAATAGAAAAAAATAATAACTCAAAAAGACAGGTGCTCCTTATGTCCTCAGAGCTTAACTGACCATCTACTGAGAAATGTAATGCCAGTACTCCTGGGCTGTGCAATTGGATCACACCAACAGTCCCATGTGCTGGAGTGCTGGGAGGAGTTTTTCTATACAGGTGTGGGACATCTTTCCTGTGTAACTGCGCAGCAAAAAAATTTGCTCGTTTGTCATATATACTTCTGGAAAATTTTCAGTTTACACTGTATTTGGTGTGGGAATTGCCTAATAAATAACACTGAGGCACATCTGTGTACGCACAGGCACACAATCTGGTTCCAGGGTCTTAAAAGGGCTCTACATCCAACAATCCTCCTGAAAGCACATGGGAATTTTCCTTCCTCCAGTGGCTGCAGAAATAACCTACTGTCACCACCCCGTCACCCAGAAGTGAAGCCTTTGTATGTTCACACTGCAGTTCATACCCTCTTGCTTCTTTGCCTGCCTATTTTTGACTTCTACATGGCCATGGTATCAATGTGTGACATCTGATGCTTGCAGTCAAGCAACAGCTCTGGGGATAACAGCCCTCCCTAAAACACCACTTCTAACAACCAGCCCCAGCAGCTCTGGCACAGGGACAAGGGCTCTGGCAAGCCTGAGCCACACGCCTTTCCTCTCCCTTACGGTGGAGATAAAACCAGATGAACCTCTCTATGTCCCACCTCATATTTTGTCTGATGTCATTTCTACACCTGCTGATATTTTTATCAGCTCAATGGATTCATTATTTGAGCTTAGCTGAAGCTTCAGTCCTTATAAAATTTTGCCATTAAAAAACAGGTCGTTGACTCGATTGTACAGGGATAAAAGAGATACGACCTTTTTATTCAGTTTGTGACTTTAAAAGTTATTGGCTCTTAAAAAACGGGCTTTAATTCTGACTTAATAAAAGAGGGATTGGTGTATCAAAGTTCACCTTTGTCTTCTAAATGTGAGGTGGGAAAGTCCCTTCATTGTTCTGACTGTTTTTGGAGAGTCTTGATACTTTCATTTCAGTCCACATCTGACTACACAAGGACACAGAACAGAAGGAGGGATAGCTTTCACTAGTTTATCTGCTGGTGGTTTGGGTGCATGTTTGCTTATACAGTAATAAAACATGTCTTGTCTCAAGACATCTCAAGTTAAGGGTTGGAAACAATACGGATTTTTGACAGATAATCACATTTCTGAAACCTCTGACAGAAAACTGTGTTGGAAATTTTACATGGGTAGATTCTCTACCTATTATTTATCCGTATTTGTTTGGTTCAAAGATTCTCCATCTTCGGCAAGTGAGAATGTTGGTATTTATGGGGATAACATTGACAATAATAGAGATAAAATGGTATCTAGTGACTTTATCTATGATTTGGGAATACCAATTCCTTGGATAGACTTCTGCTCTGTTGTATCAATTTTTCTTATTACATGCTGTCATCCCAAAATACTGTACTGCTGTATCTTGTTCAGACGTCAGAGTCACAGGAACTTTGCATGAGTATGTTTTTACTCTAATTTGTACATTTGGGACCCTGTTATAAACATATCAGCAGAATTTTACAAGAAACTTTTAACTATTATGTGATTTTTCTTGCCCATTAGTGAATACAGCAAAATTAAATCCAGAGGCGCTGAGAATGAATACAACAAATTAAATCCAAAGGCCCTGAAGACCTGCTACCTAGTGCTGATGGTACAAAGCTCACACCATTGGTGCTCAAAGTAAAGGAGTTGTCCTGGGGCGTAATAGGGAACTACACACCATGTTTGGGGGTGGCAGATACTCAGTGGTTTGAAATGAAAGGTATTTACTTACAGAGGAGGAGGAAAAAAAAGCCAGACTTCTGATACATTCTTAGTTTCTATGTATTTTACACATACTTAGCCTTAGTTACATATTGTATCTATCACGATGATTTACAAGATGACTAAAAATAATGAGTAAAAAAAAATAATCTGCAATTACAGTATTTAGAAAGGTTTTGAAATACTGTTAGCACTGGAAAGGTGGCATTTCCAGAAGATGCAGTGATTTAATATTTCTCTTAAAAATGCCTTGTATTGAGTGTCATCTGCAATTTGGTTTCTCCAATGCAAATTGTTTAGTATAAACCATAATTATTTTCTTTGTCAGATGAATTTATTTGGGTTGCTCTGAACTATATTTGTTTGGAATATCACTGTTCAGTTATATTTGCACAATAGGAAATATTTAGACGGCACTTTTGAATGAAAAAAATTGTTAATTTGTATGTGCTTATTATAAGCACCTCTTGTATTAGACACAGTAATGGCAGAGTTCATTTTTCAGACAAACAGGTAAAAATTGAAAAAAAATTATCCCTTCCTTTCATGTTAAATCTCCTTAATAGTTTTTTTTCTTATTATTCTTACAGCCCCTCAAGCAAATCAGGCTAGGATTCTGTCTGATGTGCATTTGTTTGTATTTAAAACGTTAACCTGTCTAAGAAGTGAATATGATAGAGGCTCATATTTCAAAACTATGAATGTATTCCAGCTTTGTGAATCAAAGACCTTCTGACAGAGCTTTTACTTGTCAAAACAAAATATGTATTTTAACATTTCTATCTGCATACCCTGATGTATATCCTTTTCCAACCCGTATTTAAAATGTCAATTGCCTAACACAAATTGAGAATAACCATATAAAAAAAGACTTTGTCTACGTGTTTGGAATTGTTATGTGGTTTTTACTTTAAAAATGCGTACAATAAAAAGAGGACTTAACAGTTTTACTTTAGTGTTGGTATTAAAAATCACAAGTATTTCTTAAATACTGAAAACATCACTAATTCTTTTATTTTAGCTGTAGCAAACTTTACTGCTCTGCTGACAGGTTCATGTTTTATCAGCATTGCACTTCTCTCTTGTTTAGGGTTCTGTATGAGCACATTGTACAGAAGATAGATTTAACAGGGTGATCACAGGTCATGGATAGCCACACAACTATGTCACGATGCATTATATTCCAAAGACTTTATGAAACAGTATTATGACTGCAAATTTTCTCAATTCCAGAAGACTGTTTTAACCAAATGACTGTTATTATTTTGAGTTAGTGTATTTTGGGCTCTCTTGGGTTTCTTGTCTTCAACTATAGACCTTTGAGGAGATTTATCCCTTCTAAAGAAATATTCTGATGTCTGTTCCTTCAGAAGCCCACAGTCATGCACACAGCAAACCAAGCAGAGAGGCATAGGAGAAAACTGAGAGCTTTTGAATTAAATACCAATGGCATGTTAGTATTCATTTCAGCCAACCTGCAAATCACTAATTTGGTGGAAAGAACACTGTAGACAAATTTAGCAGAAACAGCACTAGGGAGAACCCTTTCAGACAAAGAAAAACGTCCTTTAAATCCTAAAACGCCTTGCCAGTGCTTGAATAGAGAGGAATCAGATCATTACTTCTCTGCATAAAACTTATCTTTTTACCAACCCGAGAGTGTATTTCTTGTTTGTCAAAATGACAGCAGTCAGGTCAGCTCTCTGTAACATGACAAAGCACAAAGGGTTATACAGTTTTCACTCAGAAAGCTGGCAATAGGCAACATCAGACAGGAATCAGAGTATTCCCCTGCACAAGGGGACTGGACTTAAGGGGGTTACCATTAGCCAGATCAGTATCTTCTCACCCATCTAATGCTGACAGCAAGTCTGCCGCAGAGCACCTCTGAGGGCACTGCTTGGGGGATTCACGGTTCAAATACCCCAAAAAATATTTTTTGTCAGGATAACATGTTTTGTTTATTTGCCAAAGAATATATTTGATCAAAGATCTCAGGGCTTATCTGTCTCAATATTTTTGTCATTGATTATATGATGTCTGTATTTTCTAGGTCACTTACATATTATGCTTATATATGAGCATGTCAAAGAAATATATTCACTAATGTATGTTTAATGTGAATGCATCTGAACTTTTATTCAAACAATGGATATTTCTTACTCCCTAATATGTTCCACTCAACTCTGTTTGAAAATTAACATTTCTTATTTCGATATTATCCATAATCCCGAACGCTATCAGCAGATATAATAGGCTTAAAAAAACATAACATTTACTGTTGAGCCTTATACTCTGATGCATGTTTTTCAGTAATTAACCCATTTTAGTTGTTTTGTATCCCAAGATGCTCTGTATTCATCATTTATATGCTCTATTTAACTCTTTTCAGGCAGAAGACAATATGAATATATACAAGCAAGCTCCTGCATATGTTACCCTAGTGAATTGCTCATTGTTTGATGAATGTGCTAGCTGGAAAGCGGTTATTGTAACTGAATAGAAAATTCTTGTTCTCTTGTTTAAAAAAAAAAAAAAAATAAAAATTGCACATTTTCCAGGACACGGTGTTCCTAAAAGTGACAGCCTGACTCTATATGAAATAGAAAATACATACTGAAATCCCCATTTTTTAAAAAAAGACGTTTTCAAAGTAGTCATATGGCTAATATCTATGATACACTGTGAAATATTGTAACACTCCTAAACAACAGACCCTGCAAAAACATTGATGTTGCCTCTGTATTGTCTTCACAGACTCTCTGAATGCATTTATATGTTTGGAAACCTGTTTTACCAAAAAATATTTGAACCTGAAATGTTTGATTCATATTGCAACAAACTGATTTGGTAAGTAGATGTTCTTTCTTTTGCATAATTCAGTAAGATTAAATTGAAGAATTTTTATTGGAATTATCTGGATGTTTCAAAGAAAATAGAGTGTTCCTATAGATCTATTTCCTTTTACACCTGGAGAAGAGTGTGTTACTGACATTCAGAACTGTAACGGTTTTAGCAATGCTAACTATCTCTGGCAACCAATGTTCACCCTAATTCCTCATAAAGTGAATAACATTTTTAATGCTCAAGAGGTTTGAATGCCTTGTTCTTAAGAAACCAATGTATATGTCCTTAATAGAGATTTGAAAATCTCAGCCTACCTATGCAATAATGCACGGTTTCACCTTGGATGAAACACATTATTGAGTATAATGTAATCTCCAAACCTTTGGCTTTTCTTTTTATTGAGATGGTTATCTGTGACTGTTTTTTTCTGGCATGGGTTTCTTGTGACTAGATGGACAAGTTATGAATGCTCTCAGTACTTAAACTTAATGCCTAACAGTTGATAAGTCAGAAAAGGGTCAAGGAGAGAGTTCATGGTGCTTATGGAAACCATGGAGTTGTATGCTATAATATTTTGAAAAATAAATTTTAAAAACCCAAAGTCATGCAAGAGTAAACTCCATTCAGTAATGCATCATAAATATCTGTACCATCCACTTTGAGTATAGAACACGTGCTGGCTCTTTTTTTCTGCTCAGTAACACGAGATGTTACATCGTGCTTATGGTACCACATTAATCTTTAGCCTGATGGACTTTTCCTGAAGTTGCTGGTATTAAATTTAGATATGATACGTATGCAGGATGTTTGATTTGAGTATTGAGAAGTTTTAAATGGAGGAGAATTAAATCAAGTGGAATATTCAAGTTTGGTTTGTGATTTTCTTTTTGAGCTACAGACTTGTTTAGGCTGTGTGCAAAACTGTGCTCACTCCTCTTTCCTTATACTGTATGAGGTGAAAACATCGTCATTATATAGTTTATTGCACTGAAAATGAGAGTTATAATTAGATTTCTGTTTCCATCAAAGCCTATCCTAAAGCTCCTGTTAGAAACAACTAGACAGATTCACTTTACTAAAAGGGCAGTGCAAGACATAAATCAAATAAAATATGATTCAATGCCTATAAGCAGGTGGTTGAGAACCATAAAACACCTTTGTTCAAAAATATTTATTGAAAATGGATATTTAGAAGGAAGAACCCTGTGGTTGGAACAGAAATTAAAATAATTCCCAAAACAAGCACGGATATGAAACTTGAAAAGACGTATTTGACACTGGTTAGAAAAGGGAGCAAGAAAAGTTTCTGTTTGGAGCAAGTAATTCTCTTTCAGGATTTTACCCCACATTGTATGAACAGACTGATACCCAGTTTAGCTTGGAGCACAAGTCCTTCATTCATTACTAAACTCTTTCTGTTTCTGTACATGAATTACATATTCTGAGACAACATCATGCAGTGAGAGTGGTTTTAACATACTGTTTTACAACTGCACATTATTTTTTTTAATTTAGTGATCATCAATTAATTAATACCTGTGTCTGATTATTTTAAAGGAGATTTCTCTCTCCAAGATTGTCTATAGCATCAGATTAATCTGCAGCCTGAACTTTGTGGTACAAATTCTGTAAGGATGGTAGCTCTTTGGCTGAATTCAGCTTCAAACTAGAAATAGGTCATTTATTAAAGAAGTCACAGAAGTAGGAGAAATTCTTTCCTCCTCTGGCATTTCTCCCTTTTCCCTTCATGCATTTCATATTATCAGTGTGCATTTTTTTTTCCAGCACCCAAATTTTGCCAGTATGTTAGAATGTGTTCATCTTGCTGAGATTAGTTACATACTCAAGTTTTATTGTAATTGACAGTTCAGTGTAGCGCTGTCCCTTGAGTTTTCATTTTATTTTCTGTTGAAATGTTTACTACCTTGTTCTGATAATCTCTGCCAGTGAGAACAGAACAAAAAAAAGGAGGGGTGATGTCCTCATTTCAGAAACACTGCAAGGAGACCAAAGATCAGAAGGACAGACATTGGAGTAAGAATTATTCAGAACTGATTTGAGAGCAAATGCAAGAGCTGCCTGCCTTCCTGGATAAAATTAGCCATTAAATGTGGGAAAGTCAAGTCTTCTATTTGCCTGGGAGAGCTCAAAGGGATTCATAAAGGGAACCATGATTCCTAAATGAGATTCATCATACAGATCAATAGCTTGGGTGAATTTTGACTGTGTTTAAAGCTCAGCACAGCAATTCAGGCTGGATGATCCCAAATAAGGATTTACCAGCTTAGCATTTATTAACATTCAAGTTTCAAACTTTGGGTTTTGTGCAAAGCTAATTATATATTGCCCTATGTTATACAACTTGCGTCATTTTTGATACATTTTAACTGATCCAAAAGGGGAAATACATTGGACGTGGACAGATCAAATCATTTTACCTGGGGAGGCATCCTCACAGCCTGATTTTTGAGAATTGCAATTAGCTAGGTACAATGGATACAATGGTAGTGGGAGACAGCTGAAAAGGACTGGCTGTTCCCAGGTGCTCCATGAGGTTTCATTCCTTGTCCTCACTGTGTGTGAGAGATTTGAGCCTTAAGTAAAATTGGGCCTTATGCAAGGACTTTGACTCTTCCGTGTTCACTGAAAGTCACTGGAGTAGGCTGCAGGTATTCCTCTGCTTTTTTGATTTTTTTTTTAAAGCCTAACAACTGAATTCCAGAGAAGCAGCAACTGCTGAGAGCATCATTATTTCACAGGAGCATTCAACATCTTTAAGAACTGATGCTTTCCTGGATGGATTTGGCATTGTCAGCTTGCTTTCACTGTTATTTTCTGACTGTTTCATCTACATTTTTCCTCTAGTTGTCATTGGTGTCAAAAGAGAAATAAGACAACTGATTCAAAGGTCAGAGACATCATTTCAGATGTGATGAGTCAGTGACAATAGAGGTCAGAGAAGTAGCCCCTGGCAAGTTTAAAAGTAGTGACAGTTTTGATGGTGAAATGGTTACAGGCAGCTGTGAAAGAGGTTTCTTTCTACATAGAAAGATAAATATGGTGAAATGGTTACAGGCAGCTGTGAAGGAGGTTTCTTTCTACATAGAAAGATAAATAATGAACTAAAACTTCTATTGATGACACATGCAAAAGTTTTAATTAGGGACACAATTGGTCCTTAGTTTTCATACCCTGAAAAGTGATGGAGGTTTGAAAATTACAGCTGCTCCTACGAATGGGTCATGCTTACCAGCAGGTGGTAGGAAGCAGGTCCCCTAGGATTGGATCTCACCCCTTATATGAAACAAAAGGATAGAGCCTTTCCCAAACATATCCCTTGTCTTTCCCAAATATACCCCTAGTGCAAGTGGTTCTGCACAACTGGGAGACAAGCTGCTCCTTATAGTAGCACCAGTAATGTATTTTTTTTTCTCCCTGAAGCAAGGAGGAAACCAGAGAATAACAGTGAAATGTAAACCTATGTTAATAAATACATCACATTTAAATGATGACACCGCTATTAATTGCCTTCCTCCTCAAACTGAAGGTACATCTTAAAATGAAAGTAACAAGCTGCATTAAGTCACACAACAATGTTTCCTATGTTATGGGTCCTCAGCTGGCAAAACTATGTGCACTGCTCCACACCCGGCCTCTCCATTCATTGTTTAATCACAGGAAAAGTTAGAGGAGGAATCAACATAAAAATGCATTTCTTACAGGGAAAAACACTCACTGTGTTACCCACTTCGATTTGCAATAAAATTTCACCAAAAATGTCCACATCAAATTTCTTTGCTGTTGACTCAATTGTAGAGTCTAAAACAGAGAGGGAATCTTTGATAATATTAATAAAAACTTTCCTGCTTTATGCTTTGATTCTTGACTAGAGTAGGAAACTGGTCATGGAAAAAGTAGGTCACTGAAATAATTGCTGTACTGAAAATAATATAGCCTGACAGTTCTGGGGTTGAGTTACTGTATGTCCATCGGGCTGTAGCAGGTTTGGAGTCTGTGTATTAACATAAAGATGGAAGTCTCTAGTATTTAACATTAGTGTGTACTTGTGTCTAATCTCCTAGAAGAGGTGTTTTCTTGTCAGCTAGATGAGAATTATTTTCATTTTCAAAGTTACCTGCCAGCTATATTTAAAAAAAAAGTAAGATCATTTATAATTGTTCTTGCAAGTACTACATTTTTATTTTAGCAGACTCTGTATATATATATTTCCTTTCTCATCTTCTTTGCTCTTGTTGTCCAGCTTTGTCCAGTTATTTAGCACTTAATTCCTCTAATTTTTGCACAAACTTCTAAGATGGGTTTCTTCTTTTAGTAACATTGCAATTCACTTATATAACAGATGTTTATGCTGAATAGGAAAAAAAAAAAAAAGACAAAGGCGGGGGAAGGTGGAAAAGGGGATCCAAAGGACAACTGAGAGTCAGATTGGAAAGTATGATGCATTAATTCCCAACTGTTGCCTTATCTTATGTACGTGGTGTACTGCGGGAGAAAGATTTGACTGTGTGAAATATGTTTTCCTGCATTTTGTGATCTCATGTCAAATATGCACCATATAAAAAAAACCCCAAAACCATAACTCAAATGAATGTTTTAAACCTACTAGTAAATATACTCCTTTCTAAATCATTTACATAGAGCAAAGTAAAGGTAAGAATAAGGTTATGCCTTCCAGTAAAGATACATAAATTAAGAGGAAAAAAAGTCACTACAAAACACAGGAATGAGCTCCACATCATAGGTTTTACTGAGGACAGTACTAGAAAAATAAAACATTATTGTAGTTTTAGAGACAATACTATTGCTGCTTATGTTTCACAATTCTATTTTTAGACAGCCAGAAGCTCTAGTGTGTTAAAAAGCCATTCCTCATGAATTATACATTTGTTCTTTTTCATTTGGCTACAGTGCCTTTGTCATATGAGCCCTCAAGATACTAAAGATGTACGTACGGTATGTTGAGATTTTTTTGTTGGCAGTATGCACAGTTGTCTGTTCAGGCTTTGTGACTTGTTTTGTATATTTATATGTTGACTAGATTATACACTTTCTTTTTGACAGTCTTTTTTTTGTCTTTTTTTTTTTTAATTCTGGTATTTTCAGATAGATCTAATGCATTGCTTCTGCCTAGATTTTTTTTTTTTTAAATTAAGAGTTTATGAAGTTGGGTATCAAATTTTAAAAATATCCCCTTCAATTTTTAAGGAATAGTAGGACAAAAGTGTTCTTCAGTTAGCCTCCTGGCTGCCCTTACACCTTACGGAGAGATAAGAGAGACTGCTCAGTTTGTTGTCAGTGTTGGACTAAACATTCTGGGCACCTCTTGACCAGACCATATTGTAAAATATTGTAGGCAACCATCTTAACTCTCACTCATGAACAAGAATACAGCCTGCTTATGCATGTTGGGAAGGATTTATTTTCCATTTGCTGTTTTATTTTTGAGATTGTATTACCAAAGTTGTACATAATATTCATGGTATGAAGATGTATACTGTAACCCTCAGCTGTCCATCAGCAAGCCAGTACTTTCCTCTGCCAGTCACAAAACCCCCACCAAACTCTCCTGCATGCTAGTGAGACGTTTGTTATATTAAAAAAACAAAGGCAGAGCCAAGTAACCTCCAAAACGGCATATGTAATCTATTTCTCATTATGGTGTTATTTAATTGGTGGCATAATTCAGCTTGAAAGGATGGCTCTGCAGTGGTTAGTGACATAATCTAGGGTGTGGGCTCCATTTTGTGTTTTACCAGGGATGACTTGCATCACATTCAGTCAGTAATTGAGTTTCTCTGTCTTCTCCATCTCTAAAATGAGCATGAATGTCCTATATCACTAAAATATTTGGAAGGTAAATAGATCGTCTTTTGTGAAGCATTCAGGTACCTTCCTCATACAAGTCAGATAAGACTCTATCAGAGATCAATGAATTGCAGAAAACAAGACATTTTCTGCCATTGAGAGGACAAATGAACATATTTATTTCTCATTTTCACAAGAACATTTACTTTAGCCTTGAAGGAAAGGCACCATCTTACTCAAAGTGTTTCCCCTGACCTCTGCTTCCTTTTCTCCTTAACTATTTCCGTCTTCTCAGATGCCAAAGATTCCTTTTCGCAGTCCTCCACAGTCACTTGTCATCTGTAACCCTGAGTATTTTGTTTCTGCCTTTCTCTGCCCTGGAAAAGCTACAGATTAAAAATAAATAAAGTTGTTTCTCTGCTTTCCAAAAGCTCTGTTCATGCTCAGTCAAAAGAGGTGAAACTCCTCTCAGACTGGGTGTTTTCTGGTTTTTTTTGGTTTTTGTTTTTCTGGTTTTGTTTTGTTGTTTGTTTTGGTTTTTTTAATTTGGTTGCATGTGGGTTTTTTGTTGTTGCTTTGTTGTGTGGGGTTTTTTTTTAGTTTAGTAGACAAAATAATACTTCAACATCTTATATTAGCTGAGCATCTAACTTTATGGTTCACCAACGTACAAGTTTGAAGATCCAAATCTGAAGAACCTATTCAAACTGAACACGTAGTGAAATTAATTCTTACCGTGATTAAAACTGCAGTTTCCGGTTTTGTGTATTTTAAATGTTAAATACTTTACCATGGTCTTCTGCAGTATGACATGAGTTTAAAACATGGGGGTTTGTATTGTGTGAGTAATATTCAACAAAATGAGTTAATACAATTTAACAGTCTCATCGCTGATGGAGGAATTTTACCCATGTTACCGTACTTCTGGTTTTCTTCTGTCAAAATACCTCTCTCTGATTCATGGCAAGTGTGAACACTCAGGAGTTGTAAATTACTGTTATTTTGACACATTTGTCTTTGCTTCCTTCGTTTTAATTCTGTAGTTATTTTAAGTATCTAGTCTTTTTTTTCTGAACCATACTTTTGTTTGTACTCATATTTGCCATATTGCTAAAACCTGGAGTAGAAAAGCAGCCAAGGTGGAGGGCAGCCATTTCCCTGCTGCTTGGGGGCAGACAGCAGAGCTAGGCAGGGGCTGGGGGTTACCCCTCTGCTCCAGGGCAGAGAACTCATGTGCGTGTGGGTCACAGGAAGAGGACATGCTGTATTCCTCTTCCTGGCCCTAAGCACCATGGGGGCTGCACCACAACCTGAGCTTGAAATGCAAAATTAAGCATAATATTGCCAAGTACAGCTGTTACCTGCATGTGAACACCAATACAGGGTGTACCACAGAGCCTGTGGGATGCGGGAGAAGGACCCTCCGCCTTCCCCAGCCTCAGGGATCGCTAAGGATTGCTAAAATTATATTACTGCTACTATTAGTAGAAAGAAACTTTATACATGTTTTACCCACCAGGAGAATAAATGTAAAAGTACAAATGACTCAAGGAGACGGATAGAAGTTCTTGCAGCTTCTTACTTTACTGAAAAATTTTGAATTATATATAATAGTAGTAAACTGTGACCTCAATCTATCTTTATTTTCTTTATAAAATTATCCTCAATTTATTACAATGTGTTCAGTTATTCATAGCAGTTTTAAAATGACAGAAGTACTGTAATTAAGAAGGTGATAACAGGGCAAAGTATAATGATGTTTCAGAATGTACTTGTGGCAAATACTAGTAGGACATAGCTGGTCTAAATATAGGAACTAATTGGAAGTTTCCGTGCTCTATGTTAATGACATTATTGCATTGCAAAGAGTTCGTAAAAATAAATCACAATTTTACCTCTTTCAGATCATCAGCATGTATGGTTTGTGTTTATACTACATAGTTCATGATTTGACTTCTTGTTTTGAGTTTTAAAACAATGTTATCTCTATTCATTTTTTCAGATGTGGTCACACAGTAGAATTTCCCTTAAACTGATATTTTGAGTGATGATGACTATTGTGAACGTGTACCAGAGCTCAATTTTCACTTGACATACTATATGTCTCCTTCTGTGTATTGCCTAAAATGGGGGGAAAAGGAAAAAAAAGTACAAAAATAAGCTGAATATGTCTTTTTCTTACATTGGGAAACTGACCTGCAAAACGTCCCAACCTGTAGCAGGATTATGATACTGTAAAGCTAAAGTCTTTTCTTTCTCATGTACTTTCTTTCAAAATATTTAGAGCATTCAACTCAAAAAGCTGATTTAGAAAAATCAGTCAGTGTATTGTATTTTATCAGTAATTTGGATGGGTGAGAAAAGAAAGCTAGATGGTATGTGGATAGTGCTAAGATAATTAAATAAATGAACTAGATAATATTTCTGTAAAGTGGGAGATGGATCTTTGGAGTCAGAAAAATACTGAATGCTGCAATATACTACTGACTGCTTTTTATCTCAGTGCCTATGATTTTGTTTTCTCCCAAGTCCTAACACTTGACACCACGATTAACTTTGTAAGTATTTATAGGATATTTTTAGCCAAAATAGAAAACACTAGATCTCTTTTCCACCACAGATGTATGGAAGTAGAAGGTCACATGGCTTCCACAGCAATGTTCAAGCAGCAGTATCAGAAAACTCTTTCCAAAAAGCAAACCCTACCCCAGGCCCATCACTAAATTTGTCAAACGTTGACTGGTCTGTTAGCACCATTACTGCTGCAGATCAAGGGCCAGCACGACAGCAGGAAGAAACCTGTCATTCGAAAATGGACTCGAAAGGGTAGAGAAGGTGAGGCTGTGTGGAGGGAGGTGAGTGGGACGACTGCGCTCTGAGATGCTGCAATGCGGTGGAGTGAAGCTAATCCTTCCTGATATGGTGGCTGCGGGCTGAGGGAAGCTGTGGCCTCTCGGAGGGGAGAAAGACTGCCCTCCCCCATGACAGTATATGTGTGAAGCTGTCTGAAAATAGCCCTGAAGAAGAAAAGAAAAACTGAGGATTCTGTTCACCTCTCCAGTTATGTTTTTAAGTACTTATATTCAAACAGTTACATGAGAACTAGACACTTTAAGGGACAGCCGTGTGGTACTGGGTTTCCTACAGCTTCATGTCAGTCCAGCTACCAAACACAGGGGATCTAGCATTTTCAAAAATTATACAGTTATCTGTACCATGTGGGACTGAAGAAGCTGCAATAGTGAAGGGATGGCATATGTATATTAACACTGCAGGAACATCTGCAATTTCCAGGACAGATGCAAAAAAGATGTGCAATGAGTTGGCTGTAGCGGCTGAGAAAGACTGGCGGTGTGACACTGTGTTGCTGCCTCTAACAAATGATAGCCAGTATAACAGCAGTTGCAAAGAACATCCCCAACAGGTCATCTTTAGACAGCTTAGAGTTGTTTACAGTTTAACTTAGTACCTCGTGCAGGTTTTAGTAGTTGGGTTGCTGGAGTGAACACAATACCACATTAATTCCCTTTAGCTCTAGAAGGCCCTTCTTGTCTTCAGTAGGTAAACAGGACAATGAGACAGCAAAATCGCTCTTTTTTGTTTGTTGGTTTTACTTGGGAAAAGATGTCACAGAGAAATTTCAGACCACTGAATGTGGTTTGTTGACTGTCAGCTTTATATTGCAGACTGGTAGTCTATACTACTTAAAAACACAAATGAAGCCAGAACGCTAGCCATGTGCTGGAGGTGGCATTTTAAAGTTAACTTTAAACAAAAAAAGTTTGGCTTGACTTAGATCTTGTTTTCATTTACCTTTGCTATGGAGGGACCTAAGGACAAAATTTTTTTAATATCGTTATAAAGAATGCAGTAAATACTGTGAAAAAGCAGATGCTATGTAGCTTCACTAATAGTTTTAGAGTGCTGACTTGACCAAAGTTTTACTGCAATTTTCCTACACGTGCCTTACAAAGAGGAGGAGATGTGCCATACCAGCCTGTTCTGGCAAGTTTGTGTTCCTCTTGCCAGCATGGTAAGGAGGGAATAAAATCCACCTTACTGAGCTTCATGGGGGTGAAGTTGAAGGAAATGTCAATCATGCCTTCATGCATTCAATCCAGAATTGCTTGCATGGTGCAAAGTGAGTTTCTCTTAACCCTGCAATATCCTGGGACTGTGCAAAACTTGCCCGTCTGTCATGACAATCAAGGAATCGACGACTGAAGAAGCAACTTGCAATTAGACCTTCAAAGTAACCCAGAAGGTTTTAGACACTATCTCGAAATCTCTTTGAAAGTTTTCCTAACTAAAGTTTTAAAATTAAAAAAGGTCAACATCATTTAAAAGCAAAGCCATTAAGAAGTGGGTCAGTTATTTAGGTAGCATCATTTATGTGATATCCCAAGTGCATTGAAGAGGTATTTTCTCTCACAGAGTTTCTGGAAAAAAAATATCTACAAGTCACTGGAGAAGATAAAGCTTTTTTTGCTAAGAAAGAAGAGAAATTAGGAGGGTGATTCACAAAAGAGTCTGAATATAGGTTTCAAGACCATCGTAAATATAAAGCTGCAGGATTCATTGACAAAGATATGAGAACATGGTTGCCTCTCATTTTACAAACATGTTATCTGTAAAGCCACCATGATTCCTAGCTGAAACTCAACATTTTGTCCTTGACCAAATATTAGATTAATGGTTGTCCTGGAATGATCGGTGCATTGCATTCTGGCACGCACTGAGAACACCAGAATTAGCTAGCATTTAAATAAAGTTGAGTTACAGAAATGCAATACTTACGACAGGCAGATTAGGTGGATGTTTGCTACAGTATTTGTTGCTCTGTCCATCTGCTTGAAAATAATCAGCTGCATGAAATTTACAGCAGACACCTCCCCTCTCATTCTTTGCTGGCTAGCTGGCAATGTGGAACTGATTTATAGAAGTATAGGTGGCAGCTTTTATACTAGAATTATTTACCCATCTACTAGGACCTTAGGGAAAATCACTAAAATGGAGGACACAGAAATAATTAAGTAAATCAAAGACTAGACATGAATTGCATGAAGTACATGCAGTTATATTTTTATTGCAGAAAAGTCTCAGGTTAGTCTCCATTTTTTTAAGCAGTGAGTGAAAATGTGACAACAATCAAAATAATGAATTCTCAGTGACTTTACGTACAGGACTATTTTATTTTTCCTCATTAACAAACAAAAAAACTAAGAGAGGAGCGCGTGATTAAGGCTTCTCAACAGAGCCAGAGTGGGGGTCAGCATAGGGTATCTCAGAGTTTCAGTTATGACCAGCACTAGAATTGCTGAAAGGTTCAGAGTTGTAACTAAATAGACACACTGGAAAAGCTCATTTCCCTCTGGTTAGAGGACTGAGCAGTGGAGAGGATTGCTGTTGCTGAGAGCCCACCAGGCAGGTACAGCCAGCCCTCTCCTACCCCGGCAGCAGCTTGGTGCCTCCTGGCTGGGAGTGCCCCCATAGCTGCAGGTGGTTCTCCCCCTCCTGCTGGCATTGCGTGGGGATAGCTGTGCAAATACTGCCTGAACCAGGAACAAGGCTGATACTTTGTGGTTTGGCATCCTGGAGTTTTACTTGAATGGAGAGCTCTCGAATATACATGCTCAGGATAGTTGTGATTGACATCAACAGAAGGGTCCTGGTACATTTAGACTTCCGAAATGACACAAGACACTAAGATTGTGGCATGCAAGTAAAGAGAAGGATGGGGACTGGAAATAGGGGAATATCTTTGTGGAAGATTTTTAAAAGTTTCTTGGTTGTTTTTTTCTTTTTTTCCAAAAAAATCCCTGACTCCTGAAGCCCATGAAGGAAGAAAGTGCAGATGCACTGTCTTTTAAACAGTTTTAAATAACAATATTAACATTATGAATAAGGGATTTGAAGAATAAAAGAGGATAAAAAGCCAAACATTCATTTCCTCTTTCTTTCATCACTTTCCTGGAAGGCATCATGTCAGCTTTTCATTGCTGCACTCTTGCTTTAATACCTCTACTGGCGTGAGGGCCTCAGAGGTCAGCCTAGACTTGCAGGATGTGAGAGAAGGATGGCCACAGAAGTGGCATTGGGGCTCTGTGTGCAGCACAACTATACAGCTTCTCAGCTGATAGTGTGGTAGACTAAGGCGTGTAACTGTGTTCCCCCCGGAAGCAGGCAATTGCATAATGCATGTTCACTAGGATCATTCCCTCTGCCTGTGTGGGGCTGGTGAGCGTCTGCTGCTGTGCCAGAATGAGGAACTCCAGCTTCCTCCAAAGAACCTCACAATACAGATTGTGTAGTTCATTGGACAAGCTATTGTCGGTTCTGCAAAATCAATTAGAAAGCAGAGGCAGGGTGAGAACTGGTTGAGAGAGAATTTGATGCTTTTTTGAGGGAAGGAGTGATCTAAGGAAGAGTTAAAAATGGGTGTTAAACCAAGAAAAAAGGGAAACAACTTGATAGTACACAGGGGATGGTTTACTACAACTTGCTAGTTTGAGTTGATATTTAGATATCTTAAAAGTATCAAAGGGGTTAAAAAACATAATGGCCAGACTATTCAAGCCTGTACAATTGCATGAAAACCCCATAAACAGCAACAAGAAGCTGCTCTCAAATGCCAAACCTGCAACTAGCCTAATTTGAAATGCTGGTCAGAAGCTATGGGTCTGCAGTTTGCATGCCGATTATCTGGGTGTCAGTGATTTTTCTCTCATTCTGTGCTGTAATAATAGATAATAACCGGCTTGTTTTCTTAGTAATCTTTAAGTTCGGTTATTGGGATGCTGGAGGCGGATGGTTCTTGGAGGAAGTCTGTCAGCCCCAGAATTTGTTTCCCTGTTGGTTTGTCAAAGCTATTCTTTTGACCTTCAAGGTGCAGAACAGGGCTCATCTATTCACTCAAGCTTTTGCCTGAGGAGAGGAGACTGAGGGAAATCAAGCCTGTTCTTGGATCACAGTCTATTTGGCTTGACGTTGTCAGTAAGCGTTATATATCATTGTAAATGTTTACATAGCCTGTTGGCGAAGCACACTTTGTAAGATGAAGGATATATAAAAGCAGTGTGGATATCTGTAAAGAGGGAGGGAGTTAAATGGCACTAGGGCAGAACAAAGAAATGAAAGAAATGAAATGTATTTTACTGTAATCCACCCCGATGAGTTTGCACTGAGGTGGACATTGGCAATTATTTCCATGATTTTGGAGACTAAAATGTGTCAACTAAAATGGAAGACTGTAGGTGTTGGTTAAATTGCATTTTACATCTGTATGGAAATATGTATTTCGATTTAAAATACAACACTGAAAGTTGCACGGTAGAAGTAGTATTTACAGAAGGTTGATCTGCTCCTCCTTAGTACTTAGACTGCATTAAAAGTAAAAGCTGAGCATGAACATGAGGAAAACCCTAAAGCCAAGGGGTAGTGGGTCTCTCTTCTTCCAGGCTGTTCATGGTGTGTCCCTGCTCACAGGCAATAAAGCTCCTGAAACCTTTGCACGGCAAGGCTGACTCTAGCTTTCCTGCACAAAAGTTCTCCATCAGCGTTACAAATAGGGCTATTGAGAGCCCAAGATCTATCAGTTAAGAAGCTTTTGGCAATGTTATGTAGGATAAAAAGAGGTCTGCCCATGGGCAAGTCCATTTACTTGCATGGATGGGCATTCACATTTTAAAAGTTTGAAACAAGTAGCTTTTAAAGATGTGGTAGGTGGTCATGTTTCTAATTCTCGAATTATCTTCAAATTTCAAGCTGTCTGGAATGTTTTGCCTGAAAACTTTTTGCCAACAAAAGTTGGAGTTTAAATCAAGAAGACAAGTTTTGTCTGGTAAAAGTAGTAATTCATTTTTTTAGATGGGAATTTTCTTTTAATTGTAACTTTTGTTCTGTTGCTGTTTGGAAATGAAATAGTAAACAGCTAGATCAAAATAAACCAAAAATTTCCTGGGGAAAAAAAAAATTTAAAAATACTCCCATTTTTGAGCAGGAGAAGGAGTTGCATTTTCTGGCAAACTTTTTGTATAAATGTTTTACAAATCTGAAAGGAGGTATTGTGGAATTAAAAAAGAAAAATATCCTTTACAAAATACATTCAAAAAGTATCTTCTTATTCCATGGTCTTTTCACTGATATGTGCACAGCAAAGGCAATATAGATCCATTGCTGTGCTTCACCCAGAGTAGCAAACCACTCTGAACTCAGCTCAACAGGTATAAAGTCTTACTGAATCTGAATGGTAATATCTTGTGCCATTTTTGTACAGGTGCCTATATAACACAGTGTTGTATTGTATTAGAAAAACATTTCTGCAGTCACTGTGGCACACGAGAGACCTTCTCTGTCTTGTCCCATCCAAGTCAAAGCGGTTACAGCTGTGTGATTGCAGCTAGCACGAAGTGATGCAAATGCTCCTTTCCATTTACTATTGCTTGGTGTAAAAATAGAGCATGGCTGGATCAGACTACTGGCTAGTCCATCTGAGTGTGGGTTTAGGGAATGAGAGAGATTTTGTGAGTTTGGGTGGGAGTTTTTTTAATAATTTCTAGAGACTGTAAAAATCGGCTTAAATGTCAAATTTCTGTGAAATTATTTCTGTGAATAAATCTGATCAATATAAACTTTCCATCCATCCCCCATCCAACGCATTTGGTGAAAAACCTCATCTCTGAACATGTTCTGAAAGCGCAGATCTGAACACCCTGGTTATTGCTAACATATAATGATGTTTAAAAAATAATAATTTGCCATGAAATTCTGTAGGCAATGTTGTTAGGAAAGGAATTAGGAAATACAGTGAGTAAGAAATAGATTAGCTTTAGGCTATTATACCCAACTAAATTTTTTAAATGGCTGTCCAGTTTATCTCTCCTGCAGCTGTATCAGACCTTGTAATGGGATTAGGCTCTTCCTTAAAAAGCAAAATTTTTTCTTTTTTCCAGAGCCATAGTTTTCTGGCAGGGAACAGTATTCCAGTTATCCCCGCCCCCCCAAAAAAAAAAAAAAAAAGAGACGATGCACTTTATTAAAGGCAAAGAGCGGGCACCTATAGAGACTGAGTCAGAGTGTGAACTCATTTCAGCATGGTGGGGAGTGGTACACAGTGTGTGCATTGCACAACAGGCTGGTCCTCGAATTGTTTACATACAAATGCTGTTACTGGAATAACTTTATGGCTCAGTATTGGTCTGGATGAACACTACAAAAAAGGGGAGAAGGAATTCACTGTTTAAAAAAAAATAAAAAATCCTGTGCTTTGCCAGCTCTGACCTAAACTGACATAAACTGACCACAAGTGCTCAGCAAACTGCGAGTGTTAAGATGTCCCCAAAAGGATGGAAGTCCTGAAGCTCAGCTTTTCAGCGATCTCAGCTGTTAAATGACTGCCACACTCTTTCTGTAAATTTGCCCAGTAAATGGAGCATCCTGATTATGGAGCATACTGACACAGTTGGCACCCAGAACTGAGGAATCAAAAATCTACTAATACTAGTAATGAAAAAGCAGGAAGAGGGATAGACTCTGTGAGTAAAGCAACAGTTGCTGAAGCTGTTGGGAATATATCTGGGATTCAGTTAACTTGGTCTAGTAAGTCATTTATTTCTTTGAGAAAGTGAACTTAATACATTTATGATTGCTAACTGTACTATGGTTTGCATCTTGGAAGCATGGAAAGCATGTGGCGCTCAGTGGATATGCAGCATGCTCCTTCAGTGAATGCAGCGCTCTTTCCTGTACTTCCTACGGGATCTGCCGGGGTCACATGCAGAGCACTGAGAACAGTACTGTCATTGCTCTTAGTGATTTATTTTGCTCCTGATTTAAGCAGGATTATGAATTGAGGTTAAATTGTACATCTCTTTAATCCCTATCGTGGGTGGTTTCAGGACAAATATGCATGTGTCAGGAATTCTTAGCGGAGTCCCTGTTTAACATGGATGAGAGCAGAGGGGGCTGCACAGCACGACCTGCTTCAAAGTCAAACTGAGAAGTGTTGAGTGGACTTGTTCCCTGGGATGCCCTGGGTAATCCTCTGTAGGTGTGGCACAGTTTTTCCTGCCAGGCCAGCATGTCTTTGGGAGGCTGTCCTAAAGCATGCTTAGCAAAAGCGATGGAGTTGTGCCATTTTTCAGTGTTTCTGCCCCAACTTTAAGCAGGATTTGAAACAAATGCCTATTAGTAAGAAAAAGGTTTGTGATCCCTATATTGCAATTCTTTAAATATATATTAAGAAATAATATATATAAAAAATACGTATGTGTGTATAAGTCTGTATGTATATTTACATGTATATATGCATACACACACACAAAATTGTGTGTATGTGTCACTGCTGTTATGGTCACTCTGATTCCAGGTATAATACCTACTGAGGGTCACAGTCTGGCTGTCCAGGAGCTGGTGTGACTCTGACATGACCCTGACTGGCAGAAGTCAGAGTGTGACTGGGGCAGATGATTTCATGGGGCAGGGCAGCACGAGGTGCAAAAGAGACTACAACATAATCATCTATTACTTTTGCTCCTCTGTGTTAAGTGTTGAAACCTGACATAGAATGTGCTTTGAAAGTTCTTTTGTGTTTGTTGAATACAGTAGTATGCATTAAGCATGACAATCTGGTTTTCAAATAGATGCTGTCTGGATGTGTAAGTCCCAATCATCCTTTCTCCCCCCACATACATGCAGAAAACACTGCTTTGGAGTAAGGTAGATCCTACTGATTTATTGGTTTGTTTTGTTGTTTGGTTTTTTTTTAATTTTTTTTCTTGTCATGTGGCTGATTCCTGTGTAAAATAGGTGTATTGGGTGAATTTGATGCTGAATATGCCCCAGGTCATCTGGAGGAAACATGTATTTGCTAAGCCATGAAACTGTAACTTCCATGAGAAACGTTTGCATTGGAGTGCGTTACTTCCAGAAGAAAAAGGACTGATAGCATAGGTTTCCATATCTCCTGGGAATTCATTTTATGACCTGCCTTTCTACAAGCTAAGAAGTGTTTGTCTTGTGTCCATGTATGATTTTAAATGAAAAAGCGTACTCTGTGCTCTACTCCAACCATATAAACAGAAACACAGACACACATCTTTGTTGAGCTACAGTGAGCTGTTTAGCACAAAATTGAACTCCAGCCAACTCCACCACTCAACACTGTCTTCAAAACAGCTCAGACCCAGTTTTACATTTCCCTGTTAGACTTGTGATGGGATTACACAGGCCTAAAAACAAATGGAAGGTGAAAAACCACCTTGAGATTAGGGCTTTCAGTTAACCAATAGAAAAGAAGGCAGCACCTAGCCAGGGGAAAGACATCCACAGGAGTCTCCTGCGGGAAAAAGATAAAAAGCTGGGATTAAGAGCATTTGAATGCTCAGTCTGAATAGGAAGCAAATAAAGTACTGTAGATGGTAGGACAGGGGAAATACTGTAGTGAAAATTAAAATTCTCCAAAAGCTGTCTCTAAAGAGTTAATGTTGCTGCAGAAGAGATACAGGAGCTATGAAGAAAATCTCTGCTCATAGTGGAAATAGCCACACACATTCCTTCACTTGTGCCCATTTGCTGCAGAACCTGCCCATCCTCTTGAGTTCCCTGAGCCAGGCGGCAGCTCCAGGAGGAGAGAGATTTTTGGTGTGACAGCTTCAATCAATAGTCAATCAACTATTCAGCAGACATGAATCAGAGTCATGGTAGACTCCCTCGTCAGGCTCCCTCTGACTGTTGAGATGACCTGGGTAGGATAAAACAGGACTCTTGGCCCAAAATTTGATCTGGAATGGTTTAACTAGTAGGAGCAAGGTAGGAGGAAGGATGGAAACAATACTGTAAGGCTTTTTTTCTTTTTTCTTTTTTTTTTTTTTCCAGTTTCCAATTAATACAAAGATAAAACTGCTAGTGACAAAGAGTGGTGGTTGTTCTCATTTTTTCAGGCCAGAAGGAAAGAGAAGGCACTAGTAGAAATGCTGTGAGAAAGCTAATTCTCAAGAGAGATGTGAGATAAATTTTAGGCTTGAGTGCAAGATTTTCAAAAACAGGCAGCCAAACTTATGCATTCTAATCACTGTCCCCACTTTCAAAATGAGTAAGTGCCAGGTACTCCCACTGAGATCAGTAGTTTTTAAAATTAAACCATTCAAATAGTGGAGTTTGAGTCTAACATTAGAGTTTCCATATAAAATCAACAAAGAAAGCCTGCTCAAGAGATTCAGTTAAATAACTAGCTTCTTGAGGGTAGTTATCCTAAACAATTTTCCAGGTCATCCGAAACTACATTGTCATTATTTACAGGAATTCCAACACATTTCAGAAACTCTTGGGTGTCATCAAAAAGGAATGAACATGTTACTGGATGAGGGGCTCCGTAAGCAAAGTTGTCAAAACCAAGGACCTTCAAAGGTACTTTTAGTGAAGCAGGACTTTAGAGAACTTCAAAAACTGCTCAGGTTAGAGGCTGTACAAAAAACAGAATTATTTTCCTGCACTCATTTGTCTGTTTATATTTAGCATATTCTTTGCATCAAGAATTAACAATGGTATCATTAATACAGGATTCCTCCTCTTACTGATATTCAGGATAGTTGACATTGCATTTGAAAATTTGATTTGGTTTTAATATTGTCAGGGTGCTCTCTGCTAGACACAGGGCTACAGCACAGCTTTATTCCTTCAAATATCATTGAAGAGGACTTGTTGAGACTGTAATACTTATTAAACAATTTAAATCCCTCAATTTCATAAACAAATGCTCTGGCGTCCTTTTTCATTTGGGTGTAGAAGCTCCTCGCATGCAATTGTTAATTGAAAACACTTTCTTCAGTGACCCCCAGGCAGCCCTGATGCAATGCATCCCTGATTTCTGATGGTGAGTCCAGAAGTCAAAAGCAGCAAAAGATAATTGTTTTATTTCTAGTCTTTGTTTTAATTTGTAATTTTGAAGTTAAGTGCTTCTAAAGTTGCCAGACAACAGTACTATGGCCTTTTTAATTGCCTAACATGAGAAATGTTTGCCAAGTGCCTTGGTAACTGAAGAAATACTGCAATTTACTGATTAATAAAAGCCTTCTGTAATTTAGTTTTATGTACCATACTGACTTTTAGTCAGCCAAGGAAAGTGTCCTTTGACATGACCTCTTTTACAGTCCTTGATTATTTGAACACAGCTATTTATTGGCATTTCAGATCTATTTAGGTACAAATAAATGCTTTAACAAAAAAAAAAAAAAGAAAAAAAGCCCTTGCATGAGCAATATGCACAAATTCCATGGATCTTCTGCATGACTTGAGCTGCATAATTGTACATTTAGTTCTAAAAATGGATGACTTACACAAGGGAACACTAGCCTGCAGCCATGGTTGAAAGTGCATATTTCTGTGAAATATTCAAATGTGAACCTGAGTTTCCAGAGTGAAAATGAAGATTTACATATTTGATAAGACCTGGAATTGCTGTATGTCTTGCAGCAGACCTAGATGTCATATGGGTCACTAAAAAGTACAAAGATTGTAGTAATAAAACGGAGGTAGTTTAGCAGCAAGTATCACTGAAAGAGTAACACAATGTAGACTGTCATTAGAAATCATCTACTTTATTCCAGTTTTAGTTACAAATAAGAAATGTTCAAAACATTGAGAGTTTCCATTTGGGCAAGCCTTTGGAAAGGGAGTGTTCTTATCAAATTTTCCTTGTTCTAAAAGCAAGGGTGGTTGTCTCGAAAAGAAAAAAAAAAGATTTCTGGTATTCTTAGACTATGGTCTGGATGGAAAGGAATGATCCGCTTTATCTGAAGCCTGCAATAATTTGATACTTGCCCTAGCTGAAACAGGAAATGAAAGTAATGATAATTTATGCTTACTCATCACTTTTGGTTCACAGATACTAACAAATTTCACAAAAATAGGAAAATGTTTTTACATGGATGGGTTAACTGAAACCCAGCAAAGTTAATGGTCTAATTTTTCAAGGTTTTAGGCAGCTGTAACTGCCAGTGAAATAATTTTAATCCCTATTCTAATAGTTTTCCTGACAAACTTTCAGTAAGTAACTTACTTGTTCTGTGGGATTGAAAAAGGAGGCGAGTTACACACAACAGAAGGCTTTTTGGACGGAGTCTGCCTAGGGTGTGTGAGAGGATTTATTTCCAGTCACAGTTCAATGTTGATGGCCAGCAATGGGACAGTGGTTGGGATCTGCAAGATACTTACCATATTTTCTTTACCGCTTTTAGATAAGACTAGAAACATTCCCTTTATCCTCAGAGCTGGATGTTGTCCTCTCCCAGGCTCAGCCCTGCAGCAATGAGTTGCTTCTGTGCAGGGTAGCAGCAACAGTAGTCCTGGCTCCTCCTCACGCCAGTACAGGAAGATCATTTTGAAGTGATTTGTATGTCATTAATGGTATGTGATGTGCCTTTTGAAAATGCCTCTTTTAAAGGACTGTCATTCTAGGCTAATCAGATGCCAATTAAGCTAATTACAAAAAAATGCATGTGGGGAAGCAGAGAAAATAAGTATTGGTAAAAAATGAAAGTATTAGGAACAAAACTGCTTAAGGCATCATAATATATGAGAAGCAATTCTTTGTTCTGAGTTTGGGTCATACAATTTGGAAACCATCATTAGTGAGCATACGTTCAACTTCGTTTGCTAGTAATAAAATCCGTATGATTAGAACTCACTCGCTATTTGACAATGGGGTCTAAATTCCTCACTAGCTGGAAAATACATTCCTGAGTGTGCATGGATTAGCTATCAAACCGTTTTTTGCTGGCAGCATGCATATGATTTGGGGATCTGTGGCAAACACCAACATAAACAAAGAGCATGCCCAGAAAAACCTGCTTGTGAGCATAGTGTGAAATGTGTATGATTGGACCATCATGGACCTTCAGACACTTAAACCTCTGTGCCAGAGAATGTTAGAATTTCTTTCAAAAATTGTAAATTAGAAATATCAGTTTCCTGATTTGATAAGTATTACATCTTCCATGGGAAATCCATAGTAATCCTCATCTTAATGCTTATGTACAAACTGATCTTGGAACTAAATATTGGCGGTTGTTCTGATTATGAAATGATTACTTGAGATATATATGAGTATAATAAAATCCTACCTAATGCTCATAAATCTGTAATTGATTGTAAGTTAAGTCATGAGGGAGAAATATAAATATTGATCATACTTGGGAAGTAGTTGGCAAGATTTTACTTTTCTATCCCTAAACCTAAAACCTCAAAGTTAGGAAAGAAAACCTTTTACTAATTTAAAAAGAAACATATGGGGTAGGAGGGAAGTATTTAAATCCAGAAGAGGGATAATTCAGCAAATGAAAAAAAGTAGAACTAGTAGAAAGTTTATAAGGGAAGCAAAAGAACTAGCAAAAAGTCTATGGTCATTAGAGAATGGTAATATATTAAGATTAAAGGAACAAAGCAACTATATACAATTACTAGATGAAAAGGTAATGTTCTTACTCCAGCGGGGAGCAGATGTCTTCCAGAAATATTTCTATCCTATAACTAAGAAAGAGGTAGATGATGTATTCATGGGACAGATTGATGAAATATTTTCCATTCTTGTGGTTATTCAGGAGCATTTTTAAACAGCGTCACCTAAATCAACAGGTACAGAAATTTCTCCAGAGTGTTTCAGGATATGAGTCTCATGAGCATTTTGGGCTGTTAACATTTATTTTTAGTAAGTCTTGGAAAACTGTGAAAGTGCCAGAGGCCTGGAAAAAAAATCTTATTTTGTCCCATTGTTTAAATGGTTAAATGGGATAAGTCAAGTAATTATACGTCTTGTCAATCCGACTTCAGACATGGGAGAAATAGTGGAATGGCCTATATGATTCTACTTTAATACAAGAGGAAGCAATGGTATTGTAAATAACATTGCTTAACAGAGATTTGAAGAAATAAGTTTTTATCAGATTGGTGTATTTGCAAGATTGTATTAATAATAATGCTAATGTATTTTATAATCTTTGAGCTTAGAATGGTGCAAAAGTTTGAAAAATCAAGGTGACGTGGCACATGTTAAATTAATTAAAACAGGTAGGTGCCAAAATGGAAGTTTAACCAGGGAGTCATCACAGTGTTTCCAACGTGAGCCACTGAACATCTTGAACCTTAGAGTCCCACTTCATAGTTCATCCAAACCTATATGAGATATCACGGTGAAGAAAATATCAATGCATTCTGAATCCAAAAGAAGAGAATGTAGCTAAATCTGAGAGACTAGAAAGGACAAGTTTGTTCAGTATCAGATGGAAATAAATTAGGATGTTCAGCAAGTATGAGTCTTTTTACATGCCCTCTGGAGAGAGGCTTCCATGAAACTTTAGAGGCTGTTTCAAAGTACATCAACCAGTGCTATAGTACATCAACACATTGGCCAGCACATGCCTCGATCATCCTTCTTACCTCTAGCAGTCCTCATCAGTAGAGAAGCTAATTCTGAACTCTGTAAAGGTCCTGGAAATATCACCACCATCAGGCCATTACTCTACTTTTAGTTGGCAGTCCTTAGAACAATTTTTATGCCCTGCTGCAATGCTTTAGAAAAAAGAAAAGGATGATTATGTTGGCCAGGTACTGGCACCTGATTTTTCATTTCAGATATCAAGGCAGAACAGCTTTTAAATCCTATTTAAAATGGATAATTTGTAAGAGAGATTTTGTGTAAAAGAAATAAAGCCCTAACTTTCCATGGAATAGTTCCTTGTGGCAAGCATGATGAAGATGATCATGCACCCTGTAGAGGCTACTTCTTACATTTTCCTGGGTTGATTTATAGAAAGCTGAAGCATTTCACAAAGAGTTTAGATCATAGTGATAGCATTATGTAAGCATCAGTTGAACTACTTTCTTTCCCCCAAATGATGGGGTGCAGTTTAGAAGACCATAAATTCTGTAACATCTTTCTATATTAGCTATGACATCCAAAAGCATTTTGAGAGAAAATTTGAACTTGAATACGCTATGCTATATAAAAAATAAAAATAAAAATGGCTTCATGCATAGTAAACCTTGGCAAGCTTCACAGATATTTTTGTCCTTTCTGTTCCATCTAGGGGTGTGCTATTTTAGATTGGGTTTAGTTTATAGTAATGTTACAGCTTCCTTAGTTGTTAAAACATAGGAAGAATGTTGAAGTCCTATGCTTCATATACTATAGTTTTTGTTTGTAGTTTCCTTGTTTGTTGGCTATGGAAAGTGTGTAAATTAATTCAAGATGGAGAAATTTACAGTAAAAGATGCATAGAGTCATGTCACATGAAGACACTGAAG
This sequence comes from Gavia stellata, assembly GCF_030936135.1. Lineage (NCBI taxonomy): Eukaryota > Metazoa > Chordata > Aves > Gaviiformes > Gaviidae > Gavia > Gavia stellata. The sequence continues at coordinate 11,654,980 of NC_082603.1, forward strand.
CCTTTAATCTTAAATAAAATCCATTCAGACTGAAATTAGAGCTTTCCTCTTTGTGTATGAGGATCATAACACAACCAAACCAATCTTGAGGCATTACCTACATTTGGCTTTTGTTTGGAGAAAGAACCATGGTTCTAAACTAAAAAAACACATTTGGATATAGATAATTATCATCATTTTTATCTTGGCAAGATGCAGTTTCTCAAATATAAACAAGCTGCTTTCTTAGTATCTAGTTGTCTTAAAATGCCTGCCTCACCTAATAGTTTAGAAATTCCAAGGACAGCAGAACTCATTTTCCAGCTGACTTCAGTTTCTGGTGTAGCTGTGGAAGACAACTCTCTGATCCTTTTTTGAAGTGTTTGATTTATACCTTCTATCCATCCATGCATAATGATAGCATTTTTGACATGTCTTGTAACAACACGCTTGTAACAAACCCTGCATTCACAGTTGTGTTTATGAACATCGTGGATTCTCTGTGGAACAATTGCCTGTGAAACCAATATCTAGAGGTCACTTAACTGTTCCTGTTCACCCTTTCCTTGGTTTATTCTGCAGGTCATCTTAAGAATTGTGGTTTTGTGCCAGGGTTTTTTTCAACCTAGAATTAACTCTATTTTTTCTCTGAAGGAACAAATATGAAAATTAGTGAATGATTTTATGACTTTATTAATGTTGATTTTGCTGTAAGTTAAATGATGTTTCCTTAAAGCAGTTCTGGGGAAAGCAGAAAAGCTGAAAGCATTTAAAAAGACTCCTTCAAGATGCCCTCATGAAAAAAGGAAAATGCGGGTAAGCGTTAGAACCAAGGAATCTCCCCAAGAGCGGCCAGGGCTCCCCACGCGTTGCCACACCCCACCTAGCTGTCCAGCTCTGCTTGTTATTGGCACCGGCAACCACACAGAGCACACGCACAGCAGCCAGCGCTAACCAAGAAGCCACAGCTCCAGGGTAAGGAGCACATGTGCATTGTGTAATATCATTTCCGTGTTTATTCTCTAAAGAGGTTTTTTTTTCACCGTATTGCTTCACCCGATTTTAACAGTGGTTATGAGCTTTGTCACTTGTTAGTACCAAAAAACTTTTTTTTTTTTTTTTACCACTTGTTGCCAGGGTCTGAGGCTGTATCTGTTAGGCTTCAGCAGCATAGCATTCAGGCAGTGACCTGCCCTAGCTCATCTGAACTGACTGAGTGTCAGCCACAGCGAAGACACTTATATGGATCTTAGTGTCACTGGCTTAGCAACCAGAATAGGTGAACATAGCCTGCATTGAAGCCCAAACGGCCTTGTTTCTGACACACTGGAAGTTGAACCTGTGTGGTTTACAATCCGATCTCGTAGTAACACTCTGGGTACGGCGTTAGACTTTGCATGCAAGCTCTGAGAGCATCACTGAGGTCACAGTGTAGTATGTGCTACATTTCTATAGCTGCCAACCAAGTACTTGCAAGGGCACAGTAAGAAAGGCATTGCCTTCTGGCACGTCCTAACACTACAGGATACATGCATTTTCTTACCCTGCTGAAGTAATTCACAAAACATCCCTTGCATTTAACTGGACCAGGATTTAATCCCTTGCATATTTTCAATTTTTGGATGCAAGGTATGTAAGTATTCTTTAGCCATTTTGCCTTGTGCATAATACACGCTACTACGGCTGGAGGCACATCAAGTCTGTTTTATTATACACATTAGGTATGTCTGGAGGCTATGTGTCTCTGTCTGGCAGCTGCAGGTAATGGTATAGCCCACTTACATGTCCCCATTTGGAATTATAAAATTATGTTGTTCTTCGCTCTGAATTTTTAAGACTCCTCAGGAAGGATTTGGTGTAAAATAGAGGATTAGACAAAAATAATATACTTAGTCTCAAAGCAGGAAAATGCAATTTATGCCACCGCACTACTTAGCTCATCAAATTGAAGATGCTGAATTTATGTGACATGAGTTCTTGTTGCTGTAACACATTTAAAAGATTATGTTGAAATGGAACAAGATACTTATAAAAAAGTCAGGTTAAACAAGATTTTCAAATGTATGTACATTCAGGGCATGTGAGACTAGCTAACAAATAAAAACTATTTATTCAACTACAATTCCTCCACAGACAATTAAAATTTTTCTAGAAAGTTTGAAACAACTTCCACATTTTACTATATTCTTTTTAGTATTAATGTTCCTGGGCAAATTGTGTACTGGCTAGTACTGCTTGTAAAGCTATTAGAGGCTGCAGGACTTTGTAGGATTGTGCAGTCCCAAATTTAGCTTGCTATAAGCCAGATTCATCAATTTAATACTGAATCACGGAATCACTAAGGTTGGGAAAGACCTGTAAGATCATCAAGTCCAACCATCAGCTAACACCACCATGCCCATTAAACCATGTCCCACAATGCCACGTCCACACGTCCCTTGAACACGTCCAGCGAGGGTGACTCCACCACCTCCCTGGCAGCCTCTTCCAATGCTTCACCACTCTCTCAGTATAGAAATTTTTCCTAATATCCAGCCTGAACCTCCCCTGGCACAACTTGAGGCCATTTCCTCTTGTCCTGCCGCTAGTCACTTGGGAGAAGAGACCAACACCCACCTCTCTGCAACCCCCTTTCAGGTAATTGTAGAGAGCGATGAGGTCTCCCCTCAGCCTCCTCTTCTCCAGACTGAACAACCCCAGTTCCCTCAGCTGCTCCCCATCAGACTTGTGCTCCAGACCCCTCACCAGCTTCATGGCCCTTCTCTGGACACACTCCAGCACCTCAATGTCCTTCTTGGAGTGAGGGGCCCAAAACTGAACACAGCATTCGAGGTGCGGCCTCACCAGCGCTGAGTACAGGGGCACGATCACCTCCCTGCTCCTGCTGGCCACACTATTTCTGATACAAGCCAGGATGCCGTTGGCCTTCTTGGCCACCTGGGCACACTGCTGGCTCATATTCAGCCAGCTGTCGACCAGCACCCCCAGGTCCTTTTCTGCAGCGCAGCTTTCCAGCCACTCGTCCCCAAGCCTGTAGCGTTGCATGGGGTTGTTGTGACCCAAGTGCAGGACCCGGCACTTGGCCTTGTTGAACCTCATACAATTGGCCTTACTACAAATCATACTTTAGTTATGCTCATACTGTTCTAAGTGTTTTTCTTAGAGGCAGTAAGCATATTTTTTTCCTGCTGCTTTTTTTCCCCTCAGAGGCCAGTTTGGTACTACAATGTGACTTATAAAAAAACCTCAAGCGTTTGCACATAAATGCTAATGCCGAAAGACATTTTATATTCTAAATTGCTCTGAAATAATTGAGTTTAAGCAGTGATATGGATGTCCATTATAAAAAAAACTTAAATCTGAAGCCTGACTATATATTTCTGCATTTAAGCCTGTACAGTTTTACCTCAAAGAAATTCAGAAGTATGAGTTATCTGATTTTCATCCTATTCTGTCAGGAGCTTATCATTATGGTCTGAACTGACATGCTTGATTATTCTGATGCCTGATCTTTCATTGTCCTGTAGTTAGAGCTGCTATATTAGATGAGAGGAATTAAATGTTTAAATACTGAGTGCTCAGTGTTGAATGTGTCTGCTTTTTGGCTAGCATGTGACATTTTTTGCATGTACAAGATAATTCCTACTCTGCTAAGGTTCATAAATGTATGGTCAGGTTGACTGTACTATCTCTTGTGCTATATTTTACTGTCAGTTTAGTATGGGTATGTCCTTCGGTTTTGTATGCTTCAGTATTACTTGTGGTCAAAAGATTATGCCAAGATTAAGTCTTACTTGGAAAAAAAAATTGTGCAGTATGGATTTGCTAGTTATGTGTCCAGCAAGTTCCTGTGAATGAGCTATATGGGATGCTCTGTAGATACTGTCTGCAGATTCTGCATTTTCAGAAGTTGTGTCCCCTACTGTATGGCAAATCTCACATAAAGCTAAACAGAAAAGGAGTATGCAATAGAAATTGAGATAGGAAAATTTATTTGATCATGTCTGATCACTGTAAAACAAATCCACTGTGTAAGTAATTTTTTCAGTATTTTTGCAGTGATTGGGACTGTTTGGAAAAGAGATTAAGTTTAGGCCAATGTCTAGTCAAAAATCCATGGTTTAATACGGGATGTTATCCTGCCAAACTCCAACACCAAAAGTGCTCTACTGACGTCACTGGAAAAATCTTGCTAATCTACATCTTTTATAATCTGAAGAACTGTGGCTCTGCCAGTGCAGGCACGTGTGCCAGAAGCCCCAGTTGGACTAAGTATGCAGACACAGTAGAGCTCTGCACAGGTGTAGGAGGGCTGGAGAAAGGATTTTCTGATTTCCAGCAGCCCAGACCGTAAGATTTCCAGAAATTAAACAGGCCACAGAATAGGAGTAGAACAGTGATTGCAATGATCAGTTTATGATATATGTGTATACAAAACAAGTTTGTAACAGATGGCTGGTGCTGCTATAAATATAGGAAGAATTACATGTATTTGTGCTTTTTTTTTGACAAAGAAATACACTTGGACCTAATTTAGATTAGGTTATTGAACTTAGTTTGAAGTCAGCCTGCTAAGAAAAACTAGAAGGTTTAGAATTCAAATTAAAATAAATTATGAATTCTGCCAAGAAGCTGTTTGGTCTCATGGCTAAGAATACGATTTTTGAAAGTTCCTTAGACTGGCCTTCCAGTAATGTTTCCGTATTACACTTCAGTTCTGCCTCATTGGTACTTAAATGGGCAGTCACATAGACATTATTGGAGAAATTGTTGAAGTTCTAGGGAAGGTGTTGAGAGAGAATAAAAGCAATTTACTCTCTCTCTTAATGCTTCCCTCTGTAGTTTTTGTATTACTACACCATAGCGTTAATCATCTCCCATATGGAGAATGAGAGAACCAAGCTGCCTTTCAGATGACCAAATCACTTAAAGTTTGGACCTATCAGATAAGCATTAACTAGCTCTACAGGGAGGAAGTAATTAATTTCTCATTTTAACTTCTGTTACAGTGTCTATTTTGGGCATGCTCAAAATTCCAAGTAACAAAGATTCAGGTATACAGAATATGATAATCACAAAACTAGCCAAAATGAAAATGAAATTGCAAAATGTTATGCCTGTCCACAATCTTCTCATATCCAGGCACTAATAGCCTCTTCCAAAGTAAATGCTTACTTAGATTAAAAAATACTTGGAGTCTTACTTGTAATACTTCATTGGAAGACAGTCTTGAGCATTCTTCTGAAACGCAGAGTGCTTAATAACCTGCCTCGACTGTGAATGCTGTCAAATATTTATGCTTCCTTCCTTCCCATGTTTATTCAGAATGCATTTTTGTACAGCTGGGAAGGTTGTTAGGAGTTGATGACTGGGACTGCAGAATGACAGATATTCTTAAAGGGGAAGAAATGAAAACTTTCCATCCAGAAGATGCAGATGTTGATGTAGCCCGTGATGTGCGTTGTGAATTAGTGATGAGTAAAGCAGCATCCATGCAAGATGAAAGACTAAATCATAGTGAAGAGGATTCCTCAGTAAATGAATCCCTTGGAAGGAAAGCATCACTTAGCAGCCCAGATTTAACCAACTTGAAACACAGATACAGAAAGAATTAAATTATTGACTAAGTAACTTAGAAAGACATGGGGTGGAAGAAGGGGGGACATTTTGAAAGTATAGTGCTAACTTTTTAATGAGTTTCTCATTGGATTGAGTACACTTCAGTGACAACTATAGTCAGGTATCTTTTTCATGTAAATTGTTCTGATCAGTTATAACAGACTAAAATAATTTTACTTAGCAAATAGATAAATAGTGTAGATTAAGGTATTTAAAGTCGCTCTCCAAAATAATTTTCTTTAGAAATTGTCATTCTCATTTTCTTCAGAGAGGTTAAGTCTTCACTCTCAGCCATTATACTGCATAATTCACAGTATTTCATATTTTAAAATAGCTGTGCAAACATTACGCAATCTCCCAGTATCCCTGTGAGCCAGCTAATGTTGTCTTTCACATTTTATGGATGGAGAGATCAAGACTTAAAACAGTGAGCGCTCTCTATACACTAACCCAGAGCAAAACCAGCAACTCTTAGCCACATGATTTCAGCTGTTTTATGTCAGTCAAACAGATACTACTCTGCATGCCATCCATTTTCGTGCAAGTACAGAAGGAAGTCCATGATCTTATTTCTTCTTCAGAGTTCTAAAAGAATGTCTCTAATCTCCTTATTGTATAAACTGCACAGCAATTTTCAGACTGGCTCAGTGATACAGAAAAAGACCTTAGAATCACAATGTATATTTCAGCAAACCTCTCTCTTAAAAAAAAAAAAAAAAAAAAATAAGGCAGGCCTTTACATGTGCCTCAATCCTGTATTTGCAAGGTGAAAATAAAAGCTGTACTGCTGAGTTCCTAAAATACTTCCACACAGCTCCTAATCAAGCCAACGAGTGCTTATTCTGCAGAGGCCTTGCAAGCTTAGACTCTAAATAAGCCTTACAAAACCAAGGGATCTCGTGCCAAATTAGAAAGCTGAGCTTTTCAAATGGAAAAAATTAATGAATATTGGGGGACTGGAATTTGGGTACCTGGTAGCTGGGAGGGAATTATTTAAGAAATGAAAATCCAAATGCAAACAGATAAGAAAATAAGAAGAGATTAAAATATGAGGTATACCTGAGAACAAGAATAATCTGATTTGAACACTTATTACAGAGATGTTTCTTTTTACTGTCTTCTGTGGGCAGCACAGCTCTGACTGTTTCTGTCTGCACTGTGTATCCCAAGCAGTGAATAAGTGACACAGAAGACCACCTCATTCTTTTCTCTTACTTAAATGTAGCACTAAGTCTACCAAGTCCATACCAAATAAATGGAAATAAAAATTCAGAGAAAAGGAGTAACCCATTTTCAAATGGGTTTTTAGATGTAAGCCCTTAGAATCTTTATTTTATTGTTTGATACTCTGAAGTAAAGGCAATCAAGTTTAAATATTTTTTTCTTAAAACACGTCTGATTTTATGTGTGTAGGCCATTTTGCCTTTTATATTCACAAGTCTGAAAACATTAATGTGTACTTTTGGCTCCACTTACTTAAGTAACAATCATAAAGTAATTTAGTAGATGGATTTTCAGGCTAGGGTGTATACTAGAAGCAGTCTAGCACATACATTCCATACTTTGTTTTGCTATATAGTTGCACCTTTGTGTGCTTAAGGGGGAAATTACACCTCTTCACGTTTAGAGTGCAGAGGTTACTGTCAGAAGTCTTGATCCTGTCAGGTGGTTTTACATATAAGATGGGACCTTGCTTTTGTAGGCAGGCTCCTATAGCATGCAATCACGCCTTCCGCATATAAGACAAGAAGTTTTGCGTATGTGGATCTGTATCTACTGAGTATCCCCTTCTTCTTCGATAAGTATGAGTAGAAGATGTACAATTCAGCATGCAGCTGGCGATCTAACAGCTGATTCAAAAATGTTGACAACTGTTTTTTGTCAACTTTTCTTTGTTATACTGATGTTGATATAATACTGATGCTTATACTGATAAGCAGTGTCCAGGATGCCTGGTCATTTTCCTAAGAGAGAATGATTAAATGACTGTTTTAAGGTAGACTCTGTTAGCTGTCATTTTACAACTTCCAAAATCTATTCTGCTAAACTAGATTCGTAAGTTTAAATGTTAGTTTAAAATCCCCTGGAAAGTGGCACTGAGCCTAGAAAGGGAAAATAATGCTGAAAAAGATTAAAATACTTTACAAGGCATTACAGAATTGAGGGCACTAGATTGCACTTCCAAAAGGGCCTCTGACCTGGATCACTAGTGATGAATACCCAAATGGGGCAAACTGGGAGAAGTTCTTTTGTTGTGTAAGGAAATAAGTTGCTGCTGGGGAGCTGTTGTGGCCCGGATGTCAGGAAAAAAGCCCCACACAGATCAATTCTTGATGCAAAAGCAGCAAGGGAAACTGATGGTGAAAATTATTAAAAGCAATTAACTTACATTATAGTCTCTTGAAATCAAATAGGAGGTTATTCATGTATAGCAGGAGGAAACCAGATTCTCAACTAACTGTGAGAACCTGTTTTTGGAAGAACAACTTTTAAGTTAAAGCAAAATCCCTTCTTGACTCTAGTAAAATTGCATTTTATTTACCTTTCCAAACTGCAATAAAATTCAAAACTCAATAAAAATCATACAGTGGCTGAGAAAGTATATAATGTGACTCAGATTATAACTTCTCTAGCAGTTTGGTCTGTACATGAGGACTGCAACCTCATTAGCCAACCTAGAACCTGCACCTCTGTAACCATCTTAGGAAAGAGTGTATTGATTCTTAAAATGTAGCTCCTTACCTTCCAGTGACATTAGATCAATACATTGTGGCCATATTATCCAATATAACGCTGGTGCCACTATAGCTTCTGTGAATGCAGATGCAGTACATCTCAAATAGAATTTTAAGAAGGGGTATAATTAGTCTAAAAATAGCATAGGAGCAACAAATAGAAAATCTCGGGGTTTTTGTGTAACATGTAAAATTCAGGTATAAGGGGTTTTTGTTTTGCGACTACAAAGAAAATAGCTACACTGAAAACCCCCATGAAGCACTTGCATAATCTTTCTTATGCCTTTAGTTTCCCCTTCTTATTTCAATACACTCCTCCTCCCACACCACATTAAATAGCCTTCATGAATTACGGGGGGAACAACAGTGGAAACAATAGCTCATACTACAGTGGTCTGAATTCAAACCCTTCCGAATACTCTGAGGAGCACTAGTGGCACTGGCGGCCTCTTGCTCTGCAGTTTCCCACTCTACTGCCTTGCACAGCTGGAAAGTAGGACAGCAAATTTCAGAGAAGCATCGGGGCCCAACTCTTGTGTTCACTAACTTAATTTTACACCACTGTAGAAAAGTAAATACTCCTTTCATATATAGCCCCCTAGAGAATTAGACAGTGAAGTTTGTGGGAGTGGAGAGTTTATTACCCAAGCATTTATTGTGTAAGTCTAACTATACATGTGTGTTGTGTGTGTATATTAGAATAAGCAGTTGTATGAAAGAAAATTTTTGGCTAGGATTTCTGGAGAGTTAGCAAATAAAGAGGGGGGATCTTGCTAGTCCCAAAATGGAACTATCATTGCTGTTTTGCTGGTGCTTATTTTCATATAATCAAATTGCTTTTTGGCTGCTTTCTTGTAGTTTCATTTTCTCTGCTATTCTTTGAAGCTGTTTGATCTGCTGCAGTAGAAAGAGCTGACCTTCTCAATGCCCAGGAAAAGGCATTTTTATTTTTCTTCTGTCAAGTCACTGGAATATGATCTTCTGATGTTGGACTCTTCTGTTCCTTAACAGAAAACTTAGTCCTATAAGTGACTATTTGTTTAATATGTTTTTTTTCTGATTCCTCATCCTAACACTCAGTAATTCTAAATTACTTTTGGAATGAGCAATAAAGGAATTTATTTTCACATTTGAATGCAATATTTGTTCCTATAGCAGCATCCATTCTGGGTAGGAAATTGCTGTATTCATTCATTTCTAAATTAATTCATTTCATTACTAAAGTAATTTAATGATGGTTTGATCTTTTATTATAATCTTCTGCCTTTAGAAGCCTTTAGTTGCTAGTTTCACTGCATCTTGTTCTCTGATTCAGACTTTGTTTATATTATTTTTTAGTTACAATGTTGATAAGAGCGCTTCATTTCTGTGTGCTCTAGAGAAAGCAATTAATGTTGACTTCTAATGAAGCGTGAGCTGTGAGCTTTCATAACGCCAGACCACACTGTCCACCACAGTAGGATACCTTTTCAGCAAGGCTTGGTAGGAGACACCATCTCTCTCTGGAGAACTTTGCCTTTGGTAGCACCTCCAATGCCAGGTGGCATTTGGGGCACTAGGAGTTACTGCTCGTTCTCTTCTCTTTGGGATATGAGTCTTCTCCGTAGCAAAATTTCTTCACTACCCACTCCCCTCACAGGTCCCACAGATCACCACCAACACACACAGCAACTGCTGTTCAGCTCCTCTTCTTTCCTGGGGAGAGAGGAGAGGGGAGCCCCGGGCAGCCTCAGGGCTCCTTGCTTCCCAGCGGCAGTATCAGAGAAACAAGGCTGCCCTAGCTGTGGCAAAGGCAGAAGGCAAGTAGCCACAGCCCCGCTGTGCTGCTGGGGCTGCACTGGGTGGCACAGTGAGTGTTACTGTTACCTTGGTCCTAGCAAAGTCTGGTACTCAGAGTCCTGCTCAGTCCTGCCGAGTTATGAAAATCTTATGGCGTCAGTTGGTAGCAGATACAGGAGCTAGAGACATAGCTAGGGATATTGTGGAAGGAAAATGAGTTGTCGTGGGGAAAAAGGGGCCCAAAGCTGATGGCTGTGAAGAAAATACCTCTATCCCTCAAGGTGGCAAAGTCCTTAATGAGAAAAGCCACCAAGCTAAGTCATTTTTTGGCAGCCATTTTGTCCCTTTTCTTATTCAACATCCCAAGGCCTGCTGTCATTATCTTTTACTTCTGAGGGACAGACCCTGACACCGGGCCCCACTACCAGCTTACGTTGCCTTTAAGATGTGGTGAACTAAATGTTCACTGGTTGACAATACTGGGAAAAGACAGGATGTCTGAAAGGTTCCAGGCTAATTCTGCTCCTCCCGGAAAAGTTCCTGGAAGAGTATTCCTTTAAAACTGATTATTTGTTAATTTTTAAAACAAAGACCCAAACCTGCTGCACCTTTTCCCCCGCGCATGCTGTGCATGTTTGATAGTTCATGTTAGTTCCGCCTCTCTATTGTTTGGTCTGGGCAGTGCTTCTGCCTCATTTAAAATGTGTGATGCTTGCAATGCATTGCATGTAGTAGACTTTTGAACTTGAAAGACCTATGAATACGTTACAGCCTCTGTTCTTGCCTCCAGTTTCTCCCATGCCCTCTCGGTGTGAGCTGTATACTGAGTGCAGGGCCATGCCACATGCAACAGAAGTTCCAGAAAAATCTAGATATTTATATTGTGATAGTAGCATGCAGGAAAGGGGGGGGGGGGGGGGAACCCAAAACAAAACAAAACAAATTTGAGTTGCCAGCAAAAGGCAATTGTTGTTCTCTTCATCTTAGAAGAAAATTAGTTGAGGGGGAAAGGGAAAAGATGTGTTTCCTTCAAAGCTAACTTCTCGTCCCTGAAAAACCACCAGAACCTGTGTTCTGTGAACAATGTTAAATAAGCAAATAAAACCAGGGACTGTGTGGACCGTGTTACTAGGAATTAATCAAAGCTAAGCAGAGTAAAACAAAGGGAGGAGAAGGAGGTGTATTTCCTCATAAAACTCCTCCCTCTCCCAGCCCACCCTAGGGGATGCACCGCATGAAAATCTCTTCAGATGTATTTTCCCTCCAATACTCTGCATTGGATATCCTGACTTACATTCAGGTTGCATTTCCAGAGAAACAAGAGTATACCAAGTGGGGTGAATGAAAGCCACTGCATTCCCTCTCAGATTCAGTGCTTTATTTTTAAGTTATTTTGCTTAACATACATTGGCTATTTTTGTCTGAGATATGTTGATTTCATGCTTAAATAATTCAGCAAACTCTTCTTGTTGTTGTTGTAAATTGTACTGTTGCAAAAAACCTCATGGAACTCCACTGTTAGTGCCCACGTGGGAAACCTATAACGCTGCTCTGAATGGTCTGCGATTCATTCTGCTCCATTCATTGGGGTTTCACGTTTCTTTTAGCACAGACCCCAATTCTCTATGCTCTCTTACATTCTGTGTTTAGTCTAGGACTATTCCTTGCTTGCTGGCGGTTGTACTGGAAAAAAAAATTGTTGATACTATTCTGGCATATATAAGCAGTAAGGATTACACTGCAGTCACTTTGTTGCTTTTAACTCACATTTGAGCTTCTTGATGGAATCCTCTACTTTTTTTTCCTATTCAAATATAGTAAACTTGGCTGTCTCTCTGAGTACAAAAGATATAACAGGCACAACAGAAGGCACAATCTCCATTCACTAGATGTATCACAGTGTTCACTGTACTGCAGTGTGCTATCATTTCCCTTGAGCATTACAGTAGTCCTCTAGAGGGAGGAATTCAAGTAGTTAAAAAAATTTAGATGCCTGTTTCTTTCAATTCATTGATGTCTGTATTTTGAGGGTCCTGGTTTTTACATTTGCAAGTCAGTTAAATGTTAATTATTATCCTGACTAGAACATTATCTCTCTTGATTAGTATTGCAGACATTTATAGTAATGAACCATTCCTGTGGCTCCAAATGTTAAATTCTGCTCTTAGGATGGGTCTGTTGGTCAAACGCAGAGACTAAAAACAAATTTAGCTACTTACATCCATCAACTAAAAGAACCACTCAAGTTACTGTTCTGCAAGAAATTTGCTTGATGCAAATGAAAACTGTTTTTAACTTTGGATTATATGAATAGACTTTTCGTGCAAGTGAAATATATACTATTTTTCCTCTCAAACTTCAACTCAACGTAGGACTCAAGCATACATGTAATCCAACTGAAACTGATTTTTGCATGCACTAAGATTTTTTTCCCCTGCAAGAGTGTTATTAAAGAGTCTGTAGTGAAAATGAGAATTAGGATCTTTCACCTTAAAATGCCTTTCTGAATCAGCATTACAGGAAAAAAATAGATCATTGGCCTTAAATCATAAAAACAGAACTGTCATTTAGTATTAAAGTTCAGAACTTTTTATACTGTTGCAACTATTTTAGCTGAGTTTTTGTCCCACTATGGCTGTAGTTACATTTTAGTTAAATTAGATTGGTTGAGGCACAGATTGTTTTCTGACTGAAGATAAGATATGCCATTACCTGAATTTATATCAGCATGGATAGTAGATATTGCACCTATTTATTGACAAAATATAAAAGATATTCCTAGAAATTGGGAACCAGTGTAATTCTTTGAAGTCCCGAGTAAATGGACTAAAATAGTAACTAGAGACAATAATAAAACATCTGCAGAAATAAAAAGAAGTTATAAAAGTAATAAAGAGGAATATTTTATTGAAAAGAAAAAATACTCTCAAATTTACTAGCATCCGTTTGTTGTGTCAACATAAGAGTGAATAAAGGAACTGTTTGTTTTATGTTCTTTTAATTTTTTTTAGTGTTTTTTCAGTCTCTCAAAAGTGGTTAGTAAAGCATCTATGTATACAAAGGTTTAGAGGTAGATTGCTGTCATAGATTAATGAGATTGGTAAAGTGGTAGAAAATAAAACAGAAAAATTGGTAAAATTCCAAAATGGCAAAGAATTAACTGTGGAGTGCCCATAATAAGACCAGTTGTTTAATAGAGTCTGGAAATGAGGGAGAACATTTGCAAATTAAAATTTGCATATGGCACAGAATTTGTTAGGTTAGCCAAGACTGGAGAACTCTTGAGGGACCTATACAATTTAGGCACTTGGGTAGCACAATGGCAGATGGGATTAAATGCTGACAAATACATATTGGAAAGGATAATTGGGTTAAAATATGATTACATCAGCTCCCTTAGCTGTTTAACAGTCTCATTTTTAAACACTTCCTTTGAAGTAGTTGGCAAACACCCATTTGTTTCAGTTAGAGAAGACCCAGATCTGCTGTCTGAAATCTGAGTGCAGCCCTATAGCTTGTTTGGGAAAATTATGCAGATAACAGGCTCTGCTGCTGTATTTTCTTTCAACCAGATGCAGAGATTTTGCATTTTTTTATTTGCTGTGTGCTACCACTATTCTGCTCCTCGCCAGTCCCTGCAATGCTATTACTGGGTCGCATCGCAATGGCCACACTCAACTTTTACTCGTACAAACAGCTATTGAGTTTGATGGAGTTATTCGTTCGGTGGGAGTTGTGGGATACATTGTGCCACTGCCATTATATCTGGTGCCAGCTGCTATGAGCAGCCATGTCCTGCTGCCCGTGGCGTGGCTCGAGCCAGGCTCTCCAGGGCTGTGGGCAGCGCCTGTCTGGCCAGCACATACCAACTGATGCACCAAAGGGCCAGATATGTGCAGCTCTGTGTGTGCCACTGCTAATCTGCCAGACACCATATGCTAGTTGTATGATTTAGGGTACCTTGTGAGCTCACCCAGCGGGAGGAGAAAGAAAGCAGTGTTGTGCTCATTTCAGTTCTTCCCTCACTCAGGTGTTAGTGGTTTATTTGTCTTTTAGGCCATGGTGGTGATTCCCAATGCTGATGAAACCCAAACAGGCCTGGCTGTGGGCAGTCATTTTGTGTTAATAATTTGGATGCTGTCCCTGGACCACAAATTTTGTTGTTGCTGCCAGCTTAGACAAATCACCCAGTTATGAATTCTGATATACTGTGGTCTGCAAGGGTGTCAAAATAAGCTAGCTACTGCAATATTTGTGACTTAAAAGGATGGACACTGAACTGACAAATATCCAGGAAAATTCTCCAAAATAGCCAAACTATTCCTATAAATAAAAGTAATAAACACTGCCACCCCCCTGCAGTTTATTTGACTAAGTAGTCCCTCCCAAAGTGCTTTCTCTGGGCATCGCTGAAGTTCTGGGATCATCTGAAGAAATGTTTATTCATATTATCTCTTGGTTCCTGAAATTATCTATTCACACTGTATAGCTCAGAAAGGTGTCTTCCTATTCACAGACAGTCTCCCTTTTTTAGTCCATTTCACTGATCTATTCCAGGAACGTATATAATTGTCTTGATGAATTTTCTCCCTTGGTTCTCGCAACACCCTAAAAAATGCTTTTCTTACTAGATTAATTTTCTTTATCAGATTTCCTTTGGCCCAGCACTGCCCTTTCTCCAGTCCCTTGCCCGCTCTTAGACATCCTCTGAAGACACCGCATCTGCCTGCACCCTCTTTGGCTGAGGCAATGAGTACTGGCCTCTTCATTCTGAGCAGTGTCCCCACCACCCGCCCCACAGGGTGAGAGTCCACTCTGGGGACTCTCATTCTTCTGCAGCTGCCTGCAAAGCTGTTTCAACACTTGCCTTTGCTTCTTCAGCCCATCCCTAGTTTTCTCTCCACTGAAGGCACCAGGTCTAGACTGGCCTCTGGCACTGGTCTCTTCTCCTGTTTATTCAGCAGCTTGGGGAAGGATCGAGAGTGAGAAGTAGGTACATGGAAGGGAAGAGGAGGCCACTTCTGCTCATGTAGGGTGGAAGCAGAGGATGCAGCTGAGGAGACCAGGTGTCTCGGACATCCTGGCAGGAGTAGCAGTCCCTTACTCCAAGCAAACAGGAGGACTGAGAAGTAGTACAGGCAGAGAGGAAGGTCAGTGTCCACCTCCACTGTGCTCCACAGCCCTCTTTTAGCCCTTTCCCACCCAGACTGATTTGATGCCTTTCTGCTTTCCTCTAGATCCTCTTGAAATTGCACTCTTCTCTCTCCGTGCTGGTGTTTGGTTAACCTTGGAGGTCCTTCCTGCCCTGGAACCACTCTCTCCCTCGTTTCTTCCTGAATCCAGCTGACGTCTTCAAGTCCTCTTCCCCTCTGGCCCCCTAAACTCCCTTTGCCAGAAAATTGGATTTTGCCTCCATAGCTGAGATGTTCTGAGCCAGCTCTGCACTCCTTGAATCCTTCCCTAGTGAGTCTGGTAATATCAAACAGATGTCTGAAAGAACTGGGAACTTTGCCCATTCCTGAGGGAAGCAGGGCCCAGGCTTTTACATGAGTAATGTCCTTGGTGTCCAAAACTCAACTTGTCCCAGGCTCTGGCTGTTCACCAGAACCATCTTCCTTTTCTCTAATGACCGTTTCAAATCTTTCTAACAACATACTTTTTTGTCAAGTGGAATAGATGACTGGCTTTACAAAACATTCCATTTGGCCATCAGGTATGTGAATAAAGTAGATAATATAAGGCAGCACATAGGGTTGCTAGTGTGTGTGTAAAGTGAGTGTAATGACTATAGAGCTGTTGGAGGTGCAATGTCAAGTCATGCCCAGCCATGCTTTTCACTAAGAAAGGGACAATTTTGCATGCGCACCATAACTTAGTGGGACTTTTGAAAATAGTATATAAAGTCCCAAGATCATGGTAATGTCACTTTGGTTTTGCTTCTATTCAAATTTCATCCTCTGTTGTTAAACAACTTCTATTTTAAGGATGAAAATGCTAAAATATTTACAATATTTACAAATACTCCACAAGTCCCTGGTATCTTAACATTGTTAGTTTGCATTACATGTTCATCACACCATCTTATTCTTGATTTTTCTAATTCACTCTATTCAGATTTGCAGTAGGTTTGCCTCAATATGGGTGAACAAGTTCAGCTGAAAAAACTGGTTTGAAAAACCTGCCAGATATTTGGGAGGTTTAAAGATGTCTAGAGAAGGTTATTCTCTCCACTTTTTATTTTCATGTTGTTTCTCCTTTCTGCTTCTTGCTCAAATTGGAGGCAACATGCAGCAGAAAATACACAGTTTTAGCCTAAATTTTTAAATGATCAGGTAGAGATAAATATACAAACTTATTCAAATGAAAAATTCAGAGACTTCTGATTTTTGCAAGGGATGAAAGTGGACCACTCTTGGGTCAGAGACACTTTGAAGTTTGGATAATTGAAATAAAGACCAAAATGTCACTAATTCAGTCCATTTCTTGTCTTCAGAAATTTTGCTGTAAGAAAAAGCATATGCTATTAAACATGACTGCTTTTGGTGTGTATAAAATTGTTAGATTTATTATTTTTAATTTTTACACCTCATTGTACCAAAAGCTAAGTAGGACTGAAGTAGAATGTCTGTTCTTATTAAAATGGGGATTTTATTTGCATGAAACTTAAGACTTGTGATGTAAACAGTCCTGAGAGTATCTGCAGATCTTACCCAATCTGTTTTCTGCTTTGGTTGCTCTTGCTGCTGGGGTTGCTATATCTGAGCAATTACTCATTCTTTTTCACTGACATTTAATGTAAGGGACTGTTTTCTTTAAAGGGTTGCTGTCAACCAAGCTCATACTTTTTATAAAAAATAAACAATAATGACCTGACAATGCAGTTTATTGCAGTGGAAACAATTTTAAAATACCTCTTTTGGGATCTATCACTCTCTTGTTTGTTTTCTGTATTTCACAAAGCCCAGACTGTGACACTGGAAAACACTCAGCCTGACTTTTCTCTCCATCCAGTTTTATTTTCTGATTCACGTACCCCTGTATAATAGTACTGGTAGACTTCTTAGTACTTGAGATGGATGTTTATATTAGAAGAAATAAAATTACTGTTTTGAGTTTTAATTCATATTTTGTATTTCATCTTAAGTTTTGTAAAATCCCCTGGCAGTTTGGCGGCCCCAGACTAAGGGACAGTGTCCCTTTAACAATGGTGGAAGTTTCACAGACTTCCAACTTGGCTCCATTACAGTTTATTCTCAATATAAATATACCATCTGGGAATGCTTGATTCAATGTTTCCCACATAATTGCTTTCTCATGTCAATTCTCCATTCTTTTACTGTGTGAAGTAGCCTTCTACTGGACTATTTTGGGGGAAAACGATAACAGCCACCAGTACATCAGATGCTGAATCAGAAGAAAATAATGGTAGCAGCATGAAATGTTCATGTTTTGCAGCATTTTGATAGTAAGATCAGTAGCCTTAGAAGGGGAAGGGACTACGTGTGTGCAGAAACAAACATACTCCTTCAGAAAAGGCATTGAAAAAATGCCTTATATTAAGTGAGTATGTATACTTGGAACTTCATGGAATTTAAGCTTACGCTTAAAGATAAGCATGTATTTAAATGTATTCTTAAGCTGAAGCTTCTTGCAGTTTTTTCTACCAGGAGTTTTCTAAATTAATTTAAGAAAGACTGCAGCAAGTTACTAGAAATTAGTAGAAAGGCAGAGATAGAAATTAGTTTTACTCTGTATTTAGAACTAATATCTCTGAAGATTGAATTTCTTTCTTTGTTTTTCTGTGGCTTATTTGTCTCATACAGGACTAAAAAGTTGATTTTGTCATTGAGGTGGTATAGCACAAGTGCAAGTTCCTGTTCTGTAATCAACAAACTAACAGAATTTTGGCACAGAAAAAAAACAGTAATGTTTTGGTTGGTCATGCCGAGACACACAATAAAGGAAAAGGTAATTTTTAACATATTGTAAAAGGACAAATGCCACATTTAACATTTTGGTTATTTATTTCAAATTAGTGACTAAATGTGTTCCCTTAAAACCAACATCTGTTGGGGCCTCTGATAGTTTGAGTCCATACTGAGTCCTCTGCTGACTCTTATGAAACTTTCTAATAAATACCCTTTGGGCATGCCCTAGTCAGGACCTAGCTGGGGACTGGGCAAAAGGATCTCCTCTATCCTTTGGAGGCTTCTCAAGGAAAGAATCATAAAAAACTAAGATTGGAACGGACCTTTGAAAGTCACCTTGCCCTGCCTCATGCTCAAAGCAGGAACAGCTTCAAAGGTAGATTGAGGCCTTGTTCAGTCAGATTTTAGAAATTTCTGAGGATGGAGGTTGTGCTCCCTCTCTGAGAAACCTGCCCCGTTGCTTAACTTTTGACAGTGTGAGCACTGTGAAAAATTGATTCTTTGCATCCAGTACAAATTTGTGTTGCTGCATATAGTGATTGTTACTTGATGCCCTTTTGCTGTACACCTCTGAGATGCCTCATCTCCTGTGATGGCTTTCCATGGCTACTGGCTTCCCTGTGGTCTGGGGATGAGACCTTCAGCCCGTCTGGCAAAGCCGTTCTGTAGTCAGTTTGTGCAGAAGGCTACCAAAACAGCTATGAATCTG
This sequence comes from Gavia stellata, assembly GCF_030936135.1. Taxonomy (NCBI): domain Eukaryota; kingdom Metazoa; phylum Chordata; class Aves; order Gaviiformes; family Gaviidae; genus Gavia; species Gavia stellata. Next base: position 11,673,729 of record NC_082603.1, read on the forward strand.
TGTATTTCCTTTTGTCATATAATACCTTATTTACCTGTTCTATTCTGTCAGAAATGCATGTACCTATACCCTGACGGCAGAAAGTGAATGAAGCATAAGCACCTTATATTTCATATATGCTGTCTATGTGTACACAAGGTAACACATAACAAATTCCACTTTTGAAAGAAAGTACTGTTTAGTATTTAATGATGCCAGTGATATTTGGGTTTCATCTATTTTTAAAGTAGCCATGTATAATTTAGACAGGTGAGTTTTACTATTCGGTTTCTATGTTAGTGCTGGACGTCATGGCCCTAAACCTATAAAGAGCCTGTAAGACTATTGGACCCTATCTAAATCAATGGTGTGCTGGACTAGAGCTTAAGACTTCAATTAAAGTAGAAAGTATGTAATATTAAGTAATTGTATATTAAATCATCAGCAAGGACTTTTCTCATAAATCATTTTTTGTAAGCACATAAGTTCTGTAGGTCTTTTAGAACATTTAAAAAATTCCTGTACAAATCCATCTGCATCTTTAGGCACCCAAGAATCTTTAAAAATCTCTCAAAACTGCCATCAAAAACTTTCCACTGACTTCCACATTGGGTAACTTGTTTTCATTAGAATATACACATACTTTGGTGTTTAGATTTTGCATATTTTTCTTTCTTTTGATATGCAATATTTAAATAAATACAGATTTTGCATCTAGATGGACCATGACTTTGAAAAGGTTCTTAAGATATTTGGATAGCTGTCAAAAATTATGTTGACTTATTAATAACTACCACATGGCTTAAATAGTTCTTTTTAGTCACATTCACATTATGCTTTTATTCTACCAAATTGTTATTAATCTAAACATTATTCAACATAATAAAGCTTAATAAATTCTAGCTCATACCCTGTAGTTTTTCCATTGAAATACAACTGTTTGTCATAGAGAAGAAACATTTAAAATACACTTTTATGGCTTTCTTTCATAAGAAAACCCTCAAGTACATTGCAAAATCTTTAATTCAATAACAGAAATAATAAAATGTGCTGCAGTCCTCCATGTCCACAGAAATAACCTTAACAGTAAGACTTTTCTTAATGCAGTTGAAGCGATTCACTGTAGAATTGGGACAGGTTGCTAGATATTGTAATATGATGCTAATTCGAGTTTGCCCTGTATTCCTTCCCTCAGAAAACTATAGATAGACATAGTCCTTTTTTGTATAATGGAGTAGTCAGCTTTGGCAGGGAACATAAGCATGTTGTGTCTGGAGAGTTGACTTTGAGAATTTGAAAATTGGTATATTTTGAGCAAGGGGATGAAAAGTGTCAAGTAAGGAAGGGTTTATCAAGCAGTCTGAGAAGTATCATCAACTGGTGGAGCCTCAGCTGAATTTCTAGATACTTCATTTTTCAATTTTATTTTACTTTGTAATAAGACTAATATTTATAACCTTTTTTAATTATAGGTTAAATTTTCTGGAGATGACATAGTGATCTCTTCCCTTCATATGCACCTTCCTTTTCCCCCTTTCACTCCTCCCCCACCCAATTTAAAATCAATGCTACTTATTCTGTTATGCCAAAGAAACAGAAATATAATGGCATATTAGTGTCATAAGTATGCACCACATTGGTGATAATCAAGCCTTTAAGATCTTAGAAATGACATTGTCTTGGGTTTAAACAAATAGGTTCTATAAAAGTTTAGTTTTGGTTACTGAGTCTAGATGTCGGTTTGATTAACTGAATGTTGCTCAGAGCTCTAAGCATCTCCCATCCTCCCGTCTACCTTCAGCAAAACAAAACCCGTCAGGAACCATTCAACACGCTTGTGTTTTTACACATGCTGTGAGCATTTCGGTTCATTCCACCGACACTGCTTTAGGAAGTCCTGTGACCTCTCCTGTAATAAAGGCATTCACTCTTGGTCCTCTCCCAGTAGGAAAGGTACTCTTCTTTAAAGGTAGCATCTTTGGCTAAGTAGTCATTCATGGTAAAAGTTCAAGTGACCTGGAAGATTTAAGACAGAAAACATAGGAAATTGGCCTAAGAAATCTGCAGATGATGCGTTGTCTACATTGCAATGTTTTCATCTTCCACCTTTTTGAAACCGATAATTCATGTATCTAACAATTTCATTCAAATTTGAATGAACTGGAAAAGATGAAATTGTGATGCACATTATTGAGGTGATCAAGGAACGTGTGGACATGGCATTGTAGGGCATGGTTTAGTGGGCATGGTGGTGTTGGGTTGATGGTTGGACCTGATGATCTTACTGGTCTTTTCCAACCTTAGTGATTCTCTGATTCTGTGATTATTAATGTGTGAAATAACCTAGCCAGCAATTTTTCCTAAAAGGTTCTTGGTGTTAAAAATAGCATGCCTTATTTTCAAGGCTTTGGTTAGAGACATTAATGCTTCTTGAACCTGTTCGTGAGGCTATAGTAAGTTATGCAGTAAGATATTTTAGATGTTCTAGGTGGAGGAGCAGAGGCAGAAGACACTCCACCAAAATACCCCTTTTGAATCACTAGGCAGCTTTCTGACTCCCTCATACAACAAAGTGGAAATAAGAGTTTCCAATAGCTGTGACTGTAATGGTTTGTTCATTTTGATTTCTGCATTAGTCTTCATCATCTGGCTTAATAAATCTCTTTTTATGAAAAGGACTCTCCTTCATTTAGGGTCCTGCAGAAACAGTCTGTGGGCTTGCAGCTTTTCTTACCAAAGGCAAGAAATTGAGGCAAGTCACTGTTCCCCAGATGATATCCATGTGAGCTCCTCCCTAGCATACTTCAGTCCAGTACAAGCTCAGGTGAAGCTGTCACTCCTATGCTCACAGTAAGTCTAACTTCAGCTCATGCGAGCAGCACAGAATGCTTCCCTGATGCTCTACCATGGCTTTCCACTCTCTATCCTCTTATTCATCTCACCTGTACTGCTGCACTTTAGCATTAAGGTGCCTTAATTCCTTCACTGATAATGGACAGTTGCTTTCCTAGAGACAGTGAACACTAATAAAATGGACACTTATGTTCTAATATGGGAGCAATTGTATACATAGCTGTGACAGCCTCTGTTTGCCTGTCATGCCTGATCACGCAGTGCATGGCTAAAGCATGTGGAAGGCAATAGCACTTCACCTGTGACTAATAACTACTAGAGGCCATAGTGCTATCATGGGCATCCTTGTCTGTTTGTGGGTTTTAACATAGATCACTCAATGGAAAGGCAAGTGCACTGACCCAAGCTAGCTGTCTTTTTCCTGCAGTCAAAAAAATGTGTGTGTGCATCTATCTCAAGAGGAAAAGAAGGAGTAAAGGCTGGCAGCTGAAGTTGGTGCAAACATACAAAAGTGAAGGGTCTACCCCTCTGCTTTTAACTTCAGAGCTCATTTTTTGTTGTCTTTTACCTGATCCTTTAGAAAACTGGACAGCGAAGTCAGTTTGCAAGCCAGGTAACAAAGGATTTTATGTAAATTAAGTAGGTTAATTTTCAGAGCACTTTCCATCTCAAAAGGCTATTTAAAGCATGAAGAATTCAGTCTCCCACAATGCCTTGAAGGGAGTCTTATTTTTGTTATGTAGGCTTATAAATCAGTATAGCCATAAACAAGAAATTATATGTCAGGAATTATCCCTGACCTAGAAACCTGATCCCTTCACCTTAAATCCCTTATTTACCCCATAGACCACACCTGTTTCTCTTTGACTTCCAATAAACACACAAGAATAACAATGTATTCACTACAGCTGCACAGCATTTATCACTGCTGATATTTCCATTACATGGGAGTACACGACTTTTCACTTTACATTTAATTAAATGTTTTTATTATTTTATTATGAGATAATTAATCTGTCAGAAAACAACTAGAGATTGTATATGAAATCTTGGAGATATACCAGCTTTTCTCAAGCACTATTTATATTATATTTATTGCCTTTAATTTTTTAAGTAGTAACTATCTTCTCTAACAGTGAATTCATTTGGGACAGAGTGTGTTATCAGACACACTATGAGCTTTTTTCACCTACTGTTCTCCGTCTTCATTTCTTTGTCACAATGACAATGAGCAGTTTGCCTGTTTAAGCAGCTAGATTAATTATTTTCAGCTGCACATGTGATTGGTTTAATTCTTCCCAAATGGCCCAAAATTCACCAGAAATGTGGTGCTATCTCCCCTATTTGTTTAATTGTGCTTCAGAAGTGCTACTTTACTTTTAATTTTTATATCTGGAGACCAAGTCATTCTCTTCTCAGCAACTGTGTGAAGGTAAGTACTGGCTTTTGTTATCTAGAACCTGAACTAATGAGAAAGTAAATGAGATATTTAATTTCCTGGGTTGCAGATCCTTCATCTCCTTCAGACACAGAATTTACTACTAGTCTGCTTTAAGACAATGACCCAAATCAGCCAGTAAAATGAAATTTTGTGTTAGATTGGGCCAAATTTATCCCTGAAGTAATCCAGGAGAAAAGGTTGCGTTATACCTGAGCTGACCTTATTACTCTGTCATTAATCTGCTTTGTTACGCTTGAAGAATCATGGGGGTCTCAGAACTGCTGGTAATCTCCTCTGCCATATGTGGGGTAATATCTGAACACAGCAGGATAAATTAAGAATAGTCCCATCCTTGCTTTATTACTTGTAAATCAGCCCATTAATATTATCTGAAGGCAGTTTGTTAGGATTAACATAGCTGATATTTGAATTGCCACAGTGATTAGTTCTTAAAAATTCTTTACTAACACGAATTTTGAAACTTAGAAATGAATTGGTACCGAAAGTTAAAAACCACTTCAAATGCAGCAAAAGGAAGAATAGAGTTATCCTATCAATAGGAAGAAAGAACTTGAATCAAGGATACGTAAAATGTCTTTTGCTGTTGTTTATTTGAATCCCGAAAGAAAAAATATTGGTTTGGGAGCTACAGTACTTCTTGGTGGGGCAGCAGAGCTCATAAATCACAGCTCAATTTGAGTTAGTATAGTAAATTAATATTATGGAAGGCTTTCCTTTTTGTTGGTGGGGTTTTTTGGGGGTTTTTTTGTAAACATGTCTTTTGTCTGATTTACAAAGAAAACATTTTACAGTACTCCCCACCACACTCTGATCTGGCTTGTCCTCTGCACTCTCATTTTCTACCGTGGTGTTTCAGTCAGCTGTATTTGAGAGATTATTAAATTTTTCTGATTGTTACAGCTTCCTTTTTAGAAAGAAATTCTCTGACTGTCATAAAAGGTCATGAGCAAAGATGACCCAGGATGAGCCGTGACTGCCCATAGGCACAGACAGATTAGTCAAAAATGCCTCCTCTGTAAAAGGTGGCACCTTCTTTCTCTTGTAAAGATATGCCAAGAAGCAATATATAAACAATATGTAACATGATGAAAACTAAACAGAAAATCCTATCTGTTACATGATTAGAGCGACTTCATAGCATTAACATTTTTATTTGCCAAGGTCCTGCCAAAATTCTTGGTTTTGTTGAGCATTGCATATAAAAGTTTCTGAAACTTTTTCACTGTGATTGATTTTGTTACGTTAATAAAAAACAGTGCTTTGGCATCGTACAGGTTGACGGTTTTCTTTGCCTTTTTAGTTTTGTAGTTGTTTACAGGAATGTGGTAGAGACTTGATAGTGATCAGTACATTGTGGCAGCCCAGTATTGAGAAGGGAGGAGAGGACACAAACTGCCTCATCTCAGTAAGCAAGTTGCAGGGGATACTGCAAGGGAGAGCATCCTGCTGGGAGCCCACACCTCCCTCTCTGCACATACACCCTTTGCAAGGAGGGCATTGAGTCATTCTGCTGTGCTCAGCCTCGCTGGTCAAGAGTTTCATGTTCTGCGTACTTTGACCTGAAAACCTCTAGGAAGCCTCAGCCACAGTGTGAGGAGACCATTAAGACAGCTGCTCTTATAGAATACACATAATTACCCACAACTATTCAGTCCTGTCTTGAAGCCCATGTGGACAGTATGGGCATAGGTTGGAAGGTGTCTCTATTTTAATAAGCCTTTAGTTTAAATGTAGAAGATGTTTTTAAGCAGTTCGTAACAATCAGTTGGTTTCTACAATAAAGTGTCTCAGATTTTTTTTCCACCTGCAGTGATTTTCTTAGCATTCTGACAGGCTAGAAAAAGTGTGAAAGTGAAAAATGGCACAAAAATGGGTGAGCTTTTTTGCAGGGGGTCTTGTCTAGTAGAACAAGTCCTGCATCCCATAGCAAGCTTGGCAGCCATCAACAGGTAGGAGGGCATCTTGGTATTAACTCCTGCAGCGCTGCACAATGAAAACGGAAGCCGTGAGAAACTTTGTTTCAAAAGACAGCAAGACTGTACCTTCAGATTTTATTTTGTTTACTTTTTGTCTTAAAAATAGCAGTCTTCCAGTTGGATAGCTACCAATGTCATGGTACTTACAATCAGATGTTATCTGGACATTTGTTTTATGTTCTTTCTAAAGGAGGCAGTTTGAGCAGGATGTAATAGCATACCCTATCCTGGGGTGATTTGGGGGTATTCATATAGGAATAAATGCTCAAATAACTAATTATCTTTTGTACCAGTGTATGAAGAATTTAGTCGCTGGTAATCTCTGAAAGTACTAATCCAGCCTGATCCAGTTTAGCCTGTAATATCTGAAAGCAGCACAGAAAATACAGCAAGTCACACTACAGGAGCTTTGTATTCACATTGATGTAAGGTAAGATTTATTTTAATGTACTCATGGATTCTTAGAACCAGGCATTTACTATCATATTATCCTACAACATGTCAGAGAAGTAATGCTTCCAAGAGAAAGATGGCAGATTGTTAACTACTGATGATGGTAATTTGGGGATGTAGCATTTTTATGGATAGAATTACAAAAGGACAGCCTTAACTGCCTATGGCAAAGAACACTGTTAAAGAACACTGTTAGGTATTGACAGCATAGTAAGTTAAACTGAAATTCTTGTGCTCTTACTAGAAACAGGAACATTATGTTTAAACTCACCTATTAGCAAGACTGCTGTTGCGAGTAGGCTCTGGCTAGAGGGTTACATCCATTGTTGTTCAGGACAACAAATTAAAAGTACACCAAAAATGATGATTCAACTATTAAATGTTAAATAGAAAGTGTTCTTCTCTTTCATTTACCCTACAGAGGGAACTGCAGATTGTTTTTTAGTAGGAAAGGCTAGTTTACTCAGCTGAAGGGAAGGCTAAGGGCAACCTAATAGCAGCCAAACCCTACTTGAAGAGGAGTTACAAAGACAACTGAGCCAGGCTTTTCATCGTAGTGGCAAGTGGTATAACAAGGGGCAGTGGCCACAAGTTGCAGCTTGGGAGGGTTTAGAACATTAAGAAAAACATCTTCATTAGGAGGATAGAGCAGCACTGGAGCAGGCTGCGCAGTGGCACCATGGGGTCTGCGTCTCTGGAGGTTTTCAAGAGGTGATTACACAAAGCCAGAGCTGACCTGATCCAGTGTCACTGTGAATTCTTAAAAGGGTTATACTGCAATTAAAATTGAATGAAAACAGAATTTAAAAGTAAACCTGAGCACACAAGAGTCTTTTAGCACTAGGTATTATAATGAGCTACTTTGGGTGTGGAAATGTGACAGTCAAAAAAAATATTGGACACCTACAAATGGTAGTTGGAAACTGATAATGGACCACTGTTAAGTCATGTATCTAGGCACGTGTTTTCCCAGGCAGCTGAGTATCCTGGCCTCCATCTTATTTTTTTTTTATTCTATTTTATTCCTTTTACATAAATCTTCGCAAAAAAAAAAAAAAAAAAGTCGAGATAACTCTTTTGTACTAAAAAAACAAGAGACAAATTATTTCAGCTGCTGTAAACCAGCACTTTTCAATGGTGGTGTGAAAATATTTCAGCCACACATGCCAGTTTTTAAAGTGGGACCAATGTCACTGCCAAGATATCGGCAAAAATCGATGGTTTGAGATGGACTGTCTCCTGACAGAGGTACAGACATGGCAGCTTGGAGCAATATGAAGATAATTTGTTTAAAAAAATCCAGACAGGAGGTTGCATAAGAAGTGTAATTTCTTGAATAGATTTCATTCTTTTATAAAAAACATTTAATATTTTTGTAATACTTCTATAACAGAGATTGGGACTCTGTTCCTTTTCCTGTTCAGTTGATGATGGTAGCATCTGCTCTTGCCTGTAGTAACCATTTTTTGAGACTGTCTTGGTGTGTTTTCATACTGCAAGTCAAAGTGTCTACAAACCTTAAAACAGTTATAGGTATTAATCCTGAGGTGCAGGAATTGCTCTCAGAATTGTCACTCCCTGTGACATTTGCCAGACTTATGTGTGCAATTAACAAGTTTTGCATTGTTAGATGAATCCACAGAGCTGAGATTTAGAGCCAAGATTTGCAGGCCCACCATTTTATTCTTTATGTGTTGAATTCTATGTTGTGGTATTCACATTTGATGATAACAAGCCCTTGATATATGAGGTACATTTTACTCTACACACCGCTGTCATTTATGCACACAAAATAATGTTAAATAGTCTCAAATAAACCAGTTGAAGTTAATAAAAGAAAGCAAAACACAAGAAAACTTCTGAATAATCTGAAGTCAAGGGATTCTCAGGGTAATTTTTTTTTTCCATCCTTGGTTTTCACCTGGCTTTGCCTCATTGAGCCTAATAAGCAGAATCTGTCTTACTGCCCTCTTCAGAATATAACAATGTATTTTTTGAGTTCATTTATGTGCTAGCCCCCCTAGCTCAGAGCAGATCCTTCTTAGGCCAGGTTGCTCAGTGCTGTGCCCACTCTAGTTCTGCCTGTCTCCAGGGATAGAGATTCTTTAGGCAGCTCCTTCCACTGTTCAACAGCTGTCATGGTGAAGATTTTTTTCCCTAATACCTAATGAGAATTCCCCCTGTTATTAGTTGTGTCCATTGCTGCTTGTTCTATCATCAGGCACCTCTGAGAAGAGTCTGGCTCCATCTTTTCTGCACCCTCCCCTTGGTAGCTGCAGGTAATGGTAGGGTCCTCCTAAAGCCTTCTCAGGGCTGAACAAATCCGCTTCTCTCAGCCTCTCCTCCTTTATCACATGTTCCAGCCCCTCACCATCTTAGTGGCCCTCCAATGGACTCACACCAGTATGTCAATCTCTCCTTTACTGGGCAGACCCCCTCTGGACACCGTTCTCCAGATGTGGTTTCACAAGTGCCACAGAGAGGGGAATAATCACTTCCTCACTGGCAGGGCACACTGGTAGGCAACAGTCAGCCCCAGCTAATACGTACAAAATCATGGTTGCGGATAATATAGGTTACTTTTTGAGCTGAACAAGAAGCCTTTTGTAGAAGTTAAAAATAAATACATTTGGAATCCACATGACAAAGTACTTTTTCATTCTGCAAGTAATATAAATTTGCAAAGGTTTTCAGGACAATGTTTCTGAGGGGAGGGACACAAAGGTTGTTCAGGAAACAACCAATGTCTTGCTGAAATTTGGAGGTAAGATATCTTTTCCCATTTCCTTTGCATAAGAATAGGCAGAGGATCAGTGCCAGTGCCCTAAATGAAATCCTGTCTGAAGCTTGATGTGTACAAAAATGCCTGTATTGGAGATGGTAAGAAGAAAAAAAATCCAAAAACTGTTTTCCTAATTGTGGTTTGGTTCCATGAAACAGGCTTATCACTTGCAAAGTGGTAAGCCTTGTAAATGGTGCTGCATTCCTTTCCTGACCAAATAACAAATATATGGGTAAAGAATCTTACCGCTTTTTACCTGCTCCACCCTTATCCCTATTGAACTCTGCATCTGGAACTTGGCAGACAAATGTTGATTATTCTGCTCGCCCTCTTATACCACCATTTAAGTCACTGATGTCTTGCACCAGAAGCTTTTATACAAGTTGTTCATATGAACACAAGAGCAATTAAATGTAGGGTACCTTGCCTGACGTCCAGCTGCCACTCCAGCTGAGCATGTGTCAGCTCTATGTTCTGGTCATATCTGCTAGTCCTATGTGGATGACTTACATAGCAATTCTAGGTTGAAAGTATATTTGTCTTCAACTCTCAAAATGTTAACTTAGAGAGCGTTCAAACTGGAAGTATTTGCTAATGCGTAGCCGTTGCAGCATGTCCAGTCTAAAATGCAAGGCAAGAAGAAAAATAAACAAAAAAAAATTAAAGAGCCACTACTGTATAAATCATTGTATAAAAATAAGGTCAATCATTTGAGTAAGTGAATTGCCTAATACAAATATCAAGGACTGTAAAAAGAAAAGTAAGCCAATTAAAGCTTTCTGATATTTGCTTTATTCCCAATGCAATAAAGGGCACTATCTTCTGTGTACAATAGAACACATATCTATGTTCTTATGCCTTCTCAAGAAAAATATTTCTATGATATTTATATATCAACTTGCAATATAGTATGTATTTTATGTTTTCCTGTTAGAAGGAGCCCAAAGTGCTTAAAACAAGCTTGCATCTCTGGCTTATGAGTTGACCTAAGTCTAGGATGAATTTTTATATGATTACATGCCAAAGTTTTAATCTCAAGGCCCACCAATCTCCCACTGAAACAACTACTGAAAATGTGATAAAAAACCCAGGATAATTATGACTATTTTGGTTTGGGACTGAATATTTCCTGATAAGGTGAAAATATATATTCTCTTTCCATCTCTTCTTTTGTCCATACACAAAGATTCTTTTAATGAACAATTTTCTTTCTGCAGTAGAATAGTGTGGATAAAGTTAAGATGCGGGTCCAGGAGGTGTCTTTAGCTGTCAAGTAGCAAGATTGGAGTATTGATGATTGAAAAGCCTCTTCTCAATACAGAATTTTTTGATTTTGGTACTATTTTTTTTTAATAGGACCCTGGGTTTGTGTACTGGATATTTGGATGGAATTTTTTGTTGCTTTCATTTAGAGGAAAGAGATTATAAAATGTTCCAACAGTTTGTAGAAAGAAAAGAATCTGTATTCCTCCGAGTTGCATACTTCCTGTTTTCAAAAAGCTAGTAGGATTTTAACTGTCTAATGGCTTTAAAAATGGATACCTCTCAGATAAAGACAAGTTCTTCTTATTTCCATAAAGAGTATGCAAATAAAGGGGCAAATGAGAGTGTTTTTATATAACATACAGGTACTTCAGTTTTGGAGTCTCTGACAAGGTTGGTAACATCATTTGTTGTGTGCTGCCGTGTGCTTTCTAGTGGATTGGAACCATTTTAGTAATTAGAACACGATTTATTCTGTAACAAATGTCTGAAATCCATTTTCAATGTCCCTTAGGGAACTTATTTCTGAATTATCAAAGCTACAAAATTATTTTCATTATTGACCCATTAATTACATTGCAAATTTCTGCATTACTCCATCGTCTTTATAAAGATTATAGTAAATGTGATTCTTGGTTAAACTTGTTTGCATATGTTCTGGGATCACACCAAAACATTGATCTTTGTCAATATTCATCAGTGCTATTCAGCTGAGAAGCCTAATGTTCCACCATCTTCTTTTAGCAGGATTTTTTTGGTATAATTTGGAATTCCAGGAAGAAAAAACTTCCATATAGGAGAAGGAACTCTTGAAAAGTCTGGAAAATGCTGTAAGTAACAGCACATATAAGTATACATTTATAACAAGATTATAATGATAGCAGTCCATCTAGTGACCTTAAACATCTGTGAACTGTGTTTTCACTGGGGTTTATCGGAAGGGGAAAACTGACATTTCTTAGGTGATTTATGAGACTTTTCACACAATTCAGTGAAGCTGATCATTTGTGGCATTTCTTTCACCTACAGACTTGTTGATGGTTATACTTATAAAACTTATAAAAGTTGTATTGATTTGTTGTATATCTGAAAAAAAAGGATTTACAGTTAATTGCAAAAAGCAACATAGGGCTGACAAATCAGCTTTAAGACGCTGATCTGGGCTAAGATAAAAAGTGCAGTTTCTTATTTGGACTTTCTATGAAAAGGCTCAGTGCTTAGTTAAATTAGACGACTAAAGGAAAATGAACGGAGTTATTTTGTGTTGTGTTTTACAGTTGGTAATCTTTGGAGTTTGGGAGAAGGCACTTTTTTAATATTTATTAAAATGTGATAGTTACATTTTACAGAACAAATCTAAAAATAACTAACAACTTGAAGTGTGTGTGATCGTTTCTTTGTAAATTATAATTAATACATAATATATGCCCATAAAAAATTTTGCATACAGTTCATGCAAAGATTTCAAACTGCTTTACATAGGCATATAAATACTGCTACAATGGGGAAACTGAAAAAAAGGTGTCTGAAGGCCAGTTCCAAAGATATGATGTAGTTCCTACTCTTTCAAACCTCTCAGTTCTTAAACTAGAAATGAAATACAGGTCTCCTAAAGCTCTTTTCTGGTCTTCTACCATAAGAATATATTGTCTCCCTTGAGATATAAAGCCACAGAGGACATGAATTATTACACTGAAGAGTTTGTGAGTTGAAAAGAAATTTATTAGTCTTTCAAAGAACTCACATCATTTTTCAGGAGAGAGATAGATAAACAAATTCATTTCATGACCACAGACCAGACCTCATTTTGAATATTTAATTTAGACTAAAAAGAAGACCTCCTATTATGTACCAAGTTTATTCATTTTAGAAAGTAAATGTCATCTATGCCCTAACCCACTAAGAAGATATGAGCTCTTTTCATGCAAGATACATCCCTTCTATAAAAAATGAAGTACTAGTTAGTGTTAACCCAGTCCCTGTCCTCTGCAAAGCTGAGTTAAAAACACAGTTTTGCAGTATGTCTTAAATGTCAATAGATTGAGTGGGCTGTTTTTTCTATGTTTCAGGTTATTGAACACAATGTGAAATGCTAATATAGTGGGTTTATTTTTAATGGGCAAAATATACATTCAAAAGAAAAATAAAACTACAGAAATACAGGTACACACATCGAACAGTAAAATTGATCCAATTTGCTAAATGTGTGTATATTTCGGAGCTCAGACCTTGAAGATTTTGAACACCCTGTATTTCCTTACCACAGTGGGAGGCTAGGGAACCCATCATCTTGCAAGATGCAGGATTAGATATTGCAATAATCTCCCACCCCCTCAATATTTACATCCTAATATTTCATCATCCTCCCATGTCCATAGCCTTCTCTAGTATACAGGGAGACAGATGGCTCATAAGATTACAAGCTATGGAGATTTGGTGCTACAGACAGGTCTCCCAGTATTCTAAGAAAATTAACAATTTATTTAAACAGCTCTGTCAGATGCAATCCTCTTTCCCTTATTTTGGCTCCTGCTGGCTCTGTCTCCTGTAGGATTGCCTGCACATAGATTCACTGGTTACAGATTAATGATGAAGGAAAGAAAAGAAACATAGTCATGAGCTATATGACCTGTAGGTGCACTGGACAAGCATGTGAGCATAACTGGAATAACAGACAAAAAAAAATCCCACTTCTTATTCTTGTACCATCTTTATGAAAGAACTCTCTCTTTTGGGGTAGCTGAAACAGATTCTTGCCTCTTGAGCCGCTCTAAAATAAGTCAAAGGATTATCTGTATCCCAGTGGTCCCAAGGAACATCAGACCAAAAAAGTAGGGCACCAGTCTGACTCTGCACCCCACAAAACTGTATCTGCTGCTGCTGCCCGCTGATCTGTCCTGCATGGCCAACAGAGCTGCTCACTGACTGGTGGAAAGTGAGTACCCAGGAGCAGGCACATGATCAGCAGATGGTTGTTTTGTATAGAAAAATCTTACGCTTCACTGATTATTGCAGCACTGTGCAGTTTTCTGAGCTGGCCAGTGAAAACAGGTAGCCAAATTAAGGGACTGGTTGTTGCAGAAACTGTAGCTCTGTAGTGATGGGGGGCCACTTACAGGATGGAGTGATGAGCCACATGGCTCAGTGTTCACAGGTGGGGAACACATTCTCCCTTCCCACTTCCTTGTCACTGCTGTGCTGCAGAGCTCTTACTCCGGACACTTTGTCAAGGGGAAGGATGATCATTTGCTGCCTTGTTGTTTAAATCTAATGCCAGAGGTAAATAAGCACGCGTGGCAGCCAAAGCTCTTAAATTCAGTATATGACGGTTCATTCAGCTGGAAGGCAGTCGCTTAACTGCAGAGTCTGCCTCCCACCTGGAGGCATGCTGATAAAGCAGAGTTGTACCCAAGGGTCTCACTCAAGTAAAAGCCTCATGGTTCACACTGCAGCATTGGGCTTTGGCTTGAGGAAGAGCAGCAAAGTAACCAGGCAGAGACACGCTCGCTTCCTGAAGGCTTCTGTTTTTCTGCATTTCTACAGAATGCAGGTTGGTGGTTCGGCAACAAGGACGCAGCAACACGCGGCAAATGAGAGGCTGCAGCCAGTCCCTCTCCAAGACCTGAGCGAAGGGGAGCAGGTGTCTTATAAGAGCATGCAATAAAATCAGCTCTGTAGAAAAATAGAAACTGGGATATGTGCTTTTCCAGATTTGCTTATAGTGGAATTTCTCTTTGAAAACAGTGCCATTCCTCTTTTACTTAGCAAAATAAGTATAGTTCCAGTAACCTTCATCTGTCGTGTATTTTAACATAGCTTTTCTGAGTGTGAGTGACTATAATTGTACATGCAACACAATTTGTCAACAGTGTATTGTATTTGCTTATCACTGTAAATACTACACCTAAGACACTTGGACTGCATTTGCCTTTTTCACAAATTAATTACAAGGGGTGTATAACTATCACTTTTTTTCATTATCACCTATAATTTCCTCCATGATATTTGGAGTATCTCCTGTATTTACAGTTCATCCCTCTTTGGTGCCATCATTAAATTTCATTAACATACTTCTGTCTTTTCTATGACAACCATTACTGGAAACACGAAACAGCATCTGTTCCCACACTGGTCCTTGGGGAAACTCAGCTCCTAGGGAGTCTCCAGTCCAGCAGTTCTGTTTTCTGCATAACACAAAGGTGTCTCTCTCCACCAGTCCCATCCCCATTTGTACACTTCTCCTGAGCTGAACTAATGATTTCTTATGTGGCACCACCCTCAAATGCCTTAATCAGAAGTATCTAATCTTTTCTAATTCCTTTGCCAAGCAAATCAGTTCTGCCAGGTAGTTTGATGGCTTGATCTGGCATAAGAGTTCTGTACAAAATCAATGCAGCTTTTTATCCCATTTCCTATTTTTTTCTGTGTTTTCGTACTTGTATGCATTTACATAAGCCTAGTCCATGTTTCATCCTTTTTCTCAAATGCTTAGCGATACTACCTTTACTTTCCTTGTTCTATTTGTATATGGTTGAAAATCCTTCGGCAATCTTCTTAACTTCCTTTGCAAAACTAGCTAAACTTCAATTTTCTAAATTCTCTGTTTGCTCCTATATTTCCCAGCCTTTAAGAAGTACGTTTTTCCTGCTGATTAGTGTTTTTTTCTAATTCTTGTAGTTCTTTTTAGTTTTATTCTTAGTTCTTCTCCCTTCTAATGTCTTCTCAGGAACAGTTTTTCATCCAAGGAGGTCTGGAGCATTTTCTTACCAGGTTTTTTTCTTCAGTTGGGAAACAGGGTCCAAATAGTCTTCTCAACATTGACAGGAATCAATTTAAGATTCTGCTTAGGGCCATCTCCATCCTCCCTCTTCTTTCCTACTATGGTTATAGACATACATTGTTCCATGGAAAACAGATACATCTTTACTCTCTAATTGGCACTACAGAAGGCAAAGGCAGTTTTCTGCAAATGTATACACATATCCTTTCTCATGTGGTTTTCCACATGCAGTTTGGAAAAACTCATTCAAAGAAAACTGAACTTCACACAACTTTTCTTTGTTTTAATTCATGATATACTGAGAGTTTTTCTATTTCTGCCTGTAGTAGAAAACTACCATGTTCTTATGCTACAGATATTAGTAGCTGCCATAATAAAAGTTATTTAGGATGAAGTAAAAGACAATTGTCAGCAATTCTATTAATCCAAGATCCACAGACATAAATTATTCTATATTATTGCTTTCTCAGTAATTGCCCCAATATACAGCTATACTAAGCAAGTAATTTATCATGGTATTTCAGTTCTTAGCTGCCTTATATGATGTTCAGTCCTTTGTACTTTTACAAAGGAAGTTTAACTGGAGTTGTCCACAAACTCACACTTGTCCGCCCACTTTCCTAACCAGTGAATTACTATATTAGCTTCAAGGCTATAGAGAGTCAGATACAGAGTCTCATTTTAGGCCCCCACAAAAAATATCCCAACAGTATGAGTCAATGCACTATTTTAATTTAAAAAAAAAAAAAGTAAAAAAGTAAAAATCATTCCAGTGCAGCAACATGTCCTAAACCAAACTGTTCCAAACCAAGTAGCAATTCAGCCCCAGAAGACCAAGTGTGAGACAACATCGAGCTATTTCTTGAACCTTTTCTGACAAAGACAAGAGGTTGTGGGAAATCTTTGGCTATAGTACCAACAAATCTTGCATCAAAGCATAAGCTTTCCGGACTTAATTTTCATTTAACAGTGGTATCTTCTTTCCATGAGAGAGCATTAATGTGCGTATGTGTCTCACACTCTTTTAAATATCTCTTTGAAATAAGTGGCATTGAAAGGTCTTTGTAAAAGCAATAATTTTGCCTTTGTCATTTCTCTCTACCCCAAAGCCTAGAAAAACCAAACGTTTCATGACTCTCTATTAGACTGTATAAAGAAGTTCTCATTTTAATTTATAACATGTCCTGTTTTCCCTTAGTTTCTCAGACAGCCCTGGTTTTAATTTGGCAGCTCTCAGTGGTCTCTGCAATATGATTCAGCTGTTCACTGTAACAGCCACCTTCCCATATGAAAACATTTACAAATACAAAAGGTCTTGGATGTTATTTCTTAAAGAAAAACAGTGAAAAAACCATAAATCAAGACAAAAAAAGTAAAAATACAGTTACTGTCACAGAATATCCCCCTTTTCTCTCCCCCATCTATGTCTAAGAAGGACAATACAGGTAACTCAGTGCAATAACTGGTCACATCAGAGTAAAATCTGTTGAAAAGGCAAGTACTCATTTATCTGTCTTCCAAAGGCTATCACCTTGTAAGGGAGGAGGGATCAACAGCTATCAATGCTCAGGTGTAACAATAACTTCTTCAACAAAAGATCACTGAATATCCAAAGATGATATGATATGAGCAGATCTTGCACATTTCCTGCAGAACTATGTTTTGGTTGTAGGAAAATTTCCAAAATAAAATTGATAATTTGTTTGATAGTATAGTAAGAAAATGACCCACTGAAGGGGACAAGGGAACTCCCTTTCCCCAATGTTTTTTTGTTTTCTAGGCTATCGTTTGTTAAAAGCTGTCTGGTGCTTTAGGCTCCAAAACTTTAGGGCAAGAACAATGGAGAGAAGATTGAATTATTCTGTGTTCAGAAAAAGGCAAAAAGCACATGGGGTGGATATGCCTTTCTGTTAATCCAAGCCTGTCTGTCTCTCTGTTCTGCTGTCTTTGCCTTCCTTCGTATATTGATAGTAGCAGCTAAATATGAGTGATTAGCATTCTAATCTCTGAAGCACCTGAATAGAGCTAAAGATTTTCTAGCCTACCTACAGGATTAGCAGGCCTAGTGCTGAAGTTAATGGAATTGGGTGTTAAAATCACAGAGGGAGTTTTGAAAATCACAAAAAGGGTGATCAGCACCCACCCAAGGCTGCTTTTAGCTTAGGGAAAAGTGTTCCTTAGAGGACAAGTCAGCAAGTGTAGTCCTGAAAATCCTGCAGCCAAGTCATATGCTGGATATCACTTAGTAGTGGCCTGCTTGGGACAGTTTAGTTTTAATTCTTATTACAAATGTCACTCATAAACCTTAATTTATGAAGTTTAACACATTATTCTGAGGGCAAAAAATCAAAGCATATCTATCTTTCTTTTATACACAGCAAGAATGTACAGATTTGAGTTGGCTAATTACACCAACATTTTTTAGTAAATGTATAGCAAGTGGTTGATAAGAATGAAATATGAAAAGCACAGATGTTTTGGTTCAAGCTTGTGGGTAGTAAAGAGAAAAAGTGAAGTTGCGAGCATAATTCTGCTATAGAGAGATGCAATTCCACTGAGATTGTTAATGACTGCAATGCTGAGAGAAATCTAATTGGTGAACTAGAATAGAAGGTCAGACGAGGTCAAATCAGTAGGAATTCCTGAATGCACAGGCAACCAGAGAAAATGTGATTCCTCTCTTTGCCATGCAATGTGAAGGAATTGAATGAGGAGTAATTTTGAACTCCCTTTATGGTATGTCATGTTGTGTTGTATGCCTAGCAAGGCCAGTGCATATTCTGCATGATCGTTACACAAACGGTGAGTTGTGGAAGAAGGAAAACAATTTAATAGCACATAAATGTGAGAAGATATCCAGTAGCCCTTCAAGGGAAATCACCATAACATTAATCTGAAATTTACTTGGAGATGCCATAACTCTGTGGCATTCCATGAGAAAAAGACTTAACTTTTTTCACTTTGGAGCAAGCTTTGTAATATCAAAATTTTATATTCCTGTAATATTCACCCATAAAACATAAACAGTGTATAAAAATACAAAAAGATAATAGGCACACTTGTCACTCAGTATGTCTGGGGACAATCAGCTGGGATGCTCAGAATCTGTTCACATATATTTTGCCTTTCCTGAAGTCTAAAATTTGGGAGCCTAATTTTAAATTATAAGTCCTCCAGAAACGCAGATCTAAAGCAGCACTGCTTCCAGCAAGTCTGGGCCTCCTGCACTATTACTTAGTTAGGTCTTCCACTTCCAAATGAATGTCAGCTTCACCACCCACTTTTGATCAAAGAACTTTAGCATCCTCACTGGGTGGTAAATGAGGGGATAAATATAAGTAGTATGTCAATCAGGAATTTAGTTATTTATGGGGAGAGTTAGAGGAGTATTGGGCAGAGGTTTCCTGTTAAGAACTAGGATATACTGTTCTGAGCTAGGGCTAAGGTTGAAGTACAAGAGATGTTCAGGTTCCCCCAAGACTCTGGCTATCACCAAGTAGTCGTTGATCAACAATGTGGCAAGAAGGAGGAGCAGCAGGTATTGCACACTTCAAACTCCTCCTGTAGGACTCAATAATTGAGAATTTCCTGCGGGACCACAGTGGTAGCAATTTTAGTGTATATGACCACGCCTTATGTGAAAATATTAAATGCACTGCTGAAATCTTGCACGTGCAAATGATTGGAATCAGTCATGCTGATAAGAACCTGTGGACTCCCTGTCCTTTCCCTCTCTTCCCAGTCTGATCTCAGTGTAAGAAGCGGGTCAGGATTGTAAACGATTGTGTTTGTCACATGAAGGCATATGAACTTGTTGACTCTAATGGCAACTGCAACAAATTGTATTAACTTATTTATGGAAGTTGGTTTCTGTATATACCCATTCCTACATTTTAGTTATTTCACTTGTGCTTCTAAACTTTCACCCTAAAAATCAGAATTCTATTAATGAGAAAAAGATGCTGGGAATTGTGGTGGTTTAAGTCAGCGTTAGTATGCTAGAGATGTTGTATGGCAGAAAGTGTATAAAAGATTTTAAAGAAAGAAGTGACAGAGCTTAATATTAAATAATTAACCTTCTTCCCTTGGAACCACAGAGAACTGACACATTCATTGCGGACATTTTAGTAAGAGCATTAGTGAAACTGAATTCTTATCAAAACAAGTTGCTGTAATCTTACTATTCCTTAAATATACTGTATTTCTCAACTTTGCCATCTCTATACAGAGAAAGACCCTATTTATATTATGACAACAAATGTCTCTGAACACTGTGGCTTTAGGAAGCAGAACTAAAAAAATGTCAAGAATTTCACTACCTACCTACCTACTATCAGTGTTGCTTTGTGCCTGAGCAGTGGGTGTGTGGATCTCTGTGATGTCTTACTCATGATCCCAGAATCTCCTGCGAGCACCGTTCTCACTTCTGGAGCCTCCAGCTGTATTAGTCCTCACCTCGCATCCCACCAGACATTTAACACATACCTGTGTGTTACTCTTTGAGGAGAGAAACATGCAAGAATCCTAATGAACATATTGAGACAAGCATTAAGCAGGGTTGTAGTCACAGATAAATTCATGGCCCCAAGGGCACTGGCCACAGGCGTGGAGGGTCCATGGCTGTGGTGCTAGGGAGACTGCTAGCCGCTTGAGCAGAAGATACTGCGGCAGTGATCAGAGCAAAGGAATAAGAGGATGGAGAGCATATTGCAGTGTAATTATAATAATTTATAACTTGAGGTTGTTCTGCTGTTAAAATCTCAAAAGCAGAATATTTTTACCTTCTTATAAATTATTCACAACCATTTGCTTTGCTTCGTGACAAGTAACTTTGCTTTTCTTCAGACAGGATTTTCAACCTGAAAGAATGAAAGTGTTGACCCAGTTACGCCTAACAAACAAAACGTGAAAAGAACTAAAATTAGAAATTGATAAAATAATCTTAATGTGAGAAAGAAATAATGCTTTTTTTTTTTCCTTCCTGTTCCATCTGTTTTAAAATTGGTGAAGGTATTTTACTTAAAAAAAGAAGAAAAAAAACTTAATGAAACTGCTCAGAGCAGGATGAGGTAACGTATATGGAACATGCTGTGGTTTCGAAAATGCTCTAAAACAGAACTTAGTCCCTAACCAGTTCTGCAAAATGTTCATGATTCCTTGCCAAGCTTTCATGCCCCACATGGATTTCTGACAATGTATTGAGGGCAGTCCATGAGAATTGGGAAAGTATATAGCATGTGATATTTTATGGGGTAAAAATGCCCAAATGGCATCATTTTCCAGCCTCTAGAGTACTAGATCTAGAACTGGATCTACTCACTCCCAGATTAATAAAAATCATCAAAATGAAAAATAAAAAAGGCTTCATGGAAAAACTGTGCACCTTTTAACCTTCTGGTATATTCAGTGCTAATGCGTGGGATGTTATTCATGTATTGATTGCCTATCCCATTGAAAGAGTCTCAATCCGTTAATGTAGGTCAAAAAATTACCTACCTTCTAAGACACAGAGATCAAGACATTAAAACTTATGAGACTTTCTTAAAATTCCTGAAACCATAGTTAAAGCATTTAATGGGTAACATTATTTTTTTAAAAAACTTGCACTTAAAATTCCCACTAGGATCAAGGATTTAGGTTTTATTATCTGAAGTACTTCAGAAACTGGTAGTAAATAACACTTCATTAAATAGATTAAATAAGAAAATGTTTGTTTACAGTATTCTATAAAGAAAAGAATCCCACAATTTTTGTAATGTGAACTGTGTTTGCTCTTCTAAGGAGTTAACAGAAACAGGGTGCCGAGCAGTTTCTTGTCTACTTATTGGAGACAGTCATGATCATATTCAAGATAAGAGAGGGGGGGTTTATATATATATATAAATGACTTGCAGTCCTAGTTTGTAGATTTTAAATTGGCCAGATGCATCTACTTTTCATTTTTCTGCTACCACTGTTCACAGTATTTGAAATCTATTAGTTCATAACTCGGCTCCCAGCATGCTCAAACTGCTATGTAAAGACAACAAAAGATTGAGGTTTTATTCTCCTCTTTGTTAGTTTTTCTCCATTGTTATATTTCCTTTTTGGCTAAATATTTTGCTGAATTTGTCCTATTTATAGTACTTTTCAGTGGTTTGGTAATGTCCAGTTAAAATATCCAGGCAAATCTCTTCTGAATTGGGAGCTCTGGATTATTAGAGATCTTCCTGCTTGCAATTCAAAAGAATACACTGGAAAAACTATGAAGTGATCACTGCTCTGTGTGTTCCCTATTTGCTTTGGATATCAGACCTAAACTTGGCTGTATTCATGGCTACTTTCTCAGGTGTTTAGAAAAGTAGTTGTTGGACAGTAGGGAACCATTTCACTTGCAGCAGTTTATTTAGTATTTATCATTTTAACAGTTCAGGAAAAAGAACATTTTCCAACCTCATTTTTTACAAGAATTTCCATTCAGTACAAGCTATCAACACCTTTATCAAGTCAGAAATATAAAGCTGGCCTCATTCTCTTTACCTCATAATTTATAATGATGTTTTGGTAACTGGTAATCTCAGCATGTGCAATGGAGTCAGTCAAGAGAATCATGTACACAATTAGTAATGTACATAGTGGCTCTGAAAATGATTATAACATCAGGATTCTCAGCTGTATTTTGAAAACATAATTACTCTGTAAAGAACCTGAAACTTTCAAAGAGAGAAAGCAAGCCAGCTGCATGGCAGGCAGTGATAAGCAGAACTGAAAATCAGGCTCTGCTAATATAGAATTGTAAGCCTTTTAGCTGCATTTTAAACCTTAGGAAATTACTTCCAAAAGAGGAAGGCATAAATATCTTAATTTAAATGACTGTTACTTGATATTCTGATGGAGAAGAAATTAAAAGGTTTTGGGTTGGGGTTTTGTTTAGCTTTGGGTTTTGCTTTCTTTTATTTCTCCCAGTTCTTGACTGCTGTGTTCACACTCTGGCTCAGATGTTGTGCTTTTCCTGTGAGAAACCTGTGCAGGTTTCCTGAATGTAGGAGGTTACTACTGCTTAGGGAACAACATCACAGATGCAATGAAGATAAGTGGATTTGTGACTTAATGATCCCCTTTCTTCTATACTCTTCTCCTTTCAGCAAATGAAAAAGCAGTTCATCTGGATAAAATTAAAGTGGAAGAGGAAGAGTTGAAATGATATTCAAAAAACTGATCTAAGCTAAGTCAAAGCCTCCCATTGATGTAACAAAATAGTATGTAAATTTCCTGAATTATTAGGTCCTTGCCAAATGGACATAATTTTTTTACCTGAAAATGCCATTCTTCAGTTGCTTTAGTTAGATTTACAGTGAATATTTGTGTAATTCGTGCCCTGTTGACCAGGGAAATGGTTGCCATTGATTGCAGTCATGGGAGATTAGAACTTCTGATCCCTTTTACAGGAAAACTAATTATTGCTGTGCAGTAACGCAGTATCTGAGCTAATCAAATGGGTTAAAAAGGCACTTTCCATGATAGGTAGGAGTCAATCAGAGATAAATGTCAGGGAGTCTGAATCTGGACAGTAGAGCCACCACCAAAGCCTTGATATCTCAGCATTAGCTCGTATTTGGTAGACTCCTGCATTTACTGCTGTGCTATTGATTTTGCTTGTTAGGACCACAGTTGCCCATTCAGGGGTCTGCGACTCCAGCATCTGGAAAGACGTGGGACTGTTTACAGGCTTAACATTAGGCATGCACTTAAACAGCTTGCTGATTCAAGCTTATGATCAAAGTTTTCTTCCTGAGAAAAAATATTGCTTTCTTCTGTAGCGTGTAGTCAGAGCTGCATTTAACTTCGCATTGACTGATGTGTGCTACCCCTAACGTGTAAAAGAAATGCTTACATACTCATAACTACCTTTATTTTAGAGATGTGACTGTGGCACTTGCTGTATTAATTCCCCAGGATATTTATTTATAAAAAATTACTTCCAGAGCCTTTTAGTGCATTGACCTTGTTTCAGGGTTTAGCTAGGAGGAGGGAGGGATGGGGTTTTTTCTTAAGCACTGCAGGGGATTTCTGTCAGGTTGCTTTAACACTTCCCTTCAGATTCTTGCCAGGCTTTCAGGCTAAAGAATTTTCAGATGTAGCTAGCCATCATCACACGGGTCTTTGCATAGTCTCTGTTATTTTATAAATCTAAAATTTAATTGGTTTTCAAGAAAACAGAAAACAACAGGACATAAATATAAAACTACTAAATCAGAATCATAAATGCATGGAAAACAATAACACCTAATGTATCAAATATGTATGATTACAGTGACCACTGCACGGATTGGCTTCACACATTATATCAATTCTCTGTGCAAAGATTTGAAAGGTTGTTACGCCCCTATAGAATAGGAGAAGAGAGAAAGTGAGATGCTACACTGTTGAATTTTCCTTTCAAAATGTAAACGTTTCTTAGGATACCAATTTTAGAAATCACTAAAATACTCATGCTCTACAACTATGAAAGTCTTCATCATCTTTACTGCACTCAATCATGACCCTAATAGGTTTAAACTGCAACTGCTATTAACAACACCTTTTGCTCTCTCTTCCGGAGTGCTTTCGCATACATACTGATACGTGTAGGGAAAATGCATACAGATAATTCTTGAACCTCATTCTCTGACTAAAGTATCTACCATACAGTAGCATAAGGTGCATAGGGGTATTCTTAGTATGGATTACCAAATCTGAGCCTCTTTCATTCCCCCAAAATAACTGGTTACATCCATACCACGAGAAGGTCCTTGACATATTCCAGGGTAACCACACTAAAGCAGTGATTGTGGATTAATGTTAAGAAACCCTACTGAAATGACAACATCCTACCTCTTCTCATGGTATAACAGGTATAATTGTAATTCTTTCCTGTTACTGCCTGATCTTTGAACTCCATTCTTCAACCCTCTGTCATCACTCCTCAATTTAACGCAGGGCTGCCACATATGGTGAGTGGATATACAGCCCTGTTCACAGATGGGGCTTAGGCAAAATGCTCAGCTTCATGGCGTTTCTGTGCTAATCTCTGAAGGCCTTTGGATACACCCTTGCAGCAATGCACTTACATATACTAGTACTGCTAGTAAACGTGCTTGGCCAGACAGAAGCTTGGCTTCCCTGGAGTTAAATCCCAAGAAGATTTCAGTGGTAGTTAAACTAGGTGTAGGCAGATGAAAATGTACAGCACTGCAAAATATAACTCTATTGTCTCTTGATATTATTAATGTCTCAAAGAAGAGCCGGGTTATTCTAACTGCAGTGTGAGGTCTAACTAGAAAAAGAGACATTTGGAAAAATTATTAATTTATTATATTTTTCAGAAAAAAGCAATCACATCTTTCTTAGCAGAGAATGGAAAGAAAGTAGTAAATATCACAGCTGTTCAGTCGTAAGTAGAAAAAACCAGTCAAATTCAAAGCTTGCTATTTCTATTCACTGTGAACAACTTAGGAGGGGAAAAAATACTAGGATCCTCCTGGGTGTACATTCTGAAGACGATATTGCTGGTAAAGTTCTAAGGTGGTCTCTTAAAATGGGCAATTGCTAACCATGTCAACTGGACTCAAGTTTGTCAAACTGTACGTCCATATGCAATATGGTGATATATGCAATTCCTGTCACTCTTTCCATCTCTAAGTGGACTTTGCCTGAATTGCTGTAGTACCCCAAACTGTCTGCACTTTCATTAAAAGAATGAATGTTCCCGTCATCAGCTTGGTAAGAACAGCATCAGGAAATAAGCTACCTTTAAATGAAAAGATGTATTTTATTGTTCACGAAGCTGGGGAAATGACAGTCAAACATATAACTTGGCTGGCAGATAGGCTGTTTGCAAATTGGGAGTTAGTGTCCTTGCTGAAGTAGAGGTCTAAAAAACTGCCTGGCATTTCTGATGATGCACTGGCATCCTGTTTGCTGTAAGATCTTATGAAGGTCATTCAAGTTCTCTGTACCTCAGTTTCTTCATCAGTGAAATTGTGATAATTGTTTTCTACTGAAGTTTCCAAGTGATAGGCTTAATTTTCATGCACCTCAAAACACTTAGAGATCTCAAATTGAAACACACTACAGAAGTGCAAAGTATTATTACTATTAGAAGTCCATTACAGCTCTGTTTTTCTTTGTTCAAAATGGTCCTTTGGTACGTGCAGCTAGACAGCTCCTAATGTTATCTTGATGCACAAAGCACTTTTTGTGTGAGGTTTGACTCACAGTAAAATGCCAGTTAGAATTTTTTCCTCAGGAACTCACTGGAGCTTGGCTTACAAAATCTGAAAATTAAATCAACCAAAATAGGTCAAACACAAAACTATATGTCCTTATGTGTCCTCTTGTCCTCTTTTAGCAGTACAGCAGATAGTTGTTTTCTTTTCCATAAAGTTTAGACCTGTTTTGTTTCTCAGTTGGCTTTGGTAACTGTATCATAGTTACATTTTGAATATCTGCTCGTGCAAGTTTTCATTTCCTATTAAATATAGTTTAGGATTATATGCTCATCTGGTAGTCGTCCAGAAATAATGTGCTGGATACACAAGCAGCTGATGCTACTGAACACGACAGAAGAGTGTATGATTGTGTTACAGCTTGTTGGTAGCCATCATTACAGAGATATTTTTGAACCTTAAAAACAGGTACAAAACATCTGAAATGTAATCAAATGTTAATATAAGATGCAGTTTTGCATTTACTTTTCCCCTGTAGCTAATTCTTTAGGAATTTATTCCTATTCACATTATCCTTTAAGTTGATATGTTTACTCTGTACCTAGTTTATAATTTCTATTCATTCCTGTGTTGAGTAGGTGAAGGTGCTGCTTAAATTAGCACTTGCTTCAGTATTACACATTTTTTAATTGGTTGTTCATTACAGTCATAATGCAGTGAATAAATTTATTAATATTTGAGGTGGGAAGGGAGGTAAAAAGGGAAACCATCTATACTAGTCACAGCCCAGCTTTCAGGCTATAACATATGATAATTTATTTAAACTCAATCAATACTTAATCTGGAGTTTAAATTCTGCTAAAGATCTGTGGCATGGCTAAAAGCAGCTGATGCCAGGGAATAAAATTTTCTTCAGGCTGTGATTCGGATGAATTTATAATGCACTCTAAGGGTGATGCATTGACCTAAATTCAGAAAAGCACTGCTATTCCTATTTATTATTATGAAAGGTATCCTACCCACAGTTTTGTTCTTTAAAATGTTGTGAGGCTATATGAAAAAGATGACAGGTTGCAGTGAGGATGACTGGAGCGGAAGGAAGGAGCTGCATGCACATACTGGCTGCCCAGGCTGTCAGCCCCGGGGTCGGGAGGGGTTTGCTGTGCTCCCTGGCAGGAGGGCAAATCCTTTGCGAGGGGTGGGGAAGCAGAAGACAGCCTGAGCCCACTTCCACCTTTGCTCCACCGTGGGAAGCACCCAGCACCCTCTCCAAGGCGTTGTCTGTGCCGCCTGTAACCACAGACAGGGTGGTGTCTCACTGTAATTCCGGGATTCAGTGCAGGAATAATTTCAGCACTGTAAAAACCCAGCAAATGTTTGAAGCCAGCAGTGAGGGCAGAATTCCTCAGAGGTGTGTGTTTGTGGTGATCATTTGGATGTGTTTTGTTGGACACATGAAAGATGTTACAGCAGGAAGAAGACAGTTGTGTTGAAAAATGCTTCTCCTTTTTTTAGTTTTATTCCTGTAGCCTTACAGAGGAACTAGATCTGTGCAGGGTTTGGTTTTCTGTATACAGTTCTTTAAAAGTTTTAAAAGTTCTTTTAAAGTCCAACCATCACAGGTCAGTACCCATGAGCAACTCATACTGAAGTGACTGGGAATCGCACACACTGATCTCTTGTAATGATCAGGCCACTTAATTTTTTCCAGTGCATTTTGGCAAGCTCTTCCTCAGCATCGTCCAAGGGCTTTTCATAGCAAGGGGTGCCTTCCCAGTGACCTGAGTCCTTATCCAAGTCGTCTCTGTTACCTTGACAGTTTGCAGTCATATTTGTCTATTTTTGTGAAAAGCTATGTGTTTTAGCAGATTCATAAATGTGGGAGACTTGTTTTTTAAGAAAACATGAAGTGAATAAGGGAAATGTATAGTGAATCAAGGCTGACAATCTTCCCCACATCTTTCATGATATGATATGAAGCCTCTCATGTGAAAACCAGGAGAGCTCAATTCTGCTTCTTTATTGGTACTTGAACACTTCTCAACTGTTGCTTTTCCAGACAGAATCTGTAAGGCAGGACTCTCACCTCTGCATTGTTCATCCCCCACTCTCTCTCCTGCCTGCTTTTGGGGCGTAATATCAGACACTGTCTTCCAGCATGTCTGTTCTCATTGTACTTTGTGCCTACCTCTGCCTATATTGCTACTGGAGTCAAATTCCTGTTGTGTTTTGTGCCAGAATAACTGTAGGATAGAATAAATCCACAGACTTTAAAGGCATTAGCCTGCCTTTACTCTAGCACAATTGACAGCTGTACCTAGCACCATGACCTTATTCCACCCCGGTGAGGCAGCATCTAAAGTCATGCTGCTTTGGAAGAGCACCACTGTGTGCTTGCTGAGGTTTGCTCCTCAGGGCCAGCCCAGAAGATGAGAACAGCATGCAAACACAGCTTCTCAGCAGGAGCAACTGTTTGTTTCAGCTCTAGCCTTTACTTAAAAATATGAAACTATTGAACAAAAATACAAAGACTTGGAGTTCAAACTCTTACCTAACTAACTTGGAGAACTGGGCTCCTAGATCCAACTGTGCATTTCAGTCTAGCAGCAAGAAAGTCTGGGTTCCACTTCAGTTTGTTTTCTTCTAGCTGTAATGCTCAAAGGGAGTACTTCAAGATTCAGATAGAAGGATGCAGATATATTTACCTGCTGTAAAGGTGGACTGGCTATTTACAGAGGTCTTGGACCCTTCCCCCTCCCCAACATGCCAGTCTGATCCACTTCACAACTTTGAACTGTATCAAGCACAACTGCAGATCATGAGTGATCATTGGCAAAGTGATATCCAAAAGCTATGTTCTGCCTGGTGGGGTAATAAATTAGGAACATGTGCAATTAAATATCTGGAAAAATAATTTAAATAGAGAAAGGTAATTGGAAGTTCCAACAAAGGACTAAAGTTGTATCTTATTCCTTATCATAATGGTCTGACCAATTGAATCTTCCTAATCTGTCTTTAATGATTAATTTTTATGTAAAATTTGAATTTTTCTATAAATTTATTAAAATTTATGATCTACCTTGCTTTCTGACAGGAAAAAAAACCCTTGTGTTTATTATAAGTCTTTGGTATTTCTATTGCAGCCAGTGGAAAAGTGGGCTGAAGCTAGTTCATGTACAAGTCTAGAGAAAAGCATATTCCTTGCCCCCTAGGATGCCAGCTGAAGAATTGCAGCAGATGGATGAGATAAAAATGAAGTATAGGTTGGGACAGACAGGCTGCCAAAAAATGGTAGTGCGTGTATAGTTTTTAGCTAATCAAGAGTAGTAATTGTACTTCGCTTACTTGTCTAATCACGATTAGGTGCCAGTTTTCTCTCCATATAGCAAAAGAGGTGAATTTCAAGACTAGGATTTGAAGGAGGCTGGGGGGAGTGGCAGTTTTTTCTTAAATTCAGAAAGTTTTTACCAGGCAGGTCTACAGACTGATTTCTGTCTGTAGTTCACAAAACTGCACAATAATGTTTTTTCTTCCCACAGTGCCATGAAATAAACTTTTGGCTTCAGTCCATGTGTGAAACCTTTTGCACAACAAAAGTAGTTTTTTTGTGGCCAGTTCTAAGCATTCCAGGAAGCATATAAATAGATTGGTACCCTTCCTAAGGTTATGGAGCCTTATTTCTCTCTTTTTTTCTTTCAGTTTTTTTTCCCGTTTATGATCTCTTCATCTAGGCAAAGACCAAGCAGAGTACAGTGTTTGAAAAGCCTGACTATCATTTTCCATTTTACTTGGGTTTTCATTAGTTGTATTTTCTGAAAAGAAGTTATTTCAGTAAATGCAACATAGTAAATTATCTTAAATTACTTCTTATAGTCCAGGCTAGTATTATAACATGAAAATTGTTACTTGGAGTCTCCCATGCTCCGGGCTGCTGCAGACCTATGTCTCCAGGCTGGGGAGAAACTGATCACAGTACTCATCCAGCAGAGTCTGCAGGCCAATCCACAAAATGGAAAGCAGAGTTTACATAAAGGAGACTTCTTATCCTTCCCTCACAATCCTGCTAGATTCCGTAAAGTTGTAGTGATAGTCAAAACCAACTAAAACGGTGATTCTGTACTGACGGGTAAGCAAATGTCTGTGCGGAAACCAGATGAGAAATTATTCAAGCCAAAAACATTAAATCTCAGCTCATCTAAGGATCCTATAAAACAGCCATCCCGTTTCTTTGATCTATGATATTTGAATCTGAGCATGTGTTAATAAGACATATATGTTGGGCATTGACATTGTCTTCTGTTGAACAAGGGTAAACATTGCATTTGTCTCTGTAAAAATATACTTCAATAGCTGGGAAGAAAGTGGAGATTCATTATTTTTGCAGTTGTAGAAGACATTTAGCAGCTGTGTTTATACTGGCAGACAATTGGGATATTAGGTGGTAGGACAGAGAACTGCAGATGCACAATATTGTGCAGACATTGTGCACTTACAGCCCATTTCCAGGGAAGCATGTTATTTTATATTTCCCTTGGTGTCATTAATCACATTTCATGATGTATCTCACTATTTCAACTCATTCCCCTAGATTCATTCATTTTTTGGCCTGTTTGTTTAGTAGTTATTGAGCTCCGTTTCAACAAATTCCATCTCAACTACAGATAATAAAGTTCTTTTTGCTTCAGGGGAGAAAGTTAAGATGGCCCTATGCTGAGTACTGAGACTACCTGTAATAATCAGCATGTCTACCACATCAGAAAGATATTTAGCTTGCCTTTGGTCAGAAGAATATTCATACTGTTCTTTGGTATTTAGAAATTAAACTTATTTCCCGAAAGTAAAAATATGATTCTTATCTTGACCTACAAAGGAAAACAGCTGCTCTTTGCTCTGTTCTTGAAGTTCTCTAATCTTTCAACAGGCTTTGTTTTGGTTTTACAGGTGAATCCCTTAAACTGTAGCAATGATGGCCTATCCCCTGGGAGAAATATACTGATATAAACAGTGAGGAATCCCTCTGCTAGGGAGCTGCAAGCCTGAGGAACCTCAGTGTAGGGAATGTAACCCCAGGCCTTTTTTTGGCATTACTTCTACATTTAAATAATGGCATTAAATTTTCATGAGTAAATTTGGCTTTTATCTGCTACTGTGGGAGCCCTGCAAGCCACCTCACCCTGGAAGGATCAGCTGGTGGCATTGTGCTTCTCCTGCAGCTCCCCAGCCCATGGGAAACAGTCCTGATGCGTCACTGTTCAGGGAAAGATAATATATCTGTTTCCTATATGGTTGACCAGTTGTGCTGGAGAGAAGCTAAAAAGGGACAAAACTCATGCCAAACCTTTCATCTCCTTTGACCGAAGAGATAGCTGTGCAGGAGCTCTGGCCTGGGAGGTGGGCAGCTCCCTGCAGGACTCTGAGATGGGAGCAAAAGTCCTACCAGGCATGCTCTGTCCTGTCCAAGCCTGGGTGTCTTGCTAAGTACGGTTTTTCTGTTGGTGAACAAAGAAAAGGAGTTTTACTGACCTCTAAAAAAGAAGCAAACACCAAGAACTCACTACACAGCGAATTAATGGCTGTGTGTAGGGGATGACTTACCCAAGATGGTGTGATCAGCAGATTGCTTGAAGAAACCACGAACCCTGCCCAGTGCCCCTTCTCGTGACTGGTTCAGAATGCTAAATATAACCAGGCAGTATTTTTCTCAGGGATAAATGAAAAGCACAGACAAAAATTAGCTCTGTTTATGTTACATGGCTTAGCCACACCTAAGGAAATGCAACTTGCTTTCACCCTTTTTGTTTTAGAGGATGGCTGTGAGGAGGCTCTGTCCACTACAGTGAAAGTAGCAAAATACTGTGTTATAAGCACTGTTCTTGCATTGCCATGTGTGGAAGAGATGGCCCCATGCATCTGAAGCGGTGCTGGCATGGATTTTAGGCTGTGCTCTGCGCTTTTCAGAATACCGAAATCTCAAAAGAGATTTACTTTCAGGAAGGTCATGGGGTTTGGATTTGGGAGGAGAGGACTCTGGCGATCATATTTTTATTTCTAGAAACTAGTAACATATATATTTTATATATTCTCAAGGATTAAGTGGCTTGCGAAAGTACATTGGAAGCTGGTGGCAGAACTGGAAAATGAATACAGCTCTGGGGAACTTGATACTTCTGGGGAAGTGCCTTAGCCTAAAAGTCATTTGTACAAAGAAAATAAAACATCACTATGGTTCATGCTTTTGTGGACCCCATAATTTTGCCTTCTCTAAAATGCTTGCTCTTTCCCATGGTATTTTCCATGTTCCGCTCTTTCTTTCTCCAACATTCAGGTACAGCTTTCTTACATGATGATGGTTATACAACTGATGCTTAATGCAACCTAGTGGAAGCTGTTTCCAAGCAAATAACACTGATAAGCAAGGCTGGAAGTATGATCATCTGCCAGCACACTCCCTACATAGACGGTATGAGTTTTGTTGTACGCAGTATAATTTAGTGGGGTGTTAAATGATCTCTAAATGTCTAGTCCAAACATGCATAAAAAAGGTTAATGAATTATCCATTAAAGGATCTATCAGTATGTGCTGCAATTCCCACTCCCTTCAAATATGTTGATCCCATTTCTTTCCCTTAATTCCTCTGTTTTCTTGCCATGTGTTCATCTGCAAAGGGCCTGCCTTTCTACTGCAAATAGCTCGACAGCCCAAATCAAGACCAGATTTCTACTGCCTCCACTCTCCTAGTAAAGACAGGCTCCTCCAGTTTCTTGCTCTATAGCCTGTCTATTGTACCCCAGCCCTCTACCACCTGGTCGTTGCTGCTGAGCCATCATTGTTACACAGCTGAGCAACTTACTGAGGAGGTTCAGGGAAAGGAGAGAGGTCTGTCTTGCCCTGCTTTGCCTGATGTTCCTTCTAGTCCTTCCCTAACACATCCTTTCCCCTCTCTTCAACACACTCATATCCATGTCCCTGTCCTCCTAGGCATTGCAGTGCCTTCCCTCAACATGACCTGGGCCTGTCCTCCTTGCTGTTGCCTTTGTTGACTCCAGTCCCCTGGCTCACTTTCCATTGCAGAGCCAGAGCCACACCTGACAATACCTTATCAAAAGAGATGCAGCAGGCTGAACACATCTTGCACCAGTGCCACGTGAAGGCGCTTACTCAGCTGCCGGTCTCATCTGTTTCAGAGGGCATTGGGGATGGGGCCTTCAGAGCTGCACTCCGCATGCAGATAGCTCAGGCCAGTCACCAATGCCTCAGAGAAACAGAGTAAGTTAAATCTCTTGCGAAAGCCTTAACAAGAGCCTAACTGAATGATCACTGAACACCACACACCTGGAATCATTTAAATTTTAGCATTACTAGGTGCATGTTTTATTTTTCCTTTTAAAATAAACCTAGGAAGTGGCTAGGCTAATGCATACAACCTTAGCCTAAAGGATAAACAGCCAAGCCAGTAAATATAATGTTCAGGCTCCTGCCTATTCCTGTCTATACAGGCAATCATCTATAACACCTCTATCCTCTCTGGTAGATATTTTATGACCAACACATTTAAAGTGTAGAGAAAGAGAAATGCTGGTCAAGTACAATGTATTTAAGTGAATTTTCCCTTAGGAACAAAAGCATTTAGTTGCTGATTATCAGTTCATGACAATCATGTTTTTCTTTTTAATTGTGGAATTGAAATATTGTATTTGTCCAGTTGTTTGAAATTTAATAAACATAAAGCCTAGGCTGAATACAAGGGTCTTTCTGTGCTTAGAGTACTTAGGGAAGGAGAGGGAGGGAGGGTGCAAGGAGAGCTGCTTCAGTATCCCTGTCCAGATCAGCTACTCTCACATGCTCTGGTTGCCAAAAGTGTCCAAGAAGATCCTGCAGCAATGGTGCCCAAGAGGAGTTAAGGGTCAAGAAATAAGCTGGTACCCATTACATTGCAGTGACTACGGATTTAGCCAGCCTACAGGCATCTTATGAACGAAGCAGAGAGTCAGAGCAAGTGCCTAGTCTGGCCACAGAGCTATTGATTTCCTTTTACTGTCATTTAGTCAGATAAAAAAGAACTTCAACTTCCAGCTGTCAGCCACTTCGGGGTCTATCTAAGCAGCAGAAAAATTAGAAACACTTGCATTTCCATTCCTGTCCCATGCAAATATACCCTGTCAAGAGAGGGCAAGGAAGAGACAAGGGTATAGCTCTGGTCTATTTTACATGATGTGATCAGACCTGGAATAATGAGGAGGAAATCCACCCCCCATTCCTGCTGCCCCTCCCCCACCCAAAGACACAAATATTTTCTTTTTGCATGATTATCTTAGAACAACATAGGTCCCAATGCACTCCATGCTATGGTTTGGTATGCCTAAAAGGCACAAAAAGAAAAATGTGGATTTTGTGCTTAACAAAAATTAAAGTGCGTCTTCTGACAGGCACTATTCTAGCTGTGAGATGTGAAATGAATTGTATATGTTCATTACTTCATAATAGAGTGCAAATATCTCTTTGATATTTTTCATCCAGAGTTCAAAAAGTGACAGTGCTGCTATATTGTTGAATTACAATGCTTATCACTCAGATCTGCTGCTGTTACATCCATGAGTAACTCCTATATGTACATAGATGTATATATAACCCCACTAAAGTAAGATGGCAGAACCAGTCCCTCTTCATATCCAAAAGAAATTGCCAAGTGTGATATTTTTTTAATTGGCTTCTGGGAATGTTACCCAATTATCTGCAATTGCAGGTTACATATAATATCTGTATTATTTCACACAGTTCAATATAAAGAACTGGTAGGAAATGTCATTCAGTAGCTTAGAGGAATGCTGCTGGGTTTAATAGAGGATGATTCAATGTGATAAATTTGATAAAAGCTGAATTTTGAGCACACCACTCCAGTGACCCAAAAGTGAGGGAAACAGAAGGGATTGCACAGGATTGTCTTTTAACAAAGTCCATTTTCCTTTGCTCTTGTGTGAATTGCCTCCAACAGCGCACCCATGGAGGGAGAGAGGCAGTGGGAGGAGGGAGAATTGGGCAATGGAAAGGGAGCTGTGGTTAAGGCAGTGGCTTTGGAGACCATCTGACTGGATTCCTTTTCTGTCCCTGCCTAAGAAAGTCATTTAGGAGATGTCTGTGGCACAGTGCCATTCTGCATTTAGTTTGGCTACTAAAAGCAGCTGCTTTTACTGCACTCACTGGGAGTAGAAACGGACAGCTTCTCCCACAGGCTCCGCGTTCTCTGTCTGTGAAATGGGAGGAGTAACATTTCTTTTCCCTCGCTCTGCTTAGTGTATGCCATCTTCTGTCTTAGCATGTTGGTACTAATAGGAGGCCAAGCTCGTGGGTCCCAGTCTTCTTTGGCACCTCTTGGCAGCACTTGGTTTTGCTCCAGAAACAACTGGTATTGGAGTCATCCTGATTTAGTTGCCAGAGGCAGTGTACATTTTTTTTCCTGCTAGAGCTTGACTTCTGCTCGCCTGTGGAGCCAATGTGTAGTTGATCTACCAATTAATCTCATGCCTGATTGCAGTGTTTGTTGTACCTTTTAAAATCCCTTTAATTACTGTGACCAGATCCTTGTTTATGCTGTAACTCTATAAAAGGAAACAGCATCCAGCCACGGTTTTCTTGCTATCTAGTCATAAGGGGTAGAGACAAAGACTTGTCTTGAATAATATATAAAATCCAATTTAATATTAATTCTGTTGTAATATTTAATTCCAGAAGCATATATGGAAGGAAATATTAATGCATTAGATTCTTTGAAATTATTTAAACTATTTTTATTAAACATATTAAAACTATAAAGTACTAACCTTTAAATTTACAACAGCTATTCTTAAAAATTAATCATTTATTGCGGAGTGTTACTGTATTATTAAAGTTGCACTCATGCATTCAAAACTGAATCATCTTCATCTACTGCCCCTAGAAATTTCTTTAGCAACACATAGGAAACTAGGTGGAAAAGAGTTAAACACTTTTGTTA
Organism: Gavia stellata; assembly: GCF_030936135.1. NCBI lineage: Eukaryota > Metazoa > Chordata > Aves > Gaviiformes > Gaviidae > Gavia > Gavia stellata. The sequence continues at coordinate 11,709,456 of NC_082603.1, forward strand.
TCAGTTAGATCAGCCACCCCAATTAGAAGTATCTAGTCAAGGGATAAAAAGGCCCCTTCAGGTTTTAGTTAGTTTTTTCTCCTAGTGTTGAACTGATGCAACATCTGAATGATGTTGCTCTAGATGAAATGGGGAAACATAAAAAAAAAAAAAAAGGACATGTCTAAACAAGCCCAATGCAAATATTGTAAATGGAATGCAAATGCTAGTACAGAAAATAGCAGTTGGGCTTTTTTTCCTTGTCTTCCTGGTTTTGAACGCCTAACGAGAGGAAAAAATGTCCTCATATGTAGGAAAACCTGCGCAAGAAAAACCAAACATTTTCCCTTTAACCCTTTGGAAGATAAATTTACAATTATGGCTTCAGTTAAAGCTGTACGGAAGGAGCTTTCATCTTTTCAAGCTATGAAGTCCTGTCCTCAGTGTCGGTGCTTATGACTTTTTTATGTCTTTAAGTACTGAGAGCAGCTTGCAGGAAGGAAACTAAGACAGATGGGAGCGAGCAAGAAGGAACAAGACTCTAGGGTTCACCGTTTAAGGCACTCACCTGCAGAGAGGAAAGGAAAGAGGAGAAAACTGTTTTATACTGGTCTCTTTTTCAGAGAATATCTGTGCCTTCTACCATAAATATCACTAGATGAAAACCAGAAATATTTTAAACTTTTAAACTTAAAAATAGAGGGGGGCGGGGGCAGGGGGAGGCATGGTGACATGAAGTCTCCCCAGCTAATTTTACTTTTATCTTTTTATCTGTCTTAAAGATGAAGATTTATCTGCTTTAATACATGCAGCTTCTGTCTGATCAACATTCAAAATATTTCACTGGGATTTTTAAAAACGGCACAAATTCATGACAGAATGCAGTCTCCATCCATCTACGTGTGCAATGAACTTCCAGTTATTTAACTAGTGTCCTAGCAACTGCATCCTTTAGCAATACATGTAGCAAGTCACAGTTCCAGTTAATAACAAGAACTTCTATTAATCACTCCTAAAGTCCATTTAAACAAGCATCATGTATTTCTTAAAAACAAGAGTATGCCATAAATGATAAGGTAATTATTGTGCATGTCTAATTCTGGATAAAGGACAGGACTTACAATACGTGTTTTAAGATATAACAATAAAAAGTTTATTGAGATACTTTTACAACACTTCCATAATTCTTTTCCTTCCTTTTTTATCATAAACCGACAAACACCAAACCTCATATAAATTAGAGATTAAGCATGCTTTTAATAACACAAATGGCAAGAGTCTAGTATGTTTTTATCTAGTATCTTTTAATAGATAATGAATTTGTGTCTAACAACATATTTGCTTATAACGTATCAATATATCACTTAATTGACAGCCACATGGTTTGCAGATCAATTCAAATTGTTTCCTGTGGTACCTGCTTTATATTATTTAGGGATTAACTACACAGTATGATTATTTTGGCCTTATTTTGGTTTAATGCAGTAGGATTATTTCGTTGTCGGCTGCTTCACAATGACATTCGTGTGACAGCGTTCAGGTTGCAAACTAGTTGTTTTGCAGTGCCTTCCCAAACTGCTTTGCACATACTTTAGCCAGTTTTACCTTTCTTTCCTGCTCCAGAGACACTTTGATTAGATGCTGCTTCTGGTCAATGTAAATGTTCAGCCAGATTGAGTTGTCTTTTTTTTTTTTTTTTTTAATTTCTTTCTTTCTTGTTTGTTCCAGAAACAAAACCGTTAGCATTTTGCACTAGCCCTTTGGTAGGCCATTTGCTTCTGTGAGAGCCGTGCTGAAGTCCTCAATCTGGTCAGGATTAGGGATGGGGATATGAAGCATTAGAGAGTCTGTAGAGTCAAGAGCCTGAAACGATGTACTCCAAGGAGGCACAAAGGACAGAGCTGTGTGAAGATGTGTTTGGGATACTGGGTACTGCCTCATTAAAGCTAACAATATGAAAATGTCTTACAGAAAGCACAAGCCACCCATCCCTGTTTTCATCAGCTGGGTAGAATTTTGCCTTAGGGCACCAGCATGCTCCCCCATCCTCGCAGATGCAGCCAGCTTGCGTGGGGAGCAGTGGCGGTTGAGCCACCACTGCCTTGCCTGGCACTGTCTGACAGTAAGGGATCCCTGTGTGACAGATCTTGACTTGCCTTTCCCTGCTATCCATTCTCATCCATCAACTATTCATGCAAGCTCCCAATTAGAGTATGGAAGATAAGAGCATTAATTGGTAAAGTCATATTCTTTAGTGTCCAACAATACTGAAAAAACCCTTTCTGTTTTCAGGTAGGTCTTCGGCCTTTTATGCTGTTTATTTTTTCTTCCATGTTGAAGATAGGCAGGAATGGATAAGCAATGACTATACCTTCTGGCTTGAATTTTGGGCCATTCTTTTTGATTTAGATGCTTTCTTTCAGTACATTAAAACATTTAGTTTAGAAAACATTTAGCTTAGTTTTCCATTTTGCGGTATTTCCCCATTAAGTTATTGATCAGCTGAAGTAACATGGTTTAATAACTTCCCTAGTAGGATCAAAGAGGCAAGCCCTAGCTTTACTGATGATGATTAAGGGCGAGAGTCATGCTGTGAAAGAGCGACTAAGTGCTGTTACTGAGATCTGACAATTTTCCTGGAAGATGGATCTGATAACTCTCTAAAAAGAATATTTCAGTGAAATGACCCAATTTTAGAAGATTAGTATATTTTCCTGAATTCAGTAAGCTTTTATAAAAATCTCATGTCTACAAATCTGTAGGACTTCTCTAAAAGGAATTCTAAAAAGGGAGACTCAGTAATACCTACCTGGCAGCCCCAGACAACTACGGTACAGAGGAGCATCCTACAGGAGCACTACCATTTTATATTCTGGATCTGTGAAGACACGTAAGATTAGTTGAAGCTGAAGGCAGTAGAAAATCACGGTTAAAAAACAAGGATTCTGGGAGGTCAGCATTTGATTACATTCTTCTTAGAAAAGTTAATGCCAAACGAAGCCTCAAGTTGGTCTTAGTCTTGTAAGTAATTAACGTAGCCATTATAGCTAATAGTTTTTATGAGCTGGGAGAACTGTCTCACTTGTGTAAATTAATTACATGATATTTTGCAGTTCTTATGCCGATAAACATTAATAGTTAGACATCAATGAGGATATAGGATACAAGAATACAAATGAGAGTCCCAATATACTTGGATAGTGGATAGCCATAGGCCTTATGAATGTGTAAGAAAACAGAAGTATTTTTAATAGATATGAGGTATCTTACATGGTTTTAAATGTTTGTAGTTTGTTATTTTCTGCAGCCATAAAAATACTTGGCCTGAAACAAGTCATTTGGAACTCACCAAGTGGAAGCTTAACTGCAGTCTTCTGTAGAGAGAGGATTTGGTTCCTCCTTTATTACCGCCACCCTCCCTCTGCCCAGGATCCTTTTCACATCTGTGATGGGATTTTTATCAAGAAAACAGGTTTCTATCCCATATAACAAACTTTGGTAGGGCTAGCTGGTTGCCCAAATCTTGAATTCAGCATGTAAGATGCTTCAACTGAGTCTGCATCTTTTCTTGGAGGAGGCAAGGAGCAGTCATTCAGGAGATAAAAGATCCCAGGTTATGTTCTAGGAAGAAGGAGGGAGGGCTTCATGCTCACCCATGGCCCAGCAGAGCCCTGAGCTGCTACTGCTCTAGTGCCTGCATCAGTAGAGGGGGGAAGACAAGAGCAGTGACACAGTTACACCCTGGTCTACAGCTGCCACTCTCAGAAGAGAAGTCAGAAAATTGCCCTCAAACCCAACTGGCTACTGAGTGTAGTTATCCCTTGGGGCTGCTAAGCGAAGACCACCCAAACTCACCTATACTAATGAATATCCCACTCAAATCCCTATCTTTTTATCTTTTTTAAGAAAAAAAAAAACAGTAAATAAAAGATGTATCCTGAAGTTACTCCAACAGCTTATTCTCTGTTTTCTGAATAATAAAGTCATGACCTAATTGTTTATCCCAGCAGTGGGCTAAGTTCTGTGCTGATACAAATGGGTGCAGCCCTATTAGCAATAGCTCTGATTTAACTCAATACTACTAGCCTTTAAAAGTTGATTTAAAAGTTAAAAAGAACAAATTTGATTATTGCCTTGGCCTCAGGTTATCAGAGCAACTGAAAATTCATAATGGAACCTAATAAATAAAGACCTTCATGTTTGTCCTCCAGGCTAACAGAGGTGAATTGATGGTTTCTGTCCTTTTCAACCCCCATCTAATTTTTTCAGACCAATAAAATTTTCATTATATTGTCCGTAATGTTCCATTGATCCAAAAATGTTTTTTCCAGTGGTATTTCTATTATTGTCACTCAAGGCAAAGTCATGTATTTGAAGATTCATTCTGCAGCAGGACAGTTTTGTTCCAGTCTGTCCTTTGAAACACATTGTAGTGCTAGAAGGTTCTGAGCCCTGAACCTTTTCATTTTGCTGCTAAGCATTGCATACAATTCCAGAGATGTCTATGGCTCTTGGGTACTGGAATTTCATCAGTCTAGGTTCTGCCTGTTAGTCCACATTTTCAAGTGGCAAAATAACTCCCCATATGAAACATAATATTCAGTGTGATTTGAGTTTCTCTTATTCAGGCTTTAAGGAAATCCTTAATCTGCTATTTCAGTTTTTCCTGCCATTTGCTTCATTATGTTGCTGCACATACGACTGACTCATCAGTCCTTCTAATCTGAATCATGCTCTTTAACATGTGCGTTTGTATCCGTATAAGAAATATTTGTAAGACTTTAAATATGTCTGGAAAACACAGAAGACAGAAACTCTGGAAAAATAATTTTAGGAGATCCAAGAAAGATTTCAAGAACCCAGAGAGCTGCTTTTGCATTTTATTTTTCTGAAATTCTTACTCTTAGGATTGGGAATTTTATGCCGTGTTCAGAATATCTTTTTGGGAAAAACAGTGTGTGTAATGGTGACAGAATCATTGCCAGATTTAAAAATAACCCCAGCAGCAAAATGCTATCCCTTGCAATTTGTCTCCCTGCCCCAACATTCCTTATATATTTTCAGTTATCGTCATTCACAATTAAATAGCTATGAAATGAATTTTATGATAACTTAATGTGCTTCTGAATGCACCAAAAACCATGTGGTGTATATCACATACACAGTTTGTCGAACTAAGGAGAGAAATTATCAAGTTATGTGGAATGTTTCCATAGTCTCCTTATGTGACCTTGTACAAGGCCACGAACGTTTGAGGTCAGAGAGAACATAAATATTCATTTCTACATGACTCATTCTGAATACTTTACTAGACAAATTTTAAAATAATTCTAGTTAACCAGCACTGAAAACATTTTGGACATTGATCATGCATGTTCTACACGTTGCTTTGGCAAAACAGTTTTTCCCAATGTTTTTCTTACTAGAAAACAAAATAAAAACTTTGATCAGACTGCCCCCTACAGAGAGTACAACGCTTTTTTAATACCTATAGTTTATTGTCAGCAATAAAAGAGAATTCAGAGGCAACATGTCACAACAGTGAACTCATCTATAGCTTCCGAAAAATAAACAAAAGTTAGACTAACAGTTATTTTTCAAAATATTTTAAGTCCCTACTTATGGAGGTGTTTAAACATGTCTAGATGGGTAGTCATTTCAGGAAATGTCCTTAAAATGCTGTTATTGTACTGCTTCTAAAGTAAGAACAGAGTGTGGAAGCACAGGCCCTGCTAGTTACACTACTGTGATTCTATATGCTCCTTGTAATTCTCTTTTTCTTGGTCATAGTCAGTTCTCCAGACAGGAATTTACTAGCCCACCCACGGCTTTGTTCTCAGCTGGTATCAAGAGGTGTAGTTCCACTGAAATTTCACCATGACTCTGTCTCTGACTAGACCTATTCATTAAACAACAAGTACTTCGGAAAACTAAAATGTAAAGTCCTGTGAAGCCCATGTCTTAAGTTTTCCTCCCATGAACAGATTAAAAAAAAAAAAAAAAGTACTGTCAATGGCTTACGTGTCATTGGCATTTTCTATCTTTTCACTGTTCCAAATAGGCCTGTGTATGGCAAGGGAGGGTTTCTTATGAAACTTAATGTAACTAAAAAGGAAGGTTTTAATTCAGCCTTCACCAAATATGTTTTCAGGAACAAGAGAGGAGAGCATTCAGACATTTCCAGACACTAGATGGATTTAGGGTAAAATGCAAATCTGGGTTTGGAATGGAAAGAAGAAGAAGACAATACGACAGGCATTACAAGTTCTGATTCCTAATAGGGAAGTAGGGGCTTGTGTTTTACATATTTATTCAAATATCAACTCTGATAGAGCCATTAAAACCCTGAATGTTAGCTCCAAAATCTTGCCCTATCAGATAGTAAGTCCTCAGGCTACATCAGGGCAAAAGTTTTCTATTTTGCAATGCCTTTCGAGGAAGATGTACAGAAGTACTGAGTCAGTCTGACCTTGGTGCTGGGGAAGGTTATGGAGCAGATCATCTTGAGTGCCATCACACGGCATGTACAGAACAACCAGGCAATTGGGCCCAGTCAGCATGGATTTATGAAAAGCAGGTCCTGCTTGACTAACCTGATCTTCTTCTATCAAGGTGACCCGCTTAGTGGATGAGGGAAAGGCTGTGAATGTAGTCTACCTAGACTTTAGTAAAGTCTTTGACACTGTTTCCCACAGCATTCTCCTGGAGAAACTGGCTGCTCGTGGCTTGGACGGGCACACTCTTCGCTGCATAAAAAACTGGCTGGATGGCCGGGCCCAAAGGATTGGGGTGAATGTATTTAAATCCAGTTGGTGGCCGGTCACAAGTGGTGTTCCCCAGGGCTCAGTATTGGGGCCAGTTCAGTTTAATATTTTTATCAATGGTCTGGATGAGGGGATGGAGTGCACCCTCAGCAAGTTTGCAGACGACACCAAGTTGGGCGGGAGTGTTGATCTGCTCGAGGGTAGGAAGGCTCTGCAGAGGGATCTGCACAGGCTGGATCGATGGGCCGAGGCCAATTGTATGAGGTTCAACAAGGCCAAGGGCCGGGTCCTGCACTTTGGTCACAACAACCCCATGCAGCGCTACAGGCTTGGGGACGAGTGGCTGGAAAGCTGCGCTGCAGAAAAGGACCTGGGGGTGTTGATTGACAGCCAGCTGAATATGGGCCAGCAGTGTGCCCAGGTGGCCAAGAAGGCCAACGGCATCCTGGCCTGTATCAGAAATAGTGTGGCCAGCAGGAGTAGGGAGGTGATCGTGCCTCTGTGCTCAGCACTGGTGAGGCCGCACCTCGAATGCTGTGTTCAGTTTTGGGCCCCTCACTACAAGAGGGACACTGAGGTGCTGGAGTGTGTCCAGAGAAGGGCGACGAAGCTGGTGAGGGGTCTGGAACACAAGTCTGATGAGGAGCAGCTGAGGGAACTGGGGTTGTTCAGCCTGGAGAAGAGGAGGCTGAGGGGAGACCTTATCACTCTCTACAATTACCTGAAAGGGGGTTGCAGAGAGGCGGCTGTTGGTCTCTTCTCCCAAGTGACTAGCAGCAGGACAAGAGGAAATGGCCTCAAGTTGCACCAGGGGAGGTTTAGATTGGATATTAGGAAAAATCTCTTCACCGAAGGGGTTGTCAGACATTGGAACAGGCTGCCCAGGGGAGGTCCATCCCTGGAGGTATTTAAAAGACATGTAGATGAGGTGCTTAGGGACATGGTTTAGTGGTGGACTTGGCAGTGTTAGGTTAATGGTTGGACTTGATTATCTTAAAGGTCTTTTCCAACCTAAATGATTCTATGATTCTAAGTAGACAATTTTCCTGATGGTTATGGATGAGCTGGGAAACACTGTTGTCTAAAAATGAATTATTTCAAATTTAATTGACCCTAATTAGTAATAAAAAAATTGTAACTTCTTTTGAGGAAAATGTCAAAAATATAATTCTGTTTTCTCCACCTCGCAGTGCTTCCCCTAGAGACTACCTGGCTTTTATGACGTCCTATGGGATTCCAAGTCCCACCAGCTGAAAACGGGTAGGAAGTTTCTCAGAGATTGCTGCCTTTCCTATTTTCTTTGGCTCTTGAGCTGTATAGTTTTTAAGGCATGCCAGACACTGGCTTCACATGAGATACTTGTCCAAAAAGGATCAGAGAAAACATTTAATATTTTCATTACAAATTTGGCACTCTTGAATATTTTGAGAAACTGAATTGTTCAGTTAGGTTTTTTATTTACTGGGGAAGGGGAAGGCTGTTTCTTTCCCACCAAAAATTAAATACTCCATGGTTAAATCTTCGATCCCACAGTTTAGGGGACCTTTTTCCAGACAGACCATAAACCAAATGGATACTGTCATTAGTCCCTTTCTGCTCTGTGAGATTATTGTCCTCCGTTTAGATCTAGAAGGAAACACCCTAGAAGTATAAGTGCTTACTCTTGCTTCAGAACCACATTTAGCACCACTTATTGAAGTAGCATCACAGCTTTTCCAGCTAAGTAAAATGTAGTTATCATATTGAGAAAAAAAGCAAAACACTATCCTAAACATCCATTGTCTTTCATCATCCATTAGGAAGAAATATCCTGCAAAGTTTTTCACCCTGTATAAACTCAAACTAAGTAAAATCACAATGTCTTACTTGTTGATGATCATAGTCATTTCCAGATTTTTAAAATGAAAATGATTGTCATTAGGAATTCTGGTCAAACTGAAGAAAAGCCTGTTTGAATGTTTGCAGCTCTATTTCTTTAGTTCTGGTTAAGGGCTAATTTCTGAGGAGTGCTGAGCACCCTCAGTCTGCATTCAAAGAAGTTGTAGCTGAGGGTATTCGGCAACTGAAATGAAGACTCCAATGATTGACACAATCTCTTTCCTACTTGCACTTTGGTTATGAGAATGGGACACCTTAACGTTTATGATGATACTGTTGTACGTATGTTTTTGAACTACATTTATAGTCATACATATTTTTTAACCTACGTATTGAATCTACAGTTTGCTCCAAAATCTGGTTGAATACACAATTCTGTTGGACGTAATCTAACAAAACTCCAAAATTTTTAAAGGCAAAGTCTGGCTGCTTGATTTTTATTTTCTTTGAAACACTGCTTCATTTTCTGAAGTTCACTCTTTTTATTTTCACAAATTTTTCACACTATATTTCTAGGCATGGGCCCATTACTCCACCTATGTTCCTTAGTGGCAGAGAAAAGATTTGGTTTAGAATCAGTATTGTAAGTATGTAGTGAAAAAATGAAAAGTTGAATATTAACATAATGCATAGAAGGTATTATTCTTCCAATAAATGTAAGACATTACATCAACAGATATTGAGTCCAGTAGCCTCCTTACTGTTGATCTTCTACCTCCAGCTAAATTTGCTGCAGATTTCTTAAACTGTGTTCCCACACTCTGTCCCAGTCATAAAGTTTCTGTTCTAGCAGTCTTACTGTACGACGGACATATTTTGCAGAAGTGGATTCTTTCCATCTTTCAGTTTAAAAGTGATTCTTGGAATCTTATAGAGGGCTCCATTGCTTTAGAGGATGTTTATGCTTTTCTTTATGGTGAGACTTGTATCTATAATGTGACCAAAAAAAGGAGTGCAGATGACTTTTTTTTTTTTTTTTTTTTTAATGTTTGCAAACATTTTTTCCTTCATTTCTTCTGGGAAGGTTGCATAAAAGTCTTTTTTTAAACAAGTTGTCGTTAAGAGACTAAGTTTTGTAATGAGGTGTACCTGTCTAATTTTTTTTTATTAATTAAACAAGTATGCATATCTTCCAGCTGGGCACTAGAAAATAGTATTGATATATTCAAAATTTGTTCATAATAGCTGGGACGCTAAGTGTTGTGGCAGAAAAGATCCTCACAACTTAGCTCATAACATCAACTTTTATACAATTATCATGAGTCTTAAGAGATGTTACATTAAAAAATTGGGGCAATTAACAAATTTCTCAGGATAATTCTTTGATTTTGACATCTTTTGGCCCTAGTTATGTCAAAATAAATTATTCAAGAATGACTACAGGGAGGCCTTCACTTTTTATTTTCAAGAATACATTTTTTGATACGTTTGAATATTTAGAGATTGAAACACCTAAGTTGTAAACCTAAGTATTTTTAGATCTCTGACCATATCTCTGTAATAAGAGATAACATTAAAAAGGAAGCAAATATGTACTGAGTTAAAAATATGTTAAATGTGAACAGAAACTTTTTTCTTTTTGACTGGGGTTATTTTCTATTGACATCAAAACGACCTTTGCCTCATATGCATATTTCCCTCATTTTTCCTTCTCCAAATACCCAAAGATTTCAACCCAAAAGACATGTGATTTTCTGTAATTTAAATAATATATAAATAGATTTATGTTTATCTTGTAAATTAGAGTTATAATCTTGGCAGCAAAAATTAAGAAGCTGGCTGGTAGAAAGAAAAAAACCAACTTCTTCCTTCCCTTATTTTGTTCTAGCTCCTTCCTTCCTCTGCCAACAATCACAATTCTTTCTTAAAAGAGAACACACAGTTAGTCAAAGCCCAGCTTTTCAGTTTTTCTTTTGCATTGAGCAAGCTAAAGCAAATTCAGCAATGCAACTCCAGGCCCTTGTTTGCTAGACTCCTAAGGGAAACTTCTAAAATGTTGTCAATGACATGTGCCAACATGGTTCCTTAAATTACATCTCCGCTAGTCTAAGTAAAAAAGAAAACATACCACAAAAAGTCTTTTTCCTGACATTTAAAAACTGAAATATCAAAATGCCTAGCTTTCTTTTTGCAAAAACTAAGCAGAGTGTGGCCCAAATACACAGGATTTATGGCACAGATGTAGATGAACCTATACATACATGCCACAGATTAGTATGCCTGTGAAGTGTAAGACTTCTGGCCCTTAACTCTGCTTAGAATATAGGGTGAGTCTACCTTTTTGCTGGGTTGCCAAATCACAGAATCACTAAGGTTGGAAAAGACCTGTAAGATCATCAAGTCCAACCATCAACCCAACACCACCATGGCCACTAAACCATGTCCCGAAGTGCCACGCCCACAAGTTCCTTCAACACCTCCAGGGAGGGTGACTCCACCACTTCCCTGGGCAGCTTATTCCAGTGTTTTTCCACTCTCTCAGTAAAGGAATATTTCCTAATATCCAGTCTGAACCTCCCCTGGCATAACCTGAGGCCATTTCCTCTTGTCCTGTCGCTAGTCGCTTGGGAGAAGAGACCAACACCCACCTCTCTGCAACCCCCTTTCAGGTAATTGTAGAGAGCAAGCCAAACAGCCAAATGGCCAGAAATTCACAGATAATTGCAGTAGGGTGATGCATTACCATGAAGCATGGCAGGATTGACAGACCTGTCTGATTTGCAATCAAAGGCAATTTTTCAAATTTTTTCTTCCTCTTAGATACCCCACAGATACGGGCTTGGTCCTCATGGATATCTTCCACAGGTATAAAGCACCGAAGGGTTTATAGGACTGGGGCCATGGATTGTTTTCTCTAGGACAGTGTGCCACATCATAGAGCTTTGTATTGCATAACTTTTGCTGTTGATTAGAATCGGCATTATTCTCTATTGCCATAGCTGCTGTTCTCTTTTAAGTTTAGGCATCACCTTTGTGTCTATGTTACTAACTAGACTAAGTAGAAAAGAAAGGTGAGGAGTATCTCTAGTATTTGCAAATGTGAATAAGTGATTGTGAAGATATCTTTTTTCCCCATGTGTGGCTTTTACTTGTTACACTTTATTAATTTCTGCTTTTTGAGTATCTGAACTGCAGGCAATATTCAGTATTACAGATTCATAAGGCAGCCAAATGATCACTGGTTAAAATATGCACACAAAATTCCTCCTCATTCCCAACAAATTTCTCTCTCCAAAGATTTTTTGTCTTTCGTTTGAGACACTAAATCTTTTATTCTGCTGCTTTTGGTCACAAGTAGCGTAAGAAGAAAACAATGAAGTAAGTTATGTTAGAGATGAAATTTCTTCCTTTTCTGTTTTTCATACCAACGTAAACCTCTGACTGCCAATTTGGATCATAAGGGGAATGGAAATTGGACTTATACTGGAAGTACGGAATGGCACATCCTAAAAACCTAAGAAAGTGCAAGTATGTGTGCCTGTCAGCTGATCATGGTCTTATCCATTCCTTAACCTGAATGAAATGATCTGGCAATGTTACTTTTCAAGAGCTATTTAGAGAAAGCAAAGAAGGAAAAAATACAGTAGAAATGCATGGGATGAGTGGGAGGAAGTAAATGGAAATGCTGATTTTTACATTTTCTAGTTCTCTGACTCTGCACCCAGCACTGGACAACTTGCCAGGAAAATGTGATTGCTAGCTCTAATGAGTCGAATATTTGTGACGAATGCTGATTATATAACCACTCAAAGAGTCTGAAAGAGCACATTTCTTTCAAAGATGTAGCAGAGATGGGCTGGTTCAATAATAATAGTAATTAGTAGAATTTGCTTAAAAAATATCATTCATCTACTAGTGTATTTTACATTAGCAAAGGAAATTTTGCAATATCCTACAATCACGGGACACTAAATAAATAGTAAACAACTGTATTCCAATTTTCACAAGTTGGAAAGCCAAAGCAGGAAAATGTGAATCTGGCCACACCTTGAAGGCAGTTCCGGGGGGGGGGGCGGGAATCAGGATTGGTACCGTACCTTATTATTTTTGTTGTGGTAATGCTCAGAAGTTCTATTCCTGAGACAGCACCCCCATTAAGAATACATTAGAAATGTGTATAACTTCCTGTGATGCACAGAATAAGTAAATAGTTCTGAGCACACTTAAATAAGCATCTTTGAAAATTTGAGTCTGAGAGGTCAGATAATGGTAGGAAGCAATTTTTCCTTTCAATCTTGATTTATTTTATTCTCTACTAACAGGATAATATAGCTTATGACATATGGTCCTCTTAAATTAGGCAGGCACTCAAAACCTTGTTCGTTCATCTCAGCGTGTGAAGCCAAGTTGTCTATTAATAGGAAAAGCCTTTCCCTGGAAGAATGTGTATGCAGCAGTCAGTCTCTGCATGGGGGAAATGAATGATATGATACAATGGGGAATGAAATGAATTTCTTATGTATTACAGCCAGAACCACTATAATGTAATACTGTTCCAAACAAAGTGGAGAAGTGCTGTTAAATCTGTATGTCTAGGAGGTGGTATCTTTAGTGACTTGATGTCTGTGTTACCCAGCATACTGACTTTCCAGTGTCGTCTCCAAGTTGTAATGGCCAACCTCTCTCCTGCTACCAGAGCCCAGAGAGGAATAAACCAAGACCACCAGCTAAGGCATTATGTAATTGCCATGGATATGAGCATTGAATGCCCTCAGGTACTGTATTTAAATGAAAAGCTTTAGCCAAAAACAACAAAAAAAGATGCATGTAAAAAGGATTTTTAGTTAAGTATGTAATTTTTTCTTTTATAAAACTAGAAATTTTACCAGAATGTTGCAGTGAAAATGCTGACATGAAACAATCCTATTAGAAATATCCAACAAAATGCCCACTGCCTACGCAACATGTTTCAGTGTAAGTTTCAAAAAAGTCATTAAAAATAATTGTCTTTATGGAAGTGAGTTATAGAACTTACTCAGAGATGACGATTATGCAAGAATTAATATATATGTAAATTATCACCAAGCTCTGTTGAGTCCTGCAATAGCCATTCCTCCGCTTTTGAAAAATGTGGTTTTGCCGGCATGATTCTCTACAGCATAGCACTCCAGAGATCATTTTCCTAGCTCATCACTTTGACTGTCAAATATAACACTCCTTTTCTATCAAATATAAGCAGCTTGTCTTCCCTTTCAAAGCCATTCATAGCTTCACCTCATTCTACCTATAATCTCTCATTCAGGATCAAGAAATCACTTCTTTCACTGATTAGCCCATGATGCTAGCCTCCTCCGTCTACTTCTTAGATTTTCAGTCGCTCAGTTTCAAGCTTTATCCCATGCCATTCCTTACATTTGGAAAGAGCTTCTTTAGACATCTGCAAAGCTACCTCATTATCTTCCTTCTAATCCCGTCTGTGAGGTTCCCCTGCCGTTATGCCTTCAAAAGAAGTTTCAGGGTTTGGACTGAATTTGTCTAGTTATAATGAGCTGCTCCCAAAAAAGATTTCTGGATCAGATTCAAATGGAGCACTCCCAAAGATATGAAAGTTGGTATTTCCTACTCAGACACGGCACCGTTGATTCTGTATGGTTACCAGTGCTTCTTTTTCAGAGGATGTTGCTTTGCTGTTGTTGAGGACCCATATGTTCCTGCTTGAAAAGAGAACAGAATGAATTTAAGGGTGAGCTGTCTGCATTGCAGGAGCAACTGTGGGAGTCACTGAATGTCTGAAACAAGCGGATGGCCTAGAGGGTGTCTTGGCCTTTTCCTTCATATTGGCAAGTGATTGATAAGAAAAGATATTATTTGTATTGGCTAAGCAAGTAGTGGTCTTGCTGCTGGACACAGGCATTAGGAATTGTCCTATACTTGTGAGGAAAGACTGGAAGGACATTTTTAGCTTTGGTGACCAATTTTGGGGAAGTTGGGGGCAGGGTATTGTCTCTGGTTTGTTCAAATTTCTGTTGTGGAATGAATAAGTAGTCATGGGAACCACTGTATTGCACCGGGTCATCATCTTAGCTGGATACATTTTTCTTTGAAGTAATTACATTTGTAGCCTGTAGCCTTGAACATGTTTGCATGTTGTGTCATGTTTGTATTCCCACCTCCAGTGGCAATGACTCAGGACCAAGTCATCCCTTTACAGGAATTACCTACAAAGGAAACTGGAAACTCCATGGCATCTCTCTGTCATATTTCCCTCCAGATGGTGCCTCCAAACCTCTTCTGAAGGGGCTTGTGCAAACTAGAGCATGTAAGTACTTCTGCTGGTTTTGTTCTAAGCACCTCTAATTTTGGTGAAGATTTTATTTCAGGATGCTGGAGAGAAAGTTGCCTGCCTCCTCCTCTCCCTCCCCTGTCCTTCCTGGCACTCAGCCCCAGCCACCAGGGAACAGTCATGGGTCCTGAAGAGGCAGGAGGCCACAGTTTCCCCAAACTCCTCACGTCAGCTTTTCTTGGGCCTCCTCTGTACAGGGTTTTCATCCCCCAATCCATCAGCATTGGCAACTGCTGAAGGGCCAGCAGGCTCCTCAGTTACTCTGCATGAAGATGCTAAAAGAAACATTCAGACCCCTCTGTTACTGCAGAGCACTTTGTTGGTCTCACATGTTAGTCTGTCTGGCTAAAATCTTCTGAAAAATATTGTAATTTTCAAGTGATTAAAATGGCTTCCAGAGAAGCAGTGACTGCATCCAATTTGAGAATCTTTAACATAGGGAATAACCACTTTTAAAACACCTTTTTACATTGTTTTTCTGTAATTTATCAGAAGTGGATCTGCACTCATAGAAAGTCAGGCTGGGATTTCTCCAAGGCGCCAATGGGATGTAGATAGCAAGTCAAGGTCTTCTTCAGAATTTTAGTCTAAAAACACCCACAGAGTTGTGCCGATTTCTCAAAATAAAAAGTAAGATCACTCCCAAACTGAGCTTTTTTTTTTTGCCAAGTTTCAGCATAGAACTATATTTTTGTAGCCAAGCTATAAATCTCTGAAAATAAGAGTTTATGTGGAAATGCTGATACAGCCCTAGTTATAGCACTGGTAACGGCCATAGCACTCAATGATTTGATGCTGAAGGCTATTAATCCCAAAGAAAACTTTCTTGGAAGAAGTTGAACTTTGGAGGTCAGTGAGATCTCAGAGGAAGCTGGACTGGAAATTGAGAAAAGCTGCTTTTGTCCATATAAATCAATTGTTACTGTTTTCCTGTCTGAGAAAATTTTAATGCAAAGACTAAGGATTTACAAACAGGAAAAGGGAGAACCTCTAAAGGTCTTGTAAGAAGTGGTGATTCATAATATTGTTATTTTTTTAGGTAGTGCTATTTTAAAACCTGAAGCCATGCTGATGGTTTAACTGAAGGAAAAACTAAGCAGTTTAGTTATGTGCTCTGGTTTTAAGCTTACAGTCAATTTTAGGTTGTGGTACAGTAATTGCAAATACTGTTTTGTAAAAATTGACCCTCACATTTCAGCAGAACTTACAACAATTAATAGAGGATACAGAAGAATTTTTAATAACGTGGCCTAGAATATCTGAGGAAGTTTTTTTAATGGTATTTTGAGGCAAAAATAAGTTAGACAGATCCATTTTGAAGGGGAGCAGTAAGAGCATGTGGCCTCACACTGAAGCTGCATTAGGCAGAAGTGCAAGTCTTCCAGTGTAGCGTGAGAAGCTCACTTCTTAGCTTCTACCAGGGATATCCAGGACCCTAATGCCATTAAGCCTCGGTGACTTAATTCCTTAGGAAGCTATCACACTACCGTTTTGCAAATGGTCAAGACTCTGCCATAGGGCCTGACTGGCTTCCTGTCATTAGAACTGAAGGATGCTTGAAAACAAAGCAATAAATTCTCTCCTTTGCCACAGCCAGGTAAATCAGAGCAACTCATTTGGGAGCCTGAAAGCAAAATGTAGGCAATGAAGACTAAATATTTTGTGTATTGGCTACAGGTTTTTGGCTAGGCTTCTGGTTCCTTATCAATCTAAATAACAGGATCCTACTGTGTCCCTTCTCTGTTTAAGAAATGTAAGTTTTTGGAAGCGATGACAACAGACAAGCTCATCTGTCAATTAAAATAATAATGATCAAGGTATTTTGAAATTTGTCTACTTTATTGCATTCATGCAAGTAAATTACTCATGAGCAATTGAGGCTATGTGTGTGGGTGGGCTTGTAATTATTAATTAATCATAGCCAGTGATTAGTATGTCTCATATAGTGCATTTTCTTCATTTTGTATTGTTTTTCTGGTTATTCCACAAAAGTCGATAATTAAAAAAAAAAAGGCTGCTAAGTGGAAAAAATATATCATACTTAAATGGAAGCATGAGTAAACTAGTATTTATACAAGATTGTATTCGGGCACTACCCAGCTAGTCTAATAGGATGCTCTACACAGCATTGCCAATGTCACAAGTTCAGAAGCTTGTACCATACACAAAGGTGCACAGGGCAGAGGAAGCACAACCCCCAGTAGATCTGTTCCTTCTCTCTTTCAGGAAATGTGGATGGAACAGTAGTTAAATAGAGTCAACTGGCAATGTTGAGCATGAGGAGGAAGATGTTGTATCACAACCAAAATACTAATCCAGAAAGTGATAATTTGATAACTATTTTGGAGATGACTCAGTAATCCATGAAGAGAAGATGGGAGATAATGTTCCTGTAGACATTTTCTCTGAGCTGCTACAAGTGCCACTTGTACAAAGTGGTCAGTAGTACCATTGTCCTAGTGCCACTAGTACAAAGTCAAAGCTTGACTTTCTGATGTTACTGCTTTTTTAAGAAGTACAGCATAATGTAAAGAAATGTTTATGTCAATTCAAAGGGAAACAATTTTGCAAGACTGTTACAGGTACAAATAATATCAGGGCACCACAAATTATGTAGTTCCACTGTTCGCATAGAGTTATATCATTTGAACAGTCAAATGAAGCCTTTCAGTTACTTTGACTCGAATTTTTAGGATACACTTTTGTTATCAGAAATGATGAAGTTTCAGACTTTTTCCCTCAGTGGAAGAAAACAGATTTCAGTGCGTCAGAATTCCCCTCAGAATGGAAACACAGCTTTCTAACAAGTTCCCCTCTTGGACAAAATTCCTGCTCTTCCAATGCTATGAGTATTACAGTGGAACTAGAGCAAGGAAAGGAAAAGGAAATGAAGGTATGTTCAAATTGTAAGTTCATTGCTATACACCTTTCCAAAGCTCTCTTTTTTATTGCTAACTTTATTGTACACACACAACTAGTCTGACTTTAGCATTTGGATGCCACAGAGTGTTCAGTGTCTGAGACTGGTTTCTGTACTCATTCATGCCAAGGAACCATTTCATAGCCTTTTTTTTTTTTCTTTTTATTTTCCTACAAAAATGTTCTTTTTGTGCCATTCCTTTGTTTTTCAGTACATAAAATCACCACAGAGTACGTATCTTTCAGCATTCTGTGATGGCAATGCTCAGGCATCTTAGAGACAAACAGAAGACAAAAACCAGAAATAAGGACTTAGAAACATGGCTGGAGATACCCAGAGATGTATGTATCTAAGAGCCAGAGAAAGGAACATGACATATGCAAATGAGAAAAAGTTTAAGCTGTTCCTCTGAAACTGTTTGACTTGTATTATGTGACTTGTTATTGTTTTCTACAAAACATTCCTTTAAAAAAATTTTAGAAAAATCATTGATATGTAGCAAGATAGTTCAAAATAGTCATACAAGTGAGACTGCATACAGAAGAAGCAGGAATCACCCAACCCTGTAAAGACTAATGTAATTTACTCGTCCAAATTAGTGTTTGAATAGTCATGTCATAAAGAGCCTAAGATTTCTGAGACTACATTAATCTTTTACTCACCAGGAATATTTTGGGTCAGCTGATTATGCTTTTATTTGAATAGGAGAGAATTTCTGGAAAGATAAAAAAATGAATTAGAGTTAAAATAATAAAACCTTGTTTTACAGCACCAATAGAAGAGATTCTGTCAGAAGCCGCCTTCTCTACAGAAAGATGGACATCTGTCTCATAGCTGTTAAATAAGAGAAAAATACTTTCATTAATCCTATCAAATGTCTCAATTTTCAACACTGAAATAAAGCCTAACACTATTTCTCAGTGATAATTTTTTAAATCAAAAGATGTGCATTTTCGACATTTTCTGTTTGCAATCAAAGTCTGTATGGCTAGCGTTTATTGTGACCTTTGTGCTACAGAAGAGATGCCAAAAATCATTAACACTGATATTGCAACATAAGAGAATACAACAGTTTAATACGAACCCATTTGAATATCTTTATTGTGATTTTTTTTCCCCTCAGAATAAAGCAATAGCATAATACCCAGCTGCATGATAATATTGGCAAGCAAGGCCATGAATTTCAACTGCAAACCCTAAACACTGAATGTGCTGTGCTTTTTAAAGAAATCCCCTTTTGTATGAGATATGTAATACCCTTTTGTGCTGGAGTGGTTTGCATAATAATAGTTTTCTTTAGTTATTCGTTGTCATGTGATGGAGTGAGCTAGGCAGTAACAGCATAAAAGACAATTTTCCATTTTTCTCTAATTTTTCAGAGATTTTCTTGTCTTTTAAAATGTAAATACTTTTAACTATCTTCAGAAAAGATATCCAGTTATTAACATTTCAGTCCTAATTGTTACTTTTCTTAATATCTACCTTCCTATCTGAGCTTTTCTTTTTCAGAAGAAACAGCAACATTACTTCCTTTGCACTAGTGAGGAACCTCAAGCATCTTAAAATAATTGGACATGTGATCATCTGCTGTAAATCAGTGTAACTCCATTCAGAGACATTGACACCTTGCTCAAGACTTTAACAGTAGAACTACTTGGTCAGAGAAGCCAAGCAAAATTTATGTTATTAACTGTATAACTGAGATAAAAGGTGCTATTTGACTGAAGAGCTGTCTTAAAAATTAGACATCTAGGATACATCTGAGAGCAAGCATAAAATACAATTTTAAGAATTTTCTGATGAGTTGTCCCATGTAAAAACATTTTAAGCTTTCTCTTGGGCTCTTCGATGTGTTCTAGTCTGGATAGTAAGTAAGGAATATTTCCCAAAGGAGATATAATTACATTGAAATGGAGCTCAATCTTATTCACAATTAAAGCTATAGAGGAGGACTAAAGCCAGGGGAAGTTCCTTGGCTAATGTACAATAGACTAGCCATTATTCTAACTGATATTATCAAGGTATTTTTCCTTTGAAATCAAGCAGAATTATGCCAAGTTACTCTAGTTGTGACTTTGGCCATAAAATTACACATGGTTTTCAACCTCTGGCCTGCAACCACTGCAAAGGGTCCATTTCCCAGCAGTCCCTGGAAAGTAACAAAGGAAAGCAAGGCTATTCTATTACCTGTTAGCTTAAATTTAGAGTGCAGAGAGGGTTCATAATCTTGCTGGAAAATATTTAGAGGTTTGCAAATTGAAAAATGTCAAAACCAACTGGGCTAGATTGTTTCAGAAAAGCTCACAAGGTGGATTAACATCTAACAATACACTATCAGGTTTTAGCGCTGCAAAGAATACCCAGCCAGAAAGTAAATGCTCCAGAGCCCAACAGTCACTCTTTTTACAGCTCCAGGTGTCAAAATAAGAGACCATTATACATAGCCATCCTACAAAAATTATATGTATAAATCAACATGTCCCTTACCAAGCAACCACATATTGTTTTCTAAAGTATCTAAGATCTGCCTTTGCTAAATAGGGCAACAAGAAATTTTCACAGCTCCAGTCAGTGAGCATACTATCAATTAATACCAGAGACAGAAAAACTATCACCAAAGCCATGGAGGAAGCCCTGGAATCTAGGTAAGAGAGTATTATAATGATTATATGCTCTGTAAATCTTTTAATCTGGAATCTCACAATTGAGCCACAGGGTTCTATCATCTGAGAAATACGAGTTGCCTCATATCAGTTGGATACCAGATACTATTAATGCACTGCAGGCTAAGCAACATGTTACGCTCTCTGTTAGTGGTAGTGAGATATATTAGCTTAGACCATTCTCTTTGCCTAGAGAACCTGAAAAAAGTCTTTCAGGAGGAAAACATTCAGTGGAGTTTTCTGAAATTTTTTGCTAGGAAGGTATAGCCCATGCTTTACTTATTATGTCATTATAAGGCACTCTGAGCTGTATTGGAATAAGTGCTTGTGCCTCACAGTCACATGTGTACCTGTTCCTGGGATACAGCCCTTTCCTCCAATTCTCCTATTCTTCCCCCCAGATTTGTAGGGTTCTGTGATTTTTTTTCTGCTCCCTAACAGATGTAGCAAGAACCTTATGTGCTCACCACTTTCTTTTATAATTTCTTAGAAGTGTTGAAGTTTTTGTTCACAGCAAACTATGAATGAGAATTAAATGTTTCTGTTAAAAAAAAAAAAAAAACACCCACAACTTTTCAAATACGTCTTTTTTATATGAATATTCCAGAGTGATGCAGATGGTCAAAAACTGGAGGAATCAGCCATGGGGTTTGTTTGATTTTCTGAAACAACTGTTGCTTAACTTTAAGCTAATGAACTCTCTACCAAAGGCACTACATCCACCTTTTTCTATTAATAATCATCCTTCAGGTGATTTGGCAAATCCGTTTAGGTGTTACATGGTATACACACTTTTTCTGATACTTTGACTGATACAAATCATTTTTATTACATGGGAAGTGTAAGTGTCTGTTCCAGAATTAAATCCTGATAGTGTACATTTATAAACAGGCACCTTAGAAGAACATATCATATAACAGAATCTAACTGTAAGAGAGACAGCTTAAACTTGCATTTTATTCAGTTAAACTTAAGGTGCAGAAGCATCTTTCTGTCCTGTATCCTCATTTGCAAGTGATGACGCTGGTCTTTCTTGTCTTACGCATACATTGCCCCAGCCAGCTTTGCCAGTTTGAAAAAGTCTCCAGAAAAAGGGCAAGACTTCTTCTGTAAGGTAGTCAGTTTTCTCGTAGAACAAGCCCAGATGTAAATAGCATTGCAGTTCAAACATTTCGGTGACTTGGAACGACTGGGGTGTATCACATGCAAGTTCACTGTACTGTAAAGGAGGGATTCACAAGCCCTTAGTTACTTTGTAAAGTATGTTTACTGTAAAGTATAGAAAATTTTTATGCACGATCACGTAAGCAAGGAGGAAATGTCCTCTGTGCATGACTGTACTCTTCTTAGTGTTAGCACACAAAGAGGATTATACTGAAAACCTGGACTCCAGTGGTCCCTGGGAAAGTTTGTACATGGATCCAAGCATTTTTGCTCATTTTTAGCCCATATCCTGATTACTGCCTGCCTCCTTTCTGAAATGTTTGTGGCTGACTGCTGTGAGAGAGAGGATATCACTTTAGATGGCCTACTGAGATGTTCCTATATGTTAATTCCTGTGACACTTCTCCTGTAACAGCTGTCATATAAATTTCATATGACAGCTTTCTAGTGCAATGAAATGTTTTAACACTTTTTAGGTGAAAAAATGCTCATTTATTCAGCAGATAAGTGCAAACACATTAGCCATTACATTCTCTGAGGAAGTCCATAAGAAGTCAGGGTGCAGTATTTCAGGAGACTTGTGAAAGTCCCCTACCCTCCTGGAGTGAGCCCAAGACAGCAAAAAGAAGCACAGGATGTAGGTGGGAAAAAAGTCTTCCCCAGTGCTAGCTACAGTGGACAGGCTTGCAAGGAAAGGACAGACCAGGACAAATTTATTTCTACTCTCCTTCTATGACAACTTAATAAGAATAGAAGCCAGTTTCAAGTAAACTGAGCGTTTTCATTATTTTGTGGCCTCTGTACATGAAAATGCAGAATTCACCCCAAACAGTCTCCTGGTGATCCAGTCACTGAGAACGACTTCCAAACAGCCAAGGCCTGAGTCTTAATGAATTTTTAAAGGCTTATAAAATGTTCTTTGGTTATATATGCTTTAAAACAAAAGGTTTATTCTTACATGTTGGCATGTCTTTATTGGCACCATTTATTTACTTTTTATAGGAGTGAGAGCATGACTACTTTTATGCCAGCATATTTGATTGTGTATGACTTACTTTACATTTACAGGGATCTATTGTTGCTTATGAGGAAAAATAAAATTTCTGTAGAGTGTTTAGTTAACCCCCTGTTGAAGTTAAGCAAGACATATCTTTGGAAATCTCTTAAAGGATTATTTCTAATGGCACCAATGGGACCCTTGCTTTGCTTATAAAAATATATGTGAATTTATAATGGACAAAGATACAATTATCCCAGAATAGCTTCAGGAAAAACCATCAGATTTCTTTCAGAGGAGGTGCACAGATATGGATTGCAGTGTGTTACTGTTCTATGGGCAGAGCAGATTCTAGGCTGGCTTTTATTTTCAATGAGAGGCACATTCTCTTAGCACTTTTGACTCCCAGAAATAACTCTCTTTAAATCAAGCTATTGCATTTCCTAAGTGGAATTAGTCCTTATTTATATAAGTACAAGACAAAGAATAATCTTACCCCGGGTTTTTAATATTGCCAGTGATGAAAAACTGGATGCTTGAAGTCTCTCAGTATTCTTAGGTCTTTGCAGTCTCTCAAAGTCTGTCACAGTTTAATCCAAGAAATTGTAAACTCAGTCTCATTTTAGAAAAAGAAACTATATTCATGGGCCTTTTTCTCTTTTCTAGATCAGGAGTTCTGTCCTCTGCACTCCCACTAAAGCTTTTATGCAAAGTCCTTATAGAGCTGAGTAAACCTTGTTAGAACTTAATTACATGCTGTATTAAGAACACATCTGGAAAGGACATTTCTCACAGGTTTGTGTTTAATTACTAACAGTTATTTCTGTTGACTCCCCAACGAACTTATTAAATACACATTTTTTATCATGAAATGGAGGGACTCTCAGATGTGCATAACCGAAGTTTACACTGAACAGGATATTGAAAAGGTCCTCAGTTCCCCCAGCATCTGAGGGGGCCTGGTTGTCATTCTTTACACCTAGTCTCAAGCATGAATTACTGTAACAGCATCTCCACTGACAGTGAAGTGCTTCCTCAACAGATGTGAGCTTATCGTCTCGGTGCTGTTGCTAGGAAAACCAGCTGATTAGAAGGACGATGTAGCAGCCAGTTGATGTAATACATGCTTGATAAAACTCTTATCAGAGCCTCACACACTTTCAAGAATGCTCACAATTCAGCTGGATTTATCAATATGAAAAGAGCCCCATTCTTTCTTCATTTCCCTCACCTGTTGGAAGCAGCCTCTGCAGAGCTAAGTTTTAAAGCTTGAAAGCCACACTCTGTCACCTCCTGCTATTCATGCCCATCACAGGGTGACAAACAGATGTAGCAAAGGAAAGGCCGGGTCATAAAGAGTTTTTTCCCTCTATATCTGTTCTGATGATGTGAGCAAGTCAGAGTGCTTTGAGCTGCTTTGTTTTCCATGCGCAGACATGCACTCCTTGGAAGGCCTTTCAGGTGCTATCTGCAATGAACCATGTCATTCAGATTCTGAGGGCAACAACAGAGGAAAACAGGCCATCAGAAGTGAAGTGGGGACAAGTCTTGGGCATAATTATCAACTGCAATTGTCTCTTCCTAAATGGTATGACTGATCCATGGCATCAGTAGGGGACCACACTCAGGGAGGAGGAGGAGGAGGAGGAGGAGGAGGAGGAGGAGGAGGATTATTATTATTATTATTATTTATCCACCAGATACTTTTGGTTAGTGCTATTTAAGGATATGGAACCAAAGACAATCCTTTATTTTTTATAAAAACTCTTGTGTTAATTCTTACTAAGCAAATCATGTCATTTGCTTAAATTCCTTATGTAGCAAACAACTTCCATCAATGAAAAGGGAGTATTTCTTTAACTCATGCAAAAATGACATTCTTTGCTCTGTTCTGCCAAGAAAGAGGACCAAAAGAAAACCTTTAATCTTGGAGAAAATCTAAGAAAAGTGTGTGCTAAATACGCTAATAGCTAGCTAATCCGTGATTTAGCATCACTGGTCCTTTTTGCAGCTGCTTTCTAAAATGCAGATTAGTTCTCAGACACCTTTCAGAAGGGATTTGATGGATGACATTGGATTGCCATAGCAGCTCCTATACCCTTAAATTGAGTGTTTACTGAAGCAAAGGGGTGGCATTCCCCTTAGCCAGGAACTATACACCTTGGCAATTTTTGGCCTTTGAAATGGCTTCATGAGACCTTGGCCGTCTGGGTGCAATTCAAAACACCCTGGTATGTACACCCATCTGAAGAGGAGGGATCATTGAGGGGACATTGCTGTACTGAAGATCTGAGAAATCATATGCTTTTAAAATTTGGTTAGAACGATACTGGGATAAGTCATTTTGTAAAGATGTAAAAGAAGTGAAAAGGAGGAGAGGGTGAGCTGATTTCCTCCGAATGCATGAAGCTTTCCTGCCTGGAACAAGTTGTATAAAGGTATTCTGGTCAGCCTTCCAAAATCACCAGGAATGAGTTAAATAGATTTTTGGTAATTTCTAGTTTTGGTAATTTCTACAAATTCAAATAATCTGGGCATATTTGCCCATTCAATGTTTGTATCCTCATGTCTTTGGTTAATTGAACAGCCAGTCTGCTGCTAACAGAACAATTATAGGCAATACAAAATCCATTACCATGTCAATGCTTTTCCAGTTTTTCTGTGTCCCTTGAAGCAAAGGAGAGTATGAAAAGGCCTGATTTTCATTTTCATGGGATTTTTTTGTTTTATTAAATATATCCATCTCAGTTGTTAAAAATTGGCTCTAACAGGCAAGAAACAGTGGAATATTTGGGCTTACAAATAGAGTTTCATCCAACTACAACTCAGTTATATCAGGGATAATTTTGTAACACTGAAGAACCTTTGCGACCTTAGCAAGGTCCATAGAGTGCAGCAGGGGACAGAGCAGAGGAAATCAAATCGGGTAGAAAGTGCAGGTACACACGGTACAAGTGGGGAGGCTAGCAGCAGAGGTAGGTATTGTATACCACTGATTTACAAAGAAACCAGTTTGTAAATCAGTTTAAATATAACTTGGACATCTACCACAGGATGTATGCTTCCTGCAAATTGACTCTGTCCATTCTTTTCACTTATAGTCCCTGAATATTGAACCGCTGTGGTTTAGTTGTGTGAAACTGAGTTTCAGGATTCAAGATATTGCTCAGATTGTTCTGCAATAAATTCTTCAGATTCAGCAACGTGGGCAGGAGGGAGCCCATGGATGTCGAACTAACCCCATCTCTGCAGGCGGCTGTGCCATCACAAGCAAAAAGGATTCTTTTTTCTGGATCGTCCAGGGTTTTCCCAGCAGCCAGCCCTGTTGTACAGGTGATTTTTTGGATGTGTGCCTGTCCTCTATACTTGCCTTTGACTGCTTTCCCCTTTATACTTCTTTTCTTGCCAGCTTCTTCATGGCTTGCAGAAGGTGTTTTATATGTGTCTTTCTCTGCCCTTGCAGTCCTCACTCACAAAAATGCTTCACCACAGTATGCCCTTTTATACCTCAGTCATTCTTGCTTACTGCTGTACAAAGGGCATAGCCGATCCTGGGAAATCTCTTTCTGTGGCATGCTGATGTATTGCACTTAATGTATTATCAACAATGACAAGTCTGCCTCAGGGAACTCTAGCAACCCAGAAAGCATAGGGGTTTTTTATACGACAGCTCTTTTAAAAACAAACGTATACCCCACGCAGAAAAAATTTTCTCCTTTGATTTCCTACAGGTAGAATCAGCAGCTGATGCTACACATGAAGTCGAGCCAACAAGACCCTGCTCAAGTGAAACACACCTGAAAGTAGTGGTAACTATGATGAATTTTATTTGTACTGTCCATTCGTATAACATTGCAGAGAACTTTATGCAGCACCTAGCAGAAAGCATGTTCTAGGAGGAATCCTTCTGTTATTCCCAACACCGAAAGGGCAATCCTGCCCTCATTTCAAGAGGGCTGTGCTGTAAGGCTCCACTCCTACCACTGCATTTGCATGAGAAAGCAAGAAAGCTTATGCCTTGTAGTAAGGCCCAGGAAGGCTGCTCTTGCTAATCAGTTTGGGCAAACAGAAGGAGGCGTTTCAGAGAAACTTCACATTTCCTGCACACAGTGCAGGTCATCTTGCAGCTACATTTGAGCTCCTACGGTTACAAAACACTCTAGTCTGGGAGACAGGGCTGCTGTCCCCAGCAGGTCTTTTTTGATTATTTTTCTTTATTTTAAAATAAGTCCAGAGTGAGTGTTTTTCTTGACAAACTATTGGCAGTTCTGTAACTTCAGACATTAGGAATGCTAGCACAAATCCCATAGATGTGTTTCTAAATTAGTATCCAAAATGACCATATCATCTGATATTTAAAGAATGATTCAGGTTTCAGAAAGAAACCAATCTTTCAGAGAGTTTCACTTAATTTAGGAGCTTGTAATGAACAGGAATTTTTAATCTATTTGAAATCTCCTTTCAAACTGAGCTCTAACTATAACCTAACCTTCTGACTAACTGGATAGAGTTGTAGTGCCAACAGCTAGAAATTCAAGTGCACAGTGCTCTTCTGTCCTCACAATAAACTTGAAATATCTCTGTTTTGGACCTCAGCCTGAAATGTTCTGCATGCCTTCTTTGCTCCTGACCTCAGCTGTCACAGTGGCACCCTGCACCAAGCAGGAAAGCATCTTTGTTTTCCATCAGCCTCCATTTTAGTATATCAGGGAGATGAAGAGCAGAGTTTATAAAATGTATGCATTGCTGCTTTTGTTCTGTCTGTATTTCTGCTATGCCACGTGTACATATTACCATCTAGGAACAGGTACAGACATTGTCTGGAGCTAAGGGAAAGGGGAGGTTTATGAATTACATCTTTTTCAAAAAGCGACCATGCAGAATGCTGTTCAAATTGCTCATAGGGCAGCTTGAGACAGCTGAGGTATTTGGTAGCCCAGTGTTATATGGCAGAAACCTTTCCACATTCTGGACAAAGCTTATACCTAGAAAATTATATAGTAAAAATAAATCTGCATCATTTAATCCATTTAATATTTTTTACTATGTCTGTCCTTCTTTTACGTACTACCATGTTGAACAGAAGTAAACTCACACACTGAAGTGGGGAGAGAGCACTACGTTTAATAGGACAAAAAAGAACAGGCCACCAGTCATGTATTTTCTCTGTTCATTTAGGTGGGGTTTCCCCCTCTTTTTTTATTTCCTCTTTTCCCTCAGCTCAGAAGTCAGTATGAGCAGCAACAGGCCTTCACAAATGTGCTAAGGAGGAACCTTTTGGGGCGGCTTCTCAAAGTGCTCTATCTTTTGCTAATAAATTGGTGCCAGGGCCAGAACTTAATGAAGTCTTCAGAGAAAATTTTGCAGCAAATCAGGGAATCTCAACGGTATGGACCTGCAGTAAAACCAGTGTAACAAACGATTTATCTACTTCTGTCTTTTGAAAGGCTGAAAGCTCAGCTTTGTGGCAAGCTGTAGTAACACCTTCTTAGCTGTATCCACACTATTATTTTTCAGGTTTCCTGACATTCCAAAAAAAGAGGCCAGGGCAATTACTTGGAGTAATTTGCAGTTTATCTCCCAGTGACTTCTTCAGTCTTTAAAGCTTCTTGAGCACCTCTGCTACGGTCCTCAAGAAAATTACCTGGACGATAAAGCAGGGGAGGTCAAGATGGTATGCCAGTGATTCTCCATTTCCCCTTTGCACTGTGGAGCGGGATTCATGTCAGCAAATAGGTACTGCTCTTTTTCCAGGAGGACAGTAACAAAGTTGGCTCCCCTGTCTGCTGAAGAAACTCAGGAGACACCATGCCTTCCCAAAACACATCATTTCCAGTGCTGGACTGATGTTTCTATCACCACAGTGGACTTCCAATGCTCAGGTAAGACCCTTTATAGGACTGGCTTGTTTACCACAAAACTCTTTGAGTTGTTTACTCAACAAAACCTTGTTGAGATGTAGGAAGGATAGAGAAATGGATAGAACTTTACTGTGTTATTGAAGATCAGGACAGTAGTGCAGGAAATAGAGCAGAATTAGTAAGTGGCTTTTCTGAGCCCTAGCAGTTTGGGGGGAAAATGTAAATAGTGTCTTGGTTCTGGAGAAATTGAAGTAAACTTGCCAAATTTGCCAAATTTGTTTTTTGCACTGAAAAAGATGTGGGCAGAAATGTTTTTCTCAGTCTAGGAGCAAAGGTTTTTTCCTCTATTTGGAAACAGATAAGGTTGTCAAAGGAGTTGGTAGCATTATGCTCTTGGTAGAAAAATACCCACTTCTCAAAAATCACTCTTAAACCCCCCGCTGGCAATCTCAGCCCATGGACCAAGAACAGAATGCACATGTAGAATCAGTTCCTTTCTCCCTGATAGAATAATATATATGAGGAAACAGAAATACCGTTTGCTGTTGCTGAGCCAGGGGCTGGGGAGCACTGCCCTCGCAGCACCCCAGAAATAAGGCTGACTGCTCCGGGTCTGAAGGAGAGACCTCAGCCAGCCAGAGTCAGCAGGAAAGTGTCAAGGGCCTTGGGTCATGCCCAAAGTGCAGGTTCAGTTGTATAAATATAGGCATTCATCTTTGGAAATTGTTGCTCTGAACTGCATCACTTTTGCCAGCAGTAAAACAAGGCAATAGAGCTAGTCCTGGCTGGTGAGAAGACCCGAGTCCTACACGTAAATGTAGCTTTGTTACTGCAAAAATGTTATTTGGTCAGATGCAGAGGGAGAAGGGCTTAATTCCCTCTCATACCTCTTGTTTAAAGTAACTTGCATGGCTGCACAGTGGGTGTCTGGAAATCACCTTTACTTGGATGCATTTTCTGTTTTAAAATTTCACATTGTAATGAACACTCAGGAAATCCAGATGTGCTCTGTTACAATGAGAACATTTTAAAGGGGCAGATGTTCTGGTACACTGTCAGGTCAGGATGTTTCTGTATCTTTTGTATTGCTTCATTGTCTAATGTGAAGGAATTTGATTTTCTCAGCAACATTCGTTGATATTTATGAAACATGTAATCAGATACAAATAGATAGAAATACCCAGTGTCAATTCCTTTCTTTTCAGTCCTGCTGGTTTTATACATAGAACTCATGCAACTAGATTTTTACATTAAACAGATTCCTTATTTGAAAGCTTACTTAGCTTTCAAATTTAGATTTGAAAAAACATGGAACGAATGAAATTAAATGTTTCTTTTGGATAGCACACTGACAAAGAAAAGGAAATCCCTTGCTGCGGGATATTGCAGTCACGGGTCATGAACGTTTAAGCAGGAGTTACTGCCATCCAGAGGAGAAAAGCCATAAACTGTCATATTTCATTATTTTTTTAAGCATAGAAAGGTAAACCTAAATGGTTGATTCAGTTTATTTCATGTTAAGGAATCAAAGAATAGCGAAATAATATAAATATACCTAGAGGTTTCTCTGGGGTTTTTATACATAGGTATTTATGAAACAAAGTTCAGTGCCACACTGGAGAAGCACAATAACAACCACATCCATAGAGGAAGAAGCACCAGGTAATAAACCAGATTTTTTTTTCTCTCTGCAGTTTGAGATATTTAAGGAAGAGGTTTTAGAAATACCTGTGGTAAGTTCCAAGCTTTGGACATGACCCAAAAAGTGGAAAGGAGATGTATGATCCATGCCCCTCATACCCCAGGCCTCTGGTGACAGGCAGGCAGAGGATGCCCCTTGTCACAGGGAGCTCAGCGGGACACGAGTGGGGAAGCTGTCAGGCACGGCCTGGGCATCCTCCTGCCCTCCCCGCGGAGGCACATGGCAGTGCTGGCCTGGGAGGGCTGGCAGCAAAGAGCACCCAGGACACGTCGGAGTCTGTTAAATCAGGGGACTGCACGGTGCTGTGCACTGAAGGTGTTTTTCACAACTCCTGATAATCCAACTAACAAAAAACTGGGTTTCCAAATCCAAATAAAAGGCCTCTCTCTCTCTTCAATTCCTCCTTCTCAAAAAAAAAGTCAAAAACTCAGTAGAAAATAAAGAAATAGGTGATTTGGGAAAAAAGTTGTTTGTCTTCTGCCCACTCTGTCCCTGAAGTTGAAGAAGAATAAAAGTTCTCAGCTGAAGGGGGAAAATAAATCAGAGGAAAGGCAGGAAAAAAAATTATTTAAATGTAATGCATTTTTTCAGACAGTCCATCTTTGGTGACAACCATGGACAAAATTCAAGAATGGCAATTTATTTTGCTCAGAAAACAATAAGGATAATCCCCCCAAGAAAGGTCTTTCTAAATAGTGTCTTATCTAACGAGTCTCTAAAGATCCTTCTGCATTGTAATGTTTCGGTGTTTTTTTCCTTCATCACAAATTCATTTCTGGGTGCTCCCAGTGCTCCTTCGGCGTAGTCTGCACGGGAAAAAACTAAGGCACGCATTACCAATTGGCTTGGTATTACGCAGGTAAAAAGTAGCTGCTGCTTCTCCAAAGTATAAAGCCTATTTATCCATTCATAACTGCCATAAGCCGAGTTTATAAAACGTTTGTGGGCGTTTGCAAGCAGGTCCCCGCCGCGCCCCCGGCTGCCCCGCGGCGCAGCACCCCCCCGCCCGGCGGCGCGGCCGGGCCGGCAGCGACCCCTGCTGGCCGCGGGGCGCAGCGCGGGCGGGCGGGGCGGCGGTTGCGAGAGGGGGTGAACGGACGGTGTCACCGGGCCGCGGCGGGTTCCCCCCGCCTGCAGGGAACTGCGAGAAGCGCAGGCGTCGTCACATCCTCTTGCCGTAGGCGAGCCAAACCCCTGAAGTTAGGGCAGAGGTTGGAGAGATTTGAATTCTCATTCTGTAGGTGAAGCGCCCTGTAACTGCTTTGCCATTTTGCTGCTGAGTAGCAGGGTCTCCTGGCCCCCAAAAAGATCATCAGAAGGAAGGTGGGGCTTTCGGGAGGGAAAACTTCCCCATCGGAGGATAGATAATTCTCCTGAATTTTAGACCGCCTCTAATGACACCTACTTGGCTTCCCCTGTCACATTTTACGCACAAGGGTACCAAACTTGTAACCCAGGGAGCAGAGTGGAGCCCAAGTCCTCCGTGAATGCGCCCATCTATTCTCAACTGTTGCAGGCGGGCTCAGGCTTCATGTGCAAGCACAGTACCAAACCAGGTTAAATGAATTCATTCTTTCCTCAAGGGTCTCTACTGAATGGAGGGATTTCCAGAAGGACCCCAGCCTGAGACCAGTGATATGCCTGCCCTAGCCTCAGATTTATTTGTTGAGGTGGGAGAGAGGTCAAAAGCACTGAGCCTTCCACTTCAGTAAGTTATGTGCCTGGTGACCTGCTGAAGGAATAACTATTGATCTCTGCTTATAACTCCTGTTAAGAGTCCTGTACGTATCGATGGTCCTGGAACCCTAGATTTAAATACCAGAAGTGCCAAAGACAACCAAGCACATATCTTAGCTTGCTGTCCACAAACTTTCCTTCTGGCAAAATATTTCTGTTGTGATTGTTTCCAATTACATTGAAAAAATAGGAAATTTTATTAGTTTATAGACATGCAAAATAATGTCATCTTTCAAAATAACGTTTTAGGATTTTTAAACAGGTCATTTTCCTTCCTTCTCCTGTACAATGCTGAAACTTAAGGGGAAACGGGAACCTTTCCATTCTTGTGTAATTCTTCTCAGTAACATACATCCTAGTCCATTAAAAAGTCCAGCAGAATACACTATTGATTTCACTCAACTACCCACCACACAGAAATTTAATGAAGTTGGTAGTGAGACAGGACAAGCCCCATGTTTTTGCCACTGTACCAGATACCTTCAGTATAGCATTGTGTCATCTCTAGCTCCATCACAAGATGATCTATTTCAATAGCACGTGAGGAGCAATTGTTCCTACAGGCAACAGATAACCCTAGAACAGCAGCATCCAAGAAAAGCAGAGCAAAAATCACTCGCTACTGTTTCCAATTAGAAAAAAAAGCAGCAGGAAGAGCTACATTTTACAGAACCAAAATTACATTCTATTTCATATGGTCTATTTTTTTTATATGATAATCCAAACAAAAACAAACTTAATTTAGAAACCTGCATTAAAAGCTGGAAGAGGCACCATTGAGAATGTAAGGAGGTGCATGGGCCAGTACCCAAAACATTGGATATAATTTTCCACCACATTTGTCCAACCAAATCCACATAAACTTTGAATAAGTTTGTCAAGAGCCATAGTGGTTTTGGTTTTACTGCCATATGAAGGGAAAAAGTCCCTTGTGTATCGGGTATCCCTTGAAATGGGCAAAATAATTGTGGTAAAATATGTTTATAAATATGTTTACATATTTTTTATATATTATCATGACAATCATGAATCAAGACAATTCTTTGAAGACAATTTATGATAATAATTCCATGCTTGTTTCTTAAGTTCCCTAGTCTATATAGCTGCCTAAATGGGTAAGTGCCAATGTAAACAGTCGGTATTAGGTACTGCCAAATGAAATCATTACCCATCTTAGTACCCCTTACCAAAGCATGCTACTCACTGGCAGCCTTCAGTACATAAACAAACTGATGAATCATCTTGCTAGCTCAGAGAGTGACAGTGAAATTAAATTCCTTCTCTTCTCAATGCAACAGTTTAGTCATTCAAGACAGGAAATCACTTTGTGTTGGGAAGCAGTACTTGGTAAATCTCGACCAGTTTCCAGAGCAGTGAAAGGCTCGGGTTGCAGCAGGAATGGTGTGATTATGATGGGCAGGAAGCAGAACAGGACGAGTTCCAGCAAAAACTCCATAGACTGCAGTAGTGAATTTTATTCTTGATGTCGATCATTAATAGGAGGTTCAAAAAAATTTTGCCAAGATTAATTGTACAAATACATTAAGCTCCTAGAGCTGTTTCTATAGAATTCTATTCAATGTTAGGATTTTTCTATAGAAACACTTGTCTGTCCCATGCATCAGTCACCCTGAGCCCAGTATTACAGAAGTATCTTCACAAATAATGGTGTAAAGGAGGAGATACAGAGAAGTAGGTAGGGAAGTATGAAAACACAAATTGCTCGCTCTCTTTCCTGCTTCTAGTCAGCTGCGGTCCCGCACTATCAGTGAAAGCTGGCAGAGGGATCAATGACAAGTTGCCACAAGATAAGGAAGGCACAAACTGCTCAGTAGCACTTGGAGAAGCATCTCCTGTGGAGGATCTGCACCAAAGCTGATTTTGATTCCTCTTTGTCAAAGCAGAGGCTAAACTTTGGAGTGGTGTCAAGTTTATTTTTATGATACTAAGATCTCCCCGGGAATTTATGAGTCTCTCTCTTTGGATTTAATTTATCCCTTCAGGAAGTGTGGATTATAGATCAGTCATTTTAAGCCAGCTGACCTCAGTCACCTTCAGTGACAGGTAAACTCAAGCTTAAAGTGAAAGGATCCCCAGGGTCACTGGTTTCTGCTAAAGGATATGCATGTGCTATCAGAATACTCAAACAATAGGAGAAATGTGATGCAAACCAGGGGCAATCACTTGGAGCAGTGCTGCAGACACAGAACACTAAACTAATATAAGAACCATTGACGTTAATTCCAGAATTATTAATTTTTCCCAAATGGTCCGGATTTAAATGGAATTAAATTCAATAGTGAATCCTACTTTATATGATGATATAAGGGACTAATAACAATTACCTGTTGAATGGTAATGGAGCGGAGCGTTATCTGAGGCATTGGAGTTACTCAGAGCAGGCTTCAAAGATTGCCTGAAAAGGTGTTGCCTTTTGTACAGCCCACTGTAAGCTACCTGTGAATCTTCACCATTTTCATGGCTGGTTTACATGCAAAAAGTTCAATTTCAAGCTGAAATGCTAGCCTCAAATATTCAGGGTGGGTTTATTACATTCCCAAAAGCACAGCCAAGGGTGAAAAAGCCACTTGTAGAGCTCTCAGACTGCTGATCAATCCACCTGCAGGTTCCTTGCATGTCTGATGGACAAGAAAGTGTTCCCGTGTTTTCAGTGTCTTTGCAAGGCTATTTGAAAGGCAGCAAAAAAATTAGATATGTTTGGAACTATCATGGAAGGCAGTAAACAATGCAGTGTGTTTCTGAAGTGAGTTTTCTTACTAGTTTATGATTATAAAACTCCAAGCTCCACATTGCAATTTAAGAATTTGTAGTTATTTTGAACAAAGAAGAAATGAGGAGAAGCTGATGGTTTCTGTTATAGGAGACTTATTTAATGCCCTATTCGAACACTCTCCAGGTATTTCATCTGAAGTCTTCATCAAGAGTAAAGATTACATGGGATCAGCTATCTGAAAGAAATTAAAATGCTGGCACATTTTCTTGGCTGTTAGACAGCTTAGAAATCTAGAAGTGGATGATGCCAAACTATCTGCTGCACGTGTACTTCCTCTAGTCTTATTTTCCTGAATGAAATGTGCTTACCACGAAGGATATTTGGAATTGAGAAGGAGAGATCAACCAGATTTGGCTTTCCTAGATGTGGTCTATCTCTTAGCAAGTGTTTTACAGTTGCTATTACAACTTTCAAGGGAAGTTTTTCTCATTAACGATTGTCACTTTATATTTTCAGCACAGAAAAATTAAGGATATTGGGGTATGTTTCAAGCCACCATTTTAGAGTTCTAGGCAAGCTGGGTTTACACCACAAGCACCTAGTATGCTTACTGGACCATTTACGGATTTTACTTCTATTTAATCAATCCCTTAAACAAAAAGCAAATAAATAATAAATGTACATTTACATATATAATTACAAAGATATAATTTATAAACAATTATAAACAGTAAATACATAATTCCAACCTTTAAACAAATAAGACAAAAAACTTCATTTCAGTAAAATTTAATTTAATAACAACTCTAAGGAAGAAATTTCTGATTTCTTTAGGTCAGTTTTAGAACCATAGATAATTTAGGCTGTAAGGGACCTCTGAAGGTCATCTAGTCCAACATCCTACTCAAAGCAGGTCTCATTGCATCAGGTTGCTCATGGCTGTGTCCAGTCGAGTTGAACCCTCCAAAGATGGAGAATGCTGCAACCTCTGCTGAATGCTGATTGCTGCAATGCATTGGTAAGAAAGCAATCCACTTGCAAAATTATTCTCCGTTTTTCTGGATACAACTTGAAATGTTCCACTTTCTATCAGAGGACTTTCTCACTCACTAAACTTTCTGGATTGCATATGTACTGTTCAGGAATCGTGTATCAGAACTTTGTATCTAGTGACAGCTAACAGGTGCCAAGAGGCACTTCCTCCATTTAGGCTTGTACGAGTCGGCAGTAGTAATAATTAGTTAAGTAGCTCAGAGTGCAAAAGTTAGCACAGTAAGTAAAATCTTTTGGTTGCTCTGTGATTTACAGCTGGTTTGTTTCCTTGTTTACAAAACTAGTTTTTTTTCTCAAGCTATTTTAAAGCTGTACTTCATTGTCTCTGAAAGATTTTCTAGATATTTCATTTAACCTACAGCATTTTGGTTCCTTATCCAAAGTTTTAATGGTCTTTCATTTATGCTTCATATGAAAATATTGACAAAATATTAGCCAGTGTCAGAACCTGTGTGCTCAGCCCTGTACAAATGCATCAGGAGAATTTTTGCAACACTGGCAATTAACCTCTGCTTATACTTCCCAAACTGCTTTTCTCTTCCTTGTGGGTTGATCAGCTCTTTCTGCCTTACTCTGTCCTCATCCTTGGATCTGTCTGAGGGCAGTTGTGGTGACTTCTGGGTTAGCAGGAGTAAGATGTCATTCCTTGTTTTCTCCTTACCTTGGAACACAATCCTCATTTTATATCTAATGTCATTTTTCTGGACAACAGTCTCTTTGAATTAGCAATGCTATAATCAAGTTTCCAGATTTAATTCTCTCTTAGGCTTATTGGGGAGGTGATAAAAATCTGTAAATTGTCATTGCCACCAGTATTTAAAAACAGTCCCTTAAAAAGGATGCAGTGATTTAACTCATGTTTTTGGAGAAACTCTGGAAACTCTAGCATCACTGCTAGAACCACTGGTAGCCCTTCTCAGTCTGCAAATCCCCCATGAGTTCACAGCCCCTGTGCAGACCTCATCTGACCTCTGCAGAACTGGGGAGCAGAGGTTTTGCCTCATCCCTGCTGACCTGTCCTATCCCCCTTCAACTTCTGTCCCCTCTTCTGTGCAGATCTCAGGTCAGAAGAGCCAGGAAAGCAGTTGCAATTACTTTCCTGGCAAAGTGCTGCTTTGAGAAACACATCTCAGAGACACAGTTGATCCCTACTACTTTGGTCCCGGTT
The DNA here is from genome assembly GCF_030936135.1 of Gavia stellata. Classification (NCBI taxonomy): domain Eukaryota; kingdom Metazoa; phylum Chordata; class Aves; order Gaviiformes; family Gaviidae; genus Gavia; species Gavia stellata. The sequence goes on from NC_082603.1 coordinate 11,746,359, forward strand.
ACTTGCAGAAGAGAGGTTTGATCCAGACTAGTGCTGGGAGCCTCTTCTTCCACCTTCCTGGGAGACTAGTGCTGCGCTAGGTCGGTTCCCCCACCAGAAATGAACACGGGGCATTTTGTTTAAACTGGGAAGCTGATAGTGTTGAACCCATCTATTTGTATAAACTAGCTGGGTATCTTCTTGCCATCTCTAATGTAAATCTACTATGGTATTGTGAAACTTTATTTATTTTAAGCTTGCAATATTTACCAAAGCAGACCATACAAAAAGGGTCCTTTCTAACTTCCATGCCATTTCTCTACTGAGTTATTTGTTGGAAAGATGTGTTCATGTATAATTAAATGTGGCTTGCTTAAACCTTTGCAGTTGGTAGCTTAATATATATTTTGTTGTACTTTGAGTACAAAGGCTATATTATGCTTTTGTTGGCATCCTTGCTGGTTAGTATGCCAACTGCATAATTTTGTTCTCTGCTATATGTCAGGATTCGAGTGCCGAGGGCTCAACAGGTGGTGCTGGGATAAAGTTCTGGCAAATCAAATAGGTAATGCGGTTATTTCTTTTGTCAAATTATAATTGAAAACAGAGACGAGTAAAATGAAACTCACATTTTCCTGGTGCAAAACAGGGTTTAGAATTAAATTCAAATCAGTTTCCATGACAAATACACATTACTACTGGAGCTTGGTCTGTAAATAAACATGCAACACCTTAGTTCTGATGTAGAATGATTTGTTCCCTGTAAATTTAAACCTTAAGCATCAGTGTTTAAACAATAACAGAAGGCTGGAGTCCTCCATGAATCTTCTGTCTTTCTTGTACACATTTTGCAGAAAATGTGCCAAAAGCTTCAGGAAAACTTTGAAAAGATTTAAATCTAAAAAGTCAGAGAATTTGAGACAATCTGTGATACATAAATCAAATGTTTAACATCAAGAGTTTCCTGCCATATTGTTTTCTAATCATTGCTATAACCATGCTCCCAGCAGAAAATTATAAATACACTGGAAATTCCAGTGAATGTGCTGAATGAGGTGCTGCTCATTTTATGCTTGACTTGGATAATGTTTATTAATCCTAAAATCATAAAAATGGGACAAAACCTTCTACAATAAGAATGCAACAAATCATATATGCATAGCTTGGTTTTCCAAAATTGCATATAAAAAGACCTATGCACTTGCAAGCCTATCCACTTTGCTATTGTAGCTGATTTTTTTTATACTGAGAGACGTTTTTATTTTCATCTGAGGACCTATCTAAATCTAATATATATAATCTTATCTATGGCTCCTACAATCATTGTGGTTTTATTTAGTTTTCTGTTCCTCCTTCTTCAAAGGCATTTCTCCTAAACTATAATTTTTTCAACTCCAAGTTCTGTTTTGTCCCATCTGAACCCATCATCCACTGAAGCAGCTTCCCGCAGTGCCCTCCAGTTCCTTGGGCTGGTCACAAACATCTTTATGTCCCTTTCAAGCTCTTATTTAACTGAAGGCTTTACCTTTGTATAGGACTGGATGGTATATCCTCTTCTCTCATTTAGTAACTTATTCCATAAGTAATCAGGAACTAAGCAGCATGAGAAAAGGGTATCAAATTCTATCCATATATTTCATTATTTTTACTTTTTATATACCATAGTTACTATTGTTTAGTCCCAGCAGAACACATATATTTCTCTCCCACAGCAGCAAGCTGAGGTTGTGATGAGGACTGCCAGGGCTGCGGGCAGGTGATGGGACCACCGCCTGCGCCCTGGCCGGGGGCGCACCTAACAGAACAAGATGTGAGAAACTACTGGACGTGGCACAAGAAATTGCTGGACATCACAGATCACAGGGTGAGAAGCTGACAAATTTACAGATGGTGCTATGAGGAATTCACAGGTAGTTAAGGAGGAGTTATGTGAGAAACAGACAAATTTCACAGAAAGCTGGGGGTGAGCACTGGGGATGTTTTGGGAAGTGGGATAGTGCAAGGCCAACAGTAGCGGGTAACCATATCAGTTTACCCACTCAAGGCTGAGATCACCTTGAAATGGTATCAGAAATACCAAAATTCAAATTCAACATGTACAGGAGTTGAAAATGGAGCAGAGATTGACTGGATTCATGGAGAGCTACTAAACCCATGAACCTCTAAGCTGTTGGCATTTGGCTAGTCATCGGGTTAATTTCTTCATACTTTACAGTATGAAGAACAACAAGACATTGGCTGAGAATAAGGACCCCCGTTCGACATAACCCTCTTCACAATCCCATGCTCGGACTGAATACATTGCTGGGGAAGCAGGGTACAGCTTCGTTAACCCAGCAATGTTACACTCAGTTGCCTCAGGAGTTAATCCGGCAGCTTCACTGCAAGGGACTGACTTAGAAGGTACAATGTATATTACAGCCACTGCGTTACTAAATTCTTTGCTTCTGTAGAAATCCTTTCACTGCACTACGGCATTTCTAGACTGACCTGGGACATGCTGTGAGGCCCAATCCCTGCTCTCTGTGATTTGACATTAATTTTCAATCCATGAGAGAAAGCGTTCTGGTTTTTCTTTTTTCCTTTTGAATAACCATGTTGAATATTTATCTTAAACCTCAGGTAGCTGTTCAGAAAAGAAACAGCTGAGAAGCAGATAATGTACCCCTTTCATTGACAAAAGATTTGTGTCTTGCCTGGCAGGACTTCGTGCTTACAGAGCTCACGGCTGACATAATCAAACACAAGTAGCACGTAGTCCAGTGTTTATCCAGGGGAACCGAGACCACTGCTCCCACACTTTTTTGTGTGAAATTAAATCAGCCACATTGAAATTGGCAAAGATTTAAAAACGTGATAAAATTCCTATTAAAAAGGGGGGAGAGAGGCTCAGAAGCAGTTTGAATCAATGAATACCATGCAAAAGTAAGTAGGGTATGCAGGAACATTTCTGCTGACCTTCTGGAGGAGCCATCTGTCTAGTTGTAAGGCACCCTCTCCTCCATGGGAACGGGTGAGGAGTTCAGCCACAACACCGACCACCCTTCCCCCACAGCTGTCAAAACTATTGTAGTTTGGCTCTAGCATATGTATCATTAATTTCCATGCTGTGCCAAAAAGAGAAGGGAAACAATATGAAACGTGTTCTTAGGTATGTCTTTGCCACGGACTACCTGTAGCTCGGTGTCACTGACTGCTGAGAGAGAAGGTTTATCTGCAGTTTAGCACAACTTTTTAGTCAACATGTTAAAAAAAGAACTTTTTTCTTTTTTTAAGTAGGGGGTGAGAAAGGTAGATTAGAATAGTAAAAGTCTGCATTTCCCAGGAGATCCTTAATATGACAGTTTCCACCAGCTTTGCCACAGCTCAAATGAAGGAGAAGAAATAAACATCTTTTAGGTATAGACCTGATACCAAGAAGGTCCCTCAGGGGAGGCCGGGAGGAGGGGCAAGGGGTTGGGTATACCTTCATTTCATGAAGTGAGCAGGTAAAACCATGGGTTTTCTCTTTCACTGCCCCTCATCGCCCTGCCAGTCCAGACAGCTGTACCCAAAGAAGTGCTACTGGTGGCAATGTAAACTGCACATTGGAAAGCACAGGCAGAATTTACCCCAGAGGAAATAAATTAACCATATGTTTGCTTAAAATACCCCCTCCGATCCAATACAAAACCCACTAATTTCTTTTGGAATGTTACTGTTATCCTGGGACTGAAAAAAAAATAGAATAGGTAGGAAATTCATTTTCTGGTATGCGACACACTGCTGGAAAGCCTAGAGGTTAATTCACACAAGTACATGGCCGCAGACCTGGATCCCATCTCTTCTTAAGCCAATATTCTTCTGCATTGCATCAGGAAAGTCTCAATGTTTCTTCTTAAATAATTTTATCCATAAAATGAGAACGAACCTACATCACTCCAACTCCAACAAGAATGGTGGAGCTAATCTGACTTAGTCATGAAATGAGAATGCTCGCATAGAAACAGGCTTCTGAAATTCGAAGCTTTATTATTCCATGCTGTTCTATTACAGAAAAATGGCAGATTCCTCTGTGGTACTTAGGAACAGAGTGATAGCAAATTGTTCTGGTTTTTTCTACATTGCTATAAATTTGAATAGAATCTGCCCTTTGCTCTTTCATGTACAGCATTTGATTAATTGAGAATTAGAAATGTAGTATTTGTTTTATATTTATCTCTCAGAAACAACCTATACTATGTTTGATTTTTTGGAAGAAAAAATATTTTTCTGTGTAGTTATTTGCCATCATTTTCTGTGAGGGTGTATAATGAAACACAGATTAATTGGAGGCAGAAAAATGGGGAGCGGGGAGGGTGTAAGTATGTGTATGCTTTTGTGAAAAGGTGTTTGTACATGAATGTACATATATATCTCACTGCTAAGCCTGGAACCAGATTTCCAGTTGTTCTTGAGTTTACATACAAAAAGGCATGATTTAGATGGAAAATAACCCCTCCCTGTGTTATTAAAAAGGGGGGGGGGGACGACAAATCCTCCAGGACACGAGTAAGATGGATATCATTTCTCCTCTCTACCAGTCCTCTTACAGCCCAGAAAGATATACTTCGAGTTATATTTTCATCTCAGTTCCATGTACGGGGTTTTAGCTATTCAAATCCCTTTTTCCATTAGAGTAAGTTAAGCTGCTCAGGCTTTGTGTGCAGATGTTGCCCTACTTTCGTTGCTCTGTCTCTGTGTGCCTTCAGTTCAGTTTGCCTGCTCTGGTCTGCCAGGTAACGGAACCCTCGCAGGGCTCTGGCTGGGTGCGCCCACAGGCTAGAGCATCACCTGCTGTACCTCTCCAACCTGTGACACATTTAATGCTTTCTTTTCCCCTTCAGTTGAGGACAATTGCACTCACAGGAACACAGACCTGGCGAGGGCTGCTGAGTCCAGCCAGCCCAGGCAGGCAGCGCCCAATTGCCCCAGCACATCTGCCCCAGCTAGTCAGGTCCAGAGATTGGCAGGGAAGAGGCTGGGAATCAAAGTCTGGGCTTAGACCTGTCTGTGTATGTTCCCAGACTCTGTTCTGCCGTCCTACCTCTCTGCTTACAGCTTCCCATTTTCCTTCTGGTCATTCTTGTATACTGCACGTGGCACGATGCTTTTTGAATACCTCTTAACTTGTCCATCAGAACCGTCCTCTCTATTTTCTTTTCCATAATTTCATCTTCATTTATTTTTAATACAAATAATCTAAGGGCTGGGGACTTGATCCACACAATGTTCTGTTATTGTGAGACCTAACATGGCAATATCTACCCTGAGGTGTCTGGTTTTCAGTTACAGTCGCTGTGATAGGCATTGCCTCGTGTCACACGCCTAAATATCATAACGGTGCAGGAGAAGGGCTTGACACCTTACTGACATCTATTTCATCCCTTTTTTTTAAGATTTTATTATGATTAATGGATGAGACTAAACCATTTGTAGTGTATTTATTTTCAGAAACAATATTGAAAGTAATTTGACCCTTGCAGTACTTTCTTTTTTTAATAATACTATACAGTGGCAAAAAAAGCTATGAAATCCTGTGTAGAGATCTTTATCTTAGTTGAACTGTTTGAAATATAGACAATGGAAAGTCTCTGGGTTGACACTGGTATAATAGGAAGCAGCATATGACCTGCTCTTCTGAGCAATGTGCTGTCACCACAAACTACATCACCATAGGTACCTAACATATAAAAAGTTTATTTTGTCAGCCTGCTCCTGTGAGCTCTTTATTTATGGCTACTTTATCATCTGAATAAAGCCATGTTTTTCGTTATTAGAAACATAACAGTCTTACAAAATCTGAAGTTGTATAGGTGAATGTGAATGCTTTTATTATGAAGTCATTTTGCTGTAAGCACTGGAGAAATCAGATAATGCCATACTGTGTTACTCAACTAGCAGGTCAAGTGTAATACGAAAGCTCTGAATTCAGAAGATATGTCTCCTAGCATGTTGCATTTCACCAAAGGACTAAATTACTCTGTTTCTCACAGGACTTGAAAAGTTGGAAACTCAAGCTAATATTTTTGCCTGCAGCTTCTTCAGCTGCGGACTGTGCCTTCTCTAGCACATTTGCACAGCACCTCACCAGGTGATGGTCTAACCCTGAGAAGGTTCTTTCATAGCTGCCATAGAAGATAGTGTTGTGTGCCACAGCAGTCCATTTACTACTGCAAGCAGCTGTACCATTTAGCTCCGGAGTGATGGTCTAATAGTTGCCTGAGGAGTGAGAGCTGAGGTAAGACAGACTGAGATACCTGGATGCCAGTACCACTTAGTGGACACATACATTCAGCAGAGCTAAGCTGCCAACTTTCTAAGTATAAGGAAAAGAATCATGTACTGACACTGCCATTCTCAAATTCAACTCCTCACAGAAAGACAAAGCCAAAAATATCGAGCTTTGCAGCAATTTACCTTAAAATGACAAGGTTAAGTAAATAAAGGAGCAGCTAGCACAGTCCTCATGGAGTCTGCTTAAGGGCACAGTAAGGGTTCAGTGTAAATGTATATCATTAAATAGCCTCTTCGAATATCAAAAGTAGTTATCATGTCAAAAGGGCAGAGAACATGGTTATCAGGAGTAAAAAGCCATCCTTCAGAAAGTAAGTCATGTCCAATGGAGAAAAATAGAGAAAAGAATAGACTTGGAGAAGTTAAATAGAACCACGATAAATAGGCCAACAATATTTTGACAAGTGACTTGCTAAACATACAAACCTAATAAACCTGTGCTGTTACCTCATACTCTAGAAGGCTACCAGTGAACCGGTGGTGCCAACACATGACAGAGGTGCAAAAGGACCAGTTCTCAAAAAGAAAGTCATTGCAGGAAACCTATGTGTTATTTGCATCAGTAATCAGTAAAGGAAGATAGGGAGGCTCCCATATGAGACCAAAAGTGTCTCCAGGACTGCATCATACTAAAGTGTCAAACAAGTACAACACTTGGAGCAAAGGGTGTTCACTCAAAATTTCCAAATGAACTCACATAGGAAATTGCCAGTAATGGCTCTGTGTAATAAGTTATTTGCACTGACCTCAGTACTGCAGGCAGGGAAAAGGAAGATGAAAATCTGTGAGAAAAGCTCTAGCAGTGACCCTGGAACTAGGAACTAGTAAACCTGACTTCTGCAGCAAACAAACTGGTAGACATTGTAAAAAGAATCAAATTAGTCAACGTGGGGAAAAGTATGTTCGTCAGAGAGGGGTCCACCTGACTTTTGTAGAAGACAGTCATGCCTCCCAAACCTACTAGAGCTCTGTGGAGGGATCGGCATGTTGCGCTTTATGAGAAAGCCCCAGCAGCCCAGTTAAACGTGCACCCTCTGAGACACAACTGTGTACTGCCTACCTTACCGAGTGAACTAGCTGTGTTAGAGTCAGAAAAATCTATTGCAGTTATAACTAATATTACAGGGCTTTGGTTTTCTTGTTGGATGGAACAGAATTCTCTGTACTTCTGACTTTTTTTGAAAGCTGCAAGCCAAATCTCATATACATCAATCAGACTGTGAAAATGTACTGCTGGAGCTGCCTATGGAATATAACTTAATGATAAATTGCATGCATGCTGTGGAGAGACATAACAGAATGTTATTGCCATTGTTCATCCTTTGGTATTTGGTCTGCAGAGTCTAAGCTTGTTAATCAGCAGTTTGTCCTGCTTTTACTCGGGTGCATTCAATGCCAAGAGTGAATTTCCTCTATATGCTTTTCCACTGTAAACTTTGCCAAAGCACTTTTGTTCAGTATGTCAGTCAGCTGTGCTCTTGCTTCAACTGTGGCAGTAACTCATGTCTGGAGATTATTCATTCTGGTCTGGTGCAACTAGCAATTGCCTCGGTCTGAAGCTGATGGAGACATTGCGTCTTGTGTAGACCCAGTTCAGGTCTGGGGACAGCAAGAGTGATTATGGACCCTTCTTCAGGTGCCCTCGCAGTCCTAAACAAGGGGATTTTGAAGGTGCGCTAAGACTGTGAAAATACTAATTTCTGTATTGTGTACAAAAAATAAGGAGTATAACAGCTCATGTAATCTGAGTGCTCCTTTTGGGAAAGATTTGATCTCACTGTTTGTGAGATTTGTTCCAAGAGATTTGTTTGAGATCGTTACCAAGAAAGTAAGTAAAATTACTGTCAGGAAAACTATTTTGAGTAATATCTATTACAAAGCACAAGCTACAGCAATGCTAATGTTAGTTCTAACACTAGTATTCTTCCTTTCTCTGTATGTCTGGGGGGGTTATGTTATGGTTGCATGTAACTTTGCAAAACCAGTTGTATATCACAGGCTGATTCTTTTAAAGATCAGCTGTTCCTGACCAGGGAGAATATATCACTTATTTGATAAAAGATAATAAAAGTGATTCATACATTGTTGTCTACCACTTTGAATTCCACTTAGCACTAATCAGGAGAGATGTTAGGTCCTCTCCAGTGAACTGACTCAGTAATCTTCACATGTTTAGAGCTGAGCCATTAAAAAGACAACAGATTGAATCTCTTGGTTTACTCCCTTTCTCAGACAGAAAATAGAAAAAGCATGAAAGAAAACTCAGTGAAGACAAGATTCCCAGAATTTAAGAGAAAAAATTCAAAGCTCAGATCTCCAGGTACGTGTTTGAAATATTGCCTATCCTTCCCATGCCTGCCCAGCTCAATACAAAGTCCTGCAAATGAAAAGACCACTCAGTAGAGATCCCCAGTAAAAATATATCCAGGTTGAGGTTCTTCATCTCCTAAAGTATTTTGATGTTCTGACCCAATAAAAGTTTAAATCAAGATAAGTTTATTTTCATTAGCTGTTGAAAGTTCGGATGAAAACATGTTTCTTTGTGGTACTTCCTTTTTCTTTTTTTTTTCCTTTTTTTCTTTTTTCTTTTTCTTTTTTTTCCACAAAGCAACTTTTGAAATAGTCTTCTGTTGGCATACACACTGTTTCAACTTTCATCCTTGATAAAAACTAAAATAACTAAGGGGAAAACCTTACAAAGTAGCTTATGAGTAAATGGAATTTAATGGGGTCAATTACCCACACACACTTGTGTGCAGGTTTCATTAATATTAATAGGTTGTAGACATCTGTATTGAGCTGAAGAACAGGCTAGCACTGGCCTCTACACTCTATTTCATGTGTGTGCTGATTTAGAATTATTCAAGAGAACATGTTAATTTTCAAATGTCTAGCATGTTAGGGGCAGAAAAAACCACATTTGTCCGTTACACCTGCAAGGTACAGAAAGGTTGAAAAAATAGATTAAATATGACTGAAACAGTGCAGATTCCATTTGTGCTTTTCCCATAATTTAGAATCACATTACATGTGTGTCTCTCCATAAATATTTAATGAAATGGAAATGAATATGTAGCAGGCTGGGTTCTTCCCTCTAAGGGTTAAGTTCCATTTGTTCAAATTGGTTTGTGCCCTATTTCTGTTCCTGTGTCTCTGTGCATCTAGACATTTTCTTGGCATCCCTAACTCTTCTGAGGTTTCAGGAGATCTTTGGAGATTTGCTAGTAATTGACCTGTTTGGATTGCACATGACTGGCATTTGCTAAAAGATAATACAGTCCTGCATTTTGTTGTTAAGTGCTGGTCGTATTATTAACTTGTGGCCAAACCAGAACAAAGGCTCAGGGGACATCATTTTCCCTTAGACAACTTCATTTGGTTCTTACCGTAATCTCCATTATAAATGAAGCACTTTGGTCTCAGCTTAAGAGAGTCACATATTCTTTAACTTGTCAGCTGTGTTTGTCCAGTAATGAATACACCCACTTTGCTTCATTTTTTTAAGATGTTACTGTACACTAAGGGTAAACAATCAACATAACATCAAAGTCAGATGATTTAACCTTCTGCCACTTCTCTAACCACTAAAGAGTTCCTGCCACTGCTAACTGGGTATTGGAACATGTGTAAATGTTTTCTGAGAAAACAGGATTATCAAATGAAGGAAACCTGACGTTTTCTCCGTAGAAAACAGGAATAATTAATAGGCTTAAGTCTACCCTATCCCAAAGGAGTCTGAATGAGTCCTATTTGTTTTAGGTTTATCATGTAACAGAAACAAATCTTGCCCCTAGCTACATTAGCATAATTCTGGAGGAACCTTCAGGTTTAGTTCTGCTGTAATTTAAACTGCTACTATCCCAGTGTAACACATCTGATTTCAGCAAAGTTCCTCATGTTTAGCACCATCTTTAATAGCCAAGAAAATTAAAAATTAAATTAGAGCCTAGAAACAATGAATTAACACTAGCCAGAGAAGCACATGCAATCTACTCTGTGTAACACAAGAATTAAATACTGCTGATCTTTGCATGTAGCAATGACAACTCAAATACAATGCCTTGGGGCCTGCAATAAACCTGGAGGCTAATTAACTGCAGAGAGGGCTTTTTATATTACACTTTGTAGTAAATAAATTCAGCAGAAATCCGTAGAGACCAATAAGCATTTTTAGGCAGTCTAGCTAAATTCTACCACAAAAGTCATCAAGCTACATAGGATTCTGGTTTGTGAGATGCCTGATTAATATATTGTCCTCCAATAATGCAGGTGCTTCAGATGAAAATCAGAGCACCTAAGAGATGGAGAGAGAGGAAGTCTTCTGTCAGTACAATTTTCATGATTTTGTATCTTTCTTTGGACATAGTACTAATAGAAATATATTTTACCTCCGGGTTTTGTAATACTGCTGTAAAATACATCATAATTTTAAAACCAGAAGCTGATATGATCAAGTGAGTAAAGCAGGCATAGCGCTCTGTATCTTAATTTCAAGGCTTACCCAAGTATCCCATTATCTCATAATCTCTCAGTGAAACCTGAAGATGCATGCTAGCAGTATGCAAGCAAAATGTTGCAAGGCCAAATGCTGAGCATGTAGGGATATCAGCAAGGAAACTCAGGGCAGGATGGGCAGGGGGACAATAAAATCCTGCTTTGTTCGTAAAAGGTTTGATCACAGTCAACAATTGGGGTGCGTACAGATCTGTATCCAACAAATATAGCAGTCACCCAAAAAAAGTCTAAGCCTTGGCTGATAAGGATGATGAAATGGCAAATATTAAAGTCTCTGTAATCCTTCTGTCACAATACCACAGAAAAGAGAATGTATTTCCACGGGTTTCTTTTTAATCAATAACACGCTGGGAACAAACCATATACTAGATATTAAGCATATCTTTTTAACGCAAAATAATTCTGTATAGTATAGCTCTTAAAATATTATAATTCTGGTGTGATGATTCAGCTGACAGGGCATTCAGCCTTCCCAGGACAAGTCTAATGGGTTCTTTGTTGCTGTTCTCCGGAGATGGGAAATCGCTTGGTAACTCTTACAGTACTGCAGGGCATCTGATTCTTTTTATTCTTCAGCAGGAATCTGAAGTCTCTGTAACTGAACTGGATGCAAAAGCATTATTCTTCACTTGCAAGATGATGTCCCTTTTCTTCATGTATACAAAACTCAGTAATATTTAAGTAAGTTTGGGTTTATATCTGTTATACAAAATAAAATTCTTTAAGAAATAGTTAAAAGATCCTTTACCTGGACTCCTGCTGATCATTGTCAGAATGACCAATTTGTTTTTCTTGGACAGCACCTTCCCCATGGCCTGGTTGTGACAACATAGCAACCAGAAAATGGCACAGCTTATCTCAAAGGTGAATGAGAAAGGGCAAAGGCAAGTGCAAACCTTGCAACTCCACAGTAGAAGCTTTTCTGTGTACTAGTGGAGAACAGATGAGAGTACCGCTAATAGCATCTCCCTGTTCTTTGAGAGCTAAAAAATTTGGAAAGTAAGGGATGATAGCATCAACTAAGCCACCAATAAATGCACACCTAGAAAGAGTAAATAATCTCTGTTCTGGTCACAAAGAAATATTCTACTTGTCTTCGTAGATGTCTTTGTCTTGTTCTCATTCTCTCCCTCACACACCCAAAGAAGATTAGAAGTAGAAACAAGGCAGAAACCATGTCTAATTCTAAAACTTAGCTGAAAAATAAGACATCACTCATTTTTTATTTCCAAACTAGCAGGTATGTGAATCAGAACCAGTGAGCTAAGTTTGAAGTTATTATAGTGAACTATGCCTTCATTCTGAACACTTCCAATGCAGTTGTAATACACTGAACATAACAAGGAGGGGAAGCAAGTGGAATCTGGCTTGAATGCTGTTAGACCCTTCAGGTTGAAGAAGCAGTTTCCCAGGACTTCTCTCTATTAAAAAAGCAAAACCCCTTAAAAAAAATCTTTCTCCTTCCAAAATATACGCCAGGTATGACAACAATATCTGATGTAATCAGTGATGTCTTGAGAGATCTGAAATATCAATAGGAGCTCCTCAAGCACACCTGCATAATCTTTGCAAAACAGAGCAGGAAGAGGCAAAAAGAAACACCACCAATGTTGCCTTACTCCAGACTTCTCAGATATCTTTATCCTAAATTCAAAAGAAAAGGAGTAGACACTGGTGGATTTCACAAAATTATAATAAATAAAAGAAGCCTCTCCCTCCTATAGAATCTTTCACACAGGCATTGTCACCCTCTTTTGGAAAAATGAGACTTAGCCACCAATATGACTCAATTCTCATTTAGGACCTTCAACGAGTAATAACTGCTAAAATTTATGCAAGGACAACTTGACAACCTGCATCAGGATAGCTTTATCCACAAATTAACACACAAGCTGTTTACCATTAGATAGCCTCAGCTGTTCCCAAATGGAGGCAAGCTGGTGTCACCCTTCATTCTCATAGGAGTTCTTAGATATTATGGCTAAGGCAAAGTTGTCATGTTTTGATTTCCATACAGTCAGAATGGAGCAGCAAAGTAGCAGAAAACTAGCAAAGATTTATTCACAGGCAAAGGTTTGGCCCTAATATTCAGCTGCCCTTTTTAACCTTTCTTCTTTTTTTTAAAAAAGAAAGATGCTTAGAAGTTTCTCAGTCTCAGGGTTAAGATAAATCCACTATTCCCTGGAATCCCTGTGTTATGCACTGTTTGCACTGTTGCAAACAGTGCACTGTTGCACTGTTTGTCTTGACAGTGTGGTCATCGTGAAGTCTCCCCACTGACAGCATCCTACATGTCACCACTGGTAAGTTCTTGGCTGAGTCTACTGGACAAAACACAACAGATAAAACCATGATTCCAAAGTATTTTTTAAAAAGAAGAGCTGAATGTCATGAATAAATGAATGGTTTTCCAAAAAAGGAGGAGAGAGTTTCTCCTGTAGTCAAGAACCTTCATTAATGAGATCCAGACAGATTTACATTTTTAAAAAGCACAAGATTTTGGGGGTTTGCCATTTAAATCATCAGCTACTGTATAAATTACATTTGTAAGACCCATTGGCTCCAACCAAAGGGTATCTAAGAGTCTGTCTGACTGTCTGAGTTATGAAAGGACCAGGTTAAGAGGAAGTGGAAAAAAGGACAAGCTATAGAATATCCATTAGTAAGATGACTAATATTACTACAAACCTGAGTTCCTATTTCTTTGGCTTCTTTCATGGAGATTTAAAGATAATTGTAGCAAAGGTTCAGGAAGAAAAGCTAAAAGAGAGACAAATCCGGCAAAGGGAGGTCATATTTACAAATGCTCAATATTCCTTCAGGTTTACTGTAAATTATTTATGAGGTGCTTTCCTATATTAAAGTTCTTCATGAGTTCATTGGAAAGATAGTCAAGATTAGTAATGAACTAATCGTCGTAGAAGAGAAATTTATTGCTAGCAGTCTCCAGAAATCTAGCAGTTTGGCTTCTGTGGGTAAAAATGAGGTAATGTAGCAAAGTCCTGACTATGAGGAAATATATACAGTTCTTTAGATCACAGACAAATAAGATGAATGTTATATCCCACGCTGTGCTGTAAGGGATATCTTGCCTGGTTAAAAAACATATTTAAAAACCATCTAATTTCCTTGTTTTTTCCTATGTTTTACATTTTTTATATAAATATTTCCTGTTCCAATAATATAACTTTTCCCTGTCACATAGCTTGCATTTTCCTCAGCTTCAGTGATGAAAATAAATTAGTTAAATTCACTTTTGTTTAAAGCCAATTTCTTGTTCAGATTTCCATTCAGCAGCAGATTATGTTAACAGTGAACTCAGAGCTGGAAGTGAGGACACTGAGGACAAAATCAAATAGATTTTTTTCTTCTAATTGATGGAAATAATTCTACTGCTTTTCTGTTTTTCAAAATCTTGGTAAATTTTGTCCTTGAATTGATCTGAGAAATTGGTTTAAACTGAACTTGTAGAAAAATGGAGGATCTTTCAGGATAATGTTTCATTTTGATACACTTTCTCACAGTTTTGCTGGTTTGGGCAAATATACATTGATTTTTTAATCATCATCTAAGGCAGTTAATAACGAACTCATAAGCAAGGCAGATGGATCTCTGTAAAGCAAGAACCTTTCCTCATTGGCTGCTGTACCTTCCCCTCAGCCTTTGAAGAACTTTTACAACAAATTTTAGCCCAAAATCCAATCCCAAAGTAAATACCAAAAGGTTTAATTAATCACTTAGGTTTGGTTTGTATGTGTGTTCTTTTTAAGCGAGTTGTTTTTCATCTGGTCACAAACACCAGTGTCTTTTTCATTTTTTGAACATCAGGAATTCAGCAGAAATTAAAACTGTATATCCGATTTGAATTTTTTATATTTTTCATCCATTATTTCAGATTCAAAAGGCTTAAATAGCCTTACGAAAGCTTGAGGGCCACAACCTTCTTCTGTGATTCACTCAGTTTGGACATCAGAGAGCACCAAGTTGAGAGATTCAAACAGAAAATACTACTGTATAATCCATTTTAAATAAGACTTCCCAGTGACATATCAGAGGATGATGTATTGTAGACTGGGGCAAGTCTGCACAACTTCAGCACAAGGCAAAAATGAATCACTAAAAATGCATTCTGAGGAGGTGACTACTTAGGTAAAAAGAACCTCCAAAACCTCCCACATTAGTTTGAAATTATCTGTAAATGCCGTGAAACTCCAGGCAATCTACAGTTACTAATTTTCACCCTATTTATTGCTGTGAAAAAAAAAAAAAGGAAAGAAGAAGGGGCCATACAGTCTTCTCTGGTGGCCTATAGCACTGTAGGAAACATTTTTATATAGATGTAAGATGGCTTTCATTAATAATTATTTCAACTTTTAACAGAGCATGTTCCTTTTCGAAAGAAAAGATTATGTTGGTAACCTCCTGCTAGAGCTTTTGTGTTTCATCTTTAATGTGAAACAGTCACGCTGCGACACAACCCAGACTGCACCCAGGTTAAGACTTGCTCACAAATGCACTTCTTTTCTGCTTGTTTCATGCATGTTTTCAGCGCAGTTCTGTCTCATGTCACCATTTTTTGTAATCAGGACTGCCTTTTTGGTTACTTAGAGGAGAATTTTACCCCCAAAGCCCTACACTGATGTTCTCTGCAATGCCACAGCTGTCATGCCATTAACTCTGCTTCCAGGGCACCGACTGCTGACGCAATCAGGGGGCAATTACTACACTCCCTCAGAGTGACCAGGTGAATCAGAAAGGTCTGCTTGAATATATTACCTTATGGCAAATTCAGAGAATCTGAATCTCTCTCATGTTCACGAGACCTAACTACTTCCCCATAACTGTAGCAACCTCTCTAGCATTTGGAGAAAATTAAACTAAATACATCTTGCCAACGGCAAATACTCAAAGGACAACTTTTATTTTAATTACTGTAGACATAGAAAAAGGAGTTCTTTAAGGAAGTCTGTCAACTAAGAGCTATATATAACTCTTGAGGAATTTCTTAGTGATTTTCCTAGTTAAACAGATTTCCCTAAAAATACATTTGTTTGCTGCACAGGGTGGACTTACTGTAAAATCAAATACTTATTTTTCAAAAGTCTGATCTGACTTGTAATGCTAACACAGCAGATAGATAGTAAACACACATCCGTTGCACAATTCAGGTTTTTCGTATTGATCTTAAAAAAATGACTAGGCATTCCAGAGCCAACGTTTGTATCTATTGAGAAAAGGGCCAGAATGAAGTGTTAACCGTTGGAGTTAAAGCTCGCTCTCTCATTGATTTCAGTAAGCGTTTTTCCAGATCCAAAGCCTTTCTATTAAGTTCAGTGCTCTTGCAGTCAACTGTGATATCCATTGAAGCCAAAGAACAGCAAAGCTTGTCTAATCTTTTTCGAGACTCCGGTTTCAGTTAAATAACCCAGCGGACCATTCTCTGAATTAGCATTGCAGAATAGTACCCACAGAGAGGGTACTACTAAGCTGCGAGCTATCTGAGAGGTACTCCAGAACAAGGAAAGCAACAGACCATGCAAGCTGCATGCAGACCTAATTTTGTGCTATTATGAAAGAAAGCATCTTTTTAACCTTTCATAAAACAGCTTTAGCTGTTTTAGTGCTTAATTTTGTGAAGAGTTGCCCAGTATATATTTATAGTGGTGACATTACTTTTGTTTAATGACACAACGCCAGTCTGCACTGACGTGAGGATTAGCAAAGGACCTGTGAATTAGACATTCATAGGGACGAATTCAGAGATGATGGGTAACATAAACTGAGGAAAAGGAGCCACACAGAGTCTGTGTTAAGGTAAACCATAAAAAGAGGAACCAGAAGAGGAAAATCAGTTAAGTGAACGGTATGTAACACCTAATCTAAAGCACATTTACCTCTCCTTCAGCACACACGAAACTTTTACTAGTTTCTTTTTATGGTTACTGAATACCCACATTATCTGAGGTTAGAATTTACTGTGTTGGGCGTTAAACCCTAACTAAAACCTTAAAAATAGGCTTCATAATAAAAATATTTATTAATCTGTAACCTAAACCAACTCTTACACTCCCACTAAATTCATCCCCTTTTCTCCCAAAAGGATATCATGAATGTATGTCAGCCACAGAAATATGTTTGATACACTTGTACTAGAGTAACAGCGTTTTACTATCTTCTACTTCTTACTACTTTGGCTCTGTTTTAAATACATGTGTATGTTTGCTCAGCAACTCAGCCTCTGAAACACAGCAAAATAAAATTACTAATTTCTACAGCTGTGAAAAGATTTCTGGAATATGGAAAATCTCAATAGCTCCTTCATTCAATCACTTTCTTAATGAAAACAGCTCAGGATTAAAGAAATCCAGGGCAAGAGAAAAGATTAACCTAGAAAAGGCAAATAGGCAAGTCAAGTGAATAAAGCTGAGCTTCATTATCGCTTCCCACTTCAACAGAAGACCGGGCCATGGTGCCATACCTCTCACATGCATGCCGGGGTGGGCACGGTTCCCCTACCTGCACATCAGCTCACGTGACGTTAATCAGGGCCACAATGCAATCGTTCAGAGGAGGAGGAATACACAGTCCCTGGGACGGAACTGCGTTTTCTCTCTGGTTTCATGCAGTTAACGCATGGAACACAGGAGTCTGAGAGATGCCATGGTACTGTAATGGAAATAAATGACTTTGCAGACCCAACGGAGGGAGGTGGGAGCAAAAAAGCATCCTCAGCCCCAGTGGCTGTGTAAATCTGTCCCTGCCAGGCGAGCTCCGGGAGGTGCTCAGTGCCTGCCACCTCCCCAGGAGTCAGTGAGAGTTCAGGTGCTTACTATGTCATCAGGCTTGACCTTCAGATGCAACACCGCCAAGACGTTTGTTTTCCCACAGCAGTGATTGCTTCAGTCAATTATTATTGCCCATCCTAGAGTGCAAACACATAAGGACTTGATTTACAGTGCAAAATATACATCCTGAATTTACTTCCTCTTTTGTTTTTGGACTGTCGTAGCATCCCCAGCTTAAAGAGATGACAGCAAATTGCTTCACAGGTAAATATATCTATGTATAGGGAAGGATAAATATCAGTCATTCAGGTCATCCTGAGATGAACATTCAGTATAGCTTTGGATGTGTTCTGTCAGATGTGACAGTATTTTTAAAGTTTTTCGCTCTTTGTTTTAAAAGTGGTATTTTTTCTGCTCCTCCCTGAAGAAAAAATCATTAGCAAATTTGTTGGTTTGGCAATCTAACCATTAAATCCAGTTTAACGCAGATTTAAGATTGTACATTCAGTTCTTTAAGCAATGTTTAGGTATTACCAATATACTGAAAGATAGATGAGACAGCCTCATGGTAATACAGCTTTTAACCTTTCCTCTCCTCTACCATGACGGGGGAGAATTACAGTAAATGATGGTTACCTTGTCTGCAGTATGGACAATTGATTTGACCTCACTGCATCTGATGCTCTAATGGACTTTGTGGCTGAATCCCTGGAGATATAAAATATGTCCAAGTGAATTGGGGCAGGTTAAAGAACGGACCCGCTTTTCATGGCTGGCTCAAGCTATAATAGATCTCCAGGTTGTTCTGAGAAGAAGATTAAAATGATCAATATCCAAATCATTAAAAAAAAAAGTGGTGGCTTCTGTAAATCTACTTTAGCTATTTTTTTCCTGCTGAACGCTATGGGGGGAGTCTATGTTGATGACATGAGTTGCTCTAACAAATGTTTGCTTCTGTTTACTCTCTTGTAACATGTTCCTTTTTATATTAAGACTCAGACACTCAGATGGCATGAATCAGCATTGCTTTCCTGAAGTCATGCTTGTTTACACCATGAGGAATCTGGCCTTAGGTTTATTTAATATAGATAAAACAACAATACTGTAATATTTCCTGGAGCAGAAAATAAAATCAAGGACAGATTTCAGAGAATGATGGCAACTATGATAACTGAATGTCCTTACAGCTCTGCTAGCCACAGTGCCTAAGACAAAAATAAAGTCTAATTTAGTGAGGGGAAAACAAAAGGATTTTCCTTGGCTGCTCTGAGCCCTTCATTTGGCAAAGTGCAATTCAACATCTTGTTTATCCTTGCCTACCCTCTCACGAATATGTCTGTGCTCTTTTCCCACCGGCACACAATTGAGCTCATGGTGAGAATGGGCCTCATGTACGTGAGCTTGTAACATCCCATGACTCAGAGACCTTCCTCTCTACACACAGCAGTAATGGGCTAGGCAACTTTAATGGGATTATAGACATACATTTACTTAATTTCCTGTAAAACCCAAGCCTTAAGACAGCTGTACAACTGTTCCACAGGTGGCACACATATATTAGATGATTATTTAGTAAACTTGACATCTAGGGGAGCCCAAATCTTTAACCTGCAAAGTCTGATATCTTTTGGATCTGACATTTCCATTTGTTTAATGCCAGAAATAAGAGCTAATCCCAAAGTCTGTGTTTGAAGATGCATGCACATTTTCCTAGTTTTGAGAAGTGTCAGGATGTAGGAATTGGACTGACCTAGCTCAACTCCATTAGATTAATTGAGTGAATATGAAGAATCTTCTATTATGAAGAAACAGGTTCTCAAGCGTCAGGACATTTCCACATAAAATCATGGTTTGCATCTACATAAGTGGTGTGTAAACAAATTGATGGAAATGTCCAACAAGTTGAAAAAGTTTAACATTTTTTATCCAGTTATTTGTTGAACAATATTCACCTTTTGTCTTCCACACATTGTTTGCTTAAAAATATGGATGTGTAACAATGGCCTCTGAAAGGAATGGTTATTTATCCTAATGTCCTGTTCCTATATGTAGAAAAGCAAAGGCATTTTACAAGCTCTTTGCTCAAGTCTCTGGGATTGTCTATACTCTGTGGCTAAGGCTGAGCTGAATGCCTAGCATCCATGGGTAGAAGAGGGAACAACTGCTGACCCTCTGATCCAGCTATTCTTGTATCTGGAAACATTGTCAGGTGCTGCAAGCATCAAGCCATCTGAAAGGCCAAAGTTGAGCACTACATTATTGGAGTAGATGACACCTTATTCTTATTCTTCAACAATTCTAACAACTTCGAGTCCCTTGCTGTCCCTTTATGAACACAGATGTCATTTTGATGGGGGGACAGCCAAAATGACAAGAAGGTGACCTATCAGTGAACTCAGGAGCAGGTGAGGGCTGTCAGCTTCTAATTTGAAACTGGTGTCAGTCCTGAGGAATGGCTGGTATAATCACATTTGTAACTGATATCCTATAAACTCTGCAAACATTCACAGTGCGCCTGTTATGAGTAATATGAAATTAACAATTCGTGTTTATGACACGAGACACCAACTGAATCAATTCAGCAACTGGATCAGCTCTGTCTGTCTTCCAGAGCAGAACATCAAACTGCCTCAGTCAAAGCCAAATGACTGTGTGCTTATGTTACAATAGGCTTTGTATTTATTTTGAAGACAAACTTTTGTAACTAGGTATGAAGTGAGGACCTAAGCACTAACTTCTACTTGAAATGATTCCTTTTAAAATTTCTCTTACTCGAGCCCAGCCCTTAAGATACTTGTGATTTTTAAGTTGGAGTTTGGGACCTAACAAATCACATACTGTATCTCAAATTTTCTGAATAACTGAAGGGAAGGCACTGTGTAAATCTTTTCTCTCAGACACATAGATTACCAGCTGCATGAATACTGCCATTAAGACATGCAGACAAGTGCAAGGGGTGGGGACAGGGCAGGATGCCCGAAAGAGGTGGAGTCACAGAGAAAACAAGACATTTGCTCACTAAGTAATTTATCCTTAATCTGCCTTCCCTGTAGCTGAGCAAGAATGAACACCATGAGTTAGCCTGTCAGGCTCCGTCACTTCTCTAGCATCAGGCCATTTTTTTCTGCAAACTAGGCCTGTTCTTCTTGTTTCTGTGTGGCTTCACCCGTATTTTTTTTAATTAGAAAAAGTCAAAATTGCACAGTTTAGTACATTTTCACATATACAATCCACTTGACCTACTAGCCCTTTGTGGTACTGCTCTGTGGCAGGAAAATAACTCTTATTCCCATTTTCCGAGAGAGAGCCATGTCCCACAGAGCTTCTGTAGTGTAATTAAGGCCAGGTACAGCACTACAGCTGCGAGACAAGCACAGACGTCCTTTGCACTCTGGCCCAGCACTAGCACACCACACTTCTCACGCTGCTTAGCTCAGGTTTCTAGCCATGAATGCCACCTAATTAACAGAAGACAGGTACAACTGCGAACAGTCATTTTGGGAGAATGTCAGCCCTAATCCCACCAGCAAGACCAGCTTGTAAAATTCACATTAACTTTGGGTGCATCAGAAAAACGTAGGAGCACTTTGTATTGCTGCTACCTGAATCTCAAGAGTTCATCCTGAGCAGCTTTAAAACTCACTAGAAATAGCCTATCATACCTATGAAAATCAAATGTCAGCTCTAATCTTAGCAATCCTCCTCCACCACCCAAAAACTCATCTCTGAGCATCAGCCTTGAATCCTAAGACAGGGGCTGCAAACTGTGCACACTGCCGTTGATGTAGTCACCTCTACACATGTAATACAACAGCTCACTTTAAATCTGATGGTACCACACAGTTGTTTGGTGTTTGGATAGGGCACATAAAACCTTGATAAAAATGACATCCATTCAGAGCTTTTCTAAAACCCAGTGAAATATGTTTTAGTTTTCCTCCTACTTACACGGTTATAATTCAACATATGTTTTAAATAGAGAGCCTACCTCTGTGGAACAAAGCCCAGCACAACAGCACATGGTCCCGCTGCTTCAAGTCAGCACAGAAGCGTGGCTGCTGGGCAATGTGCAGTGCCTCACTACGGTCGAGCATAACATTATAGTCAAATTGGGCCTTGAGCTGGGTTGCTGGAGACATGGCTCACTGACCTGTTGGATTCTTCTGAAGCTCTATTCTTGTATAGTGCTTCTCTGTCAACAGATAAATCAGTTACATTTTTCATTATCATCTGTAACCGTGCATTATCTTTTGATTTCCTAGTAAATCAAGTTTATGTGTGTATACATCTGCTACAGTGTTCATTAGAGTAACACTAAGCTCTAGCATAAGCCCGGAAGAGTGTAACTTAAAATTATTGCTAAAAACTGATCTTAGCTTCCCCTGTGGTGCTCGCTGAGCCACCCACAGAGTCTAGTAGATGAACTACCACAAGCAGGAGTCTGGGAGGTGCCCCTTGTGCTCCTGAGGTTAAAGGCAAACTGCCACCATTTAGCTCAGCCCGTCACCTGAAGAGCTGGTGGTGAACATGTCCCACTGACCGTTAGGAAGTGCTGATGACAGGTAGCCGTGTGGCCAGCGATACCGAGCTGCTCCTCTCAGCACTGTTCCCTGCTGTGTGAGAGCTGCTGTTGACGGGCACCACAGTACAGGGCAGAGCTGGCCACTGCTCTCTGCCCTGAGCCAAAGCTTCCTGCCACACCATGTGCCACGGGGCTGGTCTGGCTGGGGTAGCATGTTAAAGCACTCTCCATAGGCTCACCTGGTGTCTTCAGCAGTTTGGGATGAGGATTTTGTGGTTGGTTTGGTTTTTTGGTTTTTTTTAAACCAGGCAGCATTTCTGTAGAATAACTTCTGAAGGTTTTTCACAGTGACCAAAAAACCAAGCAAGGGGAAAAAAACCACTAGGATCCCTT
This sequence comes from Gavia stellata, assembly GCF_030936135.1. Classification (NCBI taxonomy): domain Eukaryota; kingdom Metazoa; phylum Chordata; class Aves; order Gaviiformes; family Gaviidae; genus Gavia; species Gavia stellata. The sequence goes on from NC_082603.1 coordinate 11,768,868, forward strand.
CTGAAAGGTAGAAAGTAGAAGAATGGGACAAAAACCTTTGTTGAGCTGGTCAGAGTAGACCCTGATCTTGAGGCTATTCCCCATATGCAGAAAAGAGTAACAGAGCACATCTGTTTTCATGACGTAGTTGATGGTATTTTGAACACTCAGGTCCTGCACTTCCCCTTGACCTCGCATCACCACTTTCTGTTAATACAATTACTTTCGGAGCCTCCTCAGTTCCCACCAGCTTTAGTTTTGAAGAAGTTAAACAAAATTAGTCCTGTCAGAGCAACTGTGGAGCTGCTGGAAATGTACAGCAGAGCATTTAAAAGCAGGAGAGATGTAAGAGGAAAAATGAGACTATAGACATCCCAATTTTTAATTCTATTAATCTCCATTACACTGGGGTAGGTAGAAACAAGGAAGTCTGCACCACGGAAGAAGAGTTGAGGCATTTGGGTTTGCCTCCATATTATGCTGACCAGAGAGCAACATCACCTCTGGGCTCATTGCATGGGCAATACCTGTGCACAAGTCTTTCCCCTGACCAGCTTGAATAGAGGGTTTAAGCACGACAGGTCCCTGTCTCACCCAGCTGCTACAACTGCTGGCTTGTGGGCGTTTTCTCCCTGACTTACTGAATTTTTAAATAGCTCTACAAAATGGATTCGCACTAGCAGGATATACTGAGCCCATGAATCAATGACTGGGAAACTAGCCTGCAAAGCGGGTTCAAATCCTTGCCCTGCTTGATCCCCTCTCATATATATATATATACAGAAAGTCCACCCTATTTGGGAAACTTTCCCCTCAAAACCAATCCATTTACAAGGTAAGTTTAAGTTTTGGTGACTCAGTGTTTTCTTTAAAAAAAAAAACCACCACAACCCATGTTTCAGTCAAAAACCTGTAATCAACTTGAACTGAAATGGCACGGTTTCCCTTGCCCTCGGCTGCGTGGCAACGTGTGTGCAGCCCCAGGGAAAGCTCAAACACCAACGTAGTGACCCAGTGAAAATCCTGGAAGCAGCAAGACAGCATTAAAGACATCCATTAAGTAGTGTTTACACACACTGAGGTGAATTACAAAACTCCCCAGAAGTATTTGCAATTTGATGACTTAGGAAAGCCATTTGGGAATTGTACCTCAGACACAAGGTGTTATGCCAGTAACAAAATTAGTGGCTGTATCTTACCCCCTGGAGCCCATCTTCTCTTCTTAAATCCCCAGGGACCAGAGCTGCAGAGGCGGAGGGGGATGCCCATGGCACACAGCCTTTCCCATTTCCTCTCATTGGTACGACTCTGCAAAATGACGACAGGGATTTATTCGAAGGAGACAGTGTGGAAGCAGACCTGGACGCATGTGACAGAGCTGGAGGCATCTCACTGTAATTAATGAGTAGTGAAACAAGTAGTTATTTATGTTGCACAGGTCTAATGAATAGGAATTAGTCATATTGCTGATTCTTGGGCAGCTATATTTATGCTGCTTATCTGATATTTTAAAGGAAATGGCACTGACTATTTTCTAGTCCAAAGAGGGGTGGGTGGTTAAAACAAGAACTGACTTGTGCCTTTGACCAAACATTAGGAAACTAGTTTCCAAGTTTGGAAGTGTCTGGATGTATTTTTCCATATTTTTTCTTTCTTTGAGTTTTCCTGACTTCAGTCAGGAGGTGAAATGCCAGAAATACCCAGAGACAACCCAGAGACGGCTCTCCCACAGGCATTGCAGCCCGACGGGTGTTTTTCCAAACCACCCCTGAACTCTGAACCTTCAAATCATTTACAGATCTCTTCCACTGGGAGTCGAAACCACATCCCTGCATGACTTTTGAAAGCAGGAGTGTGGTGGAGAGCCTGGCTCAGCAGAGCTCCTGTGCATAGTCCAGCTGCTCTGCAAACACGGCTGGCGTGCCTGTGGGGGCTGTTGTGGTCTCATTTGCCTTCCAGAGCTGGGAATGGCGGAGTTGTGGATGCAATCGCTGCATCAGAATCTGCTTGTGCTGGATGCTGTTACTGTCTGTGGGGCTAAGCACAAGCTGGGCACCCAGCGGCTCTGTAATTACCCAAAGCAAACCTTCACATCTTCTGCTCAGGCTGCAGCCTGAAGGGAGCTTAACCAGCCAACGGTAACTGGGAGACCCTAAATTTCCAATTACAAGCACTGTCTGGTTGGATGGTATTTTTTTGTAAGAAACTAAAGCCTTCTGTCCCTGGTGATAAGCCGGGTTCTATTATGAAATATAACAGTTGTATTGTACATGACTGCTCGGTATGATGCAATTTACAGAGTTGCTCTGGTGACTGCTGTCATTGACAGGATGCCCTTTACAACACAGCTTGCATCGCATCGACATTTTCATGATTCTGAGGGAGCAGAAAAAGAAATATTTCCATGGTTGAAAATGCCTGTTAGGTAACTATTATTGAAGTGTATACAAGATTGCATGTCAAAACATTTTTATCGTTAGCTGGTGGGACTTAACATTGACTGACAGCAGCAGTTTAACAACTGAGATGCAGCGTAGTTTGTTATTTTACTTGTTTTTCCATAGATCAGCTCTGTATTTTAGGAGACTATAAGTAAGTTTCAAGTTATAAAGCCTATCTTTAGAAATGCATATTCACTTCCTCCCACTTTCAGTAGCTTTATCAAGTTGGTACAAGACAAGTGAGTAATAAAAGAGATTAAAAAATAATGCTTTAATTTTGTCTTGCTATATAGTGTCCAAGTATCATGGTCTCCTAATAACATCACCAATGCCCCTATAGGAAATACAGTTAAAATGAAAATGAGCAACAGTTTGGGGGAATTTTTTTGTAATTTAGAGCCCAATTCTGTTTCTCTAATTATGCAGTTAATCAAGATACTTGAAACGGAGGACTTGGTGGAAAGCAAACGGGGCTTTACATCAGACAGAGATACTAAAGGGAAAACTAGCTGAGAGAACAGAAAAAAGACAACATATAGCAGTGGTTTTTTTCCAGTAAAAAGTCACTCTTAAAAGCCACTGGCGTTACTGGCCTGCATTACTTACGCCATACTCTAAACTGCCTTCCCTCATCTACCTATAAAGCAATACATGCCCACGGCGCGTGGCCCTGCTCTCAGGCGGGGTCCCAGCCCGGCAGCGCGGCACGGGAACGCCTCTGCAGGGCCCCGGCCCCGGCCGTGCCCCGCCGCCGCTCCCCGCCGCCCGCTCCCCGCTGCGGCCGCCGCTCCCCGCCGCCCGCTCCCCGCCGCCGCTCCCCGCTAGGTGGCGGGCGAGGCGCTGGCATCGCGGCCGCGGCCCCCGCGGCCCCCCCGCCGCCGGCAGCCTCCCGGGCTGGGGGGGGGCTGAGGTGCTGCAGCCGCCCGCCCGGAGTTGGGAGAAGTTGTAGTTCGTCTTTCCCAAACCCAGGCGAACGCCTACATTTAACAACTCCCCCTTTTCCCCACTGCTATGAGTTGCTATTGCTCGAATTTCAGAGGCTATAAACAGTAATATAGCCTCTTCCTTGGATCTTTTGCTCTGCTGGAGGAGGAAAAGCATTCCCTCAGAATTTACTATTTGTTTGTTATCTTCACTTGAAAACATTACCTGCCGTCACACAATCATCCTGAAGAATCCCAAAATCTTTTGACTTGAGCCTTTGCCAGCCATGGGTATGGCTACTTACCAAAAAGTCTTCCGTATCGCCACGTTCAGAAGTGGAAGCCTGTGAAATCCGCTGCATCAGGCTGTGATGACATCTCCATCCATGTTTAGGTTTTCCACATGTATTTTACCTGTGCTTTATGTTAATCCCGAGAAAGTATTTGTTCAATGTTTTTGCAGCTTGCCTCGGCATAAATACCACAACCATAAAGCAGCATGTTTGAAAGCTACAGAAGTGTTTTGGGCAGGAATCTTCCAATGAGACGGATGTGTTTGTCAGTTTGTTAGTGCACACAATGTTTTATCAAGGAAGCAATGTTAACTACGCTGCCGACGTGGCATTAATGTTTCTTGCTTCCTGTCCGTTCACGTTACTAACCTAAGTAGCTGTGTAATACTGGTGTGCCAAAGTCACGAAAACTGACTCGCATGCCTGTCAGAGATGCTGAGGTAGCTGAGCTCATCTGAATTTGTTTCTGCAGCACTCTGCTCTGGTGGGACGCCCACATTTCAGCACAAAAGCCTGCTTTTTACTCTATCTATCTCCCACATCTGACACATTCTTACTTAATGTTCTTCTAGATTAGGTCTCAGTTGCCATACACAGAATAAACCACAGTAACGGCCTAATTCTGGGTCTAACTGGGCCAGAATGACTTATGGGTAACTTCATGGAGGTCAGTTGGCTGGGTCCTGCGCAATTCAAATATCGGGCTTCCGCCTTTGCCTCTGGCACCACAAAAAGCAGTGCTGGTGCTCAGTGTCAGGAGGCACGGGACATGAAAGCAGTTTGGGCTTGCAGTTAACCCTGGATTCACAATATCAGGGCAATTAGCAGCATTATAAAATGCTAGCAGAGAAGGCAGACAGATATAAAGGAAAGGGACAAGGAAGAGAGGAAGATAAGGAGAAACAGAAAATTATTCATGAGTAATGTATAGCGGAGTTAAAAGGTTCAAGTCTTCATTTTTTGAGCCTATTCATGTACGTGGATGAGTGCATGCATGTGCGCATTACCCCAAGCACATGACCATAGTAGCTGCTGCTGGAGAACAAATAAGAAAAGGAAACGTGGAAGGAGACAGTGAATAGAAAAGGAAAGTGGTCTAGAATAAGGAAGCCTGTTATTTTTTTATTTGTCTTTTGAAGACTGATGGACTTGCATAAACTTGCGTAGCTTCCACATGGAAGAACTGATTGTTTTAAAAATGAATGCAAAGTTTCACTCCTGGGTAGAGCTATTTCAAAGCAGTAAAACAGTTGGCTCTTTAAAATGTTTTTGAACAGTAACACTGAAAAACTTTTAAGGGTAGCAGCACGAATAAAGCAGCGTTAATGAATTCAGTCCTTGCTGGTAAGATACTGCCGTGCTTTTGAAGTAAGAATTTCAAACTGGTTTTGTTTGCTTGCTAGGAGTTCATCTCCCTTTTTCACTTTCTTTCAGTCGAATGGGATTTTGATTCCGCCTGTCATTTTGAAATAGACTGGAATAGAGGGAAAGGCCCCTGTTGGAAATGAATTTAACAATCAAATGCTGTCCCTGAGAAACCAGAGCGGTTTCCTCCATGCCAGGAGGCACCAGCACCGAACAGGGGGCCTGTACGCTGCTTACAGGCTCAGTGTTGCCCAGCTCCCATATGGGCTTCAAAGGCCATTCGCAACATTTTCTAAAATGTTCTGAGATATTCAAGATTTGAAAGTCTGTCCACAAGTGTCATGAGGAGCTCTGGGTGGTGAAGCTTTTTAGCTGTCCCTTATTTCATTTAGGTGTGTGAGGAAAAGCTAACACCTAATATAAATCTTGCATCACTGTCCAGTTGTCAAGTTCTGGTTTACCTCCTAAGTTCTGTTCAGGTTTTCCTTAGAAAAAAACTGAAACAGAATCCTGAACTTTGAGAACTGTCAACACACATGAAGTTTCAGTTTGAACTCAGCTAAAATCATTTAGATCTGTTCAATGTTGGTTTGGCTCTGCCTGAGTTGCCAGGATGCCTTATTTTATGTTGAGAGGAAGTTTGGGATTGGTTTTTTTTTTTGGTTGATTGTGGTTTCTTTGGTAACAAGGCTGTGTCCAAGACCCACTATCCAGGAGTGCGAAGGTCACCCTGCTTGCTCCCAAGGGCAAACCCTAGAGAAACAGACCACTCAGAAATCTGTTATCTCCACATCCAGCATATTGTTTCCTTATCAGGAGATACCAGTTTTGGAAGAACTTGATTTCTGAGTATGAAGCAGTTCCACAGACCACTTGGACTTGACCTTCAAATGCCTTAGATAGACACAAGCCTTGAAAATGGAATCTTTGTGGGAAAAAAAAAAAAAGAAGTGCCCAGAGGGTATATTCTTGACTGTGTGGCTGAGTCAATGAATTGCAGTGCTCTAAATCAGCTGAAGCGTTAGTTGACCATGAATAGGTTTTCTTAATCTAGGAAAAGAGAATAATAGTACTAAGGCTGAGAGTTTGTGAATGTGTATGTTAAATATATGCATGCCTCTATATGACAGGAAAGGCAGAGGAATCTAGAGATGGAAGAGTAATTTTGTATTCCAGTGCCTGCTATCTGGGAAGAGCAAGGTGCCGAGGAGACATACCCAGGAGCAGACCCATGGCTGCTGCAGTGTTGCTCAGAGTCCCAGCACGATGGGTCCAGTGCTGCACAGACATCCCAAGGCACCCCAAGAGTATTCCACGAACCTGGCAGGGGAAACAGCTGGAGCAGCTGGAAAGCCCATCTAGCTCTCAGCAGCAGCATTTTCAGCATTGCAAACGCTTGCCTACCTGAACTTGCACCATCAATGCTTCAATGTAACACACCCAGAAAAAAGGAGAGGCTTTGCCAGACCTTCCCAGCAGCACAGGAGTGGAATATAGATCTGATACAAGGGTGATTTTTGTCTTAACTACAGCTGGAACACTATGCAGGAAAACACCCTTAATGAGAGACAGGGACAATAAATTCTGTGGCTTTGCTTAAGCATTGACATTTGGGTGTTTGGGGCAAAATTCTCCACAGAAGCGAAGGCTCTGATTTATCTTTTCCTACATCTTTTTATTTTCATTTCAAAATACGGCTTTTTCATGAACTATCTATGATACTCATCACAAACCTGGATAGTTATTGTGGCTCATCTATTGTATACATGTTTGCAGATCACACTGTGCTGTGTGATCTGCTTTTGCAGCATTTAGAATGTGCAGCTGCAAATGTGAATGTAGGAGAGGTCAGCGTTGAGGGGTTTGCATTATCATCGCCTACTGGAATCCCAAAACTGAAAATGAGCCAGAGGAAAACAGCAGTGCTCTGCTTTGCATACACTTATGGCCAATGAGCAATTCCAAGGATCCAGGTCTGATTTCACAATTCTGCACATGTATCCTTGCAAATCTCCTCAAAATGTGCAGCAATAAATGTGTAGGCATCTGAGGGTTGGATTCAGATCTGAAATTAATATTTACTACTATCGGTTAGGAGCAGACAAATGCTCTATGATTACTAGCCTAACAAGAACAGAACTTTATCCATGGATTTGAAAAACAGTGTTTGAAGAGAACAATCACAAGATCTGTAAGCGTATTTAAGTTCCTCTAACTCCCACTGATTCCAGTACAGGCACCTGAATTGAGGTTAAATATGTAAATACTTGTCCCTATTGTATTAGGTCAGACACATAATTTTGTTCCTGTTAGGATTATTGCTACTGTGACATGAAATGGTGTGACATGAAATGGTATGACATGAAACTGGGTGACATAAAGTAAATGAATATAACAAGAAAAAGTCAAAATATCCGTGAAAAATATGTTCACATACCTGCTCTGTCTTCCTAGCCGTTCCTTTCTTTCTTTGCTTATTTGTTGTGCTTCTTCCTATGATCTGTTTTGGTCACTCTCAACAGGAAAACCTCATTACAGTAGGTTTTCTTCTAATTGATGCCACCTAATTTAATTTCAGGCAGAAATTGAACCTTGTTAGGACTGGCTAATTTTTGCAGCTTTTCTGATTTGATCTCCAGACACTAATATAAGTGAAATATTTCACAGTACTTTGTAAATTGACTTAGTAGGAGGAACATGAATTTGAGACCAACACAGTGAACATATGTAAAGCCTACAGCAATTTCATGATCATGAGTATTTACACAGCTAACTAATCCAGAGAGTTTTCATCAGCCAGGCAGGCACAGAAACAGGTCACCCAGCTGCTGTGGCTGGTTCACTCAGGGTTTATCTTGTGAACTTGGAATACTTGCCACAACACTCCTGTAATCACTTTGGCAATAATTTCTTGGACAAACTGTTCATGAGATGTCAGCCTCAAGCCACAAAAGAAGCTTCAATCTTTTAGTCAAAAAGCACTTTCTTTCTTTTCTTTTTTCTAAGGGCTAAAAGTGCTCTGTGCAAGTTCTTGACTATGAATGGCTCACCTTGCCTTCTAACCCACAGGCTGGGGCAGTGCCATGAGCCGGCCCCATATAACCATCCCCACACAGCTCTGCCACTCACCCACTGACCCCAGGCACTCGCTGCTACTCCATCAGTGTGGTACTGTTATCCCAACCCTACTCACATATTAGGCAAATCCATCTTTTTTTTTTTTTTTCCTGTCACAGATATATTCTCTCTTATTTAGGTGGAGAATAGCAGATGCCTGTTTATGCAGACATAACTGCCTGTATCATTTGTGAATACCTCAGCACCCCTCAGGGTCATACTCATGCCAGTTTGTCAAAATTTGAGGAAAATCTCTCCCTTTGAACTGTTTCACTGATTGACTGTCTGATCCTTATGTTTGTTTTCTTTTGTGAGTGCAACAAGAACTTGGGTGCAATTGAGTCACTCTGCGGTCCTGTTGGAGTCAGGGGAGCCAAATTGGAATGGGTGAAATCCAGCATCGATCCACTCAGAGGTGGGCAGGTTAGACTGTAGAGTGTGATACCAGTTTCTGTACACCCCACATAATGTGTCCATATGCACAGAAGTCACCCATATTGTTCAGAGCTTCTGGTGCCAGATTTATTTTGGGATCCAGCCAAAAAGCCTGGATTTAGCTCCTCTTAGGAACTGGATCCAAACTTGTATTTCATATCAAAGCATGTCACCCTATAACATGTCTGTCATTCATGCAAGTCTTGCAAATTTCTATTTGCCTGTAACAAATAAATATAATCTTATTGGTATTAAAACACACACACACACACACAAAACCAAAAAAACAAACCAAAACAAAAAAAAACCTTAGACTCCTTTGTCACCTTCATTGGAAAAGCTGATCTTATGACTAGGCTTTTGAATGTTCTTGATCATTCTGCAAGGCTGCAGTGTAGAATATGGGGCTTAGAAACCTGAATTCCAGTCACAGGGTCCATCAGTGATTTAATATGAAAATTATATTTGTCAGTCACACCCATTGTAAGTTTGCACAGCCGTATTTCCCCCAGCTATCTGAAGTGGACAGATACTGTATTAACAGCTCAACATGTCTCCAGGTATTTTTAATTCCTTTCCTCACACTCTGTTCTTCTATCAGGCAATCAGCTTAGGTCAGACTCACCTCAGTGGCCAAGCACAGCAGTCTGCATTTAGAGGCAGAAAATCTGAATCTTCGCACTGCTGACCTTATTGTTTTACAGACTATTGATTGCAAGTCATCAGGTTTCAGCAGTTCAAAGGGATCAACCTCTGGAAAAGAAAAGCAGAAAGAAGGAATGAACCCATACACAGGATGAGGGCACTATTGCAACTGAACTGGCAAACAGCATTAGGCTGATTTTGTGTAATGTGGATACATAGTAATGAAAACAGGTTCTCTAATCTCTTCTATGCAGCATCTGAACGCAGCCAGCCAGAATTTCGCGGCACACCAGTGTGCCCACGTGGCCTGCAGAGAAGGGGGTGGTGGCGAGGACCACAGCAAGGGCTGGGTGAGACAGATATCCCCCTCCAGGGGCTCCAAACGGAGCAGAAGTTCCATGTTTCTCCCCATGGACCCATGCCCAGCTTATGCTTTGGTCTAGACAGAGCAAGAGGCACCTCCTAAGCCCACCAGCCCTGTTCAGGCTGCTCCAAGAAGGGAAAACAGCGGCAGCAGACAGCAGTGCCCAGGTGAGGGCTGGGGGTTGCCGAGCAGCTTCCCAGCACTGTTTGACTGCTGAAGGGCAGTGAGGATGGGAAGGACAATGGGAACTGCTAAAGCAGAGAGCCTGAGTGCTCTGGAGGCAGGGTGAGGCCACCTCTGCCAGACTCTGAATCTCCCAGACTTAAATGCCCCTAGGTGCCCATCACTTCACTCCCGGCTCTGGTGCGGGACAGAGGGAACTGTTCTCAACATTTAAAACAAAGATGGAAAAATAACATGTTTGGCTGGAAGAAGGCTTTTGCAAAATTTCATAAACTCATCATGGGGATTTATTTAAATACTAGGTTTCAAAAGTTGCATAACAAGCAAATAGATGCAGATAATTTTTATGCATCGCACCAGCACTACAAACAAGACCCATTTTTCTGACACTCAGTCACAGTATTGAAAATTTGTTTCCTCCCTTGAGATACTGGTAATCAAGGTTGTCAAAAGGGGATTTTTATTTTTAAGTTCTTCAAGCTGGGAATATATAAGACAACTTTGAGAAGATCTTTGTCCACATTTTGGTTTTCTAAATCTCCTTTCATAAACATATTTAATGCAGTCCATGCAAGGCAAATAAGACCACTTGTTTCCCAGACATACTCACCTACTGCAATGAACTCACACTCTGTATTGCTCAGTATAATAGTCAGTATAATTGTATTAGTAAATGGGTCTATATAGACTATTTAGGTCTGCTGAGAGGCAGAATGTGCTAGTCAGATACGCTATAGCTTTGTGGTAAAAACCCATTGCTGTATAAACACATCCACAGCCATGTTCTTAATGCCCTTGGGCAGTAACTCAGAAATGTGGCAAATTTTGTACCCTCTTGAGACCATGAATTACAGGAGACCAGTCTTTCCCTGTCCCTCCCCACAGCAGGGGCTTGGGGTCTACTGAGGCTCTGGCCTTGCTCAGCAGCCTATGCTACTCAGCTGTGCCTCTTGTTCTTATGTATGGTAGCAAAATCTAGCTATTTTTTTGCTATGTTTAAATTGCAGGGGTTTTTGCCCTTTGTTCCCCTTATTGTATTTATCAAAACCATGGCATCAAATGTCTGAAGTATTACAGCCTGGAGGAGATTAAAGGTTACAACCAGAAATGCAAATGAGCAAAAATTCTAGTTTTAAGTCCTGTTGTACTTGAACCTGACACTCATCTCAGCCTGGAAAACTTTTTCAAAGGGAAGCAGGAAAAAACTAGGAAAATGGCAGTGACAGCCAATTGAGAGCGTGTGACCACATCTTCCAGTTCCTCATTCAAAGCTGTCGCTTTTCTCATTTCACAAACAGAAAAGTCCCGTTAGAAGACATCTAGCAAAGAGCTCTCTCAACCTCACCTGCAGCCCTCTGCTCTCCACCCAAGCCACAGCTCAATGCAGTTGCATACATTTCTACAAGCTTTTCCTTAAAGTAACTTTTTCACTGGCTTGGCTTCTTTTTGGTGTTGCTACACTTACAGAATGAAATTAAACTGGAGATTCTACCTTTCATTCAAAAGGAGATGGTATTTCCCTGGAAAATGGTTTTGTTTTCCCTAGAAATGTTTTCATTTTCACAAAAGAGTCAATGAAGCTAAATTTCTAAAGTTACACATAACTACCGAGGTTTAGACTAACAACAGAAATAATTTGGAAAAGTATAGCTTTGTGGTTTTATGAACAACTGCTCTTCTACTATTCTTAATATTTTGTGATATTGAATGCAGTAAGAACTTTAAGACATCAGCATTACAACATGGCACTCTGATTCAGGATGCACCATTTGGTATTAGACTCATCAGCCCTTTAGGACACAAGTTAGGCTGTGAATTTCAAGTGTATTTTTTTATAAACTATTTGCAAATTAGATGTATTCCAAATGTTTGCTCATTTAATTAGAACATAAAAAAATTTTCTCTTTGACTGGACCTTGCTTCTGACCCTTCTTGCCTGTGTGTGGTTTGCATTGTTCTTGGCTAATGAGGTATAGGATATGTACTAAATATTTACACATTAAAGGCATCCTTCATTCAGCATGAAGGTGTTGATACATCAAGGATACCTCAAACATGCTGAGATTCCAACAACTTGTCAGACAAATTAGCACCTTACCAATCGGGGGTAAAATTGAGTTTCACATTTCTCCCTGGTGGTAAGAAAAAAATCAAAAATCACTGTAGTTTAATGCTTTCTTTGTAAATATGAACACAAAAGGCTTTATCACCTTTGTAGTGTAAATTATAGCCCTCACCGACTATCTGATTTTTAATTCATTGGTTTTAAATGATCCCAGGCAGTTAAGAGCAAATCCATTGTGTCATTCCTCTCTTAGGGCAGACATGTTCTTTCTTTTATATTTATTTCTTTCACAATTATTTAAAATCTACACCTATATATTAAAATGGAAGGAAATCAAAGCCTCAAATCTGTATGTTCCACTAGCATATAACTATCAGGGGGTTTTAGCCCAAACTCAAAGGGGTATGTGGAATTAAGGGACTGTATGGCAATGAAACCATAAAGGTTGATTTTTAAAATTTTTTTTTGGCTGACTAGTGCTGAAAATTAGTGCTCAGTGCTTCAGATTGCTGGCACTCTGCATGAGACATTCAGAGCACCAGAAAGACCTACTGTCAGATAATCCAGCCTAATAAAGTATCCCAATCAAATAACTGCGCTGGGAGTCAGGTTAAGATCAATTTTAGCTGCTAGACACTACAGCAGGAACCGATGACCATCCTGTGCCTCTAAGTCTTTATCGATGATCTGGATGAGAGGATGGAGTGCTCTCAAAGCAAGTTTGCAGACAACATCCAATTTGGGCGGGAGTGTTGATCTGCTCGAGGGTAGGAAGGCTCTGCAGAGGGATCTGGACAGGCTGGATCGATGGGCCCAGGCCAATTGTATGAGGTTCAACAAGGCCAAGTCCTACACCTGGGTCACAACAACCCCATGCAATGCTACAGGCTTGGGGAAGAGTGGCTGGAAAGCTCCCCTGCAGAAAAGGACCTGGGGGTGTTGATCGACAGCCGGCTGAATATGGGCCAGCAGTGTGCCCAGGTGGCCAAGAAGGCCAACGGCATCCTGGCCTGTATCAGAAATGGTGTGGCCAGCAGGAGCAGGGAGGTGATCACGCCCCTGTACTCTGCACTGGTGAGGCCGCACCTCGAATCCTGTGTTCAGTTTTGGGCCCCTCACTACAAGAAGGACATTGAGGTGCTGGAGTGTGTCCAGAGAAGGGCGACGAAGGTGGTGAGGGGTCTGGAGCACAAGTCTAATGGGGAGCGGCTGAGGGAACTGGGGTTGTTCAGGCTGGAGAAGAGGAGGCTGAGGGGAGACCTTATCGCTCTCTACAATTACCTGAAAGGGGGTTGCAGAGAGGTGGGTGCTGGTCTCTTCTCCCATGTAACTAGTGACAGAACGAGAGGAACTGGCCTCAGGTTGCACCAAGGGAGGTTTAGGCTGGATATTAGGAAAAATTTCTATACTGAGAGAGTGGTCAAACATTGGAACAGGGAGGTGATGGAGTCACCATCACTGGAGGTGTTCGAAAAATGTGTAGACGTGGCACTTCGGGACATGGTTTAGTGGCCATGGTGGTGTTGGGTTGATGGTTGGACTTGATGATCTTACAGGTCTTTTCCAACCTTAATGATTCTGTGATTCTTTAAGTCGCAAATCATTACATAGTATGTACTGGGGAGATCATGACACCAAGTGCTGCGTACACAAGATTTGGGGAGAGGGCGTTATGATAAACCTCTAAGATAGGAATTATTTATGCATCAAAAGGGCTTTCGTGAACTTAGATGCCTCACCATGATCCCATCACAAACATACATTTTCCAAGAATATGAGGTCGGCAAATCAAATCAACCTATAATCAAAGCAAGAGGGGGCCTAAGATTTCTATGGAGATCAGGTATGTACCTGTAGGTCATTCCTAACTTTCCCCTTGGCAACTTCTTCATTATCAATAATCTCAAATTCAGCAGATTTTTTTTAAATACAGAAAAGAAATTTGTGGAGGACCTGCCTGGTTGAAGTTGTTTGAAACTCCTTTCAGAAGGAACTGTCATCACACTAATGAATTTTATCATCAGTCCTTCTTCATTTAGCATTAAACCCTAATATCTAAATAAAATATATATACCCCTCTCTTCCACACCTGAGTATCTGCTCGATGTGACTGTGATCCTATGGCCACAACTTCCCCCTAATTAGGACAGGACACCTTAATTGGTGCCCTGTGTGCAATCATCTTTGTTCAAAGATTCAAAGATCACATTAAACTCATTACAGAACAGCTGCCTGGGAAAAGAGTGTTACCAGAAGCAGGTATTTAATTCTGAGGATGCCAATTCCTTTCCTGTGCATGTGTTTTTCAGAGTTCTCAGTACAACTCAGTGAGTAGGGCTGTTAGTGCCCAGCATCCATAACAAGGCAGACAAGGCATGCTGAAGCAGAGATATGGGATTGAACACTGACCATATGGGCATTGCACAGGCATATCAGAGTTGTAAACTAGATTCTTATACAAAGAACTTCATACAGAAATCTGGAGAAGATCAAAGATTTCTATTTTTCATAGTACATGTTTGTATGGAACTTCAGAGCAGCGTTCCTGCTCAGTAACATATATTACATATATTAAAACACTTGCACAGTTTTTTTTTCCTTGAGGGAAAAAAGATCCCAAAGAAAAAGACGTAGAATGTTTAAATCCTTAAAAGAGAAATTTTGATTCCCATACATATAGTGACATGATTTATAAATACGTAATTAAAAGGAACTGATTCACTGACAGGATCAAAAATCTGTAGATAGGTGTTGGTTTTTGACTAAAACAGTAGTGGCAAGCACTAATTGTATGTGGTCTGTTGCATGGCTGCTGGAATCAAGTAGTGAAGACGATCACAGTTCCTTATTAGTTAGGACCACCTAGAGTGATGGAAAGCTTGAATGATCAAAGAGAAGACAGTTTTATGCTGCAAATATTGATACACTCTTGAGCTTTCTCGCACAATTTAAGATCTGGTATGAACACCTGACACTACTGAACAGGAAAATGAGTGTAATATCAGACTACAAAAGTTTTGTTTGCGTCAAAGATAAATGAATAATATTCAGTGTTATATTCCTAGTCTCTATTGTATCACAAAATAATTTTGTATTAGTACCAGAAGTCAACAACTTATTTTTGCCTACCTTAATGAAGAATAAATCAGCTTTTCTTCCTAATACCAAAGCATGAGAGATCCTATCCTGCTTTCTCTGAATATCCACAAGGTCACTAGGTAGATGGGGCGAAAAAATTTCAGGACATAATTTCTTTGTAGAAATCCAGAGTAATCCAGAGTATTTACTTTTCATAACTTGCTCATCCAATCCCATGGAATTGTTTCTGTGTCTTGACTGAACAGCTGAAATGTTTCAAAGAGAATGATTTGTGGTGTCTCTACATTATTGTTGGTCATGCCTGGACTCATACAAGGCACAGTCTTTCCTTAAAACACTTTTCTGAACAAAAACCTATTCCTATGAATGTCTGTAAGTACTAACGAAAACACAAACAAGCTCTGCTTTGGAACTGAAGCACAATTGAAGAGTGAGGATTATCTTGCAGAATTCAAGTGGCTCTAAATTCTTGAGCAAATCCTCAATTCACATATATCTGCAGTTATTCTGTTTGTTGCTGTCCAGTCTCCAGCTTTCCGGCTGTTCAGTAGGTCATGGCTTTTGATTCTGTGATTCATCAAATAAAATCTGGTTTAAGTGAGAAGTGCTAGAAAGAAATCTGTGTTAAGAAACCTGAACATTAATATTAAATTCTATCTTAAAAAAATATCATCTTGAATTGTGACTGAATAAGAGTAGTGATCTCCTCTGAGAGAGCTTTCATTTAACATAACTGAGGAACATAAGCAGAAGACAGATACAGTCAAATAACAATCTGATGCTTCCAGTAAGGGCGAGTTTTACTAAACAGTTTTACCCTCCATACACATAGGTTTAGTGTTTCTCTCTGAAAGCTCTTCACAACTCTTGGCCTGACCACCTCTAAATTCTTTACAATCACCAGGCTCTGAAGGGGTTAAATATCTTGTTACAGCAGGTATAATTTTTATATTTAATATATTGATGTTTATAGTTATACTACACATTTAATATATATTATTATATAAATATGGACTATATTCAATGTTTCCTCACTAAATAAGCAACATACACTAGCTAGAAACATATTTACAGGTATTAGGTTTGGGTTCTTTGAAGTCTGGAATCAAGCAAATAGATCTCAATGGACAACTACCTAACTAGAAAAGTTGCCACCACCTCCTTTCCAGTATCTAGAATCCACTTTCTCACTCCTAAAATGTCAGGATGTCTTTGTTGCAACAGCTGGACAGAAGCTTAAGAGAAAATAAACCCATGTATATGATTATGTGCTCCACTATAAAGTCAGCTTTCCTTCACAGAGCCTTTCAGCTTGGTATAGAGATGCCCCAATCTCATTTGAGTTTGCTTTTTTAGATTATTTAATCCTTAAACCTGTACAACACTACTACAGAATCAGGAATGAGCCTAACACGTAAAGTCTGCCTTTTTGAAGGCGCAATGACAACCCTGGTTTAGAGTTCAACTAGCAAAGAAAATATCAGTGTTCAGATTTGGGGAATCGATTCAACCTTTTGGAAGAAATTAGAGGCTGGGGCTGTCAACTTTGAGCCATCCTCATGTTTGAGGTTCAGACCTCATTAGTTTTGGCTAGGAATACTCTCTAATTACTATGAGAGTTTCCTCAAGTTGCACTTTAGAAATTCATCTTTTTTGTAAGCTGTAAAGTATTCATAAAAAGCTAAAAACTGTGGGAAAATTAGCATTGATGGATGTTTTCTTACCCTCCATCAGGAAATGATGTACTTGAAACTCATTACAGATCTTCACAGAAACTCTGCTGAATGTGCCTTGGGCTTTGTGCTGATCAGCACACACAGAGTTTACTGCATAATTCATCTCTCTTGTGTCACATTTAATGTATAACATGTATTTCCTGTTAATTATGAAAATAAAAATGCATCCTTTCTTTTAGAAACATAATCACAAAATTACTATAGAAATTAAGAAACATGGAGTTGTATTTTACCCATTTTACACAAAACTCCTATTTTCTATTGAGTCTGTATTACCTCCTGTGCTGAAATAAGAGGAAAGCATTGCATTGAGAACTGACCAAACATGCTTTGCTTCTCCTTTATGCACCAGGCACAGCCTCTCCCCTGTGACCACACAAGGAGAGGAGCAGGAGTTGTCCTGCTGGCTGCCAGGGCCACCCTTCTCATTGGAGCCATGGGTTGGTGTGGGGTCCCCTTAACTTTCTTCCTCAGAGAGTGGTTTGAACGTTTTCATGTCTCTTTTCATGGATGCCAATGAAACATTAGGCATCCTGTATCTCATTTTCCTCATTCAAGGTTGAAGATTATTCAGTAATATTCTACTTCACTTCACCCATCCATCTATATGAGTCCATTCGGCTTCCCTTACCAGGAGAATGAAGAAACAAAAATCCCATCTCAGCACCCTACCCACAGCAATATATCTTATGAAGTTATATTGTCTGCCACCCTGAAAGGACATGAGAGGGAAAGAGTGAAGCGACGGAGCAAGAGAAGGAAAGGAGCAACACCATAAATCTGAAAATATACCATTCCTATTTGGAATAAGAAGGGGGAAGGAGGGGGGTCATCAGTACACAATGGTACATTTGGCCCCCATATTTTCATTGATACACTGATTATTCCTATTTGGAGAAACAATCCTGTGCTGGGATTATTTGCTCTGTGGCTGGTGAGGCAACTGGTTTAACATCGCTTGCATAGTTCACACTAGCATCACATCAATATCGGGTTTTTACAGGGCTTTACTCACTACCAAGTCAAAGCCGAGAGTCCAATAGATGTCATAGACCTGTTCTAACCATAAGATTCTATTGCCTGCCTGAAGTAGGCTCAAGCGCACAGTGTGCAGTTCTCCAAGGAAATCATCTACATTTTGTGATCATAGCCATGTGCATCACTTTCAGAAATGCAACCACATGTAGCTTGAAGCCTACCTCAGATGCTATGGCTCTGCACCCGCTGCAAGACACATGGGCACCACAGGGTAATCTGAACGGGAGGAAGCAAGACACCTGCCCTTGGATCCAGCCAAATCTTGTTCCTCAGGAAAGTTTGATGGGGCCCTTGGAGACTAAGTATTATCTCACTCTTGTGAGGCAGTCCCATAGTTCAGAAACTTTCAGTTGATATTCCCTTTTGACTCCTGTCCACATGAAAATCTTCATTCATAATTGCTAAGGTCAGCAAAGCTGACCTTGTGTATCAGCAATAGTGCTAGTGATCTCTAGAGAAACAAGTGAGTCTGGATAAAAAGACATATTATCCGCAGTGGTGTCTGGGAACTAGGATAAATTTCCATCTCCTCAGCTGTGGAAAGACCTGCAGCAGAACCCCACCAAAAAGACTCTGCAGGATGAGAGCACAACTTTGGTAGCTTCTCTAGGAGGTTTCAACTTCACTGTTTCTTGCACAGACGTACAGATGCGAAAAAGAAATTTAACTGCCAGAGCTGATGGTTACAGGGATCTGGCTGTTTAAAAAAAAAAAAAAAAGGCCTGGGGGAAGATTTCATTTTCACACAGCTGATCTCTGTAAGAAACAAATACATCCTTGGCAGAGAGCATTTAGGTGTTTTTAACCTTGTCTTTCATCATGGCATTTAAGATCTGGGTTAGCAAACAGTACACTACCACCAGTTATTGTAGTATCTGAATTTCTTATGGCATACTTAAGCATCAACTTCTAGAGTCAACTGCCTGTGTAAAATCATTCAGTGCTCATTTTAAAAAAAACCCACCATTCATGATTGTGGGGAAAAGTTAGGAAGTGACTTCTAAAACCACAAGGCCTGGAAGGATAGACATGCCAAATGTACTCACTTAACTTCAAACTCATGGCTTTGACGCCAATCTCATGATTTCTAGATGCTTAAATCATATTTTATTGAAGTGTGGGATGGCAATGCTGCAAGTGTTGGGACATAACTTTTATCACTCCAAAACAAAAAATACCTCTTAAAAATCACTGGTATAAGCAGTCACTCCTGCCTTTATGGATAGCTGAGCAACACCGCTTCAGCTTACTTAGAAGGTGAAGATGTAAAATGTTTCTGAATAATGTAAGTGAATATGAAACAACCTGTAAAGAAAAAAGATCATGAAATATTCTTTTATGAAATGCAGGGATTTTACATAGTCATCTTACAATAAAAGCTTTTCCCATCACCTTAGCATTTCACCTCAGGGCAAATTCATAGGTTTTTTTTCAAGGTATTGATTCTTTTGTATATCCTAAACGTGATTTAAGTAATAATTCTTTTTATTTTTTTATCTCTAGCTCTCAGTTTTGGAGTGCATTGCCTTGGAACAATCCATTTCATCATTACTGCACTTATTTTACATTTCTTGCATACTTAAGGGTATTTTGCCATTAAAGTTTCTTTGGGCACTTTTTATCTGTTGAAAGTTGGTTTAAAACATTAGAAAAAAGCAATAGAAAGTTTAAGACGCATTCCACACGAGAAGTCCAACTGTTCCAAATGTTCATCATTTTTCCTTCCAAGCCCACATATTTCACAAAGCCTTGTATTGTTTTATTTTTCACCCTCAGGTTCCTCTCACTCTGCACTGGCGTAAACAGTGAGACTGATATTCTTTGAAAATATATCTGCACAGATCATTTGTTCTTGAAGTACAATATCTTATTTGCAAGGATATTTTATATAAGAGATGAATTATTGATAGACAGCCTTGACATAACATTTAGGACAAAATATTGTTGCTATGTTAAACTATATTGTGTTACTTTCAGCCCAACTGATGGAGTAGTTTGATTTTTGTAATTTTGATCACAGGGATTCAGAAATTTGACAAATCAAATTGAATCTGGCAGAGCAAAATGTATTCCTCCTTACTTTTGCTGAAGAAAGACTCCACCAATGTCTACATTTAAGAGGAAAAAAAAAAAAAGGTCTGTCCTCTCTGTAGAAATAGGCAGCTCTTCATGCCCCAACCTTTTAAAGTTAAGAATTCCTGGCCAACAGAATTATATTGCTCTAGAAGTAATGTATATATTGTAAAGTTCCTACACAAAGAATGCATGAGGGAATTTTAAATACAGTTTTGCGTGACCACTTCTCAAAATAACAATTTTTCAACATTCTCCAAAATTTCTGTCAGTACACTTAACAGTGTGATTGAAGACAGACACACTCAGAAGACATCCAAACCCCAAACAGTATCATACTAACAGCACTTTACAAATGTGCTGTCTCAGTTCTCCTAATCTCCCATGCTCTCTTCTAGCTCTAATTTAAATTTTCTATTGATAATCATTATTGAGAAGAACAAAAAACATGGTCTGATTCTGAACCCATGCAGGGTTTAACTCCTGGCTTTTCACTGCAACAAAAGTCCATAGGTGTAATGATGCTGGGTCAGACCACAGGGGTAGCTAGCTGTGTCCTGGGTCCAGCAGTGATCAACAGTTGAACACCATGGAAATACCTTTGAAAATGCCTTTTTCTTGGTCAGTTGAAGATAAGAGTCAAAACTATCCCTCGCACCAAAGATAGTAATTTGCCTTACCCACCCATAAAGCATTGCTAAAATTATTCACACATCTGTTTTCTTCTCAAATTATTTTTCAGACTATTCAAAAACAATATTTTCTCTGCCACTATCATGAACAGAATTTTGCCAAATTTTCTTGACTCATCAAAGGGCACTTCTCCTGAACAAGCATCTGGGCTTTTACATGTTTGATAACACTTCTGGGTTTTTGGTACAACTGCTTTATAGACTATACAGTAAAGCAAATCCTCTCCTAGATCCTTAGCACTTCACCTTGAATCTAGAGACCCCTCAAACCAAAGCCCTTCCCAAGCCAATTTAGTTGTTTTGCCTCCACGTCACAGTTGCATTGTCTATACGCTTCTCTTTCGAGAATGACAAAACAACGCAGAGGAAGCCAATTGCTGATACCTGAAAAGACTGCCTCACTAGGGGTGGGAGTTATTTCCTCAGCAAACAGTCTGACAGTCAGAGGACCATTAAGCAACTCCTTCAGCATCCTTTACTCAGTGTAGAAGTACCACCAGAGGGTGATTAAGAAGAGTTAGATTAGAGGAATCCCAACTTCAGTATCATAATATATATCCAGAAACTTATGTCTCCTGTGCCAGACTCGTTCTTCCTCTTAGAATAGCACGTCACTGTGCATCATGGAAATGAAACAGCAGATGTTTCCAAATATAGAGCAAGATTCACTGTGCTTGTCAGCTGTCTTCCTGGACTGCAGACATACATTATAACTGTAGGCAGAAAGCCACTTCTAAAATACCTTACAAAATTGGGGAAGAGATCTAAAATTTTAAATAATGAGCATATTCAAAATATTTACAGCTGCTATTTGAAAGATGCAGAGTGGGGGAGGTGGAACTGTTGGTAACATCATTCCTCCAGCAAGCCCTTTCAGCTAAATCCCTGTAGAGAGTCCAGCTGGACATCTGCAGAAGAATTTGACACTAACATCTACGGTAGTCATTCAGTGGGTGCTAGCTGATGAAAGATATGGAGCTCTTAGAGCAAGAATCCTGTTGAAAACCTGTAGCAGCTTTAAAAAGAAAATCAGGTAGTGGTTTCCAAAAAGGAACAAAGTATATTGTGAACTTGATACTCCTCTCAATTTATAGCTGATCTTTAATCTGTGAACCCACCCACAAAACAATTGCTAGTTATTTTTCATTTTATATCTTGTTGAAACAGAGAAGGCAATTGGTGATATGATGCACTTTTACTACCTTAGAAATAGCTGTACAATTTGGAAGTGGTGGAGGGAAGGCATGAGTTGGTTGTTTAGGACCATCTGTCTTCAACATATACCATATAAGATTATTTTTCATTTAGTTAGGAGGATTTTTTTTTATAGAAGGTGAGTATATGTCATGTATATCCATATTGTTTGGGACATATATGGGCAGAGAATAACTTCTTTAAGATTCATGGTGACAATAACTACAATGAGAAAAAATATTGGAATTACAAATGGACCCAACCTCAGAATTTGCATGGGTACGATGTTAAATATTCCCAGGATTTCCAAAACATGTCTCTGTGGCTCCTCGAGTTGCTATTTTCACCAGCTTTGAAATCAGATGAAAATCTTATGATTCCAATCCAATGAGCGTAATCTCCTCACTTTTCAGTAGGACAAGAGCCACTGGGGGATACCTTTTACTGAATGACAGAGTATATTGAGAAACAGTCAATATTGGGAATAAACTCCAGGGTGGTTTTGTACAGGGAGTGAAAAGACAAGACAAATCCAGAGTAATCGTAACTGCAAAATTTGAATGTCTGATTGGCGTTGGATCATTTCTCGGACATAGTATGCTGAAAAAAAAAATCTGTGGAATGCTCAGGATTACAAAGTTTTACTTCAATGAGAAGACAACACCCACTGTGGTGTGAAGGACTGCAATCTCTTGCCGTTTATGTATACACCTGCTCAAGTAGCCCCCTTTTACCAAAATTAGATCTATTTCCTTTCTTCTGTAAGTGTATTTGTTGATTTTAATTGAAATTTCAAAAACAAGAAAGCCTTTTGCTGTTGTTTTTCTTGGGTTTGTTGTGCTCATTCCACAATGAAGATTTAGCTTTTACTTAAACTGAATGACCCAATATATTCAGTTCAGCTGCTAGATTGACTGTCACTGAGTTGTCAACTGCCTGTTATGAATAGTATACAGAAGGAGAACAAGTTGACCTTGAACTCACTAAATGTTTTATGAATACTACCCATTTCCAGAAAAATATGAATATGTTTTCCAAATTTGCTCTTTTTGCTTTCCTTAAGGCTGTTCTCAGTAACAAATGCCTTTCATCTTACGGAGATGCTTGTTACATGGAAGGTTTGGGAAGGGGAGAACAACATTTTAATGATGAATTTAATGCTTGTGGATTGTAGAGGATTGATTATATTGTAGGCTGAATTCCTGGACTTAGCCATAGGCTACGGAGAATATTGTTGCTATAATGCTAGCATTGCTTCCTAAGACCTGTGGAATTCTGTTTTATAATTTTCCATCACTGGGATGATTTGGTCTTGGTGACTATTCTTTCCTCTTAATTGGCATTTTCATTGTTAAGCAAAATCAGAGTAGATGATGCTATTTAAATAGAATAAATAAAAGCAATCATAGTTTTGATCTGTCCAGCTCACACAAAGCCGTGCATTATTTCCAAACATAAGAACGTGACCTTAATGCCTCCAGCTGGTGTTGGAAACGCCTAATTCTCATGCATATGCCAAAGAACAGAGCAGGAAAGGGGGGGCAGTCAGGTCTATAGGATCCAGGTCAGAGGATCCAGGCTGTAACCAACAGAGAAATGTTCTAAATAGAATTAATTTAAGACACTTGTGCTCACCACTGGATTTTGATCAAACACTTCAAAAGTAAAAAATAGCAGATAATTTACTCTGCCATGAAATATATTGGTTCCCTTTCAAATACATCGGTTCCTTTTCAAAAGCTACTTTCAGCTCTTTCAGAATTTGTGGACAAAGTGGTTTCTAGCTAATATATAATTTTAAATGCTTTTTTGAAAGCCTCTTGCATGATATAGTTCATAGCAACAGCTTCTGCTACTGCTTTAAGAGCTCAATAAGGTTTAATAAGAAGGATGCACTTCAGTTCATAGATTGCTTGTTTTCTGCTTTACTTTATTCACCATAATCCTTACCTCCTCTTAGTTAAAAAAAAAAAAAAATCAGAACTAAAAAAAGCCAGTGACCAGTATTGATCTTCTCTATCCCAAAGCAGGTTCCCTTGATCTGGATCAAACCTGTCTCTGTCAGTAAGAGCTTTTCCAGGAGACAGTTCTATTTAAAATGTTTCACAGGGCATCTAGTTATTTGTTCATTTGTCAGGAATGGTGGAAGAGACTATAATAGACAAGCAGCCTCAGCTGGCTGCCGGATGTAAGACTAGATCCAGCCATATCACAAAGACATAATAAGAATATATTTTCTGTGCACTGTGGAAAATAGTTTTATGATACATCTTGACCCAAGACTTATTAAAAAGCCCATTAGTGACATTAATTGAAATTTAAAATGTCCTTTTGAATTTCACTGCAAACATTTTTACTCTAGTACTGGTTTTGATGTTATGAATGAGAAGTGAGTGGCATGGGCTGCAGTATGGTACACATGGCAGCTATCAAGCTGCAAGACCTATTTTCCCGTTGAATGTAAAAGGAAATATGTTTTCCTGCAGAGCACATCCCCCATCATCTGTACCGTATACTCATGTAAATCTGGGAAGAGGACAGAGACTTTCATTATAATCTTGTTTGTCTAATGAAAACTGTCTTAGTCTTTGTGGGTTTTAAAGAGCTTTATCTGAAGGATATCTTCAAATGAACACTGATGTACACAAATAGTAAAAAAGAATGTGAGGTGCAAGTGTAGTCCAGACCGTCCTGTGTCATTTGTAATATCAAAGACCGCTAATGTCACTTAGAGAGGCAGTTGGAGTGCCCATCCTACATTAGACATGGTGAGAAGAAACCCGAGACCTGTTCCTTTTCTTCTGACACACTTACAAGACAAACACATGCTCCATTAAAAATAACACAGCTCTGCTCTGCTCTGTTTCCCTCCCATGTGTCTGACTTAAAAATATGCCTCAGTTCACAGCGTTATGCTTATTAAGATATAATATTACTGCTCTGCAATGAGCCACTTCACAGAACACAGCAGGGAGGCTAGCCCCCATTGTGCTGAAGAGGGCAGCCCCTTCAAACTCAGTGCTGGAGCAAAATATTCTCCTCTTGCAACACTCTCTCTTCTTGCATCCGGAGTTTTTTTTTTTATTTTTCCTTCTCTTTTTCTTGTTTTGTTATTTTCTTGAGTCATGCTGGTTCCACCTCTGAAAAGCTGTAGTGACATAATTGACACTACCACAGCTGGGGCTGGGAGCACTAGAAAGCGGTGTATTACATTTTCTTTTCTTTGCACAGGTCACTGAGCATCCAGCATGATTTTAGCAAATCTTGTTGTGGAGAGCTTTTAATGCTAATTTGTTACTATTATTTAAGAATAGTCTGCTGATGGGGAGACTATCAGCATGCTGTCTAAACATTAGATATTATTTTGACCTTGCTTTATTCCTGCAGTAAAATCTGATCTCAAATTGCAAATGCATGCTCTTATTCATACATTAACCAACAATAGGGGCAACCTAGATCATAACTGTAAGTGGAGGATGAGTGTATGGAAATAATGTAGGGTTTTGTTTTCTTCTTTTTTGGTTCAACTATATAAAGGAACTCACGTGTGTCACTGCTTTTTGCATTAAAAATGATACATCAAAGTGTTAGGTATAAATAATGCAGAATGCCACTGCACATGTGGGTCCATACACAAAGCTTGCAGTTGAAACAATAAAAAAATTGTTTGACGTGATTAGAAATACAATTCCAAAAGAAGCAGATTAGAAAAGTATTCTGCTCTGTGTCTTAGTAGTAAAGATAGTTTAGCTAGGTTTATTGCACAGATTTTTTGAATGAGCATGTATACAAGCACAGCATATCCTGGTTTAGGAATGAAGGGACACCAGTTTTTCGCCAGCCCAGAGATTCCTCACACTGAAATTACCAGTGAACAGCCTGACCCCAGGGACAGGATCACTGTCATGGGGCGGTGGCTGTGAATGTTTCAACTATTTAGCACTTACGCTTCTTAATTGTTTTTCCTTCAAAATGTCTGCAGAAAAGCAATTCGATGAGTCTGGTTGAAGTGTTACAGGTTTTTGTGACTCTTTTTTTTTAATGACTTCATGCTTCTGCAAATTTAAGTATCAGTATAAACTTCATTTTTCAGAGCAGAAAGTTTGTCACAAATTGATAACATTCATAAACCTTCTCCTTTTTAGTATAGTTTGATCAGCATCACTCTTCTCACTCCCAGCCTGTAATTGCTATTGCCACTGAAAGCCTCTGCTTGGGAATGATCATTTATGAAGAAAGATATTCCATTAAGAATTAGAGCAGCTGAGGATTTGGCATGGGTATTTATTCACTCCTTACCAAATCCAACTTCCCATCTCAGCTGAGCAGAGTCTTCAGTTTCAGCCTCTGCTTGAGCCACATTTTTGAACTGAAGTTTTTTCAAAAAACATTGCCCACTCCATTTAGCTCTCCATAACCACTGGTAACATGATGCAAACCTCACACATCTGTTTCTCTTTCAAAAAAAAATGCAGCCATCTAGCCTAATATCAACATATTGATGCTTCATATCATATATTTCAAACCTTTACTACCAATTTTCATGTCTCCATCAAGTCCTTTAGTCTTGGACATGCAAATAAGGGGTTTTTGGGGCTGCCGCAGTAAGAATTCACATAAGGAATCTGTACATGAACTCGTGCTAGGGCTGGTAAGTAAGTTCACAGGATGGGGTTGAACATACCAAGGAACCTCATACCTGGCCTGGTTTGCCTCATGTATATCAAATGGCTTTATTGTCAAAACAGAAGTAAATATTAGCTGAGGAGAAATTAGGAATGGTTCAACTCTGCCATGACAACATTCATTCTGGAGACTAGACCATAATAAGCAAGCAAAAAGGTAAGTCTTTCCCCAGGGTAAGAGGGGAGTCACTTCAGAGACCCCAAAACAAGAGACATCCTTCATCTGCACACAGCCAGGACTGCAGCACTACCTAGTAGCGCTGCTCTGGGGCCTGCCAGCATGTCACTGTATCTACAAAGTAAAATGGTAGCATTTGGTAGTCCATCTGACAGCGTATCCCAAAATATTGACCTTGCAAACCAAAAGCAAAAGGAAAGTTTCCAGACAAGATTTAAGGACAGAAATTAAAAAGAGCCAGTGCCCTCTTGGAATAACAAGAAAAGAGAAGAGACTATGATTTGGACAGCACAGAGTGTGCAGGCAGACGGGGCAGCTGGAAAACTGTGATGAATGTGAAAAGGTGTTTTGGTGCAAAAAAAAAAAAAAGCTGAAACCTTTATTAAAAATACAACAAAAGAGAGGGGATGCATAATAATAATCTCAGACTCTGAGAAAATAGCCAGAGCTCTGTAGGCTGATATGTAGAAGACATTTAGGAAAACCAAAGGGCTGTAATTATGTCTGTCATGAAAGGAAGCAGTAAGGATAAGACTGAAAATTTGAAGAAAGGCAAGGGCTAAGGGCAAGTGACATGCATCAGCAATACCTGGGAGATACTGCTGTGCAGGTGTTCAAGACAAGAAAGGAGCAAAAGCAAACATGAAGACTACTGCAAGGTGGCTAGTCTGACAAGGCAATGTCAGATTATCTTAATGAAGATCTTAATGGCTAAATAAGACTCAAAGAACAAGGAGTACTTAAGTATTCTCTCATTTGTCACAAGGACCACACTGCTTTATAATCATTTTAAAATTCAGTATTTCAAATTAATTTATTAAGGGACAGTTAAAGCTATTTTTGCTGGATGTTTGTACACCTAGGCAATCCTTTTCTCTGGGAAGGCTGCAAGTGCCACAAAGTGCCCTAAACATTTTGCTGTCTGTAAATCATCTCAAATATTCAGTCAGTAGGCTTGATCAATAAGTAACTTTTCCAAAGCTCTCTAAATATTGGCAGAGTCTTTGCCTTAGGCTCTATTTCCTTTTTGCCTAGAAATATATGCAGATGATTGGTCCAAATTAAATCTGATTATTTGGGATTTATCTATTATCAAAAATAGATATCTAATTTTGTGTTGAAATACACATAATATTTGTTTTATGAAAATCTGGGTTTATAAAGGATTAAAATGTCCCCAATACGTATAGAGACACATTAGCATATACACTTTCCTTAATTTTATTTCAGAGTGAAAAAATAGCTATATATCAGATACTCATCATATGGGCACATACAGACCTGAGAGTGTGGAACTGCTCTTCCCGCTTAGGTGAATCATTCCAACAGTTCTTAATTGTTCTTCATTTACCTGTGCCTAGAAAAGTCAAAAAATATAAAAAATATAAAATGCATAAAGATTGAGCAAAGCCTAGAGAATTGGAGGGATAATGGAGGGCAGAGGGTAGGGAAACAATGTTATTTTCTATTTCTCAGTGGTAAAAGTCCTGATAAGGTGGGTGGTTGTTTACATTCCTCAGACATGCCCTCTGTCTAACATTGTGAGTCTTCAGCAAACACAAATACCGATAGGACAGGCATCTATTCAGCTTTCTAATTATGTAAGTACAAATATCCACAATCTGGATTTTAGCAATTTCAAACAGTAGAAATTAATCTGATAAGAAAGGGAAAAGGTGAATTTTTATATTGTAATTCTCTCAGGAGGCAGGTAAGGAGAATTAAGCAGAAGTGTTTGTGATCTTAAAAGCAAATTGGATGACATTTTGAAAGATATCTATAAAAGCAAGTTAGTGATTCATAGAGATGGCAGTGTATTTTTCCCCAGAGTAACTAAAACTTCAGTTTTTCCTTTTATTTTGTTTGCTCATTTGTCATTCAGATCATTCACAGACAGTAAGAAAAACTTAGTATTAAAGATTCTGTTTTCATATCATTGAAACAAATGCCTGAGACAGCTTCTAGGTCAGATCCAGGGGCACATAAAGAGCATTTTCCAGTCAAAAATAAGGCAAAATGAAACCAGGATCTTGGTGTGTCCTCTTCCCTCTCACACTGATGGTTACTTGGCATGCTGATATACGTGCACCCACAGCCGCCTACCCCAGTTCGCCCACAATGGCTGCCTTGACACAAAGATTCACTTGGCAGATGTTTACTTGCATCACCTTCAGGACCCCAGTGAGTTACCTTGACTGAAAGTCAAGCCAAAAAGATTCAGTGTTTGCCCCCTTCAGGTCCCGTTCTGTCTCCTCAGCAGCAAACTACTCCATTCGGATCAAAAATCAATTTAGTTGCAAGGTCATATGGAAATACCTCACAGCATGAAAAACTTGATTCTGTATTAGCGGAGGCCTTTGGATTAAGCAGGCAATTGACCAGCTAAAAGCTTTGGCCATACTTCACATGCAAAGAACTTTGTGTCCATCTCCTGTACAGCCAGAGCATAAAACTTCAAAAACTCTTTATGTCATAATCAATCAAACTCAGCAGGACACGTTCACTGTTGGCACTCCAGCTGTTTTTGCTCTCTTTGCATTTGCTGCAGTTCACTACTGAAGTATGACGACTTATATGGCAAAACTGCTAAATAAAAAACTGCTTTTGCATATGCACAAAGTACTTCAGATGATGCTATGAGTAAGGGAAAAAAGAGCTTAGGTTTTTTGAGGTTTTTATCATTTGCATTACTGGCATTGGTTGGAAGGTTGGTTTGGGTGGTTGGTCAGTTGTTTTATTTCTTGTTTATTACTTCTATTTTCCAAATAATTTATGAATAATTCTGAGGCCTTGTGAAGCTGATCTTTTGTGATGATTTGTCAAAACATAATCACATAACACAACACAGGCCAAGTTTTAATTGTGCTCTAATTGGAGCCCTTACAGCCTTAAAAAAATAAAGCAGAGGGGATAGTTTCACTTGCAACCGTGGGCTACAGACATAATAAGTGGCCCTGTGATGAGCTATCATTCAGGAAGGCCCACCAGATGGGAGGCATGAAACAGAAATGTTGTTTATTTCTGCAATCAAGCCAAAGTGAGCTGAAAATCCTGGATGAAAAACTTTCTACAGAACTTTTACACAAAGATCAGAGACTTTTTCTTGGGACGTACCACTTGGGAATTTGTGATCCTTGTTCCTACCACAGTTGTATAATTTTAACATCCCACAGAGCTGACAGACTTTGACACTAACAACTGTGCAGGGAGTAAAACAGATTTACAAGTGGCAGTGACCTTTTCATCAAGGGAAGTAAAGTAGACTCGAATCCACTGTACCCCCGACTCACAGTCCTGACAACATCATTCAACATACAGTAGGAAAAGCACTTCAGCAAAAGTTTATGAAAGTGACATTGACACTGCACAGTACATTAAATTGATCCCACCAACATGCCATGAGTTTTAAGTAGCATCTCTTTTTTTTTCAGTGAGATTTGAAGTGTTTGCTGCTTAAATAGTTGAGCATCAACTGTTACTCAGAGAAGACAATTAAAATGCTGTAGCATCAGCACCTTTTTAATTATGAATGTATACATATTTTGACCATCCTTCTTGCAGTAAAAAGATAAATAAAAACAATCTATAATTGAACGTTCCTGCTAGCATTTCTTTCTTACCTTAGACCCCCATAACGCTGTGCTGCCTGGACAGGCCTTATTCACTATCTTGGATCTTGTTACCCTAGCAACTAATAGCCAAGCTGGCTTCAAAAAAAATAATAGAGGTGGCCTCTCCGATTTTTAAAGGAAATTGGCTACTTTAAACCCAGTGAATGCCTGTTTTAATTGCACCATTCATGGTTGAGAATCTCTCCCTCAGCATTTTTTCACAGCTAATAACGGTTTTATTCATCTATGTGGTTTTCTGTGTAGAAGCAGTAAAGCAAAACTTCTCCTGACAGAAACTTCAAGCATAGTTGATTAATTTTTAGGCACCTAAAAGCCAAAAATTTGGTCTGCATCTGCTTATGCAGAATCTTTGTAATTTCATTATGATTTAAAATAAGGCTATTATGTTAAGCTTCTGTAAGAGTAAGAATAGTTTACCAAGAAGCATTATACAAGTACAGTTATTAAGGATACTCGATCTTCAGAAGAAAGAAAATTGTTGGACAAATTTATGGTAAAGCAAATTTTTCCTATCGATCAAGCCCTAGAGGGGCATTAACAACACTTAAGGGAACAAACTGCAGAAGATGGCATAACTGACGCATATAAAAGAGTCAGCAAGAGGGCTGAGCAGGGCTGGGAGGAAATGGAACACTTTAACATTACATCCCGGTCATACCAAGGTCCATTGACCCTGTACTCATTCCAGATAATTAATTTACAACACATTAAACCTCTGTGTGAAGAAGGATGTTATGCATCAATTGCATAGGAATAAAAAGTGTTATTGATTTAAGATTTCTAGTGTATCATGCACTGACAGAAAGAAACAATCTAGTGGTGGTTTAAAGACAAAACCCCCCTTTTCTGAAGGACAAGTTTGCTAAATAAGTGCACTTTACACTACATTTAACTGAAGTATTGTTGACACCCTAAAATAAATGCTGGTAGGAAAGAAACCCTCAGCATAATTAGGAGAATATGGTGTGACTGGATAGTATTGGCATTCACTCTAGGAACCAAATGCTTTGAGGTGATAATGCTCTCTTTTACAGTAAGAGTTTAAAATAGAAAAACACATTGACAAATATTATTTAATGAATAAAATATGAATGAACCAGTGCCATTAATACAGTACAATCTCTAGTGAGAGTCAAGCCCATTTTCCTCATGGAGGCATTATGCACTTAGCATGTAAAAGGAGGAAATTGTTGCAGACTGGCAAAGTTTTAAGATTCATGAACATGAGAACCATCTTAATTTACAGCCTTTTTTCTTTAATTAAATTACAATTTTCAGATCACAGTTCAGAAAATTCAGAAATTCAGGTCAAACTTCTAGGCTGTTTAGCATTTCTCACTACTGTTTAACTTCCCAAGAACACAGGATGCTAAAAAATTCTGCCCTGTATCACTCGCAACTTTCAGCAAGTATCTACTTCAAAGTTCATTTAAGACTTGCGGTGGTTAGGAAGAGATTTGAATCAGCCTACATGCAATATACTCCCAGTGCAAAAAGATCCAAGAAATTCAGTTTCAAGCAAGCCGTACAAAAAAGAGAGAGAAAACACAGAGGTGTTTCTAACTGATCTCAGGCTGAACTGCAACTGATCTCACAATATTGAAGGAAGGGTTAGCTTCCTGGTAGAAAGCCAGATGGTGTTTGGGATTTGGTATAAAACACTTAGAAAGAGTGGATGGAAGATCTGAAATGAAGCCTGGAATTTTGCAAGCAAGGGAAGCTACTCCAGCCAAATTGAAACCAATATGGGAGCATCCCAAACATAACAGAGAAGTCAAAGCACTACAAGAATCAAATAGAAAAGTGTGAAGAATCCAAGCTATAAAAGCAGAAGAGTGCACAAATACCTCCAGGTGAACTCATACGCAGCAGCAGATAGCGTGAACGAAGACAATCCCTAGTGTTTAGATTTAAGAACAGCAATTCACATTTCTCTGCAAGAGTTTGTGAGCACCTGCAAGTACACGCAGTATGGGCTAAGTGGATGACAGCGGCAATATTAGATCCAGGACCCCTTTGTAAAAGTATATCACATAGCCCCGGGACATAAAGAAATGATAGCTTAAAAGCCAGCCATGAGCACACAAACAATACAATGGCAGCAACAGGGATACCAGTGCTGCAAGAAAGGCTGCACACATCAGGAGGTAAACAACTTAAACTCAGCAAAGAAGTAATTAATTTAAAAGAAAAATAAACTTTTCTTCAGCATTAAAAGTTGGCTATTTATGGGCATCTCCAAGAAATATGTGGTAGTTTCTTTCAATAGTACAGTCAAAATCTGAAGTCAAGTGCATTATTCATCATGGGTACTAATAAAAATTTTAATGTCAGTGCTTTCAAAAAGTGAAGGGAGCCTTTGGCCTTAGTCTACATGTGTAAAAAGTTATGTATCTTATTTATGGAAAGCTTACGTTAACTGAAACTGGCTATAAACTACTTACTGCCATCCCCAAAAGGAATCTGATA
The DNA here is from genome assembly GCF_030936135.1 of Gavia stellata. NCBI lineage: Eukaryota > Metazoa > Chordata > Aves > Gaviiformes > Gaviidae > Gavia > Gavia stellata. The sequence goes on from NC_082603.1 coordinate 11,801,474, forward strand.
AACACCTTTATCTTACCCTCTCCTGAAACCGCATAGATTATTTCTCAACTATAAATGGTTGATTTACAAACCAAATATAAATCTAAGTGAAATTTGTTGCCTACACATGCACATACTGGAGCCTTTGATATAAGCACAGTGGAGCAATGTACTACTCCTTCAACAACATGCATATCCATTTGACATTTATCCCCTCTTTAACCATTTCTGGTCTCAGACAAAGGACCTCGAATAGCAGAGAAAAATCAGGGTATTGGCTTAGGTTGCTGTGCTGCTCACTTTCCTGAGATGCCCCATGTGAAGATCCTCCAGTTAGGCTGCAGGGCACTTGTTAGTCCCTTTTCATTAGTGACAATAGCCACAGCCCTGCAATACCTCATGTGTGAGTAGTTTGCCGGAAGTTTTGCCTAGTCTGCCAGAGACTCCACAACAAACTATAGTTTTCCCCAGTCTTAGGCTCACACTGTCGACTAAAACAACAACAGCAACCAAAAACCAGTCTTGGCAGTTCCCTGGTGGGGAAAATTATATCCTGGTACCTGTACCATGATCAGCTGTACACATAGTAATAAAATGGCAAATCTGTCAGTCATAGGAATAGATGGGGTGACCCCTCTATAATACCCCTGCATTTTCTGAAAACTTGTATATGTCTGTAAGACTGGTACAGGCTAAAGGGGAGAAAAGCTTCTGTTTTACAACCACCACAGGTCCAGTCTCGACTTTGACTCAGCAACACAGAAAAACCCTCTCCCACAAGGCTTGCTGACCCATCATAGTAATTTCTCAAGTAGGTTCAGTCATCACATTTTCCCTTCTGCGTACATTGAGACATCCCCAGCAGTTTTTATTCTCTAGCAATCAAATTATTATCCACCCAGAGTGCAAGAGATAATTCATTTTTTAATGGAATTTTATCTCAGTTAGATATTTTACTAAAATCACTTATTTTTCATTTTAAAAATAAATTCTTTGGTATTAGAGTTTGAAACATAACAGTCAATGATAATTATCTTCTTGTAAAGTAATTCAAACAAAATTTAAAATATCTCACATCCCTCCTTAAAATTGTAATGAAGTGAAGGGTACATCTATTTTTAGTACAGAATCAGAAGGAAAAAAAAGGTCTCATCAGTCCATGTAAATAAGCTACAATATCATGGACTTCAGTAAGTATCTAAAGTGGTATTTCAGTATTTCCCTGGAGTATTAGTTTTTACAAAAAAAAAGCGCTCTTCCTTTTCATTTTACAGTGAAAAATTTGAAAAAAAATTGTGCATTCTTAATTCAGGTTGGTTGAATGTACCAATCTTAACTGTCTGCAGCTTAAATGGACGAAGGACAGTAAGGAAAAGCAAAATTTCCTGGGAGTACGTGATGCACTCCCTGGTGGTAGCACCAAGAGAAGAGCGCAGGTTCCCTTTACCTATTTGACGACATTGTTTCCCAATCCATATCAGAGCTATATGTTACTTAATAGCCTGTTCTATTACAAGATAATGTTAATAAGTAATCTGGGTGTGTTCACCCTTCACTAAATTATAATCAACAGTTGATTCTACATTTTGTGTTTGTTTTTCTCTCCCTACATGACAAAGATTTTCACATTTAGTACACTTGTATGGATAATCACACTACTGTGTTGCTCCTATTACCACAACTAGGGAACTGTTCTTTTTTCTCCTTGATCTGTAAGGCATGACACGGTCTCATGCAGTATTATTTCATTATTTTAAGAACTTTTTTCAAATAATGTGGTACTGTCAGTCTAATAAGAATTTCGAGATTTCCCTTGGTAAACATGACAATGTGTTGAGGAAGGCTACTGAACAGCTACACCGAGCCACAGACTGCCTACCTCCAGTTAGGGGACCTGTGCTCCCTCATACTTGTGCTCCTTTGCTCACTGTATGCCATGGTAACCGTGGCACATCCCACAATATACACTTCCACCACATTCAGCTGATTCATAGCAGTTAGATGACTGCACATGCCCTGTAGGAAAAGGTGTCCAGCCGAGGAACCTGGTCCAGAGGAACAAACAGAAAGAGAGGCCCAAGCTGTTAATCAGGTGAGACAGTGCAACCATGGAAAAGTATGCATATGAGGTTTAATGATGGCTAAAAAGAGTCTGAAAATGAAACTTTTAAGTTCAGTTAAATATACCATTGTTTTATTTTTGCTTATTTTCTAAGTTACTCTTTTTTCGCTTTTCACTCAGAATAAAAAATATCTGTATTACAATATTAGCATTTCTTATGGTTTTAAATTTCAGCATTACTATCCGTTATTGAGTGTTTTATGGCACACGCATCGCCATAGATCATGAGCACCTGACTGATCAGACTAGCGCTCTGCACGTTAGTGGTGTACAGGTGACGCGCAGATGGTCACATTTGTTATAAGGGACTCAAATGAACACCCAGTCATGAATCCATAATATACTACCCACTGACTCCTTGAGATATAGTTAGTGGCAAAATTCCCTTTAAAGTGTAGTGGTACAGGGGTTAACCTGGAATTGCTGAGGTAGCTCAGAGGTTTGGGCTGCTTTTTTGTTCCAGTGACCATTATGAGCAAATGATTTACTGCACAACAGAAGGTTTCTCTACTCACGTTTTATTAATTAATTGCAAAGTGATTATTCACAATTGCAAATAGATGAACCAGATCCCCATTAGGTGCATGTTGCTGGAGTTCTACGATATTCATTTATCCTGTGGATATATATATTTTATATGTGAACTGCGTACCTTTGAAAGACTACCTGTTACATGAATCAGCATATCATACATACGTCTAAGGGCAGGATTATTTTTATATTATTTTAATTTCATGGAAATCAATATCTTGCTGTCCCTTCAAAAAACACTTTCTTAATGGAGTATTATGTATGTAACAAGTGCAGCATCAGGCTCAAATAGTATGTCAAACTTTCAAACTAGATGAAAGAATGCAAAGTGCAGGTAGATAATAGGGGTTTTTTTTAAATTATTCACCCATACTTACTGTGTCCCTCTCTAGAATTCATGGATCATTATTCTTTGTAGCTCTTTTTTCTTCAGTGTAAGATTGTGGGATGAAGTCCACATTCTGAAATTACACACAAATATGTTAGAAAAATGGAGTGTTTGAAATCAATTCTAATGTTAAATGCAAAGGACATTCTGGGCTCATTAAGTAAAAATATCTCATTTAATGAGCAGGAAAGCACTGGAGCACACTGAACCCTGACACAAAGCAAATTATTTAAGTGATAAATTATATTTTATGGGGAATGTAAAAGTTAATAATACTCAGGGGTAAGGTAATAAATGCAGAGGTGTAACTAACTTCATTGACTGCTTTACTTACAAACATGCCATATGTACCTGGTTACTTGAAATAGTAATAAAAGGAATTGGCAGAAACTCCTGGAACCAAAGATTCATATAGAGACCTTTGTAGCATTCTTTTCCACTAAACAATCTATGTTTTATTCTTGTCAAACTCATTATTCTCCTCCCTCTTTCACTTTAGGGTATATACCTCCGGTCTTTGCTTTTCACTTTCTGTCAAATATTTGATCTTGCATTCATTAAAGCTGAAACCTTCTTATCTACCAGAGAGGCTAATAAAATCAGTGGTCATTTACCTGCAATGATGCCCCAGAAGTGACCTGAAACTTTACTTGAAGAGAACCATTCTATGCTGAAAGAAAACAGTGGATCCAATTTTTAATCTACTGCCTTTCCAGTGCATGCAAGTTCAGTGGCACTGAATCTCCTAATGTTACTGTCCTCGGAAATCAACACAACAGACCAGCTCATTGATGATACAGCTCACAAGTACACCTCTGCGCATTAGAATAAGGGTTGTTACCACGAATTTAACTTTCTGTGCTAAAACCCTTTCTCTATATGTTATCTGTGTAAAAGAGACAATTAAGGTATCTATCAAATAGAGACTAACAGAGGAAGAGTATGTTCAACGACAACTATTTTCTGTGAATATTTCCTTAATCTTAAAATGGATTTTGCATTGCCAAAGTGGTCCTTTCTTTGCAATTTTCTTTTGTATTTACATTTCCAGGTCAACAGCTAGTGCTTTATTCCCACTCATGCATCTGGGAAGTAAATACGAAGCCATTGCACTGGGTGTTACCCTGAATTGGTACACTTTGTACATGGATGGGACAGTCATTCACACAGCATAAGCATCACATTTGTCAGAATTCTTCAGCAGAGTTGTTGTACAAAAGCAATCAAATGACAAAAGGATATAAATTTTATCCACTGCACTGAAAATTATCTACCTATGTGCAATTGTTTTCTAGGAACAAGAGTTGGCATTCAATTCTGAATTAAGTCAACTTGTCAACGGTTTTATGGCACCATCTAAGTGAGCTCGAGCCATCACTTTGAATTTGGAAAATGAAAATCTATAAAATCAGGAAAGTGTTTCTAACCAGGTCCTGGACAAAACAAACCTGTTGGAAAATAAGTCTCATTCAAAAAAAAACCCTCATCCAAATTCTTCATTTATGGTTGGACTCGATGATCTTAAAGGTCTTTTCCAACCTAAATGATTCTATGATTCTAGTAAGCAACAATAAAGATGACCTATAAGATACCATTTTCTAGCAAAAGAGACACGCCTTTGATAGATGACATAACTAGAACAGAATCTTTGGAGACCTACAATGATTACGCAGCATTACTTGCAAAATGTCCAGTCTGTATGCCTGCAAAAAATAGCAGAAGATGACTCATCCAGACAGATTATAAACTTTCAAATAAACTTCTTCTCTCCTTCTGAATACACAGATAACTTACTAATGTTCTATGCTTTTTGAATCTGGACTGGAAGATTCAGATGTACCAGGTGTTTTTGAGGTTCCAGGAAGCTCAGGTTCCAGGTTCTGCGTTTTGAACAGAAGCTGAAATTTTGAACTAATCCAGTGACCACAGGAGCAGGGATTTTCAAGAAAAACTTTGATTATTGTAATCATTGTGAGTTGGAAGTACCAAGAATTCCAGCAGACATATATATGTCTGCTTGTGCATGCATATATATGTGTATATATATGTATCTGTATACATCAGAGTCAAAAAATTGTAGATTCATGGCATTAGAACAGTAATAAAAGCAATGTGTTCAACCATTTCAAAAATATTTTTAATTTTAATTTAGTGAGAAATGAACCCAAAGATGGAAAAATAAATAGTGAACATAAATATGCATATGATTTAAGCATTATTTTAAATTTTTTATTGATAGATTTAGTAGGTTAAAATAAAAATATCTGGCATTACAATCCAGTGCTCCAGGACATTAGCTATAGTGGGCAAATAAGACATGTACAGTACATAAGACTTGAATTACAGCTCAAGATGAGGTCACTATTGAAGGTCAGATTACTGAAATAGGCAAATATGTCAGTTCTTATATTCCTGTCAATATAAAGATACAAAAATGTATGAAAAGGCCAAATATCCAGAGTCCTCTGAAATTCTTATAGTAAGAGCCTTTTCAGTGGTTTAACTGTCTTTCTCATGGTTTTAAACCATTTTTATGATCAATAGTCTTTGTACCTGGGAAATATGTATTATCCACTAATGCTTGTCTTCTCTGTGCTTTTGTGTTTCAAACCCCCAGGCTATCAGATGCCTAATAAAAAGGATATCAAAAAAACTATAGAAGAAATTCTTCCCTGAAAAAGCAAGGAAGCAAGGTGTGCCTATTATTTACTTAGCAAATATTTTAGGTTTTTTCCATAGACCTTTTAAGATGCAAAGACTGTTTCTCTCAGGTGTTCACCAAAAAAAAAAAAGAAAAAAAAAAGAAAAATAATTGCTTTACAAAATGTACCTATTGCCTGCAACAACTTCTTTAGACAGGAAATAGTAAAAATTTTATGTAGATGAGGCATGAAAACTCCTCACACTGATTTGTATCTATCCAAAAGACAGATACAATATTCTGATTCAGAACAGGCTCCCTAATATCTTGCATAAGCAGCAAGTACATTTAAAAAGAGACAAAGAGTAATTCCCCTTTTCAAAGCATGACTGTGCTGCCTACAGAAATACTCTTGTGACTTTCCTAGACTAGATTCTGTTGGGAGATAGATGAATGTTAAGTCTTCCTCACAAATTAGATAATACATCAGTTTTCTCTGAAATTTCTTTTTAAGAGAATGAAACATCGCACTTCTTTTTTGAGAACTTCAAAATGGTGCAGGGAGCGAGAGGCTACATAAAGCTGGGAAGCTGAGGGACAGAAGGGCTCAGCATGTTCTCCACTGAACTTCCCCATGAACTTACAGCACACTTGATAACAAAAAACCTGTTGTCTGCATCTTTCTAACCAGTAGATGCTGCTATCTCTACTTCTCCAAATATTGCATTTATGTTTTCAGTTATGTGTAGAATAACTAATGTACTGGTGCCAGTTAGATACTTTATATCACCAAACCCCCACAAGCAAATTTGTTTTACACAGCAGTTGAAAGAAAAACATCCTGTAGAGAGTGCAAACGCAGGGGAATGAAAACAGAAAACAGCACTAGCAACATGATTTAAATTAATTAAGTGAACATTAATACCTCCAAGACATTGCATTATTGCTTCCTAGATTTAGTGGGAAAAGCTGTAATTTACATGTACGAGGTTTTTAGCATCATCTATTAATTAGATATATATGGTTACTCTGTTTAATTGATACTGTAAACAAAAGACTCATTTGAAAACATATGCTACAATAATTAAAATGCTATTATGCTGACAGTGCCTTTCTTTGAGGAACTTGTAACATCTGTATTGACTATGATAAGCATTGATTATCTGGAGTGATATAAATATTTGGGGAGCTAATAACAATCAGGTAGGATTTCAGTGCATGCTATAGACAGCAGAGATAAATCACAGGAAACCTAGATCAAAGTTAGTTTGTGAATAAGTTTGTTTTTGTAGTTAATGACTCAATATAAAACACACACAGAGAAAACTCTTCAGAGATTTAAAGCACACGGAAATGCCATAAAGAAACATCCCATCCTGTGCAGCATTTCTGTACATCTGTAGAATGTCCCTATGCAGCGAGTAGGATGTCAGCACACAAAGAAGGGAATGAATTCAATCCATCAAGTACTTACCATGCACATTTACCAACATTAGACATTTCTTTGTATTATTAAAACTTTTTTTAAAGCAGAAAAAAAGTATGTAACTCTCATTCCTTCCCCTTGAGGAAGTTAATTTAGCAATGCAATTGGTCAACTGCAATTTAGTTCCCATTCAGACTAGGTCAGCTGTGTCTTAGTTCTAAGTCAGATATTTATTTATTCTGACTTATTTTCATTACGTTACCGTAGACTATAGTAAGGGTTTACATCACCTGCTGTGGTCCTTTCTAGGTGCATTTTCCCTTCCCATTCTGATGTCCCACTACACAAACCTCCACTTTCTTGGCCCTGGCATTTAGCCTACAAAGGCTTTCTGGAGGCAATGCAGGCTTGAAAGAGTCCTGGTAAAAAAGGTAAGGCGGCCTTGGAAAGCAGGATCTGTTCTGTATGTTCATTAATGAGGACTTTTATTGCTACTGTTTCCTTCTTTGCACATAAGACAAAAGTTCATTCCTGCCAGTAACCAGAAATGGTTTGGGAAGACACACAGCAGCATGTGCTGATGTAGAGGAACAAGGGCCGAGATCCAGCAACAGATCCTGAGTGCCGGCACTCTGTGTTGCTCCTATTGAAGTCAGTGCTGGCAACAGAGATGCATCCTGGTGCATTAGCGGGATTCTGACCCCAGTGATAAAATGGGAGCTTTTTGCTGACAATTATGGACCAAGTTTTTACCCTGAATGACTGAATCCAAACATGTGCCTGATTTCAAGTGACTGGGATGCCCTGTTGACTACCCATCCCCATAGGACTTCCCACATACTTGCGATCAGGAAAGAAGCCCAGTTTATGTAAACCTTTGCCCATGAGTCAGGGTTGAGTAAACAAAGACTTTTCCATATTTTCTGCAAGCATTCCACTGTTAATACACAGCATGCAACATTTGTTTCTTATTAAGTTGTATTTTCATTTCTTTGCTCTTGTAATTTAGGTCTTTCTAACACTCTTTTCTTTTTTTTTTTTTTAAAGCATTGCATTAATTTGCCTTCCTATAACCTCTGTACAGCTTTCTCTGTGATTGTTGTAACAATTTGTACTATTCCAAAGCACAGGGATTAATTGCGTCTCTAGTTATTATCTTGTCCTTGTTTCTTTCAGACTAGTGGCCTCTGAATTTTTTTTCAAAATAGCGAGGATGCTAAAAAGACATCATCTTCACAGTAGTATAAAGTAATGTTCTGTAGACGCAACAATGGCTGTTTATTGCACCTTGCATAAACTACTTTAATTACCTTCAGATTACTGGTGTTATTCAAAAACATTCATTTACAGCTGAGAGGGTCCACAGACATTAACTGAAACTCTTTACAACACATAGTACTTTGTCCTAGGTTGTAGCAAAGTGTATTATAGTCTTTGACTATTCAAAAATAGATTGACTTATATAAAGGAAATTTCAGAAACGTATATCGTTTTGATTATCTTAATATTGTGATGGTTTTTGTTATTTGAAATTAAATGAATTTATAGCAATGTAGCGGAACTGATCATTGTAACAGTGCGATAGCAGCATCACCGCAAACATATTGCTACATCTAACTCTACAGGGGGTGGGGGCAGGGAGGGGGGTAGTGCATTTTTGCTCAAAATATATGAAAATCCACACAGTTATATATACCACATTGGCCACACAGTCTAGTTTGCTTGAAAGCCAGAAGGATTCATATTCTTTTCTGCAGGACTACTGGCTACAGTGGTGCTATGGCAGTGCGGTAGTACACATTACATGGGAGGACAGGAAGCCTAGGAACATATTTTAAAAGGCTGGTTTCTTTTTTTTTTTTCCACTCTATGTCGCTCTCAAGTGCTTCTGCAACAATAATGTTAATAGACTCGCATAGGGCACAAGACAAACTGAAGAGATGATTACTGATTATTTGTTGCAGAGTACCACATAGAAATAGAGCTGAGTTGGGACCTTACTGGAGGTGATGCTGGGAGGGGGGAAAGGGTCCTGGTGAGTACTGTTCACTTTGGTCACTTAAAAGACACCTACTGAGAAGACAGAAGACAGTAGTAAAATGTGGAAAGTTGATATGTCCTATCTGATTTTTTGTGTACTTCACAACAGAACTATAAAATGAATTTCTGTAATGATACTTGTGCAGTTAATTACTATATCCTCTTCTAAGGTTGTTTCTTGGCACTTTGTATTTTGCAGGAGGCTTGTATTAATTTTTCCATTATCATAAATATTGCAGGATTGGTTAATTCTACGTTTCAATTATGATAATCATGTTTTAAATAGATAAATGTTGCCACATCTCATATAGCTTTCCATTATAAAACAAGGTGGTTCTCAGTCTTAAGATTCTACATCCATTTAATGAATCTTCTCAACAATGTGGAAAGTAATTCCATTTGCATGTTATGGGGAGCTGGAAATATGCATTTAGGTAGATATTTGCCTTTCATTTCTGTCTCATACAGTTACAGAGTGCATTGAAAGCTTCACAGGTTTTTCAATATGCTGGAGTAACTTCTATGTGTTACTGTTATGTTAATGATTGCTGTAATTTGAGACTATGCTTTTGTAAGTAGCAAAGATGTCTGAATGCATTTGTTTCTAAACAAGAAAGAGTCTGTGACAAACATACTGAATAGCAAAAGGAGGCAGAGGGGCTAAGGGACTGGAAATTTAAAAAAAAAAAAAACAAAACATAGCACAGCAGCCTATCTGAACGACCTTGATACTATTTAACTGTACATACGGCTTTGGCTATTCATTCTATTTTACTTCTTTCGGATGATGCTACCTCTATTAAAGAGAGTGAAATTTGGACAGAAATAATTAGATTTCTGAAAGAAAAAAAATAAGAGACTGACTTAACAATGGCATTATAAAATCTCATGCATTTCCTCTGCAAAAGAAAGAATTTGTACACAACTATAAATTTTTTATGTTTCTATCAAACATTGATAATAAACGTTTTAATATTTATAGTTACCCTTGGCCAAACTCTGAGAGTTCCCTCTCCAGTAGGATACACTCACAGAGGTACATATTGCCTTTGGGTACCACTGATGGGGACAGTAAGCATATGATGGATTTCCCTTTGGAATATAGCACTGATACCCAGCTCTTCTTAATCTTCTTAATATTCAATTTTACGTATTCCTCTGTAATCAGCTTTATCCTGAATTCTAATGAGTTCTGTTTTTACACTGGGAGCTGTGTCTTTTAACAATCAATGTTATTAAAATGACCCTTGATAGTGCCTGATTCCACAGAGGGGATTTTCAAAGCTATGTACAAAAATGCAGTTCATTACCACTTTAATATGGAAGTTTAAAATCAAAACTACTCTCTGCCTTGTTCAAAGCAATTTCTCTAGCTTTGAACAGCTGCTTGGCACACCATAGTGAGTATTGCAAGATTTCAGCTCTCTCTCCATGGTGGCCCAAGGACTCAGAGCAAAAGAGGAAATATGGTGCTAGAGATTGGACAGCTGGTAGATTTACGGTCACCGGTCTGAACACATCCGAGGAAAAGACTGATTAAAAGGCTCCGTGGTTTAAGGTGCTCTGTATTCGTTAAATTTTTTATTGCATTGTTATAACTTCACAGGAGTTATTTAATGATCTTTTAACTAGTTTTATTACTTACTGTATATAAGAACCACCAAACCACTGGCATAGATAAAATACGTTAGGAATTTAGTTTCGTCTCACTTGCCCTTCTGTTGAACAACTGACTCTCTCTCAAGTTTCTATCATACAGCAAACATGCCCAATACAATAGCAAGCAGATTATACATCACCTTGTCACAAGCACATGAACTGAGCAGCCTAGCTGCAACTCAGGGAAGGCACCAGCTTGCAGTGCCAGCACTGCATGTGTCCCACTGAACAAAATTGCAACAAGCAAATCTATGATTCACCTGCTTCTTACTAAAGAAGGGAAAAAATGTTGTTTTAAGGGTTGGGTTTTTTTAAAGCTGAAATCAGGATACAAAGAATTGTGCTTTGAGATAGGCAGACCAAATAAATAAAAATTAAACAGTGCATGAGGGAAGTTTTCATATATCTGTCAAAGTACATAGCAGAAGAAATCTGTTTGGATTTTTTAATCGGGTTTTTTGGGTTTGGGTTTGTTTTGTTTTGTTTTGTTTTGTTTTTAAAGTAGTAATGGAGAAGATTAGCAGCTGCTGTGTAGGTAACTATTAGTTAGAAGCCTGCTACCAATAAAAAGAGTGTTCAGAGTGAGCAGAAAGGGTACTTCACAATATAAAATGGAGTGGGGTAAATATAGACCTCTGAAAATCAAATAAGGAAACCTTGAGACTCCTTACCCACCCTGCAGTTTCAGCTCTAATTTGTTCTGTCCTGAAACAGAGTTCAAATATTTTAAAAGTATAATATAAAACAGAAATCCCAGGCATCCCGTATTCAACAGCAGTTTCCTTTTCTCCTAAATGTCATGAAAGGAAAGCCTAAGAAATCAAAAGATTGTTTCAAAAACAAAGGAAAAGAACGCTCATACCAGAAGAACATGGTGCCTGCTCAGTGTGAAAAACATTTCCCCTTTGACTTATTTCCATTATTGAGAGTAAATAACCAAATTAATCCCAATGGTAGATTTAAAGTAAGCAAGGCAAAAAAAGGCAACACTTCACTTGAAAAGAGGACATATATCAAAATACTAAACAGAACTAAACAAATCCTAAGCAGAATTTGTGAGCTTGCAGTGGCATTTAGGTAGAAACAGATTTATCTGGGTGACGGTAGGAAGATCCTTAACACAGAATTGTATCACAAAGGCATGCTTTGAAAGAAAAATGAACTCTACAAATAAAACTTCCAGCAGGAAGTAGTAAGAGAAGTTTGCCCATGCAATTTAATTATACTCCTCCTTTTGTGCTTATGCATTTGGATGCTGCTAGCAATGACACGATCTTTGGGTTTTTTTCCTCTTTGTCTCACTCGGTGATCAGGCAGGACACTGCTCTGGAGCTGGACAAGGTCTCTGTGGCAGAGGAGAGGACTGTTATCACCAAGACCCCCATCTCATTATATCAGAAAACAAGAGATGAAAGACATGGCACAAAAGGAGGCAAAAGGATGATGTCATACTTAAAGTAATTTGATGGTGTCACAATATCCTAAAGTAACATACTGAGGTCATATATCAATGTCATTGTATTCTAGGCCAACTCTTAAGCAGGTTGCTACTCTGTAACTAGCCAACTCGTTTAACCAAACACATAGGTTTGATGGGCATGTGGTCCCACCTTTGCCTATGCTTGTGTTTCTGAATGGTCAGCCTATGATCCAGGGTCTGGTTTGAAGAAAACCAGAAGCCCCAGGTGCGGGCTAGAAGTGCTTTGGACATGAACAGGGAGAGGTGGGGCTGACCAGCCTAGGACAGCAGCAGCCTGAGCTTCTCAGCTTCTCCCAGCCCCTGTGGGGATGACTGAAGTTGAAGGAATTTTTAGGACATTTGTCTTTCAGCAGATGTTCACCATGTCACAGAACGGAGCTCTTGGTCTTGTCACTTAATGGGCTACATTCTAAAAGACACATTTGAGGTCAGGTCCTGAAGAATGAGGAGGGCCTGTAAGCCATTTTAAAGTCAAATTCACTGTAGTGGCTTAGCAATCTGTAGAACGAGTCTGGAGGGCACTAATACTTTCCCATAACACTCAAATCAGTATAACTTCATGGACTTACAACTCCTTTATACCAGTGTAACACACTTGAACCCAACTCTGTGTCCTTTTCTGAACTAAACTGACATTTCTCAGCCACTCAGCTCTTCACCTAAGAATATCTGTAGTCTAAGAACTCCCTAGCAACTTTTTCTTTAATTATAGTTTTACCTAAACAGGGATGAGTTTTCCTTCAGATACGTGTTCTAGAAAAAACATGACAAGTAAGCTAAACATCACTGTTGAAGAAAACCTGATATTAGTGATTGTTTGGCGCTCTCTATAGAGAAAGATCAGTCTAGAAGACAGTATTCTCCCATTTCTATAGGCTCACCTGGAATAAGCCCTCATTATTGCTTTTGCAATCCCTCTCTGAAAAGGAAAAATATAGTGCCAAGTATCTTAAACACTAGGATGCCTACCAGTCCAGGACTTCATTACTCAAGTCCAAGCTTCGATATATCCTCTTGACATTAACTTCCTAGTTAAAGAAATGGATATCATTTTTAATGTTCAGGAAATTATAAAGAGGGGGAGTATTTACTGCCATTTCAGATGACTGCAGCATAGTTGATTTACAGCCGATATAAAAATTGAAAAATATATGTCATTACCTCATTGATCAGTATTGAAATCCATGGAAAGAAGGAGGAGTGTGGACATCAGCATTTATTATCCTATAAAAACAGTTTACTTCACTTTGTCTATCTAAATGACTGTAAAATAATAGCGGTTTGTTCATTTGTTTATTCTTAGGGAAAAAAATCAGGGCACAGGAGATTGTGCTATAGTAGTGGCTACTTAAGAAATATATTCAATAATCAGTAAGGACTTGTGAAGTGAAAAAAACCCTGAGTGAACTTCACATCTGTAAAGCTGTAAGAAAGACTGGTCATATATATTGATTGTCCTTTTAAAAAATCTAACCTGGTTTATGCAGTTTAATCTAGGAAGTATATGGAAAATAAAAAAAAAAATATGAAAAAATTATCTTCTTGGAAGCCTGGATGCAAAAACACAGAATTAAGCAGTTAATAACATTAATGAAATTATTTATTTTGTGTAAAGAATAACAAAGATCATGAAGAAAAAAGTCCAAATTTCATCTAAGATTACTTAAAGGTTTACTTGAGGCCATATTGTATTTCTTGTTTTCCTGATTAACAAATCATCACTACACAAAGCAACACAGGTGGTCAGTCCCCTTGGGCTCACATCAAAGGGGCCACCATGAAGCTTTAGATGTTATTCAAAAGCAATCTGAAACTTGTCTCTCACTGTTTGTCCCATCTATTGTACTGCACAGGGTCATCTTTAAAGGACTGTCTAGTTTGCAAAAAAAAAATCTCTTGTAAAAGATACTTTTAAAAACTGTTTCATAATTGTTGACTGTTTCACGAATGGCCTATTTTCAGAACACTCACATCATAAATTATGCTGTTCTAAAACTCTATTTTTACATGAAGCAATGTTTGCTGTCCTTAGACACAAGAAGAAATGGGGCTTTGCTAAACAATAGCTATATGTCTTTAATCATCTCCATAACAGATATCAGCCACTGTGTCTATAGGAAATAAAAAGAAAATTAGCAGAAGAAAAACAAGAAAAAGAAAAAAAATTTGGATTTCAGAATAGCCCACCCTTCTCATAGCTTTTACAAGAAATTCCAGAATATACTATTGTAAAATAGGAAAAAAAAAAAAATCAAATCAGTTGGTTGTATTCCTTGGATCAGGGAAATTTTGTTTAACCTATCTTGGAGTTTTATTCTGGAACTTCAAAATATGTCAGGGTTTTTTAAAGAGGTGTTCTCAGAAACACTGCACATGAAATAGTGTTTCAGTGTACATCCTACATTCATGGAGGTTTTTTCTGTGTGGGTTTTTTTTTTTTTATGCTAGCACTTTGAAGACTCTACCAACATTGTGCCTTAGTATATGTGAGTTGCTTGAAAAGATCAAAGTCTTATTTAGTCCCCAATTATTCCATCAATACCAACAGGATGTTTATAAACCGTGATTCATGTTGGGTATACCAAGAAGAGAACACAGACTCACAGTTCTCAGTAATAAACAAAGCCAGCAACACTTTTCAGCTATGGAAAACTGATTAAAGAATTATGGACAAGCTGTCATAGGAAGGAAAACCCAACAGGGCTTCCCACTTTTAATAGACAGGCAGGAAGCTGACTGCAGAACACTTTCTGGGTTTCTAACTTTATGTGCAATAAAACCAATCTGATAAACCCTCTAGAGAGAATTTACTAAACCCCATAATTATTCATACAGAGTTGAGGATTTTTTTCAGCAAATAATGCATTCATCAAATGTGGTTTCCAGCAAAGAACTATTCAGTTATTTCCAAAGTTACAAACAGTTTCACCTCAAAATAACTGAGGGCTAAAAAATAAAACTGAAAAGGCAGCAGTCCCTGCCTGGCCAATAGGACCCCAGAGGTGAGGGCACTTCTCCACAGAAAACAGAGTGGGTTTGAATTCCTCTTCTGCTCAAGGGGCTCTCAATCCACATCTCCCATCTACTCAGAATGTATTCAAGACAGTAGGCTAAAGGGACGTGTCACTGTCTCTTGAAAGACACAAAACATTGAAATATTCACTGAAACAAAGAGATATAGTTTAGTGGTCCTACAGTTCATGTTATCACTTGGGAAGTAAAGTCCAACTGAGCTGAGACATTTTAGGTAAGGTGACAATTTGACCACTGGTTTTAATTTTGTGATGACATGCTAACATTACAAATTGTAGACTTTAAGACTGATGGTTAAAAGCCTGTGCAAGGCAGCCTGATATACATCCTTTCATCTTCAAGTCAGTTAAGCTTTCTAGGGTTTTTTTGTTGGATTTTGTTGTTCAGTTTTTTTGGGGTTTTTTTTTTTTTTTTTTAGGGAAATGTTTGGTAAGGTAAAATGGAAAAGGAGATAAACCAAAAAAACTTTCATTATGAAGTATCAAAATGAAGTTTTCCACTTTATGAAGTCCATCTGCTTCCATTGAAATCAATGGAGATTTTTTTTTATATACCACGGCAAGGGAAGTGACCATCCTTAAACAGAAAACGACTAATTAAGAATCGTATTAGAATCAAGGGTAAGTCTTAATAAAAACAGGTAGTGGAGCAATAGCCTGAAACAATTTTACTCAACCAAAACTCTGTGTGTGGTCAATGCTTACAAATGAAACAGCAGAAAAGGGTGTTCTTACATTTGCTGTATTGCCTGGAGCACTTAAATTGACCTCTTAGAAGGGTAAACATTGTGTCTATCCAGTTGACTATGTAGTCAATACCAACTGGAGCAAAGGGGTTTTCTTCCAACCTAAGAAAGTAACCCCTCAGTGAGACTAATTAATTTCTCTGAAAACATCCAGAATATTGATCTGAGATTCGAAAACACTGTTGATGTACACTAGTCAGCTACACATGAATGAGAACCATCTTTGAGAGAACTTTAAAGAAATGGGGTAAATAGTATTTTACAGTCTGACTTCCACTGTTATGCAACAGACAGTTCAACTAAGTGCAGAATCTGACAATTTTTTCAAATACTTTCGACTTTATGATTGTTCAGAAAACCCCATGATTTTCTACAAATCTTAATCAAACAGATTTTTGAGACATTTACTGAAGATTTTTATATAGTCAGGAAACATAAAAGCTTCTGAACTATCTGGTTTCCCACCCTGACAAGCATAGTTTATCAGTGTTAAGTGCAAAAGTTTGGTTTGTCTGATATCCTAGAGATATGATGCCCCTACACTGAACAAGCATGCTGAAAGCATGAACGTGTGATAGTTCCAACAGCGAAAGTCGTCTTTGCTAGTAAGTCTTTCTGAACACTCTTGATTTATATTCTGCCCCTAGACACATGTGCAACAAGCATCTGTTTAAATCACTAGCGATAAAACATTTCTTGCCACATCAAAAAGTATGTATCGACATTGTTAAGACACAGAATTCAGCTTTTTGCAGACGATGTGATTAATCATGGGAGCATACTACTCAAGGAAGAGACTGTGAAGCATCTGCAAACACACTGATGTCTTGCCACATCTGCGCAGTTGCAGAGTTTAGCGTAGGGTTTAGGATAGGGTTCAGCCCCAGGGCCTGTACAACGGAGACATCAGGCTGGGCCAGCCCAGCACCCCTTTGGGCTTTAAGCTCAGTGGATCTGTGCATCACCCTTAGCTCCCTGGCCTGGGTCAGAACTAGATCCTCATCCAACAGAGACACTGCAGCTGATCTAGAATTCTTATCTGAGGTATTCAGAAGCCACGGTGCTTCCAGCCAACATAGGATCTTTGCATATAGGATCTGTCCCCATGCCATGGACAGTACCAAAGCTCCATAGAAAATTTTCAAGGCAAAATCACAAGAGCCCAAAGGTAAATAACACAAAGAAGTCAAAGATGGCACAGTAACTGGAAGCAGGACAGACTGTATGGACTTCCTCTTTGCGATGGTGGCTGGGCAGAGGTGGTCAGACAGGAAAGATGGAGATAAAGAGCACTGGTTTTGCAGTTGCTGATATTGGTAACACTTTGCAGTGGGTATGAGATAGTATGCACTTCTAAGGACATGACAGTTCACTTCTTTTCCAGCTATAAAACATCTAAACAGAATTAATTTTCAGAACATGGTTAAGGAAGCCCTTTTGTCAAATGCTCAGACTGCATTTTTATGTGTTGGAATTTCCTGTTAAATTATAGGGGGTTTTAATGGAAATGCTGACAGAACCTTAACCATTGCAGTGTGAACAAATGAATAACAATATACATATTCTTCTTGCTAATAAAGTTTTATAGCCTTGAAATTCAGTGTAGAATTACTCTATCGATTCTAGAAAGAATTTTTGAAAGAAAGGTTTCATGGTGCTTTCCTCATTCCATGATGTGAAAAACAAATAGTTCCAGGTTTTTTATTTATTAGCAGGCTTTTAGAGATACCTTTAGATTTTTTTTGCCTAATATTTTTTGTGTTCTTTCTGTTTATGACAGTATTAAAGACATAAGCACAATTTCAAAATGATGTAATGTCTTTTTCTGACTTGAGAAGGAGGGAAAGATCCAATTTTTTATTCGTTTAACTAGAATCATCACTTACATCAAGTTCATCTTTTTCTTTGATTTTGCACCATATTTCCCAAAAGGTTTCCTCATTAATATTAACAGATTTATGAATCTCATTATTCTGATTTATGTCTTTTCAATATATTTAAGGCTATGTCAATATTAAGTTATTTGTCCCTTGTGAGCACCTTCTACAGAGCTTGGATTAGAAATATTTTTAAACATACCATACTGAAAAGGACCACTTTGGGCTCAGAGGTAACATACTTACATAACTAAACTGTTTCTCCACTTGTTTAGTTTAATTACTGAATCGGTTTTAAAGATAAAATTATCCAGAAATGGGACAAATCACTTAAGATCATCAAACCATTATGACAGAACATCATAACAATTTTCTTTAAGGACATACATGATGCTGTAAAGACACCATAGTGGAGGACATACTGTGTACATTACCCCTGTAGACTTTGAAGCTGCTCTACAGCTTTCAGAAGGGCACAGTGACCTTGCCCGGACCCTTACACCGTGCTGGTTAGCTCAACTCCACATGCCTACACAGCTGTCCTACTACCAGTTTAACTCCCAGTCTTGAAGAAGTGAAAGTAACCTGCATGGGATGAAGGAGACAGCTCCACTACTGCCAGGAGTGGGTTAGGAGCTGTAGTCCGTAAGGGCACTTGCTATAACATATTGATTGCATCCGAAAGTGCTAAACCTGCAGCATAATGCTTCCCTCTCTATATGCAAGCATGAGAATGCAATTTTTAATTTATTTTTTTTAAATGGGGCTCATTTTCATGAGGAATTTCAGATACAGATTCCAGTAGAGCAAGTTAGAACTTGGCCTATCTCTATCAATATTGTTCATAACTTGTTTACATATAACAAATGTTGTATATTGATATACTATTGATTTTCATATAGTCATGTTGTAAAGTTCATATGAATTCCCAGAAAGACTTTCTTAAATGAGTCCTAATCACTAGGCTACACAAAGGAACAAGGTAAGAAAAAAAGCTTATTTCTCAAGCTAAGGATCCACAGTATGTGAACAGTACAGTTTATTTTTCTTTGCAGAAGATCTGCATAACACTAGAATCGATTGCTTTGCTAATATCTGTGCTTGCCTCTTTTCTATTACTGTGTCAATAATAGAGTTTGTGTTGAAGCCTTTCAATATAATTGACATTTTTATTAAAATCTGGTTGTACAATATTCCTCTTGCAAACCTTCTTATGTACATGCTGAAAATGATCAGAAAATATGTTGAAAGGAACTGATATGTACAACAGCAATCAATGCTTGGGAAAGAACATCCCTCCATGGACACACACTACTGAGTCTACCAGAAAGTGATTAATGCAAATTGCTTATTAGAGCAATGCATGGACATCATTTCATCTCTTGTTAGGTAAGTTGCAGTTTTGTAGTTCTGCTTTCCACTCTGACCTCCCACTGACTGGCCTCTCCAGTTCCCAGGGTTTAGTCCTGTTGATGTGAAAAAAAAAAAACCAACACATAGCAAAGGGAATTTCTTCCAGGAGTACCTGTTCATTCTTGGATGTCGAAACAAAGACAGAACAAAGATTTGTCCCAGTAGTGATTTTTCCTAACCTTTTTGTTTAGCTTTTAGTAATACAAAGTATGAATTCGTCTGTTCCTCTGACTCAGTCATCATACACCAGACCTGCAGATCCTCACCACAGAAGAGATCTGTCTTCTACTGTCTAGTCTCTAAACGTGTCAAGAGAAAATAGTTCCTTTGCCTGCAAATGTCCACCTCACTTTTATTGATAAACTTAGTGACATTTCTAAAATTAATTGTAAAAGAAAATTATGATAATTCATGAATTATAAATTCCATATTGCTATTAGGCAGAGCTAGAAAAGACCTTACCCATTTCACGAATGAGAGAATTTATTTTTAAAGAGAGTATAAACGTCTCTTATCAGAATTAAAAAAGCACACCATCACACATGAGAAGTACCTGCTCATTTTTTAAAGTTCAAATAGAAACCAATTGCATCAGGAAGTTTCCAGGGAAGATCATAAGCAAACTTTGTAATTCCATGAAACCTGGATTTCCATTGCTTTAAAAGAACTGAAGGTGTGCTCGTCTGTGTTGGTTTTTCCCTCTATTTCTAGGTTGCAAGTCTCTAAGACAGATATCAACAGAGCACATATCTCCCTTATTTAAATAAGTTTACTGAGTCGTAATCCAAAACATATATTCTCTGCACCTTCTAATTATCAATAAAGGTTTGAGAATATATTTTTCATATACATTTTTCTAAATACACTGCTTCTATATTTGGAAGAAATAAACATTGAGCTCATTTAAGTACCTTTTTCACAATAAAAACTTTATTGTGAAATAACTTGTCCACAACTAGCATTTCCTATCATTCTGTGGTAATGGTGACACATATTTGCTTTAATAAAAGGAAATACACCAGGCAACACAGCAAGCTCTACAAAAAGAATCAACTGCGCTGCAATTTATATGTACCCCATGTTAGTAAAAAGACAACCTTAATTTGAGTCCAAAAATCTTAGTCTGGACTTTAAACAATGGTACACATTACAATGGACACAGAAAAAATAAGCAATACCAATCATAACATATCTGCCACTGCTGTGTTTGACAGCCATTGACTGTGGGGCCTGAGCTTTCAAATGACCTGTGTGCATAGATCCTGGGACATCAGAGATGTTTGGCTGGGGGGGGTACTAATTGGAATGAAGGAATAAAGTATAGGTTAACCCTGTCTTTATTCCCCTTCTTAAATTTTGTGGGCTATAATACAACTTTCTTGTCAAGAGACATCATCTGTTTAGAGGGATCCTTCCGTCATCTCTCAGGGCAAAACCAATCTTACCATTTGCTATGAAAGCTCCTACTGGGTAGAATTCACTCACCTCCTGAATTTAACTCCTCTCCTTTCTCATGATATTAGAAAATGACTGACATTATTGAAAGGATGATCCCTGCTAGCCTTTTTATAACCATCCTCTTCTTCACTGCTTATATTTTTAATGCACAATTTCCAAGACATTAAAGCTAGGGGAAGGTATGATGAACATCCAGGCTGCCTTTCCATACACACAGCCCTTACGATAACATCCAGCAACTCTCACACCTTGCTGAACTACAGCAACCATTCTCTTTCTGTGTTAATTGTAAAGGTTTTCTAAAGATCCAATGGGGGAAAAAATTTCCCCTGTGCATTAATTTTATTGTATTATTAATGTCAATTTGAAAGTAGCACTTAATAAATAGTAACAATATCTTTATTTATAATTTACTGTTATTTCTGTAGCAAGCTTAAATCAATTTAGTTCACTAAACTGTGGAGATTTCTCTCAGAATGAGCATAACTATAACCTGGTGCCCAGAATTAGCTGAAGTGTTGCTCCTGAGGGCAAGGTAGAAGTCTCTGTTACCGAGACCTTGGTGCAGAGTGGAGGGAGCAGCAGATGCATGACTCCACCACTATGGCACATCGAGGAGGTGGAAGAAAAGTAGAAGCCCTGAGACTGGACTCTGGCAGAGCAGAACCTGTGCATGGGCTACCACCACGCAGAGGAAAGAAGCGTACGCAGTGGTTTGAGCTTCCTGAGGCAAAGCTTCTCCCTAAGACATCCTCTGGCAGTGCCCAGGATTTATTGCAGTCTGTGGTGCAAGGAAGAACAAGCAGAGGAACCCCAGCCCCATAAATACTATACTGTGAACTGCTGCATTTCTTCAGCTGAAATGCATTTAATTCGGTTGCTCTACTTCATGCTCCTAGTCCCAGCCAAGGAGGTGGTCACACTAAAGGAGAAAGGCAGTGCAGAGCCAGCCTTCACGAGCTGCATAAAGCTGCTTTCCTGCACCAGGCTGACACCACCAAAGCCCACCCAGGGCTACAGGAGGCAAGATAAAAGCCAAGAAGCATGGCCAGAGGCCTGGGAGAGGCACTCACAGCAAGACAGCAGGAGCCCAGCAGCCCTGTAAGCACAGACCTTGCTCTGCACCTCCAGCACTGCTGCAATAAGGGAGAGGACAATCATGCCAGTGAGCCGAAACCAGAATGTTGATGGCTGTGGGAAAAATAAATAAAATAAAAAGGCAGTAACCATGCAGGAAGCATAGACTTCCAAAGTCCACCTGACCTGTGGAAAACTAATGACATCTAGTAAAAGAACTTGTCAGTTTCCTTCAGAAAAAGGTAATGGTGGTTGAAATTCTGCTTTCAGGCAATGTAGAAAATTGTCCTTCATAGTTTAAAACAGTGCTCTGGATAAGCATCATCAAACTCTGCCTTGAATAACCTCTCATCAAAAGCTTCATTTCAACTGCAAGCTGGAAAGATTCAGTCGCTGAAACTCAGCTAGTCTTAACCTAGCCATTATATGAATCATGGGCATTTCCATTGGGAAAAAAAAGGGGGTTTTGGGCTTTCGGCTGCTCCAGAAATGTAAGACTGAATTTTATGTTACATAGGCTGAACCCAGGCTACAAAAAGAGATATTTTGTTATATACATGATCTCTGAAGAGTAATTATAAAAAGCCAAACTGGCTGAGTGGTCACCTCTTGTATCTGTAGTTTTATTAGTAGTTTTTCATTTGCTCTCCAAAACATTGATCAAATGATTTGTACCTGGAGATGGTGGCATGAGATACCAACAAATGGAAATTATTTTGGAGAAATGGAGAAATATTTTGGAATTATAAGAAGACAGACTGCTAACATCCAGAGTCACTTCAGCAATCTAGGAATCAGGCATTTCATCCAAGCTATCAGCCAAACTCTTTTGAGAGTCACTGAAGAGACAGAAATCCTGTGTCTATGATTCATCCCACCTATTTCAGTGAATGACTGAATTACTATAATTCATTTACTGAAGGTGCCTCTCTTTCTCCATTGACTAGAGAGGGAGGGTAGCTGCTGAGGACAGACCACGTGCCCAATTTTAGACTGCTCAAGTTAAGCAAAATAAATATCTGTGTGTCCTTTAACCTACTAAATTATCTGTAGGGTAAGCAACAAGAGGTTCTCCAGAGCTGACATTCCCTGCTACGGGGAAAGTCAACATAAGATCAAAATAAGAATTAAGCTCATCTAAAAAAATTAACAAATTTAGTAAAATTAGTAAAGTAATTGTACTTAGCCTGATAAGTATTAAGTAGTAGCGCAGACAGTTTAGAACATGTAAAACTTGTTATTAACAGCAGTGAACACGTCTTAACAAGTACCTCATGACACTTGCAGTTTCAACCATAGTGGCAAATACCTAGTAAAAGAAAATGTACCCCACCAAAAAGTTTGCCTTATCATCTGCCAGAATAACTCATGTTACTGTTTCTGTCTCATCTTCTCCCTTGCTGTGCTAGAGATTAATATTTTCCTTTTCATAAGTCCAGTAAAAAAAAAAAAAAAGAAAAAGTTTGTTTTCAACTTTCTGGTATCAGTAGGGAAACAAAGCCATGATAAAAAGTACAAACAGGAACCCCACACCTGACAACAATGAAGAATCTTGCCTTCAAACATCACACAATTGGCTGACACTATTTTTTTTTTAATGGGCTAGCAGCTGCGTGACTCATTTATGTGTGTTTTGCCTGCCTTAGCACTAAGTGGACTGATGTAAATAGGAAGTGATGAGGAAAATCAATTCAGGGCAAACACATTTTTTTCAAGGCTGTAACAGGAAGAGATAGGAAGCCCAGGAAGATACTTGATAGATATTCAACTCTAGAAAAGAGGAAGCAGCATGTTGAAGCACTAAGCTGGTTATTTTGAGTTGTTGAACGGAAACGGGATACAGCGCAGAAAGGATGCAGATAGGATGCATTTTGTTGCGTAGCAACCCAGGGAATAGAAGCTCCTGCATATAACTGGAGACCATCTGCTAGTACAAGAGGGAGAGAAAAAAACGCACATGTTTAAAAGGGAAAAGGAAAAAAAAGTGCAATACTGAAGAAGGAAGTTTAACTACACTATATGAGTCCTGGCCAAGTCACCCCTGGTAAAAGTTTAAGGGAAAGAAGAACTTAAGTAGAAGTCATTGTGTGCAGCTTCCTACTACAGTATCTTTGTGTTGAGTCTGTTCTTACAGAACCAAATTAGACTTTGGAGTAAAACAGGCAAACTGCCAGCGAAGATACTGCCAGTTAATTCATTTCCACTAAAGGCAGAATGCAACTTCTTTTATTTCCTCAAAAATATTTACAGTAAATCTGCATCAACTTTTAACGTCAGCATTTTCCACAATGTTGTAGCATGCTACCTATCCTCAGAGCACCACCCAGTCATCAGCTTGCATGGGAATATTATTCAGTATAACAACTCCAATTCTTGGCACACCACAAATATAATTTTGCTCATGTGAGTAAATGTGATATATAAATAAAATATTTATATAGTCAAATAAATCTAGATTGATTTCACTAGTTTCCTGAGTCAAATTTGATTCAAGATTTCCTCTGATGCATTGAATTGATGAAAATTTTATAGCAAAGCATTTATTAATGAAAGGAAAACAAAAAGAAAAACACATTTGAAGAAGAGAACTCCATTAATAGGTCAGGATACAAGAGAGAACTAGGAAAAGAACAAGAACCTGAGCCCTGCCAGATGCTGCTGAAGCTACTGGTTGTACCTAAAAGAGACAGTTCTGGTCCTGGAGCAGCTGGTACCCATAACTGTTGAACGCCAGAGGAGACCTGAAGGAAAGTGGACAGGGAGCAGTACAGAAAAGTGAGGCACCATCACAGAAGCATGCCAGTTATTGAAATGCCTCTGCACACACAGTTTAGGAAGGAAGAGTCTCCATGTACCTGGGTAGCCTGGAGTGCCTCAATCTCCAGACTTTGCTGCTGTATTCTGCTCCTCTTGGTAGAGACCATAGTAAGAAGGGCCAGTCTCTGCCTTTGTGTGTGTGGCTGTGGCCATGGGGAATAAAATTCTCAGTTCTCCCCATCATTGGCCCCCATGTGAGTTCATGGTACACCCTCACATATGTTTCCCTGATACTCCAGGAAAAGGCAAAATACAAATAGTTGTCCTTGGTTTTGCTCATTCCCATTTTCTGGGTTTTTTTCTAATATTTTATTATCCAGACATCTCAGATGAGCTCACTGCCATTTTCAGAGTCATACAGTGTGTAATTGTTGAGGAGAAAACTGTTATAGCCATTATATGAAATTTATGGCCATGTACTGTGTTGCACTGAACAGCTTCTAGCAAGGTTATGGTGTTCCTTTGATTGTGTTTTTCCTAATCTAGTTATCATTCATATGGGACTAGCAGTGGTCTTTCATGAAAAATGGGCTCTCTTCTGCTTCTCACACATACCACCCTGAAGGTTTAATATGCTCCCTGACCTCCTGGAGACTTCTTTTTCTCCAACTGAGGTAGATTTCCCTGCTCTAAAGGAAAACATCCCCTTCTTGCTGCCAGGGGACTGTAAGGGATCTAGGCCAGCACCTAACCCAACAGTGAGGAGATAGCAGAGGACCCTAAGTGGCACTGGACTGTTGTCAGGAAGCCTGTGCTGCTCTTCAGCATTGCCTCCATTTCCCACCTCACCCTTGGCCTGACTTTCCAACCCATGAGCTCTCCCAAGCAGGGATGATTTCCCACTAAGGTTTGGTCTAGCAGCCCATGCTTTGTATGTTCCTTAATACCTATATGTCCAATTTACTTATATCAAGGCATATGAGATTATGCTTCAGCATACGTCCTGGTTTAAATGCTGCTGCTCATGCCACCAGCAGAGTTCATCCCTGGGGTTGCACAAGCAGATGGCAGCATAAGCATCACCTTTTGAACACACACATCAGCACACATTAAAGCTATAAAACAAAATTATCAAGTAACAGCAATTATGAGAAGTCAGAATGAAAATAAGTGTTGAAACTTAGCACCAAAACTCACACTGATTTAATTTTAAAAACTCTCTCTCCATTGTATATGAATCAGAAAACACAAAGTGCTGTAAAATGGGTTTTTTGGTTTATTTCAGGAAAGAAAATCCTGAAAGTGTCCCAGAGCTGCTTGACAGAAAGGACATACAAGCTCTCATTAGATTATTAGATTCGCCTCAAACCTGTAACTGGAATTGCTTTACTTCACAAAGGGTTTCTCCAATATAGATAAAACAGCAGAAATCTTCTGGTGCTTACAGAGGCAGAAGGACTTTGCATCTCCTACCATACTCTGAAGTGCCATATGCCTCCCAATAAGTCAAACCAAGCCTGCTGTAAGGCATCCCCCAGATGTACAGCCTAGTTGTATGCAAGCTGATCCACAGACATCTAGCTTCCAGCAGAGAAAGGTAGAAAAGCTGTGACATGTTTCTATACTATTATCACATTTGAGCTATTTCTGTGAAAAAGCTCTCCCCTGAGCTCTTTCTTTCACTCGTTTTTATTATTGCTTTTGCATTGTTGGTCAATTTATAAAATATCTTTGTCCTGCCTGCATGCTGCACAGATAGGCTTCTGAATACAGCCACCCAGATGTGAAGCTAAGCTAGCTAAAAGTTATACCAAAACTTTTGCATTGAAACAACAAGAGTAATAAATAGATTTATTAACTTGTCCAAAGAAATGTAGAAAAGAGCTGGCAAATAGTTGGACATTTAAAATACCCAGGACTTGTCCACCTACAAGTGTTTTTGTCAGGCAGCATTACACAAGAGCACTCGCAGAAACCAGCTGGCAGGGTTACAAGCAAAAACCACCTACACTCAGCAAGCCTGAGCACTGTTCTACCATGTGCTCCCCCCCCCAAAAAAAAAAAAGCATTGCATGACTAGAGGAAATCATTATAATCCTGATCATGCTCTCAGGGTTCATATTTTCAGTTGAGAAAATCTTTGGTAGAGCTCAGTAATGACTCTTTGTAATGCTCGGCTGCCCTTGGACAGTAAAATACTTCCAGAGTAACTTCTCCTGCCATATGCTAATGATGTAATACCAGTATATATTTTTCTTCTCTAGCACACCGTCAGACTGCAGATTATTCTAGTGTAACAGATGGTAGGAGTCACCCTCTTGGCCAGCAGCATATGCAAGTCCCGAATGGCCCTCAGGAAAAACCTTTACCTTAAGAAGCACAAACCTGTAACTGGCCAGGGTAGAGTTTCCTGCACTCCTTTTGGGAGCAGCAGGTGTTGGCCACAGCCTGAGAGAGAGGTACTGGTCCAGACTGAAGACTGGTCCAATGAAGGCCAACAGCTCCTATATCAGCTATTCATTCTCAAAAAAACCAGCAACAGTGAAGAAAAGCATGCTGGTCTACCTGGCATTTGAAAAATGCGGTAGGTAGAAGATACACCTGATCAAGCAATGACACATCAGTCTATCCATGTGCACTCTCCCTTGACGCTGGCCTGATTACAGAGGTAAGGAAGCTGATCTGGAACAGAAGTAAAGACATTCGTCAGTCCTGTGGCAACATGCTGGTCCTACAGGAAAAACAGTTAGCTTGGCTTGTAAGGAAATTTTTTTCTCCCTCAGAGCTCACATAAGATACACAGCATGTTCAGACAAGTTTTTCATCATGTACCACTGTCAGGTAGTCCCTATACTGACACTACCTATGGCTGTATTGTTGCTCATCAGTGGAGGCATTCAGCTCTTCCATGGAGGACTGTGGAAACCCTTGGTGTATGAGGTATTGGACAGAATTAATCTTTTACCTGAATAAAGACCATATAATGCAAGCAAAATGCTTACCGAAACTGAAGTCATGCCAAAACAATAGTGCCAGACCATTACCATGGCATTGTGTTTTGATTGGTTTTAATTGCTTTGAATTTGAAGTGCAAGCTCCTTGTACTTAGGACACCTTGTGACTTTTAAGGTTCAGTACAGACTTAGGTATTTTGCTGTATCAGTCATTAAAGAGAAGTTGATAAAGGTAACCTTTCTTATTAGAAACCATATCACAACATGACTGAAGTAGCCACAGGTAAAAGGAGGCCCTAAAGCTAGACTTACTTGTTAGGTAGGTACTACCCCAAACTGGTACCAGGACAGTCCAAGTAGAACAAATTTCTAAATAGAAGAGGACATATTTAAGCAATGAAAAGCCATGGGTTTTAGTGAAGTTGAACAGAAAAAAATTTCCACCTGAATAGATGTGAAGTCTTTTAGCTGTTGTGAAAAGGACTGTGTTAAAATGACAGAGGCATAGCATGCTCAAGTAGACAGTATGTAAACACATTCTGAAGAACTGTCAGAGTTTAAATAAGGTTGAATTCTCATCTCCAGTGGTCTCAGAGCAATTCAGGGAAGTAAGCATGTGTAATTGGTTTTATAGTATAAACACACCAACTGGGCATGTTTCTAAAATGAAAATCACTTGGAAATTTTGTGATCATTAGCAAACCCTTTTATAGTACCAGCAAAACAGAACCTTAGCACAACCTAAGTTATGCCATCAGCTCTGGCCTCTCTTATATCAGGTCTAAGTAATCCTTAATAAAGTCTTAGACTGATACAGACAGTTCAAATTTTTAAGAGTGTCCATACTTCATTTTGCCCCTAATGGGCAAAGATTTGACATTTAACCTGATTAGGACAAGTCTCCTAATCTTCCGAAACATTTCTCTACTAAAAGAATATGCCTCTCTATGTCACAGATGTCCATTACATTTTTCAAAATGTGGTAGAATATTTCATATGTTAAGAGAATACAACTTCAAAATTATTCCTACATTTGGCTTAATTAGCAAATGCATTAAACACTTATCTGCTCAAAGTGCAGTTGCATGGAAAATCTGAAAAGAAAAGTAGCATTTGCAGAAGAAACGGGACCTATTGGATGATTGATGGTCCACAGATTTTATTACTTTTCCATGTGTGTAGAATAAATAGGAAAAAATGTAACCAGCAATAGGATAGTTTGAAATATTTTCTGGCTAGTATAAATCAATCTTAACTACACACAAAGTATTTGTATTTCCAGTTGTTTTTTGCTAACTCTTCTAAGGAATGTCTGTGAAGAGTTGTATCAGTTGCTCCATGAAGGAGCATCAAGTCACATCACAAACAGAATAAAGTACATATTTGCAGGTCTTGGTTGTTTTTAACTGAAAACTGAAGCTCTGCTAATAAAATAGAATTTATTGCATCACAGAATAGGAACTTTGGCATCCAGTTCTGTGCTTCTCTAAGGCAAAGCTTGAGCTAATTGTTATGTACATTCATTTGATATTTGAGAACTACGTTGCATGGACGCCAGTGAGAATGTTCCAGGATTTTTTTTTTCTTTAGCTTAATATTTTTCCATAGTATTACACTTCATCTGACAGGAAAAATCTACATTGTACTATTCTCCAACATAATTAGAAGCATAATGGGGGAGAACACTTCAAACATATGAATATTAATTAAAATGCAAAAAACACAAATAAATCTTCTACCACATTTTTCTATGCATCTTAATTCATTAAAACAAATTGGTTCTCTGTGTTCCACATCAAACTGCAGTTTTGTGACATTGTTTTCTGTTGTCAAGTATATCTGTTCTCTTGTGGTGTTTCTTGCAAAAATCTCCACCGAACTAAACGAAGCAATTCAATTTTATCGATGGATCCTTTAATTGTTTCCAAATCTGTTTTCTCCACAAAAGATCACTAACAAGAATAAATGGCTATAGTGTTGGTGCACTTTAGATACATATATGTTTATAAGTATGTAAAAATATACATATGCTTATATATACACATATGTTTGCACACATGGATACTGAACTTTATCTATTAAATGCATTTTAATATATATATATACACACAAACACATACACAAAGCAAATACTGTTAGGCATTTTGATTTAGTGTTTGTATTTAGTACAAAGTCTTATTAATAAAAGTTATCTTTACCAATTCCATGGCTATAAGACGACTAGGAAAATGGAACAATTAAATAAACAGTTTATTATTAAACAAAAACAAATTCCTGAAAGTTAAAGTTTTACCTAAAACACATTTGCACAGTGAGTTAAAAAGGGAGTAGAAACAGGCCCTAAGCTTCTTTAGACTGTTTTGTGCAACTAAAGTTATTGCATATTTATCAACTATATTAAGCCTTATCAAGATATATCAAGATGAGAACTACTATTTTTTCTATTAGCTTGAGGAGATAAATCACATATGTTCATTTTATGAAAAGTTATCAAATATTTAATAACAAATTCAGCTCCTTTATTAAAACTGCCAACACTGACCATATCCCCTTTAAAATAACAGGTGGCATAGAGTTTGTTAGCTGCAATAATTTCTCTTGTATAGGCTTACTTGCATGTTTGGTTTTTGGATTTGGTCTTGAAAATAAGTTTCTTATGTGAATGGTTCTCTTTGGGATTGTCCAGCTTCCTTCCACCTCCTTCTTAATGGCCCCTCCTGCAGCAGGACATCCTGCATTTTAAGAATTTCAGTTTGTTATCTCAGTAGCTTTAAAAGCATTGTCTGAGTCAGGAGTTTTCTTTTTTGTCTTAAGTGTCTGGTATGCAGCTGGCATCTAATCTCATACATGTGTGTACTCTCAGATCCGTCTTTTTCAAGCTGACATTCAACATGGACATAGTGCACATCAAAGAGCCAAACAGGGCACTGCTCAATGATAAGCAGACAATCTAGGATGCCCTGTGCATTATTCTTTTTCCTAGCAGTAGCACTATAGACACTTTTCTCTCCCTTCTCAAAGTCCTCTTCTAATGTAGATCCTCATATTGCTAAAAACCAAACTTGTTTCAAGTATTCTGTGTGCTGATACACACATGTGTATAATGAAAATGTATTTACACACAGGAATTTAATTTCACACTTTTCCTCACACTTGGCAGTTTGTTGCCCACAGTTATCTCTTAGTCAACAGTAACACTATAGGCTTGATTACCTCTAAAATGATCTGTTACCTTAAAAACTGGAGAAGGTCTCCAGATCTATGACAGAGCTACACAGCACACCAGGGTTAGTCAATCCAGCACTATTATTTTAATTTTGGCTCAAATTATTTTAATTTTTGGCTCACAGATTGCCTGCTGGGGGATTACATGACTTTCATCTCAGTCAGCATTCCCTCTCTGCAGTAAATTGCTCTGGATGCAGAAGAGTGTCCCTGTCTGAAAAATTCTTCCACAAATATCCGAAGTGGGCTAACTGCTATCACAGTCATAAAAACAGACATGTGCCAAAATGGACTTGGAGCTGGGGCTAAAAGGGAAACAGGAGACACTCTGCCTGGCAATGCCACTTTTTTGCCTTTAAATATATTGTCAGAAGTTTGTACATCTTCCATGTTTCATCAATGCTGCTTATTGAGACTACAGCAGCAATATTTCCAGGAATAGGTCACTGAATCAGGAACCAGTACTTGAGTTTTATTTTTGGCTCTGCCATAGGGTCACTGTACTATCTTAGGCAAGTCATTGAAACACTTCACACCCTATTACACCAGTATGTGACATGACCTAGAAATCACAGTTACTCAGTATGATAACTGTTCCTATTTTACTTGACTGAGAATAAACGAAGTTATTTTTCTAACTTAATTCAGCCATAACAAATATTTTCTCCTGATTTGGAATAAATGGTGATTCCTAAAAAACAGTGTAGGTTTACAAGTCAGAATCTTCAGCTATTCATTAATGAGTCTTGACCCTACCTTAAAGCTTAACTGATATATTTACATTATTTGACATGAGAATTTAAACTTTATTGAAAAAAAAATTTTTCAGCCTTAAGTCCATTTTACCTGTTATAACTACACTTAGAGTAGTAGTAAGCAAGAATTCAAGAGCAATGTGGTCTTCACAGCTACAAGAAGAGTTGCACATATTTTCTTTTAAAAATAATATAGCAAATGCTTTACAATTAACTCCTCTTTCACATTACTGCTTATTACTGTCTGTGATTAATATATTATTCATATCACCACTTTCCTCTACAACAGTCAGAGACAGCTTCCTTGGTCATTGAAAGAAACAATGTCTAGATCACTTTTACATGTCTGTTTAGATTTCATTCCTCATTCCTTATTGGTACAAACCCAGGTTTTTGCATTTGCTTTGTGCATTTATTTTGGTTGTAACTCTATGGCTCATATTGAAGCCTAGTAGTTCTGTGAATCAAGTCTTTTGTGTAACAAACTATGGCACCTAAAGATACTGAACTCCTTGTATCTCATTACTGGAGCGACTCAGCACCCATAGGACTGTGAAAAAGGATAACGGAACATTCGGCAGCAGTTGTACCTCGCTTCACTTCTCTTTTCTGGATGTAAGAGACAAACACAAAGATAAAGTCATCACACTAATGCCAGTATCATTCCACCAGCAACAATGGCACTGGAAATTTTGTAGTAGTCAGGTTTAGTGGCCTTTCCCCTAAGGAATACTTGCTCCTTAGGTATGTGTAAATGCTATTAAGTTGTAAATTACTCTAGGTAGGTAATTTAGTTAATAGTTCATTAAGATGAGTTAGCCTTGAAAAAGTTCGTTCCTATCCCTGTCACAGGTCTGCTGAAAAGTGTTTTCTGCAAAGTAGAACAGCAGTACGGCAAAATATTTGCTATGGAAACTCGTCTTTTCTTTCAAGAGGTTCTAGGATGCCTTTAGATCACAATCACAGCATCCATTTTTGCATTCAGAGACGTACGTTATCTTGCACCTCTGGCAAGCAAACAACTTCTGAAGAATAGTACTACTGTGTAAGCTGGCACCTTACCTGACTGATCATAAACCTCTCTATTGAGACAAAGATCTAGAAAATGTTACAGGTATGCTATTTGTACGCACCAACACACACGTATTAATAGAGAGGGAGATTATTTGAACACAAAAATACACACTTTATAGTAGACCAAAAGCAGAAGTATTTAACTGACAATTTGCCAGGTCCTCTGACATTATATGGCTCACTATTGTACTAACCAACCCGTAAAGGCAGGTGGACAAAAAAAAGTACACGACTTCAAGGGTTTGCACTGAAGAAAACTACAACCCATGAATTCGCAGCATTCACAGCTAGAGAGAAGCAAGATGAAACAGTGATTTAAAGAATAATGAAAGCTGAGCCTTCAGCATGAAGGCCATGTGCAAGGAAGTAAGGTTGGAAACATGCCTGTTCTTGAAAAACTGATCCCTAAGGTAGAAACCTGAGGCTTGCCTCCTGAAAACATAAGGAAGCAGTTGTTCCGAGATATAACTTCATGTAGATATACTTATTCTGGAATAAGAGTGCTCAAAATCTGTGGGAAGGGCCCAGGAGGACAGGCAGAAGAGGTGTTCTACTGAGACAAAAAGTGTTTCAGGATTTTAAATATTGAAGTGTGTTGTCTTTGGTAAATTTTAGGCATTGCTGATCTCAATCCATCCAAAAATACTGGGCATCTATGATCACCATATGCTGCTCCGCTGAAAATCAGATCCCATTTGGGGATCCAAGATGCATTACAAGGCATTAATTACTTAATCATTGCCATGAGACAACAGATTAGAGATGGATCTATGCCCTTTTCTGCATTTTATTTCACTTATGATGTGCCCTCTGTAGTGACATGTATCACATTAATATAGGCTGGCATCCTAGTACTTGCATTTTTGTAATGGTCTTCATATCTGGGGCGGGGGGGGGGGGGGGCGGTGAGGTGTGAGGTTTTTTCCTCCTTACAGGTTGCCTTGTTTGAGGCATTTGGGTGAAGTTAAACTGGGATAGTAGTTCTAGTTATTAGATCCCCTCTCTAGTTCCCCATACTATTCTGGTTAAAATTTTGTTGCCATCCTGAATAGGCACATCTCATCATACCAATGACCCATACAGCAAATCTCTCCACACCATTCTGATGATCTGTGTCACATCTAAGTGCAGAGCTGCTGACATCCAGCTAATAGAGGTGGGATTGTCAGCATTGTTCTTTGATATATTGTGATATTGTTTCTTTGCAGTCCTTTATTTCAGAGTAATTATTGCATTTAGTTCCATAACCCCAAAATAAGTCTCGTCTAGTTACTTTCTGAATAACCTCCCTTTCATGTAGCGTAACAAACAAGCGAGGGCAAAATAGAAAATTAGAACAAGCATTTTTACAACACAAGACTACCATATTTAGAAAGCTCTATCCCAATATGGCTCTTGGACTTCAGAGTCCTAAGTACAGGGATATGCACTCTGAGACAGAAGGAGGAAACACTAATTCATGTGTTAAAATGCAAAGGTTTGGAGAAGGAAGCATGCAGCATTACGGATAGACTCTTCTTCAGGGAATCGGAATGCTGTTCCTCTCCGCTACCCTGACCGGCTATACTCTGCTGCAAATGTTTTGTAATCAGAGCCATGTAAAACCAGGCATTGTAAGGCTGCAAGCTATTTTGCTTAACATTATCAGTCTTTCTAAACAAAATATCAGAATTATGTTGGCTGTTATTAAAAATGTCTTAGTTAGGAAGGATGCTTTGGAGCTGAATCAAGCACTAGTACATGAGGACCAGAGAGATCAAGGCAAACAACAGAAGGGCATCAGAATAGTTTGTCCACTGGTAGATTCAAGACAAAAGACTAGTTTACAAAGTTAGATAAGATTTTTCATTGTGATGCCTCCTCTGCATAGCATTGAGGAACATGTAGTTCTCTTCACTTTACATTGTAGTTTTGCTCAAGGATACAGTTAAACCAGCATTTAATTTTGACTGTAAGCTACAGGCTGAGAAGCCTCCATTGCTTCAGTTGTAATGTCTTGGTTTTATCTTATCAGTGTAGTTAAGTCTCATCAGTCTAAAGTGTAGTTAAAGGGAACTTGATCACATCTTCCTCATGCCCACATGCATTTTGCCTTGATCTCTTACCCAAAAGTGTAATTTTTCTACACATTTTTATAGTTTTCACTACAATTGCCTCGCTGGTGACTATGTTCTACACTGCCATCAAATGGCAGAGTACATGCTCTGGGTATATTTTAATGAGTTTACTAGAATCACTGAAGTCCTTCAGATAAATGAGGCTAGAGGTAAGAACAGATTCCCAAGGGCATAGCCTTCTGTACCTGTTTGCCTCAAAGACAGCCCAGTTAGGCTCCAAACCCTTTTGCATGCATCTGAAAAGTCCTCTGGAGGATCCAGATCCCCTGGACAGTTCCAGAAATCTCGACACCTAATCCTGTCAGGAAAAATAAAGTCACAGAATCATTCCAGATGGAAGCGATCTCAGAGCATCACTGTCCAGTCTCCCACTCAAAGAAGCTTCAGCACTGAATCCAGACCAGGATTCTCAGGGCTTTTCCAGTTCCAGAAAACCTAAGACTGATTGCACAGCTTCCTCCAAAAACCTATTCCACTGCTTCATTACGCTCATAGTGACTTTTTTCTTTTTATCCACACCAAACCTCCTGATTCAATTTATGACCAGTATTTTGTTTTCCTGCCGTGCACCTCAGTGACAGCCTGGCTCCATTTTCTGCTGTTAGGTCTCCCCACCATCCTCCCTTCCCTCTGGGTTGAGTAAGCCCTGGACCCTCAGCCTCTCTTCACAGGGCCTCTGCTCCAGCCCCCAAGGAGCTTGATGACCTCTGCTGAACTCACTCCAGTTTAATTCATTCTTTCCTGTACTGGGGGACCCAAAACTAGATGAAGTAATCAGTTGCTTATCAGCATAGTAATATCTGCTATTATACTCAAACACAGCGCACACTGTAATTCCATACAAGCAAGAATATCACTGTCCAAAGATAGCCATGTATCAATATACCAGCTGCAGGAGTGCATTTCTTTTTATTTCATTTTCACAACAGTTTTTAAACCTTCTAATTTCATTGCAACTGAGTTATAGTAAAGATTTTAAACATTTCCGAACCAACGAAGCAGGCTAAAAATTAATTGAAGTGTCTTAGCGGAATATTTCTTGATGCTTAATGGACAATGGCTCAACTCTCCATTGTGCTGAAGTTTATGCAGACTTTCTTTTAGATCATCATAAAGGGAGAATAGACTGCCTGTTAAATGCTAGCATTTTGACTTTGTTGTATTTTTACATCCCTCTGTTGTAAATGACTCTACAAGGTGATGGTCAATAGCAATTCAGGCCCAGTACCACTATTGTTTTAGAAGCATCTTCTGTTCATTGCACTTCTTGGCATCCAGTCTGAATGCTCTCAAAATACGTACAAATTTAATCAAACTGTTGATCGACGGCTTTAAAAGAAATAATGGCTTTGTGTTTGTGGCTTGGTCATAAAAACATTACTCAGTGACAAATATTCTAAAAGTCCCATAAAAAACAATTCCCTGATATAAATCAAAGAGGGTAAACCTTGCAAAGCAATATCACTGATGTCTATTATCCAGATATGATTGATTAGCTGCTTACCCCAGCCTCATCTAAGTGCCAATCTATGGTGCACAATACAAGCACATTTGTTTCTAAAAATAGCAAGAAAATAAGCTGGCCAGACAAAACCTGCCACTTTTGTCCTAATAATATTTTAC
Source organism: Gavia stellata (assembly GCF_030936135.1). NCBI lineage: Eukaryota > Metazoa > Chordata > Aves > Gaviiformes > Gaviidae > Gavia > Gavia stellata. The sequence continues at coordinate 11,837,848 of NC_082603.1, forward strand.
ATCTGAATCACAGAATCACTAAGGTTGGAAAAGACCTGTAAGATCATCAAGTCCAACCTAAAAAAAAAACCACACCACACCAAAAACGAACCCACCCAACACCACACAGCACCATGCCCATCAAGCCACATCCCACAATGCCACATCCACATGCTCCTTGAATACCTCCAGGGAGGGTGACTCTACCACCTCCCTGGGCAGCCTATTCCAATGTTTCACTACTCTCTCAGTAAAGAACTTTTTCCTAATATCTAGCCTGAACCTCCCCTGGCGCAACTTGAGGCCATTTCCTCTAGTCCTGTCACTAGTCACTTGGGAGAAGAGACCAACACCCACCTCTCTGCAACCCCCTTTCAGGTAGTTGTAGAGAGCGATAAGGTCTCCCCTCAGCCTCCTCTTCTCCAGGCTGAACAACCCCAGTTCCCTCAGCCGCTCCTCATAAGACTTGTGCTCCAGACCCCTCACCAGCTTCGTCGCCCTTCTCTGGACACACTCCAGCACCTCAATGTCCTTCTTGTAGTGAGGGGCCCAAAACTGAACACAGGATTCCAGGTGCAGCCTCACCAGCGCCGAGTACAGGGGCACGATCACCTCCCCACTCCTGCTGGCCACACCATTTCTGATACAGGCCAGGATGCCTTTGGCCTTCTTGGCCACCTGGGCACACTGCTGGCTCATATTCAGCCGGCTGTCAATCAACACCCCCAGGTCCTTTTCTGCGGGGGAGCTTTCCAGCCACTCGTCCCCAAGCCTGTAGCGTTGCCTGGGGTTGTTGTGGCCGAAGTGTAGAACCCGGCACTTGGCCTTATTGAACTTCATCCGGTTGGCCTCAGCCCATCGATCCAGCCTGTCCAGATCCCTCTGCAGAGCCTTCCTACCCTCAAGCAGATCAACACTCCCTCCCAACTTGGTGTCGTCTGCAAATTTGCTGAGGGTGCACTCTATCCCCTCATCCAGATCATCAATAAAGACATTAAACAAGACCAGTCCCAAAACTGAGCCCTGGGGGACTCCACTTGTGACAGGCCGCCAGCTGGATTTCACCCCATTCACCACAACTCTCTGGGCTCGGCCATCCAGCCAGTTTTTTACCCAGCGAAGAGTGTACCTGTCTAAACCACGAGCCGCCAGCTTCTCCAGGAGAATACTGTGGGGAACAGTGTCAAAGGCTTTGCTGAAGTCCAGGTAGACAACATCAACAGCCTTTCCCTCATTCGCTAGGCAGGTCACCTGGTCATAGAAGGAGATCAGGTTGGTCAAGCAGGACCTGCCTTTCATGAACCCGTGCTGGCTGGGCCTGATCCCTTGGTTATCCTGCACATGTCCCGTGAGCGCCCTCAAGATGAGCCTCTCCATAACCTTCCCCGGCACCGAGGTCAGGCTGACCTGAATCAGGAAGTTCTTAAAAAATAATATGGTAAAAAGGAACTGGTTAGCAACATCTATGGCTCCTACCAGGCACAAAAAAAGATGCAAGGAACATGCATTGCAATTTAGAATTTGACTAATAAGTATGAGCAAAACAACAATGGTGGTGTTGTAGACATCATTAAGTGGTTTCTGTACTAACAGGACATTAAGAAATCAGAACTCTTGACATATTATCTAGATAAGTATAGAAGTGTCTGGTAGTTTTATAGTTATTTATTAGTATTAACTTACATATATATTGAGAAGGAAAGATTATCCACCCATTTGATAATAATTTAAGGTCCAAATAGTTTTGACCCTGGATTATACATCAAAGTTGTGGATGCTCTCTCCTTTCATAAATCCTGTATTTTATACCTCCTCAATCTCAGCTATAATTTTCAGTGATGAGCAAGCCAAAATGTGCATCTTTTCTACTTGTGTATTACTCCACTGTTGTAATTTGGAATTTTCCCACATACAATTTTTTTTTAAGTGATTAAAAATCAAATATTAAGGTATTAGGAAAAGAAACCATCATTTCAGCACAGAAATAGCTATATGCCATAGTTTTAGATCTGTTTCCTTAGGGTTTTTTTCTGTCTTTCTGTTGGTCTTCCTACAAGAAATTTTTATTTTTAAATACAAGCTAGTTTCAATCACATTTGAAAGAGTGATGAAAATATGAAAGATAATGAAGTCAGTACCAAAGGAGGGAAGAAAACAAGCACTATATTAAGCATGTGGACAGGTAAGGAAAAAGATTCAAATTATTGTTGGCACAACAAAAACAAACACTTTTACAGGACTCCATGCTTCAGTTCTTTCACAAGAACAGCTTGATTTTTGTTCTAGAGCAAAATTTTTTACTTTTGGCTTCTTGCTGCCATAGTTTCACAAGTAGCAATTTTCATTGCAGTCTGTTACTGTGGTGCACGTTTATTTTTGGTTAGTGAAGTGTAAGCTGTGAGAGATGAGGAGAACCTCCCCTTGATTTTGCTGAGTGGTGGACCAGACACTTCACTCTTGGTAGTCTAGTCCCAAACCTTAAGGGAAAACATAATGACCTAGTTCAAACATATGCAAAAGCTATACTCACACTTTTTAGGGTGATTTTAAGCCTGAAGATACCAAAAAAAAGACACCAGAATAAGTCCACATTTTTATGCTGTTACCTTTACACAAGAAATCTATCCTACACATTTACTTCTTTACTGATATGTAGCCACATGCTGAATCAGATACAAATGGAAGGCCCAGATTTAGAGAAGGGCTTTCACATATCTCCCGCCTATTAAATATCAGCCAGGATTTTCCGTAATTTATTTGGACAAGTTTTTCTACATGCAAAATTTAGAATTTGCAACAAAAATGTTGGAAGACACCTTTAGAAGCTTATCTTTGATAATGGTTTTAATGAAGAAAAAAACCCAGAATACATAACATAGTAATTGAAAATAACAGATGAAAGCTTTTCTGGTAATCTGACGTCAGTTAATAACTTATTACTTGGTGTATTCTTTTTTTCTGAGACTGACTCTCAGATGGAAAAGGAGTTAATTCAGTTTTTCACTGAATGCAAATCTGACATGGAGAGTAAACTAGTTTATTTCATGGGTATGTATCAAATATAATAAAAAAATATTCCTGAACACAAGGGCAAGAGCACACACTCACAAAATTCGGTACTAAATCTTAAAGCCAAAATTGAACAAAATATGTTTGACACATGTTGGTGACAGAAATTTTTCATTTCCTTTTTAATTAGAAGTAGAAAAAAAAAATCATACTATCAGGATAAAGATCACTTTCAGCATTCTCAGGAAGGAGTGAAATGAAAATGTTGCTATCTAATGACACATTTAGGATACTTTTTCCCAGGGTAACTTTGTTGACTCCTCAAAGTGGAGGAATTGCTGAAAAAAGCCTATCTTTTTAGAGCCTGTGTCATGAAACTTCCGTTAAGTGCTTTCAGCAGAGCCTGGTCCTCTGCAATGGTAAAATCTGACAGGGCACTTTGGTGCAGAATTACACCAGATTTTGGCACTGCCATGTAGTCAAGTCTGAATAAATCAATGTCATTTGTATTTATGTTTAGAATTATGCTAAAGTGATTTCCTTAATAAAGCCACAATGAACAGAGTATTATCAATATGCATTAAAAAGACAGTTCATATTATAAATTCTTATTTTACCTTCTACATTATTTTTATCTTAATGTCTTTATGATCCATTGAAAGTGTACAGTACTTTACCAGACTTGATATATTAAAATGCCCTCAGAAATTGTATTAAAATAGCTTTGTTAAGCATTCCTGATATAATACTAGTAATGCCTAATAACAGGTGATAGCCTGAATCATAAACGCTTTTCTAAACACATTAGAATTGTTTTTTAGCATTGGATGTTCTGGTCTGATAAGACACTCCTGCACTAAGGCAATCAGTGGAAATTAGCAATTGTCATGAAAATTACTGTACAAGAAATTGTGCTGTGTTTTACACACACACACACACACTCTCCTTTCATTATGCTTTTGCAAGCTCTATAAAAACAGCTTAAAGTGAAAATTCACAACTAGGAGAGACTGAACAGCAGGAAAATATTTTCCAGAATTAACCGGAAGTATTTTTAATTCTGAGAGAGATTTGATACTTAAGAATAATGACATAAAAAGAACTCATCTTTTCAACTCATCTTCTAGTTCAAAACATGTTCAACTGATATTCCATGCAAGTCAGACTTGAACTCATTGAATACATCCTTTGCAATGGATGCAATCTCTGCCAAGCCCAGTTGTGGCACTGAACTTGTTCTGCTATTCCTTTTTTTATAAGATACATGTAAAACTATGTGTATATAGGATAATGTAGAATAAATGATGGTGGGGTAAGAAAGACAGTTTTGGGGTTTGTTTCTTGTTTAATCAAAACCAGTTTGGGACTGTTACTTTCAAACAATGAAACCACATATCCCAAGTGAGTTCTGAGATACTGCATGTGCCACATGTAATGCTAACATCACCTTGAAGAGATTTATGTTGTTGCCTATTTATTGTTTTCAACCTTCTTGGGAGCTTGATTTGATACCCATTTTCTGTACAACTGTACAAGGTATACAGGCTGCTAAGGGCATCTGCACTAAGATACAGTTTTAAATGAAACTATTTATGCCAAATCTAAATTGTATTTCATTTTTAATTGCCAAATTAAACCCATTCTCCCTTGTTTTCTTTCTTAGCACAGATGCACAGTGCACTTACTCTGCATGCTGACAGGTTTTTGGCTGCTTGTAAATCCTGAAAATATTGATCAGTTAAAAAATATTCGGATGCTTGCATCCCTCGATTCTGCTTACCACAGCCTTTCTTCCTGGTCAGCTAGGAGAGCACCAGCAATTTTGTTATAATGATAAATGACCCTCATAGACAGGTCACTCTTTTTTACCTAAAGCCACAATTTGCTCCTTCCTTTAGGTCACAACCTGATTTTTCAGGGTGACAGATTTATTACTTTCTTTGTGTGCTAAAAAACAAATCACCAACAATTGCTCAAAATACAGTCCTGTCACAATAACTTTGAGCACTTCCCAGCCAGAATGATGCAACACAAGAGGTTTTTTTCCTGTTTTCAAAGCAGCAAAATCACTTCTACATTTACCACAGCTGTTGTGAAGAGCAATTTGGCTTATTTCATTATACACAACATGTCCAGGCTATTCCCCAAAGAATAAAATATTAAAAACATTACTAAAAGTACCATTAAATCTTTAATAATAAGAGATCTCACTTTTTTAAGTGAGGGTCATGAAAGAGTAACTTCAGACTGGCCTGACTGTGGCTGTGAAGAGACTTTTGTGTTGAAGTAGTAAAAATAGTATTTGCCAGAAAACAAGTGAGGTTTATGGGCACTTCTATCACATCCTCAATATCTAGACCACTAGGGAAACTCAGGATTATTCTCCAGTAAAAGCTGTATTTTTAGTTTCCTCACATGTCTCCAGGAAGACTTATTTCTGATGGCTATGGATAACACAATGGTCTCAGGATGCTGGTCCCATGCAGTGTCACAGAAACTAAAACCTCTTTTGGATTTGAGTAAAACCCAAAGCCTCAGTCCTCAAAACCTTGGTCCAGCTGCAGTTCCCCAAATGGGAAACTCATGACTAGAATAGGGCAGGAGAGGAGTACTCAAGCAGAACTACATGAGGCTTGGTGCCTACTTCCCACATTACACACTAAAGACACTGCACTGACCTTCCATGAGCACGGCTCGAAGACAGGTACCACAGCCAGCAACTTGAGGAATAAAGTCATGAGTAGCCCCGGACCAGGGAAACCTGACCAGAGCCTGCCAACATAATCTGCCAATTGACCAGGGTCCTCAGTGTCCACATGTACCCATCACACTAAGAGCATTTAATTTCTTATCTTCACCCTCAAAATATTAAGTCTTGCAGTGTTGACTATTATGTTTGTGGGGGTTATGTATTTTATAGGAATACAGGAATGGCCAGGAAGCAAGCCAGTGGATGGCCAAGACCAGGAGTTTTGGACCAAGTATACCAGCTGTGACAAAAATCCCACCATCTTGCAAGAATCTTATTTAAAAGGCAAAGAAAGAGCTGAGCTACAAAACAGCATGCCATTTGTTATGAAAATAGTCATTTTCTGAACAAAAAGTTCTCTTGGAGTCTCACATCCGTGGTGGTCTTCCAGATGAAGACATCAGATTGTAATCAAAAGAACTAAGTCAGCTTTCCATCTCATTCGGGCTTGGTAAAGTACTTAATCACTTTGTACCTAGCCTCATCCAAAAACTAAAGCAATATAACACTTGCTTTTACCTTCATGTCCTCAGATCATAAAAATCTGAGCTAATACTAATATTCACCATACATACTAATAGCTAGCAGAACAGGGACACAGATTGGTTTGGACATCTGGATGCTAGTTCTACACAACCAAAACCAACCAATAGGACAGTAGAGGCAGGCACACATCTCTTTCATGATGCAGCTTGCAAATAAATGGGTTGTTCTTTTAGGAACCTCTTCATGAATCTGCTACCAAGAACAGTTTAATTATATTTCTCAGAGGTTTGCAACATTTCGTCATATAAGATTCATCGTCTGCTTTCAGCAGCCCTTTAATGTGGTGCTGATAAAGATGATTGCTTTTAAAGAAAAGTGCTAAAACATTCTTCAAATATCAACAGTTATGGAAGTGTTCAAATCATTCCAAAACACATAATTTGGCACAGCTGAAGTTCTATAGTGCTGCAACTGAGCTCCAGCCCTAGAATCCTCACACAGGCAAAACTCCCACAGAGTCCAAGGTGTTTTCCCACAAAAAGATAAGGGAAGACAGTCTGCACAGGGTACCTTTTATAGTCTGAAAACTCCTGAGGCTGATCTATCCAAAATTCTCATTTTACAGAGTTCCAAATCCTGATTAGTTCAGTTTTTTAGCACATAACAATGTACTTTTTGCTGAGCTATTTTCCTTATACTGCGTGATGTTTGTAATATTATGCCATTAAACACACACACTGTAAACATATACTGCTGGTTAATGCATAATTTAATAGAACAACTTTTGATAACCCGTGTGTAGTACCATAGAGTTCATAAGGTAAAAGATACAAGCACAAGGAAACAAATGAAGCAGAACTATTTCGTTTAGAAACTAGTACATCCTTTAGAATAACTGCCAAATAAGATCACTGGAGTGAATAGCATAGCTGAAACTTACGTAAAAAGAGACTCTGCAGAAGCAAGTGATAAGAGGGGGAAAGCAAGCTTTGAGAAGTCCAGAGATAAAGTAATTAAGTGAGGCTGAGAAAAAAAAGCTTCTGTGTGTCAATTCTAATGCTATTAGAAGTCCAAATATACTGAGTGGGAGAAAGTCCTGATTTTCAGTGAATAATTGACATTATAACTCAGTCTTTTGGGTACAAATAGAGACAGTCTGGTCCTATACAGTTTTTTCTATCTCTCTGTGCTTGACATGCACATGGGGATCCCAAGGTGCCTCACAAGATCTGGGTATAATGCTCACTTTGTCCTACTACTTATTTAAAACGTAGTTGTTTGCAAACATGATCCTTTTCTTGCCATTTCACAACAGATTTCCATGCTCCTGAGCTTTACCTTCCACATAGTTTGCAGTAAATACAAGCACATTCTAGTTGCTTTTCAGGAATTTAGATTGCCCTCCCAGCTGCAATCTTGTACATACATATGGCTGCCTCCAGCTGGCAACCCTCCATTTCAAAAGAGCCGCATAATGAAAACAAGTTGTTTTCATTTCTCCCTGATGGTTCTAATGAGTTTGTCTTCTCTGAGATGTCTTCAATAAAAAAATAAAATCACACAATCCTAAAACATGCAAGACTTCCACTAGCTTCCATAGGAGGTCTGCATAAGAAGATCATGGGCTTGAGATACAAATGCTCAGAAACAGATCTACCCGTCAAGCTAGCTACACACACCATGCTCACACTCTTTACATGAGAATACAGATGATAAGTAGCCTTAAAAAGGCTACTTATCTTTACTGATATGTAATGAAGACTATTTTCTCTAAGATGCTTTTTGTATTGTTTAAAGAAATTACTACCTTTCCAAACCTATCCCCTGAAAGAAAAGAACATAAAGTTGGTGATCATTAGCCAGCTTTATTCTATTTACTGAGATAAGGTTTATAACTCTGATATGAGACAAAATTCTCTCAAGACAGCTCACGCTAACCTTTTAGCACAGAAAGTATCAAGATATTAAAGATGCTGTTCTGTCATGACAGCTGCTGCAGGATGGAGAGACTGACTTAATGCGGGATAGACAGACTGACTAAGTGAGCAAAAAGTAGCTGAACTGTGCTCTGTTGTGTCAGTTTATTGTCACTGGCCCACAGAATTCTCCTTTTGGCAGACAACTGTTTTGCAAGCAATAACAAGACATGAAGTTAAATCTGCTGCTTTACTTTAACCTGTCTTGCCCATATTTGTACAGGTCACATTCTGTGACTAAGTTTTTTTCATTTCTCACATACCTGAAAAATGGCAAAAAAAGGTCAGTTTATTAAACTTCAGATTTTTCCTTTCCTTCCCATCAGGCTAACATGTGAACACCTAAACAAGGTACTTTAAACTAGTAGATAAACAAGCCTTCCCACCTAGAGTCACCAGGAGAAAAATCTAATGACTTGCAAGCCAGTTTGAACACACAAAACTGTAGAGAGCTGCTCACCAGAGTTGTGAGCAAGGATCTCAAAAGCTCATCTGCCAGGCCATCTCATGATTACAAGCCGGAACGTGCCCATTAGGCTCAGAGCAAAATAAAAAATCATACTGTTGTACCAATACAGTGGGAAATGCTAAATTTCCTTGCATGGGTGCCAGCCAGCACAGCTGCTAGAACAAAAGTTAATGTTCAGAACAAAATCACCATGCTGTGACCTCATTCTGAACATAGCTGTTTCCGAGTTGAAGGGATAGACAGACAAGAAAAGAGAAAAGTAGCCATGAGGGCCTGCCCTGCTCCCACCTTTGCTCTGTGTGAAGCAAAACTGTGCCTGATAATCCAGGTTATAAAAATTAATGCCGCTACATGTATGAGCAAACTTTAAAACATATTTCCCTCAGCTAAACTTGCTTCCATAGAATTTCAGGAATAACAAACAAATGTCAGCAGAAATAACCCTTAGGAATCACCTATACACAGGCTTTTACCAGTTTAACTTGCTTAAATGGAAACCTTGGGAATTACTGGCATCAGAGGAGAGAAAAGTGCAACTACAAAAGCCTAGAGGCAAGAACAATTCTATTGGCACAGTTGCATTTTTGTTTGCTCCCAATAAGCCTTCCCCAATGTTTCTGTTTTTTCCTGTTGACTAATTGACATCACTTCCTCATAAGGGTGAATTTGTGCCTCTTTTTCTTTAGGAATCCAAGAAAGACAAGGAAGTCACTGGTTAGAGAAGTCTAGCAGACAGAATCACAGGCCTCCCCTCCCTGACTTAGCTTATACATAACTAAATTGTTGATAGCCTTGCTCACTGCTTCCCTTCCTATTACAAAGCTTTATGTGGTTTAATTAAATGTTTACCAAGCTGTTTGCAATCTTCAAATCAAGGCTCAAAGAGTATTACTCAGTGAACAACTCGAGATTGGGCATGACAAAGATTTGTCTCGGTTTACCGGTTTCAACCAAAAATCTGTTAGTGACAAGACAGATAAAGTTTTATTCACCTTCGTTTAATTACATTGGAATAAGGACCAACACATAAATACCACACATTTCTAAAGCATGGTTTCTAACTGCATGTTTTGCTGCACTTAAAGTAAAATAGACAATTCTGTGTTTCTGCAACAGCCCTTGCAACAGACTCTTAAATGTGAGGGATTTTCACTCAGATTCTCAGTTTTGATTATGTGCACAGGACTACCTAATGCTTAGTTCACAGCTGTGATGGTGCCTGAGAACAGCTCAGCTGCAGAGAATGAACCATAGACAATCACACCTATGAATAGCAGCTGCTACTTTTAACTAAAGCACACATTTCTGGCACTGTCAGTCACCAGGACCCAGCAGGACACACGCTATTCGATTGCACAAGACACCTACATATGCCCTCTGGAGCCAGAGTGGTGAAATCCCAGCAGAGAGAGAGATAACCACCATATGAAAACAGTAGCAGATTTAAATACCTGCATGCATAAGATGAGGCAGCTTTATCAGGGAAGATAGAGGTTTTGGCAGGACATCCCAGAGCGTACCACTCCCCCCCCCATTTAACTTTTGAATGCCCACCCTTTAAGGGCCTCAGTCAAAAATCACTGATGTCAATAAACATAGAGACACAGAATCACTTTTCCATGAAGGATCAAATCACACCAGATATTGAACCATCACGCATTTGCTGTTGGTTTTGTGCACACGAGGCAGTTACCATGGATTGTCACAGTTGCTTATTCCTGAGATGTAGTCATCAGAAATGAGAGTTTTGGCTTTTATTAAATGGTCTAGGATTCAAGATCTGTGCACAGAACTTAAGTTCCTGAGATGCAGCCCAACTAAATCAAGCTAAATCAGACTGCTCTTTCTATACTTAAAGCACTAGTCTGACACTGGCTCCTTTCACTGGGGCTCTTTCTAGCTTTCACTGTCTCCTCACAAGTTACTGAGAGCAAGTCTCCCTTTTCCCAGGCAGCAGCAGGCAATATTTACCCCCTGCAGCATAACCCTCTCAGCCTGTTCTTGCTACAGAGTGTGTGTGGATATAGATAATACAGCAAGCAAGCCTCATTGGAATAACAAAACAGATAAAATGCACAAGTTATTAACCAACAAAACATCTAAGATAGCTCTTTTCCATACCTTGGAATGGCACTAGTTGTTCAGACCATAGTAATATGATGTTAGGTTTTATTTTGGGGTCTTTCAACTTCTTCCCACCCTCCACATCAGATCAGTAAGCACTGAAAAACTTCATATTGGGTAGCCCTCTTTTCAATTTTTACCTCCTTAAATCTTCAGTTCTCATCTCTCGGCAAAATCCATTTAAACAGGACTCACAAGTTAATGGTTAAACTTGTTGTTTGTAGTACCATTAATATAGGTCAAGCAGCACAATAGTTACAACTGCTGAGAGGGAAGGTACATAAAGACACAGTAAGCAGTTCAGGACCTTGTTACAACACGTCTATCAAATGCAGGGGTACAAACAATGTGCCTGATTCATCAAAAAGATAACTTCTGCTGACAGTACACACTGTTCCCTGGAGTCTCTTAACACATGGCTCAAAAATTAAAATTGGAAATGTAGACTACACAGACGCATTCTTGCAAATGTGACTATGTTTCAGCACAGTGAGCATTTCTATGCAAAATACCAGATATAGGCGGTGGGATGAATTCAGCTCTCATTTGCATCACTGAACACTGAAGAAATCAGCAACAGCTATGACTTTACTCTGCATTCTCTCATGTAACCAAGTGAAGAATTTGTCCCACCAGGCCCAAGGACACACATTTTTCACTGTGTGATGCACATGCATAATGCCTACAAGAGGGATTACTTTATGCTTTCTTCAAGAATATTCAAAAGGACAGACCTTTATGCCTCAAAAAGTTAGTATTTCAGGAATACTGACAGTAAGTACTTTTTCAAAGCTAATGGCACCTTAAAGCTTCACAACATGGATTACTTATACTCAGTGCCAGTCATTCACTGTCTGCCAGTTCAAATAGACATCATTCCTGATTTGGCTCCCAAGCTCCCTGGCCAAGGTTCCCAAACTAAAGTAAATTCCCAGATACTCTGCTAGAGAGAAAGCAGAAAGAATAGCCAGGCCTCAAGACTGACAGAGCCTACCATGTGTGTCACTGAGACACCTTCCTCTTTGCAATTATTTGTATCACGACAGAATGTAGAAGCATCAATCAAGTTTGCCATGTGAAATGCATCCCCCACCTCCCCTCCCCACCCCCACCCGAACCAAACATGATAAAGCTGGCTTTTTTGACCAAGCATTTTGAAAGTATGAGTAGCATTTCAAACAGTTTCTCCCTTTTAAACTGAAATACTTCTAAAATCCTTTTCCCTCAGTCTATTCATTAGAAAACTCTATTCATGCCCAAGGTCTAGCAACCGTAATTCTGAGAGGACCAGTTTGACTATTGTTAATCTGGGGTGGAGGGATGAAGTTGAATTAAGCAGGATATTTTACTATGTATAACAAAATACAGAACCCATACCAGAAAAATGGAAGTCATTGCAGATTAAAATTATAATATGCCCAAGACTGTCTTTCAGAGTTCTGTGGTTTATCATTGGTAAAAATTGAAGACAGTTTTCTTCCCTTTATCTCACTGATATAATATTTTTACATTTCTTTCGTACCTGTTATCTCTTATTTCAATGCGCTTTATGAACCTTGGACCAGATCTTCAGCAAGTGTGAATGAGCATAGCTCAGTATTGACTTGAACAAAACTCTTTTGAATCACACTACCTGAAGAGTAACTAACTGATGTTGCACAGCCCAGTAGACAGAGAAGGGACATGTAACAATAACATGACATTAAAACACAGGTGTAATGCTACTAATATTTTATGAGATAAAAACATCCTGTGGAATCATGATTTTAAACACTGCTTAAAGCTCACTAAAAGCATTCTAACCACCTTGTGAACGTTATACATTGTTATGCATGCCTCATCTGGGGTGTTTTCCAGTAAAACAAATCATGTCACACAATTAAAAATGCGCTTTTGACACTTTTCAAATTAACTACAGTGCATGTTATATATACTACATAATAAAGACAGATCAACAGACTAATCTGCCTTCTCATTGTACTCATCCTGGTAGGGCAGCCCCTCATGACAGCTTGGATTATAAAATAGTTTGTTTCAACACAAATACTAACACGATAAAGGGATTTTTATGCATTCGTCTGGACATTTTTTCTACTCCATATTACAGGTCATCTCTAATAGCTTCATATATTGCACTTCCCTCACTAGCGTGAGATGCGCTCCACTTTTGCACAGATGTACAGGAAACATCACTACAGAATAGTTCCTCCCTATGAACAGACCTGAATCCTTTTTGCACAGAAACTTCTTATATTAATGAAAACAGCATTGCCTCACACTATTGTTTTTCCTGAACATCAGTAAAGATTTAATTTATTTGATAACTACAATGAAGAAGGAGAAATAAAGTAACACAAAGTTTAAAAAAAACTGTCCACAGAAAATTATGAATAAGAAATATAAGAGTCCATAGTACATGATGTAATTGCCTGTAAAAACACATGTGACATGGTGGGAGTAAGGCTGCTTCCTTAGGTACTGGAGGGACATCTCTGCCCAGTCATCCAGGAAGCACAAGGTGGAGTTGTGCCCTGCTGATGTTCAGATTTCTAAGGGAAAAATGAAAGGGCTTTGTCTTCTCCCACCCGCCACAACCGTTTCACCCTAAGAAGATACCTGTGCATTTCAGCTAATAACGCTTCAACACATTTAAAATGGGGAAATAACAACATACTTATAAACCCAGAAGAAACTGTAAGTCAGCCAAACCAGTTCTATTAGCCTCTCTAAAAACATTGTTCTTATTCTGAAGATGTGTGTTATATTTCAGTGCATTTCCCCTTCTGTTATTGTGACTGTCCTGTCTAAACACAGTTTTAGGATGGATACAACTAAAGCTGTGAAGTTGCTAAAGCACTTGTTAAACATTGGTAAAACAGTACAATTCCTCATTCAGATGTACTTCCATTGGGTTAGCCAGGATGGCAACAGTTCACCTGGTTTCTACTAAAATGTCAGTAGAAACACATCTGCCAACAATGCAGCCCTAATTTAACACCACACCTTTGTAAAACTGGTGCAAACTTCTGTGAAGACCATTAGGTCATAATACCATCATTAATGAAACCTAGTTCCTTTTACTAGGGAATCTATGTACCTACATATGAAGCAGGTGCGTGGTCCTGGAAATATGACACTTGCTGTGAAGAGATGTAGACTGTCTTAATGGTGCCTTTCCTAAAGGCATGTTCACGCTGTGTGGGAAGGGTACCAAGTAGGCTTCATCTCCAAGTTATGTACTTTATTAAGGATTCCCCTCCTGTGTGGCGTGCTTGAAACATGATAAACCATTCAGAAAACAAGTAGCAAACTCTCCTTTACAACACTTCAGTAACCTGGTAGGACAATAGGACCTTTGTGTTTTGGAGTGACTCTAGGACTGAATCATATCATCACAGTGATTCAAAATTGTCTAAATGACTTCTCAGAACAATGGTATAAAAGCAATTGAGGCTTAAGGAGAAGTACGAAGTACCATACATTGCAGACAGCTTTCAACATTGTGGGTAATGAAATCAAATAAGATAAAGTGAGTATCACCTCATTTGCTATCCGGTCACTTCAGTCTGTCTGCTTTAAAGATCATTCTTTTTATCTTCCATAAGCAGAAAGCTGCAGGCTTACAGGTCCAACCTGTGAAACTCTGCCAGGTCTCAGAGTTCCCCTGTGCACATAGAGGTCTTGCATGGAAGGCTTAGGTTTCTTGGAGGTTTCATTTTAGCATGTTTAATTTGTATTTTCTAGTCAGCTCATCTCGAAGATGGTTAGGCAGAATCAAAAACATAGCTGTGGAAATTCTGGGATGCTTATATTTTGGGCAGGTTGGTCAAACTGTAATATACTGAAGTGGGATCATAGTTGTTTTTATAGCAATCAAGACATAGAAGATTCTTCACAGATAAGATGTGATACCTTCTCTTAAAGATTGTATAGAATGTAGCTCAACAGACCCCTTCCAGATATGATAAATGTCTACTCACTTTTGATGTTATCAACACAGTTACCTCCCATGTATGAGGCAGTTAGACATATTGACACGGCTGTCTGAGCTGAAGCCTTTCTCAGCAAACAGCCTTTTGCAATAGGATGAGGATTAGCTTCAAATCCCATAAGAATATATTATAAAGCCCCAGAGCTAAAGCTTTTTAGCATTTGCTGTGGCATTTGGGGTTTCTTGTTTGGTTTTTAAAACAAGAACAGGGCCTTTTTATGTGGCAGAACCACTGAGGCTATAGCTTCACACTGTTCTGCTCAAAGAAAGCTCCCTGCAAGACAGGTTTTCCCTGTGCAGCTGCTTTCAGTATAGACCAGATCAGGAATGGGGTCCCAACAGCATCCAGTGTAGTCAGAAAGACTTGGGAACTGAAACAGCATTGTGGATTGCAGCTTTCCAGCAGAACAAAACCATGGGGATCCAAATGCCATGCTGCAATTGAGGCAAACACTGTCAAAAGAGGTGAAGAAATATAGTACAAGCTCAAAGGTTAAAAGCAATCCTTATTCTTCCAAAAACTACAGGGAAAGAGCACAGCCTTAGGCTACTAGTGTTGCCTGCTATTTTAATGTTGCATATATAGAATATTTAGTGTACCCCTTTTTATATGAAGGAATAATTTCTAGTAACAGCAGCAGTGCTGTTACTGCAAGCAGTGCAAAAGCCTAACTTGGGAACATCCTCAACATCTATATTTCAGAATGGTCTCAGTGCAGGTGCCAAGATAAGATTTCAGACATGTATAGAAAGCAGCAGCCAGAGGAAAGCTGTCCGCAACAGAAGACAGTAAAGGACCAAACAAAGAGAGAAAAATGAGATCTAAAGTCAAAGGGAGGGGGAATAAGATCAGACAGCAACAGAACAAAGCAGCAAGAGATAAAAATGTTTGTGTTTGAAGTAACAAAATGTGCTTTTATTCATGTTGTGGAAACATTTTAAGCTACAACAATTTCACTTGAATTCTGCTAGTTTCTTAAGTCCACTGATACTATAGGAGAAATGATACAGAAATGCTTGACTTCCTGCCAAAATCCTAGAGTCCGTTGCAAAATTACAGAACATTTTTCAAACTTGTGAAACTTCAAAACAATAAAGTCTCAGCTCTTGTCCCTTCCCAACATTTTATACAACTACAATATCCATGACTTGACTAAAACAGCTCTCACCAGCATAAGTTAGGAGAGGATCCTAGTTCATTATTTCTTTTTACAAAGAAAATGATAGAGCTGGTTGCAATCTCCACCAACTGAAGTCAGTGTCTCTCTACATTTGCCTGAACACTGATCTTGAGTTAGAAAGAACTTCCACCCCATTCCATCCCTCTTCTGTCATTCACCGTTTGTCATTTGTCTCAGTGTGCTTTGGGTAAATAATTGATCCAGTACATTTATTTATTTTAAGCTTAATGGATGTTTGTCCAAGACTGAAAATCATCACAAATTTGTGTATATTTTATAGTTTGTGAAACTCTGATGCCTTAATGAGAGAATTCTACACAGCTTCTTGAAATACAAGGTAAGGATCAAGGGAAGGCAAGACGACACTTCGTTTACAGATGAATAGGAATGTCTACACTGGCATCCTACCCTCACTATCAGATTCAGAACTTGCCATGCGTTAATATGAAATGAAAAATCAATAGTTATTGTTCAGTCATTATCTCCCATCTACTGATGCATGAGTGTCAAACATGGCAGCGAGTTAATGGTAATACAAGGCACAGGGGTTATTTTACAAAAACAGGTTCAAGTCGCATATTACACACATCCTAGCCCTAACTTCTCACCTAGATGAGCACTCTGACCCCTCTCGAGGCACTAGTGAGCAGCTGAGAAGGGCTGTGTGCCCACACAGCAATCACCTGGTTTAGAGCTGGTGCAAGCTTTTCACAAGCGAGATCTTGTGAAGGTCAGCGGTGCCCTGTCCAGACACCACCAAAGGGAAGGAGCATGTTCTTAGCTGCCCTTTGTTGTGAACTATATGAGCAAAATTGCTTCCCCTTTTATAAAAGAAAAAAATCCAAAATTATATATCTGCAGGGAGAATCCCAAGACAATCAGATTTCTATTTGAAAAGCCTCCACATTCTAACTGAAATGCCCCCATAAAGTCCCCAGCAAGTCCCTATGCTTCATTATAGAAGTAGTTATTGCCCATTCTTAGGAAGGGATGAGGAGAGCACCTACAAAAGCTGTCAGGGAACAGCAAGGGCCAGCCGCACCCTAAAAGAAGGCAGACCGGGAGCTAAGGTCAGCAACAACATAGACTGGGTGGGGAACTCACCGACAGAGTGCAGTCCCACAGCACAGGAGCTGGTCAAGGAGAGTAGTGGCAAGTCCTACCAATGCTCCAGTGGTCATTGGGTGAAAGCAATAAAATCAGGCAGGTCTGAGGTCAAGCCAAGAAATCCAAAGAATAATTCAGGAACAGACACCCTTCCAGCACAGCTCAGGGAAAGGGGTTGACTTTCCAGCTGGATCTTAAATGAACCCATGGCCCTGTGGGTGGGGTGGGTGTGAGTGGGGGGCCCAGGTGAAGCTGATCAGGGCCATTAAGGTCTATTAGTGACCTCGGGGCCTTGACAAAAGCTGCTTTTTTTATCATCTTACTATTGCTCTATTAAATATCTCTTACTGTGTATATATATGTATGTATTTGTAATACAGTATTTTCCAGAGGTCATGATCAGGTCTCCATGTTAATTGTACACACTCTTGTCTGGACCACTGAAAAGCATTTCAGTCTAATAGGAGGGCAGGCAGTGATGACCAGAGGAAAACAAGAGTAACAGTTTTAGTATGAGAATAATGAGAGTTTACAGTTAATAAGGGTACCTGAATATCTGTTCATATTTCCTGGTGTGGTAGAAGTACCCAGAAGCCCTAGCCTGAGACAAAGAACTTGGTCTAGGCACTACACAAACAGAATGGCTGAACAGGAGCTAAAGATTTGCATGCCACTGCAGATGCATTAACAGTCTGATTTAAAGTGGCTCCCTGAAAGCCAGGGCTCCTCAGAAATCCCAGGTGCTACTGCTCTCCCCAGAAATATAGGCACCCTAATTCCAGGGTCATCTGCATTTTTTACGGTGGTATAAGCACATAAAATAAAATACGTATCCCATCTAACAAACTGTGGGCACATTGTGTAAAAGGATACAAAAATGTTAATTAATATGTTATACTAATCTATTATTCATGTAACTGCACTAGGGAGACTATGTTCTTGAAGGAATGGAGTACTTCTCAGATCTTAAGTCTACTTGTTCTGTTTTTTAAGAACTGCAATATTTACCAAGAGTGGTGCCTAGATGACTTGGAAGACAATGAAAAAACTGTGTTTCTTCAGTGCTATATGTGCTTATGAAGTACATCCATTGGACAGAATATGTATTTTTTTTATTATGAAGCTTACATCTAAAATAGTTACTGTTGTTCAGATTTCAGCATATGCCTCCAGAAAACAACCACCTTAAATTTTAAATTGCCAAGAGAAAGACTAGTGTTCTGTTTAATTATTAGTGCCATAAACCAGAGCAATATTTACCTGCCTATAACAGAGCTTAGGAAAATCCACTTATCTTTCCTGCCAGGTGCTACATTTCTCACAGTTATTAATAAAATGATCAGAAATCCTTATTTCTGAATGGCCTTTACCCCACTTTTCTCTCCTGTCCAGTGTCCTTCCCAATGAAAGTCAGCTTCGAAATTGAAATAAATTCTGCATTTGCTCACTGGGAAGATAGCTAGAAGTGGAAGCACTCCTCTGCACCAGATCTGGCCCATTGCTTGAGCACTAAACCTTCAATCCTCCTCACTCCAGCTGTAAGGTTGTCCACTGATCATCGGTTACATGTGGTTCTGCAGTTCAACCGCCTCCAGACATCCTTATATTCCTGGTTCAATAAATGAGTTTCAGTAAGGAGACTCCCTCTGCTCAGACATGAAATGCCACTCTGAACTGCTTTCTTTTGCCAGTCTTTCACCTTCCATTATCATTCAGCTCAGGCTTACCCCATGGTCTGAAGCAAAGCTGGTCAGTGTGCAACATAGCACACATGCAGATTCCTTCAAGGGTAGAAATTAGTCAGAAACTCATCAGAGCACTCAGGGTCTTTCAGGATTTAGTTTCCTGAGGTAAGACTTGGTATTTCCATCCTGCCTCAAGCTAAGGTGTTGGGGATTTTTTGGGTTGGGGGTGCAGGGGTGGTAGCAGTGTCATCCCTGCACATATATATGTCTCTTGAAAAAACAGAGAAATTCAAAAGGTTTTAAGTTCCACTTATGATCCACTTCAAGACTCTTGCTCCTCTCTTTCTCCTCTCCTGCTTCCAAAGTGATATATTCCTGATATTTTATTAATAGTGCTCTAAGAAGAAACTGTTTTCTGCTCCTGAGTGCTATGCAAGGTGATGGATGAGTTCACAACACCTGTTGCTGCTACGTACGTGGAAGTAATTTCCCCCTACCTGTTTCACAGAAATCTGTTCTTTTCTCACAAAGTCAAACACTGTGCTCCTATTTCTAGTAAATATCTCCTAGATAAGCTTTGAAAAGGTTCCGTGAGTAACTAATTAATATAATTTCTCTTTGTACGCCAGTAAGTTAGAATATTGAAGAAAAGGAGGTGTGCAAGAAATTAAAATTGAAGCTTCTTACATAGATAGAGAGACAGGCAGATAAAACTTGCCTAGATAGCTCTTCTCACGCCAAGAAAAAGTTTTATTTCTCCAGTGCAGAGAGCTAGCACTAAATCTGTGTCCCTCCAAAGCTCATGCTACTCCTTCAGTTAAGGCCAAAAGAGGACATCTGTGATCCACAACTGTATGCTTCCTTCTGCACAGAACTGAGTTTTCCTCCTAAGCAGTGCTGAAGGTTTTCTGATCGCTCATTTAACCTAAGAAAGTACTTGGAAAAGTCTGCATTTACTTCCTCTTCTAGATATTAATTTATTAGCAGAAATATTTACTGAAATAATTTTTTGTAAGTAATTATTAGGGAAAAGTCACAGGAAGCAATTTGATAATTCCTACAATTCATTATTCATCTCCAAATACGGTTTCTATTAAATTGTATTCATACAAACAGAGAACAGAAACATATGAGAGACTAAAATATTCTGATTAATGTAATCAGGGAAAACAGTTCGCATTTTGAACACCCACAAAGAACTTACCATGCTTCTGCTCACCAGAGTTGCATTTGAAAATGCTGAAAATCACAAGTAAGGAGTAGCCTATGCTGAAATGTATTTCAATGCCATTACATTCTATTATTGGGGTGATAAACATAACATGTAAAATATATACACGTAAGAAAACAAAACTAACAAGACATTTAATAGTGCAGTCATACTGTAAGACCAAACAGGAATTGAGAATCAATTGATGGAAATAACTTAATAAATTAGATCTTTACATTTCAGTACTGTAACTACTTCACTGAAAAACCGAAAAGGTGAAGACCACCAGATATATCAGATTCTCTTAATTTCTTTTACAGAATACTGGGGAAAAGGCATAAAACTGTATTTTTAATGCCTTGGTTTTGCACATGTAAAATAATATAAAATTCATGAAGGTGGAGAAAATACACTGAAGCATCCAAAAGAATTTTAAATGTCTGTGATAGATCAGGAGGGATATTGGAATGACTGAAATGAAGAAAAGTTTTAAAAGAGAGATTTCTAGATCAAAGAACAGAGTTTGTAAATCTCTTTCCACCTAAGCAAACCTCCAGCTGAAACCAACTGGACTACTCTCAGGAACAGGCAGCTCATGCCTGCTAGGCGCCATGCCAGGGTCAATGCCACGTTTGCCCTGGACTTTCAGTAGAACGAGGATCATGTCCCTCATTTGATGTGTGCTGTGCTGAACACTTACTTTTTCTGAGATGTATTGATAATAAAGGCGACAATACCTTGAGACTGCATAGAAAGACCACAAGGAACGTCATGGATTCAGAAGAGCAACATCAAAAATGTTACAGAAAAATCACAAAATCCTGACTGGCCTCACTAAATATACACCACCATATACAAGTCAGGGATTAAAACTCTTTGAAAAGGTCGCTGTTCATTCACCAATCCATTTCCAGAGCTTGTTTCATAACATCCTTACGCAGCCAAATAAAATGCCACTTGTGAAAATGTCCATGAGAGGAGAAACTCCTTCTGACTCCATTTTCGTGGTTGCAAAATAATTTGATGTGCAAAAGTCAAAAGAGGGATTGTTGCCAAGCTTTTGAAATCAGGTACACTTCCTTTGAGTGACATTTGTCTGAGGGACAAACAAGGGACAATTTCATCATACAAGAACTGGCAAAAAAACCCACACACTAATTTTTTTTCAATTAATTATCTTCCTGAAAGACCTGAGACAGAAAAGCATGTGTGAAATAATAAAATTACCTTTCAAAAGCCTTGTCTCACCCTCTCAGGATGAAAAGAGGGGGAAAAAAAAGGGGGGGGGGGGGGGGGGGCGGGCCTGAAAAACTCCAAGATACAAAATGAGTTTGTTCTGTTTGAACCACAGTTAGGAACAGCTGCTCCCAGTAAGGTCAGTGGCTGCTTTACTGGTGACTTCCATGTGAAAAGCTACAGTTCAAAATTCCTGATCAAGCAAAGTATTCAGCCATAAACTCAGGCATTTAGCTTCAGTGGTACAACTTGTATGCCTCATTATGCACACCCCTATGTACTTTTTTCAGCTGGGGCCCAAAACATATCACTGCTAAACATATAGAGCTGCTGGATCACAGGCTCATCTAGATTGTCCTGGACTTTCCCTACGAGTTTCTTTTCCCCCACTGGACTAGGTATACAGAAAGTCAAAGAAAGTCTGTCTGGTTATGCACCTGGCATACATTCCTCTATCCATGGAGACAAAGTATCAGAAAGGAAAAAAAGAACATTTTTCAGTGACCCTGACATTTGATACTGATGCAAAAAAGGAAAGGAATGACAGCGTTTGAAGCCAAAAGCATGAAGTTTCTTTATATTTCCTACGATTTAGTATCTCTCTCCCCCACATAAGGCAGATTCCTTTATAGGGACTCTTGCATATGGGCCAACAGTGCTGCAGCAATGTCTCTGATGACACAGTGGGAAGTTTCTAACCGCAGTATCGTTTGCAGCATTTCTCGTTTATCAATCTCCAGTCCCCAAGACATGTTTTTTTCTGATGGAATAAATGATTGTTTTCATTTTTATGAATAGAATTGAAAATCTATTTGGTGACCAAATGAATTAGAATAGGCAGAGAATCAAATTCTTTAGGTTTGTATGAAATCTGTTGTAAAAGTTGGCTTCCAGCTTTCACTCAGTTAAACAGATAAAAAATACCAGTGACTCTGAAAACACCCTCATTGTACCTGTTTAACCAGACTTGTAAATTAACTTTTTTCCTGAAATAAATAGAAAGATACACTCACATAGCATGTTTTGCTTTTAAAGCATTTCATGCACATTGCAAGCCAATAATATTCATAGCATTGCTGTGAGGTAGCTTGGTGCAGTTTGCTCACTTTACCAGTATAATTACAAGTATAAAAAAGAGGAAGAGAAACTTGATTTCTGGAAGTTTTTGATGGTGCTTAAATCTATATGATTTCGCTTGCTGCATGTACCATAGACGAAATGAGTATTTACGATTGTGACTTACTAATTGGGTGAACAAATGTCTGATTTATACACTCCAGCATGGTAAATAAAGCATACAAAACACATATGCACTTGTTTAGTAAGAATTTGCAAAACCAGGCCTTCCCTCTACAGCCTGACATCCTCCCTATGAGGGGCTCTAGAGGGGGGCAGTACTGCACAGACCAAGTGATAATTCAGGGTTGCTGGCTGAAAGGCGCAATCACTGCACCGTTTGCCACATCAACCCCATTTTCAGACCTGCTTGCTAGCTCTCGTCCTGGCTGGGAGAAGCCTGAAAAGCAGTTCAGCTTGAGCGTGAACTAACCTGTCTGCCACTTTATCATCAAAGTCTAAGTGTCATGACAAAGTATATTAAAGACCATATGCTGCTTTTCAGCCCTCTGCAAATTTAAAGAGAAAAAACTCCCGCTGACTTCAAGAGACTTCAGATCTAGCCCACAGTGGAATAACTTCTCTCTGTTTTTCAAGAGACTTGAAATATCAAATATCATCTGATTATTCAGGCTTGAGTCTGATCTCACAAAGTGTATGCAGACTTAATCTATTGGGCTACAGCTGCAAAGGCTGCTGGTGGCACTGCAGTGTGAGGAGAAGCCACAATGCACTCAGGCTGATGTAAATGCAGCACGGTGTCACCCAGGGAGCCAGTGTGCCACTGCATTTCCTCTGGTGGGTGTGAAAGCAGAACCTGACTTACTCAGGTGAGCTGAGCTGAAAAATCACCCAGTCGTCTACACAGGTGCCCACCTTTATAATTTACAGCAAAACACTCGACAGCCATTTGACATGCTGTGCATAGTTATTGCACCTTGCAGCCTTAGAGGTGAGCGCAATACTGTCTATGCATCATAATCCTGGGATATCAATGTTTAACCATGCTGTAAAGCTCTTTACTGAGAAAATAGTGTATGCTTTCAACTAAACAGCTACAACCCGGAGCTAGTCTCCAGCCCAAAGACTGGGGCAATAAAATGGTTTTGTCTGACAAACCACCACCAGAGATTTGCTGGTGCTGTTACTCGGGGTGTAGAGTCCCAGGCGCATTCAGAAACCTCCTTTAAGGAATTAATGCTTGCTTGTTTTGCCATCCAAAGGGTGTTTACAGAAGCCAAAACAACCATGCTTGCTGTCCACTAAACAAAAAGATGATGACGTCAAGAACACCAGTTACAAGTCTGAGTTTATAGTCATTACACTTACGTTGGTATGGCTTTTCATCCACTCAGTATGATCTTATGACCCCACAACTTTACAACCTTCCACTCTCTGGGCTTCATAGCACCTCTCCACTCTAGGTTAATCATTTCTCTGCCATTATCTGCCAAGAGTTCTTATCTCTTTTGCTGTCACTTTATAACAGGGTCCTCTTATCAAGCTGTACAAAATCACGTGACGGTGCCAAACCTATCACAGGTTCCAATTCCTCTGATTAGAAACTATCATGAAATGGGATACATGGTTTACAGCAGGTCACTAATGCTGGAAAAAGTACAGAGTCCACTCAAAGACATGCTTGTTACTTTCTGAATTCTTGGATAATTTTTTTTGTTGTTGTTCATCACGCTGACTTTCACTGAAGGTTATTATAGCCTGGATCTCAAGGCCAGAAAAGTTTACAGGCTGCACCTCTTCTGTACTCAATGCCATATACCTTGCACCCAAGGGTACTGTATATTTACACCTAATAATGTCTTCTGGTTCCCACACAGCCATCATACAGGAATCTATAAAGCATGGACTTACATCAGTTGGTAAGTAACAGTTTTCTAACTGTTTTGAAGACTCCAAATAAATATATTAGACTCGGGGCTGTCCAAACTGAAAAAATCATTACAATTGGGCAAGCCAACAAAACTGATTAATTTGCATGTGTATTTAGGCAAAAAAAAACTTTACAATATAATATAAAAATGTAAGAAAAAAGTTGATGATTCAGTGAATAACACTTTTCTCCGGAGATAATGTGACTATCAAATATATAATCAGATAAATAATGGTGTCTTTATCCATTACAGTTGCTAATAACTGTGAAATTGTGTGTGTGTGCATGTATAAACACTTGCAAAAATTAGATTTAAATTGCTTCTGGCCTGACTATTCTTGTTGAAGAAAACCTCAGGAATGTTTTCAGGTCTTTTCTGTAATACATATGTCAAATGCAGATTCCTTTTTATAGCTAAAAATGCAGATATATCGTCATTCAGTGGGGGTGGGCTGGATGATAGAAGTCAGTTAAGACTTTGGAGCGACAAAGAAGTGAATACTTTCAGTTGCATATGGAAACAGTACCTGCTCCCCATCAGAAAGCCAGCAGGCACGGATTGCTCTGGCTTGCAGGCACGAGGGGCGTTGCATGCCCTGCTGCCCCGGGCTGCCAGGGCTGCGGTGGCTGTGGCCAAGCCCCAGTGGGTGCCTCTCCCCACCACCTCCCTGCCCTCCTCTTCACACTTTCTATTACTGGGTCATTCTGCCTCTCACCAGACCGGGAGCGAGGTCCCTTTCCTTTGGCGGAGCGATAGCATCCCCTGCCCCATCAGCCTGTGCCCAGGTCAGGGTCAGGGCCAGGGCCGAGCGGGGCTGGAGAAGGCTTGCTGAGGGAAACATCTCCTTGGCAGAGCGGAAAGCTCCTTGCAAGCCAGCCAAGCAGTGCTGCAGGTTCCACAGACCGGGGTTTTGCAAGGCTGTGCCTGAGTGCAGCAGTTTATGGCAAGGATAAAAGAAGGGAGCTCTGGCCTGCATGTGGGAACCAGGGCTCGCTCTCCTCCTCTTGCCACCAAACTGCGTCATCACATGGCAGGCGAGGCACTCACCCTGATGCTGGGTGTGATATGGGCACCTCACTGTCAAGGGAGGCTCTGGGGCCGTGGGGATGTAGGGTGCAGCAACAGCTGCAGGAAATAGACTCAAACATAGCTGAAACCTGATCTTGATCTCCTGGGTGGAGCTGCGGCTTCTGCTGGGGAAGGGAAGGGTGGCCGCGGGAGGGGGTCCCACCTCGGACCTGGCTGTGTCCCAGGCAGCTGGCCCCCAGGGGCTCCCTTCTCACCCTTTTCACCCGCCCTACACATCCCGCACAAGAACCGCAGCAAGGTTTGCTGGGCTGCAAGTGGATGGCTGGAGGAGTAATGCCCCATGGATCACACCACCAGGCTTGCAACTGCCTGCCTTCTGGCTGGCTGTGCCTGGTGCCAGACCCACTCTGGGGTGGGCTCTTGATGCCTCTCCTTGGAGGGAGCCATGTGGACCCTCCAGCAGTGCCATCAGGGTATCCCAGCAGCAGCAGCCAGAGGGCACAGGGTGGTCCCAGGCTGTTGGACATGGCTCTGGCCAGGGTCAGGCCATACCTGGCCAGGAGGGCTCATCCCAGCAAAGCCACAGAGAAGTCAAAGCCAGAGTCCCTCTGGTGTTTCTCTACAAGTGTGGGGTGCTCCTCCACATAGCTCTGTGCCAAGAAAGACATGGAAAAGGGGTGTGAGTCCAGCCTCCCAGCTGGGCCTCCCTTTCTTGGGCCTTGCTCTGATTTTTGCTCTTTTTGACTGCCAGGGAGGGAAAGGTGCTGGAGGACCCTCTGGTCCTCTCTCCTCAGCCTTCATCATGAGATAGTAAAATAATAATACCTCTCATGTATCTGAAGAGTGGTCACTCGGATAAGGTTGCTCAGGGTGAAAGGATACAACCCAAGGAGAAGGGAAAATAAGACACTTCTATCTGTGTGCCAACTAAGTGCCATTTTCATGGCTTCCAAAAGACTGGAAGGTCTGGGTGCCCTGAATCATGTGGATATGAGAAACAGGTTGGTGGGAGACATAAGTTAGGAGAGCACTGTTGTAACCATACCTCCAAAATGCACTCATATGTGTGTTGTATCACAGACACACCAGGACAGATTTGCAAAGCATGGCCCAGAAAAGGTAGGTCTAAATCCTGTGAAACTCTCCGAAATCCTGTATGCTCTGGGTCAGGGGGAGAATTCTGCCCTTGCGTGGCACTGCACAGTCAGATCCCATGGTGGCATCCCTGAAAAGCACATCTAACTCAGCGTTGTAAACTGTTCATTGCATACCCGTAAGGGTTAAATGTAACCGGCACCACCCTGCCAGCCTCTGCTTGGAGGTGGGGGAACCAAATAGGAAGGAGCTGGATTCTGTTCTTATTTGCTCTTGGAGAGTAATTCTTTGGAAGAAAAAGCTGTCCTCCCAGGGTATAAGAACAACCCGCAACAGGGCCAAGTGCTCTTAAGAGTAAATTCCAACCCTGGACTTTCACTTTTTATCCAGTTCTTCCCTTCGCTTTTTCCTCTCCAACCAGAGGCAGAGCGGGTGGGCTTGTGAGGGCCTGCCACAGCCTCCGCAGCCCCCCACCCCACCAGACTCTCAGGCCAGGGGCACTTGCTGCTTCCCACCACAGGGGCTGAGAGGTGCCCTGCTCAGGAGCACCTGCTTTGCAAAGATGCACCCAGTCCGTTCGTTCCCCCATCTAGGGACAAGTTAGTTTTTGCTGTAAATCAATGATGTGCCACAGCAAGAATGACCTAGCTTTCTCCCAGCAAGGAGGGCCTTATCCAGCTCCCATGAATGCAAATCAGACTCCACTGATTTAAATGGGAGTGGATCCGCCCTTTGCAGAGCAAACCTTTGCAGAGCAAACACAACCAGCCTGGAGCTGCAGTGTGAGTGGGCACTACCGGTTGTTGACACCCGCTTTTAGGGTTACTGTCATATAGTCAAAGAGGCAGCTGGAATTCACAGAATCTTAATAGTACATCCTGTCTTCCAGAGGAATAACATCATATGCACCATATGGACTCATGAAAATTTTTATGGAAGTGCCATGATTTTTTTTCTTCTATCAGATTCCGGCGCAATACAAAGCTACTTGAGTAGTTTTATTTTTCCTCTAATCAGCCTCTTGTCTTAGTGTCCTCAGGGACACTGCAATTTTTATAAGCATTAGCTATGATTATTTAACAGAAATAACTGTTTCATTAATCTGAAAAAATGGTTATATAAGAGGAAAAATAATCTACTTGTAGTTTCTTACTGTGAAATTTTTCAGCTTGTATAATACTTACTGCCATCTTAATTTTAATGTATGTCCTCAGGCAGTTTACAGTATTATAATTAGTGCTCTTTAGTTTGGCGAGGTTTATTTTTCTGTATTATTATTATTATTATTATTATTATTATGCATATATAATGACATTTCATATGATTAACAAAGACAGCAAATATTATCTTTAAAAGTTTAGATTAGGATTTTGGCCAGCAATGATGCAGGGAACACTTCCACAGCAGTGAACAGTTTGGACTGTGTGAGGACTGCAAGGCATGAGCCATAGGTGATTTTTTTTATAACACTGAACTTTTGCTGTTATTCTTTACTTTTGTCAATTTTCTTCCCATTAAATACTTTTCCTGTCGTTATACTGCAAATGAGCTATCTACAAAAGCGGCAGTATTTACATTTACACCCAATTTTTTCCAGTTAGTCTGATTTTAAATATCTAAATACATGAGGCAAAGTAACAATTATGATGCCTGTGGTCTCCAGAGGGAAACCTCCAATGCCGACAAAATGCCTTCAGCCACTCGTCCGTGTGGGTAATTTAAAGGTCAGCTCTCAAAGTTGTCTTTACATAGGGTGAAAGGGAAGAATTATCTGTAGCAGGAGCTGTGTTTGGCTGCAATGTGGGGAAAACCGTTACAACTTCTCACGCCAGATTATTATTAATGTCTAGAGTTTACTCACATATTACACGAGTACATTACATATATTACATAGATATGCAACCTTATATATTAATATATATTAATACATTCTTATATACAATGAACAGACATGCATATGTACACAATCCTTATCAAGATTTCTCAGTATAAACTATGCCTAGTTTATCTTCTCATGGGGTTTTTTATGATTCTATGCTTATGTGTGGAGAAATCTTATATGAGATAGATAGATAGATAGATAGATATATGAGCTTAAACTTTTTTCATGATAAAGATCAGCTATTAAATTATTTTTTAAATAAAGTTTTCCAAGCTTCAAAACATAATTATTGGGGGAGGGGGGGGGAAGAAGCAGACCTACACCATCTTTTTTTTTTCCGCCAACAGATCAAGGTCAGTTGTCTCAGCAAAAGAAATTTCATTTTTAAGCCTGTCTGTGCAGGATGGAAATCAATTATCTCTTATGATACAGCGACCGGCGCTCAGCCCTGACAGGAGCCTTGCTTTATATACAAATATATTTGGAGTTCTATTTCCAGACCAAGCTCTAGCTTTTTTAGCTAGATGTTCCACGCTCGGCTCCAAAAGGGCAGCACAGGCAGAAACAAAAGAGCCTCGTCAGAAAAGTAAATAATTATCAGTGTCGGAAAGGGGCGGTGGGTTGGCGGCGAAGGGGGGAGTGCCGGGACCGTCCGCGGCGACGCTTCGGCCTGGCCCCGCGGCGGCTCCCGCCGGCAGCGCTGCCGCCCGCGCCGCACCGCGGAGCACCGCGCCGGGCAGCGGCTCCGCTTCTGGGCGGGCCGGCGCGGAGAGGGGCCCCTGCTTTTCGATTCACCGCCTCGCCTCCGTTAGGGCGGGGAAGCCGCCACCCCCGCAGCGGGCAGGAGCACGTTTTCCCGTCGCGCCGTCAGCGGCAACAGGTCCAAGCAGTGCGGGACCAGAAAGCGCTTTCCCCTAACGCAAGTCAGGTAATTTATATTAAAAAAAAAAAAAAGCGCAGAGGTCCTGCTTGCAAAACTGGATCTTTAGGGGTCCTAATGGATAAAGACTGCCGTCTTAAAAAGGCTGCGGTTCGCTGCTGATGCTATTGATCCAGGGAACCCCTCCCGCGAGCTCTGGGCAGGGCTCGCCGCCTCCCGAAGGGCGCCCGGGGTGCCTCAGCTTTCGCACCCCCAGCCCTCCCGGGGCCTCAGCCCTTCCACGCCTTCCAGTTTGTTCAGCAGAATCTTCGTCGGAAAGCCGCCTTGCAGCAAGAAACGAGCAACCGCCCCTGCCCACACGCGAGCCGCCTTCGGGCGGACGGCCCCGCGGGAGGCAGCGGGCCCCGATGCGCAGGGGGGCACCGCGGCGCTCGCAGCCCCGACCCGGGCGGCCGGAGCAGACAGCGGCAGGACGGGGTGAAGTGTTACGACACCTCACTGATGAGTCACTTAGCAATAAAAGAAAGGCAATCGCAGTGACGCTTGCCATCCGCTTGGCCCGGCTCACTCCTCACGCCGGAGTCTCCTGTAGTTTTGCATCACGCTGCTGCCAGGTGTTTGTAAGGCAGCAGTGCATTCCAGCTTGCAGCAGTCAGCTTGACCGGGCTTGAAAAATAGCTTCTCGGTCAATAATTGACTGTTTGGAAACAGTTCTGTATTTCGGACCAGAGAGGATCGACATCTCCGTAAGGCAACAGTGAATGATTCGCAGCACAAAAAAGGCAATAGGCTTTGGAAAGCGATCCTCTGTCATGGGCGTTTTGCTACAGAAATATTTCAGCCTGAAGCACCCACTCTGTTTCGCTGACAGTGGATCAAAAAAAAAAAAAAAAAAAAAACAGGAAAAAAAGTGTAATTTTGGGTTTGGTTTTTTTCCCCCCAGTTCTCTAGAGGGAACAGTTTACTTTCTAAAGCCTGAGTTGGAGACACTAACAGCCTCCGCTCAAATGAATCCCTAGGAATTAAAAGCAGTATTTCCTCGGCAAAGTGATGAGAGGAGCCCGTTGGCTACGGGATTTGGAAGGTTTCGAGGTACTCTACCCTTCGTACTGTAGGGGTGATCTGTTTATGACAAGGAGCAGAGGGGAGAAGACATGAGATGAAAGGGAGAAGAAAGAGAAGAGAAGAGAGAGAGAAAAAGAAGAGAAGAGAAGAGAAGAGAAGAGAAGAGAAGAGAAAGAGAGAAGAGAAGAGAAGAGAAGAGAAGAGAAGAGAAGAGAAGAGAAGAGAAGAGAAGAGAAGAGAAGAGAAGAGAAGAGAAGAGAAGAGAGAGAAGAGAAGAGAAGAGAAGAGAAGAGAGAGAAGAGAGAGAAGAGAGAGAAGAGAAGAAGGGGGGTGAGGGAAAGAAAGGAAATAAAAGGAAAGGGGGGGAAAAGAGTAGAGCAGAGCCTGTATTGAAAACACTTTTCCTAGTGTAAACAGTCTCGTAAAGCTGGGCGTGAGAGGTGCATGAGGTGAAGCAGCAAACTTGCGTTATAAACTTTCCCAGCTGCAGAGAGGTCCTGTGCCTGCCGCACTGCCACAGCCTGCCTTCTCCGGGGCATCTCCCGGGGCTGTGCCGCTCGGTGCCCGGGGCCGCCCGGTCTGTGCCCAGGGCCGTGCCAGCCTGTGCCCGGGGCTGTGTCGTTGCGCGCCCGCGCCTGGCTGAAGCCGCCGGTGTCAGTGACTGATCGCTCAGAGCAGCTCTGGGCTGGCGGTGAACGGGAATGCTCAGGGGGAAAGGAAGGGGGGACAGGATGGCGGATTTCTCTCCTTCTGAATACTTCCCCCAAGTCTTTTTGATTGGCTTTGGATTTAGACTTCCCAGCAGAAAAGTTTAGGTCCTGCATTTATTTATTTATTTGTTTCATTTACTTCTGCGAAGTTCGTCTTGAACATTTCCCCCAAAAAGTTCTCTTTCGCTACAGTTTGCTTGCTGGGAAGACAAATCAAACCTTCTCTGGGACACTTTCCGACACAAAGCTAGAAGGGAGCGTGATCTTTGTTGCTCATCGAGCAGACCCTCCAAGTTGGAAATGTCTCTGCTGAGGAAAAAAGGCTTTGAAATTTGCCCAGGTTCTGTGGCCTCTTTGAAGCTGTAAGAAATTGGAGCTTGCCTTGAAATATCATCACACAGAACCCTCTACCTTGAAAACAAAGAGGTGGAAGAAGCTTCAGATTATTTGAAATTAAACCGTGTTTTTTTAATGTAAATGTACATACATTTAAATAGGGAAGTATAAAATATTCCAGGTCTTGCTCCTCTTACTAATCAAGGCTGCTGAGGCTCCCCGAGCCATCATCTTTTATAATTATAATTACACGCGTCAATCAAGACCTTCAGGCAAAGTCAGAACAAGGCAGGCAAACTCAGGAGAGAAATCACATTAAAAAAAAGTTTGGAGAACTTTGTAAGGAATGGAGAAGAGATTAGAAGAAAGGGTAATTAAGGTTGCTCAAGGCAATCGTGAGAGCTAGAACTCCATGTTAAATTAAATATAGCCACAAGGGACCAGGTATCATTTGTAATATGTACTGCCCTAAACTGTTACTTCGGAGAAAGGTGGATGTGTAATAACCGCTCCAAAAGTATTTTCATCCATAGCGGTAGCTCGCGGAGTGGTTTTGCGATGTACAGCTTGAACTCGCTCCAAACCTTTCCCCGGCGGAATGACGTTAAGCCCACGGGTAGGAGCGAAGAGTCCGGGACTGCTGCTAGGATCGTGCCCGAGGGAGAGTGTTGGCCGGGGAGAGTCGGCCCGGCCCGGGACAGCAGCCGGCGGGGACAGGCGGCCGTCCCGGCCGGGCTGCCCGCGGGGGCCGCAGCCCGCCTGGCCCCGGCTGCGCTCGGCCCGGTTTCGCCTGCCCTGTCCGGACGCGGGATTTCCTTCCCCGAATTTCGTCTAAAACGCGGGTGCCTTTCCCGGAGCAGCAATAACGAGAGCGGCGGCACGGAGCGCCCCGGTGGGGCGTCGCCAAGCGGCGTGACCCACCCGGCGCCGAGCGGGAGGGAAGGGACCGGCTCTTTGCCCGACGGAGCCCAGAGGGCTGCAGGAGCCAGCTCCGGCGGTGTCCTGCCGATGTGTATTAAACTTCCCTCGGTCTGCTGTGAACGCAGCAGGACTGCGCTCTGACAACGCTTCTCCCGCGGGGAAGGGCTGAGAGGAGGTGAAACTCCTCTGCGAGCCGCCGCCGGGGTCCTCTGGCCGCCCGTCGGGCCAGCAGCAGCTGAAGCGGCCCCGCTTGCAGGCGTGCAGGGCGGAGGGCCGCGGCCCCGCCGCGCTGCGGAGACCCCCGGCCCGCAGCCCCGACCCCCCTCCCGGCGGGCGCCCGGGGGAGCGGAGCGGAGCCGCCGCTGCGCTGTGGACGACGCCAGTGCTGAGCCGCCCGGGCTCAGCGCAGGGCGATGCTACACGGCCACGCCTGCGAGAGGGGTTGTTTGTAATTAATGTATCTGGGAACAACTTCCCAAGGGCCGGCACGGGGTCTGAGCCCGAGCTACTTCTGCTAGGACGGAGGGCATCCCCTCGGGATGGTTTTCGGCCATCCCGCCTTAGCCATCGAGCTGCCGCTCCCGCAGCTCGCCATGTTGCTGTGCTAAAACTTAGTCGCAGGCGAACTGCTAAACTGTGGAATTATAACTTGAAAAATAATGTGTTGATATAGATCAAGAGTTTGCCTTGCTCGCCCTCCCGCCCGAAGGGGAACGGAAAAAGGTGCGAATGGAAGGAGCCCGAGATGTCGAGCCTCTCTGCGCGTTGGGTCCACCCCAAAATGTCAAACCCTGCACAGAGAAGGAAAGAGCCATTTTCTGCTCCAGTGTGTGCTGGTGTTGGGTTGGCCCGCGATCTGCGCTGAATTAAGCAAAGGTCTCTTCTTCCAGTTACTGGATGCGAAAAGTTTAAACGGTCTAGGGAAGAGCACAGCCGAGTCCGCTCTCTGCACCTGGAGGGCTTGTCCCACCGCTGATCACCTTGCGATCATCACAAGTATTTAATAAGTTACAACACGGGTCAGTTTTCACAAACTCTCTCCCAGCCGATGGGAATGCTATTCACTGCGCTGGAGACAGTTCCGCGCCTCACTTTCAATCGGAAGCAATTTTCACCGCCAAATATTTTCAGCTCTTGATATACACAACCGAGACTGAAGTGTCAGAGGAGTACGGGCAGCCGAGCGCTTGGGCGGGGGGCTCGGATGCTTTCAAAGGTGCAAATATCGCTCATCCCACACCGCCAAACCTACGCGCCGCAGTGGGAGAGGCGCGGACCCCCCCGGACCCTCCCGGCGTGGGAGGGGCGGGAAGGGCATCAGGGGCGGGCAGACCCCCAGCCCCGGCCCGGCTCGCCGGGCGGCTCGGCACCCCGCCGCCCCCGGGCCCCCTTCTCGCCGCTAAGTCACCCGCTTGCTAGATACTAGTTCTTTGGGACAACTTGGAAACGAGTGCCGCTTGCTGCACCGTGAGCCGGGGAAGGGAGGCTCTTGCTCAAGCGATGGCTGTGTCAGGGCATTGGCTTTTGTGCAAACGATGCAACTGGCAACGACAGATTTCGCAAGAAGTTTAGGGGAGGGAGACCCAAAAAGCCAGAATAGGTACAGCGAGCTCAAGCGCCGCTCCCGCCCGCTTTTCTCAGGCGCCAGGGCTGCGCGGCGGCAACGTGGCCGCAAGGGTTGGGGTTCTCCAAGCGCAGGGTTCACCGCTGCCTACCCCCGCCCGCCCGGAGGGAAGGCGAGGGCCGGGGGTCCCGCAGCCGCAGCTGGCTGAGCGGGGGGATTGCCCCGCCAGCGCCCAAGGGAGCTGGAGCGGGGCTGCCCGCCGGCAAGAAGGCACACCGCGGGAGAGAGGGCAGGCGCAGCCCGGCTCGGCGGGGCTGGTGGCCCGTCGGGCTCCGCTAGGGCGGGGAGGGGTGGCTGCAGCCCAGGCCCCCGCCCCGCAGCCCGGTTTAATAACCGGGCAGGGGGTGAACGCGCTGGGCAAGTGTGTGTGCTCCTGTGCGTGTGTGTGCGGTGTGTGTGTGCGCGGGGGGTGTTGCTCATCCCGCCTCTGCCTCATTGGCTGCAAGGGCGGTGTCGGGGCCCCCCCTTCGCCGGAGCCCCCCGCGCCCTGCAGTCCCTGGGCTCCAGGAGCGCCTCCCCGCGGGCCCGGGGCTAGAGGTCCCGACTCCGCACCTCCGCACTTGTGGCGGGGGGAAGAGGGGGAGGAGAAGGAGGGAGGAAGGGAGGAGGGGGGCGGGGGTGGGAACCCTGTCCAGCAGCACCGGCGGTGGCAGAGCGCTCCTGTGCACTGTGCCGCTCCGCATGGATCGGGGCGCCGGGCTGCCGCCGCGCTAAGCCCCGGGCGGAGCTGCTGCGGGCTCCTGGGGTTTCCCCCTTCCTCCCCAGCACTCCCCGGTCTTCCTCCTCCTCCTCTCTTCTCCTCCCCCGCCGCCTGCAGCCCGACTACCGCTCCGCGGCTCCCCCAGCCGCAGGCACCCGGCGGCGCTTCCCAGCGGCCGGGGCCGCTCGGTGCTCCCGCTGCAGCAGGGCAAGGGCTGGCGTGGAGCAAAGGGAGGGAAGAGGAGGAGGAGGAGGAAGAGGCAACGGCCGCCGAGCGCCCCTTGCTCCAGCTAAATCTGTGCTGCCGTGCCCAGGTGCTGGTGTCGCGGACGGACACGGACCCCACAGCCCGGCCCGCAGCCGCCTTGTCATGCTGCCCAAAGTGGAGACGGAGGTCCTGGGACTTGCCCGGTCGAATGGGGAACAGGGGCAGATGCCGGAAAACATGCAAGGTAAGGGGGGAAAGACACGGCGCTCCCCCTCCGCGCGCGCTCGGGCCCCCCTCGGCAAACCGCCCCTTCGTCCTGCCAAAGAAGTTTACGGCTGCTGCCTGCGAGCTCCCCCGCCGCCGCCCGCTCCGCGCCCCGCCGAGCCCCTGCCTTCGCGGGCCAACTTGCAGCCTGGCTCGGGCGGGCACCGGGGCACCAGCGCCGAGGCGACGGTGAGCCGACGGCGAGGCCCCGGCCAGGAGGTGCAACCGCGGCCGGGGAACCGTCAATCTGGCCGGCGGGAGCCTTCCCTGGAGTGCAGGCGCCCCGCCGGTCACTGCCCGGGGCCACCGGCCCCGCTGCAGTTCCGGGGGGGGGGGGGGGGGGCGGTCTCGTTCCCGGTCCGCGCAAAACTGACTCTAAGTTTATGGCAGGGGGAGTTACGCGGGGAAGTCCTGCCGAGCACCCCGTGTGCCACACACCGTCCCGAAACGGCGCCCCGAGGGCTCTGCCCCGCCGGGGCGGCGCCCGCAGGCACAACGCAGGTGGCAGGGGCGGCGGTGCGAAACTTCGCCGCGGCGTCGGGGCTCTCTCCTGCGGATTTGCGCCCTTGCGGGGTACCCGCTAAGGCAGCGGGATGCCCGAGCTAGGATGGCGCTGGAAATGCCTCTGTGGGGCGGGACGGGGCCGTTCGCGGTGCCCTGCTCCTGGCCGGAGCGCTGCGCGGAGGGAGGCAGCGGAGACCCCGCCCGACGGCCGCCGCGGGGGGGGTCGGCTCCCTGCCTCGGAGCCGGCAGCCCGGTACGCGGACACTGCCCGCCCCGCCCTGCCCTGCGCGCCTCTCCCGGGGCAGAAACTCCCATCCCGGCTACTCTTTCGAAATTATCCCCTCTCCTCCCGGGTGCCTGCTGGGAAGCAGGGGCGGGGTGGGCCGGGGGCCTCGGAGGTGCTGGGGCGGCCCGCCCGCCCCTTTCCTCGCCGGCTGAGGAGGCTCCGTGCCAGGGCATGGCGCTCGGAAAACCCCTGCTTTCCCACTTGGTTTTTCCTGCGAGGAGGGGGAACTTCGTCCCAGCGCCGGGCCCTGGAGCCACAGCCGCGGGAGCAGAGGGGAGGGCCGGGCCCTCCTCCTCCTCCGCCCGCGGCCGCCCCGTGTCCGCCCCACGCCCTGGCAGGCGGCGATCCCCGGCCACCCCGAGGTGGCTCTGGAAACGTTTCCCCGGCGGTGTGCTGGCAGGTTAATGCCCCCCGCGCTCCTCGGCAGCTCCTCCGAGCGCCGGGGCGCAGCCCCCTTGCCCTGGCGGAGGGGCGCGCAGCTCCCGCGCTCCGAGTCCGGGGGCTTCGGGCGGACTCCGGCCGCCCCGGTGCCCCCGAACTGTGGCAGCCGCGAGGTTACCGGCGAAGAGGCGACATCCAAAGCGGTGCCGCTGCGATGCCCGGCGCCTCTCGCCTTGCTTAGGAGCCCTCCGCTGCCGCTGTGCTTGCCGAGCAGATCGGAGGTTTAGCAGCAGGGAAGGGGAAGGAAACCGGCCCCGCGGTGAGCGGCGGAGTTTCTTTTTGGGAATAACCGGAGCGGCTGACTGGGCTTTTTGTGGGGGGAGCTCTTCGTGAGTGACGGCGCTCTGTGCCTTCATTCAGCTTGCTTTACCCCCCCGCCCCCCCGTCCCCTCCTGACGGCCGGCTCCTCCCCGCCTTTTCCCGAGCGGCAAAAACTTCAGGCGGCCCCGGCGCGCAGTTTTCCCGCCAGCCCCCGGTACCAGGAGCCGCCGGCTGGGCAGACCCCGACCGCATCCCCCGAGGACGGCAGTCCCGGCCCGCTATCCCTCTGCCGACCCGCGGGGAGCCGCGCCGACGGGGGCTGAAGGCGTCTCCCCCGTCGCCGCGGGACCGCTGGCTGCGGAACGCGGGAGCTCTGGGCATGCAGCGCCCACCCCACGGGCTGGGGCAGGGCCAGAGAGCGAGCTGGCTCGGAGGGGCGGCCGTCACCCCGAGACAACGAGTTTGGGGGGCGCGGAGGACGTTGTTTTAAGCTGGTTTTGCAAGTAAGTAACTTGCATTTAACGCGGCGCAAAAGTGCTGGGTCTGTAAGATGCAAGTTTAGGCTCAGTAAACATTTGCAGGCTGATGTTGAAAGAACACTTTAAAGGAAACGAACTGAGTTACTTTAAATGCGCAAGTGACAATCTTTTCATTCTGCTTTTTTAAAGCTTGCCCCTGATAATTTTCGGATTTAAAAGAATTAATTTAGTTTGCGGTTCCATAAACTAAGGACTAGGTGAAGGGCACTCTGTAAATATAAATATTTAGAACATAAAACTGAGGAGCTGATGGTTTCTGTTCCACTTGCTAAGTATCATGCGGATTTGCTGTTGATGGGAAGTTGCATGTCTCAATGCAAGCTGTATTTTTAAAAATAAAACTTTTTTCCCCCCAATTTGCAGTGGTGTGTGTGTTTAAGTGGGCTTTCTCTCTAGATGAGAACAGTTGCAGAAAATTTGAGTTGTTAATGTAAATTCTAATTGAATGTGCTATTCCCTCCTTTCCCCAGTGTCCCAGTTTAAAATGGTGAATTACTCTTATGATGAAGACCTTGAGGAACTGTGTCCAGTCTGTGGAGATAAAGTGTCTGGGTACCATTATGGACTTCTCACCTGTGAAAGCTGCAAGGTTCTGTACTAATTACTTCATACAAACACAAGTACAGCAAAAAAAAGTTTCATATATAAGCAGAAAAAATGATAATTAAAACAGATGTGTAATAATTTGGCTTATTTCTGATATGTTTCTTGTTACATTCACATAAAAAAAATAACCACCAAAAAGCTTTAGGATTTAGAAGTCTCTTGGAGAGATCTCATCTGCACAAATGGAAACAACTTGGACTGTTTTGCATTGTAGTTTTATAATTGCTTTTAAGTATTTTGTTGTTGTGATGTAGTTCTAGAACAACTTTCATTCCTAACTGTCCTAAATATTGATTTTAGTTGATTTATATACATTCAGAGTATTTCTGTTCCTGGAGAATGAAGCAGAAAAAGTATCCTCAATACAGATCAGATTTGCAAGATCTAATGCAGCTTCAAGATGTTTCATCCTTCAATATTACAATGTAAATTTCTGTGACTATAATGACCATGCACTTTTTTATACAAATTATAACTGTCAGAGCTCACTTGACACACACAAGTCAAGCAAATAATGTATGATTTGCTTTAGATCATTCATTAATTTTGAGAATAAAATATTTGCAAGTGCAACTTATCATATTGGAAGATAAATGTATCTGCATGGCTCTATTATACTAAAGAGCTTAAATAGTTATGAATTTATGACATGTCAAATTTATAATGTAAATTTTTTTAAAGTTCTTTAAGGTTATGTAAGTAATGCACTGTAAAGGAAACTCATTTGCCAAAACAATGCAATTTAAAATATTTAGTTGCATGGAAAAATTAACTTAGCACATTATATTTTCATTAAAAAATAATCAATGAGAAATGAACAACAAGCACTTATTATGCCTCTAGCATGCACCACAGGGATGTACAGCAGCCAGAGGTATTCTGCATTTGTTATCTCTGCAACAGTGTCTCTACTTATTTAATGTAAAACTACTTTAAAAGGAAGACTTTAATCATTTTGCAATGATTAAAGAATACAGAAAGAACTAGTCAGCCTCACTATTTCTGCTACCCCTGTTAGGGGCACAGGAGACTGTAGCCAGTCTTACCAAGCTTTGACATAAGTCTATAAAACATAGCACTAACACAAGAAAACCTCCTCTGGAGTCTGGCGGTTTTCTCCTGGGTACATATCACTGTAATTTAAAATAAACTATGTAACTTCGTAAGTGCTTGAGTGGTGTCTGAAAAATATGTCACAATGATTTCCATAAAATAAAATGCTGAAACACGCTATTCAAGCAAAACAGGCTAACTTCTGTATCTATCATACAGGGATTCTTTAAGCGAACAGTCCAGAATAACAAAAGGTACACATGTATAGAAAATCAGAATTGCCAGATTGACAAAACACAGAGAAAACGATGCCCTTACTGTCGATTTCAAAAATGTCTAAGTGTTGGAATGAAATTGGAAGGTAAGAGCTATAGTCTTGCTGATATTGTCAACTATACTATAGATTAATTTCTGAAAATAATAGGATTACATATGTTATTATATGAAACATACTATTTTATTTTAAAAAATGCTACATATTTATCATGTTTTTGAAATTATTGTAAAAAGTGACTGTGTGCTCAATGAAATCATTGCTTTATAAAAAAATCTAATGAGTAAATGGTAAATCACTAACAACTAGTCAAAGCCATCCTTTTTTCATATATGTCTATAATCTGATATTTCAGTATTTTAGAGTTTGTGAATGAATGGATCTAGATAGAATAGTTTTGCAGCTTTTTAAAAGGACTTAATTTAGATTAAACATGAAATATGTAAGAAGTGTCCAGATTAGAAAAAAATAATTAGTCATTGCTATGGAGAGTGATCTGATTTTATTTAGTTTTTATTTATGTTTTATCTAGGGTTTTTAATATATATATATTCTTCTGACAATAAGGCAGAAAACAGGGAAACAGATAAAATAAGGGGTTTTGTCACACTGACTTGCCTTTGGGATTAAGGAACCAAGTAATCTAAAGTTGTGTCCTGTACTTTTGTGATGCTATACCTGAGATGCTATTAGAAACGAAACGGTATAAGGCATTTTGAAGTATACTTTTGGACTTCATTTCACTCTCTAATGTACAGAGAACGATGAAAAGTGTACAATACCCTTCGAGATAATTGAATGCAAAATTATCATCGACTCAAATTTGAGAATCATACACAGTTCATTCTAACTTTGATACATAAAATACTAAAATTCAGATTTCACAGCAAATGAAATTTCTGCTTGACCAAGGACAAGGTCCTAAATTCCTTATTCTTACAATTGTACTGTAACAGCATTCACCCTAGACGCTTAACCAGGAAAAATCAGGCCAAGGAGGGAAACCATAACCCATTAAGGGAACCATAAAGGATAAGACCCAATCACCTGAGTATGGCAAAGGAAATCTGTTGATATAACTGAAGATAAACAGAAAAATCAGCTTCTTGCAGTTTGATAGATTCAATACTATTCTATTTGCCCACAAGACTGAGCTAGCACTGACACACTGGACTAAATATTCTGAATCACTGCATATTCTTCCAAATTCAAATAGTACAATAACACGACATTTGGAATCCTTTTCTCATTGTCGGTGTTAAGAATAAGGGTAAAATACATTTATCTACTCCTACTTTTAACTCCTTTCAGTTGCTGACAATGATACAGGACCAAATTTTGTCTTCTGTGATTACATGCAGTTCACCTTAATTTCTATAGGAGTTATACAAAAGCATTTGCTAATCCAGTTTGGCTCACAGTTTTTAACTGTCGAATACCTGAAAGGGTACTATGTATACAGATTTAAAGTTAATTACGTTTACCAGCATGGTGATTTAAATATTTTAATTTCCTGCATTTTGCTCAAAATCAACATTCAAGAGCAACGTTAGCAGCAGCATTTTTACTACAAATTTAAGCAGTGCCTGTAGTTTTAAAGATACTCTAGAAAATGTACTTTACCTTCCTTATCTGCACA
This sequence comes from Gavia stellata, assembly GCF_030936135.1. Lineage (NCBI taxonomy): Eukaryota > Metazoa > Chordata > Aves > Gaviiformes > Gaviidae > Gavia > Gavia stellata. The sequence continues at coordinate 11,878,374 of NC_082603.1, forward strand.
TCCATACAATTTCTTTTCCTTTGTTTAGAAAATTGGAAGAACACGTGCTTCCATAATTGTAAATACTTGTGACATTTATATGTGTATTTCCCTGATAGTGATATGTATAGCCTTAAAGTCTAGTTCATAAATTACCATGGACCAAAAAAATCATTAAACGTTAAAGTCCTTATGATAATGTACAGTATTATGCGTATCTAGCATTCATAATAAATTTTTAATGTTCTACTAATCCCCAAGATAAAAAGCTCAAGAACTTAACCTCCAGCAATCTCAGCAGTCTCAACATGTCACCAGGCTGTCAAAGGTTCCTCTTTCAATCTAACTGCCGTTGGGCAAGGTGGGCTTGGTGAGGGCTCCTCGCTAGTCCATTACATATATACCATGGTGACAGACACTGCTGTGACAGAGACCACTAGTATGACTCCCAAGGCAGCTGTTGAGGTGTATTTGTTTTAATTATTTCTAATTCCAGAGATATTACAAGCCAGAACAGTGTCAATAGTTTCTGTTTCACTTCTACCTTCTGTGTGGAAAGCAGCAAGCTGACAGCTTTCTCTCTGCACATTCCAACTGCAGCTAAACATTTCTGTAGAGCTGTTCAGCTAACTAGACATCTAAAAGTTTTACACCAACCTGAACAGAATCACCAAAAGGAAATATTTCCTTTTTGCCAAGAAAAACGCATTCCCTTTTGTGACTACTGAACATTTCGCAATTTACGTTTCAGATGTTTTGCTGCGGTGGAAGGCAGTAATGGAATGATTATAATGAGACAATGTGGTCCGCTGGATACGTCTCAGACAAATTCTGGACATCAGCCCTTGTTTCTTAATGACATAATAGCTTGACATAAAACCAAATATACTTTGAGATCGCCACATGATCCCATAGCAGGTGTGAAATTCCTGTAGCCAACCATTGTGTTTGTCCCTGTGTCCTAATCAGTGTAAAGAGAAGTCCTTCTATGTTAGTAATATGTGCATGTGATATTTAAATTACAAGAAAAAAGTGACATTTGTTAAGTCAAAATAAATCTTTTTCTTTAGGAGTAAAAGTGCTACTTTGAATTTGAAAAAAAAGTAAAGGAGTTACATTTTTACATTTCTGCTCTGTCATAACGTATGTTTCAGTAAAGAATGTTGATTCCAAGTTTTAATTATGATTTACTTCCTCCTCTCCCCTGATAGCTGTGCGAGCTGACCGAATGCGTGGCGGTCGAAACAAGTTTGGACCAATGTACAAGAGAGACAGGGCATTGAAGCAGCAGAAGAAAGCTCTTATCCGAGCAAATGGACTTAAACTGGAAGCCATGACTCAGGTGATCCAAGCAATGCCGACTGACCTGACAATATCCTCTGCAATCCAGAACATCCATTCTGCCTCCAAAGGCCTACCTCTGAACCACACTGCCTTGCCTCCTACAGACTATGACAGAAGTCCCTTTGTAACCTCTCCAATTAGTATGACAATGCCGCCCCATGGCAGTTTGCAAGGTTACCAAACCTATGGCCATTTTCCAAGCCGTGCTATCAAGTCCGAGTACCCTGACCCTTACACTAGTTCACCAGAGTCAATAATGGGCTACTCATACATGGATAGTTATCAAACAAGCTCACCAGCAAGTATTCCACATCTGATACTGGAACTCCTGAAATGTGAGCCAGATGAGCCGCAAGTGCAAGCTAAGATCATGGCATATCTGCAGCAAGAGCAAGCCAACAGAAGCAAACATGAGAAGCTCAACACATTCGGGCTTATGTGTAAAATGGCTGACCAAACCCTCTTCTCCATTGTTGAGTGGGCTAGGAGTAGCATCTTTTTTAGAGAACTTAAGGTAGGTAACAATCTTACATTATATTATCATCTGATCAAGAAAAAAAAATACCATTTGTTACAATGTTGTACTTGAAGCAAGAAAGTATGGTTTATCTTTTTTTTTCCCCAAGCATCTCATTCTTAATTTCTTTGGCTTGAAGTAGGTAGACTATTACGAGGAGAAACTTGTAGTTGTCTTCCACCTGAGCCTGTAATTAGCTGTAGGAAAGTGATTCAAGTTTCAGTTCAGCTCTTCTGTACTTGACTGTTTATCACAACTGTTATTAACCTCCACAGGGCCTCATACGAATTTCACTCGTTCCCTATCAGCATTGCTCACTGTCTGGCTTGTATTCAGAGTTACACCATTCTACATTCATTTATGTAATTATTTTATTACCTCATTTAACACAAGGGGGAATGCTATTTCTGTCCATCTCTGTACATTCCTTATATAAGTCCATGTCTGGAATATTCACTTATTCACTTTCTCACTGGGATATTATTTTGTGCATTCTCATGTGTGTAGTTAACCATGAAGGCTGAATCCTAAGCAGGGTATACACAGAACAGAAAGTGAGGAGGAAGATACCTGAAGGACTTCTTTTGGTTCTCATTACCCACTGACACATGGGGGGATTCCTTTAATCTAGGCTGGCTACAATGACCTTTAGGTTCTTAATTTTGCTGAAGCACCCAATAAATCCTCACGCACAGCGCTCTAGTGGCCGGAAATTCACCCATTTACATTTCTCAGACTTTTTGTTAAGGCAGTTTTGTGATCTGTTGTGGTCAGGTCTGAAATTGTAAGCCAGAAATTTAGGATCAGACAATAGAGATAAACTATGGCTTTTAACCTCTCTCAATACAGAAATTAGCTCTGGAATGAATAAAAGATCTTCTGTCTCAAAAAAACCCTCAAGATGATGAACTCACATCACATCTGAATTTCCCTATTATATTGCTAGTTACTGAATCTGTCTGCTACAGAGACATTTTTGCCACAACTATTTGCTGCTGAAATGTGTAAAGTTTTGTGACCACCTATAATTTCTTGCTGACTACTGTCAAGCTAAGGGAAAATAATACAATATCCAAATACAACAATTACTGTAGAAGTTCACTGAGAATTGAATCTACATGAATCAAGAGCGCAGAAGGGAGATCCCATTAAAAAGCTGCAGTCAGGATGCTTGCCACAACAGTATTTCTGTCATAACCATAATGATGTGGGCACATGAAATAAAGCCTGATTACAAGAAAAGCAAGCTGTATATGTTGCACATACAATTCCAGCTTCTCTCCAATTTTTCATGAGAATCATTGCAGGAACCATTAAAAACTCAGTCTAGATAAGAAGAAAGAAGGGAGGAGGTTTACTCAGAGGGGAAAAAGAAAATGGACTAAAGAGGAAAAGATTGTCACATCTTTGCTTGCTAAGCTGTTTACAATTTTATAGTAAGCTATAAGCCATGCTACCCTTTTTAAAGAATTTAAAAATGAAAATTGCAAACATGTTACATTTCCAATAGACTATGTTCTAAATGTCAGGGACTACATACCTTAGTATTTGTACACTTTACATCTTAGAAACTTAGAGTTCAGACAGTTTCATACCTTCTGGCATATCCAGATCTTTTTTCTTTTTTTTTAGTTGGACAAGATCAACTAAACTGCACAGCATTCCAGAACAATAACAACACACTTGGAAAGCCATCCACATCCAATATTTAGGGACCAGATTACACACAATGCTAAGAACTTGAAGTTTCTCAACTTCAAAAAAGTGAGGTGCTCAGAACATGTTTAGATCAGACTATCTACATTGTTAACAGCACCAGGCAATGCCATCTCTCTTTGCAGCTGAGAGGAGATGATCAGAATTAAACAAAGGATTTTCAAACCTTTCCTGGCCACAGCTCTCTTCTGTCCACCCATGGTTTCAGCTCCTTCTGATCAAGGTAGCTAAAGCAACTATTTCAGATTGCTCCACAGAACATGAATACCTGTGAGAGAGGGGAAACAAAAAAAACACCTAAGGGTATGACAGAGATTTTAAATGCAGAAGGAAGGGAAAAGGCAACTGTGATAAAAATGCAGCTAGATTTTCAGAACAGCTAACTTTGTTCCCTACATATACACAGCTAAGAAGTATGTATTTGCTTGAGAAGATACTTTTCTATTATTCCTACTTGTCTAAACAACTGAATCTTGAGACGTCTTTCAGATTAGACAAGTGCATTAGCAGATCTCTGGGACTAAAATTTTAAATTACTCAAATAATTAAACAGTAAAAAAGTACAAATGCAGTTTGTATGAAATTCATTTTGATTTTGTCACGATAAGTGATGCCTTGCAAAACTGGCTGTGAGTTGCTAAACAGCATGTTTGCAATTCTTTACTATATCTTTTCACTTCATTCTAAATTTAGTCTTACACATTTGTCTCTTCAATTCATATAAAAGCGCAAACATTTTCCTTTCTGCTACACCTAGAGATTTGTCGTTAGCAGAGTTCAGGAGGGACTAAAAAGGAGGACATGATAAAAAATGCTGTCCCAGTCCATCAGTGGTTTAGGCCACATTTACCCTAGAGATAATAAAAAACACCACTAAACTACAGTTTTTAAGTTTCCTCTTTTTCTTTCTATTTAGCTGAAAATTTGATTTCTTAAAGAGATCTCAAGTGATAACAAACATGTTTTAAAATTTTATTTTATGAAGCTTTTATCAGCTTACGCTTATCACAATCTTCTCACTCGTTGCTCTACAAATTGTCAACATGTCTTTTGGAATGTGTTATACATGTAAGCATGTAAAAGGTAAAAATATTGACTGGGCGAAACTACCTACGGCATGCACTGCATTTTACAGGATTTGACCTGTGTATGAATTTAAGTATGTAATTTAAGGCTAATGCTCATACTTGCTAAGGAGCAGATCCTCTCATCTTCATGTTGGATATCAGAAATTAATGGAAATATTAATGAAGCAAACTAGTCAGAATTAATAATAATGTCAGAGTAAGATCCAAAGCAGCCAGTTGCAATCCAGTAACTTTGAATTTAACACCCGCTAAAATTCGCAATATACTTATCTGTCTCATGAAGTCAGAATACTTTGTAATTAGTCATTACATCACAAATTCTGGGTTTTGACATCACATATTAGTTCCTTATTCATAATGAGAAATGTTTCTGTATAGTTCTTTGAAGACAGATGAAATAAGAATACAGAGATAACCTCCCAGTAGACTCATGATGATACTAATAGTAATAGTAAAGAAGGCCTTTGTTTGCTATTCTGGAGTTGTTGAAAGCTCAGTAAATATAAAAGTAAGATATATCCATCTTATCCTCAGCTAAGAAAACTCGGGAATGCCTTGGGGATGCTAGATTTGTGGCCAGCTGTCTTAGTCAGGTGAAAGGTCTTTGTACAAAGCTAAAAAGAAAATATTGCAAGAGTTTCTAGAGTCCAAAGGTTAGCTGGCCCCGAGAAAGGATGCAGACAGTTCCACTGGACTGCTCTTTCCTCATCAGCCTGCATCAGGGAAAATTCAACAACTACTTCCAAAGCTAAGTACTCCTGAACCCATAAAAGAAAGCAGTCTCTGCTTGGGGCAGGAAGAAAAGAAGACCTGCACTGTAGAACTGTCCTCAGGATACTTTCTCCTGGCTGAGGATCAGAAAATTAACTAAATGTTGATAGTCACAAAACAGGCACTAAAGGACTTGTGACTCAAAATATTACCTTGACTTATTTGGCTATTTTAGTGAGGATGTCATAGGTCAAAGTACTATGTGAGCACAAATCCATTTAGTGAATGATTGCAGGAAGAGTCAGTGTACTTCATGTTAAAGAAGCTCATCCTAGAACTATTCACTGAGTTTGCAAATTTAGGCCAGTCATTGATGTCAGACTGTATCAGTTCTGGGACAGATTTCTTGCTATAAGTATAAATTTGTCCATACTTACACTAGCTGCAAATGTGGCGTTCAAAGAAACAATGGTTTAAGCACGTATCTCGAAATGACCCTATCTATAGAACTTGTACTGTACATGGTAACACAGATGTTTTGGCAGCTAGTAAGCTAAGAGAGGCCTAGTTTTGTATTACATATTTCCCGTAAGTACAACTATATTATCAGAGTTTCAAATTATGTCTTAAAGCAGCGCAAACGTAGTGTGAATAGGATTAACAGAACTCCTGGAGTCTCTTAATTTTTTCTGTAAAATGTATTTAGATAGATATAGCAATATAATACGCAATATATCAGCTTTAATTTCAAATTGCAGTCTCTATGTTACTAAGTATCAAGTAATGCATAAAAAATAAGGAATTACAGTACAGAAATCCAATTATTAAACTGAATTAACACAGAATAGGAAAAAAATAGGGTTGTGGGTTTTTGAGAAAAAATATCAGCAGTGGAATACCTTAGAAGTTCTTCAGGGTGATGAAAGGTTGATATATTATTTAGACTTAAGTAATCAAAGGCAATTTGATAACTTGAAGTGCTTTTGGACTTTGTAGCATGCGTTTATCAGGACAGGAAACGTAACTAACATAGCTGATGAAAGAGAAGTTCTGCAGTGTTCTTTTGATCAGGGAAGCTGCCAGAAACTGAGGTCCAGGACTTCCCTTAATGTCAGTAATCATCAGATTAGTTAAAATGTTGTCATGTGTGACTGTTGATTTTTAGTCTGGCTTAAGCGTATCTGGATCTGAAAAAAAATATTTCTCAAATACTTAAAAAATTTGGAGGTAAGGGAAAAGTATTTCTCTTACACAGCCAAGTAAGTCTTTGCTTTAGAATCATTAGTTTAATTCACAAACTGTAGAATCATTGCTATAGAAGGAAGCCTCAGCAGAGAAACCAGGGCTTAATGAAGCATGGGATTATACCTGCCACCTAGCTGAACCTTGTAGGGGAACGCTGTTAGAAGTTAACTTCATGATTTTCTTCTGCCTCTCCTCTGAACAAAGGATGAGAGTAAATGCTGTATTTCAGCATGCGGGCATGTAATTTTGCAGCCTTTCTAAACAGTTTGTTCAGTGCTAAGCCTCTGGTACTTTTTCTAGAGGTAAGGAGAAAGATGACATTCTCCTTTGTCCATTCATGTCAGAGCTGGATACTTTAGTTTCACTCTGCCATATAACGTTACCACCTCTGACAGCAGGAGACCGAGTTCAGTCACTCTGGATTTAGTCATTTTTCCATCCAAAACTGATGTTAAGCATCATGCTGAGACTAAGAGCTATGCTCCATGTAGGTGTTTTTTGAAGGGCTGCCACTTCTACACTTGAGTGGATCTGCAGTCCCAAGTTCACTGTAACAAGCTTACCCAGGTTCCCATGAATAGCCATGATGCAATAACAATGTTTTGTTACTGTTAGAGAAAATCTGAGCAAGTAACAATTCCAAAAGCTGTCCAGCCCATCCTAATGCTAGTGACAAGCAGAGATATAGTAGGCTGCAGTTTGGACATGGAGAATTACATAGCTACAGCCACTCCTGTCACATGGCCTGAAGCAGGCACTGCAGCCTTGATGGGACGGAAGAGCCACCCTTGCATGTTCATCTGTGAGTTGGAGGCTTTTTTTTTTTTTTTTTTTTTTTTTTTTTTTACACAAAACAGAAGTTTAATATTACAGTTTAATTTTTTTCTTCAAAGTGTGAGTTTCCAATTTAAGTTTGACAATTGTCAGCAGTGCCAGTAGAAAGATTACTTGGGTGCATTACCAAACATATATCACATTGCTGTAGGGCAACGTGAAAAAGTAGTGCTCTTTAGATTTTGCATGCTGCGGCTAGTCCAAAGTGATATGAAAGTGAATTCTAATAATGACTGCTCTGCTGGCTGAGAAACTGAACAGTGAATGCTCAGCCATGTTAACATAATCTATTGTATTTCCAGACCACAGTTTTTAACTGTTATTTTCTGCTGTGAGAATTTGATCTTTTTGACAAATAATGGAGAGAGCTTTGCACATTAAAAATTAAACAATTCTAGTCTCTTGGAAAATCAGATAAATTTCCTAGTTTTGCTTAAGAAAGTCACAGTTTTATTGGTAGAAAGACAGATCTTCACTTGCAAAGAACTCCATTTTTTGCAAGTTTTTGCCACAAAAAAGCCACCCCACCCCACCCCCACCCCCCGCAAATTATGACATTTCTTACAATCAGGCAGTAAATCTTACTACAGGAAGAGAACTTGTTTCATTCAGATCCAGTGTTTTTGTATGATATCTGTATCATTCAGATCCAGCACTTGCGTACAATACCTGTATGATATTTCTGTGTATGGGATGTTTCCCAGTTACAGTGAAAGTTTGCCTCTATAAATCTATCAAGGCTGTTCAGATTTAAGGATGTTCTTCTGTTAACCTGTAGCCTTTAGGATCACCTAAAGAATCATGAAGTCCTAGCCATGCTGAAGTCACTTACAGACTTCCTGTCAGCCCTGCTGAAGCCCTATAATATAAATGGATGTTCTTCTATACTTTCATATGTAGAGGTAAGCTGCTCCAGATCAAGGGATGACCATCTTTGTATATACAGCACTGTGGAGTCAATAGCTCACATAATCAGCTCTAGGGCTGAAAAATGCTGACAAATGACAAGAAAAGCAGAGGAAAGCGTGATTTATGAAGAAAGATTAAGAAATGTGAATATTCATAGCTTGATGAAGCAATGAATACAACCATACAGCAGTCAGGTAGAAGCACAACATCTGAACAAAACAAAGACCTTGGAGAGTGAGGAACAGTGTTCTACCTGTAGTAGAACCAATAAGATAGTTTCCACAACACTCAGTCATCAGACTCATTGGAGAAAAGTCCTGAGAACTGAGAGCTTTCAAATTGTGCTGTAAATTGTAAAATCACTTAGAACAGGTTGGACACACTATATAGCTATATAAGCACAGGAACATACTAGAGGACTTAAGTCTTCTCCATTTCCAATTTTGAAATTATTATAAAATGGAGTTTCAAATAGAGGGAGTAAAATCAAGAGGCAGACTGCACTTATCTATCTGGTATCTCTCTAGTTCCAAACTTTGGCCAGTATGCATTAACAAGTAGATTTTCGGACTTCTAAAATACAACAACCCATCTATTGCCAGGGAAACATGTCATTTTATGCTAGCCAAAAACTTAGCCATAGATTTAATTTTTTTTGTCATGCATTGAAGCTATCATGGCTTGCTGTATTTCATAGCCTCAAGTTACAAGACTGCTTGCAAAAGTAAGCAAAGAAAAACTTCATGTGCTGGAAATAAAATTCAGTTCCTTGTTCCCCCCAACCCCCATAAGCCAATATGCAAAAATAGCAACCTCAAGAAAGGGTGAGTTTTAGTACCAGAGGAAATAATATTTTAAAAATTAGTTCAAACCTGAGTGCAATTCAAGAAATATCCAAATAAATGATAAACATCTGGTTTGAGCGCCATTATAGCCAATGTGAAGAGAGTGGCAATGTCCAAAATCTGGTACTCTATTAAGTGAGTCCAGTACAGATCTTTTAGTAAAGTGACATATAAAGTAGCTATTTAATCCTTCCCACTTTTTCCCTATCTGGCTGGAAAGAGCAGTTAAAAGCAAACTGAAATATAACATCACTGTCTTTAAGACAGCCTTTAACTGTTTTCTGATTTTGGTTTTGTTTTTTTTTTCCTAACAAGAAACCTCTTAATCATCAAGTTTCATTTCAACTCTGAATAAAAAGCACAGTTTTTTTCAGAGTTAATGTTGGCTAAATCGCAACACACTGTCTTACCACATTATAAAATTGATTTGAAACATTCGCTCTCCACACGCCACAGAAACCACCAGGCGCTGCCGCCCCCACCTCCTCAGCCCTCTGAGGGGCACAGGCCTGCCGCCCCTGCGCCCAAACCAGGGCAGGCCCCAGGGGGGCAGGCCCCGGGGGGGCAGGCAGGACTGGCTCACCCCACCACCCTCACACGGGGCCTTGCGAGCCCCAGGGACGAGGTATGATTTGAAAGGACAAGGTAAGGGCACACACAGGCAGCACGAGAACCTTACCTGTGAGGCAGCTGAGGGAGGGCCAGGGCCTTGGCTGGAGCTTAAATGGCTCCGTGGGTGGGGGCCAGGTGGGGCCGTTAGGGCCTGCAGGTGCTCTCAAGGCCCTGTGTCAGGAAGAGGAGCTGTGCCCTGCACAGGACATCAGCAAATAACTCTGGCAGCTAACTCAAGGGCTGTGGCTCTGCCTCTCTCACACGTTCCTTCTCCCTGACCTGAGACTGACTCTTTGCTGTGTAAAAGGGCTACGGGTGGGCAGCTGAGGTGCCGCGTGAGGCTGAACACTGTCCCCTCGGCAGCCACTCTGCTGCCCGCGTTTCTGCACCTGCATGGCACTCAAACCCTGCTGCGGGGAAGGGCAAGGTGTGTGTCGGGGTCGGTGCCCAACCCTGGGCTCGAGGCGTGGACGGCCTGGGTGGGAGCAGGGCTGAGGGGCTCTAGCAGCCCCTCCCTGGGAAGGGGCCACCTCCTTCCCCATGTCACCATTAGGAGTGGGCTGCAACAGGCTGCTGTGCCCTTCACCTGTCCTGCTAGGCAACACTGCTTGGGTGTAAAAAGGAGATACGTAAACAGGCATCAGGGTGCCAGCACACTGAACAGGGCCGTAGCTGCCTGGGCTTGTCCTCCGCAGAGGTGCAGCACCCTTACTTCTGCCTGCACATCTCTGAGTGAACGGCAGCTACCAGGGAAGGAGAAAGGGTCTCTGCTGAAAGGCAAACCGCCAGTTAGTCTCACGCTTTGCTTTAACGTTTCCCCAAATCCATCTGCTTTCAGTAGAGTTGAAAGACACACACCAAATTTTTCCCTAAAATGTTCTTTATTTGCTGTTTTGAAACAGGGACTGAAAGTTGTTGCTATTGGCATCAGTACAGGCACATTTGTAGAGCAACTACAGAAGATATAAAAGGGCAAATTTAAGAAGGAATTGAGAAAAACTAAGAAAGAGATAAAATACAGTGCCAGTGGAAAAGTGAAGCTATAGTTTTAGATGGACATCCTCAATGTCTTTTTTCCACTCTTGTAACTGGTAGAAGTTCAGTTATAGGTGGTTAGGCAAACATCAGGGCAGTTTGGGCAAATAAATATTTAACACTGTGTCTTGGAAACACCCCAGTCATTAAAAGCAACCATTACAAACAAAAAAAAGATATGATAAATTAGTAAAATAACATACCAAATAATCATACTGTGGTGAAAAAAGAAATGTCATTTTGTCTAATTCTGGAATCATCTGTCATACCCATCACTTGGAGAGGGAAAGAAACTGAAATCTGTTTTCAGAAATTCAGAAATAGAAAAATGCTTTTTACATCTAAATACAGCTCTTCCATTTGTTGAAAGAAAAGGTACTTTGATATTTGTTGCTAAATAAAATCTTGGATCAAGTAAATTTAATTTAAAAAATTAGTGAAGGCAACAATAAACACAGGAAATATACATGAATAAAGTGTTCTAAAAGTCAGGCAACTCTTTTAAGACTATAAATATCACCTAAGCAAGGCCACTATAATTAGCAAAGGGTGAACAAAAGAAGACATCCAGAAATAGATGGGGAGGGGGGAGGTTGGGAGGGTGAAATGTCTTGGTTAACCTTATTCAACTGTTCTTTCCATAGCATAGGAAATGGTTCCAGCTAGCTCATGAGTTCTGTTGGTATATTAACTGATTTTTAAAAGGACACTTCCACGTTGTCTGTATGCCAAGGAAATTCTTTTACTGGCATGTTTGCTGAATACAGGAAACATCACCCTGGCTAAGTGACACTGGATGTGACGAAGAATTGTATCTTTATTCTGGTGTTACAGTCAGCACCGTCTGTCTGTTTCATCTGGATACCTTTTGGTATTTGCTGGGGAATACTTACTGCAGTCTCACAATTTGTCCTGAGTAATGAGCAAACACAGTGACTGGTGGTGCTGAGTCATAATCCCTCACCACTCGAGAAGCAGCTTGCTGCAGCCATTGTGCACCAGCCCTTTAGTCTGAGGGCTAATCCAGCACTTTAGGGGTGGTAGAGACAGGGCTGTCTAGTTATCCTCTAATCTACTTCATCCCTCTTCAAGGTATGGGGAGAAAAGAGACCAGAGTGCTGGGAACCATCCTTATCTCCATGCTATGGCCAGAATTCCCTGTACAAGGAAATAAATCTGTACCTGCAACTGCTTACTCTCCTAAATAGAGAGCTGAACAAGTCAGTCTGACATATAGTAATTTTCAGTGTAAGTCAGATTGTGCTTATGGGCCCAGTCTTTTACTGCTTATCAGAAGAAAATTTTACTGAAGGCAATGAGAATTTTGTCCGAATAAGAGTGCACGTTGAGATCTTGAATACTGTATTTCCAGTTTTACTCACAGCATGTCCCAGTTTCCTGTTTTCTTCTGTAAAGCTGCCTGTGTCGAGATTTTACCTTTCATTTGCTACGTGTTATTTCTAAGTGCCCTTTTTGTTACTTATTTCCTCTTCTTTTACTTTCTCTTTCTTGGGAATAATGTTAATACCACAGCTACTACATAGGAGGCAGTAACTACAGTTATTTGTGGCTCTGGGCTCCACTGACCTATCCCACAGAGATCTTCAACAACAATCTGTGTTTTTCAGTGCCAGCCCCTTAAACTCCTTGTGCACCGTTTTGGGAAAAGGTGGAAATCTTTGAGGAAAAAGGTTCAGAGTGGGTGGGTCAGACAGGCAAACAGTCTCCTTTCCATATTGCTACTCCTGGAGCTCAGTAAGAATCATGATAAAGCCACAAAGATAGTTAATCCAAACTAGTAACTTTCCTTCAGGTAACAGCAAAAACATAGGGAGAATAACAGGTGACAATTGCCTGAAGTCTCTGGTTCTACTCCCATTTGTCTGTGCAGTAGTTTTAGGGCATAACAGCCCTGACATTAGAAAGAATTGTTGGAGATGGCAGGGATGTAGTAGACAGGCTGCTGGGAGGCATGAGACTAAATTAGGTGGTGGTGCAAATCATCTAGTGTGCAAGTGGTAGCCAAGACTAATGTGTAGCTCATGCCCGGGTCACCATGGTATAAAATAGTTTCAGCTTCTTTTGTAACTACTCCACAATCACTGATATTCCATCTATCTACATATGGAGAGAAGAGAGGGTGATAGAAAGCAAGGTACTGACAAACAGATACTATTGGAGTATTGTTTGCATTAGTACATATATAAGTACATATTACACTCATGAAAAGCAAGATCAGGCAATTTTCTGCATTTGAGGCCAAGACCTAGAATCTCCCAACAGTATTTTGAATATTGGCAATATTGCTAAGATTCTACCCAGACTTTCTAGTCTGAGAAATCCAAAATCGCTGTAAGGAGTAGCATCAAAAAACTGTCTTTCTGATGCAGGACTTGGAAAACAATGGTCCTTGTTTATGACACAGTGAATAAACAGCAAGAATATTAACAACAGCAACAATAATAATAACAACTTTAAGTAGAAATAAACACGTGGCAACTACTTTACTTTGTTTTGGACCTGTCATTCACAAGATAGGTTCTCATTCTGCAAGCATGGTTGAGGACAATGCTCTCTCCTGACTAAGGATGAACTTTCAGAGGAATGTTCCCAGTAGGAAGGGTTACACCTCAAAGTCAATGTTTACATGGCTAGCTCATTTGGTAACGTTGAACAGCATATATTTTTAATTTGCATGCTTCTCCTTTAAGGTCTATCCTTCTCCGCTTGACTTCAGTGTAAGCTCCACATGTTTTGCCTTTGATTCCCTTGCATGCTGGCAACTCTAATTAGTTTTAATAGGATTTTCAGTGGAGTTTCTCTCTCTCCCTCTTTCTCTGTAAAAGAGGATAGTTTTCACTAGTTTATCCCAGCACTGGCTGTTGTATTTACAGATCAGGAGTTGGAGCTTAAGCAAACTGGCACATGGTGCCTATCGAGAATGTATCTTCATTTCTCCTCTGTCCCTGCCAAAGCGGAACTTTACCTTTTTCTCCAGGCTGAATAACAAATGGTGGCATAACTGTGAGAAAAAATTACATTGATCATTTTAACAAACTCCCCTCAGTTTTGAAAAGATTGCTTAGTATTGTCTTTGGGTCTTTTAACAGTAATAATTTTAGCTAGTTAACACAGCCTTTCCCTATAAGTTGCTATCATAGTAACTTGGTGCAATAAATATGAGTTACGAAAGATCAGTTCTTTCTTTGAGACTGACATTCTCTAGGGCTAAATCCTGCAACCCTCAGCCTGCTCTGTCCTATAGAAACTGCTTTGGTTTTCAGAGATATTTTTTATAGGGACACAATGCTACATACTGAGCAAGACAGGGAGAGTCTGGTCCTTTTTGGCAGTGCCGCTGGTTTTATTAAAAATAAACAACATCCCCACCCCCAAACCCTCACCATCAAACCTTGCATCTTGAAAACGGAAATACCGTTCCATTTTGAGATTTTCATCTCAGACTTGCATACCCACATGTACTGACAGACACAATGAACAGGAGCCGCTTTTCTCCTTCTTCTTAAGAACTATTGCATCTGGCTTTCTGTGCTAATATAACCCTCTTTCCAATATTTCAAAAGACACAGAAATTCCCAGCATGATGATAAAGTTTTCCTGTGTTCCAATAATAAAAGTTGAACGTACCAGTAATTTCCAGTTCCTCTGTGGTCGGGCAGCCTGTGAGGACTAAATCAGAAGTACCCAACCTGCAATATCAGTGTGGGAGTCGGAAACAGATGTTCACCGGACAATACAATTTGTTGTCACTGTCGATACTATATGGCACTTTTCCCAACAGAAATTGTCTGTAGCTGGAAAAGAATGTAAGGAATGATTCATGTCCCAAATTATTATTATTATTATTATTATTATTATTATTATTATTATTATTATTATTAAATGTTAAATACTCCTTGTTTTCTTTTGTTTTAAATGACTGAATCAGGGAGGCATAAGCACTCAAAAATACAATTAACTGGACTTGTAGCGTCTGTGTATTATGTCAACCAATTAATTTAAGGCTTTTTCCTCAAGACAAGATATTAAGTTATATTAAAACCAACAAGAGTCAAATTATCTTCTTTAGAATCAGGATGCTGTAACTTTTAATCTTATAAAATATTTGATGGTCAGTAGCTATTTACACAAAAAGCACATGGTGAGGGGTAAATGGGACAAATCTTTTCATGTGTATCTGAGTGTGTATTTATAAAGACTATAATTTATTATATTAAAATAATGGTATTTTTATACATATAATAACATTTTAAAGTAGTTTCTTTATGTCTTAGAAATTCTCATAGGCCATTTGGGCATTCAAAACTGATCAAACACTCAAATGAGCAAAATCCTCTATTAGAGTAACATATGATTTCCAAATTTCATGAATATTACAAAAGCAGATGCACTAGATCATACTTACTGTAAAAGGCAATGGATTGGCCTAGGTGCTCTTTAAATTAAATATTAATTTTTTTCAGGGATACATAAAATATTTAAAAAAAAAAAGGATGCAGAAAGCCTAAGTGAAATCAGGCCTAAATACAAATTAATATATTCAGTAGGAGTGTCAAAGAGAGCTAAAGATCTGACTGCCAGAACTCTTGGATATATCACCTACATTTTACATCAAAAAGTAACACTCTAGGTATTTTCAAAAATGAAGACATCTGGGATATGAATTGGAGTTCACTAAAATCAGTGACAAAACTCTCATGTAGTTGCTGACTGTTGTATCTCTGGCAGGCTTTCTTTAGAGATATTAAAAAGAGCAAAAGGTGTGTGTAATCACAGGGCCCGAACAAAAGCAAAATGTTTTAGCACTGTAAAATCAAACAACTGTCTTATTTTCACAGATGCATATGGTAACACTTCACAGTAATCTTTTTGTAATATTAATTTTACATTTACAGTGTTTACTGTTGCAGTGTTCCGCAAAAGAGTTGTTTAATGCTCTACGTCAAGCTTTAGTCAATGGGAAACATGAAATGATTTTCAGCTGTGCATTTCTTTATAACTACTGCATGATTTACCTTCAAGTCCTATCCATAGTTCAACTTTTTTTATGCTTTTAGATTTAGCAAATTTAGATATGTTTCTGCGGTTGAACACTATCCCTTCAGATGATTTTGGGTAAGAGCTTGAACTCTGTGCAAAATTTTCAAAGTCAGCATGTGATAAAACAGAATGAAATAGCTGATGAGACAGTGTTTTGCACACTTGTAAGCAATGTGCTGAATTTTTGTGTGTGTGTCTGCATATGTGTATTTTTATATACATTCATGGGTTAAATTGAGTTTTTCATCAACTAGGTGTTGGCAAGTGCCAAAGTGATTTAGGATTAGAACGGGATTTAGGCTGATCTAGCTACAGTTGTATTTCTCATTTCATCATCATGCCAGGGATACTGTGACAGTTGTGGGTTTTTTTTAATTTATGAAATAGACAAAATTAAATGTCCATACCAGACATACCATTAGGTTACAGGGAGTGAAAGAGAAACACCGCATTAGGCCTTATTCTTTTGTCTGCACCCAGCAGAGAAGTCTTGAATGTACAAAACAGCTGGGAAACTTCCTATGTAGCACACAGCTTGAAAAATGAATTCAAGAATTAAAAAAAAAAATCAATCTGATTAGGCTTTATTTCAAGTGACTGTTATTCTGGTTCTGTAGTATATCTCTTTGTAAAATACGAATTGGTAACAATGTGTGTTATCTGGGTGCATTACATCGTTTTTAATACTAACTCTACTCTTATTTTAACCGTTATGACAGTTGAATCCCAATAAATGTTTTAGACTTGGAAGACTTCTCATTGCAGTACCAGAGACTGCATGTGCTCATACAAAAGTTTTAGTATTACTTAGCATTTAGAAAATTACTGTATTAAAACAGACCCATTTGCAAAAGTGACTATTCCAGAATTTCCAATGAGACTGCTTTTTATGTGTTAATTTTTATCTGCTGAATGACATTTTGCTGTCTCTCCTTGTCAATTTAATTATCTTTTTTGAAAAAGAGAGGTGTCAGGAGGAGGCAAATTTTGATGTTCAGGTTACAGGAAAGATTTCCGAAGAGACGAGACAAAAAGAGATTACTGAAATTAGCAGGACCGCAGCCTGCCCGCTAGCGAGTGGAGCGAGCACTATTCGAAAGAGAGGAAACCCTTGGCCACCGCGGAGCGCGGCTGTGTACACCAGAGTTAGTTAGAGTGCTCTGAATCTCATCTTTTGATCTCAGGCGATATTTTTCTCTGTTATGTCACAGAGGTCACCTGGCTCATGTGTGACAAACTGCCTGCATAAGTCACAGTGCCAGTGGCAGAGATTTGTAACCATGTCCCTGGTCCATTGCCTTTGAATTATTTCGCAGGCCCTCTGCTTTACATTTACACTCTGTCGGAAGATGAACAGGGGAAGGGAGTAAAATCAAGGGCAGGGTCTCATCCTGAAGGACAAGGGGAAACAGGTGGAAGGTTAATGGCCCTGGAGCGTATCCACAAGCCTCTCAGGCTTGATATATGGGCCTCAGGCCTAAAACGGGCATTGGCTTTCAAAGATATATTATTTCATTTGAGGAGAGACATTCTGGAGTTCCTGCATTTGTCTGCTGATAGATGATCCTCTGTCCACAATTGGTTATGGCGTGTGAGTTTTCCTTGGGCCTGCTCCCGTACATAAAAATTTTGCTGAGCTCTCCAACCTTTCGCATGCCTGTGAGAATGGGACGTGTGCGGGCCTTTTGGCAGGCGGCTGGATTTTTGTTGCTGCTATTTTTGTAGTTCCTTTTGAAGCACCAGGCAAGTGGGGGATGAAAGGCACTTCTGTTCATTCATACGCAGTGGACAGGGGCAGCCTCACGGGGACAAAAATGGGGGAGAAGAAGATGTCAGGGATCCATTATGCATCTGTGTGTCTGCAGCCCAGGCGGAAGTCGCTCCAGCTAATCCCGTATATTATACTGGCACATACCCGCAGAAAGATAAAACCGGGGAAACAATTTACGTAATTTTTACGACCCCTCTTGTTTTATTGTATTTCAGCTTTGTTAGGGTTTTCACATGTGCTCCAGGTCGTGCAAAAAACCAAAAATAGTGACTCTGTATCTTAAGATTACATTTATTGGGGCCCTATGCAGAACAGTTAACTCAGGCACCTCGTAAAAATGAGGTGCTACTGCCCATGTCTCAGCAAAGTGCCAGAGGACCCAGAGCCAAATCATGCTTTCGTATGCATTAAAAATCTCTAAAGGGCTTAAATGAGTAGGGTTAGATGCAGAGGTCTAATTCTGCTAAGTGCAATAGGACTGTACTGCGGGCAGGGCAGACCGTTGGCAGGATCTGGCCCCTGCTCCCTCTGTTGTGCCTGGCTCGAGGAAGCACCTAGGCATGCACGGAGGAGCCCGGTGGCAAAGGCCTCAGTTCAGAGGGAGCAAGTCCTGGATTCACTGCCACGCTGGCATTCCCACAGCATCTTCTGTCATTGCATGACTGTCGTAAATCATGGGAAAATCTGTTTAAAAAACAAAGAGTTTAAAAAAGAAATAAACCCCCTTAACATATATCATGGTTTAACATAGCCTACATAACAGCTTGTTAAGTTTTTCTCTTGATTTTAAAAATATACTTGTAGTAATTGTTCTAGGATTGCGTTTCTAAGACCCATTACTCTATGACAGCATGATTTAAGGAAAGTGGGATGTATCTTTTTACTATATCGAGTATGTTCATTTAGATTTTCTTTAATAACAAATAACTGTTCAGTTTCAGTGGATAGATTTTGCTTGAAAGAATTCACATTAATTATACTTAAATATCTCCCAGTTCTACCTTTTTTGATGTTTCCTATACCACTAAAAAAGCAAAGTAAGCACAGTATATATGACATAAGTTTCAACGTAGTTTGTTTGCTTTGCTTTTGTTATAGTAAAATTTTTACTTATAGAAGTAAGTAGATGAGTAGGTTAGTAGATTAAATTTAAGCCTAACTCATGTCTCAGTCTGAAATTGTAATTGAAGTGTTATATCGGTACTGTGTTGTTTGAGTAATTGGGATCTGGTTTTGCTGTCAGTGAACTCAACTGCTAACCTCTCAGCACTCTAGTGTGAGCAGGATCGGGCTCATTCTACATTTCATTCAGTTCCTGTAGAAAACGGCTTGTTGTAATGTAATTATTCTCTCTTCCTTTAGTGTCCTGCAGAGTTTAAGTTAGACAAGTGAGCTAAAGACTTGAGAGACATATTTAGTGTCTCCTGCAGCAGTAGGAAGGAAATCTGAGGACTTGTTAAAAGGAAAGATTTAGAAGCAGAAATTCTACAGAGAGAACTGAACAGAGTGTTAGCAGGCAGGAGGATCTGCTTTTCCACTTGTTGCTTTGATAACGGATAAAAGGCTGTCATGAACTGCAGGCTACCAGCTGGGAGCATATAGAGTAATCCTGGCAGAGGGCTGGCCCCAAACTACACAGGCATTCTTTTAAATCTTTGAGACCGGAGGAAAGTCGGTTTTCTCCTACCATTGTCATCATTATTCATGATGATATTTTCCACCCCAGTTTAACATGTTGGTCCAGTAAATCTGCTTTACAATACTTTTCTGTTTGAAATATAAGCAAATATCATGTAGACAAAGATATTTCAG
Source organism: Gavia stellata (assembly GCF_030936135.1). NCBI lineage: Eukaryota > Metazoa > Chordata > Aves > Gaviiformes > Gaviidae > Gavia > Gavia stellata. The sequence goes on from NC_082603.1 coordinate 11,897,853, forward strand.
CTATTTCTTTCAACTGCCTAAAGATTCCCAAAATAAATTCTAGAGAATTGGATCAGGCATAAAGTACCACTGCCATAAGAAATCTCTGTAGTTTGATTGTAAGGGTATATTGCGCTCAACGCACAGATAATCATAGGAACAATTTGTAATGTATGTCTTGTCATCAACACACTTGATAAATTAAATCTAGGGGATATGTTACTTGTAAGAGAATAGCAACAGAATGTAATTTGTTAGAAAATGAGTCAAAGTGCCCCCTGCATGGTACAAACACATGCAAACACAATGACAGACAGAGCCCAGCAAACCCATGCACATCTAGCCTTACTAGTGAACATTGTGCCTCCAAGGTCATGTTACCAACATGCTTAGACACATGCAGGATTGGGCCAATAGCATTTGTTAGCACGTGTTCAGATGCTTGATGAGCTGTGTTGTTTCAACCTGCATTGTTGCAGAGAAAGAAAAAAAGTACTTAAAGCTGTGACTGTCATTCTATACTGTTCATTTTAATGATATATTTAGGGGCCTAGCTTACTTTGTATTCTTATGTGTAATTACCCATATTAAAAAACACCACTCATTAGTGTTCTGTTCCACTGACTTAATTATACCCCTTAATTAAATCTTGACTAACTGGGGGTCACAGCAGTGTCAGTGGGATTTGTCACTGTTTGTCAGCAGGTGTCTGGTCACATCTATTTCTGGTTTTGCTGTTGCTGTATTCTGTTTAAGAGCATGGTCTCTTCTAAATGCAAAGGACGATTATGCATTACCTTACTGTGTTTTGTGCCTCACAAATTAAATGAAAAACCAGTGAATCCGTTCTGTATAACTAGCACTCTCCAAATCTTTACGTACAGGAGGTGGGGAATAAAGCAAATATAAACCTTCTCAAAACACAGTTCATTACCTCACTTGTGCTCCTTCTCAAAGGCTTATTCTTCCTGCACTCAAAAGCCATGGTCTTATTAATTTACCCTATAATCTTGTGTTCAACAGGCGTAAAAATATATTGCAAATATCAATCTAGGGATACTTCTCCTTTCCCTTACCTCCTAAACATGAAATGAATTTGAAACATGACCAGCAAGAATGAGCTAAATCAATATTACATGCATAACAAATACAACATGGCATGTGCTGCTACTGCCGTGTTGCTCAGAGTCAGAAGACGGAGGCTCCCGATTCAGTGTTCCCTGAATAATTCAGTGGGAGTTCTGCATGTGCAATAAGTGCATAATAGTGCCATTTCTTTCTATTTCAAGTTTGCATGTTTTGGGTTTGTTATTTTAGAAAGTTACTTAGGGAAAATATAATTCCCATGTTTACGCATATAATAGGCACCTAATGCTCATCTGAATAATTGATTAGTCAAGTCAGGTTTTCATAATTAGCTGTTGGCTTTCCGGTAAAAGACTGCACTTGTCAATCTACAGATGTTTTTAATTTATTAATATATATGTTATCACAAGAGCTGCAGTAGTTACCTAGAAAACATTTATTATTTATTCTGTCGAGGCTGAGGAAGCATTTTGATTCTAGACGTGTATTGTCGATCTATTGTAACTTTCCCAGAAGATTATCTTTTTGTTCTGAAAGTTTTCATGAATGTTCTCTGCCTGTAAGTGTTTGCTTACAGTGGAAACTGGAAAGACCTTTTTTTTACAAAATATCCATTCATCCATTCCTGTGTTACACAGAAACTAGTGACATGTTTCATTGATTATAAAAGAATGTGTATCACTTATTTGTACTCAGATACCTAACAACCATCTAAATAGATGCCACTAGTAGATATCCCTGATGCAGCCATAGCTTCTGTGACCAGACAGATGCATCTGTTGATAGCATATGTGTGACAGTGATATTGCAGTTATGAGTTGTGGAAGTATGTGGTAAATTGCAGAATTATACGATAAGTTGTACTTATCATGAACTTCATGACATCATTTGAACTCTACCACTAATCCATTTTTGCTTCCTCATATTCCTGACCAGTTTTCAAGTAGCTGTTAAAGGGAAAAAAACCCCGCCTTAGTCGAGAAACTCTGCGTTCTGAGCCCATGATATGAAGTTCATAAAACATTTGATTGTGAAGTCCAGTATGAAAATTGTTCAATTCCTACTAGAAGTAAGTTGAAGATCGAACATCTGATAAAACAACAGGACTAGAAATTGTGTGGTTTATTCTATTGGGAAACAAACTTCACATTTCCATTGGGAGGCAGCACTTACTTCTAGCACTTGTTGAGCGTGAGACACTGAATTTAAAAAATATATTATTATTATTTATACAAAAGGTATTTTAGTTCTGTATATGCTATACATTTACTTACCCTTGCCCCTGTTCAGAAGAATCACCTTCGTTTTAGTGAAAGCGTATAAGCGTCTTCTTCCCACCAGTGAGATCAGGACAAATGTTTCAATAAACATGTAAAGCACTTTCCTGAATCAAAGTCCTTCTGGGGCCTGTACTATTGGATGTGTATTCAGTTCCTTGCTTTATTAGTGGAAAGTTACAAATATAATATCAGAATTCTAAAACCCTTTTAAATCTAAACCACTTCTATTACAGAATAGCTTTTAAGTTTGCTTGGAAAGAACATGATGTAAAATCCACATCATAGTGGTAGGAAAAAAGGTATGCCCATTTTGGTGATGTGATTTATTTAATTGTGGTTCACCGCTATGAGTTATGTGGTCTCACAAAATTCACACAAGTCCTTGAGCGATACTACAGCATCCTGCATACCATACACGTGTGTATTATGCGTATACTCTCTCTCAGTTTCTTCTTAAAGATAGAAGAAATATTAGAATTCTTCTCTTTAAAAGAAGTTTGATAACATACCTCCCGTTTAAAAATGCAAATACATTTCTAAGGGTGTCATTATAAAGTCTCTCCTCCACAATATGTATATCTTGTACTAATACCAAATTTCATTACCTATTTTTATATCTGTTGCATAATAATAGAAAATTCAGTGCTACATTGCAAAGAACACAGTATCTGTGCAGGACTCAGAGACAAGTTTGCGACTGCTGTTTTAATTTTCTATATAACATATTGTGCAGTGTTAAAATTTCAATCAGTGTTATACTAATGTAAGGATTTTCTATTGGGATATTTTTAAGCATAGCAGTTTCTGCCTGGAAAGTATTTATAATTTAGGCTGGTGAATGAAGGATTCAAGCTGTGCGAGCATTGAAATGTCCACATTCTCACTATTAACATACAAAGTTCTCACCAGTTCCCCTGTCTATTAACCTAAGAGTTCAGAAACATTTCCCAGTGGTATTGTATGGCTAGCTCGGTTCTTCCATTTAGACTTTGAAAGAGCATTGTTTTCAGAAGTACTTTACAACTGGAAATAGATGTATCTGCTAAACAGATTCATATTTTCATGATTAGACAGGTGATCTGATCACAAGGCGGAAGAGAGATCATATACATAAACAATGAATTAAAACCCTGAATAGAATTGCTAGGTCTGTTTTTCTAGGTTACTGCTAAATGAGAGCCATTATGTGGGCTTTCAGATAAACTCACAAAGCTCTTATCTGTATAAACCTGATAGATCTGCCATTATTCTTAGTGACTAACAGAAGTTATATCACTCAGTTTCATTAAAAATGCATTAATCCTTTTTTAGTAACCTTCTTCTAATTCATTGATTCAATTATACAATGAACAATAGAAATGTTTGGTATAATAAAAATACAGTATTAGAATGTGTTATATACATAAATATTTCATTGCAATGAAATGATTCAGGGTTTTAAAAATATTAGCAATATTAATATCATGCTCTGAGACAACAAAGTGTATGTTTTTTCAGCATCTCTGAAACTATATATCAAAAAGATTAGTCTTCAAATCGAGAGGCCTGAAATGGTGGCTTATAGTATTACTTGCGATCACTTCAGGTACAGACTTCCTGTAAAGTTGGTGACACTCACCAGCATAGGTGTGATTAAGGGACAGGAAAGTGTTATAGGATGTATGCATGTATTGCTCCTAAATATTGTGAAGCCAGGCTCCTCTGATCAGATCAATTCCCCCCAAAGTCGCTGGCCTTTAGCCTAAATGAAAACAGCCTAAGACTCCCAGGGTTGGACCTTGAGTTGATGCAAGTATTGGGAACATTTTGCCTGGCGGGCAGTATGCTCAGTACATGGCAGCATTGTGAGCAACTTTCACAGCAGTGGCAGCTACTGCGATCCGTCTTACACCAGCTAAATAATTCAGACCACCAGGACTCCCGTATAGCTCTCGATCTGGCAGTTCACGTAAACCAATTGGAGTAATTCACCTAAGACTTTAATCGATTTTGACACAGCTAGTACTTTTTATCATTTTGTATTCGGTTTCTTTTATTAATTTTTGTGTCAGGAGAGCAAAATATCATTGGTTCTATTATACGTGTTACCTCAAATGCCAATAGCCAGGCATGGCTGAGCAGGTTTCTACGCGAGACAGTCGATGTTGCTGGTTGCTGTGAAAAGCTGGCATGATTTCTGCAAGCATTCCAAGACTAGAGGAGAAGAAAGCCCTTCATATTTTCATTAGTCATCCCTTTACAGATTTACTTTTAATTCTTTCAGCAAAGCAGATTATTAAAAGCAATGACCTGAGGTCTTCATTCAGATATCAGACTTGCAATCCTGTATAATGTGCGCCGCAGGGCAGAGGTCACACTGACGAGTCTGTTAATGTAGTCACTCTGGGATAAGATCAATCTCCATACTTCACCATATTGATCTAATAGCTCATTGGCACTTCCCTCTTTGAATTGATTAGCTCATGTGTGAAAAGAGATTGATGGGTTTCTGACCCTGAGGAGTCTGTCAGGGGCACACCCATGGCAGGGGAAGTGGATGTTTTCGCTGCTTCATTTGGGTGGCTCATTATGTGGATGCCTCATGGGGAATAAAGGTCATAACATTGTTTTATGAATTATTTACAACAAAATATCAGGTTTTCACTTCATTTGATGCTCTGCCTGTACTGAATCCATTCTAAGCAGAGCATGAAGAAATGCACATGAATGGCCAAATGTACCAAATATTTGCATAAAGGGAACCACCACATATAAGTGACCTTAAAAAGCAATTTTACTAATATAAGGTAATCATAATAGATATGAGGGTAGGAATAGACTTCATGGGTCATCTAGTCCATTCCCCTTATGCAATGACAGAATATTGATTATATCTAGAAATGAATTACATTTTAATTGCATATTCTGGATAAGTACTCACAGTGAATCTAGTTCAGACTTCTCAGGGAACTTCATATGCACATTGCACTGTAGGCAATTTGCATGCAACATGTGAGCTAAAAAATAAACTATGCACATCTCTCAGTTGTTAAAAGTAACCTAAAAAACCTAGATTCAACTCCATTTATCAAATAGTCACATATTTGCAAAATGCATATATTTGACACAGTAGATTGGATTTTGGTGCTGTGTGTGCTCATGCAAGAGGAAATATAAAAGGAGCTGTCGCCAGAAGCTGAATTTAGAAGTTGGCTTATGTTAGGTTATACTTAAAAAATGTGTGCATTATCAGAGCCTTCACAGATATAAAGCAATAAAACTAAGGACCATCTCCTTGAAGTCTTTTGTTGAAGCCCAGGCATTTTTGTATTTCTGTCTGCATATGAATTGTAGAATCCGTCTCAAAGACATTTATAATGAAATAATTTCTTATCTACCATCCAAGCTCAGGATACTGTATAATACCATACCTAGGGTGGTGTTACATAGGATGTCAGGTTATATGGTTGTGCCACAGTACAATAAATATTGAGCAAAATATTCTCATGGTGTTGTTAAGCTGATGCTTATATTTATGTAAGGAGACTGTGCTTCACTAATAATATCTTGTTGTATTATTTAATTGGACATTCTGGGTTTGTTTTGGGGGCTGGCAGTTTAAATTGAAAGACAGATAATTTTGTTTACAGAGAAGTGTTCATGTATGCTCCATGCAGTCAGGCAACCCTTTTCTACTATTAGATTTATGGCAGCATAAACAGGTACTGCATAAAAAACATAGTAATAGGCAGTCCCTTCCCTAAAGACCTTATATTCTAAAAGAAAGAGACCCTCAGGCAGATTAGTTAAAAAAACGAAGAGAGACAAAGAGAGAATTCGATCCATTACCTCTCAGTGAAATGATACTCAATATTTGTATAATCTTGCATTCATTTATACTTCTAAATCATTCAGGCTATTTTATGTACCAGGAAAATTGCCCTGGTATAGACTTATGAAGGCATATTAAAAAACATTCTAATACTCCTCAGAAAAATTTACTAGAGGCAGAGTCACGATGCACTTTCCTTTGATAAGTCTGGGATAAATCTGGGATTAATCAATAAATCTTCTTATATTTGGATATTAAAATAATATTTTAGTCATGGTAAATCTTAAAAAAAAATCTCATATTAAACTTAATTATAAACCAAAGTAACCGGTACTCAGACCTAGATTAGTAGTAGATTGCCAGACACTTGAACACAAGCTATGCAAAAAATGATTTTTTGAAGAAAAAGTTGCCATTTCATTACAAGCTCTTGGCCATTGACTGAGTTTCTGCCAGTCTGATTAAAACAGCTCCCACAGTTGTGGTGTATGGCGCACTCGTGGGTGAATGGGAAGTACTCAGAGCAACCTGATATTGTTGTTCATCGCCCCGGCTGTCATTCAGAAATGAGCTAAGAAAAAACTAATAAATTAGATGTACAGACTGTCTCCCTTTTTCTTAAACTCACAGCTAATCTCCCTTTTTCCTAAACTCACAGCTAATCTTCTATTGCATACAGACATGTAGGAACCCAATTTAGAGACTCAAAATTTTGATACCTGTGTCCAGCTGTGACAGCAGAGAAAGTCAGAAGCTGGCTGAGCTGTGTCACAGTCCAGTCATTTTTACTTGTAAGGTTCCTGCTCATTCTGTGGTTTATATTGCAAAAGTTCCTCTCACCAACATAACAAGCAGCCCAAATAAAAACGGTTTCTTCAAGGATATTTTTAAACATTAATATTAATCCTAACTGCAGTGCTAATGTCTGTATGGGACCTGGGCAGAGTTGTGACAACCTTATTTTAATGGTATTTCAGAGATTTCCAAATTAGAATACAGGAAACAGGAAGTGGGAATAAATGAAACAAAGCCAAATGAAAGGATAAATGGAAAAAACATTTTAATACACACTTGCCTATTCGTTAAACATTCATTCAATCACTTCCTGTGATTTTTAATAGTGTGGCTCTGTCTGCTCTTTTACACTTGACTTTGTCAGGAAAGGAGCTAATTTTTTTGAAGATGATGTTTACAGTCAAAAGGATTTAGCTAGACGGTAGTAGCTTCATGCTAAGAGCCTCCTGCAATGCTTTTAAGATGTAAGAGAAGTACTAAGTCTTTTGGATCACTCCCATGTACAGTAGCTCGTTGGATCATGCATCACTGGTTCTCACTAGTTCTCCACAACCTTCTTGTATAACTTCAGCTTCCTTTAGTGGTGTTTTTAAGCAACTTTTTCTATCAGGTCAGATGGATACTGGTTTAATACATGACAATTCCCATTCATAATGCTGAATTTTCTTTCATTTTCTCCCTTATCATTGGGTCTTCTTTCTCATTTAATCTCTGCCCCAGTGACTTACTGTTACTGCTGCAGCCCTTGAGATGTAAGACAACCTTGCTGTATTTTTTCTGTATTTCATCAGTATACCATCTCTTTTCACATCTTGACTGAAGATACTGTTTCTCATGATTTCTTACTGCTTTTGCTGTGGCTTTTTTTGACTGTTCTATTGCAAAACAGAGGAAAACACAGTGGAATACATTTGTATGGCAAGTGCAGTGTTTTACGGTAACGCCAGCCTCTCTTGCCAAAGGTGTATTACAGATGACTTTCTGTCCTGTTTACCACACCATAGCTCCCAGTCTTGAGACTTCATATCCATATGTTTCAGTGATTCAAGTATGGGCAGAAGGAAATATCTGCCCTTACGTAGTTGGATTTTTGTCAAAAGTATTAAGAGGACTATTAAAATACAAAACAACATATTTTAATTTCTGAAAAAGATTGCAATGCTGTGCAATCAAAAGATAAAGAACATTTAAAATACAAAACTGCTGATTTGATAATAACTAGAAATGGTATAGAACATCCAATGTATTAGATTCTTCATGTGGTTTATCAGTGTCCAACCCTGGGTATCAGTAATACTTGACCTGGACAATTATTCTTCTCTCATTTACACTCCTGTAATGTTAAACTAACTCCTTTTTAGTCATGACATCAGAAGATTATTTGCATATTCCCATTGGTATGACTGAATACAGTCCCACGCTGTGTGCACAAACCAACCTTTGTATGTGTCACCTGTTAAAAGAGCAAGGTTATACTTCTCTTACGGCTTGCCCTTTTCCCATACTCCACACCCCCTTGAATAGCTGTACTGGAAATAAATGCAAACACTATTAAACAGAAGAGTAACCACATAGTGTGATTTAAACAAGAGCCAATTTAAGTAACTCTTGTGTTAATGTATGCAAAAAACAGTGTTCTGGGGCATGCAGCACTTGAAAGAACAGGACCATAAGTGTGTTGAGAGATTACTCTGCCTGCCTGTTACCATATTAAAGAGTCTTTCTGAAATTAGCATGTCTCTTGTGTCACAAGTTAAAAATATTTTCCATATTATACTTAGTTGATTGAGTTTTAATAGAATATTTATTTTGTGGAAAATAAATTTAGTTCTTACTAGGACTTTGTTTTTAACAGTCCACCCTGTATTGATATTGTTGTATTGATCTCTGTTGAAATTTGATGTTGCTGTTTTCTAAGAAATTTTACAAATAAAAGCTAATGTAGGAGGTAAAGTTTACCTATAGACTCTTAGAATAAATGTCAGCTGAAAAAATGGGGTAGCCGTAAGAAAAACAAAATCATAATCTATCCAATAAATCATCAGACAGGAAAGGAACATTACATATTAGAAAACCTTTCAGATAATACTAAAATATGTGTGACTTGGAGAAGACCACAGAGACTTTAATCAAAGGCTGCTGTACAACAGAATGAAACTGCTGATTCAATATATTGAGAATAAATTCACCAGCAGTACCATAAAATTTACGAGGCTCAGTCTTGTCTTCTGATTCCCTGGAGGAGATCATTGTGCATCCTAAAAAGCATATCAGACCCACAAGGCTAACGATGATTCGAGTGGGCCACGTTCTGATTTTGTTTATGCGGAAGTCAAAGGACTTAAGTTCATGCAAGTTAAGAGTTAAGAATATGGGCTAGCACATTTTTGCAGTTAGTTTGTTGACATCAGAAAAAACAGGTGTATTTCCAGAGTAATTAAAGGGAACAAAACATCTTTAGTACCAAAATTGCTACACAAACTACATAGCATTATCTATTTTTTTTAAAAATTTTAGACCCAACTATGCATAAACTTATGCTGTACTAACATCAGTAGAGACACTCAGAGGAGTAGGATTTTGAAGGTCAGTTCCATGGATCCAGTCCTGAAGAAGGCACCTCCTTCTTCACCCTGTGAAACAGAAGCTGAGAAGAACCACTTTTCCTCTTTCCTTATCTTTGCATTCACTTTGACAGGGAAGAAACACTGCGTTGTAAGCAAAATTTTCAGTTGGAACTAAAAAGAAATCCTTTTCTTATTTTCAGTTTAAAAAAAAGCAAGCACCCAAAAAAGAAACTAAGAAAAACACATATATAATTCATCAGAAATAATGCTGACTGTGAAATACTAAGTCATTTTCATGCAGTTTGCACAGAGATAAATGTGAGGAAAAGGAGAAAAAATAGGAGAGTTATATGTTGCATTTGATGCACTATGTAATATATATATATACACACACACAAAGTTTATTATAAGAGCCCTTTCATCTGATGTTTGAAGAACTCAGATTTGTCATTTTTCTTCTCCTTAATAGAGAGGAATACTCTCTAAATAGAGTCCAAAGATCCATAAAAGAAGAGAGGTCTTATTCTTTAGTTGGATCACCATCTGCTGCTTGCCCATACTCCCTTCAGCAATCTGAGGCCCCTAGACTTACACACCTTGTGTTATATTCCTGCAAGAAAATGGGATGAGTGTGAACTGATGCTCAAGGCTGCTTTTTACTAAAGTATTTTGACTCAATGGAAGATTAGCACTGAAACTGGGAAATGGCTGGTCACTGCTGCTTTGATACCCTCTTTCACAGTGATTTTACACATAGCTGTCCAAGGGCATGCAAGGGGAGAAGCTGTTGCAAAGCCATCACTCTCCCTGTGTGCATTTGCTAAGTAGGAAACACCATGCACCATTCAGAGCATGGGCACCGCGTATTCACTGCTACACATTTTGGACAGGTAACAGCATGGTATAATGTTGCTTTGTGCTATAAGTTCCTTATCTGTGTCCTTTAAAAAACTGGAAAGTGGCTTGATAGTCCAAATACTAATGGTTCCACGAGCAGGGAGTTAATGAAGCATTTTAATCCTCTCTTCCCCTCTTTCAGTTCTCTGCTGTTGAATAAAGGGTGAGCATATTAGCCTTTCTTTCAGCATGGTACCCAGCAGTTACTTTCCTGTATCTGGACACTGATTCACACAAGGCATATAGGAACTTAAAGTCTTGGATAGGCGAACTCCCTGTTGAAATAAGCTAACATTGACTGATGGATTCAGAAATTATTGAAGGAAGAAGTATATATACACACACACACACGTGCAGGCACACACCAAGTATAATTGCACCTTTATAACAGCCTCTTTACATGCTGTAGAGGAGCAGGAAAAGGCACACACTGAAGTATTTCTGTATTTCCTTTCATTTTTAAATCATGAAAAAATGTAAAATGCTACCAAACTTGGGCAGATTTCATACTCACTTCACACTAGAGCTAGACAGCAACAGGACAGTCGTGTAACCCAACATGGGCTTGTAAAGATGACTCCCTACCTTTACCTGGAAATTTTATATAGCACATAGGTTTCTAGTAAAGAGCTGGAACAATCATAGTTAATATTATTTTTTTCTTGACCTTTGTAGCATTTTATTACTGAGGTTATAGGTAGTAATCACATTTTATTAGGGCATTCACTGATTCTGAAAGTTATGTGCATTTACTTTTAAAACCACATTGGTGTTATGTGCTGCTTTTTGACAGCAACCTTGCACAGGAGGTTTCCCACTGTTAGCAGCGACCCATCTGGAGAGTCCAAATCCTTCTCTACCTATGTAACAATTTGGAAATCATGCATGCATTCAGGAGTAAAAATTAGCCTCTGGAGTGCACTTGTCTTATAAAACGTTGATTTGGGGCGATTTGCTTCACTATAGCATAAGAAAATGGAGTAACAACTCAAGTTATATGTCTGCAACGACTTGTGAGTGATCTCTACAAACTACATTTGAAAGAAAGTTCAACCATCCCTTGAACCTGTATGCTTCAGGCTGAACAATTCAGACAGATGTTTAATCACTTGATATTCACTAGGAAATGGCTATTCAATGGCCATAGAATTCAAAAGTGGCATTATGAGATGAATGCTTCATGTTATTTCTATATTGGCATTCCCTTTTAGAAGCATAAGTAAAAACAATTCAGCTGAATCCAACACGGTTTTATCACACAAATTTCAATCATCTTTTTTTTTTTTAATCATTAGATACCCTTTTAAATTTTTAGTAGCAGAAAAGCCCAAAGCTATAGTGCAAGTTGACGCAAATGAAAAGAGATGAAAAAGGATTCTCCAACTTCTCATAAAGGCAGGTGCAGACTGGGTAAAAGTTGAGTGCATTGCTTAACTGAATCTGCAGCAATAATAAGAAGGAAAATATTTAACTTAGAGCAACACAAAAAAACCATGACCCCGAAACTTTTAACAGGTAATTCATCAAGTGTCAGGCTGAGAAAACCTCTTCAGAAGAAAAATTGTAATAAATCTGTAGTTGTTGGTTACAGTATGCTAAATATTGTGAAACACTTTCCCAAAAGAAAGACACAGTGTAGTTTTGATAAGATTAAGGTGCATTTCAGCAAAGCATACACATTATTCTTCATTTTACTGTGTGGCAATTTCAATGTTCTTCTTCAGAGAAAACGAAAGTTTATAATGATTAACACTCTGCGCTGTGGGAAGCATACACTCTACAACAATACTACTCTTGTGTTGCACTAGCCTTCCTCATCTATAACATCAGCACAAACAGTTTTTCAGATGAGTAACCAGCATTTCTGAGATAAGTCCTTCCTTTAACTACAATTGATAATGCATGATTATGTATTGCAATGTGAACAGAGGCCTCAACAAGCCTGACAAACTTCCTCTGCGTCCCGTACCAAAAGCTCAGGGCCCGGCTGAGTGGGAGTCTGGGGTTTAGCAGAAAAATGTGACACTCCCATCCCCAACCCCAGACCACCTTTTTCTCCTGCCAAGAGACAGGGTGTCATCACAGTGCTCAGGATTAGACCTTTACATTTCAAATTGAGAGTCTATTTCCTCCACTCCTGGAAATACCCTACGTGGCTTGCATTATATTGGTAAGATGAGTTAAACAAACTAATAGTTTTGTCTAAAGGTATTATCATGCATGCCTGTTTTCTAATCCTTGTTAGCAGAGAACTCAGAAAAGTGATTTAAAGTCACCTTATAATTCCAGCTGCAAGTGGAGGAACTCAGGCATGCCACTAGGGAATTCTGTGTTCAGACCTGTATTCAGGTACCTAACAGTATGAAGTTCACTGTGCAGATAAGCAATACCACATGAATCTTTCATAGTGGACACAAAGTGTCACAGTTCCACCAGGATCCACGGTTCTATTAAACCCCCGGGAAAAAAGGCCAATGGACTTGGTGGAGGGGACACATCTCTTTGTCTCTCTCTTCTCACAAATCTGATTTTTTTAGTTTTAAATGGGGAACACTATTTTGTATTGAAATTGAAGAGTAAGCTAATGTAGGGAGCACAGTGACCCTCCCACGCTTGGGGCATAGACTCTCCCACTGCACTGTGACCCACCTTCATCCATTCCTATCCCAAGACACATGAACTCCGCCCGACCCAGCCATACAGCAGTTCTGCTCTGGTGCTTTACTGAGAAGAGCTGGGATGGCCAAAGGCTGGGACAACAAGGGGAGCACGCAGGCTGCAGCCAGCCCTTCCTTAGTGCTGCAGCAAATAGGCTGTGCAAGTAGTGATTCCCTATTGGGGCGAGGGAGAAGGAGAGCGAGCACCAAAGGTTTCTTTCACAGAGGTCACAATACTGAAATATTGTCAATTAATACTGATACTGTGCACATTTCTACCATGAAGTCACTGAAGATATTTTTCCAGGTCAACACAGGAAGGACAAAATCTTAAAACCTTATCAGAATACAGTGCATTGCATCCTGTCATCTGCCTGTACGCAAAACACCTGTCAGTGGATATCGTACAGGCAAACTGACTGCGCAGTGTCTCATTCACCATCTCTACCTGTTTACCTATTAACATTCCAGATGCTGGGAGACCTTTTTTGCATAATGAGTTATGCTCTTATGTTAGTTTATTCTGGCTTGCTTGGTAGTTAGTAGGCAGCATAGTGGGACGGTGCTGGGTGGTTGTGGCAATGATCATTTGTCTTCCAGCTTATGACTTAGGGAATATGCTACAAGTAGTCCAAACAGCATGAGATACTGTTATGGATGACTCCAAATTCTGACACACTTCCTTGTCCTCACTGTAAGCATAGGTAAACAGGATTTAGGTATAGGAAATAGGATTTACCTATTGCCATGTATTAATGCTATCAGAAAGCTATCCCTTGCTCCACCTTTGTATCCCTGCTGTTTGAGAGAGTAGACAATGCACATGTCCACTTTCACCTCTGGGACTTCTGCCTGTGCTGGCAACAACTGCCATCCTCTACTTCTCCAACACAAAGTACTTGCTCCTTCTCTGCCCCAGCAGATCACTTACTGTGACACAAACGCTTTAAGTCTGCATCTCATACAATCTCATCATCCTCACCTTCAAGGTTTTATCTGACATCCAGCTTCCCTTCTCACAGCACTGCCTCCCCATTCCCCTCCTTGAAAGCCTCCTCCTAAGCAGTCTCCTTGCTTCCCTTGTCACTTAGCAGCAGTTTTACAAATGTGATGTTTTATTCCTTTCATACTCATAACATTATTACTCTTTCATGCCACCCTGCGTGCTGGAAATGATCTCCTATTTCTTTTGAGTCACACACCCTCCTCTAGCTTCCTGCACATCTTTCCTTAAAAGCCATTTCTTCAGCAACAATTTCCAGTTATGCTATCCCCACTGGTGTGTCATCATCTGAATGCCACTGGCCAGAGAAGACCTACATTTAACCGTCTGGGCACAGTATTCACTCATGCTTTTGCTTAAGGCTGGGTAGCTGTGAAATGGGTATCTCATTTGACAACTTGCTTAGGGAAGACATGGGTTACATTATCCTTGTGTCAATGTTCTGTTATGGCAGGGAGCAGCTGCAAATTTCGGGAGCGTTCTTGCAGTAGCCAGTCGTTGGCCGTATGATGTTCAATTTTTATATATAAGCATTCCCAGTCGTAGGGACAAAGGACACTTTTTTTCTTGTTGTTGTTAAAGCATTGATAATACTCTTAAAGATCTCCACAAGCTGGAAAACCTCAAAGTTTATCCAGCAGTACAAGTTTATAAGCTTGTTTCTAATTCAATGTACACCATGATTGAAAATGATGTTGATTATAGGGAAGTCCCAGACCAGAGCTGTTATCTTGGTGACAGAATCTTATCTTTTCTCCTGCTTTGCCCTGTTAATGGTGGACTAGCATGCTTTGGCTTCGGAGTCAGAAGACTGAAGTCCACAAGGTGCTTTTTCTGCAGAGGACATTCCTTTTCAGGACTCATGCTTCACTTTGGCCACCAAAACTTAAGCCTCTTTGCATTCAGGATCAGTTTAAGACACATACTTGCTTTGGTGAAAGGCTGGTTTTTTTGTTTTGCCAAATAATATGCTTCTGCAACTCATTTATTGACATGCCACGGAAATACGAAAGTGTTTGCGTTCTGGCTGAAGTTACACACGTCAAAGTTTACCAGCTCATTCTAACATAAGAAGTGATGTGTTACCATTTTAGTTCAATGTGTTCTATGTTGTTTTCTATTTTTCATTTCGTATGCATTAGCAGAGATAAAGTATGTGTTTTTCCTCATCTACATGCCTTTCAGAGGTGGGCTGGAATTGATCACTTACCCTACATTTTAGTAATCCATGAACCTCCTTAAAGTCATCTCTGCTTCTTCCTAGTGCAAACTGGGAAGCATTCTGCTGTCCTACCAGCTTTCTTAAAATGGCAAAAGCAGCTGGATCCAATAGTCTACTGAAGGCAATACTGTGTTTCGGATGTGTATTGTGCTTTTTATGCTATCCATTTTATAGGCTTTCACTGGTTAATATACAGTGAATACGGAGGAGCACATTTTGTGAACGACTAGCAGATGTTCGCTGTTGCTAGTTTTATGAGTCTTGTAGAACAGCAGGAACAGACTATGTGCAAAACATTTTTTTTTTGTGATTTTGCCATCTCATACTGTTCTCACAGCATTGGCTCAGTAATGATACGATAAAGCTTGGGAGGTAAGCTTTGATTCCAGACTAGCTGCTGTTGGGGCCTTCAGAAAGCCAGACCTGTAAAGTGCAGTTTGTTTTCAAAAGGCTGTGACTGAGACAGATGGGTTAGCTGGAAATATGTCATTTATAATATAATCAAATGCTTGATCTCTTATTCAGATATTAGTTGTTATGACATGGATGCTGAATGTTTAAACTGTCTCGCAGTTCGTTTCACTCAGGTGTAAGCTGTGATAGCTTTGCGTGAAATGCTAATTTTGGATGAAATTATCATGTTAGCATGATTTATTTGATTTTTTTTAACACCTTGTTGTACCAAAGAGAAAATGATCACAAAACAGTTTCATGTAAATAGCAAGAGTACTAGAATCTGTAAATTTCAAACATTTTCTTCAAATAATACCTTATTTTAAACCTGGCCCAAGTTTTTGTACGGAATGTATCAATGTGGTAATTTACTGTCCTCTCTTGAGCTAACAAGTCACTTGGCTGAAATGGTTTTGTAGCCAAATACATGTTGTGGGCAGAGGAATAGATCTCTAATACAGAATCAGCCTTGCTCTGTGATCTGAACAGAAATGAATTATCATGGGCACAGACAGCATAGGGACGGAGCAAGGCTGAGTTTGTGATAGCACTAGTTTTACTTTGACTTAGTAATATATCCATCTACAAAGTCCACACCTCTTTCTTTCCTCCATCTCTATTGCCAATGGATCTGTAGCTTACAGGAGTTATCTGAGCATACATGTATTATCTGTGACTGTAGGCAGAACAGCAACTGTGATAAAAGATTGTTCTTAATACTGGAAAGCCAAAGCATGCAAAACATTTGAAACATCGGAACTAAGAGTGTTTGCACAATATTAATTCAGCCCTTTTGTGTCTATGCATTAAAATCCATTATAACAGAAACGCAGATTGAAGATAAAATATTAATAGGACAATCTTAATATGAGGATTAACTAATTCTGCAGTGCTTGATTTTGCAACCTTAAGATATTATTTTGGCACAGATATTTGGATACAGTTTTTGTTTTTTGTTTGTTTGGTGGTTGTTTTTTAAAGGGGGGGGGGATAAAAATAAAATTTAAAAAACCAAACCAAAACAAAAGCCCACGAAAATTGCATCATCCATCCTCTAGGTAAAGCAGTAGTGGAGGGAATGAGTTGTGCAGTTTTCCAGCACAGATACCTGCTGCAGACATGGAGCAGGCAAAAGCAAGAACTGAGGGCCCTAGTGCAGGCTGTGGGGGAGAATGTGATCTGCTGCACAAGGGTTCTTCTGCCCTTTTCTCCCCACTGGCTTTGTGCAAATCTGCTCGCTTTCCCTCCTGATTTCATTTGCTTGCACAGTCCAGCAAGAGAGAATAATTTGAGACAGATACCTAAGGGGGAGAAACTGGGACAAGAACAGTTGGAAGAAGACTGTGAGTGGGGAGAAGGGAAGTTAAGATGAATGAAGCAGGCAAACAGAGACTTTGATGTTTAAGATGTTAAAGTCTGAGATATATGGCAAGTGAATGGAAAGAGGAAGACAATACTAGGTAACTTTCACAGGTGACACTACAAAAATCTCTTAGTAACAAACATTACTTCCTTCTCTACCACACAACCAGAAAACAAGCTTGAAAGAATAAAGTTCAAAAATTCATTAGGTCATAGCTGATAAAATGTGAAAATATCTATTGCACTATCTAATTAAGTTCGTGCAAGATTGCTCCTTATAATGCAGTTCCCCGTGCATTATGAAATCTAGTTCTAAAGCGATTGAAATTAGAAACCCTGAAAAACAGTTTTAATAGTTCCATGTCTCAGAAATTCTAGGCATTTCTCCACTTTAAATATTCTCTTTGCTAATTTCTTTTTTACTTCTCCTAATTTATAGCATTTTTAATCTGTTCAGCAATTGCTACCTATGCAGGTTCAGTAAGAACAGGTCCAGAGGATATTGATGCTTACCATGACTTAAATTCATAGTCTGCCTTCCACTAATTTGTGAATTTTTTCCTCCTGTTTCCATGGAAATCTTAATTATTTTTCAGTCTTTAAAGTGGATAAAACTGAATGCAATCCAGTTGCAATAGGAGTCAGTTCAGTGATACACTTTGTTGTCCTGTAATATGTACATTCCAAATAACATTGCACAAAAACTTAATGTAGGTTGCTTGTGCTGAGCACTCGGTATGTTCCTTCTATTACCAAATGCAGTCAGTGATATGTCTCACTGATCACTACTGCCTTGTGCACAGCCCTTTCTTGTCCCACCGCTGACACCTGAAGCTGCTCAGCTTCTGTTTACGAAGAAGTTTTCTTCTTTTTTCATAGTACCACAACCATTCTTAGAAAGAGTGTTTACCTCTCTCTTCACTTTTTCCTTTGCAAGGGACCTATCTCTGAGTTGGGCATGTTGCAGCAATAATGCTCTTCAATCTGCAGATTCCTTACTATTTCCAGAAGATGAGGTTCAAGGATGGGGAGTATGGGAATGTTCACACCAGTATTATTTCTGCTAGTCTTGTTTTGGGTAAAAATAATATCCCATTTCCATGACCATTTCATAAATATACTATTATTATTATTATTATTATTTTGCATAACAATGCTGTAATTCTGCTTTCCTAGAATGTAATCAGTAGTAAATATTCTATAAATTTTATGGATAAGGGTTTCAGCAATGCCCTATTTATTCAGCTGAGAATAGCAATTTTGTGGATGAATAATTTCTGATAGCACTTCTGTTCTCATGACGTTAACCAGATGCTTGAAGAAGGACTGACTCCATAGTGTGACTTAGTTCCAAGAGTGATACCACCAATGTTCATGTTTGCTTTACAGGTTGATGACCAAATGAAGTTGCTTCAGAACTGCTGGAGTGAACTCTTAATTCTAGATCACATTTACCGGCAAGTGGTACATGGGAAAGAAGGCTCTATCCTCCTGGTTACCGGGCAACAAGTGAGTATGTGGGCTCAGAGAAGTATTGATGGCTTTTTAATAATCATTTTCAAAATAGCAGGAGTTTAACTAGGTCAGAAGCACTCCTGTGTTCTCAGAGATTCTCCACAAATAATGTAGATAAAATGACTTGTGCACTCTGTTCCTAGTCTGCTGATTACAGTTAAACTTATAAAAGCAGATATAATCATAAGCTCTTTGCTTTTCAAATATACTTGTATACTTCAGTGATTGAAAAATAGCAGATGAGAAGTGTTTCTCGAGAAGTTGTATTTCCTTGGGGCTAAAATGGTTTCTGACAGCAACAACAACAAAACTCCAAAACCTGATGCTTTAGGTCTAAGCAATTATAGCTTATTTTCCCTTCAGAATTGTGGTTTACTCAAAAGAATCACTAGCTGGGTCAGAAACCTAGAGAAGCTGCAGCTACTACTTCAGAAATATCTTGCTTTTAGAGAAGTATGTGCATGTGTGAGAAACTGGGCAGCTGAGACATCTAATCCCAGGAAAATTATTCAGTCCATAGGCTATAAATGCAGGTATTGTCTCAGGAGCTGTCTCAGGGCATGCATCCTGCAGTTTCTGCACAGCTTTCCAAGGGTTAATTTTCTTCAGGTGTCGGACGCATAGATCTCCCAAAATGCAAGAGCAATAATACGGCAAATATTAGGAAAAATGTGAGAAAACCCAAAGGAAATAGAAAGTTTTGTCTCCCTCATTCTTTCCAAAGCACAAAGAACTTGACAGTAAAATAAGAACCTTATTCCTAAGATTCTTATTCTGGTTTTAACAGAAAAAAAAAATTACAGTATCAAAGAGAAGCAAAGTATGCTTGTACATTATGTTCCTGATTCAAAGTGAAAACAAACGATGGCCCACTGGTATTTAAGTAGCTGCAAACTGAACTGCCTCAATTTATACACACATGGGAAAGAGCTCCTTTTTCTAAGATACATCATTTGTGTCTCCATGTTGTGCAATCTGCTTACAGCTTTAGTTATTTTTTTAAAACTGTAGCCATTTCTTAACACTAAGAACAAGTGTTTGTAAGAATCAGAAGGAGAAATAACTGTTTGCATTTATGATTAAATGGTGTGAAGTGGAAGGTAGAAGTGATCAACTTGTCCAAGAAAAGAAGTGGACAAATTCAAATTCTAGCTATGGAACTGACTCCTGCACCTTTGTGGAAAGTCACTAACCTATCTGAGATAAAGTTGTACTCCCTAATTATATGAGCAAAAATTAGTTTCATTAATCTTGATTTATATAGGTGCTATTGAGAAAATGACTGATCCCCTTTCCATTTCATCATCTGCAAAACATGGACAATTGTACCTGCAATTATTTTATTTACCACACTTTTTCCTTTGTTTATAAAGCTATGAGAATATTGTCAGTTTTCTGTTCCTGAGAGAACTGCTAAATTAGTGTCTCATTCATTATGTGATTAGCTAGTTTTTAAAGGTACTGAGTACCTAAGTCCCACTGAAATCATTAGAGACATCTAAATACCCTTAAATTCTAGCCATTGTCCCCATTTTTCCACAGTAATAATTCTTACCTCATTAGCCACTTTTATCTTTTCTTGCAAAAGATCTGTACATGATCTCAAGGCAAAGCAGAGCATTTCATCACTGTTGGAAAACAGGTAGCAGAATGCTTATTAAATGTACTGCTTGCAAATCATCAGCTGATTTTGGAAGTTGTCTATTTCCAGGCAGAATTACAGCCTCTAACTAAATTAAAACCTGGCTAAATTGAACTGATTGCATCCATTTTTGCCCCAGGTTTGTCAAACAGGCTTAATACTTCCTCCTTTCAAGACAATTTCACTTTCCTATGCCAAAATTTGTCATTTTGAAGTTGGTGCAAGCACCCACCGAGTCTCCCATCATCTTCCATACATTCTTCTTCACACTTAGGCTGCTTGGAGAGCAAGGAGCCATATTACAAGAACAGCAACCAAGAACACTTTCCTTATGGATGGACTCCTTCGTGTTTCATGTTTGCTAATGGCTGGAGAACATACCCCCATGTATGCACCACAGATTCTCCTTGAGAAACAGGGAGACACCAGACCTGAAGTAAATATGCAGTCCCTGGCTGCTGTTTTTGAAACTGGAACGAGTCTGAAATCTATGCGTAATGCCACTGTATTGTCCTGATCTCATTCAGCTCTGGTGACTGTCATCCTAGATTAAAAGCCAGATTGCTTACAGGAGTGGGTACAGCTGCACTGGCCGCGCCTGCTCTCGCTGGGCTGTGCATGGCACGCGTGCTCACAGAAAGGCCGCTGGTAGTTGAGGTATTGCAGAAATGCCACTACCATGCCAGTACGTGAGTTGTATGCAATTTTTCATTCAAAAGCATTTACTTTAAAACATCATCTATTTAAATTATTTTCATGGGTGAAAATAAGTCATTGAACAACCTCTTTTATTTGATGGACAAAGCTGGGTGAGTTAAGCAGAAGGTTTAAAATATCTAGAATTGCCAGAGCCAAAAATCTTAAAATCACAGAATAATCCAGGCTGGAAGGGATTTTAAGGTGTCTCTAATCCAACCCCCTGCTCAAACCAGGCTTCTCAGGGCTTTGTCCAGTTGGGCTTTGAAAACCCCCAAGGATGGAAACTGCACAACCTCCCTGCCCAGCCAGCACCACTGCCTGACCATCTTCATGGGGAGAAAGTTTTTCCTTAGTTCTGGTCTAAATCTCTTTTTTTCAACTTATACCCGATGCTGGTCACTCTCCTCTTCCTTGAGCCCTGCTGCAAAGCACAGAACCTGGGAGACCTTGTTAGTAAAGACTGAGGCAAAGGCGGCACTGAGTACTTCAGCCTGGTCTGTGTTTGCTGCCACTAAATCACCAGCTGAATCCAGCAGCAGTCCTACATTTTCCTTGTTCGTCCCCTAACTAGCCATTTGACATCCCTTGTAAGTCTCAACTCTAGCTGAACACTGGCTTTTTTAACATCATCTCTACATGCCTGAACAGTGCTTCTAAATTACTTGTTCTGAGCCATTCCTGGCTTCAGCTGCTGTATACTGCCTTTTTGCATTGTAGCTCCATTGTGAGTTACTTGTTTAGCCAAGCTGATCCCATACAACTGCTTCTTTTCCTAAGTGTCAAGATGGACCATCTTGGCAGCATCAACTCAAATCTGTTGTCGTTCTATGACACAACACCAGTTCAAATGTATTTATGAAGGGACAATTATGACTGTGTCTGTCTCTTCTGTTTTAACTGTAAAATAATTCTGGAAAGCCACACTTCTAGACCCAGGCATTATGAGTCTTTACTACTGCACTAAATGCTGCATACTTTCTGGTTGCTGCATACTTTCTGGTTGCTGCCCTGATCCTTTCAGTTTCTCCAGTAAAGAAAGGGAAATAACCATGCCACCATCTCATAAAAATTAATTAAGGCGTGAAAAGCGCTCTGACACTTCTGATGAAAAGTGCTGTAGATGTTTTTATTTACTGCTACCAGCAAAGCACTATGAGCAAAATTACAGTCAATCATCTGGCTTTCAAAGATATTAACTTTAAACTGAGGACCTGAGCTAGATAGCCTACTTTATTACCTGGGAGATCATGATTATTGTCACAAGTTAGCAAATTTAAGACCTCAGAAGCCTCACTCCTTGCTTTCCTTAATATATCCTTCCATAAAAGCTACTCATAAACACAGTCCTTTTTACAATCACAATCAAGGGGGAAGCTGTAAGGGGGGAACTTACCACCACTTAATTAGAACATACCTACTTTCTCCACTTAGGCTGCACAGCCTCTGTTCCTCAGACACAAAAGTCAAGCTTCATCCAGCTCCCCAGGGCCATACCACGGTCAGTTCTATACTAGATATCTAAAATGGGCTAGTAGTTAGAAGTACACTCGATAATTTTCAAATGCGTTGGCTCAAAACCCGTTACCTTAGGGTTTTCCTATAACATTTCCATACATCTGCATTTCCCTCAAGCCATTGGCTTATGAGTTTTACCCAGTGTCAATCCACTGTTCCCACTTTGATGGGAAAAAAGTGCAGTCAGCAACAAAGTAGTAAGCATTGGCCCCTGCACAAAAAAGACTATGTTTTATTTTATTTTGTTATTTATTTGGTTGGAGTTTCATAAATGAAGCTCTTTTGTGTGTATGTGTTTCAAGAAAGCACTTTTTTCAGATCATTACAATTCCTTAACAGTTCCTCAGAAATTAGTTCCTCCCTATGCTGCACACTTTGTTTTCTGCACTAAGTACTGCCCCTCAGCAGTAGCAATTACCATTTCAAAAGGAAATAAAGTAGCACAAATGCATTTTACAACTCTCCAAATTTCATAATAGAAAACAGCTAAGGAGTGATTTGCAATGTGGTGGTTAATTGTAAATCATTGCCAATATGGTCTCCACACGCCAGGTTTCATTGGCTTGCCATGTGGCATGTAATTTTAACAGACCATTTCTAATTATGGAACTCTAATTCCTCCAATTTGAACACTTTCCTTTTGTATCTTCTACACCAGCAACACACTGCCAGCTCCCAAGATCCAGCACACACCGAGTAGATACTAAAGCTCTGTACAGAATATCATTGTTCATACGTTTTCATGCAGCAGTCACACAACACGTGAATTGTAGCTTCGGCTGCCCAGACGCAAGCTGCTCATTTTGTTCATACCTACGCTCTATTCATTGTTGCCAAATCTTCCCTCTGCTGAGTTTGGTCAAAGCCTTTCAGATTAAAAAGACCATCCAAAAATGTGCCTAAATCTCAGACTTTTTTGAGATTGTTGAAACTACTGATTTAGTTAAAGTCATCACACAAATACATCTTTCCACCCGGATTTCTATTCTAAAGCATAGCACCAGAGAAGAGCATGAGAGATAACCAAGACCTTGAGAGTGTTGTGTTTTGAAGCAAATCAAAAATCTAACTTCAATTTAGATCAGAATTTTGTGGCTTGAACTTCTCCCTGGATGGGATATTTTGTAGATCTTTCAGCTGTACCTTATTGAAAGGTGGTAATGTGTGGCCTGGGGAATTTTCTGTGGCAATGTAATCTCTGTTAGATTTACTCTCTTGCAAAGAAGGCTTCTACTATCCCTATGTAGCTGTATTTGCTGAGGCCTTTGGAGAATCTCTTTGTCTAGGGAACAGACTTGCAAGTTCAAGGAAAGATCACCTTGCCACTGAAAAGGTTCTCAAGGGGCAGCTGAACTTTCAACCTGTGGGCTACAGATTACTGTATCACAAAGAAGATCACCCTTGCAGAAGTATCACTGTTGCACAAAAAGTTACAAGAGTGTTAGAGGAAGGAGTGTCTCTGAAGGACAAGAGAAAGGAGCTTGCAAAAAAAGTAGATAAGGAAACAGGCTTTTTTGTTCATCCTAAGAAATGACCAAAAATACATACACTAGTCATAGGTATAGAAAGCTAATGAATATCTAATGGAAAACTATTACTTCTTATGTTCTTGGAAATTAGCCTTTTTTTTCTTTTTTTTTTTTTTTCCCATTAGAGTTGTGGTTGCACTCAATGTGTCTTCATAGTTGTAGCTGACAGAAAAGAGGTATTGGCATTTGGGGGTCAAATCTAGAAGTCCTTACATAGGCAGACAAACACAGGATTTGATTCAAGTTGTATACAAATGAGGTCAAGCAATCATTATGTTGCTGTTCAGTGTAGTATTTGTTCTCTTATATACAAGCTTGCACAGTTCCTCACCCTAGTGGTTTCTGCCTAAAGGAGAAGACAACAAGGTTGTGCTAGTTGTTAGAAGTGCCTCACGCCTTATGAAGATACTATGCTAGCTGTTTTTTGGGGCTGAGCTAGATGTTCTCAGTTAAACTAGGTAAAACACATCAAAATTCAGTTATAATCAAGAAGTGCCCAGTTCAGGTTTGTCCAATTATTCATTAAATGCTTTGAGCTTTCCAAGTAGCTATGGACACACCTGTGAACAAGCTGATCCCAATTTACATTTGCTTTGCTATGTTATCATGAAACCATCATAGCACTATGGTTTTAAGTCTAAAATTCCAGTTCCAGTAAAAAGCCATGGAGAGGGCACCCAATATGAATCCTTGCACGCCAGAACTGTTCCATTTCCCACATAGTAATTCTGTTGTGTTCATAGGAAACACATTTCTTTTGTATTCTGTACACATTGCTCCCATAAAGAGAACAAAAGCTGTTTGCCTGGAATCTGGCACCATTTCTTCAAGGCTGCTAGTCTTCCATACAAGTCCCATACTAGTGAACTAATTTCTCCATATAAATTCATGTAAAGTCTCATATTTGATTTTAAGCTTGCCCAATATGAGAGACAAGTTGTTCAGAGACCCAACTCAAAGAAGAAAGCACCACTTCAGTTTGTCACAACTGCCTATCAGAGTAGTGATACTGACGGGATTCAAAGTGAGCACATCGTATTCCATGGATGGGAAAGGTTTTAAAACAGTAGAGTAGAAATTTGTGTAAGACATGAAGGTAATAAGGGGAAATGAACTTACATGGTTAAAAGCTCCTGAAGAAACAGTCTGAGCTAGCACAGCCCTTGTGATGTTACCTAAACATTCACAAAAAATTTCCAGTGACGGTCTGTCTTCCGATGAAGTTTATGCATATTCAGACTCAGCAGTGATTCTGTATCATCTCATCTCTATATAAAAAACACAAAGTGCATTGCAACACTGTGGTAAAGAAATGGATTCCATTGTACTCTAGGTTAGCTATGTTCTGCACATTACTTTAACGTCTTCATACAAATAATTTGAAGAACCTAATAGTCACCATTACTAGAGTGGAAAATTTAATGGTACTGATTAAAATAGCTATGTGCATGAAACTTAACAATACTTTTATTATTATGTGTTTTATAACGTAAATATATCTACTATAAATTAATCTATATATAATCAACTACAGGGCATAGAATTTTTCTGGTTTTGATGTACTAGTTTTTCTGAAACTAAGTTAGACAAAGTAAATTCATTATTTTGGAGTGTTACTCTTTGCATATTATAGCTAATTAGCAAGCACAATAACATCATCCTAGGGGAAAGGTCCACTGGCAACTTAATTCATTATCTTCTATTATTGTGTATCATGTTAAAATGACAAGCATCTTATGCTGTATAAGTCATCACAACTTTAATTAATCTATCCAAACCTGATATAAGTATATCTGCTGTTTTTGTCCATGCTGAGTCCTCCTCAATTTTTGTAGGTAGGTGCCTCTTCAAAGTGTTTTTTCCATATTCATTTGCTTAGAAATGTAACACAAATACTGCTTTAAATGTTTTTAATGAAAGTATTAATTATATGAAAAGCTCAAAATGAGTTTAATAACCACCATAGTTGCCACTGAAATATATATTTCAGGAAACAGTGGAAGAGTAATTATGGTTGTGATAGTAAATTAACTTGCTTGCTATATACTGTGCTGAACGCATCCTTCTGAGAGAAAGGCTTATCCACCCACATAGCCATACACTAGAGTCAACTTACAGGCTCTCAGCAGGGTCAGGACTTCAAAATCCAAGGCAGATTATTGCTGGCCACTCCCCAGGCTTTCAGTGCAGTCTGTAACCGAGGAGGGAGCGGTGGGGGAGCCGTCCCCCATCAGCAGCAACCAGCTGCCCTGGCCAGGGTTGCACGGAGCAGAGCATGAAGAGCGGGATGGTCCCTTTGCTGCACCCACTGCCTCCTTTGCCTTTGTGCCCCAAACACACAGTGATCTAACTTGTTGAATTAAATATGAAATCAATTTTTCACTAACTTGAACTACCTTAGTCTGCTAGAACATTTGTTCATTATACAGGTACTGTATCCAGCCACAGCAGGGGCTTTATTCCTTGCTTGCACAATTCCTGTTCTAACTGAAAGGAATGTCATTCAGTGATAGTCAGTACCTGGTAACAGCCATCAACAAGTAAAATCACTTTAATCCTATATTCTGGAGACTGTTGCAAGCTTGCTGATGCATTGAAAATGGATGGTACAGTTCCACACAGCATTTCCACATGCCATATGACCCCACTGTCATATCCTACAAATCAAACGCCATTTAATTTTAGAAGGAAGGAACCTGATTCCACCATTAAATGTTAGGTCCCATTTTGCGGGCATAGAGAGGAGTCGATACCAGAGGCTACCACCTGACTCCACCAGAAAGTTTCCATCTGAGCCCAGGGAAACCAGGGATTTGGCTTCAAGAATCATTCATTACCATGATAAATCATTTGCAAAACAAAAAAGCACAAGTGCTCCCTGCATTTCTGGCCTTCAGCCTCAGCATTTATTTAGCCCAGGGTACAGTTTCATGTTGTAAAAAAGGTTTGTCTTTTGTTCTGCCTTGAACAATATTTCACTGTGTTAAATGAGACCTTCACGTGAGAAAAAACCTGCCGAATCAGTCACTTCCATCTCTCTTACCTCTCTGTTTATCAGTTGAGAAATTATTTGATAGCTGAATATCTAAATGCTGCTGAACTCCAAGTACTTTACTGTGATATATTGTTTTAAAGTAGAATTACCATAAACATTCAGCACTGGCCTAACTTGCTTTTACTGACATTAAAGGGATTTGGACTTTTAAGTCACTCTCAACTGTATCAAGAAAGGATTTAGAAAAATACGCAGTATTGCTGTGTCTTTCTGCAGTCCCATTTAAGTTATGACCCTCTCACTAATACTATCAGCTGTTTTATTTCTTTTCCTTGGCTGTAGTGCCTCTGTACTGCCCTGCCCTCTCGCAGAGCCTGCAGCCTCATCCGCCCAGCCCTTACCTCTGCGACACAGGGAGCAGGGAAGGCCAGCAGCGAACTAGCTGGTAACTGTAAGAGGTAACCTTGAGAAATGCTGAGGAGAAAGATATGACGTGAATGC
This sequence comes from Gavia stellata, assembly GCF_030936135.1. NCBI lineage: Eukaryota > Metazoa > Chordata > Aves > Gaviiformes > Gaviidae > Gavia > Gavia stellata. Next base: position 11,925,361 of record NC_082603.1, read on the forward strand.
TGCCTGTCCAAGGGACTTATGCACATTTTTCTACTTGGGATTCCCAGCTGGAAGTTCCCTCCTAGAGCTAAGCACTAAGCAAACCCTTCTTCTCCAAACCAAGCCAAAGGTCCCCCTGTTTTCTGCCCAATACTCATGATCAGAAGATATCCACAAGATGTGCCAGATATACCTGAAGAAACTTGATATTTCTCACTTTCAGAAAGATGCCCCAATTGCCAGGCTATAGTCTTATTTCATGCACTCTTTGGATTGGAGTTTTGACCCCAGATTTCCCATATCTTGGTCACTCCAGCCACTGGCCTTCTACCAAATCCCATCTTTGGTATTTTTGCTGCCTTAGGTAGGTGAAAGCCTCGTAGTCCATGAATCTAAAAAGAGCTGTAGCATGAGCTGGACACACAGTTACTTACCGCTTGGGTAGTCCTGGCCATGCCTAGAGGTAGTCTGACATGCAAAGGGCTGGTGGAAGACAGAGGTGTGTGGACTTTAAGCACAAAGTTAGGTGGCAGCAGAGCAGAAGTTTTAAGTATCTAATTTTAGATTTAGGCACTTCAGTTAGCAAATGGTATACTACAGCACAGCCTGCAGTATAGCATACATAGAGATGTCCATACGAACCTTAAACATGCCTGTTTAAGCACCAGAACAGCAACAACAAGCAGCAGTGTAAACTATTCAGTGCTGTTCTGTCTGCATTGCTTTGGTACCAGGCTAACCCAATTAAGACTCTATCACTACTTCGTCATCGTTACTATATTCAACATGCAAGATAGCACTGTGTACTGGTACATGAGGAATTCACACCTCCATTTGTCTGCGCATTCGTAACTTTATTCCCAACATTTTACTTCTGAATTAGGTAATGTGGAAGTTTCACCAAAGCTTCTGGTTTTGTCAGTCAACATGCCATCTTCAACGTCAAAACCAACTATGAAACGTAATACTATTAATTGGGATGCAAGAATAATTTATTTCAATTGTGGATTTGATTTTACCGAATGACATTAATGGTAAAATATAAAGTAAATGCTAAGACTTATGCATGCAATTAAGCATTTTGCTCAAGGTCAGGCTGTTCTGATCTTTGCCTTTTAAAAGCATTTTTAATCACAAATTGGAAGGTAAAAGAATTAATACACCTTTTAGTATCAATATCTGCATACAGGACCAAGCAAGCAAGACAGCATACTCTTTAATGTAGCCACTTTTTCAGAACAGACATTAACGGAGGCTTTTTCATGCACAGTTGATTTTGTATAAACTGATTGACACCTTTGGGGGTCGTCTTTCCACTGACTCATAATTTTGCTCACTCTTGAAAAAAGCCTGCTGCACACCCAGTATTCTCTAGTTAAAGCCGAAAATTCAACTCATCATATTTACACAATAAAAAAAAAAAAATCCATTCTTCGTTGTTTTTAATTGCAAATCCTACTCAAGGGACCAATTCTCCTGCTTAGGAGGCAGCCCTGTGCCTTCTACCAGAGAACCAACTGCAGTCAATTATGGTAATGAAATGTCAATAAATATAAAAATTTAATACAGCCTGCTCTTGGTGAGTGGCAGATGAGGACTTGCTTCCCAGACAAATTTGCTGGTGCTGCAAATATTAAATGCACCTGAAAGAGTAGCAGGTTGCCTGAGAGCTCTCCAGTAGAGGGATGGTGGGAGATCCAGGTATCTACTGGGTTTTTCCATTATGGCATAATCGCTGCACTAAGGCCACTGATATTCTTGACATCCAGACATCTTAACTTCTTATTATGAAGTGAACAGCATATTTCCCCCACAAACTGGAACCTCAGTAAGGGATTTTGAGCTTTTTTTTCCCCCGACAATTACAAAAGGGAAATTAAATTGCGAAAGTTGATATTTATATGTGACCAGTTTCTCAATATGCAGTAGTTGAATCATGTCACTATACTAAACTGCTCTTCGAGTAAAAAGTATTTGAGGTATGTTACTTTCTTTATATACTTATATATAAAGAAATATGTATGTGTGTGTGTGTATATATATACATAGAGAGAGAGAGAGAAATAACAGATGAACTAGAAACTAGTTTATGAAAGATGGTTTGGCTGGGATTTCCAAAGACTAGATCCTAGTTTTGTCACAGATTTCTTTGGCCTTGAGTAAGTGATTTAATGTCACTACTCCAGTTTTCCCAAGTGTAAAAGAGAGCAATAAAACCTACCTCACAGGATACTTCAGCATAATCCATTGACTTAATTGAAACATAAGCACAACTTTAAATGCTTTATGGAGTTGGAGCAGTGTTATTCTTAACATCCATACAAAAAGTGTGACTTCATTTTTCTAGTACAGTTCCCTTCAATCAATGTCTTGGGAGCACTAAGAGTATGTATAAATAAAATGTCTTATTAAAAGTCAGTAACCTATTGGTTATATTAAGGTCATCACTAGGAGAAGTCATTTTTAGTTCCTTTCAATCATCTATCTATCTTTCCTGGCTGAAATTTTGTCAGGTTTAAGGTCTTCCAGTTTTTTTCTTGCTTTACTGTTGTTTATACTTGAGCAAAATCAATTTAACAGTTTTAAAATCAAAAAAACGTATTTCAAAATACATGTTCCTTAACAGTTATTAAAAAAACAGATTTTAAGGGATCAGTGCCTGGAAAAACAAAATTTTGCAGCATTGGTCTCTTTCCTCTGATGATACCTGGCCATTCTTTATTAACTACTTCATTATGGGAGACCTTAAAGATGGGATTAGAGCACTGATACCTTTAAACACATCATTAACCCAAAGTGTGCACTTACCATTGTTGCTTAGTCATAGTTTAGAGCCAGACTTCACTTACGTGTGCTTATGTGAAGTATGGTTAGCAATTTCCCTGTTGTTATGGAGGCTCCTAAAAGAGAAAGGTGTTTTTAATATTAGAACAGCCAGGCAAGAAAATAACTTTTTTAAATGCATCAATAACCCATTTAGACCTCAGCCAGTTATCCAGGAGCAGTTCAACACAAGAGCAAGCAACACACCTGGCCATTTTCATGGGACTGTGGCACTTGTATGGGATATGTAACATACTGATGAAAACAGGGCTGAGATGAAGGCTTTTCAACTGAAGCAGTTGCTCAGATCACCCCAGTTCCCAATACACCAGCTACACCCTGCTCCACGCTGCTGTCGCTGCACTGGAGCTGCCCGGTCTCACAGCCGCCAGCCCTGTCTCAGAGGAAGCTCACCCCGGCCCCAGCCCCTGTGCTTCACCTTCACATCACAGCATTCCCGTAGGCTGCAGTACCAGAGCATTTCTCCACTGGTCACCATCTCGTGACAAAGCATGCAAAAGTTAACAGCGCACATCTTCAGAGTGGCAGAGGCTGGTACAGCCATCTGCATGGAAGCATCCCCTTAATGGGACTGGCATCAGCCAGAAAAGTTTCAGCGTGCAAGCAGTGGGGAGGTTGCCCAAGATTCAAGGACCGCCCAGGGATGTGTCAACTATGACAGGCTTTAAGTATACTTTGCTTGTGAACATTACCTTTTTTAATATGTTGATGGTTGGACTTGATGATCTTACAGGTCTTTTCCAACCTTAGTGATTCTGTATTAATTCCAGGTTTCTGTTGGATCTCTATATACAAGTGTCACTTCAAGAGCTCATAGACAGGTCAGCCTCACCCAAGAACAAATGGGCAGCATGGCAAGGGCAGCAGACCCCCGGAGCAGTCCCACTTTTTTCTACGTCCTAGACAAAGTAGTTTTGTGCGCTGCAGTTGCTGCTCGGGACAATGCAAATGCAGCTGGCCTGTGTCACGCACCTGCCTGCTCCTCCTTTGCTAGCAGGGGAGGACTCACCAGAACAAGTCCGTTGGAACCAACTCCAACAAATACCAGTATTTTGTGTAGCTAAGGAGAACAGAAACTACCCACACAATACCTCTGTTTCCTGTGGGAATACTCCGACATTTCTGGGCTTGAATAGATGTTTCTGGCCAAGTTATAGACACAGGACCATTTCCCATGAATGCTGTTATGTCCCTCCGGACCAATACACCCAGTGTAGGCGCAAAGCTTACTTCATCCGTCTTTCTTTGCAAGATCATACAATTACAATGAGAACAAGAGGCACCAAATGAATAAAACAAACTGATACGGGGACAGCTACCAATGTCATAAGCAGTTCTCATATATAAAGCTTCTAAAAAAGCTAATACAAACCAGCGTTCCCACTGATGTGACATACCATTAAGATATACGGTTTAATAATATTTTCAATATATACCATTGTGCTAAAATAGGTTTATACATAAAATCCATCTCAACTTGATAACAACATTAAATTGAGAGTGATTCTTTTATCCAGGAGTATCCCGGTTGTATGTGATCGCTTGAAACATCCTAAAGTGGTTCTGTGGGCGTGACGACCAGACAGAAATACAATTCTCTTTTACAGGTGGATTATTCCGTAATAGCATCCCAAGCTGGAGCCACCCTCAACAATCTTATGAGCCATGCACAAGAACTAGTAGCAAAGCTTCGTTCCCTGCAGTTTGATCTACGAGAATTTGTATGTCTCAAATTCCTGGTGCTCTTTAGTTTAGGTAGGTACACTCTACTCTTCATACTTAATAGTGTTATTATTTTTTTCTAAAAACATTGAAAATATTTTACTGAAAAACATGATTATGAAATATATTTAATGACGTTCACAGTAATTTGAGAATTATTTTTTAATTACCACCTGCAGAAAAAATATATATAAGGATTAAAAGTGTGTTTCTATGGAAATGACTCCAAAAACCTATGGGATTTAATAGAATATTACAAGATTTCTGTATTTCTGTATGTGATTTCTGAATAGTCCAGAACGAGGGTAAAATTCTATTAGAAACTCTAGAGAACAGTGGAAAATACATATTGCCATATTTTCTATGATATTGAATATAGTTATGTAAAGCAGATGAAGTGGGGATATGGTTGAAATATCCCTCTTTCAAAGGCATCTGTGGTAAGTATAAACAATCTTTGCATATGATGGCTGTCACATCATAACTCATAAATCAGGAATGTATCTCATAGTTTTTAAAAAGTGAAAGGAACTCTTAAAGTGCAAATTAATGATAATAGCTTTATGACAGATCTGGTTAGGAAATAACCTTTAAAGGGAAGATTGTTTTGTATTAGTGGAGAGGACATAGAATGGGAAAGATACCTATGCAAGAAAAATTAGTTAAACCAATGACCTCCAATGAATCAGTCAAGAAAAATCACCGGTGCCAGGAATAAAAAAGGGCTTAGGGAGATGGATTCCTATTGACTTCATAGGAACAGATTTTTCTGCCTGTCCTCTGTTTCAGGTTTGCACTTCGTTGACTTAATAAATTTATTGGTCTAAATAAACTTTGGCCAAGTGAATTTTTATTTACTGGCAGACAGTTGGAAGGAGAGACTTAAAAACATAAGGTCAGACCCAGCCATACCTCCATAGCCAAAACTCCTGTTTTACTCAAAAAGTATTTTGTCTACAAAGAGAGAGAACAGTTTAGCCAAGCACAACAATGAAAGAAATATCAGCAGTGGTGACATATAGTAATGTTTTTCTTTAATTTTCAGTTTAAAAAAAAAAAAAAATCTTCTGTAAAGGAATAAAATTCTACAAATAAATTATTATAATACAATTGCAATTAGACTAAAAGGAACAGTTTTGGTTACACTGTAAAGCATCAATTAATGTCTTAAACATGTCTCTCCATGTGGCGTTCATAGAATTTGAACCTGCTTTGGAAAATTTTAGATTAAGTTCTTTTTAAATACAGGGAGCATAAAAAATCAATACTTCAGAGGTATAGGACACAGAACATGTAGAAAAAAAAAGAATTATTTTAAAAATTAGAACAATGCTAACAGAATTGACTGTTATGAAGTATGTACATTCTGAATCCTAGGAAGAGATGATGGATTTCCCTGGTGACTATTAACATTTTGTATTCAGGGCTTCGTTGCTTTCCACATCTTAGATTCAGAGAAGGAAAATCAAGCCATCTGTTGCAGAAATTATGTTTTATGAATTAATCTGTTGAATAACAAGAATTCGGATTTCCTAATTCCTAATAAGTAGGTTTTTCAGTCATTAGACAGTGGCACAGAAACACCTAAAGAGCCCGTATCTTTCCTTTGGTAAAATAGTTAGAGAATTCATCTCAGTTCAGTGACATTTTAAATTAGCTGAATAAGTGAAGTGAGTTGGAAAATTCTTGCATTTAGGCAGCCTTTTTGTTTGATCACTTTCATCAGCTCTTCTACTATTTTGCATTGTTAGGAATCATTCTTACACCTTTAGCTCTTCTAATTCTGCCAGGTAGTGTGCTCAACTTCTGAAGCAGGTGCGCAGGAACACCTTGCAAGCTTGTACTGAGCCAGGTTATCCAGTTTTTCTCTTATTTATGCTACTATAAAAAGAGTTAATTCTGCTGCTAATAGGAGCCTTGTAGTCACATCACTTGCATATAAAAATGATGTAGCTAAGAAAGGTTCAACACCTTTGAAACCGATTAGTTCATTACTTAGCATACTACATAATTCCATTTGCTAATAGTCAAGCTAGATGTTATTCTACAGAGAGTAAAATGTAAAGTTGTTACCACTTGAGCCACAGGACTGAGGCAAATATTTAATGAGAATGATGACAAAACTGAATTGAAAAACACAGATACCCTTTCCAGCTAAGTACTTAAGTCTGTGCCCTAAAATATGGGCACAACACAGATGAATGAGTTGTCTGGCTGAAGTTAAGATGCCTCACATCCTAAAAGTGAGTCAGGTTTTTGAAGACATTGGCATGCCTAACAACACTGGTAGGCATTCAGCAGGGCTGTCAAAACTAGCTAAGCATCAAATTCTACATAAATAACTAAGAGCAATTATTGTACCTAAGTATCTAGGTGCATTTGACGTGTATCTACATCTTTTACGCAACTCAACAGAAAACTGGTCTTAATGCCAAAAATATATCACTTAATCACAAAAATATTTAAAAAACTTCAGCTGACTCTTGTTGAAATCTGGCCCTGTAATATTTAATGTGTCCTTCAAGACATACTAGCCTTTTTACATTTCTAAGGATGTTCACGCCACAGTGTTAACCAAACCAATAAAACCTTATGCTATTGTTCTTTAGTATAGCGCTTGGTTGAAAAATAAATGTCTAATACAAAACCTCTCAGAGGCAACACAAAGTCAATAATCCACAGAATTAATTTATTGAGAAGAAGCTGTTTGTTTTTTATAACCATACATATACGAGGCTGCCTTGTAAAGCTGTTTGTTATTCATGGCTGGGCCATATTGTCTGTCTCTTCACAAGATGACAATCTCCTTCAGGGCAAAGAACTTTGTCTCTGCCTTTTTTTCTAACATTTGAGAAGTGATTATCTTAGAAAACTAACAGTAAAATAGTGTTCAAAACCCAAAGCACTTACAATAATTTTTCAAAATACAATTAAATCGTATCAGTTTTGATTGCTAGATTTTAAGTGACGTAATTGTTAGTTATCTATTTGTCAAAGGTGCCAAAGGGTTTATACAGGAAAATGCTTTTTATTGATGGTAGCATTAAAGAAGATGCTGTTGAAGCTTACATAGATGCATATTTATTGTAGCCTTTGCAGCTAGCAGCACACAAATCTTCCTGCAGTCAAACTGCATATACCCACTCCAGCGAGTGATACACCCAGGCACAGGAGCTCAGCTCCTTTCTCCACTGGGTCATCTAGTCTGTCTGGGCCCATCTGACCAACACTGTATGTAATGGTACAGTTGACTCAGCAATTATTCAATAAGCCAGAGCAGTTTGGTAACTAGTTTCTTAAAAAGATGTCACACTTAGTTTAGTTCTATATGGTATTAATATACGTAGAGTTACGTAACTTAAATTTCCTCTATCAGTTATAAAAAGCAAATGACTTTAAAGCCAGGTAGTTCTTACCTCTCTGTACATAAAAGTCTTCTTTCATGTCCACGGATCTTCATATTTCCGTGATTGTCTATCTGTCTACCCTCAGTGGTTCCTCATGCCATCCTTCAGTCCAGCCACTGCCAATCTCTCTCACACCTGGACTATTGTTCTCAGCAAATAACCAGTTCAGCTGAATCAGTCCTTCAGCTCTTGTGCTCCCACAGGTTAAAAAGTCAGAGAACAAATCAGTCCTTACAACCAGCACAATCATCGCAATCACACTGGAGATTACCATCTCACACATGGTTTGGACTCAGCTGTATTTTAGATTAACAAGAGCCTTGACTCATAAGGACGTTAAAGCACCAGCAGAGACCCCTTCCTTCACAGCTACACTGCACCATCAGTGGTCAGTCAATTACTCTGTCAAGACATAGGAGGTTTGGACTAAATTTAAATTCTATCACATTACTCTGATCCACTTACATGATCTACAGATATACTACACTAGCCTATCAGGGTTCCCTTAAAGAATCACAATCCTTCCATGAGCCGGTCCTCTGTGGCAATTCCCTCGCTGCGTACCTCCTCACTATACATAAACGAACATATGTTGCTTTCCTCTCTCACTGCACACCAGAACAGCATTACACAAATCAACCAGTCTAATTGATACCTGAGATCACAGTAAAGCAAATAGAAACAGGTCTTGGGATCAGAATTGCCCTTCACAGTTTTGGTTGTGTAGCCTGGTATAACTGCTAAGCCATCTTCTACTCACTTCTTCCCCTACTTGATCTCTAATGGACATGTCTGAATTCTGTACTAACATCTGTCTTTGCTGCAAATGATATACTAGATACTGATTGAATGTTTTATGTGACAATGAGATGGACTTCTGAAGCCAAAGCATTTTATTGCAAAGGCGCAATCCATCTACCAGCATGATTTATTTGAAAGAAGTCTTCTGTTTAGGTGGCCTAGAAATAGCAATTTCTGTTATCAATCTCTATTTCAATTATCTTGAGCTATTAGCTTGCTTTGAAGTAAATCAGGACACCAGTTCTGATTGCAGTTGTCCTTGCCAACCTTTCTTTGACTGAGGTTTACATCATATTTGCAAACCCCAAAACATGCCTGTTTTCTGGGGCATCATTCCTGTGTTTTCACATATAGAGGTATTCTCCCCTTAATTCCAACTAAGAGAGTGAAGATAATCAACATACCAAACCACAATTTAACTTAGGTATATCTGCCATATATTTTTTCCACAATCTGAAGGTATGTGGATTAAAAAAAAAATCAGTAGCTTAAGAGATATGCAAACCTGGATTTTCTTAACTACTTAGTTGCATTTAACAGGTTTCTTTCAAGCAAAAAGAACCAAGACAGAGCCATGACAATTCAGCAACTGTAATCACACAGTTGTGGAAAGTTAGTGGCCGAGCACCTGTTGCAAAACTGGGAAAGAATAAAGAAAACGTTGACAGACTTGAGTGTTAAACCTACTTTTAACACTACTTTATGAACTCATGTCCAAAACATGGAAAGAGCACATCTGAGAAAGATGCTGATCACATAGTTGTATAACTGTTTATCAGATTTACCACTAAATGAGAATAAACATAGCTGGTTTTCCCAAAGCTAGCCAAATTGAGGATAATGCAATTTCTTTACCCTAATCCCAGAGTAATAATACACCTAATTTTTCTATAGCATATAACCAGTATAGCCCACAGTACACATTATCAAAAAGTAGGCCTAAAAATACATACAAATAGTTTCTTTGTCTTTAATAATTGCTAGTTTGAATCGAGATACACTACAGATAGAAAAAGCAAATATGTCAGTTTATCAGACTCTTTAAATTTTCATTACCAAAGTTGACATTAGTTTGGAAACTCCCTTCTTTGTCGTAAATCAGAATTAGAAATCAGAAAAAAAAAAACAAAAACAAAAAACCCCCTCGCCCCACATGTGCTCTTGAATTGTCTAATTCTGGGGCTGAAATAGATTGGCATGCTCCGCTGGGGTGAAATCTTGGCCTCACTAAAGCCAAGGAGAATTTCATGCTATTTTTACTGGAGCCAAAATTTGTCTCCCTGTTTCTTTGATTTGCTTCCTGTCACAGAATAAAATTGAGATCAATTTTTCAGCAGTTAAATTCACTAAATGACTAAATTTAAATGATGTTTGAAGAACCAAATGAGTGCCTTACTCATCATGATACTTTCTATTATTTTCTGATGCAACAGATCTCTTCATTTTACCATCCGGTAGCTTTATAGACTGGTCACTTAATCTGAAATCAGCCATTGTTTTCTCTTTACCAAAACTTCCCATTTGTCCTGCTAGTTTTTATTATCTGAACTCAGCAAGGATGATTTGTCAAACCTCCCATCAGAGCAGTTTGTAAAGTGAAATGCCAATAGGAAGAAAGTTAGACATCATTTGACCTATGTCCAGGCACTTGTCTGCCTGTGGAGCTAAATGCTAGACTAGGCAGCAGCTGACTGGTACTGCTCCGTTATCACTGTCAGGATACAGATGAATGTACTTCATTTAAGAAATGAAGGCTTTATCAATGGACAAATAATTGCAGAGCCACTATTGATCTCACATCTCACTTAACATGAGACAAGAGGGTTCTGTAGAAATGGTAAACATTTAATCGCTGTGGATGGCAAACAATGGGCTCTTGCTTAAACTCAGTTTTCAAACAAACTACAGCCTTACTTAAGGATTCAGCAGAAATCCATCCGGATCTGCAACACTCCATTCCTGTTTCTGTTAAATAAGAGGAATATTAGCAAATTAGTATTTCCTTGCTTTTAGTCTCCCTAAAGTGGCAGAGCTGAGAGGTATTGGAGGAGGTATTGGAGGTACCATTTGCACTTCTGGAAAAGAAGCATGCCTGTTAAGACCTTCATGCAGATGAAACAGGCTGAAATGAAGCATTTTTGAGGCAGACCCTACCCTCACAACTCACAGGACTAGAAGGAGCTTCCTGCAAACATGCACCCAAGGAGCAGCAGCACAAAAGCCTGCCTGTGCTCCCTTTCACCTGGTTCCTGTAACTCACATCGATGTAGTTATGCAACATTCTGGAGCTGAAAAAAAATTATTTTTTTAAAATTAGCTATTGCACTTTTTAATATACTTTATGTAACATCATTAGTCTATTAGATTTATGGACTAGCCAGACTCTCTGCCTCAGTGAGCTTGTAATCTAAATATACAGAAAACACAAGAAAAAATGCAGCAGCAAACAATGATGAAACATGGGGCTTTACATATTTTCACTTCCGTAGTTTTTGCTGAGGGTTTGATTCGGGGTATCATGTATGCAGATAGGAAAATAAGTGTATAAGCATCAACTGGAAGTAATATAACAAGTAATATTGATTAATTTTTTCTAGTACTTATGATGCTTAAGGGCACACAAACAAAAAGAATAGGAGAATGTAATGAAGGAATTAGTGAGGCAGGAGGTTTTATCAGACCAAAAGGAAAACAGGAAACAAGACTGGAAAATTAGACAAGAACCAATTCATGCAAGATTATAGACACCTAAGTGTAATACAGACATAAAGGTATAACCTATCTGAGCATGTAGATCTTTATTGCAGCCTTCCTAATAATCAGGTTATTCTTTCAACAAATATAGATTTGCCTTTTACAGTCTCTGTTTAATAAGACTGCACTAGCTTTTCAAAGCACAGTCCACAAAACATGGGAACTTGCTAAGAACAAGAATTAGCCAAAAAGCTGCTTCTTCCTCCCATCATTCTGATATTTTAGTATCAGAACAAAACTAATTAAACTAGCAGGTGACTGGCTCACAATGCAAGAATTCATTCTTCAACACAGCATATTATCCATCTCTGGCACTCCTTGCTCCATGATGTAGGGGATGCTAAAGGTTTTTGTGGTTACCAAAGTCACCTGGAGAAATTAACGGAAAGAAAGTCCATTGAAAGCTATGAAACACAAAAACCGCTACTTCTGGCTGTTGCTAACCTTCAGCTGCTGGAGCCTGAGCGACTGCTCCTGGGCAGTATTGCTCCATGCTTTCTTTCTTCTTACACTGTTCCCTAGTGCATCTGCTCCCAGCCACTGTCAAAGATGGAACAGTGGTCTAGATGATCCAGAGTGCCAGCATGGCCATTCTTGTGCTCTTATTGGGTAGGTGTGAGCCGTTTGCAGTTTTCAGTGACTCTGTTCTCCTTCCTGTAAAATGGACTTGGTAGTTCTCTGACAGGATACCAAGCAGCTCACAAATAACACTACTTTGTCTTCACAAAGCACCTTCAGCCCCAGGATCTGAAATAAGTGCTGTGAATCTTAAATGAAATGTATCGCACGACAGTCTTCCCTGGCAAGCCAATGCAAGCCTGTAATGGGGCACTTACCCAGGGACAGACTTGTCATCACAAATGTGTTCACTTCTTACTTGCAGTGACAAACAGTACCTAGGGTTTAATGCAGTCACCTTCAAAATGGTCACTCTGGCTGTTTTTACTTTTGGTAGTTTGTAAATATAGAACTACTTCTACACCTGTTTTTTTATATATATGTTACTTATAATACACATTTATAACTGAGCTGTTATTATGAGGTGGTTGTATTAAATCCATTGGCAGTTTTCTTATATCCATCCATTCTGTTACCCAAGGGTACTTGTAAGATTGCCCCTGGTAAACACTAGTAAGCAAGGAGTAGAGGGATTCTCTATGATTAGCATTCAGCCAGGGCTTTCAGGCTTCCCCACATTACATCTGAATTTAGAAAAATACTGCACACTTGTCAAATTCAGGCTCAACCCTAATGTCCAACTACAGTAGGTATCAGAGGGTAATACTCGCAAAGAAACATTTCCTAAACTTTATGTAGTCATTTGGAATTCAGGAAGGACCGATTAGTATTCAGGAGACGTGACTGCTCAATATTTATACCATAGAGACTTGGCAGAAGCAAATAATGGTACATAAAGCTGATGCTTGTCTTAATTAAATGCAGTATAATAGGTGTTGAGGATTTTTTTTCTTAGTGAAGAGAGCAGTTTAGCAATGACCAGATATAACTCATTCTGAAGTTCAGAGTTTAAAACTAATCAATATGTATTTATAACAAGGGAGGGACTGAATATAATTTATTATTAGCTGACAGCTGACTAATAGATAAAAACAAGATTTGTTTAAGTACGTTTTCCCACATACCAATTTCTGACAAAATATTTGCCCCTTTTGATTCTTGATTATTTTTTGCTGTACTAACAGTATTTCAAATATACTTTTTGAGATTAACGTCTCATCTGCAGATAGACTGGGAATGAAATCAGAGACCATAGAATAAGACATCTAGCTAGGACGGTATTTTCACTGTGACAAACTTATTAATAGTAACATTTCCTAATTTTATGATTAGAAATCCTTAATGGCAGGGGATATTTTAAAATGCTCCTTTAAAGTATACAATCTGCATATGATGATGAACAGGTGTTGACTGGCAGACAATGCACAGATGACAGGCACAATTCCAACATACCTACAGCCCAGGCTTGTCTCAAATGTCACAGCAAAAAGTTTTGAGACGGAATGTGAAGAAGGTGGATAAAGAGATCTGGCATATTAAGCATGAGCGTCAGAGCTGAGAAAGCAGAAAAGTACTTGGTCTGGAAAGGTGGCGAGTGGGAAGTGGAGATGGCATTGCGGGCAAGTCAGAGGCAGGAGATGACCTCCTGACACTGAATGACTGATGATAGGTCGGAAGGAACAGCTACAAGACCTTGAAAGTGAACACAGTTTATGTCTGATGTAGCAGGGAAAGGGGAAGATGCAAAAAGATAGGGAAGCAATAAGCTCAGAAGGGTATCTTGGCAGCACCATTTGCCAAGGTTAAAGGAAGAAATGCTGTGGTAATTGAGATTTAATATTATGAGGCAACATGGTATTTGTTAAAAGTTTAATCTAGTAAACAATGGCTCCTGTGCACATCCCATGGAAGTCAATGAGAACACATTTGCAGGATTAGTTATGTAATATTAGTTTGGGATTAATTATATTAGAAATAGAGAAATTTAAAGGTGAAGATCACTGTCTTTTGGAAGACCTTATCTCTGGGTATAATGGAAGCTCTGTTTCTTGAAATCTGAAATCAAGATGACTGCTTCTCTACATTATTATGATACAGCTCAATCAAAAGTTATAGACTTGATGTCCAACTGCTGGATGAAGACCTATGGCTTGCACTAAGCAAAGGCTGAAGGAGGTAATGATGATGATTATTCTTGTCCCCAAACCAGTGAAAGTAAATTTCACAGGCAAGAAGTTTAATTTATCATGAGTGTCCTAATTTCACAGTTTTTACAAACTTCTCTCCATTTTAATAGCTTGAATTTGGTAGTAATTTGGTAATGGTCATTTGGTAATATGAGCAATTGTTAGCAATCTTACATAGTTCCTCACTGCTGCATGTCCCCCATTGCCTTGGAAACTAGGGATAAATCTCTTATTAGAGATGATGAAGGCCAGGAGAACAGTTAAATAGCCAGTCTGCTCCTGGAATATTTAACTCTTCTCTGGGTCTCAAGCAAAGCAGACACTCTGCCACTAGAAGAGCTATTCCACTTTTCTTCTTTAATCTTCTGGGAAAGTAAAGTAAATGAACATGGACAAAACTTCATTTCAGAATCATCTCATGAGGGATGTTCCCCTTTCATGGAGACACCATTGCCCAACAGAGAAATCAAGCCTCTTGTCTCTAATTCTGCTTCTGACTCCATTACTCACTATGGAGCTGTGAAGTCTCTTAAACGATATCTCAACTACCCTATCTGGTAAATGAAAACAATAGCTATCTATCTTTGTAAATAGTGGTGAAATCCAGAGTATTAAAGATACTATGTAAGGTACAAATTGACACAATGTTGTTTGAAATATCTACAGATACCATAACAAAGACCATTGTGAAAAGGAATCTGATTTAAAATAGCTTGAATAGATTTTGAGAAAATTTTATCCTTTCCTTTATAAATTACTCAACATGAAAGTAGTCCCTTGCTGTATTTTCATATTAGGGTCTAAAACTTTGCAAAAAAATTTGAAAACTCATCTTTTGAGAGACTATTTTTAGAAGTGATTTTAGCATTTTAGCACATGCACGACAAAATGAATTTTCTTTTGCCCTGTTCTTTCATTTCTTTGATTTCTTTATAGAGAAACAAAAGCAAAGACATATTCTCTTCACTTTATCTGTCAAAACCTGTAGCAAAGCCAAACAATTAAAAATCAGTCTTTAAATTTCCTATAGATGCTAAATGATGATGTATGGAGTGACGACTTTGATAAACAACCATTTGCTCCTGAGAACACTTTTTCAGTGAGCTGACAGGTTTTAGTCCAGCCTCCCATGCAGGTTCCATACATTGTGCAGGCAGTATGAAAGAAAGTAGGACGGTGTCTATCTTACAGGTATCTATCTTAACGAAATCTTCAATCAATAATTTTTGTGAAAACAACACATAATGTAGAAGGAATAAAATACAAGTGCTGGGGTTATAAGGTATAGTTGAGAATTAAGCCCGTATTTTTAATAAATAAATAAATCTTTAATCATTCATCTCAACCCTGGGTGTAGGAGTTGTGAATGATAAAATTCTTGCAGGAATTCCAGAGATAGCCTTCTGTTTCATGGCTGATTGAGTTTTTTGAATAAACTACACTAAATTATAAAGGAAATTTCATAATCACTGTTGATTTGTCCTGATTTTATTTCATAAAATGCAATGAATGTTGCAAATTCATCTCTCATGTAACTGTTGAGTACAATGGCATTCGAGGCATGAATTTGATGCAGTCTGATCATTACTGGTTTATGTTGTCTGGTTGTCTGACAGCTACAAGCCATGGAAAAAAAAGATTAACCGTCTTCAGCAAGTACTTTTTCTTTTCATGTTGTTTTTTTCTAAAATGCATATTTTACAAGGTTTTGAAATAACAATAGGATTAGATGCTTGAGAGAAAATTAGGTCATATATTTGTTAGATACAAATCTCTCAAGTAATTAGAAACACCGGTATCAAGCAATATTTGTATTCTGTACTGCTGCCTTTGTGCGGAGACAGTGGGGATTTCAGAATAACCCAATCAGTGTGCTCTGCACTTTTTCCCTCTCTAATATGTTTATAGAATACTAGTAAGTATGGCTTTTAAACAGCTCCTGTAACGGGGAAAAATTACCTGCGCATAACCCACATTTACACATGTCTCTACTTTTGGAATGCTTTTACAATTTCTGTCCCATTTTTAATATATATTTTAGATGTTTAAGGTGCAAGTTTGAATGTATTATATATGTAACAGAGGAAGTATGGGATTATATGGAATCTTTTTAGCTGCTATTGGCAGAAGTGTTTAACATCAGTGGCTAGATTTGTTAGCAAAGTTTCCCAGCATAACATATTAAGATATAGGTAAGTGAATTAATATCCTTAATCTTGGAGCCAGTAAGACCACCCTATAGTCTTAATGTGAACATGTGCTTAAATGCTTCACTGAATGAGGAAGATGCTAAAGGAATCTAATGGCTAAATTCTCTTTGCAGTTGTAACAAGCAACCTATTAAATACTTTTAAAACCAGAATGTATAGACTAAAAACTGCTCCTGAAAACAAGCAGCAGGAGAATTAAACAGGAGGCCAAGGGGAAAGAAAGGATCTGCAAGAGTGTTGGGAGAAGAGTGGCAGAGAACAGGATACCTGGGTAAAGCAGGAGCCAGGAGTGGTTGATGAAAACGAGGGACAGCAGTAATGTGGATCAGAGGAACAGAGACAGACTGGAGGGCTTGAGATAGGAAAGGAGTCAAGAAAACAGGGGGAAAAGGCCAGGAAGGAAAGAGAAACCATGGAACTGTGATCAAAGCCAAGCCAGAGGTGGACAGGGAAGAAGCAAACAGGAAAGAAACAATGAAGGAAAATTCAGAAACAGACTTTATGGCCCAGCCTTGAACACAACTGTGATCATGAATTGGGAGGCAGAAGGGGACTGTGCAGAAACGATCTTCCCCAAGCTCGTGGCTTGGAGTGTGTCGCAATGACTTCTGCTGGCAGGAAAGGGGAGGGGGGTGAAAACTGCAACTCCTTAGGCTCCGGCAATGCTGCTACCGAGATTGGATGAACCTCTCAGAGCAGGGGTTCCCTGTACTGCTCTGGTCCTGTGCAGAGCCATCGAGCATGGGACAAACGGAAAGAGCAAGCCCCAAAACAGTCCATGTAGCTTGCAAAAGTTTAATCTGCATATGGCCATCATCCTAAGAATATTTTAGGAATTCTTCTTTATAAAATTATTCAAAGATTAATAAGGAAAATCCTACATTTAACATCATCTCCAGTACTGGGAGGGTTTGATGTGTATTATAAACATATTGCACAACATCCCTGCTTGCCAGGTGAAGGAAAGTCTCATCTCAAGAAAGAGAAAGATTTCGACATCAAAATAGGGAATGACACTACAACAGCATCTTTCCTCTCTCCCAACACCAAAAATTGTAATAGATGTCAGTGAACTGCTCAGGACAAGACAGATGATGCTATCCAGTCTTTCACTGGGGGAAAACCCATAGTCTAAACAGAATAAATGATACAGACTGTTCTTCAAGCCCAATCTGAGGCAGGCTGGATGGGTGGTAGCTTGAGAAAGTCCTTTCCTCTTGTTTAAGTCCATCTCTTCTGGGAGACATTTGGCTTTAGAGAATGGAGTCACCAGCAAGGCTGAAAAGGACAGGTATCCGACTCACATCCTCTAAAGAGCTGGAAAACAACATTGCACACTGAAAATATTCTTTCAGAGAGGACCACTGCTAAGAGGTTACTGTGGGAGCAGTGTCATTCAGACTGCACACTGTGCTCCAGCTGGCCAGCTCTTACCTGCGTTTCTTCTTCTCTTTCTGTTTTGAGACAGGGAAAAAAGACCCTTACAATTAATTAAAACCATAGATGAAACTACCAGAGATGAGCCAGGGAGTAAAGAGGGAACAAAGCAATTAAGAACATTCCTGCTAAAAATTCACTAAGCATACTGTAAAATTCAGAGATTGTTGTGCCCCTCAAACGTGTGCCAGAGAGAAGCAGACACTTAAAAGAGCTTTCAATTACTTACATGCCTTTGGCTCCTTTTCAGGATGCCATGGAACTGGAAACAGCCATGGTAAGTGTATTTTCTCTGCATTTGCCTTTTTTGACAAAACAGCTCCAATATTTTGATCTCAAGAATAATCAGCTCTTTTGTGTTTCCTTTTCAACTAACTGCACGCTTTGGCAAGTTAAAAATTAATGACAACTTCTCTTCCTTTTTTTTTTTTTTTTTAAACAAAAACGTTCTGTGCTCTTTTCTGAAAAAAAAAAAAATTCTTTTTCCTACAACATTTAAGTATTAGTCTAAATAGCATTCAAACCACTCCTTCTCCCTCCTTCTGCAGGAACACAAAACAAATTCCACCACAACAAAACAACCTGGCTTTTGGAAACCATTATTTTGAAGATGAAACATTGTGTTGTGTCCTTTACCACTATTACAGGCAGTCAGTCTGTTAGAACATATTGGGCGATTATAGGCTAGTCTTTTCAGAGAAAGCCATGGGTTTCAAGTTAGCAGTAACCATCTATCAATAATTGAGATTATACCATGATTTACTATCACAGCATCATGTATTCTCTGATTTTCTGCCTCCTGTGAAACATTGTGCTTTCCTTTTCTATTGATGTATCAACTATAATAGTTACAAGCAGCTACAGAAAAATCAATAGCGAACTTTCATTACTGTGCACATAAAGAGTACCATGCTGTGAGAGCACCTAGCTGTTAGATAGTCACCAGCAGTAAGGTGCACTATAAATGTCTGTTATTTTGGTCTAAATGAAGAATGTCTGAATTTGAAACATCAAATATCTAGGATTTTTGACACCACTGGATTATATGTCAAGTTTTTCCAGTATGTGGGGTTTTTTTCAGGTGTCAGGCTTGATTTGTCTTTTCTGTGCTGGGATCTGTGTATTTTTTTAAACCTGAAGCTGACACAGGAAATTAATATCAAAATAAATAAAGTATTGCTGGGCTGTGCTTAACTGTAAGCACATTAGGTTTGGTTGGAAATGGTAAGAATTGTGGTAATATTTGTTGAACTGGTCTGTATCTTACTAGTCAAAGTAAGCTGACTTTGATTAAGGTGAACAGACCAATAATCTCTGTGTTAAACACACAGATAGAATAAAAGTGAAAGAGATACTACAGTGTTACTGCAGACTCAGAAGTGCTCCTAGGACTGTGCACTAGGAAAAACACTGAGTTGCTCTTCAATGCACAGTTTGGAAAAAAATAGTATAATTTTTGGTTTAAATATATTTATCTGCCTCTGGGAACACATTAACTTCCAATTAGTGCATGTAAACGAAGAATGGCAAGAACAGCGTTGTGTACAGTGTGGGTGTACTGCCTGGAACACGTCCAGGACATTTGGCATTTCAGGGCATCTCTCCAGCAATCGGGTAGGAGTCCCTGTGGGGCAGACAGGCAGTTCTGCTGCAGGAGTTAGTGGTTACTTTGGCATTTTGAGACTACGGTGATTTACAGCTATAAATACACTGTTTATTGCAGAATACCTTGGATTTGAAAGCCTGTGCATTTCCATGAGACTAAAGCACGAGGATGCACATGTTACTTACATGAATTGTACCCTGCCAAATGCACATCCCGCTGACTGCTGTGCCGCAAGGTTTCAGGAAGCACTGTTTCTTGGCCTGGATGTAACTTTCAGGAAAATTAACCTTTAAAGAAATTCAAATTGCTTTTATAATTTTCATATTACTAACTCATATAACTTCTACCAACAAATGAAAACCAGAACAATAATTTCATTCCAAATGGCAATTCACAGTCCTGCCCATAAAAAAACACGTACAGGTGGGGAAACGCCCCTGCTTTGAAGAGTACAGTGAGATTTAGCTAGAACTGACCTTAATCCAATGAGTGTTGATTTAGGTGAAGGTGGATCTAGAATTAAAAATCCTTCCAGATCCTAGGCAATAGAGGCAAAATCCACAGTCTAATTCAATAAAGCATCGAGGGACTTGGCAGATCGTCGCTGGGATCCTGAGGGCACGTATGTCACTGGTGGGGTGAGCCTGGCCAGGGCAGGAAAAGTGCAAACCTCAGTTTGCAGGAGGCTGAGCTCCCTCATGTTCCTGAGCCCCTCTGCAGAGGATCGCAGCAGGCACTGTGCGGTGCCAGTGGCACACCCACTTCCTTCATCTGGCATGTGGCATCAGGGGACCAAAGAGTACCTCTGCCCTTGTGCAGGGAACATGAGGTTTTCTGGCACCATGTTAGGGGCGGCTCCAGCCAGAGACTAATGGAGCTCTGGAGCTCCTTAATTTGTGCTCCCCACGTTAAACCTGTGACTATGTTGTCCATGGAAACATCTCATCCATACCTGACCAAACATTTGAGTCTGAGCTGAGTAGTGAGCACAAGTCTGGAGCTTACCTGTCTTATTTCTGCTGTTCTTTACTAAGCAATTGAAATATTAAAATGTGCTGAGGCACTATCTTACCTGGGAGCCTCCAGTCCTTTCTGATCTGGGCCTCTTGTCAAGAAATCAGAGGTAGCTGAGAGATAAAACTCTCTTCTACGAGCCTTATATTTGAAATGTAGGTGTAAGAGTATTTCCTCTATTCCACACCTCTCTACCCTATCTAACTGATGAGTAACCATGTTGCCAGAGGGACTTTCAGGTGGACTTTTCTTTAGCTCTCATATTTATATGTTTAAAAGTGTAAGCAATGTAGATGAAGAACAGTTTGTATACATATTGAAGTCGTTGGGAAAAGAGTCCAAAGGCTGATACGCATCTGAGTACCTCTCCAATGTTTCCTGCATGCCAGCACTGACACTTGCAGAGTGCCAGTGTAGGTGCAGACGTCCCTGCTTGGGCTTCTGTCGCTCTTGTTTGCCAAACCACTCCCACAACTAAGCACAGACATTGTCATAGTAAAAAAAGAAATCTGCAACTTCCACTCAGATCAATAGGCAGTGTCAGAAACAATATGCTTTGAAATACTGCAGCAGAAAATTATTTACCTTAATTGTGTTTGCTATCCATGCAAGCTAGACTGAGAGCACAGGTGAACGAAGTGGGTTTTTTTTCCACCTAGCAGGAGGCAAGGAGGCCAGGGCTGGCCAGGGGGCAGGGGCAACAGTGTGAGACCCCTGTCTCAGGGCCACCGGCTCTGCTGTCACTACGTGAGGAGCACCAGTATGCAGTGTGTTGCATTTAAGCAAATGCATGGGCTGTCGCAGTCAGGGATGGTAATGATCCGGTGACTGATACGCACATGTATATGACAGGACCAAACTCATCAGCGCTTTTCATCTAAGCCAGCAAAGTTTTTGTCAACACTAATTTGATATGGAATTGAAACAGCGTCTTAGAGACAATGGCTTCAGTGTGCCATCAATGATCTCGTGAGTTGTCTGCAGTTACATTTACATAGTAAATAATTTTAAATGCCCAAAGTAGAGTCTAGCTCTTCTAAACAATAATAGTAAAATCCAAATGTTTGCCTAATAGGAGTCACATATTTGTTTCTACTGTAGTTCTACTGCCGTGCTTTCAGCACTGAGCAATTAAATGAATGCATTTTGCTTTATATTATTTCAATACAGGCATATAAGAAAATAGTTCTTTTACTGATTTCTACTTCCCATATCTTACACAGGCAGAGGTGATTATCTTTTTCATGTTCTTTCTAAACTAGCATCAGCTTTCATTGATACAAGTTTTTTGAAATCAATATGTCTGAAAAAGATGATTGGTTGATTGTCTCACACTAAGTCTTGTCTCAAAATAGTGCAAAAGACTTAAAACTCTAAATTATTTGTCAGTTACATTGACAGAAAGTCATAGTAGAGTCTTGTACCTCTCAGATCAGCATATCACTAAAACACCTTTGCTTAACTACATTTCCTTCTTTTAAAGAGAATATATATTGTAATAATTTTTGCTCCTGTGGGACTTTGGATCTAAATAAAAGGATAAAGCCAAACAAAATTCACCAAGTAATAAAAAAGTGGTGTGAAGTTCTACTGTTATTTGGAAACCACTATAATGATATAATTGGCTGGTCTAATATTTTTAACCAAGTTCAAAAAAGTTTGAAATATAACAATTAAATGCAAATACAGTCCTGATCCCAAAGACCAGAAGAATGCCTTTAAGCTAGTATTTATAACAAGAGCTATTCGACTGAGCTCTCTTGTAAATTTTATCATACCTGAGGCAGTTTTCCTCAGTCGATTAGCTGGAAAGCTGAATATATCCTGAGGCAAACCAGACATCTAGTACAGGCTAAATTCAACTACTGGAGCTTAAATTTGGCTTAATATATCCCCACTTGGATCTGCCTGTTTAATTCTCTTTCATATGATAACGTTGGTTTATTCATAGTCTGGACTTGCCACCTGAACAAACTGTACCTCATATCTTATTCTAATGGAATAAGAAAACTTTGCAAAACCCACAAAAGTTCCTGACTGAAAATCAAATGCAAATTTGGGATTAAAACCTGTTTTGTAAAGTGACTACAAGATTAGTACAGAGAGATTTTTCCCCTAAGGAGCACTGCTTTTTATGATCATGCATTTTTTATACTCTGCAGAGACAGATGGTCTTTATAAAAGGATACAGCCTGCTACTCAAAAGGGTTTCAGTGGCAGCTGGACTTCTGTGTTTTAACCACAGTAGAAATTTATATTGGATATTTTTCCAGAAAATATTTATATTTCTTCTTTTAGGGCTATATCACCCCTTGCTGTAGTTCCAGTGGCAGCAGTAGAAATACCTCTGAGATTAATCTGGTCCATTATTCCTGTTTTAAACAGTACTTGAGTAGTAGGAGAGGGATAGAAAGGGAAAGGATAGATAATGTACAAGCTTCTCATGAGTGCAGTAAATCCAATAATTCAGAAAAGTTGCAAATGTCTAAGCAAAAGCAGAACAAATATTTTCTAGAAGAAAGTGAATCTTTCTAAAATTTTTATTCCTTTTTTCCTAAACATTCAGCTTCTTCACAGCTAAATAATAGATTGTTTCTTGCTCCTCTCTACATTATACTGTAATGTCTATTATTGCAAGTTGCATATAACACCCTTTCTGCCTCAGTTCATAACTTCAAGGATTTTGTATGATGTCCCTATCACCATTCCCAGGAACTTCATAAATATTTATGACATTCGCACACTACAAATTGTAGGCATTGACAGCCGGTTCCTTTAAAACACCAACAATCCCGTATTGTTCATGTGCTATTGAAAATTAAAATGATGTTTCAGAAATTAACTAAGGAAACAATTTGGTTCAATAAATTACTATTTATTCTAATTTTTTTAACTCTTGTCAGAAGCCTAGTTTCTGCTTTCATCAGATGTGGTACTTTTTTTCTTGTCACTGTAAGTGTGATATAAACGAATGCTATGGCTGTAGATTTGCCTGCATTTAAACATACATATACATATAAGCCTGCTGATACTGTGGTAATTAACACACTAGTTTTCTTATCCATGCTTATTCCAACTGAATATTGGAAGACAAAGATTTCCAGCCCAGGCATATACTATGGACCTGGGATTAGGTGAGGAGTCAGAACATGAGTCAAAACTAATTTTTCCTTTCTCAGTTTATCTGTGAGACCATTGCTAAACCACCTCTGCCCCAGTTTATCAATATGTACTGGCATACAAATATGACCATGGCTTCACAGGATAGTGGTTAGGCAATTTTTCCCTGGAAAAGAGAGACTTAGACTGAGACATTTTTTTCTAGGATGTATCTGTATTTTACCTTAAGCGGTCACTAGGTCAAATATACAAACCTGGAAGCGGGAACCAGAAGCCCATGTCAGCCCAGGTGGTTTCCCTCACCACCAGCCTACGAATTCAGAATATAAATTTGGGCTTAAATCACCTTGTGTTATTTTTCCGTGTGCAGCAGCAGAGCTTCAACCCAAAGACTGGAGCACACCTTCACTGAGAACAGCCTGTAGCTAGCAATAGCTAAGACCACCCCCTGATGAGGTGGGAAACTCCTGTTGTTGGGGGAATTTCCTTGAAGACTCCACAGAGCAACAGTGCTATTCAAATTCCTGTTCCTCTGTCATGTCTTCAAAGAAAGCAGCAGCCACTCTCTTATGTGGAACCTAATCCTATCAGTGAATGCTCAACATGGATTAAAATACCTACAGAATAAGCCTTCAGGCAACAGACAGCTGCCCTCCATCCCAGATGAGCAAAGCGAGACAAGCAACACGTTGCATCGCTCACCTAAAGCAAGGACAAGTCTGGGACACCAGCAGTGGCATAACTCCAGGCATGGAGGAAGCTGTAGAAAGTAAAAGAGAGGTGATGCTGCAGTTTAGGCGTGGCTAAGAGGAAGTGCCAGCAGTGGAACCACTGCCTGGGACTTGGTGGCTGTGGTCTGTCCCGGCATCTTCTGGGCTGGGCCATAGTTTCATCAACCAGCTATCCCAACTGGTTCTCCACACCCCTGGCTGTGTTGTTGTACCTGGCCATGCTTTTCCCTCATGAGTCTCAGTGAGAAACACTGGACTTTGTATTTAAGGGTGTAGCTGGCTGTGGACTTTGGGCCAGGACTTGTGAGCAGCTCTTTCTCCAAAAGAGGCCTGGCAGAATCTTGTTTTATTGTGTTTCAATGACCACCATATCACATATGCCTCATTTGCAAGTAATAAGGATGTTAGTTCCTGGGGTGCCAGGATGAGAAGCGGGTGGAGATTTTGTTTGTTTGTTTAGCTTTCATGTCAGTAAATTCAGCCTGAGCTGTTGAAAGTCAAGCTGTTTTATTTTCCTGAGTGATGACTCAGTAATTACACCAGTCATAAAGATTCAAAATAGCAAATTAGGCTTTG
Source organism: Gavia stellata (assembly GCF_030936135.1). Lineage (NCBI taxonomy): Eukaryota > Metazoa > Chordata > Aves > Gaviiformes > Gaviidae > Gavia > Gavia stellata. The sequence goes on from NC_082603.1 coordinate 11,950,267, forward strand.
CCCTTTGTCTTTACTGGGACTGCAAGAAAAGAATAAACTGAAATTCAGTAACATAATTTCACAGTTGTGCAAGGAGAGGAATCTAGCTTATTTCCCCATGTCTCCCTTTCCATTGCAGAGCTAAGAGTAGCAAAAGCAATATATATGCTTCACAAAAGTCAATAAGCACGATTCTTAATAGACATCAGGAGCGGATATTCTCAGTAAGAATCTAACATTTTACCATCTTTTTGGAATAGAAAAATATGCTTCAATATTTTAAATAGCACTAGAAAGAAACCTACCACTATAAAACAACACCAAAACATGTTTTAGTTGAGTCTGAGTTGTTCTGAAACAAACCAAATGTCTATCAAGACTGAATACTGAGGGGATGAAATAGAATTCAGACTAAGAATTACAGCTTGTTCTCTCATAAGCATCTTATTCTCACTTTAAAAATAATTTTGCCCAATACTTAGGCATGAATGAAATACATTGCTATACAAGAATTTAATCAAGATTTTCAAAACAATGTGCCCATTATCTGATGTTATACTCAACTGAAAATGAAAATTACTTTATGACCCTAATAAACAGTCAGAGATCGATCGTTGCACTGTAACAGATAGCTTAACCACTGCCAAAAAAAGAATCCTTCTAAAGACAGGAAAAGTTTTCTATGCATTCAGTTTGAACTTGGGCGTCTTAAGAAAATAAAAGTGCTTTCTGTTGTTATAATGTAAAAGTTTTTCAAGGTTTGGAAAGTGCTAAATACAGCACCCTTGCCACTGATTAACAAACACTTCTGTCAAGAATTGTTTCCCATGACTTCTAAGTGAATTACTATTCAGCACAACCCTGCTGTAATAAAATTGAGGGGAATTCTGCAGTAAGGAGCTTATCTTTACCATAATTTTTCCTTCATTATAGCATTTTGTCTGTCAAGAAGGCTTAGCTATAGAATGGCATACACCTGCCTTCGTGACAGATATGCTATATGGAAGCGTTGTTCTTGCCATTAGTTTCAATGAAGGAGAATTGTGGGCAAATTTCAGAGATTGGCACTTTATCAACCGTTACTACTCCTGCCCTAAAAACATTTTTTATCACATGTCAAAAATCTACCTGTGTTTTAAGTCCTGTAACCCACAGGGTTTGCAGGGCTAGCAGAAAGTGGGCAAAAAAATTAGGAAAAAGCTGTGTTTAGACAGAGGAAGGTTTTGTAATGTCACCTCAGTCCTGGGTAATGCTCCTTCTTTGAACTACTCTGGGGGAAAAACCTTCATCAGAATTAACATATTCCATCTCCAAGGTCAAATGGGAATCGGCCTCACACCAAAGCCCCTGATGGGAACCCCAACTTTGGGCTGAGGAGGCACGTTGTGTCTTTCCCTGATGAAACACCATGTTTCTAAGCAGAAGCAATGCTGCTTATTAGGCCAAGCAGGCTGGTTGGAAAGAATAGACAAACCTCCCAGTGGGTGAGCCTGAAGGCCATCCTGGCCAAAATACCATCACTAGAGTTTGGAAGACATCATATTTTACCTACACATTTGAAAGTCATTCCAAAGAGCTGCTGAGCTTTGGGGCCAGTTGGGTTTCAATAAAGTCCTTAAATGATGGGGCTCATCAGCCCATTCAGGGTGAGGAACCTTGACCCTGGGCTGGTATCGAGTCCTATTGCCTGGAGTATCTGTAAGACTGTTTCCAGCCTCGTGAAAGTGAGAAATTCCTCCCCACAGAGAAGCCTAAACACAACCTTATTTTGCCCTTGCAATGGTGTAAAATGCAGAGAGGCAGCCAAGCTCTCTGTGCACGCACCTCTGCATTGCTTAATGTGGAAAGGGTGTCTGATAAAAGATGCGAGCAGTAAAATTTAACGGGCTTTCTTTGGGAAATGTTTACACTGCTCCTAAGGAGTTACTATTTTTCAGATTTAAATCTCTCATTCTCTTTCATTTTTCTTTTCAAAATTCCCAGACCAAGGGAAGCTCTCTACAGATTAGTACACCACCAAATTTTCAGTATTTCATGTTCGGAATATGAGAGGGAGAAAAATCTCTCTGAAACCTAAATATTTTCCTCCTCTAAAGACCAGACCCATTTTTGGGGAAAATATGCAAAAGTGTTCTCCTCGGGCTGAATGCTCTATGCAGCTTCAGCTTAATGCACAGCTTTATAGCAGATGTAGAAAATAATCTAAATGGGGGGATTTCTGGGAATACTGGCAGATCTTCACAGTGACTGCAGAGCAGATCCTGACACACTATAATACTGGTTTTGTCTTAATCGTCAAAAGTAAGCTATAGAGAACAAAAATTCTTTGTTTGACAGAAAAGCAATTGCTATTTCTTGTAAAACATATAATATATTCCAGAAGACCTAAGGGTTTACTTTCCAATAAGGAAAGAAAAAGATGTGTGCCCCACTGTGAGCTCACAGTAAGGCTGTTTCATGTAAAAAAGTTGGTAATTAGTCCCTGAGTGAATAAAGTAGAAGAGATAAGAGACTGATACTTACTGTAGCAACACAAAACACTTTTTCTAGCTGCTAGGATTTAAAGGGTGTGTGGGTGGGAGGGGGGACCTATTCCTACTCATTTAATTTACAAGCGTCTAAACCTCAGAAAATTATTTCTTGTATTAAGCTTAAACATGTGTACTTTAAATCGTTACTAACTGATGTAAAGATTGATAAGAGACATTCCAATTCTAAAAAGCAGAGAGGGATAAAGAATCACATGAAAGTGTAAAAGACTTGTGCTGTACACATCAGTAGCGGATTTCATGCTTATTGTACACCACTGCCTTCAGCACACTTACACCAGCATTGCTTGATGTTTCACCAAGTTAACTCATTAGCGTTCAAAGGATCTTTATCAAAAAGGAAATACTTGGAAAACTAAATCACATACTTTTAGTCAGAGTCATATAGTAAATAACAAGAACAAAAACAAACCCAAAGCACAGGAAAACCATCTACTTACAAACCAAAGTTGTTATTAAATAACATTTGTATCATTATCAGCTAAATACCAGAAGTGAAAACTGTATAGCATTTCTTGTTCTACCTGCAGAATTTGCAGCTACTGGAAATAACTTAATATTCAGATGTTTTCCTTTGTTATTATTCATCTTTATTAGAGCTACAGTTTGTGATTCTCTGTCAAAAATAACTACGTAATTTGTATTGCAACTATGTGTTCGGCAAATCTCTTTTTTAACAATACACAAAATATCATATGAGAGCTTGAGACATGACAATGGAGCTTTACACTTTGCTCTCAGCATAGATCCTTCGACTTCTCTCTCTCTGTGTCCAACTTGTCTTGTTTGCTTTACTGCAGCATTTATTGTTAATGTACGTGAGATGAGAGCACTTACTAAAAGCCATATCCAAAAATCTTGGTTACTTCATGAAGACTCACTCCAAAAGACATAACTGGTCATCAGGTTGCTTCTACACCCCCACTATTAATGGTTGCAGTCCCAGAGAGATCTACACACAGATGAATTGTGTAGTGATGTCCTAAACTCTAATCATCTGGACTACGAGTATCTGATTCAGTATAGAAACAGTCAGAAAAATTCTACATATTTTCACTGCTTAACTAATAACATCCTGTTTACAAGCACTGAGCATCACCACAAATATCAAGAATTTGTGTAGAGGAAATACATTCAAAGTATTTCCTCGGGCTGGATGTGGTATAGGAGCCCCAGAACTACTTTTTGCTTACTGTTAGTGTTAATTGTACTTGTTGTTACATCTGACTTCAGTGCTTATGTTGTCACACATGAGTATTTAAAGAACTGTCCACTGAGATGAGGAAAGAAAAACCAACATAGACCTCCTTCCCCTGTAGTTCTGCAACTTCCATGCAATGCAGCCAGACCACGTAGCTGATGAGTGCATAGGAACACCTATACAACACACAGGTACACCTACTGCCAGAAGCCACCGATCCTTTATGTGGGGGTAATATAGATAAAATATTATGCTTCCTTCTGACTTGGAGTATGATATCAATACAGCTGAAGACAGAATGTGTGTCTATAAAACATACATTGAATTCACCACTTTTGCAGGAAAACACAGAAAATTTGCAGTTCTCAGATTTTGTTACTTCTTGATCTTTGTAAAAAGTGATTTTGTGATGTTGCCAACATTTAGAAAGAAAGCAAAAATGAGAACGAACCTGGTTTTCCAAGAAGTCAGCACAATTTAATCTCACAGTATGATTCAAAGCAGACAGAGAGCAACAGAAAGATGCCCTTTGAATTTAAAGGGGGTTGAATGAGCTAACAGTTTCTAAAACTTCCTGATGTTTAAAGTTCTTTTTAACAGGGGAAAAAAGTTTGAAATACTGATTCTGAAATCATTATACATTTTATCTTGCTGTTTAACAAAGTTTAATCTCCAGCATAGTCCCTGTTTTCTGTGGGAATTTCTCATGTTCTAACAATTCATTCATGATTGCATTTTGCATCTGAAAGCAACCTATTTAAAATAATTGTGATAGTTGATACTGTTCCTTTCTTAACTTTATAAAAATATGCTTAGAACACCCAATTTTTAAACCAGGTTACACTCACTACAAAATACCTTGGGAGTTTTATGTAGGTATGTAAAAAAATAAACATCTATATTTTGTGTGAGAAAATGTCCAGTGTAATACATGAAAACACAATTATCCAAAGATCTCCAGAGACACTGGCAAAAAGACTTCAGATAAATGAGTTTGAATAGCTAAGGGACCATGCATAGCAGCTTTGAAGTTTCCAGTTCTCCTCATTCTAGATAATGCAAAATTCAGATGATTCTTGTTGGACAGCTGTCGTAATTTAAGTATTGCTAGCAAGTTCCTTAAGCCAGCTAGCAAAATTTGGACAGAGGTCATGTCCCCAGTTCCCAAGCAAGCAGCACAAATCCAGGAGCCACTTGCTTCATTTCCACAGTGAAACTGGGACAGGAAAGAGACAGGCAGTAACGACCACAGCAGGAAACACTCACCCCAGCTCCTGCAAAAGTTAACCTGAAGCGCAGCCGGCAGCCAGCACGCTCCAGAGAGGCTCCTGCTCAAAGCCTATAAACTCAGGCCCTGGATGCTGTGCGTGCTACCCTGGGCTGCCACTGGGATCCTTGCCATCCTTCCTATCCTCTTGTCCTGAAGAAAATGTTTGCCTCCTCCAACCATTTCCCTCATGTTCCAGCACAGAGTTCTGTGCAGGAACCAATATTTGCTCTATTTAAAGCACTTCTAGGAAAAGCTGCAGTGAGACCCAATTTACACAGCCTCCCAGGCTGCTGATGGATTGGGGGACCAACGCATGTTCCTGTTTTGCAAAGGAAAACACTCATTTCCCCTCCAATCAAAGGCTGGCATTTACAATGCCAAATTCCCCGTCTCCTGTGCTCCAGGAACATCCATAGAGGAGCAGATTTGTCTTTACTCAAAGTGAATTAGCAGCACAGTTATGCTCAGTATCGCCGTGCTTTAGCATGTGTTACAGTACTCTACTGATGGTATAAATGATCAAACACCAACCAAAACAAGTTCTCGCAGCAGGAGCACTTTGATCACTTCACTCTTCCTGCATTATAGCAGCACCCTAATTTGCAAGCTTTAGAATAACTTCTGCATTCTCCAGACATGCCAAAAGATGATGCCATCAGAGTAATTTTTACAATCAAGTAATGAGGAGTCAATATACTGGCATTTATCTCTGAACAGCATTTTCAGAACTTGAACTTGCTGTATAGGACCAGAAGATAATCAAACAGGCAGAGTGAACAAACTGTACCTGCCTTACTGATGTTAATGCCCCTGTTGTCCAATAAAAAAAAAAATAAAAATCAGTGTTGGATTTCAGAAACCATATTCAGGTTAAAGGGCACCATTCTTATCTGGTATTCCACCCAAAGGACAATGATTTCATTTTATAAAGATCATTAGTCAGTGAAATATATATTTTAGAGAGTTTCTAGTAGGGAAGATTATTTTGGCAGTCACTGGAGTGTACCAGATGGTTCATTAACATAGGCTAGACAAGTCAAAGGCTTTCAGAATCATTTAGAAAATGTCAAACAGAAACAAGAACCCTGTCACTTTTTATTAGAATTAACTACATCATACCCTGGACACAGATTTCACCTTGGGTCAGAAAAATTAATACAGAATTATATGAATTGTGCAACATACTAGGTTAAAGATAGGGCTTCCTCTTGGGACTCATTTGCTAGCAATATATTATGGTCTTCTACTTTAGGAATCCTCAACCTTTCTTTTTGTAAGCTATGAAAAGAGCTGACCTTGCTCAGACTCCATTGCTGTCTAATTGATTTGAGGTATATGCAGAATTTCAACAAGACACTCCGCTAAAGCTCTTTTGTGATCATTTTCCCAGGAAAGTTGGCAAAAGGATTCACTGAATATTCAGCAGCTTGTAAAGTATGCTTTTGTCAGGAGGAAAAAAAAATACACGCATTTAGTGAAACACTGCCTTCGTAAACAGGAATTAAAATGCAACTGAATTGTTGTTACTTTTTTTTTTTATTATTCAGATGTCAAAAATCTTGAGAACTTCCAGCTTGTGGAAGGTGTTCAGGAACAAGTGAATGCTGCTCTGCTGGACTACACAATGTGTAATTACCCACAGCAAACAGACAAATTTGGGCAGCTTCTCCTGCGACTACCAGAAATCCGGGCCATCAGTATGCAGGCCGAAGAATACCTCTACTACAAACACCTGAACGGGGATGTGCCATGTAATAACCTTCTCATTGAAATGCTGCATGCAAAGAGAGCATAAATTATACCCATTAGAGCTTCTGCTTTCAAGGAAAAAAAAAAAATATATTCTGAACTGCTCCAAGCAACACTAATTAAAATGTGGTTTTAAGACTTTGCAAAATGGTATAATAATCAAATACTAAGAGTAAATAAGTGATGTATCAGGGTATTTGTATTGCAAACTGTGAATCATATGCTACACATCCCCAAAGGAATCTATGTAGGACTTTATACTCGAGTGAAGTGAACTTACCAAGTGGATACCCTCACCAATGTCAACAAGAAAAAGAACAGAATGATTCTCGTATATTTAACTCCGCTGATTGCCAATATGAAGAAACTTAGGAGAAAAAAAACTGATCCGTATCATCGAACTAAGATAGTGGGGAATTTGAGTGCACTAAATTCCTTCACTGTATAGCAGGACTTCTAAAACAGTTATAATAGATGCAAAACTGCATCTACAGCATCTTCTGTCATCCTTCCAAGGACCCAACACTTACTACTTCTGTGATAAATGATGTGGCATCCATTCAACAATCTGTAAGAGAGAGCTGGCGTAGGCCACATGCTATGTAGTATCGCCACCAAATCCTAAGAGGCTGGTTTTGACTGTCAGTCGCTCAGGCCTGCAAATCGCCAATATGAAGTCTGTTATGCAGTTAGCTTGACATTCTTACTATGTTCTGAAGTTTGTTTTGTCACGTGTTCATGTTGTTCTATCAGGCAGTATCCCTCTTCTACTACTGTTATTGGATAACTAATAAACAGCTAAGATAAATATTCCGAAACAAATTAGCCAGTTCAGTTATATACTTAACTCGCGCAGTGGCTAAAATATGGCTCTGCTATATATTCATGGCCATTTCCAAATAAAGGAAATGGAGATATTTTAGCCCTCACAAACAATAGCTTCTTTGACACACACAAAAGATATTTTCTAGGACATCAAATACTGATGTTAAAAAACCTAAAAGTAAAAATAAAATTTAAAAAAATGCATTTAGTGATGCAAGAATAGACAAATGAATCAAATGACCTGATGATGCCATGGAGCTTATTAAGAAATTATCTTTAAAATTGCCAGTAATTAAGAAACTAAATTTCATCTCAAACATCCAATATCTAATGCGACTTTTTCTTTTTAAAGTTAACTAATACACATCTTTTACGCAAAGAAAGAAGAGCGATACTGCTATGTCTGTGTAGGCCAAAGTCTGCTGCAGAACAAATATTAGAGAAGAACAAACAATTCTCTCTCTGTCCAAATGAAGATATCAGTATTAACATGTAGTGCCACAGTTATAAGTCTTGCCTTATTTCATTATCCTTAAAGGTAACTGTGCAGGTGTGGATCAACATATGTTTAAAATAAAGTATTAATCTCTAACATTAACAAAAACATAGTGTTTACATTCTTTAGGTCCTGTGGGGAAAAAACTGTGATAAAATTGCAGAGCAGTGATTTCCTTATTATTTCTTTTAAATTGGTAATTATTTTACCAGTACTTAATTACTGTATGTCGTGAGACACTAAAATCAATAGGGGTATTTCATTTTGACTTTAATTTTTGAGATTATCGGCTGCACAATCACTTGTAGAAACTGTATAAAATCCTAATCCTTTAATTTTTTTCATTAAGATTGCTGGCTTTCGAATAGTTTATTTATATTGTATATGATAGTTTCCACTGTAGACAATTATGATGCTAATTTATTGTTCTTTGGTTTCATCTTTATATAAGATATAGCCAGAATGAAGAAGCCAAATATATGTGTTTACTGTAGCATGTCTTCAAGTTAGTGGAACATAGTTCAGGGACACACAAGGGTCTTTACAAATTTAAATCATTCACTTGATTAAATGTCTGTAAATCTTCATAATCCTAAGTGTAGTTTATTTAAATCTATTGTAAATTATGTGAGTTATAACTTTTTCTGTTTCATGTGAACTTGAAAAGGTGCATTTCTCTTATTTTTTTCCAACCATTCATACATTGTATACCAAAGACATCAGTTATTACATCTGCATTAGTACAAAGCACACTATTTTAATCACCCATATTAATCAGCTCTAATATTCTGTCCATGCGTAGGGTACAAACACAGCAAAGCCTAGTGTCTGTGACTCCTAGATGCCTGTCTTATATCACAGAACACATGTACCGTCATATGGACCAAAAGCAAACCAAGCACAGCTCCCTTAGTCATCCCACAGAGCAGACATGCAAGCATGATTTAAATAACAGCGTTCTCCCTCAAACAAACTCAATAAACAGAAAGTAAGATGTGGGTGGCAATTGACGGTGCATGTGAAATACATACACCCACATGTACAAGATAAGTATGGTCATTCCTTCCTTCTTTAAAGAAAAACAAAGCATATCTCAAGTGTTTGCATTGTGTATTTTCTCTTTTTTTTCCTGTTGAAATGCTACAGTGAATCTCACTGAATATTAAAAAAAAAGCTTAAAAAAATGTTGCTTACGGTATTCACAGCACCTTTATCTATATACAGAACAAAAGAATTAAAATAAGGTCATAGAAGAAAAGAAGAATTTTTCATACAGTTTAATGAAAACAATTTCAGATAAACTAACATATATTTGCCCACATGTGTGATTCCAAGAATCCCACCAGAATGCCCAAAGTACGGGAACAAAAAAAAAAAAAAAAAAACCCACAACCAAACCACCACCAAAAAACCTCCCTCGTGTTAATTGTTAACTACGTTGTAACCAGACATTTACTTCTGACTGCCTTATTGATTACAGGACATATTAGTAAAAGCAGACTAAAATGCAAAGGGTTTTGCTTTGGCTGGTTTATTATAGTTGTTCTGTGTTTGTAAACAGACAATCTGTAAAGTCTGACTATTTGTATTACAGATGTTCTGCAGCTGCCTTGGATTTAAATCCTTGCAACTCTTAGAATGTGCAGTGAGTTACTTGTTGAAGTTGAAGTTCTCCTACTGTATCGGTGAAATACATATTGTCATGTCAGTTCTTGCCAGGAGTTTCACATCACCAATGGAATTATTTTTTTTTTTCAGTATTTCAATAAATATTGATATGCCTGTGCTGATTACTTTATAATTGTCTTTGTAATAACATCATTCCACTGAAATGAAGCACCAGTCAAAAATCAGTTACTTAGAAGAGGAGAGTAAAATGCAGGAGAAATAAGAGCGCCAAAGAGAATTTGATGTAGAGCGGAAGACACAAATGTGGAGAGTGTCACCTTCAAAAGCTCAGAAAGCGATGATGAAATTGCCTAGGCTGAGGCAAAATAAATACAGCTAAACAGATCAGAAAAGCTGAATCTCCAATCCAAAAGGAATTTACCAGTTAATACTTACAAATTAATACATCTCATCTCATACTGCATACTTAATTTTCGCTTTACATGTTACCCATAAAGAGTTAAGCATCCAAAGCATCAGAGGGTGAAAATGACAGAACAAAAGAAAGTCAGGTAACAGGATCCAGCGGAGCTCAGGATAACCTCTCAGCTATGTAAATACGCGGCAGGGCCAGGGGCAAACCCACAGTTTCCAACACAACCGCCAGCGGAGGCTGCCAAGGAGGCAGATGTTACTGCTACTAGAGAAAAATATTTTCCTGAAGTTGCCCTCTGGCTCATCTGATTGCCATTTCGAGAGCAGGAGGTGAAGTGGTCCAAGAGAGCACGTCAGCAGTACCCTACTCTTTTGAGACCAAGTCCACCGCCTCCCCTGAACTGTCTGGTAGTTGAAAAGGGGCTGCTCTCTGCACTGCTAAACGTTAATGCTTCAAGGGGGAAAACCAGGGCTATAATTAGTTATTTACAAATCCTGCGCTTGAACAAAACAAAGCTGGTTCAGTGTTGCAATAAAAACAGAGTAAAACAAATGGGATTAGGTGGCTTACAAGTGAGGAAGGATTATTTTAACTTTTAGGAACCGTAACTGAAAACCACAATTTTGCATAAGACCCAGGGGAGATTTCAGGTTGATAGGTAGTTTTTCTTACGAGATAGATATTTTTGGGTGATATATTTAGTATATACACTATGCATTTAAATTACGAGGGGATTTATTTTTAGCTTGAGTTTGACACTGATTCTGGAACAATCTGTTGTATGTTTTTATTGGAAACATGGAAAGAGTGAGTTCAATGTAACACAGGTCAAGTCAGTACAATACTTAGTGATCTTGACAATTTCCTGGAATACTAAACAACACTTTTTATTAACCCCTAATTTGAAGCCCGTAGTCTAGATACATCACAAAAGTTCTAACAATATTTCTACCTTCTCCAATATAGTTGCAGTTGTTTTCCAGGGAAATTCTATACAGGTGCATCTGCTGCACTCTGGCATTTGGAATGGCGGACCAAGAGCATTAAATTAATGGCAAGCCAAAAAAATTACAGATGAAGTTTTAGGGGCACCAGATCCTAGAGCTATATAACCCTGTGATGCTGGCATGAGCCCAAATACTTCTGTGCCAGCCCAGCAATCTCAGTTGTGTGTAAGCCTGTAGAGAAAAGTTTCATTCTCTAAGGGCAATTTGCCAACGATATGAAAAACCTTTGCTAAACGATAAAGGCAGAAGAGGGCCTGACCCTCAGATGGAGCACAGACATGCCTACCCTGATGTCAGTAGACCTGAGCTGAAGAGAGCAACACGAAAAGCTACTTGATAGATACAGTCTGGTCCAGCACACATCAGTGGGACAAGACAAAGCTTCCCTTCAGCAAACATGCTTTCCAAACCCCTTATTTTTGCTCCTCTGCAGAACAAAACCCTCTCCAATTTATTCACAGTCTTGAAGTCTGGCATGCAAGCTTGGACTTGCAATACTAGGTGAGTTTTCACCATTGCCCCGAGAAGGTCCTGACCGTTATTTCCTATTCATTTAATGTCCTTTAGTCCTAGATTAACTATCAGGCTTATGGCAGTTTCAGCTATGTATGTCCTGTGCACACCCAAATGGATAATTGAGATGCAAGGTAAAGCAAGCTGCTGGTGGAATGTAGACTCCTGACACTGTCTGGATTAATGATGGCTCAGCTCTAGTGTCCTGCTCAGAACACTGGTGCTCTACCTCGGTAAGGACTACAGGTTTTAACATTAGTTAATAATAAAACACAGGGTGAAACAAACAGCAGAAAAACCTAGTGTTGGAGTCATAATTTTGTTCACTCACATCTTGCTCTTCCTATGTTTCAGGATCAGTAAATTCCCTGTAAAAGGGGAAAATGACTCTCTGTTTGAGATGCAGGATGTTTGGACGATTCCAGTAACACCAATTTTCTATCATGCTGCTGCAAACCAAAACCTTCACAGAGCAAGAGTCTCCCTGTGCGGCATTCACGTCAATCGCCCTGCAACTGATGCTGCTGAATGTTTGCTGGATGCTACCAATCCAGGCTGTCAGCTGCAATTATATAGTAAAACGGGGACTCTGCACTAGAGGGAATAAAGTGTGTTTGTGGGAAGGACCCCAAACAAGTCGCTGTTTGTACAACAGAAAGTGCTGACGGCCATTTGGTAGCTGCTGGCAGGTTTACAGACTCATGCAGACACACCACGTGCCGCCTATGGGAATTCCTAAAGCACATTCAAACATCCAGTGCTTCTGTTCCTATACAAAATATTTCATGAGGTACTGCTCTCTGGGGGACACCAAGCTTCAGTCATCTACACGGCTCGATTCCTGTTTCACAGTGGTGTCCTTCCACTTGTGTAAGCAGAAGAGTGTTGGTGCAGAGTAACAGAAAAGTGAGACAGGCCTTTCTAATCAATACTGTGGTGTTTATATCTTGTTCTACATCTCTATAGCTGTCCTGCTCTTTACAACTTGATCCCAACCTACATGCGTCAAAGAAGGGAAGTTCTTCAAAGTGCTCCGCTTCCTATAGCAAAGCAGCACATTACAGCTGTATGTTAAGAGAAGGTCTGTAGGACTGCCTGTGCTTGAATTCCACAGTAAGAAATATGGACTATTGTAAATGTCTGTTATGATCATTCCATAAACTACAGTAGAAAGCAAGAGAGATAGCAGGGGAGGAGTATCTCCAAAAGAAAATATAATAAAAAGGAAGCATATGGACATGGAAGAGACATGAGGATATTTATGTTTCATAAATATTTAATCTTGATTCACTTTTAATCTAAAGGAAAAAAAATAAATAAAATATGCCAGGTTATTATCATTGCTTTGAAGTATTAACAAGGCCTGAATAAATTATCATTTATGTATTTTAGAGACCTGCCGCAGTAAGTGATATTGGGTTTAATTTTCATTTAATAAACATAGTTTTATTTTACAATGTGTATAAATTTCAGATAAAAAACATGGCATGGAATAATTGATTGAATATGTTTCATCAATTCATTCAACTCATGCTGTGAAAACAGAAGCTTATTATTGGAGTATGGCTTTATTTAAAATCAAACACTATAGCTGCCTCACAAACTATGTCAAATTGTTATTTCTCTTAGAAAATTCAGTTGACATATTCTACAGCAATGTCCTACTCTTCCTATAGAAGACCTTCCTATGAGTTCCACAACACTTGGATTTGCAGTTGCAATCTCCCCCCAGGTCCTGCATGTCTTTGGATACAGAACCTCAGATGCTGAAGCGAGCGAGGCACTGACCCCGAGAAGGTGCGGCTGGGGCACGTCACAGGATTTTTGTTTCTTTTTTTATGTTAGTCTCCCTCCTCTGCTCTCTTATGTTACTGAAAACCCAGCTGATCCTCCCCACTGCCTCCCACTGACAGCCCTTGTTCTTCACATGAGCCTCTTGCTGCCTTTCCACTACTTCTGTACCACTCAGATTCCCACAGCCTAATTCAAGCTACCCATTTCTACTTTAATTTTCCTTTTCTTTGTATCACAAACAAAACTCACAAGTCAACTTTACCCAATGCATCAAGATTTTCAGGAGAGTTACCTGTATGTTGGGGAGGGGAGAAGGTCAAGGACACAATATTGTCTGCATGTTTCAAAGCAGCAAAGTGACCACAAATGTCAAAACAGGAAAGCGACTGCTGGACCTGGTCAGACCAGGCTGAAGAAACCCCAGCCAAAAGCAAGACAAGGTCACCAGTCATCCCACTACGTCCTGGCTTACAATGACCAGCTCTGCAGACCTAAATAATCAACAATTCTTACCAAACATTGTTTTCAGAGGGAAAATAGGAAACATCCAAGAATTTTAGTTCAAGAACAGCACATAAATATTAATAGTGGAATCTAAACAGAGGAGCAGCTTCAGTACTAGGATTAAATTATTTTAAGGCTGACTTTTTTTTGCTCCAACAACATGCCTAGCAATATTCAATATAACCAAGAAAACAGCCTTTGCCAAAAAGAGTAAAGGGAACAAAATTTTTCTTTCTTTTTTTTTTTTCCTTGCTTTTTATATATCCAACTTTGACACAACTTTACCCCTTGGGCATCCTGCAAGGAAAAAAGAAAACTAAAAAAAACCCACTGTGCTTTCTGGGGTGACAGATTTAAGACACCTTTCCTTGCTGTCAGAAAAACTGGCTGGTACCTCACCTGGTGTGACAGGGTCCTGAGGAAAACTGGCGGAGCAGCATCAACAGTGTCTTCATAACGTTTTGTTCAGGACAGAGCAACAACTCCAAGCAGGCAACAGGGGCACTGGCCAAGATGCTGCAGGCGAGCACTGCACAGCCTGACTGCTCCGTGCGTGGTGGTACAGCACACTGGTGTCAGGGGTTGCCAGCCTGTGAATAGATGGAGGAGGTAGATTTAGCGAGATTATCTGCTGCTCTAGAACTACGTTTTCCCATTTATATACTTGGAAGTAATTAATAATGCAGACTCATTGTCCATTTATTGAGTGGGGGCGTTGTGAAGAAAATAGCAGAATTATAATAACAGATATTTTCAAATATTTAAACTATAACTGATTTATTAAAGGATCACTGTACTGATGCTATAAGCTTCACCCCAACTTATCTCTCACCTAATTTGTTAAATTTACATTTTGGCACTGTTTGGAGGTTGATTTCATGAGAACAACTACACAAAGAAATAATATACACAAAACAAGAAAAAAGCTCCAGAAAGGAAGTGATCACTTTAGGGTGATAAAATCGAGGCCAAGGACACTAGAAAAACCCCAGTTTTCTTCCTGGTAGTTACTTTGTAGTCCTGCTTTGTTTCAATGCCTTCTCATGAAAGCCGTAAGTAATACAATACAAACTAATTTAGCCAGGAAGAAAATGATAATTTGTTTGTAGCTTAAAGAACTATTTTAGAAAAAAGTGTATGTACAGACATACTTGACGTGTTCCAGGAGACAGATAAAAGAGCAAAGAGTCTCACTCCGCTTTTTTCTTTTTAAAAAAAAGAATTCTGTTCTATTTCGATAGGTCTGTTAGTCATGAGGTATTTGAGGCTCAGGTCTGCAGTACAGCTTGTATGAGAGGTGCCTCCTGCAGATCCAGAGCAGACAACCCAGGAATCCCTAATTTGCTTCAGTCACAAACTCCTCTGTAATCCCAGAAAATCACCAGGATGCGCTGCCTCGATCTTCCCACCTGTAACACATAGCCAAGGCTGACCTACATCCTATGCTGTTCCAGAAACATGATTACTTGTCACAATAACATTTAAAGCCTGTAAGAAACATGAGCAAGAGTTGATAAGTGCCATCAGGACATGAGGTGTTACTGGTGTATCCACCCTGGAAGGAGGCTGGCTGCCTGGAGAGCACCCAGGCTGCTCCGGAGGGGCGGCCTTGAGAGGTTGGATTTACCAGGCAGAAGGCAGTTTTTGTGCACATCTCCTGGCATTCACACATAAAGCCTGGCTTTGGGGATGGTGTCTTATTGACAGACTCCCCCTGTCCCAAGGTACTAAGGAAGGAAAGAGAAAGAACCAAAGAATGAGGCAAGCTCTCCTGGGAGAAAACACAAATGAGGACAAATTCCCTCTTTCCGTTTCAAAGGATTTTTCTTCAAGTTATTTGATATCATTTCAATCAAATGTAAGCAGAGATTTCAACACATTTCTTCTGAGAGTATTAGCCTCCCTAACAACTCTCTCGGTCTCTCTCTCCGCCCTGATTTCCCCAAACACACGATGTGCAGTCATCGGCACGCTAAGTTAAGTGTTCCTCCCTTAGGTCATTATTTCCACTCTTTAATTGTTCTTTCAGCCTTCTGTAGTATTATTGTTATCCAGATTGTGTTAGTGCTGCTTTCCAAACACAGATGAGTAACAGTTCCTGCCCTTAAGAGTGTATATTCTCGAAATAAATCTTTCAAATTCTCCACCCAAGACAAAACACACCAATTACAGCTGTAACAGTCTTCAAAGGTTTCTCAAACCCTCTGAATTCCTATTTCTGACACAAAGCCAAATACACATCTTTTATTAACATAAAACTAAGTGGGGCCTTTTCCAAGAAACTGAGCTGGCATTACAAAACTGATCTTAAAGATCTGAACTTCCCCAGAAATAAAAATCTTGAGCTTTAGACCTTTGCCATGCCTCATTCCCATAGGCACCATATACCTCAGAAACTACAAAATGATCTCTGTGCCCCAACCCAGGTTTGTTTACAAGCAGCACTTAACATGGCACATGTACGATGGGTACAACCAGCCAGACATTGCTGATGGAAATCCTCCTCATTTTACAGGCTGAGCTGTTAAAAGGCAGTCAGCAGACCTGTTGCACAGATAAGTTAGAATGGAAAAGTTAAAAGGCAAGGCTTTAGGAGAAGACATCAGAAATGCAAACAAAGTAATTCATTCCAATTAGAGCAAAGAAAGAAGACTGAAAATTACTCAGGGCAGTCAATTCACTTTATTACACAAAAGTTTATTTCCACAGCCCATTCAGATAACACAGTTTATTTGGTTTCTGGTCACTCTAACACACTGAAAAATGTAAACTCCACAAGTTAATCAATCCCAGAGTGTGTTTTTCTGCAAGAGCTAGGAGAGAGAAAGATTGCATGGAGTCATTTAAAAAAAAAAAAAAAAAAAAAAAAAAAAAAGCAGCCCAGCTAGAACTGCGTTTAAGAGAACATTCACCTCTAAATGCAAAACTTAGCAGTTAGTTTAGGAATGGGTCTCATTCTGTATTTGCTGTTGAAGTTCTGAGCACAGAGATGTGCTTGGTGATATCAACACACTGTAAAACAACTCTCTTGAGCACACTGATCTTTGATTATTACCTGTAGGTTTGTGGCCTGATTTGCTTTGCTACTGTGTAATTTCTTCTAAGCTACGCTAAAAAAAATGCCTACTCGAGTCATGGGAGAACATTTTCACAGCACTTGATGCACAGAAAGTTTTACTGCTGAGCTTTCGGAGGCACTTAGCTCACCATGCGGATACTCAGTCTATTGGGTCGCTGAACTGTAATAAAAGACATCGTTAAGTGAAACATTTGATGGAGGTACTTGGCTCATTGGGTCAGCGGTTATAGTTATAAGGAACTCCTTGTGAAGCTAATAGATAAAAAAATGAGCTCTTTTGATTTCCAAGACCAGCCTCTCTTTTTAGAGAGGAATACATGGCAGTTTCTAGTAATACACATAATAACTTAAGACATTTTCAGGAAGACCACACGCTGCCACTGTCAGACCTGCAACAATATTCAGGTCATTGGCATGTACAACCAGCC
The DNA here is from genome assembly GCF_030936135.1 of Gavia stellata. NCBI lineage: Eukaryota > Metazoa > Chordata > Aves > Gaviiformes > Gaviidae > Gavia > Gavia stellata. The sequence continues at coordinate 11,967,705 of NC_082603.1, forward strand.
GATCAACAAACATCAATAAAGTTACGTTACAAAACCTGCTGGGACCCCGCATCGTACTATTATGATGAAAGTGCTGAGAGTTTCACCGATTTTTAAGAATTCGCTCTCCAAATCCACTGCAACCTTGCAGTGAAGCCAGACAAATCCACTGAAACATGCCAGTTACACAATTTCTTTCCAAAAGCGAGACAATATCGCCTATAAAGTCACCAGAAGTTTGTGCTTCTCACTCTTCCTCTAACCTTCATCTTACTCATTCCCCACCTATCTGCACCTCCAACCCTCAAGCCTAGCTCAGGCCTAACTCAGTGGCCAACACCACCAATTTGGTTTGATTTTCAAGCTTTAAATGGAGCATAGCCAGCACTAGAAAATTTGGCATTAGCTGGTCAACGCGCAAGCCCCAGTGCAGCTGCTGACTAGCTATTTTATTACTAGAGGTACATCTCCAAGTAAGCAGTCACCGAGGTGTGGTGGGTTGACCCTGGCTGGACGCCAGGTGCCACCAAGCTGCTTTATCACTCCCCTCCTCAGCTGGACGGGGGGGAGAAAATAAGATGGGAAAAAAACCTCACGGGTCAAGATACAGGCAGTTTAATATAGCAAAAGCAAAGGCCATGACCAGAAGCAAAGGAAAACAAAAGATTTATTCCCTACTTCCCATCAGCAGCCGATGTCCAGCTACTTCCCAGGAAGCAGGGCTTCAGTACGCATAGCAGTTGCTCCAGAAGACAAACGTTGTAAGTAACGAGTGCCCCCCTCTTCCTCCTCCTTTCTTTTAGCTTTTATTGCTTAGCAGATGTCATATGATATGGAATATCCCTTTGGTCAGTTTGGGTCAGCTGTCCTGGCTATGTCCCCTCCCAAGATCTTGCCCACCCCCAGCCTACTGGTGAGGGGGGGAGTGTTGGAGAGACAGCCTTGATGCCGTGTGAGCACTGCTCAGCAGTAGCCAAAATACTGGAGTATTATCAACACCTTTCTAGCTACCAGTACAAAGCACAGCACTATGAGGGCTGCTATGGGGAAAATTAACTCCATCTCAGCCAAACCCAATACACAGAGGCCACCAGCCTCTTCCCCCTGCCCCACCTCCTCCGCTCTGAAACGTCCCCTCTGGAGACCATCTGGCTGTCCCTCACCAGCGCTGGTTGGGACAGCGAGTGGAACGTGACTGTGCCCAGCTGCAGCCGAAGGCCATGGGTGGGAAAGAAGTCATCACACAGCAAACATTTTAGAAACATTAAGCCTGTGAAACCAGAGTAAAAGGTAATGGATTGTTTTACAATATTAAAGCAAATGTGTTGACAATGTAGTAACTAAATCCAGCTGTAGGAGAAGAGATAGGGTTCTGGAACACAACTTCCAATTTTCCTTTCAGAAAGAAGACTAATCCGGAAATATATCCCTAAGAAAATTCTGCTTTGGACCTCCTAGTTCAACTGCAGGTAAGAACGAGTGTCTTTTTCTTCTTTGAGATTACCAAGGGTTTCCTGATAAACTACGCTGTGGGTGACAGAGCAAACTACAGAACTCCCGGGGAGGGTCCCCACGTGCTTCACGTTCATGGCTTCCTCAGAGAGGAACCTCAGTTTCAGAGGGACACCTGACATTTAAAATACAGCTGTATGGGCTGGATCGACCTGTGACTGGTGGCATATAATTTAGTAAAGGGTAAAGCAACAGAGCATAGCTCTTAGAGCTCATTATTATTATTTTTTTTTCTTCAAAATAATGAATTTCAAACATTGAGAATAGTGCGCTCACAGTCCATCTCTGGCTCATGCAGCACATAGTAAGTACATTAAGAGTGAAGAAGCAACATGTAAGGTCGAACCTTTTCCATGAGTTTTTCTATCACCTTGCCTTAGCAGTGAATGTTTTTGTGTTCAGAGAGGTTGAAATAGAGCATGTCTACAACTGGGAGGTACTGCTCTCTAATAATATCACTGATATTATCTCTGTGATAGGGTTTTTTAAAAAAAAACTATCAAATTTCACCCATTGTGCAGGAAGCTGCATGTTTATCACTAGCATGACAAAGCCCGGACCTGGCTGAGTACCTAGGTACCACCACAACATGCATTTGAAAAAGTTTAATGCTTAATAAAGGAATAGCAAACAAGAGACGGCACTGCTCTCATACTTCTCTACTACTACCCATATGAAACTGTTCGGTTGCTTTGTTGCCTCTCTATTTTTCAGGCTCTGCTACTTTCATTCTTATACCACCTCCTGCCTTAATTTCAATCAGCAAAAACTAGATAATAATCACAAAACAAAAAACCACAGTTTTCTGAGAATCCATTTACCTATCTGCTCCAAGTCTGGTGTCACATCACTAAACTGTCATTACAATAATTGCCTCTAATAGCAGGTTATAAATTACTCCCCAATCAAAGACTACAGCTACTTGTATAAAACACACTGCTATATATGAGAAACACAAGCTTTGTTTCTGAAATAATTCATTTGCTACTTATGATATGTCAATTCCATAAATAACACAACTTTAAGGGGGGGAAATCTACCCAGGATATTTTAATCAGCACATTTCTGGAAGAAGGGGATTGTGGTTCTACTATTGATCTCATCCTGCTGTATCACCAAGCACAAATGGTTTTTCACAGCCCTTTTTTACACAGACATCCCAAAAGAAACAGGATCAGTTGGTGGAAGCGAACATCTATTATCATAGGATGGTTCGGGTCGGAAGGGACCTTTAAAGAAGGTCTAGGGCATCAGTGATGAGATGTCGAGTTCCCACGTCACGCAGGCTGCCACCTTGGTCCCAGAGGTAGTCACGTGAAATCAGTCGACATCAAGCTCTGAAACAGAAACGACACAGACGCAGCAGCAGACTCGCCCAAGCATGCAGAGACCAGCATGGCAACATCTGTTAGGTCTATGAACTGCTTCTTGTCACAAAATATGCCAAACTGTTAAATTGCCTGTGACCTGTCACAGCAACCACTGCTACACTACTTGAGTTGCTATCAAAGCCAACAAGACACACAGAAGGCATCATGACTGAAGAAACCATTGGAAAAGGTTTGGGGTTTGCTTCTTATCTCACTTCCGTATCAGTAACAGTGTGACAAACCTAGCAGCAAAAACCTCTCCTAGGACTTTCACCCAACGAAACGCCCCTCCAGTATTGTACAGGTTAGCAGAAAACACCTATTGTTTCCCAAACTAAATATAAACAAGCCTGTGTTTCGGCCACTAAGAAACCTAAACATAAATTCCCTTTCTGCTTAAGGGAAGAGGGCATGAGGCCCATGTACCTGCCAGAGCACAGTCCTAGTCCTAAGGCTGGAGCACACAGCTGGAATCCCAATTTCAAAAATATCAGAAGAGTAACATATGAAAAAAAAATTAGAAACATAACTTACATATAACTTTCCTCATCATATTTTTTTCCAGAGAAATTACTTCTCACAACCAACTTCCCAAGATTTTCTTCAAGCTCTCTGTCTCGGCTTTTGTAGATAAGACAAAAGTGTTACATAAAGCCAAGGTCATACCAGCACTATTAAAGGACAGCAATATGACTTTCTAATATCAGCTTTAATGTTGCAGAACACTGTTCTGTTGGCCTGAAAAGGATGTAAACCTATACACACAGATCTGTTTTAACATCCCTGGTTGGTAATGCCAACTATAACTGCTTCTTATTATAAGAGAAGCCTGGAATACCCACTAACATCATAATTTCCAGTAATTATAAGCAAGAGTGGTGACAGGGTCAGGAGAACTTAACCATGGCAATAACTATTACAGAGATTGTCAGAATACCAAAAAAACCCCAAGACAAAAAGTAGTCTGCTAAGCACTGTGAATGCACTAAAACACAGTAGCTGGCAAGTCCATGCACCAGTGTCTTCCACGGGTTATGTCTGGGGTTGCTGCAGGTGCAATCTCAGCCATGCACAGTCAGTTGAAAACTGTCCAGTAGTAGGAATCTGCCGTGTAGGTTGGGTCAACATTTCTACAGTGACTGTGCAGTAATCAGTGAAGACCTCCTGAAAATTCAGCACTTGGTACACTCTTAACTCTGGGTACTTGAGGATTTTCTCATCTGTTTGGGCTTCTTGAATGGCAGGAAGGAAGATGGAGGCCATTGAAGGGAGGAGGTTTGAGCATCCTCCATCTGCTCCCCACTTACACTAACAATGTCAATGCCATCTAGTGGTCAAGATACCGGGATGTAAAACAGTGGGTAAAGTGACACAAATATTGCTTGGGGTGAAACCCGCGAAATGCAACTTTTTATACTGGATATTTTATGCCTCTCATCATGAAGAACAAAAGAGCAATTTTTACTGGAAACGTTTTTCAATACCTGGAAATGTTCTGAACTTCCCTCTCAATGGGTTCAGCAAAGAATGGTATTTTACATCTGCCTCTGCATCCTTTTGTTTCTAAACATGGTAGAGGAAAAAAATATATCAATAATGGGCAATCTTTGTACCCAGCTCTATGAATAGCAAAAAAGAGATTAATTAGATTAAACACCAATATTTAAATTTAGTAAATATGTACCATTGCAATACCAGAGCATTTGTGAGCTGGATTTTCAACAAAACCAAGCAAAAAAATACAGTCCATTCAAGGGCATACACACAGTCAATAACATCCATAACATCCACTAGATTACAGTGCATTTAAAGAAGGCAAGAAATAGAAAGTTCATGAGGATAAACGCACACTTAACACCTAACGTCTTTTTGTTAGAGAACAAGGACATGAGTATTTAACATCATCATCATCATCAGTATTTAACATGTTTTGTAATACCTTTTATCCAAGTTTGATATCCAGTTCAGGGTGAAGGGGATTTTTCAGTTTGCTTCACAATGCTTCTCCAAAGCTTGTCCAGAACTGGATATATCTGGAAATGTGGTAAAAACAAACCTTGTTGAAAGACGGTCACTGCTTACCAGAACTTACTCTACTTTCGTTTTTGAAACCAGAAATGGCTGACATACACAACAAAAAATTAACAAACAAAAGCCAAGGCAAAATAGCTTTTATGTCTGCATAAAACCTCTTCAACCTAATTTTCCCATAAAATATGATAGCAAATTGCAAGGTGTAAGGCAAATTGCAAAAAGTACCCTGAAAAAAAAGATCACGTCAAGACATTCAGAAAAATGCTGAACTTGTTCATGTACTATAGCATATATCACGTTACTCTTTCAAACTGAATGGAAACTTGCCATTGGTTCCAATAAAGACAGTTTCTCCTCCCCTCCCCATATTTTCTGTACATTCAGACAGAGATTTTGCAAGCACACAGCTCCAGCCTCAGTTTTGGTCCCACCCAGCTCAACCCTCTCTTCAGAAGCCCCTGGTTTTCAGATCTTCCTAACTTGTTGTTGCACATGCAAGATTTTAAGTTTCACTGTAATTTTATGTATAGAAACACTACTTCATACACACAGGTGCTTATGTGCTAACCCAACCAGTTGGTAATGTTTTGAGTAATGCATCATAAGAGCAATGGCACCTTAACGATGTATTACGTTAATACATCATCAAAGCTATGACACTCTTATGATATATTAGTTTAATACATCATAGCAGTGCCATATCTTGGACAATGTATTACTCCAAAACACAGCAACAGCCAGAAAGCTCTCAATATAAGTTTTGTGAGGTTTTCAACTTATTTACGTTATATGAGTTTGGGTTATTTTTATTCTTTTTAATTTCTCAGAAAGAACAGTGTTCACTAGGGACAGAAGACTGTAGTTATCTACTGATAAATATCGATATTCCTAAGAAGCTATTTCACAGTCCACCACCTAATACACCCTAATCCACAGCATGGATTATTGTGCCACGGTACACATAGTTGGGGAGGAGGGGAGTGCTGGTGCGTACCCGCTTTCTGATCATCCACTCTGCAGTCACATCAAAATGCCGCACACAACCAGCTCCTCCTCAAAACGGCCAGCAAAGGCTCCGTAAAATGAAGGGTTTCTTAAAGACAACCTTCCTCAAAAAGGGCTGCTGGAGAAGAGATGGAATTTATTTAAAAAAAAAATCCCTACTTTTAAACACTCTGCTCACATTTGCAGTGACGTATCAAAAACCCCACTAAAACAGTGAGATGCATACTCATCATATTACTCATGCACCCCACACACCCCCCAGTCTCTCCCCTCTGCTGGCATCTCTGGAGAATCATAGATTGCAGAAAGACAGGGGGGAAAAGACTGTCTTAAAAAGAGAGATCTTCTACCCTGTTTCAATTCCTTTAAGAAAAACTTTAACTGATCATCCTTATTGCATGTCTTTCCATAATATTATGAGACTTTAGTCAGTGCAGATAGTAACACCAATCACCTGGCAATACAGGCAATGTTTGTACAAATCAATCACTCTTTCATTCCTCTGATATAAAAGAATCGCATTCCACTATTCACACAGAATATGTGGTCTCCTCTAGATGTTTTCTTGCGTGATTGCCAAAACCATGCCAAAAACAGTCTGACCAATGAGTCTGCATGTCTACAAATAAATCAGGTTATGTAGACATGCTTGTTTTGGGAAGGGATATTTTGCAAAAATTCGAAGTTCAAAACCAGAATACACACTGGAATATAACAAAAGAGAAAGTAGAAAAGTTAAAACAAAGTACCTGCAGCAAAATGAAGACAGAAAAGAGAAAACAAAATTATCATCTGGAAACAAACAGAAAAGAAAAAAAACCAGAAAGGAAAAAAAATGCTCACAAATAAAAATAAACTAAAAGAAAATGAGAAGAAAGTGCCTTCCTCAAAAACCTTTCAGAAAAACTAAACCCAAGCAACATCAACAATGGAAAATTTCAGACCCGTGATTCTTTGTTGCTGTCACTCCTCTAGCATTAGCAAAAGCAGAAACTAGAGCATGGATAGGGAGCTCTTAGAAGCATCAGTAATGGTGACCGTTGTACCTGAAGCTCCCTCTCGCAGGTTAGGTCTTACAAGCTTTCAAGTATTTTGATATTTGCTTGCCTCTATCGTGAGGGCCAAACAAACCCTTTTTTTCCTCCCTCTCTCCTAATGGACCTTGCGAGCCATCAAGACTGTCACAGGAGGCAGCGTAGCAGAAGCCCGAGAGCACTTGTCTCCCAGCCTCAAAGACGGGTGGTAGAAGGGAATTCCGCACAGGGGCTGAATGAGGAAAGGTGCCCGTCACTCCACGGACTAGTGCCCCACACCCTGACAAACAACTGACCATGCAAATTACATGGTAAAAGGGAAATAAAAATTAATGAAAGCCGCTTGCTTGTTCTTTGGGACTACAGAGCCTGACATACAAAGGTGAAAGTTTAAAAGCTTAATCCAAAATTATTTTTATGGCCACAATGTAAATCTTTCCTCCTCTTATTTACTCATAAATTATTCATTAATTTCACCTAAAGCACTTCAAACACAATTATGCAGGTGCTTCAATTATTGCAGAAAACAATAGTAACGTATACAAAGCCTTCAGCTGCATTCCCCTTCCTCAGCCCCATGCTCAATGGGCTCCTCCTTTTCTGGCACCAGAGAAGTTAGCTTAGACACAAGCGCTCTACATTCAAAGAGTTGCCCGTTTCCTAAGGGCACAGCTCTTCCCAGACAGGAAACAAGAACACATTTCATTTTAAAGCACTTGGCTGAAGTTCCCATGAGCATCTCCAGGGTTGAGCCAAGCCCCCTCCTCAGGGACCTTCCCCCCACCTGCTCAACACTGTGGCATGTCCAAGGCAGCACGTTTCTCCCACCAGAGAAGACATGGCCTATTTCTACATACATACTGTTCTCCATGAACTCCAGGCTCTTTTTGCCCTCCTTCCCCGTGCTCCTGTAGCTCCTGCTGTTGAGATGTGGCTGCATTTGGCACTCAGGTCACCGCCGCTCGGCAGCTCTCTCTGGTCCTTCCCATTACCTGTGTGGTGTGTGCTGATGGTGCTGGGATCTCTTGCAGCCTCTCTGGGTGTCCTTCGTCCCTGCTCGGGGCAGTGGAAGCTACGCTGGGCCACAAAGCCATTGTGAAAATGGTAAGAGCCCAACGTTGCTGGTGTTGGCAGTCCTCAACTCGGTGGCTCCTGGAGTGCCTCCACCTTCAGACAGTCTTGTGGAAGTCAGCGTCACGTTCTGACATTAGGGTCCACCTCCATGGGCAGGTGAGCAGACATGAGACAACACAAGGGGAGCAAGAACTGCCGAGGAGGGAGGGGGAAAGCAAGAGGGACAAGGTAGGGAGGGCAGAAAATACAAACAGGAGACAAGGAGATAATGCAGAGGCCTCCAACAGAAATCGGTGCTTACGGTTTCCTGAGTGTTTGGAGTTAACTGCATCCCCAGTTCAAAGCTTATCCCTTGGATGAGTCTGGCTGAAGACAAAAACACTCAACTCCTATAAAGAAATCCATTTATATATAAATAAGCCCATTTTATGAATGCTGACTTGTTTTTTCTGGTCTTATCTCTAAGATTCCCTACATTAATAATTTCCAATGGTCTAATGTAACCCATAAGAGACACTGTTTTCCCTGCCTAACACATCAACTCTATTTCTGAAGAAAAAACACATTTTTTATTGTTCGCATGCAGGACAAAGTATGTCATTACTAAGCTACAGTTAAGTTACTCTCCATTAAATTACACTTGTACACATTCTAATAATTTACAGGCAAATGTGAGTCTGGATTCAATTTTTATTTCCCTTCATTTGAATACATTAATATTCTTCTATTTCTTTGGTACACAGCATTCCATATTTTCCCACAGTGCTGAATCCTTCAGAAGCATAAAATATAAGTAGTCATAACATTACTGAATAGGGGGATAAATGCTACATACACATTTGAAAATCACAAGCCTTTGCAGAGAAGGAAAAAAATAACACACATTAGCAGAGTAACAGATTCATGAGAAAATGTAGCCAAGAAAACAAAAAGGGGTGCTCAATTTTCAAAGGGTGGAAAAGGCCTCATAAAAATAACTTTGCTTATGTATAAAATCAACTGCCATATAACAGATCTGAAAAAAAAGCTGTTCTTTGCATATATACAGTCCCTTTCCCTGGTAGGTCCAAGAAATATTTCACCTAGGTGAATCCCCACTTTACAGATACGGGGCTGGGTGTGGGGGGAACAAAACCTAACCAACCTGAGTGACCTTGGAGAAAGCTACAGAGCAATTTTGGGAGTGCAGAACAGAAATGGAAAACAAAGTATTTTCATCTCCTACCTTGTTCAGTTGCTTAGCGCTCAGTATTCAATGTGCATCACGGGGCTAGGTGATCCATAGGGCCCTGCCCTTCCAGCTACACTGGAGAGCAGAGCTGGAGGGAAGGCAGAAGGGCAGCAGTCGAGACCTGCACTGTCCACCCATCAGTGGGCAACAGAGTCCTGTCCTCCGTACCCCTTTCCTGGGTCCATCCCCAGCTCAGAAGATGCTTTTTGCTTCATGAGCCACCTTGGCTTGCTGACATCGCTAAAGTATCACTCTCTCCAGGGTGATGACTTTTGAAACCTGCTAACCAGCTCCATGTCCTAATCTTTACACAAATACACTCTATCAATCAGAATAAGTACTAATGGAAACATCATCAAGACACACCTGTGTGAAGGAAATGTAGAACAGATCAGATGCTGAAATACTAACAAATTACAGTATCTTAGTAGCAACAGGTACTGTGCAAAGATCTAGTGCCTGGCATACATACTGGGCAAATTAAAATTATATTAAAATGTATTTTAATTATAAGATACTAATTATAAAATACCAGCACCTAAACCATTGCTGGACTGTCTTTCTGAAGGTACTGACAGGAGAGGTTATAGAGAAAATAACCATTTCACTTGAAGAACTATATTTCAAAACGGATTTCCCCCCCTGCTTAAAATATATTGTACAATATACAGAACCCACAAATTTAATAGGTAAACAAAAAGATTTCAATTTAGTTTTTAGAATAAAAGATGACCTACAAAGAAAACCTAAACATTAACCCAAGCACAGAAATAAGTTCTACACACCAAGGGTGAGTGCAGAAATAACCTCTGGAAAAGAGGGAATTTATAGCTCCTGCAGAATCCTCTCACCAGTTTTGGGTTCGTACTTGACACTTTGAGTGCATCACTCCAGGACATAGCCATTGCACTGAGGCAGCGCATAAAGCAAATAGAGATTTGCCTGGTTTTTCATCCATAGGACAGCAATGAAGATGATAATAAAAAGGAACTTTTAAAAGCTGTGTGCCATACCAGAAAATGTGCAATTCTTACTGGCGACCCTCTGGGACATTTCAGTACATTAAGGAATATTCAGGTGTCTTTGGTGTCAACAGCAAACACTGAACTACAGAACTTTATTGGAGCTATAAAGAATGTTTTCCAGAGGGTTTTAGATTTATGCACTGAATTCTCCCCTCTCATACTGCCCAGCTAGCAAGGGAGCACAAAGCTCATTTTTCAGTGTGTTAGATCCATACGGAAGTAGGCATTCTTGGTTATCTTTAATAGGATACTGCCCCATGCCACAAAACCTGTGGCCAAAACTTGTCCTTACGTTCTCAACAAACTATATTTTGTGATTTTGAATTCAAAAGAAAATTCTACACCTTTTCATGAAGTCACGTGACACAAACACATCAGCTAATGATAAGACGACTTTTACAATATCCTATATCTGCAACATCATTTGATAATGCTAACCTGAGAATTAGATTAAACATAGTGCCTTACTTGCATTAAATTCTATTCTTAGTGCATTTGGGAGGAACATAGCACACACTTTCCTGAAAAACTGTATGGAACCACTGTCACACTACAGGCAAGGCTGGAATTTAATGAAATCCTCATCTTAACTCATGGCACTCCTAGCCCAAAGCCCACCGAAGGCAGTGTAAGTCTGTAAAGGTGGGATTGATGATGTTTTGGGGTGGGGTTTTTTTGCAAAGGAGATAATCAAGCTAAAGAGAGGCAAAGAGAACGAATCAATGCTTCAGTAGCGGGGTCAGGGACCAAACCCAGGTTTTGAACCCTTGTGCTGTTCCCTCCATCTGAGCAGAGCTGCACCGAGTTCTGGCGTTCAGCGTGGACAGCAAAAACAGGCAACACACCTGCCAGCACTGGAGGAAAGAAGAATATGCCTCCTGCTGCTGAAAGGGAAATAAGGACAGCCAGGCACAGACTTCCCAGGTGCAGCCCCCCTTCCCACTGGAGGTCCTCAGGACCCCCACTTACACGACACCGTTGCAAGGTACAGTTGCGCAGCCCCCAGAAGGGAGCTGTGCCCACCCTAGAGGCAGCCCCTCTTCAGTGGGAACGGTCACCTTACATGCAATAAACATCCTGTTCCTCTGCAGTCCGCAAGCTCAGGGAACAAAGTTAAGCCATGAAAAGGTTCTGCTGCTCGTGAAAAATTCATGTCCTGAGGGACAACTCCTGAGACTGACCTGGCGAGTCTTAAGCCCATGACTCTGGCCCGCAGCCACGAGCACGGCATCAGCGATGTGCCACACAAGGCTTCCCCCACCAGTGGTCAGGGCTCCCAGACCAGCACAGAAGAAGGGATGGAGCCTAGGAACAGCCTCCAAGCTCTTGGAGGAGCTACCGAGGCTTTCTGCAGAGGCGTTTTCTGTATTGTAAGCCAGGAGGACATCTGTAACTGATGTGCCATTGATTCTGCATTTTGTCCAGCCAATTTTTAAACATCATCTAACTTGTACTGCAACCAGCTCAGGGAACTAATTAGACAGCTGTGCCCCAAACTTGGTTAAAAACTGTAGCACAGCTGGAGCCTCACCTGATTTGAATGCATTCATGCAATGTCAGTCAACTATTTCAGGGGAAAACAGGCAAAAAATGAAGCTATTTACTCACACGTAAATCCGAGGTTTCCTTTTTTGGGGGAGTGATTCAACTATTTTTCTGAGATCTGTTGCCTACTAAAGCAGTTATGTGCAAGTCACCTGTGAAACAAAACCAAAACATAGGCAAGGAGAGCCATATAATCTTATAAATATCATAATCTGAAGTCCAATGTTCAAAATTATTAACTAGAAAGTTTCAAGTCCTCGTTACTCTCCATATAATTCAATACGTATTTAAATTCCTCTGGTGTCAGCTCTCCCCACTAAGTCTTGTTCAGATCACCGCAGGAATTTATTGCAAATTTTGCAAAGCTTTTGACCTGTATCATCTTATTAAACTTTTATGAAAAATCAATGGAGTTCAATCGTGTTATCAGCTGTTCTTCACACACGTGTCAGTGGCAAATGGAGAAGTCTATTTATCCCAAAGTCTAGAGTGAAGATGTTGAATTGGATACAAGTCTCCAATCATATGTCCATTGTGCTGATGAACTTACAGTAAAGATTTAAGAAAATAAAAGATATGCAACTTCGGAAAAAAATATGAGACAGAGAACTTGGAATCAATGTTTTTGAAGGAGGGGTGGGTTACAAGTTACATATACGCAAATTAAGTCATTGCATCAAAAAATGTTTCAATAGACACCCTAAGGAACTATATTTTGATTCAAGGGGAAATGGGCAACTTGATCATATAATCATGTCACTAGGAGAAAGAGAAAAGAAGATGGAAGCATACTTTCCCCTTTTCTTTTTTACTAAGGTCATTTTTAACAGCACGAGCAGGGTCGTGAGCTGTTGGTGCCCTTGTCTGGGCTGGTACACTCAAAGGAAGGTGCTGCCCTGGCACACACTGCAATTCCGCTTGGGAGCAGGAGCACAGGATAGTCCAAGCACCTCAGGAAAGACTTGACAGCAGAGTGAAAGAGACCTCACACTTTGAGGGTATGATGAACACACGTGTCCAGACGACCTGACATCACCTGTGCCTGCCTGGCAAGTCCCTTAAATGCCAGCATCTGCAGGGGTATGAGAAAAATAAAGTAACAAATAGACCACCTCTCCATATAAACTATCACACCTTGAATATGGACCCTGGGCTGCAAGGCTACTGTTGCTGGCTTACTGCTTTTTTACCCATTTTATGGGCACACAGACAGGACTAGTAGTTCAACACTATATTTCAGTTGCAGACACTGAAATAACTAGGAGCCAAATTCTGCAGAAACTCCTGGGGAAGTGTCAATACTTTAAGCTCCAGTATATTGAATAACCAATGCACAACACATTAAGCTTTAACAAAAAAGATAGTGTCTCTTGTTTGTTCTATTTCTTTATTTTTCCTACCTATTGTTTTGTTTTTAATTTCCGTGAGTAAGCAGTATTGGTATCCTGCTGGCTTCCTGCTAGCTACAGGAGAAGGAAGGGGAATTTTTGCAATAATTTAAAAATACACTGAAAGTATGGAAAGGTTAAGAATTAAAAAAAAAAAAAACAAAAAACCAAAACCCGCTAAACAAAGGCAAAGCAACCCGACAAAATTAGCCTTTATCAAATAATCAGAGCAGATGAGAATTCTACAAAGAATAGGCTGGTAAAACTGGGTCCTTAGTAAAAATATGCCTACGATATTTTAAAACAAAGCTGTGAACATAGCTTGTTTTGTTTGCCTTGGTTTTGTTTGTTTGGTTTTTAAAGTAAAATTTTGAGTGGTCTCCAGCAAGCCATCCCAAGGTGCATAAAAGTGAGATTACCGTTCACATTCCTCAACTAGAGGCATAATGCAATATTCCAGTGCAAATGGAAGAGAAATCTTTTGAAATTAATGACAACCTTTCTGTTTATCATCTTGCCAAATCCACAGCCTATTTGCTTTTATGCCAGCCAGTTTTTTTTTCCAGGAAAAGGCAGCTGATATGCTTCTTGTAGGCAAAATGGTGTTTCCTATAAATAAAAGAAAAAAAAAAATAGTGAAAAGCATAGGAGGAAAACAAATACCATGTTTTAAAATTTTCAGACACAAATATTTCACACCAACTCTTTCACCTCCTAAATAAAGGAAGGCATTAGGCTCAGTTGATATTAGTTACATTAACTAAAACATCTGGAAAAGCTATTTACATGCATACTACATTTAATTAGAGCCTGAGACCTTTCACGCTGCAAGCATACCTTAGCAAAGACCTGCAGGTATACCCAGCTAGAGCGGACAAGGGTCGATAGGCTGGCTTCAACCAGCAACAAGTCTGAACCTAAGAAGCTTTATGCACAGCAACGCATTTTTGCTAAATTAATCTGCAGTTTTGTACTTTTTACCTTGGCTGCCTTTGCTATAAGAAACTGAAGTCACACTACAATATGTTGCAAAAAGGAACTAGTAGCAGGGCTTAGTCTTGAACAAATGCTGAGTTCATTTTGTTGCTGCATCCTCTGAAGCGAATGCTGTTTTGCTGTCTTCAGCCTTGATTACTGTGGGGAAAAGCCCTAAATGGGATATTCTTTTGGCCTGATAGACAAAACATGTGTGTTGATGCATCTCACAATGTGAACACAATCATCAAGGGAATTGCTGCTTAACCATTCTAAAGGTAACTTGGGTACTGCAGAGTGTTTTCATGATCTTATGTGTACTGAAAAAGACAATTGAGGAAAAAAGGTTTAAAATGCTATTTTCTGCAATTTACATCAAGTACATCTATAATGTAAGAAGCAAACAACAAATGATGATAAAAATAGAAAATTATAGTCAAACAATACTCACTCAAGATATAAATACTCTCATCAGCTGTTATTTAACAAAATTTTTCAAGACAACAGGGAATGTCTGGAAGGAGACTCTGACCACCCTTTTGACTTCAAATAACATAGGAAACAAACTTGATTGCATTTAATGATTAGTTTAACATCTATTAAAACCAAATTTCCAAACCTCAGCTCTACTCTATCATTAAATATAATCATCCCTTGGGAGAAAAAGAATTCATTCAGTTGTGTATATGAATGATATTTTTCTCTAATGACTTTTCCAAAGCTGACTTGTGGCATGGGGTAGTTTGTTTGGGTTTTTTGTTTGCTTTGGGTTTTCTTTTTGTTGGGGAGGGAAGGAGTTTTGAACAGGTACAAAGTTCAGAACACAGGTATCAGGCATGAATCTTTGGTACTTAAGTTTGTAGGATGAGTGGCTGAGCCCTCCTCAGAGTTGGGACTGGAAAAACCAAGGGCTTAAGACATGTCTCAAACAGTCTTACACTAAGTTACACAAATCACTACACAGAGTTGCTCAGTTTCAGTCTGTAAAATGGGAACAATGAGATTTTTCTGCCTCATAGTGGTATCACTAAATTAAAACCCATTAATCCTTGGCAAGTATTTAGATACCATACCAATATAAACCATATTAATAAGCAAAGATAGCACTACCAAGTTTAATGGAGTTTTTCACAAACTAGGAATAAGTGATCAAAGGAAGAATGTCTTGATTTTCATTATAGGTGCTTAGATATTTTTGTCAAAGTCTTTATCAGTATCTCACAGGTTTTAATCTTTGATAGTGTAAAGGGCAAAAGGGCCATTAACTTTAAAACTAGGCCAATTGACCCCAGCTGAAGATCATGTCCAATCCTGCACCTATTGAGAACAGTGAAAACATAACTCCTCCTAATTTGGTCAAATTTGCAGAAAAGCTGTAAAATGCTCTTTTTTTTTTTTCCTTGCAATTATGCTGGTTCAACATACTTTTTATTACACACTTACTCTGCTCATGCCATATATCAGTTATTTTATGGGAAAGTCTACTGTTAGATTAATAAAATCCCTTCCAACTTCATTCTGGTGCTTTTATATAAAGCAGTGTAGCATGTGTTAAAGATCTAATTTCTAATTACATTAAAGCAACAAAAGAGGTGGAGGGAGGAATAGTTCATTGTCAGTCATTTTATCAAATAGCATCCACATTTGCTTGGAAGTAAGGCTTAATTAGCCATCTCCTTCCTCAGTAACTACCCTCCTTTAGCTTTTAAGCCAGGCATGTAGGTAATTAACAGAAGCTCTTTGCTACCTTATAAGAAAGTCCATTAAATTTAGTAAAACTTTAGCTTTAAAGAAAGGCATGACAGCCAATGCGGAACTCCTCTGACAGGACTAACCTGGCTATAATCAGAATTAGTTCTCACTGTGCTCCAAATTTAAGGGGAAAGGACAAAGCACAGTGAACTGTCAGGTATGTTTGGTTTTCAGTTCACTTTATTGGATGAGGGATTAAAAAAGAACACAAACAACCAAACCATGACTACTTGGTAAATATACTGCTGAATAACAAGAAATCCTAACAATCTCTGTCCATGGAGGAACTTCATAAACATACCAAGCAAACCGCTCCACTAAGAATGTTCCTTTATGGTGCAAACATGGTTAATTAATCTTATGACAGATGGAAAAATGTAAATGTGTAATATACAAAAAGCCTATTTTTAAATTTTAAATACTAGACCAGGTTTTAATTGCTGATAACCTCAGGTCAGATATACAATAGGCCAGGCCTCTGTGAAGCAGTAAACTTGGCATCAGTTCTCTACATTCAGGCATAGTCTGATCAGATTTTGTTTTGCAAAGGTCATTTAATTAGTAGTATCAGTAACTCTTACTACCTTAACATTATCTTCCTTTAGCTAATGATACCGTTTGCATGTGCTAAGTAAAACAGGAATTAACAAAATTCCAATGGCTTACTTAAACGATAAATAACAAGCCATTTTAAGGAAGAAATCTCCTAGGGAGTGCGGAAAAACCTGCAGCTGAAGGCGAGCGAGTCAGGATGTGTAACTCTGCACAGGCATAAACAGGAAACGGAGCAGCTTGCGTTTGGATTGACAATCTGGCTCCAAATGGCTCATCTACAGCGGGCACAATGCTTGACCCCTGTCAAACATGAGAACCGTGGTTTTGGAAGAGTTTTCTGTCCTGATATCTCTCAGGGCTCCCTTAGGTAAAGTAAAATCTTTCTTTCTCTATCATTCTGCATGGTCAAGAAAGGTCTTGCTTAGTGAAATACTTAAAATTAATGATGTCACCTTTACTGTAAAACATTTCCTCATGCATCCACTTCCTATAGTTTTGGCAATAAACCCTCTGGAATGGAAACATCAGAGATTAATCATTTTGTAATGCAGAATAATATTTGGTTCTTTTATTGTCATGTTCCAACATAACACAGGAACTAGCTGGACCTTCTAGAAAAGAAGTCTCAAAAGCCTATCAGTGTCACCAGGGTTTAACCCTACTTCTTCTATATATTTCATATGTTTCTGATGCACTGACCCCATAAGAATTAAACATTGTGCAAGTTCATTGTGCAAAACCTTTCCCTGGTGTTTCTAGAGCATGCGTCCTGCAAGGAAAGTTCACCATAATGCTAGGAGCTGATGTCTGTGCAGAGCAGTGCTGTATACCTGCTGGGTTCAAGGATTCAGGGGACAGGAAAATGACAGAAAAAAACTCAGGACAATAAGGTGATTCATAGACCTTTCATGACAGAGATGTATCAGACCCCTTCCATTACCTTCCACAGATAAAGATGCCTGTAAGGAGCCATTTCATCTCTGAAAACAATGTGGGCATTGCAGAACTCAAAGGAAATTACTAGCAGTAACTTTATTCCTAAGGATGTTTGCCAAGCCAAGGATTTGGTCTTTGTACAACAGACACAGCACTAAGGAAAGGAGATTTAGCCATGCAACAAAAAAATAATAGCGAGAAGAGCATGAAAAACCTGTGAGTTCGTTCTGGTTCTCTGCAATATTTTAGGGGGAAAAAAAAAAAGCCCACAAACAAGATTTTTAAATCAATAGCCTAAAGTTAATTATTTTATTAAAGCTCAGTATGAAATGGAACCAACTTGAAAAAAGTTATCCATACCAAATTTGGATCTGGGAACCTCATGTTCAAAGCTTCTGCAAGCAGGAATTGGTCTTGTATTCAACATAATCATTATCAGCTAGAACACATGAGGAAAAATGCACTATTTGCCATATCACCTTCGCAACTAATAGTGAAACCAGATATTAAAATTTAATAATTTTATCTTACACTATGATCACATACTGTTGTCAGAAAGGAAAATAGCTCTGTAAAACATTACATTTTATTACAAGCACCTCTATTTTGTAAGTTTTTTAAAAACACCAAGCAAGATTGAGACACCTTCAATCATTCATTCATACATTTAAAGACAGTTAAAATCACACTTATAAAGTAACAAATCACATGGTATTTCTCAATACTAAAAGTCTTGTAGTATCCAAACTCTTGTATTCAACATTGTAACTAACAGGCTTAGAGAGTAACAACTACTATTTGTAAACAAGCAAAAAAAATTTGTGTATTATGTATTATAAAATTACCATCCTTTTTTAATATTAATAGCTTATTAAAGAAACCTCCTAAATTCAGAATGGTAATTTCCCTAACCACTTTGTAAATGCACTAACTTTGAAAATTACAATATTTCTTCAAAAATCTTCTCCATGGTATAAACATCTTAAAAAGAACATTGATAGCATACTCCACATAGACCTTCAGAACATGTTTACAGTAGCCCTGTTTTGAAGCTGCAGAGCTCTATTTATTCAAAACCTATAAAGTGTGACAGGATTTATCTCTCAAAGAAATATGTACATCTTTGTCCATTTTGTGAAAGTTAGTGCTATCACTAACAAGCAGCTGAATGACATATGCTGGGTTAAATACAACTGGTATTATAAAGAAATAGTGAACACCAATCTTAGATTCTTATGGTTTAAAAATGTTTTTCAAGCACCCTCCTTTTCCATTTTATTATTTGTACCATGGTGACCAGTAATACCTAGGTCTACAGGGCACAAACCAAAAGAAAAAAAGTCCCTACCTGAAAAGGCTAAAGGTCTACTTTGATCTTCTCTAAGACCTTAACAGTCTGATGTTTGTGGGGAGGAGGGAGGGATGGTTAGGTTTCATTTTAAAATTAATTGAAAAAACAGTTGATTTGTATTTTGCAAACAAATACTCTGCAGATGGATAACAGCTTGCATGTGATCTTTCACTCATATTTGAAAGAATATTATATCTCTCAATTCTTTAAATCAGTGCACTTAAGGGGTTTTTTTAGTGCTTCAAGCACTTTTGGTCATTCTTTCAAGAATGGTATACAATTAACCAGAAACCATACTTGCAAAATACAGCACTGTTTTGGAAAGATTTCCTCATTCACAGTCTTCCTAAGAATTCCATTGCAGCTTCATGAAAAACAATAGACTGAGCTAAGCTTATGTCCCACCATTTTTTTTAGTGAGTATAAGGCAGGGATCTGGACTTTCAGTAAAGTGGACACCAGGAACAAGGGTCAGAGGAAGGAGATGTAAAATGTCCATTTGTCATTTACACACCTTAATCACTAATAAGACAGCAGTAGATATCTCAGTCTTCCAGGGAAGAAAGCAAACTACGCCACGCACAAGCATCCCCATCGGACGGCCAGCGAGCACTGGCGGCACTAAGGCAGCAAGGCGGCGTGGTCCAGTCCGGCAGCCATCGACAATGTGCCCGAGAGGAGCCGGCACGGCGTGGTACATGCTCAACGTGTGTTTGGTGGGGGAGGTGCTGGAAGGAGGCTACACTGGGGGAAAAGCAAGGGGAAATTAGATGGGACAATCAATTACAATATTTGAAAGCATGTGATTAGCATACAATGACCAATTTCCTATTTACAAAAAAAAAAAACGTTCAGTGGCATGTATTTAAGGCATATTCAGAATGTTATTTTAACACATAAGCAACAATAGTTTAGAAATCCCTGATATGAACTGAGGATGGAGCTAAGCACCCCAGTAGTGACACAATATAAACTTCAGCACATGAAATACTGGAAGCTGATGTAAACAGCTTTTAATAGCAGTGAACATTTGTTAGCTTTGTTTAGACCATCTGGATGTTCCATTGTGTTCAGTTCAACACCGACCGCCGTCGGGTGACAGTTGATATATGTTAAGTACAAGCAAAGTGCCTCAGCCTACTCCAGGGACCCTGAGGAGAACTTTTCGGTGTTTTGTGGAATATGCTGTCAGACCGCAGCACAGTCGCCTGCATCCTTAATGGCTCTGGGCCAAAGTCCTCTAGCTTTCTTAGCTTTCTTTTTTTTTTTTTTTTTTAAATCAAAGCAGAGTTTTGCTTTTACTGTTTAAAAGGTTAGGAAAACTATGCCAAAGTTCTTCCAGGCGGCTTGGAGAGCATCAGCTGACAGGAATGATTTTCAATATGGAGCAAAGAATAAAGAGAACCACTAATCCTGAGAGATTCCAGGTTTCACTCATTTTACATGCAATGTGGCTAACAGCCATTTGAATGTAACAAAAAAAAAAGTTACTAATAAACACAATGATGTAATTGTTCTGAATAAAAGATAGGAAATCAACAGTTAGAACCACAGAGATTTTTCCATGCCTATCCAATAATAGACTACATTATATGCTGCCCACATTTTGGATAGTTGGTGATGCATCCTCTGCGGGCAATCAAAACTGTTTTTCACGCACGTTGGCCATTTCACATTTAATTACTGATTGTGAAATGCTTTGACTCCTGAAATTCAAGGAACTATGTAAAGGAGAATTATTATTATTATTGCTACTATTCTGCATCGTCACATAACCACCACTTCAGTTCAGCTTTATACAATTAATACTTTCGGAAAGCAGAAAAGGCAGAAATCTGAAAGCTTATTTGGATGCATTCACATACAAAAAAAGTATTTTCAACTTTAGGGTACAAAACTGAAATAGTTTCGCTCTGCCTTCCCTTAGGATGTTGATCATGCAGCGCAAAAGTGTTTTTCTACCTCTGGAAGTATTATTATTTAATAAATCATGCGATACATCTGAAATGCCAGTGAAAATCTTTCATATTTTTTTAAAATTTCAAATCAACAGGAACAAAAGTATTGAACAACATGGAAAAATACACCCTAGATGCTTGCAGCATATGATCCTCTCTTCTTTCTCTTTCAGTTATACCCACTAGATTATTTAGTATTTTTTGTCACTGGCTTTTTCCTGCAAAGTTTAGCTCTCATAAGTTTGACTCTTACAAGCTGTTGCAGTAACCTATTTATCCACCAAAAAGGTAGCACACAAGCAGCAACACTCCAAGGTTTCTCACATTATACCTCAGCTCTGACAGGGGCTGAGGGTACATATTAGTTTCCATTCCACTTTAACAGCCTCTCACAAAGACTATTCCAAAGGGCACTGGGCGATACTGGCTGTTACAGAGGTGTCCACGTTAAACCATCCTGCGAGAATCAATCTTGTTTCATCCACTTTGAAGCTACCAAGCAAACATTATGTACATGGCAATTTCGGTCACTGCTTGGAAATAACCTCCTCTTTCTGTTTTTTCAGTCTAACCCAAAAGAAATTATAGTCCAGGAACAGAAATACCTTCTTCTAAAAAGATTATGGAAAGAGCCTCCAAATTATATTTGAAATCTACGGAAAATGGTCCTGCAAATTATATGCATTTGAATGAATGTCATCCTTCTCAAATGTAATGAAAAGAAGCACTGTCTCCAAGTGAAATCAGCAAGTAGTAAATTCATTAACTTAAAGAATGTTTTACATAACTTCAAAAATATCCACATCTTACAGAATCAGGTCAAAAAAATAAAGGTGATCAACACATTCTGCATTCAAGCTCAAAAAACATGATCAAATTACAGTATTCAAACATAGACCACTGTTACTATAAAGGAGTCACTGCTCTGGCTGGAGTTAATACGGAGCTCATTTATATTGCTCGCCTAAATCAATGGGACAACTCAAGTTATTCAGCCGGATTTCTGCTGGAAGACAATAATATATCTACATTTTCAATGTGTAGCTAACTTCTAAACCTTCTGCTCCATCGTTCTAATGTGCTAGGCTTTTATAATTCTGCAATCAGAACGGTTAACACAGGATTGCCGCTTTTCAACATTGTTTCCATTTTGGAGAGTTTTTGGAAAGCATAATGCACAGTCAATTAAGCATTAAGAAATGTATATCAGATTTGAGATTTGAGTTTACACTTACGCTAGGATTTCAAACAGTTTTATAAACATTAAATAAATGCTGCAATACTGTTGAACTGCAAGTACTACACAATAAGTTTTATCTAATTTCCAGAAAGATAAACAGGCACAGAGAAGGCAACTTAGTGAAAGGGCGTATGACGTCTAGCTCTGGCTCCGTTCAGAACACCTATCCCAAATGCTGCTGATGCTTAGGCACTACCTTTTTCCAATTATTACTTGAAGTATCTTTTTTAAAAAATATTCCCCTTGTTTTAGTTTAAAACCATTAAGTCCCAAACAGCCAGCTCAGTAAGACTTGGGCTGAGCTACAAACATAGCTGATGACTAGGACTAGGACTCACCCGTGATGTTAATGGAAATTGAAGCTATTTATTTACAGGCTAAGCAGTTTGTGATCAAACATTTTACACATTTCTCTCTGCTGTTCCAAAGACATATCCCATCCATAATTACATTACATCCTTAATTTTCTTAGTAATTTTAACTCCCTTTTTTTCCCCCCTTACACTGTCTAGTCAACAGAGCTGCCCATCACAGCCGGCTTCATAATCAGTAGCATACTCCATCCTTGTACTGTACAACAAAAGTACAACAAATGCAATACATTGTTACTGTCTTAGCATAATATTAAGGTGTGAAAAAACTATCAACTGATTAATATTGCATCAGACAAGAAATCTATCGTAAATTAATAAATCATGAAATAATTTGCTCTTTCAAAACCAATATAATCAATAGCTCTCATGCTATTTTATACCATCATGTAGTTAAGCAAAAGAAAAATGCAGACATTATTAAAATGTCTTATCTAGGAAAACGTCTAAAGTTTCTGCTTTGTTTTTGAAAGAATGCAGTGGGTACCACGAGTTTATGAGCATTCACACACAAACCAGCTGAGTACTTAATTTTTTGCATTTGTGTAGCAATGTAATATTTCAAAAGAAATTGAATTTAATCGGATGCAATAGCTGATAAATGGATGTACCATAAAATGTAATGTCACCTAGTTAAAAAAGAAAAGAGAGAGAAGATGCTAATTCTGCTGATGAAGATATTGTTTTTCCCCTCTTGTGCCCTATTCATTATGCAAGGCTGCAGAATATGAAGTGTAGTGTGTGATCCGGGCAATCTAATGATCTCCCACACCTGCTCATCTGGTACAATTTTAATTAACACTCCAAGGAGGTTTGTCAAGAGTAATCAAAAACATTGTCGCTTATAAAGCTGTGGCAAGAAATCAATAGTTTTCATCAGAAAAGGTAAGGTCTGGCATAACTGAACCATTTAATTGCTTCATTCCAATAAACAAAAACTGCACATTTTAATGACTTGATTTTAGAGATCAATATCTAACCACATATTGCATTAAACAGCAACATGTGGTGGGATATTCACAGTCATTTCAATTCAGAATGAAGCATTCCTCTTTTTTTATTTCATCTCGAATGGCAATAGGTTGCTGAGCCTATGCAGTGCTATGATTTATATCAAATGAGTGACCTCTAGGGCCGTAAGACTAGAACGGGTGACTAGTTCTCAATGGTAAGCTACTGGCACTTGACAAAGTGCCTGAAGCAGAATGAATTTACTTCTCTTTTCCTCAATCATCAACAGGCTCTGCCCTGACCCCCATAGTGACTCCTATAACAAGATCTCCTGTCTCTGACTGAAAAATTTACTGTCACGTCTACTTTTCATTGAGCTCAAGTGAGTACTTCTGTCACCTTCAGTGAACTGAGTCTGTAAAAGATTTAACTAAACACCAGTCACAGTTTAAAAACTAAGCAAGAACAACTCATATAAAAAATACTGCTTTTAAGCACTTCTGTTTCTTAAAAGTCCAGGAGCTATGCCTTTTTATTATGGTTTTGCTTCTTTAAGTGTTTGTCATTAACCTGTTAAAAGCTACTGCTCCACAAAGAAATGAATGAAAGACTCAGGGTATAACGCAGGTATCATAACATCAGTAAAATCTAGTAGTACTGGAACACTCCTCCTGGACATAAACACAGCCCAAGTTTAAATGCTTGTGAAAGATTCAACAATGTAAAATTTTACATATGAAGAGATATCAACTATAAATCACACAGCCATCTGAATTCATGATCTGATTTGTATACAATGTACAGCATCACCATGCTCAAAATATGTCAATATACAGTAATGATATTAACAATTTTTTTTAGTATTCAAAGATTTTCAATTTTAAAGCAACACTTATAAAACAGTTTTTCCACACACTTTCAATAACAACAGTTATCATAGAATATATAATACCTAGCTACACATAAAAGCATGCACGGTATATCTTAATCATTTTAACTAGCATTTTACTAATATTTTAACTTTATAAAGTAATAAAAACTAATATTGCAAGAACCCTGTCTATCAACAATAAGGCAATTAAAAGAATGACACTTGATGGTTTATTCCAACATCTCACTAAAGCCTTACACAAAATTTTCACTCCCTCTTTAATTTTCAATTCTTCTACTCTCCCTGCTTCACAGCTTCTGGCTATTGGCTTTTACAATCTGTCCCTAGAGAGCCAGGAGTTATTACCCCTGTCGATGGAAGAGAAAGGGATGTTATTCCCCTGTCACCCTCTCCGGCTCCAGCAGATTCCTAGCTCTGATCTATAGCCTTCATTGGAGAAAAGCGTCTGACATGCTGTTAGTTCTCAACCCTGTCAGATCCATCTACCCATGCTACTGGCATTACTTACTGGAGTCAGAGTCACAGGAGTCAGACCAAAAATTTGAGAAGAAAACACTATATCCACTTCTATTTGAGTAAATATAAGAGAGAAATTTCCAGGTTTTCAGGAGGCACTGTGTGCCACACACACTTTGAATCTGAGCTTAGAAACAGATAAAGTAGTATCTGAAATTATTCATGTTTACAATAGGAATACTGCATAATCTAGGTAGCATCAGGTAAACCCAAAGGGTACAGAACAGTTAATGAAATGGACTTAAGCAAATTTAACAATTCCTTCAATACGCTTTTAACAAACTACTGCTTAATTTTTTAATGCTGCCTTTTCATCGACATTCACATGACTGCCACATAAAATGGGCACCTTCGATGGCAGGCAAGAGGCAGCGTGAGATGGCTATGAGTCACGTCACTTGTATGCTGCCTGTCGTCCCACAACGCAAATCAGCATTTTGCATCTATTATTTTACAGGACTTCAACAGTAAATTAGCCTTTAATTGTAAAGTATCAATAAGGCAACTGTATAGATGGCTGATCTAGTTCATCTTGTACTCCACGCACTCAGCAAAATGAACTGATCTCCCCACCTCACATACACTGACCGAATAGCATCAGGGCTTGGCTCTGATCTCTGCTACCTCTTCTGGTCAGATACTCCTCTCGTCAGGCTAGAGGTGTGACTGTCAAGCCAAGGGATGATGCTTCATCCCAATACACACAGCTTTTGCTCACACTATCAATATTAGCAATAGAGGCAAAACCGTGAAGAAGTGGAAGTCCAACTACAGCAGCACTCAACCCCTCTTCGGGCAGATGGGTGCCATCTTGCCCCTCTCCTCACCAAGGTTCTGTGGGCAGAGCTTCTCATGTACCCCTTTGCTGTCTCCTTGCCTTCTCCCGCCTCCTTTCTTTCTTTCAACAAGGCTGTGGGAAGAACAGATTTGCTTCCCCTTTACAATTTTTGCAGAGCAAGCTCCCCCTTTCCATATTTCATCATAAAGGAAGGAGGTTGAACAAGGAAGGTGTTGCTGTTTCCAATTCCTTTCTGTCCCTGTACTCAACGAGAAGTAGGAGCAAGTGAGCTATTACTAGAAGAGATAAGGGATCGGAGTCAAAGCAGCGACTGTAGATGGTGCAGGATAAGAGCTATTGGATGTTGCCCAGGTGGCCAAGAAGGCCAACGGCATCCTGGCTTGTATCAGAAATGGTGTGGCCAGCAGGAGCAGGGAGGTGATCGTGCCCCTGTACTCGGCGCTGGTGAGACCGCACCTCGAATACTGTGTTCAGTTTTGGGCCCCTCACTACAAGAGGGACATTGAGGTGCTGGAGTGTGTCCAGAGAAGGGCGACGAAGCTGGTGAGGGGTCTGGAGCACAAGTCTTATGAGGAGCCACTGAGGGAACTGGTGTTGTTTAGCCTGGAGAAGAGGAGGCTCAGAGAAGACTTTATCACTCTCTACAAGTACCTGAAAGGAGGTTGTAGCAACATGGGTGTCAGTCTATTCTCCCAAGTGACAAGTGATAGGACAAGAGGAAATGGCCTCAAGTTGCACTAGGGGAGGTTTAGATTGGATATTAGGAAAAACTTCTTCACCGAAAGTGTTGTCAGACATTAGAACAGACTGCCCAGGGAGGTGGTTGAGTCACCATGCCTGAAGGTATTTAAAAGATGTGTAGACATGGCACTTAGGGACGTGGTTTAGTGGTGGACTTGGCAGTGTTAGGTTTACGGTTGGACTCAATGACCTTAAAGGCCTTTTCCAACCTGAATGATTCTATCATTTTATGATTTACTTTTCCAGGTCAGAATTGTTTTTGACCAGAGAAATCACCACATTATCCTTAGGAAACCAGGAATTTCAGCAAATACTCTATAAAATTACAGGTAACAGCTAGAACATAGCCAGACTTCAAGATTCATGGTAGGCAAGGGAGTCTCCCTGCAGAGGGGAACAGTGGTAGCGGAATAGGATTTTGATCTTGAATGAGCTTCTGTTGGAATATAAATAATAAAAAGTCTTCAATTTGGTGTCCCTCAAAACCCAAACACATGCTGCCTACAATTTCTCATTCAATATTAAGAAATCGGCTCTTAATCCTGCTGGATCAGCTCTTGCCTGTTTTTTAAAAGTTTCCACATTTGTTCTGATCCCAATTCTCCAGCAGAAACAGCAGTGCCTACAGCTACGCAGGACATATTTCCCCACTGACAAGCAACAAGAACAGCCTGAAATCTCACAAGACAGACCAGTAAAGTTTTCCAGATAATTAATGTTTGGGGCATTTTTATACAACCATACGCACTTCTTTCACTTTCCTGAGGTACAGAGCTGTAATCATAATTGGTTTTATCTGCCAAAGCCAGCAATCAACATCTTAAAATTATTTAAATAGGCAAAACAGAAGCTTTAAAGCACAAGCAAATGGGATCTTACTGAGAAGGAAAGGAGGGGGGGCAACAACAGTATTACTTAAGATATTCTGTGTGAGTATATACTAGGTTATCCTTTTTAGTGTGGGGAGTAATGAGAAATGATTTAGTGCATTTAACCACGAAACTAATAAAAATCAGAAATTATGGAGGAGAAAAAGCAAAGTACTCTGCTTATGCACAATGGTAGCTGCTCTTGTTTCTTAGAGGCACTGAGGCCTGTCAGAAAGGATACAGACTGCTTTCTCATGGCAATTTCAGTCAAATTCATCTATTTTATCCTCCTGAAAGCAAATAACTTTTTTCTCATTGTAAGAGATTGTAACTGTAAAAGATTATCATTAAATGCCTGCCTCAAATGGCGTGATGAGAAGACATTCAACACAGGGACTATCTGGGCAGCTATGATTATATATGTGTATGTTTGCACATGCAAACATATTTTTTGTAAATTTTTTTTTTTTTTTTTTTTTTAAACACTCCTTACCTGGAAAATGTTCCATATAGAAAACTGTATAATATGAATACATGAAAAATGTAATATACAAAAGTGAAAATAACCAGCTTAATTTTCCACAAGCATCCTAAGACAGCATCTTTAGACAGAGTTACTGTTAATATGTAATATTCTAGTGTTCAGACCTTCACGAGCCCATAAAATTTAGAGAAATGCAAAATAAATAGGCAGATTCAAAAATTAAATGAAGCACAGGGTAGCCAGGCAATACAAATGCTAGAAGGTAACACAGCGTTTCAACATTTGTGCTAGAATACACTTATATTATTTACTGTATTTGTTACTTCCTGAATGTATAAAAACATATATGGTCTGAGGTGGAAGCTATCACATGTTGCCCAATTTAAGAATTGCACTTTCAACTGATCATAGCTTTGT
The DNA here is from genome assembly GCF_030936135.1 of Gavia stellata. Lineage (NCBI taxonomy): Eukaryota > Metazoa > Chordata > Aves > Gaviiformes > Gaviidae > Gavia > Gavia stellata. The sequence continues at coordinate 11,995,709 of NC_082603.1, forward strand.
ATTTCTTCTTAAAGCCCCAGCTCTTCAAATGAAGCAATTCTATGAAGTGCTTTGGCATTTCTTAAGTGAAAGCTGATACACTACATTTCTACACTTCATAGCAGTGCACCCACATTGGAAAAAGGGGTGCACCCACATTGGAAAAGGGGGGGGGTAGAGGGTGTCTAACTTAATCACGATTCAAAAATAATAAACACATGGCAAAACTCTCCTGTGGACAAGAGTCCACACAGTTTTCACATCCTTTAGCAGTCAAGGTAAACTGTAGCAGGGACTCCACTCACTACAGGATGATACTAACAACTGTTGGAAAGGAAAATGTTCTACCATAAATACCAACCACAAAACTCATCCTACTTTGAATTCTAAACAAGCAAGCGCATACTCCTAGTATACCACTGAGGCATTTAGAACCAAGATATGAGGTTTGCTTTGGTTTTGGTTTTATTTTTTTAATTTGTAATCAGTCCATATCAATGGCATTATAACAGCAGTAAGGAGATGACAAGTATGAGAAATAAACATGGAAAAGGCTCTTAGTGTCATGTATAAATCCCCCTAAACCTTGGAAAATCAACATGAAATGCATTTTAAATCATTGGAAAGAGGTCCCAGCACTGCAGACCTCCAATAAGCTTATTAAACATTCTCTATTCTATTCATTGATTCTTTAATATCAATTCAGAATAATCTTTTTTTAAAAAAAAAAAAATTAGAGTTTAAGTTATTCCTAAATGGGCATGGTGGTGTTGGGTTGATGGTTGGACTTGATGATCTTACAGATCTTTTCCAACCTTAGTGATTATGTGATTCTGTGTAAATGGGAATAACTATTCATCAGAACCCTTGCGTGTCACCTCACCACTTTCCAGTAACAAGTTACAAAGGTGGAAAATTTCATGTTCAAGTTCCTGAATTCATGTTCAAATTCCTGAATTACCCACTACTTAGAACAATAAAGTAGATTCTCCTCTTTTGAACTAATAAAATCTTTATTTTTATTTTTTTTTAAATACCATATAGACCTTTTGGTCTAACCTCCATGGGGCATGCAACAGCAGAAGAGAAGATGCCCCCAGGGGTACAGGGGAAATAAAACAATAAGGAAATAAATACAGCAGGAAGATGAAGAACAAACAGGGGACTTTGGGACAACAGCATACAAGGCAAAGGACAACAGTCATGTCACTGATAAAGAAGTTGGAAAGAGAGCACTTGATGAATCAGACAGGCTTTGATGCACCTTGAGGTACAGAATAAGAAAGCAAAATTTTGCACAGGCTTGAGCAGGACTGCAGAGAGAAGGGAGACCAAACTGGAAGAAACAGTATTAGTTAAGAAAACTAGTTACTAAAGCAAAGACAGGCATTTTATTGCAGGAATTTAAACAAGCAGTACACACAGGAAGAACCAACAAAGTTTGTCTACCAAGATAAAGGAGGAAAGGCTCAAGAGTCACGATCAATACTTTAGCAATCAGTATTGAGAATGGTGATGTTAACAAACAGTGATTGGGACTGAGCTGGAGGTAACCAGCACAAGGAATGAAAAAGCCAGAGAGATGTGAAAAGACTTCAGAGGCAATTTGGATGTCGTCAACATGAAAATATAGTTGAAAGCTTTAAATGCAGAAGCCAGTCAGAGAAAATACAGAAAGAAGAGATGAGAATTTGGAAGAATTATTGCAGAGAAGACTGAACAGGAACCAGTAACAGTGAAAATGAAGGAAAATGCACAAAGAACAACAGGAAAGCATTGACTGAACCCTGGAAGCCCAAGAATGAAAGTTTAAATAGAGAGAGAATACTGCTTGTACAACAAAAATAAAAACCCAACCAACCAAACAAAAAAAAGCAACAGACCAGGTATATTTTGCCTTGAAGAATCTGTTACTGACCTTATTCAAGGAAAATCTGATGGTGGTGAAGAGAGAAAGAATCTCACTTGCAAAAATTAGCAAGAAAAGAAGCAAAATCAAGTACAGAAGTGGTATGTCCATATTTGAAAGGTGTAGGAAGGAAATGGGAAAAGTATCTGGAAGCATTCATGAGGTCAAGAGATTTTATTTATTCTTTTGGACAATGCCAAGTATACTTGAAAGTGCATGGAAGTTCCCATCCATTAATTTTATTCTCCTTGTAAATCCCCTCCTATATTACTTCAGCATAACACTGGAAAGAACAAAATTCTCCAAAACAGCAAAATCTCCCTCTGAACACCAAAACTTCGGTCACTCCATTGCAGGATACAAGGCAAACTCAAACTACAATTTTGAAAAGGTTGTAGAGCTCTAAATTTCTTTCATCTAGACAGTTTTCTTCCATCTGAGCTTAATTATCATCTCCTCTAGGGTTTCCCTCCTCATTTTAGTTCTTAATCATGAGCTAAAACATCTTTTGCACATTCTATGTTATAAACACATTACATCTCAAAATGACAATTTCAGGCCTAATTGGTTAATTTCAACTACTCTAAACACCTAACAAATTATATTTCTCTCTGTTCTGCAGTCACATGGTGGAGTGTCCTCGAGAAGATGATCCTAACCAACACCAGCTGTGCCCAGCTGCCACTAACATTACAGCTCCAGCACATTCACACAATCTATAAAGAACTGACAATTTAAAGCTCCCTTTTAAGAGAATATCAAGGTCATAAAATTCAGATCCCATATTCTAAATCCACCCCTCATCAGCCTTTGCAAGTTGCAAAAAATCACACGATCACAGCTGGAATTAAAATTGGGCCTTTTCCTTTAATCCAGCAATAACCACCATATGCTGCATTATTCTAGAAGCAACAAAGAATGGATGCACTTCCAGCTCAGCAACACATCAAATTAACCCAAGTGTTTCTTTTCACATATTTTTTTCATTTAAAAAAAAATACACAAACCAAAAATGTCATTAATAGGTGGCAAAATTTGTTTCTTTGATGTACGCTTGCTGGGAACCTTACTTGTCCCTCAGAGAGTACCAAATAAAACTATTTCTATCCTTTCCAGGTGCATCAAAGCAGAGAAGCTGGTAACACAACTCTCAGTTTATTCTGTGAGCATCACAAGAGACACTGGTTTCAGACATATCCTCCTTGTTCAAGACCACAGGAAGAGTTTCACTTTAATGCAGCACCACATACCATTGCAGAAACAGCTGAAGTAATTATTATCATGGTGGGTGGATGAGAGATAGAAGAGAGAGATATGAAAGGGGTGGGAAGGTAGAAATTAGACTTAATATATTATTTGATATTCAACAGAATATGCAGTGGAACTCAGGATAGATTACTCACTCAGAAACTGGAAGAAGGAAGGAAAACCCTTTCTGGGGAAAGAAAGCTGCTGAATACCAACAGGGCTGGGATGTCTCAAAATGAAGCGTGGCAGGCAGTGCAAGAGGTCACGAGGACTGCCCCATCTGTTACAACCGCCTATATGCCTATGGTGAACATAAATTTTACTGGGGTGTGCATCACCCCTGCATCCTATGTGCCTTCAGACAACTCCATCCTGGAGCACCATTCTGCAATCTGTAGGCACAAAAACCCACCAGTGGTTTCACTGCATTTCAGCTCTTCAATAACTATCAGAATAAGGTGGGTGATTTCATGTGAAACATACAGCCCTTTACAAGAAATGGGTCTTTTGTTCCTCTTGAGAAATGTTTATTACCCTCAGATTACAAGGTCTCTGCGATATTACTCCATAAAAGCATAAAATCTGAGTGATAACTATTCTAATCACCGTAAACCTCTGTCTAATGCTGCAACTTCTGTAGACAACACTACTTTGGAAATACTCTTTATATTTGTTATTTTGGAGGACAGAAGTTGATCTATTCCTTACAATATGATTATTTTGAACAAATTATAAAATGGCCTATCATTTTTATTACTCCTTGACCAAGCAAATAATATTTAGTACTTTACTTATCTTTTCCCAGCAAGAAAAAAAATTAGTATAGGATGAAGATTAAATTCAACTTGTATGTCCATGTGAAGAGACATTACTATTGTCTCATAAAGAAGATACATAATTAAGGCTGTGAACTGCATGATCAGTTCTAGCGTTAGCAGAAGGGATTTCTGAAATCTATATTGATTTTTGCCTGTAAATCTGCATTAGCCTAATCCTCATATACAAGCACTATGAATCCTCAGAGAATTGATTTTTTCTCTTTCGTTCAGAAAAATCTCACAGCTGAAATTTTTGCAAGAAAACTAATGACAGGACTAGGTGTTTTCCAAAAATACGCATACAAAAAAGTACAAGCTGTATGGGAGCTTTCCGCTGCAGAACCCGATTTGAATATATTGTCACCTCTTCCAGGCAAATCATGTTTTGTTTTACACTATTTTAAAAGAGATCTGAATATCACCCACTATAAATGTATAGCATACATTACATATGGCATGCTACTAAAGATATGAATAAAGAAGGGAGGGGAGAAACATGAAATATTAATGGATCAAGTTCTGCTCTTAACTATACTGATGTAAATACCTTACAACTAGATTAGCCCAATCCAGAAACTCTTTTATATCCTCAGATTCCCAGGTACAAGCAACAGTGCTTGCAGTTGTTTGCCAGATATCAGTGCTGAACGCAATTTATCATTGAATCACAATTTATTTCTGACAAAAAAAGCTGGAAAAAAAGGGCTTTAAACTCCCCCCCCACCCCAAAACTGATGATCATTAGTCTAACATACCCAGATCTCAGAAAACATAAAATCTAAATTATACAGATTAAACGTATCACTGGATTTGGGTGCAAAATTACCTGCATCCCCAGAATGCAGTTTTGGTAGGAAAGGCCACTGTTCAATGCTCCAGGCTCAAGTCTCAGATAACTCCACTGAGTTCCAAATTTGCCAGAAGACCTTAGCTTCTGCACAGCCTTCTTGTGGCTCAAAACCCACAGCATGACACAAAGCCCATTGAACTAAGGGGAAATATTTTTCCACTACCTCGAATGGACTTTGGTTCTGGTCCCTTGAGCTCCTCCGGTGTGTCGTGGACGTACCTGGTGGGTAGCACCTCGTCCTGCTCAAACTCACCAGGCTCCTGCACACTCCTGTGTCAGCACCTCCATGCCCTATACAAATCAGTAAAATGACTAGCTCATACAATACATGTCCACAGCACACTAAAAGAAGTGTGAAACATCAAATGCACAAAAATTCTGAAAAACTTTTTTTTCAGAAATTAGGTTCATTCTTGAAAAATAATGGCAACCTCAAAATGGCAATGAAAACTGCCCTTTGACTAAAAAAATACCATAAAGAATCATAATGCTGACTTTCTAACAGCAACCTTCACACCACACTCGGAGTTTGAGATCAGTGTCTTACAAGTCAGCATTTTTTGTTTGAAAAAAAATTGCTTTGGACCCAAAATTTTCAATTTAGAATTTGAATACCTATCTCTGTATACGTGCACTCCTTTTCTCCCCCACCCCATTGGTTTCTTTTTTGTTTGTTTGTTTTGGTTTTGTTTTTAATGAACAGAAGCTGGCCTGTAACTACAGAGAACCCAACACATCTGTTAAAAGGTTGACAAAGAGGGGAAGTCAGATGTTGTGATAGAAATTCATTTTACGGTTCCTTTAGGAATCTAACTCCAAGAGCCAGCATGTGTTATTAAAAACAAACTACTTGCGGTAAAAATCTATTTCTGGGGATTGTTTACTGAAATGAAATGTTTATTCGCCAGGGCAGTATTTAAAGCTGCACAGATAAGTGCAAACTGTTCCTGAAAAGATACAAGATGTAATAAAATGCAAAAGGGAAGTGGTGACAATATTAGCTTTGCACCAATTCATTTACAGTAATTCTAGATTTCATATATGTAAGTTAAAGGAAATTTCCAATAACAAGCTGCTTACACAGTGAAAGAAGGCTTGCTGTGTTTGCTATAGTATAATTTTCAACACTTCCAACTTACTTCCTCACAGAAGGTTCAAGATTATTTTCAGGACTTTTTATAACTGAGGCTGCATAAAGCAAAGCATGACATTGAAAAATAGACTTAATTATTCCTACAAAAAGATTCTTGGCGTAGGTCCACTTCATATCAGCTTAAAATACCCTACACTGTTCTATTGGCAGGATCATATGTTTACAAGCACTGGATTACAGGAGTAACCACACCTCCAGGCTAATTTAAAACAATTTCTGTTAAATAGAAACAGTAGGCCCTGGTTTCTTTAATTTGGAAGGCGAGGAGGAAAGGAAAGCAGCACAGGATACAAGGGGAGATGTTCCTATTATAACTCTCAGTTCATCGGAATACTGCACAATAAAGGGCAAAGGACCCATTTTAATCCTACCTAGGTGATGCAGCAAGACTTAATTCAAGTAACAAAGCCTTTTTTATGTTGACAAAGCATATAAAAATAGACTTTTATTTGTTAAGGAAAAGCATCTCAGAACACATACTCTTCCCAAAGTATTCACAGCAACGCCTTCAAGTTATTAACTTGTCGCAGGATATTTTCTCTCCCTAACTAGGTACGCTCCAGCAGCAACAAAGTATTCTCAGGATGGCTGCAAACCCTGTTCCAGAATGGCTATGTACTTATGTCACTTAATAGTTTATACCCCCTTTTGCAATTTTTCTTGGAAATACTTTTTGGATGCATTTATACAGTATAGCAGTAAGGAGGAACAACTTGGGGGGGGGGGGGGGGGGGGCAGGATCAGGAAGAATTCTTGGGTTTTACTCCCTTAAAATGAACATAGTCTAGGCAAGTCTTCACCAGTATCCAGTTTTGAATCCAAGTCTGAATTCTTATCACCTGGCCCGCAGACACACAGATTTTCAGCCCTATCTTAAAGCACAATCCAACACAAACATCAGAAGCAGTAGAGCCACCAGAGCACAGCGCTGCACCTGAGCTAACATAACCTGATCCCCAGCAGGGCTGAGATGCTGAAAGAGTGCTGCTGTTTAGTACAGTGGGACTATTCTCAGCACTCAGACAACTCGGGACATTCCCACATCACTGCCAGGAACACTGGAACCTGAAAAGCACAAATTGCCAAGGTACTCATCTCTAGTAACTGAGGTGGGTATTTTTGCTTCCATATTATGGGGTACCCTGAATTACAGGACACTGTACCACAGGCACTGTACATAGGCAGCAGGCCTTCATATCCATATTCTTATCAGAAGATTAAAATTTTGAAACATTGAGTTACTCCCTAGTGCGAAAGTCTAAAATAAAGAGCTCCCTTTGTCTAGTGGGCTTTTTTCCCTTCTCTCTCTTTTTTTTGTCTTTTTTTTAATTCTTTTTTTAATAACCCCTATTAACCATTGCACTACTGACTAATATCTTCTGCATCAGAAGGAAAAATGCTGAGGATGTTTGTCAGCCATACTATCATGAAAGTCAAAAGCAGATATGTAAGAGAAGAAAGATTATCACATTAGACCCAGAAGAAGAAAGATTAACCTATGAGAGCTGTAGAAGCAGAAAGATGAGCAAAAAGTGGGGGACTCAGGGGCTCCAGGGGATTGGTAATGGGTTAGACTGCCTTTCTCCTCTAGATCACTGGCTCACATCCAGCCCACATCAGTAGTAACTGAGTGTCATTACCACCTGATGGATTTTTGGTGACCTCTGCAAAAATGAATTGATGGTTTCACTCCAGCTGAATGAATGTTCCCATCATAACAGGCACACCACTGCCTCAGCAGAAGGAAGGGAGCAAACATGGACAAGAAAATGTACCTCTATCCCTACAAACCAGTTTAATGCCCAAGGAAGTCCAGTTACTAGAAAAGCCACAGAGATTTATTTAATGCTTTCATAGCTAGAGGATTGTGCTTCTTTTTTGAAGCCTTAGTGTTCACCATCTCTCAGTGTTCCCCATGCATTTGTCCTGGATTCTCACAGGCAAAAGGCTGCCCGCAACCAAGTCAGCCAGTAGAACTGAAAGTCTCTTAAGGGACAATCTGAATTTGAAATTAGGTTACACACTGTTGCTAAAGTTTCTCCCACATGAAAGCACAGTAAGATAATACAGCTTTAAACGTGCCTCTTAAAGAGTTCTGTTTAAAGGTTGTGTAATGTTAACTTGACTGAACTAAGAATTAAAAACATGTTTTCTCTGCAATTGCAAAAGACAACCCAAGTGAACACTCTCTCTAGTCTAAGTTTCAAGACACATACATTGTCCCAAACCATTGCGTGTGCATGCATAATTAACAGCTTTTCAGAGGATGTGGTTGGGATGACTGGAAAACAGCTGAAATTCCCTGGTCCCTTCAAGGCAGGGATTTAGCCGGTTCCTCCTCCCAAGCAAGCGGGATCCCAAATGGTTCCCAGCACAGTATTTAGGATGCTGTAGCTGCTCCGTGCTTATTGCTTCAGAGGAGCTCCCAAGAGGGTCCAGGGAGAAGGAGCAGCTCTTGAGGAACACAAAGCACAAGCAGCCACTCAACCTCTGGAGCTAAATGGCACCTTTTCCCCCCAAACATAACAGCAGGTGATCTCAAGCCTGGTACAGGTGGGGATGCAGGTTCAACGTGAACATCACATTTGTCCGTATTTGAAGAGCAAGACACGCAGGGGAACTAGAGCTGTCATCTCTATGCGGCACACTGCCAGGAACTAAACTGCTGTGGTCTTAGGGGCTTAACACCTCTCAACAGCACAGCATTTGTAAATAGGTGACCAGATTACAGTTTACTATGATGTCACGAGTATGGCATTGTATTCCAACCTCTCCAAATGCTCTAATACCTACAAGGAAATCATCTAAATTTAAAAAATGAAATATTATATCAAATTAAACAAATACTAAACAAAAGAGGTTGTTGTCCAGCTTGCTAAAGTTACAGGAAGTAACTAGAGCAAACTCAGTGATAAAAGACAGCTGATATGGAAAGCAGAATGTCAAATAAAGTATTTTTTCAGCAACAGACCTACATTTACCTTGCTGTAGCACTATTTTACATGCATCCTTAAGAAAAACTTAAAGGTGATATTAAATAGATGTTACAATAGAAGAAGTTACACTAATTGTTATTTTTGTTTGTATTTTGTATTTTTCCTTCACAATGGAAAAACTATTTGAATTTGACTTATTCTACAAAATAAGTATGCAGAGTTTGAGGGGGAAAGAACGTCCTTTTTACCATGACAGCACAAGATTTCCAAATGTCAGGTTCTTTCTTTCATGGGTGGCTTCTGGTGAGCCAGACCAGAATGGGACCATGCCATCAAAACAAAACACACTGTTGCTCAGAACTACATTTCACTTAAAGAAAACTGACAGAAATTCTGCCCCCCCCCCGCTCCCCCCCCAAAAAGTGGGTTTTTTAATAGAAGAACTTAATATTTTTAGTTAAGTGTCTCTATCCTGAGCACCCAACAGCAAGAACTCCAAAGTTCAACATGCTCTCATTCTCTCACTAACCCCTGTTCTTCCATAAACAAGAATACAAAACCAGCAGTTGAGAATAAGTATTTCTGATTTATTAAAAAGAAAAGCCCCCATCGCTCATCATGAGAGCAAAAGGAAAAGGCTTGGCACTTAGTTTTTCTCTGTCATTTATTCAAATGTCAACCGGAATTCTTGCAGCCTCAGTGACCCTGTTTCTTTAAACTCTGTTTTTACCCAAGACGAATAAGCCCCTGCATTTTCCTATCTCCTGACTTCTTCAGAGGCAGAAGTTTCTTCTTAGAGGCAATGGAAAAAATTGTGTAAACTGGCTGAGGAAATTGAAACTGTGTTGTGAAAGAATGAATGCTTTTTGATGTTTACTATTCAGCTCTGGGTGTTTTTTTTTTATATAGCAATTTGAATATTTTAATATAAATTTGAATAGCATTCATTTGCTTTACAACAATTAGCAAATAGCATATTACTGGCTGCAGTAATTACATGTGGAACTAAAACACCTTATTAAAGCCTTGGCAGATGACTAACCTTCTACCATTCTCCATCACAAACAGGGCTGCATAGTGATTTGCCTTCTCTAAAAAAGTTATATGTATGATCACTTTTGAGTTGCTTCAGCAAGCAATCACAGTATATTACATCAAACAGGCTGGTGCTTTTTTTTTTTTTTTTTTTTACCACACCACTACCGGATATTTTCAAGAAAGGTGGAGAAGAAGGAGTGACTGGAAAGAGCCTGTCCACTGATCTGAATAAATTGAACAGATGTAGTTGAGAGGTGGGATAAAGGAGTAGGACTATATCACAACATGTATGTTGAAGTATGGTCACTGCAAACTCTCCATGACAAACCTTGACTTCACTATTTCTTCAAAAGCGAGTATTTCATTCTAACCTTTTATCAACACTTTTTCCTTTAAATCTGTACTTGCTTCTTCCCATTTCTCTTTTTCCCAAGATGAGAAGCAGTTTCAAGTGTCAAAAACTTCTCAGACATTGATGTTTGCTTCTTTAAAAGAGAAGAAAGAGAAATATACCTCTATTTCAACAAGTCTAGACAAACATTCTCATACAATGGAAATGGTGTCCTAAGAACGTTTTTCCTTTAATACCACACACCAAACAGAAGATACCAACACAGAAAAACCTTAAACTATCCATATACTTCTGTGCTGACTCTTTGTTTATATGCAGCAAAGAGAAAATCACTAGCATATGTCCTAGCTGTTGCAAATTAAAGCTCAACTTTGTCACCCTTACTAAACCAAAGAGCAATTATTCCTGCAAATAAGTACAATGGTACTATTCATTCAGGTGAATACTGTTCCATGTAAGGATTGCAGAATCAGGACCTGCAAGAAAGCAACAAATTTTAAATTGCCTGGTTGATCTCCATTTTCAAAGAGAAAATGAAGATCAGTCACTCAACCTGAGGGATAGAGTCATTATTTGAAATCTGAATACATATATAGAGATTATTGCAACTGCATATTTTAAAATAACTTCCCCCCAGCAAAAGAATATGTTTGAACCTAAGAATAATATATTTGAACCTTCTATCTGATTTTCTGATTTGAAGCATAAGCACCTGATAAATGTGTAAGTGATATAGCCTCAGACACAACAAAATAAGCAATTACTCCTGGGGACTATGAGCAGCTAAGTAGCCTGGCTCAATTGTCTTGTCGTACCTTATACTCTTGTCGACTCCTTTGTTCTGGTATCCACAAAGCTTTATTAAAGTCAAGTTCAGTCATTTGCTCACCGCAATTCCAACAAACTGAGCCAAATGAACTATGTTCAGCCATCTGGAACCCCTTCCTCCAGAGTTTGCTCCCTTTGGGCTGCAGAATCAGTCTATTACCCCTGCATGACATGATCCAGAAACTTGCTACTGCTACAGGACCTCAATTACAATTCCCAGTCTGGGTATTGCTGTCAGGGATTCTGCAACGCAACAGACACTGCATTTGTACCTCACATTACTGCAAAGCTATTAAAGCCTTGCACTTGGAATTCACGGACAGCATTACAGGGGCTACAGACCAGAGGAGAAGTCTGTGCTGCCTCAACTGGGCTTAAAGGCGGCCAGGAGCACAGGGCTCTGCAGTCAGATGAAGGCAGGGCAAACAGGCAGTCCTACCCTCTGCCCTATAGGCAGTTACTGCAGCGAGGGCACACAGCCCTTGGCTGGGGAGGGGACCAAGGGCAGAGATCAATGCAAACCCTCCCGGTAGGACTGAGAAAAGGACAGAATAATTAGAAAAAAAGGAAGGGGGGAAAAAAAAAAAACAAACCCAACCTCATGCTGGTAACCTGTCCCCTGGTTTTCCCCAAAACACACAAGGGATTCTTAGTGCTGGCAAGTCAGTATCTCTCAGCCACCTCTGACACTTGATTCAGAGCAAGATGTGTGGCCTTCACGGCTCTCCTCCTACTTGTCATCCAGCCAGCACACTCTCAAGTACACTCAACAACAGGAGAAGAATGTGCCCAGACCGAGAACCTGATCTCCTGGAAAGAGGGCACTGGCTGCACTGCTCCTTCCTATGCCTGGAAGAGTCACTTTTGCATCAACACGCAGGTCAGGGAACACAAGGAGGGTAAGGTGCTGCGGCCAGGTAGCATGACCACAGCATAGATGAAACAACAGGAGTTAACCTAAATATTGAACACACTTACTCTTCTGTTACAATGGCAAATACTTATTGAAATCATAGCAAGCAAACACAAAGAAGCATTAAGCTGGCAAAATCTTTTCAGATGCAGCTAAGAGAGAGGTCATTTCCAACATGCCCACAAAAAAGTCAAAGTAGCTTTTCTTCTTTTTCCGTGTCAATATCAGCATCCCTAAAACAGCCAAGGCTAATGGCATATAAAGCCATATTGAACTCAGACCTCAGTAAATCTTGATATCAAGCACCAGTAGGAAAGAATACAAACTCTGCAACTGACTGTAGGATAGTTGGGCACCAAGTTGATAGCCTGATTTTAAAAAAAAAAAAAAAATCACTTAATTATCTCAGGACACATCTTGTCAGGACAATACCTGTATATTCATAAATTTTAGTGGTATTACATACATACTAATATAGATTTTCCATTTTATTATAAACACACATATATATATATAAAAAATAAATGCTTGCTCAGCAGAGGAACAGAGGTTTAGAAGGAAATGCTTGTGGCTCTCCCCTACTCCAAAGGAGCCTGACTGTCAATGTTTCCAGAGTATTAACAAAGACAGGTAAAGTATCTCCGCAGATAAGAGCTTACCCTTGTTTTGGGAACACTAGAGCAGCAGGAGGTTGTATGACTGAAGTCTGAACGATACACCAGCTAAGAGCTGGTTTCAAAAAAAATCCTAAAATAGGACATGATGCCCCTTGGAGAGGGTAAAACAGTCTGCAATTTAACCAAATCATCACTTCACTAGCAAAGTGTCACGTAATTAGGGATTTCGGAAGAAAAATGGTACAGTCATCTAGGCAAGAAGAGTTTCATTACCACACGTGAAAGAATAGTTTCTTCAGAGATTCTTCTTCACCAGAGATACAAGCCTTTGCTAATCTCTTTAAAACTTGCAACACAGGGATTACAGCAATAAAGCATTATCAGCACCATACTGAATCTTGGCACAAACCACTACCACATCTCCAATCACACAAACTACCCCCACAATGAAGCTATCCTGCAATAGGGAGGAAAAGCAGGAATTGTAATTACACTGCTATAGTTTGTCCTTCTAAGTCTTCAACACTTTATTCCCTCTCCCTGATGCAGGGACTAGCAGGTCTCAAGTATGAAGTGAACCAGAATACTCAGCAGCCCTTTACTTCAGCTGTACTGTAAAGAAGCGGCTCTTTAGCAATGCTGTGAAGACGACTTAACATAGCAATGTAAATTCATTTCAATAACGACACTAGGTATTTAAAAGGTCCCCGTTTACCATGCTTTATAAGTACCACCATCCTCTTCCTACTTTTGCCCTCAGCTACATTTTGGAAGAGTCTGTACAATACTTACATGAAGACAGGAAAATATTGTCCTTGCCATCCCCATTCTGCAGGTCAATGTGCTGACGTACAGCAGGACTTCTGGCTTATTCAAGAAGTCCGTGGTAAAACCAAGTATCAAACAGATGTCCAAAAATCTTAAAGCACTGTTTTCATCACAAGGACCTTTGCTTCTTCCTGCAGATGAAGCTTTCATTCCACCTTCACCTACAAAATAAATAGCAAAATTGGATTCTACAAGCCCCCTAAAATATTTCATACTACATTGTGATCCTTTCATTTACCTTGGACCTAAGCCTAGAAGAATCAAGAAACTTGAGTAACTTCAATTATAATTTCAATAAAGGAAATGAACAAGGAAGAGTTTTAGAGCAGAATCTTACCATCCTAAATCAAAGTAAGCAAAATACCCACTAAAGGCCCCAGGGGAGCTTTATTTAAGGACTACAGAATTTGATCCACAGTGATCATCAAATGGCAAAATTCAGCCACATCACACTTCAGCCATACTCACTGGACAATGACTTTCTCTCAGCACAGCATGCGGCAGTGGTTCAATGCCTTGATGATGGAAGGAGGTCATAGTTTACTGCGACCTGTTACCAGCAACAATCATTAACAAACCACCATCTCCAAGGCCAACTCCCAAATCCGGTCAGTCAATACCCTATGGCAGCAAGAGAAAGCTGGCAGCAGCAGAACAGCTCCCACTCATACCACCTTGCCTCTAAAACCTGTTAACTCAACTACAAATAAGAAGAAATGAATGCCTGAAACATATTTTACAATACACCCCAAAACAAGCCAAGGATATGGCACTTGCAGCAACACTGTGCCCATGGCAGAATGCTTGCCTGAGCATCCAAAGAAAATCTGAGCAACAAAATATTTGCAGTCAACCTAATAGTACCATGATACAGTGCTAATTTTCAGGGGGAAAAAAAAAAAAGAACAAGCTGTTATAATACAGAATTTTGTGCCAGAAACCACAAAAAAGGCATTTATAACTTTCACAGATAGAAAAAGAACAAGCAGAGTGGTGCATCCAGCTGCTCTGCACAGAAATCACTGAACGAGTCTAGCAACACTTAGTTGCATTTCTTCTAAATTCACAGGATGAGCATCACACTGGTCAAGCCTCGTGTTCGTATGAAAACACTATACTAAAACATCATGCTGGAATTTTTGAAGAGCGCTACAGTTTTTTACAAAAGAACAGCTCTTTGTCACATGCACAGACCGCTGTGCACATGATCTTGTTTGCGCGTTATTTATTCAAATCGCAAATGTCCACTGCTTGCATGCAACACTGAATTGGGGGGGGGGGGGGGGGTGTGGTTTGTTTTTGGGTTTGGTTTTGTTTTTTTTTTTTTCCAAATTTAATCCTCTATTGGAGAACATGGTTTATGGAACACGGGTCTTGCAGTAAGAAACTCCGGGGCCAACCACTAGTATCCTATGTGATGCCACAGAAGTCCCCAAAGACCCTGTACTTCAGCTGCCCTTCTATAGTATTCCCTACCTCCACAAAGCACTGTGAAAATAAACACGTGAATGATTGATAGGAGCTCACATATTATGGAGTTTAAGGCCTTATAAGGCTGAAAGACAATTAACATATTCAAAGAGAGGATTACAACATGTTTCTCAGTTTTTCCAGCAGCTGGGATAACGCAGAAGTAACACATAGGGTCATGATTGCTAAAAAAAAAAAAGTGACATTCAAAATACAAATGAGGAAAAAAACATTCTTGCTGGCATACATCATAAGCCTTCCTAAAATTAATGATTTAGTTTGTTTTTTTAATTCATCCAACAAAAGTCCGTTTCAGAACTGGCAAGATAGGAGTCCCAGGTAAATGGATGTGCCATGGAAACAAGTCTTCCTGCTGCATTTGTATGTTAATCAGCTCCCCTGACTGCTAACTGGTGGCAGGAGAGAGCAGTTCTGCTCGAGGCTGACAATGGTGGCAGTGATGAAGCCATGCAATATCACAGCTCTTTAATCATTGAAAAATCCCTCCCACTCCTCTTCACGATGCCACCATTTCTGGGTTACAGTCCTGTTGGCAAGCACCACCAGACCCATAAACTAACTTCACAGAGTAGTGAATTGCTGTTGCTGTTTCTAGGTTAACAGTGACAGGAACTAACAGAGTCTTCAAAAACATCATAAACTTTGTTTTAGAGCTGACACACAATTGCTACATAGCGCATTGCAGAAACACAGAGCTGTACGAGCAGATCCAGCACTGGTCAAATAGATGAGGTTTGTCATCATCTAAACCCCACCTTTAAGAGAAAGGCGGGGGGGGGAGAAGAAGGGGAACGAAGAGAGAGGGAGGAGATGAAAGGGCAAAAAAAGAACTACTAGGAACACCTTAGACTACAGTATTTCTTTTACAGTTCTGACCTGTGTTATGTACAGCAATGTAACCTTGGGGGGAAAAAAAAAATATAATCAGTAAATAACCTAGAGTACTTTATAAGTGAACAACACAACAGCACTGCTCTGCACTGTCATCTGCGATACTCGGCTTCATTCATCATTGTGGTCTCCCGTCTCTCTCCCCAAGTCAATTGGAACTTGAACTGCAGTGGAGAACAGCTCATTCATCCATGGGGGAAAGCAGCATGCTTCCCATTGCTAAGGAGTTTCCTGTGATTCTCAATGCCAAAGTATATTATTGTTTTCTTGTGACTCTCAGAAAATAAGAGGGCATTTTTAAAGCCCCTTTAACATTTGTTTGTATTAGAAACATAGTGGAAGAGTGATCCAGGCTGCTAACAGACCTCTCCCAGCACTAGCATGTGCATTCTATTTGCAAGCTTAACTCCGCAACAAACTCTGGAGCCTGCTAGAATGGAATTACACACAATGAGGTGCATTTAATCTATCACAGATTACCAATGGAAAGGTGAAAAGTAGTTGGTGAGGCCTTTGAAGGGAATAATGTCAAGGCCTCTTCCTCCAAAAACACCATGCAGGCAAGGTCAGGAAACAGCGGATGGGAAAGTACTTGCCAGGAGCAGAAGAAAGGAAAAAAATGTGCAGCCTTCAAGCAGTAGCATTGACTTTTTTCAATATGGCAAAAAAAGAAGAAATAAACATATATCCTCAAAAAAGAAGAAAACCTCAGTACAACACAAATAAGTTGTATTTCAGATGATTTCACTGTGACCATAAAAGTGATATGTAGCAGTAATAGCTGCTAAAAAGTTTGTTCTCCAAAGCAATCTGGCTTGGTCAAAATGCAGAACATTTCTCTAGCACGTCCTACTCACAAAAATAATTACCAGAATAACTGAAGACAAACCATCATTGTAAAGTCTTTTCTTTTTTTCCATGGAAGTTATTAATCAAAACCTCCAGCGAATGGCAGCCAGCCAGCAAAAGATTCTGCAGAGTCTGCTCTGACCCTGGTTAACAGGAGCTGCGGCGCACAGCTTGCAGAGTGGAGCGGGGGTTGATGCAGCTGATTTAGGCTTGTGTTATCAACGGCCACTCCCTGATCAGGGTAAGAGAATATTTGGTTTTACACAATCAGACATTTGCTCAATCACTGAAGTTTTGTGTGGAGAGCCGGCATGTGACACTCAAAACCATTAGTATGGCTTCTGTGTCTCTATTCGCACAGAGCACGCAGCAAAGCACAGCTCTTTAATAATACCACTACTTATGTTAACAAACTATTTCTATTGTAATGGCTAAGGCAGTCTCCATTTTAACAAGCTTCCCCCCTGTACACGAGAGAAGGGACAAACAGCCAGCGCGAGGACCGCGGGGACAGTGCTGCCACCTTTTGGCCACAGCGCTACAGAAAAACCAACTTTTTGTCACGGTAAAACTAGGAGTATTGAAAACCTGATCATAAATTGCAAGAACGACAGGGCCCACTTCTGACATGATGTTTTTGGACACAATGACTATGTATATTATATAATAAACAAATAAAAAAAAAAATCTTGTTTATACTGTTTCTCAAATTAGTTCTTTTCATGCAACTTAAAGATTTTGAAGAATTTTGAACAAAGGTTATAAAGACTTGACCTTAAGTCCAAGGACAAGCAATTAGTAGTAAAGCACCTCTGAAGATGCAAAATTCAACTATTAACTTTTTGTAAAAGCAAAAGGAATGGGAATGATCACAGATGGGGTGGGAAGGGAAAGAAAAGGAAGGTTAATCAATTGCTAAAGGAAAGTCTGTACTGTATAGTAAAATTGGAAGACCTTCCAAAGGAATATACTTACTACTGAGGAATTTATATACTTTTTACACCAAGTTTTTATATATATTTTATACTGTGTTCACCACTTCTAATCTGTGCTCTTCTGTAAGTCTCTTCAGAAGGGCAACCAGGTGACACTCAAATCTAAGCTAAAATTTCTATTGCAGTGTGCAGTGAGTTTGAACTTACAAGAAAGGCTTTTGCACACTGCTAGTCAAAACCCTCTTCAGCCAAGTAATCCATATCAGAGCCCACTGCATGATTCATGGAATAACTTCTTTTTCAAGTGTTGATTTGCAGGCAACTTAGTATTCTGAAAAGGCAAGAATTTGGTTTCTTTTCAGAAAGGGTATGATGGATTAAATGGCAGCTTCCCTGTAACATCCTGTCAATGGATCCATACTCAGGCTTAAAAGTTTACATCTACCCATACTTCATTCAGCCTCAGGCTTTCTTCCGAGACCAAGAGAAACTGTGACAGATAGCTATCTTCTACAAGTCTATTTTGACTGCACTGACACTTATTTCAAAATCACCCAGCATTGTCCATGCAAGCAATATTCAGCTCTGAGTGACCTAGATCTGTGAGACAATGTACCTTATGCCATCATCTCTTGAGCTACCCACTCCTCCTTTCTTGCTCCTTCCTAGTTCTCCCCTCTGCCTTTTCCAATTTGAAAATTTTGCTTAATACAAAGTTTTACATGTTATTTTTTCCACCTCCATTTTTAAGTCAATTATTCAGGTCAATGCTGGAGAATCTGGAGCCTCTGCTCAAATATGAATTTTGGTGCAAAGCAAATAAATTGAGACACATATGGTTAAACAGATTTTTAAACAAGTCAGAGGTTTTAAGACAGACATACCATGTCAAGTAGGCATAGGACCCTAAATTTCCTGTCCATGTTGAAAGGTAAGAAACCCTCCTTTATCATGTTTAAATGTTCTTCACAAACTTCTGATCATCATCTTTGTAACAATAGTTCCCAGCAGTAACAAATATTGACTCATAAGAAACATTTAGGATTAGCCCATTTGTGCTAAAGAAGTTCAGATTAGTAAGTAGAACCCCACTGTACAAAGTTTGTGTGTATTGCTGAAACTGCCTCCCTCTCACATGGTTAGCAATGTAATGACTGAAAAAACTGTCTGGCATAGCCAGACAATGAGTGCAAATCCAAAAGAACCGCTGGCAAATCATGGGCAGCTAGACACCACTTTCTCTTGCCCTTTTTCTGTGCAACTCTATCACTGTAATTTGGGCAAAGAACGGTTTGGGTAGGATAAAGAAGATAAATGGTGAAATGAACAGCAAATTAATAGCTATAGAAAACAACTAGGACATGAAACCAAGTGCCTTGTCACCGTGCTGTTCATTGCCTCACAGCTCACCTCCAACAGGACAGGCTTCTGCAAAATCATGAGAAAGCAGAAAAAACAGCATTATGGACTATATTTAAAAATACGTCTGTATGTCTGAAAGCGGAAAAAAAAATATTCCTGCCACAAGAAATACTACTATATTGATTCACAATCTGGGGGAAGGAGAGGAGAGCATCTCAAACCATCCACAGGGCCAAAGGATAATCCATTTACTTTGCTTTCACACCATTTGAAAGGGCAAAACTAAAGTTGAGGAAGAAAGTCATAATACAGTCAAATGCATTTGATATTTTTCGTACAGTCCAATACAGACCAAGTAGAGTTTCCTGAAAGCTTTTCTACTTCTCTTTATTTCAAACTACTTGAGGTACAATTTGAGGATGGTCCTAAAAACATTCCTTTGTTAGCAGTTTAAATTATTTTACTAAATCTTTGAGTTATATCATGCTCCAAGGAAGATAAAATTCTGCTAAAAGCCCATCATAACAGTCCTCTTACAGGCACTGTACAAGACAGAATTTCTGTATGCTGGTCCCTGATTTTATATGAATATTTTTATTTATGAGGTAGCATAAAAAATTCTTGTATTTCCTACAGTGTTGAGAGAATATCCTGATTTGCTGAAATTAAACTAAAACCAATACCTTTTTGGAAATATTGTGACTTCATCCAGGAAAGGTATTTCATTTCTATGGCTTCAAAAACAAACATCTGACATTAAACAACCACTTCACTAACTTGAAAGTATTAAAAAAAATTAAAATGAAGAAACCTGCATTTTCATCAGACTAACAATTGAGCACTTAGAAGAACAGAAGAGCCAAATGAGGATAACCAAACTAAAAGGCTTTTTATAAGAATTATGTAAAATAATTTGCTCCCTGCTGGAATCATAATACGTCAGCTTTTCTTGTTATTTTCCTTTTTCTTTTTTTTTTTTTTTTTTTACTTTTTGGATTTGTCATCTTTTTTCCCTCCAATACTTGTTTAAAAACAAAAACAGTCACTAACTTGTCACTTTTTTTAGAAAAAGTAATCTGAAAAAATTGAACAAGGAGAAACAGTCTATGATGTTAATCTTAGTCTTTCTGTCTTCATCTGTATGCATAATAAATGCAAAGCCAATTAATTTAAACTTCTCAATCTATCTTCACCATTTTAATACACCTTCCCCTTCATTTCCCACACTACCCCACACTATGTAGCTATTATACAAAGTGGGGTTTGGTGATTTGGGATTTTTATCCCTCTGGAGGCTTCTTTTATTGTTTTCTAGAGAAGACTGAAAGCAAGTTGCATAAATTCTAGCATTCACAGTCACGTCAGCATTGGTGCCCCAAAACTCTTCACTTGATTAATCATTGTAACTTAAAATATTAATAAATTTCTTTTCTAATCATACAAAGTTTACAATAAGCACAGAAGAGGCAATCTGATCATTATTATTTACACTATTGCTTTAGACCTTAAGCATTTCAAATAGAGAGGAGAAAATATGGCAAAAACTGTCTTCTTGTCCGCAGTATTTACATAGTTTAAAAATATGTGGCTTATTAATGACTGATTTTTCAACCTCTCCAATAAGCTTTTTATTAACATGACAGTCCTTTACTTGTAAGTGTCAAGCAATTTCGTACTGTGCATGTATCCTTTATGATGTTTAATATAAAAGATAGTACAGTATTTATATCCCTCACAATAAGAGAATGGATTGTTTTAAGGTTATACAGCCCAGCTGTGATAAAGAAAGAAGGAACCTTACAAAATGATAAATATTTTCATTAAAAAACTTTAAAACTAAAAGTTCAAAGATATGTTCTCCTCTCTTATATCTTGTCAAAACATGACTTAGGACCCAAAACTAATCTACTTTCAATTTTATTCCATATTTCAGTGCTGTCATAGTACTCAGCAGAGAGTATTGGAATACGATCATTTTTTATTTTGTTGATGTTACCGACAGCTTTATTTCACAAAGCAATCTTATACTATGTCTACCACTGGCAGGTCACAAAGGTCAAATAGTCTATCCTTACAGGTAGAGAGCTTATTAAATGGCACGTCTATTAAACCCAATGGACAACATAAAGAAACATTTCAGCAAAATACTTTTAACATAGCTCAGTGAAGACACAGTCAAAAGGATATTAAATAATTTGAACTGAGACCAATAAGAAATTTTTTTATAAGCATCTTCAAAATTATGCTTCATACAAAGCATTTCGAACAGACAGTAGGAGAAAGACCTGCAGAAGGATGAACTTCATCTGTGCAAACATTTACTTTGTATTATGCATTTACAGCTGCACACTCACAGCACATTTAGTGCTAGGTGGCTTACCAAAGATAAGTTTCTGCTTTCTAGGACTGTTATTTAATTAAACATTCAATTTAAAATCATCATGAAATTTATACGATACCTTCTTCAGCAGTATTTGTACATATGCTTTACATACTAACCTGGATCATCTTAGGATAATTCTTCAGAAGCAATATATTTTAACTACTTATTTTCAAATGACATAATTAATCACATAATGATTTGGGGAAAAAAATCCAATTGCATAAATCAGAAAAAGGCACTCAAATAAAATCTTCATATAGTATCTTAAAGTCCACATAATTCTTTTTAACTAAGAGGGTGCATGCTTTGCAAGACCAGAATACTTATAGACAGATAATTGTGACTTTCTCTCTCTTTCTGGCATCATTTCATTATTTCACTATTTGTCAGTTACCTATCATATCTTGGATCTTGCTATTTCAATATTTGTATTTGCATGACTATTTACAAAAGAATAACAAAACAAAGACATCTTCGGATTGGGAACCTATACATTCAGACCTTGTTCTTCAGACTTAACCCTTGCAGCTCAATCAAAGAAAGCATTCCAGTTGAATTTCTAAATCATAGATACTTATTTCTGCATAGCTAAAATTCTGAAAACTGGTATGCAGTCTGTGGACTTTCATATACACTTTATTAGATACAGTACTTGGTCTGCTGTTATCAGAAGATTCACCTAGTCAGATAATTAATAAGATACAGAAACATAAAACATGAGTTGTTAAAGTTTACAATTACCTTCCCTCACAGCCCCATTTTAAATGCACTGTCCTTGCTTTAACACGTAGTAAATCATCTACCTAAATGTATTTGCACCCAATCATTTTTTAAAGTCACAATCTTTGTAGTGTCAACTTGTCAAGGGTCAAAGGGAAGAACAGGCAAGATTCCCAAATCAATCTGCTTGTAGAAACTGTCTCATTTCATTTCAAATTACCTGCTGTGGCTGAAGCAGGCTATGGACAAACTGCCTTCCTCCATAAACCATGACAGCACAGGTCGAACTTATGTGATCATTCATAAGGGGCAAGTCATGCTGGGTCTGTCATTAACTACTTTTAAACTGCTGTGCAGGGTTAAGTGATCTTGCAGGGCAGCAGCAGATATAAATACTATTTGGACAGTTTAATGTCAGGCGACAACTCCTCTGGGATTAAAACCGTGCAACCCAATAATAGTGTTATCAATATAAGGATTAAGGTACTTCGGAACTGTTCCTTGCACTCACAACTTTTGATGTGTTTTGCATGTTATTAAGATATCAGATGCATAACATAACACCCCTTAAGAGGCTCCCTAAAATATTAGCAGCAACACTCACCATCTTCTGTGGAGGCATTCCCAGTTGGTTTAGTTTTGTCGTTGTGCAACTGCCCAATCCAGGAGAGAATACTGCTAATCTAAGAACGTAAATATATTGCAGCAAGTAAAAATATGTTGGTCTGCGTGATTCGCAGGCAAGGGAAACAGTTCAGAACTGACTCTCCTCAAAGTCAGTCTGGGCAGATACCAAAAGTCTGTATTAAGCAAGGTACTTCAGCAGATGCCCACTTTCAAACATGAGAGCGCATCTAGTAATTGAACCTGCTACATAGCTAGCCAATAGAGATACAAAAAGATCACAGCATGGCTTAATAAACTATGCAAGTAATTACTGCATAACAACTTACTTTGTGCTTCAGTCATTTCTCCTCTGGTCACTGTTACACTGATACACTCATATGAACGAGAAAGGTACTTGTTAGTAATGAAAAACAGCCATCATCTTTTTCAACATCTGTGGATAGCAAAAGCCAGAGGAGATCTGTTAGACTAGTGAATTAAGCTGGTCTCAGTTTCAAAAAATGAAAGTTCTTAAAGGACTATATGATTTTTCCTGATTCTTCATCATCATATTTTTATTTAATGACTACAGACAGAGGTCACAGCATCCTTAATGCATTTGTCTTCAGTCATGAAGCAGATGGGTATTTTTACAAGATAATGCAGGAAGAGACCAGTACTCCAATTTGCTGAAGACGACAAACTCTTGCTCAGCTTAAGATGCTCTACTCACCAGCATGATACATATGCAAAACCATATATGAAACAGTGCACTAACACAAGGGAGCTGATTTATCAGTGTCTCATGAAGCACAGCTGCCAGTGGCACTAAGAAAGAAAGAAGAAAACCTTAATCTAACAAAATCCCAAACTTCAGAGCCACTGTAACTTAATGCAGGAGGGAGGGATCAAGAATACATACGCTTTCAAAAAAGAAAAAGCAAGTATCAATACAACTTGTTTAGAATTGAAGGTCACTTTGAGGCACACACGATGACACCGGGTTTCAGAGGTCAGCTTTCCAGTGGGAAAGGTGAGGTGCAAGGGTTCTGTTACCAGCCTGTTGGCATTACAGATTGTCTCTTCCTTTATACTTAACTTTGCCCACTGATCGCTCAGTGCTCTTACATAGCGCCAGACTTCTCCCCAGCATTTTTAAAAGGACAGCAACATACATCCACATCCACCACCCCCTTCCCTTGGCGTCACTGGCTGTCAGCCCCCAGCTCCTTCCCTCCAGCTCCAGGCTTCTCACTGAAACTTCTTGACTCTCTTCTGAACAGCAGCCAAAAGGATGTTATCAACACAAGAGGATGGGATTAAACAGCAGGTCAGACTTTCTTTATTCCTGTGCGTACAGTCCTCTACATATGCATAGCGTGTATTCAGAAGCTATTTGATGCATCCACAGGCGTGGAAGGCCCAGATCTCCTGGGTCCAGTTCAAAGCCACAATGACAATGAATCAAACAGGGAGGAGACCTTCTCCATAAGGATACAGAGTTTCCACCCCCATCCCTAGCAGTCCAGGCCTTCACTGCAGGCAGGCTCCAATCCAGAATTCAAGACCTGCCCATGCGTCGCTGTCCCATGTCTGAGGAGTGGCCCTAGGCAACCAACTGCTCTGGACCAACCATCAGGTAGCCGGCTTGTGACAAACACAACTACCCAATCTCACTTTTTTTCTTGCCCTCCTAGAGGGAATCACATACAATTCTCAGATCAGCAAATTCAAATCCAAAACCCGCTCACCAAATGGTACCTCTACTCCAACCTCTCTCCCAGATCAGACCCAGTTTGCCCCTTACATACTGGCTTATATTGTTTTGCACTCTCTGCACATGTTCCTGCCCCCCGCCACATGTACACCCACCCTTGCTGTCAACCTCCAGTCTCATTTTTAACATAGACTCCCAGAAAGCTCACTTTTGTTGTCTTTACTTCCTCCTCACGCCTTTGTCCACAGGGAATCTCCGTTTCCATCTCAGCTGCCCCGACAAGAGCCGGCAGCCCAGCTCGCCGTTGTTCAAAGCCCAGAACAGCAGCTGTGGCCACATCACGTACATGTGCAGGTGGGTCCCTGACCACTGCAGTTACTGCTGTGACCCTCCCAGGTATAGCAATGTTATAGTTTCCCAAAGTTTATAACTTCTAAAATTCAGACAAAATTTCATAGCAATGATGAAAAACCAAATCAGTGACTTCCAAAACATGAGAGCACGTTAATTCAGAGAAAATAAACACAAGTATGTCATAATGGACAAAGCTACCTATTTTCCACTAATTTCACACTTGAAAACAAATGCTTCCTGCTGAAATTTTTCAAGCAGCCAAGTAAACTTTAAGACCAGTGGCTTTAGATTGACAGTTATTCACAACTGAAAAGATACATATGAAAATGTAGGTTAACAATGTCACTCAAAATAGTGGAGTTCTGCCTGTGGCATCATATTTTAGCCTTTCTTGGACAAGATAACATCTTTTTTGTGTTTGTAAATCCACTAGCACATAATGAATACTGACATACAGTAGAATAATAATCCAAGCTTACCCCTCTGATGAGGATAATTTGCATAAATCAGGAAATAAATCTAACTCTACATTGCATGGGCAAATTACACATTGTTAAATTATAAATCTATTACAGAAAAACGAAAGCACATGCGGGAAAAAAAAACAAGACACTGATCTCTGTGTGTGTGAATCACAGACATTCACTGCATGGGCACCACAGATAACATGTTTCCGGCTATATTGTCTACTTCATCTCTGATAATCCAAAAAAGAGAAAAAACACTGTTAAGGATGATTCTTGAATACTGCTCTGAACAATTGTTTAATGTTAAAAAAGAAAACAATGTCCACACTTATAAGCATAAAGAATGTGTTTTAGGACTACAGCATCAGTTCACTCAAAGTGTTTCAGGTCCCTTCTATTTTCTGCTCTGGAATCTTTGGACAATCTCCCAAATAACGCATATATTTTACCTCCTCTACAGTGATCTTCATGACAACAGCCACCATTCTTCCGGCTGTAAAAGTGGAACAGTGCTTGCTTCAAATTATTGCAGCCAATAGTTTTTTTATTAAGGGAATCTGCTGCCCGGGAACTGCAAAGGACCTGCTACCCTCCATTTCCAGTCTTGCTTTCTAGAACAGTAGTAGGAGTAAAAGACCCAATGTAAGAGTGTTAAGTACTACAATTAGAAAAGGGAAGACAGCTCCAACAAAATCTTATGAACTAAAAGATAACACATACCTACTATTAAAAAAGCCTACATTCCATAAACAACTACATAAAACCAAGCCATCTTGCTTCATTCCACTTTTTATCCTTTAGATAGCATCACATAAGAAAATTCCTTTACCTTCCAGTTCCATGGTGGCTGTCTCTCTGCTGTATTTTATTCTGCAGTATAAGCTTATTGATATCAATATAATACGCATGCAGATCCTAAAAATATTTCCTAGAAATTTTTTATATACAATGTTGAACAAAAGAATTTAAACTAAATCAGTACGTGTTAGACAAACAGGGCACTCAATCACCACTTTTTCCATCTGTTCAAGATTAAACACTTAGTAACAAAACTTTATAGTAAATATATTATTTGATTTACCGTCTCTTAAATGTCTCCTTTCAGTGCTATTATTTGCACATTTCACATTAACAGTACAACAGTCTCTACAGCTGAGTGAAACTCGCAGTTTCCACCCAACAAAAATATCCTTTGTAACCAATGGGAGTTTTAACTCAAAGGATTTCAGGAGTTTTGATGTATGGGAATACATACTAGATATTAAACACCTTTTCAGGATGCATTGCTTTGTAAATGATAATACTTTCATGTTAAGTTATTACTTCCACGCTAGCACTACAGAAATTAGTAGAAATTATGAACCAATTTATACAATAACAAAATTGTTTTCAACCTGTGGCACAGAGCTTACATGTATTACACAGCTACACCGTCACTGCAAAACATTTAGAAGGCCAAAAGAGTAGATAGCTGGTCCAAGCCTTCAGGTCAAAAAGGGCAGAGAAATAAAAATGAAAAATGAAAGACAAAGTAGAGAAAGTTTGCATGTTTAAAGCTCATATTTCTCAGAGAAAGAAAAGAAAAATAATCTTTGAGCCGTTCGCGAATTGCATCTCTAACTACTTGAAACAAGCTCAAACGCCATCATGAAAGACAAAATGAACAGAAAGAGAAATCCTGATGACCTCTTACCTATCTGCAACAGCTGATTTGTTAGAAAAGCAGCGAGCAGCTTCTTCACATCCCCCTTGCTGTAGTTTCCTAACCTCACTAGCAGAGGGAAGCTAAGGACAATTTGGGCTTATGAGGATTATTTCACTAAGCAGGATGGAAATCACATTTCAATACACTCTGCTAAATAACCTTCCCCTTTTTCTTAATTTTTCTTTACCTTTACATAGTGGTATTTTCAGTAACAGTATCAAGAAAATAATTTAGCAGGTTCACCGCATTCCTTCAACTGCTGTGGTTCATTTTGCAAGACTTATTCATGACACTGCAGCACAGTTACTTCTCCCTTACCTAGGGCAGAAAAATGTGACATCTAGAGCTGTTCAACCTCTCCCCAGTCACCTGAACAGAAATTTAGCATATTCTTGACAAGTAATTATTGATAAAAGTTCCTAAACTCTATCTGTAAAATTCATAAAAACAGAGTTGAAAGGATAACTAGCTAACCATTTACACAAAATATATAATTAAATGGAATTATTTAAATACCAAAACATCTGAGTCACCACAAACTCAATTCAAAAGCATTACCTGAAAGTTATGATTTCTGCAATAAAACTCTCCCCTTGAACTGTAAGCCATGGAGTGAAAGAATAACATCCAGTATCATCATGATATGGAAAAGAAACAACCCTGTTACCATTGGGATACAACGATTAGCTTCATCTACAGATACCTTACAGCATTGCCTAGTTGGTGGAAATGATTGAAGCAATCAGATCAAAACAGAACTGGAAAAAAAACAACTCTAAGAATCCTTGAATTGATAACAGCATGTTCTAAATTAGAGTCAAACTTGTGCAGATGCAATGTGAGTTTAAGACTGTACCCAGAAACAGTGGGCTACGACTCCACTGAATAATAAACTATTGCAGGAATTTTGACGACCCCTCCATGAATGCCATCAAGCCTGTAGCTCCTGAGGGCTCATTCCTCGCCATGTCTTCTCTTTAAGGAGGAATGACTACAGGATACAACAAGTTTCAAACCTATCTGTACGCAGATGTCAGCAAGCTATGTACCTTGTTAGTAAATGGGAACAAGTACAGTCACTTACTTCAATAACACAGTATTCAATTACAACGAATATTTGAATTAAAAACAGATGGCACAAGCTTGATTGAAAAAATCAAGTTGCTTGGCAGCAGAGTGCAATATGAGGAAGTGCCTGACATCAATTTTAGTAATAAAGATTATTCCCTTAAAAGAATACTGAATGAAAGGCAACTTCATGGAAACTCCCAATTCACTCTGGTATGTCTTGGACAATATTTTTACATACTGAATTTTAAAAAAAAAACACCAAACACAAGAACAAAAAGCATCTTAACCATGACTGTTTTCTGATTTGATGGCAGGGAAAACACATCTGTTGACTATTTTGCAAATCTGCTGTAAGATTTTCATTCAAACTGCAGAAGGCTGAAGTTGATTACTTTCAAGGAATGACCCAGGCTTTATGCTCTCTCAAAACAATCCTTGGAAAGAAGATGCAATAGAAATATGGTATTCAGAGCCTCCGAAATCAGCAAAGAAAAAGAGGAATAGGAGCACACGACCCTTCAGCTTGTCTTCAGCCCTCGGCACCTTCACCCCCAGTATAAGGGCCCTGCTACCAATGCTGCTGTTTGGCAGAGAAAACAAAAATTCCCGCAGCAATTAGAATGAATTCCACTTCCGTGATCTCCAAGAGATCAGCTGTTGAAAAACCACGGGTTGGGTCACCAGCGCCAGCTCCATCGCCAAAGGCCCGTCTCCGCTGCGGTCACTGCATTACCTGTTGCGAACCGAAATGCGACACAGCGAAAGGACTCGACGCAGCCAGCCCTCGTGGAGGAAAGTAGGGGCAGAGTGACCTGAAGACCAGGGAAAAACCCTCTTCCTTCCCAGGGGAGGGCGGAATGGCCGGCCTGCCAGGCCCCCCCCCCGTGTGTTCTCCAACTGCGGCGCTTAGCAGCTGGTCCAGGTCCTTGCAACCCTCCAGATCCGTTTCAGACACCAGCATGCAAACAAGGATTCCTTATTCCTCTAAATCTAGCACGGTGGCTCCCGCTTCGAATGGGAGAGAAAGGTAGGTTTACAGCTGAGATGTTTTATTTAGCTGTTTGGGTTAAACAAAGTGACACTGATGCTTAAACAAGCTTTAGAAAAGAAAATCCACTGTCACAATAGGAAAAGCAAGTAAACACTACAAAACTGAAAAACAGCCGATTTTCCTCTGCTTAGGATTTTCCAAGACCATTGTTTGTCTCCTCATACTAAAGCTTTCCCGCTTTAGTAAGCTGATTAAGTTCAACTAATGCAGACCCACGTGTAGGCCTTATTATTTTTGTTTTGCTGGGCTGGGCAAAACTGTGAATTACAGGTACGAATCACGCCTTTATTTTTAATAAAACAGACCTTGAACTTCCCAAAAGGAGGAGGACGCAACAAAAAAATTAATTCTGAAGTAACTAAAAAAAAATAAATCCCTCCATTCAGCATCTACATGGAGATTAGCCATTGCAAGGAGATCCTAAAAATACTAGGTTATGTAAATTAACGCTTCAAAGATACATGCTGCAATGAAAAAGAAAATTTCAAACACAGATGCAATTAGGGACAAGGAGTTAACCAGAATATGTTTCTTTAATCAGTTTAACATGACAGATGCTGAACTCTTGGCCCTTGTGTCTTTAGAGCCATCCAGAAGTCATCTAGTTTGGGGTTTTGTCTGTAAAAAATTTTGAATTTCCACTAATTGGGATGTCAGGCTGCTTTCATGACACAAACAAATATTTATTTCAGTCATTCAATGATGTCTCAGAATCCCCCCAGATAAGATACTGCTCCCAACCAATAATTTCTCTTCCCCACACTTAGCCAATTTTTTGCTTTTAGCTCATACAACCACACAGCTGACTTTGCTTTAAACCCACAGCTCCTCTGCTCCACAGCGCTTCCCTTCTGCCATGCACTGCAAAGCCATCTCCCACAGTGAAGAAGTTAAATGATGTAAAATCCCTATGATGCAGTCAAAGGGAAACACCAGTGCCAGCACACTGCAAGCAAGCGTTTTCTTCACATGGAACGTGTATTATTTTGAGAAAAAAGTTACATGCACAGAAGTCTTAGTTTAATCAAGAATTTAAATATGGAGCTTTAGTTGCCTGAAGCCAGCAAAAGTTTCTCTTCAAAGACAATCACAATCTTGTACATAAGTCCATGACAGAGGAAAAGAAGAAATTGTGTGTTAAAGGCCATAATAATAGTTGGACCAGCAGAGAAAGCAAAAACAAGAACTATTAAGAGACGATGATTCAGGGTAAGAAAAAGGCAAATGGAGGGAAGCAGAAAACAAGAAGCTATGCAGAGAAAGACTGAGGAAACTCTCAAATTCTACATTTGAAAACCTACAAATTTACTACAAATGTATTAAATCTGAAGAAACAAAAAGTAGAGTTTAAGGCAAATATGAAAACAAATTTTCAGGGATTCTTCCAGATGTCAAAGGTGTTAAACAACATAACTAATCATGTTTCTATTGATATTAATAATTAATGTCCAACTAATAAATGTTCCATTTTTTTGTTCTTCTAAGTACCATAAGGTTTACTAAATATTGAGGCTCTAATTTGCCCCTTGCAAATCTTGACCTTCTCTGCAAAGAAGGTCTGCTATGACCTTGAGAGTGATAGCAAGAAAAATTTCAAACCAAATATTTTTATTGCACGAAGTATTTTAAGAGCTAAGTATCCTCCCCTCTGTTCCAAATTGAGACCATGTTGCTTCTATGTTATACTGAATTCAGTCTATGCTAATTTAGGCTATAACCACTTGTTTCAAAGACTTTTTTTTTCCCTTCCTTTTCAGAACAATGCTGAAAGGAACTATCAACTTAAGAAAAATCTTTGTGATGATTGAAAGGTCTGTAACATTGGATATACAGATTAACACTAAATATACTTTGTATATTCAGAAACACTTCGTGAAATATTAGTTATTCCTTTACTACATTTTACCTGCACAGAAGAAATTGTCAAAAATAGTTCTGGTGCAAATGACCTGCAGTTAGCAACCCTGAGAACTGTAAACTCATCCTCCAATGCAACCTGTTTTTTACTCTTATTTCACTGTTTAATTGAAACAGCCATAAAAAGATCAGATGCTTCTGAAAGAGCTTCCATCTTAAAACACTGGACTGGTTTCTATGTTTTTATTACATCTATTTTTATTACAATCAATGAAATATAAAAATCTTAAACTAAGTGCAAACCAGCATTGCATTTCCACTATAAAGAGAATATTTTTAAGGTTGGAAGGAAATGGGAGACACTAGCACCACCAATTAGTATGCAGAGTATGTGAATATTTATCTTCAATTGCAGCTATTACCTTATATTGTCACATGAAGCTTTACATGTTCAGTATATATTTACTGCATCTAGCATTCTGTGCCCAACAATTACCTAACAATTTTGTTGTGTTTCATACAACTGTAGATGCTTTGTAAATCTTTTCATTTCAGGGAAGGAAAAGAAAGACTAGAAATATGAAGCAGCTAAGCAAGCGTCATTGAATATATTTCCAAAGAAAAAAAAAAAGCATTGTGTTTTCTCACTCAGTGAAATCTAATTTTGTGTGTACGTGTCAGCCTAAGAGGAATGGGAAGGGAGGCCAGGTGTTGAATGACTTTTCTGCAGTTACTTTGCATCCTTAAGGATGTTTATTACACAAAACATTCACCATACTTGCTTCTACTTTTCAGCTTCTGTTTAGGATTCAGTATGCTATACTTAACGTCTTTATGGTTCCTTATGCTCTGACACATAGCTATTTGCCACATCCACACGTTTGACTCCTTTGAGCATTCCTGTAAAGCCAATAGGGAATTTCTTATTTCAGCAAATCCTTTTAATGTAGCTAATTCTTATATGCACCACTTTGAAAGTCTGCCCTATGCACTTACATAAAAGAGCATAGTAATAGTTAATTGACAGACAGCTTGAAGGAAGTGAGAGAGAGAGAAAATATATAAATAATACTTTGCCAATTGTGGAGTAATAACAGTAACAAATAATAGTAAACATAAGTTTATTTCCCAGGAAAACCCATTTTCCATCCCTTCTCTTCAGTTCTAAGCCATTTACTTTTAAATGCTCAGGACTAAATGAGTCTATGTTTTATTTTTAACAATCTCACACAACATTTCCAGTAGGTGCGTTCTTAGTACACAATGATAATCAAGTGCTTCATTTCAGGTGCCTTTGTGTCAGACACTTTTTCCATTTCCTTTAAAAAGTAAGCAGCGTGATGGTATTTGATAACCATTCACTGAAGCTGCTGCTTGAATTAAAACCAATGAAATGCATTTAAAGCTAAATGCCACCTATCCTTCACAAGGCTATTCTTTGGCATGAGGAAACAACAGAAATAGGAAGAGGCTTTTCCAAACACAGCCCATCTCTTCTAGGGAAGCAGGAGTACTCTCGCAAAAGGGAGGAAGGGCATGAAGCAGACAGAGACCTCGTCCCATGCTCCTTCTAGTGTGTCAAATAAAGCTGGGCAGCTCTATGTTAGAAAAATAGTTGGAGAATCACCAGGTAGCACTGGGGGAAGAGCGCCCTTATTTTTATTTAACTGTAAATACTCAATTTTAGAATTCTCTTATGCAGCCACTAAAAATGAGCAGCCAAAAGAACAGCAGAATAATTGCATATGCTTTCTCCCTGTTTCTGCAGATGTTCTTCCTCTTTGAAACCTAGAAAGCCTTTCAGATGGTTCAAGGCCTCTCTACATCTGCGGAAGAAGTCAATGCCATGAACTGGCACAATCCAGGGGCAAAAGAGGCTCTTCTGCAACAGGACTGCCACTGCCCAGGAGCTTGGGAACACCATCAAGACACAGGACTTGCAACACAGATTGAAAGCAGTAACACATCTCAGAGGTGGCACATCAAAAGAAGAAACAGCCATAGCTTTAGCTCACATTAAGTGTATCTGACTGGAGTTAATTCAATTACATTCCTAGTGGCAATAAAGCTGCTGAAGTTTAATCAGCATTGCTGGTTGACAAAATTCTAGAGACTTATTTGTCAAGAGCACAAAAATAATTCCATGTCTTTGTTTCTCATAAGTAAATTGCTAGGCTGCCCTCAAACAGCAAAATTAAGATAAAATTACAGTCTTGTTTCCATTAAGCAACGTTAAACACTCTTACTTCCTCCCCTTTTAGCAAAAATAGAATGCCTCGCACTAATAGATCTCATTGCTGAAAATGAGAGCAAAGCAGCTGGGCAAAATAATGAGTTGAGAAACACATTCCCTTCTCCCAGGTCCCTCACACAAATCTATACACAGCTGTGATCCCAGCCCCCTCCCCCCCAAGTTTCTATAAATAAGAAAGAAGAATATATGTCTGCTAATACCTTGTATGAAGCCTATTTCATTCAGTCAATGCTTTTATCAAAGGACAATCCCATGAGGTACAGAAATTTCAAAATTCTACATGGCACAACTCTTTTACTTACAAACTCTTTCTTACACTAACTACCAAATCTACTTTGCTCAAAATAGTTAAGACCTTGGGTCAAGGAGACAGTGGCATTAGCACTCAACAGAAAATGTGCTTCTCTACACTAAAATAGCCACTTAAGCAAGAATGTGGAAATGATTTATCTTGCAATGTTTGAAGTTGGATCTTCACCTCAGCTATGTCATGACTGCACAATCAGTCAGAGGAAGACTGTTACACTTTCATATAAAGAAAAGGATATTCAACTCTTCACCAAGAGTATCTAACAAGTAATATTACCCTTCAGAAAATAAGAAAAAGCATAAATATTAGCTAGTGGAAACATTCACATTTGGACTTCGAGACCTTCAGTGTTCCAGTCCCCAAATATAAATCTGTGCTTAATAACAGAAAGGTAATGCAATTTAACTGAAAGCTGTTTCATTTAAATAAAGCTGTATTTGTAATCCCTAAATATTGCAGTGCTATATTAGCATAAGATAATTAGAAAAAAATCAAACTGAAAACTTAAATTTGAAGCTTATTAATAAAGTCTTGTAAACGAAATCAGATTTTGAGGCAAGAAAACAGCCAGGTAAGTTTGATTTGGGATTCAGCGATACTGTTTATGCATTCACTATCCTTTAACAGCTGTACAATCTATAGGCAATTTTAAAAGTAGAAGACTATAAAAGGCTTTCCAATTATGCACACTCAATACTGATAATGCTTATGCATTCACCTAACAATTTGCAGGATCAGACCCCACAGAACAACCAGATGGTCATCTAGAGATACAAGTCCAGTAAGATCACAAAATTATGCACCTGTAAGATTTTTTTTTTTAACCAATGCGCATATTTTCCAGAGACCTAATTACCTTTAGATATCCCTTTCCTTAAGAAATCAATTAAGCTGATGATGTGAAAAATAAGTAGCTGTCATAACTATGGGCACAAGTGCTTCTACTGGAATTGAGAAAGCTGCCAATCTATTTTGCCTCTACAACTTTTACCAATGTCTAAATAAAACTCAACCATTGTACTCAAAGAATTAAAAAGTTCATGTTTCTCACATTTATAGACATTCTCTCAGCAAAAAATACCAGAATTCAAAGGAACAATTGAGGAATTAGGGAATTTTAGCCAAAAAGTCTGTTTATTTTCCTTCTCTTGACCTGTCAAAACTGTGCATGTCCTCAAAAATAGTGAAATTCAGATGGTCTTTAGTTGTCCAATACTTCAAGGTTTCAATCATTATTCAGAAAAGTAGCAACATAGTAATTAAGACAGCATAATCATAGTCATATTCCTAAACTGTACATACAAAAGGCTGGGTACTATCCATTCTGCACTTGAATTGCAGTATTTTTGAGAACTCACAGTATTCTTTATTTTAATAATATAAATATGAAAAGAGAGGTCCATACATTATAAATGAGGATGGCACAGGATTTCTTCTTGTCAGAAGTGAAAAATCTGTATATACACCAAGCAGCAATAGTCAACTTTCAAAAGGTCAACTGCAAATGAAGCTCTCTGCCCTTTCTTCACTTTTATATGAATTTAGCAAAAAGACAGTGTAATCGGTTAGAAAGAACAGGCATTATAACTGAAACAATTATTTCCTAGCATACTATACATAATTACGTATGTTTATGTCACTTACAGTGATGTCACATATACAGGAAATTATTCATGTTTATGTTTTGAAGAGAGTATCTAAACCCATAAATACTGCTTTTAAAGTGAGTATATCAGAGAAAGTATTAACAGCATGACATGGAGGGAGGTGAATGCATGGGCCAGAGGCAACTCCATTCTGAAGGCATGGAAAATACGCCAGCAGACTTAACCTCCTGACCTGAAGTTCTAGATAGAGCACAGCAAAAGAAAAGGAACAATCAGCAATTAAACTAATGGGGGGGAAAAAAGGAAAAACATGTTGACCATCAATTTAAATCGAGTTTGTCACAGAAGAACACTAGCCCTGTCCTAATCAATGCCCCCACACACACCTGTGCCAGGGTAAATATTTTGGTAGGCCGCAAAAGAATGGGATGAATAGTATGATTTATGTGAAAAATGAGCTGCCTTTTTTTGCTGGAGAGAACAAGCAACCAAGGACTGCAGAAGGTAGGCTGGCTTCCTTCAGTAATAGTGCCACCTTAGTATTCAAAATGCAGCTTCAGAACACAAGACCACTGGCAGTGCAAAAGCCTAAATAAAATCCCTCACGCTGTTACTTCTTTCATCACAAGCTACCAAGCTTATCTACAGTACTCTTACACTCTGCACCAGTCAGTAAGACAGTGCTTATGACAGACTGAAAAGTGTATACATGACTGTATGCGATGCTCTGCTTTAGCTTATGATAAAATTTTAAATCAAACTAAACTGTAACATCTTTCCTGTGCTCAGTCTGCAATATGAGAAGGTTATTCCCATTTAGCTTAAAATAGATAACTCCTCAACTTAAGCTAAGTTCAGTTGGTTTAACTCAAAATAACAGTTTGTGGAAGTTTTATTAAAATTTTAAATACAATTGACATAATCATAATCTTTATTCAGTAAGAAAAGACTGCAAGTATTTAATTCATCATCCAGGCAGTTAGTTACACTTCAAAACTATTGTTCAGTATTGCCTGCAGTTTGAGAGTGGTTCATCAATGCAAAACTACCAGTTTAACATGCAAACCTAAACTAACTTCTGGCTGCAGGTACTACGAGAAGGGGAAGGTGCCTTTCCTACATATCCTCCATAAAGCTCCAATTATTTTAAAAAGGGCTGGGGAGAAGTAATTTGGTATTTACTTTATATACAGATGTTTAGAAGAGTCAAATGTTTACTAGAATGTAATATCCTGCTAAAATGCTCCATTGCAAATGAAAAAAACTGTAACGGTTTTGGAGGGGCAACAGAAACAGCAAGTCACATCCTTCTGGGACTTCCATATGCGTAACCACACAACTTGCTTATGCTGCACCTCATTCAATTAAATAGCCTTCAAAAGGAGTAGACGTCTGATGGATTATTGTATTATAACTGGATAATCTGCAACAGTAGCTCATCTATAGGAATATGGAACTTGCGACATGAGATAAACTAGATATTGTATCCGTTCGCATAATTGCCTGAGGCAATGCAATTCCAGATGGTTCAATGGGAGTGTAAAAACTCCAGTCCATTATGGCCTTTATTATTATTTCAACTGATATACTATACTATAATTAATAGCGTATATTTTGCCTTCTAAAATGTTACCCCAAAACCTTTCAAGATCTTCTTGTCAGTAGCTTGTGATTGCAAAGCTGATCATTGAGGCTGACATTTTCATCAACCACATTTGACACTGTCTGATTCTGTCTGTCCACACACGCACATGAAAATAAATATATACAGTGTTTGTTCAGAATCCCCTGCTCACTTCTAAGAAGAATGCTAATGAAAAATACATTGTCTTAACCATGAAAAAAAAAGGGGGGGGGCGCGCTTTTTCTTTGGATATCTGTGGTACTCCCAAATACAACTGAGATTCAATGGGAATGTATCATATGCTGGAATACGTGTCTCCTTCCCTGCCAAGAGGGGTAAAAACCAAACTATCCATGTAAAGGCCCGTTACAACAGCTCTGTATCATGACAGCAGTAAGATATCCGGGTTGCAAGCAAATACCAATCCTCTGCATCACATGCAGAAGAAATAAAATCTATACACAGACAAAAGGAAATAGCACAGGGGGACAAGGAGTCTGGTGAAACTGGAACAGGAGAGAAGAACAGGATGCAGAAATTGGTCAGGCAACAGAACGCAGGAACAGAAATAATAAGATTATGACAGAAGAAGAAGGGTACATGTGAAAGATGATGGAATTAGCAAAGCGGGAGCCGAGAGGGAAGAGAGGCAAAGACTTGTAGAGCAGGGAGATCTGAATGAGACGACTGTGGTATTTGTTTACTGAATTAAGAACTGCACTAAGAGAAGCAGGATTGGAACAAGGTAGAAGGAACAAGGGTCAAGTCTGAGATAACAAGTAAGAGTTCGTCTGTTAGAGTTACTGCTTCCTGGTCCACAAAAAAGATCAAAATAACCAAGTATATCATTGTTAAGGTATCAGCATCTAGCCGTGAAAACAACTAGCAAAGATGTTTTCTTCACTGGTCCTGTTCCATGGAGGGTGACAACCAGCTACTATCAACAGTTACTCTGCTAGCTCAAATAACAATGGTCCTTGTCATCCAAGGGCTTCAGACCTGCTGCTGAACTAGAAGAATATCAATAGAAAGTCCACCTTGTGGCATTTTGCCTGTTCTCTCAGCTTGCTATCTTAAATCAAAAAAAAAAACAAAACCAAAAAAAAAAAAAACCGGAAAAACATATACAGAAAAACTGTACAAGAATATCAAGATTACAACTTGAAGCCATAAATTTGTCCTGAGGCTAGCTGTTAAATATTTTCTGACAAAATCCCTAAATCCAGTAACTACAGACTGACACACATGAATAAAGGCTGGTTTTCCACGTTATTAGAGCAAAAAGTTTCATTAAAATCAATATTCACAGTGTTCAGCAATAATATATGGCTTTGCATCTCAAAGAGGATAGTAGCCTCTAACACTTTAGTGGAACATTAGTCCAGTACCTACCTTTTAAAAAAATGTAACATCTTTCTATTGCAACATCTCAGAGAATGAGGGATTTCCACAAAAATTTTTAGTGCATTTACATTATGTATACTTGACAAACTAAGTACACACGGAGTATGCACTAAAGAGGGTTTAAAAGCATGAAAAATATATCTGTAAGCATAAACCAACAAAGACTTACTGTTTATAGAAGCCAGAAAAGTTGAAGATGGAAATATTGAGTTAGTCCAAACAACACCCACTGATAAAACCCAAGGACTATGATGAAATCAAGTCTAACAAACAAAAGAAGTGTAGGGCACAGAAATGAAAGGCCTATAGCTGGTATGCCAGAAAAATGCTGACCTCAGTTAAAAGTCATTACTTAAAACTAGTCCTATAATAGGTGTTTGAAAAGTATGAAACTTCCCATTATCATTGATAACTCTATCACCACATGGAAAGCCAGGATTCACTGCAACATCATTTAGCATTACTGCCCTGATCCCGAAGTCAACCCAAATTATACCGCTGTAATAGCCAGCTTTGATTAAACCTTGAAAAACATCTGGAATACAAAAACTTATGTTCCTGCTGTCATCCATTCACTATATACATTTTAATCCCCATCCTTTTAAATAATTTTTTGCTTTCTGTTAAAAAAAAAAAAAAAATCTGGCTCAACCAGTCAAGACAATCTTTTGCAACAACTGAGCCCGTGACCAGAACAACAGCTAACAGCAATGCCTGAAACAGCCTAATGCTGTTACAACTTATCAACAGACTGATAAGATAATGCTCTGTGCCTGCCTTTCTCCAGCAGAAAGATTTCAATTTAGTGTCTGAACCAAAACCAGAAGCTGCATTCTGCATTCTCCCTGCTTTGCTTTTTTCTTTTCTCCTGCATGAGCTCTGAACAAGAGCAGCTTCAAGCCAGGCCATTTAAGCTAACTTTGGGAGAGAAGAGGAAAAAAGCAACTACCATCTCCCAAATTGTATAAATGAGTGTCAGCGAGATGTTTCCTTACGGTAACCTTCTACAGTGAACAAAAAATGAAAGAAGGAAAGTTAGTAAAATATAAAGAAGCAATCAGGATTTTATTTCAAAATGCTTTCACTGTCTTTTCTTCTTAATCTTTACTAAAAGACTAAGGAAGACTTACCATGGAAAATGCCTGCAATTTAAAGCAGATTCAAGTGTCCAAGCTAGACACCTGAAACAACATTTAACTGCTTAAGACTGCATAGGGAGGGGATTCCCAACAACGTCTTGAATTCTCTAGCCCATTTGTTCCATTAAACAATGCACTTTCAGACACCCCATTGTACTACTTCCTAGAGACAGATACTGTCTCTTCAGCATAAAGTATGTCATTGCTGTTTGGCACAGACCAACGATCAAACAAAAAACATAGAGAATCACAGAACTGTTGATGTTGGAAAGGACCTCTTGAGGTCATCTTGTCCAAATCCCCTGCTCAAGCCAGGTCAGCTAGAGCAGGCTGTCCAGGACTGTGTCCAGTCGGGCTTTAAATATCTCCACAGATGGAGACTCCACAAGCTCTCTGGCAACTTATTCCTGTGTTTGACAACCCTCTCAGTAAAAAAGTGTTTTCTTGTGCTCAGATGGAACTTTTATGTGTTTTAATTTGTGCCCATTGCCTCTTGCCCTGTCACTACTGCAAAGAGTCTGGCTCCCTCGCCTTCATTCTTTCCCAGTAGGCATTTGTACAGATTGATGAGACCCCCCTGAGCCTTGTCTTCTCCAGGCTGAACACTCCCAGCTCCCTCAGCTTCTCCCAATATGAAAGAGACGCCAGGCCCTTAATCATCTTTGTGGCACTGCACTGCACTCATTCCAGTAAGTCTGTCTGTCTGTTGTACTGTGGAGCCCAGGATGTGGCCTCACCAGTGCTGAGAAGATTAGGACACCTTCCTCGACCGCTGGCAATGCTCTTCCTGATGCCTCCCAGGATACCGTTAGCCTTTTTTGCCATGAGGGCACATTGATGGCTCTTGGTCAGCTTGTTGTCCACCAGGACCCCAAAGTCCTTCACAGCAAAGCTGCTTTCCAGCCAGCTGGCCCCCAGCAGGTACTGATGCATAGCGTTATTCCTCCCCAGATGCAGGACTGAGCATTTCACTTTGCTGAACTTCATGAGATTCCCATCAGCCCACTTCTTCAGCCTGCTACTGAAGCTAGGCATGGCAGCTTGCAGGTTTTTTTCCTATTAGCACATTAATGTAAAAAAGTAGAAAGCACTGGTTCACCATAACTTTGCTAGCATGTGCAGAAACTGCACACCACTTGATCTTCACTAAGAATTTACCTCACTCCTTAGCACAGTTTTTCCCCTGGAAAAAAATCAAATCATTGTTTCCACTTTCCATCCCCCAGAGAATTTGACACGAAGTTGCAAAAATAAAAGGCTCTGCTATCAAATTAGTCAGCTTATAAAGTAAGCTTTACGGGTAAGTCTTCTCATTTGTAGAGGAGAACAAGTTAATTAAATCTTTTTAACCAACTATTAACATACTGTTCCACATATCTTTTGATCTTTGCATATTAAAGTCACTTCTCACAGTACACAAGATCCATTTTATACGGTATTAGCATATTGTTTTCCTGGAATATGTTCTAAGGACTTACACTATGATATGGTAACTGCTGTTTCACTCTTTTAGTTTACATAGCTCTGAAATAACATGCGCATACTCTAAACTTACCTTTCCTTTTTTCTTTCCTTTTTTTTTTTTTAAACAGACATCCTTTTGATGAAGCAGTCTCAAAGAGGCACACTCCCAATCAAAATCCCTAATTCAGGTGCTCACCCAGGCTGTGGCCTTATGAAAGTAGCATCCGTCATCGAGGAAACAATGTGCTCTTCAAAAGAAGATGTAGCCAGGTCCTTGGCTGAAAGAAAAATTACCAAAAAAAAAAGTCCAACAACCTATTTCCTATTTTTACTCCTTACAGGATAAAAAAAAAAAAATTTCATTATCTGATCATAAAGAACCAGTTCTATAGATATGACTTCTTACAAAAAAAGAACAAATCTCCATTCATTACCTTCACTGCACACTTTAGAGCTTGCTCTGCTACACAGGCCTCTCCCCTACAACAGACAGCACAATTCAGATCGACATTGCTGAAACCTTGAGAAAGTCCTAAACTAGCAGGTAGTGCCATTATTTAAGAATGACAGATGATTCTCTATGGTTAAAGAAAATTGCTGAGCACTGCAATTCAAAAACCTCTGCTGAAGTTGGATGGAGCAACAGGGTGTCCCCATTAGGAAACAGCCAGAACATTCATGTGCTTTCTGCAAAACGCTTTGCTTTTTTATGTAGACCACCAAGAAATTTGAGCTTTCCTATATTTCAACACAGTGCATTACAAGGCTGCAGATATATATAAAATAAAGTGGAAAATTAATTACATGAAGATTTGTGATTTTTCTAGATTCAAAATTATAAGAAGCTACTGGTAATTTTGAATGCGTCACTGCTGTGTATCCAAAAATCAAAACAGACTATTACAGAGTATCTTAAGAAACCAGAAGACCCTGTATCAGTCACATGGCCCCTCTACTTTCCTTCTTTTCCCAACTCCTTGCCACACATCATTCCTGTAATAGTATCTATATTGAGAAAGATCTCCATGTTATTTCTAGATTTTGCAAACTGACAATTTACAATACATTTTCTAATCCTTTGATTTTGTTCACTGATGGGAGAAGTTGAATCCTCTGTTTTATTTGTGTCCTTTCTGGCGTAGAAATAATAAAAAAAAAAGAACAGTTCTTTGAAAAGCTTGTGACAGCTTCATTGTCAAGACAAAGGTCACGGCATTCCTATTCATGATGACCTACAACTGTACCCATTTGAAGACTTCATTATGCTGTATTAGAGGGACCTCTTTCTCAGAGGTTTTAATTTAGCTTCATTATGAGAACAACAAAACACGCAAGCATCAGAATACGGTGTTAGAAATAGTAAAACTGATTATTTTAGCTACTGGCAGTTTTACTCTATTTGCCATCCACTCTTAAGATGACACGTGTTAAGTATGATTTCCAGAACCATGTAAAACAAAACATGAAACTACTTCTAAAGTGCCTCTCTCAACTCCAAAATAAATAATCAAATTTAGTGTACCTACACAAAAATGATTGCAATCCCTCAAAAAATGCAAGTTCCAACATCTTGAGATGAGTAATTGGTTTAACCCTCATCTCCCCAGACTAATATTAAATGACTATTAGAGAAGTAAACCTGGAAAGAATTTTTAATTAAGAATGCTCAGGAAATAAACTTTTAAATCACCTACATATTTCATACAGTCTTAACTTACACTAAGATCACCAAGTGTACATGTTTAGTTATAGGGTTTGATGGACCAAGTACATGAACTGCTTCATGATATAATTTGACCTAGCTTTCTAAGGTTGACAAATTTCTTAAGCTAAACAGGTTGACTATTTTTAGCAACACATCTCCACTGATTACTGTCGAATAACCCTCTAGACTAAAGCTGGCCAGACCTGAGATAGCAGAATTTTGGCACAGATATCTGCATTTCATTTTCACAAAGCAAGTCAACACTTGGAAACGGCACGTCCTCAAAAAAACCTAAGTGTTCTAAGAAATGGAGCTCGCCACACTGTCTCTCACACTTCCAAATCATTGACCACAGCCCAGCTGCAAAAGGAAGACCACATTCTTTCTACAAAGATTGTGTGATTGCCTACTGCCCCTTAACACATGATGGGACCATGAGCTTCTGTGAGTAAATGTGTTATCACCAACCTGACCAAATTCCAAGCAGATAGCTAACACAATATAAATGCCCTCTTCAGCTGCATAAGCTAATACTTAGTAGTCTCGTTTCCCAGTATTACCAAGCACTTTCTAAGATAATATATTTTTCATTCTAGAGATCCATTTTGTTTAATAAATAAGAAGATCCATAGGCATATTTTACCCACCATAATTTAAAGCACCTCAGCAAAACATGCAAGATGTTTTATTACATACCTATGTATTTGCCCATTACAGGAAAGCAAATTAAAGTGATTCTAAACCTCATCACTCATGGAGTTGCATATGTATTTCTTTGTAAATTCCATTCTTCAAAATAGGTCTCAGCCTGATTTTATTCCCACTCATCTCACAAGGTAAGAGCATCCAAAAAACCTCCCACCTGTGAGATTTTTTTTCTCCTCCAGAAAAAAACACTCAGAATCTTTGAACAGACTGAACCATCCTTACCATCATCAATATAATTTCTGGCCATATGCCAGCACCCACACACATCACATCCCAGTCAAGACTCTAACCTCCTGTCCTCTGGGAACAGAGTACAAGCAGAGAGAGAAGTACGCACTGTTAACGAGAATTAACTGTGGAATTAAAAACAATCAGTCTTTCAGTCTCTGAGAAAAATCAAAATGAAATCTCTTTTGCCAACAGCACAAAGTAAATGTCCCTTCTGAACAAGAACACAGGAATATTCTGAATGGTAAGAACCTAGCTTTAGATAAAGCAGGTTTTAGCATCGAAGGTGGCACATGTGCTACTAGAGAATATCTGATGCTTGCTGCAGATCACAGAATCCTGCATAATAACCATTATACGCCTCATTAGTTCACAGAATGTTTTGATATTTGTAGCGTTAAATAAGAGACTATTTAAAATACATTTTAAGGTAAGATAGAGTATATTAAAATAATCAAATAAATATATTCTTAAATCAGTTCTTAATTCTTTCTTCGAGTCTGGCTAGGTAATATTTTATCAAATTTCAGACCAAGTCCCCACGTACACAGGCAGCTTTCTAGCGCAGCATCATACCATTACTTAGGACAGCCTTGGGTTTATAATTACCCAATCCACTGGAAATTTAATAAAAACAAAATATTGAAAAGTATCAATATGAAAATATAGTAGTATGCAATATACAAAAATTTACATTACTATAAAGATTATTAATCAAGCATTGTAAGTTAAAAAAATGCCAGAACTAAATCTTCCTTTTAATCCCCAACTCGGCGCATCTTGTATGTGCGTTATGACAGACTGACTACATGACGACACAGTATTTTTTCCAAGCAACACTGCCTTGCTGTTTGTATCTACAATGACTAGGATGACAACACTCAAGAGAATGAAGCAGGACTATGCTTAATGAGGCTGCTATCTGCAGAACCTGGTTTCACTTGTTGCAAATGCCACATTTACAGTGAACACAAGAAAAGAGAAAAGACAACCTAGTGATTGAGGCTCCTGAATGTTACCTTAGAGAATTAGATTACCCCATGACTCTGCCCAACAGCTTCTACTTGATTCTAGATGATCAGCTATTCTGCATTTACTCAGCTGGTAACTATTCCTCAGTTTCTCTCCACACAGACACAGTTTGAAACAGCAGGGGTCTCATACCAAGGAACTCAACTTCCATCAGTGCCAG
This sequence comes from Gavia stellata, assembly GCF_030936135.1. Lineage (NCBI taxonomy): Eukaryota > Metazoa > Chordata > Aves > Gaviiformes > Gaviidae > Gavia > Gavia stellata. The sequence goes on from NC_082603.1 coordinate 12,040,272, forward strand.
AGATGAAATTCCAGTACCTATCCCTCCAGATCATAGGTATGAAAATGAAACTGGGCATCCAAAAGTAAAATTTTAGCATCAGTATCTATAAAACCTGTAAGATTAGAATATCAGTATGAGGATATGAAAAAATAAATTTATTTTCTTTTGTAATGTAGCCAGACATTACTGTCTGTGAGAAAACAATGCTAAAATAAATCTAGGTTTTAACTGCAAGTGGAAAAGGGACACAAGAAATACTGTTTTGAACAACATGGATAACAAAGTGTATTACAGCTGTTCATTTGGTAGACAGGGTATATATCGTGTGTTCCAAATGCTGTGCGCAAGACTATACCTTATTTTCTTAAGTGTTTGTACAAAAAAAAAAAAAATTGCACAAAAAAATCACCTTAGAAGATTACTAAAAGTGAAGACTCTACAGTTTATGTAAGAAGCCAGAAAACAAATTCCAGTCTGAGAATATGGAACATATGCCCCCATATAGGCCACATTCAAAGAAATTACCACTTGGACTAACACATCAAACAATTGTAATAGCCCGATCTGTTATCCTGGAGGGGTCATCTTTGGAGATACAGGCAGCAAACTTTGAAATGTCTGAATGTAAAAGCATTTTCAAAAACTCTTAATTGATTATTATCAGATTTTCAAGAACAGTAATTCAACGAGGGACACCCATCAACCTAGTCTAAAGTCCTAGCTTGGAGGGGGATGATTCTGATTTGTTTTTTAAAAAGCATGGGACGAAAAGGTCAGTGGAACAAGAAAGTTCTCTTCCTTAATCTTATTTTAGGAAATACGTGAGCAATTTTTGCAGAAGCTTCCCAGAGAAAGATAATGTGTGGAATATGAGACAGACAAACCCTGGAAAATTCCAGCCCAAATAGTTAAAGCTGGTAGTCAGCAGGGGCTGAAACAGAATCTTCCATTTTAAAGTGACCTGACTCCCTTCAACACATAGAACAAAAAATAGCGAGATAGTAACTTACACATTCTCACACATATCTTCTCAGGTATAACAAACATTTCCACAGTCACAACTGCAACTTCACATGAACAACACTGATTTCTAGTTGCTGGGGAAAAAAGCAGAAGCATCACTCAGACAAATACACTGTTTTCATGCATATAATACAGAGCGGGGGGAAGAGACCAAACAACTGAAACAACAAAAAAGCCGCTAATGGAATATATTGAGTTATTCCAGTATCTTTTCAAGGTCTCCATGAGGCATCAGGCAGCTTTTCTTCATCAGTAGTCCATAAACCTGAAATTGTGATCTCCCTCCACACCATCGTATTGTCACATTTTTTTCATCCTCTTTTCATTTCACTGATTTTTTACTCTAAAATTCCACCCACTACCCACAAGCCCGTGTCCAATTTAAATAATTCAGAAACTACTACAAATTCTAGTTAGCTCTTCCAGATCATCTGCAGGCAGGTCAGACATGCACTTTTAGTGGCTCAGGGCACATAGACACATTCACAATTCAGGGTACCATAATGCACTTGTTCCAAAGCAAAAACATGTTATGGGAGCCACTATAATAACAAGCGTAACAGTTTGTGTACAATTCTCTATCATCATGTATATCAATTCTTTACACTCCTGTTAGCAGTAGGAAACAGGTTATCATTCCCCTCCCGTAACTCCTCTAAAAACAACAAAAAACTAAACTAGGAACCAAAGTGGAAAAAAATTCAAGGGTCATTTTGCTTTCCTTTTTCCTTCTCTCACTGTCACATCCCTAAACAAAGTTTTAGTCCATGTGGGTTACTACTGCTTACTATGTAGTTCTTTCTAATGTCTAGCAGGCAAAGCCATACCCTGATTTCTATGCGTTTTACCATATCTTTAACCTTTGTTATTTAAAGAAAAATAAATTTGAACTCCATATTACATTAGGACCAGGTCTAGTTCTGTTCTCTTTAGAAACATTTTTGAATGACTCCTAAACTGTGGAAAGAATGTACAAAATTCCAATAATTTCTTCCTCAGGTTTTCTGAAATGATTCATAGCAATGTTTTGAATATTAAAGATTTAGCATATTTCATATTTACTTTGGAAAGTTTTCATCCTTTTTGCTTTTCAGCTTGCCAGTGATTTTTCCTTTGTCCATGTCATTGCCTTGATTCAAATTGCTGTCTTCTGTTCTTCAGTATTCTACTTTTCAACCATTCTGAGACCTTCAGCACTGCTACTCTTATAGTCACATGCAAAGTGGAAGAAAAATACAGATTAAGGAAGTCCACAAACTACCTTCAGATTACTTAAAATGCTTTTAAGTACTTTGCTATAATACTATTTTTACAAGTCTTTTCTTATAATGCAGAAGTTAGAGCAAGAAAAAAAAAACACCAAACAAACCAAAAAAACAAAACAAAAAAAAAAAAAAACCCAGAGGACTTTCCAAAATCTTTACTTTGAACAAAACTGTATTTTATATATATATATGTGTCATTCTGGATTTCCAGCAATTACAAAATGTCTTTGAAGTTAACAATATGCAATTTATATATTTTTAACCAAAATCATATATAAAAAGACACAGATTCAAAAATATGAGGTTGTATGAACATTTTAACTTAAGGAAATTTGTTAGTTTTTGCCTTGAAAGCTAAAGGTATGAAATAGAGCCCTTATTTCTAAAATAGTGCATTCAGATTATGTGACCCAAAAAGAAACTGAAGGAAAAAAACAAGCTGAAAACATGCCAGAAAGTTATATTATTCCTTCTCAAAATTTAATCTCATTACATTTCCTTAATAGGTTCTCAAAAGTGACTGGATAATAGAAGTGATATCTTTATGATTTTGTGAATAATGGGTTTTATTAGTATTAAGTTAAAGCAAACAGCCAGAACAATACATATGCAACTTCTACTACACACAATATAAAGAATGTAAATTATAAGCTCTGTAAAACAAAAGAAAAGGTACTGAAAAAGCCAACACATTGGTTATGGACTATTCCATTCCTGGTAACAGACTGGGTTCTGTGTTAAGAGAACAGTTGTTGTTTGCTTATTTAAACTGAAATAGAGTGAAATACATAATCAAGCATAAAGAAAAAGTTAATGGAGTTACATGGATTCTATGAGAACAAACTCTAGATTAGTAAGGAAAAAAAAAAAAGATAGTTCACCTAGTAAAAGAGATTACAAGTGGGCTCAGGTTTCAATTTTTAGTGGTGAGGGACAACGGGAGAAATTACCCAGGATTTTTGTAACAATTCGTTTAATAATACACCACTTTCATAACAGAAGTGTTTTACACTTGCACAATGTTAATAACTTTATTATACATGGAAGCCTGTAATAGGCTGATTACACAATAAGACTGGAAACAACCACTGGTACTTTCCTGACACCAGAAAAGTACATAAGACTGAAACATCACCAAGAGTACATAAAAAACCATCAGCATAAACATCACCAAAATTACATTAAAAAACTAATCAAAAAATACATTTGCAAAAAGTGGTTTAGAGCAGTGCCACTGCCTTTCAGCAGCTCTGAATGGCCACCAGTATTTCTAGCAGGTTTCCGTGGCTCCACAGGCATTAATCAGGATTCACATATAATAAATAATGTACCACAAAATATACATAAAGTAAGGCAATAATTCCAAAGAAAAGTTCTGTTGATATTAACAAGCCACTCAAGTTCTACTTTTGTAGTTGATGTCATCACCAGAAGCCTCTGATGGAATTGCAGCCTTAGGCCCTAAAAGCCTGCAACAATGAACTGCTGCAAACCCCTACATCCGTAAAGAGCTCCAGTGACACCACTGGTATGCTGCGGGGGCACTGGGGTCCGTGTTAGCTGATCCTGATGCAGGACAGGGGCCTTAGTATGTACAATTGGGAGCAATTATTTCTTATTGTACATGGAAACCTTGACATAATTCTGAAATATGTGGGTATTTATTGTTCATAACCTGATGTCGAAAGACATCAGAAAGTACATAGTAAGATACGCACTTTCTGGAATGTTAATCTTTTAAAATGCTAGTTATTAAGTTGGGGTCAGAGAGGGAGTAGGGAAGCAGAGGGAGAAAAGGTGTAAATTAAGGGCGGGGGGGGGAACCCCAGTATCAAGTCTGGAGGAACTGGGAGCACAACAAAAGAGAGGGAACCTTATACACTAAAAGAACACGGAAAAGGGGAAAAGCAAGAGACTGACCTTTTTGAACCATGTATAATAAAAAAAAAAATTTATCCCAAAAGCCTATGTGGATTACAACTGTAGTTTCAAGTTGGGGTTCTAATGACATGAACCAGATGCACACGTTTCATTCTCATGGTTTGTGTCAACAGAATCTCTTTACGGAATTACAGTCTTACACAGGAGTTCTGGGGACATTATTGTTTATATTAAAGCTACCATTCTGGGCTCTTAGTACAGACCCAAGAATATTTGCTCCACCTGCCTGGAATGAGGATCACCTGGAAGAACAGAAGTACTTTAAAACCAACGAGATTTAGGTAGCAAAATTCTTTCAGATCAGCCCAGGTATGAGAGACAGCAATTTGAAATGTCATAGATCCCTTCCTCAAAAAGCTGATATATTTGTCACTATCTGTAAATTGGAAGTTCCAATACACTAGCGGTGCATAGAATTCCCATGCTTCGTTACACTTTCCTGAGAGTAAAGCAGTAAGAATAAACCTTAGTCCTAGGAACAAAGTTATTTTTTTGCATTTTAAACTTTTGGGCTATTCCCTGAAAATCTATATAATGTAAATTTGATTGCTAAACATTGTCTCTTGAACAAAAATGCTATTTTAATCTATTGATTTTTGATTAAAAACCATAATAAACAGATCTAAAAAAAAAAAATCACACTAACAAAATAAACTAAATATGAAAAGTTGCATTGAAAGGGCATGTTACATTATTCTTAATAGGACCGTGTAGAAACATTCCAATGGCAGTGTTGTCAAAGTAAAACAAAATTACATTAAGAAGACCCCACAGCCTGGCCACAGTCAGGACCTTACCTGTAACTCTGGCTGGTTGGGGTTTTTACTCGTGTACTACATGGCTCATTTACATCAGACATCATATTTGTATACCCTGAGAAATCTGACACTGAAGTCCTTACTCTATGGTCCACTTCTCCATTAGAGTTAGTGATAAAAGTCATTGGCACCCTGCTGCCCGACTTAAACTGAGAACCAAACGCTTGTGCAAAGTTCTCAATCTGATAGGTTGCTCTAGGCTCTATGTCCTTTTGAGGATCTATCTGGCTACTTAACTCCTGAGATGGGATCTGAAAGCTCGTTGAGGATTCTAAGTTTTTCTGTTCCTTCTGGCCAGTCAGTTTCTGAGATGTCGACTGGTAGGTAGATGAAGTCTCTAAGTTTTTCTGCGGATCAATGAGATCATCCAGCTCTTGAGAGGGAGTCAACTGTTGATGCGTAGCCTCCAAAGCAGACAAGTAAAAGCCTGGCTGAGATCCAAGCAACATCCCAAATGGAGGTTTTGGCAACGCAGTTGGCAATACTGAGGTAACGGATTGGCTGAAGCCACACTCAAGTGGAGATGTAGTGTATATCTGTTTGTCTTGAAACAGAGTGTGGTTATGCAGAGTTGAAGACAAGCTGACAAACTGGAAACTGGGTCCAAAAGCAAAACCAGTGCTATTGGTTGTTCTTTCAAAGGCTTGTTGGAGGTATTTGGAGTATTCTTGCAACATGCTTGCCTTATCATTTGAAACTGTTTGAGAGTTAGGGCTCAAATTTTCTTCCTGAACCATCTCCGAATGTTCTCCTGAGGTGTGCAAGTCCACACGCTGTTCAGTTATACTGAAAGGATCTTCTTTCTGGCCTTCTGATTTGTGAGAGTACTGGTCCAAAAGGCTCTGTAAGACTTCATCAGGAATACCAGACTTGTCATGGCAAGACTTAATTTCACTATTTAAAGATGCTGAATCAATAAGAGATAATGGAGCTTCGTTATCCATAACACTAACACCTGCAGACTGGATGACGGACTGCTGGGAAGTCATGTGTCCGACATTAATTGAAAAGGCACTGTTACTGCTTGCAGTTTGTAGGTATCTTCTTTTCTTTGAAAACTGCATGGCATCATCATAGTTGCTACTTATTTGACCTGGTTTACCACCTGTACTTTGGAGAAGGCCAATAGTTTCTACACCAGTATTGGCTACTAGGCCTAGAGAGCCACTCTGTTTCCCAGACAGTGGTTTTTGCCCCAGAATATCTGGCAGTGGTGATACAAAATTAAGGTAATTTTTGTCTGCCTGTTTTCTGCTTCCTTTTTTCAAGACCAATTTTGGCACCTTTTTCTGAAGTTCATCTACGCCTGTGCCAACTAGACCACCGCTGGAAGACACAATAGGAATATCAACTGCATAATTTGGCATGGCCACGTTACTTGTAACTTGAGATTCAGTTACTTTGCTGCTACACTTATTTCCTTTGTTTTCAGTGGATATACTTTTTGTTTTACTTTTTCTCCTTGAGGAACTTGTATTTCCCTGAGACAATGCAGTCAAGCTACCCATGTTGTTTGATGATCCAGGCTCCATTCCAGCACCTGCTTTACCTATGGCTTCACCACATGTTCTTCTATGCTTCAATAGTCTATCAGTCCTTGAAAAATACTGCTGACAAGTGTCACATTTGTATGGCTTTTCTCCGCTATGCGTCCTCTTGTGTCTTTCCATGTGGTACTTCTGGATGAACTTCATACTACACTGGTCGCACCCAAAAGGCTTCTCCCTACTGTGGATCTTCTCGTGTCTCTGCAGTAAGTACTTCTGGATGAAACCCATGCTGCACTGGCTGCACTGGAAAGGCCTCTCCCCAGTGTGAATGAGCACATGTCTGCGCAAGTGATAGGAGCTCCTGAAGGCAGCGCTGCAGTGTTCGCATACGTGAGGTTTCTGACTGGGGGACGCAATAGCACCTTCCGCATCTCCCACCAGGGGGGGTTTGGATGAAGCGCTTGGCTTCCGCTTGGCTTTGATTCCCTGAGTTTCTGGCTTTGGCCTCTTTGCCTTCTTGACCTGGGCATCGTGCTTTGGCTCACCCGAGCTCCCAGGGGCACCTTCACCTCTGCCACTCAGTAACAGGTCTCGGTGGGGATGCTGGTGCAGGTGGTGAAGAAGGCTGAGGTCTTGAATCACACTCTGGCCTGTTCCTTCCCCGCTGCTGCTCCCCAGGCCGGGGGGCCTCTCCTCCCCCGCTCCCCCAAAGAGACCCCCGTAGTGGTGATGGTGCTGCGGCTGCTCCTCCTCCTCCTGCTCGCTAGGCTTCTCTTGCTTGATGCTCACCAGGGACTGCAGAAAGCCCCAGGGGCTCCTCTGCGAGGAGGAGGGAGCGGAGGGGAAAGCCCCCGCCGGCTCCTTCTTGAAAGTCATGTCCTGAGGGGGAGGAGGCGCCGGGGGCTCGGCCGCCGCCGTGGAGGAAGCGGAGGCCGGAGGTAACACGCACTGCGGGGGGTGCTGGGCCGCCGGGGGGGGCGCGGCCGCCCGGGTGAAGCTGGTGACCGGGGGCAGGCGGTGGTTGAACATAACCATGCCGGGGGGGAAGGTGGGCTCCATGGCCGCCGCCCTCTTGCTGCCGCCGCCGCCGAGGAAGCCGCTGCCGAGTTTCATCCCCCGGGAAGGCGGGCCGGGGAGGAGGCGCGGCCCAGAGGGGCTGCGGGACCCGCCGCCCGCCCGCCGGACACCGCTCGCTGCCTCGCTGGCGGGCGCCCGCTCAGCGGCTGGCTCCCGCGGCGGCCCGGCAGCCGCCGCCCGGGCGCATCGCCGCCACCCCCACCCGCGCCGACGGGCGGCCCCCGGCCCGGGCTGCACTTACGGCTCCCGCCGCCGCCGCCGCCTCCAGTTAAAAATAACGCCGCGTCCGCTCCACAATGGAATTAGCAGCCCCTGCGCCCCGCACTGCACATGCGCGGCGCGCGGCACGCTGGGTACGGCCCGGCCGGCCGGGCAGCCGGCAGCGCGCAGGCGCGACGGGCCCCCGCCCGCCCGCCGCGCTCGCGTGGGGCGGGTGGGGAGGGGGGGGCGCGGTGGTGCCATGTTGGTGGGCGCCGGCGCGGAGGGCCAGCCCCCGGCCCGCGCTGCGGAGCGCCTTCAGCCGCGTCCGCCTTCTGCCGCGTCCGCCCAGGGGCGTTGGCCGCGACCTCCCGGAGGCTCGGCCCCGCTCCCGCGGGCTGCCGGCCTCGCCGCACGGCCAGGGCGGGAGCCCCGGGCAGCGCCGAGCGCCGTCTCCGGCGGGAGGAGAGACCGTGCCGAACACGCGCTTCAGAGTTGCCGCCGCGTTACTAAGAATAGAGCAAGCGGCATCCTTCCTGACATCAAAGAGCAAGCGGCATCCTTCCTGACATCAAAGAGCGTGGCGGTTCCCCCGAGTGGCGCTAACCGACCGCTAGTGTGCGGTGGCGGCCTCCAGCGCTGCCAGCCGCCCCAGGCGGAGGCCTGGCCGCTATCGGGGCCGGGCGAGGGCCACCCTCTCCCTCTGCGGGAGGGACCCGACCTAGAGTTAGACTCACAGGTGCAGCCTCGCATACACTGACGTGATTGCCCAGCCAAAGCATATACAAAACGCCTAAAATATGCGGCGTCTGTATGCTTAGCGTAAGTACGCGCTCTTACTAAGAGATGCTGAAATTTAACATTTTTAACAGAAGTCAGATGGTGGTATGTCTGTTGCTACTTTTATCTCAAAACAGCGGCATTAGTTGCACGCAATGCTGGTGAGTTAATGAAGCTACTCCCAGAAGTGAGACACTACTACCAATAAGAAAGTGTATTTTAATCTGATCTACCAATCGGGCGTGTTTTACACACACCGCTTCCACATGTCTCATTGGAAATGCTCACCGCATGCGAACTGGCAAGTATCTCCATGGGACGCAACTTCTTACCACCTGAGAATACAGCGCTGGCACACCAACTGCACAGCTAGCCACCGGCTAGCTGGCACGCCTCACCAGCAGCTTATCATCCTCTGCTTCCAGCAGTGGACCCCAAGTACAGGATTCTTCAGCCCACTCTTACAACAAAACCCACACTACTAATAATGCTCATTGTTTCAGTTGCATGTATGGAAATAATTCATCCTTGTAACAGAAACGAGATTAAAGTTTTGTTCTTTTGAAATTGCTTTCTCCAAAAAAAGCTATCAGGAGACCTTTTTCACTAATTTTCTAATAGGGTATGCTCCCTTGGACACCAATAAAATCTGAAGAGAATGCGGCTTCATTTCTAACTATTGACTTTTAAAGCCTTTTATATTTTTATAGGGGTTTACAACCAAATTCCAGATTCTATTAAAATGTAAACTGCAGAGGTACCTTAGCTTAAAAAGTTGGAATTGAACATACTAACACTAATTTTTGTCATTGACATAATGGAAGAAATGGAACAAGGTGGATAAATTCCTTATGATTTGTATGCTTTATCTGTCAAAAATACTTCCGTTATGACAGTTCAACCTGTAAAGATCAAGTACTTTCAGTAGGCCTAACTGCTACAAAGCCTTCGGTCAGATTTTAAAATCTTAAAAATACCTAGTTGATGTAAAAAATGGAATTTGGTGCAATTTCTATACCCGACAAAATTTTGAAGCAAGTAAAACTTGTTCCTTTTATAATTTAAATCGTTTCCTTTAAATAGCGTGCAAGCTAACAGTTCATTTTAAAACGTATATTAAATAATGAAAGTTTAGGTCTGTCAGGTTTAGCTAAGTGGTTAAAAGAAAGACCAGGAATTCAAAAACTTAAAGCAGCAGTAAAAATATTAGTCAATGCCTATGAGAAATGAGTCTGTCCCTTTATTCAGGGTGTCTGTGTTTAATGGTAAGCTGGGATGCATATAAGCTAGTCCAAGCATGAAGGGCAGTAGGACACTCATATGGAAAGCCAACTTTGTCCCTCAGTTATCAAGATAAGAAACCTGTCATTTCTCTCATTCATTCTGTCAGCCTTGAGATACTCCAAGCAGACTTACCTCTGTGTTGTACACCCCATATATCAGGAAGATGAAGAGACCCTGTAAAATAAAATGGAGGGAAAAAGCTGTTAACTCTAATCATTTCAGCAGTAGAAATACCTGAAATAAACTTTCCTGGGAACAGACAAAAGAAGACACACTTCATCAAGGTCAATTTATTTTTCTATTTTTCAACATTATAAGCTGTACCTTGGGCATTTATTTGATAACGTGGGAGTGCATCCCTACAGTGTTTGTGGTATTCAACTGTTTGGCAATGAAAGACTTAGCACCAAAGGATCTAATACATTAATTAGAAGAATTAAGTTTATATTTGAATGGTCTTCTGAACAAAGCTGCAAAATAAATTAAAATTAGCGAAAACATGAAGATGCTAAAGCAAACTGAGGAGCAAACATCTCTACTTCTGATGTATTTTTTAAACGGAAATCAAGAAAACATATATTACTAAATTCTACACTAAAAATGTATTCCTGCATATGTATTGACAAAAGTATACACCCCACTTAATTATTTTAGAAATTTAAATAGGAAGAAAGTAAGAGATGTATGAGGACAGAAAAAAGAAATAATGCAAGTAAATAGTATACGTGATTTATCAAAGTTCTTTTAACAGCTTGCTTCAAATTGGTGTGTTACTAGACAAAACAAGCTAAAAACAAACAAAACACTCACTTTAGTGAGTTTGTCCGAACATTTTCACCTTATTGAAGGATGTATTTGCAGGATCGAAGTTAACAGTGCAATGTGTTACTGATTCTTGCAATCCGCAGGCAGAATCCTGAAACATACAGGCAAATTACTAGGGAGAACAGAATAGCAAATGGAGATAAAAGATAAAAGTTTCCTAAGAAAATGCTTCTGTAACTCAGAATCAACACGTGCTTATAACCTTTTTTAAAATTTATTTGTAAAGCGACCCTATCTTGTAATACTAATATTTAAACTGGCCATTTGACTAATCAAGAAAAAAAAAAACAAACCTTCACTTTGAGACAGAAAATATTTTCTGAAAAGAAACTACATTCGATTAACAAAGAAATTACAACTTTTTAATCCAACATGCAAATTACTTGAAGACACCTACATTAATTCTGGATTTGCTCATCAGCAAAATCACTATGTTATTAGGCAGGGAGTAATAAGGGATATCATTCATATGTAATATTTCCATGGATTACCCTATGCCAGTGTAAAATCGTTGGGAGAGATAGTGGGTTTGTTTCATTTCTTTTGTTTAGTTTTTCAAAAAAGCCCAAATCCAATACTTCATTTCAGTTATTTACAGATTACATCAATGACCTGAACAATGAGTAAAAATAGATTCAAAGAACAGACAGCTACATTTTTGAGCATGCCTTCATATGAAATATACCACAATTATATCATACTGCTTATTTGTAAACAGAATAACCAGAATCCAGAAGCTTGGCAACTCAGATAAGTGAACTACTCACATGCAAAATTATTTGTAGAATAAAATCCCAGTTATCTCTTCAAATATAACGTTAGTGGACCATTCTGAGTCCTTTCACAGTATCATCCGAAATCTGCATTTAGACTGTGGAAAAAAAAAAAAAAAGATTGGAAACTTTCTCTAAAGTTACACTGAAATAAAGTTAGTTTTATCTGAGATGAAAGTAAGTATTGAAGTTTTAAGAAGATGAGCACATCATGATTGCATTGAACATAAGCAACTGGCAGCTGATTAATCAAATTATTCAACATACAGCAATATAATCAGCATCACAGGTCTTTTGTAACTGAATGTTCTGAAAAAAATCATTGTAAACAAAGTCCCTTAGTACAAAGCTTTTAAAGAATCATTAAGTTTTTGATAATACTGAAAGCTGTCAGTGACAGTTTTTAATGTTAATGCTAACAATACAAATGGAAATAAGGTAAAAATACATAAATTATGTAAGCATTTTTATTTATTAATCTGATCAGGGCCTGCTTTGTACACACATAAAAAAAAACAGAGAAGGAGTAAAGTGTACACTTTTATTTTCTCCTATCTCCATTTCAAGTTCCCAGGATTTTAGGGATCTCCCTCCCAGGCAAGAGGCTGGAATGGGTAGATATGCCACAGTAAGAAGCAGAGAATAATTCAGCTGTTGTTAAGAACAAGGAAAAAAAATAAAAATTCCTTTCTCAGGCTGCTCCCAGAAGAGTGGGTAAAATCACACACTGCTTGTTATTCAGGTACTTTTATGAGTGAAAAGTCTTGCCAAAACTGTCAGTCCAAACAATATTGTGTGCTATGACATTAAGACTAAAAAAAATAAATATACATTCAAGCCTTCAAACACCTTGGAATACTTTCTTTTTAACCTAGAATTGCACAACTAATGTTTTTAATTGCTTTTCAGTCTCTTCTGAAATCTATGAATCTTGTATAATCACAGGTAGGCAAACTAGTTAGGTTTAGGTATACGGTAATCTTACAGAAAATTCAGAAATTATTAAAGATTCCAGGTCTTAAATTGGCATGCCAAGTTTTTGCTTTTCTTGTGCTTGATATCAGCTCATTTAAATATTTAAATGTTAGAGAGATGAAGTGCTGTGGACATTCTTATCTTAATTCTTGTAGACTTCTGGGAGGTTTTTTTGTCTTGTTTTGTTTTATCATTGGGGGGTGGTGGTGTGTCCTTTAACATCAATAAATTATGCTAATGGCATCAGCCCAACGAGTATTTTACTTATTGCTTGCAATGAGTTATGAGTTCTTGGCACCCACAACTGATAATGAGGGATAATATTCCTCACAACACTGTCATCAGTAATTACCTGTACAGGATAGTTTGTGGTCCGTCTGAGATCAAAATAAAGAGGTAAAGATCCTCAGGTGGTTTGAAGTGTTAAAAATAATATAGTCTTACATAACTGATAGTTGAATTTCTTTAGCTCATTAATTGCAAAAAATAAGAGCTGCTCTGTTTTTCCAGTGGGCCGTGCTGTTACCTGCAGTATGGTTCTGTGAGCGGCTGCCTCAACCCTTCAGTTGCTCAGGCTGGTCAGATGTTCCTTGGCTTCTGGGAATTAAGCAATGTTGTGATCAAGGTAGTAATTTTATCTAGAACTGTTTATTATATCTGTTGGGATTAAAAAAAAAAAAATTCCTTCATTAAGAAGCATAGAAGACACATTTGTATTTTTTGTGTTCCGATAGCATGTATGAACACCCAGAGGAACTGTAACCACAGTATGCTAAGTAGCATATAAACACAGAATAAAGCCATCTATACCTTGAAAAGGTTAAAGGTTTCTAGACAGAAAAACTGGCCATGCGTAGAGAAAAGAGAGCATACAACCACACCTGTCATTTTCCAAGTCTCACCGAAAAGTAGGACGTATTCTTGGTAGACGTCAACTAGAAGTTAAAAACCTTCGGCTGAGCTAGAATCCTGCCTTTTGGAGGCTGAAGAACAGAACTGCTGCGTACTTAATTACAGTTCTATTCGTCACTCTGTGCAGGGCGTAAATGGATTGCTCAGCTTTTAAATTTGGCTGGTCTTAACAGAATTGTCCTTGCTATCTTGAATAAATCAGTCAATGGACAGTTCTAATCTTCAGCAAGTTTGTCAGGATCTGTTCCAATTTGGGTGGTACCACTGAAAGTTGACACTCTTATCAGAAGTTCATTCTGCTTTAGGGCAACAAAAACCTGCATGGCAGTTCTTTTATCAGAAGTTTCTTTCCCTGATTTTAACATTTGTTTCTCAATCTGTTACTATTTGCCATTTCCTAAAAGCCTCCTTTTAGAGACAGCATATTTCATTCAAGATTAAAGAATAAATTACAGTAATTCTTTTTTGGTGTTGTAGAGAATGTTACACTGATACTTATAATATTTTGGATTTCAGCACTTTTTCAACATACCCATTTTCAAGTACGTGGAATTACTTCATCCTTCTCCTGTTAATTTTTAAACCTTTGATCTTTCATTTGTTTGACATAACTTAGAAGGATTTTCAAGAATTCTCAACTACTAAAATCCATACTGGAATACTTCAGAAGGTCAATTAAATAAAACCATATTAGCAAAACATGCATGTAAACACTATATAGAAGAATTGTAGAAGAATTAAAATCAATGAAATACATTCTTGGTAAATTAATACCTAATAAAAACAATATTTTAAAGAACGCCTCTACTATGAACTTAAAAATTTCCATTACTGAAAAAGTTTGTGTTGCAAGAAATTTTCTGCTACATGGGAGAGAGAAAGATAGTAGATCATATGCAGGTATACTGAACTAATTCTGCTTGTTTTTTCATAAATTAAAAAATAACAATATTGCGGTCATGGGAACTGTAGATTGCAAATAAAACTCATTTTACTCACACAAACAGTCTTCCTGTAATCCTAAAAGAATTTAAAATTGTCTTGGTAAGGATAGATTAAGGGTTTACTGTTTGTTTTAAAGGCAGACCAGTGCTAGAATCTATAAGCCTCAGGAAACTTCTGTCATACAACATCAGGGTTAATGCAAAGGATACCAAATTCCAAAATTACAGGATTTTTCTACCATAGATGAAGTTAGAAATCTTTACTTCAACAGTTAACAAGTTTGACATTTGAAACAATACTGTTGTGAAATTTCAAAGTCACTGTCCCACAAGCAACTACTTCAGCTTTTGTAGTTATCACTTAAATTAGTACTTGCAGACTTGGCAAACAGGAGGAGACAACCTGACTTTGATTCAGATTTTCTGCCTATAAAAGCTAGAAGTTAAAAAAAAGGAAAAATAAAAGAACAAGCAGAAATTTTGTAATGCTACCAAATTAACAGATCCTTAGAAATTTGGTAGTAATAAACTGTCATAGCAAAGGCCTCAGAGCAAATCAGCAACCTACTCTGTAAAAGATTCTTTCGTGTGGCCTTGGAGCTTAATTCCTCTTTGCCTCAGTTGCATATAGAACCACATGATACTTCCTTAGTTCAGAGCCATGTTACAAAGGTACTTCCATTAATGTCAGATGGAGTGGAGATGGGTAGGTAGAGTATCACTCTGCATTCCACACCAAGAACCTCTGCAAGAAATGAAGTACACAAACAGTTTTTCAGGCTTTGTTCTGTACGCATTGCCACAAAGACGAATCTGTCCCATAATGAAAGTTATATCAACAAATAGTCTGAAACAGAAAGTCTGTTTTTTATCCACAGAAATTTTCATGATTCAAAAAAGTGACGGTGACTTTTGAAACACTGGTTCAATTGCTTTTAAGGAAAGGAGCAGCAACAATTGAAAAACTCTGATTTTAGCCAGATGAATGGCCTACTATCATAATTTGTAGAGCTTAATGACAGAAGAACCCCACCTTGGTTACCAGGGATGCTATAGCGCCTTTCCTTCTCAGAAACACATGCTGCTAAGAAGCCATGTAGGAGGTTTGAGATGAAATTATATATAATATGTGCAGTAGAATAACTGGGATCTTAGTATATCAAAAGAGCAGCTCAGATTCTCCACAGCCTTCGCAAATTAGCATTCCATGTTGCCAAATGTAAGCCTACCCTGAAGTTTGTTTTAGATAAAGTCAGCAATAACCTCTCTGCACAAAGGTATGTTTAGAATGATAGGAAATTTTCATGTTTTTTTTAAAAAAAAAAAAAGGTGGGAAGTGACTTATAGAGGTCATCTGTTCACCTCTTTTCTTAAGCAAGGATAGGCTGCTTAGGTGTCAGAGTAAGCTATCATATGGCAGATAAAGCAAATTTCTGACGTGACTTAAGTACATCATAACTGACAGGTTTTTTTAACTACCTTACCAAGATCCTATTGGAGCACCTAGATAAGTCTGTGTTGATCTACTTTTTGAGCTGATCAGGATCCTTTTTTCCACCTGTCTTTAAAAAGGACAACTTGACCTTTGCAATAAGTCTATAAGCGTTGCAGTCAGGGCTACAGGATTAGTTTTGGTTGGTTTTTTTTTTTTTTTAATGGAAATTTATCATACTATAAAAAGGTTTCCTGCTTCTTCTTTTCATAATTATACTTTACAAATCAAGATATTCTTTCATAGCATATTGACTGCATGCAAAGCCAAGACACGAAGCCATGTTTTTTTTCCTGATCAAATTGATTACCATAATCACACTATCACCATATACATCAAAAATCCAAAGATAGATACAGCTCCAGTCACAGAAAGAGAGAGGAGACTGTCACACTTCCCTCCGTTCTTATTTTCCAGTTGTTTGTTGTTCACACACATACACACAAAGTGGTTTGAAAAAAAACCTAACATGTACTAAGAACGTGGTCTTGCTATGCCATTGCATGATTCCACCGCTGTACAACAAGCGTCTTTCTGTACAACGCTGTACTTGGAATACTAGCTGTTGGGAAAGAACTGCAAATTTCATTCTACCTGCTTACTTTTACCAGCTTCTAACTTCTTCCAACTGCCATCTATTCCTTGTGCTTGTCATCAGCTCAGAGGTGACTTTCTATGTTATTAAACCACGCTTTCTCATTTTATAAAATTTCTCCAAGTACTTTTAGTGAGCTAGGGAACATACAGGGAAGTGGATTATATTTCACCCAAGGAATTTATCCATGCTCTTTAAAACAATAACATCTCTTCAAAACCTTTGTACTGAAAAAAATTTTGCATTACATACTCATTCTAAAGGTTGGTCTGCTCCACCCAAAACAAGTTAACACATATACAAATAAGCACAAAACATGTTTGTAACATGTTAATGTGATGCAAAAAATGTTGATTCACACCACATCGAGCTGAATTCTATATTCCTTACATTTACTAGCATCTCACAACATGGTTAGCCAATTTAGTCTAGACCATTCACAGGCACTACAATATTGTTAAATGTAAGTAGAGGGGAGAAAAATCTGTCTCTTAAACATTTAGAATTACAATGGTACAGGTTATAGTATAAGAATCACCAAGATCTCTGTAAGAAAGATAGAATACAGTCAAAGTGTAATCTTGGTATTATTGTCATTTACAAGTTTATATTTGCAAGTATTTTTCCACCTTATATACACAAACAGGTACATGTATTGCAAAAGTTCCCAAGACTGTAACACATGCTGGTAGCTACTGCGTATTACCCTCCTTATTACTATGTAGTAATTTAAAGCCTAAGGCTACAGCTTCTCTGAATCTGTAGACCCCAGAAAAACTTCAGTGAACTATACTGAATGCAGTATCTGCTTTTCTAAACTTCTTTTCTTGGGGTCTTTAGAAATAATAGGCAAAGCCCTATAAATCTACTGCCAACAGCTAAAAAACACCCAAGTGTTGCCTATTCAAACCAACAGGATCTTTTCCACAGATTTGAAAGCATTTAGAACAGCTGCTCAGACTCTATCCTAAGCTTTCTTATTTTACTATAACAAAAACTGTACAATAATAATGACTCTTGATTAATGATTAAATGTGTTGGATTTTTTTTTTTTTTTAAGCTGTAACTCTAGACAATATCTGTATAGCTTAAAATTACATTCCTTTAAGACGGCAAGATACACATATAATTTCACACATTCTAGATGGAGTGTTATTCATCCTAGATTTCATTACTAGCCTAAAAAAAAAGACCCCTCATAAAAGCTTTCTGTCTAAATTCTCTCCAGTCAGATGAATTCATGATAGACACTATTTCCCATAGAGCCAATCTCCTTATTATGTGACTGAACAGTCTTGCCACATTCTCTCCCCTATTTTTCACTTCAGATGAATTCTGTTTGAATTAGGTGTGGAGATACACTGTAAAAGAAACACAGTATTTGAGGCCTCATTCCAAATACAACTTTTCTTATTACTTTAGGTTCCTGATGCTGCACTCCTCTAGTAGCAAAAGCCCTTTTGGGCTTTCAAATGGGAGTTTTGCCTGAGTGCAGAGAAGGTTCTTGGCACGCAACAGTACGTATTGGTACAAACTCCTTGAATGATTAGAAAAGGGCATAAAGAGAAGACAGCCCTAAGTGCTGTCTGTAGCTCCTCCAGTGCTATGTCAGTGAATCCTTCTCTTAAATAATACTCACCTTTTAATATTAGAGGGAGATCACTGTATCTGTAGCCTTTCAGATATTCTTGCATCAACAATAGGGCAACAGTAGTAACTGCCTTAAAAACAAATACAAAACATGTTCATACAAAGTCCTGTTATCAGAAATCATTTGAATGCTACCTCTTACCAGATATCACACGTTTCTATTGGTTCTAAATTTCTGTGAGAGGTAATAATCACTTAGGTCCAGATTTTCAGAGGTCTTCAGACATCTCAGTTGTACTAATTTCAAAATAAATTTCAAAATTAGTTAGACTTGAACTACTGTTGCAGAGCCGGGAAATCTTTGGTGGGCCCATAATAATACACTATTATATTCAAAACCATATATTGACTTACTGATACTATGGTTGTGCATCTGAAACTCTTAGCAGAATGAACAACTACCCAGAAATAGGGTTGTGGGGTTTTTTCCCCCTGCCTGCTTTTCCGTCTTTTAATCCTTGCTTGCAAGATGGGGTCTGGTTTTCATAATAATATGAAAAAAGTTACAAATAGTAGTTTTGTAACTTCCAATTTATATTTTCAAAAGGATAATGATTCAGATAAAGGGAAAAGCCAGATGTTTCCAAACCAAAGATCCAGGTGTCAAATATACACTGCATTTTCTAAGTCTAAAAATGTTAACGTGAAAATAGTTTCCAAAGGTCATGCTTACATTCTCTTGATTGTTCCATAGCAAATACGTTCAGTTTACAATTTGAGCTTTTATGAGCCAACCCTGCCACATGATTGTCAAAGCCACGATGGGTTGTGATTGCTTATGCATAATCAAGCTATCTCAACTATTTAGATTTATATTGTATGTTGGGTTCCAAATATGCCTTTGAAATTTTGCTTTCAGTCGTGTGTTGTTGCAGTTAGAGTAAAAACCACTGTGCTTATGTATTTTGAAGGACTCTTCATAGTTTTCCTGCATACTATGCAATGAAGCCTTAAACTGCTCAGTTGGTGATCGTAGTTGACCTTTAGAAAAAATTTGAAAAACACTAAATATAAAACAGTATCTCAGGTATAATTAATAGAAAGAACTTGCAGCACTTTACCTTACAGAAAAGCCCATTTAACTGTAAGGCTGTATAAATAATCAGGTTTTCAATCACTGTCTGAAAATAGGCACAGAAATTAATTGCTACTTCAGGATTGACCCAAAATGCATATGTTCTCAGTTTTGGTGGAAAAATAAACAGAAACATTTTAAGGGAGGAGAGGAGTAAGGGGAAAAAGAATTTAAAAAGTAAGTTTCATTTGGCTTCTTTTTGGAGTTTTTAAAGCCCTCACAAAAGTATATTTTAAAGTGGTGGATTTAAAAAGGATGAGCATATTAAAACAAATTATTTACACTTAAAAGCAACCTACATTTTCAAGGTTCTTTCTGAGAAAACTAGTCTGAAAATTTGATGCAAGTTCATGCCTCATTTCTACTGAACTGAGTTTTCATTTCTCCCCAGCACTAAATAATTCATAGAATCATTAAAGTTGGGAAAGAACTTTAAAATCATCAAGTCCAACCATTAACCTAACACTGCCAAGTCCACCACTAAACCATGTCCCACAACGCCACGTCCACACGTCCCTTGAACACCTCCAGGGATGGTGACTCCACCATCTCCCTGGGCAGCCTCTTCCAATGCTTCACCACTCTCTCAGTAAAGAAATTATTCCTAATATCCAGTCTGAACCTCCCCTGGTGCAACCTAAGCCGTTTCCTCTTGTCCTGTCACTTGTCAGTTGGGAGAAGAGATCAACACTCACCTCTCTGCAACCCCCTTTCAGGTAACTGTAGAGAGCGATGAGGTCTCCCCTCAGCCTCCTCTTCTCCAGGCTGAACAACCCCAGTTCCCTCAATCTCTCCCCATCAGACTTGTGCTCCAGACCCCTCACCAGCTTCGTCACCCTTCTCTGGACACACTCCAGCACCTCAGTGTCCTTCTTGTAGTGAGGGGCCCAAAACTGAACACAGTACTCGAGGTGCGGCCTCACCAGTGCCGAGTACAGGGGCACGATCACCTCCCTACTCCTGCTGGCCACACTGTTTCTGATACAGGCCAGGATGCCGTTGGCCTTCTTGGCCACCTGGGCACACTGCTGGCTCATATTCAGCCGGCTGTCATTCAACACCCCCAGGTCGTTTCCCGCTGGGCAGCTTTCCAGCCACTCGTCCCCAAGCCTGTAGCATTGCATGGGGTTGTTGTGACCAAAGTGCAGGACCCGGCACTTAGTCCTGTTGAACCGCATACAGTTGGCCTTGGCCCATCGATCCAGCCTGTCCAGAGCCTCTGCAGAGCCTTCCTACCCTCGAGCAGATCAACACTCCCGCCCAAATTGGTATCATCTGCAGACTTACTGAGGGTGCACTCAATACCCTCGTCCAGATCATTGATAAAGATATTAAACAAGACTGGCCCCAGTACCGAGCCCTGGGGAGCACCACTTCTGACTGGCCGCTAACGGGATTTGACTCCATTCACCACAACCCTTTAGGCCCGGCCATCCAGCCAGTTTTTTACCCAGGGAAGAGTACACCTGTGAAGAGTACACCTGTCCAAGCCATAAGCAGTCAATAATTCATAATTCAGTTAAGCAAATGTAAGATGGTAAGGAAGAAAAAAAAAAAGGTCTATTTCTATATTAGTTTGTAAATAAGACAAAGTGCTCTAACAACATATTTTACAAAAAGCAGTCATTTACATTTTATATTCCAAAGAATCACCTCACTTTCCTTTGCATCACCTCTTTCAGTTCTTATTGACCATCCATAACTACACCATGAAACATTTTCGTGCCAGCCTTCCCACTCTTCTCATAGTGTCATCCTCCTTAACATCACACATGTGGTTAGCAAGAAGTAGAAAGCAGCCGCTCCACATGAGATGCAAAGCAACATGGGGGCAACATTATCAGATCTGTGAGGAAAGGTAGGAAGGACAAGAGGAAAGGAAAGAGTCAAACAAGAAGAGGAGCAGAAAAGTGTGAAGTACAAGACTGTATCAGGCTGCTCAGACAGGTGCAATAAAAATAGATTAGAACAGATGGTCTAAATGCCAGAAACTTAGTCCCAAACCTAGCCAGCAGCATACTTCTTAAAAGATAACTGTGAAAAGAACCAATGGTTCTACAGCTTTCAAGATTCAATATAGGCTATGAATAGGATATCCGCACAAGGAAGGTATTAATTGAACACATGTGCTATTAAATCCTCCTTGCAAAATAGAGGTTAGTGTCTGCAATTCAATCCATTGTTAATCTAACCAGAAAACGCCCTTAAAAGTTACAACAGTTAGAATATCACATAACATCTAAAAACTAACTCATCTCCACGCAGTGTGATTTAAATCGGATCTTTGCTGACAACTCAAGGAAGTGCTGAAAGTGGGTGTAGACAGAGAGCCACTGAAAAGCAAAAAGGAAGATAGAGACAGAAATTAATACAGTTTTCTACTAGTGTCTTCCTTTTACAATTTTTTTTTTTAACATATTACTAATAATGCTACATTTAAAGATTCAGTAGCCATTTTCCTTTGGCTGTGCATAGCATAACTGCCAATTTACTTGAGCTACCTACAAGGGCAGACCATAGTGATTCAGGTTCCTTTTGAAGAACTTTTATATCAAAGGGTAAATAAATATGTAAACAAACTCAAGAGTTCACTGTGACCTGAAATGGTTGGACTTGATGATCTTACAGGTCTCTTCCAACCTTAATGATTCTGTGAAAGACTGGTACAGTAATTTTAAGGAAAACAATGCTCACAGTGTCTTCTAATACCAACGTGAGGGTTTTGTTTTGGGTTTTCTTGTTTTGGTTTTTTTTTTCAAGTTAGTCCGTTAAGAAAAGTCAAATCAACAGCATTCCTTCTACATCAGATTTAATACCTGGAAATGTACGGTTAGACTGGAGAACCTGCAGACTTAATGCAATGCTGAATGGAAGACGAGATTTCATATTCTAATCTAATAACCTAATAGCAAAGCAGGTTTTTTTCATATACGTCCTCCAACTATTTTGCATTTTTCTTCTAGGAAGTATTTTTCACCATGAAAGGCTGGATTGCATGAAATTTTAAGTTAAAGAGACATATTCTAATAGCAATAAGTCATGCCAGGGTGTGCATTACTAGACTTATTGGCAAGCCTTTTGAGTGATTGAAGGCCCTTGGTCTTCAGCCTGTTTCTTTATAGCATACATTCACCAATAGCCTACAAACATACAACTTTGTGTGGCTTATTACTACTACATATTAATCAACGTGGCAGTCTGATGTTGGTTACTAGTCATTCCCCTACAGCTAGGGGGCACTGAAAAACAAAGATTTTGTTTGCAATTAAAAGACCACAGTGTCTTTAGGGTCTTGCGAGAACTACAAGTTTCAGTCCAAAGACGCAATACTTTCCAAGTTCCAATCAGCATTTAATTTTGCTAACACAGGCTACTTCAGATGCAATAGTGTGACTCTGTACTAAAAGCTGATCATAAACACAAAACTGGGAGAAGTTGATCCTACACTGCATCTAAAAAAGGACAATGAAGAAAAAAAATTATATAAATCATTCTTATCACAAAAAATATGTTGATATTTCAGTGCCTCAAGCACTGGAGAGACTCTACTACATTTACTAGTTACATCCACTTCCTCAATTTACAAAGCAGAGTAATCCTAACAAAAAGGTGGCTGAAATTAAGAGGGCATAATTCTTAGCTTGTAGAAACTCATTCATCAGTATGTGCAAATTCCTATACACAGTGTGTTTTGCCTAAATCTTCTTCATACTTTCAAAAACATTCTCCAGTACTGCTTGTAATGGATTGGTGCATTACCTCACACATGTATGCACAATATGCAACACTAATTATATTCATGACATGGAACGTTTTCTTTGGCTGATGGACTGAAAACAAGAACCCTGACTTACATGATTACTCTGTTAAAAAATAATTTGATGTTTAGCTCATTATGGAGCACATATAAGAGCTACAGTGCATCCTTTCTGGAACTTCAGGGTTCCTATAGAATCCTGCATGATTTGTTTATGATGTGGTGATGATTGACTGTCAGTTACTAATAAATGGTAAATAAAAAAGTAACCTGTGATATTAAAGTACTACATTAGCTACATTGTGATTAAATTACAGTAACACCACCAGCTATAAACCTTTATAGAATCTCCTCAGCCATGCAGTAATTCTCCTAACTATACTATTATGTAGAGCACAAATATTTCTTTGTAAGTCTGAAGCAATACATCAGGGAAGCATTTACTGCTAAAGCTAGATTGAGAGTAAATGCATCTTGGGTTGCTATGAATAAAGCTCTAGCTTCTCATTACTTTATGACAAGACACAGAAATTCACTTTACTTTTCATTTAAGCTTTTCTGCTCCAGTTTATAGATGTATGCCTTCACGCTTTTATTCCCTTCTCGCTTCAGCCGTACGTAATAAATGATTATAAATTTTCACATTTGACCACCTCTCTGCGAGTCTCATGCTTAATGCACAAAGTTAGGAAGCTGCAGGTAAAAATTTCACAAACACTTTTATTTATGATGTTGTCCTTGGTAACGGAAATTTCAATGTACTGAAATGAAAAGTATGATTAAAGGGATACGACGTCCTGACAAGGATAGTAGAGGGCAGCCTTCTATTTCCCACTGAAAATATATAATACTTTTTTGACATCAATTTCATAGAGAATAGACACGGGCTAGTCATGAAAAAAAAAAAAGACACAAACACGTTTCTAACTTCAGTGTTGTTGTGCTGTCTTAAATGAAACTTATTCCAGAAATATTTTGTCCAAGTTACATAGCTTTCAAGTTAAAGTCAGACACATAGCTAATTTTGTATAAACAAGATACTGTGTAGTTAAAAAAAAAAAATTCTTACTGATAATTTTCTGCAAAATTTAAAAAATAAAACACAACCCCTCCTCCTGTTAAGAGAGATATTCTTTTCTTATTTCCTCTTGTCACTTTCCCTATCATTTTATCACTACAATAGGATTTATTGCTTGGAGCTTTTGTCTGGTTTCAATTCTAAATTCATTTTAGCTAACTCGTATTGTCCTATGCAGCTGAAAGATTGTGACATGCTTGAAACATTTTAGAAGTAGTACCCTAATAATGACTGGTTTATTTTTAATTAAACCCATTTTGTCTTCTCTTTAAAAAAATAAAAGTTTAAATATTCCATACAGCATTAAGAGTATTGATCATATTTACAGGTAAATAGGGGAATTGAAATAACATTAAGGTTATGTTACTAAAATTTATAGTTTTAGATTACATGAAAAATAAATTAATCTAAAAATCTCAAAAGCGAATTCCATCTTCTTGAGCAATATTTTTAAATAAATCACTTTGGTTTAGTATCTCACTCTTAGAAGTGGCACATATCTTTGACAGGTGATATTGCCAACTAAAAGAACTTAATAAAAATATTAAAAAAATAATCACTAAACATCTGCTAGAGTTTACCATCCAGACAAATATTCTATCCAGTTTCCAATAGCATAGATACAAATATAAAACATCCCTTTGAAATACTGTGTTTATGAAGATAAGATTTTAACTACTACATTCCCAAGAATTACATTAAATTATGTTTAAATCTATTAAAAAAGGATTCAAGAAAATAAAGCTTCTACATTTAGGCTTTTTAGGAAAAACAGACGAACGAGCCTATGTAGAGGAAGGGGATAGTTCAGGAGTCCTGTACAAGAAACATTGAACTTTTCACCCATAAATGACTGTTTCAAATCCTGCTTGGACTGGAACAGACTAAAACTTGCTTTTATGAATTGGAAGTTCAACAATATATACAAAGCTCTCTGTTTATATTCACTGTCAGATGCATCTGTGTACAATTCATAGTGAATGTTTTTTGTAACTAGCATTAACTGGCATAATCAGCAGAGAAATAGTAATGACCAAACTGTTGTTCTAATCCTGTGAATTTCATAGATAACTACCTTGGCAGGTACTCTAGCAAGTTACACATTTTCTTTAACAGTACTAATGAGCTAAAGAAAAAAATCTGGAATATCATATTGGTATTAAAAAGTTACGTTTATTAAACTCTTGAAGCATTGTTTCCCAAACAAGGGTTGAGGATTTATTATTTGCTTTTTTAAAAACCAATAAACAATTTGTTTTGTTGCAGATATCCAGTCATTACATTAAGCCAAAAACCCTCATGGATGTACACTTACAAGTACAGACTGAAAAACCTTCTAACAGCATCATACCTTTCTCACTAACAGGAGCTGCAAATATTTTGTGACAGATTCCATTTGTTGGCTAGCTATCAGAGAACCCTGATAAATACATTATGTCTTATGTCAGTTATTAAAAAACCCCCACAAATTATAATGAAAACAAAATTACTAGCAATTATCATTTGAGTGTCTACCTTAATCCATTTCAGATTTACTGTTACTCTGAGGTTTTACACCTTGATTTTTCTTTTTTCCTACCTTGCCCCACAACTACCAGCTACCATGGATCATTTAAATTATTCATTTTATAATCATTGCCATTATAATACCAGCAATCTAAATTGATGAGCATTCTGCATAGTGTCCTTACTGAAGCACAGTCTGTTCTAAATGCATTTTAATATTTGGAGTTTGAAACCTGACAAAAAAAAACCAAACCCTTAGAGTAGACATGTGGGATCAATTATGTGAAATAAAGCATACAGGTTAGAAGTACCACAGCAGAGCTCACACTTTCTTTTTAACTTGCTAATGTCTCTGACCCCTCTGTACAAAAGCACTTTAATCAACATTTATATATTACTTTTTTTTTTAGCCTTACCATTTAACAGGCTGTAAAAAATGTTTAGCAATCAATTACACACATCAAGTTGATATGCTGCAGGACTGAGGGTCATTTAATCTTACAGCTACATCTGAAAGAGTTTGGGGAAGGCCACGTGGGGAGCAAACTAGCTTTTCCCTTTTAAACTTGCAAGCAAAAGGACAGCTTAATTAAACCCAAAAGAGAGCATCTCCTCAACCTTTTTGAAGCTCATGGTAAAAGCACTGACAACTGTTCTTTTGTGGCTCAAGAGCATTTGCTTTATGTTTTCAAGCTTCAGTTGTGCATACGTACAGTGCCAATGAGAAACATCACAATACAGTCATCATATTAGATAAATTTGATTCTGATCACATGGCCTAATCCAGCGCTGGAACAATAACCTAAATCTGGACCTGGCTACCGATGTCTGGTATGAGATATGGGTCAGTGAACATAAGTGCTCTATTTGTAATCATAAAAAGAGAGATAATGCATAGGATGCTAAACTATTGCTTTACATCCCCTTCATCTCATGGGGAAATTGATGGTCCATGTTCTCCAGAAGGATAGGGAGAGGATGTGGCTGATTAAGAATCAGGGGTTTGCTCTGACTATGCATCTTTTAAAAGATACTTCTTCTCTCTCTTACCACTATTTTCAGGAGAATGTGAGTAAGAAAGAGTAGATTCCCTACTGTTCAGCTAAGGTATTGTTTTTAGTGGAGGGAGGTCTCCTTCATTACTTTATTAATCAAAACCACCACCCAACTCATTCTAAGTTCTTAGGCAGCCCAGCATGGTTTCTCAGACAGCTCCACCTAGTCCTTTTAGGGTTCATAAACAGGCCAAATTTTTAGCTTTTGGAGAATCTCCAGGATGTTACATTCCTTGCAGACACTCTTTGCTAGTCGCGCCTGCTAAGCTAGTGGGAAGAATTAATAGCTTTGTAGCTTCCTCTGCCACTGTCTCTGACAGGGAGCAGGAAACCTTATTTTACAAGGGTTTTACTTTTGCTAATATTAATCCCATAGCATCTAACTAGGCCAATCACACTCTCTGTTCCGGACCTTCTCGGTAACTCAGTGTGCCTAGATAAAAAAACCTGAACAAACAAAAAGGCCATTTCACTGACATCCTTATTTTCAGATAAGTGCTTACTCACAGGACAAGTCAACAGCTAAATGGCGCTTGACTTCTTTACTGTAGTCTTCAAAAACAGGATAACCAGAATTCTTCCAGAACTGTATACAGAGGGGTATAGTGCATGTACAGGACACAATACATACTTTAAGTGCATCCACATATTCACAGTACCTCAGCACAAGTGCTGCAGAGTTAGCAAATGTCCAAACACCTCAGATTCCACCTAATGGATAGTTCAGGATTGAAAAGATCCAGGGAACTCTAGACAGGTGGTAGCTCTGTCCAAAAATCTTTCACTAAGTAAGGAAGTTATTTAGTTATACAAGTTAAATACTAAAACGTGTTTTGGTTTTGGAAGAAAGACTTCAAGAATATTGTTTCTTGCCATGTTTTTTGGTGGTTCTTAACCCAAATGGGGCATTTATCTGAATTATCACAGATGCATTGATCTGACTGCAACCTGAAGTTACTGTGGTTTTATAAGACTGCAGTAAAGTTTTGTTTGCATTAACCAGCCAAGCACATAAACATTTTAATGAACTGTTTTTACATGGTTCGTTGAGTAGCTCCTAGTCTCCTATAATACAAATCACTTCTCTGTCACACTCAGCCCTCTCATACAGGCCTTTCGTCTCAGTGTATAAAATGCAAATTGAATAGCAGTTCTATGGAAATTCAGCAAATATTACAGTCTAGTCAGTATACCTCCCAATAGTGAAAATGTTTAAGCCATTGTGACACATAAAGAAAATCTCCAACAATCACAAGCAATGTAATAGAACATGTAGAAAAGCAAGCATCACTTATCACCAAGCAAACTGTTAGGGACCACTATAAAATAAGCCTCTTTGAGCTACCGCATTGCGCCGCAAACATTTCAGACAATGAACTACAGTGTTGCCATGGAGTACTGGGGGAGCTAAATTGTCATTAATCATAGAACAGACCATCTCCCAAACAGGTATTTATTTTATATTGACCTAAAGGTTGAAATACATTATTGAAATGAACATCAGTGTATTATTCCAAATGTCTTTGGAATAATTAAACGACATTAATGAAAAGCATTTTGGTGTATTCTAGTCAACCTTTAAAAAGCAACATGAAAAGCATAAAATAGTTATTGTTATGTTTTCAAATAGACTTTATGACACATTATGTATTTCTGAGATCAAAGATTAGGTCTAACACATGATTTAATAATGAATGCAAATTATAAATGAATATTTAACAAACCATATCACATTCTATGTCTTAACATATCCTTTACTATTACTGTGACTGCATGAGGAATGGCCCTGTGATGTATTGTCCTGCTGCCTAGGGCCCCGGTGTTTTCACCTTGATATGGCCTTTAAAATAAATTAATTTGTTAACGTTTAAGAACTCTGTGTAAGAATTGACATAAAACATTTATAAGTCTGTTTATGATTGAACAAGCTATGCACTAATCAGATAGTATTTATCTTAAAAATAATTTATTTAGCCAATTGTTCCATGAAAAAAAGATTTGGAAATGTTTATTTCCAAATTGAGTTTAGGATTAAGTGGTACTAATGGTACCATAAAGATGTTATATAGTCTTAATATAACCTGAGTATTAAAAACATAATGAATTTGCTATTTATGAACCATTAAGTTTTACCTCAACCCTAGAATAAACTTCCTATCATTACAGACCTATTAATAACTTTTCTGTCTTTTTTTCTTCTCTTTATCCTTATTCTCTGCTTTGTTTTCCTCTACATGGTCACAGAGTCATATTTTTTTTATATTTGTAGGAGGAATTAAAATGTTTTAAAAAGTAATATTTTATTCTATTCCAGACAATAATTTTTAGTATTTTGTTTGCTTAAGTGACAATACAGACTACTACCACAGAAAGACAAAGAATATTTTAGTTTACTTTTCATTATTAGTTTTTAATGCTATATCAATCCCTGTTACATTTATTTTGATGTTGCAGATAAAAAAAGCAAAGAAATACGGGCTTCTCAGCTTTATAATTTTGTTCATTTTAAGTGGCCTAATTCAGACTTCCTGTTAAGAGAATACACTACATGCAACTTAAACCAAAGTATAGCCATTACATGAGGTGGGAGTTTCACTAAATTCTCCAGCAAGTTTCAGTGACTGAAACAATAAATCTTATGTCTGCCAGTGCTCAACTGAGGTGACCACGTAAGTCACTGTCCTAATTTAATCAGCTAGGAATCAGACTTACTGTAAGTTATAACAAGAACTTGGCTATTAATGTTTTATATTTACATAAGATTCTAAATATTTAAAGATCAATAAAAAAGGAGTAAAAAATTCTGGTAAGAATTTTCCTCTACTAGCCCTTTCAACTCAATGTTTCCACACCACTTAAGACCCAAATAAGATGTTTAAAGAAGAGAGCATCAGATATTTGAGGAAAAATAGAACAAAAAATTAAGAACAGAAAGAGGAGGACAGGCCAGGAAACTATGACTAAAGGACAGTAAGAAACAATGAAATTATTACCCTTAGGTGAGGAAAAAATTAAAAATAAGAATTAATTTGTTAACTGGCAAGAAAATTCTTACAATAGCAATCTTTATTCTTGTCTGCCTTGTCTGTCTGGAGTGCAGTATCACACAAAGGTTTGGGTGTTCATTTGTTTTTGGGTTGTTTATCTATTTTCTCACATTTCCCAGGCATCCCTGCCTCTCCCTCCCCTGGCACCCGGGGAGGTTTAGACTGGATATTAGGAAAAATTTCTTTACTGAGAGAGTGGTCAAGCATTGGAACAGGCTGCAGTAAAGATAAAAGAAAAGGTGAGAAAGACAACTGTGTGAGGGTTAATTCAGTGTTTACCCTTGTTTTCAATTCGAAAAGCTACCATTCTCATGACACACCATAGTTCTGTGCTGATCTCTTCACATGCTGACAAAAGCCAAAGCTGAACGATGGATGACAGACTAGTTTCACTCAGTAAAACATTTCAATTCTCCACAGTATTATTCATGACCCAGGATGCTTTTGCTCCAGACCTAAATCCAGAAGATAACAATCTTGTTTCTCTTTCCAACATCTTTTCCCTCCCATACTAAAACTCAGACTCCCCTCAAACACTTTAGACCAGTGTCTTCTCCATTTATTGACTGAACAGTTAATACAGGTGAGGTAAAGCATCATACTTAAGAAAGGAAGAATTTAAAAAGCCAAGCAGCACATCACACTACAATATGAGAAGTAACAGAACTTAGGTTTAACTGTCCACGTTCTCCAAGTGTTAGCGTGTTATATCAAGCCTCATGCACTTTTCAAATCTGATGAAAATTATTGGGGTTTTTTTTCAATCATCTTAGCTTTACTCTAAGGAGAACAAGTCTCCTTAATCCCACAGAAAGATTTCCAGGGGAGATGCATGGATTTCTCTGCACTGCCACCCTGCCACCATCTTTCTCAAAATTCTCAACAAGAAACACAACCCCCCCCACTGAATACCCTAATATTCATTCTGGGCCTTACTTCAGTGCCCACTAAAGCCAACCAAAACAATTTCATAACTTTGCTAATGTTTTACATGAGGCTCAGAGGTAGCCAATGACCATAAAACAGATAACCAGTTTCGTAGCTTCTTCTCTCTCACTCAACTCTCTTCAGCTCTCTTAAAAAGCGCACAGTAGGTACAGCCTAATGTGCTAGATAAGAAGTGTTAAAATATTATGCATCACTGTACACTAAAGCCAAGATCATGAAAATCACTTCACCTGTGACAACATAAAATTTGAGTCAAGGTTCACACAAACCTAGCATTACAATGTTATGTTCGTGTTCGTATTACATCATATTACATTCTGCCACATGCGTCTAGTTACAATCTCTGCTTTGAAAATCAGCAGTTACATTTATGGCCAGAGAAAAGGAAAGAAGCAAAATTTAGATATGTGAGACAGCATTATTTAAACTGGTAAGGGAGAAATAATGGGCAGTAATCAAACAGCTGCTGCAAAAAGCAACAATGCTTTCAGCATTACCACTTGAAAACTTAGGAATGAAGAAAACAAAAACAATTCCTGGCTGAAGTGTAGACAAAGAAGATAACCCTCCCATAGGAACACAGCATGATAAGTAGCCACAGGGAGAATCACTGTGATCAGTCAGAAAGGCAGGAGAGTTATTAGCTTAGCCCTGAACCTCCTACTTAATGTGGGGCCAGTGTTGATAGTTAACAGACCCTGGCTAAGGTGACAAGCTTTGGACCTGCTTGAGGAAATCCAATTGAGAAGCAGCCATGAGGAACAAGAAGCTAAAAACAGATGTTCCAGCTACCAGGATGTGCACGCATTTAACCTGAATATGTAGAAAAAATATTATTTTCTATAGATAGTGATTTCATCTCCTTCTGCAGCTCAGGTACTGTCAAATCTCATTATCCACAGCTAAAGTGCTTCCTTCACATTTTGGAATAGATCTTAAATCCAAGCGGAACTGTTTGAGTGATAGCTACCGAATGAAGAATTCAAGGCACTAGGTTGATATTCTGAAGATAATTTTATTATTCAAGCAAAACAAGGCTAAACTCATGGGAATACAGAAAGTTAAATTTCAACACAGAGTTAAAATAATTACTAATAGCCATTAACCCAGCATAAACCATCAGGAAAGAGAGCTTTCTTTCAGCTGTCAATTCATATTTAGCAACTAATGTTGATTACATATACTTCTATCAATAATTATCTAGACCACTGCCAAAATGGGAAAGGAACAGGTTTACCAAAAGCAGCTAATTACACTCAAAAGCAATTATGCCAAATACAACAAACAAAATGTCAAAGTCTTAAGCTAGTCTTTTGTGCATCTCTGGACTCCATAGCATATAAAGGAGAGTACAGAAGTCCTATTGGATGTTAGTATCAGATATACAATATATACTCTGGTGTACATTTTCCTCTGCAGTTCTATAAAACTCATCAACATTCATGAAAACTATATATGCACCTCAAGAGGAGAAAATGCCTGCTATGTTGATTTTTACAAGAAATTTACTATTCTCAACACAACATATGCCTGTTCCAGATTTCAAAACACATCCCATTTTAGGGACATACAACATCCTTAAATAGTAACTTCGAAATTTGTTTATGGTTCTACATTAAAAAGTAAAATAAGTAAAATATGTATAAGAGAAACTAACATCATTGACTCTGATTGCAAATGCCTATCTTTGAGCACATGAGGAACACTGAAATATCTTTACAACCAAGATTTTTTTCTATGCCTTTCTTAACTTCTAAGCCTGTATAGCTTCAGGGGATAAGACTAAATTAAACTACTCGTTCAACCTCTTAATTTTATGTATTGAAAATAAGTTAAAGTGATATGACTTTATGTTCTCTTTTGCTGCCATTTTCAAAGCAAATAATCTCAGTAATTTCCAAGATAATAATGAAATAAGAAGTCCCTGACTAAAGAATTTTTTTCATCACTTCTAATTCAGGTAGAGTGTGATAAATTACTCTGATACTTAAAACAAAACCAGTGTTGCCTTTCTCCATTTAAGTAATGTAGTAGCAGGGAAAAAAGGGGATTAGTATATAAAATTAAAAACTTTACTATCTAACCAAAAGGTATCAACTTGGAATGATATATAAACTCCATGGGGAGGTATGAAACCTTTCTTCATTCTTAATTCTTCTGAGTTCTAAATTCTCAAAAATCAGATGTTAATGATAGCTGTTTTTCCAAATTATAAGCACTTGGGGTTGACATAAGGATACAGAAATTTTTGTTAAGTATCGCTTCATAGCACAGTGTTTCTTATGAACCCAAAGCAAAACTTTTTAAAAATATACCTTCAACTTGTTTTAAATAACAATAATTTTGGGAATATCTGGAGAAAAAATTTTTTCATAATGTAGCTTCCATTTCAGAGAAACTCAGTGGTCAAAAGCCCAGGAAGCTACCTCTGTTTGCATATGTACTTAAATATTTCATTTCAGCCACTTCAAGAAGCTACAGGCTTCTCCCAGGTGAACAATAGTACAACTTCCCTAAAGTAAGAAAGATTTTAAGAAAAATTATATATTAAAACCTGTACTGAGTAAAATATCTGCTCCACTTGCATGTAGTATGCAATTCAGTTTATTCTCTTCTCTCATTTTCTGCCATCTTTCCCTTAAAAATGTTACTTTTATAAGCAAAGGTTTTCAAACAATTGTCCATTTTATACATGTAAATAACCAGAAGGTCCCAAACTTCAGTAAACAAAATATCATGTTCTAAAGCAGAGTGTAAAAAAATTAAACTGATCTTTGGAATCTAAGTAAACGGCCAAAATAAAATCAGTTCTGTAAAAATGTATGTGCCACTGTTTAAAGCTAAATATAATTTTCGTTACCTCTATGTAATATTTCTTTACATTTCAAGCAATGCTAAAGTATTTCATGCTAGAAAGACTAAAATAAAGCTGGTATCTGACAGCAAAGATGCCAAATACCGAGTTTCCTAGGAAGTCCAACCATTAAAATAACAATATGCTAAAGAACAGATGTGCCTGCAGGAAATCTAGATAGATGTTGGGGTTTCACCACAGAAGCAGACTATATCTATTGTATACTATGAATTGCAGGGCTCAGAGTCCTACATTTCTTTACTGAATGCTAAGCGGACATTCTAAAATATTTAAAACAAAATACTCAATAAACATAAAAGCACATATATCACAATCTTCAACAAAGATGTGCTATAAGGACCTCTAAGAGCAAGAAAACTACTGATTAGGAAAAAGCACCAGAAATGAACATTTTCCAATTGAAATCAAATTTTCTTTTAGCAGGATAATATGTGAAAGTGTAATAATAGATAATTGCCATTCATATGGTACTTCATGTAAAATTCTTTATGCTGATAAAAATGGGAAGTTGTCATTATTCATATCTTATACTTGAAAAAGCTGAAAGATGATGCATTCAGATAAGAAATGTCACAATGTCTACCCTGAATTTTGCTAGCCCAAAGGATCAGGGGCAGAGATTAATACAATGAAGACATACTAGTTTCTATAACCATCATCATGCAGGGAAGTGATATGGTTAGCACGCCATCATTTTAAGCTGCCTTGTCACCTCAATTGTCTGTTTATAGTTTGGCTACTAGAGGCACTTTTTGGCACCCCACAAGCAAGGCTTAAAATTCAGACAGCTGGATCACACCAAGATGCTTTAGTTGTTCTGCAGCCTACTTTCCATGAACTGCAGTGATACATTTTACATCATAGATCAAGACTTGTGTTACTAGCACAGGACTCTCAACTTCAACCTATACAACAGTTCAATTCCTTATTTTGAACAAAGGTCCAATGCAAACCCTTCCCATCAGCCTGGAAACCATACCAGTACATTATTTCAAAAGTGGATTAAAAAAAATTCTGATGTTTGCCTTCATAGGTCCCTCCATAAGTGGGATAAAGATGAAGGTTAATGGCATGTAATATAGAAAAAAAGACATGGTCTGAATATCCAGGGACTCTTTGGAGCAAGGATCTACTTCCTGTTTTTGTGGATGTTGACTCAGGACTGGACATCTTAATTACTCTTGGAATAGCAGTCAAAACCAGTGAGTCCATTATATTGTCACACCATACCTCTGAGGGCCTTTTTTGCTACGAAAGTAATACTTATTTCAGGGTTTGGTTTTTTTGCAGGCCTGGCATGCTAGAGAGAAGGGACAAAGTTCAATATGTAACTCAAATTTTCATGTAAACCAATATATAAAGATCCTACAAATTCAGTTCCCTTCTCCATAATACATGCAAGTTAGATGCTGCTGTTTCAAAACACATAAAGCAAAAAAAACCATTCACTACTTACACGTGTTGAATTTTTTCATATTTAAACATGCATATGACAACACAATCAACTTAATACAGTTAAGTAAATCAGTTAAATATTTGTGGGCCTGTCCTCTGGCTGAATGCAAGTGCAATTATCAACAGTCTGAAGAATCGCCAAAGCACTCCTTTCAGCAAAAGCAGGTTCTATTTAAAATGTGACTGTGCATCACTCCCTTTTGAATTTGCTAGTCATGAGTATTATATAACGTTGTGATTGTGAAAGTCTTCAACCTCAGATACCTTTTACTACTTCTGAGTCAATCTGAGGTTGAAGACTTTCACAATCACAATTTGACCCAGAACTAGCTTTAGTACTTCTGGGTCAAATCTGTGAATATGTTGGAAATTCGTATAAATATGGATCGTACTTTTCCACATTTACTCCATTGACCAATGGGCAGGTTTGAGGATTACGAAGAAGGTGCCACGAACAGTACTTTGTACAGCCACATTTAAAATAATTGCGGTTACATTAAATTAAAATTGTATGAGGGAATCTTCTTCACAGCACTTTGCTTCAATGGAGGCCTAGCTGCTTCCATAGTGCAGCTGGAAGCCTGCAAGTATAATGGACAATTATCCAAAGAAGTCACTAAAGCTGCTAAGGTTTCCTCAGCCCCCAGATTGACATATGCATTTGGGTGAATTTTAACACTTCTGAACTGCTTTGCAAGCATGGTTATAAACTCCAAGTGGCCAAGTATTATCCCCATGAACAGGTGGAGAAGCTGAAGGCAAAGAGAATAACCAAACACCATTCCTCCACAAAGGGACCTCAAAACTGTCTGGGACCACTTAAGTACTAATCAATGCATAGACTTGGTTTTCATGCGTACCAGTGATTGGTTTTACCCAGTTATCAGGTAACTTGCAAGTTACTCACAAAGTTTCTTCTTTAACCGAAAAGGCTGAGATTATAACAGACATTTCAGTATCAGACCGTCCTGCTGTGCTCCCCTATGTCATTTCCATGTTTTTTCTGGTTCTATATATGGCACTAGATTTGGACTGCAAGTATATTTTTTTCTTCACAATTCCTTGAAAAGTTATTTCCTAGTTCTATCATTTATTCTTTGGATGTAGCTTATCTGGCTTCTAAATTTCAGATAGACTTTCTCAATTTCTATTTCAGTACTCCTAGCAGAGGACTCGCTAAGAATCAGAGTATTAAGGTCTAATAAATAATCAATATCCATATGAAATCCTAAGTGCCTCCAGCACTTATATATCTAAACAATATACTTTCATGAAAGATACCAAAAGGACAGCTATGCAATTCTTTATTTATTAGTATGGCAGATACAAGTCACATAGCACATACAGGATACCAGAATAATCTCTAATGCAGCAAGTGAAGTTCTAAAAGAATCCATTCTGGGGAAATTGAAGGGTTGAAAAGTGGTGTGGATTTTTTTTTTTTTTCTTAATTGGGGGAGGGGAAGGATATAAAAAAAGAAATAATCACAAAACATCCACTTTCCTTGTAAAGGTATAGGCTAAAATACCCTCAAAGACTGAAAGCTATTCCACCTCACCATGATAAGCTACACTGAGTGGCTTATATACAGGTTAATCTTATTTGGCACTGAGAAGAAATGTCATAGCACAGGGTGGGAAAAAAACCCACAAGAAACCCAATACATAGGTGCCATCATCTCTACTGCCTCCAATACAAATAACTAGAGTCAATATACAAGGAAACAAGAAGAAAACAAATGTCAGCTCCAAATGTGTGTGCTTCAGTCAGACTTCTACTGTTATTTGTCATGCAATCAGGCTAAAATGCCTTTGTTTTCAACTTCACTCCAAATATAATTTCCTGATTTAATCCTGTTTATTATCAGTGTGAACATTTTTGACCCTAAAAGGCATCATAGCAACATTAATGATAGCAACATTAATGACCCAAACATTCATTCTTAAAAAGACAGTATGCCAGTTTACTGATGCAGATTCCTTTTTGCCTCCAAGTAATCACACTAAAAATCCTCCTAAAAGATAAGTGAGGGTCTCACTCACAGAACCTCCTTCCCTCAAATAAGAAAGTCATAGTCCAAGATCAAGGCAGCACAGTAACTTTGGATTAAACCTAAAGGCCTTCCTTTCACATCAGAAAAGGAAGATGAGTCTATTTAAAAAAAAAGTATCTAGATTATCCTCCTAGTAAAGCCTTTCTTAACTTGATTATCTGTTGCTTTGACATCTTTGGACATCATGTGGTTCATGGAGTATTGTATTAAATAGAAACAACAGAAATAAATTTCAAAACAAAATTTTTTATATCTATATTTGAAATGCAGATGCATGTGTCTCGCAAATGATTGGTGTGTTTAAAGTACAAAGTTGATTGACACATGCTTTCACTTAATGATGGTAATTACAAAGAATAACAACTCCAAACCACATCTGTTCAATGTAACAATCTTGTTGTGCTATGCAGATTACATTGAGAGCTGTCAGAAATGCCAATTTTACCACAAATCATGCATAAGCACATTTGTAAGACAAGAAACAGATTAATAAGCATCAACACTTTTCTGTAAACACTTGTTGAAGAGAATAAAAGCTGTTAGCACTGAAGGAAATGATACAACAGTGGATGCTTTCTCTATCAAGCTTGAAATAAGAAATCACAGGAAGGACAAAAGTGCAGGCTGGATCCCCAAAGAACCCCTTGTAGCAGATCAAGATGTGGAAAACTCTACCACCACACTTCATGTGAACAATATTTAATCACATTTACTCTTTCCTTTTGATCAGTTCTCACTTAAAATCTTCATTTTACACAGCACTAGATAACATACAAACAGGACATTTTTAAGTTGTACTGAATTCAAATATCTAAAGTACTGTACAAAAAAAGTTGAGTAAGCACAGGTACAAGTTTATAGACGTTATTTTTCCATTATTTTAATATTATTTTAACATTCTGAGAACAGCAGTGCTTTCAGAACGGCTAATATTTTTTTTAAATTGCATAACATTTAGATGAAAATTGAAGGTAAAACTATTAAATGAAGAAAACTGAAATAACTAAGTCAGAAATGCTGTGAACTTTTTACCATATCATAATTGTAAATGCTGTTTAAGATTCAGGGTCATGTTTTTTCTGTAGCAAAGGAGCATGGAATTATAGGCAGGCAGTCATACGGTCTCAGACAAGTCATTAATGTAACATGACTTTGTTTGCTTTTGTATGACAGAAGACATTACAAGATACAGCTGACATGGAATATAATTGTAGAATAAATAAATAGCATTATTTTAAAACAAAAAAGGTTCTTAGATATGTTCCTCAGTGATACCTATTTAAAAAGAGAAAGAAAAAAGATTTTTTTTAAAATCTCTTTAAGAAGTAGTTTTCCACTAGTATGACTTAGCTGACTTTAAATACTCAACACAGGAACTGTACATACACATAAAACAGAAACTTAACAAATCTTTTTGGTTGATAGTATTTATTTTCCAAAATTGTCTGAACTTATTCTTGTTCACAGACTGCCACAGCAGATAAACTGTCTACTCTCTTAGTGGATCAGTTAGACATTCTGCAGATTTAGCCAGAGATGAGACCTTCTGTGTGCATCATTTACTTTTAAGTTTAGCTTTAATTTGCCTGAGTTTGCTCAATTTTATTTTTTTTTTTATTTATTGATAATGCTGATACAGCTGCCTCAGGCATTTAAAGCATACAGGTAGGCCAACAATTATTTACATCATACCCAAAGATTTAATAAAAAGATTGTTGACCACCTGAGTATTGTAATCCACAAAATGTCCAGAAATAGTAGTACATATATTTTCATGCTCTAGGCTTATTCAGTTTCCAATAAAATGAACAAAACATTTTTGTAACTAATAGGAGAGATCTTACAGAACATTAAGTCTCATACCCTGCAAACCATTTCATTACTAGGCAATCCTCCTCAAAGCCATGAAGTTACACAAAAAGTTTGGATCCAGCCCTTATTTTGTATAAAAATCCACACACCTCTAGTTTTCTCTTAAAACCATGATTCCTATCAAGCTACCTAGGTGCATGTGTGATCACACTGGAGATCCCAGTTCCTAATAAGGAAACCAAGGAAATATTTTCAAAACATATTCAGACCTTCTAAAACTTGCATTTATAAATGTCTATAAGATCTACTGAACATTACAACCAGGATTTTAAACACATAGTAACATTGCTTCTATCAAGCCATTAGCAATACAATTAACAATCAATGATTATTTATTGCAACTGTCAAACAGAAACAATGATATCACTTAGCCAGCAGGTTTGCAAACTGTGTCACTGTGTGAGCCAGTGTTGGAAGTTCTTGACTAAGGAGTGCACCTGCCCCTCAAAACCATTGTTTAACCCTCTCTTCAGGGTATAGCACAGCATGCTTCCTAGTGCAGAAGGAAAGGATTCTCTAACGTAATATTCTTCATCAGAACAAATATCTAAGCCTGAAAAAATTTTCTCAGAAACAGCTGCTTCTATGGTATCTTGGCATTTGAGTAAATGATTTGCAGA
This sequence comes from Gavia stellata, assembly GCF_030936135.1. NCBI lineage: Eukaryota > Metazoa > Chordata > Aves > Gaviiformes > Gaviidae > Gavia > Gavia stellata. The sequence goes on from NC_082603.1 coordinate 12,079,638, forward strand.
AATTCCACAGGGAAGGAGGTACTTTAAAGGCTGCCAGGGAGTGTGATAGGGCTAGAAGAAGAGTGAAGAGGCACAGCTGTGACAGCTGAAAGCAGGATAAGCTGCCACTGATCTGTTTCTATGCTTATCACAACACCCATTAATCAATTCCAATCACAGCAGGCCCACCAACTAAACTATATTCCACCTCTCAAAAACTGACTACTCAGCCTTGTAATCCTCCTGAAAAATTGTTCATCTGAAAAAAAAAAATGCCAGAGGGACAGTGTATTATTTACTTTATTAAAAAACCCCACCTCTAGTATATTTGCATTTTTTTTTTTAAAAATCAAGCAACAGTTAAAATATCCACAGACTCTTCTTCCCAAAAGTGTTCAAAATCCCACTTACTTTATTTATTTTCATTTAAAAATAACACAAAAAAAAGTATTTCCCTTGTGCTTTCTCTAAGTTGTGCCATAAATGCTAATTTTAGTGAACTTAAAGTCAACAGTAGACAATAGGTCTGTATCTTCAAGACAACCTAGAATCTAAATAGTTTTTACCCTATCATTTGAAAACATTTTCTATAAATATAGTTCTCATTATGTGAAAAAAATTAAACTAGAATTACATTAAAAATGACAGAATACAGAAATATACAGAATGCACCAAATTACCTTAACTAAAACATAATTAGATATGTTCTAGTTGATGGTAGATTTCCCATTATTTTTTTAAATTTGCTTTAATAAGTGTACTTCCCATTGACATTAGAGCTATCATGAATTTGGGTTGTATTCTGAGCAAAGGGCTCCAGGGACACCACTACGCACTATTTGTATACATCACTAACTCATCTGGATGTGCAAATTCTGCAAGTTTTGAAGGAGTAGTCTAATTTGTTCAGTACACAAGTTGCAGTAATATTTGTTCACAAGAACAACTGAGCAGGCAGTTCTGTAATTTGTTTGCTTGTTCAGTATTTTTGTAGTCATTAATGCGTTTTACAGTTCCTGCTTTTGTTGACCCCAGGTCCGTCCATACCAAAACAAGGTTGCAGGTTCAGAGAATATAACATCAATTAATTAAAGCAGAACAAACGAAAATATTTCTACCCATTGCAAGTTCAACAAGATGTTAAAGGGTAACATAGGAACACCTTTCCGTAGATTTCAGAAGGTGAATCTGACTGAGTGAGATCTCTTGGAACAAGCAGTGGATATATCTGAATTTCTGGCCCTCATTGCTCTCTGTTACATCAAATTCAGTCCAGTGTTGACAGGCCAGAAGCTTTAAGCTCAACTAGGCATCAAAGAAAGCACTTAATCAGAAGCCTGACTACTTAAAGCTACCACTTGGAAGGATTAAGTGCACTTTGTCTATCACTGCAATGTCAGTTTAAAGCTTGGAAAGAGGTTTTCAGAATAACCAAATAGATTTAGAGGCTGGAATCCCTTTGCTATCTAGTGGTATCTGTGCACCCAAAGAACATGGTAGGTTTTGGAAAATCTCCCAATATAATACACCACTTTAACCTCTTCCTCATTCATGCAGCATTCATGTCATTGAAGAATTGTATTCAACCTTTTTATCAAAACCTGTGTATTTTAATAGTGGTATGGGTTTACAAGAGCTAGATGCCTGTTGTGACATTTGTGAAATTTTACTAATTACCAGAGAATGGCATACGTATTTTCGAAAGACCACATTGCAAATGCATGCAATTTACAGGGCTTCAAAACACAAAAACACATGTATTTGCTGAGAGTTATTATTTACACTGCATCACCAGTTTTCTAGTTGATATACAAGCAAAAGAGAGCCTGGCGTAATTACTGTACAACAGCACAGAACATCAAACAGCAAAGTTTATACCAGTCATTCAAGGAAGCAGTAGCCCACAATTACCACTGGCAAGTAATTACCACTGGCAAGTAATTACCACCAGCAAGCCTAACTTTTGAATTCTTCCTTTATTTAATATGACGGTGTCATGCTAAACTTAAATCTCTTATTACCAGGACAAAATTCTGAGAGACCCTATATGCTGTTCATGTAATACATATTATCATGTAATGTCACTTGTAATATCATAAGATATACTTTTATGCTCATTATTAAAATTATTCTAACAAATAGATGACTGTGCTATATGCATTGGCATTGCAGAACGGACACAGTAAACATGCTGGTGAAATTCTGGATTTAGAATCAAATAATGTAAGTGATATGGTATTTATAACTACTTTTCTAACCCTAGGAAAAACTTGTTAAGTACAACAAAACTGCTATTCATTTTAACATGCATTACCTTCCTACATTTTGTCACCTTCATCATATTGGATATTTAAGGATTTTTATTTTATTTCCTTGACCTCCCTTCAAAACAGGTACAACTCATTCTTCTTCTAGATGGCATTTCTGGGAACAATAACATAATGTAAAAATGCAATCTGTATAATATAAAGTAATTTTGTTTCTCAGGCCCTGCTATAATTTCCAAATTAATTTTTTTCCCTGACTTGTTTTCAGCTCGAAACTCTTTGAGACGGAGATTTACTCTACATTTGGAAAATGCCTACCAAACAGTGAGCATTTACACAATCTAAATAATAACAAGTATCTTTACCTAAACAAATTCCTGATGCAACCTCTGCAGTGGCAAATTAAAAAGGCTTCACCCTCTTCAAACTACTTTTACAATCTGATTTTGCATTTACACTAAAATAAAAGTGTCTATATATTTCTTCTGTAAAAATAAACACGAAAAACCAAAGGGAAAAAAATTGCTTCCAGCAGACAAAGCATAGGCTAAGAAACTACACAGTATCAACTTAGAGGTTTGCATCTCATGAAGATGGAATATACCAGTGTGCTCTGAATATTGTGACATTTGAAAGTACAGAAGTAATAGAAAACATATCAGATGTACGCACACATAAGAATGTGCTTACTCTTTATTTATAAAGAAAAAACATATTAGCATGGAAATCCATTACATACCACGTTTAGAAGAATCTAACAGGAATCTAATAACTCAGTCATAAACCACTATTCTACATGAATATGGCTTTTATTGACCTCTTTTGATCATAAAAAGAGCATTGGTAAGCTGTCAAAAGAAATGTACACAGCTCCCGATTTATGCAAACAAATACTCAAATGTTACAATCAGAAAAAGTGACTGCAAAAATAATCTTATTCAACACAAAAGCCAACTTAGTGCATTCAGAGTTATATGTTCAATTCTATAATAACAAAAGCTTTACTATTGCATTTTATTGTGACTATACAGCCCAAACAGAAATGGGAAAAGGAGCCGGTGCCCTGCACTGGCTACAGAATTATTAAGTTCCTATTGAAAATGCCTGGCAGATGACTCCTTCCTCACAAAAGACATAGGAAACAAAGATATTTCATGACAGGGGAATGTCTGTTAAGCAGTAGTCACCCTAACCCTATGTAACTGTAAAAAGTATCAGCATCCTGCTAAATATATGGTTTCCACATTCTAACACCTAGACAAATCAGAAATATTTCAGTGTCACCTTATGCCTTTAGCCTCAAAGAAACTTCCCAATTTAACTTAAATGTACCAGCCACAAGAACCTATTTTTAGGTTTAACTGGTTGTATGCAATGTTTGTTTCCAAAATACTGTGATGATTTTCAATATTGTTTACAAAACACTTTTTTTAGATACTATGAACAACAAATTCTTGCAAGGATTTCTTTCTCCATGTTTAGAATTTTGTTTTTCTCTGAAAGCTCCAATTATCTGAGAAATCAGGAGTAAAGCCAACTATGCTGTTTTGTACCTCTGTGCTTTTGTGAAGAACAGGTCACTGATGTCTTTACTCCTTCCAGAGAATGCTGGTAAATGCCCTCTCAGGACACAGCATCCCTTGGTTAAAGCACATAGCACGGAATGATCTTTATTCTCCGGACATCATAGCCTACCAATACAGTGTTGCCAGTGCAACATGTCATAAATGTGTTATATGTATTGTATATCTTAGTGAAGTCTCATCTTTCCTAGACCCCTGCTGTAAACTAATAGCATGGAAGTCTAGTCTCAAGCACAGTGAAAAGGGGCCATTAAACTGACAGATAAAAAAGCAGGTTCCACTGGGTTTCTAGGTGGTGTAAGAATAGCCACACATGTTCATCTAACATCAATATTAAAAAGCACAAGCAAGCAAAACTGCAGGGCTCACCTACATGCAGTGCTCCTAAGTTCAAGTTATAAAGCCTACTTCCCCTATTATTATATACAAGGACGTTGTATACAGCTGGTTTGTAGTTAACTGTAAGTTGCTTTACAGGGTTATAACTGTATCCATTCAAAGCATCTACTAAGTTTGTAGGTAAACTCTTGCAACAACTTATACATAGACTATTCCCTAAGGGCTAAAAAATACCACCTCAGCTAAGCAGATCCTCCTGAATTTAAGAATCTATTTCTTCAATAAGAGCTGTTCATAAAGATATAATTAGACCACTGATTTGCTTTGCAGCTAAGAGATAGGAACCATCTAATCTATTTGAATATTTTCTCCCCCCATCTGTTGAATGAGAAATAGTTTCTCACCTTTGCAAAGCACTTTGAGATCTACTAGATGAAAAACACTGTAGATTTTCATGTAATTCCAGCCACAGAAGAACAGGAGATAGTTTTATGATGACTGAATAGCATCAGAAGTTGGAGAGGTCAAGCCGCAGCTATTATGATCCAAGTACATTAGTACTCTGCAAAGATAAATCCTCTCTTTAAATTTTATCAAGAAATGTACCTACTTCTAGTTATCTAAAAACAAAACAAAAAACCCAAAACAAAAAAAAACAATCCCCAACTTTAAGTGCAAGACTTGATATATACATCAGGAGATATATCCAATACTAATCTTAGAGATCTGTCTGCAAAATACATAATATTTACATATTGCTCAGTAGTTGAAAATATTAATTTTAAAATTTTTAATTTTTTAACTGTTGCTTTCCTTTCACATCCACTCATAGGTTTTGTTAACCCCTTTATTCCATTACAATGCCACTAAAATGCAGACAAAACTGTTCTGGAAGAATCCCATGCTACCAAGACACAGGTAATAAAAGAGTTTTTAAACCTGTGGTCTGAGTTTTTGCAAGCACAACAATTGAGAAGTTGGATTGCTTCATGCCCATTTTTATGCTTTTATTGGAGGGGTGGAATTGTGAGTAAATGCAGATTGCTCATTAAACAAGGAATCTCTCTCAAAAATATTTTTCCCCCGCCTCACTACCTCACTATCTGATTTACAACCTCACTTTCAGGTGAGTGTAGCCAAGGCTGGAGAAAGACAAGTATAGTTTATCTCAGCTCTTCTTAGACATTTGGATACAGCTTGAAATTATGATGTAAGGCATGCTAACAAACACCAGGGATTATTTTAAACAGGGAACAAAAAAGTTACTAAATAAATAATTCCTGAGTATTGAGCTTCTCTGAAGACATTGGCAGGTTTTCCTAGTAATACTTCTGTCTTATTCAGTGCAAAGATAAACCTTAATAAACCTCAGTTTCACCATTAGAACACATTTACAACAACTATTTACGAAGTTAACCTGTTAAAAACCAAAAGATTGTAAGCTATTTCTTACCTACCAGGTACAACAGGAAACATCAGAATTTCAGAGTTCCATTCTGAATTTCATCCTCAACCCACTATGTGACTTGTGGGAGAGACAAGGAGGAATAAGGAGCCATCCAAGCCCCTGTGCAGCAAAACATTCATTTATTTGTAAGCATTTTGTTGATTAGAAGTGGTTGAAGAATGAACTTGAAGTTAAACAGGCATAAGAATTGCATCACTGGGCCTTCATCTCTCCTAGCTTTACATTTTCCAATATTAGATCTGAGCTAATAAAATTATTTTTTCTGCGCTATTCACATGAACATCACAGGAAAAGTTACTCCTTGAGATTGATTATATAGGTAGGCCCACTATTTTAGAAATATAGTTGAGATATTGATAAAAATGGTTATTGAATTATATTTTGCACAAGCAAAATTACATGGGTTTTTTAATAGTAACTTTAATACACTGAAAATGCTAAACCAACAATGTGAAAAAAGTCTAGGATGATACATGTTTTTGCATATAACAGCTATCTTCATTACAGCTATACTACAGCTATTGTATAATTACTTAAGGGAATATATAACAGAAAAATTATCCTATTAACTATACACACTCCCAAACAAACAAATTTTTCTATAGAAACTAATTTTTTACAAATATGGTATGAGTGTTAAATTTTAGGTGGCAATGAGATTCCTCCCACGCCTGGTTAGGAGATGCTGCCTGAAGGGCTTATAACTGGTACACCCTTGTGAAACACTTCCATCTAGTGGCTGCAATAGGAATATTACGAACTGCTGAAAATTGCGGCGCGGACTACAAACAGCTGATACAATCTTCTAGTAAGCAGTCCTCTGGTAAATGCTTAATATTTGACCAAGCTCTTCCACCACCTTACCAGAGGGCAAAGAAAAAAAGAAAATCACCACATCAAGTATCCATCTTGAAACTACTCTTTTCAGGAAACACATAGTATAGCCAGCAGAACTTTTCTAAAACAAAAGAAAAAATCCAAAACTAAAAGTCTAGAAATTTTTTTTTATCATCCATCTTTTTCTGAGAATGCTGTTCAGGGACTATACTGGCAAGCGGCAGAATTAAAACAGTTAAGAGAACCATGAAAGAAGCATTATTAAGTGGCAAATGGTTTTGGATAGAGAATTACTGAATCAGCCCTGGCACAGTGGGAAGATTTTATTTAATTTTACAATAGAACTAAGCAGGGAAGTATCTCAGCTGTCTCCTGAAATAGTCGTGGGACGTGGCAGCACACCAACACAGGAGAACACCAGCAAGGGCTCTTGCTGCTGGAGTATTTTAGGGGTCCACAATCTAACAAAAGCTATGTCAAGAGCACTCTTTACGGATGCCCCAGACCACATGAAGCTAGAGCCAACTCCCTGCAGTCTCTCTGGGGTGATCCCAGAAGTCAACGACCCTCTAATGACAGCAGCAGTAGAGGGAACAGCATAGGTTCAATCCTGTAGTGTTAGCCACAGCTGTCTAAGGTGACTAGAGGCACATTCACAGAAGTTTTAGGCAAACAGGAAATAATTTATGATACCCTCATTGCATTAGTCCACTGCTTATCACTCTCTTCCTACACACAACAAACCTCACAGTGCTACCTAATAGCATTTTGTAAGCATTTTCACACAGCAGTCTAGATTCCCTCTCCTGATAACCAGCAAAATTAGAACAACTAATAAATACACTGTTGCACAGCAGGATGAGTAGTACAAAGGAACACCTTTGCATACATCTTTTTGGACTGTGTTACATGCTCAGGGTGGGGTAAGCATAGTATAAAAACTTTATATATATACTATACACATACTCCATAACTTGATTAATTGTCTTGTAGAAAGATCCAAGATAATGAGATGAAACTTGCATATTACTGGTCATAATCAAACAAGAACAGAAGGCCAGCTAAGTTAACACTGATGCAAGCTTTTCTGATTTTATCTTTGTTAACCAAACATTTAAACAAATGCTTTTAAGAATATAGTTTGGTATTTTAGGGGTAAGAAGCAGAACGGAAAGAATTTCCTTGTAAGGGGAGAGGGGAGGGGCAAAACAGAAGACCAACAAACTGAGTCCTATTTATCAACTTTGCTATCTATTGTTGAAGATGGCTCAGGAGTTCAAAAACAGCACTTGTTTTATTCCACACTTATCCTCTGACTTTGTCAAGTCCCTTGTGGTTGAGCGTTCTTTTAAGAAGCATTTAGGACACCTACTTTCAGTATACTCCAGAATTAAACTACAGGACAGTTTACTTTTGAAGCAAAGTATCTGACATTAAATATAATTTAATTCACATGTTTCAACCTCACATTTTATCAATTGACCTTAGGTTTTTTTGTCTCCTTGTATACATGACCATATACGGATAGTAAAGTTATGATACAAGCTACCAATAGAGAATTTCAGGTTCAATTTGGTGCTTAGAAAGTTGATTTACATTCTTCTTTCCTTCTCCCATGTATGTCAATAGTTGATGCTTCATAAAAACCGTGCTTAAAAATAAATGCATAATGACAATTAAGCAATAAGTTTTTCATTTTACATTTATAGAAAAAGCAATAGTGAGTTTAAAAGTTCTGTGATTAAAGGAAATAAAAATACTGAAAAGCATAATTCTTAAAAATGTTGTTTCATTACTTTTATATTTTATATTTTATTAATACAATTCGGAATTCCATCCCAGAACGGCGTTTTGTAATGTTAAACGCCTGAAGAATGCCAGCATGAGTATTTTGCTATACAGAGAAACACACTCAAGTTCCCCCTAGCCACCAATAAACTTGGTGGAACGTGCTATGATAAGAGCTATTGCAGTGGCACACAGTCTTAGCAGAGGATCAGACTTCCACTGCAGCAGTTACTAAACCAGGTTGTTATAGTACAGGTAGTTTACAGTCTAAATAGGGCACAACAGGTTCCCAGAACTAGGGATGAGGAGGAAACATACAGCTAAAATAAAAAGCAGTAGGCTTTAATAGAAAACTGGAAAAGTGCTCACGTGAATGAATACACACGTTCAAAGGGAAAATTCAAAAGATTCTCTAAAAACTCAATACCAAGGCCTGAACAAATCCTCAGAAGGCAGCCAAACTCATTGACACAACTAGCTGATACAAAGGTATAAGGAAAGTATCACCCCAGCAACGATGTACAGAACATTGAGCTCCTGAAAAGGAAACAGGATGGCTAAAGTAGTAAAAATTATTCTTCAGCTTTGGGGAAATAAGTTTTACTTCGTATCTATGACTTGTTCTTGCACCATTACTATTTTGCAAATGTGCCTTCTATGCTTACATATGTATATGCATATCTAGCTAGCTACATATTTTGTACAAATAGGTTTTGTACAAATAGGTCAGTATGTAATATAGCTTCTCATTCTTCCAAGATAAATGATCTCTTTATCAATACCATCATTTGCACACTAGGGGGAAGAGATAGAAATGCGTTAATGCAATGTAATTTTCTACCATAGATAATTAATACGCATACCATCTTAACATAATTCAGCAAAAGAGGATTTTTATACCAATATATAATACGAATAGGTAGGCTGTGAGATCAAAACTAGCACTGTACCAGTTAAAAGCCACTTAAACTTGTAGTTTGACATTTATCTAAATCACTACAAATAACATTTGAACAAATCCACAGACTTCAAATATTTTAAATAACAAAGCAAAGTAATCATGGTTAATTTGTTCGGCTGGGTGTTTTTAACCTTTGAAGTTTGTCTCTATGCCATACACACCTAAATGAGAAAAAAATTGAACTATTCAGACCATAGCATATACCAATGCAAGTGAAGTATTTGTTATTAAGCTACTAGAGTGGGGTAAAGATTAATAAAGTAATGTTTACAATAGGCTTAAGGAATCTGCATGAAAGACATCAAGTATAGTTTAACTCTATATGAATATGCAGGGGGTGGGGTTTTTGTTTGTTTGTGGGTTTGGGGTTTTTTTAATTACAGATGACTACCATGAGTTTTTCCTGATACTTTCCTTCCTTTCCCTCAACTCTTTATAAACCTTTCTGATTACAGTTACTTGAACTTACTTTAATTAATAGAGGTATTCAGAACTAACTCAGATTGAAAGATACCTGAAATAATATTTTTTACATTGTCTGTGGTGCTTGCTGATGAAATGTAAGCTCAGGAGACGTCGTTTTATCCTGTTTTCACTGCAACAATCAAGTTATATGAATGTTGATTAGATTATATACACCATCTCCTATGCTAGAAACCAATACTATTATGAACATAAACATACTAAGACAAGAACAAACAAACAAAAAAAAAAAAGGACAGGAAAAAATTCAAGAGTAACCAAATCTTGTTACATATACTGATTCCAAGTCCTAAAACCAGCAGAAAACAAAGAAAAGATGGCAAATTTTTTTTTAGCATAAAAAAATAAAAAATATTAGGACTTCGGGGGAAAAAAAAAAAAGGCAAACAGCCCTTCCTTGGGAAAAATGCATAAATGGATCTCAGATCCTACTAAAAGGTAGGAAGAAAATTAAAATGCTGTCCTAAAATAATAATAGAAAGCCCCAAGCAAACCAAAAACCCACCTTATCATGAAATCAGAAAAGTTTCAAAACATACAAAAGCAACAGGACTCATCTAATCACAGGATGTTAGAGTATATAAAGAATGAGAAGAAATTTCCTGTCAAAAAATAATAGCTTGTATTTGCAGAGGTGAATCAGGTGTAGTCTCCTCTTCTGCCTGCAGATGCCATTACTGGATCAAATTAAATCTAAACTGCAGCTTGTTGTTTTTCTTCATCTATTCTCATGAGTCAGTGAGTGCTAGAAGAGTTTACTTATCCTTAATTTCTAACACTGGAGCATGTTTTTTAAAAAGCATAGCTAGAATGCGCTTTTTTCTAGAAGTGCATTTACATAAAAACATGTCTCAGTAAAGATGGGCTAACATTGTTTGAAGGCTTCTCAAGTAATCCAGCATTCATATTCTGAAGATATACTTTCTCCCAGGACTGTTGTCTTTACCTGAAATAAAAATGTTTCTTATTCCTGATTAGGGATAAAACCAAACAGTTTAACGCCTAATCACAGTTAGACTCCCATGGTTTTACCAATTTCCACAACAAAAATCTATTTACATGATATTTTTGTGCGGTAGTTTACCATGTGTATTAATGCTGGATGATGTTAAAATTTGTAATTTTAATCTAGAGGCTGAGTTGTAAAAAGCAGTAAAGTAGCAGATCAGTACTCTCAGAATCATTATGTATTTTTACTAATGTACTATTTTTCAAATAAAGAATTGAACTGAAGAAATACCTATTTCTTACTAAATTCTTTAAGTGACTTCTATTATGAAGAGAATGTATTTAATTAGTTAGATTTTTCTTAGTTTCATATTTTCAAATGAAACTATGGTGCAGAAGTCTGAATACTCCACCTCCCCACTTCATATTTAAAATTAAAACAAAGCCCCCTTCTTTTTCTTTTACGTTAGTCAATAAAAATCCATGACACAAGTACATAAAGTTCTAATTACTTTTTACCTGAAATCTGACCGAAGAATATTTTCCTGAGGGAATAAGAGAGGACATTAAAGGAAACAAAACAAAAAAACCCAAACAAACAACAAAAAAAAAACACCAACCAAAAAAAACCACAACACAAAACCAAAACAAAACCAAACTACAGATTACATCAATAAATACAACAAAGTAAAACCATCATAACTTCAGTAAAGAATACATCCCATTCATTCTAAACGTTTCTTCTTAACACTTCCAACTCCCCGCCCATGCATCTTCCTGACTTCACTGAGCGTTTCTTTCAGGGATGCAGAGCTGAAGATTGTAGGTTTGAGAACCCCAGAGAAAACATTTTGAGACCAAATTTAGTGCTCTTAGCAGAAGCATGACATCAGCTAATATAGTGACTAAGCTTCAGCCAAAGCCATAAAAGCCTGGTCTATGCAAGTGTGTATGAATGGGCTCTATTGGTACCTGTGGCTGCAGATGGAGAAACAGCAACTAGAAAACATTAGCCAAAGAGAGGAAGCATACATACTGAGGGGTATATAACATCAAAATCTCAACAGATAAGCCAACATGAGCCTCCACTTCAGAGTCAGAAGCTTACAGTTGTTGCTCCAATCCTGTACCTAGGAGTGATTTTTATGTGTGAGTGCAAGTGAAGTGTGAAAGAATAAGTACTGTGTGAACAGTTATCTGCTGGAAGTAAACATCTTAATTCTATTAACAACACTAAATTAATAAAAGGTGTTTTAATAAATACCCATTTATTAAATGATCCCACTCCCATCTCAATTCCCCCGTTAGAGAAATTTACACCATCAATATATATTCCTGTGAAAGTAATTAACTTTGTGACATACTGAAGGAAAAACTCTTATATTGCACTGTTTTGGTGCCTGCTTTGGTTTATGGTTTAGAAGAAACTCCAAAGGTACTATCACAATAAGATTCTTCTATGTATCTTCCAGAAGCTATCCAGACTCTGACTTTACAGTTAGACCTGCAAAAAGTACAAGATGGTGAAAATATTTGGACCATACTGCACAGCACTTTATCTCAGCAAGAGGTCTACTAGGTCTACTTCATTTCACTGCTATGCCTAGCAGGTGATGCAGATTCTCTGTGCAGCAATGTCAATTCCTCTGCTGACCTGGGCTTAACCCACACCTACCTGCAACTCCTTGGAAAGACTAGTAAAATAACATACCATTCAAATCAATCCATCCCAAGATCTGCCTGCTATAATCCCAATTCCTTGACAGTCATAATTTATAGCTAGACTAGCCTATAGTTATAAATACACCTTACCTTATGGTATATTACACCAATGGATTACTGGAGCCTCAGCTAGGCTTGATGATGTATTAATGCAATATGTTATGAGAGCACTAGCTCACTCTGATGATGTATAGTCACCATATATATCGTTAGAATGAAGTACTTCAATGATATATAACCGTAACTGAAGACGACACTAGCAGAAGTAGGTTTTGTTAACATATTACGCTGAAATGTGAATATAGTATTAACAATGTGAATAAGAGAGAGACTGATTAAAGCATAGTTAGTTAGCATAGAGGGGAAAAAAACCACAACAATAAAAAACCAACCAAGCAGCAGGAAGCTATTGGCAACATTTTCACTCATCCTGCAAAAGCTAAATTTGATATGCTTGCTTAAGGTTGCCCATCCAATACCTCAGTTAAAACTCTATCAGAAACCCATTTGTTTGCAGTTTCTTTCTCCTGAGTTTCAGAACAGCTAAAAACTGAAAGTCAATTTGAGCTCCAAGTTTATGAAAAACTTGTTTTTCAGTTTTAGAAAGAAAAAAGACAAAAAATTCTCATAACACACTGAAGTACCAAAAAAAAAAAAAGTTTTCTGAGCAATGCTTCTCATTAAATACAAGAACAAAAGCAAACAGGATTAATCATCTGGGCAGGCAGAACATCAGTAACACACTTAAATGTAATTTTGCAATGGGGACTTCATATAACACCACTATATTTATTAGCAGAAATTGGAAGGGATTGAGTGTTCTGACATTAATAGGTGTAAATTAGTTCATGAGTATTCAGCCTCTAGATGTGTGCTGTTCAGTGTCTTAATAGTGGAAAGAAACTTAGGTAAAGAAGTCTTTGTTTTGTTTCACTTGTGAGCTACAGAAAACACCTCTTGCTAATATTTCAGATTTTTACACTACCATACTTTCAAGCAAGGAAGCAGTACTCTCAGTGACAAAGGAAGGTCTCAAGAACAACTGTATACAGAAGAAAACTGACATGGAATTTACACTTAAAGTTGTACAAATTGGTGATCAGTTACATGATCTAGTTCTACTCTTTACAATGTTCACACTTAGATACGTGATTCAGAAGAACCAGTTGTGTTTTTAAAACTTTCAGCCAAGTACAAAATAATACATTTACAGAAGTAGAAATATACCAGATATCTCTTCACTTTTAAAGCATAAAAATCTGAACAACTGAATATACTTTGCTAACCTTTTAGCAGACTTGTAAAGACCTTTACAGTAGAAAAGCAATTAAGCAACATCACACATCACGTGAGAACGAAATTACTAGCTGCAATAAAAATTGTCAAATATTTTTGATGGCAGAACTACACTGCAAGACATTTTTTGACAAAGTATTAAGGTATACTAATCTTAAGAAAAATTTATGTGGGTTACTCATTCAGCATAATTGCCTTTCCCCATTTCCTCCAAAACAGAAAAGTGCAAAATTGCTGAATAACAGCATTAATTATACATATATGTGAAAGTTTTCAAAGGAAAAGGACAATTGACTCTCTTTACTGTAGTCTTTTCACAGAAAATAGTTCTAAGATCTTGACAAGTTCTCAAAGACTGACATTCAAGATGTTGAGCATCTTCCCTCAGAAGGAAAGATGATAACTACAAATATCTGGCTTGGAAGCTTTGATATATAGGAAAAAACTTATGTTTTAGCTTATGAATTTCTCAGCACTGTCATAAGTAAAATGTGCTAGGTCCAGGCCCCCTAGAACCCAGTTTTAAAGAATAAAAATTCCAATTAATTTTCATCCTTACTGTTAATTTTCACTGGCTTCAGCCAGCAGACTATAGGTAAAGTGACTACAGTAAAAAGCATAAGGAAGTAGCTGATTCGGAAACTTCTCTACAACATCATGTGATGACTTGCATATTATTTAGGAAGACCTAGGCTTCTAATCCACTATGAATAGTCCTGAAAGTGATTTGAGCAATCAAAAGATAACTCGGTAGCAACAACACTCAACACAAACTTACTTCAGATTGAGTTGAAGAGGACTACAAAAACCACCAAAAAAAGCATTCAAATAAGGTTGTAAAGTACTTGTACCATCTCTCATAGTTTTCCCCTACATAAAAAGTTTTTGCTTTGTTCTTAAAAAAAAAAAAAAGAGGTTGACATTTTAAAAAAATAAAAGCCATTAAAAAACACTTCAAAGTTGCAGTAGCACTACTATATCATAATGCAGCATAGGTGAAACAACAAAGCCAACAAAAAAAATTGGTACCCACATCAAACTTTCAAGTGTCTAAGACAGGAAGGCAGTCTTCTTATCTAACTGTATGCAACATAAATGTATGTTACAAAGATTTCTTCAAAGGAATCTCCTTCCACTGTTACACAAAAGAGTCCTAAGTCAAAGGTCTAAGATGAAGAGATGTTAATGTCCTACCAAGCATTTACTGTGTTTCCTAGTTATTCCCCAACAGTTTTTCATTTCTCCATTCATACTATCTCCAGTAGATTTTTTTACTTACTGTGTTAAATTATTTCTTATAAGCTTAGGTGATAATAGACTTTTATTAAAACAAAAGGCACTATATTTTAAAGTTTAACAGCCCCTAAAGGAATTCCATTTTTTCTTGTGAAGTTCAGGGTACTTATCCTCATTCAATCATGTCATTTACTTTCATATCATTTACTAATAATATCAGCAATAAACTTTAGCTTTTTGTGATATGTTGCTTTCTCTTCATGTAAAGGAATAGAGTTCCCCTGAATTTCTTGATAATAGCATTTTATACCCACTGTATCCTACCAGGTAAAAGCTCTGCAGGAAATGGAGGTGGAGACTGGAGCTTGTGTGTGTGTTTTGGAACCCCCTTCCGTTTCCAAGCAGTTTCAACTTCACCTGTTTCAAACTGTGCTACTTGAGTCTCAGTATTTTCACTACAAAGAGTTTGAGATTTCAATGATGGCTGTCCTTTTTCAAGTTCAAAATTCACAATAAGGGAATCAACCAGAGAGTCCAATTCATTCAAGTTCATAAAAGGCATGGATATTTTCTGGTTAGGATTGTTTGCAGAAGTAGAAGACAAGGCAAATAAACTGAAATAGTTGTTAAAATATCCAGCTATGACACAAATCTTTTCTGCAAGGCTCCTGAGAGGGCTTGTGTTTCTGTATGACCCTATGAAAAACAAAAGCAAGAAGAATCAAATGCAGTATTTTGAAAAGGGAGACCAAGTAGCCCTCCCTCCCTCTTACAAATCTCCTGTAGTCCACAGGTTACTATCAAGACAGGTAATAACCCAGCTAAATACCTTGTAATGTAGAAGAAACAATTTCACAGACTTCAGCTAGGCACTGCTCCAATTCCAAATATTTCGCAGCAATGTTAGTGCTTTTCTTTATTTCCTGATATAGAGATTCTTCTGGTAATTGGGATTCTATTTCTTTCTGTATTAATAAAGAGCAACATAAAAAGAACCAAATACATGACAGTATCTTAACTATTAAACATGCCTATTATGGATTCAGTCACATAAAACAGGCCAATGCTGAAACACAAAATGAAAGTGATTCTAAGTCACAAAACATAACATAGCTCCAAAAAGAAGTGCAGATTGTTGACAGAAAAAAAAAAGCAAATGAAACTGTAAAATCCAGAAAAGGTTTGGCTCTTAGAATATAGATTAAATCATCTATTCTGGCTTTTAATTCAAAATATCAATAACTATGGCCATAAGATATTGCAGTAGCTATAACACAATTACATTAGCATTACTGAACTTGAAGCTTTCAACTTAAAACAAAACAGGTGGTTAGGCTGTTCATAATGAGCACAAAAAGAAGGAAGATAACATACAAGTACTTCCAGAAATACTTTAAGTAAAATTAAAGTAAAATACTTTTGAGTGGAATTGCGGTAGCCAGAAAAGTTAGTGTTTCAAGCACAAGAATGCCACTGAGACAGGAAGTGTTATCATGCAATTGTAAATATACAGAAGGTAGTTTCAATTCCTCCTCTTTGTTAAATGCATCCTTTACATTTAAACCCCAGACTGAAAACACACATTTTGTGAAACATTTCTCTTACCTTTCTGCAATAAGAGATGTTATTTTCAAGGAATCTGGCTAATGCCACAACATCATCCTTTATTCGATTTTGACTCTACAAAGAAACTTCTAATTATATTGTACACTCGATTCAAGATAGAGTCAAAGTACATTAATATTTTAGAAGGATAACAATGAACACTGACATACTAATGAGAAAAATACTCAGAAGCAGAAATAATCTTTTCTGCAACATAATATGCAATTTTTCAAATAAAATAACTGGTAGAAAACATTTTTAACTATATCTGCAAAGTTTTAAATAACCGCTTAATACAAGAGGATCGAATGAGTAGATTTAACTATTGGCTAAAGAAAGGTTGTCCTATAATTTTTGTATCACTGTCATTCTAAGTGGCAGGGGTAATCTCTTAGTTAATAACCTGGTGTTCTCTCCCTCATTTCACATTAGTTCCATCAGCAACAAGCATATACAGGAATCCTTCAGATACACAGGAATCTGCTGCAAGTGAACAGCATTATCTAGAAAGCAGACTGCTCAATTCCTTTTGCTGGGAACATGAAGCATTTGGGAGTTAAGCAAGCAGATAGGAACGTAAAAGATTTTGGACAGTTTCACTATTATCTTCACTATTATCTGGGATTAAGAATAACAACAGTGAAAACCAGAGTAGGAAGGAAACTTTGCTTTCCTTGAAGCAAGCAATTTATCACTCCTCTCTAACTGATTTGAGCCTTTTATCCCAGGACATGTATTTTTGAGTAGTAACAAATTCTTTAGAAATATGTGTTTTATATATCCCTACTCATCAAGCAGATTTTCTTATTGGCCACAGTTCTGCAAATGTCTCAACTTTGAAGAATAAGAACAAAAATAAAAACACATGAGGCAGAAGACAGGATTGCTCAGACATATGTAAACTGTGACCTTTGGCCTTGCATGCTGTCTGTACAAAACAGTTATTCAAAGGGAAAGTGGCAGAGCAAGTTTATATATCCCAACACTGAAAGGAAGCATGTACACTATATACACCTAGTACCTTGCTGAAGAACATTTCAATCTTTACAGAGTATTTTCTTGGAATTCAGCCAGGCTTTCTGTCAAAATGGCTCCCACACTAAGAAAATGGCATATTTCCAAGGGGTACTCTGACTTGCCTACTGGAATTTTCATACAGTCACAGAAATATTTTTAACTATGGTGCTTATTCCTTATTCTTTATTCTCTACTTTTCATAACTCCCTATAGTATCATTTTCCTCATGATTTGTTACCTAAGCAAAATAAGACCACAAAATAACAGGCTATAGCTTAAAAAAAGCCCCTCTGGGCAAAAAACCAAACAACCCACTACTGAATTCAGCATGTAATGACGTCTGTTCTGCTTTAAGTGTCAAAATACACTAGACACACCAATAATAGTATGTTTGTTTCATGAAAGAGCAACTACTCCCCAGAAGAACACAGACTTCAGCGTACCTATTCAATCTGATAAAATATAACTGCTAAACTGCTATTGGGCAGGGAAGTACACACCATCTGTTTATTATGAGGTAGTAGGAATAGCTCATCTTAAAATTACAAGAATAATTATATTAAGGTCTTATGAGAGATAAAAGCTTCCCATTGATGTAATTTCTTTTCGTATTACAATAAATTTGGAAGGTGACAGGAACAACTCATTAATACAATATAAATAATTTGCTGTAACTTTACAGGAAAGTGTAATAAAGAAGTTAAAATACCACTGCTGCTTATCAACCTGGAAAGTATTTGAAGGTCAGCTGTTGATTTCAGTGAATGACATGAAATCAAGCAGGACATTTCCAACTTCTGTGCTATTAAATAACTACTTTAGTCAATTTCCCTCTGAAGTGCCCAATTCATTAAAGTACCTCAGCATACCCCAAGCATTAAGCACATGAGAAGACTAGCTCTTAAAAGATAAAACTGAACTATTTTAATATTTAGATAGCCTGCTGTTTGGGACTAGGACTGTAAGAACACTGTATGACAAAATGAAGTCTCCAAACTTTCTAATAATCTTCCTGACAATAACAGTGAGTGTAGAAATAGCAGAGATAATTACTATTATTAATATAAACAAACAACTTTCAGGATCATAAAGTGTTACTACATATTAAATACGCAATCTTTTTTACAAAAACTTAACGGTAGTATACAGAATAAAAGGTCCACTTGCTCCTTTTTGCCAGTTTTCATATTCTCCCTCTTTCATGGTTACACTGTAAAATTTTACAGAAAACACCCTCCAATACAGAGAAATAGTTCTAAATAAAATACACTTAAATATTCAGTTTACATATGGGTGGAAGGCTAAACACTGTAAAAATTTCTGCAAGATTGCAGTCAATATTCCCACTTACTACCCCTCTCAAACCTCTGTTCCTAATCATAACTGTATTCCTACTATAAACTTCCTAGAAAGAATTGCTGAAAAATAGAAGGACATGATCAAGTGCCTCTAAGATATAGTAGTAGTTTTCAATCTTACTTTCATCTCACCTCATTTTGTGGATTTTGTTTTATGAGTTCTTTCTGCACCATTCTTGCTTTTTCCTGTACAGTATCAATGATAAACTCCATCCCTGAGCCTACTCCATCATAAATGGCAAGTACAAAGTCCTTTTAAAATAAAGGTTCAAAACATATGATTAAAGGAATTTATATCGCCTTGAATTAAAACAGCTTTTCCATAGTGGGCTAGAAATATAATTTTATTTTAAGCAAATTGTTCAGTGCTAGTCTATTCAGTCTCATGTCATTCTTGGACCACAGGTGCTCAGCACTTTAACCTCCTTTTCCTAACTTTCTTCAGATTTCTGAAAAGTCTATGTGGTACTTAATCACAGATTACTGAAATAAGTATTGAATTTCAGTGAAATACGTAGACTTGTACAATCTCAGTGCAGATGCAATCCTAAAAGCACAGTATTTCTTTCTCTTTATAGGTGGAAGTTATACAGATTTAAAGTGTGGGGGGTTTATGGGAAAAAAATATACAAGTTTCAAGGGTATTAACACATATCCATTTTCACCACAAAAGTATTAGATAAACTCTGAAAATACTTAATTCAGTTGATCAAATTGTTATATGTAACAATTTGCTTCTGAGCATAGTTACTGAAAATAAATGTGATGTCAACATTAAAATTACTATTTGTAATCACTATTTCTAATAAACATTTTTTCACCTGTAGACTAGTTGCAGGAATGTTGTTCTCTTCAGAAAAGGAAATATCAGCCCTTGTGACTACTGCCAAGTGTCCTATATATTTCATTGTTTGTTTTACTGTTTGGTTTACTTTGCTCCATGCTTCTGTTACCATCGAGGATATATCTGAAGAACATCCCTGAGAAATAAAAGGCATATCATTCACTGAAGCTAGAAAGCATCTTTGGTCAAAGAGCACACACTTTCTATAACGCAAGCGTTAGCCCACAATAGCTCAAGGCATGTTCAGCTTTATATCTTCCTACTTCCAATGGCGTATCTACCACAGCTAAAAGACCATACCTCGCAACCACAGGGAAGAATGGTACCATTATACTACACAATTAAAAAAAATAATTACTTTTCACAAGGCTGTAGCATGAACAAGAATTTACTGGCCACTGGTTTATAAATTTATAAACAGTAGCACTTCACAACCTAAACTAGCAGTTACTCTTGTCACTACACATTTTATTTTCTCCTTTTATCTCTAAGAACCTGTGCTATTGTCAGGGCCTAGGCACAGAAAGGTCTGCATTACTCTGAACTAGCATATGGAAGTACCAGTTTAGCCAGCAAAAATGCACCCTTTGCTGTTCATCTTCCTTAGGTGTGTCCATTTGTCATTGCATACGTTGGACATTTAAATGTTTTTAGCAAGTCTGTAGTAACTATTGCATTAACGCATCAAACTTCTCTACACACAGATGAATTCTTTAATACTTTACCTGCAATAGTAACTGTAAATAACCTCCCAAGTTCTTTACTTCCTGTTTTATTTCTTCATCAACTTTTATAGATCCAGGGCACTTTTGGACATTGTTAAGCCAGAGCTTGGTTAGAACCACAAGCTGGTCAAATGCAGAGATAATTCTGATGCTGTGGGACTGAGCAGCATGATCAAGACAGAAAACTACAAGAGAAAGAGATCTATCAGAAGGTCTCCTTTACAAAAGAAAGCAGGAATGCTAATTCTTCTGATAGGCAAACATATGAATGCTTGTGCATCTGAAAGACAAGTCATTATTAATGTTTACTTAAAACTGTTATGAAAATAAGACTTACAGTTTTCTTGACATTCTTCATCTTGCTGTTCATAGGCTTTTGAAATGGCAGAAACTCCAGAGAAAATGATAAACAAATTAGTTAGGAGGCTATCTGCTATGCTCTTTCCTCCTTCATGATTCTGTTCCAGTAAATCTAAAGCTGAACTTATAGATTCTTTGCAAATTCCAGGAAGAAACAATTCAGAAAAGCTTGGGCATATGCTGGATTTATTCTGTGAACCTATATGATGTAAAAGCAAAACATATATGCAAGAAACTCTTCATAGTAGTGAGCAGTCAGCATGTCTTTGTAATGACTATTTTACATTGCTTCTTCAGCAATGTTCAACTACTTAAGACAGCAAGTCAGAAAAAAAAGTGTATATAACGTTCTACATAGTTTCTGGATTCAGTTAGTACAAAGACAAATCCCATTGTGAAATTCTTTAACATGAATCCGTCTTTTTCAACAATAGAACCTACATAGAGACAGAAAATAACAAAATCCAGCCAATCTAAAATAACTGATTGCATAAAAGTATTTGGAAGACTGAAGTATCTAGTATTTCAGAAAAACGTTTATAAAACCTTACAAAAAGCTTGGGGGAATCTCAGTAGTTGAATGAATATGAATAGCAACAACTCAAGCAAAGTCTCCAAATTATTATATCAGGATTTAGCCTCTGGCAATTTGTTACATGAACTATCATATTTCTCCAGTTAACCCGCATAGTTAAGCAGAGTAATGTTTTAAGTAAATTTCTTAAATAAGGGTCATGAGTGCTCGTCAGGAAGTTTTTTCTCTAAGAAAGCATAATCAAAAATACAAAAAAAACCTACAACTAACAGATTGACATTATAAACTTGAAGACATTATAAACAGGACATTTTTCATTTTGTTTTCCAACCCACGCTTTTTTTTTTTAACGACTATTAGAAGCGCATGTTTTATACATGTACTAGTTTCAAGTTCTCAGTGTGCAATGAAAAGTTTTCTGCCATATAGTAAGTACCTGATATATAGGAAGTTTGTATATTCTGAATTGGTTGCAATTTTATCTCAGACAAACATCCAGAAATTCTCTTGTTCTTCATGAAACTTCTACTTCTAGGAAAGGATGATAGAGTGAAAACATAAAAAAGCTTTAAAGGGAAAGAATCTCTCTCCCCATACCCACTGAAAGTTCAATGAATAGTAACAGACATCAGGCAAACAAAACAAACATCTACTTTTATATAATCGAACTTGCTAACACAGAACCTAAACCAGAGTGAAAGCAAGACAATACAGCCCATAGAAAGGATCCTACTCACTTTCCTCAGCCTCTTGCTACTATAGCAGGATCTTCATTCCACGTTTCCATTTTTAAGGTACTGGTTTATTACTGGATTATTATTATCTAGAACTTGAGACAAAACACATTTCTTTCCCACCTACTGGGACCATAAAAAAAAGCCAACACGTCTGCTTTCTAATCTTGTTCGCTGGATAAAATTATTTGCTTTTGGAAAGCCAGATAAGAGGGCTTTTTTTTCTTGGTAGAAGGCAGATGTTCTGTAAAGTTCTCCATTGTCAGTTAGACAATCTAACTTAGCTTCTCTGGCCTGGCTCCTTGGTTGCCAGTGCCCAAGGCCAGCTCTTGATAAAAGAGCTGTTTGAGAAGCCTCAGCCAGCCTTGAAGCTGTTAAAGCAGCTGGAAGGAGACTCAGCAGGGGCTCCCCAGCTTGTCTTGAAGCTATGTTTAAGATGGTCTGCTGCCCTTGGTCCTGCCTGACTTACAGTGCAGTTGCAGTGTAACCACCTGTGCCTAGCCACATATACCATTAATCTGGACCTGCAGACTTGACTTCCCAGTTTGACCCGGGATCTTGTCACAATAGCTGTGTCAGGCAATCACTGGACTGCAGGCTGACCCTGCCTGATGCTTTGAGCCAATTTCCCAGCTTAACCTCAGCCCTGCTTCATCGTTACATACTTACCTGTGGATGTGGACTGTTGGCTGACCCTGGTTGTCATCGCCAGACCTACTCTGCTCACCTCACTCAGGTACTGTGGGGCTAGACTCTTTTTTGCAAGGGCACTGCCCTGTCTACCCTGTTGTCACATTCAGCCCCAAACTGCCCTTCCCTTTTGGAACAGCCTGTCCTTTATGCTCCATGACACTACACATCAGGAGCACCAAGCCTTCAAGTAGCACATAGAATTAAATTTATTTCACCAGTATGTGTGACTGACATCAGTTAACTGCTGTCAGCGCAGCATGCAATGCCAATTTCCCTTTCCAAGTACCTCTTCTTGTTCAGTTCAGCTTCTATTGTTGCATTTTAAAATAGGCAGAACAAAACCAAATACACTTCTGAGATTCAAGAAGACACATTACAATACTGTCCAGAAGGCAGCGTCAGACAAAATGGTATTCCAACATTATTCTATCATTAAAACAGTATAAAGAAACTGTTTATCCATTGCATTCTTTTCAGATAACTTTTGTTTACTTTGAATGGTCAGGAATGCTTTCCAAAACTTACAGTCGGATAAACTGACCCGCTTTACAGCAGAATAACAATAATCATATGGGCTGCTACCCACTAGCAAAGCTATAATTAAGGATCTGTTAGCATTTCCTTTACAAGCTACAATTTGCAGAAGTTTGCAATTCACTTATAAATATTGGTACAAGGCTAAAACTTGAAATACAAGGTCCCAGACCAGCTGCAATTTACTCCTTAAAAACAGTGCTTTCGTATTATACAAGTATGAAGAAAACATTAAAAACTACACATTTCACTCTGCACTGATGATATCTAGATACATGGTTTGGAAAGCCTTACACGTTTTGAAAAAATATACTTTTGGGTTTGGAGGAACTTTTGTTCCTATTTCTTGTCCATGAAGAAGGGTAAAAGAAGGAATGAACAGAAGAGAAGAACTCATCAGTTGGCACAGTGCACGGGGTAAGGATGGGAATAGATGTCCAAGTGCCTATTTAAAATTGCTTGTGCTACTACTGACATATGTGGGTATCTGTGACCTTAATGTGTGGGTCCTCTGCAGGTTAATTAAAAATCCTGTGCTACAGACAAACATAATATCAATTTCTAAGATAGCTTTCTGAAATAATTGGGAACAGCCTTTAATTACCTCCATCTAGTTGTCAATAGTCATACATAAAACTCTAGGGCACTGATCAGGCATACATTGCATATATGCTATGCCTGACCTCAGAAACATTGCTGTTTAATCTGCCAAACTGCTTTAGTGGGCATACAATTTTTATTAGGAACATGTTGCATACTAACACGCATTTCATAAGTGAAGCTAGTAAAGCACAGTAAGGTAACATATTTAGTTCAAACTTTACCCCCCCTCACAAATGTACACATAACTTTTCATTTAATTTCTGAGTTTGACGTTATAATAAGGTAAAAGAAGAATTAATAAATAAAAGACTACATTAGTGTCACAGTAGCATGTTTAGATAACTACACAAATTTTTTTTTGCTTTAAGCATAGATGAAGGAGCTACAAATTAGTATCACCTTCTTCTGGAAAGAGAGGAAACTGAGGCATCTGAAAGGTCAGGTTCCCAATCATCAGCAGGATCATAAAATACATCAGCAGCTTTATTGCTATCATTACTCTGAAAACATAAAGAAAACACAGGGGAGGAGGAGGGTTAAACGGAAATAGAGTTATAATAAAGCATACAACATATGGATGAAAGCAATATGTTCTACTAACAGCAGAACAGTAGTTTTAATGTTTTTTCTTTTGTTAGAATATTTATAATCTAGAAAGTAACTAACTGCCAGCCAACTTGAGGTGTAAGTGTTTGAAAACAAACTAAAACAAGATAAACATTTAGTGAAGACACCTAGCTACCCAGCATCTGAGATACAGGAACACCAAGTACAAGATCTTTTCACAGCTCTCTCCACATGACAGATTTATTAAAAATCTGGGCATATATAATTTAGAATTTTTATTTATTTTTATATCTGGATTTGTGTAACAGTTTTAGCAGTATTTTTCCACAGGGAATAGAATCCAGTCTCTGATATTGCCAAGATCCAAACAGTTTTTAGTAATAAATATGGCAATATTCTTCTGTCACTGGAAATACTTGCATATTACAGAGTTACATCATAAAAGGAGTGTTTCCTCAATTTTTTTTCTGGCTTTTCTTTGATGGTTTTTTTCCTTTATGGACAAAATACTGAAAGATTTTTATTTCAGATATATACTCATATATGAAGAAGTTATTGTTTCAAATAAAACATAATAATTTAATGAGATGTAATTATTTTCTAACGGAAAAAAAAGAGCATTCTGAAGTGTAAAAAGCCTTCATATTTTTCCCTCCAAGCACCTTCAGTGCTCCAAGAGTTGAGACTTCTTCCTCTGCAAACTTCAAGTATGCTATTTATGCCAGAACTTGATTTGTGTTCAGAAATAGCAAGCATCCAAATATTTATTTATATATTATCTGAAGCAATTTCTACTTCTTTTTCAATACTGCTCCAGGCTATACATAATACAGATATTGAATGAAAAGAATTTATATGATCAGGAGAACCACAAATTCAAGCACACAACAAATTTAGACAAGCTGTTCTCTTAACCTAAAACCTGGTCTTAAATATATATTTTTCTTTTGTGTATTAATTAAAAAAACCCAAACAAGTACAGTAAAAAAATACAAGTTCATTACAGTTCTTCTGCATTGCTTTGTATCCTTCCTTCACGTTAACCGTCTCTCTCTCATCTCCAAGAACTTTCCTTCCTTTACCCTTCATTATATTTTACTGCAGTCTAAAACAACTTTCAATTCATATGGCAGAAACCAAAAAAAAAAAAACCACCAATGATCAGCCCTGGAGATTGGAAAATCCCAGAATACTCTATTGCTACTAAAAAAAGGAAAGTACTTTTAAAGGGCCACCAGGTCTGATAGTCTGGGTTTTTTGTTTGTTTTGGTTTGGTTTTGTTTTGTTTTTTAAAGTAGTTCTTAGGCCTCTTGAGTCTTCAGCTCTAAACCAGAAAAAAAACCTCACCATAGAATGCAATGAAAACACTGCCTGTTCACATGGAGTCATATAAACTTATTTCTTATGACATTTCTCTCTTTAGAAGATAAAAAAAATACCATTCTCCCAGCAAATAAGAGCTGATACTGTAATCTTATTTGTATTCAGTAATTTGGAACCATTGTCTACCTTTGTGTAATTACAAAGAGTTTAGGTGATGGTTAATAGTTTTTTGTGAACACAGAATCAAATGTAGGTGCTGGTCCCACTTCTCCCTTTCTTCTATTTTACATCCTCCTCTTCGATACAAAAGATAGTATGATATGCTCCAAAACAAAGTACTGCACATTTAGAGAGGTGCAGTACAAAAATACCCAGTTTGTCTGATTAAAAGCAATGGAATTATAAAAAGGAATTAATGTGCACCTTAATTGTCAATTTATTAAACAAGAAATGATGAAAAATGCCTTTAGAAAACTCCCATTGAAGAACCTAAAGCACATACAGACAAAAGCAACCAACAAAGTAACTTACCAGAACCAAAGAAAAATAGATAGAACGTAGTAATTAAAAGTCAAGTGATACCTTTAAAAAGTCAAGTTTTCCTCTAGAACAGATAAACAATTGAACAGCCAGAACCACAAAGCAGTCATTGTATTACTACTTCAAAGTCTGTACACAAAATGACCTGAATAAACTCACTGATTTCTACTGTCCTCTTTCTGTGTGATAGACAAATCAGTGCACATGTGTTTAATAAAAAAAAAATCTCATGTGTCTTGGTGTTTAAGATCACATAAACAAAAAAACCCCAAGATTTTCATCCTGCGTGCTTATCAAAATCTTATCTTTAACAAAATATTACTGATTATTAGTGCGTTTTCTTCAGTTGTTACAGACCTCATAGAGTTCTTTCATGGCTGCTAGTTTGCATTCAAATTTCTCCAGGCTCCAGAGAGTTGCTATTCCCAGTTTGATGTTACGAACCTGCACCTGAACAGAAGACACTGTTCCTGTTTTATCATCAATTTTGTCGTGCCTAAGAATTTGAGAAAGTTTAAAAAAAAAAAAAAAACAATAAGAAAAATAAAATCCATTATTCATATTGCAAAAAATAAACAAGGTGCTTGTAGACAGGATTATACAGAGAATAAAAATTTGATTATAAACACAGAAATTGCTTGAGACATCATGTATCTCACAAAACATACATTAGTGTAGCCATTAAAATTATTTTGATGTAGAGGAAAAAAAAAGGAATCCCTGTATTCAGAGATAGAAGTAGATACTAGCATACAAATTCCTGGCTCTCAAGAAACTCGGGACCAAATATATGCTACAGAATTCTACTAGCAGAATTCTTGTTGAAGAATGTGAAAAGACAACATCTGAAAAAAACGTTAATACATACACCTACTAGAAAGTCCTAGCTTACCCACATTTACTGTAGCATTTTTTTGAAATGATACAAAGTTTCCTCTGCACTAATATATCTCTGCTCATACCAAGAACCCCTGACCAATATACAGGTCCACTTGGAGAACACTCTTCAGCTACAACTAGCAAGTAGAATGGCACAGCAAGAGATCTGTGAAGTGAAACAACTGGTCCTAAGCACTCAATATCCACTATATGCACATTCTGAGGTTTTTACTTCGAACTACCTCTGTTGAAGTCCATGTGAACTGACCACCTCCTAGTGGCTGACACATATTCCCTGCTTTAATTTTGTCCAAAAGGAATGCAGTTAGTGTGCTTGCGGACCACTTTAATATGCGAAGTGAAGCAAAGCAGGATGGACAAGAGCATCAGAAGATTCACCTCCAAAGCACACTCAATCCAAAATTAATTGTCTGTAGACATACCTTTAAAGTCTTGATCTAAAATTCAAATTTGAAATTCACATTTCAAACTAACAAGGCTGAACTACACACTTAAGTACAACTAGTCTGGAAAAGTGATTTATCATGTTCGATTTAACAAAATTGTGAAAAGAAAACCAAACAGCTCACTGCACATCCAGAATCCACCCAATTTTTTTTTATATATATATATATAAAAAAAAAATATATATATACACCCAAATATATATATACACACACATACCCCCTTATAATTAACTAACTTAGATACTCACCTGTAGAAAACAGTGTTTTTCCCTAATTCATTACTAATGGTGTTGGCCTCTTTGATCATCACAGATAGCTTCAGAGAATTCCAGGTAAGTGGAACTAATAAACAACATAGCACATAATGATTAAGTGAATCAAACAATGTGATGCAACAACTTCAGGGTAAAAAAAAATAAAAAATAAAAAGAAACCACAACCAGAAAACTTGAATGGAATTTAGCCAACAACAGTTCTGTGAATCCCCAGTACCTTGGGAAAAAGTGAGCCTCCTAGCCAAGATAACCCTTTATAAAAGGTCAGGTAAAGGGTATTTCAGAAACAGAGGCATAACACCAGACACTATACAGTAGACTAATCTGAGATAGGAAGCTAAACAGAATAAATTCTGTTACGCCAGTTTCCCCAATGAGTTAATGCCTAACCAGTTCAGCCAGACAGGGGAAGAACTACTAAGTAATTGGGGTAAATACAGGCTACGTGTATATCCAGCTAACCACCCTGACCATGATTAAAACAAAGCTTTTAGCACTGTCTGATATATGTGGCTTATGAATGGAAAGGATCATAGCAGCCAAAAGGCTCTTCCTGTTCAGGATTGTTAGAGAAAGATAAAAAGGTTATGGATCCATACGCACTAAATCCAAGCCCACCGAGCAACAGAGAAGTCAGCATTGCCCTTGCAACACTATGTATATACATACTAGTCATAGTTTTATTCCCACTTCCACGATTCTTCTGAAGGGTATGTATTTCTTCAGCAATCTTCTGCTTCTCAGCTTCCAGAGCTTCAAGTATCTTTGCATGACGAATAGTATGATCTTCTAACGCCTGGGGGAAGCAAAAAGAAAAGAAAAAAAAAAAAAAAAAAGAAAAAATCCCAAACTCTTAGTGCTGTTTATTTAAGCAAAATTTTTTTTTGCTGTCATTTTATGGACTCTCAGAACAGAATGAAATTTATATTGACATCTGCCATAATGATATGAAACCCTTCATCTTCAAAGATATTGACATACTTAAAAATACTGGAATTAAAAAGAAACAACTTTTTAAAAAATTAAGTCATATTTGTTGCAGCAGTCAGATATATATATATAAAAACACCAGCTAAAAACCAGTCATTACTGACATTGATGCCTGGAGTCATAACTTCTGGCACAGGCAATGGTCACTAAAGTTTGGTACATGAAAAAACCAGCCCACATTATATAAGAAATAAGGTCAGCATTAGTTTATCCCCAAATTTAATACAATATCATATTCAGAGAGTAAAGAAAACATCTGTTCTTTTGCATAAGGTCATGTAGAACAAAAAAACTTCAGAAACACTTCACTTACAATGATTAAAAAAAAAACCCACCAAACAACAAAAAAACCCACACAAAACAAACCACAGTTTATCACCTAAAAAAATCCCCCCCCACCCCCCAATTACCTGCTTGGTAGCTAAGGTCTCCATTTCTAAACGCTTCTTGTTGAAGTGTAATTCTAGCTCAAGATTTTGCTTCGCCTTCTCTAGCTCCTGTATTTTAGTTGCAGCTTTTTGGTTATTCAGTTCTTGGATTTGCTTCTTACGAGATTCTTCTCTCTAAAATAAAAAAGGACAGATGAGAGGAGATATACCACTTCCATCCCTTAGGCAGATATTAAGGTTTATTTTCACTTCAATACATTTAAAACATGCAGCCCCTGTGGACTACTCAGCCCAGTGTCAGCAATAAAAGGTTACATCCCAGTTCACAAGCATTATATTATGTCTTCTATAGCACATTTAAGAAATAAGATACTCCATAATTGTTACTGGTTTACCATGATTTACTATCCTATGTAGACCTATATATATTGTAAAATTATTTAAAAGACTAACAACAAAGCAGCATGCAAACTTGAAAAAAAATAAAGCACCATATTAACTAAAAAAACTGTAGTAATTTAAACATCTCATAGAATAAGTTAGATGTTCTAGGGATTTTTCTTCATATACAAGTTACACGCTCATCAGATTCACACTGGATTAATTAGTTTCTGGCTAATTCTATAAACTAAAATCTTTATAAAGTAGGTATCCCCTTCAGAATTACTCTAACTTCTTGTGCTAGTAAAGCTGATTTTTTTAAAAAAGAATGAGGCTTAGTATTCCCTAAGACACTGTTATAACATGCAAGACAAAAAAAAAAAAAACCACCACACAAAAAAAAAAAAAACCCCAAACAAATAGAAACCCCATAGTACACCTTCCGTTTCATTTTATTGATATGTTTTATGTAATGATGCAATGGCAACTTACCACTTCTGCTTCCAGTGATTTTATTTTGCTTTCATAAGCTTCTTTTTGTGAGGTCAGTTCTTGCTGAACCATCTCTTTCGCAATTTGGACACTTTGCATCATTTCTTCCTTGGCTTTGAGCCGTGCCTCTTCAATTTCTGATTCAAGCCTACATGTAGAAGTATCATACATTTAGAATACCAGCTTTAATCTCTTATAAACTGCATAGAGATTACAATAATTTCTTCTATCATGACAGGAGCCTCCAGTTTTAACAGTAAAAATATAAGGGTTTGATTTTTTTTTTAAAAAACAACTTTTATACTTTACCTAGATATTTTTTGTTTTGTAGGGAAAATGTAGACACTGGTAAAGATGAAAGACATTCCAGAATTTAAAAAATCTACTTGATTTCCCTATCTATTTTATCATGCACCTTTCACAAAATTAAGAACTGTCATAGAAACTCACTAAATCAGATTAAGATGCAGACAAGAAAATTTTAAGTCAATGAGTCTTGCAGTTTAATAACTCTCAGGAATGAAGCAAGTACAAATAACACTTCACTGTCTCTCAAATTTTCCACCATCACAGAAGACCGAGGTTGTAACTTTGAATTCTTCTCGTTTTCATAAGGCATTTCCTTTTCAGGCTTTAAATCTCTCTAAAACAACAAAAGTCAGTTTCAGACTCATTATGTGCTCAGAGAGAAATGTAACTGGAGATACACTACTTTGAGGACCTCTGGAGCTCAGTGTTTCTTTAATAGTGGTCTACATGCTTGAGAACTGGACTAGATAGTGGTGATCACCTCTTAGAGGTATACATTCATTTCAGCTAAGTCTGGGACTTCCATTTCCATTAAACATAGAGTTAACAATAACCTTGCTATTTTCCAACTTTCCCTTATTGTGAAATAATTAGTAATAGTAAATTTCTTATTTCTTAAACTTATTGCACAGTTGCATTAACAAGTGAATTTTTAGAATGAGAAGATACAATACTTACTGCATTCTCTGTGCAATAAGCAGCTCATTCTTTGCAAATTCAAAATCCTTTGGACGATCATGCAAAAACATAGTCCCACAAGATGGCCTTTTAACTTTCTGAACTTCTACCGGATGGTTAAACCTGAAATAATGGTCTCCCCCAAGGATCACTCGATCACCCTATTAGGAAAGGGGAAGGGGGAAAGTTTGTTCTATAACTTTTATATTATAAGCAAGTTTACAGTGCTTAAAACATAACAGGTGGGGCTAGAAATCAAAGAGGAAGACCCTAATATTTTACGGTTTCAGAGCCTTCTAAGAAAACCTGCAGTCTGAAGCTGTAATATTAACAACACTAAGAAATCCACACATGCACATATTACTCTTACCAAATCAATTACTTACATGATGCAGAACTGTTGGGTCTAAAATGCATTTCCCATTTACGTATGTTTTTGCTTCTCTCAGTGGAATAATACTCACTTTGCCAACAGTATTTTTTATAACACTGAAAACAAGAAACATTTGCGATATCAGTAGATCACGTTAATTGCAAATGATGTTTCTTAATAGACTAAGATTCATGTTTTAAATAGTGTCGTGTTACTGTTTTTCCAGATGTGGATTGTCTTCATACTATTTAGTTACTACATACATAATTAATGAGTGACAACCTATATTTTGGAAGAGAATCGATATTTAAATCTAAGAAGAATTCACTGCTAAAAAATTACTACAATACCCTGTCATCTGAGCATTTCTTTAATAATGCTTAATTTCCCAACATATCTTTCATATTTTTAGTAACTGATCAGTTAAGTTTCTTCCAGCATTTTGTCTACGATAAAGTGCATGTAATGCACTTTAAACAATATTTCTGCAATATGGTCAAGTTGCTCTCTACTTTTAAGTAAGGGCTGTCAAGGCATTTCACTTTTCCATTGAACTTAATGCAACAGAGTTATCACGCAGCATCATTTGATCAGGTCCTTCTCCAGCATGTCTGCATGAATAGAAAAGTTTGCTACAAGAATGATATGAACAAAGAAATTAAACTACTTTGGTTAACAGATTTCTAAAGGGAACAGAAGGAAGTTACCTCAATCATTGAGCACTATAAAAATTATCCCTGAATAGTATTTTCCTGGTTGGAAATAATTTTTTGTTACTACCAGAAGGAAGAGTGACTACAAAAGAAAGGGAAGGGTGAGAAGTAGTATTTCTTGCTCTCACTTCAAGTATAAAAAGAACACTACATACCAATGGTCATCAGCAATTAGCACTCCGGAAAGCTGGATATCATGCTTCGAATTTGGTGTGTACCTTCCAACTGTAGTTTCTCCTTCTTTGATCATATACAACAGCACCTCAGAAAGCTGAGGATCTTCATTGAGATTGACGAGGTTTGGTAAATGATTGTCTATTTTGAATGCAATTCCTGCTTTCTAGATAAAAGAAAGGTCTGCATAAAAAACAATTTACTTTGTGCATTCAAATATCTATATTAGATTTTTCTAAGAAGTCACAGTAGCCTGTTGAAATAACAGCATTAAGGAAACAAAATCTTACACCTGTTCTTATTCTTCTGCAAGGCTTGCTGATGTACTATCAGCACATAGTACACTATCTGTACTATCTCCTATAGAAAGCAAAGAAAGAAAATGTACCTGCAACTCTTTTATATCTTCCATTTTCCTTTTTTCTGCTTGTTCAAATTTTTCTTTCCAGGCCCTTAATATATTAAGGGGAAAATAATACAACATATTAGGAGAAAAATTATAGCATATAAATTTTATCATTTCTATTTTAAAGTAAGACATTAACGACTGCCCTACCTTTGCATTTCTGCCATGTCCCTCTCCTGCTGGTGCAATTTTACCCTCAAAGATGTTATTTCCTGCAGATAACGTCTGTATTTTTCAGGATCAGTGTTCAGAGCGCTTTTCTGAGCAGCCTTCAGTTTTTCAATTTCAGCTTTCAATTCTACATTAGACAAACCAGACACAAAGTACACATAAAAAATGAAGACAAAATAGGGTTTAGACATTTCAGTATGATACTAGAAAATTCATCCTGTTATTTAATTAAAAATGAAACCTTTCCCCATTCCAGGTCCTCAAGTATGGCCTAAGATACCATCTGAACTTTGGCAAAAAAAAAAAAAAAGCTCAAAGAAGAATAACATTAAAAAGAAGATACCCTAGGTTGTATTAGTCTATTTGACAAGTGGTCAGTCAACACAACAGATTATTAATAGCAACAACTCCTACTGAGCAATAAGTTAAACATACATGCAAATGAAAAACCCTCAAAGGCTGCAGATGTTAACCTCACCTCTGATGAGCTTGGCATTCACATCTTCATTTACTTTAGCAATGTTGATAATTGAACAAGCTTGTTTTGCATAGCGAAGAGTGCTGAGTGTTTCTTCCGTACTGCTGGCAGCTGGACTTACTGTGGCAATCATAGCAGTTTGTGAATTTCCACCAAGACTTTCCTTTAACAACCTTCATTTGACAGGAGAGTAGAAGTCAACCCCCGACCCCCACATTGAAATAAAAATTAAACTTCTCAATCTGAACAGATTAAATACAAAATACCTAGGGTCTTGCTACTTATTTGAGAGTGATCGTTAGCTACTTAAAATACAAACCAAAGTCCTGTTTGTTCTTTACCTGGTGCAACAGGCTAACTTCTTCCCTCCACAGGTCATTTAAGAAAGAGAGAGGGAGGGAAAATGATGCCTCCTGAATACAAGAGGAATCCACCATCTGAGAAAGCCTTTACTTCTATATGGAAAATTCTGAAGTGTACATACCAAGTAAGGACAGATTCCCGGTAAGGAATGAAAGTTTTCTTTCCACTTCGAGATTGTTTAGAGAGTGCAGAAATAACCTTTCCAAGTGTTAACAGTGATTTATTGATACTCACACCCTCCTACACAAAGCAAAAATAAAAATAATTATAATACAGTTGTATTTTCTTGTGTGATGTTATTGACTGTACTGTTGATTTAATTGTGCTTATTCAACGTATGGTACAGCTGTACCATATTAAATGTCACCACTGATTAACAAACAACAGTAAGATGCAAGAGTATCCTAGATGATCTTCATCTGGAAAGAACAGAGACGCTGGCTTTAAAATAAGCAGTGTTAAGAATCAAACTTATGACGGCAGCTTCAAAGAAAGTCTCTTATTAGAAATTTTATTTACTTTAATCCCAAAAAAAGGGGCAAGCCCCAACCCCATGCGATATCTGATTCATGATTTGTAAAGTTATGCAGACAGTTTTTCCTCATTCCTTCTAAAGGATCATTAGGCCTGCATCACATGGGGAGTGCTGTCCTAAGCAAGATCTGGCCTGCCAGACTGCACAGTCAAAACAGCTTCTTAGGGCCATCCACCCTCACTAGCAAAATGCTATGCAATACTTATAAACATAAAGGCTACATATCCTTTTCTAACTACAGTTCCTGCCCAAGAGTCCTAGTAGGTGAGGATGCTCTGGGGTTTAGGGGTATTCTTTGGAGTCAACGCTTTTCCACAGATTTCCAATCTTGATTTACCTTCAGCCTTTCTCCAGTGGTCTGAGCCATTGAGCAGCATTCA
Organism: Gavia stellata; assembly: GCF_030936135.1. Classification (NCBI taxonomy): domain Eukaryota; kingdom Metazoa; phylum Chordata; class Aves; order Gaviiformes; family Gaviidae; genus Gavia; species Gavia stellata. The sequence goes on from NC_082603.1 coordinate 12,114,436, forward strand.
CTGCCAGCTAGATCAATTAGATTTATGTGACTGGTAAGCCTACGATCACATTGTTCTTCATCCACAAATTCTACCTGAAAAAAGGGAGATTTTTACATTCAAACCAGAATAAAAAGCCTGAGGACAAGCAGAAATCTAACAAGCTGTTCACTTTAAACACATAAAAATTTGACACTTGCATTTACTTTTTGACAGGATACCTTCATGTATATTCCTTGAAGGAGACTAACTTCAGACTTTTAACCATAGTATCAATTGTTTGCGGTTGAATAACTGTATAAGCATAAACTGCACAAACAACAGTTTAGCAAACTATGGATTTGGGTCTGAAGTTTGACTATTGCGGTTATCCAATACCCACGGAAATCAGTAAGCTGTTACTGATTTAGACCAACAAAGATCAGCTAAGTAGTCTGTGGAAAAGTCTCAGGACTACTTCTGTTAGAGGAAAGAAATAATCTAGTGGTGAGAATGGTGAGGGGAAGAAGGAAGGAGAAGATTAGGAAATTGGGCCAAAAAATTAAACCAACCAAGAACAACAAAAAAAATAAGTAATCCACTGGTGAGAATGGTGAGGGGAGGAAGGAAGACGATGATTAAGAAATTGGTCCGAAAAATTAAACCAAACAACAAAAAACCAAACCAACAAGTTATTTGTGAATGGAGAAAACTGATAGACTGTAGACTTCTGAGGAGCTCTATCTACCATTTCACTTCTGTTTTCAGGCTCATCTCACTAAATCATGTTTTGTCTCTTTACATCTGTAAATCAGATGAGGAGTTGTAGTCCCTTTGGGACACATGGGTGAAAGAGGTATCTTGAAGCAAGGAAACATTTACTCAGTGAACTGTGTTGAAACTGAGCAGAAATTGCATCTCCTACCATTGTCTCAGCTCATCACCTGCAGGAACTCAGCATAGCTATCCACCTCGCATAGCCTAACCTTCTTAGAAGCTAAGATGTCTTGACAGCCTCAATTTGGATTTCAGTTACATCTCAAAAACTCACACTCGGAAGCTTGGAACTACTCCTAGATCTGCCAGTCTAGACATATTTATATCGCTGCTATAAATATATGTAGCATAGAGACATCAGAACCTACTCAAAGCATGTACAATAAAACAAGTTTTGCTGTGTAGAAAGCCATGTTAAAATGCCCTGTGCTTTACGCATCTTCAAGTATATTCTAAGAACAATTTTCTAGGCAGCACACAAAACAATTTTTACTGCCTGATTTGAACAGATATAAAATACCCAACAATACCTTGGTTTGCGTCATGACAAGGGTGAAGACAGAATGAGATCTAGAGCTCTTGTCATTCATTACTGTAGCAGCTGTTGCTCTCTGCTTATTTCCTAGTTCAAGCCAACTCTGTAAGAGATAAAAGTCAGGATGTGAAACCAAAACCTACTTTGGGTAGTTAACTGAAGATCAAAATGTTTGCAAATAAAAAGTTATTAACACAAAAGATGACTCTGTGAGGGAGGAATTAAAACTTAAGCTTAAGAGACAATCATGTGAAAAGAGTGCCACTTGCCTGTATGCATCTACTTAGCTCCATTATATAGGACTAGTCTTCATTATCTTTTTACAGAATCAGCTGAAATATCATAGACTACTGGCCAGTCTGTAAACCATTTTCTTCCCATCCATGGAAATTAGTTTTCATCAGTGAAGGAAAGAGCAAGTAGAAATATTTGTATTCCCTTTTGGTAACCAAATAACTCTTACCTGGATATCAGAGTAAGAACTGACAACATTCCTAAGGTGGGGGAAAAAGAAAAGTTTGGGTTCAGACTGTTTTCTTTCTACAATTTTCCCTGCTGCCTGAGTTCTGAAACATTTCCCAAGTTACAGTCAAAAAATACAAATATACCACAAAAGCTCCAGGTGTCTTGAGACTTCCACACACTTATTTCACTAAAGCAATACACTAAAGGAAATACATCAAGTCAAGCTAGACATGGATACACATTTTCATAAAACTATGTGATACTAAGATCTTGCCTAATTTACTGGTGAGTACACAAGCTTTCACAGAGCCTCAAGATAATAATTAGCATGCTCTTTCAGGATTAGACCATACATCTCTTAAAATGAGAACAGTTAAGACTTACACTGTCAGGCCTTCCACATATGGTCCTAACACTGGATGTTCTCTTACACGAAGCTGATGAGAATAATTTTAAAAGAAAAATTATTAGGAGTGCATTAGTTAGACCTAGCACTCAGGAATATCTTAGAATTAAGAGAAAGTCTATCTACACCCCTAATATGACATTTATCATCAACAAAACTTAGCATGAATCATCTAGAACAGTATTTTCAGGAAAATACCTACAACTGAATTTTTCCAGCTGCCTGAGAAATCACAGCAGACTGCACCAGGCACTTGCTCACAGAGCTAACTGCAAGAACACATATCTTATAGAAGATATTTATGTAAGAAAAAAAATATCTTTTCTGCAACATAAATCTATTATGTTTCCAAGTTAAATAGCTTAGCTCAAAATCACTGACAAAACACAGATGAAAGCATTCCTACTATAAACAAGACAGTATAGTCTTTACTTCTATATAACTAGTTCACATAAGTCCCAAGTTTAGGATAAAGGACTTATTTCAACAGCAAGTTGAATGTAGTATATCTTCTTTATCAGAAACTAATAATCATAGTTTACACACAAGTGGCCAGTATCGTGTTCAATATGTCAGAACACAGAAAGTACTTTATTTTTTTTTTTTTTTAAATATATCAAACATGATAAATTCCTTCCCTACATCCCCTATTTAACACAAATTTCTCTAATTTATTGCTTTTACATATTCCAACACACAAGCATTAAAAACTAGCTAAACTAGTTTAACTAGTGAGAGTGGTGAAACACTGGAACAGGCTGCCCAGGGAAGTGGTGGAGTCACCATCCCTGGAGGTGTTCAAGGAACGCGTGGACATGACACTGCGGGACATGGTTTAATGGGCATGGTGGTGTTAGTTGATGGTTGGACTTGATGATCTTACAGGTCTTTTTCAACCGTAGTGATTCTGTGAACTAGTGATCCTTAACTAGTTAATCAGGTCACTGATTTCTGCCTCCCCACCACCTCCTCCAGCTTCTTGGGAAACAACCAACCAACCAACAGAAGAAAAAGGAACTTCCTGACAGCCCCATGGCTCTAAGCAGTAAATTATCCAGAGCAAAGAATCTGAAAGATATTATCTATCTTGGTGCTAAGATCTTATATGACACTAGTTTTCTGTAGCTGGGCAATGTAAATACACAGAGGAAGCAAAGTGGGGAAAAATTCTCCCTTTGCAAATATTAACATTTTTTTCATGAATATACTACAGACTGCAATTAGATACATAGAGTCAGTGGCAAACAGGGCATCCCAGTAGATAAACAATACACAGATATTTTCAGAAAGTGAACGGACATTTCAGTAGTGGTGAGAAATTAGGAGACTGGTAGATCAAATACAGTTAGGCAAATACTTCCCCTCCCCCCAAACACCATTGGAAGCCTCCTGGCATTGGCATCCTTCCATTTTAGAACTCCATTTAAATTACAAGATTATAACTCAAATTACATTGCACAGAAGACTCAATAGACTATTATTTATCTAAATCTCCAGATTATAAGAGACTTTTTATAAAGGCTGATAAGATGATCTTCATTTTGCAGATAAGGAGAGATGTTAACAACAATTTTGAAAGACTCTACTGAATAGTTTTGTTTCTATTTCAGCAAGATTTTCTTTTGCTTAGCATTTCTGAAGTGCCAAGCATTTTGCTTGAAGTCATAGTGAGATTTTTTTTAATCTGAATCCCATTATTCACAACAATCCTTAGATAAGAAAACAATGATCACTTGTCATTTGTGCATTTTTGTTTACATAACAGATGCCACTAATTTGAGATTATGCATATACTTGTTTACATAAGCAACTTACTGGTTGTTTCTTCTGTCCGCTTTCAGCTTTAAAGACAAGCAAATCATGAATTTTCTCATTGTATACTTCAAAAAAGCTCATTTCAAGATGATACAAAATCTAATAAAATTAATAATAAAAATTATTAATATAGTCCACAAAACATTTTCATCATCCTTTGTTCCAAAAATTAACCTAGATTACCAGATCCTGCTATTCAATGTTACAAGCATTTGTACTGAAGGGACTTTCCAAGAGAAATGATATCTTAAACCAGGGATCCGCTATTGCCAAGAACACAATTTATCGGAATTCCAACCACAGCCATTCCCACATGACAGCTATCAAACTTAAAAGAATGTATATTCATCTTCCTCAAAAGTTTCAGTGTTGGGTTTTTAGTACATGAAAACACAGTTTTGTTTGCACTTGCAGTAGTCTCATTCCCTTTGGGATTGTGCTTCTACAGCATGATACATGTAACAGAGAAGACACGAATTGATATTGTCAACATCCTGACATGAAACAGAATGCCCTTATAGAAAGATAAACCTTGATTCTACCTACAGCAGTTTTAAAAAGTACTGAACAACAAAATTCTCATGAAAACACATCTCCTTCTGAAGGCATCCAAGGTCTTTTTTTCTTTTTCTTTTTTTTTTTTAATAAAATGGAATTTCCTTTAAGAGACAAGGAAGATTGCAGCAAACAACCTAAAACATTGACATCAGAAATACAAGATTTGAGACAATTTGCAACAACAGAATTACTTATTCAGAATGCATAAGCAAAAGAATAACAAACATATCTAGCAGCTCTGCATTTATTAGAAGTTATACTCTCTAGCCAAACTCAGTAATAAATAACCTTAGATTTCTCAGTGTCTACCAAATCTACCATAGGATCAGAATATTACGTGTTCACTGGTACTAGGATTTAAAGTCAATAATTCAAGCATAAAGCAATAAAGAAAACTGGAATAGTTAAAAATAGGAAAGTTTTCCTGCATAAGCTTAACTGAATGTCAAGGTCTACTGACCTGTGAGTCAGTCCTTACAGACATGGGCAAACATACAGAGAAAAAGAATACAAAAAACAGTCTTTGTCACCAGCATGTTTTGCATCAGATATTCCTTATCCAAGAAAGAGTGTAAATACAAGTTTCTAATCCTTTTCACAATTTTAAGAGACATTCAGAGTTTCTAACCACAAATTATGATTTGTGTTATTACTACGGAAAGCTTTAGGTGCACAATTCAAATCTCAGGTGCTGTACTGTAGTCAAGCTGGTTCCTCAAAAGTGATTCCGTAGCAGAAATTCAGTCTTAGAAAAGCCTTAACAACAGTCAGACAGAAAAATAAATATATCTGAAGAATTCCCACAAACAAACCCCCTACATACTTGCATTCTCAGTTTGGGTCTTTTCTTCTTAAGACATGAAATGAGTAGTTTAAAAAATTTTTAAGAGTTTAAGTTAATTGTGTCTCCAGTTATGATTCTCTAAATTTACCATTACTATAACAGTTAATTGGGACAGAAACATAACATAATCCTTCATTAAAACACTCTGGAAAGGATTACTACTTCGTTGGTTTTAAATCCACATACCATAGCCATAGGACAGGAATTCAAATCAAAATACATTGTGATCACATGAAACCTTCCCACCCCCTCTCAGAAGGCCACTCTTTCATATAGAGTGATGTACGAATAAAGATCTATTCTCCAAACAAAACATTATTTACAATAAAAATTTTAAATTCTTAAAAAAAAATATCCAGGTGGGGGCAGTTGATTTTTTTTTTTATTTCGGCAAAAATACTGAGCTAGAATACTAGAATTAGAATACTATTAAAGTGTATTTTGCTTTGATATGTGACAATGTTTAAAGATAAGTTCATATTTTTTGAGTTCTATTCTATATGCCTCCACTGAACGTACGGAACCCACTAGGATTTCTTTTTACCGTTCGTTACATAAATCTTATCTTGTAAGACATGCTATGTAGAGGAAAGAATCCTAGTCTAGTGACACATCAAAAATATCATGCCTATATTTCTTTTTTACATTATTGTCATTAAAGAAGCAAAACAATGTTGATTTTTACTATTTAGGGAACCCTGTTAATGAGAGCTATTAACAGAAATAAGATTTGAATCAGTGAAAGCATACAGCCATTAATAAATGGAGAAGCACTAAGGTCTAAAAATGAAAGAATGAAACAGGTATCAAAATATTAAAATGCATCAGTTTTCTCATAATTCAATGTAAGGTCAATAGCATAAGCATACTACCTGTTGCTTGTCCATTTGTGCTATTTGAGTGAAAAGATCTTCACAAAGTCTTGGAATTATTCCTTGGTCTTCATCAAATCCCATCATCCTGTAGTTACAAAAAACCTGCTAGTTCAGTTTCGTAACCCTCTATAGCTAGTTTTAATATTAATTGTATAGCTTTTAAGTTGAAATGCCATATGCTTCTAAGTTATAGAAGTAATAAGTGACAGAATTAAACCTGATCTAAGTTGATGCTTGTTTGAGCAGGGAGTTGGACAAGATGATGTTCAGAGGGCTTTTCTAATTCATCCATTGAGAAATGGGTTGAAAACCTAAGTCAAACGAAAACCCTACAGCAACTGAAGAGTAAGTTGTACTATAAACAGTACACCTATAGACGTTTGATATCCTAACATGCATGCACTTCATATTACCTGCACCCTGCCAGTGCAGTAACCTAAGCCCCTCTCCACTGCTGGCGTAGGTTTCTTTCCTGTCTAGTTCTGCCACTGCAGAACACCAGTGTACTGGACTAATTCAGCTACAGTCTAGAGACTTACGCAGCTGCACAACATAGTTGTCAGCAGAAGTTTGTTGTGCAGACCTGACCTGAGGAGACAGTTATTACTGATATTAATTTCAGCCTTGCTGAAAATACAAAGGGGTGAAGGTAAATGATTTCGTCCACCTTCAGGTAGACAAAGAAAGAAATACAGCAAACCTACAAATAGGATAACAATTGCAATATTGAGCATATCTTTCTTTTAGGCCAAGGTAAATAAACATTACAAGTAAAATTAGAGTTCCCAACTAAAAAGCAGGATAAAAGCTATGATAAATTGAATCAAAACATTAAAATTGTGATAAACTGAATAGAAACATTTCTGATCTTCAACTACATATTTAAAAGTCTATAGTGCTTCATGGAAATTATAAAGCTCATGGAACCGATTTTAATAGATGCATGGTTGGAAAAAAAACAGTTCACTAGGCATTCTATTGAAAAATATAAACGAGGTATATAAAATTGGCTATAAACAGTCAAAACATTATTTGTCTGTGATTATTTTGGGTAAAGATTAGATTTCAAATACACAGTGCCACAAACATCTGGAATTTTTTTTTAATTTATTTGAAGTTCTGAAATAGTCAGGACCATAATTAGAAAGGTCTCTTAAAGATCTCTTCCAAAAAACATAATATATTTTAGAACATGTCACTTCACACACAAAATAACAAACAGTAGTGAACAACAGCCCTGGGAGGGTCTGAGAAGCTCTCAGCATTAACAAAGGGTTTTCTTCACTAAAATCTCTGGAAAGAGCTTTTTTTCTTCTTCACTAGACGTAGAAACAGGTCAGTGTCAGATACTTTAAAATATTCTACAGTTAATTTTGTCTCAATTATTATGAGCATATTTTAATTATTTTTAATTTGTTTTAAAATATGCAAAAATATTTAAACACAACTCAATAACTATGAAACCTGTTCCATATAATCTTTTTTCATGACTTGACATTGCATAACAATTGGCACCTACAGAATTTTAACAATTATCATTAACTTACGTGTATGATTTTCCAGAACCAGTCTGCCCATAAGCAAAAAGGCAAGCGTTATATCCCTCAAAAGCTCTTTCTAGGAGCGGCACTGCCAAAGTTTTATAAATCATTGCTTGGCTTGCAAAATTAGGATGACAGTTGTCAAAAGACCAGAAAGAGAAGTCATAACTGAAGCTGTAGACTTGGTTTGTGGCTGGATGTCGTACAGCTGTCTCTGAACCACTCATGGAGATTACAGGGAGTGAGTTTTCATCTTTCTCTCTGAATGGAAGGGGGGGAAAAAAAAATTAAAAAGCATAAGCTACATGCTTTAAGTTAGTCATTTCAATCAACTGCCTTATGGAAAATAAGAAGTTCAGTAATCATTGTTAAAAAAAACCATTTGAGGAACATACAAAGTATTCAGGCTCAAAATACTTCAGCTAATGAATACGTAAAAAAATAGCCCCAAACCCCTATAAAGTTAATTCAACCACCTAATAAACTCTTTATCTTGATGTTGCACGAAATATTGGCTAATTTCAAAGTATGTATTATATTTCTATTGGGTCAATGACTAAACAATTCAAAAAATACAAAGCAGGAATCAACACACACTGTAAAAGCTACTATTAGCATCAGAAATAAGCCCAGGATACAAACCTGTTACTGAAAGGCCGTACACGCACAGCTACAATCACTTTGCTGTTTTGCACTTTGAAAACATCTCTCTCAGTGCTGTTGCTCGCAACTAGAGTTTCTGTGTTCTCTTTTGGTTTTGAACTTCTGCTCACAGAAGGAGAGCTGGAGACACTAGTTTTCTTTTTGGCTAGAATTTGAAGACGAGGTGTTTGTTTATTTGAAGCGGACAGAGATGCTTGATCCTGAGAAGTGCTAGTCTTTGGTGTAAGCTTAAACCCTTCTGTTGAACCTTTTGTTGGTGTCCTTGGTCTTTCCAAACTGTTATGTTTTATAATCAAGTGTTGCAACCTTTGCTTTCCAGCTAGCTTACTTATAACGCCTTTTTCATTCACCTGTTCTCCTGATATCCTATTAATATATTTTGAGGTAACTGATTGTTCTGATTTAGGAACTTCATTTTGAAATTTTGTGTCAGCAGCGCTTGTCCTACACTTTAAACGCGTGCAGCTATCATTTTCATACAGACCATCAACAAAGCCAAAGGAATCCTTGCTCTTCAGGCTACACTGCAACTTTGTACTTGACTGACCCTCAGCTAACTTAAAGCTTGGTTTAACATCCTGGGTATCATTATTATTAATATTTGATGGAAGTGCAATCTTGTAATTTCTTTGTGCAGCAGAGTCATCATTTCCTATTCCAGGCACAGTATTCTGATTAATTTTATTCTTCTCTATGGAGCCAGTCCTCACACGCCTCTGCAGAGTAAGTTTTTTCTCCATCTGTGTATTTTCCATGCCCTGTGCTGAGTTTGTATGCAGTTGTTCACTACTGGACACTGATTCTTTGCTTGCTCCAGTTCTCCTCTGAAGTGTTAATCTGCCTTCAGGTTTAAATGTAGTTGATGCATTACTCACTTTTTTACAGGCCGAAATCACATAGGTCCTATTTATTTCCTCAGTCTTATTCTGAGAACACGAAAGTAGACTATCTTTTTCTTCTCCTGACACCTGTGGTTTCAATCGCTGCCCAGATGTTTTGCTGCTGGTATTCTGTGAAGAAGTCTTCTGCAAAGTGGTAGTACACTGTACTTCAGAGCGACTTCTTGCAGGAACTGTGTAAATAGGCATTTTGTCTTCCAGCAAGTTAACATTAGGTTTTTAATAGGTTCAACACCTTTCCTAAAAGATTATTTCCAGTTGCTTCTTCTTATGGAATCTGGGGAGACAAAGCAAAGTTTTTTTATGATGCTCATGTCCAGTGTGAGTTATGTTTCAGTGCACGGGGAGCTCTTCACAGATACTGCAGTAAATGTGTGTCCCCAAACATTAATAACAATTAGTATTCTGTTTCACCTCCAGCACTTAAAAAAAAAAGCCATTCTTCTATATTTGTATGACTGCTTCTGCCAACAGTATGCTATTTGATTCCATTTATTGAGTTCTAAGATTTGTTTCAGAAAGTAAACCAAATGTCATGAAGAAGCACAGTTGGTACAAAGAATGATTTAACTATTTAGCAACAAAGATCACCATGGACATTTCTTCCAAATTATCTACCATGATGCCCAAAGAAAGGGAATTCAAGATCATGCCTCCATTCACTCACAACAATTTATGCTTTTAGTGTGTCACAACTAGCAGACTCCAATAGAACAAAAAACTATTAACCTCAAATAGGAAATCTGTGAACACAGAAAGCAGATTTTTTTTTTTTTCAGGATTTTGATATATAATATAAAACCCACTCTCAGAATAGGACAGTTAATAAAGATGACTATTAGAATACATTTGAAGATTATTTTAGTTCACTGTAGTACATATACGCCTAGCAAAACAAAAAGATACTAGCATAGGGGACAGAAGAAAAACCTGTAGAAGGTGTTCCACATCCTTTCTACATGTAAATATTTAGAACATCCAATACATCCAATCTGTATAGAAAAGTATACTTTCAGTGTTGCATAGGCATCATAGTTATGGGGTTGTTACAGGTTTGACATCACTGCCAGCTGCAATTAATTTGCTCTTAAAAGTCAACAAGAAGTCACCTGCCTTAGATCCTTCAAAAACTGAATACATATCATTAACAAAAGAAGCAGATGGTCAGGGGAAAAAAAGGAAAACAAGATGAGTGCAAACATCTCACCATTGCTCCAATAGAAGTTTCTTTTAATACCACACTTATAGCTTTTGGAGCACTCTCAGAATTTATGAGATTACACCCACTTCTACATGTGTCATGACCGCACAAAGTTTTCATAGCTTAAAAGTTGCGAGTAAAGTTTCAAGAATTTCAAACCAGAGTGCATTTATTGCTCAATCCAGTTTGATACAGGAACCTACTTATGTTACGTGAATTGCAAAATATACATTCTGTAGTTCAATCTAGCAGTCAGTAAATAAAGAAACATGTTTGTGAGCCATGAATTGTTTTAGTGTTTTCTGAAAAGTCTGTCTTTTCCATTCAGCTTTAAAATAACTAGCATAGGAACAGAAGTTCTCCCCTCCTGTTGCTATAGCTGTACCTATAAAGTCACACAGCTTTCTTGTAGAAAACTTACACCTCCACATTAAAAGCTCTTTCATTCTAAAATAAGGTTCAAGACTTGCTAAGGTACACATGTTCCTCATTTTTAATTGATTACAAATACTAATTAGAGATAAAACCCAAGTGTTCCAAGCTAGGTGAAAACGTAGGAAAAAGCGATATCCTTACTATCCTTCGGCAAACCTGTCCTCTTCAGGCGAGCCCCCATAAGGCTCTCGACACGGCGACAGATCTGTTTTACGACCGCCCCGCCGAAGGCACCCCTCAACCCCGCCAGGCCGCCAAGCCCGCGGGGAGAAGGCGAGAAGAAAGTGGCGGCCAACCGACCCAGCCTGAGGGGACTTTGCGGGGCAACGCCTCCGGTGCCCGGAGCCCGCTACCCCACGCTGCCGAACCAGCTCTACGGCTCCCGATATAATAGCCCACCCGTGCCTCGACCAGCCACAGGCCCACGGGATACCCCAGGAATACCCACCCCCCGGGATCCAGGAGGGAGCCCCGTCCCTCACCTCACCACGGCCGCTCCTCACCAGACGCAGCTCGCGCCCTCTCCCTGCCCCGTTTGAATGCGCCGGGCCCACGGGGATTGGCTCCTGCGAGGACCTGCGTCAGAAGGGGGCGGCCCCGAGCGCCACCGCCTCCGCCGGGGAGCTTCGGCAGCGAGAGCGGCCCCGCGCTCCCCGGCGGTGACGGGGCCGCTCCCCCCGCCTCGTGCCCGCTGGGAGCCGCGGCTCCTTGCCAGGCGCTCCCCGAGCCGGCCGGGCCCCGCGGCTTTCCTAGCGGAAGCCTTTCCTTCCCTCCAGGGAGGCCCCGCTGCCGAAAACCTGCGGCTGATGGGCAGGAAGCCCGCCGCAGGCGGTGTCCCCTGAAAGGCCAGGCACAGCCCCGCCCTACCCGCCGGTCCGTTAATAGAGCCGGCCGCCCGCAGGGAGCCGCTCGGCAGCGTGCGGCGCAGGCACCGAGCCGTCCTCGGAACGCAGCGCTCACCAACTCACCCACCAGGAACAGGGGATTATCGAAACGTCTGAAGATTGCAGGATGAGAGAGATTATCAAGTACCACTTCATGAATCTCCACGAGTAAGAAAAATCGGTCTCTTGCTGAAGGATATATCCGTTTTATACAAGACCTGGCATTTGCAGGTACCGTACAGCTGAGTTAATATGAAAAAGTTTAAAAAAACAACAGCAGAGGGAGACAGAAGACAAAGGGGGGCGGGGGGGCAAATTAAAAGCTTGAGGTTTTCCCCCTATCAGATTATGTTAAAGTAGTAGCAGCAGTGCATAGAAAATAGTAGAAATCATAATAAAAATATTTCATATTATCAGAATTCAAAGTAGGAGTTTATCATTAATAACTGTATAAATCTGTTAAAGAACTCCTAGCACCAGTGCCACGCTTATGTCATTTGTCTTGCAGCAGGTAAGACCCACTCTTTTCGTTTCTAGTTGGGGAAAAAGAAATCATCAGCTACTAAGCTTTTAAAAATTAGTTTGCTACCAAACGAAGTCAGTGTATCATATATTGCTGTTCTTTGGCCAAATGGTAGACATACAATGCACAGGACTAAGATCTAACTACCTGGGACATCTCAATCTGCCAAAAAGGGATGATGCATCACAGCATGAAAGGTCTGATGAAACTAATTTCTCAAGCCTCAGTCTAAAAGGAAAAAAAAAAAATAAAGGAAGTTTTCATTATGACCTCAGACTTTAAATGGTAAATTGTACAAGACTATCTTAATACGGGTTTGGTCTCATTTCCTGAAAAAAAATGAAACAGCATCTGGTGTCAGAGAATGGTAACAGTTATGCTTAATGAGTAGTAAATAAGTAAATATGATCAGTTACACATTAACTACAATGTTTCATGAAATAAGAACACAATTTTCTTATTTAAGTTATGTACTTTATCCTATTTCTCTACAATAAAGTTATACTAATAACCAAGTATTTCTGCTATTGCAAAAGTGCTTGAGCAGGACGTGTAGCTGGTCCACAGGCAATAAAGGAGAAACCAAACTTTCAGTACTGTTTACAAACAAAACTTGAATATATGTTCACAAGAAACCCGATACCGAGTATTCGGAGAAATGGTCCCCATGGAAGCTTTTATGTAAACTAACAGGAAGAGATTGAGGCTTCTTTTCAGAGACCTGTCACCAATATTTTCTTTTTTTTTTTTTGGGGGGGGGGGGGGGGGGGGGGAAGGTGTCCTTTGCAAAGATCTTACCTCAATATAGTGACATAAAAATTACCAGAAGAGTGTGTTGCACAAGAAGGCTGAAATGATTATTCATAAATATTAAAACCAAATAAAGAGTATCTTCTCAGTTTATGTTGCAAGCAATATCAAAGACTGGTAGTTTTGAAAAAGGGTTACATAGAGTATTTTTACTAGGCACTACTGTAATTCAAACCCACAATAGTCTGTATTTCAAAATTAACATGAGATAAAAAATGAGACTCCTTACAAAACTGAATATATAAACTACTTAAAAAAGGCGATATACAAGGCATCATAATTCCACGTTTATTTGTAATCACACTTTCATTATAATTGCGTAAAATAACTATAAATATATCTTTATTACCTCTGAGAATTATTTTTGTCGTGTTTTCTAATAATTTCCATAATATTATCCCCTGTTACAAGACTATTCTGTAATTGTTTAAGTCTCTGTTGTTCCCTTCTCTTTTGGTCATGAAGATACGGGGAATTAAGCAGCTGTGGAGGAAGAATAGTGCCTGTTGGTTTTACTCTCTTCACAACATCCCAAAAGAGCTTCTTGCTGTTGTTATTGATAAAAGTAATTGCAGTTCCACTGTGACCCAACCTCCCTGCTCTTCCAACCTGAAAAAGCAAAAACTCATTTTATGTTATAAACATTAAATAGAAGTTCTTCACATACCCCTAAAGTCAATTTTCTGTTATAAAAGAGCAACTAACCTAAGTGACAAGGCCAAATCTCTTTATCAAAACTCTGTGCTTAGAGGATGAGATAAACTTCCTGAGTTCAGGATATGTAGATCTGAAGCTTTAGCTTAAATACATCTAAAATTACCACTTGCTTATGGGACATACCAGAAGTCCAATATTGATGCTGAGGTATATGATACAGCCTATGGGCAAAGGCTTACAGTAAATCTGGTCCAAACAAAATGTTTTTAAAAATGTCTATTATATCAATGCCACATACATGCATCTTGTATCAAGCTGGATCATAAAAAAAGCCCTTTACTTTCAATGTTTTAGTAGCTTAAAATTACTTCTCAGTATTATCCAAAGTGCTTGAACAACTTAGAAAAGAATCTACCAAGACTCTCTATTTAGGAAGAGATAGTATCTTAATACTGGTATAATTTTGATGCTAGGAAAGACAATTTTTATTTATTTACTACTTGCTTGAAACTGTAGCAGAAAGATAATTAAAAACCAGAAAGGTGTACTGCAGTTAGTAACACAGAGTACTTTAGGAGTTCACGAGACTAGATACTTCCAGAGGTCCTTCCCACCGATTCAGAACAGGGCTAACTTCAAAGTTAGATCAGTTTGCTCACGGCCTTGTCCTGTGGAGTTTCGAGTGTCTGCAAGCACAAAGGCCCCACCACCTCTCAGGGCAGCCTGTTCCACTGCCTGACTACTCTTCGCTGTGAAAAACATTTTTCCCTCATATCAGGCCAGAATTCCCCTTGTGGCAAGTTGTGACCATTGGCTCTTGTCCTCTCACTGTGCATCTCCAAGGAGAGTCTGGCTGTCTCCTCTGTAACTGCCCGTTACCAAATAGAAGACAGCAATTAAATCTCTACTCCAGCCCAAACAAGCCTAGTTTCCTCTGCCTCTCTTCACATGTCACGTGTGCAAGGCCCCTGACTTTGTCTGGACTCTCTCCAGTTTGTTGGCTTTTCTTGTAGTGATGGTCTCAAAACTGGACACAGTAGTAGAGTACTGTGGCTTCGTAAGTGCCAAAAACAGGGAAATTACTAGTTCTCTTGATCTGCTAGCCAAACTGGGGTTGGCGTGTATGTACATAATACATAAATACACACATGCGCGCAACCCACACGCCATCTTTTTTGAAGCAAGAAATCCTCAGCAAAAAAAAAAAGAAAAAATCGAAGGAGATACTGGAGTAGGAAGAGAGAATGAAAAGAAAGTTCACGACTGGTTTCCTGATTGATGGTATTACATGCATATCCCACACTGCAGGTGAGCTACAGGAGAAAGAGGGGTATTTGGCCTTTCTTCACACAGCTGGTAAAAACATCGTAAGCTTTGCTTTCTATAGACACAAAATGATACAAGAGTACGAAACAGGAAGAATAATACTGCAAACTTAACTGATATAAGAACACTGTTCTAGGTTTTAGTAACATAGAGGAGATACAAGAACAGTGTTCTAGATTTTAGTAATTTATAAGAGACTTATGGAAGAGATATTCAGCATCTTTCTTTCTTTCATATAAAAACAATATTCTGAAGAGAAAATTAAATTTCCATAGGTGGATGTCATAATTCAGTATACTTTTCAAATAATGCTTTAGCAATTTATTTATTTACCTGATGTACATATTCATCCATACTTGAAGGCATATCAAAATTTACTACCAGTTTGACATTGACAAGGTCAAGCCCTCGTCCAAGGACTCCAGTACTTACTATAACTTCATACTTCTCTTGAAGTAATCCCTAGCAAGGGAGGAATAAACAAAAATTAAGTCTTTTTTTCCTTATTTATATTTTGAACCTCTCCAAGCATAGGCTAGGGTTAGTTATACAGTGTAAGAACACACCCAGTAGGATTATTCTATTGCAGAAGAGAAAATGGTCCCCCTGTATTCTTCATTTAAATAGGAATGTAACTCACAGAGGTAATTAAAGAGAGATCAAAAACACAATTTTAATAAAAAATACTCAATTAAAGTTAAATGCATATTTAAATTCTCATTTCAAAGCTAATAATCTAGGAAATAGTCTCCGGTATCTATCTGCATTTAAAATGGCATTATTATCTGCAGTTTTGCTTGGTCCCGTCCCATCTGTCTCTCCTCTCCCCCAGCAATACTCCAGGTTTTACTGAAGAAAAGCTGTAAATTATGACTTAACTCATTCAAATTAAGCCACCTTTAAAACAAAATTGGCCATTTTAAATCTATCAAAACCCCCATAACTTTAGGAGGCACAAACCTGTAATATGTCTGTTCTTTCCACCTGAGATTTTTCAGAATGCATAGCTGTACATTGCAATCCTGTAATCTTATGAACAGCATCACTCAACAGATCTGCTCCTAGCTTACAGTCCACAAATACCAACACTGGAGGCTTGAAGAGTTTCTTATCCTGTAAAATTAAACAGTTCATGTAAGAAGGTATTACAGCAGTTTGCTGCTCATGAGCAGTAACTTGGATTCAATTTCTTCTGCTCATTATCTCTAATATTAACAACACTTTCAGATGAATACATGTTCTTAGACTCTAGATAAGATGGAACAAGATACAAGCCATGAAACTATACCAATCTGTACCTCATAAACGTATAATGATTTGTAGACTCAGAACCCAAGTTTTTATCAATACATGCGTTTTTTTAGAAGCCAGAAACTTTCTTTTATGTTTCTTTAAATGTTACATAATAATTCTGAATTTCTTTTAAGTTCTGAGGTTCAGTTAAAGATTCTTATTTAATTCTTGGATAACCTCAACCAAGACTCCAAAATTCCCCCCCCAAAGTACTCATAAAAGATATATATTATTATTCATGTAAAGAAAATTCAAGAAAGAACTAAATTAGCGTTCTCATTGGTTTAATGACTTTTAAAATGACAAACCACTCCCAGGCCATAAAGCAGCTATGACAGTTTAAGAAAGTCCTGTTTGTCTACCACTCACAGATAACCAGTACAAATCTTTGGGATGTCATACTGTAAATCATGAAAAAATTATCAAAATTATAATTTTTAACTTGGATCCCAGCACAGGAATCTAGTTTGCTGCTGCACAGAAGGAGGTATGAGTGACAGGGGTGGAGTAATCCCTGAAATTGCCATTAAAGCTCCTACATTGCAGAACTACTGAACTAGTTAGTGCAGTTACATGCTTAACCTCACTTGACCTCTTGACTACATACAGATTAGAATTAAAGATGAGAACCTGACAGAGGTGTGTAAACATATGAATAATTTTCTAAGTTGTTTCTATGAGAAAAATATTACACTTACATTTAGTATTTCGAACAGCTTTTTCTTTTTAGATGGTTCTTCTACCCACAAGATAATTTGGCGAACATTGGAACATGGCAGATTCTTTTCTCCAATTGTTATTCTTACAAAATTGTGCAGAAGCTGATTTGCTAAGTGTTCAATGCCCACTGGAATCGTGGCTGACACCAGTATGGTTTGATGATCGTGAGAGATGTTTTCCAAAATATCCAACACTTGCTGCTGGAAACCCATTTTTAACATGGTATCCACCTAAGTGAAAAATAGTAGATTTGTACCAGATTTTTCCATGAACAGCAGAACCCTGAACTTGAATTGACAGAAGAACCATAATGTGTGTGACTGGCACGTAATAATCCAAATGCAGGAGTATTTTCAGTCAGAAGAAAAGTTAAGTGAGAAAATTAAAAACAAATGGTTCACACTGGTCTAGCAGTATTATCCTGTCAGGTATCTAAGTCCTTTATAGCCAATAGAACATGCATTGTTAAAACACATTTCAAATTGTGTTAAAAAAATGAGGTTTTCCTCTTAAGAAATATATTTTATCTTTATAACAAACTCTCTGTATGTTTAATGAGTTAGACTAGCCACTCACACCGGCTCTTCAAGGACCTCTGTATAGGCAATACAGCCCTGATAACTAAAAAACTTACTTCATCCACCACTACAATTTTTATGCCATGCAGTTGAACAGAACTTTGCTTTAAAATCTCAATTAGTCTTCCAGGTGTTGCTATTATAACCTAAAAAAAAGACCGAAACAAAACAAAAAAAAACAGGCATTAGAAATTCCATGGAAGGACAGATGACTGTCCTTGAAAAAATATAAAGTTACAGCACATAGGTGAGAAGGGCACTAATTAGAGAAATTACTTGCGTTCAAATAAGTCTTAGAACTTTTATAGGTAACTTAATAAATTACGAAGCCTCAAAAGGAAATGGACCTTTTAGAACTCTAATGGAAGTGTCTAAATAAAAGCAATGTAATCTGCATTAAAACAAACTATTTTTGCTGGAAATTACAACTCCTTGTCTAATAAAATGGCGTATTTCAGTCTCTGAAAGCAGCAATATCATGCACGAAACTTTTTCAAAACCAAAAAAGCTATTATATGTTTAATGAGAAGTCAAAATGTATAAATAAATAGTATTACTGTAAAATTTTCAAGCGCTAACAATTTTTTCATAGTTTAGACTTAGGAAAAAACACATCTTTGTGTGTCCATACATGTCAACAGTGACATTTTTCTTTTCCTTGAATGTCATGAAAACAGTAACTCCCCACAGGACCTTTCCATGCTATAGTCCTTACCTTAACACTTTGCTTGAGACGGTGAAGCTGTGGTGGCAGTGGTAAACCTCCTACCAGAAGAACTGTTCTCATGTTTGGTAAACCAGCCATCAGTTCTTTAGCTTGTCTCTCTATCTGAATTGCTAACTCCCTTGTTGGTGCCAAAATAAGGGCAGATGGAGCTTCTGTCTAGAAACAGGGGGAGAAATCTGTTGAACATGGAATTGCTTTATTATTTAGGTAAAAAGCTTTCAAGATTAAATCTCCCAATATTAAAGTATATAGTGCAGCTACTGTGGATACAATTAGACTATTAATAGTCTATTTGAAGACAGAAGGTAGAAAGGGATTATACCTTTAACAATGCAGGCCAACGAAGTCTATCCCTCAATTACTCAACTTTTGAAAACAAAAAATTAATGCATGTGTAAGTACACTGTTAGAATACTAGCAGTGCTACTGTGCTGCTGTGGGGGTGCTGGTTGACAGCTAACTGAGTATGAACCAGCAGTGTGCCCAGGTGGCCAAGAAGGCCAACAGCACCCTGGCCTGTATCAGAAACAGCGTGGCCAGCAGGAGCGGGGAAGTGATTGTCCCCCTGTACTCAGCACTGGTGAGGCCGCACCTCAAATACTGTGTTTGGTTTTGGGCCCCTCACTACAAGAAGGACACTGAGGTGCTGGAGCGTGTCCTGAGAAGGGCAATGAAGCTGGTGAGGGGTCTGGAGCACAAGTCTGATGAGGAGCAGCTGAGGGAACTGGGGTTGTTCAGTCTGGAGAAGAGGAGGCTGAGGGGAGACCTTATCGCTCTCTACAATTTCCTGAAAGGAGGTTGTAGAGAGGTGGGTGTTGGTCTCTTCTCCCAAGTGACTAGCAGCAGGACAAGAGGAAATGGCCTCAAGTTGCGCCAGGGGAGGTTTAGACTGGATATTAGGAAAAATGTCTTTACTGAGAGAGTGGTGAGACACTGGAATAAGCTGCCCAGGGAAGTGGGAGTCACCATCCCTGGAGGTGTTCGAAGAATGTGTGGACGAGGCATTGTGGGACATGGTTTAATGGGCATGGTGGTGTTGGGTTGATGGTTGGACTTGATGATCTTACAGGACTTTTCCAACCTTAATGATTCTGTGAATAGCTTCCTGACAACAAGAAAAGTCCCAGAAAGCTAGTAGTCATTTGTAAAGATTGCTCTTTTCTATTTCAGTTATTGCACTGAATCTGTAACAGAAATTCAGAATAAATTCTGACACAAAAGAAAAAAGTAAAAACAAAGTAAAAACATTAAACATTAGCCAGAGAAGATAAGCAGTGATAGGAACTTTATACAGCAAAAACATATGTCTCTGAAATTTAAAAACAAAATTAATAGCCCTCAGCCAGGTAGAGATGAATCATTGAAGTGGTACAGTCTTTTTTTTTTTTTTGTTCCTTATATAAGGATCTTCAACCTAATTATCATCTCACTGATATTTCTGCAATGCAGAAAAAACAAAATTACAACATAGTAATTCCTCTCAGATTAATATAGATTCCTAACTCCAGTTAACACATACTAACAAAGTAAAAAGAACACAAGGTAAAACAGGAGGAAAAAAAAAAAGGCAGAAAAATGGTCTAGCTCCAAGCCACATTATTTCAGTAATACTGATCACCTCTGTAGCAAATAAACAAAGCTCTCTCATATATTGATACTACAATCACAAATTCACTTAACAGTTTTCTGGATGTTTCTTTCTGGTCTCCAACTGGAATATTTACAGGTGACCAACAGTAGGAGGTTGTTTCTTTCCCAGTGCATCATCAAAGGAACTACATAGTTAAATACTTGTGTCAAGGGCTTTTTGAGTTGTTTTCAAGTGGGCAACAGTTTAACTTAACAACTTACCACCACAAAGCAAGGTATCTACGTAGACG
This sequence comes from Gavia stellata, assembly GCF_030936135.1. Lineage (NCBI taxonomy): Eukaryota > Metazoa > Chordata > Aves > Gaviiformes > Gaviidae > Gavia > Gavia stellata. The sequence goes on from NC_082603.1 coordinate 12,134,806, forward strand.
TGGAAAAGGCAGGAACTGTCAGATATCTCATAACCAGACTACCCTTATGCTTTTAACATCTCATCTCTCTTTTACATTAAAAATGAAAATTAAACAACAAAATAAAATTCTTTGACATATAATTTGTAAAGTACCCTGAAGATGAAGAATGAGAAAGATCATGTAAAGTAATTAAGTATTCACTGAGGCTCCAATTTTGTGGATGTTATTATAAGCATGTAACTGTCTTGCAGACTTTAATAATAATCAGACAGAGGAGGTAATGGAGTGTAATACTCCTGTTCTTAAATGCTCCTATATAATGCTTCCATTAAAACTAATGCTACAGTACTTTAAAGATTAAAAGAGTTACTTAAATAATATTTAAATTATTAATTTGAAAAAAAACATACACACATATTTGTGTGTATATGTATCTATAAAGGCATCTAAACAGTCCAAAACATTAACCAGGATCAGGTTCAGAATTTTGAAATATATTCTTATGCATCTCTTTTTTGAATAAAACCACGAAAGCAAAAAGCAATACTGAACCACACACGAGGTACAGAATACTACTTGCCATTACTTCTCATCATACTTCCCTGTCCTTACGAAGCAAAAGTCTTAACTGCTTTTTCCCACAGTATTAAAGGGGAGACTGTATAACTAGAGGATTTCAGAAATTATATTACCCCAAATTCCTGTAGTTATTTGATGGTCAGCTGAACATATACCAACAGAAATTACTCTGTGAAATTATGCAAATGCCAAAAAATCTCTTTCAGCCATCTGATACATCAAGATATAGGCACAACTTCTTGCAGAGGACCTGGAATTATTTTCACTTTCTATTTTAAGTCATTTAGGAAGTTTACCACGGATTTTAGCTACCTTTCTTAACAAGGAGAAACTGTATACTAGGTAATATTAATAGAGTTGCTTTATCTCCTGACCAAATTGAAAAAACATTCAAAGTAATTAAAAATAATCAACACCTCCCCCTCCTCCAAGAACCAATGCTCCACCAATCAAAAGTAAAATAAATCATTGAACGTCAATAAAAAAACACTGCAATTACATTCTTGGTTATGTTGGGAATCCAAGAGACAAAGTTGCAAACCACTTTCTCTAAACACATGAAGTTTCATTACCTCTTTCAAAACTTTCATAATAACAGGGAGTAAGAAGGCTGCTGTTTTTCCGGAGCCCGTGTCTGCGCTAGCCACAATATCCCTCCCTAATAGTCCAACAGGGATCATTTGCATTTGGATGGGAGTTGGGACTTCATAGCCAGAATTCTTTAAATTATGGTTTAAAGTTTCAGGAAAACCGCAGTGTTCAAACTCTACAATAGGTCTTGGAACTTGCTGGCCTTGGACAGCAATACCTAGCTGTAGTTTAAGGTTCTCAACCTGCTCATCTCGCAAACCTAAAATAAAGGAATGATCTTGGTAGAAATAAGGTGTATTAAGCAGGTGAGTTTCTGCTTGAGATTCTGCTTTTGTGAGTTTATCAGATTTTAGCTTTTTTTCCTTTTCTTGAGATAGTAGAAGGTGTTTGGCTTTACATTCCAAGCTACAAACATCTTCATCTGTTTTATCGCAGATATACTCTCCATAGCGACCACACACAACACATACAGGTTCTCCAGGTTCTGCCCAACGCTGGGATTTGCTGAAGGATTTTATGGGTTCTTCCGAAGAGCTATCTTCATCAGTATTTTGGTTGTCCTTTCCTAAAGTTGTATCAGCAACACCAAGATCTCCAGCTACAGGTTCTATACATTCTTGTGCAGCTTCATTCAAATTGTATCTTGAACCAGAAGTTTCTGTTCTAACTGACTTACAGTCTTGGAACTCGATGGTCTCCTCTAGCAAAGATCCTCCACAAGACAATTTCTTTTTCTTCGCTGTACAACTTTTGTCATCATCATCAGTCCTCTTGACTTTAACAGATCTTGGTAAAAACATGCTTCAGTACACTAGAAAGAAAATTGTTACAGTTGTTAGAAACTACTACCATTGAGCAAGGTATGTTTTGCTGTTACCAGAAAAAATTTAAGTCTAGGAAATATATTTGCAAACCTAGAAACCAACTCTCAATCCTTGAAAAGATCTCGAAACTGCCTTATTTAAAATGTTCTTGGTCTTAACAATGTTGATGCAATGTAAAGCAGCACTTTAAAATAACAGTGGAAACATGGAACAATACAGAGAGGTAGGATGGTAGGTGGATACCTACAGTTAGTTTTCAGTATTAGAGATTTGCAGTTGAATAAAAACTTTGATTTTCACTACCTGTCAGAAAATTTATCCATTTTGAGAGTCAGTCATATTTAAATTCTTGGAGAGTTTAGTTGTTTCTAAGATGAGATACAGAAGCAACACATGCATCCTTCTAAGCTATGAATAAAACCACCAAACAAAATCATACATTTCGAAAAGGATGTGAAATTTAGTACAGGACCACCCCTTTTGTTGTCCTTTTCAAAGTCCACCCAAATTTAAAAAGGCTGTAAACTTTGAGATCTGTTTTGAGTCCAGCTCTGTTTATTCAGGCTGTCAAAGAAAGAGCAAAGACCTACTTGATCAATTTGCCAAGTTTCTACTGTAACACAAGGAAACCAAATTAAGCGTCCGTAAATAACCGTAACGTTTATATTCTGAAACTTTCAGCAGTTGACTCTGAAAAGTGTCAGATGTTCTCACCAATCGTTTGGTATGGTACAATCGGTAAATGAAGTACACAAAATACCGTAATTTTATTCTGAATTAATCGTACTGTGCATACCAGTCTCTGACAACTTCTTTTTACATCAGCCTTCTAAAAACACACAAAGCTACCACTGTGTTTACAGACAGCTTTTTTTCTGCGTCACTGACAGCAATTCAGAGCGATGAAGCATCGGCAAGAAGCTCACCGGTCAGACAAGCTCTGCTGACTGAAACCCGCGGGTCGGAGAAGGCGGGCAGAACCCAGGTGGCTGCATGGAGGTTGCCCCCCCGGCTGTTGGATCCGAAGCCAGATCTCACCACTTAAATTTTTCGCACCTCATGAGAACTTCCCACAACAAACCTCTTTACAAACTCAGCTGCCTTTCAGGTGAGGGGCGCCGACCGCGCTCACGAAGAGTGTCAGGCTGACGAAAAAGCCTATACCCCTCACGGGGTCCCCGGGAGGGTCCCGTCCTGCCGCCAGCGGTGACCCCGCTGGGAAGCCCCCCGCCCGCGGGGCTCCCGGGCAGCACGGCATCCTCCTCCTCCGGCTGCCCCAGCCCTCCTCTCCAGCAGCAGCTACAACACCCCACAGCAGAGACGGCGCGGAGCCGTTTCCATCCGCCAGCCTCCCCCGCCGTCCTGCCCGCACCCCCGCGCCACTGCTGCGAGGCGGAGCCCTGCGTCCGGCCCCCACCTCCACCTCCTCCTCGCCGGCGCAGGGACACCGCCTCACGTACTGCTACCGACCGGCCGTCGGCCCCGCCGCCGCCTCCTCCTCTCCTCACAAAATGGCGGCGGCCTCACGCAGGGAGCGCCGGCCGCTCGCCCGGCGGAAGCCGGGAGCCGCCGCCGCTCCGCCGCTGAAGAGCGCTGGGAGAACAGCCAGGAGCGCGCGCTGGGGACGGGGAGAGCCGAGGGGAAGTAGGACAAGGGGCGGGGCTTCCCCGCCGCACGGGAAGGCGCGGCGCGGGCCTGCACCGCGGCGCAGTCGGGCCTCACCGGCGAGAAGCGAGACCCTCGCAGCCGCCCGCTGCCTTACACGGGGAGAGACGCAGGGCAGGGGCGGGCTCCCCGCTCCCGGGGGGGTGGCCAGGCCCGTGGCGGCCCGGCCTGCGTACTCGGCCTGGTAGGGAAAGCCGCGTCGCCGGGAGATGTCACCGCTGAGTTCAGTTTCGGTTTGGGCGGGTTGAACGCGCGGCTGTTGACACTCGTTAGGTCTGCGGGGTGGGCTCGCCCAGCACTCCCCTCCCGTATTTACAGCCTGGGTTGCCAGATGCTACAAGCGCAAAAGTACACATGAAAAAGACAAGTTATTACTGCACATGATAGAGGCCTAAGGTATGCCAGGTAAATGCCCAGCACCTGTCATGACCCACTGAAAACATTTGGAAGGGCATGATGAGAGCGCCGTTCATGTACTGCAAATTGAGTAAGTTATTCTTACTAATTTCGATAATAAATAAGCATACCTTATTTACACTACATTACAATGCATGGGAACACCAGAATTCATCATATTTCACTGCAGGGCAGAAGAGACTTTCAGACTTAACTTCAACCTGTGCTCTGCAAGACAGCCTAGGTGCGACCACTGCACCAGTGCCACTGCCCCAGGCAAACCAAGTTCATGGAGGCTTGGATATATGTCCACTGAGAAGGCTGACGGTTTTAGTTGCTTGGCCATTGTGAACAGGGTGGTCACTGATACTCCCTTTCTTTCCAAGGACTCACATCACCAGAAGGAGGTGAGTCAACCTGTCCCAGATACTCCCTTGCAAGACCAGGACCCTGAGGTGCTGTCACTTCTGTCTACACCATTTGCAGGAGATCCTGGTTTTGAGCACAAGCAGGAAGACCAGAGTATTCCTAAAGTAAAAGTATACTCTGTGGCCATAAATGATTCGGTACATGGGTAAGATACCTTGCAGGGAGCTATCTGGGTTGATGTACTCCCAGGCACTCCAGATACTCCAAAACAGATTGTACCTTACCTCCCTCCTCCTCCAACATTGATCCCATCAGCCTGAAAGCATCCACATTGATGGGGGGTTCCATTTTCTTCCTGGCTCCTTACTTTTGTTGGTGACCACCACCATTTCCTGCCAGAAGAGAGAATCCATAAATACTAGCAGCCCTTTTGGAAACACAGTTTAATGGCAAACCAGAGAAACAGTCACAGGAGCTGGTAGGAATGGGGTTAAAATACAGACAGACACAAAGCTGGGGGCTTTTGAGCAGCTGGCTGCAGCATTCTGTAACATTCAAGTCCAGTCACACTTGAAACATGGTCTATCTTAAAGTATGCTGGATTTCTCTGTAGTAATTACCACAGTAGCGAGGCAAAGTTAGTGCAAATAGGGTGTTTGAGTCTGCATGGGATTTCTAATTAACTGGTACAATTGGAAGAAACTATTGAGCTTCTGAAAATATTAAATGGGCATTTCTGTGCATGAAAAAAACATCAGGTGTCTTTCACCCACACTCCATACGTTCCTCATTTTCTGTTAAAATCCCCACCATTCTCCTATTCAGCCTCTGTCATTCCCCTTTGTTTGCACTGACTTCCTTTTCTTCATTTTCCCTCCTGGAGAGTTTCTAACATAGGCTAATTTCCTTTTCTTACTTCCATTTTTACAAGGTCATTTCCTGGAATTCAAAACAGCATTTGCTCAATAAAGACCAGTATTTCAACAGTACTCAATATGATACAAGATGCTTCATACTCTGTATAAAGTCCATATACCAAAATGCAAACATCCTATATGTATCAGCTATTTGTATTTTTTGCTAACAGTAGATTTCTGTGACAGAAATATTAATCTAATGGAAACTACTCAATCTAAAGAAAATTAAAGTACCTTTTTGTTATGGTAAGAACACTCTGTTGTTTTGTTGAAAGCTACCATTCTGCCTTCACCTGCCATGAGAGAAGAGTTCGTGCACTTTGATTACACAGACACATTCAAGCTCTTAAGATTAAATAATACTGTCCATACTGTAATACAGCTACTTAGCATTTTTGTTCATAGTACATATTCCTGCTGTTCTAAGCTGCAAAATGCAGATGTCTAGCATACGCATTTCTGTGGAAGGAATAATGTAGTCATTGGGTGTATTCCACGAGTCGCTTATGGATGCATGACTTGCAATTTTTGCTCTACCTTCCATTTGTTTCCTGAGAACACTATTTTGCTAGTAATGAACACTTTCTAATTAGTTACTGATTTTTTTTTTGTAATCACTTGGAAGATACACGTGTTACATTTTATACGATCATTATTATATAACAAATTACTATAAATGCAATGCAAACTGACATTCTCCAAACAGAAAACCTGCCTCTACTGTTGTTTATAATACACATTAATAGCTTTCTTTTCTTTAGCATATAATGGCCTTTCAGATGAACTCCAACTTCATCACAGCAGTAAAGATAAAAGGAGGTCACAGAGATTATTCAAGCTGGTTAAAGACTAAGAGAAACCAAGTATTGAACAGTCTGCACGATTATGTTATTAATAAAAAACAGCAGCCTCCCTCTCTCTCATTATATCATCAATTATCTAGTAATCCTTAAAGAGTTGTTCAATAAGGACAACTGTTAATACCTAATAAACTTCTGTATTACTAGAAAAGACTGACACCCCTGTGATTATGGGAAATGTCACTGATACAGAATACTCGACTTTCACTGATACAGAAGACTCAACAACCTGTTAGGAGGTTCCTTGCCAAAAGTTTTAGGGACACTAAAAAAATGCAGGGTAGGAGGAAATGGACGTACAATTGATTAGAATACAGGAAAGAAAGATTAGGGACTCACTAATAAGGGGTTCCACAGTGGAGGGAGGTAAGTCACCAGTGAATTCTGCAAAACTTGGTACCATTTTGCAGATTGATAAGGCAACCTGAAGACCAAGAAAGTGAGAAAGTTTGCTGGCAATGATATCTCAGATACTTAACACAAGGGCCACCAGAAGAGCTTTACAAGAGCCTTCAAAGACTTGGTTATGATAACGGGTAGAATTCAGACAGACAAATGTAAACCTAGGTACACAGACAGGTATCCTCACGATGAGTACAGAACGATAGGCTCTGAATTGGCCATTACTATTCAGAAGCAAAATCTGAATATTCAAAGAGGAATAACTTTGTCAAAACATCAGTTCAGTGTGCAACAGCAGTCAGAAAAACAAAGTTACATGGTAGGAAATACTAGGAAAGTTATAGAGAACATTACTATATAAACTGACAGTTCACCTATATGCTCCTTGTTTCCCCATCACTTACTCCCCTTGTCTGAGAAAGACTACAGTAGATCTTGAAATTAAGTTTTAGAAAAGGACCCTATGGATATTCAGATGCCTGAAAGGGCTTCCATGCAAGACACAACTATGTAAACTCGTCAGTCTGGAAGAGAGATGACTAAGGAACAGATACAGTAGATCTCCTGTACCTTGAGTGGCTCATAAAGGCTGGACAGCTATTGATAGTTCATTCTTTCTTCCAACAAAATGACCAGGAGTAAGGTATTAACAAAAGCACTAACAAAATGGATTTTTTTCAGCCATTGCTTTGACCCTTTCTGTAATCATAAGTGCACTACTTTCTCCAGATTATTAACATACATGCTGTGCTCTGAAATTGTAATATGCTTTATAGTAAGTGCTCACAGCTGAAAAGGAGTGCAGAGAAGTTAATCAGGATAGATGTACCAAAACCTCTTCTGGAATAGAGACTGTCCTTTGTGAGCTCACTAAATAAATACTTCTCTTCCTGGAATAAAGCATAAACATTCTAGTCCAGTCACTTTCCTAAGCTTTTTTAGAATGCTGAAGTATGTAAGAGTAATAGATAGCCTTGGCGAATTTAATTCCCATCCTCTCAGCTCTTGATGCTGCTAATCAGATCTGAGGCGAATGACATTTTAATAAGATTTTTGAATTTCAAGTTTTGTACCTTTAGAGTTCAGCAGATTGTACAAAATGTCCTCAGACAAGATGCTCTCAGATATCCTACAAGGGTCTTGTCTTGCTATTCTTCCTTCTAAAAACTAGTTAGTTCAAGTACTGGCTGAATGAAGTTGGGTTTAAGTCCTGTTAGAAAACCATGAACAATTAGGACAGTCATTTTTGCACATTCTGGACAATTTATCTGGGGATGTCATCATGGAAAAAAGGTTTCCAGGTCGTGGAAAAAAAAAAAAAAGTAGCACCTGTATTTGTATAGTCACACTGTTATTTAATTTAGTAGGTAAAACAGCAAGAATTTACAGTTTTCTCATCTTGTCTATGGTGCATGTGTTCCAGTACAATAGCTGCCTAGGAAAGTACCATGTATTGTTATTAGAAACCCCTGTTCCAATATAGTCCTTAATACAACTCTTCAGAGTAACTTCTAAAATAAGTATTAGGAGTTACAGAAATGTAACAATGCATACACAAACCCGCATGCACAAAAGGACTTATACATACTGACATGGATTTACTACATAGACACACAGCAACAGATTATTTCAACTTTATGCAAGTTTCTGTTAGAATAACAAAGATAGTAACTATTGATTAAAAGTCAAAATAAATAAAAACAATAATTCAAGCACAAATTATTAGTACTAAGGTATCCCACTTTTTGGTCTATTTTAAATTATATCAAGAAGATTTTTCCATATTCACTCATGGTTTCTATATCAAATATATAGAAAGCAAGCGTGGCATCTTGGATTCCAGCCCTCAATTTTAAAACAGGTGTTTTGCCCTATAACATCTCACAGCCATTCTTTAGAAGCACGAACCAACCTTTCCCATCACTTGCAAATAATAAGTAATTCAGTAAAACAAGATTGGATTAAAGCAGGCAACTGAAATCCCTCTACTCCCAGGCACACTAAATTCATAGGAAACAGGCATTCTGAATACTAATTCAGAGACAGCATCACAAGCGTTTCCAACAGCTGCTTGACTGTAGCATATGCATCAGCTCTCCACGGCGATACCTCCCCAGAGTGACCCCATTAATTAAAACCTGTACCAGAACACAACCTGTAGGCACCTCTCCATGAGTCTGGCAAGCAAGGTGATCTTGAGTTCCACACAGTGATTTGGTTAACAGATCAATACATTCCAAAGGGTAAGTGTCCAAAACATTTCAATACAGTGCATTTTAAGTTTCTTCTGTATCCAAAATATCATGTGATGTCTGAATTTTCCACTCAGAGTGAGCTCCCAGTGTACGCAAAACTACTGAGAATGGACTCAAATTAAGAGTCCAAATGGCGCCTAATGCATCACTCCCTCAAGTGGCAAGTGTCAGTACTGACAAATTTGAAAATTAAAATGTACCTCAGAAGAACATGTCTCATCAAAAGGAATAGTTTTGGGTTTTCTTTATGGTATTATTTTAAATATCTCAATATGTATCCTATGTATCATTATTCTAAACTAAGGAATCCCAGTACCTTAATGTTATTTTTAATGTTATAATGGATGAAGAGCATTAAGTTTATGAAGATGTCACCTATAGAATAAAAATTATTCCCTGAATTTTTACTTAAAAAAAGTGCCACAATACACGTAATTGGAGTTAACAAAACATCCACTGCTTGGGTGGAAGGGAGGGGGAATGTCTTTCCATTCAGAAGACACGGACGTCAAAGCATGTTTACTTGGGGATTGGTGCCTGTGTCTGCTCCACCTCATGCTATGAAACTAAGTATTTTTCTGTTTCTTTAATGTTTTGGGATTTTGAAGCCACTCAGCAGATTTGTAGGTAGGTAATCAACAGCAGCTCTAACCCAAAACATACTTAATGAATAGTCCTTTGATTGAAGGAATCAGTGAGTCAATGACTCCACTGGTTTCTGAATTACAGCTTTAAAGGAACCACACAGGAAAAATCCAGATAATCTAAAAACAAATAATGGTGGCTAACCATTAACTAGTCAATTCTGCTAATATTAATACAAAAAGTCCTGATTTAGTACAGATACTACATGCAGTATACTTATTCTGAAGCCTACTTTTTCTAATTTTGCTTAATTCAAACAGGCAACTCCCAAGCTTTTTCAAAGTAAATAATCAGTGAAAGAAGTCTTGGACTAAGATTTTCAGGCTTCCTGAGCATTCTCTTTGTTTGAAGAGCCAAATTCTAAGGAAATATTGGTCGATATTAGTCTCTGCAGAAATCTGTGGCAAAATTGTAATTAAAGAAAATAATCTAATTAAATCTGAATTCTTAAAGCATATTACTGAAGTGTGGTTTTTTTTAAAAAAAAAGCAAACAGCAGTCCTGCCCTAAAGCTCTGCAATTAAATGCCACTAGTCCATAGGGAAATAACTGTACAGGACAAATCATGCAAAAATTATGAACATAATTAATGTATGTGATTATATGCTCAAATACTGCATATAATATTTATTTTGAGAATCAATGGACTCTCTGATTTAATATCACCAGAGCCTTAGCACAACTGTAAAAACTACAGCGAATACAATTACCAACTTCTTCATACAAGATACAGAGTAGCTTTTTCCAATTAAAAGGAATTATTTTAGGATATAAGAATAATTTAAATCTCTGTTAGGTCTCTGAGACTTACAGAACCAGGATTTGATCAAAAGATTGCAATGACAATTGCAAATTTCCAGGGACTTCAGTAACCAGTAAACTGGAACTCAGATTCCTAGAGAATTCAGGTAGAAATTAACAGGAATAAATACATTTTGAAATATAACTTAATTAGAGGTGAAGAATGAAGAATTAAAAATTCTCTCTTTTCATGTTAATCAATTTTTCCTTCTGAGAGGATATAAAACATTATATTTGAAAGCTGTTTACCAGTTTGCCTGTTAGATTTGTGTTCCAATTAATAAGGCTGTTTGGAGGCATATGAGATTGGCATCTATTCTAAAAACAAGATAACACTCCCACAACATGCACTTACTGAAATTAAACCCTTTTTTCCCCTCTCTCAGGTCCCAGACAAAAGGATGGGAGAGGAAGAAAAGAAAAGCCACAGGAGACAACAGGAATCATTAAGTTCCAGCTTGCCAGATGACCTGTGTTCAATGTGTATTCCCACCTGCCCCCTCAATAAATTCTCTTTCCAATCATATCACTTCTTAAGAGATGAAGACATTTCTAATTAATCAGCACGTATGATAAACATAACAGTTTATGCTCTGGTACATTGCATTTGTATTACAGGGAGACAGGTGGAAGAAGCACAGAGTTATAATCCATTAGTGTGACAGACTGAGGAAAAATTTACATCATAAGCCTTTTGAGTAAATGGGTAATAAATTTCCCTTTTCAACTCTAAAGCTCCTACCAGCAATGCTAGCTTTGAGAGCAGAAACCACTGTACTAAGAACAGTCTGGAAAACATGCAAGAGAGCTGCTAGAAACTAGACCTTTTACCAGTCATTTTGTTAAAATCTGTGCCAATACTAATCATTCAGTTTAACCTCCATACCTCCCTACATTACATATGGTCCCTATTCTGACTCTGCATGAAGTCCTAACTAAATTGGCTTAGGTGAATCCCTCACACAAAAATTATTAAAGGACATGGAAAGGCTATAACTGCATCTACAAAAAGCCATCTCACTGCTGCCAGAGTAGAAGCCAAATTCAGGTTGTCCCTGCTACTGAGTGACTGCCAGCTGTGAGTATTGCCTTTGGAAACCATTGGCAGCTGTTATGAAACAGAGGACCCTTCCACCTCCTGTACTTTTTGCTACCGGCAGGCTTGGTGGCTACATAGCTCCAGGATTCAGGTTCCAACAGCTTCCTTTACATCAGCCTTCATCACTACTCTAAGTGACTGTTACTGTTGGGCTCTAGCCTACAGATTTCTAAATTTCTCAAATGTCACTTTTTGTGTACAGATTATTCAATGCAATCTTAATAGTTTAATTAAAAAAATACACCTTGTGGATATTTTTTCCACTGACTCATACTGCAGGTCTCTGATACTAATTTTGCAGACCTGTGGCATACTTGGCATTAATTTCACTAGCAGAGATCTTTGTTACATGCTAAAAAAGACATTTTACATGACTGCTAAGCAAAACAGAGGATAAAAGAATTGTGACTTAGTTTACCAAAAAAAGTTACACCTTCAGCTTAAATCCTTTCCAAAAAGATTGTAATGCAATATAAATACTTGGTCACCAAGTAGGCCATTTGTCCATGACTTTAACAGAAAAGTACAATAGATGGTTTTAATTTCAAAAGGCAAACCATTTGTTACTTTCTCTTATCTCTAAAATATGTGCATCAATTTCACTGTTCCTTTCCTAAATGTTTCTTCCCTATTTACTTCTCATGCATAGAAATGAATGAGTGAAAAGATTGTTAACATATGCTATGGTTAATGCTCATCTTTCTTCATAATTTCCCTTTCATAAACTCCGAAAACCATAAACATAGGAAGCTGGAAAAGCATAGCTGAAGTCTCCTGCCAGTTCCTCCTTACTAAATAACGTATAGCCATTTGCAACAGCCCTAAGTTTTTTTCTATCACCTGGGAGGCCATGGTTTTCATTAGCTCTAGAAAATAACATAGTGGTAAAGAAGCAATCTGGATCTGGTCTTAGCATGACTATATTTCTGTCCCATTAGTCATAATACACAATATAGTGTTTATGCTCGCTGCACTAGTATGGATAACACTTAACTCAGGGTAAAACCTATCAACAGAAAGCTACCATGCTGCAGCTTGAAATGGAAGAACAATTATGTACCCGACAAATGGTTTGCATCACATGGTACTGTTAACCTCAGAAATGATTCACTGTGTCATTTAACTATGATTTCAAGTACTGTTCTACCCCTTTAATTCTTTAGAAAATAATTTTCTAAACATTTATATGTAAAAAATGAACTAAAGTAGCCTCCTAAGTGGTAGAACATTTTTGTAAAAATGTATTTCAATATAGCTAAACATTACATGATCAAGTCATTACCAAATCAATACATGACTCTAATTTTAAGGAATTAAAACACCTATGTAATCTGTAAGTGAAAACATACCTTAAAATTCCAGTAATTCCATTTGCTTATTTATTTTTCTCGCTTCCTTGATGAAAAGAATTAGCATTAATCTGATAATTTAAACTAAATTAATCCTTGCACTTGAATATTCACTCATGGCAAAGATGAACTGCCCTCCCAGGCAAATGCTACTGTATACATAAATGTGTAACAGTCATCCTACTGAGACCAAAAATGCACAGATTGAAGAATGACAAAGTAACAGGACTGAATAGCAGGTCTTAGCATTATTTATACCTATCTTCTGGCATAAAGTCCCTAGTCTGTGAAGGAGTGAAAGGCTATATCCCAGTCTGGGAATACCAAAGTCCCATGGATCAGTCCAAAGACAGACAAGGTAAATGAGGAGCGGACCAAGTCTGTGTAAATACAAAACTGACCTTACGTTAAGCCTTAACAGTCCACCTCTGACTACTTAACATGTCCAAGCTTGGATCTACTTACAGGTTTCTCAGGTAGCTCTCTTATTTATATTCTTCTGAGAAACCCAGTTCAGACAAGAAGACTAAGCTCCTAGCTTAATTCCAGCTAAATCAGCCCTTTCTGGTACCAGCACGTCAATTAAAAATATCCCCCCAAATCCAATCCTAAGAAGTAGAAATGGTTTGTCTGAAAACAGCTTCCACTCCATCCCTTCGTATAAATCCAGCCAAACTCCCACCTACCTAAAATGAAATTAAGACTTTCTCAGAACATAGCTTGGCTCCTCTGACGGGTCAGAGAACGGCACTGTACCAAACACTGGATATTGTATGGATTTTTCCCATAAATGTTGTTCTTATAAAGCTCTGTAAGGAAGTATACTATTAAATATGAAAATATAAAACTGAAGTTCTTTTGTCTTAAGGGATACACCTAAAACTCAGTATGTGTAATTATGCTTTATTGCATAAAAAAAAGAATGTTTTGTTTCCGCTTTTAAGCTAGCCATACCAGCAAATGCAGTCAAGGTGTGATAAAACTGAGGACTTGAAAGCACTGTATAAGTGAAAATACTAATAAACACCAATTTTATGAGACTATGGTATTCAAGATAACCAGAAGAGATGAGAATACATCACAGTGTTCAAAAAACATAAATCCTTTAACTCTCTCTTGAGCTTTTGCTTCTATGAATCACTTGCAGTATTTATCAATTAGTTGTTACAAATACTAAGCAGACAAACCTCCACTTCTCATGACATGGTGGCACTAAGTTGTCTACCTGTGGTTTAACTGCACACTTCAGGACCACAGACTGCTAAAGTTAATCCAACGGATTTATCCTTCTGAAATTCAGTTAGTTTCCTAAACTTTGTTTGCTGTGAGAACATGCAGACAATGCATTAGCTCAGCTTGATAAAGCACAATAGCTATTAAAAAAGAAAGCAAGCCTCAAAAATGCAACATATCTTTCACTACCACCCTTAAATGACTGCTCCCTATGCTTTTTATTAGAAAGATTCAAAGATGCCAGTAACCTTACAGCTGGTGACTCTGTAATAACAGAGGGTAACAAGACAGAAATAATGAATGCCTCCTTGTTAAGTTTTGTTTGTGCTGTTCCAAGACTGATTTGCCAAGAACTTTCCATGCAGACCTTATTTTTCTGGGATTTGTAACTCGGCTGCAAAAAAATCCAGCATGATAATGCCCAGTTCAAAAGAATACAGATTACAAGTTTTAAAATATATTTCCAAGTTTTGGAATAAATTAAATTTACACTAAATAAGGTAAACAATTTACCACTTCATATATTTTTTAGTTGCTTTATTGAAAAAACCTCTGGTTAGCAAGTTTGCACTGCAGATCATTATATGTTTTCTAACTCTTTGGTATTAAATAAGTCTGAATTATTGCAGTGTGAAAAGAGACTTTTGTGCTGTACGGTCAAGACTCCACTGGCGTGTATTTTCTTTCTGCGGAAGACTGTATGAAATGCATATGAAGCACTCAAGGGATTCTATCTGCTAAACAATTCAGTGGATTACATCTGTGCTAATTCTTAATACAACTCAGCTGACTTGGGTACAAGGCCAGGTTATGAAAAAATTGGCTAAGTTTAACAGACCATTCTTACAAAACATAAGCCTAGAATTTCCATGTTAAATTATGTGGGCTTGGTTTTGTTTTGTTTTTAACTAAATGATTCAAAGCTTTGAGCTGTGCAAAAGTCCAATTTCAGTGTTCCCATTTTCTTTTCTGACCCATGACCCACTAGGACAAGGTCGTTTTGTACAGTTCCTTGCTAAAGCAGTATTTTTTCCTGTGGCAACTAGCAAGCTACATAGAAATTAGATTTCAGGCACAGCACAGATTGGAGCCCAAGCTAAGGAAGCTCTCTTTCAGGCAATGGCCAGGTGTCAAGAAGCAAGAAGGCTATGACAGTTGCCCGAACTATGAAAAAGTGGTGGCTTAGGCTTATGTCTAAGAGGAAGAAACCTCCCAGCAATTCAAAACTAAAAGTGACAATCAAAACATACCAATAAATTATAAAACTGTTCTGAATATATCTGGTGAGATCATTTCAAAGGAAACACTGGAAGGAAAAGGGCCAGAAAATACCATGAGACAGAGTAGCTTAGAAATGTTTCTGCCCATTTTCTCAACTAACTTGGGTTTTCCCTCAGGAGAATTGGCCTAGAGCACATTATCTCCCAGAATATCTCTACGTACCTTACAGTTCAATGCAAATTAAAACTAAGTAATCCTATGAAACAACAGTTCCTCTGAGATTATATGCCCAGCATATTTGGCTGAATTACAAATAAGGACTTTACCATTCTTGAGGAGTTTATATCAACTGGAGTAAGTCATGGCTCTCAGATTCTCTGCTCAGCTCCAGAGTAAACTAAAGCTGCAGGGGAACAGCTCCCCTTGACACTACCAACGTAAATACTTGAAAATAGAGCACTACCACCCTATACAACCTGAACAAAGAAAAAACATGGCTAGCCAGACAAGAGACAAGTAAGAACAAAGAGCTCCTACCAGATCAGTGAAACTTGGAGCAAAAAGGCAAGGTAGTGAAAAGGCTTCTGTATTACTGACACCGTCTGCTCTGCAAGAAGCCACAAAGGTAGTCAGTGGTTACAAGAGGGTGTTGGCCCTGGGAAGCATGACATGTTTTCCTTCAATGATTAAAGAGCCAGCAGAAGCACAGACACAGACCATCTGATGCAGATGGCTCTTAATCTTCTGTTGATACACAGGAAACCTGCTCTTTAGCAGCAGTGAGGATACTTCTGTGAGACTGTGCTCTCAAGTAATGAAATCGGAGCAATGTAATAATGTCAAAGCTTTATTTGTTACTGCTTGCCTAGTCTTACAATATCTAAAAATTTATCATTCTGACTCTGAACTAAAACAGTTCATCACTTTGTTCTGCATTTCCACTGTGACGTCCTGACCTCTGACTAGAACTTCTACGACCTACTACAACATAAAGAGCATTTATAATTCTTATTTTTCATCTGTGCTTAAGTATCCACCTTCTGTTCATCTCTTCACTCAAGGAAGTTAAATAGTATTACTAATTTTACCAGCACAATACCACTTAAGACCTTGGTGGTAAAAGAGAGTAAAACGTGGCAGTGTGCCCTCCACCTTGGATACACTTTCTTCCTGAGCCACTTTGTGCTTCCCCATCTCTTCTGGTGACCATGACTTACTGCTTTTCCCACTTCTGAAAGAGCATACTACCAGCTGGGACAGCGACTCTCAAGTACCCAATTTCAACAGCTGCCCTATGCATAGTGAAATACTCAGCTGAACAAGCTGGACCTTTATCAACACAGGGTTCACTACAATGAAATCTGTTCTGTTACCCTACATTCTCCAATCAGGCAATTGCTTCTTTGCTGTTAAGAACAAATAGAAAAGGAGGAAAGAGCTTGACACAAACAGAGAAGACTTGCCAGACCAAAGAGAAACTGATAGGTATATACATCAGCAAGTCCCTGTTCTTGTACAAAATCTCCAGGAGTTACTTTTGTTGTTTCATATAATGATTCCCTTGATTCAACATGGTGCCTACTAGCATACTCTTCCCCAGACTGATTCTTCCCTCATCTAGTAAATTATCATCCATAAGGACTGTATTGTGGCTGTTAAAAAAAACTTCGGATTATGAGGGATTATGAAGTACTGTGCAGAAGTGGGAGTCCCAGGTGTCCTTTGTGTGTCTCAGACTGCTTCCAGGACAGTGGCCATCACAACCAGGGCTCAAACATTCCCTGAACATCACGTTTCAGGCTGCTTGCCCCCTTCCTTCATCCATACTCAACTACGATGGCTAATACAACGAGAGGGCTCTGTTTCTAACACCCATGATGATGATGGACATTTCTATTCTTTGTGCCAACAAGTGGAACCATGACTGCTCCCCGCCCAGGTGAGACAGCCGCGATAACACCCTACGCTTTAACAGAGCTGTGTATACTATATAGCAAGAATACCATATGAGGACAGAATAACCAGAGAGATGTATAAGCCTTTTGTAGGTTATTTCTCTTTTGAGACTTTCTTAGAAGAAAGAAATCATCCAGGTTATTTCTTCAAAACCAAATATTCTGCATGACACCTTTAATCCAGAAACTCAATTATATACACACTTAAATTTAATCATGTCTGTAGCACCAGTGGTATGAAATGGGAACCACACATAGGATAAACCTAAAGCTTAAAAAAATCTTTGTTGAAGCCAAGTGTTTATTGCTAAATACATATATACACATTTAGGTTAAGACAACTATTAAAATAATTGTTGCTCTTTCCATGTTTCTAATATATATTGAAATAGGGGAGTATTTAAATCAAATTGTTCTACATGAGGCTTAGACATCGTATACATTTTTGTATATTGAAAATGTTTTCAAATGAACTTTAAGGCATACATCTTGTAAAGCTACTCAGAAAATATTATAAACAAATTAAGTTATGCCAAAAGAGAATTAAAGTTAACAGAGTTCTACACACTCAGGTTGTGATGACCTTACCATGCATGCATAATCAAAATCTCCAACACCATCAAGGGTCACTGTGTATACATGGTTACAATAAAAAACTTTGATACACACTTTCCACACCCACTTTTTAAACAGTGTAGCTGCTATTTACATCTGTTCCCTAAACTAATAATCAAAAATTCCTCAGTAACATGCAATTTTTCAGTAAGTTAAGGAAAACAGAGAAACTGCCTAAAAAAATTCAGTGAAAAAATCGGATAATGGTGTTTCAAAGAAGATATATAGGAAAAAAAACCCCTTCATCAGGTAGTCTCCTATGCTATTCCCTTGCTTTCCTCTCCTCATCCATCTTTACTACCACCCCTTCAAAAAAATAATTCTGCTGCGATTAAATGACACCAGAATTTTACTGTTCTAACAGAGCATTCTCTGCTATTTACTGCTGGTCTCATTCAGACACACATGGGCTTCAGTGGAAACTGAAAGCAGGGCCAAGAGATGGGAAACTGAAGTCTATTCACGCTCCACTAATAAATCATGCGTATGCTCAAAACAAATGAGCTTTTATGAACGTTCAGATCTTTCTTCACATGTAGAAGCAGAATGAAAAAAAATCAGCCAGTCACTTCAATGGAGTATAGTTCAACAGGAAAAAGCGCCTAATTCAGTATTCTGTCTCATTCAGACAGTGAAAGAGTCTTGCTAACTGATTTAAACTTCTTATACCTGAATGCACAATTTGAAAAATAAAGTCATTTACCTCTGAACTGGAACGCAAATAAAGCATTACCTAACAGCTACCATAATGGTAATAACGTTGCATTTTATTTTTGCACAAAGGGGGCTTTTTTAATGTAAATTTACCACCATACATTTATTTTACAATGCAGCTAAGCTATCTCCAGTATTTAAAGGTTATATTCATAAAATCACACTCAGGATTTTCCTTAGAAAATATGTCAGGCACTAGGTGGCCATAAAAGAAATAGTACACAGACTTCAATTACTGAAAGAAGGTAGGATCTATTCCATGTTTTAAAGTTTAGAGTAAAAAATATCAGTCATAGCAGGGTATTCGCTCTCTTCACAGACAACCTGACAACAGTGGAATGTCAAGAAGGAGAAGCACTGGAATTAGGGAATATTGCACAGCACACCTGGTAAGAAAAGTCAACTAAAACCTCCTAGCACACATGCAATTCCAGGAGATGGGCAGAACACGAAAGCAGCCAGTGTGAAAACCAGATTAAAAAATTAAAACTGAATTTAAAAAAATCTCAGAAAAGACACCAAAGTAACCAGAGAAAAAGACAAACAAACCAACCAGCCATGAGTGTCAAGGGAGCTGGTAGGTTTTGCCTCTCACAGACCACAGGAAAGGGACAGAACTGTTGCCTGGTTGGTGTCCCAGAGGAACTGGGGGAGAAGATGTAGATTTTTTTCCCCCCTTCACAAAGCTACATTATGTCAAAGTCAAGTTCAGGAAGTGAAACCAGTAGCATCCAAGGATTAAGAGAAGCGACTGTTAGGTACCACATTTGATTCTCACTGGGCAGCTTTTTGGTTGTGCAGATTTCAGGAATAAATGAGCTAAAGTAGCTATTACTCTACCTTTTTCCTTCTTAAATTTTTAACCATATCAAAAAAATCACAGACAATCCAAGTAAAAAGTCATACAAAGCTTTATTTTCCCTTTGACTTATAACTCTACTAGAATCTGTAAAGTTGGTAAACTGTTTTCTTCCCCTTTAAATGCCTCAGCCTTTCAAATTCTTCTATTAATTTGTAATCAGGAAGACAATAATTATGTAACTGTTCTTGTACTTTTGTATCATCCTGGAACAGGAAGAACATACTCCCCTCCAAAATCATGCTCTGAGAAAACTCCTAGCTTGCAGAAAACTACATACATGTATTTCAGTAATAATGCCAAAGAAATGTAATAATTCAGACAATCACTCACTTGATAACAGCTATTTAAAAATACAATTTCTTAACTCTTACAGTTTTACTGTTTTTACCATTACTTATAAAGAAGTATATTTAACAAAATATTGTAAGTTTAAGAGGCTGGAGTATCAGTAATTCCATTTCACAAGTCATCCTTAGGCTGTAGTAACCTTACAGAATCATTTATAGATTATCTGTTCAACCTCACATACCCAACACAAAACCTGCTTAAGTCAACAAGCACGTTTCTTAAGGATCACATTGGGACATGACTGGTTCTTGGTCTGTATGTTGACAGTCTGATAGCATCACATCTAGTTGTGCATGCTGCCTCTTTGCCAGAGGTTACAGGCCACAGGGTGCACCCCTCCCCTCAGCCACTACCTGATATGACTGATATCCTCTACGCTAAGACAAACAGATGGTATCACCTTAAATAGGCAAATTTGATAGCAGTAATTAAAGATAATATCCCCGTGGTGTTATTCCTAGCCTTTTTCCAACATCAAGACTGAAGCATTGCATGGCAGAATAGTTGCTGTGAACTGCTGTGTTTGTGGATTTCTCCTAATACAACCAGTAAATCTGAAATGGGAATGGTTTTACTACCCTTTGTAGGTAGCCTGATAAGCTGTCTGTTCACTGGTGCTGAGCCTGGCTACAGACAGCACTACAGCAAAAACAGTAATGGCATTGCTAATTTAAAACATTTTACTTTACCTTTATCATCTAGTATTGTGGAGGAAGAAATGACACTTGAAATCTTATTCCAGCTTGAACGCTCTCTTTAATCTAGCACTAGTCTGAATTTCGTCTAAGGGCGTCTACTCTAGACATACCTTCTTCAGAAGCCAAATGAATCTTAAAACAAGTGAAAAAAACAGAAGTAAAAAATTGTTAGTCAAGGCTCATTCCACTATCTCCCAAGGTTAAGACTATTAGCAACAACTAACGCGTGTCATCCACACCATTATTCATAGTTTCATGGTCATAATTGTTCCTGTTGCCTGACACTGACTACAGGCTTAGTACACCCACTGTGTAAATGGCTAGACACATGACAGTGAAGAATCAGGCCTATGATGTAATTACAGGATAAAACTAGTCAACTGGGTTTCTAATATGGGGTAGAGGGAGGGAGGGGAAAGGAAGGGAGAAAGAAGGTTAAAACAAAATTTGTCTTCCCGTTTGGAATGAACTTTAAAGTATAAAATACTTTGCAGCAGAAAGACTGTGTACAGAAGAAATTATCACTATTTAAAATATTTTAAGAAGGATAAAACAGGAGCAGAGCAGAAGGGGATGACTCCTCACTCAGTTTTTCTGCTTATCTACTCTGAACAATTAGAGCAAATTTTAACCATTTTCCATGTTGACTGTTGATATCTTTGACAATGCAATACGCAAGATCACATTTTGGCATGTCTGCCGAAGTAGAAGAACTGGCACAAGAACTCCAGCAACTGGTGGTGATGTCTTCTTTTTCACTTACACATATTAATCTTATATTCATGCATTCACTTCTAAGAGCACTAAGCAAATTAAAAAACACTTTGATTGCAGTTACCACAACACAGCTTTTTTAGATTTTGTTCTGTGACTCTGAACAGGTTTCATCAGCACAAAGGCTGCACCCACAAAAATTTCTGCATTTTAAATTAGACTGGTAGCAATGTTTATAGATGTACCTATCCATAATTTTACCTATTGCCATTTTTGGGATGCATTCTCTAAAACAATATTAACTTTTTTTGTTTGTTTTGTTTTAAGTAAGAAGGGACTCACGATTGCAAGAATTTTGGAAGATGAGACCACATTTTTGTTTGCTTTAGATGTCACTAGTTTCAGTGTATAGTACAGTACATACGTATATGTGATGTTTTGCAAATGCATAGGAACAGATTATAAATATAGGAGTACCTCAAATATAACTGATGACTCCTTATTTGGATTATGCCACATTTCTGTAAGAAAGCTTTTTCTGAAAGTTTCATATTATTTCATCAGGACTAGTTTGTAATTGTTTGAGCTCTCAAAGTGGATCCTATATCCATCATACCTAAATAATGGCCTTATAGTTTTCCTAAACATGTTTTCCTGTAGGTTGATCTAATTGTTTAGGTATTTTCTTAGTCATACAAGAAACAAATGAATTGGGTTCTGGGACATATATATTTTTTCTAGCCCTAATAATTTGAGGTTTTAAAGCTTATGAATTCCAGGTGTTTGTTGTTAAATATACAGGAAGAATTAAACTAGTTTTCTAGTAACTATGCAAAAAAAATAGTTAAAATAATGTTAAGTGTCTAATATAACTTATTTCCAAAGTATATATAAAAAATTAATTCAGGAAAATGTGGAAATACAGGTTTTACTTTAGTTGCTGAAAACTAAGCATATACTCTTCCTGAATAGGGAACATTTTCCCAAGTCACACCTGTATGTTAATTTGGTATTATTATTCCTACTTCTGCTGTAGAGGATCTGGGAATTTCAGCCATAAGTGTGCTAAAGCAAGGATTTCTAAACTTTCCTCCTCCTCTCCCTTCTGCTGAATACTGCCAACAGCAGCTCCTAGTTTTGTAGCTAGCTATGTACCACTTATGAGTGGTATGCATGACAGTTTGGGAATCCCATCCCAGAGAGCATATGGGGAGACAGTCAGCAATAACCTCTTCAAATGTTGACCTCCACAACCCTTTCATTTACTCATTACTAGTAAATACAGATTCATGTGGCCTATGGCCTCATAATCATGATATTTGTATCATTGTGCACATGAAGTGCTAGAAGCATACATAGCCATGTAACAATGGAATATCTCTGTCCAGATCAATTCCCAGTCCACTTTAAATACAAAGAAATAACAGTCTAGATAAAATACTACTTGAAACCTTACAGTGTCATGCTAAGACTGTGTCTAAATATTCTTTTCCAGACTCGGTGGGGCCAAAAAAAAACCCCAAAAACCAACCCACCTCAGACTGCCATCCTCCATTGCAACAGTTTGGGAAGATGCTAGCTAAATTACCATAAAGAGAAAAAAAAAAAAACAGAAGAGAGAGGCAGGTTAGCTAATAATTACTCTAAGTCAGGAGTGGTCCTTTAGTGACCCAAGAAAGCTCAGCCAGTTAAAAAACTAACTACAAAAAGAAACTATTAATTTTTGGCCAGATCAGTTGCTCAAACTGGCTCACCACACAGCTGCTAGAGCACCCAGGTTGGCAGGGAAGGAGGGCACACTTCTACATTATACCAACCTAGTAACTATTAGTTGCCAAAAAGCACAAGTTGACTACCCCCTGGCGCTGCGGGTCACCCAATTACACAGTGCCCATGCAAAGGAGAGGCAGGGCCTTCCCCTCAGCAGCAGCCGGTCACCAACGCGGCCACACCCTCAGGCCCGCACTTCAAAGCTAACTCATCCAATTCTGTTTGAATGCAAGACATTAATCACCCAGTCACTAGTTCCTACTGTGACTAATGCTTCTTTCCACACAGGCCACTGTTAAAGTGATTTTATATATTTCCAAAAACAGCCCAGGTACTTGTGAGCGAGACAGCAGATGGTCTCTAGGGCAAATTGTTACTACTGCCTGTTATTACAGTTATTACGTGAACAGGCCCTGAACCATTTTAAGGCTCTGTCATTTTTCTACCCAAGTATTCGAGAAATTATAAATAGACACAATTCAAAACAGGAGGGACAAATACACACGAGAGGAAGGAGAAGCCCGCCTCCTCGGCAGCGCTCCCTGCTCCAGTCAGCGCAGCCCCGGCCCACAGGGCTTCCCCGCAGCCAGGCGGCCGCCAGCTCCTCACCAACCCCTTACACGGGAACCACATTGCAGCCGCAGCGCTGGGGCAAATCCCGACCTTCCCAGAAGGCGCCGCAGAAGGCCAACGGCTGCGCGCGGGGAGGCCCCCCGCCCCGTGGAAAGCGGCGACGCCGGCAGCGGGCGCGCCCCGCGGCCGAGGGACACCGCCCTTTTCCCCACAGCCGGGCACCGCCAGGCACCCCCTTAACCAGCGGGAAACACTACGCCTCTCTCCCACTGCCGCTGGGTTAAGGCTGGGCTGGGCTGAGCCCGCCCGCGCTCCCTCAGCAGCCCCGCCCGAGGAGAGACCCACCCCGACCGACCCCACCTGCAGCGAGGGCCGGGCCCGGCGCCAAGCTTCCCTCTGTGGGGAAGGGGCGGCCACGTGACCACCCGGCGGCGGAGGGCGGCCCGCCCCGCCCTCTCTCGCGCTCCCCGCCCCGCCCGCGCGGGGAGGTGGCGGCGGCCCTGGTGCTGGCGCATGCGCAGCCGCGTTTCGCCCATCCAGTGCGGCAGCCGCGGGTGGAAAACCGCAGCGGCAGCTGCTGAGGGGAGCTGGGAGCGCGTCGGCTTGCTGAGGGGTGGCTGGAGCAGCACCCGGGCGTGGGGTAGCGGCGGGGTAGCTGGTGCCGCTCCCGGCCCGCTGCAGGCCGCCAGTGAGGCGGGGCGGCGCGGCGGGCTGCGCAGCGTTTTGGGGCCGGTCCCCGGCGTTTTGACATCTTGGCGCCTCCGCCGGGGCCGGGAAGGGCCGCGTCCCGGCCCGCTGCGGCTGCGGGGGCCTTGCCAGCGGCTCCCGCCCCAGGCCGAGGGGCTGGCGGCCGCGGCGGCCTGGGGCGCCCAGCCCTGGCCGGAGGGTCTCCCCGGGGAAGGGGGGGCCGGGGCCGCCGGGGGCTGTTTTTCGGAGGGTGGGGGGCGGCGGCGTGAGTGAACTGAGACAAAGCGAGGAGGAGGAAGAAGAGGACACTCGGGCTTTGCCACATTCCTGTGCGGAGGAAGGCGGGAGGCGGCGTTAGCCCTTTACGGACAGCTGGGTTCAGCGCAGCCCTCAGCTGCTGTCGGCGTATTTACAGACGTCTCTCCCGGCCGTCGGAGGAGGAGGAGGAGGAAGAACCATGTAAGTTCCGAATTGTCAGGGGTCCTGTGAGAAGATGGGGGATGCCGCAGACGCCAAGGAGATGAGGAAGACTTTCATTGTTCCTGCCATCAAACCCTTTGACCATTATGATTTCTCCCGAGCGAAAATCGCCTGTAATCTCGCCTGGCTGGTGGCCAAAGCCTTTGGGACAGGTAGGTGGCGTCTTCTTCTTCCCTTTCTTTGATGCTGGTTCCTGCTCGGTTGCTTCGCTCCTGAGGACGTGCGAGCCCTTCCCTGAGGAGCTGGGAAGGGGGGGTAGGAGGTGCGTAGGAAATGGGTTTTGGTCTGTTCCCGCATCTTTAGGTTCCCGTATACCTTGTGGGTTTTTTTGGTTTTCTTTAATTACCTGTAACCTTTTGTAGTAATACCACTGTTTCTATTAGTGAGTAATTTTTGTGTATTGGAGCTAGTACAATTTTATTTGAGGAGTTGAACACTGTAAATTGTGGTTTATTTATTCCTGGGTTACACGGCATGCGAAGTAACACCAGCAATCCGTGTTTATCTGTTGTCTTGAAAATTTTCCTAACATTGTTTAAGAGCTGAATTGGGGGCTAGGAATGGAAGTGGATGTGCGCTATTAGTTTTGACATGTGTGACAGTAGCCTGTAGCCATTTGAGTGGTTAAGCAGTAAGAAGGGTTTCAGGAAAAAGAGCGTTTAATGCCAGGTTTTGGCCTGCACAATACAGAAGGCTCTCCTTGTTTGTAAGCGTAAATGGAATTGATTGTAAGGCCTCCAAAAGGCATTACTGCTCTGTCTTTGAAAACCTGGGCCTTGAGGAATACCAGCCCTATTCTATGCCTGAAATATTGTTGGGCCTTGAGGAATACCAGACTTGCAGAGGTCTTCTGAGGGAAGCATTTTGAAAATTTACCAAGCTGGTTTTTTAAAATATAGCTGTAGTATATGAATCACTTAATTTTCTGTGGATTAAAAATAGGGGTTTTCTTTGAAAAAGGTATTAGTTAGTGAGTTAGGTATTAGCAGTCAATATTTTTACCCCTGTTCTTTGTAGAATAACAGGAAAAAGTTCCTCCTGGAATTTTGCACCTTTGGCATTTAGGGCCAGAGTACTGTTACGTATTTCAACAGGGTTACAGGTGTACCTTTATGATGCCCCTGGGAACTGATGATATTTGACGTGGTGCTTCCAAAAAGCTACTTTCGAAGTGGTTGAACCTAGTGAAATTTCAGTAAGGTCAGTAGCTACTGAAATAAAGTGCATGTTCATCACTTCAGAAAGAAAAAAGATACAAAGATTTGTTAATAAACTCTGCTTACTTTGTGAAATCTGGGCACATATATAATATTTTTATATATGGCTTTACTAGCTATGTAGACATGAGAGGTAAAATAGTAGTAGAGAAAATTCTTGGAAGTACTTGATTCAACATTTTCAGAGATCATTATCTTTTTAGGTAGCTTGGTTCTATAGGCTTTACTCATGGGATTCTGGGTGTACCGTGCCTGTGCAATTATATAACCTAGCATTCTGACCTGAAAACCTTTTTATACTGGAGTTTGACAAATTCTCAGCCTGTGGTTGAAATGTCATGGTTTATGTTAGTTGAGTTTCTGTTGGA
The DNA here is from genome assembly GCF_030936135.1 of Gavia stellata. Taxonomy (NCBI): domain Eukaryota; kingdom Metazoa; phylum Chordata; class Aves; order Gaviiformes; family Gaviidae; genus Gavia; species Gavia stellata. Next base: position 12,160,995 of record NC_082603.1, read on the forward strand.
TGTGTAAAGCAACTTGCAGGGTACTTTTCTGCTACTTCTCTATAGAAAGTGTGATCCAAACCAAATTCCTTTACTCTCTCTCTTCATTACTGTGGTTGTTCCGAGATGCACAAATGAAACATGGTTAGAGGAGGTAATAGCTCCATCTGCCCTCTAAATACTGCCATAATGTAATAGTAGGAAAAGAGGTAAACATACACAATTGTAGTGTTTCTGATCTCACAGTTCTTCCACTAGGTTAATATCACTAGTAGCCTGAAAGAAGAGTTTGTGGCTGAAGTAGGGGAAAAAATATACAGCACTTGCACATCTGCAGTACAAATGCTTCCTTTATACTTGGAGCGAAATAGAAGAACCTACCTTCCCCTTTTCCAAGAATGAAGTAAGTTTGGGTTTGTTAAATTATTTGGTTTAGTTCTTTGGAGTATATCACAACCTCAGCCATGTCTTCTACCTATTGCTATATGCATTTGTACAAAGGATGATTAGTGTGTTTACGGATGCCACATTTGATTTCTTTTTTCATTCCTGAAATGTTGGAATTCCTTAAGTGGGCAGGGGAAGTGAAGGATTTTTCCCCACCCTCTCTGAAATAAATTAATGCCATTCATTTTGATTAATGAAAAGCGTAAGTTGGTGCAATCATGTATCTGTTGAAGAAATATAAATCTTTATCTATCAAATGGGCATTCTTTCAGTGAACATATTTCACATTCTTAAAAGCATATTTTAATACAATCAAAATTGTGGATACAGTTTGGCTAGGTGTTATGAAGAGAATTCTCTTTTGAAAAAAGACTTAGAAATTAGTACTGTTCATTAACATTTAGTAGTGGCTTTTGGTGTTGCATGATTAATATCTGCATCCAAAAGCTGAGAGACCGATTGTATGTTGCTGTTGTCCTCAGTGAAGCTGCAAGAATAGAGTCTGGCCCACAACACAGGCAAGTCAAAGTAAGTTGTCTGATGAGAGTAAAACTATAATAACAGTCATGTTGAAGCCATCTTGTATGAAGAATTTTTTAAGAAATAATAATTGAAGACAGCATTCATATTGAAGTGTTGAGGGAACATAGGACTTTGTGCCTTGATGTTTTGCTGCAACAAAATGTATTAGTGTTAGAACAGGTCAGGTTAAATGTTTTGCAATAACCAAATTATTTAAGTGACACAACTTCAAGTCACTGAAAGGGGGGGGAGATTAACGAAGAGTGTGAAGTATGAAAGTGGGAATGTTTGACCTTAGAAATTAAATCTGTGAACACTAAATTTCAGCATTAACTCCCAATGGTGGGAGTTAACCATTTCAGTATAGAAAAACTGTTTTCCAAAGAAGTGGTTGAACTGTATTGATATTATATGCTTTGACTTAAAAGTACAATGGGACCTACTTCATAGGAATAATTTAAAAAAGGTCTTGATGTTGTGTTACTCTGTGTCCTTTTTATTTCTAAAACAACAGATGTGGATTGCATTATTTTGAAGTGTGACGTTTTTGTCTCCTCACTCTACTATAGTCATAGAAAATATTGTTGGAAGATTTGTTATCCATCCGCCATCCTAAAGACAGTCTGAGCTAAATATACATCATTGCTGACAGATGTTTGTTTAGCCTGTTTTTTGAAAATCTGTCATTAGAGAAATTCCATGGTATGTCTGCTAGTCAGTTTGAATCCTTATTTATCTCTAGATGTTAGAACAGCATGATGATCTTGATGTCTCTGGCTACACTGTAAACCCATTACTTGTCCTTGTTCCTGGTGAATGGGAGAGTGGTGGGTGCCTTACCTCTTTGTAACACCTTCCACATAATAAAAAGTGTCTCCTCTCTGTGTGCTCTTTTGATGAAACAGATGTTTTTCAACTTAATTTTTGTAAGTCAAGCTTCTGTGATGGACTCTGTGTTTTGGGGTTTGGTGTTGTCCTGTCCGCTGCACGTGCGCCCCCGCCCCTGTATTTTTTCTGTGGTCAGTTTTGCATAAATTCTGTACTTAAATCTAGATCTAATGGTCCCTTACCAGAACAGGGCAGATTTGAAAAATTACTTCACCTTTCCAACCTATAATACTCTCATTTATTCACTAGAATATGATGTTTGTCATTTTTGCATCAGCCTAGAATTGTTGACTCATTCAGTCTGTGATTCACTGTAGCTCCATATCTTTCTCTGCAGAACTGCTGCCTACTCAGTTGTTCCCATCATTTAATTGTACAGTTGTAGGTTCTTGCTTTGCAGCTATACTTATATAACTGCATCCTATTTTCAAACCACTTCTTCCACTTCTCAAAATTATCTTGAATTATAATTTTGTCCTTCAAAATGCTTTCGGTTGCTTTGTAGCCTGGAATTGCTTCTCTAGAACCTCACCTAGTAAAAATGAAAACACTAATTCCTGAACCTTGATGTACATGTTCTCCCTATTTGATAGGGGACCTCAGAGTACTCCTGGAAAAATGTTTTTCAGACAGCTTGGCATCCAGTTTTTAGTTACTAAGTTAAGACTATCTCTGACATGTACAATTCTTAGAAAATTATGGGAACAATTTTAACATTGAGTTAAATTTGCTGCTTTTCTACTATCCATAAAATGTATCATCCTGCTACAGTAATAAATTTCACTGGTTTAACATGAGGGGTTTTTTTTTTTTCAGGAATAAACTAAAAACTAAATAAAAGCTGCACAAGTCTGAGTGCTTGTCCTAAACATTATTGTGAGTGTTTTATGCAGTCAAAATAAAATAGTCCATCTGCCTGGGTGGACTGAATAGTCTGAAGGAATAGATTACAAATTGCATAATCTGCAACTAAACATTACCCAAGAAACTTAAAAATTCTCCTGATGATTAATATTTTCAGAATTCATATGCAGCTACTTACTGCTGTTTGCACATGTTGCCAGTAGAACCATGAAGGGAGAAAATGAACATTGTGTACCTGACAGAAACAAGTTTTAACTAAATACTTTCATCTGTTATGTTGGGTGTTGTGGGCCAGAACATCTTTTAATCTTTTTCTAGCAGACCTTATTTCTTTACTTCTACTCAGTATGGCAGCTAGTAAAAACTTGCACAAGAGTTTGGAGTATAAAAGCAAATGTTTGACATTCTTGTGAGGAAAAAAATTTTTTTTTAATAGATTCCTTTCCATCACTTCTCTAAAATAGTTGCTGACAAATTGATACTTTGGTCAGTCCTACCAAAATCAGGTGATTGGACTCATCATCTACTGAGATGGTCTACTTAGAAGTTGATTGTATCACTCCTTTCTGTAGAACACATTTAAAACATGGTTTGAGTGTATATCACTTTTTTAAAATAAATGAAAATAAAATGTATGAGCTTCTGGATCTATTAGGTTTGGCAGAGTCATCTGAGGTTGTAGACGGTGCATGTACAAAAGTACAGGAAGGTGAATTAGTAAGTTAACAGTTGTCAGGATTCTTACTACATGATAGACCTCAGGTGGGGTAGTTATAATCTGTTTTTTTCAATGACTTTATGTCATTGAGCCTATTCTAAGCCTGTTTGTCTTTACAACTGAAGTGCCTGTCTGCAGAATGTAACAGATCTGACAAAGAGACTGTAGCTCACCTACATCAGGTGATGAGATGAAATGTATTTCTTCTACCTATACCTGGTTTCTTTTTTATATTTTTTTGACCATCACTGCAATTACTACTGCAGATATATTTTTAACTTCCTCCCCCTCCCCCATGATTTAGGGTAATCTGTTGGGTTACTTCAGTGACTCCATGTTTAAAGGTGGCTGCCATTCAAACCTGAAGAGTACTTATATGCTGTTCATCAGGAACTTATCACCCTTCCAATATGAGATAATTCAATTTCTACAGCTAGCTGATGGATTTTAATGAGCAAAACTACATACAAATCCACTGCTGAACTCTTAACTACTTGCTTTGGTAAACCCAGGGCTCTGAATGAATGTTTTTGCTGATCGTTCTGGAAAATAGGACTGGGAGTGAAAAACCTTCACGACTTTGCAAGAAAAATGATGAGTTCTTCCTTCCCCCAATACTCTTTTTTTTTTTTTTTTCTTCCCTTGGACAGTAGATTATTAGTGGATCAGGTGGTAGTAGTAAACCTTTTTTGCTACGGAGTTGAAATGCAGTGTCTGAAATCTACTTGCCTAATGTAAGAGTTGTATAGTTCTAGTTGTTTCCTATGTGTTTTCTTTTTTCAATTAGAGGCAGTCTTAAACTAAGAGAACCTGCAAGCCAGACACCAAAGCAGATGTGTCAGCTCATGTCTATCTAGTTATGGCTGGCAAAAAGTTTTCTTTGGTTTAATAAAGTCTTGTAATAGTTCAAGAAATTAGTGTTTATCTCTAAATTTGTGAAACAATCTTTTGCCCTATTCCATAGGCTATTTAAGTCATATCTTGACTATAACAGTCATCAGGGTGTTAGCTGAGTGAGATGGGATTAGAACTCTACTATTATTTTTATATTTGTCATATCTTACCTTTCCCAAAAATAAGCTCTGAAGGCATTTATGCTAGTAAGAATTGATCCCTTTATTGCCAGGGTTAATTCTAAGTTATTCTTTTGTTTATCAAAACCTGAATCAATACGCAGGTTTTAGTAAAGTAGACGTTAAACTTCCTTATTTTAATAGGAAATGCCCCTACCAGACAAATTCTGTATGCTTTGTGAGTAGCGCTTCCTGTTGTGCTACTGAAGACAGAATATTGGACAGGTAGACAATTAGAGTGACCCAGTAGAGCATTTCTTATGTGATTCTCAGAGTTCAAAAAATAACTGAAGTCTGGGTGGGCTATGACCATAGAACCTGTGCATGTTATTTCCTTGGATGTTTGGGGGTTTGTTTGTTTTTTAAAATAAGGAATCCCTTGTAAGTGCAGAACTGCTGTCAAAGCAGTGGATAGTGGTCTATTTTTGTGGCATCTAGAGGCAGGAGGGTAGGGTCTGTTTATTCGTAGCATTCTGTGATGGTAAATCCAAGAATCTCTCAAGTTCAGTTTAATTAGGTGGACAAAGTTAAGAATAGTGAAATTCAGTCTGCCATAAATTTATAGAGGTTGACCTTTTAGATACTTGCCCCTAGGCAGAAGTACACCTACTGCCTGCTAGCCAAGAACAATATAAGTGGCAGACTGATTCAACAAACCAAAAATTCATTATTATCAACTGTCTTATTCTGTTTTCTGCTTCCTGATTGACAAAAATTGATGACAAAAATTCATCAGAAGCAAAATAATATACATCACACACCTCTGACCTGTTCTAAGTCCTTGGACTCTTGACTTCCATGCAGGCTCTGCTCTCCTGTGCCGAAATGGCAAATGTGGCACCAGAATCCTTGTTAGCAAGGGGAAGTGTGAGTGAGGTAACTTGACACTGTTACCTTATGGCAAAAGCATACCTTTGCTGTCCTGCAGAAAACTGTCAAGTAATTGTGTCCATTAAGATTTGGCATAAACTCATCTACTGTTTTGCACTAGGAAGTGGTTAAAGGTATTAGTCAGAATTTTCATGAAATAATTCTGTATTAAATCTCAGCCTTCTACAAGGAGGTTTTTTCTTAAGGTCTTTGTTGATTGGTGTCAGTAACCTGTAGAGGTGGAAGTTTTCTAGGCTGAGGCTTAATGTGGCCTTGTGGCTCCCAAGAATGATGTATATTTTAATTAGAAAGCCCGTGGTGAAATATTTTAACTTGTTTATACTATCCTCAGGAATAATAATAAAAAAAAATACCTTGTTGATGAAGACTTGTAAGCTTTTGGACTTTCTTAATGCAAACATTCATAAATCTGGAATTGTTCACTCTTATAAACTTGAAAAACTCAATAGTCGTGTAACTGAAAGGATTGTATTCATCTGTGTGGAAGTCTGGAAACTTTACAAAAAAACCAGTTTGTTTTTAAAGAAAGTGTAGACTACATATATTAATACAAGTAATTTTTTCCAAAGGAGGAATTCATACTATCCTCTAAGGAGTAATTCACGCTTACCTGAGCAGAGAGTTTTGTTTATAAAACAGCTTTTAAAGGTAAATTCAGAGGTGGTAGCCATGAACTATTTTTAGATGATTCCTTCCCTTTAAAATAGTCTGTTTAAATGCAAAGTTGCAATTCTATCTCATGGCGAGGAGAAATAATAATACCTTATTTGCTTTAAACCTTGGAGTAAGTCCTTTCTTTTTGGCTTGTTTTTTTTTTACTTCTTTAAAGAGAGCATCTGCAGGACTTTTGAGTCCATTATAATTTATGGAAAAATTACCTGAAGATATGTTGAATACTGTTTTAAAGTTAGCCTGATTCTTAGATTTACTTTATTGTTTTGAGCTAATGTGGTATTTCCTTTTTGTTCTTTTCCCTGTGTGTTGAACTTGTACGTTAGCTTCATTTAATCTCTTCACAATTCAATATTTACAAAATTCAAAATGTCAATTTTTTTTTTAAACCTGTACCAAGAAAAGATTTACAAAATTGAAACCTGTGGTCCTGTTGACAATTTTAAGAAAAAAATAGGGTGAAAGCAGTCTCTGGAGATCATATAGTTGAACCTCCTGCTCCAAGAATAGCCAGCTTCCAAGTTAGATGAGGTTTCTCAGAGCCTTGTCAACTTAAGTTTTGAAAGTCCCCATAGATGGTGGTTTTGCAGGCAGGTCCCCAGGCAACCTGTGCCTGTGCTCTGCTGCTCTTGCTGTGAAGAATTTTTATACTTATATCCAGTTGCAATTTCCCTTGTGGCAGCTCGTGACCACTGCCTTTTGTCACTTCACTGCACAGTTCAAGTCCATGCTTCTGAAACCTGCCTGTTGGGTGCTGGAAGAGTATGGTTAGATTCCGCACTGCCTCTCCAGCAAAAATGCACCCAGTTCCCTTGGTCTCATCCATATTTCAGGTGCTCAACTCCCCAAACTCAGTGTCCCTGATGTATCTGTCTAACATAATTGCCGTACTTTGCCACAAATTTCGAGGTCAAATGGTACTTTACGGCAGTATGTGCAACAAGGTATTTATTTTAAAACTGTTCATTTCCTTCAGAGTTTAATCTTGAAAGGCTCTTGTCAGCTGGGCGAAGGAAAGGAACTGTTAAAATGCACATATTAGGGAATTAGTGTTAAGATTCTTAGCTGCTTAACAGAGCTGTTTAACGATCTCCAATCCTGCCAGAATTGTTAATAAAGGCTTTTGACCCTGTTGGTTGTTCTGGTAATCTGCTGAGAACTGGATGTAGCCTTGAAATTCCCCTCTGCAGGACTACAGAGGCAACACATACCGATTCTGGAAGGGCTGTTCCTTAGAGATCAGTAACAGGAAGAGTTTCCTCTATGTCTAGCTGGTCTGCTTTTTTGAGAACACAGTTTGAATCTTCTATCAAGATCTATTCTAATATCAAAACATTTGATGCATGTTATAAATGGGGAAAAGTGCATGTGTTTCTGTCTGTGCGAAGGGAAGTCTTGATGGGAATTGTTGTGAAGACTTCTGGTCTTGTTGCAGCAGGGATTCCTTATTTGTATGCTTTTGCATGTTTTGTTTTTAAATTCAGAATATGTCTGTAGTTTCTCTTCCTAGCCCCTTGTTTCTGTATTATATTTATCTAATAAATGTCTTTTCTGGTTTTATTTTTATTAACACCAATAAGTTTCTATTCCAGATGTATTTTGTGAACACCAACGAAGTAAAAGAAATGGCATACATCTCATTTTGTCTTTTGCTGCATTTTTCAGAAACAGAAATATCCTTCATAAATAATTCTGTTTGCCTTTGATAGTTATATTGATTTTTTTTTTTAAAAGTGTATTGAGGTTTTTTGTTGCTACACCCTAGTAGTGGATATCATTATTTCATGATAAATGCATGTATTGCATCTTACCTTGTCACTTTAAGGTCTGTTTCGGTGATACAGAATATCAGAAATTACTTTATTAATAGGCGAAGGGTTTGTTATTTCCTGTCTTTGGATTTCTCTTCTGGCTCAAATCTGTCATTGTCTTCAGTGAATCTAAAACAAGGAGTATGTGACTTCTGTTTATGCATAGTGAACTGCTCCTCCCTCAAGAGGTATTTTTTCATATGGAATGAAGCTTTTTTAGGTCTTCCGAGAAATTACAAATGGTTTTGTCTCTTCCTCCCTGTTGCCCTCCGCCCCGTCTAACTTCCCATGTGATTCAAAAAGGGTATGTGGTTTGGGTTTGGGGTGCTTTGTTTTTTTTTTTCAAAAAAGGCAAAATCTGCTGCCTATGCATTGTGACATATTTACAAAAACTGTTTTCTAATGCTTTCTAGCTTGAGAAAATATCATGAAGATGCTTTAAACCTTTGCATTTGGAATTACAGAGGATAGAGTCATGATGAGGATTGAGCTCCTGATAGTGAGGTGGAGATGGATCATGAGGGACTTCAGAAATAATGAGCTTAATATTTAAATAGACAATGTATGGACAAACAGGGAAAAGAAAGAAGGACAGCTAGAGTTGAGATAGATGGATATAATACCTAGGGAAGCAGGTACCTAGCCGCTTGTAGAGTTCCTTAATTATAAGTGCTTTTTATAGTATTGGATGACTGTAGGTCCTATAGAGTCAGTAAGTGCGGCTGGGAAGTGGCAAGAGAAGATTGCAATATCATTGCCTGATATGGGTAGATTTTTTTTTTTGTTGGTAGTTTTATTACTATCTTGTAAAAAAAAAAAAAAGTAATGTTGTTAGGCACTAGGCTTGTATTTTAAAGGGCAAATAAGTTTTGCTGAGGGTATATTTTGGTCTGTATTCTAAAGCAGAGCTGTCAGCTTTCTAGCCAAATTTAGGCTCCTGGTTTAAGCAAATTATAAACTATACCTCTCTTCCCCTTGATATTCTGAACTGGCAAATAAAAAGTGATATCTTATCCATTTTTACCATCCTTATGACATTTAAGAAAGTATGTGTTAATATTTCTTTCCCTTTTTGCACTCTATAATGTGTATCTTCTCCTTTCAAAGCTAGAAGGCAGCTAGCTCTTCTTCCAAAGCCCATAATAGAAGCACATGAACTGCAATAGAATATGTATGAGGAAGAAGATAATCTGTTATTATCTTGTGATGGCATGTTCTGTTTTTTCTCTCTCTCCTGCTCCACCCGTATTGGGCTGTTTACTTCACCCTCTGCTTCAAACCTTGCCTGTTTAGCCATTTATCCAGCTGAAGGCAAAGGGGATAGGAACCTAGAATTGTATCACTGTTTTCCTACGCACTTTTTTTCCTTGAAGCAATTAAATAGGCTTTTCCATTTGGGCTCAGGAAAAGAATCACATGCTCTTTATCCCATAAATGCTGTTGGCTTAACTAAATTTACAACAATGGAGAGCGAAATTCTTACATGGGGAAAATAGAGCATCTTGCAGTGCGTATGTCTAGAAATGTGAAGTCTGAAACTAAGTTATTTTCCACTTCACTGGTGATTTAATTTAATTTGATCTAGTATCATGTTTAATTTATAACTATTACTTTTGTGGTAGACAATTATAAGTATAGTCTGCGTGTATTGTATTGTGTAAAGTATTTGAAAACACTCTTAGATTGTTTTGGAATGCTAATTTTGGGGTTAAAATCTTAGCATAAACTTGGCAGAATCTTGCATAGCTTTTTGTGGGTGCTAAGCCAGTTTATTTGAAAAGGAGGAAAGCCACAATTTTAAGGGAAGTCAGTAACAAATAGGCAAATAAGAATTCAATATCTTGTCAGAAGGAAATGGATATTTTTTCCTCTTTTTCATTCTTTTAATTCCAGTAAAACATGCATGTGTTTATGCGTAACTGCTGGATTGTCATCATTCTGTGATGCATGACCTTTGAAATAGATAGTATAGTAATCAAATTTCTCTTGCATATATGAAACCTAGAAGGCTGCAGAGTGGAAGTTTCCCTTTTCATCTCAAATTATTCTGTCCTAAAATAATAATGTTCCATTTCCATTTTATTATTGTAAGAGACAGGCGTTTGTGTTTAAATGGATGTTGTTCTGCCTTTATATGTCCAACCTATATAATGTTATGCTGAAGGAAATGAGAATGTTTGGGCATGTATTTGGAGAAGCCAAGAAATTTTGAAGTAATGATGCTGTAAACAGCAGGCTGGCCTTCTGGTATGGCCTTTGCAGCGTGGAACTCTTAGAATTTTTCTTAAGTTTCTATTTATAGTTCAAATGTTACCTTTGCATGCGATTTTCCCCAGTGTTTTATATCATGATGACTGGTAAAGACTCTGGCCTTCCCTTGAGTATGCTTTCTTTAAAATAATTTTGAGTTCATACGTATAAAAAAAACCCCTAATACTAATCTATCCTTTCTGATACTGACTAATGCTTTTTTTTTTTGGTCTCCGTAGAAAATGTTCCAGAAGAACTACGAGAACCATTTTACACAGACCAGTATGACCAGGAGCACATTAAACCACCTGTTGTTAACTTGCTGCTGTCTGCAGAACTCTACTGTCGTGCTGGGAGCCTTATTCTCAAGAGTGATGCTGCAAAACCACTTCTAGGTCATGATGCTGTTATACAAGCCCTGGCACAAAAAGGCCTTTATGTCACTGACCAAGAAAAGTTGGTGACTGAACGAGATCTTCACAAAAAACCAATTCAGATGGTGAGTGTTTAAAGCTTGTATGTTATGTTCTTGGTATTCTTCTGTGTACTCCCAATAACTACATATCTATCTTTTAACATGCATCATTATGTTGAAGAATTTTTCTCAAGAGTTAAACATGATTCATTACTGGGAGGCTTATGATTGTTTTGGTTTGTTTTTTCTGTCTCCTCATAGCTGTCAGTGCAGGTGCATTTCCTCAGTGCTGCATTTCCAGCATTTCCTAGTGCTGGAAAACATGTATCATTCTACTTAGTTCAAGCGTTAAATTTTTAAATATAGTAGTGACAATACGATCACTTTGATTTCAGTTTTACAGCACTGACTGACAGTGATATTTCTGTGTTGGAAAAGCGGTTTGAAAATAGTTTGGGGGTTTTTCCCTCCTTACAGAAATCTTCGGTTAAAAGGTGAAAAAAAAAAGGTTTTGATGACATAAGCAATTCAACCTAACAACATTCAATAATCACCAGTTACATACTAAGTCAATGTAAAACACACAACAATGGTATATTCTTTCATGGAGACTTTTAATAATATGTCTTTGCTTTATACAACTGCTAATTAAAACATTAGTTCAACAGATGAATGATTCTATTACTAAGCTCTTAAGTCGTGGATTTTCTTCCTTAATTGGACCTGAGTTAAAAAAAAAAAAATTGGCTGTAAAAAGGATGGCTACATATGGCCAATCCTTCCTCTAGGTTGTTTCTAAAATGACAGTATGCTAGAATAAGATTCAACTATATTTAAAGTATTTAAAATTATTTTTATGTTTTTATTGTTTAATATTTGACATAGAAAACAAATTAAGTAAACATAAAGTATGAGACTACAAAGGTTGAGCTGACAACTTCTGTTCTAATGCAGAAATTAAGCTTGCTCATTTGAAATCGTGAGCAAATTTTATTGTGATAACAATGGAACTAATGTTCCTACTATACTTGGAGGTATTTATGGCACAGTCTGGTCTTTTCGGATTAGAGTACATTGGACATAAGGAATAAAATGTCTAATAGAGAAAGGACTTATATGAATTTTATGTCATCCATTAGCTGAATCTAGACTTTGCAGTCTAGTTTTCCCAGGGTCTTTGTTTTAATCTACCCTCTGGAGTTGGTTGACTGCTGTATTTAAGTCCTTTGATTGTTTTACGGTCAGTGACCTGTAGCTGCTGCTAGAATGGAGGTATGTGAAAATGAATACAGCTATATTTTTATTTTCAGCTTATTAGCAACTTGTGTTTACTAACATGTAAGAAGACTAACAAGTACTTGGCAGAATCTGACTAGAGAGTCTCTCCTGTTCTATCAGCTGATATCAACTGATAAGTTGTAGAGGCTTTACAGGTGCAACATCAAAGCTACTAATGAGTAATTAATGATTTATTCCATACAGTATTGCCAAGAAGTATTAGGCCTCTTAGTTTGCACAAATGTTGTTTAGAAGTGGTAGTAGTCAGTTACTGTGATATAAAGACTAAATTCTTTACATCTACTTTGTTTTTATTTTTTATTTGAAAATTCTTTTCCTGCTCATAGAATGCTTAAGATCTGAAGATACAAATATTTCAACAGCAGCAATAAAACTAGTCAAGACACTTTTTCCTTATGATTAAGCTGTGAACAGTGAATGCAGATAACATGAAATTTTGCCAGTCTCTCTTTTTGATCTTGATATCCTTTTTAAAAAGGAGAGCTCAGCAAAGAGCAAGTGGCATTTTAATAAAAGAAGCTGTGGATAGTAAATAAAAGGCATACTGAAGTAATACAAAATTTGCAGGACATTTGCAACAGTCGTGGGTAGTTTACGAGTAAGCGTTTATAATGTTCATAGAAGTCAAAGCATTTAAGAGGTTAAGAAACAAACTTCCTGACTGTTCATGTTTTTACAGAACTTAATTCCGTTCTTGTCTTTGAAGGAAGATAAGGTTACTGACTTGCATTTATGAACCTGTGGTTCTTCCCATTTCATTTTTTTCATTTGATCCCTTTCTAGAGTAGTTGTAAGAGGCATCTCTTTTCAGAGTTGTCAGTTGAGAAAATGTGTCAGTGTTCTCTAGTTTGCTTTGCTGATCTTTAATTCAGTAATTAATGTTGCTTAAAAGGCATTTCAATAGCAACTTTGTATTTCCCCTGTGCTTGAGTGGGTGTTTGTGTCTGTCTGTCTTGTGTTGTTTAGGTATAGTCCAGCAAGTAGTTATTCAAGCATCAGTGTCTTAACAATTGACATCCCCAGATTTCTACTCTGCCCAGCTCACTTGTCCCCACTCCAGTACCAGCAACAGATGAGTGTACTGATGCCGTTGAGTTAGTTCACAAGCAGCTGTGACAATGAGAGGAAACACCGGAATGGAAACACAACTGGCTTGTGTGGAAGGGTAGCCATGTCTAAAACAATTGCTACCAAAGAAATGGCTGTGAAACTGTAGTCTCAATACTAATATTCTGAGCCCAAGAGTTTTAATTTGTCATGCTGTGCTCATATCCCTGTGCAATTTCCTAGCAGCAATGCTACATTTTAATTGGGAAGTCTCAACCTTTGTCCTTATTACACAATTAGCAAAGCTGGCAGACAATTTCAAATCTGGCTGTTGCAGTATTGACAGAGTCTTAAAATTATCCCCTCGATGTCTTCCAGTACCTTTTCCTAGTGTTCTGTCACAGTTTCTACAAGTCTTACAAAGCAAGATGTATATCCTGGTTTAGAGCATGGAATGATTTTTCTTTTTCGATTATGCAGAACAGAAAGTTTACATATGTAATTAACTCATATATTTCTCTGGTAGACCAGAGTGTGTTAAACCTATGTTCAATCTAATTTTTAGTAATTTGATAGAAAATGGCATGGTAGTCCTTCTCTTTGCTAGCCTGTCTTCTCCATAAATAGGGGAAAGTGTTGGTGTTTGTTAGAGGACATTTATTGTTATCTGCTCAGATGTACTGCGTTTCTGTATCTGAAAAAGGGTGAGTTATTTTATAAAATGAAACTACAGAAAGAGATTTGAGTATGGAATGTTTTAATTTTACTTATGCTTTATAATGTGTGTAGCTGCAGTCAACAGACTTGGAATTCTTTGTATGTTTGTAGCAGTGATGACTGGGATGGTTAATTGTTGGTTGACTTGACATGTCACTACTTACTAAACAGACATGTCAAATTTTGGCCTTCTCTGTTTCTTACATAGCTATAACTGAACCTTTTTCTAGGAAGCACCTTATATATTAAAGTCTTTGAAAAGTCTAGGAAATGGATGTGTTTCTTTATGTACTGGGGTCAGAATAGATGATAGTTTCCTTGCTAGTCATGACTGCCTTGGCTGCAATTAGTATCTAATTTGAGAAGCTGCAAATTCTTCTGTTTGTGTGTGTATATCTGTATAGACATACATGTGTGTATGTATATATAAAAATTAATTTCCTCCAGTGGAATGGGATTAGGAAAGAAGCACTTAGGAAATGAACACACAGTAATAGGAGCAAAAGCTGCTGTTAAAGCCTCCCCTCTGTAGGGGTAGGGAAGTCCGTGTGGAGTCTGGTTTGTTTTAGTCTTTCTTATAAGACAGGTAGACAAAAGAAACATATTTGTTTTTCTGATAAAATTGAGAGCTAGGTTATTCTTTAGGCTTGTTCTGATTTAAAAACTTTTAATTGAAACTGTCTGTTCCTGAGAGATTACATCTTGTGGTAACACTATAGAAGTATTCAGTGGTACCTCTATTTCTGTTCTCCATGTATTGCAAGCTATAAAAACTGAATTCTGTGTTTATTTTCATTAAACCTTCTTATTTGATAGGATCATCCTGTTGCCTTTATTTTTGGTAGGGGAGCAAAAGAACCAAATAGCACGTTATTACTCTCCAGGTTGAAATTCATATGGTCTTGGCTCTGCTATGATAGACTTCAAACATTGCAGAAATAGTCTAGAGCTGGGAATAGAAACAGTGTTGAACCAAGAAACAGTATATTCTTCTTCTGAAAATTATACTTCAGGTCATGACTACAAAAGTAATTACCTGATGCTTAAAAGGTTTATGAAAGCGAAGTTGCAAAATATGAGCAAAGCTACTTATTTTAGTTGGCAAGTTCTAATTGCATTTAAAAAAATATCTGTCTTAAGCACGCACTTCCACATGGAAATCATATGTGAGATTTTGACAGGCTATAGAAATCAGAAATAGCTTAAGAATTCAACATGGTTATGATAATTATGCAATAATTTTGTTTTAATGCTTCCAGATATAATATACATAGGTCACTGTTCAAGTCAAGATTAACTTTTATATTTCCATGTTGATTTATCTCTTCTAAATTTCGCATTTCTTTCATGAGCCAAGCTGACTTACACTTTCAAATGTCAGGTACCCAAGAGGAAGTCAATTTGTATTTTTTCGTATTTTTTCTCACATACATATTTGATCTCTTTATGTTTGAAAAAACATATCTGTTCTTACAGGACGAAACAGAAGAGACTTTTAGACAAGCTTCTGCATTATGCCAATAATTTTATATCAACTGAATAATGTATTTGTCAAGCCCAATCCTTTTATGGTAATTCTGATATTTAATCAGGCTGGCCATTTTGTATTCATATGCTGGTGATCTCTTTCAATTTGCCTCAAGTGGAAGGAAGAATAAACAGATTCAATGGGGAATTAAGAAATGCTTTCCCTCCCCCAAGTCCCTGCAATGCACTTCTGCCATTTGGGGAAAGGAATAAAGAATCGGCATCTTACTTCTCTGCTGCCTGATACTCTGCAGGGAAACTGGAGTTGCATAATTACCCAACCTGCGAACTTCTGTACTGCCCATTCTCTGTCCCTAACGTGGCAGGGCCAAGACCAACTAAATTGCAAGCTTGAGGGGTAGTAACGTCAAATCTGAAATACGTGTTTAAAACCAGTGTGTGTTGGGGGGTGTACAGATACAGTAATGTTACAGTTACCAGATTTATGCCAAAAATGTATTTTCCTGCCCTTATTTTTGTATATTGACAGAGCATTTTCATGTGACTTACAAAAAAAGTTACTATCTTGCAAGGTTTTGGCGGGGGGCGAGGGGAGCAGTTTTATATATTTAGTTCTTAAATAAAATTTAGCTACTAGAAAAAGGTGAGTGAATACTCTGTTTACAAATACTAACTCCAGGAAAATATGCTGTACTTCCAAATGTTTCTTTGTATCGTCTTCTCAATATGGGAAAATATAAAAACCGTACTAAGCATAATGCAATCAAAATATAACTTGTGTAAATTTGAACTATAATTTGGAAAAATACTGTTGCAGCAAAATGTCAACCAGCTGAGCAGCTACCTTAAACTTACACCCATGTATAATTATTTTTGGAAAGTACTATCATTAATCAAGAAACACTTAAATCCTCCATACACTTCCACAACTGTCAGCCAAGATGCAAAGGGAATGAGAGGCTCCAGCAATAAGTCCATTAATAGCTGGTAGGATTAATAATTGTTACCTTCCTAATTCTGAGATGTAATCTGTGTGTATGGGGTTTTAATATAAAAAGTAGTGTGCTATCATCCAAATTGTTTATCCGTTTAGCTGAAGATTACCTTCTTCCTTGAAGATGTCTTCTGTGAGGAAGTTTGGCAATAATTCTCTCTGTGGCAGTTTGTGAATCTGGGCTATAACTGAGGTATAATTAGGTATGCCTGTACTAGCTTTTTAGTAGTGATCAGGAGTGTGCTTTTGAGGCAAATCTCTGTATTTCTCCCAGTTACTGCCCTTCTGGTTTGTGTTGCAGAGTCATCTCAGGAGCATGAAGTCAATTTCTTTCAGCAGCTAAACTGGAAGATGGGCTCTAGGATTGCACCTACAGTAGCCCACCTGCCAAGGGTTTCTCATTTCACAGGACTACAGTAGAGCTGATTGAAGTGAATGCCCTGAGAAGGGAGTAGAGGCAATTCCTGGGACCTTTGCACCAGTTTTGCTTTTCTGTTGCAGTACTAATTGCTACCTTAGTCATAGCCAGCGAAACTTACATGGAAGGAAGGGGGTTTGATAGTGCTGGTTTTGTACCCACAGCCAGAATCTGCATCTCTTGATAAGATAGCAGACAGTAAGTGGTTAACTCATCCTGCAATCCAGATTTTTGGCCGCTCTGGCAGTCTGTATTCATTTGAAATGACAGTCCCTCTCGTCAGAGGAGTATTTATCTTTGATGAAGGACTCCAGCAGCTCACCCAGTTAGCTTGCAGCTACATGCTGCAGCCTCTGCATTTTCATGTTGTAGAATTCCTTTAACTCTGCAAGGCAACAAAAAGTATACTAAATACTTCATAGAACAAAGAAGTAAGATGTGGCTTCTGCCCTGAGGAATTTTTTTCTGGTTTTAAGCATGATGTAACAAGTTTCCATTCTTGTGCTACTGTGAATTACTTGTTAGATGAGGACATGTAAAAAGAATTTGCAGTTACTTGACTTGAGCCCATAGATGCCATAATTTCTTAGTAAAAACACCAGATTCTGATATTAACTGCCTTGTGATATTTAAGCATCTTTCTTAGTAGAATGTTTCACACAAGATTAAAATAATAAGCAAATATAGTGGTGAAACAGAACCTAAGTTTAGTCTAATGTGCCTCATAGAACTGGTCAGCTGTGGCTTTGGGCTGGGATAATATAATCTTTAGATGTTCCATACTTTTTGCTCGATTTCTGCTGTAGACACTGGGTTTCAGACTCATTTTTTTTCACACACATTCCTTGTAAGGTTCTCATTTGCTTGAAAACAGTGATCCAGTATTTTTGCTGGTCTTGTGTCAGATGTACTATCTCACTTCAGTCAGCATTGCACAAACATCTGTTTGACATAGTAAAGCAATGTGGATACCAAGCTTCCTCAAGCACAAGGTTGCCAGTTCGTGCTCTGGTCACAGTAACTACTATAACTCTTCATAAAGTTTATTCTGCTCTTACCATTTTAACTTATAACTTAGTCCTGTTAGCTTTTTTTCATGCAGCTTATGTTGACTCATAACCTGGGGATTTTGTTTTGCCTGCTGCTTGTTTTTAATTATGTTTGTCTTGTATGTAGAAAATGCTTTTGTCTGTGTCATGTAAATAGCAGCAGTGACTTGGGATGTGTTCTACAGTATGTTTGTCTAGTATGTTTTGCATGTGCAAAACAAATGAAGGTTATCAGTGTGAGTCATACTAGGGTTTGTTTTATTTCTGTGATTTTCTGAGACTGAAGAGTGTATTTAATGTAGACCTGCTCCTTTTCTGAAAAAGAACTCTATGACTGATTATTTGCTACTAATGCCATTCTTTTGCACTGTAAATGATTAGCTTGGCTGCAGTCAAATTGAGTCACTTCTGTGTTTCTCCGAGCCAATTGAAAGAAACTGCAGATGAAATAAAATTGTTCTGTGCTTACTGTTATTCATCTGCATCTTAGCCTGCGAATGGCTGAAAAGAAAAATGGCAGTAAAGGACCATTATTTATTAGAAAGATCTCTTGTGGGAGAAAATAGACATTTATTCTTAGAGCATCAGTTTTGAAATCTGTTTAACAAGGACTGTCTGGAAATAAAGGTAGGAATTAACTCCAACAGATAATGTAGCTAACTGTATCAGAAATTTGTGGAAGACTTAAGTAACCACAAAGTCCTCTGCAACATCCTTTGGGTTTTCATGGAATGCTGTCTGCTCAACTTGTGCACCAAGTGTGGCAGGTAGCAGAGCTACTGACACCAAAGTTATGTCTGTAAAGAATACAAGGTAGGAATTCTTTACTGGTTGTTTCCAGCAACTCTGCTGCTAAAAACTGATCCCATCCCCTTGCTTTCATGTTTGCAACTCTCCCCACAAAAGAAAACTGAAAGCCTTCTATATTTCTCTAGCTTTAATTTTCATTTTTGTGAAATTTTTTTATTCTTGCATCCCTAATTTCAGTACAAAAATCTACGTAGTATTTTGGTCTTATTCAGGGTTCCAGCAATGTAGCTGGCATTTCAAATTTGTATCACTAAGAATCCTTGCATGGAAAATAACAAAATCCGATTGTTCTTTTTAACAACTCTTTTAGGATTCATTTCAGTTGTGCAGAGCTATTGAATAGACTGTGCTGTTTGTATTGCATTGAAAGCATGTTCTCAGAACTGCCGTGAAATCCCTGATCTATACAGGACTGGCCTTACATTTGCCTTTGCCAGACGAATGTAGCAGGCAATGTTCAGAAATAGCAGCACATTATCTTGTGTTTATTTTAATGTGAAATTGTGGCAATCACATTTAATCTTTTACTAAAATGAGGAGAAAATATTGCAGAACATCTTCCAATTGAGATACATGATTACTAAATAAACCAAACTGCTGCTGTTGGAATGATGACAGGAAATAAAGTGAACGTCTACCTCAAGCGAAGATAGTAGTACCTCCTGAAGTCCAGCCTCATGCCTTTCACGAGAAAATAAAGCAGTGCATCATTATTGAATGTTGTCTGTCTTGTTCACCTCCTTGCTAATTAGGAAACATCAAGTGCTGTGAGGGCTGAAATAATAGTTGGTATTCTTCTACCTTGAGCAAACTAAAGTTTTGAACCAAAGAGCTTCTGATTGTATTCTTAGCTAGTGTTCCTTCTTATGCTGCTGTTAACCTGGGGGTGAGTGTTTAATTAAAAAAAAAAAACCAAAACAAAACAGAAACACACCACAACTGAAAAACAGCCCAACAAGGTAAAACATTTAAAAGGAGGTATAAATTATGGAAAAAAAGATGGTGTGAATTAAAGTCTGTGAAGAATGCCAGATACCAGGTAGAAAATGGTTTCTAAACAGGTCAGGAAGTATTTTCATTAGCCTTGAAAGAAATACTGTTTTGTTAAACACAGTTTAAGAACACTTTCTTCGTGTTTCAATGGCAGTGTTAAATAGTGTGGTTCAGCTTTTGGCTGTTGGTTTGCTGCTGTAAGCTTTCTTTGTATCTCTTTAAATTTGTGAAAAGGTTATTTAAATAAATGTTTAGGAATGGTCTTACTTCTGCTAGGTTAAGTATATTTCAGAGTATAGTAAGTAAGTTTAAAAAAAGAAGAATCTATGAATTATTTTGCAGACTACCTAGAAGGTATTTCTTCATCAGTTAGTTTATTTAAATTATGCTAAGAGAAATCTTTCTTAATACCCTTCTGCTGGATAGGGGAAAGCTAAAAATCTTGCATGGTTGTAGCAGGCAGTGACTTGGTTAAGAGCACTGCTTTCTTCCTATTATGGAAAATAGTGAGCCGCTTTTAGCAGGAGGTGTGGGTCTGTCATGTAAACATAAGGAGAGCTTCACTACCAGCTCTGTGTAGTGCATACACACAGCAACAAGGGGACAAAACCACACTGATGGTTGAAGGAATACAGTTTGTACTCCCTACAATGCAGCAGCTGCTACAATATAGTACAAAAGAACACTGCTAATCTGCATTTGTTAATCTGCACAGATAAACCTGGCAGTCTGCCCACATTTATCAGCAAAGCGCACACTCTGTCATCACAGTAGATGTATCATAACATAAAATCTTACAAACTTTGTGGAATTTAACAATGTTATGTGATTACTTTTTTCCTGAAGTTGAATGAACAAAATGTTGTAAGGTCTCTGTAGTATGTTTAATCTTTTTGTTTGACTCTTAGGGAAATGCAGTAAATAGCAGTGCATTTCAGTCACTTATATGAACTGGTGGGTTTTCTATGAACTATTAGGTTTATATGAACTAGTAGGAAATTTTACTACCTTGCAGAAATATACCTCTGAATTACCCAAAGCAAAATCCAATAGAATTGGTCCTATGTAAATAAAACAATTTAAGACTTGTATTAAAACATTATTTGGTAACTTGTTAAGCTATTTAAATTATAAATTGACTGTAATAGTGCTCTTGAACAAATTGACAGTCTACTGTAAATGTGGAAGATTTTCAGCTTTCCCCCATCCGTCAGAAGGTCATTAGGAAGGGTATCTCCCAGTATCATATATTTCTTTGTCTTCCCAAACCATGAATCTAAGACCAGTGGATAAATACCAAAGTCTACATCAGAAAGAGGTTCTACAACTTAATAATTGTTAGAAGGTTGGAAAAAGCTATCTTTATCACAATTTATATAATCATCTAGGAGTAGCTAGAAATGAAGTCAGTCAGTTGTCAAGACTGATGCCATCTCTCAAAAGTTGAAATGGCAAGAGTTCTTATAAGCTTTAAGTTGGATGTTTAGAACACAATTTAGAACACCTAGCAGTCAGTATTTATGAAATAAGTATATACAATGTGAAGTGTGTATTGAAATTTTTTTAACTGTTTTGTTGAATAAAGAAGTGGCAGGTTAAAAATTACGAGCTTTAAAAGAAGAAAAATAGCAAGAAAAGCAGAGTGAATATGTAGATATTGGGTAAGCATGTAATGGTGGATCAGATTAACTTTACATGACATTATTAAATGTATACAGTATGTAAGATGAAATCTCATTATAAAAGGACACCTGTTTCTTCAATAAGAAATTGAGGTTTCTGTTTATATTATTAAAGGATACTAATATATTTTGAAGTAAATTGCACAGTGGCATTTGGGCAACAAACCTACTGCAGTAGCTACCACTTAAGTGCTGTCGAAAACAACTAGAAAATGCAATCTGTATTATCAACAGCATTTGTTGATAGGTTTAGTTACAGAAGTTGTACCACCTTACCCCCTTTTTACAGACACTGGCCTGCTGACCTACAATTCATAAATTAATCTCTGAGGTTTGGGGGCAATGGGGGCTTTCTTTTGCCATATCAGGAGTAAGAAGAACCCTACCATCAGCGAGTCTCCTTTTTCTTAAATTTCTTTCTTAAATCTTTCCTGTAGTATCAGCCCCTTTTTTTGTGCTGTGTCTGCTATGAACCTGAAAAACAGTTTATTCCTTTTTTGAAGGAGACTTTTATGTGTGGGCAGGTAATGTCTCTCTCGCACTTTGTTTTCCAAACCTTACCTTCATTCCAAATGTCCTCCATTTGGTGCCAGTCTTTCTTGACAGGTTGTGCTGAAAACTAGACCCACAATTCGAACTGGGACCTTGTCAAGGCTTGTAGGGCACAACAGGTACTGGTGCATTTTTTTGCAAACTAGAGTCTGCAGTTGACACAGACCTGTATGTCAGCTGCCTCTTTTGTGGCAGCATGATGTTCATTGTATGCTCACCTTCAGGGGGTTATACTCTCTAACCTGGCATCATGTCCACTGATCAGCAATTTACTTAGGCATTCTCCACTCTGATGCAAAAGGTTAATACAGACTTTTTTTCTGACTCTTTTCTCCATCATATTATTTTGAAACTGAATATACCATATATTAGTGACACATACTTTGGTGGAAAATACCCTGTGCTTGATTCCTCTGCTTAAGGGCATGCTGTAAAGGAATAAACATTTATAAAAGCTTCCTAGTCTATTGCATAGGAAGTATTCTGTAAATCTGGGTGTAAATCTGTATGTTTCTGTGGTATTGTTTTGTGAAGGCAGCCAGCTGTTGTAAGGAGCTCAATTCACTTTTAAGCATTGTGTTGCATTAACACCTTTGTTGCTCAGTGGGGGGAAAAAATAAGTTAGTTAAGTACAGGACTACGTGGGGTTGCATCCTAATACATAAAAGGGAAACAACAGAATGCACAAAATGTTGAGGGAAGGAAAAGTCAGTTTGCAATTCTGAGCAGGTTTTACTCTTTTTTTTTTCTTTCCCTTACCCCTCTTAACTCCCCCACTCACAAAAGCAAAGCCAAACCTGTCTAATGAAATTTAGACGTTCCCTGTAAAGACATGTTTGTGTATGTGAGGTTAAAAAAAAAAAAAATAATGGTGTGGCTGCCCATAGAAAGACTGTAAGTTAATGTTATTCGTGTATCGTTTTGTCAGGGAAGCCTCATAACTTCTGTGTTGCTGAAATCTTTATGGTAAAATGTATCTAATAAGTAGGTACCTGCAAAGAATGAGATTTTTTCAAACTCTTGCTTTTTTTCTTCAGCAGCAGGAAGAAATATGGAGGAGACTTAACTTACGTGGTTGGGAAGTAAAATACCATGGTAATGATGGAGTTGATGAAGAAATACGTATAGACACTAGCAAAGAACTGCTAGAGAGAAGAAAATCCTGATGCTAAAAGTCCTATTCAATTAATTTACTTACTGAACGTGCTATCAGTTTTAATATAGTAATTAGACAATAATGGCATCAGTCAAATTTCTCCAGTGTCTTCTAAGGTGTTATGATGTCCCCAGGCACTCTCCAGTACCTTTTTTCTTTATTGTTAGTTATCATCATGAATTGTATTTCCTCTAAGTCAGCACATGCATATGCCTGAAAATTCTTACTTTTCCAGGTCAAAGCTTTGGGGGGAAAACCAATGCTGCTAAAGTACTATGTACTTTCTATTAAAAAAAAATTAAAATAATACCTGTATGCTTCTGGGCATTGAGGGATAATTTGTCTGGTTTTCTCAGAACATAGGAAAACTAAGAATTTATGAAACAGGCTACATGTGGCTTGGTATTATTGGCTTATACTGATTATGGGGGAGGGAGAAGGATAATACAGCCTTGCTTGTTCTAACAAGAACTGATGTCTTAATGACTTAAACACAATTATGCTCTTATCGTACATATGGCTGTAGTGTCAATTATTTTAGGTTCCTTTTCTCAAACAACTTTAAACCTTTCCCTTACTAGAGAAGATATTACCTTTCTGATTACTACAGCTTGCATTTTTTTTTCAGCTAAGGTGGGACCTTCCCTTTCAATGTGGCTTATTTGATTCTCTTCTTACCCTCCCAAATTTAGAGGGAGAACTGATTGGTCTACTCCTTTGATTCATCTTCTTCCTTAGCTACCTTTCCCACAAATTTTGCATTCTCTTCAAACCTGATTAGCGATGAGGTTTTCTTCCAGGCCATTGGTAATAATAGTAAGAGGTGAGTTATGAGCTTACCATCCCTGTGGTTTTTCTTGGAAAATGCACCTATTCATTGCTGATTCTGTGCTCAGAGTTGCATTTTCAGCTTAGTTGACTGGATTATAAATCAATTTAGTGTATCCAGCATTAAAAATTCTATTTAATTGGAATATCTTAGTATCAAGTTAGATGCCTTGCACTCATAATGACAGTCTTACACTTTTTAGTTACATTTGTAAGTGAATTTAAGAAGTGGCTTATGTTTTGTAAGTTCATGTTTTAATTAGCATGATCTTTTTATTATCTTTTTTTATAAATCAAGCTTCTTGTTGACTCTGAAATTATTTTGCATGAGATCAGAAGGAGGATGTGGGGCCTTAAAATTATTTGTATTGTCTTTTGACTCTCAAAAAAACCCAAAAGCCGTTGTCTAATTTCTTCTAGTCTTTTGGAGTGTCCCCACCCCAGTGTTCTTAGCATTATAGAAAGAGTAGCTCAACCTGTACAGACAGCTCCTCTTCAAATCCACTTGTAATTTTTAAAATATAATATTTTTTCTTTCCTTATTTGCTCTGAACTCTGAGGTGAAGATGTAGGTTATGCATGAAAATGGCAGGCTTGCAGATAATCCAAGGGCTATCAATAATTTAATATACTCTTTAGAAGACAGAATTAGAACTCTCTTGAAAAAAGTGAAAGATACTAGTATCAGCTTGCAGGTGACTATGTATACTCATAATAGAATTGAGATGTTTCTCTGTAGGCAATTATTTTTTATCCTTAAACACAATGAGTGTCCCCAGTCATCAAAGAAGTGAGCTACTACCCATCTTTCTAAGGCTGAAACCTTGGGCAGCAGCACAAAAGACTACCAGCGCTTACTGTCATTTAAAAAGATACTACATTCACAGGGGTGATAACTTCATGTCTCTCCTGCCAGTTACATCACTTTTTCCTGTATGAAGCTCTTGGTTCATATTCATCTTAACTACCATCTCGATGAATAAATTAAAGTTAAAATCATGCAAGACTACTCATATTATTTAAAAATACATTATTTTTTGACCGTATCGCCCCTTTTTGTTGTCTTATCCAAACTGTGGTCTTCTAGTTTTTCTGCTAGTTATTTTATCTGGAAAAATACCATTCTTCTAGTATAACCACTGACTAAATTTACCTTTAAGTTTTCCTGAAGGCATACATTGCTGATGTATTGTTCTTTGCATTGCTTCTGTACTGTTCCCAACCCTTCTTTGAAAAGAATTTAAAATATGATCTGAATTTGCAAATTTAATCCTAGTGAAATGATATTTTGGTTTTGTCTTTTGTTCCACTTATGGATGGCCTATATCTATCTTCTGGTTATTTATTTTACAAATTCTTTCTTGTACAAGTTCCTACAAGCATATTGGAGATAGCTGCTGCACTAGAGGAGAGCAAGCCAAATTCACTCCTTTGTCAAAGGAAAAGCTGAAGTGCAAACCAAATAGCTATGGACTCTGATGAGCTTCCTTCCTGAGCCAGCACTTACTGAAAATAGTTCAAGAGGGCCCTCAGGATGAAGGTCTGAGGAAAAATTGAAAAGATTAGAGGGCTCAGGATGGGAACTGGATCTTTCAGGAGACTTAGAGTGATGGCTGGGTGAAATGAGAAGTGAAGTTACTCCTGAGACCGGAGCACACAGTCCATCAATCCACAAAGCTTCGTTGTCATAGAGCAACTTAACTTCTTTCCACTTTCCTCCTTTTCGTTACCAAAAGTAACAAGAGCCAAGTGCTTGACAATGCTACCTGAAAGTGCTTCAGTTATATTATCCAAAGGGCATCATCAGTCTGTGACAACCCCAATAAAGCAGAGACCTCCAGATCTGTGTGTAGGCATAGTGTGATAAAGCCTATTGCCAGGAATATCTTTTTCCAGAAGGATGACATTTTTTTTTTTCTCCCACAGCATAACTCCCACCTCTCCTCCTCTGCTTCTTGCAATGGCATCAGTGTACATGGTACTTTACAGATTAAAATAATACATTACTAATCTGTTGGCAACTAGACATGCCATTATCTCTTACCTTATTGTCATAATTTCTGGGGCAAAATAATGGATTGTGATTAAAACAGGAAAATACTATACTGAAGAAAATTATGCATTATAATAATTGAACTTCTAAAATTTTGTTACTTAATGTTAGTCTAGTTATACATTAAACTGATAACTGATACCAGTTACTAGTATTACGCTAAGTTCAAATGGAATTCAGTGATAAAATATTTAAGCGAAGGTTAGCTTAGAGAAGTAACAAGGTGAAAATGAAGTTCTGTGGTGCACAGCTCAGGGAAATGCCTTCCTTTGAAAAGTGTTGGGTTGCTGTGCACTATATGAGGGGGAGAAAACCTTTTCTTTGTTCTTATTTTTTAATTGGCGAAGTACAGGACCTACAGAACAAGGAAATTGCTTTTCTTCACAAATTTGGCAGTAAAATATCTTCAGGACTTTCTTTCATTGCACTGCCAGCAGCATTGTAACTAAACCAGTAACAGATGAGGGTCACAATTTGCTCTTCTTTAAGCCCTTTTCGTTAGAATAGCAGGTTTATGTGCAGGAAAGATGGATTGGAAGTCTTCTATTTACAGAATAGCTGACACTTCCAAATGGGAATATTTGAGAGTATCAGAGGCTTTTAGAGAATTTAATCTTAAAGTGCTGCTTGAGTATGAGAAAAAAAAAAAAATCTTCAAGTGGGAAGTGAGTTGGTTTTTTTCATTAACATGTCTGAGGCCTACAAATATAATAAATACTGGCTCAGGGTGTACATTTTTCCAAAGAAAAAATGTTATGTAAATCTATATAAACATATTTGAATTACTAGAAAGTATAAATGAATGTATATCCCAGATTTTATCTATATTTCACCTGAAATGGGTATTACCAAACTTCTCAAATAAGATGTATTAGAAGAACTAATTTAAAAATAACAACAGAATTGTACTTTGTCTGGCATTTTAATGTGACAAATATTTTAACAATTGTGCAAAGCTGTACAATGCACCTAGACTTTAAAACTGCCACTCAATTTTCAGTTGAAAAGGCTGAATGTTTTTATGTAGATAGTATTTACTAAAACAACATAACAGGTTATTTCCTTTTATGAACTTGTCCAGTTTTATTCCAATTGAAATTGACAATTAAGTTGTAGTTCTTGTTTAAAATGTGTTTACAAATACTGTGACTACATGCTAATCACTGTTTTCTACAGTATTTTTAGTGGAAGAAGTTTCAAAGAGCTTCATCTATAATTCTCAGATGTTGATGCTATTCTTCTGTTATAACATCTATCCCACAATTTCACTTGTTTTCTCTTCTTTTCATCCCAAACGGTGACATTTTTCTTTGAAAGAACTATTTCACATTTAGGTGAATTTAGGTTATTTCTTTATCTAACATCCATTTCGATTTAATACAATATATAGTTAATACAAAAAAATACTGTCCAGTCAACTTGCTCTGCTGCTTTTGTCTCAGTCTCAGGGTGTGAGCTGCATGATTCAGGGTGGGTTTCTTTTCAATGTCGTGGTAATGCTAAGCATGTGATAGATGCTACTAGATATTAATTAGTGATTTGTCAAGTATTTTAAGTAGGTTTCTCTTAGTTCTAGAATTTTTCAGAAAGCTAATTTTATAACATCCTTGGAATGACTGTTCCCTAATGTAATGGTGGGAAAAGGGGAAAAAGTGACTTAGGCTTTTATCTGGAATTGATGTCACAAACTAATTCTACAAACAAGTTCTGTGCCTCATAGCCTTCTATCTCCCATCTAAAAATATCACCTTTCCCCTATACATTGACAGTAATC
Source organism: Gavia stellata (assembly GCF_030936135.1). Taxonomy (NCBI): domain Eukaryota; kingdom Metazoa; phylum Chordata; class Aves; order Gaviiformes; family Gaviidae; genus Gavia; species Gavia stellata. The sequence goes on from NC_082603.1 coordinate 12,188,385, forward strand.
TAACTTGTTGGAGCCATCAGGATATATGCACTTGGAGTGGAAGTTCAGTTTATTCCTTTAATTTTAAACATTAGTTTTTATGAATTGTTTAACAACTTCTTAACTTCTTTAAGTCCAGTATTCAGTCTCAAAGATTCGTACTTGCTGTTGTGAAAAGGCGTGTCACAGTAGACTCTCTGTTACGTATTTACAGAAACTGTTTTTGCAATCTTTTACATATTTCAAATACCTTTTTAGAGGATGCAATTAGCTTCATTTGCATAAGCAGCTTGAACCTGATTATATATAGAAAGCTAAATGATATTTTGAGGTGAAATTTGAACTCTTGGTAGGTCACTTGTTTTTTCCCTGGATTAGATTGTTGTAAATTTCAATATAAAGTAGATAGTGCTTAAGGTAGGGCTGCTTACTATTTCAGTTAAATGTTTTATTAAATTAATCAAATTCAGAATAAAATTTGGAGACTGAGGGAGAGAAGACTATAAAAATCGGGCATATATATTTATTTATTATTGTGTGTTTATTTTTGAGAGAGAATTGTCTGGCTTTATCTCATCAAGCAGCATGTTTTACCATAATTAAATAGCAGTATATTTGCGAATATGAATACATTCACTAGTATATCTTGGCAGTACATTCATTACCAGCAATTAGGAGTAAGTTTAAATTGTTTCATCCAGTGTCTTACTGAAATACCAGGGTGTAACAGCAAGTTTTCATGTTGGATCAGGATAATAGTGGGATGAAAAAGTCTCAAGTTTATAAACAGCTGAACAGGACTTGTTAGGCAAATGTCTGGAACAATAAACAACTGGTGATTGTAATGATTGATTACTCTATAAAAATAATCTGTTTAAAAACAAACATTCTTTTGATGTAGACACCAGTATTTGTAAAAACTAAATTGGGAATATTATTTCTATATCTTACTGCGCACACACAAAAAAATAAATTGGTGGCAATGCCAAATACTGGAAACCTAGCAAAAGCCAGAGTGACATTTTCATTTGTAGTCTTGGGACTCTGGCAAAAGCATGATGTTACTCTCTAAATATGACAACCTGACTCATTAACATCTCAAAGTGATAATACTGTTTGAATGACTGAGTAACTCTAATTGTTTAAAGCCTGTTGTAACATTATTTGCTATGTGCATTCAAAGCTACTCTGACATCTTATTCCTATAGATATATTTGTGTGTGTGTGTAAATGTGTATATATAAACAAATACGAAAGACTGTTACTGGGCCAGATCTACGAGTAGGGAAATAAGACATTAGGAATGTAAAGAGCCTTAAGTTTTAGTTGATTTAGCATTAGGTAGCACTTCTAATACATTAAAACTGGCTTCTATTGACTTCTTACTATGACTGCAAAATGAGGTGTTACTACTTCTATGACAGACGTGACCATCTGAAGACCAACATCCAGAAGTTAAAGATCACAAAATTACTGGACATAAGAGTGAAGCTGTGAGCACTCAGCTGCCTACCAGCGGACTTCTGAGAGAGTCATGCATTTTTTTATTCTTTTTTTTTTTCTTGCCCTCCCATCATGATCTTAAAACAGCAATAAAAACAAGATCTGAAATCCTGTTGCATGGAATTAGATGAGATGCACTTCAGTCATCGTCAGAACTTGTAGATACATAGAGTAGATCTGTATTATTTGATTTAATGGAATAACTGATGGAGTAGTAGGCTGTCATAGGCTGTGTACAACATTTAATAGATGAGAAGCATTTGCAGATTGATGTTTTGCATACCCTTAGTGGTGAGACCTAAGAAATCTTGGATTTTATATCAGCTTGTTCAGATTAGTATGTTTTAGTGACTACATGCTTGCTTTGCTAGGGCCAAAACCTAATTTTTGCAGTTCGTGTCCTTATCCTACATTATAACATTCTTTTCACTTTTGTTCAAAACCCAAAGAGTTAAGATAAAGACAGCATTCAAAATAACTTTCATAGTCTGTCATTGATATACCTAGAATTGCCAAAAGAATTTATAGTTTATGTAAAGAGAATCCCAGCATAGTTAGTTAGGGATTAATTGAAAGGCCATTGTAAAGGTCATGTTAATGAATGATAGAAGTATTTTTAAACAGTATCTGAGCATGAAGTTTGAAGAATCACTATTATCATACCTTTTCTTTATTTTGAACTATTTCATAGTTACAGTCAAAGCTGTCTGGTGGATCAGTATAGCTACAGGCTGGCTGGCAGCCAGCTGGACCTTTTCTACAGTGGATATGGGAAATGGGTATCTGAACAGCAAACTCTGTTCAAAGTGCTTCCTACTATGGCTGTAAGGTCCTGACATACAGCCTGATTTGCTGCTCTCACGCCTGGGTGAAGGATTGAGCTGGAAGCAGATTTCCTGTTGTGTGTGACTGCACATCCTGGGATAGTACAAGGAAGTTGCAGGCTATAATGCACAGAAAAGAAAGGAGTGAGGGATGTTAATGTTTCTCTTGTCTGTAGTAGCCTCTGATTGAACCTCTCTGTAGTAGCCTCTGATTGAACCTCTCTGTGCTTGTTCATTGGAAGTGCAAAACTGATTTTGTTTTGTCTGTTTTTTTCAGTATGAGTAACTTGCATTAAACAGCTACTTTCTCATCTGCAAAAGGCACAATCAAAATAAAGTGATTTGGATTTGATACTTCATTTTGGAGTACCTGAAGTATAGATCAAGTGTTACACCATATGCTTTTTGATGGTCAGTATTTATTTTGCACCCAAGTGCGAAGAGGATGAACAGGAAGAGTGCCAGACACAGTAGAAAGCATGTGTACTAATATGAGTGTTCCTATCACTTTATCTTAATTGTTTTTATCTTATTGTCATTTTTCTTTGCAGCAAGATGAAAATTTGAAATTGTCTTTGTGAAATGAAACTTACTTTAAATAAAGTGATGATTGCATGTGTGGTTGATCTCCATCAATAATTATAGGCTTGTGAAAATATTTTTTCAGTCATCTGAGATCCCTCACTTCTGTACCTGTACCTTTCATTTGTTGTGGGATAATAAAATAATGCTTTAAATTAATATATCTGCTGTAGCTGCATTTTATACACTAGGTACATGTTACTGGAAGCAAAAATATCACAGGCCCCTCTGTTCCGGGAGAAACCACGTGTACATTCTCTTGTAGGCTTGGCATTCATCTAGCCTGTGTTGTTTCTTGGGGCTCTAGAGCACCTCTTGGCCTTGCTTCGTATGTGTGCATATATATCCAACATATAACTTGGAAAAGACTTTATCATAGTTCTTAAGTAATATGTCTCAAAATAGCAACTATTCTGTGTTTAAGGATGAATACAGTGAGCTGTATGTCCACATTAGGAATTATTTGAATAATAATTACAAACGGTGTGCTTAGTTTTCATGCAGGTGAAATTTATAAAAATCTACTTTTGAATGTTTTGGCAGGTTTTGATTATACCTGGATGTAAAGAGTGGGAAGATGATAACAGAAGTTCTTTTGGAAATGCATTCTTAACAGTAGATACTGTTAAGAATGGTAGGGAAAAAATCCTGTGCTAAAGAGGCTATACATGATAGTGCACTTTGTAGTCATGTTTCCCTTAATATAGAACATATGACTGCTAATACTGCAAAAAGTTGTAATTCAAGTGGAAATTACCTAAGAGAATGGCGGTAAAGAAGCAACCTTTATAATCTGGAGCAAGAGAGAGTTGAGGCAAAAAAATAGTGTTCTGGAGAGTGACATTATCTGTTTTCTTGTTCTGCTTGGAATGAGTATTTAATGGCAGCTTAAAAAAAAGTCTGGGTAGTTTTAACACTTTCTTGTGATGCTTCCTGTAATCTTAATTACCATGAAAATGCTGCAAATAACAAATGCACTGAAGGACTGATTAGCATCAAAAATCTATATCACTTGGCCTGCAAGTGTATGATATTTGGGGACTGGGTTTGTATTACTTAATGGTTAAAAGACTAATCAGTTTTGCCAACTATGGGAAAGTACAGGAAATAGGCAAATAAAAATCCTCGTTGTTTATAATACAGTAAAATATTAAGAAATGAAAAACCAACTGAGCAACAACAGTTCAGCTTACTGTTATACCTCCTATATGGCAGAGTAATTACCGTTATTAAGCAAACCCCAAATTATCTAAACTGTGTTTTAAAGTACATTTTAGGATATTGAAAAGTTTTAATTTTTAATACAGATTAAGTTCTTCTGCCCAGTCTTTCATGTCTATAGCGTGGACTGTAAGAATTTTCTTTGGCAAAATTGCTTACTGATTTGGATTTATTGTATGTTCTGGATGATCAATCAGGTAGACACTGTAATGTATATTGCCTGTTACCTGTGACCAATAAATGTACTGTGATATTTCTTCTTTCGTGAGAATTACATACCAGCTTTTCGAATAGTGTCCATTCCATCTTGTACTATCACAATATTGATTTTTACTTTTTGAAATACTAAAGATTGACCTGCCTATGCAGACAGCCAGCTGCTTAGGTTTGATAAAATTTTCCTTTGGGCATTTAGGTAACATAAGTTACAGATGCTGTCTTCAATTCTGATATAACATAATTGAAGTCAATGATTTTAAATTGGTTGCTAAAATGTCTAGTAATGTGTCTCACATATAGTTCAGACAAGTGTAAACGTGTAGAAGTGTAGACAACAGGTAGATGTGGCACTTGCGGACATGGTTTAGTGGGCATGGTGGTGCTGGGTTGATGGTTGGACTTGATGATCCTAAAGGTCTCTTCCAACCTTAATGAGTCTGTGAAGTTTCTCAATCATCCTTTCCCATTTAAGGATTATGGGATTACAGAATTTGGATCATTGAAAAGAAAGAAAAGATGTCAGTCAATTTATAATTTTAGTGAGAAGGAAGTGTGGGGAAAAACCAAACAAACCACAAACAGACTTAAAACACAGAGCAAAATAAGGTATTCAGAAATTAAGAAAAAATCAGGAAACAAATTTCAAAGAAACCATTAAGGAAGTTCTTGCAGCAGTACCTCTCCAGAGATTTTGGCCTGGGTTGATGTCATTCCTCTGCAGTACTTAATATTCATGCCACCTTATTCTCCAACTCTTCCAAACAAAACTGTTTTCAGTTCATCCAAATGTTCAACACCCAAACTGCCCGGCAAAGATTTTTGTTCTGTGGTTGTACCCTTTTGACTGACAAAATGGTGTGGCTAATCAAACTGCTTGACTCTTGCTAGGAGTCACATGCTTTTAAATACACTGCACCCCTACCTATTGTTTGCCCAGGGCATGCACTGATCTTTCAATGGCAGCATGTGGCACTGCTGATGGGACTTAGTGTTTACAGCAGTTGGTCTCTGAATCAATAATTTAAGGACAGCTATGAAATACTTTATTTTCCTGTTCCTTCCCTCCCTTCATCTCCCCTCCTCTTCCCAGTTAACAAGGTGATTTAATAGTTGACGTTCATATATGGGGATCATTGCTTTTGCTGAAGCAAAGATTTCATCATTATGCAAAAGGCTTGTGTGGTTTCTGGACAGCATGTGCTGACATTATCTTGTGCTTGTAGCAGAGGTTTCAAATAATACTATTGGTATTTACTGCTGTTCTTGGAAGCACAGCAAATACTTACCTTCTAGTAATTGCCATCTTAAGTCATTGAAATGTGTTATTTTGAAAATGAAAGGATAGAAGTTCCCATTTTTCATGTTTCTGTATTGTGTTTTTCTGTTCAGCTGTTTTCTCTGTTTTGTTTCATTTTTCACCCTGCCCTCTTACTCAGCTTGCCTTAGTTGAGGAGAAAAGGAGGAGTGATATTTTGCCAAAGAAAATAGTTGTTTACTACAATGTGAATAGGTTATTGCTGCAACTGACTTTACTGTTTTGAGAGCTACTAATTATGTCACACCTCCTGGAATAACATTATGAACCAAAAAGGCATGAGGCATGAGAACATGATCATATGTTTTATTGTTTTAATTTTTAAATAGACTTACAAACTGGCAATTACTTCATTACCAAAGGGAGGTGGAGGAGAGAGACTTACCCAATTCATTTTCATGCCTTAAAAACTGTCAGTTTACAAACATATACTTGTGAAGGATGAGAATGGGCATTGTCTTAACCTGGTTGCCAGTTAACTGAGAAGTAGTCTCTAGTTCACAGTGGTCTCCTGTTCTGTCTTAATTCTTTAGAAAATAACATTCTATTCTTTTCTATGTATAGGCCACAAACTAATTACCTTTTTCACTTTTAAAAAGAAAGTTTTCTTGGAAAGAAAATGTACTTACTGAAGATGGTATCCTATCTATAACTATTTTTCATGCCTTTACCAAAGTAACTTTTAAGAAAAGCTTTAGTTATTATTTCATTGACCTTCCCATTTTTGTGAAAAGCTGATAGAAAAACAATCCATTGCCTTACTAGTATGCTGCTTAAATTCCAGATAATTTTCAAATTGGAGTGATGTTTGACAACAGAAGTCTGTATCGTAGGTATCCCGTCCTCAGCACAACCCTTTTCTGTCTACCAATCTGCTCCTGTTCATCTGCAGCAGTTCCTGAAGCAGACATAGCCTGTATGGCCCTATGCTTAGCAGAAGCTTATAGTGATTACGGCCAGATGTCCTGCAAAAATCTGCAGCAGTGAGTGAAGTGGACATCCGTGGGTGCAAATAATCTCTTAAAAAGGATTATTAGTACAGGAGGATGTCTGTGAAGGCATGCAGATTGCTCATTCTTAAGTATAAATTATATACCTGAGTACAGAGTTAGTTGGGAAGATGAAAAAATAGATCATAAAGTTTACAGTAAAATAATTGTTCTATGCCTGTGTGTGGGTATGTACGGGTCTTTCTCTGAAGAAGCCCTGCTTTACTTTAGAGGTTCAAGAGCTGTCTTAAAGCTTGGTGTATAGTCTGGATTAACCAAACAAGTGGAGATGCTTTTGAATATATTTATCAAATCAGCCGTAATGCACCTTTCACACTTCTGCTATAACATCACTGTGGACCATGTTCTTCTTTAGCAGCCACTGTTATGGCTGACCTGTCACAATTCTTTAATAAGTAGATGAAAAAATGTTGGTCAGCTGTCTGATTTAGTAATGCTATTACTCAGCAGCTTGTCACTTACAAGGTTTTACTACATTAACAGCCCTAGAGAAACAGGTTTCTTGCGATCAGTATAATTTTCTGTGTCTGTTTTAATTTCTTTAACACTGCTGATAGAGTTCATTTAAGTAGGAGACTGGGAAATTTGTTTTGACCTTGGCTGTTATTTTAGAAGAAAATGTTTGACAAGGTCAATTTCCCTGTCATGTCTTACTGTGCTGTCTTATGGTCTATAAATGTGATATTCCTATACATCTTTGAGGAAAAGGTCAAGTAACTCCTATTGTTAATGTAACTGCTATTATAGTAGTAAGTGTGATGACCTTATTTCTCTGCCCTTTTTATGGTTAATAAAGAAACAGCAAGGAAATTATCAGGAGCTTGTTCATATGCAAATGCAGGAAGATTTCATATTTTCATGTTTTCATAGAAAAACTGAAGCTAGTTTTCCTCTTTTTGAAGATAGTATGTTGAAATGACCAGACATAATGTTTTGATTTCTATTTTCCTAGATCAAGAAAGAAAGCTAAGCCTAAGAAAGAGTCTCCTGTTTCTGTCCTAAAAATGGATTTTTGTACATCAGCATTTTAACAAAAATCACAGAAACATTTCATAGGTTCTTGAGCAGCAGCTTTATAAAAATATGGTGATATTTGACTTGTGACAGAATGAAGTTGTCCCTAGGTCTTGGATGCTTACACATCAGAGGCATTGGCTTCAACACTATTTTTTTTTGTTTATCTAAGATGCTAAAAGATACATGTTTCCCCAACATACATTAAAAATACAAATTTGGACCAAGAAGGATGGTCACCTTTCAAAAACAAAGATGAAATTTGCAACAAAACCCCAAATCTCTTGTTTATAATTAACAGTTGTTCTTAAAATGCCTTCCCTGAGTAACTTAAGTCTGTATTTCCAGTATTGTATTTTGGCAAGAGTCTCACATAAGTTGCAGCTTGGAGGCATGTTTCCTGAGGAAACTGAGTAGAGTGTAGTAGTTAAAATCTTAGCCTGGAAGGCCAGTCCCAGAACTGGGCAGATGCAGCCATGTCACCATAATGTTAGTAAATGAAATGTTAAAAAATGACAGGTAAGGGTAGACATAAAAAAGCAGAAGGAAAATTATAAGGAGCCTGTTCAGATGAAAATGTAGTAACATCTTATATTGGCTCTTGATGCAAAAATTCACGACTGTTTCCCCCTTTTGAAAGATAGCATCCTATTTGTTTTCAGCTTCTCATACTGTCTTGTAACAACTTGGGTTTTATGTGGTAGGCTGAATTACGCTCGGTTAAAGTCTGCATCTTTTTACACTTTTATTGAAGGTATTCTGGATCTGTATTGTAACAAAGCAGCACGGCAACTTGCAGTGTTTAGCTGGGCTTTGGGTGAGTTGCAGGTGTTTTAGCAACAATCCTGGAATTTAGTTGGACATTTCCACTGATGATTTGGCCCTACTTTGATCCTTTTTTGGTTTGAGAAATGAGGGAACCACAGCTAACTTTCTCTCCTCTTGTAGGAAAGCAGTGTTCTGTGTTTACCTGTATTTAAAAAAAAATGCTTGATTAAAAAATATAGTGATATTGAGAGCTCAGTATTTGAAGCAAATGAGAGCTACAGAGTCTTTCTCTACCTTTTAGTTCAGCCGTATATTTACCATGAGGCTTCCATGATGGAAGACATTAGATGGTAGCCCAAAGTGGTTGTAGATTCTCCGTCCTTGTTGATAGTAAAAATTTGACTGGAGAAGTCCTTGAGAAACCTGAGCTGGTTGGACCTGCTTTGGGAAGGGTTTTGGCCCAAGTTTTCTAGGTTTCTAAGTTCTTTCTTTCAAGTATTATTTGAGTTCCTCTCCAGTAAATTGTAGAAAATGAGAAACTTCTGACATTCTATCTCAAACTGAGATTCATTCTAAATTGCAGTTGAGTAATCAACCTTCCAATCTCTGTTGTGTCAAACATAGTAACTGAACAAACCAGTATATTGCACTATTCATCACTGTAATTAAAGCATCATTTTTCTCTCACTCTCGTTAGTACTATGTGCGGAAAAGCTTATTATTAAACTTAGTTCATCAGAACCCAAGGCCACTGAGCAGTAGAAGGAGATATGTTAAATGTTGAGAATTATGTAAAACTTGATCCTCTGTATTACTTCAGGCAAAATCTTGATAAATTATTGTTGTAATATCAAGTTGATGGCATGACTTGTACCACATGGGTCTTTTACATTCATTCAATGCCTTAAACCTTAAAAGGATTGTGAGATAAAGTGTAACTAACTAACTACTTTCATGTTAAGAAAAAGGCAAGATAGAAACGGAGGTTAGTCAGAAAGCACATTATATCAGTTACCTGAGCAACAAAAGCTGATGTTCAAAAATGGCTATCAATATTTAACTGTGAAATGGATTAACTAGAAGTCTATGTTGCAAAGTTTCAAAACTAGTCTGCTCTGATAACATACTGAGCAGTGGCTCTGAGTGGCTTTGTCAGTGGGACTTGCAGCATGCTGTGGCACAGTGCCCGGCTAAGTCATGTGCTGGAGAAGACATGCCTCTGTTTCCTCCTCCACTTTCGTCTCCAAGAATTAGTACCCCAGCCCTACATACATTTTTATTTTGGGACCTCAGCCCCTTTTCTCTCTTTCCCTTTCTAACTTCCTCTCTTAGGTACTTATAACACATCACCCAAACCTGAACTCTTCACCCCAAATTCTGTAGCAACCCAGCTTGTCTTGTCCCTGCTCCTGCATCTCCGTGAGGAAGTGGTAGTTCTCCACTGTGTTCCTCAGCAGATGTACTGAGATGAACAGGCTTGGATACTTCCTGGTGATAACTGCCTCTGGAGGTGTTTTAACTGAGCTGCCAGAGAAGTTAAACCACTGCTTTTAATGTCATTACTATGCAGGTATGAGTGAGTCAGGAAGAAGGAACTACTTTTTATTTATATATGGATATAGTTGGTTTATAACTGAAGGCCTGTTTCTCTTTTCCCTACTCCGGCATTCTTTAAAGATTGGTGGAGATTATTGTGACCGAAGAAATTCAGTTGGTATTTTATATAATTACTGCTTGTTCTTGGTTTAAATGTCCAGAGCATAAGAGCAAGGAGGCAGTGCACATATGTAACAATATCATTTTTTTAAGGGTTTTTTGTTTCTGGTTTATCTGGACAGGATTTGACAGTGTGATCTAGGAAAATCCTTAATTATCTGCAAAAACAAAATACTCTGGGAAGCTTGAGGCTGGTGCTATTTGTTTGTCTAAATGTGTATAACTATCTTGTTATCAGTTATCCTGCATTAATTTCTCAGTTTAGTTTAACTTACCCAACTACAAAGTTTTATTTTGGTAACATGGAGTACTTAGCATAAAGGCACTGGAGTGCCTTCGTGGTTTTTACCATTAGGCACTTGAATCTTCCTGTAAATAGGATACAGGGGATGTCTGGAGTAATTGTTAAGTATATTAAAAAAAAAAAAAAAATCAAAGTAGGTGGTGTGAAACTATAAAATATGCAAAATAAAAATAATGTGATGAGCAGCATTTGCTGGTTCTTGATTCCAGTGCATGTCATGCAGGTATTTTGTTTCACTATGACCTGGAGTGGGGCAAGGTCTCACTTGATTATGTGATTCAGAAAGAATCTGGGAATCTGTTAAGTATGTTAGGATTGAGTTAATATCTCAAATTATTAAATTCCCTAACAAGCATGATGAGGAAACCTTAGGTAGAAAAACTTAGAAGTGCTATCAAAATGCCTAACTGGGCAAGTATCTGTACTTAAAAAATAATTTTTTTAGAAGTGAATTACATTTCGCATGTCAGATGTGTATAGCCAGTCAAATAATGATGGTTTATCTATATACACTCATATAATTGATTACTAAATTTTAAAAGTTAACCAAATACAGGAGATCATAATAAATATTGAAAGTAAAAACCATTCCCTCTACCTTGCAGAACCTGCTATGATGTATTTAGCATGACTCAGTAATGCCTATTCTTGCTGAACAAGCATCTTATCAGAGTCAAGCGCTTGTTCCTTATGAAAATGCAGTGAGGAGGTAATTTGACATGGTGATTCCATTGCAGGACAAGAATAACTAGACAACTAGGGTTATTTTAGAATTGTGCTTTGTATAAGTACTGTGTGAGGCTAGAGAAAAACTGGGTCCAAAAATCATGAAACGAGGCAGAACTGGCTACTTCAGACTGCTCCATTTTGTTGATTGAAATCTCTTAAAACTTGCTTACTTTGTAGTATCAGAATTGTCTTCATTTTACTATATGAATGTTGGTGAAATGAAGCAATAGCTTTCAAGTTTGTAATAGAGTTATTGCCTATTGGCTCTACTCATTAATTCCTTCCTCACCTCCTGCAGTATCGAGCCTTGGCCTGTTCCTTCCCTGAGCTGGAATTCTGCAATTTTTCACTCTTAGTTGAGACTTGGAATTTAGGTGGTATCTCATTATGCTAGCAGATTCATTTGAGACGCGGGTTCTCTAGGGTCGGGTCGTTGGGAAAGGGTGCCTGGGAGCTAAAGCTACTCAGTCTCCTCAAACTCTGTTGTTCACAGAATCTGCAAGAAAGCCAGATTCAGAGACCTGGAATAGCGTGTTACGGAAGGAGATCCTCACAGTGCTCTTGGCACATCTTTTCGCTGTGGTTGGCCTGTATATTTAATCCCTTACTTGCTGTTCCTGTCTTTATTTTACTCTGCATATCAGCAACTCTTGTTTTTACCTGTCTTTTCTCCTTAAGTACGTGTCCTATAATGCTTATTCCATATGATCAATACCTTCTAGCAGTTATGAATTCAGTGACTGTTTTTGTGGGGATGATAATCTGTCTTAGTTACTGTATTCTCTTTCTTACTTTGTTTGTTTCCAGTGATCTTTGCTCTGCCTTGATAATAATCAATCTGGTAATAATCATACAAGGAAATGTAACACTAATTTAAGAACTAGTATATACTGGCAGAACATTAATGGGAATGTCAGTTTTAATTTAAGAAATGTTACTTACAGTTAGCATTGACAGATCAATTATTTTTAGGAATACATCGAACATTCAACATATTTGTAATCTTATGCTTATTTGTATGTAATATCTTCAGAGTAAGTTTCAGTAAGCCCGCGGAATTTAAACTGTACTTTATTGTTAACTGAAGTAACTGTCTCAAGTTCCTGGTTTTTACTGTATTGTGAGAAGTATCTGGATCTGAAATCTCTGTTTTCAGCAGGTAGAAACAGTTGGTTACATGTGTAACTATTGATACAAAGGTGATACAAATATTCTCCCAGTTAATTGTGGAGAGCTGATCTCTTCTGTTCTTTGCTCAAGTGCCTGATCCAGTGTACGCAAAATCTTTAGGGAATTTAGCTAGTAATACATGTGTTTATTGTGCAAGGGAGAACTACAGTGTGAAGATTTTTTTGTTTTAAAATTACCAAATTCCTTCACAAAATTCTTGCCAAAAAAATCTTGAAGCATGACCAACTTCAATAAGAACAGAAATACATAATTCCTGTTTACCAAAAGCCATATTCTGTCAAAGATCAAATCTCTTCTCCAAAGCATAGTGAGATTAGGGGACTTTTTCTTTCAACAAAAGACTCAAGGAAAAATTTATTTATTTTAGCATGAGGGTAACAATTATATCCTCTGTTTTCTTTCTGCCCCTTTCTTTAAGCACTGTAGTGGGAAATGTTTTGTCTATGATTTTCCTAACGGGGCAGGTCAAAAGAGAACTCCTGAATTGGATATCATTTAATGGACTGAGAAATATCCTTAATAGTAGGTAATAATATGAGAGCTGTCTATAATAGTGTAGTATTTATCCATAAGTATCTGTGTGTACAGTATCATATACACCTTTTGCTTAGTACACTTTTTAATGAAGTTGTTTGTAGTTTTTCAAGGGAGGTGGAGCAAGCTCTGTAATCAAAGATTAGGCAGACAGAGAAAGCATTAGCAGTCATGCTCAGAGTAATTTTTCTTCTACAGTTCAGTTAAGCTTCTTACTGAACTACTCAGCAGTCGAAAATAAAGCTGTGGAACCTACATTACAGGGCAGAAAATAGCTAGTAATTACATGAGATTGTAAAGATTATTAAGTTAAAACTCTGGTGTTCCATGCAGGGTGTAGCTGGGAAAGACAAGACCATGTTTGTGTCTTAAAAAATAAAATACCTCCAAGAATCCAGCATTTTGTATATTTTTAATATTTTGTAGTGTGCCATATAAGACTTCAGTATTTTGCACCCTTGTAGTGAAATGATCGAAGAATGAAAATATTATTTTTTTAATTGGCTTAAACCAAATCTCTGCATAACAGTTTTGTGATAAGATTGTATTACTTCCTGTGTTGTTCACTGCTGCTGTGTTGATCTTGTTTTTTTTTTTTTAAAGATATTTCTCTAATGGTTTTATAGTCTACTCTGTGTAACTTAATATGTTACTGATTTTTTTGTTATTTCTCTAAAAAGTGATTTTTTTCAAAATCATGCGTCCTTATTCAAATACGCCTTGCTGCAGTTCTGGATGTGGGAGGTATGTGATAGCATGAAATTCTGCCTGGGTTTTTTTTATGCTGTGTGTCAGAATGCTGACATCTTGGAGGAAATAGCAGCATTTAGAGTACCATCTTGGTACCAGTCATCAGCAGCTCCTGGGGAGTTCCTTCAGGCATTGTATTACAGGCTTGTCCAGAGAAGGAGGACATTGCTGAGCAGCTGATCCTAGTTTCTGCCCAGCTCAGAATGGTACCTATATTTCCCCCTCAGATATGAAAGGTTGCTTCCTTCTGTCATAATTCAGTCATAATTGCGGATCCGACTAGTAAAAGTGACCTCTCCCTCTTGCTTTTTTAGCTGTACCTAAAATATGCTGTTCAGTCGGAGATGTACAAAAAATGGAACTTTATTTACTAGAGAACTTCAGCAGTTATGCTGATAAACCCTGTATTTGGAACAGAAGGATACTGTTTTTGTAGCACAGTTTTTAATTTAGTCTTTCTTGTTGAGCATAAAGAATGCAGCTTGTCTGACGCTTTCCAGAATAAGTGGAAGAAAACCAGTAGACATGTATGTGGAATTAAATAGTTTTCCCTTTCTTTCTGTACCTCCTTTTTAAAAAAATAAAAATAAAAACCCCTACAAAAAAAACCCAAACAAAAATAAACCAAACAACTATTTTAGGTATAACTTAATCCTATGTGGTTATTTGGTTGGTTGCAGTTTTCTGGGGGGGGAAATCATAGTATCATAGAATGGTTTGGGTTGGAAGGGACCTTAAAGATCATCTGGTTCCAACCCCTTGCCATGGGCAGGGACACCTTTCACTAGACCAGGTTGCTCCATAGATGTTAACAGTTTGAAATATTTTTATTAGTAAAGAAATTATTTATAAAATAAAGTTTGATTTTTGCTAACTGGGAAAAATAGCAATTTTGTAGTTAGTTTCTCAGGATAATAGATGCAAGTTGACTCAAATTCTTCTTTTTATTATTTACTATTTTTAAAAAAAATCTCCTTTTGAGCATCCTGCCTGAATTACAAAGAAAATAATTTGGAGTCACTTTTGAGACTCTGAAGATGCTTGTATTTGATAGCTTATATAAAATAAAGAGTTGTGACATGGATCCAGTCAGTGTGGATAAAAATTTATTACACTTGGTTTTGGTAGTACAGAGTATTATCTAAGGTCATCCCTTTCATTGTTCCCTCTGTTTGCTTAAGTAGTTTGCAGTTCATTAATAATTTGCTAGAAATGTTGAAAATGTGACTCAGCTAGCTAGTTGTAAATCATTTAATTTTCTTAATGTATTTATAATGTATTGAGTGTATTGGCAGTTCTAGCAACACTTCAGTGGCTTTCTTTCTTCATTGGCAATCTACTTCATAGGCATGATCAAGTTTTACAGCGAAACTGATGATCCAGCATGGGAGGTGAAGACTACTAAATTCCCTCTGGGAGAGTTGCAAGTGATTGATTTTCTTGCAGGCCAGTCTCAGAGCACAGGCACATTAGCTAGTGAACTAGTTGTGGATCAACAGTTGGGGAAAAAGATTCTGCTTCCAAACCTGCTTGGAGCTTCCTTGGTTGTCAGAGCTCAACTGGAAGGCTGTGTCCACCACCCTGCAGGTGGGGGATGAAAACAATCCTCTTGTGCAGCAGGCAGTCTGAGCAGTTCTGGGCCAGCACACATGACTCTTAGCACACCTCTAGCGGTAGCACTCCATATGAGGCTGCTCTTACGTCTGGCTGGAAAAAGAGTTTTGTGCACTACCTTCTCTAAAAAAGCAAATCCAGCATTTTCTTGCTATTTTAGTATCTCCATTTCATTTTCTGGGGAGGTTCTGGAAATGGCACAAGATTTTAACCTAGGTGCCATTCAAACTAGGCAACAAAGATATAGCGAGGAAAGACCATTAGAGCAGTGACCCCTGGATGCCGGAGATGTTCCAAGTCTTCCCTTCCTTCTTCTTGTTTTGCACTTGCTAAACTACCCTTCTGCAACCTGAGCTGGAAACTCCTGCAGAACTGCATGGATTTGTATGGCCAATCCAGGCTCTGCAAGCCCTCACAAGGTTTTGAGTCTTTACTAGTAGTTAATGCGATACTGATACTGTGATACTCTATCTGAACCCCTTCTCTGCATTGCATTGCAGGGCCGACAAAGGAGTGACTCTTTTGTATCTGTGTATAGAATTGCCATATTTTACACTGGAGCACAGGTTCCTCAGGGGGCTGGTCATGGGCAATACTCTGTCTTTTCCTTTTTAAATACTTTGGGTGGCAAGAATTCAGCTCCCCAGCTTTCCTTCATTTGCACCTAAGAGCTTGTATCAGTAAGTGTCCACTAAAGGTCTGTAAATAAATTCATAAGGCAAATTCATATGGTGAAAAGAATTTATTCTGAATAAGTCAATCGATGGTGGCAGGAGTGAAGAGGCACTGGTTCCTAGCCTAGCTGTACTACTTGTGCTAGGAGCATGGATGGGAGTGTGTGACAAAGGGGCTCTCAGGTCATGTCCAGGGTCCAAAGAGAATAAGCTTGTCCCAGGAAGGTTGACTGTCAGGAACAGTTTTGTGAATGTCTTTAGTAGATAAAGTAAGTATAGTTTGCCTTGTTTTGTCAAAGAAAGCAACTTAACTGCATTAAAAAAAGGGTGTATATGCTGCTGCCTGCTTCTGAGGCCAGCATCATCACTTTCATTGGTGATATAAACACTAAGGACAGCAAAGTCTGGATCTGTTCACCTTTTTTCTGCTGGGAATTCAGGAATAAACGTTGTGTGTGTACTACCTTAACTGTAATGATTAGATAGCTCATTGCTCTGTGACTCATGTTCTTCATTGCTGTTGCCATGGCTGTTATAGCTACCTTGTGAGGTGTTTATATGAATATTTTTTTATAGAAGTGATGGTGTTAACAAGTGTTTGGGAACTCTGTTTGCATTGTGAGCTGTGTTTAATGGGAATGTTTTAAAAAATACTGCCTTCAGAAATCGTTCTGGTTCATGTAATACTTAGAAAGCTGTTGCTGTTCTTCTTATGAAGCAGAAACAAATCTGTTTAGCTGTAGGCACTGCTTCTACAAACCACCATCACTTTCTTATTCAGTCACAAAAATCCAATGTAAATCCTGGTTGTCATCCTCTTTTTTGTTTTTGTTTTTTGGTGTTTTGTTTGTTTTTAATTATTACAAACTGTGAAATAGCTGTTGTCTTTCAATATATAACAACACCAGGAGAAACATACCTCCTCTTTTAACAGAAGCTATATTTTATTTATCAGTATATGCTTATTTTAAACCTAGTTGTGCATAGATAGCTGCATCTGTATTGATAATTAGTTTACTAAAAGAAAAATAAATATTTTCTATCATGTTGGGTTTTTACTTAAGATTAGTATAATCGTCTCTTCTTCCTGGAATATGACTTTAAAAATAGGCAAACTTCCACTTATTAATACAGCATTTTCATGATGATGAAGGGTGTTTACCAGGCAGTCTCAGCTTTTATTACCAGTACAATAAACATGGATCAGGCAGGTGTTTTTGTTTTCACTAGGGTGACAAATTTAAAAGATCTCTTTAGCTCTGTTAAGTGATGTAATGTTTGAATCATTAAAATTGCTAATTTTTCCATTTCCAGTTCTTTATTTTTGGTGTTAATTTTGTTACAGACGTTACTTTAATTTGCAATAAGCATTTTTTAATGTCCTTATGCTTTGTATGGCATTCTCAAATCTGTTATGTGTGTTTGTCTTCATTTGTCTTTCATTCAAAAACTGACAACCAGACAAAGAACTTGTAGCATTTACAGTCTTGGTCTTTGCATGTTATGTGGCTGTGTTCAGAAACGGTACGTAAGAAAGTGATCTTTTGATTTGCAAACTAATTAGGTATTGCTGCTTCTCTTTGTAGAGTGCTCACTTGGCCATGATCGATACTCTTATGATGGCATATACTGTAGAGATGGTCAGCGTTGAGAAAGTGATTGCATGCGTTCAGCGGTATTCATCCTTCTTCCAAGCTACAGATCTACCGTATGACATTGAGGATGCTGTCATGTACTGGATAAACAAGGTATGAGTACTGGAAAAGCAAGCTGTGACTTTCTTTGTAGTCTGTATGATTCGATTAGAGATGAGTGGGTAAGGTATGTATGTAGGTGTATCAAGACTGTGCCTGATACAGACTGTTCCTTCATCTGCTGTGTATGGATAATAAAAAGCAAAGTTTGCAGAAATAAGTTAAACATATTAAGTGAACCAAATAAATGGGAAATCTAAATAAAATACTATAGTATACATTACATATGTTATCTTAGCAGTCACTGTCACATTGAGATGCTACGACAGCTGCTTGAGGGTCTCTTTTTGTCTCTTTAAGAGTTGTCATCTTATTGTGTAATTTATCATGATTTAAAACCAAGGTACTCTGTATTTGAACACATCTTGCTTGAAGTGCTCTACCTTCACTGCATAATCAAACCAAGTAACAAGGATACACAGTTAATGAAATGTGATCGAGCATAACAAGGGGCAGGTTAGTTTGTACAGTGTAAAGCCAACCACTGGTGACCCCAGCCTGCATCTGAAACTGACATTTGCTGAGTATGTTTCAGAGCTATAGTCTGAAATACGTGTTTAATCTTTACAGTTAACTCAGTGGTAGTGATTTATAGACCTTTTGAAAACTTACAATTTCTATTACTTGTTTCTTAGAACAGACCACTGAATAAACTATTTTGTCTCTAGGTGAATGAACATTTGAAAGATATAATGGAACAGGAACAAAAACTAAAAGAGCATCACACTGCAGAATCTGCAGGAGGTCAAAAGGTAGGTGTAGGAGTTAAAATATTTTAAACAAGAATAAGTATTTATCTGTAAACAAAAACTACTTGCATATAGTATGTGTAGGTAAATATGTAATTGCAGACATTGCACTTTTAACTGCTTGTTAAAGAAAGCAAACTTTTAGTATTCAGTCATCTTGTTATTAGTTTTATCGTTTCCATTAAAATATCCATTTAAATGTAACACTAACAGAATTGCACTTTTTATTCCCACTTGTCCTTTTTGACAAATAAATCTTTGATAGCAGAGAAACAGATGTGATGTTAGTCCTAAGGAATTTTTTAAGATTAATGAATACTTTTGAATGAATTAAAACTGTAGTCAGATCTGATACCAAAAAAACCACATTTTTTTCATGATTTTTAATGGTTTTTTCCTTGTGAATTGTTTACATCTCAAAAGAGAAATCTGTATGTGGCATCATGGGAAGCATTGCTCTGGCTATGATCCAAAATACTGGTTGATTACAGGTTTTATTATATATACAATAAAACCAGATTATGTTTGATTCTCTTTCCTAACAGGATTTTTTTGCTTTTGTTTGTGGAGCTCAGTTAATTAGCATTGTACCCATCAAAATACGGAAGGATAGCATACAGTTGCAGAGTATGTAAAATTGCTTGCTTCAGAATAAGATCGTTTATCCTATTGTGGTATAATTATTACTAGGGAATTGGTAATCAGTTTGAACATCCTTTGGTATTATCCCTGCACTTGAATGCAGAACAGATTTCCTAGCTACTGCAAGGCTGTAATCCTAGTTCCCTTTCTGGTCTGTTTCATGTAAGCAGCAATCTCCTTTTCAATGCTACTCTGAAGGAGTTGCAGGTTACCTGGCTAGATTAGAAATTCAGCTTCAAAAAGCATGAATGCAATGAATGTCCTTGCACTTGTGGTTTCTTTTCAAATCTAAGGAATGATGAAGTCTAATTAGTATGTGACTCAGCAAAAGAAAATGGTATTTTTTTACGATAGTAATGTGACCCTGATGCATATATCCTGATATGGAAAATTTCGTATGTGTTCTATAGTGATAATAGCATAGAAATCTGGAGAAAAAGTTGTCCTTGACAAGTTCATTTCTCAAATTCAGATGAAACAAGTAAACAGGGGGTGGGGAGGTAACCCATGATCCTCTGTCCTCTAGTGATTTTTTTCTTTTTTCTGAAAATAATAGTAGGAAGTTTTGTGTGTGTTTTAGGTCACTTTGAAAGATGAGAATTTTTAAAATCCAAAGATCTTAAGAGTCTTAATATAGTAAACAAAAATATATCAAATAGAACATTATTATCTGAGCAATGCCATAAAGTTATCTCTGTTTGTAAAAACTCAGTAATGTTTATTTTCACTTATATTATAGTTTGCATTGTATATTAGGAATAGCAAGATAAAATTTTTCATTTATAGTTATCTTTAATGTCAGCATTTTTGAGTCAACCATTGAAAAACTTATGTAGTCTGTAACTGATCCCATAAATGGACCCAGTGGAATAACACATTTACATAAAAATGGTATATGCATTTGTAGTGTTCTTCATACGAATTGTGAAGCTATAACACAATCAGAGCCCTCTTCTGTTGGTCAATGTACAAATGCATTGGCAAAATAGCAAAATTATGCTACAGTGGCCATATCATGGAAAAATCTGCAGTTAAGGCCTTCTCTTCTAGACACTGAATTTTCAATACTATTATCCCAGGTACATGTTATGTTGTTTGCCTCAGTGTGGGATTCAGCTGCATAAATGACATTATCAAGCAAGGTATTCCTTGCTAGGGGGCTGTATTAGCATAGCTTTATTAGCTAAAATCTCAGCATGGGCAAAACCTCGGGCTCCAGTTGACCCCTAGATGTCTTTTCTGACAGTATATTTATTGTGGATTATGGTTTAAAAAAAAAAAAGGCTATTAGAAAGTTAGCCATCCTTCACATTTAAGTACGTGAGAAAAATGAGGATAAAATTACTTGGTTAATAAGTCAAAATATCATTTATGCATTAAAGTTTCAGTTAATACAATGATAAAATGGAATCTGCTTCTAAAAAATAAGTCTAGAATATGAAATATTCAGTCAGCTGTATTTTGAAGTATTTAAGGATTTTGAATTACTGAACTTTTTGCATGCAGGAAGACAGCAACATATTTTCAACTCATTCAGATTATTTAACTCCAGGTTTTCTTTGAGAAACAGTGATAGCTAATTTACTACTCTGAAATCTCAGCCTTTCTTTTTGTCATATGCCTCACAGTATTTCCCAAATTTCCACTTACTTTTGCTAAAGCTAATGGTGATTGCACACATGCAAGCATCTGAGATTTAGAAACACGTAAAATACCATTAACTAAAACCTATATTTCTTAACTGTGGATCATACTGAATGCTAGCTTTCCAAAGAAAGCTATAATGCAGATTCATTGGATCAATTGCATCAAATCAAGTTGATCAGAGCTTCTAATAGGAGTTTCTGTTAAATTATGATGTGGTTCCTGTCAAGCATCTCCTAGTATTTATTCCCAGACACCCAGGTGTTTTACCCTGATTATCTGTCTCCATATTGCATCAGTCCATGCATTCCTCTTTTTATAGCACAGAATCAGTGACATGTCCTGTTACTTTATGGCATTGACCCTACCTCATGTATTTCAGCAAAGCTGTGAAATAACTGTAGCTAAATTCCTATACCAGGTTTATGTATTGCTGAAATATGTATATAATTTTTTTATCTGAATACTAATTAGTGTGGTTTTCTTCCTTTTTTTTTTTATTTCATGCTATGCCTGGGTTTAGTATCAGTAGATTTTCTTAAATTAAAAAAAGGTGGGGGGGATTGAATTCTGTCTTTGTATTAACTAAAGCAGTATTATTACACGGTTTTCTGTTTTTATGGAAGAACTAAATTATACTTCTATACACTTAAATATGACATTTTCTGTTCTTGTATTACAGTTGTAGCTTGTTTCTCAGTATCTGAATTCAATTGTCTTATTTTCTTTCCTCAATGTTTTTAAACTTCTAACTGCTGCTTCTATTTGTATTTTAAAACTTAGCATGAAGGGGAACTGGAATGTTTCATTGTGCCTCTTTTCTGTCTTCCACCATCCTTTTCAGGTTGGGGATCTGTTTTGTAATTTAGGTTTTCCATGTTATCAACACGGTTAGCAGTTCAAAAGGTGATGATTCCATCCTAAAATTGAAGAAACTTTGCAGTCTCCCTTCTGCTCTAGCTAAATACGTTCGGATATTTAAGTTTCAGAGATTCTAAGGTGTGGTCAGGTTTTGAACCTGAACTAAATATAAATTAAGAATGCCTTTTCTGCTGATTTAGAGAATAGAGCATTCTGGTCATTAGGGAAAGCTTTTTTAGTTTTAATTTCTGGGCAAGAAGCAGCAAAGTTATGTACCTATATTGTGAAACAAAGTTAACAAATAGACTTTTTAATTATTTTATAATTTCCTACTGTGTTAAATTCATAAGTTTATCATTTGTGAAAATAATTTCAGCATAATCCTCAAGCCTGCCAAATGAATGCCTTACTATCTTGTTACAAATCTGTGGTGAACCCTTTTGCAATAAATACTAAATCTCTACATTTTTAAAAATTGTAAGCTTCATGTACACAGATTAATAAATGATACAACTGATAAGATATACTTATTTTCTATTTCTGGATAGGTAAAAGCAGTATTAACAGATTATGAGATTGCTTTTTTCCCTTTGCTTTCTTCTGCTGCTAGCTTCCTGTAGAAGATAAGAGAGAAAGGAGTATGTATGATTTTTAGTTCCAGGTAGTCCTCTGGATCTTGATCAGCCGGTGATTTTGTCGTAACCTCGTCTTCTTCTGGTAGAGTGTCTGCATCTTTTTTCAGAATTAGGATTTCAAGTTTTGTAGTGAATAGCTTTGGTTTTCAGGCTTCCATTGAATAATATGTAGTGAATGTACGGTTGCACTGGTTAAACTATTGATTTTGAATGTAGTTGAAGCTTTCACAAAAACATGTTACTTTTCTGTCTGCTTTTGTGTAGACTGAATCAATCTTAAGCCAAATCAATGTAAATCCTGTGAGAGAAACTAATGTTAAGAGTATTCATCCAAAGACCTGAATTCTTTAAACATTTTTTAAAATTAGTTTAAACAGTGCAACTTTTTGTGTGAAGGTAAAACACTAACGCCATAGTTCCACTTTCAATGTAATGTGTCATAAATCCACACTGCTAGCAAAAGCTAACCTGTCAAAAAGAAAAGTTTGCAGCAGGATCAGCTTCTTGATCAGTTAATGCACAGCTGCATGAACACAAATGATGGTGCAAGGAAGACAGCAGAAACAAACATTTAATAAAGGGCATGACTACTGTTTTTTGGCACCATAGGATGAATTTATACAGAGTTAAATTCATCATAGTCACGTTTAAAACTGTTTCTTAGGGGGGATTAAACAGTCTTCTCGTAAAACTGTAAGCCTTCAACCTGAGGGGCTGTTTTGTTCTTTTATTTTTTGTTTTGTTTTCTGGTTGTTTTTTGGTTTTGGTTTTTGTTTTGTTTTTTTTATTAAACAATGGGAGAAGTCAGTCAGGATTCTCTGATCAGTTTGTTTTATACTGACTGATTTTTAATAAATTCCAGGAGGAAAAAGTTTATTCCTGTTGATATAAAGTGCCAATTCAACAGCCGTTGAATTCCCATTATGTTGTCCAAGAGATTTCAGCTTTTCTTTATCTCTTTCCATTAAGTGCCTTTACAAAGTGTATATTTATAAATCTCATAGTATGTTTGAATTTAAACTTGATTATCTTCAGTCTTTCAGCTTCTTGAAGCACATTCATAGTTGTATCGACCATAGTTTCAGCCAAGTGGACAAGTAAAAGTATCTATTGGATTGCTAGTTTTGAGTTCAGTTTGTACTGTTACAAAAAGGTAGTCTTTGGGATTGAAACATGTGTGCTTTATTCCAAAGAGTAGTTCTTCAGCCTATCATTAAATAGATATTGATGGACCTTTTGAGTCCAAGTCTGAAATACACTTCACCTTGATAAATCAAAGAATGTTCCTATTAGTGTTACGTGGAATGATAGGCAGCCCAGATCTGATCTCAGTCCATTTACCTAAAACCTTGCTTTATGATATGGTTTAGAATTTCTGATTGCAGTTGAAATTTAAGATAATTTCTTTTCAAATTCACATACTTTTCCATATATTGACTGTATTTCAGTGAAGAGAAGAGAAACTGAACCCTATGGAAAGTGCTGTAGTTGGGTGTGACTGAAATGTCTAGAGCCACACGTGAGCATGCATCTCGTAGTTGATTTCTTCTAAGTGGCTTTGGGATTCTCCACTGTAGCAGTCCAGTTAAATGGAGGAGAAGAATGTTGAGAATACTCATGTTACTAACGCACACCCTTTCGTGTACAATGGCTTTTTCATGTAAAAGCTTTGTTTCATTGCTACGGTTATTTTAAGGGTTTTATAGAAGCTCAGTATTTTAACAACTGTGTAAAATAATAAGCTTCCATAGAAGCTTCTTCCACAGTAGTTTTAAAATGAAATTTTCACCATTTCCAGAAAATACTTCTCTTCATTTAAAAAAAAATAATTCTTTCCTGCACTTCAGTAATTGGTTTTAATTTTTTTTAATTTCTACAATGAAATCAATAGAGGGTGAAGTTTTCTTTGTGTATTTGTAATACTGCTACACTGTTTTTTTCTTAATAGTAGAAGTATTATGCCAGACTAGTGTATAGAGTTACAGAAAAATTCACTGACTTCTGTGTGCTTGGGATTAAGCTTTTAGGTCAAATTTTATATTTGTAAAATTTTTTCTTTATAATTTGGTGTTGTATTTTTGGATCATGTATGAGTTTAGAATTGTATGTATCAGTCCTGATCATTTCTCTGCCCGTAGCCAAAAATCCATCTACATTTCAGGTCATTGCACATCATGCAGCTGATGCTAATGTGATTTGTCATTGCGAAAATATAACTGCCTGCATCTCTTGTTGTTCTGAAAACTGTCATATGATTGTTTAAAAATACTGTTAAATGTTAATGCCAGATAACTGTTTGGCTTGAAGTAACTAATGCAAACTTCACTGCAATTGGTTGTACTGTACTACGGTGTGTTTGTACCTTTTTTCATTGCTTTAGCTTCCCTGCTTCCCCATATGTGCTGCTGGAGTTCATTTTGATACTTGTGATATCATGACTTCAAGTCTCAAATGAATTCTTCAGTCAGATTGCATATGTAGGGTACAATTAGATGTGTGAAAGCATTAAATAAAACTGCAGTGATCTGACAATCTTATCTGTTCATGTGGGAAAATTACACTGTTGATGTACAAAGACTGCAGACATACTTCTCCAATGTTATTTCTGCTAATTAGTTCAATACGCAGAGGTTATAGCGCAGTAATGCTTACCATTAAATTACAATTCACTGTTATACAAAACTGAGAATGTTAAAGAAAATTGCTTTGTAAAAGTAATTTATGAAATCTGATGAATTGTTCCTTTTTTTCTTTGCTTTTTGCTTTTATTCTTTTTTTCCTACTGCTTCCTCTGAAGTCTCCTACCAAATGGTTTTGGAAACTGGTTCCTGTAAGTTTGCCCAACTGCTTCACTTTGATCAAACAGCTTATTTTGGGAATGGCTTTGTCCATGTCATGCTGGTCTAATCATTCATTTCATTTATCTCTACAAGATAATTTAATAAGATATTGCTCTGCAAAGGTATGCGTAATACAGAAGCTTACTTTGCAAGGTAATCTGTGCAAAATAAGTGTAAGATATAATGCTGGATAAGGAATTACTTTTCAAGCAGTTAGGTTCTCTATGAGTTTGTATAAGGCAGTGCTACCTGTTATTAACTACTGTCAAATGATCAGGTTTTTTGCAAACTACTTTTTCATAAGCTTTCAGTAAACATACGCTATTTGATACTCTTTTTTTAAGAGAGACTTGCAGAAATAGTTTTTGATTGTTGACCATAGAATCATTTAGGTTGGAAAAGACCTTTAAGATCAAGTCCAACCGTAAACCTAACCCTGCTTAGTCCACCACTAAACCATGTCCCTAAAATGATGCTACATGGAATCTGAAATTTTCTGATTTATTTTAACAATATGCAATCATTACACCATTTGTCTAGAATTCCCTAATTTTTCAGCTGATTTAAGACTGTTAATCTCTCCCCACATGAAATAACCCAAAGCAATCTAGTTTTAGTTAGACTATAATTTCACTAAAAACAATAAAAAGTAACTTTTCAGGTCTGCAATAATAATAAAGTTTGTTTTCTCTGTGTTGTGCCACTTTGGGATTATCATTACTTTACTCTATCATATAGTAATTCACCCCTGAAATGCATTCAGATTGTTTATTCTATAACAGGTTTGGCCAGGAACAAAACAGTCAACTGTTCAGGTATATGCAGAATTGCATACTTCTGGCCTGAATTCCAAAGAACTAATTCTGATCTATGTTTGATCTAAGGATTACCAAATAACTGATCTAGCAGTCTCTCGGATACTTGTCGTAACTAGTAAAAGATTGTTCATACATTGCAAAGAGAATTAAAAATAACAAGGCAGTTGTGCGTGGTGTCTGGAAAACCATTTTAAAAGTACTGTCTTCAGCAGACTAATCAGTATTTAGATTCATTACAGTGTATGTTATATGGGCAATTTGTCTATAATGCTATCTATTACAGTCGTGACACACAAATACACTGCTCTTCACAGTATAGTCCTTTAATTTTGTTTTGGAATTACGATAGTGTAAATAAATGGAGGGAATAATGCAAAAAAAAAAACCAAACCCAAGCCTGTCTGTGATCAGAAATCTAAGCACATCTTTTTTTTTTTTCCTCATTTCCACAAAATAAGGTGACTATTTCAAAGCAGTTTTTCAGAATATGTTTTTGTTCTATTTTTGTCTAAGGTGTTAGTTTGCTAATGATTCTCTTCCATTGCATAAAAATGATATTCAAATATAAAATATTCCATCTATTGAAAAGCTAACTCCAATTTGCCTGCCAGTTGTCCATAAACAAGTTGAACTAGTGGTATTTATGTTACTTTGAGCTTGTTACTTTAGTAGAGAAACAGTTGAAACTCAAGTGCTACTGTAGTAGGAAGGCAGTGGCTCAAGCTGCTCTAACAGTTCAACCAGTCTTCTGATCTCTTCCTTTTAGGTAGAGCAAGTGTTTCACAGTGAGATAGATATTCCTGAGCATACAGGCAGCAGAAGACTTACTCCGAAAAGTAAATTTATAACATTTCTACTATATGGTAAATGCGTAAGAGGGTTTTTTATTAATGATTAACTCGGAATACACATGAGCACTTATGACGGAGTAGCTGGTGTGCTGTTGATTCCTCTTTAGCTGACCTTGTTTATATGCAAGTGTCTCAACTATATCCAGACATGTTTAAGTGGAATAAGCTCAAAGATGCTAAATCAGGCTGGTTTAGGATCTCAGAAAAAAGATGCCTGTATTAGCGTTTATGTTTAAATTAGCACTAGAGCTTTATAATAAATGTAGAGGTTCATCTTTTGCATTATTGCATCCATATTTAGTAGCAAATATTGCAAATGATGAGAAGAGTTTCTTCAAATGGAAGTTTATTAAACATCCAGTGCAATTACCAGTGTCTTATTTTTCGGTATAATTTCCTTGTTCTTTTCAACTAAATTGAAACACGATACCTGTTATACCCTAATGAACGTAGCGTATCAGGTTATACAAGTTCATTTTTCCTGAAGTAATGTGCCTGGCATACTATCTGCAATGAATTAAGTCCTCTCTCTAGGTCCACTTTAATGATATGACACAGCTTTCAGCATCTGCGGGCACTGTTCATAAGGCTAGTGAAGGTGTCATTAAAGTGACAGTAGACTTTTTCACAGGATTTACTGTGCAAGACCACTGTATTATCAATTTCAAATATTTTTGAACACTCCATTAAAAAGATGCTGTTTAAAAGAATACATAAATTACACGGGGCTTGTTGGACCATGATGTTAGAGTCCATCTGTATCCCCTATCTTTTATCATTATTTCATAATTAAATTGTAATATTTCATAGACTTAACTTCAGTCATTTTGAGGAGGAAGTACATGGACATATTAACATGATATTTGAAACTTGCAGGATTTTCGTCATAGTGGGTTATTGGATTGCCATAGAGTGAAAAAGAATAAACTTTCACTGCAAGCATGATTGGCCCATTTCATTAGAAATAGTAGGGAGTATTACTAACGTGGGGAAAAGAATATTAATAAAGCATGAAATACTAACGTGATTTTGTTTGGTGTTAGTGAATATTTCCCATAGCATGCAAAAACGGCATTTTCATTTTTATGCAGCATACTTGACACACAAATACCAGTACATTTCGAGTATGAAATAAAGGCTAACTCAGGGTTTTTTAAATATTAAGTCATTAAAATATAAGCTTTCTGGGCCAAATACAAGCCCTTTATTTTTCTAGAACTGATGTGTCTGCTGTTGCCAGATTAGGCTCGTACTTCTTGGGCCAGTTAGAGGACACTGACATTCACTAGAGATAATCCCATGTGATCCTTGACAGAAATCCAGTGACAGTAAGAATAGCCTTCAGGGTTAGTCTGTGGTTCCACAGACTTTTTTGCCAGCAAAGCTAGCTTAAACAATTCCCACCCCACCCATAAAACCTCTAGCCCTGCCCACTCATTCACTGCAGAAACAAAGGATGGGAGAGATGATGTAGCTGGATCAATGGTCTTACCCCACAGCCCTGTCAGCAATTGCTCCAGCACAGCCAAAAGGTGGAGAGTATGAGATAGGAAGCGTCAGCTTCAGCTTTGCTGGGAAGAGTAATATCCATAAAGAACTTCTCAGAGTCCCTACAGGGAGAGTTCCAGTTTAGTGTGTATAGATGCATGAAAATAGCATCAAATTAACTCAGAAACACTCTTGGCATCATAAGTAGTTCTGTGGTATGAATAGAAAAGTAATCCTTCAGTACTATTTTAAAAATAAGTCTTAGTAAATAATATTAACAAATTAAAATCTATATCACTTTCTTCCCCTTCCATTTGTTTTCCCAGGAAGAAGTGAACAGAAATTAAGAATGATGAATACCATTTTTTTTTTTTAAGTAAGCCCCCCTCTCCCCCCACAAAAAAAAGAAACCCATGAAAAATATATTCACTGCAGATAAATGCTGTCTTGGTATTCTGAACTAATGATCTTCTTATACACAGAGTTGGTTTTCAAAATGTTTCCTGGGCCACTGAATGATCGTAACACTTGACAATTAATGCTTCTCTATGTTTACGACTGCTTATAGTGACACATGCTAGTAATAAAAATGGAGTTGATCAAATGCAGATTTCCTTGTTTCTGAATTTGTCATTAAGTCAGTTATATGAATAAGATTTTGGGCAAGATTCTTAGGTGTGTTAACTTCAGAGTCATTTGACTTGCCAGTAAACTGAAGTTAAACCAGCTAAGGATTTGTCTCATTGTGTTTACACACAGATCGTTTCTGATTGTATAACAGTGAGTATTGAATGTTAATTAAGGTATATGGTGTTATTTAATTCAGCATGCTATACAGAGATCATCAAAATTTGGTAGTTTTGAAGGAAAAGCTCAACATTAGCATTGTAGGTTCCTTTTCTCTTAGATATTATTTATGCCACTCAAAATGAGGCATAACATTAATAGTTTTAAGAAATTCTCAGAAACACTGAGAATATTCAGCTGTTTATTGAATACTGCTTTTTCACTAACATAGTGTAAAACCTACAGCATGAATGTTTCTTCATATGTTTCAGAGCCTTTGTCTCTCTAAATTTCTTCATTCTGTATTGTAGGCTCGTTACAGGAAGGAGCAAACGTTGCTTAAACAGCTGCCCTGCATTCCATTGGTGGACAATCTGCTCAAAGATGGTACAGATGGTTGTGCTTTAGCAGCCCTGATCCACTTCTACTGTCCAGATATCATTAAACTGGAGGGTATGTCTAATGTGTCTCTCAGCTTGTAAACATATGTCCATAAAAGTTTAAATGTCGGTGTTTGATAACGATGTGAAGGAAGGTGCTTAAATAGGTTATGCAAGAGGCATAATTTGAGTGTGATGGGTTTAATGTTAACTTTGTGCCTATTTATTTTTACATTTAAGTAAAAGGAACCAAGGTGTCCTTCCATGTTGTACTTACTTGTATGTTTATATTAACTCGATAACATACTAAGATACATTATTACTGATCTGACTGTGGCAACACATTTGCCTTTGTTATGAAACTTGAAACCACCTGGAAAACTAGTTCTTGAAGCTGCATAAGTGCTTTTTTGTGAATCTGAGCAGTTATAGGTATAAAACATGGAAGAGGTTAGTGTTAGTCAAGCTTTGCATAGGTGTACTGCATAGCAAATAGTTGCTCTGTGTTCTCGGCTTTTAGTTACCTGTATCACTTATAGAGTAAACAAAAATATATAGTCTAGAAGGTATTGGTGTCATGCTGTTCTATAATAGTAATTGTCTGTGATGTTGAGCAGCTTCATCTTGTTCTTTTGCTCAGTGGCCTGGTTAAAGTCATATCTTCCTCTTGGCAACTAAGAGCCTCATGTAGTTGTAAAATGTCTTGGCAGCTAACACCCATCATTTTCTGCCTGTCTTCTGTTCATGATACCTTTGATGTCGTGGGAACACTTATATAGAAGCATCCTGAGAAATCCAGGAATACGAACAAGGGTATAAAGCTTGCTAAGGACTGAAATCTGGAATTCATATACACAACCACTTTATAGGAAGCTTCCAGCACAGTAGGCATTGAAGATGAAAGACACTAAGATGCGTGCATTTACCATTCTTTGGCTTGTGAATTTTGAAAAATACAGCTTTCAATTTGCATAAATGTTGCAGCCAAATATATACTATTGTATGCGATTAGGGAAGAGTTAAAACTTGCGTAGTGTTGAAGGGGGGGTAACACCTAGTTCCTTCTTACTGTTTTAGCATGGCTGAAAATACAGACAGTCTGAAAGTTCTTGTATACCTTGCGTGACCACATATGTACTTACCAGCAGATTCGTCCAGCATCAGACTGTAAACAAGACAAGGCACATGTGATCTTTGGAACTTTAGTTTTAATGTTCTTGTTAGGTGTCCTGACATCATCTTCCCCAAAGATACATAAATGTGCGTGTCATTGTCTTAGAAGTAAATTCAAAGGTACTCTGAAGCAACTAGAAGCACTTTAAAAAGACTTTGCCCATCTTCCCTGTATTTAAATAATATAATTTTTCATGCATATTAAATTTCACTGAGATTTGGTTCTGTATTGGAACTGAGGAAAGCAGGTAACAAAAATGCATATGCAAAAATGCTTTAACAAAAAAAGAAAAAAAAATCTAGAGTTCTCTGTAGTCTGAAATAGATTGCTTCTTCTCATTAAGACTTTATTTAACTTTCAAATCTAGGTTTCCTTCAAGGAATACAGGACTAGAAAGGACTTCTTATGTCAGTGAGTCAAGGAATTGGCTATTGTATGAAATTATATATATAATCTCTTTCATGAATTTATTATGTTCTGTTTTAAAACTGTCTAGCTCTTTAAAATTTGCACTTTTCTTACCCACTGTTGCAGAGCTCCATTTTTTTACATTGTTTTAAATCTTATCCTTGTTTTCTACCTAAATGTGCTTGTAGCCTGTCTATGTGCCTTTGTTGTTCTTCCAGTAGTGCCCTTTGGCTTGAATAGCTTCTCCTAATCTGATGTCTACCTTTTTGATATATTTTCTTTCTCTTGTTTTGCCCAGGCTACTGAACCAAGCCTTTTTAGTCTCCCCTTCTGAAATGGATTTCTATTCCCATTATTATCCTCAATAGTCTTCCTCTGTAACTAGTCCAGTTTTGGTTTGTCGTTCTTGAATGTGGATGGTCATAATTGTACACAGAAATGCAGACTGGCATGTTGTTACTGCTTTGTACAGTGCTTCTCTGTCACTACTAGAAATAAATTTCCTGATACATTTTAGCATCATGTTTGCTTTTTTTCATCGCTGCATGATGCTGAAAGTTCATAAATATCTTTATATTGGCTAATACACGATACCTTCCTAGTCTATATCACTTTCAACCAGTGAATCACATTAGAATTTTTTTAGATCCAAATGCATGACTGCATTTTGCATTACTAAATTTAATCCTATTTAGGTCAGTTTAGTCAAACATTTTTTTCCATCGATCATCATCTGTGGGGTTGGGATGATGGAATATGTCTGATTTGCTCAGGATGGGAATCCTTACCCTGCTAGCATCAAAGTAGATTCCTTGTCTGAGGAAACCTTTTATCCTAAACAATTTAAAACTTATGTGGAGCTCTGTCATACACTGTTGCTTTAGGAATAAAATCTGATGCATGCTCTGAAAGTATATATAATTTTCTTTTATTCAGCCCTTGTTTTTACAAGGACTGTCTCTTTTCTAGGAAGTTATTATTATTGCTACTGAATTTTTCAAGAAGCAGTCATAAGAAGAGAACAGGAGGTTAACTGGGCAAAAACAGTATTTAGAGAATACTGTATAACTACACTAGTCTGTTCACTGCTACCACTTCTTTGTCTTTAAATAGGACTTTCAAACAGAGTGATAACTCATCTATCGGAGACTTCAGATCCTTGTAAAATTTCATATCAAACATCTAAATCCACAAAAACAAACACATAAGACTAAACTGATGCTGTTTTTTGGGGGAAGATTTGGGGTTAATAGCATTAAAATGTACTCTCAGGTCAGTAGGCAAAGACGAAGGACTAGTATGTATGGAGAACTTTGTGAAAAACCATAAGTTTCCTACTGCCAATGCTGTATAGAAAATCTAATTGAAAAATATATATCACTGATAAAATATGTTTTTTTCAATTTATCCAGAAAATGCTCCAGAATCCAGCCAAGCAAAAAGCACTTTTTTGCACGTCTGTAACCGTATCTAATCTTTGCTTCTATTCTTCCTTTTTAGATATTTGTTTGAAAGAGACAATGTCTTTGGCTGACAGCCTGTATAATCTACAATTGATTCAAGAATTTTGTCAGGAATACCTTAACCAGTGTTGCCATTTCAGTCTTGAGGATATGCTTTATGCAGCTTCTTCAATAAAGGTAAAAAAAAAAAATTAAATAAAAATGCAAGCAGCATCCACAGGACTGTTTTGCTAATGATGTATTTAGTCTTTTTTGGTCTGCTGCTATATGGCTATATGAAAAAGCACATTGCATCTCTTGTGGTATAGCATGCAACAAGAAATTTCAGCAGCATGTGAAACCACCTTCTTTTGGCAGTTATGATGTTGTAGTAATTTCAAAGTATTTTTTAAAAAGCACTTGTGAAAGAATTTATAAAAACTTGATTTTGTGCAAAACTATTTCACACTTCATCATTTTTCTTATTATTAATTGTTAATTAAAGCATGTAATCCTTGATATTTCTGTTAAAATGTAATAGTGATCCGTATTAGTTTAAATTTATTAAGGGTTTAACAAAAGGACAAAATACTGAAGAGTTGTTTATGGAATTATTACTCAACCTTCTTACTCATTTCTGTGTACACAATAATTTTATGGTTCTTAACCTTAAAGCTTTTTCACTTTTGTAAAAGTGTAAACTTCTGAGTTAATTTCATTGGAAAATGTAATGTTTTTATGCCCGGAACACAAGCAGGAACACAATTCCAACAAATACAGTTGTTTGAATAAGCAATTAAGCGTTTTCAGTCATTCTAAGATTTTGCTCTTTTAGAAAGATGGGGAAAAAAAAGATTTGCTTATTCTATCATTTTTTAAGCCTGTGTAGAAAGACAAGGAGTAATTGAATTATTTATTGCCTAATTGTAAGTTTAATTTTTCATTCCTTTGTTTCTCTAAGACTTTCTTCTATATAAAACACTCTTGGTTTGCTTAAGATTCTTGTTGGCCTGCCTTTAGGGAATGAAATACTATTTTTATGGAGTCAGCATATCCATTGCAGATGGGATGTAATTGCTTTCTAAATATCTGGGTCATTTCACTGCTTTTATGATCTTCATAGCAAATCTCACAAGCTGAATCACAGAGGCCAGAGCTTGAATACAGCTTTGTTGTTTCCTGTAGAGTTGAACCCAATCCTTTTCAAATAAGTAATGAACTGCCAGGGTGAGTAAGGGCAGTAGGACTTAAGTCTAGACTACTTAGCTGTTACTGCCTTATTTTGTTTATGCAAAGTTGTGTAGTGACTGCTTTCAGTCACCTTTTGGTGTTCTTAAATTTCAGATACAGTAATCTACCTACATACTTGTAAAAAGTCTGCTGCATTGCAGTCTCTCTTGTCTGTAGTTTCCCAACATATAGTCCTACAACCATAGTCAATGATCTTGAGTAGGACTCCACTGCATTTTGATTGTTTCTCTCTGCTTACAGAGAAGCTTCAATTTTAAAAAAGTAACTATATTAAATATTCTGTCAATATCCAAATGCATCAGACTCTACACTTTTAAAATGCTACAGACTCAGTGTTTCTGAACACTGTTTTTGGAGGGGATTTAGAATTCTTTCAAAGATTTAGAGTATTCCTAGAACTGAGAAAGCCCTTTTGTGATCGTGTTTTTACAAGTTGCTGTGGTGTGGATACTTATTTAGATGTAAATGCTACAAAGAAAGGCTGCCAAGTTTCTCTTCTAAAACTTGGCATGGAAACTTTGGCTAGTGCTATAAACTCTGTTTTTCCAGTGTTAAGAATTAATTTGCTTTTAAAATAAATTCACAGTTAAAGGAGCTCTTTCTTAGTTTTCCAGTGCATCTGATTAGAGTAAGTTTTAATAAATGTACATACTCTCCAAAGAATTTTATTGTCACTAAACTTGTATTGTAAATGGATATTTTAAATATTATACATTGAATTAAATTGGTTAGTAAAAGTCATCTTTATCTCAGTTTACAAACTTTATATAGTATCAAGTTTTAGGATTTATAGAAGCGTGTGTCTTTGTCTCAGGTGTCTGTGTTAATCAGCAAAATTTTCTATTTGTTTTCGGGGTGACTGATACTGCACAATAGGTGGCACTGTGCTGTCGCTTAAAAGTCTGTTATGTTCGTAGAGGCAACAGACAGAATAAAAAGAACCAAACTGCTGATGCGTTTCTGGAAAAAGCCTCAAGAAAAAAAAGTACAGCTGAGTTTTTTGGAATGACAATGCTGTGCCTTATGTGGTCCTAGAAATTATGCTAGGTATGCTGACTTCAGGCTAGTCCTTGAGAGGGAGGGGAGCAGAGCCTCTTTCTGTTGAAGTGATCAAGCACAAAGCACATACTTTACATTCTTTACCGGGCACACTGCACTCTCCTGTTATGTTAAATCAAGGTAGGCTGTAGATAGTACATTATACAGAAATTTAGTGCAGGACTTAACCAAGGTGATTGTGCCCGCTTTTGGCTTTCCCATCAAAATGCACAGAAACAAAGTCAGATTAATTTAAAACTTTCCTTAGCAAGCATCCAGAGTATTTGATATAGGCTCTCAGATTTTGCAGCAGATGAAACTGTTGGCTTATTTCTGTTTTAGCACAGAGGAGAAATAGGTTTTGTCTTGATTTCTAGACAGCTTTAAAGTGTCACAATCAAATGAAGCAGAAAGTAAGTTTTGTTGCTTCTCATTTGCCCATTTTTCCTCCTCTAAGAAAAATACATTTGTAAAGTTCTTCATAAGATGTTTACTAAGGCAGGGCTACTGATGTTAAAGAAAAAAGTATCTGAATACATACCATGGATGCTTGAGGCACCACCAAGGGACCATACTGGTTCCTGGTTGTTTTCCTTTGAGACAGGCAAATACAAGTAGAGAGAGATTACATTAAAAAAATCACAATATTTTCTGAGTCTTCCCTGCATATTTAACAAGAGGGAAGAATAGAAAATCTTGGATCTCTCTAGTTGTCCAGATTGCTTTTTTGCCCTGATCCTCCTTCTTCCCTTCTCCTGTAAGCAGTTTTATCCTGAGACACGATTTATTTTTTTTTAAAATATCTTGTTCTTCACCTGTCTCTGGGAAATTGCGTAGAACAGAAAGAGCTGTTTTATTGTGTCTTGACACACACATGTTCTGCCTATCCAAAGAACAAGTTTATAGAAATAGAAGAACTTGCATGAAGTGCCATCACAGGAAGCACAAACCACCTGGCAGAACAGTAAAGACTTCTTTACTACTTTGGCCCAACAGTTGATTAGCACTGCAGTGTAATAGTATGTAGCATTTGTGGCTTGAATAAAGATCTTATGAAATGTATAGTTCCTGAAAGTGTGTTGTAAGGAACATGTATGTCCCTGAATAGAAAGAAAAAAATGCATCTCACATATTCCATTTGTCACGAGATATGTTGAAAGTATTTCTAAAAGAGGAAAACCACATCTTTTGTTGTATTTGGTTATATTCTTGATATTTTTAGATCATTTTCTGCTCGTTTATTCTAGTAGGACTATAGGGTTCAGACCTAAGAACAAGTAATTTATGAGGTTAACTGTCAAAGAGGGTACTGACAGACAGCTTGAATCATTTGATGTTTGCCATGATTTGAGAGCTCACATAGGAACTTGGCATTGAGTCAGTTGACCCACAGTTAACTATTGTCTTTTGTAAGTGTTCCTTTATCTGAGCCTTCAAAAATGTGTGCATTTTGTGTGTGGTTTTTTTTTTTTTAAATAGCAATCCTAAACTTGTGCTACTCATTTAATCTACACATATTGTTGTACATTCCCTTTTCATTGATAGAGGATTGAGTCAGGGTGAGACACAGATCACAACCAATGTGAGAGCACCTTTTATTAATTCAACTGCTATTATTAATAGAATGAATCCATTATTAATAAGAGCTAACTATTCACACAATGCATTCATTTGCTCACGCAGTTCACACACACACTCACTCAGTCATTTTAACTAGGTTGGAGGCCAACGCAGTGGCCTCCCAGAAGTAGGGGGTCATACTGGCCCACCAGTGGCTTTTGGTAAGGTGTCCAGAAAGTCTCTCAAGGGGTTCACTTGTCTCTTCAGGTGTGTATATGCATATAAGCATGTACTCTTTGTCTGCATATAACAGCTACTGCCCTTGTGGGCACGGTTAGGGTTATGCAACCTGTTGTTGACACTAGCGTGTGCTGACGGCCTTGTACAGATTTGGCTGAGTCCTGCTGTTCTGAGTGTGTGGGTTCTTGGGGATTTAACAGGGTCACAAGTCTCTGCAGCCTCTCGGTTCTTGGAAGACTTTTATGTGCTGACCCTCAGCATGGATGCTTTGTCTCTTTGGTTGCTGTTTTCTCATAACTGTAGAGTCTGTTCACCCAAACTCATGCAGAAAGCATGTTTATTCAGAATTAAAGCTTTCTGAATGTGAAATGAAGCAAATCTGAGATATGATTGCTGTCTTTTGTCTGTGAAGGGCATTCCTCTGACCAAAATGTGGGGCAGACTTTAAACTGTGCAGAATCACAACTAAGCACAGGGAATAGGTACCTTATTTTTGCACTTATTTCTGTCTGCCCTGGTTAGCAACTAAGTTTGCAGTGTCAAAGGCCCGGTAGGCCAGATGGAGAGGCTGGTTCCAGAACTTCCTTTTTTCTTTTTTTTGTTTGTTTTCCCCCCCACTGCTGAATTGAACAGGAGAATATAATACCTAAAGGATTGTTCTGTACTGAAAATATTTATTGCACTTGAGCGGTTTTGAATACTTGCACTTTCTGATGTAATGTTGATGGTGACTTTGCAAACAACATAAGCAGAAGCTACAATCAGCACCATGTCCTCCAAGATGTGAAAAATAGTGTTCAAATACGTCAGAGATAATCCTAGAAATTAAGGGCTACATGATGTCCACACATTGTTGTACAGCTTTCCCTCCAATCTCAGTGGAAAAAAAAAAAAACACCACTGCCAATCAGGCTGCTACCTCAAGCCTGAATTTGCAATTGAAGTCCCTGTAAGCGTGCATATGGATTCCTCAAGGACTTGGGAGAGCAGCTGGCTGTGTTTGGTGAGGCAGTTAGGTACATACTGTGGGAGTTGGTGGGAGTCGGGCCAGGGATTTGATTCCCATCTGGCTGGTTTAAAAGGATTCAGGATCAGGAATGAAAAGGAAGATTCAACCAGGGAACAATTCTTTAAGAGAAGATTTCTCTCCTGAGAGGGACCAAATGTTCCTGACTCATTATTTAAAGGGAAGCAATGTGGTTTGCTTTCTCTGATGTTAATCAGCGAGTTTTCCCACTTCTTTGTTCTGGTCTGAAATAAGACATACCGGAGTTTTCAACTTGTTGTGGCATTTATTAACCTGTGGCAGGAGATATGACAAACTGGTAGTGCATGGATCATACACAGAATTGTAATTTGGCCTTCTCCAGAGAGTGTGAAACACTCCAATTTTCTTCGGTCTTGACGCATTTATGTTGGCTCTTATGTAAACTATGGATTTGCATTTGAGGTAACTTACTTTCCTGGCCTACTGAACAGAGATTTCGTTGTGCATCGTGATATAAATTTTACTGAGTATTTTTATGTTCATTTTGAGAAAATTTCTAAAAGCATCTATGGCTGCTTTTGCATTCAATTTTAGTAGATTCAAGCCTGATTACAAATTACTTGTATCATTTGTGTATATGACCTTGTAGTTATTATTCTATAAACGTGCAGCTCTAAAACCTATAAATATTAGAAGGATGTAATTTATTTTAAGTTACAAGATTGGACATACTACTTCTGTTAGCTAATTATATTTAAAGAGTAATCATTATTTTAAAATTGTGGAGGGCAAATAGAGATATTAAAATAATTTATCTTTTTTGTATAAAATTTTATAAAACAAGCTAGCTTACATCTCCCTTTGATACAGAAGCAAGTAATGGCTTTAGATTCTATACGCAGAATATAGGAATTTTTTTCTTCCAACAGATGGTTTTCCAAAATCTGTTAATCAGAAGGATTTTTATTGTACAGTACCAGAAGATGCAACAGATGAAATGTAACCAGTAGTAGAGCTGACTACATATAACTAATGAACAGTCCGCAAGTATCAAATTGAAAAAAATACATGAGAATGTTTAGCAAATAAAAGCATCTATGAAGCTGCAAGTCTGCCATCTGCCGTTCAGTGGTTTTGAGCCAGTCTGAACCTGCTCAGAGCTTAGTTACTTTCTAGTACTATTAAAATACCATTATGCTTCTGAATGTTTTTGTGTATAAGTACGTGTGATAATCATGTGATGAGATGTTAGAACTTCTGTTGGCATAATCAAGGCAAAATCTGTGGAAGTAGTATCTACATTCTTTCTAGCCCTGGGTAGCAGGATATTACAGACCCACAGTTAGTTTTTCCAAAAAATTAAGTTACTGATCATCAGTATTCCCATGTGATCATTATTATTAACATTCCTTTCTGACTAAAAATAACTTGTGAGAAAATGCAGTTTCCGTCATGACGTTTCACCATTAAAGATCTAAAGTAGTCTCAGTTCTAAGCAGGCTGCACAGCTAACAGTTTTGTTTTCACTTCAGTAAATACTGCTTTGGTGATTTTGGAAAAACAAGCTGTCTTGCAGCAGCTCAGGACTGCATAGAAGATATTCTCAGAAGGAATATCCAAGTCCTTCATAAAATACTGACACTATTAAATGCAGCATTTCCACATAAACATAAGAAATTGAAGTATTTAAATACAATATTATTTCAGATGGGGACAAAGCTATGATTAGAACATTTTATAATTAATTTTTTGTAGTAAAAAAAATTCAAGTTAAAAATGTAAAAGTTTGAAGGGAGGTAAGGGGAAGGAGAAAATATTAAGAGAAAAATTGTAGGAATTGTAATATTTAGAAATTTTAGTATTAAAAGTTGTATTTTGTCTGAGAAGTACATCTGATTTTTTAACATGTGTATTGCTTCCTAATGAAATCAGTGCGTGATATGAAAATGCTGTGCTTAATCTTTTCTTTGAATGGAAAAGATTTTGCTATGAACTTTTGCTTGTTCAGTTCTGTTGTGCTGAGTAAACATAACCAGGGTTTTTCCTAGTCTATTTATAGCTTGTAGGTAATAACTATGGCAACATCTGGCTGATCCCTTTACCATATACTAAAGGATATGAGAAGCTTTCAGTCTAAGAGTATACCTTTGCTGGAGTAAAGGCTTATCTACGTTAGAAATATTCAGGAAAAATAAATCTGAATCGAAAGTGTCAGATATTTAAAATTGTATTTTCAAATTTACTGATACAGAATTGAGGTTTTCTCATTTATTATTAAACATTTTGTTGTAAGTTTTTGCTTATTTTAAAAAGATGTTCTTACCCCTGATGCCTATGGCTTATTTCTGAAATAAAATTATATTTTGTTCAGAATTTTTGTCAAACGTTTGGTCGCAGTCCAAGATTTTTAAGGCAACAAAATTAATACAACAATGGAATTTGACATTTGAGGGACTGAAAACATAGTGAAGCTGTCAAAAGAAGTCTTAAATGGAAGTCTTACATAGTCTGGATACAATTTTTAATTTGAGTACATCCTCTGCAGGCATACACCAGGTGTGCTCAAATATACAGTTAAACATTGAATGTGAGCAATCTTGCCTATTTATGTAGCTATGCAGTGGAAAGTTAATGGGTCCATCACAGAATACAAAGCAGTTTTCTTTTCTTTCCTACTGGGTCACAAAAAGCTTCATCTTTCTGCTTAGATTTTCCTCCTCTAGCTGGTGAATTGACAACACAGACTTTGCAGCCGTGTATGCCTGAATCAACCAGAATATTTTTTCATTGGACAAAGAAAAAGTTAGAATAGAAATTGTGTACCACTGCTTTTACTTTCTCAGAATTTGTCTTATGTTTGTTGAAGAACTGTCAGCTAAATCATTTTCTATACTCTTATAATTCTGCAATTTGTTAGCTGGTATTTAATACTCCTCAATCTTCTAAAATCCTTCAGAAAAGAAGTAACATATATGTTGATATGTAGGTCTCTTTACTACAGAGTTCTGTGAAATTGAATGAGTAAAATATTTGTAAGTTTAATTTTTAAAGACTGTATGCATTTATTTCAGGAGCCCAAATGCAATTCTTAATCTGCAGCAAGGTTTTCTTGGAGACAAAGGAAGGTCTTATTGCTAACAAAGGGCTGAAAATTAGAAAAATGTCTCATGCTCTGCTAATCAGAATGTTTCATGTGTATAAAGATTGCTCTATTAATATCTATAATAGTGAAGTCTATACTGAAGATCGTCTTCAGTCATATAGAAAATGTAGAAGCTGACTCCATTTTAAAAAACAAAATAACAGCTGTCCTTGATCAAACCAAAGGTCCACCTGGCACTGTATCCTGTTCGCCACAACAGTTTGGCAATTGCAGAAGCCAAAGCAAGTAGAGAAGACGAGGGCGAGCTGTGGGTTTTATTGTGGATAGGTTTAAGAATTATGTCTCATACCATGTAACATTATGTACTCAACTAACATCCTTTATTTATAAGCATATTTTTCCCTATCTTTGCCTAATTTTGCTTTTTTTTCTTTTAAACAATTTTTAGCTTTTTTCCTAAATCAGCTCTAATTTCTTTGTGTTGCCACAAAACTCAGAAGAGACACTGCTTTCCTTTGAAACTCTTCTCTGAAGCAAATAATTAAATAAATTCCCAGTTTTCCTGAGTGACTATTTTCACTTAATTTCATTCTCAGAGAAAAATAAAAAGAGACATAGCGTCTGATAGTTTAGTGTAAAAATGCTAATTTTCTCATGTACAGGAAGTTTTATAGGATCAAATATTAAGAAAGCTGTGTTTTTAAAAAAGGTCATATGGAAATATTTTTCTGTGTTTCAGCATTAGTTTATAAGTTGCAAGTGCTCTTGATGTTGTTAGTTTGTAAAAATTAAGCCAATAAGTTGGTTAATTTATATTTTCCCATTTAAGCTGCATGAAATGTTAAATGAAAATAGCATAAAGTGGAGAAAATAAACGGGATATTTGAAATTATTCAGTGTTAATGACATGAAAAAAGTGACTAAGGACACTTGCTTTTGTAAGTGTTGTTAGCTAGATATTATTGGGGTTTAGTGCAGAAAGACTTTTTAAAACAAACTTTTTAAAAATGTTGTTTGATTCTGGTTTACCAATTTAATGCCTAAGTACAGGTTTGTATTGTTTACATTTTCAGACTTTGTAAGACTCGTGACACAAGTCTATGCACCTGCTTGAGTCAGCTCAGGCCTGGATGCCCATTGATCTCATTCAGTTGGTATTTCTAGATATGAAGTAGCACTGAACCATATGGACGTAGCAGCTTAGGACCGTGATTGTTTGGCCTCTGAACTTTTCAGCCTCCACAGTCGACAAACCTTCTGGTCTTAATGCAGTCCTTATTATATACTCTTGCAGCACAAACTGCTGCCACTGCTTCTGCCTGGTTTTCCTCTCTATTGATTTTTTTGTTTGCAGTTCGTGTCACCAGTTGTTTCTTCCTTTTCACCTGTTTTTCCCTTTGCATTAAATCTGATGGCTCGCACGCTTCTGTGTTTCATTGCTGTGTAATGGGAAAATACAGCAGGGATATTTATGCACACTTAATATATTGTTGATATATCTTTGAAGCTAAAACCTTGTTCTAACATGCACCGAATGAACACTACTGCTATTTTTTTTGTTTTGCATTAAAGACTTGTAAATTTGGATAGGTCTTCATAAATGTGGCAAAAAACACATGCTTGACTCAAAGGCCTAAGTCAGATTCAAAATTTCTACGCTAAAACTAAGGGCTACCAGAGTTTTTCATGTTAAAAAGCTCTGAAAATTTTATTGCCTAGCCTCACAAAACAATGGGCTTTTCACTACTCTTTTTCTATGGAAATGACTAATCTATTTAACAGGTATCTTTTTCCACCCATCCTGTGCCTCTCTGCCCTGCCTGCAA
Organism: Gavia stellata; assembly: GCF_030936135.1. Classification (NCBI taxonomy): domain Eukaryota; kingdom Metazoa; phylum Chordata; class Aves; order Gaviiformes; family Gaviidae; genus Gavia; species Gavia stellata. The sequence continues at coordinate 12,230,810 of NC_082603.1, forward strand.
GACATCAGGCCTGAGCATACACTCATTATGAAACATTTCAATCCAAAGAGTTACAGTCTGGTCAAGTTATGTGTATTAGATAGTTGGTGCTACAGATCAGTCTTACTGATCTCATTTTCTAAGAAATCAGTAGAGAAGAGAATGTAAACTGGATGAAATGCAGAGGCATATCCCAAATGCTGCTTAATCTATTTATTTTCAGGCTGCGTTTTAACTTTTTTTTTTTTTGTAGAGCAACTACATGGTGTTCATGGCAGAATTGTTCTGGTGGTTTGAAGTGGTGAAGCCATCATTTGTACAACCTCGTGTTGTTGTGCATCCTCAAGGTAATTATATTAAGCATTGGGTTTAATATGCTTGTTTTTAATACGTATGTGTACAGATTGCCATTGTGTTCACAAATACAGTGAATATTTTAGTTAACAGGATTTGGCTGTGTAGAACCCCCTTAAAGAAGAAGCGAAGTACTCTTTCCTCATGTTAATCTTCATCTCATCTCATAAATCATAATCAGATTTTGTTGTCTATTACCAAAAACTCATTTAAATTGTTGTGGTATAATCACTTGCAAATTTTCCTGACCTGAACAAGCCTAGAATCCATTTATGCCCATGCAGGGATTACAAACATAATAAGGAGCCAAGAACAGAATTTAGCCTGAAGAGCTTGTATTGCTGAGGAGAAGATACCAAGAGAAAGGAACATAAGTCTGGGGGAAGTGGACAGATAGATAATTGTAAAATTGCATTTTGTACCTGGGTGTGAAGGCACAGTCTTTGGTCAGTAAATTCTCAAATTTCAAAATCCACCTCTCCAGTATATATTGAGATCTGTTAATGAGTATAGAGTCATGGTAACTTAAACATTCATACAGTACTGTGGTGATTGTCTCTCCAAGAGCAAGGAAGAGATTTTCATTGTATGGCTTTTAAACCTTTTTTTCATGTGTATGCTTTATAGCACGTACAAATCTGATTTAAACCTTTTAAATATTGCTAAATAATTTAGCATATGACCAAAACATTATTTTCCAGCAGAAAAGTCAGTCTAAGGGTTTGGGGGGGGGGGGGGCTGTGGAATTTATCAGAAAAATTTCTTCCAGAAGAAGAATATTTTTGCTAAAAAGATTGCTTGCTTTTAATTTTGTAGCTCTTTTTCAGTTTTTTTTGTTTATTATTTCTTTCCTTGCCTTTTCTAGTCGTTTTTGTCATTCTCTATTCCCTTAATTTAGTGCCAATATAGGAACTTTGAAGGAGGTAAAGCTAAAAGGAAGTGATTGGGTTTTAATCTAAATAATGGAAACCCTGAAAATTTTTTAAATCTTTGGAAATCATTACTTCAGATTATTTCAGACAGCTTTTCTACTATGGATTTTAACTGAATACTAAACTATAATAACTTGAGCTTTGTTCTTCCTGGCAGCTGAACCTGCAAAAGATGCAGCTTCTGCTCACAGCTTGAATGCTAACAGAAGAAATTATGCGGATGGCCCATCTGGTTCTGACTTTGTAGCCAGGTAATGTCAGAGAATCACTAGTACTGTTTCACAGTCTTCTCCTTTCTATTCAAAGTCAAACACAGTTTTTTATTTAGTTTTGTTGCCTTTTTGCAATGCTCAAGGATTGAGTTACCAAATATAATCCGTAGAATTTTGTGGAAGATCCCATAGTTCAGCTATTTCCCCCACTGCCCTGTTGCATGGCAGGCAACATGTTCATGTTTGTACAGTTCATGTTTGCCACTTGGACAGCACACTGTTGTCTTACCAGTTTCCAAAACAACCCTTGCCATTCAGCAGAGAAGTGTCACGTGGCTTCCTTGTCCTATTCAATTTCATGTGGGGCTGCTGACCAAGTCTGCTCTAAAAGAGCTATTTTTCAGGAATTCACAGCAAGTTTTCCAAAAATGGTAAAGAAAGTACACTAAGATAACAGCAAGAGAACCACTGAGTGATGCTTTTGGTTTGGTCTGATTATGTTACTTAAATACCATGAAGGTCAAATAGGTAAAAATAAATACTTATGCTATGATGAGCATCCCAACTCTGGTGAGTATCAAGAATGGAAAGCTAACTGCTTTATTAAATATGTTTTGCATTTATATTTTTTGTCAATACATGTGAAACATTATTTTTAGTATTACTGTTACAGATTTGGAAGCAGTATGAAAACATCCTGTTTTCCTTGTGTTCTCTAACTGATCATACATTTGATAAGAGGCAGAAATTGCACATTAGGCCTTCTTTTTAATCTTTCTTTTGACAGGGTAAAGCAAGCCTTTCACTGATCTGATATGAACATAGTGGATGAGGCATAGCATTGCATTATATTTATAATTTGGGGGCAAGTGTTTATTGATTGTGTCTGAACTGACACAGAGGAGAAGGATGAAATTAGCATTTTAATTGGGTATTGAGCAAACTGTTGGTTGCCAACCCAGCTAATCCTGTTCAGCCTTTTCTGTTGGTTTTGGGTGGAGTTTTCAGGGAGGGTGTGTTTGGTTGGTTTTGGGGTTTGGTTTGGGTTTTTTTTAGTATTTAGGAATTTATGCTGACTTTAATTGGGGAGTAATATTTCTTAGTATTGTTAAATGCTGTGATTCCAAATCTTTTTCCTGTGTCTATCTGAAGTGTTCCCCTTGTAGACAATGAAGTTATTTTAGCGTAAACTGAGCATATAAGCCAGGAGAACAAGCAACAGTAGTTTTGAACGTATCTTTTGGAACAGGGGTTCCCAAGGCCGATCACACTTTGCAAAGCCACCGCAAGCAGTCCAGCAAAGGGTTTGTAACTATGACTGCCCTACAGAAAAAGAAAGGTTTGCAGTAAAAATCATTATTTGTATGTGGCTTCCAACCTGATGACCTGCATGAACAAAACTTCAATGACTTACCTTTTAGAACTTCTATGAAAATAGTAAATCATATGTCAGTTACACTTACAAACAAATTAAACTAAATAAACACAGAGTTCTGTGCCATACTTAATCTTGTGCTGTAGTGATCACTATGGAGAAGATTTTCTTTAAATGTAAAGAAAGTTAGTAGATGAATACTGGACAACACCACAAAAGAAGTCTATCTGTAGCCTTGACTCTGTTAAAAAAAAAAAAAAATCCCCACAGCTGAAGCCATTAACCATGCATTTATCACTACTCTGCCAAATTCTGTCAGTAACATAGTATCTTTTTCATCCAAATAAGTCTACCTTTTCTCTACATGTGTACACTTTGTAGATGGTTTTGGCCTCTAAACTGAAGAGGACTGGTAGGAATTTTTACCATAAGCATCTGAATTCAATTCATAAACACGTAAAGGCTTTTTTAAGTTTCTTAGTGCTATTACCATTCTAAATTTAACTGTCAAATCTGTAAATTGCCACCAACGTGTTTTGTAATATTGCTCATGTTTCCTGAGACACGTTCCAAGATACAGTGAAAATCATTGTGAACCACTTATGGGTGGTGGATTGCGTGTTGTGCTAGCTCATCACAACACTGTTTTAGTGTCTCTACAAGTGATGGATATGGTTCTGTGTTGGAGTATTATGAGAGCATTCCTGAGTAATACGAAGAGCTATATCTTCCCTCATAAACCAGTGAACTTCATCCAATTTGATGATACTTCGTTGTAAGACAAAGGAGGGGCCTAAGAAGTTCTCACATGGTAGGAATCTAGCACACAGGCTGCTGGTTCCCTGGCAGAACAGACCTGACTGCTGCAGGATGTCGTGGTCTTGGCCTTCCTCCTTGTCCCGACTGGCTGTTCTTGTTCTTGCCCCCTTGAGTCAGGGGGCATTTCAGTGCACAAAGACAGAAAAAAATAACCCAGTCGGAAAAAGTGAATATTTTTCTGCTGGCTTAGCTTGTTGAAGTGACTCAGAGGATCGGATGGAAAGCCAGATCCAGCACAGAGGAGGGAGTGGGACTGTTGCGGCGAGCAGTTACGATGTCTGAGGTTGCCATGGAACCACAATCATGGTGCCAAAATCAGTCTTTTCTTGACAGAAAATGAAGTGTATAGATTTTCTTTGTGGTAGCAAATTTTCACAGGCTGCTGGATGAAATTTTGAAAGCATGCCTTTCTTTTAAGATAACTTATAGAAATTATATCTATGATTTCAAAATTTTCACAAAAATCTCATGCCATTTAAAACAGATATGTCATGTAGCTGGTGTGTAGTGTTATTAACAAAAAATCAGGAATTTATGAGAACCTATTTTGAATAATTTAATATATACTTATGAAAGATGCTTTTGTAGATTGTAAAACAATAGTATTTTTCTTAAATTGACGTGAATATCCTTCCCACAAATATTACTTAGAAACATTTCTACAGCATAATATATATAAACTATAAAAGCACTAAACAAGTATTTTTAAAATTACTAATTGATAAAAGGGGGTTTGGGAGTGTGCTTTTCAACTCAGTGAACAAAATTTAAAACATGACAGGATTTAATCCAGTGTGTTTTTGAAGTCTGGCTTCTTTAGAAGTGTTTTACATACAAATGCTTGCATCTTTATGCATGTGTCTTTGTTCTGATCCTGAAGAAGCATCTTGATCAAAACATTGAATTATGTTAATCCTATTCTGGATTAACACAGCTAGTCTATTACAGACCTTCTCTATGAACCAAAAAAAAGTATCTGTTGTAAGTAGAAAGGAAATCTTTGTAATTACTGTTTTAGTAGTGAATATATTTTTTGTCTTTATAAAGTCATGTCTATCACAAAATCTCCTTTATCCACTTCTAGTGCATACTGCAGTCCAGAGACAAAGTAGAAGTTTCAGACTAAGCAACTGAAAAGAGAGATGCATGAAAAGTATGTGATATTAGCTGCAGTCACTCAGTTTTGAGGCCAGTAGAAACTGCCTCATTTTTTTCATGTTTATGTTTGGGTTTTTTGCTAAAATCAAACCTAAAAATGAGAACCTGATCACAGTTACATGAAATAAATCAGGAGACAAGGATGTTAACAAAACTAATGCTGCTTTGTGGCTGTTTGTGTAGGAGAAATACCTTTTTGAATTTTTGTGTCTGTCTGCATTCGGTCCAGTTAAAGGTAATAACAGTGCTCTCTTTTTAGTTAATAAATTAATCTTTCAAGAAGAGAATTACACCTCACTTTCCTCCCTGTCACAAAAAATAAACCCGTTTTTGTGTTGGCCCAGGACATGAAGTCTGGTTGCCCTTTTGTGATGTGGCTTTTGATGTATTACTTCTAAGTTAATGTCTCCTGCTTTACAGATTGGAAAGTCCAACTCATACACCATCTCACCAACTGCATACACCCCAGCAGCCTTATTCATCTGTTCCAGGTAACAATTTACAAATGGGTGGAAGAGGCAATGAGACATGGTGTCATCTTCTGAGTAAATTGCTATCTTGCTTGTATTTATTCAAACATTATTTATGCAGAAATTATTGGGAGAGCTTTACATGAAAGGCTAATGAATGAGTTCTGTAATTTATAAAATGTGCAAATGGGAAGTTTGTGTTTGTACCTCTTATATTGTGTATAATTTTTTTTAATTTGACTTATGTTTTGACTATATGGAGTATGGCTTACAACAGGTATTTGTAGTATAGTTTAGTAGTATTTGTAGTGTATTTTACTCAATAGTAGATTCTTTGAGGGATGAGGGGTATAATATATATTCAGGATGAAACTGACTCTGTGTAGTAGAGGATACTCTACTTATAAAAACACCTTTTTGCCATTGCAGTGTCCTAAGTAGTGAAGCAAACTAATCTGTTAAAGCAACAGAAGGTGATGTTAAAAATAATTTTTCACAGCAGTTACCTTGAGTTCTGTTTTAACTTAGGAGCCATCAGGAGGTCTACATCAATGTCTTATGTAGATGGGTGTGTAGGGACATGGCCCAAAGAAAAAAGGTAAGTAGTCTTACCATACGAGTTGGTTAAAAAATTATTATGTATTGGTCATAAATAGTAATAAATGCTCCATTGTAGTCTGGATTTTCAGAATCCTGTAATAAGAGTTATTTTAAGTGACTTGCAAAAGTAGAAAAAGAACGAGAAAACTGTATCATGGGTTAAGAACTCAGTAATAGGAAACAAACTTCAGAAATAAGTCATCTATTTTTTACATTGAAATGAGGTATATTTGAGATATTTGAATAGTTGGCATTAAATATGTTCACATTTACTCATCACAATCAACTGAAAGTGGTAAGAGTCACATGGCTAATGAGCTCACTAATATTTAAACTTGTATTATTTTGTGGATAGTGAGAACAATCAGGCTGAATGTTTTGTTTTTCAGTTAGGCCAGTCATAAACTCTTGATCTGTAGGGTGTAAACTAAAGGGAAAATGGTAAAAGTTATAGTGGTGGGCTATTCAGTAAGTATAAATTCTGTGTCTTTTCACACCTTCCTTCTGATCTACTGTGGTAATTACTATATTCCTAAAGTGCCCAGAATTTATTCCAAAGTAATAAAAAGCATTGGCTATCTCTAAAGAAAATGTTGTTATATTCTATTTTATTGTGGTTTTTACTTATTATATTTATATCTATTTATTAACTATATAAAAATATATGTGTATTTATATCTTTATTATTCTACTGTATTCTATTTGAAGCTAGGCAAAATGCAGTACATCTAACAGTGCCTTTAATACTACAATTTCAAAATAATTTTAAAATAAAATGTGAATATTTCATTATTGTTAATCACGAGTTGCTCAGTTATTTCCTTTATTCTAATCTCTATTAGGTCATCATTACATGGAGTTTCATTTGACATTTCTTTTGACAAAGAAAAAAGCATTCCAGTATCTAGTCCAAACAGAGGAATTACTAGATCTGTGAGCAATGAAGGCCTTACACTAAACATCAACCGTATGCCGAAGCATATTAGAAAAAATCTGTCCTTCAAACCAGTAAATGGAGAAGAGGAGAATCAAGATATTGAAGAGGAAAAGGACATGATAAGTCATAAAGACACAAAGGCCAATTGGTCTCTTAACACAAATCAAAAAAATGCCAATGAAAGCAGCCACTACAGGTTTCCAAACGGAGCTCTGCAAAACAGGGCAGTTCTGGATGATTTTGGCAATCAGATTGAGACACCAAGCATTGAAGAGGCTTTGCAGATAATTCATGACACTGAAAAATGTCCCAGAGTTATCCAACCAGACCAAATTACAAATGGTTTCTTTCTTCACAATCAGGAAATTAGCATCTTGAATTCAAACATTAAACCAAATCAGTCTACTCCTGATATAATTACAGACACAAAAGGTGCTCTAAGTCCTGTGACTGACAATACAGAAGTAGATACCGGAATACATGTCCCTTCAGAAGATATTCCAGAGACAATGGATGAGGATTCTTCTTTGAGAGATTATACTGTAAGCATGGACTCTGACATGGAAGAACCATCTAAATTTCTCCAGGATTATGACATGCGAGCTAGCAATCACAGAGATCAATTAAGTCCTTGTCCCAGCTCAGTAAGTACTAAATCACAGGCAGGCAGCAGTGCTTCTTCAAGTTCAGGGGTTAAAATGACTAGCTTTGCAGAGCAAAAATTCAGGAAATTGAATCACACAGATAGTAGAAGCAGTGGAAGCAGTTCTCAGAAAACCACACCAGAAGGTTCTGAGCTGAACATCCCTCATGTTGTTGCTTGGACTCATATTCCCGAGGAGGCATCTGTTCCTCCAGGAAGAGATACTACACAGTTACTGGCTTCTGAAATGGTACATCTTAGGATGAAGCTAGAGGAGAAGAGGCGAGCCATTGAAGCACAGAAGAAGAAAGTTGAAGCTGCATTCACAAAGCAGCGGCAGAAAATGGGAAGAACAGCATTTCTTAATGTTGTGAAAAAGAAAGGTGATGGAGTATCACCTCTCCGAGAAGAAGCAGCAGGAGCTGAAGATGAGAAGGTGTTCACTGACAGTAATCGGTTGAAAGAAAAAGAAACTCAAAAATCAGATGAACAAGCTAGTAAGACTAAAGAATTAATAAAAGAAAACCCTGAAAATTCTCATAGCAAATGGTCGAAATCCCCTGCTACTCCTATGGATGCTGAAAAGCAGTGGAATTTAGCAAGCCCCTCAGAAGAAAATTTTAATGAAGGAGATATCTTAGAATATACAAAATCTATTGAAAAACTAAACTCTTCCCTACACTTTCTACAACAAGAAATGCAGCGTCTATCCCTTCAACAGGAGATGTTGATGCAGATGAGAGAGCAACAGGCTTGGGTTATTTCTCCTCCTCAGCCTTCTCCTCAGAAGCAGATTCGGGACTTTAAGTCTTCATCAAGGCAAATGGGAACTCCATCTCCCGTTGCACCTTTCTCCCAGGAATCTCCTCGCTCTTCACATCAATCTCCACAGTCTTCCAACAGGAAGAACGCCTCTTTTCACATTAAAATGCAAAGGACTCCTAGGCCAAATGAACTGAAAATAACACCTCTAAATCGTACCTTGACTGCCCCACGGTCTGTGGATAGTCTTCCCCGTTTGAGGAGATTTTCTCCGAGTCAGGTTCCTATTCAGACTAGATCATTTGTTTGCTTTGGAGATGATGGTGAACATATAGGTGAACCTCAGTTAAGGGGAAATCTTTTGAAGGAAGTCAAGCCTACAGAAGAGGTAGCAAAAGACGAAGGACCAAAATTGCTGAAACAGTGTGAACAGAAGTTGGAGGAAAAGGAGATTAAGCCTATTGAATCTAATGTTTCTGAAATACTAGCTCAGCCTATCACAGAAACTGTCTGCCTCACCCCAAATGAAGATCAGCTAAGCCAACCGATTTTACCAACACCAGCTCCCAAAACAGCTAACTTAATTGAAGTTTCCCTATCAGATTTGAAGCCACCAGAAAAAAATGAAGTATCTGTTGAGAAATATGAAGGTGAGAGTGATAGAGAACAATTTGAGGATGACCAGAAAGTGTGTTGTGGATTCTTTTTTAAGGTAAGAGAACTAGTGGATGTGTATGTCTGCTATTAAGTTTCCTTTGAAAGCAAACTTCTTAATTCACATATGGATTTCAGTGATGACTTGCCATTGAAGTCAAAGCAGATGGTTTTGCAACTCTGAATGTTCAAGCCTATCTTTTGCACTTGATTAATTTGGCATCATGAGAGTGGTGAGATTCTACTATACTGCAGTTCTGAGCGTGCCGGAGTATCCCTTTCCATTCATAGTTGTGGAAGAGTGCTTGGAGTTTTTGGTGAAGAAGATGCATGCTGAATGTAGATTTATTTTTAGCATAAGCTTTGGTGACCTTAATTAAACATCCTCACATTTCACCCTCATTTCCCCATCCCACCCCCAAATTTAACTAAAAGTTTTTGAAGTACAGAACAGCTTGCATTTTTTAAAATGTTGAACGTCTGAGTTGCACTTTGGAGAGCCTTTTTCCCTCTCTTGGCTGGCTAAGGAAGTATAGTCTTCCAAGACTCCCTTTTGAAGTTGGTATTCGGGAGCACTCCCTGTTGTCTTATTAAAGAGTTCTATTCAGACAGGCTTTTAACCATAATGTACATTGTAAGACAGTGGTCTAGACAAGATTTTGAATTTCCATCTTGGAGTACCCCAGAATCTTGTATCATGTATCTGAGATGTGCCTTGCTTGTCTGGAAGCATTCCTCAGTTCTAACAAAACACATGGCTTGATCAGCAGATGTTACTTCTATATGCTGCATAGTTACTGCTTTTTGTGATAAATTACCTTCATCTCCATACATGTAGAATCTTCTGAAGCTGAATACAGAAGTTTATGCAGTGTGGAATCTGACTCTAAACTAAAATATTTCACTTAGCAAGTTTTCTCATATCAGTGTTGAATTTTGTTTGACTTAGGAAGCAAAAAATCTTTCATGAAAAATCTTTAGTAGTCTTAAGAAAATTCTTTTAAAATAAACTTCTAATACGGCAAAAGTACGTTAGGATATTGCAACCCAGTGTACAGAATTAAGTGTCTAGTGACCTGGCAAAATCAGTTGCTGAATTCAGAGATCTTAATATTTTTGGGTCCTTTTCCTTCAAATACTGTTGCTGCTAGGATGATCAAAAGGCAGAAAATGATATGGCAATGAAACGAGCAGCATTGTTGGAGAAGCGTTTGAGAAGGGAAAGAGAGACTCTGCTTCGAAAGCAGCAGCTGGAAGCAGAACTAGAACATAAGAAGGAAGAGACAAGGTAAAACTATATGTCCTGATCCAAATTACCAGTAACAGTGAACATAAAAATGTCTAGTTTAGTTAAAAGTGTAACTTCCATGTCAAAAAATTACATCTTAATATCAAAGATATTTAATCCTGGAGCCAGATGTGTTGAGGAGCCCAGCTGAAGACACATGCCAGAGGGTCCTGTAAAATCAGCAGGTGACATCAGTCTGTAGCTCAGACTCAACATATGAGCCCTGCTGGCCTGAGTGAAGCTCCTCAGAGCACTACCCTGCCTTGTACCTTATATTCTGACGGAGAGCGTATCACTTCGGGCTTCTTGCTGCACAATGCTCACTCAGTTGCAGCAGTCAAGCTAAAAAACATGGTTTTGATTTTACTAGTAACCGTAAACTTCCCAAGAAGTTTAAACTGTCTGAAAATTGTAAAAAAAGCATGTTCCTGTTACTGATGTCTGAGAACTCTAAAGTTCCAAAAATGTGATGCCTGCTTTGTCCTCACTGTGCTAGCTAAAACTGTTAATTTGGAAAGTTTCTACTGCTGAATTTATTTGATTAATTGTCTTAGACGCAAAACAGAAGAAGAACGTCAGAAGAAGGAGGATGAACGAGCACGGCGAGAATTTATTAAGCAGGAGTATATGAGAAGGAAACAACTAAAGCTTATGGAAGAAATGGATACTGTCATAAAGCCGCGTTCCCTTTCAATCAAACAAAAAAAGCCACGTCCAAAATCTATTCATAGAGATCATATTGAATCACCAAAGACGCCAATCAAAGGTCCACCAGGTAACAAATGTTCATGTGGAAAAAGAGTCTGTTCATGCTAAAACACCAGCTTGTTTTTTGGTACTAACAAGTACGTGCATTTATTAGTGTCTTGTGCCAAATTGAAGCTGCACGTGACCAAACTGGAAAGCAAAATTTGCCAATAGAAATGAAAAGATGAATGTTGCTTACCTGCTATGCATGCATGCATATATCAACAAACAAAAAGGTTAACTGTATGAAAACCCAGTGGAAGCACCAATGTGTGTTGCAAGTTCCATACACGTCCATGTATTCTTCACTAATCTCTTCTTGCACCTGTAGAGCTAAGAATGAGTAAAAGTTGGGAGATAAGAGATCGATAAATAAAATGGTGATTATAAGGTAAGAGCACTTAAACTCCTGCTTAATACAGACAAAATTAAAACAAAAAAGTTACTTTCATATTTACTGTTTTTTTCTATTTCTCTCACTTACCTGCTGCATGCCTAGTTATGAACATAGCAACACTAATCATGTGGAACAATTTACCATTCTTTTAGATACCACATAATTGCAGTAATGATTGGAAAAAGTGTTGCCAATTTACAATTAGAAAAAAGTAACCAGACTGCTCAGTGATCCTTTTTGTTACAGCATTGTATAGTCTTGTTATCTGCTGCATTTTCTCTAGCTGCTTCCCTCCCTCTTCCAGTGTAATTTAAAGTATTCCCTTAACACCTTTCAAGGATCCATCCCAAGCTTTAAATTAAGTCTCTTAAGCCCTCGTTCATGAGGACTTATTAATTTTGATTGCATTCTTGGATTTGCATAGTGCCAATATTCCCATGTCCATGCTTCACATTAATGCTTAGTCTGAGACTATCACAGGTGGCTGCAAATGGCTGTGTGTCAGCAAGTATTCAGCTGAAGTGCACCACATATGCATGCAGGTATATCATGTATAAGTGTAAGAGTCTCGTATATAAAAGCTCTTAATGACTTTCTGATGCTGGTGTTGGGTCTAATGAACAGACTCTACTATTTGCATAGGTTTATAAGCCTTAACTTTGTTTTTATCCAGGTTCACAGCTTTATCGTGTTTTTTCAGTATCTAGTCTTTCATTGGCATCGCTGAATACAGGGGACAATGAGAGTGTGCAGTCAGGCAAGAGAACACCAAGGTAAAGCTAAAATAACTGTTTCACTTAATAAAATTTGATAATCAGCTATGTAAAACTAGCATTAATTTTAAAGAGTTCATGTATACATTGTGTACTCCAAGAACAGGTATGTTTTCCTGATTTGAGACATCTATTGTTTCCACTGTCCGGCATTAGGGAACCAAGCCATGATAATTTGTTTCACAAATTTTACCAAGTAAACCAGTTGGGCAGCTACAGATGAGGTCAAATCAAAATGCTATTCACACAACCTCTTTAATTCACCTGCTTGTATTTAAGTCTCAACTTGTGGATATTTTATTAAACCTGTATGCTACATGCAGCTACATAGCTGCTTTTCTTTTTTTAATGTAGAAGCTTCTTTTCTGGTTTTTCCCTCTTAGCAGTCATACAGGGAAGTATTAAATGTTCACTAGAACTTCAGCCTTTTCCAAACACCAGAATTTATTTTGCATTAAAAATCACCTTAAAATGAAAAAGATATAAAAGTAACAGAAAATTCTTAATTTTAGATACAAAATCTATATTATAATTCAGAGGAAAAATATTATTTCTGTGTAACTACTTAATTATATTCAGAGAAATACTATTTTTTTAATAGAAGTAGGGAAGAAAGGCAAACTAGGAAAAGGGGGTTGATAAGGGGTACTGCATGTTACATTAGCACATGTCATGTTTTCATGGCCACTATGCATCACTCAGCAACTCTGACATGCCTGCAGCTGGTTTCAGTTGACTTCAATTTCCTTGATGTATTGAGAACTGACTTTCTGGTTATTACGTAAGAAACTTTAATAAAATGATCCAAGTATCCTAACATCTCTTGTCATCTCTTAAAAATGATCAGTTTTAATTGAGAGGGGGATTTCTTCCAGCTATGTTAGCTGTTAGGAAAGGCTTGATGTTGCTTATCTACACAGAATTACAGGAGATGATCCCTATCTATGTAGTTTTAATTGTACAGTGCTGTACTATGCTTGTAATGCACAGTACATCTTCCTCTGGCTTTGGATTTAATTTAGGGGGTTGAGACTTTTAAAATATGATAAAATTCATTACAAATTGTTGAAAGGAACAGAGTTGAAAGAATTTTTTGTATCTTTCCGGACCCATACTTTCATCTTTTCCTCGCATCAGAATTGTCTTCTGAAGATCACACTGAGTGAATTTCAGTGATAACTTTGAGGTCTCCTTCATGCAGGTGCTAATCACAAAAGGTGTAGGATATATTATAAATTGAATTTTCATCTATCGCTGACTTTACTAGAAGTTGGTGTGCAGATAAATGTTATTATAATACCACTTTTTTCCTTATTCTTTGCTAATAGTGCATTTCTTCTCACTTAGAAAACCTTTCATTCCAAGTTGAAAATTTGACTGGCTTTTGCAGCAGCCCCAATCAAAAAAGTTTTAAATATCTTGTAATAATTTAAGAAAACATGACAATCTTGCTTAAACCTTTAAATGCAAAACTACTCACATTTGAGTGCAGACACAGCCTGAAGAATTACAGCACCAGAAGTTACTGCTTGTGAAAACAAAAATTGGAAAGGAAATTGTTTTGCTGTCTTAAATACAGCAGTTCTCACTGCCAATTGTTGTAATGATAAGTATAAATGAATTAAAATTTTACTTCGTATTCATAATTCTATTAAGAACTGGTTTGTTTGCTACATGAGATAACATTGTTTTGCTAGAACCAATGTAAAAGTAACCCCAGTTCTTCCTTAGTAATAATATTCCACAGCCTAGAATATGTATTAGGTTTCTGTACCTCAGATGTAGCCCCAAAAACTTACTAGCATCCACCTCATCTAAATACCAGCTTCTTATGTCACTCAAAATACTTTATACAGAACATCAACTCAGTTATCCATTAATTTCTTCTGTAAATATTGTGCATTTAGGTTTATAGTGTACAAATCAAATCATTGTGTTCTACCTTAATACAGTTTGCCATCCTTTCATATTAGGTTCTCTGTTGAACATTGTAATTTTTTTTAATAGATTTTAAAATTAATGTTTAGGTCTGAGTCTGTGGAAGGATTCTTATCTCCAAGTCGCTGTGGTAGTCGTAATGGAGAAAAAGATTGGGAAAACGCATCTACAACTTCTTCAGTCGCCTCTGCTACGGAATACACAGGTCAGTGACAACAATATTCAGAAAAGTACCTGGCTGTTAGTGATTCTATGCATGAGACATTTTCCATTATCTTTATTTGGTTTCCTAAAACTTGATTGAGGATGCTTTCATAGAACTGTTACTTTCACCTCCTTCAAAATCGATGGTAATAACACAAAGTTAAAATTTTAAATCCAAAATAAAAGTACTGACTCTGTTGCATTTGTGATAACCAGAATAAACTGCAGTTAGGCTCAGAACAGCAAATGGGCTCACAGGTCACTGTTGCACTTCAGTAGTCTCTCTAGCAAGGCAAGAAGAGTTGAAACTTATGCTCAATTTAAAATAAGATTTACAAAAAGCAAAAACCAAATTGCAACAGAAAAAAAATCTGCTTAGAAATGTGAATTGAACTATTCTGCACCCTTTGTTTCCAAACAGATCCTTAAAAACTTTACAATCTGACTTCCAATTCTTTATTATATTACGAATCAAATAATAATGGTATCTTCATTCCTTTTCTCCAAATATATAGCATGTGATATTGCAAAGACCTTGCATCATCAGGATTATAAAAGCTCAATTTTTTGCCCACCTAGTATCACTTTGGTAAAGAGTATAATAACATTAGGTATTTTCAATAAACTTTTAGGGACATGAGTTTTCATTGGTGAGCCTGCATAGCTCTGTGCTGGCAAATGTTTGTTTTGAAAATAATCTTACCTCCTTTCTGCTGAAATGACTATAGTCTGGAAAGGCAAAGTGTTCATTCTGAAAAACAGAATGTACTTATCTGTTTTCAAACCATGAAACTTCAGTCAGTTTGTGCCACATGCATGTCAAATTAAATTACAGGAGGGATAGCGAGACTTAGCTTGGGTGGTTTTGCTGAGTTTTCTCATGAAGACCAATAGTGCTGAAGATCATCTTTTAATGATTATTTTGTAGAGCTTATTTTTAAATGAAGGAATATACAGTTCCTAGGAATTGAACAGAAGGCTTTTTTCACATCGTTTTAGTATCTTCAGTCTGTTAGTCAGACTTTAAAGAGCTTTTTGGTGTTGCTTCTAGGCTTTTTTTCCCAAAGCATAGACAAACTGAGATTTAATCTTTAATTTAATTGGTAATTGTTTGTATATTATGTTCCTTTCTAAGACTCGGGATTGATACTTGCATGTTGTTTTTTTCAAATGGTCTTGATACAAGTATGCATGTATTTCAGAAATTAAAACAGAGGAGATTTCTCCTTCAACCACATGAATCAAGTCTTTTTACAGACAGAATAAACTGACAAGTATCAGGCCACATCTTTTATCCCTGATTTTGGGTAAACATTTCTGGAATTCCAAGGTGGAGAGGCTACAGTTACTCTAAGCACTGCATCAGCTTCATTGTTATACCTCTCACCCTTGAAATCACAGGTGTAGATGAAGAAAAAGAAAGAATTTGCTCCCTCCTGGACAACTGAAATTTTAGTTAGAAAATGCAAAATGTTTTGTTGTTCAGTGTTCTTTGCTATGAGAGAGAGAACTTTTCTATGAGAGAAAATATATTTACCAAGACTGTAAATAATAATGATTTAATAATGAAAGACAGAGTTGTAAGCAAATTCAGTAACAGCTGAAAGAACAACATTTTACTTGTTTGTGAAATTTGTGGTCTGTAGCATAATTCTATTTTATTCCTCGATTTGTATTTTTATGCATGCAAAAGATCCATACCAGAAGTGCTTCACAGCATTTAAAGGAACTCTTTGTTGGCTTATTGATTAACTTGGCTGATTTGTCATTCCTCCTCCATAGGACCAAAGCTCTTCAAAGAACCCAGCGCTAAATCCAATAAGTATATAATTCAGAATGCGCTGGCACATTGCTGCTTGGCTGGAAAAGTAAATGAAGGTCAAAAGAAAAAGATACTGGAGGTAAGGGTATTTTTCCCCTGAAAGCATAAACACCTAAGTCAAACCACAGTCAGCCATTAGGAAGACACTCAAGTGTAAATGCAAATATCGAAAGGAATCTTCTCAGGTTATGCCAGCTCTTAGTGAAAGGCTTGAGTAACTTCTGTGACTTGCTTGCTATGTAGTCAGCAAGGTTCTCTAGTACTGTAAAAACAATAGCTGTTGCATTGTACATGCAGCACAGGAAGCTGAATTAATTGACATGTTAATTAATAGTTACTGCTTCTTTAATGTGTGAACTTCAATATGTAGACTTTTATAATTTGCTCACAGACTTGTTTTCCATAACATGAAAAATATCGATCGTATACATACAGGTCCTTGGATTGGGACCTTTAGAACTAAAGCACAGCTCTCTCATGAACAGAAAGAACTGAAATACATCCCCCCTAGGCTTTTCTCCAGTTTCCAAGCAGTAGGGCAAATTCAGGACTTTCTACTACAGAAAGGTGCCTTCCAGCCTTTTCTCTTACACTGGTATAAACCTTGCTGAAGATGCGAGGGTGAGAACTCAGGGACCAGTGTGTTTCCACGCAAAAGGAATTACACGGAGTCTGAGGGTTGAGAGTAATGGGACTGTTCCTTTTACCAACTGTGACAAATTCGACAGATTAAATAGATCAAAGAACACAGGTTGGAATCTGGATTTAACTCCTTTTCCGGAATAAATTTTAATACAGTATGTCTTGCCCTTTCTTCTCTTCATCATTCTTCTGCATTCACATCTAGATGCTGCCTTCTCTGTCTTTCCAGCTACTTTTGGGAAATAACAAGTGAGAAATCAAGACAGCCTCTTTCAGTTCAAGTAACTGGGAGCATAATAACCCCCAGAAATCCCAGGCAAGAACAGCTATAAAAAGGACATGCTTAACTTTAGGATGCAGCGTATGTCACTTGGTAGAAGCTGTACATGTTCAGGGCACATGTCCCGTAGAAGTTGTGTTGGGTGGAATAGGAATCTGAAGATTTAGGCTAATAAAGGACCTTTGCTTAATACATTTCGACTGATTTCATGGTTTGACCAAACTTGAATGGATTTAGGGATGACTGAAACCCCATTTTAGCACTGGAGGATCTTACAGGCACATCTAGACATATCTAAATTTCCTGTTCCCAAACTTGAAACTGTTAGACCTGCTTGATGAAATGGATCAAAGAATTTTTATTTGGTCTACAAAAAATTTGTTAGGATGTCTGTTCTTGAGGTACAACTAAACAAGTATAGCTGAAATTGTCTAAATAAATAAGGTTTTGTTTGAGAAAGATAGCTACCTTATCAAAATTCAGATAGGTGAAGCTTAGCAAATTCTAATGATTGAAAATAAGGTCTTTTAGTGGACAGAGTTGGACATAAGTTTCAGCTCTGGTAGAAAACAAATTCAAAATGACAATGCAATTATTTTGAATGTTTTCTAACTACAATGCAAAATTCATATTGTGAATCTTTTTCTTTCTTTCTTTTAAAGGAAATGGAAAAATCCGATGCCAATAATTTCTTAATCTTGTTCCGGGATTCAGGCTGCCAGTTCAGATCTCTATATACATACTGCCCTGATACTGAAGAAATCAATAAATTAACGGGAATAGGTCCCAAATCTATCACAAAGAAAATGATAGAGGGACTGTATAAATACAACTCTGACAGGAAGCAATTTAGCCACATACCTGCTAAAACTTTGTCTGCCAGTGTTGATGCAATTACCATTCACAGCCATTTGTGGCAAACCAAGAGACCAGTAACTCCTAAGAAACTTTTACCCACCAAGGCATAGTAGATGGGAAAAAATTTGCTTCTGACAATTATGATAAACTTGCACTTCATCTTTACTGCCTATAGGAAATAGATTTCTAGTTGCCAACAAGACTCTTAGAACTTAAAACTGGACACTAAGTTCTATTATCATGTCCAACTGGAATGTAAACACAGTGTTTAGGAGTGCAGAGGATTATTGCTTAGGTGAATAATTATGAGTGATTACAGAAATGTTTGACTTGTGTGGAGATTTGTATGTGCTAATGCAATATATAGAGTATATTTGCTCTGTATTTTGATTAGATACACTGAAGCACTGAATGTTCCTCTCTAGTGACTCAAACTACTTTTTTTTTTTACATCTGTTGCCTTATATGTTTGTATTTGTGCTTGTCGTGAAATATTTTTTCTTTCACTAAAGAAATACTTCTTAATATTCTCACTACCATTGAACTTTGCATATTGACTTACAGTAAAGACTGAATGATAAGTTGTGTGTCACTGAAGAACAGCTGAATGGGTCTGTTCTGCAAGACCCTTACTGTGTGCTGTAACATAATCAAGATTCATTCTCCCCTGAGTATTTATAATTCTGTTTCAATTAAATAATACTGATTTGCTTATAGACTAAACAGCAAAGGAAAAACCTTTGACCTGCTTGAAGTTTCCTTCAAATGAATTATTTAACAACTCAGGGTATAGTTAGGTGATGCAATTATTCCTGTTTTGGTAAGTTACCATCTGAGATGTAATGACTGACCATGTGCATGTTTGTAATACCATTAAAATGCAAAGTAAAAAGATTTGGTAGACCTCTGAAACGGTTTAAGCAAATGTGCATTATTTTGCGTTCTTCCAGATGAAGGGCGAGCACACGGTCAGGTACTGCTTCTCCAAGGAAGGAGTAGAAACGTTCAGAACTAGATCCCTGATGTTTGCCTGACAGAACACTAAAAATACACAGAAGAATCACAAAATTCACTAAGTCACAGACCTTTCAGAAGTCATGTATCTAATTCCCATTGATTTTAAGATCCAGGCCACTGTCTGTTCTTCCTGCCTTCAGATCTGCCAGCTCAGACTTAAATCCATTTTCTAGGGAATAGACATCTGATAAGAATTTTCAGTGTGTCTTAGTAAATTGTTTTCTTGACATGATCTAACAGATGATGTCTTGTGACACTTAGTGATTTTAAATACATATGGCAAAAAAGCCTAAATGACATTTCAATAAATTTATAATATGACCATTTACAAAAACAAACTCTAGGCATATTTCAGTATTATTTATAAAGGGCTGCATTTTATTTCAAAACAGTGTTTGATTGTTTTATAGATCACTGTTCCGTTTCAGTGTTTGTTTCTCTTATAATTTGCTTTTAACATAGCACTGTTCTGAAAAAAAAAAGAATCTACAAACTTGAAGCCTCCCCTAAATCTGTGTCTATTTTGATATTGTACACCAGAGGATTTGTTGGGGGAAAAAATCTCATTCTCAGGAAAAGACTTGAATGATTTGTGATTCTGTTCTGTTTCAGTGTTGTGACAACTACATTAACCTAAGACAGTATTGTGCTATAAGTATGTAGTCCATTCTGTTTCATGGGGAGACTAAAACTAGGTTCATATTTCTCTCATTAAACTGCTTTGAGAGAAACTATGCCTCACTACTATGATGTGCTCATTTACTTACAGAAAAGATGCACAGGAATGAGATGTCATTAAGCAGTTTAGAACAGTACTTTTTTTAAATTATTATAAGGCCTTAGGCATCAATGCATCTGGGTTATAAACATTTTCTCAAAAATGCTGTCAGTTTTACTGTAATTTATGTTCTTATATTTATGTATATTTGTTAAAACTGTAAAAAAAAGAAAAAACACTTTAAAATACATATTTAATATGTATGTGGCTCAAAACTATTTGTGGTTAGCTGATTCCTACTGTTTGCATGTATATCACCAGGATATGTAACTCTTATATTTCAAGTGTATACATATTGTGTATATAGGATATAAATAATATTAAAAAAGGGGAAAGAGGGTTTGCACATTCTGCCTGTTAGACCGTTCCTATGAATACATTTGTAGGAACATCTTGAATAACAATATGAAACTGTGTATAATATACAGTGATGCAAGAAATCAGGAGGCTGGAATTAACAGATACACATATGATGAATAACTTCAAAAGAAGTTTTATCATGGGAGGCTTTTTATTTCTAAAATCTGTACTATGATTTAACTGAAGATTTGCAACACCATAAAGACACACGCATCAACGTAATCAAAGTGAGCTTAAATACATGACAGGAATTCTTTGAGTCATTTTAAATATATCTGAATGTATTACGAAATTTACATTTGTCAACAGGTTACAGATTTGTGCAATGTCTAAAAGTAGAATGTGAATAATGCAGTTGAAAATTCCATTGCTCGCAGTATAAAGTTTTACTTAATACAGGAAAAGTAAAGCTAGATATGCTTTTCCTTTTTAAGCCTGCAGATTTTCTAATTACAGTGGATCTTTGGTTGGGATCGTGTTTAAAAAAAGAAAAAAATAAAATAAAAAAAAGGAAGCTTTCCATAAAGGCCAGTATTTATCACTGACCTTTTCAGAACACACTGGTGCTTTCATCAGAGGTATTATTATTGTTGCTACGACTGAATTGCCAAACTCATCTTAGTTTTTGGAGCAAAGTTTCATATTCTAACAGTCATAATAGCTACTGAAATATTTTTTTTAATGTTAGTATGACTGTTAGTTTTTATTATTTGGCTGTTTAAAGCCAAATTCAGCTATTTAATTATGATTTAATGGGCACTGTTGAAAAATGTACAGTGTATTGTGTGCTTACTTGTCTACTTCTATGGAGCATAGCTTCCATATTTTTTTCAAATGCTGTGCTGTAAAATATTGTCATTGCTACTTATGTGGTACAGTGTAGTTTTTTCCTTTCATTTAAATAAAAGCATGGCACCAACAGTACATTTTTCTGTTTTCTTGCTTACATCTAAATATAAACTGAAACTATAAGAAGTTCACATGAATGTTTAAATCTTGTTTCTTTTGGTATTTCAGCAACATAGAAACTGTAGGAAATATGCATAATTTTTATTTCTCCTTTTTGTTCCCCATTGTTTGTCTTACTTTCACATATAATTTACCTTTCTGATGTTATCATAGGGAGGCTATTGAAAAATTAGAGTTCTCATTTCATTCTTGAGGGCAACATGGTGTTACCCTGTTCTCTTCAGAAGTGAGTTTCACAATTGTAAGTCAACTGACAAACTCCTGTACTCTGGTTAGCTTCCATTGTTCCAAAACCACAGAAACATACTGGTTGGTATAATAGGATTGCTTCAGATGGAAAGGTTTTCAAGATTAACTGAAGTCTTATCTTCATCAAGAGAGCTAATAAACAATATGACTTTTAGTGAAATAACTTGTACTTGTTAGTGGTGCAATCTTGAACAGAAATAGTATCCAAAAAATAAGGTCTCTCTTCCAAATTTGTAAATTAGCAGTTTTTTCCAGTCCAAATCGTGCCTTTTTCAGGGTTTTGTGTTGTCCTGCTGGATTGCAGAGCAAGAGGAAGGACTTGCTGAAAGGGAACATGACATCACTGCACTGTCAACAGGCAGACTGAATTGTTGGGCTAACTTACACAGATAAAGAATCTCTAAATTTTAGAGCTATTCAAAGGGCCGCTTCAAGAATACAGGAAATCTGACAGTAGGGCTTTTAGTACTGAATTGAAAACTAATGTGGATGAAAATGAATAGCCTTCCATCCTCCCCTTAAAACTGGTTATTTTTCAGCCAGCTCAATCCGTTCCCCTGTACGACATCATAAACAGGCTGACACAAGCAAGGAATTATGCTGGAACACAAGCACCCAGTTGCACCCAGTAAAGCTATTTTTTCAGAGGCGAGCCGAGCTCAAAACTTTCATCTAAAACCAGCCTTTGTACAGACAGGCTTTAGAACAGACTTTGTTTTCTCTCCTTTGGCAAGTAACACTGTACTTGAGAAACTTCAGATTACGCCCTGGTTAATTTGACAGAATATGACTGTACCGTGTGTCTGAATTTGTACAGAATTTGTGAATCAAAATTCGTCCTGCTGTGGGATCCAGTGCAGGGATCCAGTATCACCAACTGCAGAATAATCATCTCGGTTACACTTGGAACCTTAGCTTTTGGATCACAAAGGTCAATGTAAAAATAGCTTTGTTTCTCAAATCCAGTTGTACTGATCAGGTGTAGATGTCAGATGTCTTTTGTCCAAAAACTTAATAAATAAATAAAGACACAGCTTTGTAAGAGCTAAACCTTTAACTACTTAAATCTTTTCAAATAGCAAATTAGCATTTCTTTGCTGCCTTGTTACTAATTTAATGAGCTGAATAAGCAGTTTGAAGAATTGGGGCTATAAAGACCTATCTTGACAGCCACTGCCCTTTACAGCTGCTTTTATGTTTTCTAATTAATTAAAAAACCGACAACAACAGAAAACAAAAAAACCCCACACAAATACTCTTATTCCAGGTCTAGATGGCAGTATTTTTAACATGCACAGCATCCTTGTTTGTTTATAAGCAATTTGTTTATAAAGGCAAACTATTCCATTTAGGAAAAAAGATGTGAAGTGTGTTTGTGTATGCATACATATAAATGCACATATACTTTCAGATTTACTTGCAGATTTACACAGATATAAAAAGAAATACACTTCATTTGGACAACCACAGGAAAGAGTTAAATACGGTAGTGAAGTTACTCTAGCTTATTTCCTTCTAGCAAGAAAGAAAAGCAGCTACCTTGTCTGTTTTACACTCGGAACTATTGGTCTTTGTAAGAGGCAAGGAAGTGATACACCTTTAAGAGCTCAGTACAAACTCTTTGGGAGATGGAGTTCTTAACACCAGGCTTTTTATCAGATTTCTGAATTCAAGGATAACACTGATGAATGCTAGCCAGAACTGCCTCTGATCGCAAAAGCTAGTAACAACTAGGATTTCCAGACAGGACAGAAAACAGTAGAAAAGAGTTGAACATTCCACTGAAAAATGTTATTTAAAACTTGCTTCAGATTCCTATTCAACGTTATGAATAACTGGATGTATAAAATACTTAAGAGTAAGTAATTCATTACCCATTTACAATTTTTTTAAGCAAGATACTGAAAGAATTTTTTTCACGTAATATGTGTTTAAGTTTTTGGTTAATGGTATGTGAGCTTTATGGAGACATACAAAGTAGTATCTATAGGAATTTTTATGTCCCTGTTAATGGAGCTTTGCAGAAAGACTAAAAGCTAGTATGAAGCTTTCCATCAAGGCAGCTCTGTCTTACCCTTTCTACATCATTACTGATCTAAATGTCTGTATTACGAGACCTGGCAAGGCCCCACAAGCCTGCAATTATTTAAATTACCTGAAGCCAGATTATACTTTGGCTCGGTGTTTTCCTTGTTTAAGCTACTTGAAACTGGAACTATGATGCTGATGTAAACAATTCTATAGATTATGCAAGAATTTTGCTGAATTGTCACCCCAAAGTTCTGGAAATCCTTTCTTGAAATGAGTGAAAACTGTTTACAGAAGTAAAGTTTTAAACGGAATTTTTTTTTTGCAACTTTTTACAAGATCATGTAAGCGTAAGATACAATGTAAAGAGTGGAATGGCTCTGTTACAATGACTGAAAAGCAGGGCATTGGCCCTTTTTTATGATGACAACACAAAGATGCTTTGCACGAACTGCTGGACTCCACTGGCAGATCTTGTGCAAGGTTAGCACTGGGGAGTAATTCTAAGCATGCGTCCAGCCCTGCTGACATTATTTGCTGCCACCTGCAACATCTGTAAAATAGTCATGCAATTATTATTTTCTGAAGCGTTCCAAGAACAGACTGCAGTGCTCTCTGTCTTGTCACTAGGCAATGCAGAACTCCTCCTCTACTAATCCTGATTTTCAGGCTCTCTAAAACCCACACCCAACGGCTTTGCTATTTATGGGAGTTAACTTCTTTGCAATAATGACTAGGGAGTTCAAAGCAAGCCGAGACCATCCCAAAGACATCTTTCTATGCCTGGGTAAAAAGTTATGAGTGACCAGAGAACAGGGTCTTCCATCTGCCCTTTTCCAATAGGATGCTACTATTCATGCTCACCGAGTATTTAAGAGTAGTATGATTGCCCTCCAAAGCAGGTGCATCAAGTAATGCTACCTATTCTTCCATACCTCTTCCTGAGAACAGATACTTGGTTCTTGAAATCTCTTTCCAGACTATAGGAATTTGCTACTTCTTGTGAAAGGCCCAAGATTCTGAGCAGGAAACAGAATAATTTTAAATTCAGGATTTACTCTTCCTTTCGGGTCTATAAATGGGGAGAAGCTTTACCTTTCTTTCATCCCAAAACTCTTGCCTTCCAGAGCTACAGTCTCACAGATTTGATCTCAAGACCTCCACTGAAAACAAAGCTATTGCACAGAAGATAGGTAAACCACAGTAACACCGTTGTGAAATCAAGATTAAATTTAAAAGCATATGTGTGGTTACCTAGTGTTTTGTAGATTAAACAAAGTTTAAAATGGACTTTTCTCATCCAAGTGTATGTTCAGCACATTTATGCATACAGCTTTGTTTAGACAATTAAAGTCATCTTGGTTTTCCACACTCCCTCTGATTTATCATCTCATATGTACTGGGAAATGGTTTCATTTATATAATGACATTTTCTATTAATCAGTGCCTCCACAGGCAACTGAGCAACAAGTGATAGCTTTACAAGGAAATGGAAGGATTCAGTGTTTTACTAGCAAATCGAGCTTCCTGGGATGTGGTGCTGGGACTTGAGTATTGCAGAAGGAGCCATCAAGTTCCACATTCCTTGCTCATCCCTGGCAGAGTCACTGCTGTGCAGCCAGGTGCACTCCTCGGTGGGCGGCCTTCCGGACATTTCTCTGTATCCCTTTTCAGAAAGAAGATAGAGAGAGGGTAGCATTATGATTCCGCTCTACCCTTCAGCTGATCCTCAGCAAAACAGTTTGCAAGCAGACTCGAACTCACTATGGTTCTTAACGTTTTTAACCATCAGTGTGACAGAATCCAGTTCAGCTTCAGTTAAATCCCTGACAACCTTCCCTGGAACTCTAATACGTGTCACACATCCACAGTTTTTTGGGGGGAAAAAAAAAAAAAAATTAAAAATTGGGTCTTGGCTACGTCCTTTGTCAGAAATTGTCACTGTCTCCATTTTGACATGACCTGCCAACATGCTGCGGTATACACACAGGGGTTTTGCCCAAGTGCTATACGAGCATTTTAACATGGTTTTCTGTATCTCATCTCACAGCTATATATAAACACAGAGGAAGCTTATTAACTGTTCACCATGATAATTCCTAGATGCTATAATCTTCTGACAATTAAACATAACCAAATGTCATAGATACATCTTCACAAAATATGTGTGTGACATATATACATATGATTTCTGTAAAGAACGCATTCTTTTTTCAACTGTCGCAAGAAGCAGAAAACAGCAAAAACACACTCAAGAAATCCAAGGCTGGCCTGAAACGTGGCAGCACCTCACGCAGGAATTAAAGGTGTTGCCAACAAGCCATAAGCCTCCGCCGCATGAGCAAAGGAAATACGGTCGTGGCAGAGCGTGATGTCGGGCTGGCAATCCGAAGCAAAAGGGGAAGAAAGTGCATCTGCTCTGTATTTATTATGTGATTTTGGGGGTACCTCAGGAGACGTTTGAGCGGTAAGGCAACAGCGCCTGTCTACCTCAGGGCGCGGCGATAGTTTTCACGCCTGCACCTGTGAGGCCGCGCTGAGAGCCGAGGGACGGGCGGGGGTGAGCGGCTGGCCGGGCCGGCCCCGCGGGCCTCCGAAGGGCCGGGGCTGGGCGGGGAGCCCGGGGCGCGCACAGCCCTTTGTGTGGGGTCACCGAATTATTTATAAGGTGTTCTCGCAGCACCCCTCCCCGTTAGAAAACCGTTCCCTGCCCACTGTCAGGGAGCCCACCGAGGCAGGGACCGGCCCCGCCCGCGGGGGAGGCGCCGGGCGCCTGGGAAAGCGGCGGGCGGGAGGGCGGAGGAGCGTTGCGCCGCTCCTCCGGGACAGGCCCGGAGCCGCCGCGGAGTTTCGCGGGAGGACGCCGGTGAGCCCGCGCTTGCCGGGGCTGGCAGCCGGGGCTGGACGCTGCGGCCGCGCCAGCCCGGCCCACCCCGCCCCGCCCGGCGGCCGCGCCCCCCCTCCCGCGGTTACCTCAGCCTCGGGGCGCGGAGGGGGGCCGCGGCCGGTTCCCGCCCGCACTGCCAGCCCCGGCGGGCGGGGGCTCGCCCCGCCGCTAACAAAGCGGGCCCCGCCCCGCCCGGCGGCCGCCACCATCTGTCCCTCCCGCCCCCGCGGCGCGGGCGACGCCCAGCCGGGCCGGCCCCGACCCGCCCCCTTTCCCTTTCCACTCAGGCAGCGGCGCGGGCACCCCGCCCCGGCGCGGGGAGGGTCCTGGGGCGCCGCGCCGGTGGGCAGTCAGCGGTGAGGGCTGGTGGCAGCCGCAGCGCGGAGCGGAGCGGAGCGGGAGCGAGACCCCGACACCGGGCCCGGGCCCACCCCGCCCCGCGGCTGAGGCCTGCCGCCATCTTCCCTTCACGCCTCGCTGGTGACGGCGCGAACGGGCCGCCGGCCCCCTCAGGTGAGTGTCGGCGGGCGGAGCGGAGGGCGGGGGACCGCGCCGCGGAGGGGCCGGGAGCGACCCGGCGGGGAGGGGCCGGGCCGGGGCGGGCTGACCGCGCGGGGCGGCGGGGCAGGGGCTGCGGCCGCTGCGCTGTGAGGTGGGCGCTGCCCGGCGGCCTCGCCGCCGCTGGGGCCGCCCACCTCCGCGCCCCGTCCCCGGCATGCGGGCACGGCCGTGCAGCGCGGGGCCCGCCGCCGCTTCCCCCGCCGCGGGGAGAGCATCGCCCCGGCTGCCGGCGCGGCGTCTTGAGCGGCGGCGACGCCCGGCCGCCGCCGTCCCTTTGTTGTGGCACCCGCAGGCGGCGCGGGCCAGCCCGGCCGCCGTGGTCGGCGCGGTGCGTGCCCGGGCCCCGGCCGCGGGGCGGGCGAGGCGGCGGGCGCGGGGTGTGCCCTGTCTCCGGGGCCGCTCCGAAGGAGCGCCGGCTCCTCTGCGGCCCTGTCTGCCGCTGGTGCTGAGCTGACATTCCCGAAATGCTAATTCAGGCTCGGCGCTGTGTAATTAAACAGTGCGGTTGTTTTGAACCCTTCTACCAGCAGAGGTGGATTTCGCGTGGAATCGCACGTGAAGAGGGGGGAAAAAACCAATTTGGAGCAAGTGGGGTTTTTGGGTTTTTTTTGTCAAAACTAATACATTTCTACTCTCTGTAACTTGTTTGGGTTTTTTATTTTTCTGCATTCTATTTTCACTCTAGTATGGAAGTATTGCATAATTTAGTGTCACCTTTTTGGCATTCATGATGCAGAATGCTTTGGGAAAAGAGTGTGCATGTTGTAACGGGAATTGATGAGTGCACAGAGCTCTGCCGGTCACCTCTAAAGCATGGTGAGATAAGGATTACTGTGGTGGCTCTAAAGCAACAGCTGATCAAAGCAGGGTGAAAAAATGGATTACTAGAGGGCAAGCCAGTGAAAAATCTCTGTGAGGAAGACAAGGCTGGCATGTAAGAGGATGCTTATTTGCTGTGTATTGGAGTAGAAGAAGGTTTCAATCATAGAGTTCAACTGTACAAAGTTTGGTGAAGGTTTTCTGTTAAGAGCTTAATATGTTCAATATTGTTCATTGGAAATAATGAATCGTGCAATCTCTTAGGGTAAAATGGGTGTCAATGAGTTGCACTAACTGTTGTGGGAATCAATTGTAATAAAAAATTTGGCCTATAGACTTCTTTTTGTAAATTCTTTTGATATAGAATAACTGGAAGATGATTGAGGGCACATCAGAAACGGAGCCACTAGGTACTGACCGGGCCCCGAGTCCCCCGTGGGGTCTGTGTAGGCGGAACTCCGGAGTGGCCTCTGGGCAGGCCCAAGAGTCATATGTAAGTGACTGTGGGATGGATTAAAAGGTGAAAGAACTTTATGCAAAACAGCCAGCTTTTTAAATACGTATTGCTTCTTCACATTCAGTTTTTCTGTGACATAGCTCACCAAGATGCTGAGGTTATGGATATGCATTGCAGCTGTCATTGAAGTCAGCGGACCAAGACTTCTAATTAGGCATCGCTTCTCCCTTTAAACGTATCACCGCTCTCTCAGTGTGACACTTGAGCTATAATATTTCTTTATTGTATTTCTGAGTAGTTAGAGATTTTATATTCCTTGACCAGTTTTGTGAATGCATATTGTATACTATTGGCGAGTGATCTATTTCAGATGATAAATAACATAAGAATAACACTTATTTTAGAATTTCACTATTTACTTGTTTTCCAGAATATTAAATATTGCTTTAACTTTCTATCATGTGAATGCATATGCATTTTAAATTTCTTCTAAGGAGGTAACTTAAAGAGAAAGACTATTTAGATGCTATTTTTAGACACTTCTAGTTTATAAATATTTTCCTGAAATAGTATATTTATATGTATAAGTGTGTGTGTATATATATATATTCATTATTTTTTTTTAAAGAACTGTTTTCCATGCTTATAACACCATGAGAGGATTCTTCCTGTTGGCATGTTCTTAGAACATGAATAAGAACAGAACAAGTGTGAAACCTCTGTCTGGAAAATTTAGGAGTGTGTAGTCTATGTTACAAAGAGCTTGTTTAAAGGACATCTTGTCCATTGAAGCTACAGAGAAAAGATGTGCCAGGTTTGTGGTAAGAAGCCGGATTTTTTTCTTGATGTAGATTTATTAGGAGCAAAACAAACTTCAATGCAGAACTAGGGGAAGATGATAAGGGGGAGTGGACAGGAGAAAGAAGGAAGGAGGACAGATGTGGAAAAGTGCTGTTCTGAAAAGACTGGGTGAGATAAAAAGGTTGTAGCAAAAACCTGGTTGGTAGAAGGCACCTGAAATGTTGAGCTCTAGTACTCATTTACTTACATTTATACCTCAGGGTAATGCTGTGCTTCAGTCATTCTTGAGTATTAGTGCTTGAGCTGATCAGATTGTGACGTTATGTGCCATATGTGCTGGCAGAAAGCAATATAGTGGGATGGACCAAAGGTTCAGCTTGAGCTCTAATCTTGAGTTTCCCTGCTGTTCTTTGCTTTTCAATTATTATTATTTTTATTTATACACATAAACACACATACCACTGAATGTCAGAAAACCTGATATATTTCATAGGGGGTGATGTGTAAGCCTATGTATATTTATAAATTCATGATACTGTTACAGTGCTGTTTTTTATTTTGACAGCATAATGCATGTAAGAGAAGTCTGAGCTCATCAGCCTAAAAAAAATCAATTAGGTGAAAATCTTCTCTAGTAGGCTTACTGTTCTTTTCTAGCTATTTGCGTTTCTCTGACAGCAAATGCACGCTAAATATTTTCGTAATATTGTTGATGTATGAGCTTATCAGTGTATCACAGAATCACTAAGGTTGGAAAAGACCTGTAAGAGCATCAAGTCCAACCATCAACCAACACCACCATGGCCACTAAACCATGTCCCACAATGCCTTGTCCACACGTCCCTTGAACACCTCCAGTGATGGTGACTCCACCACTTCCCTGGGCAGCTTACTGTGTACTCCACCTCTTCTTCAGAAGTTCACTATCTGAACTATGTTTGGATATTATATTTTTCTTAACAGGACCCCAAAAGTGGTATCACTAGTCCCATATCAAATATGGAGGGTGCCGATCATCCTTTATCCTAATTTATATGGGCAATATAAATGAAGTAAATTAAGTGTTAGAATTGGAAAAGGCTTTATGTTCAGGACAAGCCTGTTCTTTTAAAACTACAATGGAAAATGGAAGACAGCTTGTTGCAGATGCTCAATTTTACTTAATGTAGTTGTACTCTTAAGCAAAGTACTGAGTATTATGCTCATTTTCCCATCAATAGAATATATAAATAATTAATTTTAAGACAATTTTGAACCTATGTAGGGTGGTTTCCTCTTTAGACATGAGTCCAGTAGATCCAGTTGAAAAGAAAGCTGGACTTGGTGTTTCTTCAAAGGGAGTCTTAGTCTGAATTTTTCTAGTAGTTTTCTGATAGGGAGTCTCAGGGCAGTTTTGTCTAAGTTTTTACTTTGTCTTTTGGCAAGAAAGTTAATTTAATGTATATAAAACCCACCAGTGCCATAAAGCATAATAAAAGAGAAATGCAAATGCATTAGGTAAGGTTGGGAATTAAGATGTTAATACTAAACTGCTGGTTAAATGTGTGTTGGTTTCCCCCCACCCCCCCTTTCAGTGTGTAAGAGTAGGGTTGAATTTTTCTCTGGGACTGAAAATCCATATCCAGTTGCCAAAAGGGGAAGTTGAAACAGTGCTAAAACATAAGAAAAAAGTATCTTTCTAGAAGTTCTGGCTTTGGATTTGTGTGTCTATGTGCTTGCTTTCCTGCAGCAAAGCTTTTTGCAAGCCAGATCTTGATTTTTTTTTTTTCTTTTTTTTTTTTCCTTTGACTTTACTAGCCAACAGTCTAGATGGTCTCTGGGTGTGCCTTTTCATGAGACCCATCAAAATACTTAGTGACTGGAGTCTTTTGTGACTAAAATGAGAATTAAACCCAGCCATTTTTAAAAAGAAGTTAGGCCATTTCGTCTGGCACAGTTAGGTCTCTGTTGTTCCAAAATAAACTGTGCAGCTATAATCAAATGCTTTCCCAGTCAAATGTTGTGGCAAAAACTCACTTGGAAAAAAGTTGACATAGAACTGTGAGGAAGATGGAAAACTTGGGGATTTAGATGATGTAGGACAAAAAACCCTCTTATTAATGCCTAATTTTTTGCATCCTTTCAAGTTCATTATCATTGATTTATGATGATCAGGGAGAAGTTTCACTGGAGTATCTGTCTCTTCCCCCCTTCTCCAGTAAATAATTAATTTCTTTTTAATACCTTGAGTGTCTTAATTTGGATTATTCAAACTTATTATATCTGTTCTTTGATTTCTTATTACCAATTTCTGTGCATCTTTCCTAATATGAGATAGATAACTAGCTTATGGAGTCCAGTTTTCAAGGCCCGAGGTATCTGGAAGCTGCATAATCTCTTCACCTTGTCTTGGGACCTGCATTACCCACAGCTGGTTGTCATTCAGCATCGTAGTTGCTAGACTTCCACATAAGTAAATGGTTGCGTGAGGGAATTAAGTATTTTTATTTCCCCTTTTGAATTAAAAGGGGGAGCCACTGGGATAACTATAACCTATTGCTGTGGACATTTTGCTCTGTATGGTCATCTCCCTTTATTCATTTTTTCTGATCACTGTTATTCCACTGTCTCTCCTTGTTCATGGGGATATTGCCTCCTGCTGATGGTTCATCACTGATACTGGCTTCTGCTCTGTTCTTTGGTGCACTCTCATAATCAATTTAAGTCATGTTAAGACTTTGCTACTGCCAGAAAGCAAAGCTCTGTCAGTTCTTTGTGTCAGCATTAGTGCCATTGTGTCCACGGAGTGAATAAATGTTTAACTTGCGGCTGGATCAGAGGAGTGGCCTGGCTAACCATACGGCTCCATTGTGGCTGCCATGAAGTGGCTGGGGACGTGTGGCTGAGTGCAGAGGTGAGAAGAGGGACCACCCCTTTCTGCAGTAACATGGGCTTAAATTGAGTTTCTGCTGATGTGAAATTGCACTCCTGTAGCTGCTAGCTTTTTTTTGAAGAGCTCCCGATGAGGCAAGCTACGTGGCTTGGCTGTATTACAGGATTTCTACACACACACACACACACACACACACACACACACCCCAATAGTTTTCAGTAGATCAACTTGGGACCTACAGCTGTAAAGTCTTTTTAAGGTTAAAAAAAAAAATAATTGAACAGCTTCTACTTTAAGGCAGACTTAAGTAACGATGCAAGACTTAGCCAGAAGCAGAATTTATTTTAGGATTCCTAAAAGAAGTACGGGCTACAACTCTCATAACCTTGGAGGAATTGTGTTGCAAAGGAGCTTGGATGTTGTATCCATGGGAGCTTTAAACAAGCTGACTGCTGGCACCTGGACCCTTGGCCTGTCACTGCCCCAGCTGCATCTTCCCACTTTCCCCTTTCTGCTGGCTGGAGACCTCATAAGACCATTGAGCCACCTCAGCACATGAGTTGGTGGAAAAGCTAACCCAATGACAAAAGTGAGGAATGCTAAGGAAGGGTCAGGAACACACAGCTGGAGGCAGGTGAGTGAATGGGACTCTGGCAGTCAGCGGTCAGACTGGCTTAGGCCACCTTGGGTTTGCACCTTTAGATTCTTCATAAAACATACAGACAAATATAGGTGTCCTTATGAAGGAAGACTGAAAAGCCTTGGCTTAATTGCCATACACTGCTTCAAAAATGGGGTAGGAGGAGACCGCGTTTTTAGTGTGCTGTGCTTTTTGTATGTGTTAGAAGCATTTAAGTTTGTATGTAAGATCTCTAGACAATTACATAGTAACTGGCTCATTTTTATGCTCTTTGGGCTTCACTTTTTTTATTTCAGGAAGGAAAATTTTACATATTGCAGACTTGTAAAGCACAATATTTTCACACAGCAGGAGGATTGATTTCTTGGTAGACTTATTTATCTGGGCCCCTATATATGCATAGGACAGAAATAAAAAAGATGCAAATGTATTGTTAGGTCTTAATTGTGGCTTCATAATCAACCTTTTAAAATCAATTTCCTAATCTTTTCTATTTTTTGTAATGCTACAATATTCTGTCTTGTAAAACTATATTAGTTTTTTTAGTAGCCAACATTTGTTAACCAAGCATAAAATAAGGTATTGATCACAGCTAAAATTCTCTCTTATTTTCCCTTTTTAGGCTGCCATCATGACGGCTGAAGAAACAGTGAATGTTAAAGAAGCTGAAATAATTAAACTAATACTAGATTTTCTGAACTCAAGGAAACTTCATATCAGTATGCTGGCGCTTGAGAAAGAAAGTGGGGTCATTAATGGCCTGTTTTCAGATGATATGCTTTTTCTAAGGTAGGACTTCTTTCTCTGGTGCTTAAATACCACACATACGAAAACTAACAATTGGACTGTGATTGTGTGGGCAGCTCCATGCCACTAAACAGGAGGTCTTATGTCCTCATCATATTCTGCTTCTTCTGATCCCAGTTTTGTGGTCCAGCTCTGAAGTTAATGACCTCCTTCTGCGAGCCACTTGAAGTAACTGACTGGGCATCATCAACGCAGGTTTAGAATTAGATTTTTTTGTTTGCTTGATCATTCATTTTAACTTGGGTATTTTTCTGCCATGCTAATGAATTGAAGTGGGAAGGAGTCTTAACAAGTGCCAGTGTCAGCGCAGGGTAAGTCGGGAAAGCACATGAGCAGGGGTAGGATGGGAGAGCAACATCTTCTGTTGGCAGCAGTGATTTGTTATTATCTGCTTACTACGTCACATGGATCTGAATGTGTAGTTCATTGACTTCTAAAATAAATAAATTATTTTAACAATATTCTAGTGCTAAGATCTAGGATGAGTGGAGTTCTTCCCAAAGCTTTTCACGAAAAATATTATCTGCATTTCAAAATAATACCTAGATATCTCTTGAAGTTAGCAAGATGAAAGGGGTCTCTGCTATCATCAAGGCATGAGAGTTGGTGTGATTTACCATTCATGATATTGCCCTAAAGATTTTTAAAAGGAGTCGCTGTAGATGCACACTAGTTCTTTAGCATTGCTGTTTTCTATTTCATGCCAGAGGTACTTAATAACTTTGTAGAAGCATGAGAAAATAACTTATCCAGTTGTTCTTAAAACATTAAAAAACATGTTTTATCGCTGAACAAAATTTCTCACCTGGCTCCCCTTTTGTTTAAAATTATGTGTATTTGAATAAAATTAAAGAAGAATTAGAGAAAGATTAAAGTTATTAATCCTGTTTGTTTCATTCGTAGCTTAGTTGCAGTATACATCCAATGAGAAACTCAGCCTTTCCTTGTAGATCTGGGCCTTTTATAGAGAACTCTGGCTGTGATATAAGGGCATGAAGAAATCGAACTAATCCACCTGTGCAGTCTAGCCCCCTGGTCTTGGAGTGGGAGCTCTTGTGCTGGCATAGTTCCTGCCGAGCTGTTCCTTTTACATTCTTAATATTGGAGTTCTGTGTTTCCTGCTCCCCCTCTCCACCCCCCCAAAATAGGCCCAGCAGTATTTCTACAATTAAAATTAACTTTTTAAGTTCACTTTCATTCTTCAGGATATATTCATTGAACCAATATAGTTATTCGTACTTTTCAAGTAAGATTTTTTAAAATAAGAATTACAGGTAAAGCAGGAGACACAGGACCATTTTGTCTTTTTTGATGTGTCTTTAAAAGTAATTAATATTTCTTCTTCTTGTATGCAGTTATTTTTACAAAATATTGAGAAAAGACTTGGATTTTGCTCTTATTACTAGTCACATCAGACAGTCATCTTGGCATCTGTGCAAAGCATTAACTTTCCAAAGCAGGCTGATCACCTGTTGTATATTTAAATGACTGTTTTGTTTTTAAATGAGCTGCTTGCTTAGAAAGGAGGATGTTCTTCTCCAGTGAAATTAAAGGAGTGACTCTTTCTTTTACTAGGCAATTGATTCTTGATGGTCAGTGGGATGAGGTACTTCAGTTTATTCAGCCTCTTGAATGTATGGAAAAATTCGACAAGAAAAGGTAAAACAGAATGTATGTCAGAGTTCAATTTTTTGAGATGTGGAAAATACATTAATTTCTACGTATTGCGTGTAAAAGCAGTAGTTTAAGGTGGTTTTTTTAGCTTAGCTTTTGTTTTTTCTAACCTGTATACAGTTCCTAAAGTGTGTGCATGTGGGTTTTTTTAACTTGAACTATGAAAAATATGTGCACACAGGCTGTAATGAGTTTTCATTTGCCATACACTTTAGGAATATGGTGCATGTTTTTATATTTGGCTTCTCTGTCATATTTCTATTTAAGAAATTAGTATGATTGCTATACTTCTTTTTCTTACTAGCCTTCTAATATTTTAAATGTAGTATTTCTGAAAACAATAGCTGAAAAAGAAATTTCCTGTTAAAATATAATTTTGTGGTGACCAATTTGTTAAAATTTGAGATCAGAGTTCATTGTCATTGAAGTTGCTATGCCTAACTCAAAAATTAGCTGTAAAATACCCTGCTTGTCTCTAAAAGAATGTTTAGCTACTGGATCAAGATGTATAGTATTTCACTTCTCACCTGCAGGTTTCGTTACATTATAATGAAGCAGAAATTCTTGGAAGCCTTATGTGTAAACAATGCGATGTCAGCAGAAGATGAGCCTCAGCATGTAAGAATTGTCTTTGTTTTGGGAATTTTTTTGTTGTCAAGAAGCCTCTTGAGATATTCTGATTAAAGGCAGAGCGGAAGCTCCCAGCATCAAATACACAAATTTTAGCTATTACCAAATGATTTAATAAACATGGAAAAAATAATTGGTATCCTCTGGAAACAAACATGGCTACCAGGTCTCAAACAGAATTGTGTATACAAGGGTTGCTTGAAACTTAGCAGCATGCATCAGTGACCATATGCCGTGTTTGTGGTCCTGATCCTGAGATGTACTTTACGCCATTATTCTAAAGTATAGGGCTCTTTTTTTTTTTTTTTTTAAAGAGTTCTGAAGCAAGCCTCAGAATCACGGAGATATATTGTCATAATCAGGACCAGGTGAAAGATTAAGATTTGAATAAATCTTAAACTTAATTTCTGTTGCTTTTAGAGAGAAAGGACACAGTTGTTTCTTTGGAGGGAATAGATGTGTTCACAAAGGACCATTTCAGTTAAATGCGCAAACAGCAGGAGTTGTGAACTTAATGTCTCTTTCTGTATTGCAAACTTAACTCAAACGGACAAAGAAGGTGTGCAGATTGTGAAATTAATTACAGTTTTTCTTTTATGTTGATAATACAGGAATAACAAATTTCAGACAAAAATGTTATGAAAATAAAAATGAAGAATGCTGGTAGTTTTAAGACAACTGATTTCATTTTCCAAACTGAATTGATTTTAATACTCTGTCCCATTACACACACATTGTACTGCAGGGTCTTCTCTTGACAGTGTAGAGAAAGCTAAAAGTAAGTCTTCATTTATAGTTGTAAAGGAAAGGTGACCTATTCCTCTAATCACTCAATCGGTATACTGTTACTAGATAGCAATAGAGAAAAAAGAATTCAGATTTACGTCCTTTATTTTTTGTTTTGAATGTTACCAAATGCGTTGGCATGTTGTGGATGAAAGGCTGCTGTATTGAGCCGATGCTAGGTAACATGGGTAAGTGGGGATTTTTATTATTGTTTTTAAATCTAACTAAAAACACCAAGTTATGTGTATTCAACACAGTTCTTGGCTTTTAGCTATCAACAAGCTTTGTACTAAAGCCCTCTATTTGGAGGTCTTATCTTCCAAGAACTTTTTGAACTTTTTTTTAACGTTTTTGACTGAAGAACAGAAAATCTCGATATAAAAGCCAACCCAAAGTTGCTAATCACTGGAAACTAGAGAAATCTATGAGTCTTTTATAACTTATGCCAGTAGCTTTTCATAGACATACAAAAAGGGAAAAAAATCTTCAGTTGGTTTTGAGGACGGAAGTAACCTTCTGTACTACAATAGAATTGAAGCTGTTTAGCTACAGATTTAAAATTTTAAGGCTATCAAAGCTGCAGTGACATAAAAAAGTTTCATACATATGTAGAAAATGGGACTTGGGGCAATTTCAGGAAGTCAAAGCATCCAGAAATTTGGCTCTGTTGTAACTACATTTGCATCAGCAATTTTGGACTCTATACTGTGTACTGTTCTAATTAAAATATGAACAGTAATAGTAATAAAGGAATAATAGTGGAGAAATTCCACTACTGCCTGTTCTTCTTTAACTAACTGTTTTATTGTAGAAACATACGTACTACAAACTACTCTGTTAATATTTCTGTAGCTGGAATTTACAATGCGAGAGGCTGTACAGTGCCTACATGCGCTGGAAGAATACTGTCCCTCGAAGGAAGACTATAGTAAACTCTGCTTGCTACTGACGCTGCCTCGCTTGACCAACCATGCAGAATTCAAGGACTGGAATCCCAGCACTGCACGAGTTCACTGCTTTGAAGAAGCCTGTGTCATGGTGGCAGAGTTTATTCCTGCTGATAGGAAGCTGAGTGAGGCTGGCTTCAAAGCAAGTAACAATCGTTTATTTCAGCTTGTAATGAAGGGATTGCTTTATGAATGTTGTGTGGAATTCTGTCAGAGTAAAGCAACAGGAGAAGAAATCACAGAAAGTGAAGTATTGCTGGGCATTGATCTCTTGTGTGGTAACGGGTGTGATGACTTGGACCTTAGCTTACTATCATGGCTGCAGAATCTGCCAGCTACTGTTTTTTCTTGTGCTTTTGAACAAAAGATGCTTAATATTCATGTTGATAAACTCCTCAAGCCCACAAAAGCTGCATATGCTGATCTTTTGACACCTCTTATCAGCAAACTTTCTCCTTATCCATCATCCCCAATGAGACGGCCTCAGTCAGCAGATGCTTACATGACTCGCTCCTTAAACCCTGCATTAGATGGGCTGTCGTGTGGATTAACAAATCATGATAAGCGAGTCACAGACCTTGGGACCAAAACTTCTCCAATGTCGCACTCCTTTGCTAATTTCCATTACCCAGGAGTACAGAATCTCAGCCGAAGTCTCATGCTTGAGAATACTGAGTGTCACAGCATTTTTGAAGAGTCACCTGAGCGGTAAGTGCAACTGTAGCTTTATTTTTACCTCGGCTTATGTTGCACTTTTTATTACTGGGTTCTTCTCGGCATTGTAACTTTGAACATAATTGTAACGTAGAAACATAATTTGATTGTTTAAACTCTGTTGTAGTTAAGACTCTGTATACAAGGTGTTTTCTTCCTTACACTTTTATGATCAAAGTAGATTTTCATATTTGGTCTTGAGCCTTATGGATTCAATCTGGACTTTCTTAAAGCTGAAATCCTAGCACAGAGCACAAATATGCTCTGATTATGTAATAGAGTCTAGCTAAGACTTGTGTTCAGTATTACTGAATTCTTTCATTCCAGATAAATAAATGGAGGCAGTGGAATAGCTGTAACTCCATCTTCTTCCCCCATCTCATTCTGTCCTCAAGTGTCTGTAAATTTTGGTCCTGACACTGTAAGTGATTAAGTATACTTCAGAAATTTACGTACAGAAATAGTCCAAATGAAGTCAGTGGAAATGACTATATGCTGTCATTGTAGCATTCCTCTACCACTTGAATTGTTACAATAGTAGTTCAGCTTAAATATTTACTTATCATTTTCCAAACCAAATCTGAATGAGGCAGCTGAATGTATTATGTTTTTTATATTGGACTTGGAGATAGTTGGGTTATGAAAGTGGTGAATGCTATTAATAACTTCTTTTAATGCTATGTAGACTGCAAAACTGACTTACCTCCTTCGTTAAGAACTAAAGCCTGTATCAAAACTTTGTGCTTTTTACCTTCTGAGAGAAAAGTCCTGGTGACTAGGAGAAATGGTACTTGTCAGTTAAGAGCCTATCATCATGTTTTTGCTTGGCTTTTATTTTGATCAGCAGTTCAGCCCCTTTCTAAGCGTTATATCCATGCCTCTCTAAAGAGCAGCTGCCAGCTTTTTTGGCTCTTGGAGAACCAGGTGGGTAACTAGCAGTGCACTTAGGTGCACTGGCCAGCAGAGGACACTTTCAGGGCTGTGGTGTTCAATCCTGGCCACAGTTGGTGACATGGTCTATTAGTTTTGCCTTACAGCAATGTTTTGTATCTTGTGTTAAGATAAAGAGCAGCTGTAACTAAACTCAATAAAAAGAAAACAAACACCATCGTACTGATGTCAGTTCACCAACAATAATGGAAATTATTGCACTAATGTATGTTTTTATACATTCTATTACATTCTTGAAAGGAGCTATTTAATTTGATTATAAATGATCCACTTTAAATCTTTAGTTTTACCAGCCTCTTCACAACTGGAGTTTTTGTGGATAGCTTAAGTCTTATGGAAGTATCTCTTGAGTTTCTTTTTTGAAAAGTGTACCGCCCAAAGATACTAATGAATTGTGAATCCTCTAATTTTACTCATCTGTATGCACAAACCTTAACATTTGTGCGTGTAGTCCAGGGACCAATGTTAAAACTGATTCTTGAAAGTTATTTTGTTTTCTTATTCAGTTTTTGTGTACTGGAATAATTCTGCACAAATATCTTGTGGGCTAAATAACGTGGTAAATTGCTGCAGTTTTTCTTTGTGTAGGCATTTGCATGTGATGTTAAATGAAGTTGATAGATCTTAATATGTTTGTTCATTAATTCATACATCTCTTGGAGGTTAGAATTAGGTTAAGGGGCCAGACCCATAGTTCTCAAGAAGGCATTACATTTTTCAGAAAAAATCCAACTTCAGATTAAGTGTCCAGCTTAAATGGCAATATTTGCAAGGGTGGAAGCTGGGAAGCTGAGCTTTATGTGAATCTGGCCCTTGCTTCTTCTTGCACATGCCAGAAATACAGTATTTCCTTTGTAAGTTATATTCAGGAAGCAATTACTTGTCTTTTAGTCAGTTAAGTTACTTTTGTTATTATACACAAAAAGTTCAAAGTAACTTCTTCAGGAGCTTTGCTCCAAGTCACTGAGTAAAGAGGACTTTGTAAGTTGACAAAACTGAAGATGGGAATCCGAGGCTTTTAATGTCTTCTGCATGCTTACTGATTGCTAAAGCATTTTGGAAAGAGTTCCATACAGGAGTACTTACATGATACAAGAATAGCAAAACTGATACATTTTCCTATGTAGCACTTTCAGGAATGTTCAAGCTGACAGTTTAAATTTAAATTGATAGTGGTAATGATACTAATATACTATGTGACTAATGTCTTCTATAAGGTATCTGATATAGTCTATGCACATAATTGCTTTGAAAACAAGAGATCTTGAATAACCTGCTAGTTAAAGGACATATAATTCAAGTGTAGGGATAGAAAACATGGAGTTTGGATATCCCAGGGTGGTAAGGCTTTCTGGAGAATAGGAGGACAAAGCACACTGACTATGCTTTTTGTTTGTTAGGGGTTTTGCTTTGTTTAGTGTAATTCATTGCAAGTACATTGCATTTCCCAAGCAGTTTCATGTGACAAGTTTGCATACTTGTGTTATCAGATTTTACTCTAGCATGTTATCTTTCTCTACTTACCAGGGGATTTTCTACTCTTAATTTTTCTCAACTAAGCTTCTCTTCTCTTCCATGTTGCTGCAAGAAGTGATACTCCCGTGGAGCCACAGCATCCCATCAGCAGTGAGACTTTGTGCCAGAGTTCAGTTCCAGAGAATGAACCAGTTAACGGAGCACAGAGTCAGGGATCAGCCAAACAAGAGAAAAATGAGGTAGTGGGTGGTTGTTTAAAAATAATGAGGCCCTTTGAGCTGTGTTCTGATCACTTCATAATGATTTGCCTTTGTGTTGAGAACTTCATGCATGACAATGGGTTGCTCTGAACCTTGTTTTTACTATAGTTTACTATAGTCTGTAATGCAGCTGATGAGTGTGCCTTCTCGTATCAGCAGTGTTGCTAAACTGTTGTGTATATCTTAAAAAAAAAAAAAAAAAAAAAAAAAGCTTTGCAGTACTCAAAGCCAGCAATGTTAGATTAAACAATGCTTAAGAATCCTCTTAGTGTTTTGGCGAGGAATCTGGCATGTAGCCTGCAATTTTTGGTGTTGGTGTAACACCAAGTTTCATAGGCCTTCTTAATTTTGTCTAGGACACAGAGAAATTAAAATTGGATAATTCCCTGGTGAATGTATCTTTGCTATTCAGAATCCAATAGCATAACCATTTTTTGGATTCATCTTTCAAGGCTTGTGCCTTGACTATCCTTTTTTCCTTTTTTCTCTTTAATAGCAATATGATGAAAGTGAAATAATAGTTCCGTACAAAACAATGAAAACAGTTACTTGTTCTGTTCCCTTTCCACAGTTTCAAATATCTGCCTCTTAATTCAGTAATAATGAATAACATCAAGTATGTGGTCTGTTTGCAGACTCCAGTTTGATTTTTTTCTTAAGTAAACTTTGTCTTGGCTTATGACATCTATATGGTACTGAAAACCAGTCTAGTCTTGACAGAGCTATATTCTTGTGGACTCTGAATACTCAAGTGAGGCAACAGGGCAAACTTGAGGACTTCACTCCCCTCAAGGACTTTGCTGAGTAACTTCTCTGCTGCAACAATGTTGTGTGGGCACATTGGGAAGAAGGGGAGGAAAGAAAGAGCTTAACTAGACATGACAGAGCAGGCTTCAAAAGCAAAAAAAACCAGACAGAATTTATAGAAGAGAATGAAGACAGGAAGTGCTGTAGGTGAAGATGTTGGCCAGACTATTACACACAAGTAGAAAAGAATGTAGTACCCTGTCCAATTTCACCTTGTTTTGTTTTCCACATCGTAGTGGTATACGTGTACACCTGTGCAAGTAAGCAATTAAATTAAGTTTCTTTTCATAGCTTTATTTTTGCGTTGTTCCTGGAGGGGTTGCGTTAGAAGCCAGAGTTTATAGAATAGAGCATTTGAGCAACATATTTTAGTTCAGGTGTTGGATTCTGTATCATTATTACCCAAACTAAAGGATCAGAGGATTGAATCCAATTGCAACAAACAAGTATCAGTCATGGAAAGAAGTCTAGACAAGAATATACCTGTTGCTTAGAAGGATTATAACTCGGGGGGGGCGGGGAATAGTCCATGTATTTGAAATACAGAGAATGCTTTCTAGACTTCTGGAGACAACTTCAGCGTTTCTAAATTGCAAGTATTCATCTCAGGTGGAGAACTTCTTACAAAATGCAAAAGTTACTGTGTCAGAGAACACAGAATTACAATGCAAGTGCGTTTATTCAGAAGAAATGCAAAGGCTCATAGTTATGAAGAAAGATCCTCTGCTTGAATTGTCTGAACTAATTCAAAGTTATCAGGATGTCCTTATACAACTTAGAATCACTGGATGACAAAGATGTCACTTTCAAAAACAAAAAAAAAATCCACCACTTTACTACTTTTTTTCTATTAGTTTGGTAAATGTGCAGCTAAGGGTTTTTTTAGTGTTGGTATTTTGGCCTTGGACTAAAGTTCTTTTGGTTTTCCGTGGGGTTTTTTGTTTGTTCATTTTTAACTTGTTCTCAATTGGTTTTTGATGGTATCATTTGGAACTAGTGGCACAGAGAGAAAGTGAGTATCAGGGAATGCAGAAGGTGGGGAGTTCTGAGGAGCTGGTAGTGTGGGAAGCTAAAGATAGTACATAAAAGGGAAGAGGTTATGAGAAAGGAAGTTCAAGTATTTGTGCTTGGTCCAGAAAGTAAGGAATTTTAAAGTTAGAACAAGGTACCAATTTCAAGAGTAAGATGTAAAACTTGGATAGACCACTTTAAGGTTGGCTACTGGGAAATGTAAATCTGCTCTGCAGACTGATGGCAGAGAAGTGTCAACGTGGCAGAAAATAGCAAATTTGTAGTGAAAATATGACTTGGAATTTAGAATGTAGCTTGCATTGTTTTCTGATTTTTTTTGTTTTCAGTCACCTGTTTGTTTTGCTGTTAAGTAATACTTTGGAAATTTTGTAGGAAAGAGGAGTCATCTTCTGAATTAGGGCAGAGCTACTTCAACAGTGAATAGTACAGGCTGGCAGCGATTTCCTTTTTTAATATGCAAATTGTATCTGGTTTTAGGGAATAATGAAAGCATTGCTCCTCAGAGGAGAATCTGCTGGCCTTTTGATGCTTGTATTGAAATAATGAACCAGGGAGTGAATATTTAGGTTAAATACCACAATTAACTATTTAATTTTCATTAGTAATTCTCATTTCTTTTAAGCTTCGTGATTCAACAGAGCAGTTTCAGGAATATTACAGGCAAAGACTACGTTACCAGCAGCACTTAGAACAGAAAGAGCAACAACGACAGTTGTACCAGCAAATGTTGTTGGAAGGAGGTGTAAATCAAGAAGATGGAGCTGACCAGCAGCAGAATCTTACTGAGCAGTTTCTTAACAGGTTAGGGGGTTTTGTTGCTTCTCCTTCCACCCACTCCTATTGCTCCTCAAGTTCTCATAATAAGCTGTTTTGGCGGTCTTTTTTTTTCTTGTCATTTGCTATTAGATCTATCCAGAAGCTAGGAGAATTAAATTTAGGTATGGACAGTCTTGGAAATGATGTACAGACACTTAGCCACCAATGTAACGGGAGCAAAGGGAATGCATCTACCAATCCAGCAAGTAACTTCACATCACCACCTTCAGATGCTAGTCAGAGGATAACAACTGATAGCCAAAATGTTAATACAAGCACTCCTCGAAAGCATGGATCAGCTAATCAGATACCCTTTCCTGAAGAGTCACCTGTGCAGGGGAATCAAATGTAAGTTATGTGTGACTGTTCAGGACTAGAAATGTCCTTCTGTTAGCACTGCGGGAGTAGCTGTTCGTATTTATGTTTAGTTATCAAATGAATTTGTCATGATCAGTGTCTTCCATATATTTTTATAGGGATTATAAAAGCCTTTTTTTTTTTTGACAGCACACAGGAGAAATAGTTATTTGTTATGGTTTACATTTTATGCTTACTTTTCATTTCAGACTTTTTATTCCATCTTATGTGTATAGTTCTTGTTTATTTTGTGTTCTAAGACTCTGAAAGCTTTTTTATTAAATACAAAC
The DNA here is from genome assembly GCF_030936135.1 of Gavia stellata. Taxonomy (NCBI): domain Eukaryota; kingdom Metazoa; phylum Chordata; class Aves; order Gaviiformes; family Gaviidae; genus Gavia; species Gavia stellata. Next base: position 12,274,639 of record NC_082603.1, read on the forward strand.
TAAATGGAGAGAAACGCAGGGTAGAGTAGGAACTGAATTTCTTCTGTTAACTCAAGTTAGTGCTGACCTGAAAGCAACAACCATTTTTCATGTATGTGTATATGTATGTAAGTTATGGAATGAAAACAAGTATTTTTAACTTGCATTCACTTGTTCAATGCCTGGAGTTGCTGCAAAAACAGCAACCTCGTGTAAAGATTACAGTTTAATGATAAAGAATCAGAAACGCCTAACACCTGTCCACATAAATTAGTTAGTTCTGAGTATGACTGAAACTGCAACTTCAGTCCAGAAAATACTTACAAACAAATCTGTCCCTGCTGTTGTTTTTTCTGTGTTGTTGTGAATTTAAACTCTTCACCAAATTAAAACAGTGTATCAGAACATGCGGTCACTCAGCCACAGTTGGAAGACTCTTCAGGGAATTTAACTAGGACAAGAGGTGATGAGGTGAGTTTCCTTGTGGTCCTTTACAATTTGTGTTTTCACAAGATTCAATATTTAATCCTGAGTATGTGACATCCTCTCATTGTTAGTAGATGTTTAGAATTAATTTTGATTGATGCAGTACCTACAGAATCACAGAACCTTTGAGATTGGCAGGGACCTCTGGAGACTGAGTCCAAACCCACTGCTCAAAGAAGGGTCAACAAGAGCAGGCTGCTTGGGGCTGGGTCCAGCTGGGTTTTGAGTATCTCCAAGGATGGAGACTCCACAACTTCTGTGGACAACATGTTCCCATGTCTGACCACCCTCATAGTGTTTTTAAAACAACAGAAAAGTTTAAATGGGATTTCCTATATTTCAATTTGTGTCCGTTGCCTCTTGTCCTTTCACTGGGTACTACTGATAAGAGTTTCGCTAAATCTTCTTTACTCCTGCTGTCGGGTATTTATATACACAGATGAGATTTACACACACACACACACACCCCCAAAAGGCCTTCTGATCTCCAGGCCAAACAGTTCCAGCTCTCAGCTTCTCCATGTACAACAGAGATTCCAATGGGATGTCTTTAACAGCCATTGTTTTGTGTTGTCCAGGTTGAAACTTTTGATTGTTGGACTCCAGTCAGTATGGTCCGACTTTAGGGAAATAACTTTGCAATAACTACATTTTGAAGTTTCTGCATCAGATAAATAAAAACAAGAATTTTAGAAAGGTGATGATTTAGTTGTCTGGAGAACGATGTAATAAAGCTTAGCATAATTTAATGATAACTGTGTGTTATCTACATGGTGAAAAGCTGATTCTTATTTTTAGTATTTTATCTGTTTTATAAACTGTGTTTATGAATTGGACTGTTTTCAGAAAAATGCAGCTTTGTTTGCCTTGCAAGTCTCACACAGATCAAATGTATTTACACAGAAATAAACTGTAATATCATGCTTTTGAGATGGGCTGTTTAGAAGAACAAAAGCTGTTGGAAGCCTGGAGGGAGAATGAGAAATGTTAATCTAATGTTAGCTGTAAGAGTGAGTTGAAGAAAAGAACTTTTTGAAGTTTGCCATTCCTTGGCCTGGAGTAGACATTGTTTTACAAATCTGTAATTTGAGTAGTTTAGCCTGGTGCTGCTACTTATTAATACTTTAGTATGATAGTTTTACATTATTCAGCAAACAGTCACATCCACTTTTAATTGTCCAGTTTTATGCTGAAGAACCTGATTTGACTGTTATCCTTCTACACAGGATGACAAATCAAAAAAGCAGTTCATTTGCATTAATACTCTAGAAGACACACAAGCTGTCAGAGCTGTAGCCTTTCATCCCAGTGGGAGTTTATATGCTGTTGGCTCCAACTCTAAAACTTTGAGAGTTTGTGCCTATCCAGAAGTAATTGACCCAAGGTAAGAAAGCTTGTATAATCATTTCTTTTTCTGTAGCATGGCACTTCTTTATCCTGTAGCTACTCATATCTGTACATTTCATACCTTTATTTTGTTGTCATAAATAGTGCAATGCTTTCCTTAGAAACCTGAACTGCCAAACAAAAATAAGATGATCTGCTGAAGAATTTGTATGTTTGTGGACTGATTTTTTTTTCTCTTCTATTACTGGCAAGATGCATTGCCAGAATACCACACCTTTCCTTATAAAAGTGTTATTTTTGTCTTAGCAGGTGAGCTTTTCTGTTTTTACTGTGATGGCTTCTGGTTTTGATATTCCAGCTGTAAAAGTGGGAGAAAGCATGCGTCAGTTCCCAAGCTGGCAAAAGTTGGGCTTCATGAGATGCAATTTTTTTTAATAGGAGGGAGGAAAATATTTTTTCACCTAGAAATAAATATTGCCATCTCAATAACCATCTCCTTGTCTCTGCTCCAGTTACATTATTTTCACAGAGTAGGGGAGAAGTGCCAGCATATAAAACGTCACAATTTCAGAAGGCACTACAAGTATGCACAGTGACTTCATCTGGGACACCTTCCCAGTTTAGGACTCGTGTTCAGGCTTCCAAAGTGTTCAAAAAGTAATCTGACTTTTTTCTTTTTCTCTTTAAATATCATCAGGAAGGTAGCCTTTGAAGTTTTAATTAAAAAATACTTACTGGCAATGAAAAAAAAAAAGTTGATTTTTCTGATACCCAGTGCAAGCCGACTTGCTGGGCTTGAAGACCAGACAACCTCTTCTCGATTGCTAAACAGCACAAAACGTCTTCGGTGGAATGAACACCTCCTTATTGACTAACTCTGCTCCCACACAATTTACTCTAACCGTGGGGAAAGGTTAGATTAACTCTGCAGCCTTAGTCTCTAGTTACAGTGCATAATCTGATATGACAAGTGACATAGTGTATCTGGATGTGAGAGGAATACTGAGATTTCCTTAATTCTGAACTTGTACTTCTTCCTCGTATTGTTTTTTTCACTATGATTACAGTCTGCCAAAAACATTTCATCATGGGATTTACAAGTCAGCAGAGAGATTACATTATCTTAAAGATATTCATACTGTAACAACCTGAATCTAGACACACGTCCAATTTTTTCATGTTTTTCAAAACGTATAATTGTGTAGAGTATCTGGTAAATAGCAGTTGTTTAATTGTACATCAAAGCTTTGCTGGGATTTGTTTAAGTTCTTTAAATTGTCCTTCAGACTGATGTATGATTCGGGACAGGTTGGTTTTGGGTTTGTTTCCCTTTCTCTAAAGGTGTAACAGTAGTGTGCTTTTTTCACATGTTTGAGATTAAACACTGATAAATACACATTACAATTCTGGAGGTGTTGCTCAAATAATCACAGTGCTGCCAGGCAGTTGATTGGCAGCATGTGGTTTCTGTGCTGGGCGGGTGTTCCTGTGTCCTGACAATGTTAGTGATTCTCTGCAAATGTTGTGAATCCAAACTCTGAGTGCAATATAAGGCATTAGGCCATTTAGGAAGCTCTGTAGTGTGTGTTGAATGGTGATTCTGATTTAGGCTAATCTGTCATGGATTTCCTCTCTGGCAACAAAATAAAATGACCTTCCATGTAGATTTATTTTAGTATTCTTTACTAAAGCCGTGTTTATCTCAAAAGTTTTTAAACAGACTTAGATGTTTGTCCTCTGTTTTTTCTGTCGGCCTCTTGTTCAAGTATTTGTACTATGGTTTCTGAATTTTTCAATAGCAATTTAATTTGTTGAATTTCTATTGTTGATGTTACTGGAGTGAATGTTGATGGAGTTGGATACAGCAGTACTTAATCTTAAGCACTTGACTACTTCTTGCTATGGGAACAGAGAAGTAACATTGTAGGAAATTAATGGATTGAAATAGAGGAAAGGTACATCAGTGGGACTGTTCCTTTTATTTCAGCCATGTGTAAAGCTGATCTGGTTTCAGAAATAAGAATGTATGGTATGTTTAGATGCTGTGGAGATTCCTGCATTAACATATAATGGTGAATGTGTCTTGCACAGACTGATGTATTAGCTTTTCTGGTACATGAGTGAAGCTTTGAGAGTCACCTTATTCAACAAATAATATCCAATGCACAGCTCATAATGATGAGCGTGCATGAGGTTTTTTTCTTTTGTTGTAAGTTTTTTTTTGTTATTTATTTAATGGCCAAAGAGGAGACAGTACTTTGACTGCAGCATTTTTCTGTGTCTTCCCAGGTAGGGTTAACGGAAGCATTTTTTTGATCCTTTAACCACCTAAGTGCTTGATGAGTCCCACTCATTCTGACAGCAAGGATAGCATAGACAACAACTTTTTGGATAAAACAGAAGGCCTCAATTTTTATTGTTACAGTACTACTAGGTACAACAACAGCCCCAAACACAAGTATATGGAGCCCAGTCATATAATTATGCTTTCATACCAAACACAATCCCTAGTTAGGGATTATGTCTGGTGGGTGGGAAACTGCAAGAGAAACACCTTCCTGCACGCATACACAGATGTTACACAGGCTTCTGCTTTCTTCTTTCAGGAATCTGGATTTTCCCATCTGCAGCCTGATGGTTTAGTCCCAGACCCAGCTTTTAGCCATGCCAGCTGCACTGGGTGCTGCCATAGATAGTATGTGCCTTATGAGCTTTCTTGGCCTACTGTTGCTTAATTGAACTTAAGCACATTCAAAAGTGGCCACAGGATCAAGATGTTGAAATATGAAGGATGTAGAGAAAAATCCCACCAATTTAGGACTGGGGATAAGGTTTCATTGTATGTAGCTAGTAATTACTATATTTTATCTGTATCAACCCTTTATAGATGAAGGGACTGTGTAAGTTCTTTTTGCATATCCAGTCACAAATACAGTGGGAAGATGAGGAAAAACTGAGAAAATGGGATGGAGAAGATCCTTTTGTTTTGTCTTAGAGCACATGTATATGGTTCAGTGCAAACAGTCACATATATTTCATGTTACCATAGAAAAACTTTTCATTTGTTTTATTATTTAAAATATTTTCAGTTTAGAATACACTGTTTTCCTTAGAAATAAAAGGAAACTGGATATTTTTCTTTTTTTTTTTTTTCAGTGCTTATAATACTCCTAAACAACCTGTAGTTCGCTTCAAAAGGAACAAGCATCATAAAGGATCAATCTACTGTGTAGCCTGGAGTCCCTGTGGACAGCTGTTAGCTACTGGTTCTAATGATAAATATGTGAAAGTACTGCCTTTTAATGCAGAAACTTGTAATGCAACAGGTAGTGTGTGTGTGTACTTAGTTTAAAGAACTTCTTTTCAATTATTTGTCCAATATTTGGCAAAAGCATTCAAATTAAATTGATTATGTAGTTAAAGGCTTTGTTATTTTTATTCTAATACTTTGATTAACTTAGTCTCTTTTCCCTTTCACCATCACTGTAGTATCTGTCGGGCAAAGAGCCACTGAGAGGTTGGGGATTATCCTTTGGGGTTTGTTTGGTTTGTTTTTTTGTTTGTTTGCATTTTGGTTTTGTTTTGCAAGACTCTCTGGTATTGTGCTATTGTCTGGTAGTTGTTGGGGTTTTTTTCCCCCCAGATATGGTAAAACAACCAGATGTTCTTACCCAACTCCAGTTCTTGATTGTCAGTAGGAACTGATTTCCACTTCCAGTTCCCCTTTTTCTTGCCTAGTTCTGTCATCTTCTCCCCCATCTTAGAAGTCTAAGGCATCTCTCCCAGCAAATACTGTTTCTGATGCCCAACCCTTCTAATCCACTAAGCCACTGAATATGGCTCTTATATTTTCTGTTTTGAACTTAGGCTACCTTCTCCTATGTGGTTCAGTGTTGTCAGTCAACCTTCCTTCCTGGCAGAGAAAGCCTTTTTAGTTTACCACAGTTTACAAAAAGAACTATATGTACTTTATAAACCTTGACTGGAATTGGCTGTGGAGATGGTCTATGTATGTTTTGCAAAGCTTTAGGAACTGTAGGAAGCTCAAGCAACACGCAAAAATAAGATTCTTGGAGATTTTATTTGAACTCTAGTCTAAGGAAAGTGCACAACAATGTTTATACTTGGTACTATACCCACACTTGCCTAAAAAATTCATTATCACTGTAACTGCTTTAAAGATTGCAGCACTAACAGTGAGAAACAAAGTATGCCTCATGTTGTTCTTACATTTTTAAATTATTTTAGGACCGGATTTGGAGTTCAGCATGCACGATGGGACAATCAGAGACCTTGCTTTTATGGAAGGCCCAGAAAGTGGTGGTGCTATTTTAATAAGTGCTGGAGCAGGGGACTGCAATATTTACACAACAGACTGTCAGCGAGGACAAGGCCTGCATGCTCTAAGTGGTCACACTGGTATGTGTGTTATTGCTTCTCTCTTGCACTTTTTAAGTCTGTATTATATTCTAATAAAGTTGTTTCCTGGGTTTTTTTTAAATGTCTGTGTGTTTTTTCTTCCTAGCAAGACTTCTTTTTCTCTCCAGATTGCTCTTGAAGTATTTTGGGGGGAGGTGGGGAGTGTTTGCTTTTAAATATGTTGGCTGTTAATTTAATGGAGAGAGTGCATGCTTCCTTCCAGAGAAGATGCAAAGCTGGGTATTGCCTTACACTGTTGGCATTTTAGATCATGCAATGTGCAGTTTTTCCATAGGACTGTTAAATCTCTGATTGCACGAATATAGTCAGAACTGTAATATTTCATTATTTCATTAATGATGTTAAATCAAATGAAGACGTCTTCTTGTTCACAGGTCATATTTTAGCACTTTATACGTGGAGTGGCTGGATGATTGCATCTGGATCCCAAGATAAGACTGTAAGATTCTGGGATCTGAGAGTGCCAAGCTGCGTTCGTGTTGTGGGAACAACGTTTCATGGAACAGGTAAGACTTGCTATCATGCTTCTGATCATTCTTGCATAAAAACAAGTTTTCAAGATGTCCAAGTAGTATAGAGTGAATGTAAGGGGGTTTTGCATTATAGAATGGAGGCTTGGCTTTGAAAGAAGTAAGTTGTGAGGCTATCTTTACCTGTGTGTTGTGTTTTGTTTGTGTTTTTTTTAAAGTAACATTTCCTTTCTGAAGTTGACTAGTTTTTTGCCTCGTGATTTACAAACAGACACTTCCAAGTACATTAAAATAAAACAAGACACAAGATAACTTGCAGAATCAGGAAAGGGTGGGAAGGAGCAGCCATTTTTGCAAGTTGTCAACATAGTCTATAGAAATCTGCAAAAGGATTCTTAAGAACCGCTTGGCTTCTGATTTGTTTCTTGAAACCTTTGGGGGGAGCAATACATTAGAAATGGGGGAGGGCAATTCCTTGCATTATTCTACATTATTCCATAAATAGTGACTTTCTTTCCTGTGATGAAACACGATACTTTTTTTCAGCTTTAATAGTGGCTTTGCTACCATTCCACTGTGACCTATAGCTTCAGAGTTTTAAGTGCTAGAACATAAACATTTTCTTAAGATAACAGTAGCTAGGTATGTTCACCTTAAATTTAAGGCCAGCGTTCGGTATTCTTATACAATGTGTATTCTTGTTTTAAAACAAAGTTGGCTATTGGCACAGATGTATCCAAGTATAATATGTGTTTGTTGGGGTTTTTTTCTCCTGTAGGAAGTGCTGTAGCCTCAGTAGCTGTTGATCCTAGTGGTCGTCTCCTGGCTACAGGGCAAGAGGACTCTAGCTGTATGTTGTACGATATTCGAGGAGGACGAATGGTGCAGAGCTATCATCCTCATTCCAGTGATGTTCGTTCTGTTCGCTTCTCTCCAGGGGCACACTACTTGCTCACAGGATCATATGATATGAAAATAAAGGTGACAGACTTGCAAGGTAACATAATACAAAGGATACTAGGTTAATTTTCAATTTTATGCTTTTAATATTGAAGTTGTAAGAGAACTTGGTTCAAAGATGAGGTTTTAGTTTAAAAGGGAGAAAAAAATAGAGCTTTGAAGGGTTTGAGATGTATATAAATGTGACTGTGTCTGTTAACAGTTGGCTAGTTGTGTTGCTAAGAATGCAGGCTACGAACTGAATCTTGTTCAGGGGGGACGGTCTGATTATGATAAAAGAACTAATTAACATTGTTGCCTGATGAGATGGCCATTGCTTTCAGGCAGCATTCATAAAACTGGCCCTTAAAAAAAAAAAAATCATTATTATTATTATAATGCTTATTTTTATTGAGAAGAGTTAAGAAGAGAGAAGATAGCAGGTGTATCTAATCGACTTGATTTTCTTGGACTGTCAGATTTTATTCACATTGTGTAAAAACTGTGAATACCTGTATTTTAAAGTTGTACTGTGTCCAGTAATGCCTAAAAACCAAAACACTGGAGCCTTGTGTTATGCTCTGTGTGAGAGAGAGGGGTCAAGTATGCTTCATAAGGTGAAATACATATGTAAGCTTTACTAAATTAACAGGGGGAAAAAAATCACAACAAAAAACCTACCCCAAAAAAACCAAAGAGCTGGATATAAATTCATTAAATGACTAACGATTTCTGTTCTTTGCCATAGGGGACCTCACGAAGCAGCTTCCTCTTATGGTGGTAGGAGAGCACAAGGACAAAGTTATTCAATGCAGGTGGCATACACAAGATCTTTCCTTCTTGTCATCTTCTGCAGACAGAACTGTAACCCTTTGGACCTACAATGGCTAGAGTGCAAACAAAGGCAGCCTATGCAGCTAAAGCACAGAGACCTGAGACTACAGAACTGTAAAAACAAAGTAATAATAATTAGGCATTGAGAGAGCAGCAGTTGAGCAGGAGAGTGTCTTACCAAGTGGAGGGGCACCTGTCACAGATTTTTCTCGTTTCTAGGAGGTCTTGGTGTTTTTAGAATATTCTTTTGCAGTGCTTTCAGTCTTCCATGTGAATTCATGCTGCTGTGACCTATTGTAGTCTTGTTGCCAAAGTCTATGAGGAGAACTCTTACGTTGTCGATGTGCACTCGAAGTAACATGAATGACGTGTTTACAGTTTGGTATTAATTGCATTCCTTGGTCTTTGCCTCAATAAGAATTTTATATAGAAACTTAAGTTGAACAACACTTTAATCAAGTCTGTATGTAACTAGTTCCACACACAGACATAAACGATAAATTACTTCTACTGTGTTTTTCAGATTTATTACATTCATCACCTCTCAACAAGAGGTCAAACTTTATAACATCTCCACAGTTTCAACTTTTCTAGTAATAAATTCTGAACTTGAAAGGTGACTAGGCAGTAACCACGTCTTGATTATGGTCCATTATATAGTGAGGGGGCTTTTTGTTTCTTTTCATCTAAACTGGGGGAAATGTTGCAGTTTTTACTACATGACATTGTTTTGAACAAGCTAACATGTTGGAGGGGAAAAATGTAATTTTTTTTCTGCAGAAACATTAAATATTTTACTTTTTGAATGCAACGGAATACCTCTGTGTATAATGTACTGTAGAAAAGAGTGGATTGGCAGCAGTTGTCACAGTGAGCTTAATGGCTATCAGGTTTTCAAGTAAAAGGGATACCATTAATGCTATAATAGAAACCAGCATGGCTTAAAATGCTATGTCTGCATGGTAATTTAAGAATTGAATTGTTTAAATTCCCAGTTCAGAAGCTTACCTGAATTTTATTTCTTGCACTGTTTATGTATGGGAAATTGCAGTTTTATTTCTACAAGACTTTAGATTCTAATGTTTATGTATTGTTATATTTTCATATTGTACAGTTCCTTTTACTTTTCAAAATATAAACGTTAAACATTAGGTTATTTATTTATTTGAACTGCAGTTAAGTTTTGGATTCTCTCGGTTACTAAATTATATGTGCACTGTAGCAAGCATTTTTAACTATCGTATAAAAGTGGAAAGGTAACTATAGAAGTGTATCTGTGCTATAATCTCAATAAAGACCTCCAACACCTGCAGCTATCTCATCTGTTATTTTGGATTCTCTGTTCAGAATTCCTCAATGCAACTCTGATACTTCAACCGTGCATCAAAATCTTTTGTATGCCTGGAACTATAAAACTATAAAAGACTTTAGATCTTTTGATACCATTTCCAAGTACCTGACTTTGCAGTGCGGTAAGTAATAATACAGTAGCACAGAGCTGAAAATCTGTTTGTTTTTCTCTATTTAACAGAAGTTAAGGTCCTAATGCTGCTGTGGAGGAAAACAGGACTTAGACCTATTTGTTCCTCCAGTTGTCTATCTGTGGTCAAAGCTGGCAGACTATTTTTCAGTAGCACTACAACTATTTAAATAACTATTTCCCTTAAATTAATTTTGCGTCTTTACAGAGAGGATCCAGTTTTACGTTGGTCTTGTGAGTCTGAGCTGTTCTTATGTGGGAGCTCCCAGCCCTCGCTTGTATTTACTGAAGGGAAGTCTTCTTCCTGTACGTCTGCCTGGAACTGGAGGCAATCGAAAATACAAAAATACATCCACGTACAGGACGAGAAAGGGGAGGGGACTACGTCGGTGGGAATCGCTGCCGCTTCCTCTCCTGCAGCTGTGCGGGCTGGGGCTGGATCACTGCTGCGCTCTGTGCCGGGGGCGGGGGGGACGTTGCTGTGCTGTTGTTTCTGCTCCGTCGCTGTGTTCTCTCTGCTTTCAGCGGTTGTATTCTGCACCCTGCTACGCCTGTAGCTGTTACTTGCTCTCTGGACGGCCTCCTACACTCGCTGCTGGGCCTGGCCGTGTTGCTTTGCCGTGAAGTCGCTGCCAGCCGGGTGCAGCTGTGCAGGAACGGCGGGGCTGAGGCGGCTGCAGGCCGGGCCGCGCGAGGCGAGGCCGAGCCCGCCAGCGCCTCCCAGCGCCTGAGGGCCGGAGCGGAGCCTCAGCGGCCGCTTCTCCGCGGCCTCGCTACGGCGAGAGCGGCTTCCCCCCGGGGCGGCGCCGGGCCCGGGGAGCGAGGGGCGGTGGCGGGGACGCAGGCGTAAGAGGCAGGCGGTAGTCCGGGCCCCCTCCCCGGCTGGTAGGGGCCTGGCGATGCGGGGCGGTTCCGCGCTGGGTAAACACGCCAAGGTCGTCTGCGGCCCTTCAGGTACCAGGGGGCGCGGGCTGGGAGCTGGAGGGTGGGCTGCGGGCGGGCCCTCGGCGGCGGGGCCTCGCTGGGGGCCGGGGCGGCGGTGGGGCAGGCGGCGAGGGCTCTGCTGCGGGGCCGGGGAGTGCCGCCGGGCCCGGCCTGCGCGTTGTCCGGGCCCTGCTGCGCTCGTGGCGGTAAACTGGCGAGGAGGAGCGGTGGGAGCGAGGAGGGGGTTGGAAGGCTGCGTGTCTTCTCACACCGTGGTGATGAACAGGGCGTGGATAAACAAGGTGAAAGCGGAGCGGGGGAGAAGCATACGGGGTTTTCCGTTTTACGGTTGTTTCAGCGGTTGCAACGTACGGCCTCTAGCGTCGTCGGGCGGGGAGAAACAGCCGTGCCCCGGAGTCGGCCTGTGCGGGCCTACGGCTCGGGGCAGGCAGCGCCTGCGGCCGGAGGGGAGCGGGCGGGCGGCCTTGGGCCTGTCGGAGCAGCCCTGAGGTGCCGACGCCGTGCCTCCCGCCCGGGCAGGGCAGGAAATCCTCTCCCGGCCTTTGCAAGACTTGCCATGGGAATGTCTGTAGTGATAAGGGTGCTGGACCCCTGCCTCGAAGCCCAGAGGAGTTCTGCACTCTTCTGTTGTATTTAGCAACGCTGAACTCTGCCCTACACCTGCTGCTAACTACAGCTAGTTATATTGATCCGGTCATATAATGCAGTTTAATTGTTGCATATTCTTGCCAGTGTTTTCTCTGGGAAAAAAATTATATAAGTGAAGTTTAACCTGCTTAACAGAGAACTGAGTTTTTAAACAACACTGGAGAGTACTTTTCTCATGTTGTAAGATTGTTTCAGGTTTTTTGTACAGCATGTTACATTCTGAACTAAATACCTGAATTTCTTCTTATATTTAGTGATACAGGATGCTCTTTCCTTTGGTATTGTGCGCAGTGGTGCTAATAGGGAGTGGTAAAGTTCAAGATGATGAATGGATTGACCCCACGGATATGCTGAATTACGATGCAGCATCAGGAACAATGAGAAGACCTTACAAGGTAGAAAAAGAAAGGGTGCATGAATACCTGTCTCTCACAAACAGTCCTTTGGCCACATGCTGTTCAAAGATTTCCCTCAAATCGTGACATTAGAAAATGATACAATTACGGTCTTTTTAAGGTCTTACAAAGCTACATCTGAATCTATACACAGAAAAGTGTTGTGTGTCTATTGTTAAAATTGTAAGAAAAAAACAGTGATCTGTATTATTGTAGCTAGTTAGCTCAGGGCTTTTTACTGATGAGTTTCTGTTGCATAGTGGTCAAATCACAGGAACCATGTTCTTTGTTTCACAGGTGGTGGGTGATTTATGCTGGTTGTGGTTCCACAGATTATTTCTCTGGGAAGTACTGGGTTAAGCAGCTCTTGCTAGTTTCTCAAGTATAGTGTTAAATATCTTGAAAATTAAGTTCTTAGCTGATAAAAGTTGGAGGAGTTAAGGTTAATGATTATATTTTACTTGAATTATAATTCAAGTAAAATTCATGTTCCCCAGTAATATGGGAATAAACCCCATTTATCGAGTGAGAGTATTGTGAAGTCAATGGTGTTTTGTAATGCTGGGCATCAGAGTTTTCAGAAGGAAGATCAGAATAGGGATTGAGTTCTGTACTGTTAATAATTCATTAACATTGAGGAGAAGATGAAATATGAAAAGCTTGTTTTAACAAGGCAAATCTTCTCAGTAGTCTTGTATGAGGGGTGGACTTTATGTATATGATGACATACATGTTGTTTATCCAGTACATATGTGCACACATGGCACTGTAAACTGTGGTTGGTTATATGGGCACCCTTGATTTTTGTCATTACTCAGCTTTCAAGTTTGGTTTTGCAGTCTTGAATAATACCACTTTAACACTTCAGAATATAATTTTCTGAAGCTTAAAAGATGCAAACTGCATTATTTCTCTCTACGGAGTTCCTCCTCAGCCTCCACCTGCCCCAAGTACACCTGATAGTCATTAGCATCCCTAAAATTCAGCAGCAAGCTTTGGAGTCTTTAAACTTGATGCCCAACTGTTTCAGCTTTTATAAAAAAAATACTAGGAGCCTTACTGTTGTTTCCTATGGAACTAGAACTGCATCTTAAAGGAGAAAAATGACTGCTTTGGGTTAATCCATCTTTTCAGGATTTCTTTTCTGCTCTGCAGTGAGAGATTTTAGGTAGGCAGGCTGTGTGGGCCACCCGAGTCCTCAAAACCGAACTTCATATCAGCATGAGTTCACCGATTTGTGTGATGTTGCGCTTCCTTTTGGAAACTTTCCTCAGTGTGCGTGCCTGGTTGTGTAGAAGAAGCACTGCTAAAACTTAAGTCTGAACAATTAGCAGAAAAAATGGGATGTTGTTTCAGAGTGAAGAGGGAACATGAAAGGAAAGGTATGCAACCTAGAATGGGGCTTTGTGTTTACTTTCAGTCTGGCTGGCTGCACGGCCAGCTGGACTGGGAATTTGTCTGGCTGAAAACTGCCCCTTTGCTTGCTGAGTTGGTTTTTAGCCAGTCTGATTATCTAATCTGCTGCACTGCGTGGCTCACCAGCACTCAGAGGAGGGGAAAGGGCAGGGAGGGGAGGAAGGAGCCAGACCTCACCTTTTGAAGGCAGCGTACATTCAGATAAACTTAAAGCAATTGTCTGTTTGGAGCCTAAAATAATAGCAGAGAGGCAACTGGAGTATGGTTGGGAGAGTATTAGCAGCAAAGACCAATGCTCAGTTTTTAGCTCCTTTGCTCCTTTTAAGGTGATCTGACTATAGAAGTGTAATGTGGCATATTCATCAAATTCTTTGTTTCTAAAAATACATGTTTTTCTTACGTAATTTAGGCAAACTATCATGACGCTGAGGATAAGACTGTGGATACAGTCAGTACTGAAATCTTATCAAGTTGTTCCAGGGAAGTAGATTCCTTGCAACAGAAGGTTTGTTACGGAACTTAAGCATATTTTCCAGCCTTTTATAGTTTGCGCTTTCTGATGATGCTTCTCTGGATAGTATAGAATAGGTGAATTGCTGGCATAATTTGTGAGAGACCATGCATTATGTAGGGGGAACCTCTTTATTCAGAGGAGAGACTGGAAGTGTTTTGAACTCAATTCCAAATTGCTGCTCTGCCTACCAAGGTCTGTTTCCTAAAACATTTTATAGTGTAATAAAAGTTGATAGGAGCTATGTGCTTCTGTCCAGTGTCAGCAGTTTAAACACATGGTGTTGATGTTACACTGTGCTGCCAAAAGCTAAGAAACCTGACCTTTCATTTTCAAGTTGTTCAGTTTTGTTGGATTTTCAGGGGTGGGTTGTGGGCATAGAGAACATGTTTGTGGCCGACCGTAATGTGCAACACTGCAGCTCTCAGAAGCCACTGTAAGCCCCCCACGCTGCTTCTTCCTCTGAGATGAGGAGATGGCGGTGATGCTTGTGTAGCTGCTGGGGCTCTCACTTCCCTCAGCCATTTGGAGACCCAATGGGTTATGTAATTTTAATGTTGTTTCAGTGACTTAGTGTTTTTTACAGTTTGGGTTTTTTTTTCTGATGTAAACTTAAAATTTAAGGAGATCCAGATCTTTAGTTTTTTCTAGTCTTACTGAGGTTAGTATTCAAACCACATTATTAGCAGATCTGAAATCTCCAGTACTGGCCTGTCCCATGGAAAGTAGTGTCTTCAGAAACTGCATACACTTTTTATCTGGTGTACTAATCATGGGATTATTGCTAAACTAAAGAAATGTGTCTCTCTTAATCCTGAGTTTAATGTGTTGATAGGAGTGTTTTTCTCCTGTGAACAAGCTTGTTTGAGCAAGAAGTGAATAAAATGTCTTTACATTGCAGATTGCAGAATGTGAGAAGAGGAATGCCAAATCACATGAAAGCCGTAGCTTTTATATTTTTAAGCGATACTTGAATAAGATTTTAAATGAAGCTGGAAAACTTGGCCTTGTAAGTATTTGAACAGTCATTAAAAATTAATTAGAGTTCTCGTGACTACTTTATGTGTTCTTCACAGTTATCAAGGATTGATTAATTATTCTGGCATACTTTAAATTAAAATGAAGGGAACTGAATTGCAAAGGAAAAAAATCATAGAAGTATGTGTATCCAGTATTGCTGTTAGTTAGCAGTGTTTGCTCAGGAGACACAGTTGCCGTTTGATCTGTAAAGCATCCAAAGGAAGAGTACGTGAGTGCAGAGTATGTATCTAAATATCTATTGCTGGGATGCAGCTGTAGTAATACCCTGTTCAGTTCATGTTAATGGTTGTTAAACTTGAAAGAGAAGGATTTTGTTTGTTTGTTGTAGACCTTTTGAGGCCTTTGTTTTAGATTCTACCACATTAGCTATGGAGGGGAATAGTAGCTTATTAGAGTTTACATATAAGAATCACCTTAGTACTTTCTTTATTACTTTCTTTATTATATTTTCTTTGGAGATTTTTTTTTCTGTTCAGAGATACAGGAATAAATTTTTATCAATAAGCAAAATTGTAATGTTCTTCATTAAATATTACTTAGCAATGTACAATTTCTTACTTCAGTATTTAATAGCTTCTATCTGTATTACCCAGCCATGTTCCGGGCATACATAGCGCATTAGTAATTATTACTTGTTAATGAGAAGTGGTTCTAAAATTTTAATAGCAGGTGAGATAACTCACTTCATTTTTTAGGTCTTTGCTGTAGAACTGAAAGAGTACAGACCAGTTGAATTTGTGTTTTATATAGTTTAGAAGAATGAACAAAAAGGTTATAGAATCATAGTGTGCTCCCTGTCCCATGTCTTCATCCTGCAGTCTGCTTCAAAAAGGTGTTGGTACCTAATGAGGGTATATAATCAGGTTTTTGCATAAGGATACTGTTTTTTTGTATGTATTTCTATTTCCAAATAAGCAGCTTTTACCATTGTTTTACTTTGCTTTGCTTTTAATTCAGCCTGAGGAAAACGTGGGCCACGTCCATTACGATGCTGAGATCATCCTTACAAAACAGACATATTTGGAGATCCTCAGGTTTCTCAATGAGGAAGCTTGGCAGTCAGGTGCTGTAGATGATGCACTTAGTGATATTTTGATCAATTTTAAGCACCATGATTATAAAGCTTGGCACTGGAGATTTGAAGACACTTTTGGAATTGATCTATATAACATGTTTCTGGTAAGAGAAGAAGAAAGGTTTTCTTGTTGTTTTTTAATTGCTGTTTTCTCCAGTTTCTTTGTGCAAGTCTAGCCAATGAATATTACCGTCTTAACTCCACACATAAAGCAGTCTTTCCATCGTCCTTACAGCGAGTCACTCTTTGTTTCATGGTTGCTAAATGTAGAGGTAACGTATTCACTTGAAGTAAGAATTCAAGTTTTTTATTACTATGGTCATCTTTTCTTATTGTGGCTGTGTGGTTTTTTTCTGGTATGCTTTCTTTTTTCCTCTTTGTGTATTTTATATCTGTGTTGCATGACTCAGACTCCAGTACTTTCTTGTCACTTTGACTGACAACTCGTGCATTATAAGTTTTCCAGGTTTGTCTCTTGTTCAAATAGATGCTGAAGCTGTTGGCTTCTGCAGGAGTTGGAATATATTTTATATTGAGACAAGTATATATTTGAGGTCTTAGATTTTCTAGGTTAGAGGGTTTTGTGAATTTTGTGGAAAAAAATTGTGTAGTGTTGGAGAGAAGAGCATGACTGTGTGAAAATTGTCATATTCTCTAAAATGGAATTACAAAGTGCTAAGCTGAGGATCTATAATCACAGAATCATAGAATAGTTTGGGTTGGAAGGGACCTTTAGAGGTCATCTAGTCCAACCCCCCCTGCAATGAGCAGGGACATCTTCAACTAGATCAGGTTGCTCAGAGCCCCCTCCAACCTGACTTGAATGTTTCCAGGATGGGTCATCTACCACCTCTCTGGGCAACCTGTTCCAGTGTTTCACCACCCTCATCGTAAAAAATTTCTTCCTTATATCTAGTTTGAATCTACCCTCTTTTTAGTTTAAAACCATTACCCTTTGTCCTGTCACAACAGGCCCTGCTAAAAAGTTTGTCCCCATCTTTCTTATAAGCCCCCTTTTAAGTAGTGAAAGGCTGCAATAAGGTCTCCCCAGAGCCTTCTCTTTTCCAAGCTGAACAACCCCAACTCTCTCAGTCTTTCATAGGGGAAGTATTCCGTCCCTCTGATCATTTTTGTGGCCATCCTCTGGACCCGCTCCAACAGATCCATGTCTTTCTGTGCTGAGGACTCCAGAGCTGGATGCAGAGTAGAGGGGCAGAATCACCTCCCTCGACCTGCTGGCCATGCTGCTTGTGATGCAGCCTAGGATACGGTTGGCCTTTTGGGCTGCAAGCGTGCATTGTCGGCTCATGTCCAGCTTTTCATCCACCAGTACCCCCAGGTCCTTCTCTGCAGGGCTGCTCTCAATTCCTTCATCCCCCAGCCTGTACTGATACCGGGGGTTGCCCTGTCCCAGGTGCAGGACCTTGCACTTGGCCTTGTTGAACCTCATGAGGTTCACATGGCCCACTTCTCGAGCTTGTCCAGGTCCCTCTGGATGGCATTTTGTCCCTCAGGCGTGTCAGCCACACCATTCAGCTTGGTGTCGTCTGCAGACTTGCTGAGGGTGCATTCGATGCCACCATCTGTGTCATTGATGAAGATACTAAACAGTACTGGTCCCAACACAGAATGCTGAGGGACTCCGCTTGTTACCGGTCTCCATTTAGACATTGAACCGTTGACCACTACCTTCCGGATGCAACTATCCAACCAATTCCTCATCCATGGAACAGTCCACCCATCAAATCCATATCTCTCCAATTTAGAGAGAAGGATGTTGTGGGGGACTGTGTCAAAGGCCTTACAGAAGTCCAGATAGACGACATCTGTAGCTCTTCCCTTGTCTACTGATGGAGTCACTCCATCATAGAAGGCCACTAGGTTGGTCAGGCAGGACTTACCCTTGGTGAAGCCATGCTGGCTGTCTTGAATCACCTCCCTGTCCTCCATGTGCCTTAGCATAGCTTCTAGGAAGATCGGTTCCATGATCGTCCCAGGCACAGAGGTGAGGCTGATAGGTCGGTAGTCCCCAGGATCCTCCTTTCTACCCTTTTTAAAAATGGGTGCAATGTTTCCCTTTTTCCAGTCACCAGGGACTTCACCTGACTGCCATGACTTTTCAAATATCATGGAGAGTGGCTTGGCAACTACATCAGCCAGTTCCCTCAGGAGTCTGCAATGCATCTCGTCAGGTCCCGTAGACTTACGTATGCTCAGGTTCGTCAGGTGGTCTCAAACCTGATCTTCTCTTGCAGTGGGAGGGACTTTGCTCCCCCAGTCCCTGTCTTGTGGTCTGTCCACTCAAGAGGTGTGGGAAGAGAGATGGCCAGTGAAGACTGAAGCAAAATAGTTGTTGAGTACATCAGCCTTCTTCCCGTCTGTTGTTACGAGTTCGCCAGTCTTGCTCATCGGGGGGTACGCTTTCTTTGACCTTTTCTGGCTGACACACCTGTAGAAGCCCTTCTTATTATTCTTTGTGTCCCTTGCCAAGTTCAGCTCCGTTGCACCTTGGCCTTCCTGACCCCATCCCTACACAACTGGGCAGCGTCTCTATACTCTTCCCAGGATACCTGTCCCTGCTTCCACTGCCTGTGTATTTCCTTCTTGCCCTGTAGTTTGACCAGTAGGTCTTAACCCATCTATGCTGGTCTCTTGCCTTCTTTTCTTGATGTCCTACACCTGGAGATCGAGAGCTCTTGCATTCTATGGAATGCATCCTTAAAGATCTGCCAGCTCTGTTCTGCTCCCTTGTCCCTGAAGGCAGTTTCCCAGGAGATCCTATTGACTAACTCCTTGAAGAGCTGGAATTTTGCTTTCCTAAAATTCAGGGTCCTGACTTTACTCTTCGCCTGATCTATATCCCTCAGGACTGTGAACTCCACCAGTGCATGATCACTGCAGCCCAGGCTGCCTCCAAGCTTGATGTCACCGATTCACTCACTTGCATTGGTGACAGGTCCAGTATCGCATCCCCTCTGGTAGGGCTGTCTATTACCTGGCTTAAGGAGTTATTCTCAATGCATTCCAGGAGTCTCCTGGATTGCCTGCAGCTCACTGTGCTACTTTTCCAGCAGGTGTTGGGGTGGTTGAAGTCCCCCAGCAGGACGAGAGCCTGCGAGTGCAACGCCTCCTGTAGCTGGTGTAAGAAGGCTTCATCAGTAGGCTCCTCTTGATCAGGCAGCCTGTTGTAGACACCAACCACAAGGTTCCCTTTGTTGCTTGGTCTCTGATTGTTACCCATAAGCTTTCAACCTGCTTGTGGCTATTCTTCAGAGACAGCTCTTCACACTCATCCATTTCTTGATGTAGAGGTCAACCCCTCTGCCCCTCCGTCCTCACCTGCCCCTTCTGAACAGCCCGTAGCCATTGATAGCTGCACTCCAGTCAGCTGAAGGTGAAGCTCTCTGAACAAATCTTTACAATTCAGAATATGCTAACATTTTACGCTAACGTGGTCTTGAAAGTAGCCTGTCTAGTTTTGAGGGGGTCCATGGAAGCCAAATGAAAAAAGCAAGCTGTCAGTAGTGTAACCTCACTGTTAGAGGTCCTTGGATGGAAAGAGACTGTAAAGTGCTTGTTTACAGAAGCACTTTAAGAAGTCTTGCTGCTGTTAGCCAGACTGTAACTTTGTCTCTTAACCAAACTGCAGGAGTTGGCAGCAGTGGTTCTGTTGTTCATACCAGCCACATACTTCTCAAGCACTGGATTACATCAGTTTCATAATTTTAAAGTACAGAAGGTAAGGTGGTAAGTATCGTAAGGAAAAAATAGCTAAATATCACAAGAAAGAAATGAGCAACTGCAATGTAAGGCTGTGATAGGAATGACTAGTAGTAATACCATGAAACTTTTCTGAAACAAACTGCTGCAGATACGCTGTGAAAACAAGGAAAAATCCTCTCAACTGTTCTGTGTAAATGATGCTGGTAAAAACAGAAGTTGGAAGTTCTTTCATGTATTCTGACAGTAAGCTTGGAAAATTCCACATCTGGATCACAATTTTTTCCTGTTTTCTTTTTCAGATACTCTTGTGCTTAGTGTGCATTGTAATTGTAATAGCTACAGAGCTCTGGACACGTATTCATTGGTTTGTTCAGCTAAAACGTGTTTTATTAATAAGTTTTCTTATCAGTTTTGCTTGGAATTGGCTTTACTTGTATAAGGTGAGTTGTTCTGAAATCTTAATGGCTTTTAGGCTTCAAATTTTACAGTTATGAGGTAGTGAATTTTACTTAGTTCCTTTAGTTAGTTCATATAAGGCAATCACTGTCCGGAAAATAAATAAAGGGATGAAAGTTTTATTTTGCATGTTGACAGGTGTAATAGGCTTAAAGAGGAACAGAAGAAACCCTGCCAACTTTTATCCTGCCGCAAAGGTGCATAAAATTCATAAAGCAGTAGAACTGTGATTTCACTGCATGGGGAAGGGAGACGTGAATTCTGTCTAAAGCAGCTTGGTAGAAAAGTCTTACGAAAATACATTGTGGGGTTTTTTTCCTTTCTAAGGATTCCCTGGCTGCAACTGTATTCAGTGTGTGAAAGACCAGAGATAAATGCTTCATTAATGGTGACGAAGTAGCTGACTGTACAATGGTACTGGTTTTAATGAGGAGGAATTTACGCTGTTAGGTCATGGCCTAACCACAAAATCTCAGTCCTCACATCTTGTCATCAGAATTTAACTGCAGCTTGTCAGACCCAGGAATAGCGGAGTGCCAGGAAGTAGGGTGGCTCTTGAACACGAGTGGACTGCCATGTGGAGGGCTTAAGAATGAGTCAGTGAAGAATGTCAGAATTTTTCAACAGATGATTTGACTTATTTTTTTCTATTTGATTATCAGTTGCAAACTGCAAGGAAAAAATATAATGAATACAGGTATTTGTTAATGGGAATTATTTAAAAAATAAAAGAGAATGTCCTGATGTTTTAATTAGTAATTGCATGGCAGCTGTCTCTGGTTTTAATCCAGAAACTTTTTAAGGAAACAAGATGTTGTCAGATTACTTTTGCCCCGAACTTACATCTTTGTATATTGGAGTTTGCTCTTTTGGTAATTCAGATGCCATTTGGAGAATAACTCAGAGGTAGCCATCTTGGTAGTTTTTATCCATTCATAGGAAGTACTTAGAATTGAACTCTGTTAAATTGTTTAGGTAGCAAACTTTTCTTAATAATACAGATGTACCTGGGTAATTATCCCAAACCTGCTAAGAGCAAACATCGTTAGCTCAGGTGTAGTGCTGCATGGATGCAGGTGTTCTGTGCCCAGCACCACCTTGTTTTGTTTTACAAGTAATTCTTATTCTCCTGCAGTTGGCCTTTGCACAGCATCAGGCAGAAATTGCGAAAATGGGGCAGTTTGATAACGTCTGTGCAGAGAAGTTGGACTGGGGGGAAAGTCTTATTGGTAAATACTTGTTTCATTGTTTTGTAATAGTATTTAAGATCACAAAATATTCCGTAATAGTATCCAAGAATACTCTTAATTTCTTCATGAGTAGTACATTGAATCTTCTTCAGCAGTACATGATTATGTGGTTTTACCATTTTTCCATTCTACAGGACTTTCTTTTCTAGGCCTTTAAAGGAGAGCTGATCACAAAACTGTGCTTAGAGTGTATCATGGTGTTACTTCTACACCGTGTTTTTCCTTATAACTTACCCTGGGCATGTTTCCCCAACTCCCCTCCCCCAGTACCATTTATTGAAGATAGGAGTGCAGAATTCAAGCAAAATATTTTTTTTATCTTCCAGGCTTGTGAGTACAATGGACTTCAGAAATTAGATCTGTAACTATTTACTGTAGTTCTGTTATTTTACAGAGAAAGCTAAATTTTTTTATTAGCCATTATTTGTTATCCAGTGCTATAGCAGGTAGATAAATGATGGCAACTCTTAATGAGTGCTTGTTTTGGTCTTCCCTTTAGAATTTATTGGCTGTGATTGCTTTGTTTATGTCAGGTTTCAACGGTTTAAGTTCTGACTGCACTAAAATCCAACTACAGAAACACTGATGTCATGAACTGATTGTTTATAACTTAAAAGTTCCCTTAAAGAGTCAGACTTTCTGCTTATAACCAAAATAGTCTAGCAAGTTTTTAATCTACTTGCAGCCTGGCAAACGAGTAGTAACAGAATTACTTCTGTTACAGTAGCTGTGGACAAAGTGTGCTAGATAATAGTTCCCACAGACAAGACATTTTTCTTCTGAGGCTTCTAGGGACTAAGTTCATCTGATAAAGAGAACTTTCTTGACTGAACATGGGAAAACCTCAGTTTCTTCTCTTTCTTTCCAGCCTTCCCTCTCCTTCCTGCATCCCCAACACTGGATAAACTACACTGCTAAGCTCATCTCAGATTTTTAAAAATAAATCTGAGCTTTTAACCATATGTAGAAGAGGTCTCTTCCATCTATAACTGAAATGCTACTTTCTGTATTACTATTGTGTCATAAAATATATTTTTTTTAAAAGTAGTAAAAATATGTCTCTGCTTTGACTACAGAATGGCTCAGAAGTAAATGGACGTTTCAGGATGATCCCTGTCAGAAGTACTATGAAACTCTACTAGTAAATCCTGTTCTGCTGGTTCCACCGACAAAGGTATACAGCAAGCCTAAAGAGACTCTTCATGTTTATGTTTGCAATCAGTGACAACACTGTTTTGCTATTTGTATTTTTCTAGGCATTGGCAATTACTTTCACCAACTTTGTAACTGAGCCTTTGAAGCACGTAGGACAAGGTATTGGTGAATTCATCAAAGCACTAATGAAGGAGATACCATTTATTCTTCAGGTTCCAGTGCTAATTATGATGGCTCTGGCTGTCCTGGTTTGTATACATTTATCTTATATTTAAAAACTCACTTTTATTTATTAAACTTATAACAGATAGTAATACTTAGATATAAATATTATTTATTTCTTATTTGTACTACTGAACAGATGTCAGCACAGATGAAATTATTTCTGCAAGGGAATTTTTTTGTGACAAAATTTTTATAGTATAGTTGGTTTAGCAATTAAAATACATGAGTTTGTATTTAAACTGAATCTCTTCCCCCGCTCCCCAAGAAAAAGGATAAAATAGTATTAAAAACTGCTTTAAAAAGTCTTAGACCCTGTGACAGTTTATTGCAGCTTAGTTCCCATTTCTTCTTTGTGTCATTACACAATGATGCATACAACTGGCATTTCGTACACGAAAGCATAGAGTTAGAGCCTTCAGTATCTTTACTGTAGCACCAAAGATGAGCTCCATCCAGTCTGGCAGTTCCTGCAGTCTGGTCAGACTGCAGAAAGCTTGAATTTTATTGTAGCTGTTCTGATCACCTGGGCTTTTCTTTCAGTGTTTTTCAGATACGTGACTTTGAATTCTGTGTGAAAACCATAGGCTGCAAATACTTGACCTTTTGTTCTTTTTTTTATTTTCTCCTTCCACAGGCTTTCTGCTATGGTGCAGGATCATCAGTGTCTATGTTAAGATACTTAACATCTTTTCAGAAGAAAAGTCTTCCTCTACCTGACAGTCAACAGGAGAAAATAGACTTTGGGCAATACGATGGGAGTAAATCCGATGGCTATTACTCACAGAAGCTTCCTTACGTTTATGGAGGACCTCATGACAGAGGAGATGCTCCTACGAGACCAGGAAATGGCAGCAGAAGTCCTGACATCATGCGTACAAGCGATGAGCCAGACACGCAAGTAGAAGAGTCTCACAAACCAGAACCTGGTGTATGTTAGTCCTGGTGCTCTTTGAGATGGGATTAAATTTAATACATTTCAATGTCATCTGCTAGAACATGTTTAAACAACAGGCTTAAGCCAAATCTTGGGGAGAGAGGAGTTAAGGAAGTACCTGTTCCCCTATAGAATGCTTCGGTAGAGGTATCTTAGGCATATTTTGTTCTGGAAAAATACTGTGCAATGGCTAACTAACTGTGGCAGGAAACGACTGAATTAAAACTCCTTATAGTAAAGAAAGACTTAAATTTCTGTTCTGAGATCAGTACTTATGTCAGCCTGGGCAGTAATGATTACCCACAGAGGAAAGGAAGGCAGGGAAAAGAAGCAGTACTGACTTTTCTGCAAACTACAGAAAATTAAGAACAGACTTATACTCTAGATTGTGCTTATTTACATGTTTCTCCAGGAAAAAAAGATACTAGTCATGCTTTGGGGGAGTTCTGCCCCTTGAGCTGAGATGCACCTGATGCAATAGATGCCATCATTTTGGATTACTTAATAGCTTATTATTAATTTTTACAGAATAGATTGCACACTGAGTCTGAAGTTCATAGACTAGAAACTATCACAGCTGAAAACCTTACTGAAGAACATGCACTTGAACAGCAGAAACAGGAGACAGGCAAAGCAGAACAAGAGACTGGAGCAAATTGTGATCCTAATAAAAACCTCGAAGGGAAAAGTTCTGCAGTGGCACCATGTGAAGAGAAGAAAAAGAGCAGTTCACATGACTCACAGGAAGGAGACTGAGGAAGCCCCAAGCTCTGATGTAAGTTTTGTCTAATCTTTAGCTGTCACATACATACTTGCTAGTTCTACTCTAGTTCTGAAATGTAGAAAAGCGAACATCAGTACGCTGATGGGAACTCATCTTTGGTCAGAGCATTAGTATGCATAGCTGTAAGGTGGGGTTTTAAAAACTGAGGGACTGAGTATATCTACTATTTCTGGAATTTGAAATAAATATGTTCTTAAGTAAGAGAAGTGGCCAAGAAAATAGGATTGTGGGTGTTGCTGCTTGTTTGAAATCAAGTTTGTGTAGTAAGTTTTGAGTAACTAGATATTCTGTGGTGGGAAAGCACTGATACTCTATCATCTAGCAAATGTAAGCCTAATCAGTTAACTGTCAAAGAGCTTGAAGAAAATTGCTGATACTCGTGTAATTCACATAAGACTAATTGCAGCTCAAATAGATGTCTCAGGACTATCTCTTGTTTTTTTATATTCTCTAAAATCAGTTTTAAGTAAGTAGCATTGCTGCTTGTCAGCTCAGTTTTAGGACAGCTTGATGATTTTCTTCCAGTTTAATAATTTGCAGAGGATTGAGAAGCTGATGTTGTACCAGATGGTTTTTTAGGGTGATTTAAAGTTGAATGGGGAATAGGAAGCACTAAGTAGAAGTCCCAAAGATCAGCATGATAAACTGATGGTAACACATGGTTTTTGGAAGAATGTTCTGGTATTTCTCCTTAAAAGCAGAAGGAGGACAGTTTTAGTTTCAGTAGGAATCAATTTCAGTGCTAAAAAAGCTGCAAGAGAATGTTTGTACAGTTTTCAGTAATTGTAAAATAGTTTGTATTATATGGAGCCTGTGTCTGTTTAACTATTATTACAATGCTGTTTTACTCTGAAGCTAAAATTAACTGTAGATTCTTCTCTAGGGTTATAATACTTCAATTAAAAAATTACATCACTTCATTTATAAATACCTGAAATGAACAGTTTGCCACCTTTGGGGATAAAATCAGTGGCTTCTAACTCAAGATGCCTAAACTTAAAACAGCATATAACCCTCAGGGTTCCCAAGAACTACTTCAGTACAGGTATCTACTGAGGGGAAGACTAAGTTACAACTGTTGTTCCCAAGAACTACCCCAGCATAGCACGTCCTTATCAAGAAAAAGATAAGTAAGTAGTTGAAGTCAAGGAATAAGCAGCATACATGCAGTTACCGTTTGTAACATTTTAAATTCACTGCCTCCAGGAATTACCGGATGTCTGTGGTAGTTCATGCCAAGTACCTACCACCCCTGTGATTCCCTGGTGCACGGAGAACTACTGGTGGTGGACATGTTTATAGAGCAGCATTGTTAGCTGTTACTTAAAAACAAGTATATCTTCTTAAAAAACTTTTCTGATTGTAAAACTGTGCTGAGTAATACAGGAAACACTTAACTAAATACTACCAAAAGAACCCAGCAGGTTTTGAAAAGGCTATTTTTGTATTAAACAGAATTAAAACTAGGGTTTGATTCCCCCCCCTTTTTTTTTTTTAAGAAGAATGACTGCAGAAAGACAGTTTGGAAAGAACAAAGACAGACTAAGTGCTGAAGCTATTTCTCAATAGTTTTTTTATTTTTAAAAAAGTATAAAAGAAAATAAGACCTTTTTCCAGGGAGGTACAAATCAGAAGGGAAAAAAAAAGTTTCCTTTAAGAAGAACATACAAATCTAGGTCTCGCACTAGATGGAAACAGTGGTAGAATCCACACACCAGCAATGAGCATACCTTGACAGTAAAAAAAAAAAAAAAATTAATGTCCATAGACTAGAGGCAGTTAAGAGGGTGATACAGTAATCAGTATCTCGGACACTGCTAAAAGCAGCTGCCAACTGCAAAAAGCAGTGGCAACTCTAACTACTGGTCACTAGTGTGATGCTGCTGCTATTTATAGGAAAAAAAAATAATTAGAAAGGGGACAAAACTACTAATTGCAGTCTTCTGTAAGAAGGCATGTATGTTTTTTCCAGCAAAAAAAAAAATTATACCTAAGATGCTACTGTACAGTACACTCCTGTTTCTTTCTTCAGCTAGAATTTGGTCCCTTTATAGTTGAAGGTAAATGGACTCTTTGTTCATCCATTCGCTTAGCTTGTGATCGTAAAATCAGGCTGAAAAAATCCTCATCTGGTACAGTTGGTCCTTTTGCAGATGATGGAGGAGCACATCTTTGATCATCCAGTCTGGAACCCTACAGACAGACCAAACAATATAGCTGCCTATTTACAGAAATACATATAATAAAATAGGTGAACAGTATAAGCAAAAAATTACAAAAAGCTTTTGCTTTCAGATTTAAAGCTATTACAAGGATTTAAGTTGTAATTTTTGTTTCACAAATGAAATTAGTAAGTTAAGAGTACAAGTGTAGCTAAAATAGTACCTCCAAACCACCTGTCCGCATGTATCTGAAAAATAACACCCCCCCAATTTAGTTCCCTTTCGTATTGCAGAATGAGATTTAAGTGTCCTTTGTCCAGAAGAATAATTTCAGTATTAGTACATGGTATTTCTAGTGTCACACAACAGAAAATATGGTTGTCTTCTTTGCCTTATCCAGGGAGTAAAAAATGGCCACACTACTGCCAGATTTGGAAAGGCACTATTGAGACAAAGTTTTCCTCCAAACTCAAGAGACTCTGGTACATTTTAGTCACACTGTTACAGAGCACACCTCTGAGAAGAGTTTCTGTGCTCCCTTCATGCAGCCACCCCTCCTGGTCAGACTGTCCAAGCATGAGGCTATCACACAAGGTCTGGCTGCGGACTGCAGCCCTCTACAGTAGCTCCTTTGCCTTAGCTGGGAACGAGTAGTTCTCAGGAGCAACAGGCTGCTGCCGAGCTAGCTGGAGGGGCGTACGGTCATTTCAGGAAAAGCATCGACTCATCTTTGAGACAAAAAGTCTCACAGGTCAGCAACCGGTCAGCATCCGTAATGATTGAATGGGTTCAATTTTTCCATTCCGTTCTCAGTAGGCACAGTTAGTTAGTCACTGTGTTATGTTTGCTACATAGAGTGCACATGAAGAGACAAAATCCATCATACTACTCTCTAGATTCTTTGCTTGACTCAAAGAAGTAAACAGACAGGGTGCTAAAACAGAACATGATATTTCATCAGGTTGATGAACACTGTCATTGTAGACTTAATTCCAGGTGTGGCTTCCCACCCAAGCTAACATACTTACTTACCTTTGGAAAACTCAGTATCTGAATTTTGTATTTTGAGATCCTTATCAACCCATCAGGAAAAACACCAAATCTCTTTAATTAAATTCTTTTTCGTCTAATGGGTGTATATATACCATGCTGTAATTGATAATCGGACACCTCACTTGTATATTGCTATGAACTATTAGTCAAACTTAACATAACGTAACTGGAATGATGATCACTGTCGCCACTAAAATTTTGCTACTGAATTCTTTCATTTGATAAGTTAGGATTCCTGGTCTATCAGGTGCCCTCCTAACAAGCCAGATCTAATCACTTTTTCTTAAAATCATTTTACATACTCTGAATAGCCTCACTAGTTTTCCTTCACTTTTTCAGCATTTGTTACTTTAAATGGTTAAAATGGTATAAATACCAAAATTACACTTAGTACACACTGGATAATTTGAGGGGAAAAAAACAAAACAAGAAAAAGAGATTGTGAAAAGAACCAAAACAAACAACAACAAAAAAAACCCCAACACCCACCTTGAAAAAAACCCTAATTTTTTGTTCTCTGTGTTCTTCCATATCTGCCAAATCAATTTGTATTTTAAAACACATGCTAAACAAGGCGGCTTACTTGAAGAAACTGAACAGCAGGATGCACAAATCGAACCCCCAAAGACTCAGAATCTGAAGAATTTTTGTAAAAAACTTACCTGGCATTTTACCAATATATCAAAGAAGTCATCATCCAGTTCTCTGTTGTTACTTGCCATGAGGTGACCCAGGACTGACTGACTGCTGCATTGATTAAGACGAAGTCCAGGCAGATTACTAAAGCTAGCGCGCTGGTCATCTAGTCGGCGGCTCTGTGAGCTAGCAAGTAGGTCTAGAAATTCATCTGTGTGGGGGGAGACTACAGAAGTAGAAAAGGCTGGGGAGGAGAAACAAAACAAGTTAACCTAGAAATAAGTTCCTTTCCATATTAAGTCTTCCATGCAAATACATTTTTAAAATACTATTTAGCAGTAACTGAAGTCAGATATGGATTTTACTTTTAAAAAATTACATTTTCTCATTGTTTTAGGTGGAGTAGAGGATGTTGCCACCGAAGCAGCTGAGAATCTGTTCTTCTCTTGGAAATAGCATCTCTGATCATCCATCCTGTTACTCTGGAAGCGACTCAGCAGATCAAAGAACCCTTCATCTGCCATTGTCTCTCGACTGTTTTTCTGAAGAGGAGAGAAGAGTTAGGGGTATTTTGAACTCAAGAGTACCTAAAACTGGGACAACAGCATCACAGTTTCAATCCAGTAGTATGTTTGATATTTGCATATCTGAAATCCATTAAATGAATTTTTTTAGTCACTCGTTTCTATAGACAGAGGTTTAGTGTAGGAGGAAATGCCAATAATACAGCACGCATTTTTGGAAGGTAAAATATATTAGAAACATTTCATTCTCTGAAACAGAAAGAAACAGTATTCTGATCAGTACAACTGGAGTTACTCCTTCTCAGCCATTAATCCACCAAAACCCCAAACGTCCATGAAAGAAAAAAAAAGAAAAACAAGAACAGCAACGAACAGTTTCCATTGTCTCCTCAGGTCTGTCGTCAAAAGCACTCATCTCTCATCTAGACCATATGACTCAGTTCTTTTAACTGACTTCTGTCAAGAGTGCAGTAACCTAAAAAAATGTCAAAAATACCTCCCACTGTCTGAATCAGAAAAACTAGATTTTGTTAGGTTTGGAGAAGCAGGCTCTAGAAGAGTCTTAGAAATAAAATATATGTGCAAGCTGAGCTGTAGCTTTGGAAAATCCACCAGGAAAAAAATGTTCCAATAGTAGGAAAAGCTTAAAGTAGGCACCACCTGTGAGACAGCTGTAGAATAGCAGATTGTGCATCATTTTATAGAGCCACAGTGTTTAAATCAAGTAAAACTGAAATGGACAGCTACAGGAATGTGTTTTCCATAACTCTGATCAGACAAAGATTAGTAAAGGCTATGGTCTCCACAGCTCGCCAAACCTACCCTCTGAGAGTTTGGAAGTCGATGATCAATAGAATTACTAGTATCCTGCAAAACTTTGGAAGCGGTGCCGTTTTTGTACTTTTTGCCTTTTAGTCGATTTACAAAATGCAGTTTTGCTGAAGGTTTGGCAACCAGTGGTTTCTGTTTAGCAAGAATCTCACTGTTCCAGTTCTGAACCTAAGAAAACAAAGAGTCAAGAAATTAAGTCTTCCGATTTTAATTACCTATACTGTTACTTCTTATTTGCTGCTGCTTTTCCTCCCCAAAATGAAGCAGCTTTACATTAGTTTATCCAACCACGAGGATGTGAAAACTTAGGTTTTGGTTTTATTACTGGTATTGGTTCTATTACTTGACCTGTGATTATTGAGCTGTTGTTACCTGAAGCAGGTTAGTACTGTTACTGAATAGTCTTATAACCAAACTGTAGTGTGACACCTGATTGATTAAAATGTGGTCAAATAGTATATTTAATCAAGCACGCTAAAGTTTTCTTTGCTGACTACAGTGCAGGAAGTGTAGTTAATGTGAATGCTAAAACGTAGACACAGCTGGCATTTCCCACCTGACATGCTTATAATTGGAAAGAAAAAAAAAATTTAAAAAATCTATAGTTTTACAAAGCATTGGAGCAAAGAAACCCACATACTCAACCAGCCTTTTATGAAGTCCTTGATATACAGAAAATTCCCAGTAAAGATTGAAAAGGAAGAGGGAGACGAATGCCAGCACAAAATCAAACAGGAATAACAATCTCATTCACTGAAGAACAGAATGGATAGCTTTATCAACCTGACAGATATTCCCTAAATTCTCTTGTAAAATAACAGAATTATCCACAAAGTTGACAGCTTTACAACTGACAAACTCTTACAATAACTGAATAAAACCACATTTTTTTCTTAATTCAACATCAGAAATTGTTAATGCAGTCACAGATCTTTCGGCAACACTGCCTACCCAAATGGATTGCCTTTTAAAGGCTTATTTGAGATGAGCACACAGATTCCAACTCCAAGATGATGGCATCCTGTACAATCAAACCATAATGCTGGTGTCATACATTGTTCTATACATCAAAGACACTTACGGAATGAATTTTCAGACTCTACTAAATGAGTATCTTAAAAAAAACCCTTGTAAGAGCTAAGCTGCAATACTAGGTTAATACTTTATTGCAAAATCCACATGAAACATTTTAGTATATTTAGGGCACAGACTATCACAGGCTTTGTATTTCAAAAGATACCACAGATAAATAGATTCAGAGAGTAAGAAAATACAGCTGATACTGGCTAAAAGCTTAGAGGTTCTCTGCAGAGAAACTACCCTGGACTAAACCCAAGATCTTTTTAAATCAGTACACAAAGAGGCTCTTTAGCATCAGTGCTGATTTCAGCTGTACCAACTGTCCAGATGTAAGCTTTGTGATTTAATTTCGTATTTGATAAACATGATGGCAGGCTTTGCATCACTTGAAGAGATGGGAATTAATTAGATATTCCAGTATGGAGGGAAAACCAGCAATTTCAGTCTGCTACTGGAGTCACTTACGTAGAACTGCCAGGCCACTGTTTAAAGGCAGACAGAATTTGAAGGAAATCTCTCAAAGATTGACACAAAGGTTTTAATCAGGAACTTCCAGCTTCAAGAGATTTCTCTGAGCTTGGGGGGAAGTTATTTTACCTATCTGTGACTCAGTTTCGGCATTTTCGAAATAGCATCCTTACTCAAGATGGATGTTGAAACTCCTAATAGCTTGCAAGTTGGTTGAAATCCCAAAGTGAAAAACACAACGTGTATTTTAAGTGCTTATAAAATGACTGTAACCAAAGAAAAAATGTTCAGAACAGCTGAGCTAAAGCTTAGGAGTTTTACTTCAAATAACTTTCATGCTGCACTCTCAAACCACTTTTATAGAGGAGATGAAAGGAATTCCTTTGATGCAAACTAGAGGACCCCATTCTTTCTTACTTGTGAGGGGAGTAAAGCAAGCTTTCCACAAGCCGTTACAACCATTATATATGTAAGATGCTGACTGTTACCTACATGACAGAAGTATTATTTGTTAGAATTGTTAGACCTGCTTTTACCTAACTGTTAAGATCAACTAAATTAAAAAGGGGATGCGAATGACACATCAACATTCTGCTGAGTTCTTTCGAAGTTATTAAGTATAAAACTTCTGACTATTCGTAACTGTTGAAGTTAAACCCTTAGAAACATTTCATTGCAATCTCAACAGCAGAACAGAAAGATGTAAAGTGCCAACCTTTTCTGGTGTTAATTTCATAAGTTCCATGTTCTCCATACTGTGGCGACGTCCTACTCTTGGCCTGGTACCTTCAAGAAAGAATCAAGTTCTTTGTTATCATTAAGATTTGTGGTGTCACCTTCAAAGCTGTGGCTGTATGCCTCTAAGGTCCAAGGCACAGCAATTCGGAGTTCCAAAATAGTGCAGTTAAATGTATCAGCAGAGAATAAATAACCGCTAATAAAAGCGGCCTTCAAAACCACACCGATCTATCTAAGCTACCTAAGTTGCTTTCATGGGACACAGAGAAGGACCATGGATCTTTGAACAGAGGAACATCAAATCAACTGGGTTCTGCTGTGACCCCCAGTGTCGCTAAGATGGTAGGAGGAAAAAAAGGAAGGACATAATTTGGCCGCAAATGGATAAATCCCCCACATTAAAAGAAGAAAAAAGGGCAACAATTAGAAACATCATGTGAAGAAACTAAGCAGTAAGCTGTGATTCACAATGTAAATCCTCCAGAAAAGGAGGAGATGAAGGGGTCCAATACTGCAAAACCAACCTTTTTTGGCTGGTGGGGGAAAAAGAAAACCTGCATACTCAACCATCTGTAGTCAGAAAACAATGCAAACAACAGATTCTTTTTGAAGTTCACTGTTAGAAAGTATTGCAGAAATAGGCACATACCATTCAAACTGTTATCTACCACATGGCTTTCTGACATCATGGAGTTGTTTGTGCTGTAGCTTAATCCAAGAACCATTTGAAGATCTGAGAGATTAAGTCTAGCAGTGAGTTCCCCACTTCTATCTCCTACCTGCAACCAAAGAAAATAAGCAGTTCTATTACTGTAACAAAGAATACACATATGCCAATATCAAGCAAACCTTGTCCCCTAGATTTTTGGGAGAAAAAGGCTGAAAAAGTTTTCCTGGTACGTAACAACTAAAAGGTACATAACAAAGCCTAAAATAACCTCTGCTAGGCTGTTAACTTGAGTTCCATGCTGACATTATGAGAGGTGGCACAAGAACTAAGGAGCTAGTTGCAGTGAGAACTGGCTGAAATAATTTGGAATCGACTATCTCGAAATCATTCAAAATCCATTCCATTACTCAAAATCACATGCATAGACACACCTCCCTAAAATCACTGTGTAAGCGAGAGCAAAAACTAACCAGCTAACATGCAGAGTGTGAAAATCCTACCTCTCTTGAAATCTCCAAGTGCCTTTCTGCAAAATGCATAGCTTGGTCATGATTTCCCAGAGCAGTATATGCATTCCCTAAACTCCAGCATGCTCTTCCTTCACCAATTCTGAAAAAAAAACAAAAACAAAAACCATTTTCAGTGATACCTTTACTCGCTGAACACTAGGCGTCAGGTTTTCATAATATTGCCACAATAAGATTGCTGTGCCAAGAAAAATGAAGGCTATCATCAGAAACCATGCCAACGCCAACATGTTAAGTATTGTATTTAAAGGAGTGTGATCTGGGTATAAACATAAATATGAGCAAATCTAATAAAAATTTTGATTTTTCAGGTCACAGCAAACTTACGTCACTCAAGTTTTGCAAGCATGGAACACTTTTATAACCTACTTTGCTTTTCCTCAGATTGCATGCCTTGCTATTCTTCATATATTCTGCTTACTGAGTTAGAAGAAGTGCATTTAAAAGTTGTAAAAAATTATAGTTGTACCCATCATTATAAAAAAGGCCTTCGAAATCATGATTATAAAAAAAGCATTACTTGCTACTGTATTATTCTCCTTTCCCCATCCTCTCCCATCTTAATTTGTGGAAAAGTAGGAGATGTATTCTCATGAAGGTATGCAAAATCATTATAATGAAGTAATGAAGAAGAGAGATCTGCTTTTCTTTTCCTTAATTTACAAAGAAGATGCTGACAGAAGAAGATGTAGAGACAGTCATTCATCAAATCCTCTTTCATCTCAGACTCATTAGCTGCAATACCTTCATGAGGAATTTTCCCATATGAAAACTGGAGCCCAGCATTGTGGGGAATTCCCATCAATTCGGCTGTCGTATACAGAACAATGACAGCAGAGTTCGAGGTAGCAGGATTTGGTTTAAGTGTCATACATCCGCTCAACAATCTCTTAGGGCTTACTTATCATTTAATTCCTGAGCAATCACAAGGTGTTTCAAATGATAATCAATTGCTTTTTCATAGTCTTGAAGCAAAGTGTATGTGTTCCCAAGGCTGTAGCAGGCCTGTGCTTCCACAGCTCTGTCTTTAAGCTGTCGAGCCAGCTGTAACGTCCTCCTGAAAGAAAGGGATAGTCACCTCAAAAATCACTATAAGGAGAAGTTTTTGAAAGTGTACTTGTGCAACTAAAAATCAATTATACAAATTAAACAAATTAGGACACCAGGCTGGCAAATTAGCTGCTAATACATTACTATCTTGCAAACACTCACAAGATTTTAAGTGTCTGTCTTCCACTCCCCTCCGCTGCAACCTATTTCCATTTACTTTAGTAGAGAGCAGAGTGATCCTTCAAACAGCATCTTCTGATTTTAATGTATTGCTTCATGGGTAATTTATAGCCCTTTTCCTGACAGTATGCACTTGAAACAGTTTAGTACCAGCATTAGAATAAATACTGTATATTCTCCATCAACATGAGCAAGACAGACCTATAACCACCAAGCCAGCCTGCTGCTGCTGGGTAAAAAGAATTTGAGTGCTAAGAGGAATCTGCTCAGTACTGAGGCTTTTTTCCCCTTTTCAGAAAGATCAGGTAAGCTCTGAAATCCACGTAAGATGCTCATAACACCTATACTGTATTTTTGCCGAGCTTGTATTTTCCCAAGTTACAGCAGCAACTGCTTAGTGGTGCAGAGAGCAAGAAAAAAGTCTTGACTGAAAATTCTGACTAAGTATGTAAAATCATGTTGACGTGCACCACCTATCTCAGCTAGTGAGTATACCTGAGACAGCTACCCATCCCAGGTGTATTAAAGTTGCTCATATCATTCCAGAACTTGCTAAGAGCTAAGACAGTAATGCTTGGTTCTATAATAAAGGGGAATAAATGCCTATCAACAGAAAGACGTCTACAGTGATGAGAAGGATCTATTTAAAGTAACAAAAAAGTTAAAAAAAAGATTAAAGCTGCCCCTCCCTTGAAAGAACCAGAATTGTTAAACAACTAGGGGTAAATGTTATTTGTGCTAAACAAATGCAGCTCTTTTCTAAGTATATTTTGAAGAGATGGCTATTTTACAGTGAGCTAAAGTACCAGGCACAACAGAAGTAAACTGCACAAGAAGAGGTATAAATTGTATTTATAAGCAGTCAACTAACTTGTAGTATTCAGAAGCAGTTTCAAATTCACCCAGGAATATGTAGGCGTTTCCAAGATTGCTGTACGCTCTTCTTTCCGCTGATCTATCACCGAATTCTTTTGCAATTAGGAGACGCTTAAAAATGTGAAATAATTGCATTATTTACTCAATTTTGTACTCTGTAACATACATTTGCATACAGAAATGCATGTTCATAGTTTTTCCACCATGCGTCCATATCTGTTCTTTAGGCCAACAATGCTTGAAAAGAACAGCCAAACTTGAAGCTGTGCCTTTAAGATTTAAAATTTGCATTAAAAAGCTTGCAACAAGATCCAACACAATACTTGTACTTAAGATCAGGAGCAACCAGTGATACTCTGCTAGAACAGAATTCCTTACTGGCACATTGTCGTACCTGTTCATGCGCTAAAACTGCACTCCTGAAGTTGCCAAGAAGATAGTGTGTGTTTCCCAGATTTCCAAAGGCACGTCCTTGTGCTGCTCTATCACCCAGCTCTGTTACTATTGTCAGATTTTCCCTGTTTTGGGGGAAGTGAGAAGGGGAAGAATAGTGACTTTTAAGAGGGTTTTTTTTCTCACAGTCATTTAAATAATAATTGAAAAAAAATCTTTCCATTTTTATAAAGGAAGTAGTGGAGGTATTCTGCTTTGGCCTATTTTAATGGCCTTTATGCAACCGTAAATCTTCCACTGAGTAGGAACATTTCCCGTGAGATACCGAACTTAGTTGCATTCTTACTTAAGCTGGTGTGCTTGCTTCTAGTTCAAGAGCTACATTATATACAAGTATACTGAGTATATTGTTCTCTCAGTCTGGTTTGAAGAGTACTACTGAATTCTAACATAAGGGAAGGACTTAACAGGTAATAAGAGGTACACTAAAAATGAAAGCATAACAAAAAATAGTGCACTCTCCAGTTTAAAAGGGAAAAAATTCACAGGTACCGCTGTTCTGAACAGAAGCATGCCACAGGTAGTTCATGACACCACAAATCTCCCAATATTCTAATGAACTAGACAGCCACATCCTCTCAATCCCCAACATTTAAAGCTACTACTTACTCATAATAATTTGCAGCTTTTTGTAAAGCATTTTTCACATCATCTGGAAGTTCCCCTGGATCATGAGTCCCAGCACTAGCTACATTTTTCCCTTTAGAGTGATACACATTTCCCAGATTATAGAGTGCTCTTGCTTCTCCAACCTAAACCAAAAGTAGAATAAGGCATTAAAATTTCATGCTTCAAAGTCTTGTGTCACAACAACTACTAGTACCACCCACAGATGGGAAAAAAATTTTGTTAACTAGTTGCCAACACATGCTTTGCCCATTCTGAACATGTTCTTATCACCCACCTTACTCCCACCCAGTCACATCCCTCAATCAAATTGTTTTGCATACTACTTCCTTTTGAGGTGCAAGAGACATAATAATTCTTGAGGCCAATTATCATTAAAAATTAAATTAAAAAAAACACAACCACAAAACAGGACAATATTTATTAATCTGGATCTATAGTCTTCCAAGTGCTACCAACTATCTTATAACTAACAGATTCTTACTGTCTAGAAGAAATAATTGAATATTCAGTTATTTACTTCCCTCTGAAAGGTGGCGCACTCATTACCAATACATATCAGCAGTTCACTTCCAGATTCCTAAGCAATTCTTACCTTATCATTAAGCTCTCTGGAAATATCCAGATGTCTTTGACAACAAACAATAGCTTCTTCAAAATTCCCAAGTACCTTTAAGGTGTTGCCCAGATTCCCACTAGCTTTAGCTTCTCCCAGTAGATCTCCAATTGTCCTAAAAATGCAGAAATAAAGCACCCAGAAAATAGCGTATAATTTGAAACCAAGCAGATGATCAATGTATGGTAGACAATCAGAAGAATTTATGAATGGAGATTACAACCATGTAAATGCGTATGTATTCAGTTCATCTTATACCTAAAATGCACTCACATAAACATTGTTCAACCTGTGGTTACAGACATTGAATTTTGTTGGCGCTGTTTGTGCAACTGCTAGTATTCATGGTATTGATCATCTACTTACCATTAAAAAAAAAAAAAACAAAGAAAAAGCCCTCGATTCTTTTAGGAAAAGAATAAAGAGAAAACTCTTCATGATTTTGTAAAAAGACACTCCCAGCATTAGAAGAGAGGTTTAACTGTTTCTGCATGTTACTTGACTATCATAGTCTTATACTTACAAGACATACTGGTCTCCCAGAAAGCTCAGAAGTAATACTACATTTCTAGATTCTAAATGAGACTAAGGCAAATAACTGCCACTGAACCACTCAGACTCTGATAGCTGGGGAACACCACAACAAAAGAAGTTCCCACAAGGTTACAGCACTTGAGCAGGTTAAGGCAGGGGGAAGAATAGATCTCTGCCTAAATTGAGGTTAAGCACATTAGGTGGCTGTGTCTTTTACTGGATCTATACCAAATCATTAAAAGTCAGGTGCATAAATAGTGTATAAAATGCATAGGTTTTTTAGATTTCACAATATTATATTATGAGTTTTACACAGAGAAACATAAATGAGTTCTGTCCAATTAACAAGACAGCCACCTTAACATTCTGGAGAACCAGAAAGACTGAGCTTTAGAAACAGGAAAGGGTAAAGAAAGGGTGGATTTGAAGAAGCCAGTTAATTATCCACAAACCTGGTGAGGCCTCAGTCAGTACTAGGGTTATGGTGCTAGACCAAGTATTAGCTCCCAGGTTACATGGCAATCAAGTTACCTGCCAGACCCCCTGGCCCTCTGCCATCACCACACACACTCATTATCAGTTATTAATAGCAGGGTTTGGTAGGAAAATGAGCAGTCAACTGCTCATCTCTACAAGACCGGGATGAAATGGAGAACATGGTTAAAGAAAGACACAAGATTACCTTGCAAGAGTTAAATCATGGTGATGGTATTCCAAGGCCTTTGCATATTCATGCAAGTAGAAATAGGCATTGCCTAACTGGCTGTAAATAGCACTGAGTGTTTTTAAATCTTCAGTTCCAACCTGAACAGCTGCTTCAAAGAAAGACACACCAGCTCGGCAATCTCCTGCTTTACACAGGCGCTCACCTTCCAAAGCCAGCTCTAGGCAGGAAGCCTCCATCCTACACAATTTAAGTAAAAAGAAAAACGGTCACTCTAAATGTAGTACTTTGTCCAATAACCTGGGTTCTGAAGAGGTTATTTTACTCAGAGGGTCTCTGTTTAGGATAGGGACTCAGCACCACAGTCCAAGCAATGAGCTTGGTACTACAGTATTACAGAAACTAATGCTGAAATGGAAATTGCAACTTCAACAGTGATGAGCAAACATAACATTAGAACAAATAGCTTCAACTTCTTTCCTTTCTTCCTTTCTTTCTAAGTCTCAGGGAGGAAATCCAAACACTGCTTTGTCCATATATAGCACCTGTAGGATTCAAAACCACAGACTTTTCACCATCTAGATAATTTCAGAAAAGTGACCTAAAAATCAAGCTATTCTTGGCAAATACTGATTTTGGCAAACATAAGCACTTTTATTTTTAGGTTGATACCATAGTTACCTGCAAAATGTCTTATGGAAAAAAAATACTAAAATTCAAATATTCCTGTGTATCAAAGACCATGACTATTTTTACCAAAGTTGTTCCCTATGTAATTCAACACTCCTTGGCACTTCACCATTTCCTACAGCAGCACCGCTATGAAAATTCTCACAGCGTAAAGAAAAAAAATCTAGACTGAATTAACAGAATGTACGTCAATTCAAGTTACTTAACTGAGATACCATCGTTCCAGAAGCCACTGGAATATGTTTGATTATTATGAGCAAATAATTGTGTAATTATACAGACACAAAATACTGCAAGCAGTAAAGGAGATACTAATGAATGAACTTACAGCA
The DNA here is from genome assembly GCF_030936135.1 of Gavia stellata. NCBI lineage: Eukaryota > Metazoa > Chordata > Aves > Gaviiformes > Gaviidae > Gavia > Gavia stellata. The sequence goes on from NC_082603.1 coordinate 12,313,883, forward strand.
GAATTTGCAGAAAATTACATTTTGAGCAATAGACAAAGAAGCTGTTAGGGAAATGCAGCTGCCAAAAAGCATTCATATGTATTTTTGTTACTGTGGATTCAGGTGTACAAAAGGTAACATTTCCATAAGCGTTAATGACTCTATACAAACATTTCCTACTTTCCAGTTCTGAGATGCGAGGGAGGTAGGGGAGAGGAGGATGAGAAGGAAGGAGACTTCGGGATCTTGATCTTGAAGAAGGTTCTCTAGTTTTTTCAAGACACATGCATTTTAAAAAGCTCACAAAAACGCCATCATTCTACATTTAAAAGATTTTTCAAAAAGCAAACTCAGCAAGAGACATTCTGTAAGTGTTTAAAAAGCATGTGCTAATATTGCCAAAAAGTGGACGTCAACCTCGTAAATTTGTATAGTTTAGAATTTTTCTTCAAGATGGATTACACAGTAAGTATAAGGGCTTCCACTTCAAAACAGAACATTTTATGTAATTAGAGATACCCTTGTTACATCGTCATTTGATATTTACCTGGTTGCAAGACTAAACCATTTAGAATTCTACTCCTAAAACCGTTTTGCTTCATATGTACAAATCAATAATAGCAAAGATCAAATGTTTGCTGTTCCAAAAGTTACTTTAACGGCAACACCAGAAGACAGCTGTTTTGACAAGACACAGTGATGAAGTATTTAACATACCTGCAATATTTACATTTCATAATTTTCCTAAACTGGAAAAAAATAGGTTATACAACGTTCTACTCAAATCTGAGCAAGAAGGAAACATTTTTGAAAAATCCAAATTCTTCTAGTTCTCTTGAAAGTAACTGGATCATAAGTAAAATAAGCTACTAACACAAAATAGTACCATACCTGCTGGTCTTCGACATTCCACAACTTAAGCACAACGAGATGACAGACATATTTAACTTTTGCAATTAAAAACACTGTACGCTTGGTAGTTGGTAAAGATGCAGAGAGCAAATGATAACTCAGGCATGAAGTTCTTCCCAGGCCCGACTTCTCAGGTTGGATATCCATAACACATGCAATATTTTTAGGTTTGGAAACTCTTCTCAGAGAAGTTAAAAAACTTTCCTATCTGCTAGAACACACAACCTGTTTTTTATTACATTGTGCATGTGTTCAATGTAAGACAGAAAAAGGCAGAAATGATTAAGTACAGTTAAGTACAGGCAGGAATGATTACACCATCAGCAACTGAAGGTTTAAGGCTTAAAACACTTCATTGGGTAATCTTAATCCTATCCAAAGAGGTTCTCCCCGGGCACCTCATGTTAACTGACATGTCCAATTAAAGTGACAGCTAGAAAATATGGTGCTCCTTAGTGCGAAGATTTAGACCATTACACAATCACATTCGTTTCTTTAGATTTTTAGCTTGAATGGCTAAAAAGGGTAGAGCTTTCAGCAAAATGTGTATGTGACAATAACAGTCAAAACACTATACTGGACTCCAGTTTTGTAAGTGAATTTATCTCATTAAAAGAACATTCATGTTTTGATTTGCTACTGTGATGCATCAGCCACCTAATATATGAAGAAAAGGCTCAGTTTAAAAAGCTACAGAAACAATAGCAGAGAATGCTATGGACCGGTAATTTTCCTGATATACTGCAATCAATTAATTTCACACAATGCCAAAGACTGCCAAATGCCAAGGCAGCATTACCATTTCATCAAGGAACCTGAAGCGTAATCTTTTGATTTTGCAACCCCAGTCTTAATACAACTTACAAAAGTGAAACGTTTGGGGGTTTTCCACACAGAACTTAAATAACTATGAAGCTAAGGCATACACCCAGGCTGATGAACATCAGCTGTTATTACAGAGCGTTTCAATTCAACCAGAATTACAGGAAGTAAATGAGAATGGGAATTAGTAATTGTTTGAGTGAAAAAGAACCCAAAATTTAGCACTACTCTTGAGTTCAACTCTAGATGTTAACAGGTTGCTAGAAACTGTACAGCAAATTAAAGCTATAATTCCATTTGGATCCATTCTTATTAACCTTCTACAATTTCAAAGTCGAAGCAAGCTATAAAAAAAAAAACAGAAAAAATTAAATATTTATTTCCACAGTTGCCTGTACCCAATATTAATATTTTATTTGCATTACATAAAAGCTATGAAATAATTTAGTAGTTATTTTAAAAGTTTGCTAGGCTTATGCATCAAGTACCAAAACTGGACTCAGAGGAAGTTTGATTTTGGTTTGGTGTTGTTTCTTTTTTCCCTCCATTACTTAAAGGACTGTTATGAAAATTAACACAACTTAAAAATAAAAAATAAAAAAATTACATAGGTGTTCTCCAGTCAAAAAACCATCACCTCTTAGGAATGTTTTAACTGTCACTACTAATAGTTAAATAGCATGTTGGCAGACTAGACAGGGCTAGGTTATCAATGTTTTAGGAAGTCATTAAATAGTTACAAGGAGAATATGAAATTACTTTCTCTGTTCCCAGGGCTGAATTGAATTACTTATTTATTCAACACCCAATGGCTAAACAAAAGACACATTGAATCCGCAGAGACGAGAAAAGAACAAGGCCCATTCATCTGTGTACTAACGAAATTCTGTTCCTGCTAAACAGGATAATGTTCTTCCAGATATTACTGTGGAAATACTCATACAGGGCTTTGTTTTGTTATTCTGTTTATAGTTGCGTGGACCTGTTCTCTGAAAGGTTGGCAGCTCCTGAATAATTTCTCATTTGTAAAACTACCCCATCCTTATCTGTCCCTCTAAGCTTTTCATCTTGCCTGGCTCCCCTCACCTCCCCCCCCCCCCTTTTCTTCTTTTTTTCCCCTTGTTCTTCTCTGACCTTCTTCACATTCTCTTTCGAACCTTTATACTTAGAAGAATATACACCCTATGCATATGCCTCCACCCTAGCTTCCCTGGTTTTTTCTCCCATTTTGGAGTCTCTCTTCTTTCAGCTGTTCTCATCTTACAATAAAGAACAGAAAATGGGTAAGAAATAAGGCAATAAAAGAAGGCAAGAAGATGGATCGTTTACTACAATCTCTAAACACAATTAATTTCATTTTACTGTGTTCAATTCCCACTAAGGATTTTTTTGCCACTGAGGGGGAATGGGGCTCCCATGCAATTTGCTATGAAACATGTCAATACATATAACATAACTAGACAAAAAACAAAAAAACCTATTATAGTTCTTTAATTCAGATGCAGAAAATTACTAATGCCACAGCATCCTATCATAAAGATGACATACTATTCCTGACTCCTGCCCTTATTCTTAGTTTACATACATAATGCAGAAGCATACCACGCTGACTGCTCCAAACAACTTAACTACACCTCCACTGGAACACTGTGTTTAGTCAAACTAAGTTTGATGGCAAACTTAGAAACAAAACAGTACACACACATATACATGAAGAAACCACATGTCTGAATTTTTTGGGTTCCTTTGCTCCAGTCCAGATAAAACCAGTTACAAGGTTTTTGGTGTATGAATTTAGCAGGCCAACAAAAGTGAGTTCTACAAATATGTACTCTACAGATCACTTATTAGTCCCATTTATTAACATCAGCATTTTATTTTCAGTCACTAAACAACGTAAGAACAAAAAAAATAGTTTCCTTTACCCGTGTAAGCATTTTTATAGCTGCTGAAGTGATACTGGTCAACTACAGCGGGGAGAAAGAAACAGCTTGCACAGTAAGAAACAGACCTGTAGTAAAGCCTTTCCTTAGGAGTGGGCAACCAGCTTCGTTTTAAAGTCAGTTCTATTGGAATACTAGTGGGAAGAAAAAAGCAGTCTGAGAGCAAAACAAGCCCGGGACAATAGCTGTAGGTAAAAAATTTTAAATACTGATAAAGAACAGCCCCCCCCAGTAATTTATGAACTATTCTTTCCTGCATTAAATTTTTAACTACTACCAAATAGAATCTTTCCAAATTATAGCTATTAAATTAAATAATCATAAAATTCGAGTTCAATATACTGCATTAATTTGCAGTTTCTCTACGTTTTAGAAAAATTTAATATTTAAAAAAATTAAAAGCATTATGCTGTGATGTTTTTTAAATGTTCATCAGATTATAGTTCTTACAGAAAGGTTTAATAAAGCTATTAATATTTTTATTATTAATCAGTATCATTCAAGCCTGTACTGAAATACAGCATAAAGTAGTAAAGACATTTTGCCCTGACTGTGCTTGCCCATTTTTCTGATGTTATTTTTGGCTTGTCAATTTAAACCAGACAATTGGCCATACTGCTGTCTTCATCCATTTACTTCTATAATAGCACCCTGAACAGCTCCTGCATTTATTAAAGAGTGAGCAAGGATCTTCTATAGTGGTTTGGAGAGGACCAAGAGCATCAGGATCAGATGGGTAAACAAGTTACAGGAATGCTGGGAGCTAGATACATTGAAGGAACACTTAGCACAAAAGAAATACCATGCTCACACACTTAGGGATTCCTGCTGTCAAAGCCACCATATAAAGATTTTAACAAAATAAAGAGAGCAGAGAGTAAATTACAGTTTATTTGCTAACCTTCTCCCTACTGACCATGAAAAAGCTCTTGCTGACGGCAATGCTAACCAGAACTAACACTGTACTTCTACGAAACAGAAGTGCAGACCAATCTAACAGCAACATAACACTGTCAGAACGCTTTCAGAATTAATTTCAAGCCATAGCATGTGCTGTCTTACAAATAAGGGTAGTGCTTTGTTCCTGTTAGCTAGCAAGGAAAAATCCTCCAAAGCAAGGATGCACAGGGGAGAGGGTGAGGGGAGCACAACAAGAATCACGCTTTTCATTTGGTTTTAGACAATCATTCCAGTGTTCCAGCATCCCTTCCTATTGAATGAGCTGCAAGATTTACCCTTCCAAACACCAGCCATCCAAATACCATGCACTACACAATGCTTCTGTTGTTCAGGCTCATTAGGGGGAGTCTGTGACGCTAGCATGTTGTCCCACGTCTGTACAGGGGGTTCCAGAAGAAAAATTAAAAAAGCTCTCAGAAGGGAAATCACAAACCCCCTGGACTTGTAAAAACAGTACTTTCTTAGTCCAAGGTATCACAGCAGTTTTTATCTATCAATCAAATCTCTATTTTAGGCAAGGAAAACACCACTCTAAATGACAGCGCACCTGAAAATTCATCATTCATAAAAGCAATAATGGGACAAGTACAGAGAACCTCAGCAGACAAAACTCAACGATTTGCATATGCAGCCCAAAAGCTAAAAGAAGAGAGAGCAGGTATTACCATGCAAGGAACATATACTTCGTATCTTTCTATTAGATATACAATCATGTACTATTCTGCAACTGCACACGGTCCCAATACTGTATGATCATGTAATGATATTAATATAATCTACTACATAACAAAAGTGAATTTTCATACTTCAAAAACTGAGAAAAGCAAAAAAAATAGTGATTTTAGCTTTCAGTTTCAGTAACACTAGATCCCAAAATATTTGTTTCAACTTGTTTAGTTTTCTGTTATTAACAGCACTTAGTCATCCACACAAAAATGAATACAGTCTTACCTGTATCGCACATGAAAGGAACGATCTTCACGCATGCTTATCAAAACATTACTTTCCTCCATTGAGTTGCATTATCAGTAGAGAAAATAATGCTGTTCTGTAGTAGGGTAAGTACTTTACTACGGAGAACTGTTGTCAGAACACCATTCCAGTTAGTATATTAATAAGTTGGAGTAAAGATATCCTAAGTTCCTGTTGAAAAACTCTTCTTTATTACTAAGGTAAGGAGGTCACTGTCAGACACATCTTAAACCTTCAGAAACGTGTTCAAGCTCTTTCATCTGTGGCCCTTTAAGCTCCATTCAGCTGCGTTTCTGCAAAGGGAACACAAGATGCTTGGCTTGAAGTCTCATAGTCAGTTAATAACTCATAACCATTTGCAGCTGATGTAAAAGCATAACACTACTCCTACCAAGCAGGAAGCGTCAATCAAGAACCTAAAGCCAGAGCCAAAAACTTCTACATACATATGGCAGTTCCTGTAGGCAAGCGAGAAAGCAAAGAAGGTTTAACAAAAACCAATGCTCTCTTTTCTGTTGGAAACTTTGAGTAATTTACCCTTGTTAGTATTCTTTGGCCTCATGAAGTTCCGCGCAAAAAGCTTAGAGGATTAAACCTACAGAATGAAAGGCATAATGTAAAGCAGATCACAAACTGCTTTACACATAAGCAGTACTGCTGAAACCCTGACAGTTTGCTGAAGTCCCACAGTAGTCAGAACTGGCTGACACAATCCCATCTGGAGATCATCCATTCTGGAGATCATCCCACCCAGAACATCATGAGCACAGAAGCCAGCAGAGATTTAAGCTCTATTCCCCTTTGCCCTCCCCGCTTCCAAAAGAAAAGGGAGGGAGGTACGGGGGTTTGGTTTTTTTCTTTTACACTGGCTTCATATTCCGAAATGCTGCAGCACTGTCATATGAGCTCCAAACTCTGCTTCAAAGGGATTGCAGCAGCCAGCACTTAGACGTTAGACATGTTTAGGCTAGCAGGGAAAAGATTAACAGAAAAGAAAGGCTGTATTCAAAACTTCACCCATTTTAAAGTATATTTTTAGTAGAGGAGTTGTCATATTTATTGCTCAGTACTAATATTACCTTCCTTTGCAAGTAAACATGTAGTTGTGTAATTCACAAATGCATATTTCATCAAGAGACTGCAGAGATGTCAAAAGACAAGAACAGATCTCAGATTTAAAGCTGTCATCAGAAGAAAACGCAAGCCCCTCTATTTTTAATTGTTAATGTAGGCCATGCCTTTTCCGCTCATTAGTTTTATCAAGTAGCAGCTGTGAACATTCATGCTTCCTATCATACTCTACCTTGACAGCACCCCTCAAACAGCCCATCCACATTCTCCCAGTCAAACAACTATTTTGCCTTTCCATGCTCATCATTAGAGTTATTTGGCATCAACAAGTGGGTGTGGGTATATTTTTGCAATTACAAAGTGTGACACATACAGTTTACAATACCATTGCAACCCACATACTGGGAAGACTGTGTTACAGGTATTTACTCTCCGGAAGTTTGTCCGAACCTCAAATCAGATAACTCATACAAGCAGATAGCTGTAAGCCACCCAGTCTACCACAATCATCCCTGAGCGTTCCTGCTGCTCAGCAAATGCAAGGGAATTGAAAGTTCTCTTCCACAGATGGATACACTCACGCAAATTACTACATGCTACAAACTAAAAAGTGTGCATTTTGGCAACTGCCGTGGATCATGAAATGACAACTGTGGTAATTTGTTTGTATATTTATACTGTAATTGTAATTAACTGAATAATTTAAGAAGCTTTTTTAAAAATTAAAAAGCTAATTTAATAAAAAACCAGAGTTCTATTTGAAAGTATATATTTATTTAAATATCAGTTATTATTAGCAGTACATTTCACATCAGCAGTTGGTAACTTCATTTTATCTGAGCTATGCTTCTGTCCTCATACTTAACCTCGTCCTCTGACTGACGCCACCATCTCCCACCAGCTGGAACCACTGCTCCCGCTTTCTTCCCTCCTTACTGGCCATACGGCACATCCCTGGTCTTAGGAGGGTGACACAGACACACCCGAGTTGGCCAACACACCATGATCCCAGATCCAACAAAAATTACTAGGTCCGGTCTTCATAGCTCACTTCCTTCACCCGTAACTCACTAGGATCTCAAGTTATACCTTCAGCCATGCCAACATGTAATCAGTAAGCAAACTGAAAGCATGTTAATTAGAGTGGTGAATTCAAAATTGAGGAGGTGGAAACTGATGAACCCTTCCCCAGACAGTATCTCTCAGCCTAAACTGGCCTTGGGAGGATTATACTGTAGCAGGTAAGCTCACTCTTTCAATTGATGCACCTTAACTATTCAGAATATCTCCACGTGACCAAGCTTTTCCTGAGCCGGCCATCAACATGGAATTGACTCCGAGGACACAGTACTTCAGCAGAAAAGCCTAGCGAATTAACAGAAATCAGGAGAAGTTCTACTCTATTGCATATCTAACAGCGAAACAGGCTTTCTCCTAAACTTGCATTTTTAATTGAAACTTCATGTAACATGAAAAAAGTGCTAGGTGCTTACTAGGAAAAGAACCTGTATTAATGCAAAGTAGTTGCTTGAAATCTATTCTCTCCACATCTTTAAACAATGCAAAATCTGCATCCATGTTAAAGAGCTGCCTTTCAGGGAAGCATAAATAGAAAATTGAAGTTGTATACACAACTTTAAAATGCACGATTTTACTACTCCAGCTATCAAATGCAGGAAGTCCTAGCTTTTTTGTAATTCCAAAGTAGCAGAAAAAAGCACACAGAAGAAAGATTGGGCCTCCTTCAGAAGTGGAAAATTAACTAACTGATGTTACTAATTACACAGTGGTATGATACCAAAACCAACACCCCACCGCCCCCCAAAATAAAGCAAGGCAGAGGGTAGGCAATCAGATGTGGCAGCCAGTTTATACCCCACAACAGACAAAACATGCATTTCATCAACTCTTATTAGGAGAAAATGGTGAGCCATAGTTAGGCTGATCCACCCGGTCTATAGACAGCTAAAGGATTAAACCATCAGTAAAAAGCCAGCTTTGCTTCAATTCAATGCTTTATCTAAAAAATGTTCTTACCACTGTCAAAAAGTCACTTTTCATTCTTTTCTATTAAATCACAGATTCATAGAGAAGCTATATAGATATAGAAGCTTGGGGTTTGCATGGCATAAGGTTTTAAGACTGAAATTCCTTACTAAATTCTATGAAACTACTTTTAACGTCATTCTCTGAAATTGTATAAAAATCTATTAATTTCTACAAATTTTACAATGAAATTAAAAAAAAAAAAAACCCATGGTACAATACCAATGTTGCATACTGAAAGGAATCCCACACAACAATGCTTTAAAAAGTGAAACCCCATCACATTTGCACTTATTCAGTATTTTTCCTAAAATTATTATCAGTGTTCTCAGAAAGGGAACCAAGGCCTAATGGGTGATATTCAAAGAAAGTACATCTCAACCTTCCATTCACACCACTGAACTGAATCAGTGGTATAGATATGCTAAGACTTGAATGAGGCTCATCTCAAGAAAAATTACGGAAGAAACCAAGACTCCCCCCATCTTCAATTCTGATCAGTGTACTTCAAGTCCCTGACAGCAATAAAACAATAGTTGTAATTTCTCTCTCGAAAACCTGTTATGCAAGCTAATTGTCCTAGCTATTACAACTTCCAGACAAGCATTTCATGTTTTAAGGCACTTCCCATTTCAGAAAAGATTTGATTACATACTATGAATTTTATCACAATGGTAGACAATCACTTTAAACAGTTTGGAGTTCTTAGTTACACTGAACGTTTATGATCCCTTCATTTTAACTTTTGAGAGAAAACCGTATTTCCACACAAGTGAAAATGAATCGGCACGCAACAGAAAGCCAGTACTGCTATTTATTAGCAGTATATGGAACCAATAATCACAATCTAGTTGGAAAGGGAGACGGTTTTTTCCCCTGCATCTCCTTAAAACAGTACATTTCTGCGGGTTCATTGGCTCCTCCCCTCAACCCGTACCTTCCTTTTGGAGTTTGTCAGATGATCAGAAGTATTGCTTAGCTTATCTGCAGTTACACGGCTGACTGGCTGACATACGCTGACCGGTCACTTGGGGGCTGACAAACAGGATGTCTAACAGTTCAATTCTTTCCGCCTTTCCCTAAAGGAGACAACCAAGTACTGCCTTCTCTAGCCATCTGCTATTTTTCACAAAGCCATAGGAAAGGAGCATCTGCCAAATTAAGTCATCACTGACTGAGAGATTCAAAAGCTACTGAAGTACAGATAGAGGTTGACCAGTTGCACAAACTGTATTTCCTTAGCAAAACCAGCTACAGAGATTTGCTGTTTCAAGATTAAGGCAAATTTCCCAATGGTGAACTAAGTTTGAATTTCCTTTCAGGAAGAGGCTATAGCATGGGTGGGGAAAAAGAGGGAAAGAAGCTTGAACTGGATTATCTAAAAACAAAACAGAGCTTTGCATACCCTATGGAGAAAGAGATGGACTAAACAACAAAAAAAATACACTGACAACTCTTATTACTGAAATACAGAGATTAGCTTGGCTCCAGACCTTCAAAATATAAAACAGCATATAAACACAAATAGTACAACAAGGAACACTCAGAACAAGAGAAACCATAATTTTAGTCTTCAATGCTGTCCAAGAATGTTTTTAAAATTCACCTGAATTAACAAATAAGCCTAAAATAAGCCAAAGAAAAAACCTAAAAATTCTCTATCAGGTTTAATATTGTAATTGCATAGCAAACAGCATCATTAGCATTTCTGTAGTAATACATATTCCCCTGTGAATGAACCTTTAAATAACTGCATGCCTGGTTGGGAAAAAGCTCTTTCTTCCAAACCTTGAGCACAGCACAATACAAGTCCCTAGTCATGAGAGTGGGTTATGCAGACACAAGAAACATTGTACTAAGACCAGTGGGGTTACTCTTGGAAGCTGAATTTTACAAACTCCTCTCTGCACCACTCGTGACAGAAGTTCAACAGCTGACAGCACACAGAAACCGCCTTCACCGATGAAGCGAACTTGAGGTTTTATTCAGGGTCAGTGATGACGTGGAGCAATACCTGCTCTGAAATACTGCCTTTTTCTCCTCATGGATTTACATATAGCAGATACCCCCAGAATAAACCACCAGGCTTCTTTTAAAGGACTGGCTTAGCAGCATACAATACAAGCAGGACACAAGCATACCTTCCAGTGTACAATCCAAGTGCAGCTCCCAAACCTTAACAGGTTGCATTGGAAGGACAGAACAGGAAAGCTGAGGTTTGTAAACAACAACCTCAGACACTCCTCCTGGGCGTGAGTCTGATAAGGCAGATTCGGCAGAGCTTGTCATCACTGTGGAGCACGGGCGAGACCCAGCCTAACACATCCTATGCTATCAGCCTCATCAGACAAGCTGCAAATAAATTAATACCACTATCTAATGTTCTTGATTCAGATGTTTCCTCCTCCACCCCAATTATATTTACCATGCTGACTTATAAATATGGGCCCGTATGAAACCAAGACACATTACTGAATATTGCAGGCAATCCTAAAATGGGTATTATATCAGCTTTGGGCCACGCATGATGTTCTTTCAACAAAATAGGAATCCTACCAACCCACTGCTCCACAAGCCTGGAATTCACTTCCAGCATACTAATAGAAGAAGGAATATGAAGTTTCCCCTCCTCTCCCCAAACCATGTGGACAGAGCTATCTTTTATATACAAAACTATCAACTCCTTGCTGGAAAGAGAATCAAAAAATTGGAACTGACAGCGTAAGGCTGGACAGGCATTTTATTACCAGAACTGATCGGTGTATAGCTAACTACCTTTTATGAATCAGAAGAACAGAATTACTACAGGGAGGTATGGAAACTTGACTTCATTATCTATGAAATTATCTCATCTCCCTTCTTAGCCAGTTAATGCCCAATACTTAATTACTTCAGTATAACCAGCAGTCTTTCTAGACAGTCAACAGAAGCACAGAGGTTATAGAAGAGTAGAAAAATACCAATAATAGGAGCTATGACACTCATGACACCCCCCCTCAAAAAAATTAAAATAACTGCTAAGTGAAAAATTACACAAATACTATCATTATCTGTCACAAATTCCTGAGTGAGACAACTGATTCTATTCTTCACTTCTCTCCCCAATTTGTTTCTAGCACTGTATTTACCCAAATGGAAGAAAAGGCTTTTTTGTCCAAGTATTTTAATTTACTCATCAATTTACTTCAATTTAGTCATCAATAAGACTACAGGACGAGAAACCCACTAGTGACAAAGGAGCACAGGTATGCGCAGAACAGCTCAAAGTAAACCAAAATAGGACTGTAAAATAATTTTATTTAAAATATTAATAACTATATGAAACAAAGTAATGAAAATACTGCATAAAATGCCACAACTACTTTACGAGATTAAATACATAATTATAAATCATATTAGTTTATTAAATTCTATTTATATTTTTAAAATAAGCTTTAAAAAGGTCCTAGCAATGAGATCCTTTAAATCTTGAGATGATTAAAAAAAAACCAAAACAAACAGGTGGCAAGCATTTCTGAGACAAATGTTGCTCACAATGAAGTGAGGATCTCACTGCATCCACAGCTGAAAATGAAAGCATGGACTAGAACACTAGAGGCACACAGCTCCACAGCAGAGCCCAATATACATTATCTAACTGCTAATATGGTCCTGCATTATGACAGACATGGTAGCAGTGGAGACATTTATCACCCTATTTCTAAAAACATTGTATGTGGTTTCCTTTATTTCTTTGGTTACCTAAACCCAACGGACCCTGCTGCATGGTGGGTTATAAATACAGGTAACAGAAGGTTTGTTTCCTCTGTACCCTTTCACATAGGCTAATTCCCGATTCTCCCTCCACACACATCTCTTTTTGGCATAGCAGACTAGATGCCCTGCCTTATACAACATTCTGTTAAAGGCAAACAAAAGTCTAGGAGCATTTCTGTATGCTCTCTAGCATTACCTGTATATACTTTCCACTTACTGTGTGGATTAGGAGGAGGTTTTTTCCTGTCTGTTTGTGGAGTACCTAGTTTAAATAGAGTGTTGGGGGCTTTACGTGATGCTAAAGGTCTGCAACGTGGGAAGCCTTTTAAACTCTGTATATCCTTTTTGTTCATTTTTCCCTTCTGTTGTTAAAGGGTTGTGCAAACGCCTCCTTTAACAAGTAAGCATTGCCTAGCATTATTTTCAATATTACCCAGAATTACCAACCTTAAAACACAAGCAGTCTTAATGACACAAGTTATTTCTGCCAGATCATAAAAAAACTATTCCAAACTGAATAATTGAATCCAGAAGCATCTTCCTTCTCTGAGTCAGAAAGAAGCTCGTCTGCATTCTTACCGGTTATTTTCTTTTCCTTTTATACGAAACACCCAAGCGGTAGATAAAAACTGTATATACGCTACGCAACAAGAGAAAACATGTATCATACCAAAAACTAAAGAAAAATTTAAAACTTTGGGTTAAGGAACATTCAACTTTCTGGCCAGAATCTGGTAGCTCTACTCACACTAAACACCCTATTTTCACCCAGCAATCAGATTGAAATGTAAATACATTCCTTAAAATGGAGTAATTAAGAGCAGAAAGAGATGCCAGAAACTTAGGAGAATGATGCAATATGTAAGTGACAAAAACATATATCCTCATTGCTAGTATATTCAGAGTACTGTCATAGTTCCAGGCCAACTCTATTAACTTCAGTAAATGCAAAGGTGCCCTGTAAGGCATAGTAAACATGTAGTATAGGTTTGTAAATAGAAATATTTAAGGCATCTGGCAATGATGCAGGCCATATAGTGACTTACAGTCTTAGAATGTATTGTAGACAAAAACAAACGAACATCTAGCACACATAATTATACTGAGTAACACAAAGAAGCGACAAATGCACGTACTGACATCAGTGTCCAATGATGCAAAGGTGGGTCTCTCAGTGCCTCTATCGCAGACTATCTTTCCAGAATAGAACATCCTTTTTCTGAGAGAATCAGTATTTAGCTGGAAATCAGCTTGCTACTTAATGTACGTAATTACTGTCTAGCGTGCAAGTTGAAGAACTGGGTGTAGCTAACACAAGTAACCACAAGCATTTTTATTATAAGGATATTCCTGCAGATAGTTTATGTAAGCCATCTATTTAAACCCTGAAGTAAGGCAATCCCACACTATGACAAAAGAAGAAAGGAAGAGAACACAAAGTGCCAGCAGAATATAACCAGTATCCCCATAATAAAACTAATCAGGCAAGTGAAAACTAATTCTGAATGAAGCAAGATTAAGATTTCAGATACAAGAAGATAGTAGAATAACATCCTCTCTTTGCCTTAAAAAAAGAGCAAAGTCAGAATAGCCTATAATTTTTCACATTCAATGCATCAAGGTATTAGGATTCCTTCATTTTTGTTTTTTTATCAGAACGAGTCCCAACTTTTTACAGATTGTCATTCATAGACTGAAAATAAATATTGTGCTGCCTTCTTTCCAAGCATCCCACAACTGAAGATGAGATTTGCAATTTTAAAGTGTTTAAATGCCACAATAGACTTCAATGACAGTTCCGAACAAGGTAATAACTTACAATGCTTTTATTCTTAGCATACGTTGAAATTGTATTACCACAAAATTGGTAAGAGTTTTGTTACCAAGTTCTGACTGTAAATTTGAACATTGCTCCTTCTGCTTATAAGGGACAATCTCATCATGCAAATTAACATACACATCTCAGGCCCTCTGAGCCAACAAGACATTTACTCAAGTACCTTCAGTTTGGTAAATGGAGCATGCTATACGATGTGAAAGAACACCAGATAGGAAAAGTTCAGCACAAGATGTTGACTATTTGCACTTAAGCTGATAGAACAAGTTGACCACCAATCTCTCCAATAAAATGTTCCACTTAGCTCAGCTCCTTCTTGACCTGTGACATCTCTTAAAAAGAGATCCTGGTAAGTAAAAGAAAGACGACAGACAGATTGCACAAGCATCTTGCAAAGAAAGGGGAAAATTAATCTTAAGATTCCGTAAATTAAAAGGAAAATTAAAAAAATCCTTAGAATCACTGGCAGTAAAACACAATAGCAATTTAAGTGAAGCAATATAGCTGCTATTTCAAATTTCCTATTTCACACTGTAATGCTCATTCAGAGATTAAGCAGGCATTCAGCATAAAGAACCTATTAGCACTCCAGCAAGTTTTTAACCCGCAAGGAGCAGATGTAGCTCTCATAGAACCTGTATTACGGAACTGAAATGATCCATCATAGTTTAATGTCAGCAGCATTTCTTGGTGCATCACCTGTGCCCCTCAATTCCCAAGTATTCAACTGTCTTCTCTATTACAAGTCCACGGCTGAACAACATACGGCTACAACCTGTAAAAACTGTAAAAGTGCAGGATGAACACATACTACAGGGAGAAGAACACATGTTTTTTCTTATTGTTTGCTTCCTATAGACACAGGTACAGTTTATTTATGGCACATCACCTATGTAGATTTAAGGAAAACAGTATCTATTGAGGTACCAAGTTGTAAATTGCATTTGGGATGCAGATGCAAATCTATTCAGAAGCTAGTCAATACACTTTTTTTAAGCTGTGCGATGAATACTGAACTGGACTCCATTTTAACCCCACTGCCCGCAGATTTATGCACTATATATACACATTATCACACAAACACAATTGGTCACAATTGCGTATCCTGTCCTCTAACAACCCAATGATCACTAGGTAAGGCACAGGCTCCAAAGTGTTGTATGCAAGGAACAAAATTCCTAACAGTATACCAGCAAGACAATGGCAAAAAAAAAAAACACCCAAAAAACCAAAAAAACCAAGTAGTCAACAGAAGTAGTAAAGGAATAAAAAAAGATTTAGAGAGACTTCTTTGCAGATCATGTATCGTTTATATTCCCTGTAACTCAGCTGCATGAAAGTTTTTTCCTTTCTATTAGTAAAAGGTTTATAACACACACAAGTTTTATTGTATGAACAAGAACCATATTCTCCAAATACTGCCAAATTTGAGTCACAAGAGGCAGCTTGACTTTAATCACCTGTTCAATACTACATATGTTTAAGACCATCTCTTACCAGTTTTTCAACTTCCCTTTTTCCTCTATTTTACATTCCTAATGTTGCTGTCTTCCACAAAATAATAATTTATTTTTTTGATACAATCATTTGTATAGCTGACTTGCTATTAAATGCCTACATAAAAGTTAAGGGGTTTTTTTCCTTCACCTGGTATCTCGCTATTCTTTCATTCACAGGTATAGTAATAGCAATAACAGGTTAATCTTTCAGAAAGTCGTAAGATCAATACTTACTCCTTAAACATAAACAATTTCATTAGGATGTTAACCTTAAAGACTACTAAAACCAAGACCATAGTTACCAGATCTGGGCAGGAATGGCTAAGTTGTGGAAAGTGAAACTGATCACACAACTGTTACAAAAAACTGAATGACAAAAAGAGAAAAGTACAAATACCTTTGCTACTAAATTAAAAAAGTGGAAAACTAGAATAAACTAAAAATGACCCTGTTTTAAGCCAAACAGAAGAATCCAGATAAATTGCATAAAACAAGAAAAACTCCCCACATGTTCAATAGTTAAAACTAGAGACAGATGGCATTTATTTTTAGAAAAAACATCCATTTCTTAATAAAACTTTTCCTTCCTAACTAATGGGAAGCCAAGATGCTCTCCAAATCATATTGCGCATGGGGACCTGAAGGACACTGGTTTAGAAAATTGGCCTGCTGTCATCTGTTGACAAGAAAAGACTGAGAATTGACATTAGAAACAGTTCTAGCAAAATAAGGATAAATTCCCACCCTGACAAGGTGTAGAAGGTGAGACTCATTTTCAAAATTGTGTTGTTCTCCTCTGCAACATGCCAAAATAAACAAGTTGGCTATCTTTTTGAAATGCTTTTACTCAACATTCATACTAGAAGAGACTGGCTTGCTGACTACTAAAAGAAAGTCTAAGAGGAGAAAGAATGGTTGCCTCTAAATACCTCAGAAAAAATTAAAAAAATAAATTAGCAATTTAAGCCAAGTAACAGTGAGAGCACGAGAACAAAACAGTAAGTGTCTATCAATACCTTTTCAAAAATTACTTTGACGTAATCATTAAGTTCTGAAGTAACTCTCCAGCAAGAGTAGCAGGAATCCTAAGTAGTTTTAAGCTGCCTGAAAGAGTTACAAGAGCATTTAAATAACAACATTTTAAATAAAGCAACAGACAAGACCCACATAGGTTTCTTCTAGTCCAATAACCCTGTCTTAAGTTTCAGATAAGATTTGTCTCAGCTTGATATGGAAGAACTGAGAGTCTAAAGTCCTCCCCTCCAAAGAGGGATGCATAACCACAGTTCTGAAGTCTAGGTAACCATTAATAGAACTAGTAAGAAGGAACATTGGTACAGGCCTACAAATTAGTTTAAACACACAATAAAAATGTATAAGCAAAGATTTTAGGAGGATTGCATTGTGAGGATGACCTTTTTGCTGACATTTTCAGCTCTAATAAAATTATTACTTAAACAAAAGGTATAAAGTTTTCAGACAAAATTTAAGGAGGGACTGGAATCTCTTAACTGCTTTTTTTTTGAGATGCAAGACTCAGCACGTTCTTCTAACTTCTGAGACGGCTGCGCAGCTCTCCATGGCAACCCAGGATGCAGGCAGCCTGCAGCCCGCTGGCAAGAACCTAACCGGAACAGCACATTTGGCCCAAAAAGCTTCTAAAGCAGAAGGCAGGCCACAGCTTCAAGGTGAGGTACAAATCGTGTCAATCAAGTCAATAAAGGGACACAGAATCCCTGAATAACTCCGACCCTCCCTTGGAAAACTGAATAAGCAGAAGAAGAAGGGGAGGAACCAGACCAGCAAAGGCTACAGTCTAGTGGATAAATAAGACTAAGACTAAATAAGACAATTGAGTTTAGACATGCCACAACGTTTCTAACTCAAATTCTTGAAGAGTTCAGAGCTTCTTCCCTGTATACTTCGCTCTTCACAGTATGTTTGCAGGTCCTTTGTCTCCTGTTACATTAATAGCCTGTTTCGGTCCTCCCCTTAAAATTTTATTTGCTATTTACCACCCTCATCTACCTTGTTAAGCACGGCACAACCGATTAAAGATATCTGATGGAGTGTCTTTCTGCTACTAACTCGTTTCAGAGCAAGAGGAGGGATCTCTCAACGACAGTCAGTCAGTAAAGGCAGGTTTGATAGGCACGTCTTGCTTTTGTTTCCAAAGAAGGGAGGTCGACGGCTGCCAGGAGGAGTATCACTTGAAGCCTAAATACCAGACCCCCGATGCCAACAGCCGCCTTCCGAAGCTGACCGCACGGTAAGTTCATTCGCCGACACATCAGGCCGCTCGGCGGCGGCTGATAAAGGCCGCCGCAGCCTTGCGGAGCCGGCATCGGAGGAGCCGGCGCTGCCGCCGGAGCCGCGCTCGGAGCCGCCCGACGGCGGCGCGGAGGCAGGTGCTGCCAGGCGGCGGGACCCAGCGGCCCCACCGAGGCCAGGCGGCTGCCCGCCGCAAAGCCCCCCTCCCTGGCATCCAGCGCTCACCGCTGCGCCCACGACGCGACCCCCGCTCCAGCCGCCGCCGGCTTCGCAGCGGGCGGAGAGCGACCGGGCCTCCCGGCGCCCCTTCCCGCCCGGGCCTGCGCCCGCGCCCGCGCCTCACCTGGGTGCCGCGCGCCCCCGCTGCCGGCGCCCTCCCCAGCGCCACCACCGCAGCAGGGAGCGCGGGGCAGCGCCCGCCCACGCGCAGCCGCTCTTCGAACACACCAATCCCCGCGCGCCCGCCCGCGGGGAGGGGGCGGCCAACGGCTCTCCGCCGCCAGCCGCGGCCTTCTGCGCACGCTCCGCCCCGCCGCCGGAAGGCCGCATCATTCATACGGACCAATGGGGAGGGAGCGGCCCAGGTGGCGGCCGGGGCACCTCCCTGCGGAGCGGGGCGGGGGCAGCAGGGAGCAGCGCAGCTGCCGCCGCACCTGCAGCCCGGCCATGGCGCCCCTCCCCGCCCGGGGGGAGCGGTGCTTCCCAGCCCGCCCCGCCGCACCGGCAGCCGCGCTCGGGTTACCGGCCTGTAAGCGGACACGGGGGCAGCGCCGCGCCCGCCGCACACCTGGCGCGGCGGCGGGCCCCGTGCCACCGCCCCCACGGCTGCAGGGAGGGCGCTGGCGCGCGTTCCCGGAGGAGCCTAACTCCAACGGACCCCACAGCCGCCCCCGGCCGAGACAGTTCGGTGGAAGGGGGAGTTCCAATCGAAGCAGGAGCGGCCGGGCCCGGGCAGCACAACCGCACTGCCCCCAGAGACCGAAAAAAGCGAGCTGACTATCGCTGAGAGGAAACCGGTGCTGTAAGTCCGCTTCTGTCGGGTTATAGTGCCTCCAGATGAGGTGGAACAACCTATTTCATGAAGCCGAGAGGGCTGTACACTACTTCAGAATCTCATTAATTCATTGGCTTTTATCTCATTAAATGGGGTGAGGAATAAATTGAGAAAAGTTTGGTGATTTTTCTCTGGTGCAGAGGTTGAAGAAACACTTTATGGCAGTGAGGTAAAGTGTCAGAAAATGTAGTTTACTTCTTGTTTTTTAACTCAGGCTGAATTTAGTACCACTGTTGGCTCTGTTACAAAGGGGTTTTTTGTCTTTAATACTGCAGAGGGATTAACGAGCAAGGACAGTTACCTGGCATTAAGCTCAATTCTCCTTTTCCCAATGCTTTAGTCATTTGTGTCTCTTTTCTCCAGTAGTTAATCCAGACTTACAGTAGTGTAAATATGAAGAGAAAACATCCACGTCAGGGGGATGGTTCTAAAAAACCTACAGTAGGTACAAGACGTACATAGGTATTATTCTCAAATGTATTTAAGTGTAAAATAATTATGACTCTCATATTACAGATTTTGATCCATGCAATAATAAAAGCTCTATCCAAAACTGGAGAAGCAATGGCATTCATGTTCTACGTAAACTGGATATGGAGACTACAAAAAAGTGCAAACTGTCAGACTAGATGAAAATCCAAATGAATAGTTCCTTTTCAGATGAATTAGGCTGTATGACAGATGCAACTGATGAGGAACAAGATGACTTACCTTATGATGGAGATGTAGGAATAACCTGTAAATACAATAATTCAGATAATTTCAATGACTGTACTTGTACAAAAGGTATTTCTGATATTTTAAACTTAGTCTGTTCTGAAGATAACAAAAACATAAAAGCAACAGCAAATTATGAAACTCATCCACAGCCTGAAGAATTCTGCAGTAACCACAGAGGTGCCATAGGAACAACAGGAATTTCAGTGGAAATGCCTGGAAGTGAAGCCTCCTTTAAGGAATTACCTGTTGGTGGTTTTAGTAAACCAGATAGCAAAGAAGATCTAACTCACTCAAAAATATCCAATGTCCTTTTGCGTCATTTTTCTAAGGGAGAATTAATAAGCGCATGCCAGTTAATTGAATGCGAGACAATACCAGAGACATCCCTTACTGAAAGTATCGATGACACTGTGAACAAACCTGAGCCTTCAGAACATGTCAAAGGCCCTTTAGCGCATGAACAGTGTGCAACTAACTTTGAAGAATATGACTTAGAAAAGTATGAGGAAGTAAACACTGGTGATAAAAAGCAAACTTCGCTAAATCAAAATAGATGTGTTTCAAGGAAAACTATTTCTTTTACTGATAAGTCTGGATGCAGACAAGAAAATTCACAATTGATTAATGAGAATGAAGATACACACATCTTTCAAAACATGAAAGAAGAGAGCACCCCATTTAAGAAAACAGATTCGCCTCACAAGCTCAAATATGGCCAAGGTCAAGCTCCCTATGGCTTTCCTGACTTCTCCAAAGTTGCTTCAGAAGTTGAAGTACCAAAAAGAAGTGACAATATTAACTCAGTTCCTACAATTGAAAGAGCAAAATCCTTCCCTAATTTGCTAAGTAAATCAGTAATTGTGAACAACGTTCTAGAAAATAAGAACTATTTCGATTCTGCTGAAGTAGCGAATCGAGAAGAAATGAGCATTACAGAACTGTTGCAACAGCTAGAGGTAATTAAGATGCTTTAACAAATTCTTAATACTTGATAGAGTGATGTTTACTGTAAGAAGGTATTCCGTGTCCAGTAAAATCTAACATGACTAGTTCGTGCAGGCAGTCTATAGGTATCAGCGAGTATATCACTTTAGTTAACAATTGCTTTCACAAATAAAATTTTGTGAGACTGAATTTATATGGAACTTTCACTACCAAGTATTTAATGATGCTCTGGAGTATTATTTGTGATTATAAAGCATCCTGTCAAATAATTAGGAAATCCAGTATAAATTGTTATTTCTAGTATTATATGCAAATGTTCAAATTCACCAGAAGTACTAAACTGAAAGTTTTTTAAAAAGTATTTTTTCATACTGTGCCTGTGCTTATGTTAAAGACATCTTTGCCTTTTTTCGCATCTTGACACTCTTCAACTATTTATACTGGTATTTATTGACGAGTCGATTATTTTTAGAGGATTTGTTTGACAACAGTATTTCTCTTATTGGGGTAAATTTCTTCTAGAGTTTGTTAGTAATTAGATAATCACTTTTCAATTTTATGCCCTGCCATGGAGTTCACTCACAGAGCTATGCAGATGCTTAAGTCCATTCCTAGATTTATATCTTTCAAAATAGTTTGAAATAGAACAAGTTTTAATAGATTTCCCTATTATTTCCTGGCTGCAAGCAAGACGCTGACACATCATGGTGACACCCAGAATCGTATTGACCATCTGAGATTGAATCCTAAGGTAAATATCTCAAAATAGATTTTTTTTTTTTAATTCATTCTCCTTTATCTCTAGGACTACGAATATTCCCCAAAACTATTTTGTCGCCTTCATATTGTACTTCCCATTTATACAAATCCTCTTTAGATTTTTCACAACATGGACCTGAAGTATTTACGCAATGAAACACTATACATATATCAAACTATAAACACAGAAAGTTATATGGTACTGTTACAATAAAGATTTCAATAGTATTAATAACTTGACCTGTGTATTTTATTTCTCAAATTTTTGTTTATGTCCACAAGTGTTCTATACGTTGTTTCTATAACCAAATTTCTCATTTTAACAGATACTTCCTCAGTCAGATTTTCCAAATGCCAGCATTGCCATTTACTCAGGAGGCAAGTTTTTACGTTACATGCTGCTATTGCTATACCATCCACACGTGGTTTGTCTAAAGCAAGTAAATAAAATTACAATAACTATGCCAATGACTATTTTATGTAATTTGATAGCACCTTTGGGCAGAAATTCCAATTGATTAATCTTATCTTGTATTGTGTAGGATTACAGTGTGGAACAACAGCATCAGCATTACCAGCAGCTGGTACAGTAGAAGCACACTGTCTAAATCCTGCTAATTTACTGCCAGAACTAACTCTAGGAGAAAAGATGTCTCAAATACTAAAGGATCAGACAGATCAACTGATAAAAAAAGTAAAGAGCTCTGTTTCAATATGCACTTCTCACTGATGCTCAAATTGTATATTCATTTGGCATATTCGTTTTTAAAATCCCAAATAAAAGTCTAATATTGTGTCTTGAAGGTGGAAGACTTCTCTAAGCATATGACCCAAGAGACATTCCTTTTAGAAGACAACTATCTGGTAAATTAATTTATGTATTTTCAGTTATCTGAAATGCACTTTAAATGGATGTAGACTCACAATTTTTTGGCAAGATACTCCATGTTTTTCTCAAACAGATGTTTAAAAATACTCTTTTTCCTCAATCTCAGACTGAAATTAGGAGTTTAAGAGGCAAAAATGAAGGTGTTCAATAGGTGACTGAATTCTTAAATCTGTTTTAAGAATTACAACTCAAAAATAAGTGAAAGGCCTTAAGTTGCCAGTAAGTTATTAATTTTGACATGAAGGCTATCAGTTCAGAAGTCATGGTTTAATATTTCACTTATACACAGTAGAGCAGCACAGAGTATTAGGTGGACATACAAGATGCAGTCCTGTTCCAATTCAGAGCAGTAGCAAAATTCTTACCAACAGCACTACAAATAGCACCTGGCTTACATAGCATAAGTAACTATCACTGTAGCTTGCTAAATCATAATGATATTTGCTATTGAATTATTTCTTATTGGTGAAGGCATTAAATCAATTGAAAAGATACCTTGATGTCCTGGAAAGGAATTACTTAACAGCTAGAGAAAAGCACCGTAACTTACAGCTGCAGAACTACAAGGACAAATCTATCAACGTTGGAGAGTTTGATCCTGAAAGGTTAGAAGATAAGTGCTAAGTAGTACATCAGTATGTTTTCCAGATTTTGAGTGTCTTACAACCATTACTTCATTTAGCCATTAGAATTTTTCTGAAGTGAAAACATTATTTTAATGTTATATGTGGTAAGCTAGAAGTGATTTGGCCAAAATTTATCTTGGGCTTTACATATCCTAGTTATAAGTAGAATATCTAATTGATTAATTCAAGTTCTTAAAAGGGATTCAGTGAACTCCATTATTTTTTCCTATGAGAAGTGTACTGAAATGCCCAATATGGTTATTATAGTAAGAAATAAAATATCTTTATACAGGTTTCACTAACTGTGTATTGCAATTGGGTTTAGAAAGGTGGAAGGGGAAATATTTAGACTTGGCATGCTGCTTGAAGACATCCAAGAACAAACTGATGACAGCAAATGCAACTTGTCTTCTTTGCTTACTTCCTATGAATCTGACCACTCATCATATTCTCTTTGTGAGGTAACTCAGTGAGTTTTATTATTTAAAGACAACATTATTCTGTTTTACTGATGCAAGTCTCAAGAACCTCAGTGTGGTAGTATGTTCTCCTCTAATAACAGAATGATGCTTTTAGATAGCATGTTACTTCAAAGGAAGTGTGGGTTTTTTCCATTAAATACTAACTTCATAATAATTCATTAATTATAACACAAACCTAGGTATAAAACCACTGAATATTCTTAATCCCAGCTTCAAAAAAGCTTTTATTTCAGAATAAGAAAATATGAGCAGCTACTTTAGCTTTTACAAAGCTGTCTTTGTTTTTGGGAATTAATCACTATCATTTAGTTGGAAGAAACATTGCTTTGTTTGTTCAAGATTCTTAACATGCACAATTACTAGAAGACCAAACATTACTGTGCTATAGAAAATTGAGTTTACTGCTAAGTGTGGTAATATTTTGTCCTGGATCATAAATGCACAAAAAAATTCTTATGGCCTTCTACAAATCTACAGATAAGTATTATCAAATGCTTTCATAGTCTATGTTCTAGAAAACATTTTTCTCTGATCCCAAGTTAAAGACACTCAGAAAATGCTGGCTGGTAGAAGCCATGTACTTGCAATGCAATGATGCCATACTACAAGTATCTATGCTATGGTTACTTTATACAGAGCTCAGTAGTTTCAAACATTGCTGATCCTCCAGAAAGAAGAGGTATTGAAATTGCATTTCTTCACAAGAACAATGAGGAAGAAAAGAGTCAGACAACTGATGTAATCCCACAGACAAATCAATTTTCTTTAGAAGGTGACAAGTGCAAGCTTTGTCTTCACATGTAAGTGAAAACTTTGAAACAGCTACTGAAGTTTTTATAAAAATTTACCTAAAATTATTTGCTGACTATAGAAAATTGGGATGTCTGGAATCTCCGAAAGCAACAGGAATATTTCCAGAATAAAACTTCTACAGAATTCTGTAACTACATACCCAAGAATTCCTTCCAGCCTGGCATTCCTACCTTTCTGGGTCTTGTGGACCTCAAAGTACTTCTGAAGCCAAAACACTACCATCAGTTTCACTAGAAGTTAAGTCATACCTCTGTAGAAAATTCATTGCAACCACACAAATTCAGGATGTCAATGACTAGTCAAAGTACAGTGCCAGTAAAAAATTATTTGCCAATGATTGTGTGGTATTTTTAATTAAACAAGGGAGATATTTACTTAATTAGCCATCAAAACTTTGTGAAACAATTCTAGATACCATCTCTGCCCTCTTCAGGAGTATTTCATAGGTGTTAATCATCTCAGTGAGATTAGAAAAATAAAATAAATGGTTTCCCCTTAACCAATTTAGGTTACAAAAGAGAGCTGAATCAACTTCCAGAACAGAAACAGAGTCTCTGGGAAAAGGAGGTCTGCTAGCAAACAAGCTTTCTTCCAACGTAATGGTATGAGATCTGTTTACATCCTTTTGGGGGTTTTTTAAACTTACATTATCTTACTCAGCTTTGAGATCACACAACATCTTCCTCTTCAGTTTTTGCACAGCATGATGGCTCAGCTTTTGAGGTACTACACAATATAACATCACTGAATTGGTTTCCAAAGGAGAAATTTAAGGAAAGACTCTCAAACATTTTTGGAATTGTAATAAAGTATGCTTCTCTCAGCAAAGACTTAAAGGCAGGCTAGTAAACACAGTTATTTGTTCAGAAAGCAAAAACCTACAAGCAATTGCTTGCCAACAAAAATATTTAATTTTAAGACATTGAGAGAAATTAATATATGCTAATCCTTCTCAAAGCAACATGAAAACCTGTCTAATTACAACTTCACAGATGAAAATGTGCTCATATTTTGTCTAATCTGCTCTACAGTTATAATTGTAAATAGATAAATCAAATTGTAGAGTTGATGGCAACTAAAAGCAATATAAAAGTGATACGGAAATGATGCCACTGTTTATACTATCCTGTTTGATATGTAATACTATTACAGATACACAGTAATATAAACAATCATATATAAATTTGTTTTGCCTTCTCTGTACAACAGAGATTCCTCTCACCTGAGGAAAAATATGCTGCTGAAGGTCTTGCATCCCATAGTCGGGGTACATTAAGTCAAAAATTTAATGCTGATGAAGAAAGTATGAAAGGGTAAGTGTATTACA
Source organism: Gavia stellata (assembly GCF_030936135.1). Classification (NCBI taxonomy): domain Eukaryota; kingdom Metazoa; phylum Chordata; class Aves; order Gaviiformes; family Gaviidae; genus Gavia; species Gavia stellata. The sequence goes on from NC_082603.1 coordinate 12,339,566, forward strand.
TGTTTTGGCTAGTCATAGATGTGGTTTTCTACAGCTAAGGGAACAGATACATGTATGTACACTGATACGTCTCAGTACTAGACTCTGCCTGAAACAATGAATAATGTCTTTAATACATATAAACAAGAGGATGATCTGTTTTCAAATTTATCACCAGTTAATCACATAAGGTATGTGATATACCAGACCACTGGAGAAATGGCAAAACTCCCATGCATTTTATTAAAGAGAGGATTATATTCATATTACAAAGTAGCCCATCTCAGTGGACCAGTATAAGGTTTATGGTGCTTAAATGGCACAGAGTTATTTCAATAGTGTATTAAGAGAAAAGGCTTTGTCCTTGCTCTCTATTCAGCGATGCATGTCAGCATCCCGAATCAGGATGATTGCTAAGTGTTCAGCAATTAAAAATATTTGAAATTAATCATTGTCATGAACTAATCTGGTGGCCCTCGAAGGAGAGCATATTGATACCTCTGCATATATTTCAAGTGTAAAGGTCAATCTGTAAAGTTTCATTTACAGAAATGTCAGCATGATAAAGTGTAATTCTACATGGGTTATTTTAGAGTTTGAAATTTTGGCAAATTAATTCTCTATCCAAAGCTAGATCTTACAATTCATGCAGCGTAGATCACAATAATCTAAACACACTCTCAGATTATTTTACAGAGTAGATGTTAATATTTATCTAGTAAAACTCACCTAGATTCTATTTTTTCCCTCTGGCATTTAAAGAAAGTTAGCTCAATCTTCTGATCATTATTTCCATGAATGTGTGGAAAATTTTTCAAATGACTTTGATGATACTGTATGCCCTAAGTTGAAAAGATCTATGTCATATAATGCAAACAAGGAACTTTGTTCTTGTTCTGTCAACAATATCTCAAATATTCCTCTGATTACCTAAAGGCAGCAAAATTAAAACCTTAATAGCTCTAAGTTACTAAGAAACCATATAATCCTTACCATTGGTAATATTTTGATGCAACATACGTGAACACATATAAATACATAGGATTTCATACTACTTTGCTATTCAAAAATGTGATTATTAAGACCTCTACTTTTAAGCATTTTTAACAGCTCTGGTAAGTCAAGGTCCTTTTGTCAGAATGTGTCCTTTAACTAAAGGGGTCATTATTTTGCAATTGGTTAATTTTTAATTTAAGCTTCTACTTACCACCTTTTCAGATAATTGATACAGGCAGAGTTCTTTCTATGAGTAAATCTGATTTCTCCTCAACTAAGAAGTGATCAGACATTAATATAATATGCTTATAAGGCTCATCATAAAGGTATTAAGATACAATTAAAATACCATTCTGTTTTCATGCTCTAAGAAATACAGACATCCAGGGAAGGAAAACTGGAACATGTTCACTCTTCATTCAGAGGAAACCAACTGATTTATCAGATACCAACCGGAGTAAGTAGTGATGGCATACAAAAGTCAGAACTGTGCTTATACCTACTATTGAATCCTCTTAAGAAATACATTCCTATCACGTCTCAGCAGCGTGAAAATTGTTTCATAGTCTTAACAGACGTTACTGCTTAGCACAGCACAAGACACTAAGAATAAAAAGGAGACTAAAGAGGACACTTAAGTCATACTCACTTTGGAAGTCTCAGTGACAGAGCAAAAGGCAACAAACAAACTGCAACAGAATTTCCAGATAGATACAAGCAAAAGAGTTTTAACTCTGAGTCTAGTCAAACACTGAAACGGTTTTCCCTAGAGAGGCTGTGGCATCCCCATTCCTTGGAGATATCAAAACTCAACTGGACAGGGTCCTAAGCAACTTCATCTAACTTGGTCCTGCTTTGAGAGGGGATTGGGCCAGACTATCTCCAGAAGTCCTATCCAACCTGAATTACTCTATAATTCTAGTTTACATTTTTAGATAAGTTACCAAATACTACTGCTACTAACATTTTCAAAAATGTAAGTGGTGTGCACACAATGCTTCAATATTGCTTTTTCTCCTTATCATGTGCATTTATTTCACATCTTAGGAGGAGTTTCCAAACTTGGTGACCGAAACATTTTATATCAGTACTTCCACTTTTAGTTTTTCGATTCAAATTTCTTATTCTGCATGAAAACAAAAGGAAAAAAGTTTACCTAAATCTCCAATCCATTCAGGGCTGACACAGACTGGAAATATTCTCCCTCCTTACTCCAGCTCCTAATAACATAATTTCACCGAATCCAAACAACAGCCCATACAGGCTACCGTGAGCTAGTTAAGTCAGCTGTGAAGTCATCCAAGACTCCAGCTCTTGGACATTCACTAAGAATGTCAGCATTTGTTTCTGTCAGGGCACCCCAATTTTATCTTTCCACTGCAGAATACTTTGAAGCTGTTAATACCCAACAACTAAAAGAGAACTGTCATGAACTCAGTTTCTCAGTTCAGCATGAACTGTCCTGAACTCAGTTTCGTATGAATATGTAGGTTATTCTTACCTTTGGTCTACCTTTTGTCCTTGGCTTCTCTATGATATCCTTCCACTTTAATATAATACACTAGGGCCATTATTGTTAGTATTGGTTTGTGCAATAGCTAAAGCAGTGCCGTACTAGAACCTCCCAAATTCTCGTCACATTCCTCTTATGCTGCATTGTTTTTGTAACACTTCAACTTGCAGAAATTTTAACCTTCAAAACAAGAACCTAAGGACAGGTAGATGGACAACTTAAGTTTTTTTAACAACAGTTCTGGGACTGGAAACAATGACGACTACAAAAAAAAAAATCTACATTTGTGACTTACAGTCTTTAAAGTTCAATCCCCACCTGTAAAATGGAGGAAAAAGTACTTTCAAATTGCAGTACTATTAATGGCAGCGAAGGGCTCAGAAATTATGGTACTGAAAGCCAAATAATTACCTAGATACACAGGGCAAAATTTCCAGTATTTCAGACCTTTTAAATGTATTTTTGGGATTTTAGGCAGCAATTCAGAAGACATCTCAGCCTATGATTCTTTTAATGATTCACAAAGCGAGGAACATCTGAACTGCAAGACTGAAAGTTACAAAACATTCAATACAAGATTACGTGGAGAGAGAAAAGGTATAGTGATTGCAAAAATATTAAAGTCTACACAAAAATCATCTTGCTTATAGTGTTTATTTTTCTAAACAACATGTCTTTATTTTCAGGACTTAGATGCAGATACCCTAGAGGAAGCAGAGATCAATTTAGACTCGGGAATTACGAAGACTCTATTCAGTCTCGTGCCCTATGTAGAAATAAAAGTTCCGGTTCATCCTGCAAGTATAATGTGTTACTGAAAATAATTACCAATTGCGGGCTAGGTTTTAAGGGGCAGAAAGCCACACTGCACATATATCAGGCCAAATTTAGTTTAGTATAAGCAATCAGCAGCACTGTAGCTAAATAGTGGATGTGTACAGATCTTGTAGAGCAAGATCAGTGAATCCAACTTTAACATAACTAGCCAAGTTTAATCCCCATGCATGAGAGCTTTAACCTTCTCTGGTTCCTTATGAGAGGATTCCCTTTCATATTTCATTTATGACAGGAAAATCTCATTTTGCAGTGCCATGTGGAAGAATATTGAAATTGAGCATTACTGTGCCAACTTCTTCAGTGCTAGCTGTTACCTAATGTAGTGTAAACAAATACTAAAGAAAATTCCAGCTCTACACTCAAATTGTGTGACATGCACCAAAGGGAAAGAAAGCCTATTTTAAAAAAAAAAGTTTAACATCAATTTTAAATTATAAATTTTCAAGTCACTTATCTCAGACTCCTGTCTCCATACTGCAAGAAGAAACTGCATGCAGAAAAATACAAATTTTCAACAGTGGGAAGAAAGTATAAATTAGCTACTTCTCTGTATAAATACTATAAAACTATAAATGAAAGTAGTATTCATGTAATTATTAGGATTATGAGAGTCTGATTATTCTACACTTCCCCCTACAGTCTTTCACTGTATGAAAAGGTATATAAATCTGCATACCATTTGTCACAGAACTAAATTCAACAGCAAACCCAAGAAGGTTAATCTGTCCTTATTTACAAGGAATCTTAAACATATTCAAGTTCTATTCAGCAGTGATAGTTACTTGATTTTTTAATTTATGCTAAATACAGAAAAATGTTAGATATATGGAAAATAACATTTTTTTGGTTTTTGTTTTCAACACAGCCTCAACGACTCCAGCTTATTCACAGAAGAAAATCTCCACTCAAAAGGCTCAAAAAAATAAACAGCCACGTGAACTTGTAAACAGACTTTCTGAAAGGTAAGCTGTAGCATTAACTATATGTAGTACAAGAGAAAATGCCACTGTTGAAGATTCAGCATGGAAAAAACTCACCAGTATCATAAGCAGGATGAATGTTTTATCTTCTGCAGTGCATTCTGTATATTAGAATTTTACTTAATAATTAAAATATTTACCCCAAGAGCAAGTGTAAATAATTCTTAGACTAGTTCTTCAATCTTTCTAATTTAATGAAGAGTCAACATCTGACTTCTTTAGCTGACACATTTGGTAGAAAAAAAAATTAAGAAAATCTCACTTTATTAAGAGGATGTTCCCATTCACAGATTGCAAAGCAGGTCTGTATTATGTAAGATGCAATTCTGTTTGCTACCAGCTATTTCTTTATAAGTAACAGTCCCACTTTTAACTGTCGTTAACATTAAATTACACTGGGAGTCTGAAGTAAAATGGATTCTTAACTACAGCACAGACTAGACTGAAACTGAGAAGTTTTGTCACCATAGTTTTTGACTGCATTATTCAATAGCAGTAATACTGCCTAGAAGTACAGCAGCTGCACTTGAGAATCAATGGCATAGACCACTCAGAGAAGGTTACAACACCAAGAATGTGATGCTATTATAAGAGATTTCCTGACTCTGCATCCTGGAATGTTTTGTGTCTTACTGCAATACAGATGTAACACAAATTATGATGGACTGTGTCTTACAATTAAATGAAAAATTTTACTCAGTGTAAAATTAACTTGCAAGTGAGTATGCTATCAAGGTGTACATATTTAATTTCTAGTTTAGAAATTCTTTCGCTCACTAAAAATGTTTGTATTTTATTCTCTCTCTCTCATCTTTAGGCAAAACTTTGAGGCTGCCAAAACCTGCTATTCAAGCACAGATGATAAAATTATCCTTTCACATCAATGCTTACCTAGCAAGAAGTCTGCCCGAAGCAAATCTGCAATCAACATCAGAAACAGAAGTACAAATGATTCCAATGCAAATGTAAGACTTTAGAGTGAAAATTAAAAGCCACACAACTATCTTGGGAAGAGTACATCCCCACACCATGGCACTGTTGAACATCCCCATTCTTAGCAAGTTGATTATTACAATCTAAGCATGTCTAATCCATCTGAGGATAAGACAGGAAGAAGTTAAAAAGCCAAGTATTTTAGCTTATGTGTTAGTGTGTTACTTCATATGAGTATGTTATAAACTTTTTATCCAACTTAATTCCACAGGTAAGATCCAGTGCTCCTTTTCTGTCCCTTTCACCATTCATACAGGGACTGTTTTTCATATACTGAAACAATGTCACCCTAGCCATACAAACCACTATCAAAACCAAAAGAAAACCTTCTCATACAACAAACATGCACCACACTGGGGCTGCTTTAGAAAGGTGTGAATATCCCTCAGTTCAAAGGAGTACACAATTAAAGACAGAAATAAATAACACATACTTCCAACTTGAATCCTGGAGCAGTATATCACATGACTCAGAATTTTTACTTCTCTGCATGTCTTCAGAGTGAAAATGCTGTATAGAACCTTAATTAAACATCCCTTGCTATTCTATACTTAGGTAAATATTTGCCTTCAGTATTAACAAGGCTACATTTTGTTATTCCCAATAGGTTTTAAGTTCTACTCTGGATCATGCCATACAGACAGCGAACAGTTTGAAGAAAGCTACAGAACGAATGATACAAGCAGTTTCAGAAGACCTAGCTAAAGTTAAAAGAAAACAGCTTTAATTACCCAGTTTCCAATGCTATATTGTTTTGCTGGTTGATACTGAAGTGTCAGTATCTCTGCAAATATAAAAAGATAAATACAAAGATCAGAAAGTCAGCTAGCTGACCTTGACAGCTGTTCTGTAACTATCAGTACTGAACTAAACCAGAGCTTATTGGTATTCCATGTTTACACTCAGTCTCAGAACTGGAAAACAAATTGCTAATTCTACTGAAAGCCTTCACTATGTTGACTAATTCCTGCTACTGTGTACAGCTACCTTCTCTAAGCATTCACTTAAGGTAACTTAATAAAAATTGGCTTAAACAAGCAATGTTAACTTTAACTTCCAATTTCTCCCCACCCCCAAATAGGAGAGTAAGTGTCAGTCATTACTACATGTATTTTCTTCCCACACCTTAACAGCAGCTGCTTAAGCACGAAGGGAAACAGCCTCTGCTCCTGAGACATCTATAAGCATCATGCTAACATACTAAGTCATAGTTAACATGCAATTATTTTGTTTTTAGAGTGCCCTACATTGAGAGCTGTTTAAGATCCTTCCTTGCATGTCTCAGCAACGAAGTAATACTATTTGTTGTCTATGTACTCCTAACAATTAAATTGTCTGTTTCTTTAATATGGTGTCCTTCCCTTGTCAGATATATCTGGCTTTGAGATTTTAGCTGATGGCAAGTAGGTTGGAAAATTTTAAAATACTGTAGAAATACAGTGGGTCAAGAAAAGTCATTTATTACTTTCCTTCTGAAATCCATTTAACTGCAGTGATTAAAAGCAAGCAGACAGTTAGCAGCCTTGTATTATCAGGGCTGCTATTCACTGAAGCAATTCCAAAGTATACATGGGCTGACGGAAATCATCATTTCAAGTGAGAAGTGACAGTACATTGCTTTAAAAGGACAGTCAGGCAAACCTGAGTGGTTTCATCAGTTGATGGATAGTGAAATAATCCAGACTCTGTTCACGCAAGCAGCGATAGCCAAACTTACTGCTGTCTACCACTGATTTACTAGCTTGAATAAATGCCTTTTTTCAGGGCTTCTTCCACACTTCACAGCCAACAATACCATTCATCTTGCTTTTCTCCCTTCAGCTCTTACTGTGTATCTTTATAACTCGTTTTGCCTCTGCTTATTATCCATGCTTTCACTTTATTTAGTTTAAGATAACAGCACAGGATAGTGAAAGGCTTACTCCCCTGTGCTAGCTTAATGTTTGGAATATCCCTTAACAGGATACTTTGCAAGTGAACTTAATAGTTGAAGTAATTGCTGTAGGCTTCCTAGATGCAATAAGAAAGATTAATCTTTTCCATAGAAATCTTTCTACACCACAAGAACAGCTGGACCTTTTGTTTATCTTGGGTCACTGTCTGAACCTGCTGTCCTGGGCCTGACAGCAAATGCCTGAGAAATAACATATTTAAGACAACAAGCACATAGTGACATCTCCTCAGAACATTCTCTGGCAAACTGAAAGCTCAGAGTCCTTCCAAATCACCAGTAATATCTTTATATTTAATAGCCCTATAAAGATTTTTCTCATGTATGTTGAGATTTTTTCTCCCCTCATAGCAATTTAAAGCATGGCATTACTGCATTATGTCTCAGATGCTAGAAGTCCTTTTGTTTTGAATTTGACAACTGCAAGTTTCACATGTTAACACTTCACACACTGAATAGGAAGGTAACATGTCTGTCTTCAGTGTGCACACTAACATGATTTTTTCAAGGCTTCCATCACAGACTCCTCTATCATCTTTTTTTCCCCTTGATCAAGGATCCTATTCTAGCCATTCTTGACATAGAAATTGTTCCATACCTTTGATTTTCCTCTTAGTTATCTCTGAATCATGTCCAGATTCAACTTAAGAAATAAATTGCACTTGGAAATATCCATCTTTATTATCCAGGGTAATCAGACCAACATCGGTGCTTATGTGAATCTGGGCACACATGTACGGGCCAGGTATCTATTTTAAGATGTATAATATGAAAACAGGAACTTTCAAAATTGTAATATACTTTGTACGTGTACTCTAAAATAGTAGGTTTTGGGGGGAGACATTTATCTTGACACAGCTCTTTCCCATTCTAGATCTTGATAAAACAACTCTTGATCTACAAAGAAGTAGCCGAGAAGATACTTGGGAAAAAATAAACATCTTTACAAGAATTCTTTTCTTCCCCTCCTTCACAACCTCCTGTAAGAAACGACGAGCTGGTTTGGGCTACATATTGCTGTCAGATTTCTCATCTTAAAACATCTCTATTAATCCACTTTTAGAGGAATGTTTGGCTTTGCCTTCTGGAAAAAGTGGTTGATGGATTCCAAACTTCAAAGTCTTAGCCTTGTATTTATCAGCTATCAAATTTTGAGCTGGTGATAGCACTTAAACCTAAAGCAGACACTTGGAGAAAGTCTAACTGCTGAATATGCAAAAGTAATCCAACATTTCAAGCTCTTATTTCTTCAACTCTATGCAACAAATAAACATCAATGCAATGGATTTTAAAAACTACTGGAATAAAGTATTTCAGTCCTTAAGTAGAACTTTTTTTAAAGTTTTGATGCACATGATGTTTGATGAACCAGTTAAATTAAAAAAGGTGTTGTTCCCATATTCCTATTGAAAATAAAGTCAGTATAAGTTAGATGCCTAACTCATAGGTGCATTTAAAAGCTACAGCCCCTTATCCTCATCATGCCCCATGTCCTGCAACATTTTAGAATCATTATATAATGTTCTCACATTTCATTCCTCTCTGACATAGGGGGGAATTTGACTTTTTTCCACCTTCTAATTAACTTTGAATGAACTTACCTAGCAAAGATGTTCTCTTAACCTACTAGTTAACTTGAGGGCAAAATTAAGGGAAAAGAAACAAAACCACCTTTCTGCAAAGCAAAAAATTAATACCCTTACAGTTGGAAAAAATGTAAATAAAAAGCCATGAGTCATCTATTCTTTTTCATTATGACATTTCTCTCAGATTCTACATACAACAAACTAATATTTCAAGGCACATCAATACAACATCCCTTTAAAAGGTTAGTAAGTTTACACTTAAATAATTTTCTAAGACAAATCTAAACATCACCAGTATTACAGGATTAATATAGTTTAGAACTTAGTTGATCCCCTTCAACACAAATTTATGTATTTCTCAGTATGTAACAAAGTAGAAGAAAACAGTAAATTCTCTTGAATGCATCAGGTTCTGGTATTTGGTTTGCTTTCTGCTTTTCTTTTTTAAATTACCAAGCCATTTGAAAGATTCAACTGCTTTCCTACTTTTCTTCTCCCTTTCTTCTGCCCCAGCTCCCCCAAAAAGAGAATTTATGCTTAGAATTTTGGAACTTCTATATCACAGGCATTTCAACGTATGAAACAGATGGATTATGTACACACAATCATAAAGAAGTTTGCAAGAAATGGAGCTTTTTTGAAAACCTTTACTAATAATCCCTGTACATACTTAAATATAAAGTGTACTTCAGTGCACAGTTGACAGCATTTCTCCAAAGTTATTTATTGAAATTAGAACTGCTTAGTACTTCCATGATTAACTTTCTACCTTACCCACCACCATCTAAAAAAAACCTTTTGATTTTTCACAATTACATATTTAAAGAATTGTGAGTTATTTTACAGAAAATATTACAGTTTGAGACATTGCACTTGTGTGAAATTTTTAACATAAACTCATATTTACAAATTTTCTTCTGAAGCCTCTACCTAAAAACCTAGGCCCTTTTTAATTCAGTCATTTTTAGAAATAAACTCTATTTTAGAAAGGTTTCACAGTTCTCAAGAACAATTCCAGTTTATATATAATCATGATAACTTTTAGCATAATTTATTAGGAATGAACATGCCCTTTTGAAAAACCACTTACAGTGTAACATTGTCTATACTAAATACAACCTAAGAAACATACGTGTTGATTTTTTCCTTTCTCTGCCTTCTAATCCCCCCCAAAAAGCAGCAAATTTAAATCGCTAAATGACATTCCATTAGTCAAAACCATGTAGTATCCTGGTACAATATTTAGAAAAGTCAATTCCATAAGAATATGTACCTATTATTTGTCTTTTCCTAATGCATCATAAACATGACCATTTCTATTCATCCTTAATGCAGACCATATCCTTCGGTTTACTAAGGCTCTTTACTTCATCCAGTAGTCTTTTAGGTGTCAAAATATGAGTAGAACCTGACAAAAGAACATAAGTATTAACTGTATCAGTCTGAAATTCTGACTTTCAGACATTCCCTCTTTAAAAAAAAAAATCAGTTACATGCCAGTGGTTTTTGCTGTACCTGGAAAACTGAAACAGTGCAACAGTTCAAAGTGTCTTCATGTAAGTGTCAACATTAGGTAGGCAGTGTCCCTCTTCCACACATGGAGACATCCAGATCAGCACTCTTACTTTGGGTACAAGTTTGAAGTCCCTGCTCTGCCCAGTTTGAAACATAGGCTTGAACCTGAGCCACTTTCACTGTATGCGATTGTCCCAGCCTGGAAGAAATCTGCCCATTCTGTGAAAGGGCACGTTAACGGCAGGCTTTATCCTAGAATCAAAAACCATCTGGATAAAGATTATCACAGACAGTAGTTTTCCACAGAAGTATCAGTTTCAGAAAATTGTCTGTTACTAACATTGCCTTGAAAAATTTGCAACAAATTCCAAGTCTGGAGCAATGAAGAAAATCCTTGCTATTCTTCAGGAGTGCACAATTACCTCTCTTGTTCTCACAGAGAATGATTATAACTTCTGCTGTGAAGGGTCACCCTATAAAGGGAACTCTAAACTGTTTAAGATTAAGGCTGTCTTGAACCTTGAGTTTTAGTAGTGTCAATCTGAATGGGCTAATATTCCTCAAGTTCTGACTCAGGAATGCAAGATGGTTTTCATCTTGCAGTAAACAGCACAGAAATTTGGCAGTTATCACCTTCCCTCAGAAATCAGGTTTACAAACAAAACTACAAGAATCATCTCTAATCAAAAAGGAAGATGGTGCTGTGGTTAGTGCCAGGTATTACAGTGAAGGAGTGACCTACACCAAATACGGTTTTGTAAACAAGTCTCAGATGAAGAAACAGTCTTGTTAAACTACATTCCTGTTGTCCCAGTCTTTCCACTGCAACTCAAAACCAGGAACAGTGTTAAACCTACCTCAACCACCACCACCGAAACCAGCAAACAAACCAGCAAAAAAACCCAACCATACATACAAACACACCTACAACACCCATACTACTTTGAGATAACAGACTCTAGATCTCAGAATCAAGGTTGTCATTGCTTTAGGGAAGAGTATTTATTTAAAATTATGGTAGATAGATTTAATCCTTTTCGAAACTCAAGACTAGATTTAATTGCCAGACATAGACATCTCAAGCAATTTAGAATGCTTTAGATGACCCTGCACCCAGACACCAGCTGCCACTCCAGAAGGATACAAGTCTCCAGTAAAGTCCTACATCTAGGAGCTTTGTTTTGATATATCATATAGGCAAAAGTTTTTGCACCTGAATTTAAACAGCGTTACAGGAAATAGGTATTTGAAGCACAGCAGCTGATGGAACAAGCATTTGCTGCCTCTGAAGTATTAACTGAGAGTTTACTACCCCAGCTGGTAACTCATGCATTTACCGCTCAATCTTAAAAAGATTAGGAAGGTTACTCCAGTTTTCAGGACAAAAGCTAAGAATCATGGTATGGTTTGTATAAAGTCTTTAAAGAAGCCATGATAAGAATAGAAGATGTTGCAAAATCAACTGAGCTACACTGAAAAAGGTTTTTTGGGTTGGTTTGTTTTGTTTGGACTTTGGGGTTTTTTGGTTTTTAGGTTTCAGGTTTTTAAGAAAAAAAGACTTATCTTCCCTTCCTCGCAAAGTGATTAATTTTGCACTAGTCTGCCAGCTTTCCTACTACTTCCAAAAGCAATGAGAGTAATAAGTGCAGCTGCAGGTAAGGCACAGGCAGATGCAAAAGTTTGGGAGGAAACTAATGCAAGGCAATATAGGTCTGTTTAAATACTTTTTGCTATACATCAGGATATTTTAATAATACATTTTCTAACTTAAGTCATGATGATTCTTCTGTAGAGCATAACTGTATTTATTGTCCTTAATATCTTGTTGCAAGAAAACCCCAAGCATCAAGCAATCTAGATAAACTAAAAAAGATACTGCTAAGTGCAGTTAAAAAAAAAATACATTGTCTATAGTATCAGGTTACTGAACCAACTTAGGGAATGAAAGAAACAAAGATCCTTACATTTTCCACAAACACACGTAGTAAACCCCTATATACCACCCTTTTCCCAAGACAAGCTTACCAATAACAACTTCACAGGACTTGTAGGCTTGAGAAACTTCATAAGCACTGCGCATCTCAGAATACGTAATTCCTCCAATCACAAATATAATCAGTCTTGCACTACTCTTTCGCTCATCTTGATAACTAGCTTTAGGTTTCTGGCGTGCACTGTTAAAGATTTCATAAGATGACATTTATATAGCTTTACTGATTAACTTTGGTAAAAATTATACAATTAAAGCAGTAACAATTTCTGTTATGCAGTTCACAGTTTGATTATAATTTCAGCAAAAGAATTTAAGCAAAATAATTAAAAGTATTTTAATGAAAACAAGTTCGCACACTACTCAGAAACTATTCAGTTATCACAAGGGAGAAAATAAATACAAAGCCAAAACCTTGTTGCACACACAGCTCACACACAAAGGACTTCTACCAAGCAGCTTAATTCTGCATGCTAGCAATTCCAATGGCATTTTTCCTGAGAGGGTCATTTGAAAAAGCTAGAGTCTTAGGTTTTTCAATTGCCAAATGTGAACAGAATCTCAAAAAATAATATTTGGCTATTATCAAATAAGATTTAGACAGCTAGGAACAAAAAAATAATGCTCTTAAAATACACTAACACACATATAGTAATTGCAGATTCAGATTAAACCATCTGCAGTCCTGATCTCTCTTTGCTGGGGTGCCTAAAAGATTCCCAAATTTCACCAGCCTATAAGACAGAGAGATCCAGTTACAACATACAAGGACCTATCATAGTGTTTCCTTGCATTGATCATCACAGTGGATAGGTAGGAACACAAGGACACACCAACAGTTCGGTTAGCAGTGGAAGTAACAAAACTATTTTCCTAAGGCTGTGTATCTGTACCTTTTGTCTTTTATTTAGTAAGGTACAAATTCCAATTCAAGTGTGTCCTCCACAAAAAGCTATATACAGCTAGGAAGATTTTTTTAAACTAACAACCAATTTCAGTATGTTTTAGATGAAATAAAAGTATAGGTTTTACACATTAACATTACCTTATATAAATTATTTCACTGCTTATAAGCGCACTTTTATAATGCTTTAGAATGTACATGACAAAAATATTGGGAAATGGGTAAATTATGTTTCAAGAAATTAAAACAATTTACCTTACTGCTCCTGAACCATTCCAGGTAGGAGGACACTGGGAACAGTAAGGCCAGGCTTTGGAATCTAGCTTATTTTCTATAGCATCCTGAAGGGCAAAACAAAGACCCACCTTAAACAGTCAGTAGACCTAAACCCCATCAAGTTTCAACTTCCAGTAAGGATGTCTAACTGCAATTTAATGCCAGCACATGCAATTTCTTAGAACAACGAATCACAAGCAGCATCTCCTGAACTACACTCCTACGTAACAAAATGCTGGACCATGTAATGCTAAAAATTATTACAAGGCATTTGTATATCACAAAGAATTGGGAGTACCTATGCTTTCTTTATAAACATAGTATTGATTTAACTGTTCAAATTTCACCAGTAGTTTTTCATCTATAACTACCCTAACATATTTCATTTCTCTGTAGCAGTATATGAGAGAAATTAGGGTCCCCTGAAGACAGAAATGAACGTGTGGAAGTCACAAAGAATCTACAAATGGCAGCGCTGGGTCAGACTAAAGGTCCCGTGAACTCACTATTCTGTCTGGCATCAGACACTAACTGATGCTTAGGAAGAGGTTTAAGAACAAAGCAACTAGACTTCTGGCACGTAACATTTTCCAGCCTCTACAAGTCTACAGTTGAGATTTGAATTACAGTTTAAAGACTCACTGGAAGGGAAAAAAAAAAATCCCAATCTTTAAATTACACTAAACACTGATAATCGCAGGACAAGCTGTTCAAAAGGACTTTTTGCTTTCACTTTCGTTTGCTTCACCTTTAAAACAACCTCTAATAAGGAGCACTGCTAACACACAGCAGTCTAATGTTCTATATTCCAGACTAGAAGCAATCACTTTGCTCAGACACATTTAACAACAGTAACTCAAGATACTATGGAATTTCAAAAGATTGGCTATAAATGCTCGCTCGAGTAAATTTCTGCACTGCACCCACGAATTAACTAGTTAATCAAATTTACCTCCATAACATCTTTGATAACAGGCGTCCACCTAGAAAGTTGAAAAGTTTCTTCTGAAGAACGGTCCCTTCTTGGGTGTTTATGCTGCTGAGCAGCAGACTGAAAAGATTTTCAAAACATGGTTGCATTATACAGTGTATTTGGTTTTTTGAAACTTATTTCCAGTTAGTAGCAGGTGGGGTGATCAGTAGGAAATTTGAAAGAAATAATTATTAAAGAAATAATAATAACAAAGAACAACAATTAATACCTGTAGAATTCAGGACACACTAGAAATACTAATTTCAGAGACAAGGAACTGAGGAAGTTGGCACTTTCCAAAACCAACTAGCTCAAGTCACCTTCTGATGATTCTAGAGGGAACATTACAGGTATCTTACTTGGAAAATTATTCAGTGTTAATTGTTTAAAGGATTTACCACAGACACATAAAAACACGAATTCCTATTAACTGCCTGCTTCCAAAACAGACCTGGATAATACTGCTAAGAGTTGCTAACAGAGATATAGACAAGTGCCTGGGTGGCAGGAAATCACCAAATAAATAAATACATTCTTACTGAAGAGATAACAGGAACATCAAGGTATTTCCAATTTGTTATCATATCACTATCACTTTCTATTTGTACATTCTGGATCAGCTTGTCCAAGTTCTCCTGGGTAGTTCCTTCGATACAAGGAAAACATACAACTTAATTACCATGTGACTGTGAATAAGACCAATTTTGTCTCACATATTCTGGGCTGTTATTTAGTCCAGCATTTTTTTTTTTCTTTGGCCAGTCTACTCGATATTTAACATAATACTATATTTTAGATAAAATTTTGATTAATGGTATATTTTTGACGCGAAAACCCAATATTGTCATAGATTCCTCAGACCCACATTCTGTCAATTTCCTCCTCCTCGACTACAATTCTTCCCCATTGACTTCATTTTCAGGTTGCAATGGACATGGAACTCCCCCTTTAACAGCTTCAATACTATGTGAAAAAAGAAAATTTAAACTGTTGCATACACCCAAGCACAGGAATGATGCTAAAACACTGTATGGATCTGCACTTGTATTGAATCTCTTAATTCCTTATCAATAGTATCTTTCCTACTGGACAGTATTTTATTCAAACTTGGCCATCAACTCCAGTACAGATGCTTAAGTTAACTAAAAATACTGGACTATCCCAAAACTTGAGTGTAAGTCCATAGCACTGAAAAAAAAAAAATAGGGCAGCTTATCATACCATTTGTGCTAAAGATATACAGAAGAATAGCTCTAATTTTGTCACAGGTTTCATGACTTTTGTTGAGCAGAACTGGAAGGAGGACTCTCATTGAGTCTTTCACTTTTTGACCTTCTGCATCAGTTCCAAGAGCCAAGTCCTAAATTAAAATAAGTGGGTTTAGTGAGTAAACATTAAAAAAAGCATTGGTTTGTGTGTTCTGAAATGCATTTTTATGAAAATTAGGTTTCAGGAAACAATCAAGCTGCATCAATTTAAACTCAGTATGAAAAGCCTTTGACATAATTATTTCAATAGTTACAGCATTATAGTAACACTACATAACACTTAAACATTTAAAACTGTTTGATATCTAGAATTCACATATTTATAAATTTATAGGTTTTAACTTGAGATTAGTAGTACAATGTAATGCCTCACCCTAACAGGTGTTTTTCCCAGACATTTAAAAAGGCCTTCCTTCTGCAGAATAGTAAGGCAACTTCACAGGAGTTTTGAACAAAGAAAACACAAGATGATCCTTATACAAATCAGCCAGATTCAAAGACAAAAAAACGGAACTCTAAAAGCACCTCCTTTATTGGCAGAGTAAGAGCCTTGTATATCTCACTTAGCTTTAACACTACCTCAAAAAGTGATAGCAAAAAAAAGGCAAGATACACATTACTTTTGTCAGTTTAAAACAAGCGTCTATTCCTGCAAAGAAAAAAGTTGCATTTGCAGTAAGTTGTTTGGTTTGTGGTTTTTTTCTAAACATACCTGTTCAGTTTTACAGAGCCTTTCTATGTTAGATTTGAACTTGCTCATGCAATCTTCTGCTAAGTTAAGATGCACAACTTGCTAGAAGACAAAAAAAACAACTCACAAGCTGCCATAACTTGCCTTTTTTTTTTAAACACATCAAGCAATCATTTTTACTGATTACAAGAGTCAATCCTTCACCTATGCTTCAGCACCATCATGCTTTTTCTGTGTTTTACCCTTCACTTAGAGCTTGACCCCCATAATACCTTTTAAAACATTAAACTGCTATGCTGTCTTCAATCCTCAAAGCACACATATCCTTCAAGTGTTTTTTTTACATACTAAAATGAAACACCTGGAAACAAGTTCTCTTCTCAAAATTTTACAGTAGGTGGACATATTAATTTGGAGAAAAGTTATATAGCACACTTAACAGGAAAATGACAGAATAAAACTAGACTTCAACAACACAGAAAGTTAATAGTGTACAACTTCACAATAAATCATTTTGTAGGTACAAAAGACCCCTTACCCTACTAATCTCTTTACGATAGTGCGGCATCTTTTTCATTAACTGGGCCAGACCAGATATCGATAACTGTGAAAAAATGATACAAGTTGAATTTTTTTCCCCCCCAGTATCTGACATCATTATTTCCGTTCCTATTGCAGCCTTGCTCTCCCTCCGGCCCCACTAAAAATTGCCATTGAGATAAGCCTCAATTTCTGTAGTAGGTCTGTGAATTACATAGATCTGATCAGCTGGAAATAATCATATTACCAGGAAAAACAACAATACATTAATTTAAACAACTCACTTTTCCTTCTGTTGCTTTTCTTTTTGATGAAACTTCTTTCAAGAGTTTTGGTATTTCCCTGAAATAAAACAAAGGAAAGTAATCAAATGCAACAGCACCATAGTTCTTAAATCTTTACTTAAAACTGTGCAACAAGAACTTCTGAATGAAATTAAAAGCTTCAATACAGGTTGGCTTCAGAGGAGTGTTTTTTTGACATAAGAAACTGAAGTTAAACATTCTGTTTACGGTATCTGCATAACATCATTTGATGCAATAACTTGCTAGTACATTATACAAAATAATCCCTTCAGATTTAAAAGATTTGAAGAAACTTCCCAGGAAATAATTTTATTTCCATTTTCCTCAAGAACTGTAATTAATATTAGTAAAATTGCATACCTCTGTACATACTGTATTTTTGAAAGTATGTTTTCTTCCTGGCATCGATTATGTAACAGGATGCAGCCTATATTGCAAACCATCTTCACTACTGCCTGTATTCCTACTTTAACAGCTCAAATACATTCCCTCTCAAAGAAACTCTTATAACTTGCATTTTTAACTAGGTTTTGTTATTTGTTCACATACTCTATCACATCTGCAATATGCTTGTGCCGAATCTGCACCCAGAGCTCATCATCTTCCTCCAGAATTGCCTCCCGTTCCTTCCCAGCAGGTCCTTCTGTTTTGTATCTTCCAAGAGAAAATTCAGACAGTTGCTTGGTTTTGAGTTTCCCCTCCCCTCCCCACACCCCCCCTCATTCTAATAACTTGTTAGAGTATTAATTGTTACTGTTTAATCAACATATATGGTAACAGCAATAACGTACATAGGTTTTCACTTATAAGCCAAACTATTGCCTGACAAAATATAATTTACATAAGGATTTTACAGATTACATCTTTGAACACAGAAGTAATAGATTAATTTTAGAATGATTCTTTGGGGCTTTTGGACATTCTTTTAAACCAACAGGAACTAGAGTTTCCATCATACATTTACATGCACCTCAATTTCTCTTCGGCTTCCAAGGTCAACTTCCCTTTGGCTTCAAATGTAAATTGTGTGCAAAGTAATACACATTGACATTGCAAAGTGCAGCTTTCTAGATCTACTGTAAGACATTTGGTAACTCTGAAGGCAAATGAAGTCCCATTTACCCACAAAATAGACTAATTAGGAGAAATTACTTCACGTATACAAGAAACATGCTTCACAGCATTACAGACCAGCCATTACTTTTCTACAAACAGAAATAAACCTATAAAGCAAGACAGCAATCACACTACATAACATTTTCACAGTTACAGAAACTCACACAGTGTATACGGCCAGAAAGCAGAAAAATATAAAAAAATTACAAGATTAATTGTGAAAGTCAGATCATGACTACCTAGAAAACATACTCTGCCACATTTTCACACCCAGCAAATTTCAGATTCATAGAATTCTACATTTTCTATGAAAACATTCACCCAGTGTTTCTGACAGAGAAGATACGCATTCCTGTTTGATTAACTAAACAATAAGGCAATTAGGTCTCATTTGCTGTAGTGGGTCATCAGAAAGCAAAGTTTCACCAAAATCTTTGGTGTTAGAACAATATGACAGCAAAGTATGTACCTTATGCAAAACAACGTTACGCTATTCCAGACAGTGATAAAACAATGCTTATAAACCAAACGTGGCTTATTTAAGTGTGAATTTAGGATAAAAACATGTAAATTTTAACAAGCTACACAAATGAAATGACTGGAGCTATAAAGGTGAGCCCTCCTGAAAATAACTAAGCTTTTTCTCAGTATTTGATTACTGGTCTTGTTTGCCTTGTTAGGCCAAGAAGGTTGAGAATATGAAAGAAAAGGTAGAGAATCTGAACGTGCACTACCAAGGTTTTGCTTCAAGTCTATTACAAAGTTTTTTGTTTTTTAAAAAACGCAATTTGTTAGACTCAAAACTTAGCATAAATGCCAATTAGATCCTACCTTATCTCAAATAAATGAGGAAGTTAACAAAAAGAGAAAGTTACAAATCCAAGACAAAAGACTAATAATAAGTGAAGCAACCCTTTTGTAATATAAGCAGCTAATATTGCTATGGTGCAATTCAGCAAAACAATTCCATAGATTTTTGTAGTCAAGAATGAAGTGTTTAGATTTTTAAGAAGTACTTGCTTGTAAGTATCATTTTCAATTGGTAGCAGATCATACACCATTGCCTGGAAGGTGAGTTCATGAAGTACAGTCGATACAGGGTCAAAGCCACGATCAATTATTATTAGCTGGGAATGGGTTTTAGCCTAGAAAGCCATCAAATAAATGCAAAGTTAAGACATACAGTACAGAGTTAATGCATGTTTAATCTATTTACAGTAAGTTACAGCACTGCAGACATTTTTGGAAAAATAACTGAAAAAACCTAAAAAGTATGGTCCAAGTGTTTATCAACATAAATAGAAACAAACTTTTAAATGACAACCAGAACACAATGGTTTTAAATACCAATTTTAAGGCAATGCTTTTAACCCGTTGCAATGCATTCAGTAACCTCACCTAATGAACAACAAATGTAAAGAAAAAAAACACACAAAAAAAAGCCACTCACTGACTTTTCACAAATAAGTGTATAGTTTCTATTTCAGAGCAGATTACCTATACTGTGCTGCAATACAGAAAAAAAAAATCTCCAAACATTCAACTGAAAGTTTCATTTTGGTGTTTAGTAAAGTGGCAGTAGCATCAGGTACATTTATTTCCGTAGCAGAGCGGAATGTCACCAAGTCAGAATGGTTTACCCCATACTTCTGCCTTTAGGCAGCTGCCCTAATCTGTAGTGACAGATCAAAAACTTTAAGTGAAAAGCTGTATCTTTGTGAACAATAAATCACTTAATGGGAGACAAGTCTCTTCTACACATAGACCTATGAAAGGTGACGTTAAAACAAAAGTAATCCACTTTTCTTCAGTTATCATAAGGCCAATTTTCCAAATACATTTAGTTTGATCACACAAATTCTATTTGCTTACATACAGATTTACTGTATCAGTTACTACCTCTAAGTTGTTTTCATACACAAAAACAACTAAATGGCAACTACTTGCCTCTATTAATAAGTAAAATCTGGTTTTGTAGAACCTATTGTCAAAACATATTCCAAAGTTTTTTTTTTCCCCAGACTTACAAAAAAGAAACATTCTAGTTCACTTCCTACCTTCATTTGGCTTTTCTCATCAGTTTTGTAGTAGTTTTCAAGGTTTTTTTCAACAAGCTGTGCAAGTGTGCTCGCTTTATCGGATGGTCCACTGGAAAAAAGGAAACATGCAGAAGTAACTTAAATTTCTTCAAAAAGCTACATTTAAAACAGAAAGAACTCCCTAGATTGATCCTCTGGTTTCACAAGCAGTTTCTGAACTGCATTCTAAGTATTTCCAATATATTTTCACTCTTACATTACGATTCCATTCTTTGAATGCTTCAGGTATTTCATACAGTAGAAACAGCTTCAGCCAAAAGACTGACATTAGCTGGCATACAGCCCAGCACCTAAAAGTCTCACTCACAGGCAGAAAACAAGAAAAAAGAAAAGGAAAAAGAGAAAGAGAAGAAATAGTCAAGCAATTACTTCTTTGTTACCTTTGCAGAGAATAAGGCACCACTTCATATTACACCACAGAACACAATTCTTGAGCATAATTTCAGACGCCTACTTTGGCTTCAAAGATAGTACTCTGTACCCTATCAAAGCTTAAAAGAGGTATTCTCCTCAATATCTGTACTACAAAGAAATCCTAATCCTACCTGCCTCAGCAATTTATGAATTCCTTGATGCCATGTGGAGCTGCAAAACTTCTAACAGCAGCAGTTCTGTTACAGGATTATGTATGCAGTGTATTAGAATGCAGCATATTAGAGTGCCATCCTACTGACCAAACATGAAACAAGCAGTTCATAAGAAAACAGGGTATAGTAAGTGCTGTTATATGAATATACACAGAGAAATAATTCACTGCTCTTCCTACACTTCACAAATTCCTATCATTCCATATTTCAGACCTGTGGATTAAAAACAATTAATCCACAATAAAAGAAACTATGCTGCAGCCTCAAGCTATTACCAAACAATGTGGGAAGTCCTAGAAGCGAAAGCAACTACTATACAACACTATTTTTGCCCCACCTTTTATATCGTACTCCTGGATTCTCATCTAGTGTGGCACATAAAGTAACAATTTGTTCAGCCATTACTTGCATTACAGCATCTTTATCCTTTGTCTTTTCCAGAGTTGGACTATAACAGCGGTAGAATGCATCTGGGACATTGAGAGTAAATACCTATGTAAAGCACAACCAAGAAAAAAAAAAGGCTTAAATTATGTATTTCTAAAATATCTGGTAAAAGAATTGTTAATAGTTCAAATAGGAGTAAAAAGTCATACATAATATACTTTAAAAAAACAAAAACAAACCCACACTTCAGTCCTCTATGTCCTGTTGAGCTCATCTGCTTCTTGAGCTCATCTGCTTCTTGTTTTCACACTCTTTTCCTCTATTACTCTCCTCCCCTATGTAAATTACCATATTTTTCAAATTGCTTACTGTCTGTACAGATGGAGAGACCCGAGACAGGCAGAACTAAACACCACCCAGCGTCTCATACAGAGCCATACAACGCAATACCAGAATGATCATAGACGGTATCAAGTTAAATTTGTTAAAATAGAATTTTACATATTGTGTTTATTATATGAAGACTTTACCTCCAAGAACTGAAATTCTTTAAATGCATTAAACTTTCGTAAAAGATGTTTAGTACTACACAGAAGAAAAACTTTTTCAACAGTTTACTAAATGGAATGCAAACATGGAAACAATCCTATTGACAGTAAATGGATTTTCTCCAGTTTCAGATGGACTCTCTAACTACAGAGCCAAAGAAGAACGTCCATCCAGATAAAGATGTTTGTTTCATTTGAGTAGATAATCACTTGGACTTTGCCCAGAGCTCAGTCTGACTATTTACTCTTATCACTCCAGAAAGCAGGCCCAGGGGTTTTAAATTAGGAAAACCAGTTAACATTCTCTGTTCCTTTGCTAAGGATTCAAAATATTCTCACAACCCAAAATACTGAGAACACAAAACTAAACTAAAAACAGTAAGAGACTAAGTGCTGCTTATTTTCAACTTTAGAAAAGTAGTCCCAGTTTCTACTTTCATGGTAAGTCCTCCAGAGAACCAGGACAACAAAATTTTCATATGCCTTATTTGGTAGAGGAAGCTACAAAACTTTTTCTTAAGAGTAGCTTTAGCAGAACTCCCTGAAACAGTTTGAAACAAAGCTTGGGAACATCAGCACGTTTGGAAAACAAACAAACCAACCACCACACTAATTACTCTCTGATGGCTTCCCAATCTAAATAATAAAAAACCTGTATTACAAAAACTATATTATAATTATTAAAAAAACCCTGTTTTATAAACTAGGAAACTGCATCGCAGTAAAACATGGATAGCAGCAACCTCTCCTATATTCAGCTGCCACTTGGTATACATAAGAGTTCTGACCCTTGATATGTTCGTAAGTTTTGAAGACTACAGTAAAGACTTGTAGGAAACATTCACGGTTAGTTCTACAACTCCTAACAGCGGACAGGGTTTGGGGGCTTCCCTGTATTAGTGGGCATCAGAGTGCATTTCAGCCTTCTGTATCTTATGAAGTGCGTAAGCAGCAAATTATTTCTCAACACAATACCCACTGTGTTGTTTCACATCAAAACCACTCACTGGTGGTCTCAAATTTTTAATTGAGAAAACATGGATTTCCATCTTTTCCTCTAAATAAAAGTTTGCCAAGTTGTTACAGTTTTCGTTTCTCCTTTTAGTGAGGCTTTGGTTTTGTTCCCTCCCCTTCAATTCTCTTCATCCATTTGCTCTCCTTTTCTGATTTTCACCAAGTAGTTAGTTCTACTTATTCCTATTTCTACCTAGTCTGTCAAAGTAACACCTCATGATAAACAGTAACAAATTTTACTGCTTAAAGACAAGCCAGAATACTTTCCTTCTCTTAAGGAACAGATTCCTTCTCTAACCTCTCTACTGCAACTGACTCCAGGTCTTTCAAATAGCTCAAGTGCAAACAGTAAAACTTTGAGTACAAGAGCATTTGTTTTCATCTGAAAAATATAGGCAAGCACTGGAAATATGCCATAACAGCAACAGGTCTCACATACAGTTTGTCAGTAAAAAAGCGTTACATTCTATTTAATTGTTTCTAGCAGGTCAACAACACTTATTAGTCTTCCAGACTATTTTCTGCTGTTGAGATAAAGAACGAAAATTACCTGAGACTCATATGGGAAGAAGGAAATGTTGATCTCCTTGCATTTCCTTATTGATTTTGCACAGGAAGACTTAATTTTATTGAAGAGGTTGTCAGGACAAACTAGGAAAAAAGAAAAAAACATTTCCAAGTATAAATCATTTGCGCATGGTTCCAGCTGTTAACTCACTTGTAAGCTTACAGTATTCAGAACACACAGACAATTCTAAATTAAGAACTAATTAACAGTAACATATAAAAAAGTTGCCAAATCTTCCTAAAGTGAAAGAGAAAGGGGCATACTTGGGGTTTTTTTATTTTCCCTTCTTTACACAGCCATTTTAGTCCCACTGCCTGACTGCAGAGGAACATGCATTCACATTAACCCCACCTGACTAACTGTCTCTGCTTTGCAATGTAAATCATGCATGCAAGGGCTAAGCAGGCACCTTCTTTCAGGTGAATGGAAAAAAGCTGGCTTGAGTCTGAAGGAACTACCTAAAATAACCAATTACAAAACATTGTTCTTGCAGCAAACTCTCATGCATTTGTATTTGAGAACTATTTTGTTTACATGAGATAAATAGGTTTACTTGAATTGTCTTCCTCCACACTCTCCAACATCGGAGAAGACTGGAATACTTTAAAAATAAAACCAGATTACCTAAATTAAAAGCTGAGGTGGGGAACGATCAACATTGTTTGGTAATTGTGAAAGAAATTACTGTTGCCATACGGCATAATTTCCACGTTCTGGCAACCCAAATACATTTAATGACTTGTTTCAAATCTTCTCTCAAGAAACAGGACCCAAAATTTTCATTTACTAACCTATAGAAAAGAAAGTTGAGAACCTTACTTGTTTATATATGTAAAGTTATCAAACTACAACACAAAACCTTACTTACAGTCAGTGAAATACACATATGCTGCTTTGTATCTGCTGGATGATCTAGTGATGAAGTCATCAATAAGCCCATCTACAGACTTATGGGGGTAGGAAAAAAGAAAAAGTTATTACCGTGTTTTGCCTTTCCTCACATACCAGATAAAGTTTCTCCATCCTCTCCTCCTGCCCTGTTAATTACCCAGTCCCCCTTAGAAATAGTGCAAATCAACATATAAGAAAAGAAAACACTGAAGTAGAAGATTTTTATTTTCAGACAAAAAAAAACCCACACAATTACAGAAGGTCAGTCATGCACCAAGATCACTTTAGGAAGCAAAGCAGGATACTTGCATCACTTTCCACCTATAACAGTGCTGAGATTTATTCTCTCAAGAATTCTTAGGAAGTAACAGTAATCTCTTATTGGAGCCATTACTTTGAATTCTGTTGTTCAATGTATTGCATCATTATTTGATACAACACCCCTTTCAGTGAGGTTACTAATATGTACGGAATGAAACAGTGCCTCCATTGATCAAAAGGTACACATTTGCAACATACTCTGTGGTGACACTGCACTGTTGTTCCATTATGGAAAACTAAGCATCTCACAGAGGAGCATCACACAAAATGCAAAAATTAAGTACTGTATAGTTGTACACAGTAAATAAATATTTTAAAATAAAATTGCTTTTTCAGTCTGAAAGATCTTGCTACACTTTCTTTAAAATACTAACCTTTTTGGTGGGAGTTATGAAATATATTGCTTTCATGTGTGGGACAGGCTCACGGTTTTTATATACGTTCTCCACCACTATAAAGTAAGAAATATTTTTATAATTAAGAGCTTTATGCACCTGTAAGGAAAGCACCATATATATTTTAGTATAGAGGTGATAAAAATAAAACACCACCAATCAAGTTGTCCACAAAACTAGTGGCAAGGACCTACCTTCTGCCAAGAGAGCGTTGGGTTTTTAATTTATTGTTTTAAATACAGCAAGTTACCACAAAACTTCAACACTCACTCTAGTGTCAACTACATTTGTAGGACTACATTTTTCCTGGCTATTCTACACAAGCAGAGTTTTACCCTCACACAGAAAGGCATGGCAATACAAACATACTGAAACTATGGGGCCCAGTATGAACTACCTTGCAAGAGAACTGCCTCAGCAAAAGGAGGGGGAGAATGAAACTATGCAGGGCATCATTTTGGACTAGAGCCTCTTCTGTCCTTTGTTTGCCAATTTCCTGTGCACTTACTCTGTTTCAATATAATTGCAGGCAAAAATTAGACATTTTCAGCAAATCAGCTTGATTCAACTCTTGGTTTTCTCTGTTTAATGAAGTCATTACTATATAGTGTTGCAGTACACCATCTTGAGAATGCAGAGATTCATGTTGCTCAGTAATTTTGAGGGGGAAGAACAAGGAAGAACAAGGAAGATAAGTATCAGACACTTGGATGTGGAAAGACAGGTTCTTTTCAGTAGTGTACTCACTAAAAATAAAAGGTTTCTTATTTATGAACAGGATACATGCCCACTGAATGTTTCTCACAAAGGATAAGTAGTATTTATTATGATTAAAAATACACTCCAAAAACTGAAATGTATACAGCTTTGCTACTATACTTCCAGAAGAATCATGTTATACTGAATAGTTGAATAACTAAGTCTAAATACTACTCTCTTACAAAAGTGTTTCTAAAAACCTAAAGCTACTTAAAAACTAGACCATTTACATTTTGTGTATTCATTTCAATTTCAAAAACAGGCAGGAAAAAAGTTTGGCAGAATGATACATTAATAAACACTACAGAAAGGTCAATCATAAAAAGCAACTTTGAAAAGTGTTTTATGATAGGAAAAACATCCTTTTTTAAGTTGTAGGGAAGAAAAGCCCATAACATTTACTAGAGAGAAAATACTTTTTAAAAATACACATAGAAAAACAAAGTATTATCTAAACAGGCATACTGCATAACTGAGATCTATCACAATCCATCACTTTCCATATTATCCATCACAATCCATATTATTCACTTTTGACAGAGGCCAACATCAAGGAACAGGAGAGACATTCCAGCAGATGAGAAACTCCACTCCACTAGAAACTACTCCCAAATTGTTTGGAAAAGTGACAATCTAATTATTGTTAATGTTGCTTATGGGTTTATTCGAGTAAAAGTAATAATTTTAAAAAGTTTTTGTTGTGTTGTTTTTTTGTTTTGTTTTTTCATTTACGGAAAGCTCTCGTTTTGAGAGGAGGCTAAAATATATCTGCACAACATAGAACTCAAATTTAAATTCTTGCCTCTATCACATCCACTTGCTTGCAAACACCTCTCATCAGTTTGTCTCCTGTTCTCATTTTTTCTTCAGTACTCAGGTTTCTCCACCCTTGTATCCTAACACTACTGTTCACGAGCATAAATGAATTCAAAGCGGCAGATATTACTGATTTACAGAACACATTAGGAAATAATGCAGACAGGAATTTGCATATTCTTATGTTTTACTAACAATCACTTAATTCCTTACTGAGCTCATTTTCCCTTAACTTCAACTGACAGATAATAGCTTTAAAATCACTCTAACAGATAACTTTCTCATTTACCCCATCCTGGACATTCGCAAACAAACACCCACCCCCCAAAAAAAAATCCCACAAAACAAAACCCCAAACAAACAAAAATTTAAAAACCAAGCACAAAACCAACAAACACCAAAAAAAACCCGAAACCCAAAAACACTTAGAGACATCTTTAGCAAAAAGATTAAAATAAAAAGGGGTTTAGCTTCTAGGCAGAGAAACATTTGGTTTTTCATTAAAAAAAAAAATCACAATTGGGTAATTAGTGTACAAGCCATAAAGTCTGCTAGTCTAATATCCCATAGCTACTTGTCTTCATCAACCCAAATTAAGACAATTTCTTGCCAGGGTACCATCAGTTTTAGTCTTTCCCTTTTTCTTATCAGTATATTGCCATCTGTACATTAAAACGAATTATGCTTACCTGTGATACCCTCCGCCAGTAGATCAGTCATCTTGCAGCACAGTGACAGTAATTTAGTAGTGTAATCATCTAAAAGAATTATCTAAATATATTAAAAAACACAGGTATTTAGATAAATTAATCAGCTATAGTAAACCCATGTTATTTCCTTAACAACTTGCCATGGAAATTTGAAGCTGAAATCTATTTTATTACTCTATATCTTTTCATCACCTGCATATAGCAACTTTGCAGTGGCAAATTAATCTCAAATTGCATCAGAAGACAGCTCCCTACGTACAGGATTTCAAATTATAAGCTCCACCTTAAATAAGTAGCTTGTCCCCTCTACACCTACTAGAAAGTATTTAGAAACTTGCACTTTGACACAAGGTTCTGATTTCCTGTCTAATTTATCCCATGGCCTGCATAAATATATCTGTACTTATTCTAAAACTGTTTTACAGCTTAAGCAGCTCTAACAGGTATCATACTGCTGAATCCTGCTCCACATGTACTTTACTATTTTCAAAAATTATACTGCTGTGCAATACAAGTCTTTCAAAAGAAAAGTGAAGATGAACAGAAACATTTTCTATTTTTTTTTTTTTACCAAAACTTGAAAAATAATTGAGACAACTAGCCATTTGTTGTTACTATGCTAGCCCTTAGATTTTTCATTACATATTATACAGAGATAGAGTTAACAGAACTAAAATCCATTACTTGGCTAGAAAATAATTTTAAGTGAAAGTGACAGCCATTAAATGATACTTATTTGTTGTGTACTCAGTGATACAGATTACTTGTTCAAGTGATTCTAACATTCTTACAAAAATTGTAAGAAAACTATACCTTCCATTCTTCCTCTTTCCTGCAGTCATCAAATATTGATGATTTCAGCTCTGTAAGAAGAAACAGAGATAGACAGTTTACCAGTTAGAGGAATCAAATCGTTACTAAAAAAGTAATTCACCCATTTAGACTCATGTTTAGAGACCTAAAAAGGGAGAAACAAAAAAAACCCCAGATAAATACCTCTACATAATTCTTGACCACAAACTGTCCCTGCCTGTTTCAGAAAGATATGGCTAAATTTTTCATTTTTGCTAATATTAAACAGCTCCATAAAAATCAGTCTGAATGATCACAGACCTGTAAATATTTCACTTTGTTTCTATTTTTTTAGTGAACTCTTCCACTAAATGGATTGTGCACATGCAAAAAAAATAAGGCTACTCTTTAAGATAAGGCAGCTGGACTAACACATTCACAAATAGACCTATTTTAAAATATATGCTAACTTCAGATGTCCTTGTTCTTTCTCTAGAATTCCAGAATAAGCCTAAGAAAATACCAGTTCTTTCAGGAATTGAAAGTTTAAATAAGGTATTCATTATCTTTTCCTGCTATGACAGCTTTGGGAGAAATGTCATTTAAAAATCTTGTACAGGACTCAGCAATAGGAGTCAGCATCTAGTTACGACCCACAGCTTTTAAAGATCACCAGAACTATGAATTGACACCACTCCTGAAACCATCAGGCTAATGCAGATTTGATCTCACAGCAGTGGTACGTATTAATTAAAAGTCAGAAGATTTTTGGGAACTCTTTAAAACCTGGTGTTTATAAACATAGCAATAAAGAGGTCTGATTATTCGGTTCTCTTCTCCCAGAGAACAGAATTTCAGATTAAGCTGATGACTACTGCTACTAAAATAGCTGGATCTTCTTCCCAAATGAAAAAATGAAAGTAGTAGAAACAGAAGCCTAAAATACAAATGAGCAAATTCAGCACGCATTTTATGATTACTGACAAGTGAAAGAACCATAAGAAGTTTCAGAATAGTAGGTCCACATACAACAAAAAGTACACCTATTTCTTCAATATATTCATTACGGCCAAGTCCCTTTGGCATGACACTATCACAAGATAGTCCATCTCTACCCCGAACTTCCAATGCCTCAGAATTCAGCAGTTTCTTCCAGCTGAGCAGCCTACCTGCTCATCCAGCCTTCACTTCATTTCAGTTTCACAACTCTAACACTGCATAGCACACACTGCTCCCAAGATGTCACACTTCATGCTTCTCATGGTTATATTTTACAAAGATGTGCTACACGGACTCTTTCACACTAACACAAGATGTTTCTTTTAAAGACGAGTACTTTGTGCTTTAGCTTTCCAATATGCTCAAGTTACTTTTTGCAACACGGACATTCTTCATAGCAACTTAAAAACCTTAAACTCCATCTAAAACTGACAAAAATACTGGTCTAGAAGTTATTTAAGCAAAAAGTACACGTTTCAAGAGGGATGCAATTAGTGTATTTTGTTTATGTTCCTAAACAATAGAACTCAAGCTCAGTTCTCCTGAAGCCTTTTCTGCGTATACAACTCCTGAAATCCATTATCATTCTTCAAACTTGCCCTCTGGGTTGCTTCCAGTTCAACATCCTTCCTGTTACACACAATCCACAGTTTTCAACAAGTTCTAGGTCTGCTTAGCCTGGTGTAGACTCCTATGACTTCTTTGGATATACTCTCTATAAAATTGCAGAACGCACATCACTCCATAGCTGCTACTAAGAGGTGTTTGTTGGTAATACCTGAAATCCAGCATGTAATACAGGCACATTTTTTCCTGTCACTTTTATAGTGTGGTTTTGTTACTTACATTTTTCTAAGTCTGTACACAAGGTGTAAGAACAAATCTCTAGCCTCATGAAAATTTCATTAACCTCTATATTTTCTGAGAACTCTTACCAAGGAATTAGTCCTCAGCATTACACAGCATTCTTTTTAATAGATTCAGTGCCTGAGAGCCTTGTCCAAAACCTCAAATATATTTTTTTCTACAATACTTCAACTTACTTGCCTATTAAATAAACCAGAACATACAAATGTGTAATCCAATTGTGTCTTGAGCTTAATTTCTGTAATTAAAAATAGAAGTCAGCTTTCTCCCGTCATGAATTTTATTCCAAGCTATCAGTACACCAGATACAGTGTACTTGCCCCTGCAACATTCCAACTGCTATTTGTTTTGTCCTCAATCTGCAGCTGCTTTACCCAAATAACTGACCTACACTGGTTTACAGGCTCTCAAAATCATCTCATTTGTCTCCAGTAAGCATTCTGAATACACCAAAAACAATGATAAACCCAGGTATGAGTACTGCTGTTTTTGTCTAAGCTTTCATTGCCTTCTCACAAATTTCATGCCAACCATGCATCCTACCTACATTCTCTAATTTTGTCTTCTCTGAATACATTAAATTAGTTTAAGGCATTTTTCTTCTGTTTTTACTTCCTGATTCAGATAAGAACTATACACAATCATGACGGAACAGCAGACTGCTAAATCCCTATGTGAAAAAAACCAACCAAACAAAAAAAGCAAACCACACCTTGGCAAAGTTAATGACCCATTCATAACACACTTCCTGAAGAAAGGACTAACACAGTTTTCACTGTAAGCAAATGTTCTGGAAAATAAAGTTGCAGAAATGCTGAATCGTTTAAAAAATTAATACAGATATCTATGGCTAGGCTAGAATCCTATTATACCAGTCTAGAACATATTTTGAAGTTGTAAAAAAAAAAATTAAAGACAGAATTCCTTGTGGAAATAACCTTATTTGCAGATACACACACAGAGATGCAGTATACCCTTAGTTTTATAATTTTATCCACAGGAACTACTGCCTCCTAAATGCAGGTAGCTTCCCCCACCCCCATAACTGTGAACTTAACTGTCAACAAATTTTGTTGAAGTAACATTTTCACATACTTCTGCTTAGATTCAGTCTAAAATTGCACCTTACAGAAAGGGCTATCACAACGGAAAGAAGGGTTTTTAACAGCGCCATACCAGAGCACAGGTACAACACTCTTTGTACACACAACACAGGTACAACTTCTTTGCCTATTCACAGAACAGGAATAAGCTACACACTGACAACAAGCTGCTACATGAAGCATCAGCATCACTGACACAATATTTTCAGACAAAGCAGCCTCAAAAAAACCACCCACGTTTGCTGGAACAATAGAAAGCAGCAGTTTATGGCCTTGAATTAGCCATAAACAAAGTGCCAGACAGTGTCTAAAACCTAGTTCATCAGTCTTCATGCTTGTTGTAGTCTTGAAAAGACAAGAGTAACTAGTTATCTAACAAAGCATTGTCTTCAGAAGCAGCTTCCTTTTTACAAAAAGTTTGCAATATAATATTTTATTATTCGCACTGCTTCACCATCACTCTAATCTTTTTTCCTTACAGTCTTGTCTGCACTGGCAATGCCATTTTCAAAAGTCCTTATACGCCCTGATGACGCACTAGCACTTTGATCAGGTTCTCTCCTTTTAAGACGCAAGCCTTCTACAAAACACCTCAGGACAAATCAATCACTTTACAGTCAAAGGCACAAATGATTTAACAGAGCAAGACAGGACAAGCAAAGCAGCAGAAGTAGGGATTTCTAAAGGCCAAGTTTTAAACAAAGGTATCCAATACATGCGAGCAGGGTACGTACAGATGTCAGCAATCGAGGACTGAACATCACAGGATCAGTCTGCTTTCCTCTTTCTCCTCTTTTTCTATTTTCTCTTCCAGTGACACAAGCAAGCAGACTGGAGCTTGCAGGTGAGAGCAGAGGAGGAAAAGGCAGACGAGATGGCAGCAGGACCTTCCCATTTCAGTGACAGTCAGTCACTCGGCTGGAACCTGTTCCTAAATACATGGCGATGAAAACCTGCAGTTCATTTATGAAAGCACCTAGGGACACCTTCAGCTGCTTCTTCTGGAAACCGTGAAGCCCAACATAAAGTGGGCAGTGCCACTTCGTGACAGACAACCAGAGAGCCCCTTCTGAAACCGCGAGCACTCTCCAAAACGGCCATTTCAGAAGCAACAGGGAAGTCCTTGAAGAGCTGACTTCAGTTTAACCTCTTCAGGAACTGGCATGGCTGGCTATGTCCTCTATAGTTCACCCTTCCCTCGGAATAAAGCAAAAACGTTTCCACCCAGGTGCTACTACTGCAGGCACCTGCTGCACCGCCGCAAGCCGGAGCGGCCGCCTCCCGCCAGCCCGAGCAGTCACTAGCTGAAACAGCCGGGGAACAGCCACCACCTCCAGCCCCTGCCGCACACCAGGCTGCCCACGGAGCCGCCCGAGCCCAGCCCAGCTCTCCCCGCGCCCGCGGCAGGCCGGGCCGCCCACCTCAGCTCCGACATGCAGCGCAGCTCCTAACGCGCCTTCAGCCGCGCCAGGAGGGGCCCCAGTCCCACCCTCGGCGGCCAGGGGAACCCCAACCCCAACCCGCCGGGCTACGGGGAGGCGGCGCCTCAGCGGCAACGGCGAAGACTCCCGGCCAGCCGGCCCGCGCCGCCAGTCACCGAACGGCCCCAGGCCGCTCCCAGCCCCGGGGGCCGGGGAGAAGGGGGCGCGGAGCGAAACCCCACACTCACTCTGCCACACCAAGTTCTTCAGCCCCCTCACCGCCGGCGCCATCTTGCTTGCAAGCCCCACCTCGCGCCGCCACCGCGCCACTCCCTTCCGCTCCCCCGCCCGGCCCCGCCGCGCCCTCTTCAGAAGCGGCGGGCGGAGCCCGGCGGCGGCGGTCGAGTGCGCTGCCTGCTCGTGGGGCGGGGCGGGCCCGGCCCCTCAGGAGCCGTGCCAGCCCCTCAGGAGCCGTGCCAGCCCCGCAGGAGCCGTGCCAGCCCCTCAGGAGCCGTGCCAGCTGCAGGGCTCCCTTTCTCTGCAGTGATGGGGTCCGAAGTTCCCGCTGGGGAAGCGCTGGCTGACCAGGGCTCGTTCCCTGAGAAAGGAGCGTCCTGTTGCTCGTCAGAAGGTGAGCCCGGGGCGCCGGGAGCCGCCTCCCGAGCCCCGAGGCGGGCTCCTTGTGCGGTGCCGGGAGCAGCCGGGGGGGCCGAGAGACCGCCTGGCCGGGGGGCCTCCGCGAAACCTGCCGTGGTCCCGGGTCCCTCGGGGTGTAAAACTCCCCTCGCCACCCTGACTCCCTCATAAAAACGGTCCCCAGGTTCCCTGTTAACGTTCGTGTAAGCCACCGAAGTAAACACCGTCGGTTCGTAGAAAGATACCGTTTCTTGACGCCTAAAATCGTCTGTCAGAAGTTACAGTTTGAAGACATAAAGGCGTGCTGTCAAAGGGGAACCGGCAGCTGGTATGAATACGAAGAAATGAGAGGAAAAACTCTCTTTCCACAACGCAAAGCATGAGGAAGAGTGGTACCCCATCGGTATGGTGGTGTTCCATTCAAAGGGGAGTACGATGAGGGCATCATTCCTGACAGAAAAAAAGGTCCTTGTAAGTGGACAAAAATGGCAATAGATAATAAGCTGAACAGCAAATTTCAAATTTACATTGGGCCTAATTATTCTACGAATCTTGTATAAGTAATACAGAAACTGCATCCTGAAAGAGAAGGGGAGAAAACCCACCACCCGCCTACCTAAAAGCTCAATGCTATGTCGGACTCGTTTCACCACAGTTTTGGTAACCACTGGCAGGCTGTGGTCCAGTGGGGAGGAGGGCCCAACCTAACACGACCTCTTCTCGTCCCAGGGAGTAAACCTTCCGTGACAGCACTGCTGCAGAATGTTATGGTCACAGCAGGGATCGGCCTGAGCTCGTCCCATGTGAAGGCTGGAACAAAGTTCTGACAAGATGTGCAGAGCAAAAAGTAAATCATTAATATTTATTGGACTGCTTTTCAACTGCCTAGAAATGGTGAGTGCAACTCATTTGCTTTAAAACTATTTTCAGGAATGATATTGTACTCTTTGTGAAAGTAAACTAAAAGTTAGGGTGGAGACTATCTGACACCCACTTCTACATTCATATTTTGTTACTATTACACTTTTGCAGTGTTTACAAGTGACTGAAAAATAAAATAATATATTAGGACCCAAGGTCTTTCAAAGTCTTTCAACAACTGAAAACTGGATCAATAGGCAGATTCAGAGAGGAAAATTAAGAAGTAATACAATCTCCATACCTGTACCAAATCTCATTGGTTGCATAAACTTTCCGTGCTTAAAGAATCTGAGCAAAAACATCGTATCAGTAAAATGTGTTAAAAAAATGTAGTCTTTTAAGTTGTTACTAACATTATTTTTAGTTTTCCAAATAAAATATTTCACTTTGTGTTTCTAATTTTTTTACATCTTCCCTTTCAGATCTTTTCAGCTAACACAGGTAAATCTTCAAAATGGTATTTTGGTTTTGCCTGCTTATTTTTGAATGGGTCTGAAGAGACCACACACGTGTGATTTCTAATAAAACATTCCGTAAGTTCTAGCAGCTTTATAAACAAAAATTGTTTTCAAGTTTGATTCAGCTTTAAAAAAATCTATGTTGATATCTTTATAAATTTTAAACCTAATTTTTAGGAGTCCCAATTCTGTTGGACACTCGCACAAAGATTCTGACAGACCACTTACACCTTGACACTAGTGTGAACCAGGGAGAACACTCAGCTGGACTAATTGTGCTGTTCATTACCTACATAACTGTGCTACAAATAGGATTCAAACTGTCCCATATTTGCACCCAATTAATTGTTGTATCTTTTAATAAAAAAACAAGCAAACAAAAAACACACCCCCCCAAAAAAAAACCCAAAAAACACACCAGAAGAAGCATAATCTCCGAAGCGCAAATATTTCCAATGTTTTACAACATTTTATACTTTCTTCAATCTCGTATTTTGTGCCGACAGCACCTCTTGCCTTAAATGTGAATACTGACTAGTTTAAAATATGAGGAATGCAACATTACAAGAAATGCTCTCAGAATATGCACGTTCTTGCATATACTGCATGGTCAAGAGTCTTAAATGCTTAATCATTGCAGACATGTTGCAGTATCTGGACACTTTCTGTAGCATATTCTTTTCATGATTTGCAAAACAAGCATTTGATCCTATTCATTTGTGGAATACTGTTGACACTGGTTGTATATTCACATATGGATTATACGCAGTATTTTTTAGACTAATCAGACTACAGCATATGAGGGTTTTAAGAAAAACAGCCGTCATCACAACATGATATTATGAGAGCAAGCAGCAGTTATTATGGTAATTAATGTATTACAAAAGTGGACACAGGAAATAGGACTCCAAAGTCAGTGGAATGCCTATCATCTGAGAATTAGGTCACATAGATTCTTGATAAGGGACTGAACAATCTTCTTGTCAAGACTTGGCTAAATTCAGGAATGACTGAAATGGTTTGTTGATAATGATTTATTTTTTTAAGGTTTCTCTATGTCTATATACGATGTGACATCACGAAGCATTTATCTCAGATGGCCCAAGTTTTCAGGAGCCTCTTCTTACAGAGTCACAGCTACAGCTCTGAATACTGTAGGCCATTCATTACTGGCTCATTTTAGTGATGTTACGCTTAAAGGAACTCTAACTTCATTAATTCCCAATACTATTTATGCTATACAAGCAGAAGCCATTGACAAGAATGGAATTATTCTTGCAGAAACACAGATTATGCAGTCAACAGGTTAGTAAGAGAAACTTTGTGAAGTATAATTTCCTTTGACTCTGACTGGGATTTTATCCTTGATGTTTCATTGTACTGGTAAGCAATAGCTGCCATTCCTGCTGAAGCCTTTTGCTGATTTTCCTACTGAGTTCAGTATTAGCATGTTTAGCTGCTTTTCCCCTCTGCTTTTTTTTAACATATATGTTTCCCTAACCTGTCACGCACAGCTTGCTCAGACTGCAGCTTTCCAAATCACTTACCCTTTCATTACAAATGCAGATATGAAGCTATATACATTTTTCAGTACTGATGCTGATAAATGGTGGTTTTGTTTCATTCACAAAAGGACTTGTAGCATGTAAGTAATTGACGGATATTGAAGAAGAATCTACATAAACGAAAGTGCTTTTTTATTTAATCACTGAAATGTAATTGAAAAAATATTCTGTTGAAATTCTGTTTTTAAAATAATTTAACTGATAATTTTTAGAAATAGCCATTGTTTTTCCAGTAGAATTTGTTTCTTATAAAAGTAACTATTACAATAAAAACTGAAAATAAAAAAGTAGCAGAGTTTATCCTGATAAGTATAAAAAAATTATATTGCTAGCTTAGTTATGGGAGAACAGATGTTAATGATTAATGCTCTGTAATTTATTTCTGATAAAAATAATGTGCCATATACTCTCTGCTGTTAGGGAAGCAACTCACTTAGACTTGCATAAGGATTTCCTGCACAGAATATTTTATAAATTGTTACTAAAGACAATATTTTAAAAGGAAAAAAAAAAATCATAGTGCAATAACTTGCTCAAGTATCGCAGAAGACACACCTGCAATGTTCCATAGGCATGGTCATATAGAATATATGTTACCATTTTTATAAATGGGGCAAAAGAGGGTGTCTGACTATAGCTGAATAAGAAAATGCTTGGGACTAAGAAAGTAGACATAATGCTCAGGAGTTGTATAACCATGTATAATACTTGTTAGGGTCTCTGAAATCCCAAATTAGCTGCCTTGCTATAAGTAAGTTTGCCTCAAGGCGCATACTTCTGACCCAAATACTTTTTCATTCCTTTTCTTCCTTTTAGGTGGGATACACATTCATTTTATCTTTTTTTCTCTTCTAGTGAGTTTTTTGCAGCTTTGCAATATATGGACTTGCTTTACATACGCTGATTCTAGTCTGAAAATCCTGATTACTGAACATAAATTAGTTGTGGTTAAGAAATACAGCCTCTGTAGTTACTTTTGTGACTGCAGTACACAAGAGCTCTTTCTGAATGGCCTGCAGCATAGCATAATAGAAAAGCATTTAATTGCAATATTTGATGTGTCATGTTATTGTATACCTAAGTATATCTGCTCTGAGCAGGCGTTTGGATAAGATGACTTCCCATGGTCCCTTCCAAACTAAATTATCGTATGTTGCTCTGCTATAGAAATGCCTACTATTCAGCCTCCTATTTCAGACTGCTTTGTATAAGCATCCACTTCTTCTTTGTATATTGCTTTGTATAGACATCCAGTATAGATAATTTGCTATAGAGCAAGACAAAAAAGAGACCTCTCAGTGCAACCTAGGTTAAATAATGGTCGTTTTCAATAGTGATTTCAAGGGTACTAGAATATTTTTATTGAAAGGTGAAGGTTAATCTAGAATATCTCTAGACTCTGTGTATTTTATTAATGTTCATTTAAATGTCATTTAACTTAAATTTTAAATGTTCATAGAAAGTGTAGGCCATTTGTCCTACAATTTGTCTTTGTGAAACGTTCAGAGCACTTAGCATTTTACAGGGCTGAGTTCCCCAACTTCAGTATCTTGATCATTATTTCCATTTTAGCTCCAGACATACCTGTTATTGACCAAGCTTATTCAAAACTTAGCAACAGTATCACAGTGGAATGGAGAGCGGTACCTGGGGCTACTAGTTATCTGCTGACTGCACAAGATGGAGATTCCTTCATTGAAACTGTAGTTACAAATTCTCCAGGCACAGTGACGGGACTGAAACCTGCCACCTTGTACAGAATCACTATCAGATCTATAAATTCAGGAGGAAAAAGCCAGCCTTCACCTTTCAGAAAAGCAAAAACAGGTGGACTTTCAAATTCTTATTCTTATTTCAAATTCTGTAATGTTATTGTAATATGAAGCATTCATGCAAGCTTTTCTTTTTTTTTTATTTGAACAGAAAACACACAGTATAGCCCAGGCATGTACCAGTACTGGATTATTATAATCTTGCATTTTAAATTGTATTGATCACATTCTTCTTTCAGTTTTTGAGGACTAGAATTCATCCATCTGACTTAATGACCAGGACAAGAGCCTGAATTAATGGTTTACTTTATGACAGTACTGTAAGTTAAATGTTTAATAGGAAGTTTTACTAGAATTTGTATTAATATATTTATTTTATTTTAATAAAATTGGATTTTATTTTAACAAAAGACATAACTTGACGGAATGGAAGAAATGAAGAAACAACTAAAAGTATAAAATAATACGACAGTGTAAAACTTAGAGGACAGGAAATGCAGTATCTTCCTGGTGATTCCTGGTGACACTCAACCTTTCATACTTTGTGTATGATTTACATTCATTTTACAAAACCTGTAATATCATAATGGATGCACCAAATCAGTTTCCATATTTACGCTGTCAGCCTTGCATTAATTTATTTTTCTGGTTTTGTTGTCGCTGAATTTGTCTCTCAGAGTTTGGTGATTGTCGTTTCTGTGTATTCATTTCAAATTTGGCCCTTTCAAACAGTGTTACTGAAAAACCAAAAGCTTAATTGGCATTCTTTCTCAACAGTCCTGGCTGCCCCAGTTCTGTCTGTTAGTTCTCTGAGTTGTGACTCCATAGCGGTGAGCTGGAAAGCTGTGTATATGGCAGCTGGATTCTCTGTGTCCCTCATGAGATCAGATGGTTTGGGCAGAATGCTGAAGGAGAACACCACCAATACCTCCTTGATATTTACAAATCTACATCCAGGAACTCTCTATACTATCAAGGCATATGCCTGGAATGTCAATGGGATACCTGGAGATGATTTCACATATAACCAAAGAACAAGTAAGAAATTTTCTTTTCTGAAACCAAGTACGCATTAAAAAAAAAAAAAATATATATATATATATATACACACACACCAGGAAGTATTTATGTGTAAGTGTGATTGTGTTATGTTTTTCAAAGCTACATTGGGTAGATTTTCAGATCATGTAATTTTTACCCCGTCTCAAAGTTCATGAAAGCTCAGATGGCATGGCTATGTTTCATGAATATTACTGAGGCAAAGATACCATTAACTACCACTAAAGCTGTACCTAGGACAGGCCTGGGTAAGGATTACACTAGCTTAGACTGATTTGAGGATTTTTCTAACTGAGAAGCAAATACTCAAACAAGGTAAGGAGTTTCAACAGAAAGCTTTGTGATGGTGTACAACTAGAACTATTTCTTTAAAAAATTGTCACTTTAATATGAACGAGGGTAAGGTCTGCACCACAAAAATTGTATTTAGTTTGCAGGTTATGAAAAAGATCATGTTTGTAGGCCATAGGCTATGTTGTATTTATGTGTTCCAAACTGATATTCCGTAGGTCCTAATGCACCAACGGATGTTGAAGTAGCTTTTAATAGTGGTGCTTTAAGAGCTATTGTTTCTTGGATGCCAACAGAAGGAGCTCTAACTTACAGTGTGACAGCCTCCAGTGGACTCTTGAAACTGAAGTGTAACACATCTTCTGCCTCCTGCATGGTGCCATCACTCCAGTGCAGCTCTGAATATTATGTTTCTGTCACAGCATACAATGATGCTGGATCCAGTAAACCTACTGATGCAGTAAGCTTAAAAACTAGTATGTGTCATTGATTCTTATATAGCTTATGGCATTTTAACATACATTTCTTTAATTTCAAATGTAAATTAGTCCATTACAATTCACGAGTGGTTCTCAAATAGTTATTTCTGCTTCTGAACTTCGTGCATGAACTGTGCCATATACTTTTCTATTTTGGGGATAATAGCCTAAACTTTCTTTATATTTCTGTGAGAAAAACTTGCAATGGTCTATATATTGCTGGCTGAACCTGTAAGCCTGCATTCTTCTCTTACCTGAAATACATGTTCTAATATCAATTTTCTGAGTGTAAAACTAATGTAAGGAATAACAGATCTGTCCTACTGTGTCAGGTCTGTCACAAATAGATAGGGAGAAGTCTGTGACGAAGTAGCATTAAGGACTGGCCCTAGGCTGACAACTGTTCTAGGCTAAATCTAGTTGTTAGTTAGAAAGGAGGTCAACAAAACCACATTCAGCTAAAGTAGCACCACTAGACTAAATTAAGATACCGTCACAAAGCATTTGGAGGTAGCAGCTTTGTCAGGACAAAAGGTTGCTGTTTCAGCTACTTAGCGCCGCTGCTATGTCAGAGGTTATTGCTTCCTGACCTGTTAGATGAACGGCCCATGTAAGCAAAACATAAAACATTTTTGTTATTATGTGCCACCTTAAAGACACAACATTATTTACTTAATTATTTGATGTACCCTGCCTCATTTTGACTTCTCATTGATGAGTTAAAGATCATCCATGTGAGCAACTCAGAGGTGGATCTAACAGGATGAGAGAGCCTTAAGCAAGAGACAACTTTTAAGCTATGGGCTGTAATCTTCTCAGCCAACATTGCTTCAGCTAGATCATGTATATTCATTCTAATAGCAGCAAGCTAAACTTTTTGAACTAGAAAGAAAGTAAATGTTACTTAAGCAAAAGCCATGGAGTTCGCAGGTTAATTTTTGGGATGCCACCCAAAAGGAAACCCAAGCAAAGGACAGCTCTATTCCGACACAGCTAGTGAGATTCATACCAATATATAAAGGGCTTCCACATAAAGGCTTTTGAATGCCAATTGCTATTCAAGCTAGTATTCCGATTGTCATCCAAAACTACTATTTGTGAGCATAGACTGTGCCAGTTCCTTTTGAAATAGTGCCTGATGTCACTGTTTTTATTCACAAGGGCTCCTTAAGCAGATCTCTTTTCTGTAAAACATGAAGGTAGCATCTATTTTATTCTGTAAAAATCATACTCACTTCATCTAAATGTAAGTAGCATCCTCTGTAAAGGCAGCTAAGTTGCTGTTTTCTTGAACAAGACAGAACAACTGTTCAAGCCGAGTAGAATAAATCTGTATATGGCTGACTTTCCTTTATTCCCCAAAAGTATAACTTCAATAAAAATATTCTGATTACAATTATTTTTTTCTTTCTTTTTTAAAATGTTTTCTTTCAGTTCCTTGTGCACCGGTAAATATATCAATTGAAGAGGATGAACCTGGCCGCTTGTTGATATCATGGTCTAGCGTCAATTTTGGTCATTATTATGTGGTTTTTGTGAAGAGTGATGATGGCTTAGAAGTGCACTGCAACACATCACATACTCAATGCCATTTCCAGTCGGACTGTGGCTTCACTTACTTCATTAGTGTCTTTGCATATAACAAGGCAGGGC
Organism: Gavia stellata; assembly: GCF_030936135.1. Classification (NCBI taxonomy): domain Eukaryota; kingdom Metazoa; phylum Chordata; class Aves; order Gaviiformes; family Gaviidae; genus Gavia; species Gavia stellata. The sequence continues at coordinate 12,381,090 of NC_082603.1, forward strand.
AGAGTCCTTTAGGTGATGTATTCAATTACACTACTGGTAAGTAGCAATGTATTCTTGCAAATTCATTTTGGATCCTTTAACTGTGTTTATGGTAGAGCTGATTGGACACTTTTATTGGAAGATAATGACTTAAACTTCTATTTTTATTCAATTTGTGGGCAAATCACAAAAGATTGACAGAGAAAAAGAACCACTTCACATTGCAGTTGAATTTAACTTGTGTAGTCAAGTGCAACAACATGCTTACGAATCTGAAAATAGTTTTAAGGATTCACGCTCATAGGAATAACGCACAGTCGTGGCATAACTGAATGCCATAATTTGAATTAATTCAAATTCATAATTTGAATTCTAGTCCTGGTTTTTTTTTTTTTCTATTGCCTTAGGAAGGGTGTACCAGAGTCTTAAATGTCCTTGTAGAGGGTTTTCATATTTGGAAAATGAAAAAATTAGTTCAATGGGAAATTGTGAAGAACATTGTTAGAGTTATGCAACCTCTAGATGCTTTGAAATTTTAAATCAAGACTATACATAATTCCTATGTCTTACCTATACATTAGAATGCCCTCTATTGATTTGGAAGGAGGGGTACTGAACTAATTCAAGAAGTAAGTCTGGGATTAATGAGACCGTTTGCACAGTATCGGTCACCTTTGGGGGTCTAAGACGTGAAGCTCATAGACAAACGAAACAAGGCTCTTCGGTTTCGTTCCGGTTTCCAGCTGACGTTCAAGTTCCCCTCTCTGCCTCGTTTCTTCCCAGCACCTTGCTGCCCCCGCGACTTCAGGGCTGTGTTGGTGTCGAGCGACACCGTGCAGGTCACCTGGGCTCCTGTCCGAGGTGCTGAAATGTACGAGACAAGGGCCGTTGACCGGAGCGGCGCGGTGCTCTGCAACGACACCGCCACGGCCTGCACCTTGTCGGCCCTGCAGTGCAACACCCAGTACAGTATCACGGTTTATTCTTTCAGTGAGGTCAGGGGCAGCAACACGTCCTGTGCATCCAAGTACGTGGAAACAGGTATTGTGATCATTCTTATTCTCCTTTAGCAGAAGAAATAATTAGTTAGACGCTGCTGTGATTCACGGATGAACAGCATTACAGGAGTGCTAAGTTACTGTCACTGATAAAAATTTTAAAAAATAAAATACTGGAAGTCTTTAAAAATATACTGTAAGCAGGGACCTAAAACCAGATTTGGACTGAAAGCTTCTGAATGCTCCAAGTTTTTGAAAATAAGATTTACAATTCATCTCTGGTTTTGTATGCAAAATCCTCATGTTGTCAGTTCTGTCATAAGTTCTAAATTCTCATCAGGAGTAACCATTTAAGGATCATATACTTTTCCAAAGTAGTTCGTCAGTTCTAATGGGAAGTTAATTTTCATGTGTAACTTACATAGTGTGCATAAACAATCAGTTTAAATACTGTTAATATGAAATATTTCAGCTCCCTGCAGTCCTGAAATTAAAAATATATCAAAGGAGGCTCTTTCTGTAATCAGTGTGCACTGGCAATCTAACAACGAAGAAGCTACATATATTGTCACTGCCAGAGGAGAGGCTGGACTTTGGCATTGCACCAGCTCTGGAAATTCTTGTACACTAATTAATCTTCCCTGTGGATCTGCATTCGCTGTTAGTGCTATAGCAAGATCACCAGCAGGACAGAGCTTACCAAGCTACAGTGTCCCTTTAGAGACAGGTATGTGGGAATTGTATATAGTGGAAAATATTTAGCAGCATATTATTAAAATAGTTCTATGTCTATATGTTTTTGGCTTTTTTTTTAACTACAATGTGTGCACATTATATTATCTATCGCTGGATGCCAGATGTCTCTGCTTTAACAGGTATGTATCTTTGTGTGGAAGGAAGGATCACATGGCACTTGCCTCATACAGAGAAGCCTTAGTGCAACCAATTATCATCTGGCACAGCTAACTAAATTATAGTAACATAATCCACGAATGTAATGCATAAGTTCCTTGTCAGCATTTTGACTTTTAATATTACCAGGAGAGGCAATGAGGTGATGTCCAGGTCAACAAATAAACAGTGTGAAGAACAGATTAAAGCACATCCTACCCACCATTCCCGCTATGAATTTGCTAGCAGAGTTTTGTCCTGTACCACTTACCCAGACAATCCCCAGGCACCGTTCAGAGATTAAAGTACACCAGGATCTATTTTTAATAGGCAGTTTGGCTGCAGTCATTTTACAGAGACAGATCTGAACTGAGCTATATGGCTGGAGGGGTAGAGATGGACCCTGCTTAATTAAACTACAGATGTACCCTGATATTCTAATGACAAGACAAATTTCAGTAATTTTTAGTACCTTGGTGAAGTACCAAGGTTGTAATTCACTCTTATAGACAAATTGATTCTATATTGATATTGTTTATTAGAAGCTTGCCAAAATAGTCAAGTATTTTTCAGCATGCTAATGTTTGCCTGAAAAGTATGCAAGTCTTCATTCCTTTGCTCTTGATCGTGTACTATTCTAGTTGTAACTCCTCAAAATACCTTCCATTTTCCAAGTACAAAACAGAACTGACTTCTCTATTTTTTGTTCTTCTTAAGCTCCTTGTTGCCCTAATGACCTGATACTAACTCAAGTGACACAGTCTGTGACAAATATCAGCTGGTCTGTTGCAATGGGTGCACAGACATACGTAACAACATTGGAGTCTCCAAAAGGACAGGCAAAGTGCCACACTCTTCAAAGCTACTGTCTCCTGGGATGCATCACATGCAGCACCAACTATACAGTATCTCTGAAAGCAATCAGTGAAACGGGTTTGACATCGAGTTGCACATATCAAGGATATTCTTCCAGTATGTAAAATGTAAATGCAATTGGGAAGAAAAAGGCTCAATAACAACTTACTTTGCATAGTCTTCCTCTCATACAGATAGTGCAGCTGAAATTCAATACATAGTTAATACACTTGCAGCGCTCTCTCTCTTAAATAAATGCACTTTGGATTACTTTCACATATAATTTAAACCCTGTTCTTGTAACTGCTATCAGGTGACCATATAAAGAACTTTTTATAACATTGCTCCAGAAACAATTTTTTAATTTAAATTATGCTATGGCATAATTAAACTTTAGAGACCACAAAAGGATTCTGGGCACTCTAGGGTAGCCCTAGTGCCTCCATAGCCAGGAGAAAGCAAGAATATTCCAACGTGTAAAACAATGGCTGAATTCCAGCTCCATAATATGAGTCTGATAGAACATTTTCTTCCCTATTATTTTGGCTTTCTGTGAAATAATAATTTCTCATTGAAATGCTGGTATCTAGTGTGATAGTAATCATATCATCTGGGTTAAAATGCGCTATAGAAATTTATTATGTATTGTGGGTTCACAAATCTTGCTTATTAATGTTTCTTATTTTAATAGGTTCTTGCTGCCCTTCTGGGGTGAAGCTATATAGACTCGGCAATAATAGTATCAGGGTATACTGGCGAGCTTCTGAAGAAACAATAAACTACAATACTGATGTACATGGCTCAAAAGGCAATTTCACCTGTACCCCTAGTTCAGGTCTAAGTCACTGTGATATCACTGAGATACCTTGTGGGGATGTCTACACAGTGGTAGTATCTCCAGTTACTGATAAGGGGCTGAAGCTTACATTTTGTCCTAAAAAAATATATTCAGGTAAGACTTAAATTTCTTTGAATGGTGTATTTTTGTCCATGCATGCTAGATTGTTAAAATGTAATCCGAAGTTATGCAAGTAAAGGTGGCATGGAATAGAACTTTTCTTTTCTAGAGTTGACTCCAGCATAAACTTTATGGGTGCTATCTTGCAATATCTGTGACGGGAATTTCACAGGAGTATTTTGAGACTGGGCATACTTATCTACACAGGTGCCTCTTAACTGGATCACCCATAACCTGGTAAATACGGAGAAGTTAATTTTCAGTTGGGAGGTTAGTAGTGGTTAGAATACAAAAATAAATAAATGAGGATTTTTAATAGCTTTGTTTTCTAGTTTGTTTTATAGAATTACTGTTTTTGAATAAAGAAACAAATCAAGAACTTCTATGAACCACTCCTAAGCGCATATTTTAAGTGAAAAGTTGTTTAAAGGAGTAGTAATGTCCTTGGCATTCCTTTCCCAGGGCATAAATTTAATCCATTATAAAAATACTGCTATCTGATGGGATTGCACAGTTGTGTAGCATGGACTACATTCTACAAACTATTAATGTTTTCCAGCTTATAACCTGACACCTAACATTTATACTATTGTTTCATGTAATTTCAGTGACCTGTTCTGGAAGCTCTGTTGGAATGGGTAAGAGCACATAGTACATGCATTCCAAATCCATGATGCTTGTAAAACATGTTAGCATCATGTGACTCCAACTCAGATAATACATATATTTCATAATCAAGGCTTGTGTCAGTGTTATGCAGGGTTGTCTCACCCCCCCAATCTTATAATGTATAATTAAAAAAAAAAGTCTTAACCTATATTGTGGCCTGTATACCATCATGCATTCTACACTTTCACAACATTTACAACTTATCTGATAGCACATAATAAAAGGGAGGCTTATCTTTTAGAGCCTCGCCATATCCCATTACAATTTAAAGTAGGTCGCAGTTCTGATTTTTGTTTCTAAAAAATTTTGTTATAAGTGTGGCTTACGTCAACCTGTTTTACCTTATTTCTTCTGGGGTTTCAGCAGGATAGTCTTGTGCTTTATTTGCCTGTGTAAACTGCTAGAAAACTCCAAAAGCAGCCACTGAAACAAACATTTCTCAAGACAGTTGCTTTTCCATAACTGAAGTTGTCTTCATTTCTGAATTCTGTTATAGTGATCTACAGAGGAAAAAGCAATGCAGAACAACATATCTAGATGGAAATTCTGGTTCAGATAAGGAGGTAAGTTGTAAGAGTCATAATTCAGATTAGGATTTATTAATCAAACTTTTCCTGCTGCATAAATCTTTGGGATTGGAGGGATAAATTTCACCAATCCTGTATATCCTAAATAGAACTGGTTTGTTAAAATCCATATTTACCTCAGAAACCTCATGTCATCTACTCCTACTATCAATACTAATTTGTCCTCTCCTCCATTTACACTAAAACCCTCTTTCACTTCATTAAGCCTTTTCTAATACTATCCTATAGCTCCCCAGAAAAGCCCTCAAAATCCAAACAGATCAAGGTACTCTTCAGCACTCATTTATTTTCTCTGCTAGCTAAAATTGCTCATTCTCCAAAAAAAGTACTGGTGTTCTGCACTATTTACTGCCCTTGTCTCAGAAGGATGGCAAGAAGTCACTGCTGACTTCCCCCCCCCCCGCCAAGGTTAATCATCTCCTCTTTGCTGCTGTTCTCTTACAGCTGTCCTAGATGTTAAGGTTGTTGGTAACACAATTCTCCCTAAATGCTCTTCTCAGTCTTTCTTTCCTTGAAGCTGGAAAGATGACATCTGTGCTTAACTGCAACAGTCACCATGTCTTGAGGACTGGGAGGAGGGAAGCTGAACAGCTAGCCATATCTGAGATCTAATCCAGGACATCAAATTTGAGCCCCAGCTGATAAGATAATTTTTAAAATGCAGATGAACACCAATAGAGATCTCCATAATCTTGAACTGTAATTCTCCCTGTAAAGCAACCAGTAAAAAGCTCTTCCAGGAGAGTTATTGATCAGTAGATGTGTTCTAGACCTAATGTGTCAATTAAATAGTAAAGACTGAAATAAAGATTAAGAGTGACATTTAACTCCTTAAAAAAAAAGCAGCAGTTTAGGTGCACCCAATTAAAAGTAGCTTGAGGCTTAATCAAGTATTCTGAAGCTATTTAATTTTAATTTAAATTTGAAAAATTTTCTTCCTTTACGATTTTGAGAGGTGACTCATGAGCATAAACATAATGTCCTCTTCACATCAACTGACTTGTTTTGCTTTGTAGCTAATGAAGAACTGACAGGTACTACCGAAATCTTAATCTCCCATTTTTCAGAAAGGACAGACCCTTTTCTCATACTCCACAGTGTTTACTTTTTCAGCCAACACAGAAAGCAAAGTTCAAGTTCAAGGTTTCTACATACACATAAAGTAAAACAATTACTCAAAGATATCTTACAAAAACAGTCTTCAGTATCTTATGTATAAAGGTTACCAAAGGCAATAGGGTTTTTAACACTATTTTCAGCTTATAAAAATAGACACCATGGATTCTGAAAAGTTTCCTTTCTTCACAGAACACAGTTGTACTGGGTATCTCAGTCACTGCTTCTGATCACTTGCCCAAAATAATCTCATGGGAATCTCACTCTTCAATAAGTTGATTGTAGATGGCCCAAGAATTACATGTTGCTTCTTAGAAAATGATCTGCGTTTATTCACTGTCGAACAAGTCTTTCTTTAGGAAACACTATTTAAAACTGCCCTGCATTACTTAATAAAAAATTGGTTTTATTTCTCATTTGATTTGAAAAAAAATTTAAGAATGTAAAAATAAGTATTGTTTACAACTTTCTTCCTCGAAGATTTTATTTAAATATTTTTTCTTTGCAGTCGTAATTGTCAAACACTGTCACCAGAGCCTACAGGTTTAACCAAGTGGCTATCAACTGGATTTTCAGAGGTCTAAAGCAAACAGTTTCTTTTGGAATCAAATTCAGACCACAGCTTTCTTCTTTTCATATAAACAATTCTGATATTTCCATGCTCTAACAGTAACTCTAATGTATTTTAAGCAATTATAAACTGTTGGTGTATTTTTTCTCCATTCTTCTTGGCATACAGACATTGACATCTCAAAATTACACACCAACCTTGACAATGCTGTAGTACTATTTTCATCAGCTCCGCTCATCTTCATGATTGAAAACAAGAAGTGTAATTACAACAGAATATATTATTTGCATGTCTGTTCAACAACAACAAAAAAAAAACCCACCACTACAAAAAGCCAAAGAGGAGTCAATATTCCAAGAAAAAACACATGGATTCCGTTCAAAAAAGTAGTTAGAAGATACAGACAATTTACCAAAACAGGGAGGAAAAGCAACACAACCAAACTGAGCCAGATCCACACCTCCTACTGTGGCCGTGTACACGTTGCAGGCATTGTTACTCAGGCATTAGATATTGTCTATTAACACTGCTGATATGCAAAATGTCAACAGCGCTCACTGAGATGATTAAAAAACTTTAGTCAGGATTAATTTCAGGTTTGCTCCAGATTGAGGCAAATGCTTTTTTATGGGTCACGCTGACTTGTTTTAAGATCACAGAAACGGACAATTAGATGTAGTGTTTTCATAGATGTAGTTTGTATACTATTTACTAGTATGAAGCTCTGGGCTTCATGAAGCAAAACCAACCAACCAAAAAACCCCAAATAAACCCCAGAATAACAAATGCCAAGCAACCCAACCCCACAAACCCACTCGTTAAAAGAAAAACTTGAGAATCAAGAAAATTCCTGTTGAAGACTCAGAGGTAGGCGGCATGTTGGTATGCTAAGTAAAATGAACGCTTTCAGAACAGTATCTGTGAAATCACTTATACTAACATATTAGGTGATTAAAACCACCTAGGTTATTTCACAATAGATGCCTTCATTAATACTTAATAAAAAATTTCAATTACGTGAATAATTTTAAAGATATATTAGTTGCAATCACAGAAAGATGAACAGTTGCAAAAAAATTTGTATGTATTGTTCCAAATACAAATTATTTGTAATTGTATTTGACACAGAAGTAATAGCTCAAAACTCGGATAGGCTGTTCTCAGTCCAGTAAAGAAACTGGACTGAAAAAAATCTCTCTGTCCTTCAGTTCATTTCAGATTTGACCCAAAATTGCTGATTTAAGTAGTGTTCTCCCACATCCAACTATTGGGGGGCTGGGGGGGGGAGGTAAACTGACAACTACATTGCAAAACCTCAAGAGTGGCACTTAAATGCTGTTTTACCTTGCTTAATAGCTGGTGGATGTCTCCTATATGTAAAGTTATGTGAACTTCATAGCAGTGCAGAAAGGGCTCAAACGTCTGCCGAAGCCAGTAGAAGTCATCTAATACTTTCAGGTTCCCCTTAAGAGATCCTGGGTGTTTCTATAATGTCTTTGAGTCACTACAGTAATATTCAGCTGTAAATACTAAAAGCAGATCATTCGTATTTCTTCATCAACATATAAATGAAAGTATAAAAAACTGGCTATGCATGGCCTACTAAGTACCCCCCAACATGATTAGATAAAATGCCCTGCCATTCAAGTTACCTTTTTCAATACAGATCAACAATCAAAATACCACTCCTAATATGTTTACAAGTCAGATACATACAAGTCCTTTTATACGGACACTAATTGCCTGCATAGTTATGTGGCAGTAGGTAGATGTGACTCTCTGGGGCCAAAGCCTTGGCCCGACCTTAAAACAAAAGAATGTTAGTTTGCTATTTCATAAGGTCTGAAATACTGTTCAACTAATTTGAGTAGTAGCTTCAAAAGAAAAAACAGTAAAAACAAAGTACAGGTGTGTTTCTCAAACTAGTATTGTTGGTCCAGATAAGTACTTATCGCAGGAGCCACAGGAAATTTCAAAGACAGATTAGGCTTCAAGAGGAATGACTATGCCAGCTAGGTAACTATGGACACATGGCATACTGTGGAAGCTTCAGGTTCACAGTGCTTGGTTTGTTGCGCTTTTACCCCGAGAACTGAAGAGTAACTACACAGGTTCTGTCAGACAGAAGCTCTGCAACCATACCTCCAGTTAAACTTGGCAGAAATTGTCTTCTAATGACCCTGTGCCAAATGCCCACTGCAGCTGTACTGCTAGCAACTGCGTCAGTCCAGGCAGCACTGGAGTCTCCACCGATCTTACCATTTTCCATCAGAGCTGCTTTGTAGAAGTTCTGTGAATCTGTTCCTTCCGGTTTCAAAGAAGGTCACATGAAATAAAATGGCATCAGAAAAACAAAAAGGAATTACAGAGTCCGTGGATCCAAATCCAAGAGCTGCAAGATACTAAATCCCCCCAGTGATAACTTAAGACAGGTGTCTTGGTTTAAATCGTTTTCATGGGTCTTGGTCAGCCATGAATATTGTGCTATCCATTACACAGCTAGCTCAAGTACATAATATGGATCAAATTAAATCCAAAGGTCAGAAAGTACTGTTTATTGAAAAATAAATGTGAAGTCCTCGGATTACTGCACTTGTAAGAGATACCAGCACAGGCCAGTCTTTGAAGAAGTTGTATCAAAATGTTCACTATCTTTGTTGTAATAAGGCGGCACTCTCTGCTTTCAGGTCAAAGATTGTTTCTCAAGTATCCGGATTTTGCCTGCAAATAAAGCATTCTCTCACTGTATTTCCCAACAATGGCAGGGGAGGAGGAGCCCTGAAGGAACAATTGGAAATCAGTAATCCATTTTCTCTGACAGAAGGCTGGCCTTGCAGCCACTCTGCCCAAGAACATACTTGTTTCAGAAACTCATAAGCTGAAGGTTACAAACTAATGAGACCAGAAGTAGCCTTCTAGTGGCAAATAAGGTAAACAAAAGTTGTCCTCATTGTTTCGACAGAACCCATGCAATCCCCTGGCAGACTGCAACAACAGTTCTAATAAACTAATAATCAGGGTATTTCTTAAATGGCCAATACAGTTTTTCTCCTCCCATGTTAAATGAGAGCTCAATATTTTAGTTTTACACTGCAATGGAACGAACTTGTTGAAGCCTAAGCTTTGTTCCAAGCTCAGATTTAAAATCAGGAAACAAAAATATAAGCAGACAATTGTTGAACAACCTCAGTATTAAAAGATTTCAAATACTAAGGATCACAGTGACAAGGAAAGACTAACAATTCAGAAAAAAATAAGTAAGAGCAGGGAGGAAGAAAAAATCAAGTTTGTTATTTTTGCTTCTTTGAATACTATGGAATGAAGTGTATGGTTAGAAATTCAAGTACTGTTTGTTTTCTCCTGGAGGTTTAAAAAAAACCTGAACATTTAAATGTCATACCTAGATGACCTGCATCACACAGAATCAAAAAAGGCACAAATATCAATTCATGTCTACCTTCAGGTCACTTCATGATCACGAATGAGTCACACTTCATGTTCTTCCCATTTTTGGGCTGCTGCATTTCTTTGTTAGCTACATCTTCCTTATAAGGTACTTATTACATAAAATCCCTTATTCATACAAAGTGTCACTTAGTCTGAAAATGAAATGTGGAGGAAGCCAAACACTCTTCAACTGGCAATGAACATGCAGGGAAAAGCTGACACCCAATACAAAAGAATTAATTGAGTTTATTCCAGATGGTTCTCCTCACTTAGTATACAAGTCATCAGAATAATCTATCAAATAGACTTGGACTTTAATGATATGATTTTTTTCTATAATGCATTTTGGTTTTTGCTTCTAACAACCTGTTTAAAAAAAAAATCTGCCAGATGAAATGTTCAGCACAAACTGCAATCCTTACTATTTGTAGAAAATATGATTTAAAAAAGGACACTATCAGGTAATTCTTATTTTAAATGTTTACACTTATAAAAATGCTTTGGAAGCTTGAAACTGAAATCCTTTGTAATAATTTTCTTCTTCCTACCTCCCTCTTCCCATCTTAAATGCCTTTATTTTCCCAGGATTATCATAAATGACAGAGTGCAGCTGCTGATTAAAAACATTAAAAGACCACAAACGGATAAATTGTGTTTTAAAAGAAAATGGAAGCTTACATGGATTTTTTTTCAAACAAATAGAATGCATAGATGGCTACGGTACTCATCCATCAACCTTTACAGTGTCCGCTTGAGGTAGCCTTTCTAAAGAATTACTAAACAAGCCCCAACATAATCTAAATCTTTGCATCAAAACCACTATCTCCTCGAAAGTCCACTCTCCATTTAACACCAGTCGTGACGAACATCATAATACATTTTAAAAGCTTCTGACAAAACAGCAGGTACAGTGGACATAAATGTTAGTTCTAAATCTGCAGCCCTCAATGTACATTGTATGCACATAAATATCTCAGCTATAATACACATTCAAGATCCATCCCTACAAGCCATACTATTATGTAAAGCACAGCCATGCTAAATTCAGGATACAAACCATAATTCCACATCTACAAAATGAAAGTAGAATTAGTGGCAGTTTATTGCCTCATACAAATTTTACCAACATGGCAACCATGCCAAAGGAATTAAAACATTTTCAGGACATATGTACAGACTGTACATTTCAGAAACATCTGAACAATAAAAATGCAAGAACAATCTCTGCATTACGAATTAAACTAAACAAATGGTTTGAAACCGTCAATGCATTGAATGGGTTTACAAAGGCACTTCCCTACCCAAAATAGGAAATGACAATCTGCAGCCTAGAGGGAGGTTGGAGAAGAGTGCTTGTCAACTACTGCACAATCTCAACTTTAAGAAAAAATAAGCAGGATTTAATCAAACATTTATAGGATTCAATGTGATCCACTTCCAAAAGAGTTCACACAGTCTCATCTTTGTTTTTCTGTTGCTTTTCTTGGCTCTCTCGTTCTGTACTTTGGCTCCTTCGACGATCGTGTTTGTCCGAATGGTCCTTGCTGTCACTGTGATCATGTTTGTGGGAACGTTCTTTGCTTCTGCTACGCTTTCTAGATTTTTCTTTGCTGGGACTCTGGTCTCGTTTTCTGGACTTCTCAACACTATCTGTTCTTCCTCTGCTTCTGCTTCTACTTCGTTTATTTGACTTCTCTTTACTTTCATTTTTATGTTTACTTGATTTCTCTTTGCTCCTGCTTCTGCTGCGCTTACCTGTATTCTTACTTCGGCTCCTACTCCTATGCTTTCTTTCCCGGCTTCGACTTCTACTATGTTTTCTCTCTTTTTTGGGATCCCTCTTGTCATCCCGGTGTTTCTTGTCATCCTTATCATCCTTGTGCCTTCTCTCTTCTAGATCACCCTTACTTTTCCTTTCTTTTGATCTTTCTCTAGATCGATCTTTTTCCCTCTCACTACCTCTTTCCTTATCATAATCTCTCTCTTTTTTCCGACTCCGTTCATTTTCTTTCTCTCGCTCCCTATCCCTGTCTCTTCTATCTCCTTTCCTGTCACGACTTCGACTACGGCTTCTGTATCTGTCCCTGCTTCTGCTTCGCCTCCGTTCTAGCGTGCGATCACTACTTCGAGATCTCCGCCTTTCTTTTTCTCTCTCCTTAGCTTCACGTTCTAATCTCTGCCGTTCTCTTTCTCTTTCTAGTTCTCTATCAAAACTAGATGATCCATGGCCTTCCCGATGATGACTTCTGCTTCTGGATCTTCTGGGAGACCTCCTGGGACTGATAGATCGTCTTGGAGACCTTTTAAAATAAAAGATATTCAATATGAAACAGAACCTTTTAAAGTTAAGGGACCCTCTTTACTTTCCAATTTATACTTTACATACACAGTCTGTATTTAATCTTCAATACCAAATATCTGATTATTTTAATCCATTAGCATCTATAAACTGTTGTGCCTGTTTCCTTAAAACCTATCTCAGTGAAAAGATGACATGTTTCTGGTAATAAGTAGTTAAATATTGAACTTTTGATATTCATTTTCAAAATACCGTGTATATGACCTTGAACGTCTACGTTCTGCATGCCGGTCTATTTCTTCCATTCCCTCCTTGCCGTCTTTCTTGATTTTTCTAGGTCTGCTTTTAATTTGCTGATCAATGGTTTTCTGGACTGGCACAGGAATTCTTGGAAACAATGTGGAAAACCATTCAAGCTTAGTGAGGAAGGAACGAAGCATCTCCCCGATGGTCATAACGCAACCTCCACCTGCCTTCACATCCAGGTCCTACAAAATACAAGCAAAAAATATCCTGATGGTCAAAAATATTCTTTACTGGTTTTCAAAAAAATGCTGCTACATTACTGCCCTCTTGAAGTCTCATGATTATGAAAGTTTACTTGTCTCATATTCTAATACATTTCCTTAGAAAAATTCAAACTCTGCACCCTTTGGATTTGGCAGTATGTTACAGATAGGGAATGGGACTTAATATATACGCATGCAGGCACATACTAATCCTGCAGCCATCTGGATGGTAAGGGACTGTCGATGAAGAGATTAAGGTGAAATCCCCTTACACAGTCTGGTTATACGGTATGATCTTGTGTTTTATTTAAATGCCACAAAGTTGAGAAGCCCTCTCAAACTACATTTAATACTCCATTTTGTGAATGTACAACTGCGTACTATCATACCCAACCCTGTGGCCTAAATCATTTAAAAACTACATCATTGCCTATCTAAAAATGATCATAGAAAAACCTCTAGTACAAAATGGCATCCTAACAGAATTGGAAGCAATAGCAAACCAACTGCCATGAAGCAGTGAGGTTTCTAATTTAGAAATATGTAAAAAAATAAATAAATGAACAAATAATTGGAAACGCATAATCCATGATGACCATTGTCTCTGAAAAGGGTCATTACCGCATGAAGGCCTTCTTGCTATGCCCTCTCACAGCTCAGGACATGTTAGTCAGCTATTGTCAGTCCCAAACCTATAGTGCAAGCACACAAGGAAAGTGAGATTTGTTATCTAAACAGGAAGAGAAAATCTAAATGTAAAACTGCTTGCACTCACACACATTTAAGTGTTCAGATATACAGTTTTTCCAAATATAATCGCTGCAGAGATCTAAAGAAGAAAAAAAGGAGTTAAACGTAGCACCTGGAGAGTACGTACAGTTAAACAAAATAAACATAAGCATTTTGAAAAGTAACTCTGTATCCTGGAAAGTTTTTCTTTTTCACAGCAGCAGGACAAAAGATGAACTGCTTCCACATATTTAAGAACTGGAGAAAAAAAAAAAGTCCTGTAGGTTTAAATAATTCCATATATATAAATTTGCTTCATCCTATTGAGCTTGACCAGGACTGGTAAGAAACTTAAGACAAGCAGCTCCAAACACTTTTTCCTACATAACACAAAGCTACTGAAAGCAGCTGGGAAAGAAACACTAATTCCAAAAATATATTGGGAAGTTTTAAACAACAATAAACAAATATTTGCTCATAACCAATATCTGCAAGAACGGAAACATATAAACTAAAAAAAGGTGCTTTGAATAATGAACCAGTTAAAACCTGCACAATGAGTTGCACTTGTGATCGTTCTATTGTCCTGAGAATGAAGTTGTTTGTGGGGGCCTGAAAATGAAGCGACCCCAATCCTCCTCATAAGTTATAACGCAACATTGCAGAGAGGAGTTCATATTAACTAGCACCACCTGGGGGAGAAGGAGGATATCACAGCCATGCAATCAAGATTTAAATTTGCTTTGATGTTTGTTACAAACATACAATAACACAGGTTTACCTGAAATAACAGCTGTTTCCTTTGCACAGTGTTTTTGATACTTAACATGAAAGAAGCTGTTTAAAATAAATACACTGCATTGCAGTCAGATACAGGTATCATTAACACTATTTTTAATACAAGTACTCGGACATCATTTGCAACTGCAATGTTTGAAATTTCTTGAAGTAGGTGCCTAGTGTCACACTGAAGAGGGCAAGTGATCCTTCCTGTTCCATTCTTAAATCTAGGATGCAATTTAAAACCTGCTCAATAAATACAAATTGCAACAGTATGTAGCAGACTGTATATTCAACTTCACGGACCAAGAAACCTCACCCAGTAGCTCCTGCTCCATTTCTCCACACAATAAATCAGGACTATGGTACCAAAGGTATCCTCCTATCTGACTGCATAATAATGCAGCCTCTTTACTGAACTTCTGAAGTTAGCAACTCTTGTTTCTTTTTTTGCCCCGTTAGCAAAGACATTAAGGTTACCAGAAACAATGCCACCTTATGCAGTAGTTAGGCTGTTTGTTTCTCCTCTGAAGAAATCCTAGGTTTAGTTATGCCAGGACATGAAGAATAACCATAAAGATTTTTGGTAATATTTTTAAAGGTAAATGTTGATTTCTACTATATACTTCCCACTCCGCTATGTGAGCGCCAATTCCCCCTGTCCCAGTAATAAATGCAAAATACAAATTTAGCACTCTCAGCACTTACTATACCTTGCTTAAAAATAATTATTTTTCTAAAAAACACACAGAAGCTGCACTTGCACAGCCTGCTGTCTGCATTCTGATTTAATAGACCTGTTTCACATGGCTTTGTAATATTTGACACAGTAACATCCTAACCAACGGAAAATTCTGTTAAATCTTTGATGTCCAAGAAAAACGACCTGGGTCCCGGCTCTGACCTGCTTCTTGCACTAATTAACAAAATTACAACAACATAATATGGCAACATTCAAACTAAATAAAACCTTATCAAACAGTGTTTAAACCTAAAGTAGTAACATGAAAAGAAACAAAAGAAAACAAATTATTACCCTCGCCGACATACCTCTTCATCATCAAGAAAGGATTCAAACCAGTCCCATAGATCTGTAGGTGGTTGTGTGTACCTTTAAGTACAAAAAGAACGTAAAATTTTAATACAGCTTTCTGTATATTAAATTAGTCATCAGTTGATTATATTGATACTTGCCTAATATACATAAATCCAAGAGCCCTAATATATGGAGAGTCTGTATGAGTTATAAGGCCCATCACTTGCTTACGAGTGAGTTTCAGCGTAAATAATTTGTAGAGCAGACAAAAGGCAGTAGACACAATTCCTCCAGTTCCAACACCACGCACCTTTCAAAAGAAAAAAGTTAGGTGACAATGCAGGAAGTCACAAAGACATTATCCCAAATCTACAAAAGAATATGAGAACTAACACAGGATAAACCTACCAACAGAGCTATGTGGAAAAAGTAACACATAAAGTATCTACAGCTCTGCAAGCAAGGGGGATAAACCAACTCTTTATAATAAATACTTTTACATCTAGGGACTAAGCCAACATACAAGCAAATTTTGGCCATGCTTGGGAAATTTATTTACCAGACAGAAAAATTTAAGAAGGCACGTACTTCTACTTACCCCTCCACACATCCCTGTCTGGCCTGCTGTTTTTCTGCTCCCCTTTTCCCATGGTTCAACGTGCGTAACCTGGGGGGCAGGAAGAAAGCAAATGACAATTGCAAACTCCATAATGTTTAGCTGCTTGTACAAACCTAATTTAAACAATGGCTATCCTAAATCAATCTTAAATAGCTTGCCTTCTCCTACCAAATTCAAGATCAAGTCTGCTTTGTCATTAAGGCAAAGCATTTGGCTTTTTTAATTACCACATTGAGAAATTATTGCCAAAATAATGGATGAAGTTTAAAAAACAAAACAAAAACCACAAAGCAAGCATACATGCTTATTCTATACTCCAAGTACTTTCAAATACTTTATGACTAAACCCCATCATTACTATTTTCTATGTTGACTAAAAAATTACCTTTATTTAAACTTTCTCTTAACAAGTTTAGTGATACCTGATGATGACAGCTACAGAAGTCAAAAATCTACAGTCTCATATTCATAAATCTCATTTATGCAGTAAGCCTAGCTAGAGATTTCTTTTGAGCATCACCTACAACTAGGACAAAAGAAAGATGTCTATTAAGTGTAGTATTCTAATCTAAAAAGCCAGTAGACTTGTAGACTGCAGTGACGATGTTCTTAGATAAAATGGTTCCTAAGTACGAGTAAAGTTTGCCTAATTCAAATCTTCTGAGATGCATTTAGAGATGAGTGCACAAACATAGTTAACCAACACCATTCCTTAAACCTGACAATAAACATAAACAAGTCATAAACAATTCAAGAACTATAGAACTGCCTAAGCTACATTTGAAATTGTAAAATTCAGAGAACTGATGTCTGGCTCAATAAACAAGTATATTTCCTAAACATGTCAACCTAAAAAAAAAAAAGTAAAAACAAGACACAAAAAAAATACAATGGTCTTACAGTGGATTGGGGATAAGAGTCTGTGGCCAAGTTGTACTGTAGTTCACAAATTAGAATTCTTTAACAATACATGAAACAAAGCTAATTATGTACACAATCACATGAATTCAGAGACATACTAACGGCTGAAGTTGCTGAACTGTTTTATTTTACAGTTGCTGACTTCTCCAAATAGGAAAGATGAGACATGCCAATGCCATAGAATTCAAAATCCACTATGACTTCTCATATTACTAGCATTATATGAGAAGTTCACAAATACTACTGCACATCTTTCTGATTATTTACAGTTTTGCCTGCCACAGGAAATGAAAAGTACTTTTAGTCAAAGTATCAAATATGACACTACCACAAGGGTAGTCTTCAATTTTTTTTTTACTTACAGTTACATTTATTGGCAACAATCAATATAAACATGCTGGTTTTGACAGATATCAACTAAAAAACCCTCAAAGCCCTGAAAACAATACTCATTTCAGAAAGAGCATTTAAAGTTTTGATCCTACAAAGACTGCTGCATATGCTTAACTTGTTGGAAGCATACAGATTAAATGAAGTTGAGGACATGCGCATGGTGCTAAGATCAGGGATAAAGAAAGAAGAAGTCATCCACTTTGCAGATACAGAACTGAAACAGGAGACCAGAACTACAAGTGAATTAATTCAAATATCTAGACAGAATCCATATCTTCAAAGATGGTCCCTATCACTAGCTGCCTGTGTGACTCAAGATCATCTTTCCCAAGAATCCAGCACCCAGCATTCTTAAATTTTTTAAATGAGCCACTTATTTTGGTTCCCAAACACAAATACACCCAAAAACACACCTGCTATGATGAATATCATAGTCATTTAAAAAAAAAAAAAAAAAAAGGCAAAAAGCCAGCAATTTTTCAGGAATCTTAAAACATGAAAAGAATTCAAATCTTCTGAATATCAATGAAGTACCTTAATCATCAGATTATCTTCTCCCTCACATCTACTATTCATGTGTAAGTAAGGAGCTGAGTTTTCTCTTTATTTAGCATGTAGTTTTGAGTCAGAATAAATGTCAAGTTCAGTAAACAAACTTTATTTACATTGGATTAACAAGCAGATATTTAATGGTATGTCAAAATTCTTCCCCAATTTAAGACCAAGCCACTTACGGAATTAAACACTGAGACACGCAAATGAACTATTTGACCTACTGCAGTTGAGCTCTACCAATACTAAGAAGACAAATCATATCAAATATTTTTTACTACATTTGAAAGGGTCCTTGTAAAATACAATAAGCTCTGAAATTTTCTGAAAATGTGTTTCTTTTGTAAATTTTTCAGCTCTTGCCATCACTTGCAAAAATAAACTTTGCTGCTTTCCATTCAAGCAGTCAGAATGAATTAATCCTATCTCACATACAGCAAGTGGTAAATTGACTGAAAACAAGCTTTGCCGACAATCTATGTTACTCTAAGTATTAGGACAATGAAGTAGTCCACTCCAAATAACAGAGCGCAAGCAGAGAAGTGCTGTCGTTAAGAGAAAAACCAGTAGCACTGTCTTCATAAGTGCAAACAAAGCCAAAAATCTCAAAATACTTCCGTGGAGTTATTTTTCACAATTATAGTGCCATAAGTAACTTGACTTGCTCTGGTTCAATGAGACAAAAAGGCTACTTTTTTTTTTTCCCATTTCAAAGTATATTGAATCCTGCTGACACAATAACATTATCAAGCAGAATCAATTCACCTGAGAAAAAAAAAAACTCAATAACCACCAAAGTACAGCTGACTGAAGACAGCAGCCTGAATTACTTAAGTTTTGCTGTCACTATCAGAACAAAGAATGTGGCTGTGTTGATGAGCATTAATTATGCATACCTCTACCTGGGAGACTGGCTTGATGGAAGCCTCGCTGCAAAACTGATTCAATCCTGCTAACAAAACAAGAACTGAGACATGGGTGCACTGACACAGTTCAGTTATCTCCCCAGCACATCCTACCTAAGGCCAGGAGAAGCACTAAAATGAACTAGTTTTTGACTGGGTGGGGAGGGGGGATCCTAATCTCTAGCTAAGAAGGCCACATGCAAACTCTTGCTGAAACCACCTACAGTCACCACCAGGCCTTTTGCGCGTCAGCAACTCCTAGGCTGCGGGGAGTGCTTGTCTCTAAAAGTGGCATGCAGATCGGGTCCCCTCTGCACTCTCTCCGACTGAGAGCGCAGTCCTTAGGCGACCATTTCATCCCCACTGCCCTGGCCCACGCTGCCCACTTCAAAACTAACTTACAACTCCGTAATTCCAAATCCGACGCGAAACACACTTCTTTTGTAAGAGAAACAAGGCAGCACCTTGGGTTCCCCCAATTAAGCAATAAAAAACAGATTTGCTCCCATACCTTACCGCAAGATAAGGAGCAGGAAGGCAAGAGAGAGAATCCGCAGGCCGCAATCAAAGCCTTCCCCCTTCCAAAACCCCAGCCACGGGGAGGCTCGGGACAGGCGCCAGCACAGCCCCGAGGAGTCCGCGGCGCCTAGGGCGCGGCCCGCAGGCTCACCTTGAAGTAGATCTCGTCCACCACTTCATGGTAAGTCTTGAGCTCATAGAGCTGCACCTTGAAGTAGGGCGACGAGAGGATGTTGGTGAGGATCATGGGGTTCAGGTTCATGGTCTTCTCATTCCCCCACAGCGGCAGCACGTTGCCCTGCTTGCCTGAGGCCGCCGGCTTGGGCGCTCCGCTCTGCAGCTGCTGCTGGGCCGGCGGGACGGCGCCAGGCTGGTGCTGGGCTGCCTGCTGCCCCTGGCAGTTCCCGGCGCCGACAGCGGGGCTGTTGTTGGCCATAGCGGCTCAGGGCCCGGAGCGGGGCGGCGGCACGCGGCCTGCAAGGCGGACGAGCGGCCGCGCCACACCAGAGCGCGGGCTGCCGGGCCGGGCGCTGCCTCCGCCAACTGCTGACAAGATGGCGGACTCTGCGGAAGTGACGGCTTCGCCTTCCGGGGCCGAGCCGACCAATCCCCGCGGGAGAGTGCGGCGGCGCAAGGCGGGGGCGGGCGATAAGGGAAGAGGCGGGGGCGCCCTTTCCCCCGGGGCTCGGCCCCTTCCCGCGGCCCGGCCGCGTGGTTCCTTCTCTCCCCCCCTTCAGCCGGCCGCCTCACAGACCCGGGGAGGCGAGCGCCGCCCCGCCGCCAGCTCACCCCTCTCGCTTCTGAGCCGCCGAGGGTCGCGTTGTGCCTCGCCCGAGACTTACCTCAGCCGCGGGGCAGCCCCGAGCCGGGCGGCGCCTGACGGCCAGGCCGCGGGCCCTCCCGGCGGGGAGATCCCGGCCGGGGAAAGCGAGGGGACCCCGCGGTGTGCCGGGGGGCGGCTGCGGTCACCGTAACACGAGATACTAAGCTAGCGACTTAGCAAACTCGGAAATTGGTCCTGCGGGTCACCCGTGTCGTTGGTAATGAGGCCAGCGCGCAGCAGGAGTAGGGGAGCGAGCACCGGCCTACCTGCTGCTTCTGCCTTCGCGCTAGTGGAGAAGATAAGAAATAACGATGGAGTTGTTCAGTGTGCAGGAATCTGGGGTGAAGGAGCGTGTATTGATGGCTGACGACCAGGATACATCAAAGCCTGCCCACTTGAAACTAACGCTGGGTATGAGGCCCACTCCTCTGGCCGGGACCTGGCAATGGCTGAGCAGCTGCTGAGGATCTTCTCGTACGCCAAGAAAACAATAACTATTCCCTACTGCTAAATTCAAGCTGAACGCCTCCTCTGAAATTACTAATACTACATACAGACTCAGAACAATCAGAATTAGGTTAATGCATTTGAAAACTGCTGGATTTAAGAAAGTAATTGTCTACATTCAGATGCCAACAGGAAACAAAAGATAAAAACCTGCAGTTTTGCCTGAAATATATCTGATAGATGGCTTGAACTTGAATTTTCAGGTTACATTTACCTCCTTATTCAAAGGTTTCCAACAGGTTTTGAATTACATGCTTTTTTGCAAAAACAGAAAAAAACTAGTTACATACTTGGGCATCAAGCTTTAACCTGAAGTACAAAAGGGAGACTGAATGCACGATTTAGAAGAATTGCCAAGAGATTCTAAACATCTGATGACTGTGCAAAAACATAACTGAAAGTCCACCAAAATGCCTGCAAACTGGGCATAGTGAGACACAATACATTCAGTTGTACACACAGAGAAGGGCTCCATGTTGCTCAGTGAAGGGAGAAGTTGTTGTGGAAGCATCCATGGAAAAAGCATCTCTACCTGTGTGCTATTTAACAACTAATTTAGAATTTGAATTTAAAAATGAGGAGATAAATACTGTTGGAAGTAACATTAGAATATCTTCAATCTTCATTATACATTGAAAACCTGAGAAACAGTAACCTATCTTTATTACTCTGGCCCTTTACTGTACCTTAGAGCTTGTACTATAGCAGAAAAGCGTTTGTATCAGGGCCCTGGCAGTTAACAGTTTCTCTAAGCTGCCTGTTCTGCTGTCTGGGCTCTTCACCCCCCCTTTTCCAGGAATAACGTCATCAGCTTCCTTTTGGCCTCCTCTTCCCATCTCAGCTGATTTCCAAAGATGTTCACAAACCCGTCTTTACTCATCACTCTACCATCTTGATGCAGTAAATATCCATTTAACAATCTCATATGTAATTAAAGAACTAATCACAAAATTAATTCTAAGAAAGTGTCCTTATAACAGTGAAGTAATCTTGTTTTGGAGAGAGTTAGCTAGAGTAGTAACTTCTCTTTGAAGCTGAGTAGATTTTGTTGTTGTTTAGGGTACCCTTGACTCTTTGAGCACTTCCCTAATTTGTCTTGTATAATCACATCAAGACAATATTTGTTATATTTTATATTACCCAAATTGTGTTTTCATGCATCTATCTTTTCTCGTTGGAATATTTAGTCAATATGTTCCCAAACATCAGTGTTTTTCCTCTGTATAAGATAGCATTTTTGTACTTCTTACGCAGCCCCTCTTTGGTGGCAATACTAAAACCTTTGATATAGCTGCAACCTATAAATTAATTTGCTCCAAATTATATTTTCTTCCCTCAGGCATCCCAGCTGGTCTTTACACAGAATAGAGCCAAAGTGCCAAAAAAAAAAAAAAATCATCCAGAAGGTGATTTTCACTTGCAAACTGCAAGGAACTATATATAATTATAAAAAAGAAAGAGTACGGTGATCTGTGTGTAAGAGCCTAGCTTCTCTTCTCATTCACACAGAATAATTCTGAAGTTTTTCAAACAGGCCTAATCTGGTAGTTGAGGAGAAAGATACTAGTACTAAGTCACTAAGCATCCTCTGAATCTGTTTTGAAAGGAATGGTTGTTAGCTCTTCAATTACAGATTAAGCAGTATTGCTGCATGTATTTTCCTATCAAATATCAGTGTGGACTAGTGTCCTCTGGCAGTAGTGCTGCATTAGATTACTTTTGCCATCACATTTAATTATATGCACTGCAACCTTAAAGGGAAAGTACAGGAATTGGATACAGTTGTCTTTCTCATCCCAATTACTGAAGGATAAAGTAAGTTCCAGCAGTTTAGGATTTTTTCATTCATTACTTTCTACTGTGAGATGCTTTTATTTCAATATAGTCATATAATTTGTTGCTCTCTGTATGGTACAAAAGTAACATGCTTCTCTAAAAATAACCTGCTTAATTTGTGGGCATATCGAGCTGAATACAACTTGAATATTCAGTTTGAAATTACAGATCGTAATGTGAAAAATACCTTTGAACTCAAGTTTCTGAGGAACCTTATTGACTTGGACCTCCTTTGAGCAGGGGGTTGCACTGGATAACGTCTAAAGGTCCCTTCCAATACAAGTTATTCTATAATTCCTTGAGACTGTTAAGGATATGTACCACTGCATAAGGAAAAAAAACCCTGAAAACTTTAGACAGATTAAATCAAAGGAAATACTTTTTTTTCAGTGAGAGAATAATAAAAAAAGTTTATTTGAAGTAATGAGGAATAATCAGAAGAATTTTTCAAAACTTTTTTCTAGCAAGAAAAAGACCAAACACCCTGGAGTCAAAGAAGATTGTCCAGCTTAAAGCCGCTAATAGCACTCTATCTCTTTCATGCTGCCAGTCTTCAAAAGATTGGGTCTCCAATCCAGTTTCACCACCTAATATGGAACAATTGAAAAATATATGTCTGTGATTATATTGTTTGATAATGGAGAATTAAACATCTGATAATTCTGAAGGTTTCACTTACTGTGGTACATTTTGGGGTGAAATCTCACAAACTATTAGGAAATTGTGTGAATTCATAATGTGCTATGAATTTACTTTTACTGAATACTATAACTTTACTACTGTTCTTCCCTATATTTCTTTTGTTCTTAAGGCTGTCGTACTGAATTATGAGTAGAATTTTACAGGATACCAGAATCTATAGCATTTTAAGCTAGGAAGTGAAAGACTTCTCTTAATAAACTTTACAATATCTCTCTGAGGTAAAAAAATATTATGCACAGTGTATAGATTGTCTAATTGAGACATTTGTCTAATTTAGACAATGCTAAATGATAGTTCAAGGTTAAATAATGACTCAACAGCCAAAAAGAGCGACTGAATTATAAAACAAGGAGCCTCCAAACTATCTTTTTTTTTTTGCACAAGATATTCATACCCTTATTTCAATTACAGTGTATTTTCTTTTCTAAAAAGCAAAAACCTAATTAAAAAGTAAAAATCGATTTACTAGACTAGTCAAAGGGATTTAATGGGAATTATTCCCTATAAAAATATAGTTTCTGTGCATGGCCAAATTGGGTTTTGCAGGTCTTTAAATCTTGTTGGGGAAAAAATCCTGCAAAAATAATTGACCAGGTGTTATATATGCTTCAAAATAAATTTCTTATATACATAAACATTGGTAATATTACAACACTTACTTAAAACCTGTGTACAATCCAAACTCTGAAATAACAAATCTCCGGCTGCCTTACTTGCCTACACTGTTGTTAGATCTCCACTGTTATAACATTAGAAAAACAATTGTGAAATTGTATAGGCAGCTCCCTATTTCTACTACTCATAAGCCAAAATTAATATGAAGAAAATTAATTGCTGTTGTATTCCAAAACCTGAAAAACAAAGACGCTCAAACAGAACAGAATGGAAGCATTCCAATAACTTGAAATTTCTGAAAAAATGTCTGGATTGCCAGTTTGCAAGCACACTTACATACATTTCCTAGCTATTGAGTAAACAATATAGCTAACCTGCTGTTAACTACATATGCTCTGCCTAGGCCACATCCTGCAAAACTTAAAATGTTAGCCAAAACTCAAGTTTAAGCCATCACAAGCAGATATCAACATATAAATTTTTAGCGTTTTCTGAAAACTAAACCAAAAAGCATTGAATTTAGGTCTAATTTAGTTCACAAATCTTCTCAACCCTCACTGCCACCAGAACCCTCCTTCCTTTCAGGTCCCAGGCATATAACATACACTACCCTTTTTTATATAGCAGCCCCACCCTGTGATTAGCAAAACGCTTTACATACTTGTGAACAGAAAAAGTGACAGGAAATTTGGAGCCATGTTTTCCTTTCTACTTTCACTGTGCATCCGAACAGCTGCCTGCTCTTTGAGAGACAAATCCTGCCCCAGTGTGGAAAATACTTAATGAGATCCTGCAAAAGGCACCGATTTTATTTTTTTGTAGTCTGTACCTCCCTCACCCTGGCAGAGCTCTTTCACTTCGCGTCACCACCAGTGCAACAGCGCGTTTCCCCTAGGGATGGGAATAAACGCGTCTGCAGACACAGGAGCTGTACCGAGTCACGCAGAACCTAAAAGAAGTAGCGCGAGTAGTGGGATTTTTGTTTTTTCGTGTAAAAATGAGGGACACCCCCCGCCAATCCCCTTTTAATTACACGGAGGGAGGGTGGCACAGGCAGAGATAAATACAACAGGTGGACCTTCGGATGCTCATGTGATGCTAATCTATCGTCTTGCCTTAAAAAGGATTAGAAGACATTCCCCTACGTTAGAAGATGCCAATCAATGTTTTGCCGCGTGGCTGTGGGGAGCTGCAGCCCGGGGCGGAGGGGACCCCGCCGGGGGGCCGTCAGCTGCTGCCGGGGGGCCGTCAGCTGCTGCCGGGGGGCAGTTTCCCGACGACACTGAAGCCTGAAGGCTTTCCGCTCGCAGGGGCAGGTTTGACTCGGAAGTCGGTACGCGCACGCCCAGGCCTGGCGAGAGGAGAGTGAAAGGCGGCCCCTTTCCCTCAGACGCCCCGGGCAGGCCTGCCCCCACCGCGCGGCTCCCCGCGGAAGGACGCGGGGCCGGGCCGGCTGCGCACAGCTCCCGCCGGAGGCGGTGTCGCGCGCCCTTCCTGCCGCGGCGAGCGCTGGCGGAGCTGCGGGCCGCGGGAGGGGGTTGCTTGCGCGAGGCGGGAGGTCAGCGTTAGGGAGAGAAGATGGAGGGAGAAGCGCGGGGGAGCCCGGGTGAAAGGGCGAGGGATGGCTGGGGCGGGCGGGCAGCAGGGGTGTGAGGAAATGGCTGTCGAGGGGCCGGGGGCGGCCAGCGCCGCGCCGCCATACCCCTGGTGGGCCCTGGGGAGGGCGAAGAGCAGCCCCTGGGAGAGACCGGGTGCTGGTGGAGGGCCGGGGCCGGGCCGGGTCTGAGGCGGTCCTGGCCGGGGAGCTGAGGGAGCCGAGGGCTGAGGCAGCCGCTGGTTGCCTGGGGCGGGCTGGGGCGCAGGCTGCGGATGAGGATGGTGGGTGCCGGGGGACCGGCTCCTCAGCCGGTTACTGGTGAGAGGAGTCCAACAGGTTCACTTCGCTCCTGAGGGGACAAATGACTGGCCTGAACGCTGAGTCTGTTTCCTGGTTTTGTACACACATATATATAAAAATCTATATTTATACTTACGCATAGAAGACCTTATGGAGCGGCCAAGTTGCCAACGGGCTCGGCCGAGCTGCTTTTTTTGTGCTGGGCCCGGTGCCCCTTAGACCTGCTGGTGAGCCCTGGGCTGCAGCTGCCGCCGGGGGGGAGGGCTCTGGAAAGCCATGAGCGCACAGGACCACGTTCCTTCACTTAGGTGAATCCCGTGGCGTTCATTCATCATTCACTAGGGCCTTGTTTTTAGGTTTAATGGGGATATTTCTTGTTAAATATTTATGTGT
Organism: Gavia stellata; assembly: GCF_030936135.1. Lineage (NCBI taxonomy): Eukaryota > Metazoa > Chordata > Aves > Gaviiformes > Gaviidae > Gavia > Gavia stellata. The sequence goes on from NC_082603.1 coordinate 12,407,196, forward strand.
GCTAAAACGTAGGTTTTAATAAAAGGTGGGAGAGTTGGAAATGCACTAATGGTCATGACTCTAATGCCATGCTGAATTACCATAGATTACTTATAAAATGCAGCCATTAATAACAAGGTTTAGCTCATAGTAAATCTAAAGCTAAGGCCTAGCAGAACCTTTCCTCTTGTACAACAAAGTAATTACTCGGCTATTTCCTGCTAGTTGTTACATTGTAGAACTTGTATTAAGCCATATGTACACAAATCTAGATATAAAATAATCTGAATTGTGAGATAAAACAAATGATAGATGATAGTCAAGAAAGCAGGCACCTGCGTGAGAGATTGTTAGCTTTTCTGGCAAGTGCAGAAAAATAAAGGAAGATTAAATATGTTGCATTGTGTAAACCCTATGTAGGTGTGCTGGATGGAGAGTGACAAATTATGAGACTTGCTTTTTTATGATTGCATATGATTTACAAGTGTTTATAAAAAGGTTATTTACGTCATTATATGTGGAGGGAGCAGCTAGTGCCTAATTTCACTAATTCCTATGGTTTTGTCATTCTCTGAATAGAACTGGGATCAGGTCTACCCCTGCTTAATTGTGAATTGACCACCACTGAAAACAGCAAGCTCTGTACTTCGATATATTACAAAGTACCTCACAAAAGAGTTAACTTTTTTATTTTAGCATTAGCAAAATACTATGGATAAGAACTTTCAAGAAGAACCGTTTACAAGAACTATTAAATTCACACCTCCTTTGTACAAACAACGCTACCAATTCATTAAAGATTTAGTGGGGAAATACAAACCTAAGAAGGTTGGTATGTTTTGTCTTCTTATGTTATAAATTAGAAAAAAAGTTAACATTAGGTATCTTGGGAAGACAGGAAATTCCTAGATAACCTGCTGACCTAATTACCACAGAACAGTAGTGGAGGAGCTATTGTTAAAACTGAATTGCCTTAGCAGACACTTGATCATGTTTCGGTTTTCAGGGGTGCATATAATTAATGTTGATTGATGGGAAGAGGGGAAAATCTAAAAAAGAAAAATGCCTTATCCTGTTCTGGAGAGTACGTAGCATTGTGGTTTTAATTTAATGCTGCGGATTTTGGTTCAAGCTGCTTTCATCATAGTTTGGTTTTGCTTTCTAGAGCTGTTAGTTCCATATACAGTATCAGGTTAACCTCATCATTCACATGGATGTTCTCAGATGAGAAGTGACATTAAGAGTGTGGGATTATGTGAGGCTAACTCTCCTCCACTTCCTTAAGGTCTTGTCACCCCCTTCTGTTCCCCCCCCAATACACAAGGGCTCTTGTTTCGATACTCATATTGAAAAGTTGAATTATTTAAGTAATGTTGTATAGCGTTTGCTCTTTTCTAATATATATTCCCTCCCAGCACCTCCTTCCAAAATGTAAAAAGTTGAGAAATACCTCTGTCTTTTTAACTCTGAAACTGATGTTAATGTCTTGGGGAGCATGAAAGAAATTGAGAAATGCACCTGCAGTGTGCTGGCATAATCATACTTCTAGTGGCTAATAAAAATCTAATCCAGTCTATGAGGTCATGGCTCTATAATCTGCTTTTAAATAGAATGTGTTCAGGAATGTTGCATCTGTATTTAAAGGTTCGAATTTTCTGACTTAGGATGTGAAATGAGGGTGTGTGTAAACTTTCTGTTTACCCACAGGGTAGAGGTAAGCTGAATAGAAACAATTCAGGATTTTGACACTGAGTACTGAGCAGTGTGCTTCAACCTTGATTTAGCCTGAGAAAGAACTGTGGGGTTTGCTTTGTGTACTCAACTACCTCTTAAGCTTACAGGAAAGAATACCTATTATATATTTGACTTTGTGGTCTGAATATCCCCAGCCTTCCCCACTTACACATTAGACTGAACCCCTAAACCGGTGTTATGCAGACACTTTGCTGCTAACCTGGCTGCTGGTGAGCCTGTTGTCAGTGCTTTGGAGGGAGAGTAGGCCAGTGAAAAGCAGTGGTGAATGTGAAAATTGCTACGGCTTTAATACATACAAATCATACCTTACTGTTATTTGAGGGAATGTGCCTTCATGTGGAAGACATTCTCCAGAGTCAGTGGGATGCTCTACATGTACTTATTTATAGCTGCAATAACAAAAGGTTAATCCATTTAAAACATCTAGCAGGATCTTCGTATACATTTTTAAAAAGAATTTTCAAATCTGTGTCTATCCTGCTTGCAGCTGTAAACTTTAGTTATGATTGTGAAATGCTTTATTTTCATTAAAGTGTTATTTTGACATAAACATGGCATTTTTATTTTATGAAAATCTCTGAAATTACTTGGAAATATGCACCATTTACACATTGCTTAATATCTAATTTACAGGTGGCAGATTTAGGATGTGCTGACTGTACGCTTCTCTGGATGCTGAAATTCTGCAGTTGCATTGAAGTGTTAGCTGGACTAGATATCTGTGCAAGTGTAATGAAAGAGAAAATGTAAGCTTTTGCATTATGTTAATTTAAAGTTTGTATTTGGCTCGACCTAGTGGCATGTTACATCATTTCTTGTCAAGAATTTCAAAATGAAGGTAAATGCAGAAATACCAGCTTGGCAAGTTAAGAGCTATCCATTGTTGTTATTTAGTTACGTTGCACCTGTATCTGGGGACTACTGGGCTGTCGATGTCTGTAACATCACCTAATGTAGCAAAGGTCCAAGTCATGAAATGTCCCTGTAGGTGTGTACATCTGGGAAATGCACTGTTTGTAAAGGTACTAGCACGTTGTATTAGTAGTATCTGTGCTCATACATGACATTACTGTGGTATGCAAATTGATCTTTTTGAAATGTGGGTGTGACTATCTTTTACTCACTGTGGTGGGGACTTAATTCTTGTTAATCTTTTCGAAATGGGAAGGTCAGCTCAATGTTTTGCATCTGGCTTAGAAGGCTCTAAAATGTGAAGTTTATGTGATCTTTGAAGCATGGGTAAGACTGGTGAGGAACACCAAAGTTTCTCTCTTGGAAGCTGATTAATATGGTTTCAGTGAATATGTAAGGATCTAGATGCTGACATTATCACTTGCTCTTTCTCAAGAATGAAGAACAGGAGCCTTTTATTATATTTAATGTTTATTGTGTGTTTTGTCTGATGCAGTATTTCAGAATGAAATTTGCACATGTATTTTAGTTCTCAGTCTATTTTATTTGGGAAAAAAAGGTTAATATGCTTGCTTAAAAACTTCCTCAAAAACCCTGTAAAGCGTGTCTAAGCCAGACTTACTGTGTGTCTGGAGTTGAGCTATTATCAGAATTTACAAGTGGCTTTGCAAGTGGCTTAAGAGTATAGTGAAAATTGTTGTAAACATGAAGGACAACTGCTGGATTAACTGCTCTGCTCTTTCTGTCCTATTGTAGGTAGTCATAAAAAGTGTTTGTATTAAAATTCTTTTTTTATGCCTGTAAAATAGGTAACCTTTTTGACATTTACAAGGTATCTATGTAGGGTGTTAGCTAGTTCGTTACATGCACAATTTATTTTGTTCTAATGTCCTTTCTATGACACCATGTTTTTAATACTTTTGTAGGCATAGGTTGTCTCCCCTTCCTGGTGATTATTTGCAACCGTCTGAAAGATCCCTAACTGTTACCTTGCATCATGGTTCAGTTGCCCATAAAGATCCTTGCATGCTTGGTTTTGACCTGGTAACGTGTATTGAACTGTGAGTATTAGGCCAACATACTACATTTTAAGTTCACTAGGGTTCAGTTTGGAATTTTGTCCATGCTCTAAACAGACTTGATCAAACTTTTCAAGCAGAAGAGTAGCAGAATGTTGTATCTTTTAAGTTGTGCTTAAATTAACAATACTAAGAAATTCAAGTGGTGCTAGCTTATGGTGGAAAAAGGATATTGATGAAAAAGTACAAAATACAAGAAGAAATTTTCTCAGACAAAAACCTCTAAGCTGCCACTCAGCCACAGTGCCAGTGCTAATTTTGCAGAGCTAGGCTTAAAATTAGAAGGTACAGATAGGGGTTTGGGGTTTTTTGACTGGTTGTTAAGAAGGTTGAAATATAGTAGGGTGTTTTTTATAGACATACATAAACTTACCCTTTACAGAATAGAGCACCTGGAACAATCAGAACTAAAGAAGTTTCCTGAAGTGGTGTTTGGTTTCATGGCTCCAAGCATGGTTGTGATCAGTACTCCAAATTCTGAATTTAACCCGTTGCTTCCAGGAGTGACATGCAGGCATCCAGACCATAAATTTGAATGGAACCGAGCACAATTTCAAAGCTGGTAAGTTTACTTGAATATTGTATGCAGACAGCTTTGAGCATTCAGTAATGTGAGAAAGAAATAGCTATACATTTTCAGTATGGTTTCTGTATGTGGTTTGGTATTAGTGCAGTTTCACACCTACTGATTTGGTGAAACATTTCTTTGCTGTTATAAATAGCTAAGCATGCTCTGTGAGTTTTGCATTTTATGATGGTTGTTAAGTTGGCTTGCTTTTACTGTAACTGCTCTGAAAAAATATTTAAAACTTTTACTTTCCTTTTTATATATCTTTATTACAATTAATGCATTTGAAGTCTAAGGTATTAATTAACCTTTTCACATAATAATACTGTGCTATAAAAATGCTTCCTAATAACCTAAGAAATGCGCTCACTATATATGGTGTGTAATCAAAGCACTCAATTAGTCCAGACCTTTCTGTAAGAGTATGCAAGCAGATTTATCAAATAATCGCAGAAGCAGAGCATGCTGAATAAAGTTAAGGATAGTTTAGCAGGTCATGGCATAATGGAAGATTTTTATGGAAAACGTATGTATGTGACAGAGGGTTGCATGAGATGTATCTTACTCTAGTATCAGTAGATGTAATAAAAACCAAAGAAAGAGGGAGTGGGACATATATCATGTGATAACATTCAACTGACAGGCAGTTGTGGAAGAAAATATATGGCACAGTAAAGGATGTCATACCTCAATCATAGAATCATTTAGGTTGGGAAAGACCTTTAAGATCATCAAGTCTGACCATAAACCTAACACTACTAAACCATGTCCCTCAGTGCCTGATCCACACATCACCTCCAGGGATGGTGACTCAGCCACCTCCCTGGGCAGCCTGTTCCAATGTCTGACAACGCTTTCAGTGAAGAAGTTTTTCCTTCTCTTGGTCAGAAATTGTATTTTGTAAAATTTGCCCCTTAAATTAGGTTGTTTCTGCCATAGACTTTAAAGTATGCAGTGATTTTTGAGTATATAGTTTTGCAAAGCCTGAAGCATATATTCTTCTATAAATAATGATAGTAAAACCTGCCTGCATTAGCAGCTTAATGATGAGTACCTTAGGCACCATTTATGTGACTTACAGTAAATTTAGATTCTGCTTTTGGATATATGTGAATGAAAAATATGGATATCACTGAAGGAGTGATTTTTTGGACTGCAAACATGAGAAAGTCTTTGTTTGTGTTGTGAAATATAAGTATTGCAATATTCTCTAAAATACTTGAGATACTAATTTAGTTTAATACTTTTTCATGGAGAGTGATGCAGGTAGGTAGTGCCATTTTAGTTCCCTGCCCCATCACATTTTTTACACTGGCTGATGTACAGTACTACAAGATTTGTTTTCACTTAGATGTCATATGTTGTTGCAACCTTGATTAGGTAGATTTTACTCTTTATACATTTACAACAAACCTCACTTTTCTTTTTTCTGTTAACTGGTCTCTTGTGGTTTTGGGGTGTGTATGTTTTTTTATGGGTTCTTAAATAATTTTGTTCTCTGAAATTGGTAGTTTTTAGCTCACATTCAGTGCATTTAAGACAGTAAGCAACTGTAAACATGCGTATTCTATGCAGATATTTTAGAAATAACAGTAGTGTTACTAATGATACTAAATGATTCAGACTATGGTAGGCATATGATTACAGCTCTGATTCAGCAAGTTTTTGACAGTGCTTATCTTCAAGCATGTTAGTATTAGAGAAATTATGCTCAAGCATTCACAAGCTCAGGGTCTTGCTTCTGTTAGAGGATGCATCTTTAGCACATTAAAAGATGAATATTTAGTATGATCGGAATAAATTGTCTTTCTTAGGGCTCTAGAGACTGCTAGACGCTATGATTACTCAGTGGAATTTACTGGTGTAGGGCACCCACCAACAGGAATGGAGAATGTTGGGTTTTGTACCCAGATAGGCGTGTTTGTTAGAAAATATCCTCAAACCAGTGAATCTGCTCAGTCTGAGAAACCCACTGAAACAGTTTACAAAACAGTAAGTATTATTTTCTTCCTTTAGGAGGATGAATAAAGAGTGAAGTTTTCTATGACCTGCCTGTGAAGGTGTTCTTACTGTGGTCTACTATTGCATTCCAGTCTTAGCTATGATAACACACACCATCAGATCAAGAGAGTCTTAAGTCCATAATTTGTGTTTCTAATTGTATAAAGGCCTTTAACTTTTAGGTTATTTGGTAAATAGCAATATGGATAATTCTTCTTCTTTTAACATACTGTTACCTTTAGAATGAAAATTTTACTTTCTGCCAGGTATACTGTGACACTATTTTTATAATTGTTCCTCTAGTCATATTTTCATCATGTGGTTGCTGGCACTGATGCAGATTTTTCAGGTACATAAAAAATAAACAGCATAAAAAAGCATTTCTAACAGAGTATATGTTTCAAAGAACTGCGTAGTCTTGTCAAATATATTATCAGAAGGAAGGCATTTCCCAGAAAGTGGATTGACAGGACCTGTTTTGTGTGGTTTGCCTTACTCAGTAGCATTTGATGTTACACCCTAATCTCAGTGTTTTGAGGTAGCCAGTTCTGGTTTTTGCAGAGGCATGGGATCTTGCCAAGCACCCTGTTCTCTGATGGTGCACATCAAACCTTTTTGGTTTTTAGAACCAAATGGCTTTCACTTTAGATAACATCAGAAAATATTTTTGCAAAGTACTTTGCTGTGTGTTGCAGTGTGTCACACTGACAAAGCCTAATGCATCTAAGTGCCATGTGGTATAAATCAAAGGACATTTTTTTCAGTGATAACATGAAGCAATAATGCAAAAAGAGAAATACATTGGGTTTTCTCAATCTTATGAGGCCTTAAATTATTTGTTTCAGTGAACATATTCTAATATTTCACTTCTTTCTCTATATATGTATCTTCAAGTAAATTGTGACCTGAAGTGAAATGTATAGTGATGTTATGGGAATGTCTTTTGTTGTTTCCAAGCTATAAAGACATTCTATACATTTGAAATTTTGCCTGTCATCTACTGCCCTTGATAGAATGGTGAACTGCTCTTTAATGCTCCACAAACTTGGAAATATATCTAGGTGACTGACATGTACTAGAAATTGCTTTCATTATCTTCTGTTCCAGGGTCGTTATGGAGGGAGTTTTGATATCAGTATCCTTTAAGTTTAAACAAGAGTGTTATAGCTCATGTGTTTCTTATCAAACCTGGACTATCAAATTAATTTTTATTTTGTTATGTAACTAATTTATGGGAATAAATCAACATTTCAAGATGTAATCAGAAAGTAAGAAGAAATAGTTATAGACTGTAACTTCTGTGGTAGTGTGTTGGTATAAAGCGCTTCCTAGTAAAATAATGGGAATGCCTGCCTAGTTTCCTTAATTGCATTGGAGTAGAGCTCAGTGTAGAACACACAAGTACACAGATTTTCATGTCACAATTTATTTTTTAGCATTTTCTGCATCTGTGAGAGTATATTTAATGTTTTACTCTGAAAACAGAATGAAAGACATAGCTGCAGTCCTGGTTTCCAGATGACAGTTCAGAAGTAGTTTAGAATCTACGTAGCTGTGGAACTGTCACCAGAGCCTCGTGATGAGTAATGTGGAAAGTAAGAGAATGATTAAAAAGAATTAAAGAATTGCAGGGTTTCACCCTGCCTGATCTACAAGTATAGCTTGCAGATATAAGCCTGATTTTTTTTGAAGTTCCATTAACTTATCTAATTGCCATTGTAGTAGTAATACATAAAATCAAGTCCTATTGTCTACTTCTCTTCTTACCTGAAAATGTTTAAAGTAATAAGCAAAACAGGATAGAATCAAAAATTATGTTCACATTTTAGAAGCTTTTTTTGACAAACAAATGTTAAAATCTGAGCCTATGATAATAATAAACATTTTCTGTGTTCTTGTATGTTGTAAAGGTCTTCAAAGCAGTGTATCCAAGTCTTAAAAATGAGAAGTACCTGCAGAATGCAGTGGTCAGTGAAGTTATTCTCACAGCACAAATCATTAAGCGAAGTCTGTCGGACCATTTAATGTCAGAACATGAGGACTATAATGATACTACTGAGAGAAAATCCAAATTCCAACCTTCAATGAACTGTTTTTCAGAAGATCTTGGAAAACTGGTTGTTGAAAAAAGCATGGAACCATTTGTCAATGGAAATGTGGTTTATATACCTCTTAAAACAATCTTTTCTTTCCCCAAAGTGAATCGACTTTGTGGTACCTTTGAGAAGTTATGCAAGTTTATTGCTGGCAAGGTCACACTGAGCAGTGATCGTTCTGCTGTGGTGCTCAATACTGAGCATGAAAATGGAGAGAATTAGATGACAGATTTCTCATACAAAGTTCAGTTAAAGTAATGAGAGCATTTTTTTTTAGTAGCTGTTAAGTGGTGTGTTCTGTATGCTAACTAGAACCACAAAATCTTTTTTAAACCTTCCAGTATTTATCCATCGGCACCTCTCTCATTTAGTGAAGATGAGTGCTTCTGGTAAAGATCACATAACTTGCAGGGTTTTAAAGAAGAGTATCAGGGGCTAAAAGGAAAGAATTAATTCCTGTGAAGAAAAATTTTAAGTATTTCTGTTTTGTTTTATATTACCATACTGTAGCTATCATGACTAGATTCTTTTTGGTAATCTTTTGTTAGCTCTAAGGATAGTTGATGATAACACAGAACTATGTTGTTGTGCTGAATAATATAAGTCAGACATAGATTTAGGGCAAGTTTTTTCTTAATAGAATAAAATTTATAGATGCCTTTTTCAAGATGAGCACATACTCAGCCTTTGTGAAAAACAAATATTGTTCCAGAGAAATTGGAATATGCCACAAACACTTACAGCTCAGTAAATTCAATATTGGGGAAGAGTGACATGATGTTGGATGTAAGGTGGAAAAAAAAAAGGTAGGTTTAGCCCTATTGTTTTATCCAGTTTCTTGATAACTGCTGCTTGGGAAATAACTTGCATGCTGTAACTTTCCAGAAGCTGAATTTAATTAATTTGGAACTGGTATCTTTGACTATTCTGTTTTTGAAAAAATAAAAAAATTTGTCATTGTGAATGCTAAACTGGCCTTGGTGTACCTGAAAAAAATTTCTGTGTTTTCCCATGCAGCTGTTGTCCAAAAAGTCTTGACGACACATTCACAGAAACAAAAAGCAGAGGTGTTACAGATAGCAGAGCTTACCAACTTGGCCAGGATGACTCTTCCTTAAATAGAGCTGAATTGTATGTGTAAATGCACAGTAAGCAAATGTTAGATGATGGACTTAAGAAGACACAGGATTGGCTTGTTCATACAGGATTAATGAAGCAACACACTGCAGTTCTTAAGTTTCTTCGCATACCTGAATTTTTTAACCAGTAATTTTAATGTCTCATGGAAGTATTTCTTATGAGTGAAGAGATAATTAAAAGGCCTCATTCTGTGTATGTTTCACAAAGTCATTGGCAGCTTTGAATGAGCTGGTGTTATCAAAACTGACTTCATGTTTGAGTAACATGAAAGTTTCACAACTTTCTGAAAACAAAAAAAAAATCTGTGTAAGGGCTGACTGTTTAAGAAGATGGCTGCATTCTACTATATAAATTTTTGGAATTCACTTTAAATGATTAAGGTGAAAGATCAGACATAAAGGGAAAAGGCAGCTGTAATTCTCTGAATTGAGAAATGTACAGAACATAAAACAGGTTGAGTGTCAGGGAAAGAAGAATGATCTATGCTGCTCTGTCATACTGAATGATTAAAAAGTGCTTAATAAGCTTTGTCTTTTGTGGGAGATTTTTTCTCCTACAACAAATAGACATGGGTTATTAAAAATTAATTTATCACAATATTTATAGTTCATTTTAAGAATCAATTTAATTAAAGTTCATCTGTAATACAATACTTAGAATGGTTTCACTTTTTGACATTGTGATATGAACTTGCCATAGTTGGTATGTTAAAATATATGTAAAATTCAAAATTGGTACATATTCTTTGGATACTAATAAGCATAGCTGTTTGAGAACAGTATTGGTTTACTGTAAGAAAATATCTCTGCAGTTCATTATATGGTTTACTAGAAGATTTTTGGACCACAGAACTTCTTCGTGTGTCATTTCTTTTTGAAACATATCTTTAGAGTACTTTATAGCATGATCACTTTAAAATGAGGAAAAGAGAAGAGGACGAGGACCTGTCAGATTTGGAATGATATTTACCTTGAATTTTGTATTCAGGTAACATCTAATTACAGGAATGTCTTGTGAACAGACAAGACTGTATAAGAATACAGGCTTGTTTTTTCTGAAACATTTCCTTCCCTTAAGGCTTTCTAGCTATATGTGGAAAATGGTTTATGTGAATATTTGGTGGACTGATTGAAGGGATTAAACCATAATCCAATTTTTAAGGGGTTCATAGATCCTCTCACCCTTCTTTGTAACAGGTTTTAGTTCTTAATGATAGCTAGGGCAACTATCAATTCTTACATGCTTGCTTATGCCTTTCCTGGGGAAAATCTAAAGTCAAACTACAGATGTTTGGCCCTACCTGTTCACAGTGTTCCTTAGTATGTGTACTGAAACTGAAGAAGCTATTGCATCTCATATACAGAAGTGCTATTTAGAATATATACATTTTAATTGGGACTGCTAGCTTTTACTAAAACAAGGGATGCTATTTTGTTTGCCAGCTTTCCAGGTTTCAACTGGCTTAAATTTTAGCCAAGATTTTCTTTAAACTACTGACTTAACTGTATTTTTCAGGAGCAGTTAAACTCTCTCACAAGATTCACTGTGCACAGCTCTTCATTTTCAGGTTGGTCTTTTGATTAACCTATTATACACATTTGTGAATAAACACAGTATTTATTGTGTCCCGTTTAAACTTGCAGTTTGGCCAAGGTCAATTCTGATTTCTTAAATCGGGATGCCGAAAGGAAGTTTATGAAGATTAAATGTGTTACACTCATGGCAATATCACTGACCAGGAGATGGCACACATCTCAAAACAGATCAACATTAGGTTGTTCAAAATGGTAAAATCCAAATAAAGTATACTTAAAAAAAAAAACCACAACCCCCCCAAACAACAACAAAAAAAACTCCACCACAAAACAAAAAAACCCCAGTGCAGTATCCTGAATATAAGGGAAATAACTTGATAGCTATTGAGCAAGTTAATATGGATTGATTATGGTCAGAATAGCTGAACAGAATGTTTCTGATCAGTGTTTATTATAATAACAAAGCAAGTAAGTCATGTAAATAAATGCTACAACTATCCCCTCACTTATGAAAATAAATAAAAAAACTGCCTAATTGTGAAAGCTGGAGGAGTTAATTGTCTGTCTCCTGAGAGATTTATCAAACAAATAGATCTCACAGCTAATAAATGTCTGATGTGTTTCACTCCTGTCTCCCATGGGTTTCCATGGTATTAGGCTCTATTCCATACTTGTTATGTTGTTAAATGATGTTTGGATCATTCTGTTACAGCTGTGTTAGGTGTAACTCATAATGGTTAGTTGCTGGGAGTTCTTTGTTTTTCTGTTTAATCTGAGTGGAGGAAACATAAGAAGGGGCTTCTGAAGTGCCAGAAAAATTCTTATGCAAAAGTCCTTTGCACTTTCTTCCTCATTCACAGAATCAAACACATTTTAATGCAGTCCTGTATGCAAGCAGTTCCCTGGGAACACCCCCAAAATAAAATGCACTGGCACTAGCATGTACTCAAATGAGGTTACTGGGGAAACATTAGTAGATCATAAGAGGAGGCAATTTAAAGAAAACCCAAAAAACTAGTGTCGTCTTTACAAGTATATGAACAGTTTTAGTTGTGATTGGAAGGGCAGTGCATACAACCCTGAACTTAAGCAAAGCTTTGCTAGCTTGTGCTTGGAGATTTCCCTTCACGTAAAAAAAAGAAAAAATGTTATTTAATAACATTTTTAGTTTTTAACAAGGAAGCAACAAAATAAAAACAATCTGTCCCACAGAAATGTTAACAGATGTATTAAGATGTGTTTGCCTTTCCCCTTCTTGTTGGCAGATCCCACTGTGAGACCATACACAGCATTGAATCAACTAATCTGTCACAGAGACTTGTAGTGGTGCAACAGGTGGGAAGAGAAGAGCAGGCAAGAATGAGCAGTTGGGTAGGGAGAAGGCAGAACTACTTATTTTTTCTCAAGAATTATAGAAAGTAATTTTTTTCCCATGCTGATCTTTGTCTCTATGTTGGTTTTTTTTTCCTGTGTCAAAAGGTCCACAGAATGCACTTCAGTGTTTGATGACAGCATTTGAAGTTTGGGTAGTTCATATCTCTACTTTTTTTTTCCTGTAGTAGTAAAGGAAAATATTTTCCTACACCACAGTGATGGTTCTGCCCTGGTATATTACGTGTGCGCATAGCCTTATTTTCATTCATGAGATGTTTTCCTTCCAGATTAAAAAAGAACCATGTCTAAATGACATGTTTTCCTTACAACCTATAGGTCACTTCAACAGTTTGAAAACACAGAAGTAGAAAAAGGAAAGCATTTAAAAAAATCCCCTAGTGATTATATTTGCAGCTGCTGGTATTCAGTAAGGTGACTAGCATCTATGAATGTTTTATGTACATACATGTATACTTCATATTTCTGAGAAAACTCTCCGCTGTGAGGTCCTTAACTGGGGGATTTGCTTGCTGATGAGATTTGCCTTTTATTCTCTAGGGAAACTGTTGATTCACAAAACCAAAAGAGAGACAACAACCCACAGAAGTTGTTCTAGGATATTCTGCTGAAATTTTTGAAAGATTTTCTTCCTTTTTTTAATTGAAATACAGCTGACACTGGACTTGGTTGTACATGGTACAGTTACTTCTCTTAATCCTTACTATACACTTAACTGATGACTGAACTGAGCTGAGTGCCAAATAGTTTGTACTATAATTAGCTGCAGTTTTCACCAATTGAGTTGGTTTTATGTAAGAACAGATGCTTACTGCAGTACCAAAAAGCTAGGTTATTTTGAATGCATTGATGAGAAAAGAAATATATACCACAGAAGTTTTGTTAGAAAAAAAAGAAGGTAATTTACAAAGTTATACAAACTGTATGAAAAGTTTAAGTAGGAGTACGTTTTTACACTCAGCTGAGGAAGATGAATTTTGTCATTTGCAAGGTGAGCAGGAACTTTCCCTAAATACTGCTGTTGTGGAGTGTGCTTAATAATTAATCTACTGATATGCCTCACTTTAAAATTTATTTTCATTTGTGTAAGACTGACAAACTAATTCTCCTCTCCAGGAGACAGATAACTAACTATGTACTAGTAATGGTGCCATTAGTAGTACAATGGAGCTTTGTGGACTGGAGATCAAGTTTAACAAACTGTAGAGGTAAAGTTTGAAAAGCAGTAGAGAAACTGAAAGGGACACAAACTTCCAGTTAAGTTTGTAATTTTTGCATTAAAAAAGACATAATTGTTTAGAAACATATTCTAAGCTGAAGACATGAGTTTATTGAATGTCTGAGACATTTGCATTTAAATACAGTAAAAAAAAAAAACCACCACCAACATATCCCGAACAGTTTACTATATGAGCGTCTCCAGTATTCTTATAACACAGTTTACAAAAAAGAAAATACTACATCTAAATATGAAGGTTATGTTCCACTTAAAATCTGCACAGTTAGAGAATCACTTCATAAAGAGTCGTAACTCAAAGTGAGAACAATAAATTACTAGAATACAGTTTTATTAAAAGCTTGATTTCCATGTAAACTTCCCTCCTATTTAAAAGATCTGCTCAGGCAAGAAAATAATTGGTTTCTAGTAAACAAAGTATCTAATCTATGGCAGTTAGCTGTGTCTTTTAACATAGTATACTCATCTGGGCTATGGAAATTCCCTGAAGAATTACATAAGTAGCTGTACAATGTTTTTTAAAAGTCTGTTTTCCTCAAACAATGCCTATTTTTCCTAGTAAACTTAAGTACACTACCATCTAACCACTACTGGTTTTAATAGATTTGTCAACAAATGTAGCAGTGTTAAAGTACTGAAAGCAACTTAATTTACTCAAATTTCATGCATCTTTTGGCTTGCAATAGGATTTTTTTGGTACAAATTAGTTATATAACAGGAAAGGAAACTATCATGCTCTGAGATAGTTGTATACTAGCAGTTATGCAGTTTCTGTTTAAAATTCCTGTGGAGGACAGAAATGGATAATACCACACTTCTATTAACAGCAGCTAAAATATAATCTTTGTATTAATTCTTTTACCCATTAAAACACTTCAAAAGATACTATAATTAACAGTAGGAAATAAAAATATCGAAGTACCATAACTGAGAAACAACTCGTATTAATCATACTCAATAACAGTACTCAAGCTTTAAAATCTGAAATTTCCCTAAAAATCACAAAAATTTGTTTAATAACTCTATTATGGATTTATGGAGAACAAAGCCTGCTTTTCCTAATTTAACCTATTAAATAGGGCCTACTTATACTTCAATAAAAGGATGTCAGACATCACTTTAAGCAGACTTTGAAGCATTCAGAGCTTTCAAAAATGGCCACACTATTTGTATTTTTATTTAATCCAAGCCTTACTGATAAATAATACAAGTAATCATAACAAAATTAAGGTCATTTGCAGTTTGCAATTAATTACAGCAGAGCCAATACTGAATTAGAACTGCGTCACCTAACACATCCCTTTAAAAATTGATACTTTCATAATTCTCAATGAAAATTAAGACCTTTCATCTCTCTTGCCTGTCCGGCAAATCACTGTTTGTGCAAATTTAAATACAGTACATTGACCTTAATGTAACAGTGGACAGATAGCAAAGGAAGAAGTGTTCAACAAATCTGCACAGTAAGACCTTTTCAGAGTGCAGAGTACATCTACAATAAAGTGCTTATCTTAATAAGTTTTATATTGATAATAGTATAGATGTTTACCTAGTTTTAAAGCTTAAATTGCCTAGTAAATAGTTTAATCTCCCTGTACCTCCCCAATCCTGCAAGGCACATTCAAAACACAAGCAAAGCACTAACTTACTGTGAAGGATTAAGCTACAATAAAAAGTTCTAAGTGGTAGTAGTCTACTGACTGGGTTTGTAAACAGTACCATCCCATTGAATCTCAAGGTTCATGCATTATTGAAGTGAGTTTCTGTGGAAGCAGCTTTTGAACTCCAGATTTAACAATCAAGCCAGCTTTCTTGATAATACGCTCCTATGCCTTAGTATTTTTATGTGGAATCCCACTTCTTTTGTCACTTGCACAAAAACAGATGTCACATTTGATGCATTTAAGCCTGTAGACTTCATTTACAGTTAACACAACTGATTACTGATTGGTTTAGATCTATTTAGTATATTTTTTAAAATGCATGTGAAGTTTACCTCTACTGTTCAAGCTTACAATGAAGTTATACTCAGTGCTCTTCAGAGAAGGTTTGGTTATGTTAAAACATAGCTGGGCTGTTATGTGGAGGCCTTAGTTTTGGTATTAATTTTGACTTGATAGAAGTAATTAGCTTCTGTAAGACTAAAATGGCAGGTAGGATCAAATTGAGTAATTAATTTCT
This sequence comes from Gavia stellata, assembly GCF_030936135.1. Classification (NCBI taxonomy): domain Eukaryota; kingdom Metazoa; phylum Chordata; class Aves; order Gaviiformes; family Gaviidae; genus Gavia; species Gavia stellata. The sequence continues at coordinate 12,423,071 of NC_082603.1, forward strand.
TCAGGTTCATTTAAGACCAACTTTTAGAAGCTTATTTAGAAAAGAAGTTATAAACAAAGTACATCACGTCAAGTGCTCTCTTGTATAAAATACTAAAATGGGACTCACTTAATCATGCTTCCAAAAATGTTTCGCATAACTTAAAAAGAAAGTAATTCCACTAAAATCAAGTAGAGCTTACAAAAACAGTCTAAGTGTTTGCACAAGGTATACATAACTAAACATTGCCTTCATACCACAGAAGATGAAGCTCTATGAGCAAGAGGTATTCCATTACTTTTCAAAAAAAGTTCATTTTGTCTTTCACAACTCTTGCAACAGAGCAAACAAAACCAGAAGTTTTCTTCTTGTTTGTCATCCTAGTCTAGCGTTTTATCACCACCTGCTCATATGCTCCAGATCCTACTCTGAAAGAATGTTTGAAAGAAATCAGCTCAATTCCAATTTAAATGGAAGCTAAAGAGCAAGTATCACAGATCAGCAAGTTTACTGTTTAAAAAAAACCCCAAACAATCACACATACACCCACACCCACCCACCCATCCCCCCCAAACCAACAAAAAAATCCCAACTGAACAGCTAGTACTAGAACAGTTGGAAGATGAACAAGCCATTGAAACAACAATAGTGTGGCATATGGAAACAGAGTTGTGAGCAAAACTGAAGAAAATTAGGCTTGTTATCAGGAAGACATAAAAGTTAGATACCATAAAGGTGGATATGTAAAACACTTAAGACTTCCTTCCAGCTCCAGAGAGTCTGTAGAGCTAAGATTTCAAACTGGTACCTGTTGCCAGTGTTCATACTGAAACATTGTTCATATCTGAAAACTTTGGAACTGAGACTCTTCAGAATCTCCAAAAGTTGTAATTGTTATGGCTGACACATCAGTTTTATTTTGGAACTAACCTATGTGTTTTGTTTTAAAACCTGATGATGTAGTTCTTTTGATGCCTTTAAATGATACAGAATAGAAAGATGCAAAGATCAAGAATGTATATACAGAATAATTGCTGTACAAGATGCATTTTTGTTTAGTATCGCCTATGGATTAGTTGTTCAGGCTACATACCTGTTAGGTAGATGATGGCTTCCAAAAGAAGTGCTTCCACCAGGGCCCACAAATAATCTTAAACCTTCTTCTAAAAAGCAAGGGAATTAACACATGTTAGCTTCCTTTAATGTTGCCCTAGCTAAAACTAAGTCATTTTAAATCTGCCAGTTTTGTAGCTGATACTTTCAGATGCAAATGTTTTAAGTAATGAAGAACCAAACTTCACATGGTTGGAGGAACTACATTCCTCGTAGTTTTGCTCCCGCTCTGCTCTTTTCAGGCTTAAAGTGATTCTCTGGGAAAGTTACCTGAGTCATGCAAGGGTCTTTTCAACTTCTGGGAGACAGAACAAAGCAGAAAATGTAGTGATCCATATGCACAGTCCTTATGATTACAAGCAACAGGGACTATGAAGAGAGTGAATTTTCCTAAGGCCTGTAATGTGCATCAATTTTCCCTAAACTTCCTTGTTTATCTCCATACCTTCTGCACTTGAGTCTAAACTGAAGTCTTGACTCTGGAGTATTTTTTCAACTATATCATCAGCATCAACTCTGGTAGCATCAACCCTCTTCAGCTGTGACTCCACAGAGTCTTGCTTTACAGGATGTCTGCAAAAACAAATAGAGCTCTTAGAAGTTATATAGTAAATTATGTTTTACTTCTGCTAGAAAAGGCTTTCAAAGTTAAGTGTACCTGCAGAATTTTTCTGATGGTGCATCTTTAACAGATGTATCAATATTAGCTTCGGTTACTTTTGGCTCAGTCTCTTCACATGGCTCTAGAATACTTCCAATTCCTGTTGAAGTGCTACCTGCTGACGTGTTTCTCCTGTGGCAGAGTTCAGACAGACTGGATGATCTAGAGTGACACGTGCTATATCCTGTTGGAAAAGTGCAGGAGAGCTAGGTTAGGTATGTTGTTGGTAGCCAAGGTCATCACTTATATTTTACCATCCTGAAAGCAGAATTTGTGTTTTGTTTTCTTATAAAGAGAATTCAGAAGCCTTATGAATGTATGTGCATACACCAACTAAGCAATTTACTTTGGGTTGTGTATTCTAGCACATGCTGTTTCCTTTTTGTTCTAAATAACTCTTGCTTCCTAACAAATATAATGACTTGGTGTCATTACTTCCCCTTCAGCTTTTAGAACTAAGTTTCCATTTGTAAGTTATTTGTTTTTACACATGGAAGAGGTAAGTAAAATCCTTATTTTCAGATACATTAATTGGAGGGAGCTAAGGGAAAAAGCTGTCTCACATCTGAACAGATAATTCATTGTGTTTTTAAGAGGAAAAAACTGTTACCCTCCCCACGCCTGAAACTCCTAGGAAAAAGCTTTAAACTTCAAACCATTTTTTTCAACATATGAAGTATACTAATTTTCTACAGTCTAAAACTGTGAAAGTAAATAAACACCAACAATTCATAACAAAATTGTTAACAGCTACCTGACAGTTTTGACTGCTGACTTGCATAGCTTGATGTTCTGGAATGTCCACATGCACCAAGTTCATCTGGGACTGAGGCACTCTTTGATGAGACATCTGCAACATGTGCAAGTCAGATACTGTTGCTAAAGCCAGCTTTGTTATTACCTTGCCTGTAATCTTGATTAGACTCAAGTGTCAGATTTCCCAGAGGGATTAGGGACTTGACACCGGTTTTCTACAAACCTTATGAAGATTCAAGTGCTGCAAAAATATCATATATGTTAATGAATATGCATTCCTTAAAAAAAAAAATCATGATACGTTTCTGTCTGAGTAAAACAGAGAGTACCATTGGGTTAGAAAGATTTGTATGAAATGTAGTTTTAGATTTGTCTACACTGTAGACATTAAAGAGATCACCATGCTTTCCATAGTACCATAATAGAATGGTGTGCTAGATGTTTTCTGGCTGAAAAAGTAACTGTGGTTAAGACAACCTAACCTCTGTTTAGGGTTGAAATTAATAAGCTATGCAAGAGCCTGAAGCTTCCAAAAAACCTACCAACCAACCAACACAACCATCAAAAAAACCCCAAATTTCGACCTGTAATAAAGTGTTTTCATAGTATTTTTTTCTAACAGTCTACATTTCAGAGTAACTACTTCAATTTTAAACAATACTTAGAACTTTTACCACTCAAAATTTACTCACAGTTATCCATATCCTTATGATTCATAAGTTAAAAATAAAGGGCCAAATTAAATGCTCAGTCAAAATACAAATCCAAATCAAGAAAAGTGTCACACAGAAAATGAAAGATTTGAAACGTTAAAAAGAAGGCAGGCTATTAATCCAATTTCTGTTCTTTCTTTCCATTAAATAAACTGTTACAAAAGTAAAAAAGAGAGATTCCACTGATGTTATCTAGGAGAGTGTGTCTCAAATAACCAAAGAAGGTCCCTTCGTGGGCCAACTGTCAGCATCCCTTTAAGATTTGAAGTATTTCGTACATCTCCTTGAAGCCAGTTATAAAAGAACTGAGAAATTAAAAGCATTATTTTATACCTGCTAGGCCCAGATGTACTACTTTTAAGTTTTCTCTGCCTTTCCTGTCTTCATGCAAAGATTCTGATTCTCCAGCAATTGCTATAGACATTGCTGTGGAAGGAGGCCTGTAAGAAAAAGGTGGTTAAGATTTGCTGTACTTTTGCTGTAATCCCTCCAAATCGATCACAGATTTTTCTTTTCGAGTAAGTTGGCATAATTCATACTGTGCTTCAAGTTAATAGGCTTGTAACTTTTTTCTGAAAACATGCTGTCTAGCCCCATGTAAAAAAAAAAAAAGAAACTTTTGTTATGGAGCTTCAGAACATTTTACAGAATCCATCTGCTCAGCCCTCAGTCCTTTAGGCTTCTGGGGATCCTTGGAAAGGCTTTTCCTTTTTTGATGATTGGTGGAGTGATATGTGTTTATGTTGAAGTTCTTAATTATTTTTTTAAGTGTATGAATCACAGGATAATTTACGTGCTAAGAATATGTATAATTCAGTACTTCATGGAATACATGGCAAGATGGTAAGTTAAAAAAACCCCAAACCTGCACAACAACACTTGGCCTACTTGGCTTGTGCACTGTGATGTATTCCTGGCTTTGTTTCATCTCTGTTACAGTACATGAGGAGATTCTGGGCTGATAACCCTCCCACTCCTAACAAAGGGGACTATGTTACTATCTCCGTGTATTCCCCTCTAAATTCTACCTTCTGCAAATTAAAAAAAGCATCATGTATGACATAATTTAAATTTGGTTCAATATTAAAAAAGCTTTTAATAAAGCTTAAATGCTTGTTTCAATTTATACCAAGACCCAAAGGGATATTTTATTAAAATGAATAAACCTCTAAGTCTGTGTTTTGCTAGTGCAAAAGAAACCAAATAGAAAATAACAAAGTGAAAGTAATCTTCTCTTGCAAGCAAATACAACTAAAATACATTTCAAGATGTTACCTAGTTTTTTAATGCTTTGTTATTTTTGACTTTGGGAACAAACTGTTGGTCTGCATACAAATGGATATTTGTTGACATTTTTAGATTTGACATATTCAATAAATTAGTCACTGCCTTTATGTACAGTAACATATCCCCTCTTATATTACATTTGAAAGTAAAAAGAGAGAGAGAAAAAGCACTTCTGGAAACATAATGCTTGTGTGACTTAACTGCCTAACGTACTTTTGAAAGCAAGAACTGAATGCTTTCAGGGATGTCACCCCAGATCAAACATCAGGCCTTCTAGGCATCTTCATAAAGTATGTAGCTGATTCCAGATTGTGAAACTGTTTTAAGGTTTATTTTTCCTTCTATGAAGAACATCTGGATTAGATAAATTTTTTGTTCTGTTTGTGTTGAAACTTTACATTCCAGGAAATGGTTATATCATCAGTTTGAAAGAAAATGCCAAGTCTGAATAATTTCAGTTAGTGATCTTTTCCTAGGGAGCAAAAAAACTATTTAGGCACTAATTTCAACTACTTCAGTACCAGCCAGTAAAGAACAGAAATACGTTGTTTTATTAGCATACAAGGGTAATGATTGGTTAGTTGCCTTTGAGAAACTGTTTATCAGTATTGGTTATGTATTTGTTAACAGGTCTGACTCAAAGTAAATCAAGAGGTGCTAAATAACTAGGGATACAGAAAAGCTTTACCCAATCAAACAAATTCAGATAATATCCTCTTACTATTTATTCAGTGAGCACAAGATGACATTTCAGTGTTCTATTCTTCTTATTGAAGGTTAGAAGAAGAGAGAGAGAAGAGCCTTTAGTGGTGCAAGGGGACGTTGAAGAGTTCATGTGGTGAATCATCTGAGCTAGACTGGTGCAGGCAACATTCTCATATCTCCTCAGAAACAATGGTAAGGATACAGCCACAGCAATAATGCACAGAATGTCTAGTTGCTACAGAAAACAGTTCTTGATTGTCCTAATAAAACCTACAAATCATGAGTTACTTCATACTTGCACATCAGACTGAGTTAGGAAATCGTGCTGCTTTTCTTGGAGCTGCAGCCTCATTTCACTTTAAAGACAATCTTTTTTACTTAAGGAGGACTTCAGTATATGTTTACTGCTACAGATTAAGCCTGTATGAGATTATTAGCCCTCTTCATTGGATTATTCAGAGGGACATTGATTGCCTACATTAATCTGATAAAAGATGAGTTTAAATTCAGTCTGTGAGAGTATTTTGAATAAAAAAACTAATCCGTACTGAAGTGTTTTAGTGTAGCATTTTGTAAGTAAGCACTAGATCTTTACAATGAAAGATATATTTGATCCAACATAAGATCTGAAAGTATAAATGAAAGTTGAGAACCTACACAGTTGAGATTGACATAACAAGGATGAAGCTAGCAATTTTTTCCAGATTGTTTTCCTTAAGCTCATTTTTTCTTTTCAAGTTATATGTAATACTTGGAACTCTGCCTTAGATTGTTTTTGAAAAGGCTAACATGAGAACAAGCATGTTGTCTCAGACCAAAGGTCTGTCTAGCCTTGCATCCTCTTTCTGTCAGCAGCAAACAATAGAGAGAATATGGCACACATAGTAATGTATCTCCTGAATATTCTTTCAGCATCTCCTCATCTGTAGCTTAGGTATTTCTTGAGCCTCATAAGATGTTTTATACTTAATAGCCCTCAAAATTTTTTTTTATTCAGGAATTTGTCTTAATTCTTTCTTGAGCTTTTAGTATTCACAACGTGTAGTGGCAAGGAGTTCCACAGCTTAATTGCATGTTGTGAGAAAAAAATAGGTCCTCTTATTTTGATTCCATCTCCTACTAGTTTCAGTATAACAACGTGGTCAGTGAAGTGAACTGAAGAAAAATTTGAGTTAAACTAGAACTGAAGGGATTGAATTTATTTTGAAGGAATTATTTCATCTAGTAAAATACAACTAAGTTGATTTAAACCTCATCTAGACAAAATTGCGATCTATTGTCACATAGAATTAGAAAAGATTGACATTAAACTGAAAAGCACATACACTTTGAACAACCCAGTCTACCAACATTCTAAATTACAGAAAAGCAGTGGCATTAAGAGTCTTGGCAAGTATTGAGGAATTTTCCACACTGCATTCATGGAAGCAGATTCTATATGTATCTCTAAGCCTATCCTTAAAATGCATGGCATTTAGGTTATTATAAAATATTTCTTACAATACAAATGACATGTGAGAGTTCTTCACTTCCTACTGATCAGGATAATTAAGTCATGGTTAGCAAGATAGTGGTGTTCTCTGGAAATATGAAGCTTGCCAATTGCACTGTTTCAGTTTAGTTAAACACTAAGCTTGGGTGGCTCATACCAAAATGGCTTATTAGTCTAGAAAGAAGGCTGCAATTTCATCTTACTCATGACTAGGTTTTTCCATAGCATGCGTGATTTTTCTGTCCTGTGGTTAGTTATGGAAGCTAATGTGCTCTAGCAAAATGATTACATTTCCTTAACTACAGATTAAGGACAATGAGGCCAAAGGATCCTGAATATATAGCCGTGTATTTTCCTAGCTACGTCCCCCCTCAGGTGTTACTTCTTGCATCTTTTACTAAGTTGCATAATGTCTTTGCTAACTAAGTATTTGTAAGTGCTTTCTCTTGTACTAAGTCGTATCACACTTCTGGGGTTTTTTTTAATAAATATTTTAAAATCATCCAAGATTTGTGAATAAAAGGTGTAACAGCATATTTTCCAAACACAAGTATTAGTCAGATCACCCCATACCAAGTATATTTATATAAGCTTGCTGCAGCAACAGTTTCCCTTAAGTGTTTTTGGTTTTTTTGGGGGGGTTTTCTTGGTTTTTTTTTTAATTAAAGATGTACAGGCTAGTATACGTTTCTTGAAAATATACTAACTATTTAACAGCAAGAACTATGATACTTCTACTGGTATTTTTACCATGTTAGCCACTATTCAGCTACCATCCCGTTCTTTTGTGCACCGCCTTTTTTTTTTTTTTAATATTGTTGCCAGATTGGAGAGATGCATAAATGCAACTTAGAACTGTAATTCTGAACATGGAATGTATGACCAAAACACCATTCCACACAGATTTTTTATAAACTTACGTTTTAAAGCATGGGTCTCCAGACATTAGCTGCATGTTGATCAAAACCTACACATTAAAAAAACAAAATCCACTGTAAGAAAAAAAATGGAATTGGTCTGTGATACGTGGTCATGTCATTAAGTTATACTTGCCACAAATCTTACATTTAAGTAAAATAAAATGGCATCATCACATATGCAAATAAACATACTTATGCAAAAAACTACATCTTTTTTCTTAGTACACATGCAAACAACACAAAATAGCATTAAAGTGACATAGCTGCACATACAAGTTTCTGCAAAAGAAACATTGATCGAGAAGAATCTTAGAATCATTAATAGTTAAGATGGCTTCAAGGGAAAAATAAAGAGACAGGAAATCTAAAAGATTAATGAGCAAACAGAATATTGTTTAAAACACTAGGTGCTGAAGTATGTTCTTTGCCGAGAGTGTTTAGCAAACTGCTAGCATACAAGAACTGGTTGTGCTAAGATCAGAGATAAAGTAAAACCACAAAAGGTAAATAACGCCATAGGACAACAATGCATTGAGAAGGCTTGTTAGCTGGGTCAAAGCCATCAATTAAAAGTTTTCTGGAAAAAGTCTACAACTGTCTTTAAGTATGCACTTTCTGATTTCTTTAACGGTACACTCAGTAGTACGAGAAATTAGTCCTAGTGTCTTGGTAGGAAAAGAAATTTTTTAAAAATTTACTTGTAACAGTCTATATGTAATTATTTTCAGGTTAATGCAGCTTATTCAATTTTTTAAACTGCCTAGACTAGTAGGAGAGAACGGCAGGGTGGGTTTCTTCCAACAATGCTCACCAATTGTTACATTGATTACTATCAAATAGAAAAGGGAAAGTTCCAGGAGTCATAGTGATGTTGAAGCTGGCTTATACATAAATAAGCCAATTAAGAGATTCACTCTTAGAAAAGCTGCACAGGAAGTTGCCTGGTCTTAAAGATATAATTTCTACATTTATATGAATGTATTAACCTTTTCATCGTGCTTCCCTATTCCATTTTAAAATTCCTGTTAGAATAGGAATACCTTTTGAAAGCTTTTCTTTTATAGCTGTGCTGCTCCATTTCAAAGAATAGGACTATTTCTATTTTTGACTGCATGGATTTTAATGACTCTCTCTAAACAATGCTGATGTTTTTACTTTAAGTAGTTTTCCTTACAGAAAGAGGTTCAGCAAATATGTTTTCAATGTCATTAAGCTTAATAATACGACTTGTTCTCTGCTTTGTTAGTTCATGATAAAGGAAACAAATTACTTTGAGAATGGAGTTATCCTGTCTTGTATTTTTGGTATCATAACCTTCCAGTAAACAGCGACGAGTGGTATTTCCCGATCCAGCAAACTCTGCTAGATTTAGATCTGCAAATCCCAGCTGTTAAGAGAAAATGACAAAGTTAGTAGCAAGGCTATTACTAAATCAAGGTACTTGCTACATGCACAGTATTGAGTGCCAATCAACAGCAGTTTCTCTCAAATATGAGTAAGAGGATGCCCATTAAAGGGAGTGGCCCAAGGCAAAAACCAGAAAACAAACTTTGAGTGTCAAATTCTGCATAGCTCTATTTTCAGTTAAAAATTGAAGTCTCAAGAGAAAAAAGAACAAGGAGAGTTTTCTTTATTTTTAAAAGTAAACACATGCAGAAGGGTTTACTTTAATCAACGCTTTCAACATACTAAATGAAAGAAAAAAACATTCTGGTGGTATATTATTATTGCATACTTATTAAACACACTGATTGAGAGTTCCAGGACCACTGTGTCGCATAATGCACATAATGATATCATGGGTATTAGAGTACTATTTTGGAATTACTTTAAAAGGGCATAAAATAACAAGAAAGAAAAGCTAATTTGTAGGCAAAATTAGATACATCTCAATTTACCTTTGCATATGCCTTTCCTCCTTTTAACTCCTAAAAAAGACAAAAAGACATGCCATTAAGCCATTAAAGATACTGACTGGGGTTCTTGGTTTGGTTTGGTTTTTTAGAAAAGCAAATACTAATCTTCATTTTAAAATAGCTCAACACACATTTGCTAGGCTGTACTGTTGTCATTTAGAACTTAGTATTAATAATGTCCTCGGTGCAGGCCAGCAGGAGACTGTCATCTTGCAGAGGTGGGGAAGGGTGAGTGCCTGATGCCGACCAGCATTTGGCTCTTGCAAAGTCTAGCCCCAAAGGTAGGAAGTGCTGCATACAAAATTCTGGTACTTGGCACAGTTCAAGGCTTCTAAGTTTACTGCTGCTTGCTAGAAGTATCTATCAAGGGCTAACTTTATAAAGCCTGATGAGTGATTCCTTTGCCATCCTGCTGGAATAAGTGTCCTTTTCAATAAAAATGTAAAAAACCCATGAATTAGTCAAACTAAAGTAATCAGTAAGATTACTATGAAATTTTGACTAGAAGAATACCTGACATGGTTGCAGCTAAAATTTGCTTTATGAAGTTTATCAGACATTTAAAAATTAAACCATAACAAGTAAAGAAAGAGCAGGGAGGAGGGAAAAAGAGCTACTTACCTTCCGTACAGACACCCTGCAAATGCAAGTATCCAGAATCCCTGTTGTGGCACTGGCACTGATTTTACACATAAATAAGAACTTTTTCTTCCAGCGGACACAGTTTGCCTGTACTACCTCCCTGCAAATAGAGAACATATGCTTAGTATCAGTTGCATATACATTCAGGACCATAAAATGCAATAGGACAGCTCAAGAACAAACACTGGTTCCACTGTTTGTAGAGTGGTCACTTCATGCAAAATCTGATCCAAGGTCTGAATAATCATCCTTCATTCTTCCCCTTGTGTAGCAAGACTAATAACTGTTTCAAACCTTGAACACAATATTAGACCTACAGAAAAATTCAACAGCCATGTGTTTTTGCAAATGAATGATACCATGATTTCTCCAGTTGCCTCAGGAGAGTGAAGTCTTCCTGAACATTAGCTCCCAGGCACTGTCTTCCAAGCTGCTGAGCTTTGGAATGTGCTCAAGATACCGTCTTTGACAAGTAGTTTTTCAATACAGAGAATGGGAGCATTATACAAGGAGAACTACATAGATTTAGGGCCTGGAAAAGTACAAAGGAGATGATGTACAATAACAAGATACAAAGTAATGCACTTCAGGCAAACAAGAATTTCAGCTTTGTACTGGGAGCTTGCCATTTGAGAGCAAAATAAGACGACTAATATCTGAACAGATTTGTTCATCACAGAAGGATTACAACCTGACAGTATGATGCAGCTGAGAAAAAGGCAAAATGTAGGATGCTTTCAGCTATATTAATGTCATTATATAAGGCTCAAACGGAACACATTGTTCTGTTTGGGTAATTCTGATTGAGCAAGAACAGACTCCAAAATAAACAGGTACAGGGAGGACAATTAGAAAACTCCTGTATCTTCTAAGAAAAAATTACATAGAACAAAAATACACTAGTGATTCAAACACTTTAGAGACCAGATAACTTTAAGTCAAATGAAAAGTGGTTAGGACCAAAATAAGGCATAATCAAACACCCATTTAAAACTGAAAATTACAAGGTCTCAAACCACAGAGCAAGTTTCCAGAACAGCCTTCAAATAAGAGAAGTAGGTGCAAAAAAATCTTACTGTAATTGAAGACAAGGTTGGCCAGTTTGTTGCTAACAGGTGACGTAAAGACTGATTCTGAGGGGCCTACCTCAGTGATCAAAAGCTCTTTTCTAGTCCCACATTTCTAAACTCAGAACCATGGAGAAACTGTGATAATATCTTCTACCGCTCTAATTGTTCAAGTACAGTCTTCACATATTAAAGCACTATTTGTCCTTTTCTTTCTCTTACGTTTTTCTAATACATACATTCCTGTGTTTTATATTAACGTCTTGCAGCAGCTTATTATTGAAGATCCAGTCTGACATCTTTAACAGAGGTAGAATTCTACAGTTCCATATAAGCTGGAGTCAGAGTTTATCACCTGCGGAGAAATGATGAATCGCAAGGTTCATGCAAAAGCTGCAATTTGCTGTGCTAGTGAGACTGCCAGCTACAGCGCTTACTGGCACCGTGAGTTACTAAGGTAGGAATAAACTAGCCTGCCTAAAATGAGTCAGTGCAATGACCACAACAGACTAACGGATTCTGATGATACAACACTGAGTCATATTCAAGCATGTGACCTAAAAGGAACAGGCTCTGTACACCACAAGCTACCTACCTTTTATCTGTTATGTTTCATATTTTAAACTTTCGTGTGCTTTGGAAAAAAAAAAAATCCCAAACTGCCAGTATATGAGTTGTTGAAATCCAAAATAGAACCTGAATTCAAACAAGGCAAGTTACTAGTAGTTACATCCTCTACTGGAAACAGGCTCAAGCAAGAAGTCATCAAGTAAAATACAACCTTAAAGGGATATTCGATAACGGCTAAAATTTGTTACACTTTAGAAGGCCTAGGAATAACTACTGTAGCACTTACGTGATAGTTGCTTAACTCTCAGGTAAAGATAATAGTCAACTAGATGTCCACTGTCAAGCAGAACACAGCTATCCAAATGCCGTGTGTATCTGGGGTCTGCATATTTGCAAGTTTCATACACTGTGCTTAAAGATAATGCAACTTCGGAGAACACTCTTTTTCTGCAGATCACAGTGGTCCAGTAGCTTAGAAATGAAATCTCTAGAATTTAAAGTTCTTTTTTTTCTAAGTAACATTTAGAGCTTACCCTAAAAACAAAAAAATAAAAGGCCCTTTTCTCTCTTAGAAACACCGCCACATCAAAATCAGTTTTACCTTTTTCATGAGCTGTCTAGCTACAAATTTTTGCTCCAAATAGAGAAGGGATATTTATGTCACTATCTTAAGTAATTAAATTCACTGTAGTACCCTGATCCTTCTGTCAACAGTTCTGTCAGGATAGATTAAGAATGCTAGAAGCTCTTATGAAACAATACTAATGTCCTCTCGTGAGGACCAGAAGCAACAGGCCTGCACTGATACTGAAAGATGGTAGAGCTCCTCACGCCCTCAACCCTGCTGGTAGTTACCCTAACTTTCAGAAGCTTGTTAGACTAAAAAGACTGAGCAGGAAGGTGAAATTGAATGCAGATTAACTAAGTGATATAGTTGGTCAAGACTTTCTGTCACTAAAGCATCACATTTTGGCACACTGGTAGTATTCCTCCAAAAAAAATCCAAATGCATAGATACAAAAAATCCCAGAATCAGATTTTATATGTAGTTTCAGCACAGCATAAGGATCTTTGTTTTAACATACCACTATAATTAAAAAACCTCTACATTAAGAGGATAATTAAAAATGGTGTTGCCAAAACAAAGTGATTGCTGTAGTCAGCTGTCTGTTTTACTGGACTTTAAAAGAGTTACTGAAATGAAATCTTACCAGAAATACCTAATCAATACTAAAATGCATGCAATTATACAAACCTTTAAAGTTTCAAAAAGCAGGAACTCTTAACAATCCTTTGAATTAAGCTCCATCTCTAGTTTCAGATCAAGGCATATCAGCTATGGCCATGAATCCACAGAAAGCCTGTATTTGTGCATTACTATGCATCCAATAATTTCTGCAAAACAATCCAGTCTCAAGTGTCCTTTTGGAAACTAGAAGCAATGTAGATTTTCTGCTATTCATTATAAGGCTATAAGACAATGCTACAAGACTGAAAGTGTTCACTTGTCATCCATAAAGGTCAGAAAATCCCTTCTCATAGCATCTGCTCATCATACAAGCAGGACAGATATCACCACCCTTATCACCATTGGGACTACCAGTAACAGAATCACTTCTCCTCCTAGTCATCATTTCACTGAGTTCTTGTAGTGGTTTTACATCTGTAACATTTCCAGTTATTAATAATACTTTTTCCTATAAACAATGCCTTTGATTTTCTGGATGTTGCTGTAAACTTATAAAGTCAAAATAATGTACCAATATCTTTGTACAACTCAGTATTATCGTTCAGGTTATGTTTCTGCTTTTGAGAACAGCTTTCCACCTCTACAGCAAACTAAAGTCAAAGCAGCTTTACATTGTACAGTTGCATAGTGTTCCGGATATCACTAACATTATAGTAAAAGATAATTTAGTGAACATTAAATGTAGTATTTTTGCCTGTAAATACAAGATAAATGTAAGTAACATCTGCTTGAGATATGTACATGTCCTTAAAACTTTTAAGGATTTTGAATTTATTTCAACATACCAATACTACTATACGTATATCATTGTTCAAGTAAGGAAGATAGCATAAAACCACTATGCTTTTGGAAGACTCAGTCCACTTATATCACAGGTCAGGATTTATGCAGGCAAATAATTTAATAAACATTAAATAGGATGATCAGGTTTTTAAGTTCTCTTATAAACAAGAAAGTAAAAGTTACAGTAAAAATGCCTCAGTTATAGATACTGATGCTCTAATTCTTGTAAAAATAAAATAAAGTAAAACCAGGAATACCCCTTCCTCCTCAGTTTCTTTCTCTGGCACATTGTTTTAAAAAACAAGATATTTGAAACATTTGTACACAATCTGAAAAAAAAAAACCAACCAACTGCCCCCACCCCCAAACAGTTCTTCTAATTCCATTATATAAAGGAAAATTTGACATATTTTAATTAAGGTCATTTTTGTGTGAAGAAAAGCACCAGCAAGTTATTCCCCTCATGCTGAAAAAACAAGTCAAATAATCAGAACATTTAACTTTAAAGAGTAACATCTAAGTTTCTGAGATTCTTAGTTCAAGTGCAAGGCCTTTAGAAAATAAACAGTTACATTGATTGGTTACTATGGCAATGAACCTAGATAACTTCTTGGCAACTGTGCCTATGCTACAGGGTATGCTGGAGAAAGCTTTCCGTTATGAGTCAGTTTCCTATGAGCCTTACAGTCACTTTACCACATGCAAAGCAAAACCAGTTGGTTTATGAATCAAAATGTGTCTTAGTACTAAGATGCATTCAAATACATACTAGGTTGTCGTGCTTTGGTGTAACTTAACAAACGCTGTCAGTAAGACCTAGCCAAGAACAAATTGAATAGATAGATATTTTAAAATAAATTGAGTCCAAAATATAGTTTAAGTTACCATTAGTTTAACAAATTAAGTGTTTTTTCTTTAATTTCAAATGGAAGATTTCAGCTATATTTTACGTACTGTACACAATTTCAGTTTAGAATGATGAATAAAAGTCTTGGTTTTTCTCTTCTGATCCACAAAAGAGAAAATCAACAAGAAAACCAATGCAAAAGAAACAACAAATCCTAATCTGATTGACTCCTCATCCTAATTTCTTAACAAATGATGGGCTCTTTTTAATTTTTTTGAAGGTGTTTATGGCCAGCAGATTGTTTGTTCATTTCCACATGGATAAAGGATATGAATAATGGCTTTTTTCAGCAAATAGCCACATATGCAAAAATAAATCACTTTTAAGGATCTTAAGTGTCATGGGAAAAATCCCTACTTGCCAAATGGAAAAGCTTTAGCAGGAGAGGCTTAGAAATAAAGACGCCAAAATTTCTTGCGGGCATTTACCAAAATACTGTGTTCCATTAATTAGAAAATTGTTTATTCAAGTTTTTATCTGAATTATTCTAGACAGCCAATTAGAACATTTAGCCATATATGGATGATTATGTTGCACTGGTTGTTTTTCTAGTGCAATTATTTTAGAATCATTGGTCACCAAGGAAACAAAAGATTGGGAGCATTTGTTTTCCATTTTAAGATGCCATTCAATCTTTATATTAGACTACTTTCATATGAAACTACTTCTAGAAATACTTTTGGAATCAAATGGGTCAGTATGCTTCTTTATGTTAAGGAAAGGGGTGTTTGCTTAGACAACTTAGAACTTTTGTACAGAGCATGAGTTACCTAAAACCTCACTAATAGCTTTTTCACTCCATGAGGTAAATGGGAATATTATTGTTACAATTACTATTTTTTAAAGCTGATAGTTTGATGGGAGGGTTGCTTTGGACTTCTAAGAATTGTTGAGGCTGGGTTTTTAGAGTCCAAAGTACAGTGAATAAAATGCCTTTAGAAGTTATCTCTGAGTGAGTGCAACTTCTCCAATATTGCCTAAGTTTTGCTTGCTTCTTTTAGGGGAAAACATATCATGTTGATCAGAGAGCCCGAGAGAAGTGAGACTGCTGCAGTTCCACTCCCCAGATCCAACCAGCAGCAAGGCTGAAGGTGCATTCCTAGTAAGCATCCCCACGCACCACACATACACAGCCAGCCATACAGATGCAGAGAGCACTCACAGAGACAGCCAGCACCAACAGCCTCACCCCACTTCCCTCTCTGGCTGAACAGGGCAGAGGTCTGCTAGCAAGACCCCTATATATATGGCCCCCAGGCTACACTGCCTACTCAACAGCTAGTCCACTTTGACCCCTGATAGCATTTACACTCTCACACACCTGCACTCAGTCCAGGTGCTGGCACTACAGGCACCCAGGTCTCTGACTCCTGGTCCCACCCCAGCGGCTGGCACTTGGTTTCACTCATACGGTCTCTAGTTGCTGGCACCCAGGCGCTCTGGCCCTCGTTCCCAGGCCAGTTGCTGGCACCATGACTTTCACTCACTCCAGTTGCTGGCACAATGGACATACAGGCCCCTGCGACCCATAGTCCCACTCCCGTGGCTGGCACTTAAGTCCACTCACTCAGGTGTCTCCTGTTGCTGGCACCACAGACACTCGGGCCCTCTGATGCACAGTCTTGACTCCAGTTGCTGGCACTCAGACCCCCCCGCCCTTACCCACTGAACAGGGAGCCCTTCACCCAGGGAAGTTAGAAAGTAGTTTAATATGAAGATAAAATAGAGTGCACTGGTTAGGAACAGGACATGGCCAGACAAATGTACCAAACAGCAAGCTATTTATACCTAACTGGTCCTTTTATCCTTTTACCTCTCTGTTTTCACCACACTTGTTCCTCCCCAAATCACCTAAATTCATCCCTTCCTCCACCTTCAGTTCCTCCCCTAAACATCCCCATAAGCAGCCTCTTCCCCTGCGTCCCATAATGTGTCTCATAGCACTATGCAGCAACTCCCCTCAGTCCAAAAGGTGCTTTAGTGTTAGCTCAACATGATGGGATTCCTGCCTGGACAATGGGGCTGAAGCTCTCCTGGGACAGTGCTGGGAGGGGCCCAGACGGTGTGTCCCCTTGTCCAAGTCCCTGGGCTTGTGTAGATGGGCCTTTGATGGGCTGATGGCTCCTGTGTCAGGTCTGGGAGTAGCTGGGACAGGGTATTATTTTAGCTCCCCACCCTCCCCTACCTTTGTTTCCTGCGCTTGTTTGTGGGTATGCATATGAACTTTTATCACATACCCTAACAGCTTCCTTTGATCAACCCTTGGCTGAATAAACTCACTAGTTAGCTTTTTCTGATACAAATACAGTTTTTAAGCAGATTGGAGTAACACAGTTATTTTAATGTACGAAATAGTATTTTTAAATATCCCATTCACATATATATTTAATATATATACTTTTTATATATGTATGTGTGTGTATATATATAGAAAAACCCCATTTTTCTTCTGAAGAATGCCAGAGCACCTAACAAAGAATGCCAGTGTCATGATCCCACCTTACAGAGACAGGAATTAAGGCATCAGCCAATAATCTAACAGTTTATCAGCCACACTTTCAGTGCCCTCAGTGGTTCAGGTATTTTACAGTAAGATTTGACCTTTCCTAGGCTATCTTTAGCCTTAGAAAGGTATTGTTGGGTATAGAGTTCTCATTTATACTAGGGCATACATAATCATTTGGCATGCAAGAGAGGCATACCCTCTTGCACCCCTCTTACCCAAAATCTACTTCCATTTCAAATTTGTGCAGTCTCACAGTTGAGGGAAAGATACAGGTACTCGTGCAACAGGCTCCCAGAGCAACTGAGTGGCTCTCTTATCAGTCCACTTTCAAGCAAAACATTGTGCACTACTATTCAGTCTCCCAAGATTTGCCAAGTAGCTTGGTATTTGTAAAGCATTAGGATCCTCAGAAGAAGATTATTCTTACTACACAGAAATGTAGTCTTCTTGTTTGGTTTAGATCCATGCAGCTGAAGTGTCAAACAATATGGTTTACTCATGTCTTTTAATATCTATACTGTACACACAAACAAAAATATAAAAATAATCACCCAGAGATCCTTCACTTTCAAATTAAACTGAAATCCTAACTGCTAAGTTGATAATGGAAGTAAAAACAAACACAAATAGACAAACATGAAATTAACACAGGTATTTTAAAGCAAATAAAAAGGGGTCTAGCACCAACACCAGTACCAATTTTATCCACATGTATTCTATGCATCTAATACACCTAACTTAATACACGTAACATACAAGCTGCCCACGCATCTACCAATTCCAGCCTCATCATGTTTAAAGAACATTGAGCTACAAAGGAGCAAAAAAACCATTCAATATAATTTTTAAAATACCAAGCTATACTTTAAATTTTTATTTGATAACCAGAATGCTGAATTTAGTCTTCATATAGAAAGATGCATCTCTTGCAATTAGAGCTCAGAGCATGATTTCCAAAGTATACACTGTAGTAAGAGACTTATGCAAAGCTTCAATTTATTTCTTATATTCAGGAAGAAATAGAGTTTAATTTTCCTTTAATATTCTGTGTTTACTCCATGCCTGAGTCATATAACAAGATACATTCTCTCCAACAATAATTTTTTTCCTAAGCATTGCAAAAAACCCGAACAAAACCAGTCATTTACAAACAGAGCTTCAATGTTCACAAATTTCAGCACTAAGCAAACCAGCAAACAGCTGGCTCTGCAGGAAAAGCTCCACTTGTTTACACTGCACAACTCCCCAGTTAATTTGCTGTTAGTAGATGCAAAACTTTAACAGAGCAATCATTTTCTATTCCACATGTTTTTACTTGTAATAAACAGGTTAAATCTTTAACTAGCAACATCTCACGTCAAGCATTTCTTATAAAAATCATCACATGGAAATAGAGCTGCTTTGGAGTACTTTTACTTATGAAAAACTGCTGGTTACAGGCAAATACAGAGACCTGAAAGGGAATTGGCACTATGAAGGGCAAACTGCATTAGCAAGACTGTAGCCAGCAGTTCAAAGGAAGTGATTGTTCCCCTCTGTTCAACATTTGTGAACCTGTATCTGCAGCACTGCGTCTGTTTTTGGGGCCCTCTCACTAGAAGTAAGACACTGATAAATCAAAGCAAGTCCAGGGGGTGTGAGATGAGGCTCTGGAGTCAGGGATGAGGAGGATGAAGCACCTGATGAAGAAGAAGTTGGGAGTATGGGATTTTTACAATCTGAAGAAGAGGCGAAGGAAGATCTAATTGCTATCTTCAGCTGTCTCTCTTGAGTTAGAGAGAAGATGGAGCCAGATGTTTCTTAGTGGGGAGTGGAGAAAGGAAAAGAGGCAATAACAAGTTAAATTCCAATAAAATAAGCAGAAAAAAGTTCACAATAACAGTGGTGAAGCAGAGGGGCAGGTTGCCTACAAAGACTGGAATCCCCATTCTTACAGATTTTCTAAAGTTGGCAGGACAAAGCTCTGAGCTTCCTGAGCTAATTGAAGTTAGTCTTACTTTGAGCAAGAAGTAGGACTACATGATCTCTAGCGTTCCCCTCCACCCTAAATTATTCCACAAAGAGAAATAGTCCTTAAAATATGAAGTCAGTCAGTGCTACGGTGCTTGCAAATAGCAGGTTTATGACAGCAAAATACTGTGCTCCGTGTACTGTGCTGGGGTTGGGGAGGAAGAGAAAACAACATCACCAGCTATTTTAAACCAAAGTGCCTATTCTCCTGCACAAGCCACACACTTTAGGCATAAAAGCTTTTACCCCCACCCCCTCCTCTTTAACAGATGTCTGTCATGCATCTCTTTTCAGGAACTTTTCCTTGAAAAGCTAGCTGTTGCTGTATCTCTTACCAGTACTTACAGTAACAAAAATCTCACAAGAATTAGCCCTTTTCATAACTGCAATAACCAGTTACATCCCATGCAAAATGCACTCTGTACAAACATTTTATCTCCTACTGTAGCCCAAAGACGACTCTCTTCAGATCTGATTTTATGTTCTTTACTCCTTTGATTAATTCTTTGATTTTCCTCCAATCTGAATCCCTCTTATTTCCACAGCATTACTCTTCCACCTTTACACATGAACTATTAATATTATTAATATTTTAGCCTTAGTTTCTTCTCCTTCAGCCCTGTCCAGAATCACCACAGCAATCCTCGTACAGCACATTCTCTAAATCTGTTGACTAAACCCATTTTATTGTAACTATTAATGAAAGGCTGAAGAAGTACAAAGAAACTACATACTTAAAAAAAAAAAAAACAGTTGTAATCTGTGTAGAGAAATTCCCCTTCTTACCTCTTCCTCTCTCCAGAGAAGGACAGGGCCTGGAAGCTGCTCAACCAACAGCCTCTTCACAACTGAGAAAACACTGAGCATTTGTGAATCTGAAAAGAGCAGCTACAAAATTGCAAGCCAGGATTTTTACCCCACCGCCAATTTACCTCCCAGAATCCCAGAATCATTAAGGTTGGAAAAGACTTGTAAGATGATCAAGTCCAACCATCAACCCAACACCACCATGCTCATTAAACCATGTCCCGCAGTGCCATGTCCAAATGCTCCTTGAACACCTCCAGTGATGGTGACTCCACCACCTGCCTGGGCAGCCTGTTCCAATGCTTCACCACTCTCTCAGTAAAGAAATTTTTCCTAATATCCAATCTAAACCTCCCCTGGCACAACTTGAGGCCATTTCCTTTCATTCTATCATATGGATGGATTATCTATCTATCTTGTTATATCATATGGAATAATTATTCCATATTAGGGATTAGGGAGGTTTCCAAAACAATAGTATTTCACAGCACCTTTTTGTACATTATATATTTTAGTTGAGATTGGTAAAAGTACCTCACAGCACTTGAAACCTTTTTTTTGTTTCAGTTTATCCAACTGCAAATCTGGTTACAGCTGAAAAGCTATTAGAAGTAGCATTAGCCATTAGCAACTCTGAAGTCTGTCAACAGGATTCATACATCATGCGGGAAGATGACAGTGATAGGGACAGTAATTCCATGTGACAGGTATGTTTTTCTAACAAGTACTTTTGTTTAAGAATGGAAAGCTGGTTAAGCTGTGTTATTATCAGGAGAAATTTTCCCTTTCAAATGCAACAGCAGCAACAGAGAAAAACAATAGTTAAAAAGCAATTTGAAGAGTCTAGTGAGGCAGAAAATGTACTTGCTGGAGTCCCAAAAAACCAAATGTAGTTTTAGGCAGTCAAGAAGGAAGTCGCCAAGCATCACTAGAAGTAAGAAGTACTTATTATCTGGAACAAGGAAATAAATTTCTGCAGAAGATAGTTACATACTCTAGCCTGTATCTATTAGGAACAAGAATATATTTATGCAAGTAATGCAAGATCTCTGAGCCTGCCTCTCAGGATTCAAGAGCGTGCTGTACATTAAAAAAAACTTGCCTGGAATCTGTTGGAGAATAAAATGGTTTTTTTGAAAAAGTTTAGTTCTCAGCCATCCCTAATCTCTACTTGTCATACAGGTACCAATGATAATCAGCTGCTTAGTTTTGAAGGCGGTTTTGTAAAATAAGGGAGAGAGAAATATCGGCAGTCTAAAGCGTCAGAAGTCAGATCTCAAAGGCAGGGGAATATGACCAAACTGAAGACTGCAGTCATAAGAACACGCCAACCAAGAAGGCCTTTCCTTGAGTGGGGTGCGGGTGGAAATCGGGCTAAAAATGTAACTACCAGGCTTACAGCTACTGTAGTCTAAAACTCTACAGTACAGTGTTAAAAGTACACCCTCAAGAAATAAGATCCTTTACTTTCCAAAACTGCTTTGATTTCCTCATATACCACCTGTTCTTCTGCTGCTGGTTGAGCAAGAACTGAGCCTATGAGCAGTTATCTACTCTAGGGGCCCATGAATTATTTCTTCAGCCTGTTAAAATGAGGGCAGTTGCAGACAGCCTATTCTTTCAATATATTTATGGCTGCATTAGACTAGCCTTGAATAAATATGCTTCGTATTTAGTCAAGTCTATACCTTAGGATAGTATTTTTCTGTTCAAAATATTCATACGTGTAATTTCTGCCCTGGAATTATCTTCTGTCCTTTCATGGTGCAATAGACATTATGTGCATAATATTTTATGACCAGGCAGTGTATAGATACATAGTATCCTCGAATCTGCACAAGTGTCCAGAATTAATGTATCCCATTTCAAAGAGACCTATCTATTCTCCTTGGTGCAGGGAAATTAGAAATGTAGAGAGATGCCTTTCCATATAGGAAGCCAGGCTTAAGCTAGAAAGTTTTCTCAATGCAAATGAGGTTTGTTAGCGTAACTTTGCATACATCCACAGTCTCTTTGCTGAAAATCCATCCTTTGTTATAAAATCTAAAAATATTATTGTAAAGATCCAAAAGTCATATTAGAAAGCAATTTCAAAAAGAGGAGAGCAGGAATTACACTGTATGGCTGATTGGCACTTTACTAAAACAGCCAAACAAAACCTCCCCCCTCCCACAACTCCCTTCAAGGTTTTTCATGTTGTAGAGTCAAAGCTTGTAACTCATTCATTCTCCCTGGAATTCCAGGGTCCTGTTCTTGCACACACACTCAAACATTCCCCCCCAGGTTTAAACACTGCTACTACTTGGCTGCTCAATGTCCTTTGATCAAAATATTATTTGACAGTACCAGATAACTTTAAAAAGTTGATTTTTTTTTTCAGGTAATTAAGCATTTAGCATTATAATACAGAATTTCCTTTTCCTACAGTAAATATTCACAAATATGCATAGGGAACTTTCAAATAGAAGTTTTCAAATTGGAGTTCTAAAAAACTACATACAAACACAAAAAACCACAGTGATGTATAAACAATTAATATGGTTGTTATTTATACACAAACCAGATTGCACTGTACAAGCTGGTTTTATCTGGTCACAGAGTTTCTATACACTTCAGGCACACATCTGTGTCAGCCAGAAAAGTAGTTGGACTCTGACAAGTCTCCAATAACATGGACCATGTCTTCATATTTCTTACATATCTCTTTCTCAGTAAACATTTGAGAAGTGAAAAAATACTTTTCAGTAGCTTGAACTTTTATCTGTCTTCTTTTCGTCCTACTTCAATGTTCAAAGGGGTGATGTAGGTATCAGATTGCTTGCAGGATCAGGGCTTTCCTCAGACAGCATGATCGACACAGAGCTGAAAAGAAGACCACTTGAATCTGTTTTCATTACAACTCACTACATATAGGCCTTTATCCCAATGCTGCCAGCCTGTGTTTTTATGACATTTCCTTCTCGATGAGTAAGCTTTGGAAAGAAAATGCTAGTAACTTTAGGCTGGTTTATAGCCTGTTGATATGACTGCCCCTTTTTTTTTTTTTTTTTTTAAGGCAAGAGGCAGCAGGGTATTTGTTTGTATCAGTACCAACTTGAGAACTTAATTCTCAATGACTTCTCCCCAGAAAACTATAGTTTACTATACCTCAGTCAGTAACAAAAATAAAAGCTATTAAGAAGACATGGTCAGTTTTCCCACGTATTATACAATATTTGAGATGAGTTTGTATATTACTTTCTGAAACACAATGGAGTTCTTCAAACTTCTTTTATAACGCTACAAAGATCACTTACTTTAGGGTATGACTGCCAGCTCACACTGAAATTAATAAACACATGCAACTAAAAGACAGTGGCCATTAAAAAAAGTTTGCAACTGACAAGTTTTGAAATGCTGCCACTCTGATGTTAACTTAATTTCTTCCTTATTTATTCAGACCTTTGCTGAATCACCACTGTGAAAATCCATCTGTTAATTTGTAAGCCAAGAGCAAAGGCACTCCCTAAATTGGCACCGAAGGATCACTGCAGAAGAAATCTTTACCTTCCTATCAGCATACCTCAACACTTCTCAGTCCAGCAGGAATGGACCAGTTACACTCACAGGGACTTCCACATACCAGCATGTGTTTCACTGCTGTTCTTATTTTTAAGACATACCCCCAGAAAAAGAAAATGGAAGAATTTCAAAGCTGCTTTGACTCCAACATGATACTTAACACAATTTTTTACATCGTCACACTTCCACTGACACTTCCTACATACGTATACTACCTCCTATCATGCATATTTTACTCTAATACACTGTTCACGTTCATAAAGATGTATTTCAAGCTTTTAATTTTAGCATCGTAAACAGGCGAGGCAAAAAAGGCTAAGATCACAACAATATATCAAAAACATCAGCTCAGCTGAAATCAACTCCTTAAAAATAGAGATACAGTCCAGAAGATGTATGTCAGCCTGTGAAAATGACTTCAAGGTAGTAAGGGCCACATTAGGACAGCAACAGCACATTAGTGCCTAAAATCATGATTATCATTATCATCTATTACTTATGAAGAAGCCACTCACAAGAAAAACATTGAAGAAAAAGAGAGACGTGAAATGAGAACAGAACATTGATGAGTTGAAGACCCTCCAACCATACAGAAGAAAAATTAATCTTCAATTATACATGCTAGTATAACGGAATGGTTAAATAAGGAGGTTTTAGGCCAAAGTTCCATTTTTATGCTCTTTATTCTCCTTGATTAATTCTATTTACAGAATCAAAATCAGATAATTTAGCAAGCTCTGTAACAGCAGTATTTTAATAAGAAAATAACTGAGTATTCATAGATTTGTTACCAATTTCTGTCTGCTTCCAGAATTCTATGAGACATTTTTCAGTAAATCCTTTTTGTAATAACGTTAAAGTAATATAATAACCCATACAACACGAACAAGTGTAATGGGAGGGTAGTCTCTTTCTCCCCAGACCTGAAGCCACAGCACACCCTTCCTATTGACAAGATCCTGCCTCTGCCTGGTACCTGGAAAAATTTAACCCACTTGCACTCTGTTTACCCATCGCCACCAGCAGATCGGGAAGCCACTGTCACAGCAGATGACAGCTCTACTGCTGGGGCACAAAAAAAGGAAAAAAAAAAAAAAGGAAGGAAGACACCCATCTACTGCTGCACTTGCACTGCAGAATTAAACGTGAACGAAGTCAGTAACGTGTATGACCTGAATACGTACAGGAAGTAAGAGAGGACTTTTCCGTGAAACTGTTTAACTCTCCATGTAAATATCCACAGAACGAAACACAGTGAGCCAGTGTCCAACAGAATAAAACACGAAGGTCGCACAACTCACATTCACAGGGGACAGCTCTGCCTTCAGACTCGGTGGCAAGAAACTCCTTCCCCTCCCGTTACCCGTACAATCAGCAGGCGTTACAGCTCGAGGCGTTATGGCACAAGCGACCGGTTTCTCTAGGACAACCCTCATCCACTCATGGATTAATTTCCCCTGTTATTCAGCGTTTAAGAGCCTCAGTATTTATTTTGAGGTGTACGACTTCACGCAGCGAGCAGCCACGCAGACGAGGAGTCTACAAGTGCTCCCACATCAATTCTCTGTTGCCGTTGATGCTGGTAACGCGGACGGGACGAGGACAGCCAGCCTGCCCGGTGGCAAACCGTGCCCCGGGAGCTTTCAACGTCCGTGCCCGCTTCCCTTCCCGAGGAGAAAGGCGAGCAGCACGCCCGCAGCCGCCGGCGCTGGCCCCGGCTGGGGGCCGGAGCCGCCAGAAGCCCCGGGACAACCGCGGGCGCGGGGAGCAGCGGCGCGGCCGCTCCCTCCTCCGGGCCCCCGCCCGCCCGGCCAACGGCCGCTCCACCGCGGGAGGCGGCTGAGCGCCAGCCCCCCGCCCCGGCCTTGCCCCCGTGCGGGGCGCCGCCGAGGGGACCTGAGGAGCGGGCGGAGGGGGCCGCAGGGGCGGGCGGCCGCCCTGGCTCTCGGGGGGGAGACGGCTCTGCGGAGGCGCGGACTCGAGCGGAGCCCGTCGGAAAGGGGCGGCCGCGGCCGGGCCGGGGCTGCCTGCGGGGCAGCGGGCGCCCCGGCAGCCGCTGGGCTCGCGAGCCCCGGAGGCACCTACCGGGAGGACTCCCCGCTGAAGCTGCCCCCGTCCAGCAGCCGCACCTTGCAGAAGAGGATGCCGTTGACGAAGGGCACGGAGGAGAGCTCGTCCAGCTCCAGCTCCACGCGGAACTTGAACTTCTTCTTCTTCATCATGATGAAGGCCATGGGCCGGGGGCTCCCCGGCGGCCGCCCCCACGCCCGGTCAGCGCCGCGCGGCAGCTCCCCTCCACGCCGACCGCTCCGCTCCGCTCCCATGCCCGGAGCGAGGGCGGCACCGCCGGGCCGGGCCGGAGCGCCGGCCGCTCCCAGCGCAGCCCCTGGCGGCCGCGGCGCCTCCCGGCCAGCGCTTACATGGCAGCCGGCGCCTCCCTTTCAAACCCGCCCGCCTCCGCTCCGCCCGCCGCCGGCAACGGCGGGGCGCGGCCGGCAGAAGCCACTCGCTGGCCCTGCCAAGCCCCGGCCGCCACCGTGCAAAGGCTTCGAAGCCGGCGTGTCATTTCACGAAGGAGTTGGCCGGTGCCGTTGCGAGGTTGTTTAGTAACGGGAACTTGGCGTGTCGCTGTCCCGCGCAGCGGAGGGCGCCCGCAGGAGGGACGTGGCCGCGGTCCCGGCAGAGCGGAGCTTGTGCAACCCACCCCCGGCAGCTCTCCCCGCTCCCAGAGACCCTGCTGGGGCGGTGGGGTGCGCCCCGAGAGTGGAAACCTACTGCTTTGCTAGCATGACATCTGTTACATGTATTATTTTAAAGAACGTTAGCGAAACAAAACATCGTTTAGACGTCGAAATTTCAACTCGAATTTAGGTTCCTTCTACTGTAATTCAAACCTTATCAGGGTCTTTTACAGCAGTTCAGCCTGTAATTTACAACTAGCTCCACTTCTGATACAAGCAACAGATGCTCATAGTCTTGTAGAGAAGGAGGAACATGCACATCTGTGTTTACATTTAAGAACAGTCCTGTGGCACAGATGATCACAGCAGCACAAGTGCAGTGCTCTTTTGTATAATGTCCAACACCAGCACGTGCTCTCCAGGCCACAGCTTTGTCTCCAAAACCCACTCCAAGAGACTAAAAAGCAAGCTCCGAGCGACCTCCATCAGCAGATCAGTTTCCTCTTCACAAAGCGTTGCATAAGAAAACCCTAACACGCAGCGTGTCTTCCTGCAACTAAGCATTTATTCACACAGTAAGAAAAAGAGTCTGTAAGATTACGCATGCAGTGTGATGCTGAGCCCCTGAAATCTTGTGGCAGCTTGTGAAAGTACTGCTGCCCCTCATTCAGAATGAATATGTAAACCAAATATTTTTCATGGAATACATACCTGATGAATACAGACATCACAAGTGATGTGTGTGGCTAAGTGTACCAACATGTAAACAACTGTCCTGTAGCATAATCCTAGAAAAAAAGTAGTAAAGAGTAAAAAACAAAAATTGAGTGCATGGAAGAGAAATGCTCTTGCTTTTTCTGTTCTACAATATCCCGGGTATAAAAATTATATATGGAGCTTTCCAGTAAAAAGAACTACAAGGGTAGTTCTGACTGCATCATCAGTTTCATGTTCCTAATAAAAACTTCCCTCCAAAACTCCCAAATGTCAAGTAATCACTGGCTCTGACAGAAGCTGTTTAACTAGAGTAAAATGAATACGAAGACATTTTTCAGAGGAGGTCTAGGCATTTGGCCTTGACCTAGGAATTCCTCCCTTGAGAACACTTCTTTGATCTGCTCGAAAATCATTCTGAAAGTCTTCTCTCTTTAATAGACTCCAAAAGCCGATAAAATATCATACAAGGCAATTCAAGTACTGTATTCATCAGCTCTCTGTTAAAAGAAATGGAAGGTGAAAGGTTTTCAGCACCTAAAGGCAGGGAGTTAATATTTGGTTGGTGTCAAGTTATACCAAGATGCTTCTTTCTTTCAAGGCTGAAGAAACAATTCCAGAGTTTTGTTAAAAACAGATGTTTCAGGTTGAGGGAAGAAATTACCACATTTAGCTGGAAAAGCCTGTGTAGTAAGATCTAGGAAAAAAAAAATAAGGTTGCATACCTAATGAATTATCTGTTGGAAGTTTGATAAATACAATTGGTCTAACTATTAGACAATACCTTAAAGAAAATCTGAACTAACTTACTCTCAGTTGGAGAAGAAATAGATTAAGGACTACCATAAATTATTAAAACCTATAAATCAGTATATATTCTTTGAGCAGTCTCTAGTGCAAGCAGGTTTCACCATATAACTGAACTTCTTGGGAAGTTGTAAGAATTTATATGCTGAGTGCACAAAGAGGTTGTAAGAGCCCTGACCAGCCTCACCTGGGTCCTCACCCACACCCTGCCCGGGGGACCCATTTAGGCTCAGCTCTAAGCCATCAGACCTTGTGTGAGCCTGTTGTAGCTCTGCCTGCCAGTGGGGTGGTTGTTAGGTTATAGTCCTGCCTGCACCTTGTTGTAGACCTTGACCTGCAGGTTGGTTTCCTAGCTGGATCTCAGACCTGTCTGTTCATTGTAGGTATGTATGGTTGCTGTTGCTGGACCAGACCCTGCGTTGTGTTCCCAGTATGACCTCAGACCTCCCTTGCTGCTGCAGATGCTTGCTCTCCTTGCTCTGGTACTGTAGGACAGGCCCTGGCTGGTGAGACCCCTGCCCTGCTGCCTGTGTTGCTGCACCCAGCTTCCTGCCCTTGGGGAGAGAGCTGCCCCTTGCTGTGCCCTGCCACCCTGCGATGGTAACTGCTGAAACAAAGAATGAGGTGGTTGTTCAGTGACTTTGGGAGGTTTGACTGAAATGCAATTCTTATCCAAAAAAGGCCAACACTATTCAGGGGCTATATTTACATTCTGAAACTGGTGACTTGAAAAAGTCTTCCATATTGAGTATAACCTTCTTGATCAGAGAGACACAAAGTCAGAAGTGTCAGAAGTATAGACTTCTAAATATATTTAGAACCTTTAATCAAAAGATTCTCAAAATAGCAGAGGAGTTTTTCAAAAAAGGATAAACACTGTGGATAATGTAACAATCCAGTGTTGTCATTGATGTAAAGCTTCTGCAAGTTTAAAGCACTGGCATTTTATTTTAGGAGAAATTCATAAATCTTTAAAGTTGGATGCTACTCAAACAGGTACAAAACCTCAAAGATTCAAGAAAAATCAGTGTTCAAAATACCATGGTTACACCAAGATAAAACAAATAATTCAAAAGCTGTTTGTTTTCCTGGAGAGTACAAGATTTCTGTCACAAATTTGCAGGAATTAATACGGAACTTCCTTTATGGACAGGTGATTACACGGACAGGTTGTACTAGGTTTGTGTGGTAAGGTTTTGGTAGTGGGGGGGCTGCAGGGGTGGCTTCTGTGAGAAGCTGCTAGAATCTTCCCCTGTGTCTAACAGAAGTAGTGCCAGCCGGCTCCAAGACAGACCTGCTGCTGGCCAAGGCCGAGCCCATCAGTGACCGCGGTAGCGCCTCTGGGGTAACAGATTTAAGAAGGGGGGAAAAAACCTGCACAATGGCAGCCGGAGGAGAGAGGAGTGAGAATGTGTGAGAGAAACAACCCTGCAGACACCAAGGTCAGTGAAGAAGGAGGGGGAGGAGGTGCTCCAGGCACCAGAGCAGCGATTCCCCTGCAGCCCGTGGTGAAGACCATGGTGAGGCAGGCTGTCCCCATGCAGCCCGTGGTGAAGACCATGGTGAGGCAGGCTGTCCCCATGCAGCCCGTGGAGGTCCACGGTGGAGCAGATATCCGCCTGCAGCCCCTGGAGGACCCCATGCAGGAGCAGGTGGATGCCCGAAGGAGGCTGTGATCCTGTGGGCAGCCCATGCTGGAGCAGGCTCCTGGCAGGACCTGTGGACTTGTGGAGAGAGAGGAGCCCACGCTGGAGCAGGTTTGCTGGCAGGAATTGTGACCCCGTGGGGAACCCATGCTGGAGCAGTCTGTTCCTGAAGGACTGCACCCTGTGGAAGGGACCCACGCTGGAGCAGTTTGTGAAGAACTGTAGCCCATGGGAAGGACCCACATTGGAGAAGTTCATGGAGGACTCTCTCCTGTGGGAGGGACCCCACGCTGGAGCAGGGGAAGAGTGTGAGGAGGAAGGAGTGGCAGAAACAGCGTGTGATGAACTGACCGCAACCCCCATTCCCCCTCCCCCTGCACCACTCGGCGGGAAGAGGTAGAGAAAATCAGGAGTGAAGTTGAGCCTGAGAAGAAGGGAGGGGTAGGGGAAGGTGTTTTTAAGATTTGGGTTTATTTCTCATTATCCTACTCTGATTTTGATTGGTGATAAATTAAACTAATGTCCCCAAGTCAAGTCTGTTTTGCCCATGATGGTAATTGGTGAGTGATCTCCTTATATCCTTGTCTTGACCTACGAGCCTTTTGTCATATTTTCTCTCTCCTGTCCAGCTGAGGAAGGGGAGTGAGCGAGCGGCTGTGTGGTGATTAGTTGCCGATCGGGACTAAACCACAGCACATATATAGTTACATCAGCGCAACTGAGACCAGAATATAGCCCTGACAGCATATTTGAATATAGCAAAACGAAACCATGAAACAAATCTACACCTAAAGAGCCTCAGAAATGTTTCTGGGGTTCCTTCAATACGTGTCAGCCTCTTCAGTAAGAGGAGTGAGGAGTCCTCCCCCTGAGGAGGGAGCAGCAGAAACAACATGTGATGGCCTGACCACAACCCCCATTCCCTGTCCCTCTGTGCCACTCGGGGGGAAGGAGGTAGAGAATTCGGGGGTGAAGTTGAGCCTGGGAAGAAGGGAGGGGTGAGGGAAGGTGTTTTAAGATTTGGTTTTCTCATTACCATACTCTGATTTGATTAGCAATAAATTAATTTCCCCAAGTCAAGTCTGTTTTGCCCATGACAGTAACTGCTGAGTCATCTCCCTGTCCTTATCTCGACCCATGAGCCTTTGGTTATATTTTCTCTCCCCTGTCCAGCTGAGGAGGGGAGTGATAGAGTGGCTTTGGTGGGCACCTGGGGTCCAGCCAGGGTCAACCCACCACACAGGTGAAGCCCAGGTCTCTGTGATTTTTAAATTCTCCAGAGCACCAGTGTATATATCATTGCTGGAGACAGTACTAATGTGACCTGTTTTCCTCCACTCAGCCTATTTGTTTTCTGCAGCATCATTTCCCTGCTGAGCACTTCTATTCCTGACCTTTGTCTCTTTTTCCTGAGGGTAGGGGCATCAGAAAAACTTTGAAACATTTCCTGGGTTTGGCTTTAGATGGATCACTGCTCTTCATCTGACATAAGGTCTGGGCTACAACCTGTACTCAGATCAGGGCTTCCAGCAGCAATCAATTGTAAGCACTCTGCTTGGTCACAAAAGAGATTAACTTGGATGTTCGAAACCAAATTAAACTAAAAAGTGAGCCCAGTGGGAGCTAAATGCAACGCGGGTAAGTAAACGCTATAATCATGATGCTTCTCGTGCTGCTTTAAGAAATACGTGGTGAAGTCTCAGTCCTCCGAATATGTTTGTACATGTTTAGTACAAACCCACAGGAGCAGTCTCTCTGATTACCCTCTGAACGATCGCTGCCTTCATGTGGCACAGCTATTTAAAGCTGTACTGTAAATAAAGCTCAGGTAACAGCCCCAATCCTGTGAGGTGTTCTGTGCTCTCCAAAATGGTGATGTGTCACAGGAAAAGTCAGAATACAGCTGATGCATACCCAGTTTAACCTCCATTGTCAATATTAAATCATGGTTTCTTAATTTGGGAACTGTATTTACCTGTATTACAGCACTAATCTTTCTGAATTAAGATACAATACCTTTTTTGTGCTAAACCAGTCCAATGCCGTGTGCTAGAAAAGACAAGTACCAGTAAAGAAAAATATGTGAAAAATAATAAAAGAATCTGAATTTACTGTAGCTTGTTATTATATGATAGTAAGATTCCAAAAGATATTTGTTTTGAAGAATTATTTCAGGCTGATAGTTTAAAACTGAGCTAGTTCCATCTATATAATGGAGCAAGTATTCATTTTACTCTAAAACAAGAAAAACTACTGAACTTAGTCTGTTGCTTTTTAAATATTTATTGCCTTTGTGTTGTTTAATTATATCCTCCTGTGTGTGTCCTGAAGATTGTTCCTTCAGGTGACATAAAATTTCTGGATGTACTTAACAGACACTTTTTTTAACCGTGTAGAAGAACTGGATTTGATCTCGTAATTTAAAAATTACTCAACTTCACTGCAGTCCCTGGAGTTAAGCCAGAAATTACTTTTGGCTCATGCAGTAGACTATTTTCATAATTTTAAGATTATTAAGAAGTGTTTCCTTGCTCACAGAAAAAGAGCTACGGTATCTAGAGCAGACACTGAATCATGCAATTCAGCTGAATTATCTTTTAGTCTATTAATAAAATATATCAAGTCTGATTCTAGCCTCTGAGGTTTTGTGATATTTATAGCACTTCATCTGAGTGGATAGCACTGATGTAATTTAAACATTTATTGTACATGTATTGATATGTATACTAATTAAAAGCTCGTGTTTTAGTAAGTTAAATACATATATTTTTCTGATATGGTTTTGATGCTCTGATACTAATCAGTGTTGATATCAGAAAGCCTTATAATACTCAATACAAGTAAGTGTTACAGAATTGAAAAAAATAATCTTATTTTAGGTGTGTATCTTGGGCAAAGGTATTTCTTGACTTAGATGTCCTTTGTGGCTATGCAGTTCCTACAAGCAAGGTAAAAATTGGAGTGTAAGATAATGGACTATTCGAAACTCCTTTTTAACAAACAAGGACTCTATAATCAATACAGCCCCAAAACCTGTCATAGAAGACTATTTGTAGAAGAAATGATAGTGCTAGCTTCCAAATAACAGGAAAGACTTACTTTCTTTTTAGAGACGTGAATGAGGCAGAGCTCTGGAATTGTGTTTGTGGCCGCTGTCTCAGATGTCACTGCAGTAGGTTAATTAGGCCTGACTAGGGTCTGTAGCTTTCAACAAGGGCAATGGCTTCCTCAGACGTGTAAGAGTTTATCTATCAACAGATGCAAAATAACTGAAACTCTTACCTACTTTTCATGTTGGTATCTGCCAGTCATACTAAAGTCAAAGCATTTAAACTTTCTGCACAGCTCTATGCTACTTACTCCATTTTCAGGGAGACCAGTGCAAATCTGGAATAACTCAGTAAAAAATGAGTTTCACTGTAGTGTCACATTGTGGATAAACAGTTGGACCAATGAAATACAACCTGTACTTCCAACCTTCTGCCATGCACGCCAGTCAAAGCAGAATCTGTTTGCAAATATGCATTGTCTAACCATCAAGCTATATTATCTGTCTCTTTTATGTGGCCTACTTTTCCTACACAACTTCTAACAGTATGACACATGCTATAGAAATCATAACTATGCAGGATGCACTTAGGAAAGCCAAACCAGCCAAAACTAGCTTTTTTCCTTGTTGCTTCAGGAAGAACAAGTATATATTTTCCTCTTTTACCTTGAATCTTGGACTATTGACTCTAACTTTTCACAAGTGTTAATGACAACTACAAAGTTTTTAGAAAAAATACCAGTATTCCATTGAAGTGCTCTTCTTGTCTTGATCTTTTATTTATGCCACTTCTTACTTCAGTCAGTCATCACCCATCAGACACTACTTTCAACCCACGCTGCAGGTAAATTATAGCAGATACTCAATCAGTCCACAAACTTGTATGTATTGCCACTAAAGTAATAGTTATATTTAATTGATAAAAAAAATTTAAGTGTGTGTATATATAACATACATACTTCACTCTGAAGTGATTACCAAAATGTGGTGTCTGTCATTGCGCTGCTAGGGAAAATATTACCACTCAATGCCTTTCAGGTTGCTGTGAATGCTTGCATATAGCTTTATTGATTGTGTGGAAATGATTAGCTGATGTTGAACATCTAAATGACATTAGCACACAATACAGGGTGAAAGTGCCTGAGTGTATGCTTCAGGTGTTTCGTGTTAATTTTTGAACGGTTCTAGTTCATACATGGTGTTAATAGACAAGTACAGTATTTAGTATGTTATTAATTATGTACGTATTATATTAATTATTTAAGTATTTAGTATGATATTAATTATATAAGAAAATAACTGTACTTCATCAAGACCTCAGACGATGACAGTGCTGGATATTAGAAACCTAGCGATGTGCAATAGGAACTTAAGGTAGCACTGTTTCATTCCCACTTATGTCATATTTCTATGTATTGGATTCAATAACTAGTACAGATAGTTATTACTTGCATGTTCTGTTTAGTGATAAAAGGGAATGTTGCACTCACTGTACTTTGTTAGATAAAGATGTAAGGATGATGATATGAGCAGAAAAACAGAATCAAAGATGACACTACTTAGCAGTGTTACATCGCTGGGATGCAGTGACCTCAACAACATTCCTTATTCCAGAAAGGAGTAAAGTATGTTTTGACTCTGCCTGTTCCCATGCACAACGTTAGCTGTACTAACAAAGTAACATGTTTATATTTGGACCTGTCTTGTTTAACGTGTTTATCAGTTAGGTGGAGACAGCAAAGTACACTCTCATCAAGTTTCCAGATGACCCCAAACTGTGGGGGACCACCTGGTGCGCTCGAGTGCAGGGCTGCCATTCAGAGAGGCTGGAGGAATGGGGTGACAGGGACCTTATGAAATGTAACACGGACAATTGTGAAGTACTGCACGTAGGAAGGAATAGCCCCTTGCAATGACACAGGCCAGGGAGCAGCTCTGCTGAGAAGGACCTGGGGGTCTTGGCAGAGAGCTAGCTGAGCATGGGCCAGCAACATCCTGGGCTGTATTGACAGGAGCATGGTGAGCAGATGGAGAGAAGTGATTATCCCCTTCTACTCTGCGTAAGCAAGACTAGATACTCCAGTCCAGTTCGGGGGTCTCCAATACCTGAAAGACATGGATAAACTGGAGAGTTCAGCAGAGGGCCACCAAGATGTCTGTGGGTTGGAGCACGTGCTCTGTAAGGACAGGCTGAGGAAACTGAGCTTGCTCAGCTGGGAGAAGAGAAAGGCTTTGTGGGGACCTAAAAGGAGGCCTCCACCCTCCTGGTATCTACGGAGAGTTTATAAAGAAAATGGGGTCAGGCTCCTTGTAGTGGGGAATGGTGGGAGGTTAAGAGACACCAGGCACAAACTGAAATGAGAAAGGCTCAGAGTCAATCAAAAGGGAGAAGTTTCCTCCCTGTGAGGACAGTCAGGCTGTAAAGCAGGCTGCCTGGGGAGGTTGTCCAGTCTTCATCCTTGGAGGTCTTCAAGATGGAATAAAGACCTGAGTAACCTGGTCCGAGTTCACGGCTGAGCTTGCTTTGAGCAGGAGGTTGGACTGCAGACTCCTGGAGGTCCCTTCCCACCCCACTTATTCTGTGATTCAATGAACCTATAACACAATCGGGTAGTCTTTACGTATGCAAGTGATAGTAGTGTCTAGCCCTTTTTCAAACACCAATTAGTCTATGGTCAGACAGTGTAGCACAGTAGCTTTATTAATTACTCTTTGAGCTAGGCTACTAAGTTCCTGCTATAAGGCTGAAATGCACTTTCCATGGTTGTATATTGACTGAATATGCACCAGGAAAGCAAGACTGTTCAGTGGCTCGTTTTCACTGCAGCTCTCTCTCAGAGAGCCTGCTTGCTGACAGTTTCTACCCATTTTTTCTTACACCAGCTGTGTCCTTTTGCATTTACTCCATTGATTTATTTATGAGGGAATTACAAAGCAAAAACCCCGTTAGTTTCCTCTTCTAGTCTTTGTTCTGTTAGGCCAAGCAAGCCAAGCTCTTTCAGGCTGCCCTTACACTAGGGGTTCTTTATACAGCTTCAACCCAGACCTCCACCGTTGGTGAGTAGAACGAGCCGTAGCATCCAAATTAGGTCTTTTGCTGCGTTGTTGGTAGTTCTCTGCTTGTACCAGAACCGTTTAGCCGGATACAACCGTGTAAGTGCGGGAGGGAGAGCTGAGGCCGGCCTGAGGGGCTGCAGCTGTCGCCCGCCCTCTTCCCTCAGCGGCTCGTTTCCCGCTTCCCGCCTCAGCGGCGAGGGGGAGGAGGGAGGGCGGGGAGCGCCCTCAGGGCGCTCCTCCCCCTCGCCGCTGAGGCGGGCCGCGGCCGGCTCCTCCCTCCAGCAGCTGCGGGCGTCGGCAGCCGCACGGGCGGTGCCTCCCGTCCGCGCCCAGCCCGCAGCAGCCGAGGGGCGAGCGGCCCGCTGTCCGTACCGCGCGGCCCCGCTATGTTCCAGCTCCTGCGAGGCCTCGCGTTGCCGGTGGCCGTCTGCGAGGGGAGCAGGGATGGCGACTCCCGGTACGCCAACCTCTTCAGGAAGCTGGACCTCAACGAAGATGGGAGGGTGGATATCGCCGAGCTCCAGACGGGTCTCCGGGCCATGGGCATCCCCCTGGGAAAAGAGGCGGAGGAGGTAAGAGCGGGCCGGGGGCGCGGCGGCCCCTCCC
This sequence comes from Gavia stellata, assembly GCF_030936135.1. NCBI lineage: Eukaryota > Metazoa > Chordata > Aves > Gaviiformes > Gaviidae > Gavia > Gavia stellata. Next base: position 12,459,275 of record NC_082603.1, read on the forward strand.
CGGTCTTCAGCTGCTTCACCCCGGCGCTGCCTCCCGGAGGAGCAGCCGCTGGCGAGCGGCCTCTCTCCGGCACCCCGCGGCCGTGGGGAGGGCGAGGCGCGGCCTGGCCGCCCCCCCCCCCCCCCCTCCGCCGCGCGGCCCCTGAGGGAAGGGGCGCTCTCCGGCTGGGGCTCGCGCTGGTGGCCCCAGAGCCCAGTCGGCGCGTCGGGGGCTGCTCCAGACCCGGGCGCCGCATCCGGGGGTTTTGGGCCGCTTCTGGGTGAAGTCGGCCTCGGGCCTTCCTTTTTCCTTCCCGAGGACGCCGTGCCTGCTCCAGGGGCTGTATTGTACAGGCACACCTCGGGGTTACAAATGAGGGAATCTTGAGCGCGAGTGCTATTAGCAGTACGGCTGTCGGCGGTTCTATTGCCCAGTGGGCACGGTCGAGTTTATTCATCGTGTGTCGACTTTTGACTTGCTTTGACTCATTGGTGCGTGATATTTGATAGCACATTCCTCCTGCTGCATGATAAAGGATGGTAATTTACAGCTTTTGTCTCTCACTCTACCTTTGCATAATCTAGGTCAGAATAAATTAAGGTTTGCTTTGCGCAGCAGGTAAGTAAATCTGTATAACAGTAGGTTGCAATATCAGAATTAGTTATTGAAGCTAGATCTCCATGAACACGCAGACAGGGAAATGATTCTTCTTGGCATCAGCTATGTCTGATACCAAGGCCGTTCTATTTAAATTGCACACTTGTAACAGCAGCCATCAAACCACGAAACAGAGAGCACGCTGTCTTTGTACCGTGGATTCTGCAGTGATCAGGTTGGACTACTACATTCCGTTGTCCCCTGTTGTCAGTGTTGTGACCTCACCAGTCAGTAAAATTCGAGTCATCGAGTCATCAGTTAAGCTGAACAGGTACAGCTGAGATCTGTGCTGGAGCTATTATTGTAACAGTCCTGTTCTTTCTTTCAGTATAAAGAATGGTTAGATGGCATTCCACTGCCATGTCTGTACTAGCTGTTGCAGACTTTCTGAAAGAGGTTCAGGAAAGTGAACTTAAATTTTGACTGCAGTGTGAAGAGATACTTTGGGTCAGTAATTGCATTTCAGTGACCTTATGCTAATTGTGGGACACTGCCAATTCTTTCCCATAGTCTCATTATTTGGTCTCTATTTTACCTCTTTTTAGTATATTTAATTCTCTGTCTTATATACTTAAGGGAAAAATGCCTAGCAGGCCTCTTGAATGATGCTTGCGTGAGAGTATAAATGAAAGCACGCTTTCACTTCAGTATTGCTTCTGGTCAAAATCATCTTTACAATAAGTATGTTTTTGTGTTCTCAGTTTTCAGTGTATAAAGGAGGGACAGGTTGGACTGTCTGCTTATCCATGAGAGTTGTCAGTATTAAGAGTGTGCTAGTTGCTAACTTCAGTCACACATTATATCCACATTGTTGAAAACCTGTTGTACCAGTTTGACTGTAACAATTTGGGGTTTTTACTTACATTGAACAACGGGGGAACAGGTGACCAGTTAATTTTCTGGTGTTTGATGAGGGTGGTCTTCCCACATAATTCACTGAAAGCCCTGAGACGCAAGTGGCATGTTTCTTAAGTTTTGAGCAACTTAGAATTGAAGTTCCAAGTTCTTTCTCAAGATTGGTGTGATGCCTTTCATTAATAGTGCACATCAGAGTATCTGTCAAATTCTTCTCTGTTGCTGCAGGATGAACTGGAAGTGAAACCCATTAAATCAACAGAGATAAGCTAAACTTACCTGGATGTAATGGAGAGCAGGAACTGGCTGCCTTTAGTTGCTTAAGAAACACAGAGTAAACAAAATAAGCCATGAGTCATGTTGCACGTTTGAGAGGGGTGGAAGAATTGTTGGAGTGCACTGAAACTTATATATGTTCACTATTTTAAACTTAATGGTGGGCACGGTTTGAATGAGAAACCAGACTAGATATCTATAACTATTAATAACTAGACTTGTTATAAGAGCGCCTCAGTAAGAATTGCCTCCAGCTTTTTTCCTGTCTTTACGTAGCTAATATGCTTCCTGTGCTTTCTTGCAGCTCGAAGCTGCGTTCTCCCACTTACTTCACTGCAAGCTCTAAAGTGACGTTGAATTCAGTAAAGTGTCTTTTTACTACTTGGTAAAAAGGTATTTTATTAATGAAGTCAGATCCTCAATGGGAGAGGCAGAAGTAGTCTTATAATAACTAATGAGTAAGGAAATGAGACGTGGAAATATTACACAATGTGGCAAAGTGTTAGCTACTGAACTGCTCAGCCCTGCCAACATGGTGGCACTGTGGGATGGGCAGACCTTGGGGTAACCTGAAGCAGAGTAGGCTTCAGTGCCTCATGGCTGGGTTGGGGTCTCAGGCCTTGCACTATTGTTATGTTCTAGATGCAGGTCTGGGTTAGGTTTCCAAAAATACTCTTGCAGGACTGGCTTTCGTTGCATGGGATGAAATCCATGTACACAGGAGTGTTGGTGACCGTACTTCTGGGGGCACAGCTTCTTTCTGGTTACCTCCTGGTGAGGGACTATGTGAGTGGTACTGTGTTTCACTGCAAAATCAGGTGGTTCATCCTGAGTTGTCATCTTCAGGGTATAAATTAGTGTTTGTGCTACTAGTATTACTTTTTTCTCTTCGGATGTAATTCCTCTCTAGAAGGAATATGCATGTCTTTAAAAGATACAAAGCTGCTATCCATTTGAGTAACAGACTACTGGTATGCTCTTTTTATTTTACCTTTCATCAGTTGTCTTGGCAGTTTTATTAATGTTTGATGTGTGATGAGACAGTCTCTTAGGTGAAGTAACATTGTAGATACGAGAATTCATGTGAAACCATGTGGTAAGCTTTGGAGGTAGGTTGCATGTCCCTCTAAGGAAGAATTATTTTTTCCCCGTAGCAAGACATCATAGCACAACGTGACAGAAGCTCCTGACTTTGTGTTCTACTTGACCTGTCTCCTGTCAGTATCTGACAGACAAAAGTAAACGACTGGAAAATCCAAAATGTGTGCTGCTTAGAGGCTGCCAGGATGACTCCTGTTTTATTTTGTAGTATATTACCCGTCAGGAATGGGTAACTTCTCAAAGCTTTACAAAAGGTTCCTGACATAATACGTCAGCACCTACGAAGAAGGAATTCAGTGTGGTGACAGTATCAAATGGCACTCTACAAGCAACATGAACAGCTATTGTATGGTCACTTTGATTAGCGGAGTTGTCCAGTAGAGGCACAAAATAGATGCTGGGATCAGATCTCAAATGATCTCATCCTGTGTCTTCAGAATGCCATGAGTCTTTTAGGTGGGACTACCATAAATGGTGCGAGTGGTTATATGAAGTACTATTTTTGTTCACCCTTTCCTTCTGTTGCAGTCAATCCTTAACAGTAAACCTGCAGGAGGCAAACCCTGTATTTCAAGCTTCAGTTTGGGATAGGAACAGCCAAGCATTCAAATTCAGGTACTATTTATACATGGAGTCCTGGAGCTAGGAGTAGAAGGATGTTACTGAAATGAATAACTACATTCTGGAAACAGTATAATGATCTTGTTTGGACTGACTCTCTGTCAGGTTTTGACATAAGTATTTGGCTTTGTTAAGGCTCCTTTAGATGAAGTATCCGTGTGATGAGACACTTCTGTGTGGTGGAAACGGGGCCCAACGAGACTAAATTCTCAGCAATCAGAATATGGTCTGTTTAGAGTAATCGACCGTGTTTATGAAAATTTTAGTCCAACGAAGTCTAAAAATACTCAGAACACTTGAAGTGTGTTGCTGCGTTTAAACCAAAGAAAACTCCGAACTCCGTCAGGTGAGGCAGGCCCCCGTGCTGTGTTACAGCGCTGTGTCTCAGTGCAAGAGGACAAGTGAGAACAGGGCCAGGTGTGTATTGTTCCCTTCTGTGCTTTTCTCTAGCCTCTAAAAACTACAGCTAGATAGTGCTTCAGAGCTTAAACTTATCATAGCTGTTCTTAGTCCAGAAAGCACGTACTTGTTTAGTGACCGAGATAAATAGGTCCTTGACTATTTCTCCACTGTTTTATTAAGATTTTTGTGCTTTTCCTAATTTTGGTAACTTCCCTTACATGGCAAATTAGAAGGCTAGTAGACAAAGTTTCCTGAAGCCTCTTCATTATGTTGTAGCTTGACTAGAAACATACAAAAAGCACTAGTTACTTCGGCAACTTCTTAGAAGAAACATGGGCATTTTTGATCACATGATATCTACTCTTAAAAATTACCACACGTGATATGCAGATTATATAAGCAGTCTTATAAGCTTCAGCACTTTCATGTCTGTGTGCCATTTTTTTTATGTGAAATGAAGCTTTCTCACCTTAATAGTTTGCCAAAAACTGGTACTATAGATTTAGAGTAGGCAGGCATCTTCAACTTTTTACCAAAACAGATGTTGTGTCATGTGATTGTAGAAAACTGGAACCACTTAGTTCCTTTAAACTTTGCTTTTCAGGTCATAAGAGGTGTTACGATCATGTCTGATTTATGGGGAGTTAATTGTGAAATACCACAAACATATTCAATAATGTATCTGACTTCAGTTGTAAGCAAACATGTAAGTCATTATTTCATTTCAATGTGTACAACTTCAGAAGCTTTTAACTGGTATGTGCTGTGGTCTCCAAGTCTCTATATGAAAGAGCGAAATGAATGTAAGTTTGTTTTCATAACATTTTAAACATCCAAGGAGATAAAGTGAATTTTTTTAATACTAACTTGATAGGTTTTTTCCTGAACAGCGACAGGGTACAGTGAATGATTAATTCTTCCTCTTGTTGCTGCAAAGTACAAGAATGCCAGGCACCAAATATGGGAACCCCCACCTCTGGAAGATCTCTGAACTGTATGTTGAAATGCTTTATTAAATCCCTGTCTCGAGACAGCAGTGTGTCTCAGGTAAACAAACAAGGTAAACGGGTAAATCTTTCAAGATGACTGTTAAGGTGGGGATACCTCTGTAGCAGAGTAGTCTTATTTAATGGAAAAAGTCAGTCCACCGAGTATGTTCGAAGTCAAAAATACCAGTGTAATTTGCAAGGAATGATGAATTAAGGTACAAGGGATAGTTTGCATCTCCCATTTATGCTGTCTCAGATTCTTGGAATCTAATTTGTAACTACGAGTTTGGAGAGTTTATCCAGGTCCTGACGGAGCAGCTTCTGCAAGGTATATTGGAGAGCATACTCATGACTTGCATCTCTTCCTTTTTAGGCTCATTTTATAGAGCTTCTGTTACCTTAAATGGACCAGTGAGAAGACCCTGGAAGTGTTCAAGGCCACGGTGGATGGGGCTTTGAGCAACCTGGTCTAGTGGAAGGTGTCCTTGCCCATGGCAGGGGGGTTGGAACTATCTTTAAGGTCCCTTCCAACCCAAACCATTCTATGATTCTGTGAAGACTGCTGCTAGTGCTTTCCTCCTGCATGGAAGAGTAGTGCTCAGGACAAAGAACAAGAAGGGAAAGCTCTGCAACCAATAGCAACATCTCTGCTACTGCCAAGGGTGCAAGTCTGCTGTACTGGAGTGGGGGACTCTGTTAAGGTCTGTCTGTAGCAGGTTTAAAGAGCCTGCTTGGGTACTGGTTATATGTTGGTAGGTAGGTATATCCTTTGGGAGGGAAGCAAATAAATATGAATGCAGCATTTGAACAAATTGGGAGGTCTATGGAGGCAGTGCAAATTACCATTTTGCTCAAAATGCAGTGTTATGTTGGATTTCTGGAGGTTAAGTGGCAGCTTAGTTCATTAATGTGCTATGTGGACTCATTGCTTGGGGTATAATACTGTGTGGACACATCCTCAGGCCCTTTCCCTTTGTGCTGGGTTTATCTCCCAACTGATGCTGTTTGACAAGACTGACTTTAATAATCTTTACTACTGATTTTTGGGTTATCATTGTGTGTCATAAATTTGTGTAGTCTTGGCAGATAGGATAAGGACAGCGTTAGTTTTTAGTGTTGTAGGATATGTATCCAGTAAAGAGAGAAGAGTTGCGAATACTTGAGCTGTGACTGAATTTGGCTTCCAATAAGATCACAGTGCAATCTGTCAGTTTTAAGAAACTTAAAATTGTGGAATGCAGAGCTATGTGAAAGACTGGCACTAATTATTTTGGAGGTGAAGGGGGAGAGAACAGAAAAAGTGGAGAAGAGAAGAAGGGAATATCATGATTGGTTTTATATGTAACACCTCTGGTTTTAAAAGAAAATGTGAAATTTGTGGATGTCCAAAGACACGATGCTGTTCTTCCTTGTGGTGCTGGTGTTTTTTCTATACAGTATTTGTAACTGTGCCCTTTGGAACTCTAGTCATAGGTTGCAGAACAATGAATTGCTAATTGCACCAATTATGTATGTTTAAGTGCTTTTTTTAACTTGCGTCTTGTCGATAGCATAATAGGAAGCCAGAAACACTTAGTAACTTCTTGATGGATCACTTCCTTTTAAATGTTCTTTACATTATAATAGTTAGCTGAAATAACAAGCTAACGAATAGATGATTGCTAATCATTTGTACCGAGCAGCCCCACCTTTCATGTATGATTCAGTTTTGTAACCAGAATGTGAAGGCTTATGTGCAATACACAAATAATGATGCTAAGTAATATAAAAATTAAACTGTGAATTTAAAAGAAAAGTTACATAAAAGCATTAAGATTTCTAGTGTCTTGTTCTCTCTGTCTTTACATTGTAGCTATGAGTGTGTTGAAGTTCATAACTTTGGCCCAGAGCAATCTAGTAATTCATCAGGACACTTACAGAGTGTCAGGATTTTTAGGTGTATATAAAGCCTGTCTGTAACTTTCTGATTTTTTTTTTTAACAGACCTACTGGCTTACATTTCCACACCAAATACAGAGGTCTTCTGGAGGAGTAGGAATTCAACACTGCAACATCCTTTATATAACTCAGAATAAAAAAAAAATAATAAAATTCTTCGGTGCTTCAGTCTACTTGTGGCCTTTCACATTGGTGTTGCCTCACTGTGCAAGACTTCAAAAGCAGCTGTTATTAACAAAATTTACAGCAGAAAAAGAACAGAAGTAGCAGAATAAAAAAAAAAGAGGGGAAAAAAGAAAAAGGCAGCAGTGCCATGACCAAATAGGTCAGCACAGGAGCATTGTAGTCAGTATGTATGAAGGCCCATAGCATTAGAAGGAAAGATCATCTAAACCATCTTCCTGTATCTATCAGTAATTAGCAATTCTTTATGTGGTCACCATTTTGTTTTATCTAGTGAATTACCTTTATTGCTCGGGGTTAAAGTTTTTAGACAATGAGAGTAGAAATGGCACGCCTTCAAAAATAAACATTTTCCTCTTGGTGCTGGGCCTGCATAAAGGTGAGGTGATCCCACACTAAGTCTGTAACAAGAAATGGCAGGTTTTACGTGGCAGGCACACTGAACATTGTTTCCCAGGACTTCCAAGCGAGGACTGGCATCTAATTTGGTTCCTGCTCTATTGTTGTAAGCATGCCTGTTTAAAAATGCATCCAGTTCTCCTCCATCAGAGAAGTTGGTGAACCAGGAAGTGGCACAGTGACAAGTGTATCTGTATCAGAAATGGTGTGGCCAGCAGGAGCAGGGAGGTGATCGTGCCCCTGTACTCGGCTCTGGTGAGGCCGCACCTCGAATCCTGTGTTCCGTTTTGGGCCCCTCACGACAAGAAGGACATTGAGGTGCTGGAGCGTGTCCAGAGAAGGGCGACGAAGGTGGTGAGGGGTCTGGAGCACAAGTCTTATGAGGAGTGGCTGAGGGAGCTGGGGTTGTTTAGCCTGGAGAAGAGGAGGCTGAGGGGAGACCTTATCGCTCTCTACAACTACCTGAAAGGAGGTTGCAGAGAGGTGGGTGTTGGTCTCTTCTCCCAATTGACAAGTGATAGGACTAGAGGAAATGGCCTCAAGTTGCGCCAGGGGAGGTTCAGGCTAGATATTAGGAAAAATTTCTTTACTGAGAGAGTGGTGAAGCATTGGAATAGGCTGCCCAGGTTGGTGGTAGAGTCACCCTCCCTGGAGGTATTCAAGGAGCGTGTGGATGTGGCATTGTGGGATGTGGCTTGATGGGCATGGTGCTGTGTAGTGTTGGGTGGGTTGGTTTTTGGTGTGTTGTGGTTTGTTTTTTGTCTTTTTTTGTGTGGGTGTGTTTCTTTTTTTGGTGTTTTTTTGTTTGGTTTTTTTTTTTAGGTTGGACTTGAAGATCTTACAGGTCTTTTCCAACCTTAGTGATTCTGTGATTCTGTGAAGTGGTTGTAACTATGCAAAATCTGGTAGTCTATTAAATGCAGAACAGCAGAGTTGGGTTCCTTATTGAACTGAAGTGAGGGTGGTTGGACGTTGGAACAGGTTGCCTGGGGAGGCTGTGGGATTTCCATCCCTGGAGGTGTCCAAGACTCAATTGGATGTGGTCCTGCGCAACCTGATGTAATTAGATGTGCTTTGAGCCGGGGTTGTGTTCCATGGCCTCTGGACGTCTCTTCCAACCTGAATTATTATTTGATGCTGTGAATGGGCAGTTTGTACCTGGGAGTTAGTGTGTCACAGAATCAAGTAAGTGTCTTCCTGCTGGCTGTGCCCATGGAGTATACAACCCCCCATGAGGGAGTTTCTGCCCTCCAAGCGGAAGGAAAGCTCCTTTCAGTGTTCCTGTTTGTTCCACAAACTTGCAAATTACTGGGTTTAGTCTGAAACTTTAACACCCACATAATTAGTACATTTCATAGACAACAAGGGGCTTTTGTCTGTATGAATTTTTAGATTTGTAATGTGAGAAAAATGCATGTGCCTGCTGAGGAAAAGCATTTGGTTTTGTTCCCTGACGCTTCTGTTCTGCTGCACAGAGACTGGCAGAGACTGGCTTGAAGTCTGGAAAATAACTGTAAAAACAAAAGCAGGGAATGGAGAGTATGTTTGTGCTTACCCTTCTCTAGTTGTTGCAATATAAAATCTGTTCATTTGGCAGATGAAATGAAAGGTGCTCCCCTTCACACATGCTAATTGCCAGCTCTCTAAACCTCCTAGGAATTTCTGTTTTCTTTGGCTCACGTCATCCTCAGCAGTGGAGGTTTTGTAATTGGAATTTAGTTTAGGTTTTGTCATATCTGTGAGCCAGAACAACGCTTTCCTTGTTCTATGTTTTTCTTTGTGTAGTTCAGAAAGGAGTAGGAAATAGTAACAGTTCGCATTGATTAGAATTCACTCAAAGTGTGTGTATGACTGCCATGTAAATTACCTCTTCTCAGTAGCTTGTGGGAGTCTAGCAGGGCACTCAGATTCTGCGGTATGAGGTGCTGTGCATGGAGTGCGAGACAGGTTGAGATTGCAGTGTCTTTGAGTGGGGGGCTCTTTTCTGGCTAGAGTAATTTTTAATGGTGGGTTTTGGCTTTTTTTTTAATGTTTGTTTGGTTTTTTTTGAATGGTTAATCTATTGGCCTTTCTTAATTTCTTGTGAGAACGTTACGGTCAGGAATGCATCCATAAAATTCAATAAACGTAAACTATTTTTTTCGTAATGGGAAATTCTGAACAGCCCTAACTGTATTGGCAAGGGCATGAAACTGAATTGCTGAGTATACTTTTGTTGACAGGTTATAGAAATGACAGTCAAGCTGGACTTATGAGTATACTAAGAACACTATTTTTTTAGCTGATACCAAACACCTTTATTTGAGTATGCAGTAACTTCCGTTGATTTTATTGTGCCTAACATGCTGTATTATGGGAGGTAAATAATTTGCTTCTTATTTCACTGTGCAGTACCACATTGTCTTCCTCCCTTCCATTGAGAACTCTATGATAATCTTACTGATTTTGGTTTTTTGAGAATAAACATTAAAGTACATTTGTTTTACTAGAGGGATAGGAAAGATAAAGGAGGCCACATAAATGTATTGAGATGTCTTCAATTTTTTTTCAGACACCTGCGACATACACCAGAGTTTTCAACTTCCTTTATGCTTAGTTTCTGTAGGCTAGAACTTGTTGGTCTTTTAAGGACTTCTACTAATTATAGTGGAGTAAACAAAATGATTAAAAACATATTTTGCAGATTAGAACAGCTGTGCAAATCTTGTTGAGAGTTATTTTATTCAGAAACTACAGTTGTGCAAGGCAGTCTGCAGAATAGAAGATATTTGGAAGCATTTTTGGCATATGCTTTATGTGTACCCTGAAGTGCTCTGAAACTTACTGCAAATTAACGAAGAGATCTTGCTGTCAGGTTGGTCTCCTGTCCGTCTTGTACAGAGTGCTGCCCCCGCAGGATTTCACACATTGAGGGAAACCACAGGGACTGATGCCCAAAGAAAAAGATGAGGCGTGATTTCCGCTTAAATCTTGTGTGCTAGAGCAGTGTTTTGGGGTAGATTTCCCTGCCCGCTTCCTGCCAGGGGAGACAACAGCAGTGTGGAAGTGCGAGAGCGGGTGGAAGGCACCTATGGCGGTGTGCTGTGGGCCTTGCCTCTCTTCAGCCCTGCTGCTCTCTCTGCAGCCCTCCGTGTGTGGAGCAGCCCTTGCTGTGGCATAAAGCCTGAGCTAATAAATCCTGCAGAGCTTGTTAGCCTGGGCTTCGCTCTTCTCGGGGCTTTGCCTTTGAAGACATTCCTCAGCAGTTACAGGCTGATGCTTGGCGGGGGGGGGGGGGGGGCTGCTGTAATTTCCCTTTTTTAAAAAGTATGTTTTCACACACAAAGTTGGTAAAGTATTCTGGCCTTTTGTCGATGGGGAAGTGTATGCCTAGGCTGTATTTCAGACTTGTTTCCTGCAGTGCTGGCAATTGTATACCATGCATTCAACTCGTAGTTAATGTTACGTGTAGATGTTTCTTATCTGTAGGACAGTTACTAGGAGACACATGCAAAAATAGAAGATAACTGTGCTTCTATTTGTTACAATTCTGTTGTTGTTTGTTTTAAATTTTTGTCAGGGCTTCAGTTTGAAGCAGAAAGCCCAACCTTCTCAAACCCTGAGGGGTAGAAGTGCTAGTCAGCCAAGACTGTTGTGTATGTTTTGGTCAGCAGTTAAATAGTTAATTGCTATTTGTATTTTTTTCTTTATAATTCATAATTCACAGACCACTGGGTTAAAGAGGATAGTTAAGACTGTATTTGTTTAATTTTACTGACATACTGACAAATTTAATGTATAACCAGGAAAGTCACAGGCTTAAAGCTGTTCTCTTTCATGATTTTGTCCTGTCCCCCACCAACTACTCCACAAATTATTTGATACCTGTAGGTGTAACTTGCCAGTGCTGGTTAGAAACCTTAAAATCTTTTACTATTAAAAGTTATGTAAATAATAAATAATGCTTTCTTAAATCTGTCTTTGCTGCTGAGTGTTTTCTCTCTTTATGAAAATACTGAGAGTGTGTTAAATTCTGAAAACAAAATATAGCTCTGAAATGTATGCTTAGGTGTTTTCCTGATTTGACTCCCAAAGTGGCCAGTATGATGTGTTTCTTAAAGCCAGGGCTGCCATGCTGCTGTTGCTTTGTGACCTGCTGTAATTTGGAAAAGTCAAATGTTGATTTTTCTCTCAACAGAAAATTTTTAAAGCTGGAGATACTAACCAGGATGGACAGCTAGATTTTGAAGAATTTATGCAGTATCTTAAAGATCATGAGAAAAAGATGAAATTGGCATTTAAGAGCTTGGACAAAAACAATGATGGTATACATTGATTTATTTTATTTGTTCAAACGTTGTTTGAAGAAACTGAGCATTAAAATTTATATTCTTTGTCTAAACTGGAGACAAAAAGTTGTGAATATGGAACCCCTGCTTCTTTTCCTTAATAGGATCATAATTATAGTTTACTATAGATTGAAATAATAAATTACTATAGCCTTTTTTTTATCTTCCAAGTCCATTGATCTGGCGCTCTTTGTTCCCCAGGTGGAGAAACTATAAGGAAGTTTCTAAGTATCTATTAAAGATAAAATAGTTTTTAAGTCACTGAATGTTTCAATCTCATTTCGTTGCATGATTTTAATGTACTTACTTTTGCTCAGTCCTTGTAGTAGACAATCAAAATACATTATCTATGTTTAAATTGATTTTTAAATTCTTTGCTATTATGTAGGTGTTACAGTGGAACTTGGTGGGCTCCAAGGTGGTAAGTGTATTAAGCTCCCTGTTTTAAGTATGTATCATCTTTCTTTTAATGTTTCAAGGAAAAATTGAAGCATCAGAAGTTGTCCAGTCCCTCAAGATATTGGGTATAAGCATTTCAGAAAAACAGGCAGAAAAGATCCTGCAAAGGTCAGGAATTATTATCTCTTAAAGTATTTTAAGCTTCTTTGCATTGTTAATTATGGTATTTTTATAATTCAGAGAACAGGATAAATGGGATTATAACTTTGAAAGGTGTTGGTACCTTCACTGGTTCCTTTATAGGAATTCTCACATATTCCATTTGTCCTTGGGTGATAGTAAGTCTAGTCACTATTTGGGCATCTGGTTCTGGGAGGAGAATGTTATCTCATTTACCTGTAAATGGTGTTCATAGAATGAACCGTTATATGATGTTTTTAAATGGAGTATGCCAAATGCACTTGGATTAAGAAAAGCATAGTATTGAAAGGCTATGACAGATCCAGCCTTGAAGTCACCATATGGAATTTATAGTAATTTGTCACTGGTGTGATGGACATTAAAAAAAAAAAAAGGGGGGTGGGGTGGGCAACAAAACAGAATAAAACCCCATCTCTGCTACTGTTTCCTTATCTAGTTTTGTTGAATTTCTTTTCAGTATTGATGCTGATGGGACAATGACAGTAGACTGGAATGAGTGGAGAGATCATTTTATGTTTAACCCAGCTACAGACATTGAGGAAATAATTCGATATTGGAAACATTCCACTGTAAGTTCAACTTTTCTTTTAACTTAGTGCAACTCTTAAGTTAATCTCTGATGGGTTAATTTGCAATATTGATTACAGCAGCTTCGCAGTTGTTATATTTCAAGCATACCTGTATTTAAGATTGTTTGGGTTTCCTTTTCACTTCGTACTCACCCATTTACAAGCGGGATAGTGTGATGTGAGTTTCTTCTGAACAAAGAACTTCATCTAAACTTTACCAGTAATTATCAGTAATTCTTAGGAAGGAATCCTTTTCTTCCTTTGGAGATATTGTGGTTATCTTTTTGTGGAATATTAACTCTTTCTCTTCTCGCATTACAGTACATTCTTATGTTCAGTGCTTTTGATGTGTTGAAACAAATTATAGAAACATTTTAACTGTTATGTTGAAATTAGTTCTGTATTTGCGTTTATATAGTAATATTATCATAAAAATACTGGTGTCATTAGTGATTATTTTCTGTGCACATGTTCTCACACTCTTTTGTGCTATAGAATTTCATTTAAGAATAACAGAATATACAGCAATAGGCTATCCACTGTGCAGATAATTTTTTTTAAGTTACTATTGAGTGGAGCTCTTGCCACCTCAGTGACTGACTTTTAAGAACAAATAATAAGGTAAGTAAACCAATAGTAATCCTGTTTGCTAAATATTCTTCCTGTAGATTATTGGAGTAATCCATAAAGTTAGGTAAAGACAGATTTCTTTGAATATAGTGAGACCATTTATATCTTCAGGGATTAGTCATCATTTCCTTAATAAAAAACAGTTTGAGATCTGAAAGCTTTGAGTGCTTCACACTGTACAACCTCAATTCAGAAATGCTTGCCAAAAGGGAGTTAGCTCCCTGTTCGCTGAAGAATACTCTTGAAGCACTGCTATGAGATCAGATAGTCTTGGTCTCAGCTTGTTTAGTGGAAAAAAACCCCCTCCTTTGCTTCAATAAAATGCTTTGTATTACTATTATTAACCATAGGATTTTTTTTATTACTGTGGAATGCCGTTAGTTACCCCCAAGAAACAAGTTTAGAAGTCTCTTGTGATCTTCCAGTGTTGCAGTCAGCTGATGACCCAGTTATCACAGCAAGGAAAATCCAGCTATATAGCAACACAGCTGGTCTTTCAGATAAGAGCAGATGTGAGACCTCACATGCCTGGCTGGCATTGACAGCTATTCCAGTTCTGTTTTTATTGTAAAGTTTTAATTGCTGTTAGACTCTTCCAAGCAGATAGCTGCATTGGCATAGAATTATTATGAGTTGGTAGCTGTGGCCTTTCTGTTATAAACCCCCTCAAATTTAGCTTTTTTTCCTAGTTGTGTTTAGGGCTTGGCAGACACAAGGTTTAAACCCTGGTAGATAGGCATAATATCTCTAAGAACATAGAATTTATATTTTGAGAGTTCTGATTGATCTTTTGATGACTCTATGTAGTTGAGCAAGTGATGACACCTTACTTGGAAACCACGAATGTCAGACAGATGAAAGGATTTTTCAGTTGATCTGTTCTGTGTTCAATGTCCAGAATAGTTGGTGCTTATCCTGTTTGTCCAGTGGCTATATCTATAATCTGCATCCTGCAATTCTTGTGTTCCAAATGACCAAGACAGTATTCTGTCTACTCAATAGATAGGGAACGCAGCATAAATTAGGGACGTTGTGTCTACAATTAAAATCAACAGTAGTTAAAAAAAAGAGTTTATCAGTTAACACGCTTTCTGGTCAGTACTTAGCAGTTATTAAAACATTCTTGCTTCTTTTATAGGTTTAATTTATGCATAATATTGTCTTTGCATTATCTACAGTGTATTTTTTCTTGTATATCATGGTTACAAATTACATGAAGAGCAGAAACTATGTTTAAGTGATATGTGAGATTCTATAGTCTTATGTCTTGGACAGCTTTATCGCTAAAGCCTACGGTAATGTTCTTCTATGATCAGATAGAATGGTAATACAAACATGCACTTCTTAATGAAATTTCAAACTTTTATAGCTGATAAAAGTAATTAATGTGTCTTTCAGTGTAACCAATGATAAGAAAACTTATAAAGCATTAGTCAAACTTGCCATTTTGTAAGATAATACACAGCAGTTACCGGAAATAGAATATTCCAATATATCAGCTATAAAAATGCTACTTTACAATGCTGGGAGGGGGTGGGGGGAATATGTGTGAATAAATTACCGTGAGAGAGAAATCTCTTGTTAGCATCCTTAAGAGATTACCAAACTAATCCCAGAAGGCTGTCTGGTGAAAGGTTAGCTGCAACATATACGCATTTGAGCTTTAGTGCTCACTGTAAAGGTCTACTGATCATGACAGAATGTCTTTGTTTGGGCCATGCTCAAGGGGGAAATTTGTCATAATTTTTAATGATGATGGTGCAGTCTTTGAAATGGTGGGTCTGTGGGGTTATTACTCGATATCTATGTAAAAGTAATTAAAAGTTGCTATTCATTGAATAGCAGTAGCAATCCATAGCAAGCTAATTATAGAATGTAAATTAGATTTTTTTATTTTTAACTAGCATTTTATTTGCATATTCTGAGGTGGTAGGTTAATTTGGAGTTAGAACTGTTGATAAAATTGAGATGATGGAATGAGACTGTTATTTGTACATCTTTGCTTTTGATTCTAACAGGTGTTGGATATAGGAGATAGTTTGACTGTCCCAGATGAGTTCACAGAGGAAGAGAAAAAGACTGGACAGTGGTGGAAACAGCTGTTGGCGGGAGGAGTGGCTGGTGCTGTTTCTCGAACAGGTACAGCACCATTAGATCGCCTTAAAGTGATGATGCAGGTAGGTGCAATGTTCAAGAACTTTTTAGTTTCCAGTGTATCACTTCAGTGTTTAGAGAGCTGTTACGGAAAACTGATGGCCAAATGCAATATCTAAATTCTGGAGGTCTAGTTGTGTTTTGACAATTTCCACATCTTGTGTTCCTAAAAGTTGTCTTTTCCACAGTGATATTGGCAAAAATGTAAACAAAACATTACAGTACTTGTGCCACTAAAATGATACTTTTTTTTCAATAGTGGATGTGTTTTTGCTAGTTGACATATTTAAGCAATTTAATACTTAGGTGATGAGGTTTACAGTCTAATCTTTACTGTGGCTTTGGTTTATTTTAGGTTCATGGTTCAAAATCAAACAAAATGAATATAGCCGGTGGTTTTAAGCAAATGTTGAAGGAAGGTGGTGTCCGATCCCTCTGGAGGGGAAATGGTGTAAATGTTGTGAAAATAGCTCCTGAAACAGCTATTAAGTTCTGGGCTTATGAACAGGTAGGATGATAAATCAGGAATGAAAATAATGGTTAATAAATACTCTATCACTCTCACTGTTCATTGTTTGCATTATTGTATTATATAGGAGTTCTTATCATGGTTGGGGGTTTTGTCACAGTAATTTAGAGTGACTTTCAGATTTAAAATAGTCTATTTATTCTGTTAATAGAATACTTGGTATTGGGCAGATTTTGCTATTGTATTATAAGCACTGTAAGTAAACTAAATCTGTCATACATTTTAAACTGTCCTCCAGCCTGCATAGCTTTATATGGAGTACTGCATTTATATCTGGTTTGTTGCTTTGAAGTGAGAACAACCCAAAAACTTGGCACTTTATGCTAGCTGAATTTATACAGGGTTCTTTTTCAGTCAAGTATCATTGTGCCATGTAAGATGCCCTCATCCTGGATTTCAGAGTTATATTTACCTCTGAATCAGCTTTAAGCATCATGTTAAAGCCTAATCCTCCTTTGGGAAATGAACTCCAGTTCTGGTGTAGTTAAATGATCTTTATTTTTCCTCTGTGGGGCTTGCTAGTGCCTCAAGTAAGACTAAATGAACATACTGCACATCTCTGTACAACGATGAAATAAAAGCAACAAAAAGTCAAGTAAACTTTGGGATATCGTAAGACTGAACAGCAGATTTTGATGCCATAGAGTAACTCTGAGCACATTATTCCTTACTCTTGCTCAGCCTGTTGGGAGCTGATGGTGCATTCTTGCATGACGTTGTCTGTGTCTTGAATGAAACAGTATGGACAGCTCTCTAAGTGTCTTTGTGAATGTGCTTGGTGATCTTTCATTCTTTGATTGGAGAACTCGATCTGCAAGGGAGTAGAGTTCCTCTTTGCTATCTAGGGGCCATAGTGTGGGTATCCTTGTGTTGGCTGTTTGCAGAATACCTGACAGTACTGTGGGTGGCTGAGATGTTTAATGTAAAGGATTTTTGCAGGCTGGAATATTTATTGTATTCTTGAGAATCTTTGTTCGCAGAGTTGCATTGAGTATAGTGCTAAATTTGTTGGGTTGGTAAATGAAACTGTAAATACATGAAAAATAAGTACAGCTTGAAAAGACATTTTATACTGTACTCCTTGCCTCTTGTATTAACTCTTGCCTCTCCTAAAAAGCATGCGATGTTTATTTTATGTGTTTTAACTGTACAGTATAAGAAGATACTCACTAAGGATGATGGGAAGTTAGGCACAGTTGAAAGATTTGTATCTGGTTCTTTGGCTGGAGCGACAGCACAAACTTCTATTTATCCCATGGAGGTAAGTAACAGAGAATTTGCTTCTGTTGGAGACGCTGCCAGATGTCTGGTTCATTTCCAAAGTAAAACCCATTTTGCTCTTGCAAGTATTGTAGGAATTCCTTTATATTCCTATAGCCTAATTTATTTTTACTTTGGACTTTATTTCAGGATTTTGGTAATAGGCATTTTAGACTATACTATGTTCTAATTGATACTTGTTACTTTTTCTATATATTTGGCTGTATAATGTAAAGCAATGTTGAAATAAAACTAATTTAAAATTAAGTACAAACTCAAGCTATTTTCTGAATTGGGCATAAATCTTTTTCCCACCAGGCATGTAAGCAAGGAATGTTCTTGTCTGTAGCAGAACTGATGAAGTTCTGTTGTGTTGTGATTGGGAGCTGGGTCTAATTAGGAGATCAGTGTGGAGGGAGAATGTAACAGCTACAGTTGAGGCTAGGTGGATTAACTGCTTTTTCCTCTGTAGGGTGTATTTGTATGTGGTACTACATAATGTTGCAGTTTAACTAGTGTTAATATATTAACTGCTCTAGGGTAGCTATTTCACATCCCGCTCTTATTTAAATAGAAGTAGGAGGTACCTCCTTTACTGCCGGTTTCCCAGAAAGTTTATCTTGTTGTGCCAATAACTGGAATATATGTTGGGTCTGGGATTAAACCAATACTAATATCAGGATTTGGAAGGAATGGAAAATGTAACCTAAATACCTTTTCCATAGGAAGAGGTGTCAGTAGGAATAGAACTTAGCTGTTTTTATTGCTGACAGTGATAATGATCTCTTTTAAAATAGCATCCTTGCTGTTAGGGCTGCTGAATCACAGCTAGCCTGAGTACCGAGATGGGTTAAATTATAGAACAACTGAAATTTTGCATAGAACATCTGTATTATACTGTTTAAGGGAGACAGGTGAACTCTACAAGAAGATGCTCTGATCTTCCTAACAAAGATGTAATACTGTCCTAGAAGTGTTTTTTCGTGTGTTTCTAAGTAAAAGAGAAAAGCAAAGTGCCAGGAAACTCCTGAGGAAGCTGCAGTCTTAACGAGGCTTTAAAGTAGGTCAAATGCTTCCTCAGGAAATTCCCTCTGTGGTTTCTTTTGGAGTCTGTTGTTAATTTCTTTGTCCTAAGATGCTGTATAGACTTATTTGTATTATTAATCAGATGCTGCATTTCAGTAGTGAGACGCAATCTTTATATCCCTTAACCACCTCTCAAAGGGTCATTTTTGAAAGATTATTTTCTTAATATGCTTTGTTCCCAGATTGGAAGTGTGATCTGCTAGTATGTTAACGCTCTCACTTGTTCTTTAGCTAATGCTTCTATTAAATATTGCCCACACTGTTGCCTTCAAGTTGATCAAAAATCTGCCTGTTTTTTATCAAGAAAAGAAAGCTAAAATGCAATTTTAAAAGGCTAATAATTTGTAAGGTAGCGTATGGTAGTATGTGTGCTACTCTGCACTAACGATAAAACCTGAAGAAGCCTACTGCTAACCAAGCCTTAACAGTAGTCATCACAAAGGAGGTCTGAAGTACCAAAATGCAAAGCAGTTCCAGTCAATTGAATAAGCAGAGAGATACTGTGTTTTCCTGAGTTTATAAAATACATTAATAAATAGGTATGTACTTAAGGCTACTATTTTTTTCCCTTTAGGTTTTAAAGACCAGATTGGCTGTGGGTAAAACAGGGCAATATTCTGGCATGTTTGACTGTGCTAAGAAGATCTTAAAAAGAGAAGGTGTAAAGGCCTTCTACAAAGGCTATATTCCTAATATTCTGGGTATAATTCCTTATGCTGGCATTGACCTTGCTGTTTATGAGGTGAGTTCAGATCACTGAATGCATGTAGCTTTCATTAGTTAATTTACAAAAAGGGTGAATATTCTTTAGAAAACCTGTATCGTTAGTTGGATTTGTAATATGCTTGTAGTATTACTGTTGCCTTCAATTTAAAATAGATAAATGAGAGTTACCACTAATCTTACTAGACTTCCAACATTTTTCTTTGTTTGCCCCTCCTGGAGGAGTGCCTGCGCTGATGGGCCCTTACACGAAACAGTACCAAACAAGAAATCTACTCATAAGGCATTATATAGACCTTGGCAATACAACATGCTTGCATACTTAAATAACCCTGTTCGACTGGAACACAGCCCTTCTATAGCAAGTATGGGCCTTAAAAACCTGATATGATACTCATGTTGTGGTACCTATCTTGCATTTAGGATACTTAATACATTTTTTTTGCCAGTTTTTCTGATTTATAATTGGATTATAGTAACCTGAATTCCTTGTGTATCTGTGCATGTCACCAGAATTCTTTGTGGTTGACATATAGTTGTTGTGAGGAGTTTGAAATGCTGCTCTCTTTCCTTTCAAGAGGAACTGGTACCTCTTACACCCATCAGCAGCAATCAAAATGGTTTATCTACCTTAGATGCTAGGTGTTGCTTCAAAGTGTGTTAAGTAACTGAGATGCACAGACTAACTTTTTCTAGTCTAGACAAATCTTTTTGTGACATTGCAGTAGTAATCAGCAGAATTGCTCGAGCAAATTTTTTCAAAGCAGTATGGAAGTTCTTTTCTGCAGTTTGTATCCTTGCTTCTGCATGGGGTGACATGCACAGCTGTGCAAGCTTTTCTTGCACCCTGTAGGGTGCTGAGTTGTGTTCCCCTCCTCCTCCCCTCAAAATTATTACTAAGTCTAGAATGTGGGCAGCGTTGCTGCTGCTGGATCTTTAAAGGATTTCTCTTCTAGGCACTAACTACTGTAGTCTGGTTAAAGTCCTTACTTGTGTGCTAAGGTGTTTACATGTGCGCTTTGAAAGTAAGCATGTAGGACTGGCGTAGTGAGATTGGTGCTTTTCAGGATTGAGCCCATAAAACTTGTTATGAATAAAGGTGTTATTTGTTTACTTTCTTGAATGCAGATCTCTTGTCTTTACATTTTATATCTTGGCAGCTCTTAAAGAGTACATGGCTAGAACACTATGCATCAAGTTCCGCTAACCCAGGTGTTTTTGTATTGTTGGGATGTGGTACTGTTTCCAGCACATGTGGGCAGTTAGCCAGTTACCCTCTTGCTCTTATCAGAACACGCATGCAGGCTCAAGGTGAGTCCTGTTGTACTGAAAATGTTTCTGTGTGGTCACATCAAAATTGTATCATTTGGGATAGCGGTAGCAGAGACAAGGGAATAAAAAACCCCATCTTGGAAAATCAAGGACTTACCTGGAAAATCCTTCTTAAAGTTGGTCCCTTCTCCCTAGTACCCCCAACATTGTTCTCCATCATACTTGATTCAAATGTAACATCTCATACACTAGTGCTCTGTGCCACATTCCATACAAGACTACCAGGCATAGAGCTCCTGTCATAGTCTGGGAGCACTTTTCTGAAATTTAGAGTATTTCCTAAATTTTAGAGGTAAAATGAAAAGGACTTGCATCATCCTATGAAGGTAGACAGCAACGTTTGCTCTGGAGCACATTTCACAAAGACTTTCATAGCTGGGATTTTTTGCTTGATAGGTTTGTGCATAGACTTAAGGATAGGAGTCTAGATTTCCAAAGGAATGTAGGTGGATAATGCTTTTCAGTGGGATTTAGACACATGGCTATCTCTGAAATGTCTGGGATTAAAGAGTTCTCCTCTCTGTGAGGACTCAAGTTTTAATCAATGGCCCTAGGGGTGATAGTAAGCTCAAGAGATATGTGTTTAATACTTGCTTAAGAATTTTAATATTACTAGAACTGTTGTATAACACATTTTTTTTTTGTCCTAGCCTCAGTGGAAGGAGCTCCACAGCTAAACATGGTCAATCTCTTTCAAAGAATTATTGCTACAGAGGGAGTCCGAGGACTTTATAGGGGCATAGCCCCTAATTTCATGAAAGTGCTTCCGGCTGTTAGCATCAGCTATGTTGTATATGAAAAAATGAAGCAGAATTTGGGAATAGCTTGAAATGAAGGAAAAAGGTGAGATGCTTCTAATGTTGTTGCAAACACCAGAACAAAAATGATTTCTCAAGTAATCTGCTCTCACAATTAGAGACAGATCTTTGTGGAGAGATGCTGCAACTTCTACTTTTGCCCTCAAGTGGGAAGAAACTTTCTTAAATTCTAGTTCACCATTTCTAAACAGATACCTATATTGCACTTTAAAATGTCACTGAGTTTTCAAAAAAAAATCAAGAAACTATCTTTAAATCAACAGCATGTTTATATTTTCAGGAAATCACGCATATTTTACTTATTGGCGCTTTTTTGTTTGTCTTCTATAAATTTGTATTTGACTTGGATCAAACCAAAGGTGGGAGAACTTTATACTGCCTTGATACTGAATATAGAAAAGTGACTTTTTGTTTTGTCATGCTGCCTATACTCAAGCAATTCACAGGCAACATTTTGCATGCCTAGAAGTAAGCACTTAGTGTTGTTATTTTTGAAAACATTAAATTTGTAAGAAATAGGATCTTAGATACAGACAAGGATGGAGTAACACATTAAAATGTAGCCCATCATCTTTTTCTTCAGGCTTAACCTTTTTTTTTATTTAAAGAATAAGAGCCTGAGAAACTGCTGTTCCATGGTATCAGAATACCCCAAATGGATTTACATGGTATTTTTGTAATACAATCAATGATTTTCATAACTTGCTTCACTGGACCTGCTTTTCATGGCACTTGTAAATGTTAATGGTGTTAGCCATTAACCATGACAAGCTTTGCATTACAGCTGCACATTTTATAGGATCATAATATACAGGAACAGAAGAAGCTTGGTTTTACTAGATCCATTCCACACAAGTGCAAGTTACTATTTAAAAACGGGGTAGAGGATCCAGTATTAAGCTGATAGTGATTGTAATACAGCCAATAGCAGAGCTCATCATAGCTGCCTTGGGGAGAGAAATGCTTCTCATTTTGGACTCTGCATTCTTTCCCGTACTCAGAGTGCTACAGTCCACTATGTGCTTTTAGCCAATAGAGGACTGCATTATTATGTAAAGGTTTTACAGGTTAGTCATGTGAGATAAATCCTCTTTCCCTCACAGTCTTCTGTGCATGCTGGCTGTGTGTATATGAAATTCATATAGTAAAATACTGAAGCATTTTGTCCAAGTGACCAAATGGGGCTGCTGATCCCAGGAGCCCATCAGATTGATGTTAATGAAGTAAGCAAAGCACGCATACACAACTTGTTAGTGTTTGAGAAACAGCTCCTCCTCAGAAAACAAAGCAGCACTTCCTCGATGTAGAAAGTAGGTATGTCCATGTATAAGTACTTCCAAAGTGACTTCCTTTTTTTGGGGTAGGGGTATGGTGATGCCGCATTTCAGTTGCCTTCAAACCTGAACACTGAAATAGAGTAACATTTATTGCCGAACTCATAAATGTTACGCTTTTTCTGCTTTCTGCTATGTGTGGTGTCTTAATCTCTGTAAATTTGGGATTAACTTTATAGATATCTTGACCTTCTAAAAGTAACTGCTTTTAGACCACTTCCTGAAATTGGATTACTGAAGGAAGAACTTTGTTCCTGTAAGGTTGTTAAGGGTCTCTTTTTTTATATTTTTTTTTGTAAACAAACAAATATGCAAGCAAACATGAATAACTGCCTGAACCTGCCTAGTTCCATGTACAGAAGACTACTTGGGCCATATTTTTCAAACAGCGATCAGATGTAAATCTGTGTTCAGTGCTTCCATGGCTGGTGTTTGTTCTCCATAAACAGATATATAACAACTTCATAAAATTCATATTATAAAATGTTTTATCAGATTTCAGAAAATGGCAGCTTTAGCTGTGTCTTTTGGCCTTCCCTTTGGGGAAACCTTTGACTTTGCACTTTTTTCAAAAAACAAAAAGTCATTCTATCCAAATCATCCATATGTACAATGCCTTTCTGATCTGAATGTTTCTTTGTTTTTGCCAACATTCCTGCATCTTTGTGGGATTTGTGAGATCAATTCCCAATCATCTTGTTTGACTGTGACCACTGAGCAAATGTATTGTGTGTGTGATGCGGAGATGACTTTAGCAGTGTCTATCTTCTAGACTTGCTCCATTTTGTTTATAGTGTGCAAGTGCCATTATGAGTATTGAAAATTACGGTAATGATGTTTTCAAATGTTCAAGAGATGGGGTCGTTCAAATTTAATTTTTCATTATGTGCCTTTATGATGACTGTGTTCAATTGTGTATTCTTTGTCTCTTAAATGTATGTTTACCTTTTTAGCTCTATAAAACTACCAGTTTCTAATAAATGTTTTGTTCCCTTATCTGTCTGGAGTGTGCTGATGTTTTTTCATGGCCTGATAGAAAGATGAGACTTCTTTATTGTATTATATGCATAATACTCAATGTCAAAAATGAAGGTAGTTTACCTAAAAACAAGTTTGAGACTAGCCTATGCTTTGCTATTACATTGATATTTGAAAACCTAGTTTGAGATTAGTTGATTGTCACCCTATGTAAAACTGTCTCATTGCTTAATGGAAGATCACATAATGTTTAATATTTTTGCTTGTTCATTGAACAGTATTACACCATGATTTGCTTCTTTGTGTGCTGCATGACAGAACTCTTAATAATCAGTACAAACATATTTGCTTGTGTTCTTAATGTTATCTTGCTTTGATGTTAATCTTACTTGTTAGTCAAAGGATCAGTATAAAATCTTTTCAAGGTAATAGACTTAATTTACTCTGTATGTGTAGCATGGCTGTCCTACTAAAAGCATGCTCAGTAGCCAGCTTTGACAACTCCTTATGAGTTTTTCAAGCCAATCCTTCAAATGTTAAAGATAATTGTAAACAAATTAGGGAGGCCTTTCTTGTCCCTGACCTGCACATACCGTTCTCGTAAGGTAAGATTTAGAAGTTTCCTTTTAAATAACAGAAGAGGTAGATGTGTGATTCCTGACTAAATGAACAATCTGACATTCGATTCTACTCAAGGCAAGGATGCTTTAACTGGAAATCCTCTGTGATTGGAAAGGCTGGGATGTGAATGATCTCTCTCTCACAGTGATCAAGTGGTAAGGTGTGCTCTCAAAGATAAACGGGAGTTAGATGGTCCGCCCATCCCCTCCGAAAAGAAAATCTGAGCTGCCACGAAGTGTAGCACAGATATTTAAAATATTGCTTTCATGTTAGCCTGTTGGGAAACTGAATTCTGCAGTCCTTTTGTCAAAGACTGGTCCTGATAAGATGCTTTTTTGACGTATAGGAGTTATTACACAGCCAAACATCATACATGCTGCCTTTTGAAAGAGCTCAGATCTGCGATGCATGTAGTACCATTATTTCTAACTTCTTGCAACTGCATGCCGCTTGTGTTAAAGTAACACCGCACTGGTTTGTGTGGTAAGGTTTTGGTAGGGGGCGCTGCAGGGGGCGCTGCAGGGGTGGCTTCTGTGAGAAGCTGCTAGAAGCTTCCCCGGTGTCCCATAGAGCCAGTGCCAGCCGGCTGCCAGCCGGACCCGCCGCTGGCCGAGGCTGAGCCCATCAGTGACCGCAGTAGCGCCTCTGGGGTAACAGATTTAAGAAGGGGGGAAAAAACCTGCACAATGGCAGCCGGAGGAGAGAGGAGTGAGAATGTGTGAGAGAAACAACCCTGCAGACACCAAGGTCAGTGAAGAAGGAGGGGGAGGAGGTGCTCCAGGCACCAGAGCAGAGATTCCCCTGCAGCCCGTGGTGAAGACCATGGTGAGGCAGGCTGTCCCCATGCAGCCCGTGGAGGTCCACGGTGGAGCAGATATCCGCCTGCAGCCCCTGGAGGACCCCATGCAGGAGCAGGTGGATGCCCGAAGGAGGCTGTGATCCTGTGGGCAGCCCACGCTGGAGCAGTCTCCTGTCAGGACTTGTGGAGAGAGAGGAGCCCACGCTGGAGCAGGTTTGCTGGCAGGACTTGCAATCCTGCGGGGAACCCACGCTGGAGCAGTCTGTTCCTGAAGGACGGCACCCTGTGGAAAGGACCCATGCTGGAGCAGCTCATGAAGAACTTCATCAAAGTTCGTGGAGAACTGTCTCCTGTGGGAGGGACCCCACGCTGGAGCGGGGTAAGAGCGTGAGGAGGAATGAGCTACAGAAACAATGTGTGATGAGCTGACCACAACCCCCATTCCCTGTCCCTCTGTGCCACTCGGGGGGAGGAGGTAGAGAAAATCAGGAGTGAAGTTGAGCCTGGGAAGAGGGGAGGCGTGGGGGAAGGTGTTTTTAAGATTTGGGTTTATTTCTCATTATCCTACTCTGATTTCGATTGGTAATAAATTTAACTAATTTCCTCAGGTCGAGTCTGTTTTGCCCGTGATGGTAATGGTGAGGGATAGCCCTGTCCTTATCTTGACCCATGAGCCTTTGGTTGTATTTTCTCTCCCCTGTCCAGCTGAGGAGGGGAGTGATAGAGCAGCTTTGGTGGGCACCTGGGGTCCAGCCAGGGTCAACCCACCACAAACACTGAGGCAGCAAAAACATGTGGACAGGCAGTCTGTTTAGGACTCCATACTTCTCTCCCTTATAAAAATATTTTTACTATAATTTTTAAGTTTGTTGTGTGTTGTCCAAGGGAAATAGAATGCTAAGCAAGTACCTCAACTGTTTCTTCAAGCTTGTTTCTTTAGTTTTTAGTGTATTCCACCATTGTATTTTCATAATTTGTTGAAAATAGTGTGTTTCCATAATGTATTCTGAGTTCTTAAATTAGTGGTGATGGATTTGTAGGTTGCTGACTACTTTTGTGCCTTATCTTAAACAGTTTAGTCTGAAACTTCCGAAATTCTACAGTCCAGAAAAATCTTCCACATTTTCTGTATGTCTTATCTTTTGCTAGGTTTTTAATATTTTTCAAAATGTATGCAAAGGTAGTGCCTGTAGATGATACGAAAAATATTGCCATACAACTTGCTACTGCCGCTTTAGTTAGAGAAACTAAGGCATGAAGAGGATGTAAATCATGTAGTGTCATCAGTAAGTTAATCAGAGGCTCAGGAATTGTGCATCCACATCCAAACTGATCCCTAACAACTCTCAGCTTTTCTGGGGTGTTCGTTGAGCAAATGATTCTTCTTATGCATAGGCCTATACATAAGAGGCCCAGAAGGGAAAGGAAAAGCTTTATTTGTTTTCCTTTCAAGATATATGCAGGGCGTGACTGCTATTCAGTAGCATTAACACTAGAAAACACTGCAGAAATGGCTCGGAATTTAAAATAGGGCTGCCGATGTGCGTATTCCACTCTTGACCGTGGTGGGCTTCCTGGCAGGATATGCCGGCTGCAGCAGTGGCATTCCTCACAATGGCACCAGCCCAGGCCCGAGTTGTCTTGCACACCTGCTAGTGGGAATGCCACAGTGAACACTGTGTACTGAAACCCACTTGGCAGCTTTCCTTTCTGCAAAAGAACACTGGGTGCTGCTGTGCTACCCAGGTGAGGCTGGGTGTAGACCTGCCTGTGTGCCCAAATTAGCCTTCTGAGGCCAGGCTGAGGTGACTTCTGTTCTTCAGTGTCTCATTTCAAACCTCTGAGCTAGCTGCACTTGTTGGTATGCAGCAGAAGGTATTGGCATCTTTTAAATCCCTTCTAATATTTGAAGGTTAGAGAAAGTATGGCAAGAAGCCCGTTGCAGTATGTGATGCTGCTACACATTAACTACCAAAATATCAAGGATGTCTTAACCTGCAGGCTATTTGCCGTGTAAGGTAGTGTGGTTTTTAAATGCTTCCCCTTCTGATGTCTGAGTGGTCTTGTGGCTTTTAAGGCTTACATTAAAACTAGATACTGATCTAAACCTGGATGTTGTGGAGAACATAATTGGTGAGAACTGGACAAGGAGTAATTCTGGAATATTGGCAGTCTTGCTGTGTGAATTGTGTCTAACTTCTAAGTCCTGGTGTCTGAAAACGTGTAGAAAAATTACTTATTTTGTTTGTCAATATTTGTGCAATGCAGGGTAAAAAGTATTTGTGTTCTGGCAGCTAACTAAACACGTGAGCATTGTGCACCTAAGCTCTTAGACTTTGAGTCTGTTTTGCTAAAGGGTTAACAAAGGAGTCTAGTAGGTACTATGTAAGTGTATAAAAAAACCCATAGTGTGTATACACATACATACCTATTCAGATATATATCTATATACACAGAATCACAGAATCAGTACGGTTGGAAAAGACCTGTAAGATCATCGAGTCCAACCTGGGAGGGGGGGGGGGGAAAAAAAAAAAAAAAAAAAAAACCACAACCACAAAACCCACGCCACACAACAACAATAACAAGCCACAACCCACCCAACACCACACAGCACCATGTCCATCAAGCTACATCCCACAATGCCACATCCACACGCTCCTTGAATACCTCCAGGGAGGGTGACTCTACCACCTCCCTGGGCAGCCTATTCCAGTGTTTCACCACTCTCTCACACGTATAAAACCTTTTCTTCTGTTCATCAAGTTTGTGCATCTCCTTTGTGCAGTAGCTGGAGCCGCTTCCAGAACTGCTTTTTAATTGAACAGTCTTGAAGCAGTGAAACTGCTGGCCCTGCAGACCTTTGCTCTGCAAGCTGGAAGTACAATATCAAGGAGAAGTAGCCAATAGGTTCTCTTAAATAATGTGTCAGTAGTACTCAGACTAAAATCCAAAACATTTTTGTTCCCTCTAGGCTCATGTAAAGCAGAATATCTAGTATCCATCCTGTTGACATAGGTATAGGCAAAAAAAAAATCAAGTTGAAAGGTGGGAGTATGGTAGATGAATTTTTGAATGGGTACTCCTGCCATCTTAAACTAAGCCTTTAGCTAACATGTTTGACCTGTAGTTTAGCTCTTGCTAAAGCACTGATATGGAAGCTCTCTCTCCCTCTAAAGCAAATGCCATATGTTTTTTTAATTGTTACTAGCTTGTGTCATGCAGGAACCTGTCTCTCCCTGGCCAGCCTTAACAGCCCCTCTGTCTTGGCTGTGTTTGGAGGAAATGTGCCGATTCAGCTTGAATTCGAGCAGTGCCATCTACTGTTATGTAGTAATACTGATTTGTAAGGGGGAATAGCTTTTCTAGACTGAACATTTGAGTTCATTCCTTAAAGATATCTTTACAGCAAAGGAAAACCAGTTTATAACAGTGCAGGATAAACCCATCTGAGCCATATTTTTAGTGGTGATTGTGGCAGCATGACCTAACACAATGTGAGGGGACAAAGCACTCGGGTGTGAATTACAAAAAGCAAGAATCGTCATCTCTGCTTTGGGTAATCATCATCTATTGAAAGAATCTATACCGCCTATCAATTGACATGGCTATTTTTACTTTTAATGAAAACCATTTGAAATAGAAGATAGAGTCTCTATAATGTTATTTTCTTTTTGCTTTCATAAAATGATTTTTGTGTGTCAGTGTCCTTTAGTTTCTCAGTAAGATATGCTAGCCTAAAGGATAAGGATTCTTTAACTATTCTTACTGGCATATTACTAAAAAATAGTTTGTATGAAACTTACCTGATTCTTTTTGAGGAGTAGAAATGCTATTCTGTATTTCAATATTTCTTAATTATGCTGGTATCAAGGTCTGCACTGAGAGCGCCATGTTTGTATTTCACAACATTAAAACACCATCTGACTGAGCGCAGGTAGAAGGTTCCTGATGGTTGCTTGCTAAACGTTAAGATTCTCCCACTACATCATGGTGCAGCCACTGATTTGTTTTGTGGACACAGTTGCTGTGCTCTTCCAGACTAAGCCAGTCTGGACATAGTCCAGCTAGCTCTAGCACTACCCTATTCATTTCCACCTTTCGACTCCTTAACCAGTGCCCTTCTGTTTACCCTACAACCTAACTGTGTGTTTGACACCCATCCAGGCTCCTTATCCTCCAGTCCCAACCCAGTCTAATACTCTAAATCTATTTTGTTGTAGGAATTAGGTTTGTGTCTTTCCTGCTGTGGAACCAAATACACCTTCATCAGTATATTGGAGGATATTGGAGAAGTTAGTGATAGTCATGGAACAGGCTGTGCCCTGGAAGCCAAATTCCAGATCAGAGTGAGCCCTGTCAGGTCCCTGGGGAGACCTGGAAGTTCAAGAGGTTGCTCCTGTATGTTTGTGGTACTCCATGGAAAAAGTATTTTGCACATACCATCAATGGCAGCTGGCCAGTTTGCCCAGACCCAGCTTTCTCTGAACACCTCAAATTTAGTATACATTTGTGCTTAGCACCTTGACTTCCATGTTCAATCCTTGGATTATTTCTTTGTCCTTTCCAGTATCTTCCTTCAGTTATTTTGGGAGAGTAGAGATATGCTTGAGCAGGGCTTAAATAACACTTTGCTATGGGAACTATTGAATTGCTGTTACTGCTAGCAAAGGGTCTCTGTGATGGCATGTTACTGCAGCCTTCCCCATGCTTCAATACCATGTGTGATGTAGGCTGATAATGGGATGCTTTTGCTTTCCCTGCTTAAACAAATTCCTTAACTGGCTTGCTGTGTAGATCCAACAGCCTCTGCCTCTTCCAGCTGTTCCATTCAGTGATACTTCTTTTACTGTGGATTTGTGTATGTTTGCATGGCTCCAGCTGGACACCTTCTAGGTTAACGTAGGATATAGCTTCATGGGTTTTAAAGTCAGCACTCTTAGCTCATCTTCCATGACCTCTGATAATTGCAGGCCATACAGCTTCATCAGGTTACTGCGGTGTGTGTCTCCTCTGTCACACTTCTTCCAGTGTCAAAATGCTAAGCAGACCTTTTAAATAATGTGGGCCTGGCAATAACTGACTAAAGGAGAAGTTCAGAGGTCAGGTTAATGCAGGGATGGTTTAATAGGACTTGGTTTGCAAACAGGATTTCTTAGTAATCTTGGTGGTACAGATTGCTGTCTTAATCCCGGCAGTATCTCTGAAGCCATCGTTCTGAAAATAGATGCATATGAAAAGTATCACATTTGTCCCATAAATACTAAAGCTAGAAATTCGCATTTTGGATGGATCTTGGATGTAAAGGTTTCTACTGTCAGCCCAAAGGTTGCCTGCGGTGTATAGGGAAGAGTTACGTTTTAGAATTCCTTTCCCAAGTTTGTAGCTTCTTATTTCTCACTAGCTGGACAGATTTTGCAAAGATTTCACTAGCGAAGAAAGAATGAGATATAATTGCAAATTTTGATGGTGATGAGGAAGGATATAAAATTCTGACTCATCCAGCACCACAGTTACCTACTTCTGTTATGAACAAGATGATGTTACTCTTTATGGATTAAGAAAAGGTTGTGCTATGCAGGTGGAAAACTCCTGGGTTCCCCAAACCTCCTTGACTTGCTCACACAAAGCCGCCTGCCTCTGGGAGGGCAGCAATAATGGGTCCTCTGACTGTAACCCATCCTCATTAAAGTGTCTGTACTAATCAGTAAGTGACAGTGCGCACATTTGATCCATCTGACATATAAATGTTTAATTTTGCTTTTACCAGTCAGCCAGTTTGGCAGAAGATGGGTTTCTGCGCAGCAGAGAAAAAGATGCTAGTGTGGTGTTGCATTTCACCACAGGGAATTGGAGCTGGAGTAGGAGCACTTCTGAATCGGTCACGACACTGCCATCCCCTTGAAGTTGTTTTGGCTTAGACATCAAATACTGCTCACTAGTCCCTTAAGGAATATCTGGTTTTAGTTTGCTTCTCCAGTCTTCTGTGATTTCTCTATCCTAGAGAAAAAAGGGATAAAGGGGAAGATTTATTCAGTATTCTCACTTGTTCCTGGGGACTCGTACTTCATGTCCATACCTTGCTGTGAGGCATTTGCTGGGCTGTAATCTAATGGCACTCATCACTTCCACAGTATGACATTTTGATAGGAAACAGTGTGATCCCGTAGGTAGGAGAGTCTGGCAGATGGAGATTTTTCATCTCTGTTCTGCTACTGGTCTCCCATATGTCCTTTCTCAGCATCTATGGGCTTTCTACTTTCTTGCTTGGTAGGTGTTAAGCTTTCTGGGACTGCCATCATGCTGTGACTGTTCAGTGTCTAGCCTGGGGTTGTGCTATGACGCAAATAATATTCTGATTAAAAATGAAGACCTCGGCCTACAACAGCACTTGTTAAAGAAACACAAATTTTATCTGCAGAGATTGTATGTTAGTTCAGTGCTTAAGGTAATACTACAATGTGAAAAGAAACCTGATGGAAGTAGGAAAGCAATCACATTCTAAAAAAAGCTGACTGCCAAAGTTGCCTGCAGGGATACATTCATATTAATCGTAAAGATAGTCTTTCACATCTGAAAAGAAATTTGACTTCCTCCTTGATTATTGGTTTTAGCCATTTCTCCTGGTGGATTTTTAGTTGGCAGCAGTGTTTCTCACCATTCTATAGCAACCTCTGACACTGCAAGTTAAGAGTATGTATGTCTCTCTCGAACACAGAGAACCCACTGAGCTGCAGTAGTAAATTTTGCTTTTAAAGGAAAAGAGGAGCACAAAACTCCAGAGCCTCGTTACTTAAAATACTTTGGTCTTCTCCCCCTGTAAGTACTCACTGGCCTCGGAGGATATGCGGGGATGGAGAGGCTCGTTGCACTCTGTGAATTGCAGATAAAAATATTCCGTGTTTAGGTAGGGCTTTCCATGCAGGAGCCCCCCCAGTGCCCGGGCGGGGGGGCAGTGCCGCCATCAGCCGCTCCTGGGCTTTTTCTGCTTGGATTTTTGGAGGGTGTCTGTTCTGCCCGGGGCTGGGCGGGGCAGGCGCGCAGAGGGCCGGCAGGCACCGCGCGGCCCAGCAGAGGGCGCCCCCGTCACCCCTGCCTCGGTCGGGCGCGCAGGCGGCACCGGGCGGAGCTGTGCTGGGCGGGGAGCTCCTGCCGGGCCCGGGGGGGCTGTGCCCCGGGCCTGCCCGCAGAGCGAGATTGCCGCTGGCAGCGGGAAGCAGGGAAATCGAAAGGGCCTCGAGGAGAGGATTAAAAAATAAAAGTTCAGGAGGATGCTAATTGTAAATGATGGGGAGAAAATCTGAGTCGCGCAACGTCGGGATTCGCAACGGCCGCCGCGTCAGTCTATGGCCATTCGGCTCTGAGCGGGCAAAGGGTCGTACCCCCAAGGTGGGACGTGGGCAAGAGGTGGAGGTGGGGAAGGGGAGTGAGGGGAAGATGGGATCGAAGTGAGCGAATGAAATCTGAGGCTGAAGGTCAGAAACATTTTCCTGACGGTGCAGAAATCTCCCCAAGGGATTCCTATTGCTCGAGACACTGTTTAAAAATAGAATAAATCAAATCCATTGCAACATGCATCACAGACAGTTCTTTACTGCTGTAGGTCACTTAGGACTGAAATAACCATAGGCAAAGACACGAGATTTTTGATTGTCCTTTAGCAGTCAGCAGGATAGCGTACTTCATCACCGGAGTCTTCATTCTGTTTCAGTTTTTTGCTGGAGTTGAAGCACCCGCGATGCCTGAGCTACACAGGCTGGAGCCTAAATGAAGCACGTAGGCAAATGTAAAGGCTCAAATAAGCGTTCCAGGCTGAAATCTTGTGTTCATAGCTGAAAATGGTATCTTCTCACGAGAAAGTTTCAGTGAATAATTTGATATTTCATTGTTGCTATTTAAGTGTTAATAGTAAAAAAAACCCAACTATGTAAATTATTATTTTAGTAATTCTGTATGTTCATCTCCCTTAATTTCCCATTGTGCTATAAGAAATAAGTCAAATAGCATCTAAAATCCCAAAAGTTCTGGAAGTTTCCCAAATGCTAGAAGCTGACTTTCATGTGGTTTGCTCCATGTAAAGATACTAGGGCTGGAGTTTGCCATGAAAGTTGTGTGGTAAGAAGCCAATGCTCTAGGCATCTCTATCCCCAGAAATTGTTGCTCTGTGGAACTATTTGAAACTTGTAATTACAGGCTTTTTGTTTAACTTTCAAGTATATCTTATTAATACTTGAAATATAAACACTCAAGAGATTTATAATGCAACTGCTGATTATGAGCCTTACTTAAAAAATGACCAAAACTTAACAAAAGCCTTCCAGTGGTACTCATGGGCTCTACCCCAGTGGTTCTGCCTGGAAGTTGCTTTCTAGAAGGGAGAAAGTTACTTCTCAGCATATTGTCCTCTCTAAGTAATTGGGCTTCAGTTTTGAAATTCTTAGTGTCTTGATGGATTTCAACTGCTTGTACGAAATCCATTCAAGTGATTCCTTAGGGAGAGGATGTTGAAAAACATTCCTCCGCACTCCAAACTGTCCACAGGAGTGCTGTCCCAGCGCCTCAGCAGGAGACTAGGGCTGGAGCAAGCGTGAGCTGCTTCCTCACCGTTACACTGTTTTCTCTAGGCTGAAGTTCAAGAACCTGCTTACAGGGTTCAGGAAGACTTACAGCATGAGTAGCTGGCACATGAATAAAGGTTATTAACCTGTGTTCTTGAAGCAGTTTATCCCCTGTTGCAGGCTGCTACATTAGGCAGCTGCCCGGTCTCCCAAGTTGCTCATAAAGGATTGAAGTGTTCTGCTTGTATTTGGTGCTTAACAGCAGGGGCTGGTGCGTATTGTACGTATACAGTGATCAATCCAGTATAAAATAAGAGAAACAGTTCGTAAGGGGGTTTTTCTTTTTGTCAGTTATACTTTTAAAAGCTATTGATCTGCCAGAGAGTGGTTTGGGGTTTTTTACATTTTTAAGGATTGCATGTTTTGATGCATCACCATCTGGTTATAGAATTAAGACGTAAGCATAGTTCAGCTTCAAAGAGGTTTCAAGAGTTTAAATCAGTAGTAAATTTTTCATTAAATTGTCTTAAACTGACAAAGCGAGGGAATTTACAGTGTTCAAGATTGAGCTTGTAGCTCATGTTGTTGAACCTCAGTTTGCAGTTGTGTATCAGGACCTAAATATAAGTAATAAAGTTTAAAGTCTTAAACTCCTGGTGGAAAAACTTAAAACCTACAATGGAGGCATAAAGAAGAGATGTAGAAATGTGGAGCTTTCTGAATAAGATCTTATGCATATTTTCTGTATGGTTCTATAGGCAATCTCCTTTAAAAAGCACTCATTTTAAGAGATAGAAAATGAACATTTGTCAGCAGCTATCAAAGCTGAGAGACTGAAGCAGCCTTGCTTTTGTATCTGTGTACGTACAGACATTGCAATATTTGTCTTTAGACTGCTTATCTCCTGTTAATTTCTGATAGCTTATTTCCTAAGAACATGTCAGATGTTTTCCCCCTCTAGTGAAAAAGGCAATTTTGAGTTACTGTGTTTTAAAACTTACTGGGGACCTTTGGAAATTACTTCAAGCACTAAAGCAGAATGTGTTCAGCACCTTATTTGTCCTGCAGTAGCCACTGGCCTTATGAAGCAACTTAACCTAAGCCAACTAAAACTCCTTTTCCCCAGTGCCTGCAGTGTGCTGTCTCTGGGGGCGAGTCCATGGGCTGAAAACTCCTTTCCTTACAGCCTAGCTCCTCAATAACTTAATTTAATATGAACTATTTTTGAAACTGGATGGCAAGGCATAGGTAATGGTGATCAATACAGTACTTTTGATGAAAAAAAACCCCAAACCTTCTGCAGTTCACTGGAATGACATCACTTCTTGCATTGTTATAGCAGCCCTTAAGCTGTGCGGCACCGGAGTTGAAGAGAAAAAGGCATGATGTAAGGAAAAGGAGTTGTGTCTCTAACATTTTTTTTAAGAAACCTCTGTGTCTCAGACTTAGTTTATTTCCATGTCTAGGTTCAGGTGAGCCACCTGAAGTTTGCGCTACGAGTTAGGATGTGAACAGGAGCTCTGAATTTAATTACAGGTTAATTCAAGGTTGCCTGGTTATTTACTTAAAGTAATTTTTTTTCTTTAATGTCACAATTGAAGAAATTTATCTACCTCTGGTTCACATAGCAGCTGCCTTCAGCTTTATATCAAAGATACAGGGTTTGAAGACTTTCAGTTGAAGCCTCCCTGATGCATCTGTCAATCTGTGGAATTCAAACTTTTCCAAAAACAATTGTTTCTAGCCTGCAGAAAATATTTTAAAATATGGCCGGTGTGCCACCTCTTTGTGCATCATCTTTCTAGCCAGCTTTCCAGGTGAGCACCATCACAAAGGTCCTGCACATTGGTTGGCTTTCTGTCAAAGTCAGTGTTATCACTGGGGATTAGGAGTAAAGCTATGTGTATCACACAGCTGCTGCTTCATTTGGGCCATGTAACTTGTGTCGCTTAGCCAGACACCTATTACACTGCCCAGTGCTGGTGGTATCTTGAGATATGTCTATTAGAACTACATGATCTAGATGTTGAAAACTTTCAGTAATTGTTTGATGTGGACTATTTATCTGATAGCAGTTGCCTGATATGCTGATTTTGCCTGGGGTGGAGTTAATTCTATTCCTAGTAGCTGGTATAGTACTGTGTTTTGGATTTAGGATGAGAATAATGTTGATAACACACTGATGGTTTCATTGTTGCTGAGCAGTGCTTACACAGAGTCAAGGCAGTTTCTGCTTCTCACACCGCCCCACCCACGAGTAGGCTGGGGGTGCACAAGAAGTTGGGAGGGGACACCGACTCCAACTGACCAAGGGATATTCAGTACCATATGACATCATGCTCAGCATATAAAGCTGGGGAGAGAAGAAGGAAGGGGGGCATTACAGAATCATTAAGGTTGGAAAAGACCTGTAAGATCATCAAGTCCAACCATCAACTAACACCACCATGCCCATTAAACCATGTCCTGCAGTGTCATGTCCACACGTTCCTCGAACACCTCCAGGGATGGTGACTCCACCACCTGCCTGGGCAGCCTGTTCCAATGCTTCACCACTCTCTCAGTAAAGAAGTTTTTCCTAATATCCAGCCTGAACCTCCCCTGGCACAACTTGAGGCCGTTTCTTCTTGTCCTGTCGCTAGCCACTTGGAAGAAGAGACCAACACCCACCTCTCTGCAACCCCCTTTCAGGTAATTGTGGAGAGTGATCAGGTCTCTCCTCAGCTTCCTCTTCTCCAGGCTGAACAACCCCGGTTCCCTCAGCCGCTCCTCATAAGATTTGTGCTCCAGACCCCTCACCAGCTTCATCGCCCTTCTCTGGACACGCTCCAGCACCTCAATGTCCTTCTTGTAGTGAGGGGCCCAAAACTGAACACAGGATTCGAGGTGCGGCCTCACCAGGGCCAAGTACAGGGGCACGATCACCTCCCCACTCCTGCTGGCCACACTATTTCTGATACAGGCCAGGATGCCGTTGGCCTTCTTGGCCACCTGGGCACACTGCTGGCTCATATTCAGCCAGCACCAGGTCGTTTTCCACTGGGCAGCTTTCCAGCCATTCGTCCCCAAGCCTGTAGCGTTGCATGGGGTTGTTGTGCCCCAAGTGCAGGACCCGGCACTTGGCCTTGTTGAACCTCATACAGTTGGCCTGGGCCCAACGATCCAGCCTGTCCAGATCCCTCTGCAGAGCCTTCCTACCCTCGAGCAGATCAACACTCCCGCCCAACTTGGTGTCGTCTGCAAACTTGCTGAGGGAGCACTCCATCCCCTCATCCAGATCATCGATAAATATATTAAACAAGACTGGTCCCAAAACTGAGCCCTGGGGGACTCCGCTTGTGACCGGCCGCCAACTGGATTTGACTCCATTCACCACGACTCTCTGGGCTCGGCCGTCCAGCCAGTTTTTTACCCAGCGAAGAGTGTAACTGTCTAAGCCACGATTCGGCAGCTTCTCCAGGAGAATACTGTGGGAGACAGTGTCAAAGGCTTTACTAAAGTCCAGGCAGACAACATCGACAGATTTTCCCTCATCCACTAGGCAGGTCACCTGGTCGTAGAAGGAGATCAGGTTGGTCAAGCAGGACCTGCCTTTCCTGAACCCGTGCTGGCTGGGCCTGATCCCTTGGTTGTCCTGCACATGCCCTGTGAGAGCCCTCAAGATGAACCTCTCCGTAATCTTCCCCAGCACTGAGGTCAGGCTGACAGGCCTGTAGTTCCCCGGATCCTCCTTCCGGCCCTTCGTGTAGATGGGCGTCACGTTGGCAAGCCTCCAGTCATTTGGGACCTCCCCTGTTAACCAGGACTGTTGGTAAATGATGGAGAGTGGCTTGGCAAGCTCCTCCGCCAGCTCCCTCAGCACCCTTGGGTGGATGCCATCAGGCCCCATAGACTTGTGGGTGTCCAGGTGGCAGAGCAGGTTGTTAACTGCTTCCTCCTGGATCACGGGGAGTTTATTTTGCTCTCCATCCCTGTTTTCCAGCTCAGGGAGTTGAATAACCTGAGGATACCCGGTCTGGCTATTAAAAACTGAGGCAAAGAAGGCATTAAAGTACCTCGGCCTTTTCCTCATCCTTGGTGGCAATGTTGTTGTCCCTGTCCTGTGTCTGCCCCATACCCCCCCCAGCATCCAGTAAAGGATGGAGATTCTCCTTGGCTCTCTTTTTGTTGTTAATATATTTATAGAAGCATTTTTTGTTATCCCTTATGACCGTGACCAGATTGAGCTCTAGCTGGGATTTTGCCTTTCTCATTCCCTCTCTGCATGACCTAGCGAGGTCCTTGTACTCTTCTTCAGTTGCCTGCCCCTTCTTCCAAAGGTAATAAGCTCTCCTTTTTTCCCTGAGTTCCAGCAAGTGCTCCCCATTCAGCCAGGCCCGTTGTCTTCCCCGCTGGCTCTTCTTACGGCACATGGGGACTGCCTGCTCCTGCGCCTTTAAGATTTCCTTCTTGAAGAACATCCAGCCTTCCTGCACCCCTTTGCCCTTCAGGACTGTCTCCCAAGGGACACTCTCAACCAGTGTCCTGAACAGGCCCAAGTCTGCCCTCCAGGAGTCCATCGTAGTGGTTTTGCTGACCCCCCTCCTTACCTGGCCAAGAATTGAGAACTCTATCCTTTCATGGTTGCTAAGCCCAAGACAGCCTCCGACCATCACTTCTCTCACAAGTCCTTCTCTGTTTGTGAACAGCAGGTCAAGCAGGGCACCTCCCCTTGTAGGCTCCCTTACCAGCTGTGTCAGGAAGTTATCTTCCACACACTCCAGGCACCTCCGGGACCGTTTCCTCTCGGCTGTGTTATACTTGCAGCAGACGTCCGGTAAGTTGGATGTTCAGAGTTATGGCGTTTGTCTTCCCAAGTAACCGTTACGCATGATGGAGCCCTGCTTTCCTGGAGATGGCTGAACACCTGCCTGCTGATGGGAAGTAGTTGAATGAATTCCCTGTTTTGCTTTGCTCGCGTGCGTGGCTTTTACTTCACCTATTAAACTGTGTTTATCTCAACCCATGAGTGTACTCACTTTTTACTCGCTTTTACTTTTACTGTTCTGATTCTCTCCCCCATCCCAGCGGGGGGGGGAGTGAGCAAGCAGCTGTGTGGTGCTTAGTTGTTAAACCACAGCACCTGGAGAGGGATTTACAAGAAACATGTATGAATGGTGTTGCTATCTTTCTTAGTGAAGAGGAGATGTGCTTCCTTTTGGTTGTGTTTGCCACATCCCTCCCTCAGGCAATGTAAAATAGTTATGTTTAAATTGTTATCTCTCTGTGTCTTGACACTGTAGATGACATTCAGAGATAAAGGCACTACACATCTGATGAAAATTTTGCTTGGTGAGGAGAATTAAAATGCCACTAAATAATAATGCCATGAAAATAGTAAGATTTTGAACTCTTACACTGCTTCCCATCTATCCCAAGCCATTATGTTTTCCAACGGTATTCACATTAAAGGGGAAAACGTAAGGCAAAAAGGCAACAGTATGTTGCTATGTTGTACAGCATACAGATGTTTTGATGGATGGAGAAGTTAGGTAACTCTCCCAAAGTCACAAGAGAAGTCGGTGACCACCAGGAATAGAAGCCACGCATGCTGACAACCAAGTCTGTGCGAGCCACAAGACCATCCTTCCTCCTGCATATAGAGAAGCATTGGCACGCAAGGGAAGTACTTTCTGTGGTTTTGGAGAGGCTGTTCCAGTGATTCTGATGTTATCAGCAGAAGGACACAAATACTCTACTTTTTACATGGAGGGCTGACTGCAAGGTTCTTGCTGTAATTATTTTGTAATTTTGGCTGCTCGCAAACTGGACTCCTTTTTCGAGGGTTGGCCAAATATTCCTTATGCAGGAGGAAGGAAGAAGGTGAAAGATGAATCTACCATTTTTGGAGAGAGAATAATTATTGAAGGGGCTGGTGAGAAAAAAAGCAAAAAAATCCATGTAGTGCCTGTCAATCCTGAGGTGCAAAGCCCTTTGGTCCGTGTCATACCAGGCACTCTTGAGCAGAGTGCATGTGCAAAGAAAGAGCTTTTAAGACTGGTAAGAAGAAATGGTCTTTAGTGCCAGCTTTTAAATCTAGGTCTGACATAAGTCATGGAAAGTATCACTACGTTCAGTTATCTGTTTTATTAGCAATTCTCAAATACACTCGTTTTTTCCATGGTTAACACCACTTCCCAATTTTCGGTAGTTGTCTGTCAACCCATCTTGTCTCCCCTCAGTCTCCCTTCAGTCTGCACGGACAGTAATTCCAGCAGCAACCGACAGTGTAAGTAGTGACACCATGTAAGCAAGCCTGGAGAAATAGCAATTAACACTTAACAGCAGTAGTTTGAGAGAGTCAGCTGTCCACTAGCCTGGGTGCAGCTAAACTATTTGGGACAGGGAGGGAAAAGGCAGAGAACACAGCCCCTCGTGTCCCACAACATGGGAATGGGCGCTGCCTTGGGTGCTGGTGATTGTGGAGAAACAGCTTTTCCTTCCTCCGATAATCTCTCTAGAACTGGGGGCTAGATTGTAGAAGCATCAGGTGGCTTCTGCAGAGCCTGGTCACAGCCGTATGCTAGGTTTTATCAATATTAAAAATTGCCTAGTCCATACTTCTGTAAGTAATGGAAAGACAATAGTAAAATAATTTTCTCTAGAAGTCATTTTTTATCCACAGAAATGTTTTGGGAGGTGAAGGAAGTTATTGACCATTTTATAGTATATTAAATAAACAGTGTGAGTCTGCAATTATTCTATATTGTCATCTTGGAATAAGATGGGAATGATAAAAAGAAGTGGCGTTTAGTCATCTGTCACAAACATGCTTTTCTTGCAGGTGCAACAGAAGTTAAAAAAAATTAAATATAAAATCACTATGTAATGTTAATATTGCAATACTGACCAAAGGCCTTAGGTAGGCTGGAGGTCCCATAGCTTTAGGTGTTGTGCAAACCATAAATAACTATTTCTCCCTTAAAAAGCTTACAAATGCTGACAGTCTTTTTGTAGACAAGACTTTCTGTGAGTGCAGAGAGGGTTCTTGCTCAGCTGTGACTTGAGAGTAGTCATCTTGAAATTGGGAAGGAAGCAAAAGGTAGAGTAAGTGCAAATGAAAATAGAAGTTGGAGAAACTGAAGGAGAAAATTCATTTGTGGAACAAAAAGCTGTTGAGTATGAAAAAGTGCTGAGCACAACTCGTTTCAGTGGAACTTTGGCTTATGTAGCAGCTGGTAAGAGCCAGAGACATTTGGGTTCCCAAATGTACGTCATGCTCTGGTTGGCACTGCAACTTCTGATGTGGGAGTCCAAGAAGTCTTCCCCAAAAGAGCCCGAGCACTTAGGCACATAACTCCCCCCGAGCTCTGCTGTGGCTTTATTGCAGTGAGAGAAAAGAGACTCTCCTAAGCACTTAGGCCAAGATTTTTTGAGGGTTAGATCCCTGACTATTATTGAAATGAATTCTTGGGCTAAATTAACTTCTTAATTCTTTCAATTCTTCAGCCTTTTAATACTGAGTTTTCAGTGTCTTACTACATAAAAATATCTGTGCCTTACTGCAGCATCGAATTGGATTCATAGTCACATACATTCCCTTCTGGCAGCTTTTCTTCTGTTAACGTTGCTCTGATTAGCTGTAAAAGATTGAGCAGATATTCTTGAAATAGGTTGTTCCTAAGGGCCACTCCGACATTTATCCTCTTACAGTACGGCTCAGCTGGGAATGGCAATTTACTCTTGTAACAGGTTGACCAAGGATCAGCTGCAGTATTAAAAGATTAGTACCCAGTTAATTTCCAGTGGGCTGTTCTGTAATAAACGCAGCATGCTGATGCGGATTGTCAACATTTTAATGTCTTTCTCATTTACATAATATTTTATTTGAAATCTAGCTTAAAAGAAACCCTGTATTCTATTAATTTATTCTATGCCATTAAGAAACACTTTTATTTTAAACTTATGATTTATATAATGATATATATATATTTGGACATCTGGACAATAACTCTAACAAAGCAAACAAGCCACTCTTAACTAATAGGTTGCAGTGCTGCCAACCAGAACAAATGAGAAATACATGGACTCAGTATTAAAAAAATGAACCAGTTAATTTGTTTTCAAGGATTATTAATATGATTCAATCTTGCTTATTAATGACCGCTGTACCTGCAAAATTGAATACAGCTGTTATAACAATGTTTGTATTTATCTAGTGACCTCGCTATAAACAGCGATCACTGTAGCATTGCAGATCTGCTTCTATCTCATTTTCCAAGTGCTGCTACATGATTAAATTGATTTCTAACGAACCCAAGACTGTATTCTGTGCCAGTAGAGAGTTAGCAAAACCCAGAAAATGTTAAAAAAGCTGGATGTAGTCTAAGCACAATGTCTCAAGGAGTCTGAGAGAAAATGAACTTGGATGAGGATTTCCTGACTAAACTTTCAATACTGTCTCTGTAGCAGTTTTTAATCCTGCATTCTTCACAGTATCACATACACTTAATGCAGCGCAGTAATTAGGTTCAAGGTAGGCCACTGTTTATGGGACAACAACAGTAGCACTACAATTTCCTGCCTTTAATTCACTAGGTGTATCAGCACCCTCATTCCTTGCTGCCCTCTCCGTTCTGCAGAGTTACGGAGACAAGGGCTTGCGTGGGGCTTACGCACCAAACAACAAACTTTCTGTGTAGGAATTGGTAGGCAGGAGACTCGGCAGTCTGCGGTGGAAGTTCTTTGTCCGGTGTCTTGAATTCTGCTGGATCCTTTTCTGCTGCCCTGGATACAACAGCACTTTGACATTACTTTGGATTGTAGCCATGGTGGATGCTACAACTCTATTTTTCTCCTGAGAACAGATGGTGTTTTCTGATCAGTTCTAGTCAGTTGTTTAATGCTAACTTTTACATGTAAAATAATTATGCAAGAAAATTGAAAAATGCCTTTGCCCTCAGAGTGAGACTATCTTTCTTTAGACGATGAGCAACACGAGTAGGAATTGTGGTGTTTGTCTTTTGGCCTTGGGAGCTGTTACAGTGTCAGCAAGAGTTATGAGATGCTTCAG
The DNA here is from genome assembly GCF_030936135.1 of Gavia stellata. NCBI lineage: Eukaryota > Metazoa > Chordata > Aves > Gaviiformes > Gaviidae > Gavia > Gavia stellata. Next base: position 12,502,046 of record NC_082603.1, read on the forward strand.
TTGACTTCGTACTGTGTCCACAGCCTCTCTGTGCCCAGTATGCTGTGGAGTGAATGTTTACAGACCTTCTTTGGATGCTGCGGCAGCTTCTTTCGAACTGCAAAAAGTTATGCCAGATCTGCTCAAAATAATTCAAAGTGTGCTGGATTTGCTCGCTTGTGCTGTGTGTGAACTACAGATGAAGCTGAGCGTGTGCCTTTCCCGCAAAATCTAGAAGATGTGTTGGTAGTTTAGCAGCTTTTGAAGCACTGGCTATTGCACTCACAAGAGCCTATGTTTTTTCATCCATTAAACAACAGCATCTCTGGTTCACGTATGATAAGAAGTGATACTATTTGTAACCATGTGCATTTGCTTTCTTTTCTATGGGTTGTTTAAAAAAATCTGTTACTGAAGGGTTGTTTTCCTCGTTTGCGTGGCTGGCTTGTGATGGCTTTCCTTGCTTGGTTCAGGTTTGCTGATGCCCCACTTTGCATCTAAAACCTCTTGGCAAAGAGCATGAAATGTTTTTCGTCTTCTGCCCTGGAGGCTCTGCAGAAGCTTCTGCACTGGCTAAGCCTGCTCTTCGCCTTATGTTTAAAAAATAAAAAGCAATTACCCCTGCTGTCAGGCAGCCGGCAAGTAATGTGCATCCTTGCCTCGGAAAAGGTTCCCAGCCCCCGTGCTGCTCCTTGTGTATGGAAGCTGGGCTCATAATATCGCAAAACAAAATCCAGGGTGGTGCCATCAGCCTGTGATTGGCTTTGGAGACTGAAAAAGCACGAAATTTTATGGACTATGCTCTGAAGTCAGTAAAAGACTGTGTTTTGCCCTCGCTAGTCTTGGCTTGAGATAAAAGTAACTGTGGACAATGTATTCGATTGGTAGGAATCACAGGCAGTGGAAAGCACATTAGCATTTCAGATTTATAGTATTACTAGTCCAATACTATGTGTGAAACGATAGCCAGTAATTTCAGCAGCAAAAGTAAAACCCATGTAAAAAATGATTAAGCAACAATATGTCTAGAGGGCAAGATATTTTGAGTAAGTAGTTGGCCTTTGTCCTTGCTTAAATGTTTTTAACCTTTCCAGTGGTATAAGTGGATTGTGGATATATTTATAATGTGCATTGGTATTTGCAGTTGAACAGAAATCTTGAGCTAATGTTGCAGCTTATTAAATAAGATGCAGGAAGAGATATATCACAATGGATATACTGCTAACATGAAAAATAGATTTTGTTCATTGTACTTAAGAAGGAAAAAAACCCCACGTGTTGTCGAGATAAATAGATCAGTCTAAAGTCAGTGCCGAGTTGCATAAAACTTAACTTCAAATCATTAACGTTTAGTCATGTTACAAGTATCTGAAAACAGAGCTTGATAATCAGAAGACTGTTAAAATGTCAAGCATCCTTAACAGTAGCCACTACTCTGAGCCTTACGTTGAAGTGTGAAATTAAACCTCTCACGTTTCCTGCGTCAGGATGCAGTTGTTGAAGATATGTACTGTATTTAAATTTTACAACAATAACTTCATGTACCTAATTGTTAATTACATTTTGCCACCCTGCTGCAACAGTGTACAAGGCCTTGTAACTGAACATCAGACTTGAGGAGCTTTCACTGGGCTCAATAGGAACTCTTCTCCCAACCAGCAGCTGCCTCTCTTCGGACAAAAGCCTTGTTGAGGAGATGGCTTCACAAAGGAGTTCTCCCACCCTCCCCAGGAGGAGGGTACCTGGGAGACTGAGCACAGGGTAGGGCTTCCCAAAGGGCTTAGCACATTGTAATGCAGAGGAAAAATACGACTTCTTGTGCTGGTGACAAACCTATACCTCTCAGAATTGTGTTGTGCCTCTAAGCTTTGTAATCTGGAAATGAGAATAGAGGAATTGCCTCCTTCCTCGCAACTGGGTCAAACAAGTACAGCAGAGGCTGGCTGCGTTGCTTCCTTAATCATCCATCTGCCTGAGAGCCTGCATCTTCAGTCTAAAGGAATCTGTGGGGTATCTTAGGTCATCTTTGCCTCACAGTAAGTTCTATGTCTGCCAACAGACATTCACAGCATCAGGGCTTAAGGTATTTATATATCACTCGAAAGAAAAAAAGAGTTTTGCAAATTTTTGGAGGTAACTGGAATCCTCTCTCTTCAGCTTTTTCCACTTCTGTGTTTCTCTGTCCCATAAGCCTTATTTTAATCCTTATTTTGCACAATGATGTTGTGAGATGATAGAAATAGAAAGTTTTGGTCAGGAGCAGAACAGTTGTATGAAGAGTTACGAAAATAGAGGCCTATAGAGCGTTATGTTCTTTCCCTCCAAATATCATTGTGTGTTTCCCCAGCTCTGCCACCATTGAAGTAATTCAAAAAAGAAAGAACCCAAACTAAGTTTGCCAGCTCAGGCAGAGAAGTGAAAAACAGAGTTGAGAAAATGTTGCCTTGTGCACCTGGAGCTACAGTACTGAGAATCATACAGATACTAAGATAGAAATGCATATTGTTATATACATGAATTGCAAATTGTTTGCAAGTACCAACAAAAGACTTGATGGCAATTGAAATTGGAGAGTTCCTGGTCTTTTTGTATAAGCAACAAGTGATTTAGGTCCACAGGTGTAAGCTGCTGATGGCTCTTCGGGGCTGCACCTGGGTGGCTTCCTCAGCAGTGCTGTGTGGACAGCTGCTCTGAGGAAGCATCTTCCGAAGTTATTTTAGGTGCTGTCTCAACTTCCCAGGCTGCATCTTTACCATCTATCTTTGCTAGAATTATAATAGTAGCGTAAGGCAGAGGTGCGTGCTGTTCCCGTCGAGCTGGCCCTCACAAAGCTCAGGCTGGCCGCCTGTGTCGTGCCTTCCTTTGCATCAGGAGAGCTACCTGAAATGCAAAACCAGCCTTCTCATAAAGATGTACCGTAGCTGTCTGGATTTCTCACAGAAGTTTCATAGAAATTAACGCCAAGCGAGTGCAGTGCAAAATTGTAGTACGTAATGCATGCATGCTGTGCTTGATTCTTGCTTGCCTTAAACTGCATGCCGTCATTCTTACAGGTGCAGAGCAAGATGTAGGAGTGGAAATTGCCATCAACTCAAAACCGTAACACTTTGCACATTGGTGGAAATGACTAATCAAGGTGCAAAGCAACAGCTTTCAGAATGTGGTCTTGAGTTATTAATAGAGCTGTGGTTTTGCTAGGTCAGGAATGGCACAGCTGTTTGTTTTTTCTTGTGTTCCAGTGGACCAGTGGAAATGAATTTACTTTATTCTTTTAATCTTTCTCAAACCATGTTAATTTTTCACTAGCTAGCATGCATGTCGGGGCTGAATCCTGGGCTCTGCTTTGATACAGCTAATGAAAATTGCCACTCCTATCTGCATCATTAGCCTAATGTTAGTTAATAATACTTAGTATCTTGCATAGTCACTTGTCTCTTCAAAGCACTTAACAGCTATTAACTAATTAATCCTCACAAGATGCCTGTGAGTTGGAAGGTAAATAAATATTAATGTTCCCCTTTTAGCAAAGGGGGAACCAGATAGGAAGCTTAAGTGATTTGCATGGACTTAGAGGCAGAGCTGGCAAGAGAAGTCCTGTGCTTTAGTGCTTGTGCTTATCCTTCCAGCCACACTGGCTCAGTGTGAATTAAAGCCTTCACAACTATCCTGTGTAGCCTTTCCGATTTACTTTAGTACTTTTTCAGTTATAAAGTTAATGTCACATCTGTGGTCATAACTATCATACTGAAGGATGGCTGCTGCCCAGTGGTGCAGACCTTCCCCTGTTCTACGGCACAAAACGTGGGCAATACCAGGAGGGAGGCTACAATTCCCTTGTACTTCCCCCAGTAAATCCATGCCAGGCCTATATTTGGAATGGGACTGTTCAGAAGAAAAATCTTGAGCCTTCTCACCAGCCCTGATTAAAATATATGTAATACCTGGCCATTGCTTTTACAGAACAATATTAATTATTTATACTGCTATTTCACTTGATGCTGAATCAAAGCTGGAACACCTGAAAATGGTAAGTCTTGCTGTGGAGACAATTCTGTCACTCACACTCAGTCTTCAAGGATTGTTTGTAAAACTGTGGGAATTCTGTCTGATATGCTTAAACATAGTGAATATTTTAAAATGCTGTAAATTATTTTAAGCGGTGTAAATGATTTTTCCTTTAACCAAGGCCCTACACTTTCCTCAAAGCTTCTGTATTCTGCAAGGAGATCACATCTTAAATGACTCCAGGAGGCTCTGGGTAAGGTTTTACATTGACAAAGCCTACAAACAAAAATGTGGTCTAAATACTAAAAAATATTTATGTTAGTGAACGTAAAGTATGCCATTTTTAATGGCTATGTAGCTCAAAGCTCAGCTTCCGCCTTGTCAGCCTCATCTGCTGGAAGAACCATTTCCATCCTTTTACCAGAAAGGAGGTCACAGTAAGGATGAAATGCCTTGGCAATAGCTTTGGCCACACAGTGTCAGGTGGAGCGTGAGGACGTGCTGCGGGATCCACTCCAGCAGCTGCAAAGAGCTCTCCTGGCTCAGTCATAGCCCTTCCTACCCTGAGACGTCCTCCTCTGTGTTCCCTACACTGTGCGCTTTGGAGGTGGTGAAGGCTCAGCGATGGCAGCTCTCTGCCACCCAGGGACACTCTGCTGGGGATAAAGCTGGAGTGCGATCCCCTTTGCTGGCAGTCAAGCTAACATGAGTACAACGAACGAGGAAATGTCGACCTTCATACCTTTCACTGTGACAGCATTTGATCTCTTCCTTCTATCAACTCTCAGACATAACTTGGGGGCTCTTTCACAGCTGAGAGAATGTATACCTTAATTCTGCTGAGCTTTTAAACCTGAAGGCAGCGATATCTGTGTCTTTTATTCCCCGTGGCCTCGCTGTTTGTACTGGTCTGTAGTGTACAAGCTGAAATGTTAAAAGCTGTGATGATGTAGGAAGACCCCAAGCTGCGGGACAAGGAGGTGCCAGGTAGAGGATTCTCATGTCCTCCTGTGTCAGCTTATCCTGGTCACCACAGCCTGCCTTTATCCAAATTGCTCCTGCTTGTCGTTTTGACGTCTGTGAGAGGAATGGGCCAGAACTGAGCTCTACATTTTGTTGAGATATTGCCCCTATTTGGTACTTGTTAATAGCCCATTAGAGCTGGGTGATCTGCCAGAAAATAGGTTACAGAGACTGGGAGCACAAGTGATTTTATCTTGAATTTAGCAAAAGCTTTCAGCCAGAGACACAAGATGGAGTTAGGGTACCTGGAAAACGTTTTAGTGTTTTCTAAACACTTTCTGAACACTTTCCTGCTGTACTTGGCACTGGTGAGGCTGCACCTGGAATCCTGTTTTCAGTTTTGGGCCCCTCACTACAAGAAGGACATTGAGGTGCTGGAGCGTGTCCAGAGAAGGGCGATGAAGCTGGTGAGGGGTCTGGAGCACAAATCTTATGAGGAGTGGCTGAGGGAGCTGGGGTTGTTTAGCCTGGAGAAGAGGAAGCTGAGGGGAGACCTTATCCCTCTCCACAACTACCTGAGAGGAGGTTGCAGAGAGGTGGGTGTTGGTCTCTTCTCCCAAGTGACAAGTGATAGGACTAGAGGAAATGGCCTCAAGTTGTGCCAGGGGAGATACAGACTGGATATTAAGAAAAATTTCTTCACTGAAAGTGTTGTCAGACATTGGAACAGACTGCCCAGGGAAGTGTTTGAGTCACCATCCCTGGAGATGTTTAAAAGACATGTAGATGTGGCGCTTAGGGACATGGTTTAGTGGTGGACTTGGCAGTGTTAGGTTTATGGTTGGACTCGATGAGCTTAAAGGTCTTTTCCAACCTAAACGATTCTATGATTCTAAACAGAACATTCAATTTCAAAAACACTGAAAATTCAACCCCCCAGAATCATGTTTTTGTTTTGAAAGTGACTATTTACTTGTAAAAAAACCAACACCTAATGTGGTTTTTATGAAAACCAAAACTTAAAACTTGTTGAACATCCTATTTGCTTTAACTCAAAATGGCATTTTGGATATTTTTTCTCCTGTTCTTCTGATAGTAAGAATACTTTGCATCGAATGAGAATGCTTTGGATCTTTGCATTGATCCCAACTTTTTGGTAGTTCAGCCACTAGTCCAAAAACTATGGTTTGTGCATCTTGGCTCTTAGTCCAGTTCTAAGTTCATTTATCGCATGCGTCTAGGTGGGATTATTCCCATCTTTTTCCCCTAATGGTTACCTTGCTGATGTGCTTTTTTACTCAGAGCAGTAAAATACCATCTATTGCTTGTGTCAAATTGTTTCTATATGGTGGCTGACAAGCGAGCTTTAGGCTCCTTCCCCTGCTTGTGCTGTAGGAGCTTGGAGATACCTGCCAAGAGCCGGGTGAGCGGGAGAAGGGCTATATGGTTCCCTCCTGCTGTCCACAGGAGGACTGGGACATGCAGCATGTCTGTAGCATGACGTGCCCACCATCTTCTCCATGGGGATTCACTCACACTTGGAGCTGACTATAGTCCGATATCGATCATAGAAAAACTCGGAAAGTTAACAAAGCCTACCAAGGTCACATGGAAATGGTGCCTGTATTCCTCCATACAACCCAGAGGCATTTAAGAGGATATTCACCTCTCGCTGTTTAGACCGTAGTGTGCATTTTAAAGTTGCACTTCAGATCACCATTCCCACGAGTCCCGCTGGCATCCTGGCAGCAAGTGAAATGGTCTGTGCTGCCAGAGGCAGAAGGACAGGGTGTAGAGAAAACACAATGGCTTTTTACAAAATGCTCTCCTGATTTCCCACCCACCTAACATCAGAAAATGCTTTTCTGATTCAAATAGATATTTAATACTCTATACTTAAAAATTCTCTCTGCTCTGTTAAGCCATGTCAAATCCCAATGGAAGCAGGCTTTATGCTGCTTTTTAAGAGTCCACACAGCTGCGCTTATAAATTACATCATTTTTCATGAGAGTAGGTGCTGTCAGCAGGATCCTCAGAAATTGTGGGCTGAACAGATCGCTTTATTTTCAGCTTACTAAAACTCTTGCTATAACTAATAAATTGTTTTTTGTGGATTTTCAGAGGAGCAAAGTGATCCCCCTTATCTTTCTTAGCAAGCTGTTCCTTTGCCTTAGCGAAGTAGGACAAGTATTTGGCAGGGGCAGCTACAGAGCTGCCTGGGGGCTCCAGGTCCACGCTGGAGCTGACAAGCTGTGGACTGTTGCAGCAGTGCCTGAGGCAAGACGAAAAATTTGATTAAAAGGAGTTTTCAAACACAGGCTTTTGTCCTGCAGATTTCTAGGTATGAGAAGGAGGGTGGGTGGGAAGTAAGCCTTATGGCACGGCTGTGGTGTTCAGGTACCCCCTTGCATTATAGGACAAAGACTGTCTTTTTCTTGTGTGTTTTTCAATCTCAGGTGAAGGTAAAGTCCTCCTTTGGCTGCCTCAGCACCAATCATGGGTAATACATAAGAACAGCAAATTTAACAGGTGTGCAATCTGTAGTCAGCATGACACAGTGACTCTTGCATCCTATCTGCCATAGGTGTTGCAAAACTGTATTTAAAAACGCAATTGGAAAGTGCAGCATTTCCAAAATGTTTTTTCACTTTCTCTGCTTTGATCCCCGACTACCTCCAGAAAGGGGAATGTGTAAAGATGCCCTCGACATGTTTTGTCTTTTTTTCCCAGCTGTAGCACCTGAAAGTCTGAGGATGGCGGGCGCTGCCTTACTGTTTTCCTCACATGAGCAATGGCTGGGGCCATGGTAATCTTTCTTTTGCTCTGTCCAAAACCAACTGCTCTCCTTCCGCAGGCACGCACTATTGGGCCGATTGTCCGCAGCCAGTCATCCAGCTTTCCCCGGTTACTGGTATGTTTTGAACAAACACAGATGAGGGGAAGTATGAGACACCATGTTAAAATGCTTCCTGCCCAGTCCCTCAAAGAAAGGTCCCTCTACAAATGCTTGACATGCAGATCATATTCGACCTTTGATCATCTGTCATTTTGTTGTAAGAAAGCATGCCATCATTTGCCACCGTTTAAAATAGACCCAAAGGAAGTCAGGGCTTAATCTTAACCTCAAACACATTGAGCCCTGTATTTCCTATCCAGCCATACACCGTGCTATCTGGTTTCCTACACCTCAGGCCTGCTAAGTTTAGTTCCTCCCAACCAGCTGTTAAGAAGGAAGGGAAACCGTGTTCACCGTGGATAAAGCATTCACTGTCCGCAGCTCTCCCAGCCTTTACATACTAAGTGGTAGACAACAATACAGTTTTGAAGTTTCTCAGTTTTTAAAAAATATATATATATATATTCTTTTCCCTCTTACTCTTCATTTGTCCTGTGGGTTCATACATTTAAATCTTTGATGCCATGCTTTCTTGGGCTTCTCTAGGAAGAACGCTATTACTTGCGTGCTTAGGCATAATCATTTAGCACTTATGAATATCATGTGGTTAGACCATTGCTAAAATCATCACTGGAGTGTTATGCATTAATTAATATTATATCAAATCCAGTGCATTCACTCAGGTCTTTCATCTTAGAAAGTAAATGAATGAGTAGGAATATATAATGTACCATACAGGAATTGAGTTTGCCTCACTAGAAATCTTTATTTAGTAGCTGCATAAAATAGCTGTGATAAAACTGACCTATTTTCCATTTATATATTTTTATATCAGTATGATTCCTTGTCCATTTACTTCAGGCGAACAGACTTTTATCATGGAGAAACTGGCTGATTTCTTTTTTTGGAGGTTGTCTCGGGCCCTGCTATGAAAGCCACAGACCTCTTTTGGTAGCGTGTCTTAAATATTTATTGACTCAATTGCTTTTTCCTCCCTAACTTTTAACAGAATTACGATCATTTTGACATAACTGTACCCGCTGGGTAATTGGGCCATGTCTGGCAGCCACATGCCACAAGACGTAGGTGGTTCAGCATCTATGAGCTGGCTGTTCAAGGAGGATTTGGCGAGTCTGTACCTCTGCCATATAGCAATCTATTTTCCCAGTGATAGCAGGGTGCTTCCTGGTAGAATTTTAGTTTTGGATGATTTACAAAGCAAAAATCTTAGCAACACAAATAGGTCTGTGAAACCTACAGGACTGGGAAAACTCACTCTTTGTCCCCCCTGATTCTACTAAACGTTAGTTAAATTCCTCCCTTCCGTTGTGTTCACACATCTCCAGCATTTCAAATCATGGAAGGAAAAAATAATTCTGATGGAAAAGATTTACAACACCATTACAAGAGGCAGAAGGGGCTGAAGACCTTCTTTCGATGTTTGTATAGAGGTGCTGTTTTCCTTTCCTAGATTTGCATACAGTTTTATCTGAGTTGTTCTCATGTTTCCATAACATTATATCCTTCTACCCCTGCTTGGTCCTTACTTTTGAATAGCAACACTCATAAATTCAGTTTTGAATTTGGTATCAGGATCCACTTCCCTTCTCTTAGCAGCAGGGTGAATAAAAACATCCAGTCGAACCTAAAATATGATAGACTTCTGTAGAATATTGATGTATAACAAGAAAAGAAAGGATAACTTCATCAAACTTAAAACAGGGTAGGAAACACTATCCTGCATTTTTATTTTAATACATACATGTATCTCACTCCTCCCCACTGTCCCCCCACGTAATTACCTAATTCTCCTCTCATTTTACCCATTTTAAAATGGGATAATTCATAAGCTTCAATATTCCCATTTTCAGTTAGAGGCAGATTGAGCCTGATGTCTGCATACATTTTTAAAATGAAGCAATTAAATGTGTGAAGGAAAAAGCAAAACACGAAGTTAGTACAGAGCATTGTCCTACAGATAAGGACAGAAAATGCACAGGATGGGGATGTAAAGCAAAAGCTCAAGAAAAAATTGTCTGGAGTGTGCAATTGAATTCATGTAACCCAGTCATGGAGACAGAGAGCCTGATGGTACTGCTGTATTAGTCTGCTCAGAGATGGCTGCAAATATAGGATGAAAATACCTGGACGCTAATGGCTCCAGAAGAGTACTATACCACATCTTTGGCCAGTCAGGACTGGTTAATAGTTAATAAAAAATTCAAAGCTGAAGGTCCCTCTGAGCCAAAGGAGACTTCTGTGATGAGGAAGGTCTTAAAACACTGAATAACCCTGTCAAGTAGTCGCCAAACTTACTGTGATACCAAATGAGAGTAGGGAGAGACAGGTGCTGGAGTGTGTCCAGTGAAGGGCAGCGAAGTTGGTGAAGGGTCTGGAGCACAAGTCTTATAGGATCGGCTGAGGGAACTGGGGTTGTTTAGCCTGGAGAAGAGGAAGCTGAGGGGAGACCTTATCCCTCTCCACAACTACCTGAGAGGAGGTTGCAGAGAGGTGGGTGTTGGTCTCTTCTCCCAAGTGACAAGTGATAGGACAAGAGGAAATGGCCTCAAGTTGTGCCAGGGGAGGTTTAGACTGGATATTAAGAAAAATTTCTTCACTGAAAGTGTTGTCAGACATTGGAACAGACTGCCCAGGGAAGTGTTTGAGTCACCATCCCTGGAGATGTTTAAAAGACATGTAGATGTGGCGCTTAGGGACATGGTTTAGTGGTGGACTTGGCAGTGTTAGGTTTATGGTTGGACTCGATGAGCTTAAAGGTCTTTTCCAACCTAAATGATTCTGTGATTCTATGATTCTACATATTTGTCTGATTATTCTCACAAGTGTTGGGATTTATAATCTGCCATCTTTCCTTTAGCTGGTGTGTACGCAGCTCATCTCACTGGTTTTAATGCAAAGTACAGTAATACTCAGCCTAGTCAAGGATGGCTAAGTAGCCCAGATTAAGGAGCTTTAATAAATGTTTGCTCTAGGCCCAGCTGTGTTGGTAGCAGCATCTCAGTGACACTTCCCATTTACTGTAGACTAGGAGATCCGTTTATTATCCTTGTGTAATTCCAAAGGTAACGCACTGTAGGTTTGCAATAACACCTTTGGGTTTTATTGATAATCTTAAAACTTTATCCGTATTTCACTTAATAGATTCAGGAACGACACCTCCATTCTCCGGAAAAAATGATCAGCAGGAAAGCCCAAATCCATCCATTTGTCTGTCATGTGTTGAGCAAATGGTGCTGACACCAGGAAATGTGCAGCTCTTGATGTGTGCATTTTGTAAGTGTGTGGATGCAGCTAGCAGGCACCGCATGCAGTCAGCACTTCAGAGTGTTCACAGCATCCTGACAGATAGTCATAGTGGACTGAAAAGAGGATAAGCGACTATAAAAAGCATATAATTACATTTTTATGTGCATAAATATGTACATTAGTGAAGACTTCAAAAAAATTACCATCTATCGCAGACTAATGTATTATTTAAGCAACTTTTTGAGGTGTAAATAAATTTTAAATTATTTTAAAAATACAGTACTTTTTAGGATGATAGTTCAGACTTTGAAGGTACCTGTGATGGGGTAGAGGAGCTGTGCAGGCTGACTGGCAAGTTACTGCTCTTGCAACTGCTATCCCCATTGTAACAGGAGATGAGCACAGTGTCCTCTGCCCACAAATGGAGGGGCAGTCTGGCAAACTGGAGCAGAAGGAGAACCCTGGACATGGCCAGGAGTTACGTGACTCCCTGGAAAGGTGGGGTGAGGTGAGAGAGTAAAGGAGGCAAGGGGCTGGTGATTCATGGCCATCTAAGGAGACAGACTGATGGCAGATGAAGTCTTGGGTGGAGATGCTAGTCACATAACATGGCAAGCTTAGCCTTACCCAGCTCAAGTGGGGATGCATAGACAGGATGTGCAGACCCTTTGCTGTCAGAACCAGGCTGCGTTTGCACAAATGCCGTGCTGCTTGGGTACTCCTGTAGCGAAAATACAGGTGGAGGCTGTAGGTCCCCAGCACAGCGTGTCCTGCAGCCACCCGTGAGGCAGAGCAGCCTGGCCAGTCGATGACCCAGGCAGTGGCAAAGCACCTGGTCTGGTTCCGAGGGGAGGCAAGCATGCAGCAAGCTGGTATAAGTACGGCTCTGGCTGACAGGCTCTGGCTGAGAGGACAGATTTCCAAAACAGAGTTTGAGAAAAATCTCTGTGTATAAATCAGTTTCTTCAGGAGCTTTAGGAGAACACTGAACATCAGGTTTACAGAGACATCAGCTCCTGCCTCTGCTGTTCTGCTCATGGCTCAACTCTCACTGTTCTTCCCAGGTCCTTCAGCCATTCTCCACATTGCTCCACTCTACAAGGAGAAGAAGATCCCACGTCAAGATGCCTTAACAATCATCCCACCATCTACATCCTCCTTGGAAACTTGCCCTGGTTGTCAAATGCAGCCGCAGGCAGGCTGGAGCGAGCCGGGGCCTCTGCCTGCTGAGCTCTCTTCCAGTTTTGCCTCTTCCTGCAACACTTGTGTTTTGGTTGGTGTTTGCACCCTGCCTGTGGGCAGGAGCGAGCCGGGGCAGCAGCCAGCTCACTGCTATGGGTGGCACAAGGATTTGCCTCTGGGCCTCTGGCACTCGAGGGGGCCGTCACAGAGATCACAAAGGGTGACCCTCAGAGTGGAAAAGAGCATGGTAAAAGGTTTTTGGAACCTCTGTAGGGAGTGATGTGGAGCATTTATGTGTGTACAGCATCTAGCTATCCATTAGGAAAAAAACATGAATGAACTTTGATGGCAGGGCAATATTCCCGACATTACACTGATGAGTTACCGTGCACATTGCGTGACATCCGTGCAGAGCCTTGAGCAATGGATGACTAAGTATCATCTGATTCTCTGTTATTAAAAAGTAGGTGAATGTGTGTGTTTCACTAAGGAAGGAAATGATGAAATTGGGGCGACATACTTGGAAAGAACTCAATTTCAAAACCCCTTTTTCCTTTTCAAGGCAAAGGAGTCACTGCTAGCAACTTCAGGCGGGGTTGGAAAAAGCCAAAATGATAAGAAAGCAGTCTTTTGCTTTTAAGTCTTTTGGAGTTATGATAGTGAGATAGTGATAGAAATTTTATTGTGCGTGTTTCCAGTGTAAAGCTATGGAGCGGGCAGAAGATTGCCTGCTGCCTTTAATAAGAATTGGGTAACTCTTTGAACTCAGACGCGTGCCCGGTTGTGCTCTGAATTTAGAAATCCAGCATTGCTCCCAGCAATGACTTTTTAAAAAATTGATTTTCTTAATGTAAATCATCTTCTAAGGTGACCTTGGGTGAGGCAAATCAATACAGGACTGCTGAAAGCAGCACTCACTCTCAGCAGAAATATCAACTCCAGAGTTGGGCAGCCCCAGCCAACCCCAGCCCAGTGGCAGCCCTGCCTGCATCCGACCCCGGCCGCCCATCCTGGCCCCAGGGAGCTGCCAGCCTGGCACCTTCACATGCAAGTAGGTAATGTGGAGGGTGATTTGAACCCATGGAGGTCCTTTGGTTGTACCAAAGAAAGAGGCTCTCAGGGAGACACTGCAGATCTTCAGCTCGCCAGGCTGTTTTGTGAGACATGCTCACTGGGACCCCCTGAGCAGGAGTAATGGTCTTCGATTAGTCCGTAGCATCACTGGGATCCAGGGGATTGTAGGCTGAGCAGTCTGGCTCGGGTGGTGCATCGAGCATGATGCACGGCTGTCGCTCACTAAAGGTTATTGCTCTCTGTTATTTAAAATATGCGGAGGGGGAAGAGAAGCTTTTACTATTTTAATGCTATCGTGATCATATATGCAGGCTTAACTTCTTTATGACTTTAAATATTCCTGTGAAAAGCACAGGAAATAACAGAAATGCAAAATAAGCTCAAGAAACTTGATAGCCTGTGCATTACTGTAATTTCCATTATTTCCTGGGTTTGACTAGCTCAGGAATACTGCAGGAAGTGCTTTTTCTTGTGGTATTTTTGCTTCCTCCCGCAGCAGAGTGGAAGCATTACACAACGGCATGTGAAAATGAGAGAGGGACCCACACCGCCGGTGGGCCGGGTCATGGGAGTGCTGGATTTCTGCTTTCCATGGCTGTTCCTGGCTCAGCAGCAGAGGGGTGAGGGATGCGGGCCCGTATGGTGGTGCTTGCCAGAGCTCAGCATCCGGGAATGCCCGGTCCCCTTTGGGGGACCAGGGGAAGGGAGCGGGTGGGTGGGCTGGGGGAAGGCACAGGGCTGGCAGCAGGGCACTGGCATCACTTCTTCTCTCTCCTTGATCAGCCTGAGGTGTTGCTTTGCAGCTTTAGGCCAATTTTTACTGTATCTGAATGAATCTGCCCAACACCCACATACAGCTCAATAAACACCCAGGAGGTTTAGCCAATTCCTTGTGTGTACTTTATCATTTTGAGACATTTTGATATGTCATTTAGAGATGTGAAATGCTTGTGACCTTCCTCCATCTAGGCTGCACACTGACCAGTCAACAGTCTGGTGAGCCAGAGCGTATGCATTAAATCCTGCATTAAAGCTCTGCTGATAACATTATGCTTATTAAATAATACAAACATTTTTCCTGTTTGCCAAACAGGGGGGATCCCTAGTGCACACTGGGGAGGCATGAACTATAAAAGCCTCCATTCTTTTTTAATTAGGCCATATCTAATTAAAATGATTGCCTGCCATTACTGGCATTTATAAAGTATTTTTCCAACTCAGCATGACTCATGGGGCTGTAGGGAGACAGATTGCACTGCAATGTATTTGGGATGTGTTTGCCTGTAATGTGCAATTGTCCTTTATCATCATAGGCAGACAGTGTTTATCTGAATTATTATTTAGTGTGTGCTGCCAGCTGTCCAGGCCTCTACGGTTCCTCTTATAAATTAACTGACTAGCCTATTTTGCATACATGCAAAATCTGGGTTTGAGATCCAGTTTAGGGCTCTGAATGGACAAATTAATTTGAAGGTAGAAGCAGGACTGTCCCTAGAAGTCACTGACGAGGAATTTAACAGCTCGAGATGCCAGGCTAGTTCAGGTAGTCAGCTATTGCAATCAATGTGGAAACACTTGCAGCCTTTCTCTTAATCTGGGTGGGAACGGGAACTATTGCATGTGCTTCAAGCAGCGCACTCAAACTCAGCCCATAAGGAGTGACTGGTGACCGTTTTGGAGGGAAGCAAAGACCCTGGCCTTTAAGTGGCGTAGGATGCCATAGGCAACCCTATTAAAGCCAAGGTTAGCCAGCAAAACCTGCTGGAGAGGAGCCAGGTGTTCCCTCTGAGCAGTGACCGAAAGCCAGCCTGGAGTGATGGGAAGAGGTAATGGGGCTGTGGTGGCACAGGTTTTGCCTACATTTGCCTGAAGAATAAAAGTGTGCCTGAAGAGAGAGTGGGGTGCAGCAGAGCATGCCCCAGGGCGGAAACGGCCCAAGAGGGAAACAAGGCTGGGGAGGGGAACTGGACCCGGGAGGGCAACCAGGCTGGGAGGGGAACCGGCCCCAGGAAGGGAACCGGCCCCGGAGGGAACTGGCCCCGGGAAGGGAACCGGCCGGGAGGGGATCTGGCCCGGCTGGTTTGTGCAGGGCAGGGGCAGTTTGCAGGCAGCGGCTCCCTGCTGGCTCAGCGGGCGAGGGCCGGGGCCTGTGCCAGGGCAGGGAGTGACGCTCAGCGCTCGGGCGAGCGTACGGAGCTGCCGGTGGAGCTGCGGGTGGCTGCTGCCAGACGAGTGGTAGGGCCTGGAGAGATCGTGCTGGTTTGGCGGGATCTTGGCTTGAAACATGCAAAGCAACGCGCGAGTGTGTGGAAACCCCGGATTTTCAAGCCGACGGCTGAGTTCCCAGGCATGGAAGAATAGACTATAGGTTTTAGAGCAGCAGTTCAAAGGGGTTAGACATCCTCCTCTTGGGCGGTATGTCCACACCGGAAGGACAGTGTGGAGTGGAGCAGAGTAAGCCTCCGTGAGAGCCCGCACTCCTGAGGGGAGGCAGGCAGCAAAGCAACGCTTCTGCTGGGGGATGTGCAGGGCTGCTCCCCTTCCCTCCCAGACCCCCGCTTCATTCCTCCCCACTTAACCCTCCGCCTTTTGGCTCCTTTGGTGATGTTACAGCACGTTGGGTATGAAAGGTGGTGGAGCTGTGAGGAGTGAGAAGCGGGCAAGGACACGACAGCAGGATGCTGAGTGAGGAGGTACAATGGCAGCGGCAGTCGCTGATGGGTCTACTTAAAAGGCTCAGCTCTGCAAATTACAGCTTGTACGGGTGAGCTGAAGCTGTTGCTGGTGTCAGTGCAAGGTTTACAATCATATTTCAGCTCTTGTTCTCTTTCACAGTATTTTTGGTAAGTTTTCTTCCCAGTGTTATTACAGTGTGTAAAACATAGGTATGATGCTATTATTGTCTTTCCTTTAAGTCAGTACATCCCAAGTAAGATACAACAAGACATGGAATTAGGTTAAAATTAAAATCATATAAATTTTAAGTTTTTAGTATAGGCTTGCCCATCTGAGATTATAGCATCTTTATTCTGAATGCTGTACCTAATACAAAGTAAGTTGTAATACCTGCTCTGGGAGCTGATACTCTAAAAGGCAGTGCCTTTAAAAAAAAAAAAAGGTAATATTTTCAGCTTTGTTTTATAGGTGAGGAACTGGGACACAGAGAATCAAATTACTCCCATGTCATGCAGACTAGGAATTAACATGTGTCTTGAATTTCCAGTTTCGTCTTAACCACAAAAAAAAATTTTCTCTTTGACTAGGGATGGTTTGTTCTGGATTTTAAAACATTTCTTAAATGGAGTGCTAAAATAATGTAAAACTCTTGCTGTGTTACAGTTACTTCCTAGATGCTTGGACAACTACTTTTATGGCTACAGCCTTTTCTTCTCCCGCTGTGGATTAAAATACAAATTTTCTTACCTCGTGCAAGACAGTCTTTGCTACGAATACTTCTTTTCTTCATTGTACATTGAACAACAGTTGCATGCTTCATCCCAATATGAGCTTTGCACTATTTCTGGTGGTAAAACAACAATAATAAAACCACCTGGCTCTTTCACCTGCAGACAAACACTGTGGTAATTAATGTGAATGCGATTAGTCAACTGCCACTCCATTGGCTTTTATGGGTCATTCTTGTGCTCTTTTTGTTTCTTTTTAATTACACGGTAGGGAAAGAAGAAACTGAGGTTGTGCATGGGACAGGGCTGGTGGTTGCCAGCTAACAGGGATGAGCTTTGGAGTCATCTTTTCCTGTTGTAGAATGCAAAATGAGTCGATGACCTAACACCCAGGTTAGATCCTGCTGCCATGACTGGCAGGTCCGTTTTCTCCTCTGAGTCGCTGCTGGAGCTGAAGTTTTTCTGACATGCTGCCGTGCTGAAGCTGCTGCTGAGCCATCTGGATTGCCATGCTCATGTCCGGCTGGAAGTCTGATTTGCCTTCAAATTTAGGAATGCGCTAATCGCACCTCAAGAGCTGAAGGCAGTGTCTTGGGCAGATTTTGGTAGGGGCAGCTGTTTTTACCAGCAGAAGGCGTTGGGTTAGACTGCCTAGATCCCAGTGCCTTTTCAGCAATTTGTTTCCCATTTCTTAATAGATATTCTGGACACCTGAACTTCTCACAGGAAAAGCATTGGGAGGAGGATGTTAAAATGAAATTAGGGTATAACAAGTTTATACTTGTTTCTTCTGCTCTTTCCCCCACGTGGCTGTAAGAGACAGGAAATAGAGCGAGACAGACCTTTGGACTGGGCTAAAAAGGTCACTCGCCTCTTTGCATCTCACAAAACCAAGTTCCCTTGCACCCGAAGCGAGGTAGCGCTGCTTACGCTCTATCGCTTGCCTGCACGGTGTCTGGGTTTGCTTTCCTTCCTGAGCTGAACACGCAAGTTCAATGAGAGCTCGCACACCAAAGCACAACAGAGAATGGTAAACCTGCCTGTTTGGTTTCGTCTGGTTTCACCGGTTTGCAGCCAGGCTGAAAAGAGTTTTCAGCCTGAAACAGCACCTTACAGCAGAGGAGTTACTTTTCAGCGCCCTTTTACACAAAATGGTTGCAGCTCTTCCAAAGAAAGAAACCCAGCTCACCTCTCCCCCAGCTCTGGTCCTCTCTGGCAGCACTGGAAAGATGGACCTGCCTTAGATTGCCTGGGTTTTGGCCAAAACGATCTGCATCTGAAAGGGAAATACTGCCAGAGCAGTTAAATTTAGCCTTATTAATTATTCCTGGCAGCTCACGCAGCATCAATTAAACAAGGATTTACATTCCCCAACTATTTTAGCATCAATTTCACTTTCAATCTGTTTTAAGTCCTAAATATGCGATCTATTAGAAGATGATAGCTTCCCCCAGTAATTTAAATTCATGTTATTTCATGAATAAAAAGAAAGAGTTTCTCTACTGTAAGAAATCATTAGTATATGTGCTTTTAGCTTGTCTTTTTTATTAGCTTTACACATGCTACCTTTTGTTTGGTTGCTTTTGTTTATCTACTGTCAAACTCTAGAGACCCTTTAACCCTAGCTCTCTATTTGTTAGAGTTAATGTAGGAAAAAATTTGGTGGTTTTGTGTTTATTTTTGTTTTCCGAAGTGAGGAGTACAGCTAGACCACAGGCAGGTATTGCTGTATAACCACTTGTTAGAATTGCACGAGGAGCAGGGCAGCAATTTGAACGCCTGTAAGGTAACAGGAGCTTATGCAGAGGCGCAGTGCTGCCCTTGCTTGCTATCAACACTGCTGGGAGATCGGTGCTGTCTGCATGAGAAATGGCATAGCCATGCAAAACTGTTCAGGAGCAGAGCTGTGTTGTCACCTTGTCCTACGGTGCGCTGCCTGGACCAGCACTATGTGCCAGCCTCACGCTCTGGGCAAGGGCAGGAGCTGCACCAGCCTTACGCTCAGCAGTGGCTTTTTCTGTGTGTGAAAGATGTGTGAGTGGCATTTCTATGGTGGACACTTCTATTATATCTAATACCAGGACTGAGGGAATTTCTGTACTGGCATCCGTAGTGGAACTGAGCGTTGGGAATCAAACAAGGTATTGAAAGCAGAGTTGTTGGTATGTTGTAGCATCATGACATTATATCATTGCTGTGGAAAGCAAAGTGATGATCAATGGAAATGATTCGGGTAGCTAATACTCCTTCCTTCCATGCACTATCTTGTATTGAACTGATATTAATAACATTAAGCTTCCATTCTTGTCAGTGATAAAAGCAGATCTCTGTAAGCCAGTTGAGCCATAAAAAGGGTAAACATCTATGTGCAGTAACTGAGCAGATGAGTAAAAGGAGAGCTCAAAGTCTAATACTAATATTTAAGAGAGCTTTGCTAAAGTCACTGTGCGGAGCAGGATTGCTGCTGCCCTTGAAGTTAAGCACTCACATACACTCTCTGTGTTTGCCAGCATGTTAGTACAGGGAAAATAACAACTTGTGAGAAGCATCGCATCCTTTATAGCACTTTATAAATAACCAGAATTTCCAGACATAGAAGGACTAAAAATTTTTTAATAACAGTAGAACTTCTTTGAGGTAGAATGAAAATTGCTATCCAGGGATCTGCTGGCAGAGGTGGCGAGGCATGCAAACAGACTCTGGAGACATCAGACATACGGAGTTTTACAGTCACCAAATACCTTCGTGGTTAAGGAAACTGCTCCATCACTGCACTACAGTTTATATTATAATTGCATTAATAGTTGTAATAGCTCGGTGGGTGTAACTGTGAAGTAAATATAAATTTGTGTCTCCTGTGAATAGGTAAAGCTTGTGTTGAAAGACAGAGGCAGATGTTTCACATTGCTTAATAAACACGTTCCCAAGTTGTCACCTCTTCATCCTCTACATCCACCACAAGAGATTCAAAGTGTAATGTCTGTTTGTAAACATGGTCAGGTGTGAGTCAGTGAAAGGAAAACAGCGCAGTATGAAATGGTAAATTGCACATTTATACACTCATTTACCATAATATACTGGGTCTGGGAAGAATTTTAGCTAGAAAAATCATCACAATATCTTACAAAGGAGCATTGTGCCTCCCTCCTCTGTTTACTGCAGGCTCCTAGGTTATTTCTCTGTAGAAAATATACAAATGTAACACTAATTTCCTTTGTAGTCATACCTGCCACCCCTTATTCTTACAGTTTCTGATGATAACTAACAAAGTAAGAGCTGGTATCTCCCAAGAAGCACTTCCTCTAGCTTCATCAATACATTCATTTAAATATTCAAAAATGCTCACAATAACAGTAAAAATAATTATCTCCCTAAATTCAAAACAAGAACCTTTTATAGTAATGTTTCGAGCACTCCTTTATCAAAGAAGCCGATTCTCCGCCAATGTGCATTTCATGTAGCTGTCTGTGCTCGTGCGGAGGCTGCGTACACCCATTCTGCTTTGGTAGCCAGTGGTACCCAGAGGGATGAGGTTTTAGGGTCAGAAGGGGGAGGAATTACATTATCTTGAGAATTTGTAGCTCTTGCTTTGAAACATTAACTAACTTTGGCAAATAAGAGTGGACAAAAAACCACTACTTGTCTTTTTGAACAGCACTTTAAAACTCCGTGTGGTCAACAAGGAGAAAGGGCAGCTTTTAGCTGTAGTCTCCTTGAGCAATCCCTAGCACTGTAACTGAAAATTTCATGTGAAGTTTGTTGTTGTTGTTTGCAACATTTGGTTGCAGGTTACTGCCTGAGTTTGTTACTTTTGTTCCTACTGAATCAATGGGCTTTTAGAGCTGAACATAGCACCAAGAAAAGGGAAAGTGATCCCTGTTTCATATCCAACGTTATACTTGGCAGGGCTAAACAATGCCAGGAACGTACCGAATACACACAATGAGCAAGGGTTGGAAACAGGTCGTCACTCATGCTTTGGGCAGATCATGTGTCAAAGATGCAGTCGGCTCGTGTGCAAAAGGACAAAAGCATCCCTGGCTCCCCTGCAAAATCAGCTGAGGAAGGATGCTGTCCCGCACCAGTAAAAACTGCCTGTGCCCCAACAGATAATGGACAAACCCTTGTCTCTGAGCTCATTGCCTGGCCTTGCAATTAAATATTTTCAATTTTCATTTATTTACTTTTTGTTAGAATAATTATTTAGTTTTTGACTATCCAAATGGCATTTTACTTGCATGGCACTTTAAAGACTCCCTCCCCCACAGCCATTTCCAGAGGTTTCTGTGCCTTTTGATTTTTGAGGAGTCCTGGGTTGGTCTGTGCTCTTTCATTTTTAAATAAATACCTGGTGGTTGTCATCCATTGTGTTTAGGACTCAAGGTCAATACTGCCGAACTGAAACCATTGATCATTGAACACTGACTGACTTCAAGACAGCACACAGTTCACTAATGTGAGTTACATAGCACCTCATACTAACAGTGTTCTTAGACATAAAATGTGATCGCTGCAGGGATTCAAATAATCTTTTCTTTATTTTCAACATGAACTTTGTTTCATAAGCGAAACTCTTTCCTGTGACAAGCCCGTAAAGCTGAAGAAGCCTTGCTGCGAGCTCACCTGATGAAAGCCAGGATTATTGCAGACTCACACCCAAAGTGCAGTACATAGGGACCAGGTTAGTTCCTGGTGTAATTTCTGCCTCTGTAGCATGGACCTGAGCAACACTTGTCTTGATCTGGTATTGACCTGGTATCCAGCAAGTTTGTTTATCCCTGGGATGCAGGGCCTGGCTGGCCATGCCCATCCCGGGAATGGTGTGGGAGCCTCCAGGCAAGGTACAGCAGACATCCTGCCAAGGAAAACCTTACACTTAGAAACACTGTCTTTAAATAATGTGTCTTACTTCTGTAAACTTGCGGGAACATTACATCAGATGCTTTTCCTTCTTAGAAAGTTGAGGGCAGTCAATCTGTAAGAAATACCCTGGTGTTTCCCTGAGACTGATACAGCTGCTGTGTTTTGCGCCGGCATTGTTCAGAGTCACCTGTATCAGATGTCTTTTGTTCGCCTGGCTGTGCCTTGCAAGGGGATGCAGATTATCAGCTTTGGGATTTCAGCTGTGATTTGTCAGCTGTGATTGTAGGGCATCCGGAAACCTCTTTTCTTCTGTAGAAAGATGAGGGAATTTGGCAAACGCTGAAGAGCGTGATCAAATAATTTACAAGTGTGACTTTGAGTTTGTTTCCTTTCCCTGAGCTATTTATGCAGCACACGTTTGAAGGCAAGCTGTGAATATTATGCAAAGAAATCTGCTAGCATGCAATCTCCAAGAGATGATTTAAGATATAATTTCAGACAGGATCTGGCTTGCAGCAGCCAACCAGAACAACTGTTACACTGCTCTGATAGCCATACTAAAAATTTAGTGAGTTTAGTGCTTATATTTCCATGTTACATTTCTGCTGTGGTGAAAGGCGTTCGCATGCATGGACTGAATGAAGTGCCCACTGGTGTGAAATCATTTTTGTATTAGTTGCAGAAGCTAAGGTGAATGTAAGAGGGAACATGGAAGCTTCACCTCACCCACCGGTGTTTATTGCATAAACCAGTGATCTGTGCAGTTCTGCTGGTGAGCTCCAGAGAAGTGGCTGCTCTCCTGTGGCTGTGGTGCCCCAGGACTTTGGGTTCTCACCCCAGAGCTGAGAGGCAGCAGGGAGAAGAGAGAGAGGTCTGGTTTCCATCTGCCCACTAACACGAGTGAATTTAACTTCTCTTTCTCTGGTTACAAACCTCTAATGTAGCAAGAGCATGAGCTTAATGTAATATCCTGGGCTACACTGCTAAGTTCACAGCAAAGTCACAAGAAGTGAATGATAATCACTGTCGCCTTCTTTTCCGTTTTTGCATTGATCCGACACTGTGAATGATGCATTCCCTCTGGCTACCACAGCCATCCCTCACTGGTGATGAAAAGTAATAGTACCCTGTTCTAAAAAAACAATAACCTGGCATTAAAAACCCCTTAGTTGTGACCTCAGCTGTGGTAAAGAAATGTGAGCAGTCCTCACCCATCATCAATATTATCTTTTCCCAGAAAACAGCTAGATTCCCCAAGATCCCAAGGGCTGTAGCTGATAGGGATGCAAGCCTTGGCAGTGATGGAGACCAAGAGGCACAGGCTAAAGGTATTAGAGAGGCTCTGCCAAGCTGGCAGTTCCCTGCTCTGCTGCAGAGTGCGGCTCTGTGCGTTCGCTTTCCCTGCCTGTGGAGACAGAGGCGACTTTTGGGTCTTAAATCTCCAAGTACACGGAGAATTTGACAACTATTCTGAGTTTCTATGAGTACTGGGGTTGGACAAAATTCAATATTTTCTGACAAATACCATAGCTAAATGCATTCGTTAAGAGGAAGTATGAAGTAGCAGTTCTCCCCTCAGAGGTAATGCAGCGATCCTTTCCAGTTGCGCTCTGGTAATCTGCTTGTGTTCTGCTTGCCGCCTGTACTGCAGCCAGGCATTGACCTGCTGGTTTCAAATGTCCTGTCATGACCTGCCCTATCACTTTGTCCATATCAGTGTCTTTCAGCTCGTGATAAGTTACGGCGTAACCTCTTGTGCCTGTTTCTGACCACCTCCTTTTCCTTCACATTTTTCGGAAAGTCCTTTTTGATCTCACTTTCTTCTTTTTTTCTGGCTTCTTAGGCTCCCATATCCTCCTTCTGTTATGAAATGCATGCAAGAACATAATGGCAGTAGTTCATGGCAGTTGGCATGATAAGAAAATCTAAATTTTAGAATAATAGCCCTGAAATTAGAGCTGGTTGCATGATTTACTTTTTTAGTTCAGGTGTATATGAACGTTTCCAATTAATCTATTCCAATACCTGAAAATAAAATTCTTTCTGAGAAAACTCGCATTTGCCTTGGTGTAAACCAGCAGAAGAATACGATCCAATTAAAAGGGAGAACTCAGCATATGTCATGTCTGCATGGCTGAAGTCAATGTCAAGGCTCCAACCAACTTCAGTGGGGTCAGGATTTCTCTAATAACGGCTGTGCTGCTAAATCAAACTGCCTTGATTGCTTTCACTGGAAGCTCTGCTTGATTAGGCACAACAGAATTTGTCCTGTGGAAAGGGATCAGGAGAGGGAGAGAGCACAACAGAAATCAGCCCTGGGAAAAAATCTGATTGTAAGAGGTGACTGGAGCTCATATACACGAGGCCTTATTAAATGGAGACTATTCAAACAGTCACACAGTTGCAATGGCTATAATGGGGAAGGAGTTTTTCATTAATTATTCAACAGCAGGGATCTATATTTTGCCTCAGACTGACACTTTTTACCATCTGCTTAAAACCTTGCTGTCTCATAACAGCTATTATCAACACGTGGGGTTTTTTTCCACTTTTAGAGCAATCATTATGCTGAGCTTGCAGATTGTTTAGGGTGTCTGAGGTCCAAGTATGAGCATGCTGTTACAAGTAGCTAATACTTATAATTACTATTCATTTTCATATATTTGATTGGCAGCTGGTTAGTACATTTGTTTTTCTCTGTTGTAATTGTGATCCGGCAGTGGCCTTGACCTTGCTAACTGTTATATCTGAGCTTAACTGCATTCCTGTAACTAATCCCAATAGGCTCATTTTAAAAGGACATAGTAACTCTATTGAAATTAGCACTTTTCACCAGGGACGAATTTATCTCAGTATCTAGAAGTGCCCTTAACGCATACAGAGGGATTGTTAGCAGTGGGCCCTGAACATAATGCAGTTACATGGCTGAGCATCCAGCCACATAACCGCCTGGCTTTGAAGGTGTCACTTCAATGAGTTTTTCTGGGTGTTCCCCCCCCAGGCTTTCCACCCCCCTCCTAGGAAAAAAAGCCCAAACCAACCCCCTACAAAAACCAAACGTGCTGGCTGAGGTTGTTGAGGGGGAACTAAGATTTATGCCAAACTCCTTGAGCTGCTTATCCGGAAATTGGAAGAAAATTCAGACACTTGCTTTCATGGGCACTGAAATTCCAACAGAAATTTAAACAGACACCTCTTATATGCCAAGAAACAATAAAAAAAAGTGTAGTTAATTGTTAATTAAACAGAAATATGGGCCTCTTGTATGGTGACTGTTGCAGCAGAGGACTAGCAACCTCTCCAGTCCCGCATTTTTTGTGTGTTCCCTGTTGAGACATGTGACATCCAAAAGGCCAATATGGCTCTGTAGTTGGCTAATCCTTCATCACCCCGAATACCATCCTGCAGCATGCAGCTAAGACAAGGATGAGACCGTCTCCAGAATATAACTCTGCACAACTGGAGGCTGACATCTGCTAAACTCTCTCCCTAAAAGCATGTGCTGGCTGGCTGGTGACCCGGAGCTGGCAGAGAGCGGGCGGCAAGGAGCCGTGGCCCTGTGTGGCTGCAGCTCCAGCTGGCTGTGGGCACACAGGCAGGTGGCTGTGAGATGTGCCGCAGAGCTTCGACCCAGGAGTGGCCAAGGACACATTTTAAAGAAGGGGTGAAAGGCCATGCCAAACATTTCCAACGTTGTTCTTATCCAGAAAGGGAGCTTGTTCACGTAGATCATATAACTCAATGTTTTCCACACTGTGATTTTGGAAAAAGTGCTGGTAGATTGGTCATACTATTGAAAATATTTATTTAATTTTTAATTGCAGAGGAAAATTACACTGTAAGCACATCATTGTACACGTCCATTTATTTCCTGTTCTTTCCTCTCAGATTACTGAATTTGTAAGATATCTCTGTCACCCTTACACACCTGACAGGGTTTCTGAGCTACAGGTTGGGATCTCAGAAATTGTCACACAAGGCAGTGTTTAGCCAGCTTAGCAGCAGCTGAATAGCACCTTATCAGCTGTGCTAAAACACACCGGGTGGCTGAAACATGCTTCTGTCTTTTCAGATTCATGGCAGACTCTTTGCATATGCACCACCTGCAAACAACAGCTCCTGAGTGATTGCTGTCCTTATTTCTGCTGTCTCCTGCTGCAGGGAATGCCACAGTTGGTAAAGTTAAAGGCATCGATTATGGGCGTAGTATCCAACATTCTGAATAGTACTGGATCAGTGCAAATCCTTGTATAATTGCATTTATAACACAAAAAGTATTTGAAGAAAAAACGAAAAAACCTTTATTTCCATATGAAGATGATGTTGACAAACTAGCAGGGCAGACAAATTTGTAAGGACTTGGCAATCACCTTGATTAGGGCAACTAGTAACTTTGTGTGAGGTCATTGAAGTCTCCCTCTCTATATACACACATGCCTTGCTTTTGTTTACAGTATTATAATGTTTTATGCAGCCTATAACACTCCGAGAATAGCCTTCAAACAGGTTTAACCTAACTTGTATTCACTTGGACACCCAACAGGCACCTCCATAAGCCCACGTGAATCCTGTTTGAGGAGGTTTGGTTTAGCATAACTGGCTGTTAGGGCTTCCTGAGCAGTTAAGCTCTGGCTGGGCCACCTGGCCAACATTAGTCTCCCGGGAGACTAAAGACTGGCTTTTGGGGCTGGCTGATGGTTTACCTTCATCACCTCGGGATGTGTGCTGCATGCCCCTGGGGCTTCTTGGTGGTCAGCCTGGTGCTTGGTACTCCTGCCTGTCCAGACTTGGTTCCTGCTTCAAGTCCTGGATCCCAGCACAGCCTTTTTGCTGCCAGACCTTTGCCTGGCCCCTGCCCACACTTTGTCTGCCCTTCTGTACCTCTCTGGGAAAAAGGGAACTGAAAGCCAACAAATCAAATCCTGGAATTCAGCCTGTGTTCATTTGTATGTCCTGCTTGTAAATCCAATGAAGGAGGCAATATAACCGCAACTATTTGAAAATGGAATTAGTAGGAACAACTCTCCATTGGAATGAGGCAAAATACCTTGTTTGTGATTGCAGTGTCAGATTCTGCTGCAGCTCACGCTGACAGGCTGGGTTTGCTGGGGGCCAATTTGTGCTGGTCATATTCGTGTCTTTCTTCTACTTACCGGCATGCTTTTACTCCTTTAAAAAAATACTTTGCATCAGTTTATCTAATTTGTATATGAAACCTTTTGGTATCATATAAGCATTTATTGCCATTAAAATTGTGCCTAGGGTATTTGCATTTTCAGGCTGTTTTGTAAAGTGGTCTTCTACACAGGATAAGGGAAGTGCTGTAGTATGGTACACAGGTACCATGTTTTAAGTCCAGCTTTGTTTTCTCTGGTGGAACCTTATATACAAGCTGCAGTGATATAAGAAGGTCTGACTGCAGGAAACATGGAAGAACAAAAATGGGAGGAAGGCTAATTGATACTTAGTGCATTTTTCCTCAGTTTTGTCTACTAAATCAGCTCTTTCGTGGACAGATCTGTTATGCTCCTGTCTTCGGGTGGTCATATCTTTGGCTTACAGTAACCTTACTGGACTGAAGTTCATATTATCTTGGCAAGCTCTTTAAGGCAAGTTCTGTTTATGTTATCCCTGCGCCTTCAACATAACCTACATCCTATCGGAGAGTATCATGTCTTTACTGTTGTATGCCAGAAGCCAGTTTTGATTTCTTCAGTGAGCTGTTCTCTGGCAATCCCTCACTCTCCTGTAGGTAAGATGATGGCCCACAGAGCACAATACAAGTTTACAGATAAGCCGGAGGTAGCTGTTGGACTTCATGCAGCCAGTATTGGACTTTCACTCCTGTTTTAGTCCTAGTACAGTGTTGTAAGAAAAAAGGTGGGAGGGTGAAATAGTTTTACAACTTGAGATTACCACATGAACCACTCTGACCTCAGCTGAACATAAACGTAAGCTGTAAATGCACATGCTACTAAAGCAACTTCTGTCTTCTCCATAAATGTTATCTTAGCCGTTTTATTGTCTTTTAAGGTGTAACATACCTTTAAATGAACCACTGAGAAACTTCTTTGTGTGGCTCTTTGTCTTTATTCAGATACTAGGAAGTCAGCTTTCCACTGCTGCACACAGAGGGACAGCTAACGAAGGTCATACCGCTCATGTGTGGCACTTCCTGCTTTCACGGGATGAGTAAGTCTCAAATGCCTTAAATTGGCAGATACCTACCACTATTTCTAATACAGTGAGAGCAGCGTGTTTCGTTTCTGACATTAATCTATATGGTATATCTGAATCTAAATCATTTAGTTTGTAAATCATCGTTTGACTTGGATAGTTTTATCTCAAGAGTAGTATTTCTCAACCAGGATTGGGGAAGTTTTGATACCAGCATAGCGGATGGGACTTGATGTCTCGAGATAGAAGTTATTTTCTATCTGTCATTGTCTTGCCTGTCAATGATCTGTGGCATGACTTAAGACACTACTAGTCATTATTTTCACAGGGTCTCTAATTTGGATACACAGCTTTATAACCCAGGTTACTGGCAGCCACAGATGCCACTGACTTCAACAGAAGTGGGGATCCTAGGCATTAAAATTAAAGGTTTGGGATGAGATCTGGTTTCGTTCAGAATGAAGGAAATATTCTTGGCACCTGGCGGAGTGGGATCTCACACTAAGTCTAAAACCGAGCCTGCAGAAATAGAAGTGCACAACATTCAGAGGACACTTCTGAAAATTCATGTCCTGCACTTGTGATGGCTTATTTTTCTGAACTGAAAATGAAGGTTCATGGCCCCTACTACTTTCAGGACCTAATCTAGTGTTGTTGTCCCTGCCGCTGCAAATTCAATCCCAATGGACTGAATAAAGAGCCCCCTAACTCTTCAGCCTCTGCTGATCCGCAGTCTAGCGTTGGCCCAGCCTCATTAGACAAGCAATACCCAAGAACACTCACCTATGAAAGGTTTAGAAAAAAGTAGGTAGCAGAATGTTCTGAAATATTTATGTTCTTTATTCTTGAGGAGAGACAAGTCTGGGTAACATTAGAGATGAAGCTGCACTGTCTGCTGAAGTATTTAGAAATATTTTGCCTGCTGAGTTCTCTAAAATAAATTTGAATGTTTTGCTGTTAAAAATCATTAATATTTTTGACTTCTAAGCATAAAAGGAAACTTTTATTTACCTAGCTTAGATTAGTATCTAAATACAGATCTAACATTGTAATTGGAAAACTGGAACAGTGTCTCAGAGATTATATGTGACTGCCCTATTTATTATAACAGTTAACACAGCATGAGACTAGAGACTGATAGTAAAGTTTGTCTTTAGGATATGAAAAATTCAATTCCCTAATACTATTAATTTTGAAATAAATATTATGTTAGTAATAGAGTTATAAACATTACTCCAGATACTCTTTCACTGTTTGAGGAGATATTTCATGCATGGCAGTTTTCAGTTTTTCCAAACTTTAGGTAGAGTGGAGAGTTTTTCTTTTAATGTGAATATTTTTTTCCTGGATTTCCATATATTCAGACCTCATCCAGCGCACAGCATTTCCTGCAAGTGTCACACACTCAGTGATTGATCCGTTCTTCCAACAATGCAGGAAGATCTTTCTGGATTCTCAGTTCTGGGTCCTGAATAGACTATGAAAACATAAAAACAGCTTTTCCTTGCCTTAGGTTTTACTTGTGCCAATTTCTAGCTTTTCATACCTCACTTACATGCACTTGAACACCTTGAATTTTCATAAAAATATCACTTTCTTGTCAGCTAGGACCACAAAAATTATTTTTGTCAGCATCTCCTTTACTTCTGTCTTGAGTGAAGAGGGGAGTTTTTGCTATCCTGTACCCTTGTCATCTGATCTGGTTTTGCATTAAAAATCGTCATCAGACTGTTGAGAACAACCTATGAAAGATGAGAAATGGAGATGAACTGAGGGAAGGGGGTAAGAAACAGGTATATTGCTTAGAAGTGTCAAAGAAGTCAAAGAAAATTGAACAGGACCTACTAAGGCACGAGGAAGGTTATGATTTTATTTATTGTTTCAAGTTGCTTGGATTCTTAAGAAACCAGCCTTTTTGATATTTTGGTTAAAATACATACAGCAGTACATGACAATTTCCTTTCTTTTTTCTGACCTTAAATGTTTCCTTCTCATAAATGCCATGGCTGCTCACTGGCAGGAGGCAAGAGGCTGGCTGAGTCTTGCTTCCCTTTTTGTTCAGCACAAACAGGTGGCACATCATCAGCTTACTCCTTTCGTATGAATGGTTTCTAGAAAGCTGAAACTTGGGCTTCTGTAAAGTAAATACCCTATTTTAGGAATTCAGCATAGGATTCTGGACCCAGTAAAATGGGACAAGTTTTTGTCGACTTCAATGAAAAGGAGATTTCTGTCAGGGGAGGTGAGCCAATGCCTTCAACTCTTACAATGATTATTTGGTAGGTAGTTAGAGCTAGGCAGTCTGTTTGACTGCTTTCATGTCTTATTTTGACATTGACGGGTCTAGATGGATCTTCCCTTGCAGCATCACTGAACAGGCTTCTCAAACATTCCAATGCATTTTATGTATTCAGGCAATTTTATACTAAAAACAGTATCTTGCTGTTCTTTTGGTGTGTTAGCATTTAGAATTCTTCTCAGTTTATAATTATCTATACATTTATATATCATGTTGTCTGTCTGCATCTTTCAGGTCTCTATGAAAAAGTAAATTCAATACAAAGTCCTGCTCCACTCAGTTCCATACATCCTCCCAGCTTATTATTTTAGTTTTTATCATTTTTCTTTTGTTTTCAGTGCTTCATTTAGATTTCAGGCCACTTGTCTATTACTTCTTCCATGCAAACTTGAAATAGCTTTTTGAAGTAAAATATAATGCTTTGCTGAAATTCAGATAGGACTGTTATTTTAGAAAGTTTATTTTTTAAAAGTCTATCTGATTTGTAGTGTAAGACGTTTCACAATAACACTAACAAATAATTAATAAGCAATTGATTAAGAGTAGCACTGCTTTTTCACTTTGTGCCACAAAGTTCCCAAAGTAATCCTGAAACTGGAGCTATAGCTAGAGGATACAGCTAGATGCATCTGGGAGATCTTGATCCATGTTGATACTCATTTTCAGTGGCAGACAGAAATTACTGAATAATTCTGGTCAGTGATCTTACTTACCCTCATTTACTTTTACTGCAAGATAAGCAGGCTACTTAAGAAATGCTGGACTCCGGCCACCTCCCTCTTATTCCCATCCAACAGAAAAGAAAGCGGCTCGAGGGAGGCTTCTGGCCGGGAGCCACAGTAGCCCAATGCATTTCCAAATGGGAGGAAAATACAAATGGCTGAGACACAAGACTGCATGTTCCTGCTCACTTGCAGACCATGTGTAACTGAATTTTCTTACTGGTATAATTAAGTGGGTCTAATTGAGACACGCTGAGCATGAGCTCAGGGCTGGCTCAGCCAAGACATGGGCCTTTAGTACCCATGAACGAGGGCAGTTCTTCACTTGGGCTTGCACTGCTTTCTCCCTGTGGCATTCAAAAATGCACTCAAGTGCAATCGTCAGAAGGCAGGAAAACTTTAAGCACCAGAACTGATGAACCCATTGGTGAATAAGGGAATAAGTAGGAAAAGGAAGTGAGGAGTGATGCTCTTTGGGACGAGATCTACCATTTTGTTATTCTTGTTTGGCACCTTGCACAAAGGGGGTCTGTGCCTAGGGCTCATGGGCACTATTATATCTGCAAGAATAATTGCAAAAGAGGGAATGTGTATACGTTTGTGGGTTTATTATTTTTTAAATTTTATTTGTTTATTTTCCCCAACCTGAGCAATGTAAGTAATTTAAACACAGCAAGTGTGGTGACAGTGGGAAATAATTATTTCAGAAAGTTTGCAGATGTCCCCTTATAAAACAAATTGAGTTTCTTTTTTGAAACAAAGTGACAAGAAAAGAGTTGGAAAGTTGCCACCTTCATAGGATGTGGCACAGGGTAACAGTAAAGAAAACAAATTTATCATGATGTCTCCAGTAAGGAGACAGTTGTCTCCTGGAAAGAGAGAAAAACTATGCAAAAGCTATTTTTGGGTGCCTTTTGGTGAACAATTCTCCTTCAGACTTGCTGCTCTTTTAACAGAGATTTCTTTTTTTTTTGTATTTTATGTTGCTGCTTTGCAGTATTTTGAAAGTGGGAATGTATGCCTGAAACTTTACTGGTTTCTTTATAAAAATCTGAAGATAAAACTGCTTCAGTGAATGGCTTAATGATGGGTTAAGAAAAAAGTATACGACATAAATTGAACCTTTTGAGTAATCTAAACTGAGATCTAGCTGCCAGGTTCATGAATGTCAGTCTGTGCTAGTGAAACTGGAGGAGATGGACTGAGATGACTTTCAAACCGGCCCTGCTTTCAATCCAGAGGATCGTCCAACCAGACAGATCTATAAGCAATTTTTGGAGTATGAGGAGAACAGCAGGATGGAAATAGCTCGAACTTCCAGTATGTCTTCAGCAGCTGGTTCATTTGAAGTACTTGTAATTTGAGCTATAGGGTTTTTTGTTTGCGTTTTTTTTAAAAATCTATTAATAGCAAAAAATAAGTCAATGTAAAAGTAGCTCTTGAACACAAATTTAGGATTAAGGGAGAAATTGAACCCCTTCCAATAAATGTGGACAATGTAGGAAGCTGAAGGAGGTTGTAAAGAGTACTGCAAGAGAGGAGGGAAGTGAATGTGCAGATATTCCTGAATCTCAGTAGCAGTGAGCCTTCTGCTCTAGCATGGCTGTGCTGCCCATGAATTTTGGTTATGAATCCATTTGCCCCTTCCCTCCTCTCAACCATGTAACTCTCAGTGAAGAGTTAATTTTCTGGAATTTATGTGGATATATGGATTCTTCTCCATTCGGAGGAGTGTCACTCAGTTGA
This sequence comes from Gavia stellata, assembly GCF_030936135.1. Taxonomy (NCBI): domain Eukaryota; kingdom Metazoa; phylum Chordata; class Aves; order Gaviiformes; family Gaviidae; genus Gavia; species Gavia stellata. The sequence continues at coordinate 12,534,624 of NC_082603.1, forward strand.
TTACATGAGATACAGTAGAGGAACAAACCCCTGTATTTTTAATGAAATTTAGTTCTTATATTGCAGTATAACAGCCTATGACGTATAAACAATTTGAAACTGCAGTGTAGGTTTTTCAGATATTTAGAATTCCAATCACCAACTTTAAAGCATACATATTTTTGGATGTAAAGTTTGGATTAAGGAGTGTTGGATTGCTCCTGTTAAACCATGTAAAAAGATTAGATCCATTTGAGCAACCAGCCTGAAGTGCTTTTTTTGCTGTTTATGAATCAGAACAGTACTTGTTTTTCTGTATCTCTGTAAAGGCATCCCAACAGTTTATGTTGCTTTCAGGGTGCTGTACCACTGATGCTGGCTGGAGGCAGCTGAAGCGGGGATGTGGATAACATAGTGCAGATGTTTTTCTGTTTCTTTTATCTGTTTTTTTCCTGCCTTCTGCATTTGCTTCAGTGTTATGATGGTTGTCTGTCTGACAGTGGATAGCTTGTGGGTGCGACAGAATTATTCACTTATCACTTCACGTTTAACTTGTCACAGATAAAAAATATGTTACTACGAGATAGTGTTTTATTGTATTCTTGATCAAACTGCTCTGATGTTCATTTTGATGGATGATGATATCCCAGTGATCACAGTGCAGGCTGTTAATTTCAGTCCCTTTTGATTTAAATTAGGAATTAAATTCTCTCTAATTCTGGCTGGTTGTAGGCAGTCTGATACTTGGATAGCATGTTTACATTGCAAACTTCCCTCTCCTCCAGTTGCTCAGGCATACAACAATCGAAGTGTTGCCCTGAGTAGGCAGAGGCACCCGTTACCAGTGACTGAGTGTTTGGGCTGAGGTGGTTAAATAGAGAATTCACAAGTCCCCTGAGAAACAGGAGCTGCATGGACTGCGGCTGCCTGGCGGGAGGCATGGAGCAAGGGGGACCTGCTGAGAGCAAGGATGGAAGCATTGCTGAGGCAACTCAGCCTGAAATCATGCTCTCCCATGAAGAGTTATGTTGAAGAGTTTAAGCTCAGCTGCACCACCACCAATCCTTTGAATCTTTCTATTCATGCAAAATCACTTGCTGCTAATTAGAGTTTATATTCTGTCAAAATGTGTTCCTGCTCCAACAGGCCGAACCTGTACAAAGCGCCTTCGTGAGCTCCCCCTGTGCTCCGCCAAAGCTGGAAGCCTCTCTAATTTGCGAGCCCAGCGACCAGAAGCAGAGTTCTGAAAAGCTAGCTGGCTGCTTGCGACTTCGTGCATCTTCAGGATTGGAACCAAATGCTGTTCCCAGATGTCCTTGAGCAACATTTGTGCCTCTAATTAGGCAGTAAGTCACACCTATCTCACCCTATCATCTGCTGGGGGACAACGGCACAGGTGTTACATATGGTGGAGCTGGATCCTTCTTATTTTTTGAGGGCCACTTTTCTCCTTCTTTCTTTTTGGCTGGTTGCAATGTGAAACGGTGAGCTGTTCTGTGGCATGTTGCGCAGCCCTGTGCTCATGATCCAAAATTAATACCACTGTCTGCTCAGGAAAATGCCTGGAATAGCAGACATATTACCTGTTTAAAAAAATAAAAAAGGGAAGCGGCATTTTAGGCTTACTGAAACATGCAGATCACTTGCTAGGCTTCAGTTTCTGAAATAAATTCCCAGAACTTCTGTATTAATTCTTTCAGAAATTGTTAAAAGCATTTGTGGGATCATTCTGAGCTCAGAAAGCAGTAAGTGTCAGGCTTTTAACAGCGGAGATGTGAAAACCAGGGACAGTTGTGGGCCATCTTGAACAGTCATGTTAGTTTTTTGCTGTTAGAAGTCATTCTCACCCTTGACTGTGGGTTTTTCCCCCCCATAAATTACCTGTTAATAGTACTTTAAAAGTGTTTTCTGGTTTTTTTTTTTTTTCCTAATGAACACTTTAATAGAGGAGAAAGACAGTTTTTGTATCCTTTTAAGTGACTTTTTTTCTTCTTGAGAAAGTAAGGTTCCAGCACTGCTTCGGAAACCCAAAGGAAATAATAGCTTTTGAGATGCAGATGTAGAGGATATTGTGAATTCTGGTGTTTGTATTTTCTAGTTTTGGAGTCTGTCACTCTTAGTAACTTGAAATCACTTGAATTTTTTTTTGAAGTTGCCTGAATACTTGTTGGAAGCTATTACGTTTTGGTTTTTCTCCCAAACTTAATTCAAGTGCAACTAAAATTAAAGTCAGCTCGTGCCAAATGTTTTGGGGGAGAATGGAGGGAAAACAATGCTATGCCATGATAGATTCTCTACGATTTCTAGAAAGAGTTGAGAGAGGCATCTTTCATAATGCCTGACAGCTTGGTGCTTTGACCTCTTCTGAGCATTTAGCTGTTTTCTTAGTGAATGGACAAAAGACGGACAATAAACCAGAAGGCAACGTTATGCCATTTCACACAGCCGCCTCTTACAGCTGCGTCTTGTACGCCACAGGTGCTCTGTTTATGCCGCCACAGGTGCTCTGTTTATGCCACCTCAGGTGCGCTGCGAGAGCAAACGAGAAGAGCACCTTCACGGACCGGCCTTCCAGAGCCGCCCGAGGAGGGCCGGAGGGCGGCGGGGCTGCACCCCGCGCTCGCTCCTCAGGCGAGGCCGCCTCCGGCTGCCCGAGGAGGCGGGGGGACCGGTACCCGCCGCGGCCGCCTTGACGGCAGGCGCCGAGGGCGGCCGCGGCGGGGGGCGGGCGGGTCCCGCCTCCCGGGGCGGGGCGGGCGCGGACACGGGGGCGGCGCGGGGCGGGGCGGGCCGGGCCGGCCGCGGCGGCGGCAGGAGGACGCAGCAGGGGCCGCCGCGGCCGCAGCATCGCGGCACGGTGGCAGGGATGGAGCCCTGGAAGCAGTGCGGGCAGTGGCTGATCAATTGCAAGGTGCTGCCGCCCAACCACCGGGTGACCTGGGACACGGCCCAGGTCTTCGACCTGGCGCAGACGCTGCGCGACGGCGTCCTGCTCTGCCAGCTCCTCAACAACCTGCGCAGCCACTCTATCAACCTCAAGGAGATCAACCTGCGCCCGCAGATGTCCCAGGTGCGCCACCCGCGCCCCTCTCTGCCCACGCGCGTGTGTCTGCCCCGCGCCCCGCGCGGGGTCTCCGCGTGCTTTGTCTGCGGCTTCTGGCGGCGCGGAGCGGCCCCGGGGGCGCGGAGGGGGAACCGCGGGATACGGGAAGTTGGATGCGCCCGCGGCTGCTGCCTCTCTCCAGCCCGCAGCCTCCGCGCCCGGCGCGGGTCCTCGCCGCCGCTGTGGAGGGCGGGCCCGCTCCTGCAGGGCGGTGAGCGTGAGCTTGAGCCGCGGCGGGTCTGACCCGGGGCAGCCCTCGCCGGGCTCCTTCGCCGCGCTGCGCGGCCGCCCGGCCCGCGGGCTCGGCTCGTCCCGGGCGGTGGGAGAGGGCGCGACCGAAGCTCCTGGCTGGCGGCTGCCAAAGCCTCCCTGGGGGCTCGTTGCCTGCAGCGGCAGGCGCTTTGGGCGGGAGCCTGCCCGAGCCCCCCGCCGGGAGCCACATGGGCCCGTCGCATCGGGGCGGCTGTGCTGAGGCGAAGTTCCCTGCAGTAGTCCCGGAGCCACCAATTTAACATTTCTGCGTGCGTTAATATTGAACATGAGAAGTTTACAATACAAATGGACCTCTTGCTCTGGGGGGGAGGCAGAACGAAGGGACCGGGAGCTTGGGAGGCGAGGATGGAGGGAAGGATCAGCGACGCCGCTGCTGGAGGTGGGAGGGCGGGATGGCGCGGCCGAGGGAGCGGAGCCTGCCTGGACCGGCGAGGGCATGGGCGGGGGGCTGGAGGGGGACGGGGGGGCCTGTAGGGAAGTGGGCGAGAGAAGCGATGGCAACACTGGCCAGCTGGCCTTCGCATCTGCTTTTGCGACCTGTGAAGTTGACTGTTAAAGAGTGATTAGTAATGAGAAATTGTGTTCTTGATAGCTGGTCGCCTGTGTTTTAGTGTCTTTTTTTCTTCAGACCCTTTTATATTTAGCCTTTTAAATTGATATTTTGGTTAAATTATGGTGAAATGTAATTCCAAATTCATCCCCTTTTAAATGCATTTTTTAGTTGGGACTGATGTTTTGTTACTGTGCCTCATAAAGCTGGTTTCAGATATCGAGATAAGATTATATTAATAATTCAATGAGAAGAGGCTTTATATATATATATGACTTCCTGTCACAGCTTCGTGTACACCTATGCCTCTGCAGAGATGGTGGCAGCCAAACAGATGGTGTCTGAAAGGAAACTAAACTTCTGAGCCTTTTATGTGTTTGAAAACATTGAGAAGCTGGTACATTGTAACATTTCAGTGTTATGATTCTGTTTTAGATTTAGAGGAACAAAAATTGCCACCCATGTTTAGGGCACTGGCAAAAAGCAGTGGTAGTGAATTATACTTTGGGAGGAACATTCTTTGTCCATGTTACTCACAAAACCAGTTATTTTCTTTCTTTTTAATTCCTTTTTTTAGCAGCTATGTTTTACTACCAAGGGGACATTTTCTGTAAGCCTACAGTGCAAAAAGGGAAAAAAGTATCAGGTATATTTCAGCTAGTCAGAACAAAAACTCCCAGACCCTTGTACTAGATGTGACTGGTATAAAGGCTATCCCCGCGTACTTGAGAGCTCAAGTGCCTGCTTGAATTGTGTATGCAGAGGCAATACTTTATCTGAGTGATGGAGAGGTGCAGAGGGTGGGCTCCTCCAAATGGAAGAAATCCAGATAAGTTCTCTCCCTGCACCATTCAAACTCCATGAGAGTTTCAGGACTTGCTAAACTGTACCGGAGCCCTGGTTTATATTTTCATTATAGTTAGACTGATTGCTTCCGAACTGACCCTTTTTCAGTTTAGCTTGCAGAACTATAAATACTTTGCATATGAACTATTGGAAATGGTTTCTTGCCCTGCTTATAATGGATAAAAAGTGTGGAAACAGTTTCTCCTTTTTTTAATGAACTGGAAAGGTGTCCTCATGCTATTACACAGTATTTTCTGGATAGCTAACTCATTGAATCAACTTCAATTAGAGATTAGTGTTGCTTGTCTGGACCAATATTACTTAATTTTATTTTTGATTAATTGAAAGCATGGTGGTCTCCTGTCTACTAAAAATAAGTATCAAAATGTTCTGCTCCCTTCTTTCTTAGGGCAGGTTTGGGAATCAAGATTAATAGTTGTTTCTCTAAGTGCGTTTGAACTATGGATTACCATTGTAGATCTTGGGTTATTTATAATGTATGTTTTGAACTTGAGCTTTATATGTGTATAATGTAGCTACTGGAATTGTTTCACAGCTACCACAGTTGCCTCCTTGTCTGTGTGTGTGCTGTATGCCTGAGGAACCTGCACTCCACGGTGCTGCAGACCACTCTCTCCAGTGGTGTATTTCTGCCCTACACTGATTTCACCCTTGAAATAGGGGGAACTGTCGCTGGATCAAAAACCTATGATGGATAACTCTACACAGCATGAAGTATACTGGGAATGTTACCTTTGTTTTCTGCGAGATCAAAATTTGGCCCTCTTAGTGAGGTTCTGTGGCATTTAATGAAAAGCCTCTTTGGAGGAGATACTTTCTGCTGGAAAGGATCACTCGGTGAAAATTTCAGAAATTGTTATTAAAAATGTAGTAGGTTGAAATTCTGCAAGTGGCTTGTAGTTTGTTGCTAAGACTGTAAAGAGCACTTAGCAATAACCTGTGCTGAAGTCTCAGAGGCCTGAAGATTATTAATTTGGTGAGATCTACTTGGACTCTGCAGAGTTGAGCCCTAAATTGTGAGTTTTGTCAGAATAATACTTGTCAGTAAACTAGTACTTTCACTGCATCATAGGATCTCAGGGTCTAGTAGAAACGCTAGCTGATTCTCCTGTTCCTTGTGGGGTAGTGATTTATAGATATCGGAGGCATGGGGTGCCAGACCATAGTTGGCATTAGGATGGAAATCGTCTTGGCTGCTGACTGTGCAGTCCGCCTGAACATGCTGCTGTGTCTATACCGCTTAGTTGAACCTTTTGAACCTCACGTGGCCCTTATCTGTCATCTAGAATTGAGCTGCCGCTCCCATACTCCCTGATCTGATGTTTTCTGCTGCAAAATCTTAGAATGGCTCAGGGTATTCTTAACACACGGTTTTTGAGCAATAAAAACAGAGAATGAGAAGGGTGGATGAAGGCTTCACGAACGGGCCTCATGGAAGGCAGACTGCATGATTTCAGCCTCCTCTCTTACTGCTGTTGACATTTGTCAGGCCTTTCTCTACGAACCAGGTTTTTGTGTCTTGGGGGCTAGTTATAAATGCAGCAGTGTCAAAGAACAGGAAAGTGAGAGATGGTGCCTCAGGCAGATCTGGGAGTAGATGTTAGGCATCTGACATCGGAGAGTCAAGTCTCTTCCATTTCATTACATATTTATTTTTTCAGAATGAATGTGGCAGATCAAACGTCAGTGATGCTCATGAGCTTTGCTCAGTAGACCTTGGTAACCCCTTAAAAGCTACATCAAAAGTGTAGAGGGATTGCGACTGATGCTGCTGCTTCAGATGCCGCTTTTTGGTGAAGCCTCGTTCAGTCAAACAGGAACACTGTTGCTTTGCTCTGTAAGTACCCGGCTGCTGCCGGCTCTCTGGGCAGGAATAGAAACTGTGACTGGCGATGCTCAGCATTGCAAGACAAACGTGTGCTTGACCAAATGGCAGCGGGTATGTTCTCTTTTATGGGCTGGCTAGCACAGAGAACTGCATGCCTTTGTCCCACCACCAGCTACGCACCTTAGGTCACAGCTGTTCTTGTGGGTGCGCTGTTTTATGCATTTGAAATCCGTGGATTCAGCCCCCCTACATTTTTGGAGATAACAATGTCTGTGTAAGAGAAATGTCTCAGTGGTTTTAGATTGCAAAACATTGGGTTTAGAAGTTATTTGAATGCTGGCTGTTTTCATCTGTGCTTCTGTATGTTTATGAAAATATTTATATTCAGTTAGTGTAAGTTGTCCTTTGAAGAACAGAAGCTGATTCAGTCAGTTACGCTTTCCAGAAAGTAAGCCTCAGATGTGAAAGTACAAACCTTGCATATATAAAGGACGAGCAGTGTTGTCGCTTTCCCAATGAATCTTCCACCTCCAGGTTGCCAGCTGAATGCTCCTGTCTGAGAAGCTGGTGTGTCTCAGTGCTAGGTGCCCTGTGAAGAATTGCACATAGGCTTTGTATGAGGTTGGAAACTCTTGGGTTCAGGGACGGTCATGTCCAGGTTTTTGTCACTGTGACTAAACAGAACAGGAGAGTGTTGATTCTATTAAACACTCTTGTGTCAAGGCTCAAAAACACTTCACTGTTTGAACTCCCATGAGCTAGCAACATTGGTTGTTATTTTCAACCAGTGCATGTGCCATCAGGAAAGGAAATTTGGAAGATGGATCAAATAACGTCTTTTGGCCTTTAACTGTAGGGGAGCCTGCTTGATTCAGACTTGAGAGCGGGTATTGTGAAAGTGGTCTTATTGCAGGCACCGTGTGAAGAAGCGCTAAACCTTGCAGCTGCTGGGTATGGAGCTGGAACATGCTAAATGAATTGCAGAGATGCAACTGGCATGCTGGTGCGTTTCAGGGTTTCCCCTGAAGTGTAGCATCAGTGCCTGGTGACAGTGAGATGGAGGATGGAGCACTGCAGCTCTGCATCTGTCTTCCATGGGAGCCGTTCGCTTTCCTCAGATGCTGCCTCTTGGCTAATGTAGAGTGATGAATATAATAAAAACAGAAGTGATCCATAACAGAGAGTACTAATCCTAATGTTTAATCATAATCATACAAGAACTTAAATAATTTATCACCAGAAATATAAAACCTAAACCAACGGATTATGATGGATTTGCAGATGTCATCTGTTTAATGCTTATCTTTTATCTTTAATACTTTGCAAACTAGTTTTGAAATGGTTTTTGCAGGGCATTTAGTTAACTTGTGAGAGATTGCTAAACAGGAAAACTGCACTTAATGCAATATGGGCATGAGAGTTTACTAAAGGGGATGTTGACATAGATTAAATATTAAAAATAACTATTTCCTATTATTCTAATGAAAATAAACAAAATATCCCTCACTTTGTATTAAAAGTTCAAATGTTTTCTAATTCTGGGAAGTTAGTTTTTTTTGGTGTGACCATGTAGTCCAAAGGAAGTTGATTATCTTTGTCATCCACGTTATATTGCGGTATGGCAACTGAGCTTTTGAGCAGGAGTTTATTTTTCTTGGTTACAGTGGTATCAGGTAGCCTCAGGATGTGGGTGTGCCGAGAGACATACCTCTCAGTTTCCTCTGATCCTGCCCTTGGCTTGGAGCTTCCCCATCCCCCACAAATGATAACCATGATCTCCTGCCCCTAACTTAGTGAGCGTGTATCCCACCTCTGCAAGCTTCCCGCAGCTGGGTGCACTCCCCCGTGCTTTCCCCCATGCGTGCCTCCCCGCAACCATGCCGCTTGAGTTTTTTTTTTTTTTCTTTCCTTGCAAATTTTAGCCTAGGAGAGGATGCCAAATGCCAGGGTATCAAACTTACTGTGCCATGTGGCTCTGCAAAGGAGGAAATGGGAATTGTCTCTTGATTCTGCATGTTATCTAAAAGAGAAAGAATGAGATGTGAGTGGATGTGCTGACCTCTGTGCATGAGGATGTGATTTAGGTCTGGGATCTTAGGAGGGACCAGATGAGCTAAATGAGAAAATAAGTGATTCAGAGTGGTGCTTGTGGCCCTTCCCAGGAGTCATGGGATATCAGTAATCTGTTTTCCTTAGGCAGTGAGATCTTTGAGAGAACTGGTGTGCAAAATAACTCTTATTCTGTGTTTGCTTGTTACATTAGGTGTTAGGTTATTGAGTTAAGGAAGTACCACAAAGATACATTTAGATTAATACAGTTTTTTTTTGAAACTGCAAAACTTTTTGGGCTTGAACAAGAGTTTGGGCACTGGTTCAATTTTTATAAGTGTGTAGAAAGAAGAGATGTGTTCAAAAAAAATGTCCCATCTTTCTGAATTATTTAAAACTGTGTATATTCAATGTAATTGCTTAAAAAATATTTTTTGAACTTTTCAGGTTTTTTTTCAATCTGTTTGGTTACTTGCTGGTACTTTGATCTAAGTAGTAGATGTACTACAGAATTTACTAGATTTACTGCTACAGAAGGACATCTTTACTGCATTTAACTTTATTTCTATGATTCATCTAAATGAAAGCTGCATTGGCCATAAGATATATCCATAAGATGTCTTAGCCATAAAAGATATATTTATCCATACGTATGTTATGTATACATATCTTATACATGTTGGGCTTGGTAAAATGTTTTGAACAAATATTTGTTCAAAGCAAAACCTTAATATGACCTCTATGCTTTATGCTAAGAAAAGCAACTGATAAAAAAGTAGTGACCCAGTTTTTCTAGGTAATTCTGCTTACCTTAAGAAGATGGAGAAAATAATATTTGAAAACTGATGTAATGATTTTTTTTTTATTCCCATTGATTCTTTTTGGTTGGGGGGAAGGGAAAACTGTAGTTGAACTGTATTGTAAAGCTTATTTTACATGCTATATTTATCATACAGTTGCTAAATGCAGCATATGCCTCTTGCCAAGAATTGTGTCTCAAATGTCCCCTCCTGCACAAAATTTTCGTGTGCTGGAAGCTGCCTAATGCATTAACAGGAAAAATATTGGTACTGGTTTCTCACAGAGGCTATAGTGTGTGCCGGCAGTGGATAATTTAAATTAGCGTCTGTGTACGGCATGCTGCTGTGTGTGGAGAGAAGCCAAGTTATTTTCTGAGCCTTGTCTGACAAAGGTGGGAGACCTGTGATAGCAGCAAGTTGAAGGACTGCTTATGAGAAGAAACTAATAAATCAAAAGGGCTCAAGGGGAGAGAAGGATATAGAAGAAGAATATGTAAGAAGTAGGAGGAAACGATCGAAAGAAACAAATATGAACTACAGAGAATGGTCAGGAAAAGTTGGGAAGCTGGATTGAATGGAGTGTCAGCAAGCAAGACACTTAAGGATTTTGAGAGGGGACAGGAGAAATCATTTAAGGTTTATCTCAAAATAAACACATAAAACCAGTCTTGGATATGCTGTGTTATTATTTAATGATAGTGGCATTATCATTTAATGATGGCATGCCAGTCTTAGTTATAACGTACTGCCATAGGACTGTAAGGGCCAGGAGGTTATTTGCCAGGCTGCAGCCCTGCACATCAGAATGGGTTAGTACAACGCACTGGTACAATTTGTGCGCTGGTGAGAGAGAGATCTTGGATTTCTTGCCTGCACACCACACCCTCCCCCCCCCCCCCCCGCCCGCAACCTTTGACGGTCAAAGAGTTGATGAAATTGTAGGTGTAAAGATTAAAATGTAGGTGTAAAGAGGAAAATACAGAGGGTAAGGAGGGAAAGGGCTGCAAGGTAAGGCAGCTGCTGGTGGGCAAGGATTGAGGGGGAAGATGCTGAAAGGAGCATGGTGGTGCATCCGTCGTGGCCATACCAGTGAGGACCTGGCAGCTCCAGGCCCTGGCATAGCTAAGCCTGGGCTTGACTGGTGTGGGCATTGGTGAGGAGGGCTAACTGGGAGCAGCAGCTAGCAGGCTGGTGAGAGGCATGGGCAGGAACGACTTTCAGAACAGAGTTTGATATTGGTGAAATAGAGGCAGGCAGGGAAGGAGACCATTTTCTGCTGAAGTGATGTTGGCTCCCTGACCAGCAGCTGACCCAAATGGGAATAGGACAAGGGCCTGTGGCTGCAAAGGAAACCTGCTGGAGCGTGCTCCCCTCTGTATGCCTGCCGTGTGCGGGGGAGAGGGGTGCTTGTGTCCAGATCTGAGTGCGTCACTGTCTGTTGCAGTTGGGGAAGTCCTGGCTTTTGCCCTGCATTGCATGGGTGTCTCTGAGTACAGAGGAAGATGCATTGTTTTATTAGGTCACTGACAGTTTTATCTTCTTTCAGTTTTACTTTATATAGAGGCGTCGATTTTTGAGCTTGTTCCCCCGATACTAAAATTATACTGTAGTTCTTTAAAAACCAAATAAAAAACGCCATCAAAACCCTTTGATTTTTATTCTCCTTTTTATTGCTCCAAAACAGCGTTGCCGTGCTTCCATATTATTCCATAATGCTCCATGGCAATGTTTTTGTACTACCTGACATTGTGTTATTTCAGTATTTTAAAAATTCTGTTTCATAGAGAAGTAGGAGTTGATGTGTACTTTGTCAAATCGGCCATTAATTTTTTTCCTGCACTTTCCAGTTTACTTGGTATCATCTGGAGCTATATTTTCTTTCCTCTTATTTTGCTTTGACAAGCCAGGTTTAAGACTTCAGGCATTGTGAAATGCCAGCTGTTTGCTAAAACTTGTGGTATGTAAAATGCAATCTGAACTGACATCTTTATAGTAAGGTTTGAATTCTTATATTTAGAAGAAAGATGTTCCCTCAAAGCTCAGTGAATGCTATTGGCTCCAGTTCAACACATTGTTGAGTGAGAACATGTCTTTTAGAAAAATAATCAGTCAATGACCCTTTCTTTCATCCTGTATTAAATGACAATAGTTCATGTCTTGCTAACAGAACACTGAAGGACTATTAATAGGTTATTTGATTCTTTGTATACTCAGAACATGAAACCTTAGTCACAAATTGTGTCATATAGTAGTAGCATAGCAATTTGTATAAAAGCCACTCATGTACTATTTAAAACACTTGCAGACCTACAGGTATGAACTAATATAATTAGGAAAATTAAGTTCAGCTGTCTTATATTACAATCCAAAATATTTTGGTCCTGTAAATTGCCTTTCAATCAGAATTTTATTTTATAATTTGTTAGTAGGGATTCAGTTAATCTGTCGTTACCTATTTTTCACTAATTTTATCCCTCTAAAAATAATTTGAAAGTTATTTTAAGTGATAGAAAGAATATGGTATGATTGCCTTGCAGAAGCAGGCAAAATGTGTATTTGATATTGTTGCTATAATTAAATGTTTTCTGGAAAAAAAAATAAAGCATTTTTAAAGCATTTTTTTAACTGGTAAAGCTTAGCAGGACAAGCTGATTTGTATTTTCAAAATCCTTAGATATGCCCTTTAATCCTTGATAACATCAAATTTACCTATTTGTTTCTGAGTTATATAAAGGTATGTACTGTATAATCTATACTTAGGATACTTTTGTACCATTGCTTGTTCCTACATTCACATTGCTTCAACATGGAAAGAAGCCTTACAGTCAACTAAAGCAGAATGATTAGAGCTTGACCCTTGAAAGTTTTGACTGTCAAAGCAGCCTCACTTCAGTGTTGTGTAGGAAAGCTGATGCTAAAAACATTTAATTTTTTTGTCTGCCCACACTCTAAATTAATACTGTAATAATGACAGCATCCTCAGCCTGTGCAATTCCTTGTGTTTTGCTTGCATGTTGGGGGTCAAGATTTAAGTTACACGCTCCAGTGATTGACTTCAAATTCCCACCAACTACTACTCCATGTAGCAGTGATGCCTTATATCAGCTGATACAAGGCCATGATGGCCATGTTATTTTTCCTTCTGAATTCCTCAGGATCTCTGAGTAAATATGTCTGATTCCAGTGCAGGAATGGTTAAAGGTAGATGGAGGACCACACCATCACTGCAGTAATGTACCTGTCAAATTTTAGGTGTCCCTGGATGGAGTTATGGTGATGATGTAGTCCTACCACGTGAACTGTAACCCAGGGTAAACACTCATTAATCCTACTTATCTTTGTAGGATTTAGATCAATCTTCAAATTTCTTTTGCCGGGAGAATAGGTAGAAAGTAGCAAACACCAGAGAGAATGTTCAAACTGTTGCTATTGCCTGTGGCTCCTTTTACTCTTGAAATAGAAAGACTGAGACTCTCTGGAGTGCCCTTGCAGGCTGCTGCCTTTGGGCTTATGGTCCGTTGATGTCTGGTTGGTTGAAAAGGGATTTCTGCCAAGCTTTAAAAACCTACCTGGTATTTAGGCAGATATTTTGAAAACCTCTTCATGCTACTTTGCAGCTCAAGTTTTTGCATTTCAGAGCAGTACCGGTTTTGCTAAATTGCACCAACTTGCGTGAGGAAACATTTAAGTTTCACTTTCTGTTAGTGGTTTGCCCTCCATGTGTGTGCACGAAGTGATGCAGGATTTCAGGTTGTATTGCATACTTCTCTGAATTGGCAATTGCTTATTTTTAAATATTGTTGAAAGTTCCTGCTGAGCTTTGATTTCCCACCATCCTTTTCTCTTATTTTTTATGGATCATGCTTAGGTTTTGGGATGCTTGGTATGAAGTAACAGTTTTTGGGCCTTACCCTGAGGGCTCATTTGGGAAGTGTGTGTGTCCTCTCAGGGCTGTTTGGTTCTAGGGAATTTCTAGGGCATTTTTAAAAATGGAGAGTATGTTAAAACCTTAAGTGGTCTTTAACAGGTGTGTAAATGTACTGAGGTTTTATGGGAGTCCTAAATGGGGTTCACTTGAGCCATTTTGTTTTGAGTTCTGCCTGTTCTTGTTATGTCCTGATATTCTTTTTATCCATCACAGAGGGCAGTGTGAATTCACCCACCGCTGTGCCTTGAGGTGAATCACTACAAGTAGTCATGAGAAAGTTATTCAGGGTTTGTGTTCATTCAGTTTGCAGTTGTGGCTGGCAGCACTGAATATGGTGATGCATCTTCTCTGTGGATTGTGCTGAGGGCAGTGTAAAATATTCTGAACAGATGGCAATCTTTGTAAAAGCTGAGGTTTAACTCCATATTTGTTGTGATTCCTTTGAGTGATTTTGTTGGTTAGAAGGACTGTGCCTTAGAAAATGCTTGTAGCTACTGTCTCTGCGCTGTTGCAGGTTTTATGAAGTGTTATGGAAATGGCTCTAGTAATCCTATTGGCATGCCTCTATAGTTCTATCAGAGACCTATAGAATTCCCTTCCTGTGGAAGACGCTGGTAGATTGATTAGCTGAGATGAAAGCTTTTGCTGACTGGGACCCTTGTGATTTGCATGCAAATACAGACATGGTGATGGGAGAGGGTGCAGATGGAGGAACGGTTGAGCCATGCCAGGAACAGGGGAGCTGTTCTTCATGAGAAGCTCCTTGAGCAGCAGATTGGAGCGTATTCCAAATTTGTGTGTCTTCCCAGCTATAACTGCTCGGATTCATGGACCCCTGGGAAATCTGCTTAATTTAAACTATCTGCATTCTCTTTTCCGAGAATTTAGGTTTTTGTAGGTTGTAAGCCCCATGGCGCATCACGTTATTTCACGAGCACAAAGCTCTAGCAGTAATAAGTGTAATGTGAATTATTCTTTAGTGTTCAAAATACTTATTATGAAATAAAAAAAAATCTCTTGCAGTTGTGTGTGGGATTCCCAGTTACAATGACATAGTATTTCTGGAGGGTTTTGTTTTCTTTCTTTTGAAGAAATTGTAAGTTGTTTGCCATGGCCGATGGCAGAAACATAAGAAAACAACTGATAATTTTAAACCTCCCGAAACAAGAGAGAGTGTATTTTGTAACATTATCTCTTAGCACACCTTGTTAGGAATAGGCCTGAGGAGTAGATCCGTCTTCTGTCAGTAGTATAACAGTGGCCATGAATTCATGTGGCCTCTGATTAGCAGTGAACAAAGGCTGAGATGTTCTCCTTTGGGGCAGAACTGGTGTTTTGGTAGGGTTTCTCTGCATAGGTCTACTGATGGTGGTTGTCACATTAATTAAGGACTTGGTCTTTCTGGCTCTGAACTCATTGCCATTTCCATGCTGTCGGAGGGCAGGCATGGGGAATGGCTCTCTAAGTCTTAAAAACAGTTGTCAAAATTTGTGGCTCAACATGCAGGACCACAAATATATTTTGCAAAACTGTTTCTGTTTGGAAATATGAATCCTGAGTGATGTATCTTCTTCATTCCAGTGAGGAACAGTGATTTTATCTGATGTTTGTAAAATTTGTGGTGGAGTAGTTCTACAGGAAGATTAGTCCTCAAAAGGTTTTGCAGGAGTGCCATTCTTGAGAGATGTTCTTTAAATTATTTGGAAAAGAAATGCAGTAGTATTTAGCTTGTCGTGTTTTGTGCTGAATATCATTAGAGTTTGACCTCAAAATCCAGTGTTTCAGTAAAGTCATGTTTACTGGACCTAAAATGCCTTTCATCTTGATTTGAAAGAGCAGCAGATTTTGAAATGTTAGGTTTTCTGTAGGATATTTAATTTTCCTGTGAGCTCTGCTAATGACAAACTCTTTTCAATTTTCCCCTGTTTCTCACATTTTTCTACCTTGACTCAGGTAGCTTGATCTTACCTATTTGTGCCCAAAAACCCAGGCTGCTCTGTGATTAGCAAGAGGTATTGCTCTGACAGGTCTGGGCTTTTTATTTTTTTTTTTTTTTTTCATTCTTCCCTTTTTGTCTCTACTTTTCCCTCATTTTGACTCATCTCAGTTCTGCAGCTTGTTCTGTACTCGTTCTCCCTCCTCTCAGTCTGGACTATATTACTTTCACCTTCCCCGTTTGCCCTCCCCCTCCCCCTGGTATTTTCTTCTACCTCCAGTGCATCTGTTTCCTCTTTCACTTCTTTCCTGATGCTCTTTCTTCCTTCCAGTTGTTTTCCCTGCCCTGTTGTCTTCACTGTTCCTGTTGGCCTCATCCCTCTGCAGATCCTCTGAAATCTGTTTCCTACATGGATAAGACTGCGTCTCCTCCGGAAGCTGCTTCCCACGTAGGTGAGAGTGCTGGGCAGGAGGGCTTCCGTGGAAATTACGTTTTTAGGACCAGTGAACACAGGGGTTTCAAGGGATCAGACAGCGCTTCAACAGCAATTTTATGTTGGACTGTTTTAAGGTGCTTTTCAGCGACTACTTTTTGTAAATGGTGATTGCTTTGCTTTTACCCATTATTTTAAAAATTTTTGCCTCCTTCCTGTTGCTGTCAGAGGTTTCCAACACATGTGAGCGTGTCCCCGAAATTGTTTTGCTGCTTGCTACAGGTGATGGGGCAGACCACTCCAGTGGGGAGCGATGAGGATGAAAGCTAGTGCTGCGACTCTGCAGGGTGAATCAGTCACTGATGCTGGAAACTTGTTCTTTTCAAAGGCAACATCACTTGATTCCTGTCCTTCCCACCCACCTCTGGAGGTTTGTGTTGCCGCGGCAGTGCTTGAGCAATCTTTTTCTGGGGTTCTGTCCTGAGGGGGCACGTGGGGATGAGAATGATAGTTATTTTTAACCACTTTTCAGATGGATTATCTATGTTGTTTGCAAGGCAGAAATAGCCAGCCCTGCTAGCCAGCATGCTCATCCCGTGGCTCCCTTGTGTTGGGCATCAGTCTCCGCGGTTTCTTTCTCTCTTTTTCCAGTGAGCTCCACTCACTCTTTAGGGTCTGACAGGCATGATAATTTTATTTCTGCTTCCTGGGATGGAGGTGAGAACTATTTATACTCAAGGTGAAACAACCACTACAGCTAAGTATCTGTATTGTGAGACAAACGCATTGCAACATCATGGTGTCCCTAAGGGATTACCTTGATAGCTACTGGCAACTATAAATCAGGTTAGATGGAAACTGAAGAATAACTTTATCAGAGATTACTTAGAAACTCTTCTTTATTTTATTCAGACTACAATTTGTTTTCTCAGGTTTCTGGAGTTCTGCTTGCTTGCTTTCTGTGGATGGACACGGTCTTTATGGGCCTGGTATAACTCATAGGCATAGCAGGCAGAGAAGGAGGCAACGCCCAGCTGGTTACTCCACCAAAGTCTGTGGACGTGCTGTAATTGAAAGCTCAGTAGGGTCAAGGCATAAACTGTCAGTAACTGTCGTGTAAACAAGCACGTCTTGTCTTGATCTCTTCACATCATTTCTCCCCTTGTGAGGGTGAAGCAGTTCAATATTACCATTTGAGTTATTTTTTTAAAGGTTCTCGTGGGTCTAAATGAAAATTTTGTAATGCAGTTCCTGGTTTAATGGAGAACATGTATTTGAAGAATAATTATTGTGACATTCATCCTACTATGCTGGCTGGTTTTATGGTTTCATATCATTTGAGGTACTAGAGCAGCTTGAAACTATTTGTTTCATGATGAGATACTGATGAGAACTTAATCCACCAGGTCAGTGTGTTTGGTGGTTTTTTTTTTTACGCTACAGTATTGGGTCCTTCATAACTTCAGAATCATTTTCCTCACATACCCCTTCAGGAGTGAAACATGCTGCTGGGAAGGAGGTGGCTTCTGCTTAGTTTTCTAGTTGCGTCGATGCTTTCCATCATTAACGTTTTCCACTGTAAAGTCCGGCCCACTCTTTTATGCTTCCTTCAACTTTATTCACGTTTTGTAGTTGTGAGAGTGATTTTTAACTAGGGAAATTCCTATAAAAATTGTTGTGCTCTTTAATTTAGTCATATTCTTTTCCTACCATTATCATGTCTCTGTATTCACTATTGATGTGCTTATTAGTCTTATAAGTCTCTGTCAGTGCAGGACAGGAGTGACTGTGCTGTTTTCCTTCTCTTAAGGGGATGCCGCCCCTCCTGTATCACCTACATCTTTGACCTGTTTCACTGAATTCCTGATACTTGCTTCTGTGGAGTTTTCTCATTTTCAGTACGATTCCCTTTTCTTGTAAACAAACGTTAAGTGTGGGCTATGACATTGTGAAGATATTTCTGCATTTTGGGAAGTAATGCTGTACCCTAGTCTGTGCCTGAGGGGTTTTTTTTTGGGAAATGTTATTGATTGAAAGTTTGTTGATGTCCCAAGGGAAAAGTAAGCTAGAGATCTTGAGTGGCTACAGATTCACTTGAAGGATGCATGATGACCAAATACTTTGTGGGTTTTTCTGTCAACATTAGAAAAATTATTTCGGTTATATCTACTCCCTTGGTATTAATGATAACACATTGTTGGTTGCCTTAGGATGATTAAAACCTTCTCTGGAGGTAGAAGTCTTCCAAGAATTAGAAGGAACAAATAAATGAATGGCAGATGTTTTCTTTTTTTTTCCCAGCTGGCTTTGAAATGAGTATGATTTTTTTTTTTAATCATCAAACGTAAAGATTTCAAAACAGTAGTGGCTACAAAAAGAAGTGATTTCCATGTTGTTGTGTTAGGAGGTCCTTGGATTTCCTATGCATGTTCTTCAATGTCCTCTATGGCAGTCAAGAAATTACCACATTTAGCAGACAGACTGGGCAGTAACTTGACTTGCTTTGACAGAAGTGTAAGTAGAACAACTTATTTTTTACTAGTTCTCTGCTCTTGTCAAAAAAAAAAAAAAAAAAAAATCAGAAATACCCTCCAGTGGCAAGGCATACTGGTGTTAAAATTGAACCAGAGGATCTAAGACTTATTTCCCACTCTAGCTTTCTGATGACATGACAGATTGACCTAAAATCTATTATTTTCAGTCTACTTTTCAGTAGCAATCATGCTAATAGATCTCCCCCAAAAATGTGCTTTGAACATATCTTAAAGGTTTTAAAAGTTTAAAATCTGTTGAGGTTGAAACGATTTCCTGCTGGGTAGATCTAGTAATTTACAAAAATGAAGTAAATTCATCTATTGTTACATTTATCATGTGTTGCTTACACAGACTGATAAATATTAGCCCTGATATCCAATTGATTTTTTTCTTGTTCTTTACTTAAAAAAAAATTCTGTGTAGAGAAGTTGCATCTCTTAACTGTGGTGTTGCTGTCATTAGTGCATAGGGTGGACATAGTAAAAAATAATATAGAAGGTGGACAGCTGATTAGTCCTCCTGCTGTCCTTAGAGTAATTTTCTCTGTGAATTACAAAGAACAGACTTCTACGAACTTTAGTTTTCATTGCTTATTGCTGGCAGTGTATACATTTAAAAGGCTTTAGCAGATGTTTAGATAACTTGTGGAGACACAAGTTAGACTGCTGCCCCTTTCTGTCCTGAGAAGACTTTTGAAGCAGGTGGGAAGGGTTGAGCAGAGTGGCTGTGGAGAGTTTGCCAAGAATACGTTCAGAGATGCTCACCTTCTGATAGGGTGGCCTCTGGCTGGTAGTGGATCTCGACACAGGTTTTGGTAGACCTGTGAGTCACGTTCAGAGGATCAGTCAGTTCAGTCAGTTGTGTGTGGCACAGCCATTCTCAGCCGGGGAACAGTGAGTCACAAACTTGTGAGTTTCCAGTTCTTGGTATAGAAAATACCCATGTACCTGCTCTCATGGTTTCATTTAGAAATTAATGAGCAGTGCAACAGTTAAATAATTAGGCTGTATACTTCAGACCCCTACTGTATACTGACTTCTAGTCTTTTTTTAAAAGGACATAGATTGAGAAGTAGCATATTATTGTCACAAATGGAGAAATGCTTTCTGAAGAAAGCAAACAGGTTCTTAATACAAATATTTCCTGAATAATATGGCTGCAAAACTAGTTGCAAGGGTCTATTCTAATTGCTTTGCCTATTTACTCTCCTGCCCTTGTTTCATGTAATCTCACTTATTCGGATCCATTCAAAAGGATGTTGCTGAATGAATAATTTTTCTGACTAGTTGTTCACACTATATTATCTTCTTTGATCAAATTGGACAAGTTTGTCTTTTGCTACAGGAACTCTGTGCTGCTATTCTGCTTATCTGACTTAAAGGCAAGAATCAGCCTTGCTGTATTATCATGTCCACTTGTCTGAAAATCACTCTTATTATTTCTCCTGTGCTGAGAACCATCACCATAGAGAGGCAGAGGAAGATCTGTTGTTGTTATAAATTCCCAGTTACAAATTGCATAGATACTGATTTTGTTATTCTTTCTAATCTCCACCTGCTTTGTTGTTTCACCAAGCTATTATGCCTTTTAGAAGACAGTAATGGTCCAGGATCATTCTGTATTTTATTTAGATTTCATTGTATTTAGCTGAATAGTCTGTAGGACAAAATAATACTAAACAAAATCAGATGTAAAACTAGGCTTCCTAGACAAAATCTAGGCTTTCTAGACACTCTTACAGCTTAGCTCCAATGTTTGCATTCAATATGTTATTTAAAAGAAAACATCTAAGGAATCGTTTGTGTTGAAGTGATGTTCTGTTAGGTAATTTAGTAAGCTGATGCCTGTTTGGAGGTCTGAAAGTATGTTATAGCAGCTGTTTGTATTGCTTTTGTATGTGTTCTTTTGTATAATAGGTTTAAAAAAATATTTGCCTGCAGCTTGCAGGCAGGCAAATGCTTTCACTGTCCCTACACTATGTTGCTATGTTTTCCTTTATGTATGCATCAGTGCCAAAGCCAGTAATAGGTTACTGCTCATGCAGAAATTTTTTTAGCTGTGACAAAAGTGACTGTTGATTTTTATGTAGATTTGTGCAAATAGCCAGTATCTTGCTACAATTTTGGTGTACCTTTTTTAACTTAATTTTGTTGATGATACTAAATTTAAGATGATAGGGATGTATTTATAAAACCAAGTTAAATTCTGTGTCCTGCTAGCATATGCTGTTGCTAAAATAGTAAATATTTAATTAATTTGTTCTATGTGTATGAGCACCTTATGATTTCAATAGGATTAATTTTATGAATAGAATAGGCAGGATCCAGCCCTCTTCACTAAGTTCAGAAGACCAGCAGAACACTATGTGAGGACTTTCTATGTTAGTGGTGGTCAGGTCTCCTCTGTGGTAGAACATTTCTGGCACTGATGTGTGTATTATTTGTAAATTTGAGACATGAAAATATGAGCATGAAACTAATGGTGACCATTTATGCAGCCCTTCTTTCAGGGATGGGGAATACCTTTTATAGGTGTTTTTAACAATGGTTCAGGAAGGAAATTTGCTTTTCATGAACTCACCAATATAGGTGCAGTGTTGTTCTGAGGTCGTTCAGCTGGAAGTCAGTAGTTTAAAGACTTAAATTACTTCAAAATGATCCTTAACACAGTTCTTCATCTGCGGACGCTTGGAATAATGCAGAAGAACTCAAAGCACATTGTACTTTTATAATAAGAATTATTATTTTGGTAGAATATTCTGTAGTTCTTTTCCCAAGGTGATTGCGTAGCAAGATAGTGAAAATACCTGGTGGCAAGATAGTTGTGCGTGACAAGGCATTGGTGGTAGAGTCCTCCAGGTGGTTATTTAAGTGGAGTGCTGTCGTGTGTGACATCTTATTCTGCCCCTCTCCTAGGCTTCATCAACACCTTGTAATTTTGTAATCTATATTGCAGGAACTGCTAATATACAATAACCACAAAGCTTTTTGCCAGTATGCCGGTTGCCTTTTGCAGTGCTGAAGGATTGATTATTACGGGATCTGAGACAGTACACTGGAGGCTGCATGGAGGTGTTAGGCTTGCTTTGCATCTTGGGCTCCATGCTGCACTCTGTTGAAGAGGCAGCTTTCATGTGTGGTCTTGTATCATCTCCCTGGACTTTACCTGCTGAAGACTGAGGACCAGGTCTTTTAACAATTATGCTGGGTCCTTTACTGAACCTACCTTCATGTTGGTTATAATAAGCTGTTTGAAACAGCCATCTATATGATGGTAACTTAAGAATAATTTTCTTAATTGAATTGGAGAAAAATATGATATTAGTATCTTAAGACTCAGCACGTAGTGGTTCAGTAATGCAGACTTCTCACTGGCGCCCACATACGCCATTTAAAGCCCTGATTGTACTGTAGCAAATTGCTCAGCAGGCTGAGAGGCCAGATAATTCTAAATTATACTCTGCTGCAGAGCTTTCATAGTACTCGGTTTATTTGCCATTTGATTGTTTTAGGCTATCTGATAAATACAGACTTGTGCTCTAGGATTTTAATTTTAAATATTTTTTCTTATCTTCATAAATATCTTTCTTTCTCATGAGAGCACAGTCATGTTTTACTTTGAGATGCCAAATTGACATCCTTTGAAATAAAGTTTTGGACCATTCATCGGTGTACTTCAAAGGTTACTGTGAGGCAAGGCATCAGTGTGATTCAGCTGTGACATCAAGTGGGCCACATATAGAGGTGACAGTTGAATTTCCATGAGCATTCACTCATTTGCCTCTGCTGAGATGATCACAGCTATTAATTCATACTAGTGGAAGTAGGTGTTTATGTGATTTTGACACACATCCCACACAAATTTAGGCTGCCCTCAATGATGCGTTTCACTTTGGCAGACAGCTGGGGTGAGTGAATGCAGCCTTTAGACAGCAAGGACCTATGATGATGTCTGCTGAAACATTTTATGTCAGGTTTACCTTTCATGGTTTGTCAGCCTTCTTAAGGAAGGAAACCTGCTGCAGCTTCATAAGGAGTCACCCGATTTTAAGTTGATGTTGTAAATTAATGTTGCTGATGGTAGTATTTGTTCTAAAACTTACTGATTCTTGCATTATATCAATATTTCACTTTTACTTCCTTAATTAGGAAGGTTAGGTGTCACTGAAGAAATGGAGTGCAGTTTGCCTACCACTGGCTGGATTTCAGAGTGACTCTGTGGAAAACAGTTGTGGGTACAAAGACATTAGTCTACATTTTTCGAGTTGTATTTTAACTGACTTTTCCCTCAGAGCATTTTTACAAGTTGAAAACTAGTAATGTTTTTGTGTCCTGTTTATCACAGGAATTGCAGTCATGAATTAAACCACTGTTTAATCTACTTCAATATCTCATCATCATCTAGATCAGATTCTTCAGAACGGTAATCCGTTCCCATAGACATCTGTGGAGGATGCAGCACCCAAGGGTTTTTGCAAAGTGCATTTGTAGAGGCTTGTTTTGTGCCCAAAACATTCATTATGCTATTGTGCATTGTGGCTCATTATGCCATTGCAGCCTACTGCATAAGACATAGTGCTCCTGTATTATGTAGTTGTTGTGGTCTCCTGTTTTAAAAAGTATGTAATAAAATGACAAAGGTGCAGAGAAGGGTAGTAGAGGTTTTCAAAGGCATGAAACAGTAAGGAACAGTAAGCTCAATAGAAAAAGAAGGATTTTTCAGCTTTGAAAAGAGGCAACATAGGGGGAGACACTGGAATAAGCTCCCCAGGGAAGTGGTGGAGTCACCATCCCTGAAGGTGTTCAAGGAACGTGTGGACATGGCATTGTGGGACATGGTTTAATGGGCATGGTGGTGTTAGTTGATGGTTGGACTTGATGATCTTACAGGTCTTTTCCAACCTTAGTGATTCTGTGATTCTGAGAATGAGAGGCCTGAGGAAAGAGATTATTGGCTGTCCTTTCCAGTGCGGAAACAGAGGGGTATGCAATGGAAGTGGTAGGTAGCATATTCAAAGCAAGCAAGAGGGGGTACTTCTTCACTAAACTGACTTAGGAAGTGTGTTCTGCTAGATTTTTTTTTTTTTATTTTAAATTTAAATGTCAAATTTTGTGTGGTCTATGTAGTAGCTTTTAAGTATTTCCAACCAGCTGTTTCATTAACACTGGAAGTGTTTTTAACTCTCATTTGAGGTAATGCAGTACTACAAATGATTGGACCAAATAAAAATCGGTCTTAGAAATCATCCAAATATATCTTTCCTTTGAAACACTTGCTGTACTGTATAAGATAAAGCATCAGAGTTTTACAACATTGTAATTATTTATGGAATAAATGGTATTAAACATTTTTCCTCACTGTAGGTTGAAATAAATATATGTATTTGACTTGAAATAGCTACGTTTCTATACTCCTGCAGGTCCCGGGGGTGACACCATCTGTTTGAGAACATGTTCTTTGAGGCGAGGCATATGCTGCTTAAAAATACGGTCTGTGTGGAGTTGTGTATTTAAATCTCGTTGACAAAATGAATTCTAGTATAGTAGCTGTCTGCTTTTAATACCGCTTTACCTGGTCTGTGTTACCTGGGAACATGAAACGTTTGTGGAATTGTATCGCCTTAGGCTTCCTGTTCTCCTGGTGTGATCAACAAAGTCTCCTGAGGTGTAGGTGGCCCTGGCAGCAAGGTCTCCTGAACTTGCCTGAGAGTCTGGGCTGAGGCCTCTCGTGACAAGGGGGAATGAACGGCCCTGTAGTTCCCCTCACTGAGCCAGGTATTTTGGAAGATTATGGTTCGTGGATGTTTGGGATTGCCTGTCTCATCCGGGCCAATTTTATCAGCTGCTTAGAAGTTGTTTCATAAACCTCTGAAGTATGAGGCCTGCTGGGGCACTGGAGCATTTTGCATCCAGTACAATCTTTTCTCTTTTTATTCTGGCTGGTGCTCAGCCCGTCTGTGTTGCATGGGTCCCGAGGGGCTCGCCAGGGAGTAGTCAGAGGGGTCTGGCAGGGTGGGTGGCTGTGGGAAGGGTGGCATGTCTCCGAAGGCCTCCAGCGGCAGGCGGAGGTGAGCAGCCATGGTGGAGGCCTTCCTCCCTCCCTCCCTCCCCTGTCCGGGGCTATCCCCAGCGGCTGTCCCCCGGGCCCTCCTTAGCCCAGCAGCGCCTCTGGGAAGCTGCTGGGAGGTCAGCAGAGCGATGCAGGCGGTGGTGGTCAGCGTGCTGTACTGTCTCCTGCCTCCCACCGCCTCAGCGGCCTGATGACTGGAAAAGTTCCTGGCCCCTGCCCAGCTTTTTCATGTGTTGGGAAGAGGAGTGGTTTTGCTGCAGGTTTACAATTGGATTATAAATATGTTTTTATTACTATGTAAATAATGTAATTAGATTACTTATACAGTAATACTTTATTTATAATGTAGTGCAATCATTATTCCCTATTTTTAATAATACTTAGAATTTCTTTTGCTTTCATCTTTACATGTGTGCTGAAAGCTTATGGTTTAAGACATTTCAGAGGTGAAATCACCTCAATACATATATTAAAAAACCCTTCGGATAACAAATGATTTTTCCATTAACAATGGAATGGCAGTTAAAATATTTGTATTATAAACTTGTATGGTGTTTTCCTCACTGTCATGATGGAGAGCAATACAGATTTTAGGGCCATCCTCTTCTTAATTTTCTTTAATACAAGGCAATGGGGCAGAAGGCCCCTCTTACAGAGTGGGACAAAACCCCGTTGTTAAACAGTTAAAAGCATTGAGCTGTTTTGCTTTCTGCCATGGTTTGATTATTTGACTGTTGGAAGAGCTCAGCACTTGGTTTGAGCCTTGGTTCAGGTCTGGCTCTGGAGACATGACAATCTTCAGCATCCTCGCTGAGGACAGAAACGCAGGTGGAACACCTGATGCTCGCTCAGTGAACTAAGGTGAGCTTTGGGCAGCACCCTGGCCTTTGTCATTTTATTTCACCACTGAACAGAAAAAGATGATATATCTGGTACCCATTGCTCGACTTGCAATTGCGTGAGAATCTTGGACCAGTAAAGCAAACTCTAAATTTGCTTTTAATAGATTAATAATTGTTACTGGGAAATGCTCAAATGCAATATATGTGGTAATAAAGATTTGCAGAAGCATCTAACTTTCTCAGCCTGATAAGTAAGATGGAGCTTCATGTATGTTAAGTTGGACTTCCTTCCTCAGCCTTTGAGATGAGAACTGTACGGCGCTCAGCGTGTGAAAGATCACATTTGGTGCTGGGTCAATATGTTGAAGCTCCAGAGAATATCACAAGGTGTGAAAATGGAGACAGTACACTTTGTGACCACTGAGTTTTCACTTCCAATCCTGCAAATTTACTGTTGGAGTTTGTTTTTTGTTCATGGCTATTCTGACTGGTTTGTAGTTTGGATTTGGGCTTCTGGACTTAGCTGTTCTATTCACTTGCCTTGCAATCCTTGAGAATTGTTCTTTGAATGTATCAGAAACCCCTGTCCTTGCCACAGAGCATGGTCTAACAAACTGCAAACCTGAAGTGACGCACCAGTGAAAAAGAACAGTGGATTTTTAAAAATAGGTAACTAGAGGACATCTGTTCGTATTTGGCAATTTGTAGAGAGCTGTACTACATCCTTAAGGTCTTGGTAGGAATTTATTCCATGATCATAAGAGCTTGGAAAAGACTACTCATATGCAATTCAAGAAAACATTTAAAATATTTAATGAATCATGTAACACTAATGAATTGTAATAAGAATGTCGTTCCTTCCTGTTGGAAATCATAGACCTAGTACGTGATCTATGTGATCTTCAAATAAGAAATAGAAAGCATAGGGGTTATTTGGGTTAGGTTCACCTTTAATACACTGACTAACCCTGCGAAGATTTTTTTTTTTTTTGCTGGTGTGTTGAATTTCCATGCAGGATTCAGTGTTGACAACTTATGAGACCTTTTAAAGTGCTTAGAAGAGAACAAGCCAGTACATGCTAATTTAAAAAATGATCTTAAAAAATCCACATTGTAAGTCTTTTTGAAGGAATTGCATTGTTGAGATCCAGGTTTCGCCTTCTAGGGCCTGTGTTCAGGGCACTAGGGCCGCAATTTATTCACAAAGGAGATCCAGTTCAGATGATGAATTCAATGAGGCTCATTTTTAGGGGTAGGGTAGAAATAGCAAACGGGATTGTGTTTCTGTAATGGAACTGAAGCCAAGCGTGGATCCTTCAGGTGAATTCTGTGCAGGGACCTTTAGACTATATGAAGTCTTTTGCCACACCTTCATGGGGCTCCTTGCATCCCAAAATTAATTTCCCTTGCACAGGTATAGGCGAAGTAAGATGTCTTCTCATGTTATTACACTAACATTAGAGACTTGTAAAAATGAAATGCAGTCATGAATAAAAGATACTAAGATACAATGGCAACAGCATCTTAGCGTGACAAGCTAACAGTATGAAACAAATGTGTTGGGTGTTCTCTTTAGCACCGGTGTGAAGATTGGTATTTCATACTGTAGCTGTAAGCTTTTTGGTGGTTTGAGTGTGCATGTAATTTTTTTCTTCTCTGATCATGAAAACATCGAATGCTAAGTTGTTTGAGATACTCCATTTGTTTTGCTGTTTAAATGTATCAGGCTGTAGGTTTTAGGTTTTTTCCTTCCCCTTTGTTAACCCACCTGCCCAATAAGTTTAAATACATTAGGTAGGTGTAGGTTTTGAGGTTTCTATGTCTGTAAAACAGTTTAATGCAACTCTTAATGTTTCATCAACTAGGTTGAAATGTGAGTGATTAGCAACCCTATGTTAGGATCAATGACAACACATCCTAGCAGAAAATCAATGTCCTTTACAATTCTGCCTCTTACAGAAGCGTTTTCCATGTCACAATTGTAAATGCAATTTACAGCACAGTGACCACTGTCTTATTTTAAATGGCAGTTCCATAAATAGTTTTGCCTGAAGCATTTTAACACCAAAATTCTAACACATTTTCTTGTGTTTGGCTTTTATTTCATATTTTCCCACAGTTTAATCATTAGTGAGTCCAGTCCCTTTTTACTTCAGTGGTCCTTCCCACTGATCTTTCTCTCTGGTCTATTTTGATTTTTTTTTAAACTTTTTTTTCCACTGTGTGTCTGTCCCTTTCCTGTCCCTTTTGCAGTGGTCCTCTTTTCATTTCCTTGCTGCTGTCTTCCTCCTATTCTTGTTGTCCTCAGGACTGTTTTCCGTGTTCTTTGTCTTCCTTCTTTTTGCATTTGTTTGTAAGACACTGAGATCCTTAGTGAAAGACATTTTAGGGATGCAATTTTGGGATGTAAGACAGATAGGGCTAGTCATTTGAAAAGGTAACTAAGCACAGGAACCCCCTAGCTAATCTCGGTGTGCTTTGCATACTTAATATTTTGTTCCAATTGCTGTTCTTTTTGACAAGATACTGCAGAAGAGACTTGTTAAGTCTTGCTAGTGGGGAGCAAAGGGCTCCTCAAAAAAATTGCCCTTTGCAGCAGGATGCTGTCCTGAGCTCACACCCATACCTCTTGCCAATTACAGTTGGGGAATTCCTGTAGTTGGGGCTCTATGGTCTAAAAATTACCATCTGTTTAGTGACTGTGTGCTTTCCCTGAAGCTCTCTTTTATTTTTCATCTTGCAATAGGTAAATGTTTCTTGCTGCTTCAGGCAGCCTAGTGACTCCTGTTCTGATGGTGGGACATGGAAGCTGTTTGCTGAATGTGTTTCAGTGACCATTGACTAGAAGTTGCCAGTTTCATGGCTTGTAGGAGTACTTGACTTAAGGGACACAAAGAATTTAAATGCTGCTTTGCCCTCACTTGTTTAACCAATGCTATAGTCCCAGCATAGCCAAGGAGAGAGTCAGGAATGCATGACAAGTCCTGAGCTTTTGTTTTTCCCCTGCCCTCTGTTCACCCCATATCAGTAGTAATAAAAGCTGAGCACCCTTTGTGCTTCCTCAGCTTTTTTTCAAGTTTCAGTTTCTACTCTCTTTCTTTGAAGCACAGAGAAGAGCAAATGTGCATAAACAAAATTTCATACTCAAGCAAAAGTTCAATGGACACAATTGAATAGTAGTCAGTTAGGAATTTTAAGAAGAGCTTTTCTATGAATATTTAATTACTACATTAACTGAGGAAATAAAGAACATGCTATTAATATTCATACTGTGTTAGCAGTGGTTCAATGGAATTTAATATGTTTTATAGTTCATGCAGCATCCTATGTATTGTGTAGGCCTTCAAAGAATGCCCACATCTAGTAAGCTAATAACACTACAGATCTCCCTAGCTGTTGTTCTTTGCATAGCGCATTTCTTAGCAAAATTCTTCACAGTTATGTAATGGTACCAGTCTTGCATGTTTTGTTACCCCAAAATAGTTATTAAGTAACTAGCCAAAGAGCTAAGGTGTAGGCTGTATGTAAGCTGCTGAGATACTGATAATGAGCCTGCCTCTTCCAGAACTCAGTGTGTTGTCTCCTCCATCTTTATTAGTGTATCTGCTTTGTAACCTTTTGGAGAGCAAAGGTTAGGAGGTATTTAATATTTGGCTTGTTTGCTCCTGCTTAGAGCTTTAAAAATATTAATTATTCAAATGTTGGAGATTGTTTGCAGAACAAAGGCCCAAATGCAGAACCTAAAACTGAATTCCTTTGCTGTGAGTGATGTGTTTTTCCTGTGTGCGTTAATTTCTTTTTAAAACGTAATTTGCAAGTTAGTATGTTTTATCTAAGAGTGAGAAAAAGAATATTGCTTACTTGTGGTGTTGTGACATTTGAAACAAAAAAAAAAATATCTCTGGAGACAGCCTTGTAGCTTTCATTTGCTTACTGAAAATAGGAGCACTCATCCTCTTGCATTGAATTGGTCTTTAAATTCCTTATGGCCCTTTTGCATTGCCTACCCTCAGCAAGACTCTGGATTAAAAGACCTTTACAAGAAAAGTGGGATGCATAAGAACAACAGAAACGTTAAAACTTCCATTCTTGACTCTGATATTACTATTTTCCATCTTGCTGGCTTAAGAAAAGACATTAATAGATGTTGAATTAAGACTTCATCAGTGGGTCTGTACTTCATTCACTTAGAATCCTTACAGCTATTTTTTACTGCATATAGTGATAATTACTCCTGTTGGCAGAGCAGAACTAATCTAATCTGCTTTGGCTGCTGAAATCTGTGAAGGAGCCAGGAATGATTTCTGTGTTGAATTGTTAACCCTGAATGTACAATTCTGTCAGTACCACAGTGGGCCCCTGCTTTGTTTGAGTACCTAGTAATCTGGTGTTAACGAACATACAGATACTAAAAAAAAATTGTATCATCTAATAGCGGTATAACGTGCTCCTATTTTGGTAACCCTGCTTTTGGGGTTGGTCTGTCAAAGATGGCATGTGTTGGGGAACAGTCCAGCTTGGCTTACGGAAAGGAGCCCTTGATATATGAGCAGCTGTATCTCTAAGTACCTAATTTTCTTCCTTTATTGGTTGTGGCGGAAAGAATTTTAAGGAAGCTAGACACTTCCTGTGCGCAACCATTATGCAAGAGCTGATGAAACTCTTGGTTCTGTATCTCTAGTTAGTATTGCTTTTTTACGTATATAGATTCAAGGTACAATTTTGGTCTTACTGCTGCATAGCTTTGCTATGGTCACAGTATCTTCACTTCGTGGCTAGAAGAGATGAAGGTGCTGTTTGGTCACAGCAGGGAGTCCCTGGATCTCTCTCTTAAATTTGGACTTAACAGGATTCAAAGAGTGTTCGTATGGAATTTCTTACTCCTATCAACACAGTTGTTGCAACAAATATTGAAGAAAGTGAGAAGAGAAAAATCTGCAGCCCTCAGTTGGCATTAACCAACTTATTTGAAGGAAACTTTGAGGAGTAAGTTCTTTTGTTTCAGTGCTTTCTTCCACTGAAAGAACTTGGACATACCAATCTTGGTGACAGAATGTAGAAAAGCAGTTCTTCCAGTTAAATCCATTATGGCAATTTTCACATTTCCTCTCTTGCTCAACAGGCATAACTGCATTACTTTCCTTTTCGCTTATATTTTCAGGAGCAGAGTGGAAATCAAAATGAGATATTCCCAGCTAATTTGTTCTCATCAGCATCCCAGAAATGGACAGGAAAGGTCAGGAGCCTGTGTTTTGCAGTAAGAGCTGAGGTATAGGAAGGGCATGTAAGTGTTATGGCAATGATCTGTTCCTCTTCTATTCTTCTGCCTTCTAATCTTGTGTAATTCTGCTTTTCTAAGACCATAAATGACTGATAGAAAAATTTCCTATCTTCACAAGACTGTATGTGCCTCCTTGCATGTAACATCAGTATTTCATAAATTAAAAAAAGAAAGTTTATTGTGCCTTCTGAGATGCGCGAATTGACACCAAATTTTCTCATCTGATTACTTCCCTTTCATATACTCGTTTTGAATGTCTGGCCTTTCCTCAACTATTTTTGTCATAAAATACTTGTTACATAAAACCCCACCATTTTTTGTTTATGCCTATAGGGCTGTTTAAAGACTAGGCAATAGCAAATAGCTGCAGCTGTGTAGTTTATAAAGTGGTGCCATTTAGAGGAGGAATAGGAGGGGAAGGTTTCTGGACTTTCTGTGATTGACATGCCTTATTTCTCCCACAGGAGGCAAGGTGGATTTAGTGGACAATTGTCTAAGCAGAGTCCTTCTTTTTCGATGTTTTTACTTGTTCGTCATTAGCTTCCACGTGATGGTGGCTAGAAGCGACTGGCCTCAGTTCTCGTGCAGTTATTGGGAACCTCCTGTAGTCTACACAGGGCCCTGAACGCAACATGCAAAAAAGCCTGGGAAGTGTGGTGACAAAGGGATAGGTATACACTGTCAGCAAAAATGTATCATGCTGGAAAAACACCACCTTCCCTGACATAGAGTGACAGTGATCCATTTTGTTTTTAATACCCCTTTACAGCCTAGCATCTATTTGGACTGTTTCCGATGCTCAGGCTTCAGTGTGTTCTCTAGTTTGTCCTAAATGCAGTATGAATGTCTGTTGATCCAGATGCAAATATAAGGAAACTGCCAGCTACCCAAGCTTTCTTCCTTGCTTGTGACTGAATCACCATAATAAACAGGAGGTGGAAGTTGAAATAAATACAAATAGCTGGGTTTTCCACTATTGGTATTTAAAAAAAAAAAAAAAGTAAGTTGAAAGTGGATTAGAACTCTGTCTTTCCTAAATACTTGTCATTTCTTGGCCTTTCAGTTTTCACTTGCCTGACTGGTGTTGCTATGTTGGAATTTCATAGAAATGTCTCACGGCAGAATTTGATCTTCAGAGCTCTTTGTGTTGGTCTCTGAACACCCTTAGGAGTGCTTTTAGTACAAAAGATACATCTCAATACTGAATATTATGGTCTGTACCAAACAGACCTTTATTCCATTGAAGTACTTCAGTGCTAAAATATATCTTCTGAGAAATGCCTCTTAAGATTATATGAATAGAGGATATATGAAATTGATTTTTTTTCTTTTGCATTTCATCTTTTCCTTCATTAGAGGCCTGGTTAGATAAATCCTTCTTCCCTGTGGGCAGCTATAGTCCTGCCTGTGCTTTTTGTGTCTAATTAGTAATTTCTATGCAGTACCCTTTGTAAAATATTTCTATACATTTCTGTCAGCACACACAACCATGTACTGTGTTGAAAAAGCCTCAAATAATTTTTTTTTTTTTGTGTGAACTGACAAGTGTTATGTTAGAAAACAGCATGCTTTTTCTGTGGAACTTAGTATAATTTGGTTTGACCACTCTCTTCCATTTGTTCAGACAAATACAGTCTCAGTTATATAAACCATACCAGCTTTTTTATGTGGTAGACTTTTCTTATTTTGCAAACTTGCTTTTCGTGCCAATAAATGTTGTGTTAATGCCTCTTACAAAATTAAATTCAGTGCAGAATGGACCAGAGGCCACTAAAACTCTGATCTGTTCCATAAAAGCACAGTGGTTTATCCTAAGAGTTGTACCGTTTCACCAGCCCTGACAATGACAACATTATTCGTTTGTAGTAGTGTAGCTGCTTATGCTGTGAAACATTAGGGTGCTTTAGAAATGTCTTCATAATCTACAGATGTTAATATTGAAAATTGTTCTCAGGGTCCTGAACCCCAGCGGGTTGTGATTTTTGTCAGTCTGTTTCTGGGTGCTGCGTATGCTCTCCTCTCATGGTATGCCAGGAGATGAGCCAGATACAAGCTGTATTTTTTACTAGTGTAAACCCTTTTTTGGACTCATGGCTTATACCAACCTACTGCAATATTTTCACTGATATGTCTAAGAATTCTGGACTGCTGTCTCCTAATATAGCCATGTAATTAAAAAAAATTTAAAAAAAAGAAAAGAAAAAGAAAAAAGGCAGCATTAACTCCTTCAAGAGAATGTTTTTAAGTTATGTTATCTTTTAATGAAGAGAAACCAGTTCTTGTACTGAAAGACAACATTTCCTGTGGAGGAGACTTTCGGAGATTAGACCAAATGAGAGATGTCTGGCTCTCCTTGCTTCTCTAAGAGAACTGGGTACCCAACTACTCTTTATGCCTTTAATGATCTCCCTTGTGGTGTGCCAATGTATAATGTTTTTCTTTGAAAAAGAAACACAATAATGTAGTAGGTTTCCAAATATCCTGAGGACTGTACTTACTAATAAAAGACTGCAGACTGATGGTGCCTTTTCCTTATTGCCAACAAGGAGGGTTGTCTTTTATAGAACTTCCTAGATTTTAGGTGTATGCCCTTTTTTAATTTGGAGGTTTCTTTTACTAATTTGTACTTCTTCATACAATAACCGCAGCGATAAAAATCTTTGTTTTCATTGAGGAAAATTGATTCTTTAGAGGATTGCAATATAAAGTTGTGGAAATATTTCTGAAAGTTTTCAGCTAATATAATCAAATAACTTTTCCAAAACATGAGTAGCATATAACGAGTTCTTTTTAAAGATTTTTTTTTTCCTATCTTTTATTGCAAAATGAGTGCATATAAATATGAACACATTTTTGGTTTTAGTAGTCTCACAGTTTTATCCTGGTAGTTACTGTGGTTAGCTTAATAGTTTACTAATAAGCCTTTCATTTTCATTTTACAAGAGAAAGTTGATGGATACTGAATCATTAGATGCCCAACTAAACTCACTAAGCAGTCTTTGAACTAGCAGGGGTGTTAGACTTTTTTGTCAGGAGGCCTATTCTGCTAAAGGCACCGTTTGGTGCACACTCATTGATGACGTGGTCCCATCTCAAGTGCAGGCAGATTTGACAAATGCTTAGGCTGTGGTTTCTAGAGCCTACAGGAAATGTAATATAACTGCTGTGCTGTCATATGGTTATTGAGTATTAGATTTTAATTATGTCAATCTCTTTAACATATGATGCATGTTAAGTGCACTTTACCACTTAATGAATTACTGAGTATTTAAAAAAAAAAAAAGGGTGTGTGTGTGGGGAATTAGATTCTTCTTTGGTCTCTCTGTTACAATATTCCAAATAATTTAATTTGTTACTTACAGTGCAGGTACTTTAACACTTCCTTTAAAACATGTGGGCTAAGGGAAACTTAATTTCTTGTAATATGCTCTCTCATCTATTTGCATACAATTCATAGTAATGATGATTTAAACACAAAAGGCTGATGTCACAAAATTCCCTCCAAATTTGAAGTAACCGATAAATCTAGTTGGAAAGAATGCTGCCATCTTTAGCTTTTATTGTAGGAGACCTCTGTTAAGAATAATTGGAGAAATTTCACAGAATGGGAAGGGCATTTTGCTCGTGCATAACTGCTCATACGTTAAATGGTTCTTTTAGCTGTATTAAGAGGATAAATGCAACTCACTAAAATGCTCTCGAGCAAATCTAGGCCAGATTTTAGGCCCATGACAGGTCCTGTCTCTCCCTTAACTTCTTGCTCTCTTTAGAGGTTGAACAACTTAATGCAGCTGTAAGTTTTCTTTGCACTGGCAGATGTCACTCATCTAAACTCAAAACTTAGTTTTTAAAAAGGCAGCTGAGTATTCCAGTGAGGAAAAAAATTGTCAGTGGTTGTGAGAATTTCAGTGTAAGAAAGTAAATCAGTATTCAAGTTGAATCAGTATTCTACATTAGACAAACCTAGTGGCCCTTGATGGCTTTTAAGAAAAATAATAAAAAACCTGGGGAAAAAATATATCAGGAAACAATAATCACTTTGTATTTGCCATCTTGTTTTAAAGCTGTGGACTCCCACACCAGCTCATCTTCTGGTTCTTTCTGGCAGCATCATGGTGGAAGAAGCACATAACATTTTACATCTCTTAGCCTTCTAACCTTGTAACTTTGACTTGAAAATAGTAATATTTGCAAAACCAGAGATGCTTATGATATTGACTAAGCAAGCTAGACTCATTTTTCAAATTTTACTAGGCATAAAAGCAGTCGGGCATCAATGCAATGTTGTCCTCGAGCAGCCAAGTATGTAGCCCAGCACCAGCTGCCCCATGTGAGCTGGGAGCACGTGCAGATGGGTCTGTTTGGAGTGGAGGGAAGGGTGGAAGCTACAGCTCCACCTGATACATCTGTGGCCCCTTACCTTTGATGTGGCAGTTGTCAGTCACAGATACCTTCCTGGGAGCTTCGGCTCATGCAAGGATGGCTTTTTTGATGCTTTGCGATCAGTTTGTTGGCTGTTGTCTTGATGTCCACAACCATCTACTAGAATTGTCTACTCTTGAAGCTTCTCTTGTTGAATTGGTGCTTTCATATCTGTAACCTTGCTGTAAATCTGATCTATCAGGTGCTTTGCTTTTTCTGTGTCTGGCTGGTTAGTTCTATGTAAGTCATGAAGTAGGCCTCCCTGTTGAATTGTTATTTTGTTGTCTCATGCTGAAGGTAAAGCAGTGATGTAGTTTGTGTGTTTATTACTTTGCACTTGGGACTTAGGAAAGGTATGGCTGTGACACTCAGTCTGTATTGATAGCAAAAATACTGCTTTTTATGAACAACGTTAAGTTGGAACACATAGCAATTCTGTAATCGATCCTAATGTCAATGATCCTCATTTTTATGAATCCACTATAACATGGAGAACTCTAGGAACTCAGTTTTAATATTGAGTTGCTGTACTTCTTAAATGCATATTCAAAGCATGGTGCTGGGTCATTTGAAGGACTGTTGCTTATAAATATCATATTTGCTTTTGAACTGTACTGCATAGTGGATTGTAAGACTCTACAACAGCATCTTTATGGAGCTAATGTCCTCATAAGGTACTAGTACCTTCTAGTGCTAACCATTATCAAGACCGGATATTGCACTTTTTAGCTATCCCTCTTTAGTTACTGCAATGCTATTGATAGTTACAGTCTTTTGTACTGATAAAGTCTTACAAAAAATAGCACTGGAAAATGCATTAAAAGCCTTGTAAGGAGAGCATAGTGGCAGAAGCTTTATTCTTTTCCAGACTCAGAAGATCATTGATGCATGTGGATAACTTCAAGGGAAATAGCCTTTGGTTCAGTACAGAAATCAAGGTGGTTTGAGGATCTTAAATCTCCACTAGATAAACTGTAAATGACTTCTCAATTGCATATTTCATCCGTTCTTGTGTTCCAGATGGAGAATATGTATTCGTAATGTCTTTAGCATGTTAAAACAGTACATGTGTGTTCATTAAATATTCAAACTAGACTTTTATCTTAACAGCTGAAGATACTTGATGTATACATGAAGAATAACTTTCTCATTTTAATGTCATTTTATTAAGGTGACTTTGTTGTGTTCTGTGCTGTCTGTAGAGAACTGAAAAGTCTGTATTTAAACTAATTTGTATCTAGTAGCATATTGTAATTTCTCTTTGTTTATGTAAAAAGAGAAAATAGTTTCTGTTCACAAAGTATCTACTCAGAATTTGGTTAACACTTTTGAGTCTCAAGGGAACTTTTATGGCTGAATTAGAACCAGTGGAAGATCACAGCATAGTGGAAGTGCTGACTTACAAATGATTGTATTGGTGAATTCTGTAATGTATTTGTGACCAAAGTGAGCACACAGGTTGCTAATTGACACACTTGATGCTTAGTATTTTTGTTTTCTTTCCCCTAGTTTCTTTGCTTGAAGAATATAAGGACTTTTCTTTCGGCATGTTGTGAAATATTTGGGATGAAGAAAAGTGAACTTTTTGAAGCATTCGATTTGTTTGATGTGAGAGATTTTGGAAAGGTAAGGATCCTTTTAATTATGTCCTGAGTGACACCTGTGTTCTGCTTCTTGAGTATGGAAGACTTTCATGATAGATGTGGTGTAGAGGTTGTGACTAATGGATGAGCATTCATTAGTAAAAAAAAAAGTGAGGAAGAATTAAGAAAGCAGAAGAATTAGATTTACATTGGAGGGGCTAATAAAGGGCAGAGAAAAATCCCTGGTAGGAAAGTTCTGAAGGTGTGAAAACATAGATAAATTAAAAAAACAGATTGAAAGATGCTGAATTAAAGGCAAATGAATTTTGTGTGAAGATGGTAAACTGTGGGTGAGTGCTCTTTGGTGAAATCACTTTTAACATAAATCGTGTGGAATCAGAAACCCTGGGCCTATACATTATAAGACCACATGGTACAGAGCATGTTTCTTTAGTCTCAAGTGCTCGAAATTCACCCATGTATCTGCCCTTGTAAATTTTTTTTTTGACAATTAGTTTTTAAATCTGTTGGTTTTTCTAACCTGCTGTAAAGCTGAGGTGAAGCTATGGTGGGTTAATGTGACTATTCTAATTTACACGGCCTGAAGTATATTCTGTAAGCCTATGATTAGTAAAAGCTTTTTCCAATCTATTGTTCACAACCTCCTACATATCTGTTTGATCTGTCATTGCCAGCGTATGCTCAGTTCAACTTCGGTTTCTGCTTTTGAGTCATAGGGTATCATTACCCTAATTTCACAGGAAAGGGTCTAAAAATTACCTGAAGTAGCACCAAAAATAGTTATTCATTCAAATTTAGTATATTTCAAGCATTATTCCTTTTTTTAAGAGATCATACTTTTACTAACTAATTTTTATGCACTGCTTTTTTTTATAAGTAGACATAGAGGTAAAGATGATGTAAGAGTGCAAGCATGAATCAGGGCTGCAATATGGCTGAGTGTTTGAAATAGTTCAGTGATTACTATTAACCAAAATATCTAATTATTTTTCTGAATCTTTTGTCTGTTTTTAAGTCCTTAGAATATAAAATTAGATAAACCTGGTAATTCCACTTGTTCTTTAGTTATGCTGAACATCATCTGTCCCTATAAATCATATTTAAGACAAAGCTTTTGTTAAAATATGGTCTTTTTTACAAATTTAGTGTATTGCTTATTAAAAATCAGATTTCTTTTTGTTTTGATTGTGCAAGTAGCAGAGGAATTAAAATTGTTGGTTTTGATTTTTTTGGTGTGCCAGTAATATCTTATTTAAGGTATTGAATAAGTCAAGTATCTTAATGCTTTCTTAAAATTTTTGATACCTATGACAAATGCACAGGTATTTTTTTATTATTGTATGTTCTAATTAATTGCTGAGAGTTTCACATTTCATGCCACATAAACATAACCAGCCTGTTTTTTTTAATACAGTCTGGTTTTGAAGAAGTATTTTGCAGTGCAAATTATTATTGCTGCATCATTGAATACTCAGTAAACAAGTTCTGAATTAAGGCTGAATTTAACCCAACAAATATGTTTCTGGCACTCTTTAACTGTCATTTTAACAGAATTTATTTTAGAATACAATTTTATGTAAGTAGAATAATTGGTTAAAAATAAATACTGTCTTCAATCCATAATATTTAGTATTTTATTTCTCTTCCCAAAGTAAGATTGGATGCAGAGACATGGATTTTTTACTGTGTTTGTTGCCACAGTGTAGCACAAGTAGACTAATTATTCCTGGTATTGGTATTTCAGTTTTAACGATGGTGATAGTGCTTACAAGCTGTAGTTTCTCTAGTTTTGGCCTCTTCAGTGGCCTTTGTCACCTTTCTTGGAAAGCTACCAGGTAAAGATCAGTGACAAATTTCAAAGACAGTGGTGTGGGTGATTCTTTAATGAGGCTAACTATGTGCATGGTAACAGCTGCTTCTGCAGAGATGGGGATGCTAAATTGAACAAGCCTGTGCAATCCTTGCAGTAGCTGTGTTGGGTATGCTTTTAGGTGCAAAATAGTTCTGCTGTTCATCTGTTTCCGTTGTGTGCTTGTGTGGAAGCTTGCCACACGCAAGTGGAGGTTGGAATATGCTGTATTTAGATAGGCTGATCTGTATGTTTTACTAGCCTCTGCAAATGAGTATGTAGTGAGCTTCCTAAAGCAGATGGTGAACCTGAGGCCATTAAGAAAGTGAAGGGGAAAATTATAACTGTATTAAAATGTATAGCTAGCCTTATGCTGAGTTCTTTCTATAGTTTTAAGTGTCACGTTTGTACAGCTAGCTGAGAATATCTGTAAAGTGGCATGGGATTACAATTGCATATCTGATGATGTACCTATTACTTTGGAAATTCTGATTGCTAGTAGCAGCGGTGAGAACAAGAAAGCTTATCTTTTTCAAGTTGTTCTTTGCTTCTCAACTTCCCCCTTCATTTTTTTCCCTATGAATAACAATCCCAATATAGTCCTAAACCTCCAGCCTTCTTGAACTGAAGTTGCAAAAGGCAAAAAAGACTGCCGCAGATTTTTCCTGCTACTGCAACCAAGTCATTCTGCCATTTCTAAAAGAATTCTTTGAGCTGCTCTCCCTAAATATGTACAAAATATGAATGATCTCAAAATGATTACAAGCGCAAACAAAAAGGATAATATGGTTTAGAAACAGTCTGTTTTCCAGACTGTTGACCAAACAGGTGATGGAATGAGTGTGTGCAATACCTACAGCCTCTAACACATTTGAATGTACTGGAAGCTGTCTTAAGATGTCAGAAGTTGGCAAGTACTTAGTAGTGGGGAGATGTAAACTGTAGCTGAGGTGACTCCATAAGCCTTATATATCTGGTACTTTTAAATGCTTCAATTGAATTTATAAAGAAATGATTATTGAATTTGTTGTCATATGATGGAATATTCTGCTTAATATGACAGATTTCAATGACTTCTTAAGCATACTAGTGGAAGGAACAGGAGAAGTGTGTCAACTGTAAATGAACAATGTGCCTTCAAGAAAATAGGATTGAAGGGAAAAATCAGATGAGAGACCTGGTGATGGAAACTGGCATTTTTTGAAAATATTCTGGTGTTTTTCAAGTTTTTAAAGAAAATGGCAGCAAAATCCTGTGCATGGTAGAAGTAGCAGCTAGACACTGCCTATATGTCATAAGACTTTTAGCAGCCTTGTGAAATACCAGTTACAAAATATTTGATGTAATGGTGAAACTTGCATTTAATAGCTAGGGGTAAATGAGCTGTTTTCGGATGCTTTGACATAATGTATGAAAATATGACTTGAACTTTGTGCTCCACTTTGCAAAGACTCTTTGATCTCTCAGTGATTAGGGAAAAAGAAGAGTCTATGTGGTGTGGATGGAAACCAGAGGTGAAGCTGAAGTAGCAACATGTAGCTAGAGAACAGGTAAAGAAACAGGGAAGCAGGTAACCCCATGAGTATGCTTTTAATGTGTACATTCTGTATGAACATTGATATCAGCTGTTTCAAGTATAATAGCACAGATTTTCTAATTTTTAGACTGACTGTGCTTGAAAAAAGAGGGGCTACATTACACAGAAATAGGAAGGTTCTTAAATCATGCTTTCTAAAACTATGTAAAAGTTGTTTTTCCTTGAGTTCTACAGTATTCACCCATTCCCACTCATTCACCTTTCTATCAGTACATTTAATGCAGCAACAATTAAGTTCCTGACGGAGCATGAAATGCCCTCCTACGCACATGGGGTGCCAGACAGTGTTTTCATTACGAATTCCATGCGTGAGAGTCATTTTTCACTAGCGCAGGGTTGTCAGGTTCTTCCTTTCTACCTGTGTGCCAGAATCAACAAATAGTGTTGATACTTGTTCTTTCAGCTCTGAGAGCCCTGCACACTGCTCGACAGCAGTCTTTGCTGTTTGGTATGCTGCAACAAATTGTTGCTATCCCTATTCTCTGAAGGAAGTTTGCAACTAATGTGTTGCAGAAATGGGAATCTGAGGATTAGTTCCAGTGCCCATTGATGTCAATAGACGCTCCCTGGCCTCAGAGAGCTGTGTTTGAGGTCCTGTGGGGTAAAATGGTGTCCAGATATTGTCAGAAAAAGAACTTTGTGTACTCTACTTTTAAATATTCTAAGCAATGTAACTGAGTACAGAGTGTTTATTACTATATAACTGATCGAATTTGAACATAGCAATAGACCCTCCCAGTAGGGGTCCTGCAATAGATGTCTAGAAATAACATACCGTATTCAATCATGATTTTTAAAAAACAGCAAACAAAGGGATCAAATATCAACTGCTACCAATCAAACAAGTACCTAATTGTTTAAAAGCATATAACGTAATTTCTAGCGTAGCTAACTCGCTAATGACACTTAAAAGGCTAGTTTATGTGAAAGCAAGCAACTGCTGTGAAAATACTGAGTGCACATACTAAGGTCATGTAGTCTGCGATCATTTTAGTCACTCTTTTAGCACAAAGGAAATCTGGGCTATGATGCAGCAGAAAGTCATGCTGAAGTTGAGGATCCTGGTGTATTAGTATTCCCTCAGGTTTACAGATTCCAGGAAGATCAGGCAGATGTGCATGAGATACGCACACACATCAAAATCAACACAACGAAGAGCAACAGTTATTATAAAAAGTTATATACCTTTCCAGGAAGAGAGAGGAGGAAAAATATTTAGGAAGTCTTCAATAAAACTGAAGCATTTGAGATTAACCTCAGTTGTTTCATGTTTTATTTGGTGAATTTAATGAGTGAGGTAATAGAGCAAAATATAAGCACTTTCGCTAACAGAGTCATATTAAAACTGCATAACATTGGGGAACATGCCAAGACATTATGGCATATTTTTGTAAAGATATTAAAATGGAGAAAGAGAAATGAACTGGTAAAAACAAGACAGTCATTAACAACAGAGCTCTGTCTCTTCATTCTCTGAGCTCTTTTAGTGGTAGAATTAAAAAAAAAAAAGCTTAGTGGTTTGTTCAAGAAACTAGCTGTACAATTGCTTTTAGGAGTAGCATTTTAACGTTTTCAAATGTTTCAGTGAGATGGACTGGTTTGGGATGAATGACACTTGAACTCCTTCAAGGTGTACATGTGAATGTGGGAGAATGAAGAAATAGAAGATACAGACAGGTTTCAGCTTCCTTCTCCATGGAAATGCTTTGGACAAAATGAGCAAGAAAATACTAGCCTGTTGCAAAACTGCTGAAATGCTTGGCATGTATGGGAGACCTTATTTGTTAGATGTCATTTCTATTCGTATAGAGTTACATGAAGGTCAAGCATTCAGTAGCCTCCCTAAAAGACTGTCTTATATCATTAGAAAAAATGACTTCCAGCCCCAAAGAACATAAATCATAGTTTTGGGCAAAGTGATGAGGTGGATGAATGAGTGGGATGAATAACGGTATAGCTCATCAACCACCTTTTTGAAAAGTCCTTGAAAATTTATAGAAATAGATTGCTGTGGTTTGACAGTGGAAACCATTACAAACAGTAGATAAATTTGTAGTACATATCTGTAATAATTTGTTGCAGCAATTGTCACCAAAGAGTCTGTACAAATTGCTAGGCATATAACTTCAATAAATGTAAAACCATTACCATGAGCTTATGGCTTCTACATGGACTATCACCTCACTGGTCTTTCCAAATGAATCTTCATGAATTTCTTAAAGGTTTGTCACAACTTTTTCAAATTATAATGTTTGCTTCCAGCTGATGATAATCTTCATTTTTGACCACATCCAAAGTGTTGAACATACCACAAGTATTTGATCATTAATGAAAAATTCTCATCTGAGGAGTGCTTGGGATGTTTTGGAAGTATCAGAAGACTTTGAGTCTTTATATAATGTAGGCTTCTGTTTAGTTTTTCAGCAAATGTGACCAGGTTTGGAAAGTCAAGGTTAATGAGAAACTGCTAATGAGAGAGAATAAAACTGAGTTTTTGAGCATGTTTCTCTGTTGTTAAGATGATCTTGTCCAAATGTTAGGTGTATTTGATTCATGTATGCTAGAGACACTGAACTCATAGCATTGAATTCTGGTAGCATGCATTTCTCTGTGAGGTGGAAGAAGTTTTGGAGGAAGAGGACAGTTGGAGCTTGAATAGGTTTAACAAGGTTTAAGATTTACGTCTTCTCACACATTTATTTATAGAAACGTTTTTAAACCTTATTTTTAAACAAGGAATTAATTCCCTGCAGTACTTGCAATACAAACATTTCAGTAACCAAAAATTAATGGTGAAACTGACAACTAAACCCAAAACTTCCTGAATTTATAAATATTGGTCAAAGTAACACAAATATAAACTATAAATAAAACCAGAAGGCAATATATGAGTGACTTGCAGATGAGGTCCATGTGAACTTTGCAGAGTTTTGTACATATCTTTTTTTATGTAATAGTGAAAATGTTCACCCCCTGAGAAAGATAGGAAATGTGGGTTTTTTTCTTTGTTTGTTCTCCCTCTTTTGCAAAGCCTGGAGGCTTCCAAAGAGGAAAAGCATGACAGTTTTCTGTTAGTAGAGCAGATAAATGGAAGAGGGGGGGAAGAGGAGAAGTTGAAGTATAATTTGTATAAGCTGTTCCATGTTCTCTTACGGTTGCAGTATAGTTAATTTCTAAGAGAATTCCTCTCCCACTTTGACCTTAAGTCTCCTGCTTGCCGCCTGGGTTCTCTGGTTGTTCTTCTTTCTGCTCTGGGATTTTGAGATTCAAAT
Source organism: Gavia stellata (assembly GCF_030936135.1). Classification (NCBI taxonomy): domain Eukaryota; kingdom Metazoa; phylum Chordata; class Aves; order Gaviiformes; family Gaviidae; genus Gavia; species Gavia stellata. The sequence continues at coordinate 12,577,841 of NC_082603.1, forward strand.
GACAGAGACATAAAATTATAATGTCTCTAGAAACAAATAGCATAGGGCTATCACAGTTACCTGGGCTTGTTGGTCATTCTGATATTTCCAGTTACCACATGAAATGGGCCTGACATCAGCCTAAAAAGCCTAAAGTTGCAAATTATGTTTGAATTTCACATCTCATTAACATGCAAGATTGGTTCTTCCACTGAACTTACAAAGGCTTGGTTCTTGATTTTTGGGCCAATGCACTTCTATTTTTATTATCAGTGCTGCGAATTACATATTCAAGTCAGAGATTGACGTAGCGTGCAGTTGTAGAGCTAAAAGATTTACAATTTTTACTCGCTTAATGATCTGCTGCCTCTTAAGCTGGGGGGACATTGCTTTCTGTTGATATTCCTCATGTCTGCTTATAGGTATTAGATTCTGAGTAAAAAAACCCACCACTGCGTAATGAAGGAGATTTCCTGGTTTGTTTGTTTCTCCCCCCCCCCCCCCCCCCCCTTCTTTTCTGTTTTGTTCCTGTTCATTCCATTTGTGTTTTGGAAGTGATGAAGGGAAGAAAGAGAACTTGGTGTCACTGCATGGCCTCAGCTCTAGTGAAGACCATCCATTGCGCATCAGCCTTTTATTTCCCTAGCCAGGAATTGGGTAAACCCAGTGTAGTCGTTTATTCTGGTTTCCTAACTAATTTCCCACAGCTTAGGTAGGGAAGACTTGATCCGATCCACAGAGCTAGGAGCTTTAAGGCTTATAGCAAAGTTACATTAACATCTGTGGCAACAATTAGTGTTTTAACATTTACTGCTACTCAAACTACCTGGATGTTTTCCTATTTTAATTAATTTTACCTCATGGCAGTCTCAGGCTGGACTTTGCAGCAGAGTTCAGGGCTTGTTTTAAGAGAGTAGTTATTTTTAAGGTGCTCTCATTTCAGATCTAAAACTGTGTTCTTCATGTATGTACTAATTTTCCGTAATGGTATGTTCTGACATGGTTGACTGCACATCCTTTTTTATTTTAGGTCATGAGAAAAGACTTGTGCCAGTGCAAGTAATTAATTTTCAGGCTTTGCTTTGTCTCCTCTTTGTTTAAAATTTATATTAATATTTCTAGGGAGAGAACTTAATGAGTGGTTTGGACTACACTTTCTGTCTGCTTCTAACAGTAATATTCAAATCTAATGTTTCATTAAGCCATGTGGACTCTAGTATAGTCTTTTTATAGGGTTGGGTGGGTTGTTTTGAACACTTGGCTACTCTTGTATCTGAAGAAGTAATCCACCATTACTGTTAAATCATGGTAAGAGACGAAGTGACAGAGCAGCTTTGGTTGTTGTATTTAAGTATAAGCTGGTCAAGGACAGCCTGTGTGCTTGTCTGCTATATTGAAATAGTACCATATCTCCAAATTTTTAGGTAATAGGGGACAGCAGGCTGTACAAGGTGCTTTAGTGTTGATCAGCAAGCGAAAAGTAGTCTGCTATTCTTGTTGAAAAATGCATATACCACCACATTCCTTTGGATTTAAGAAATGTATCTTCATTATTTGTTTGTTTATGCCATGTTTACTGTAAAAGTATTCATTCATCTCTTTAATATGTGGCTTATCACTTCTTATGTTTGTTGGGCCTTTATGGTCCTTCCTGGTTTTACTTGTCTCTACCTCTTTTTCTTCTGCTATGCATTTTCTAGTATTGGATCTATCTGAATCAACCCATTTGACATATTTCAGTTCTACTTGTCTACCTGAGATTTTAATAAAGGCTACAGAAGAGAATCTGAGATGATCTTTAATTTAAAATAATCATGTGTCTCAGAATAAGCTGTATGAGTTTATGTTCAAGATACAGAAGGATGCTTATTCAAAAGTAATACTAAACTGGGTACCCCGTTTCAAATGGGAAATGATTTTGTGGAGGATCTACATAAGAAAGCATTCAGTTTCTTACTGGTGCATCCTTGAAGAGTTTTGATTACAACAAAGTTAGCTTAATTACTATGATACTGGTAAACTGTGTTCTTCCTAATGTCCAGTGATGTTCCTCTGTGCCTGACCTTTTGTCTGAGTAAAATACTGACACAAGCAACACTACGAATTACCTAGGACATATTTTTGCGCTATGATCTGCTTTTCTTATTGTTTCCTGCAGCTTACTTAAAATCTTAGCTGACTGCATCTTGATAAAAATCAAAGATTAGGAGGCAAAGAGGCAGAAACAAGCAAACAAACAAAAAGGATATTAAGAAGCGAGCAACCTGAAATAGCTATCAGTCCCTATGTTGCTTGCCAAATATCATTTTGTTGTATGCGTTAATGCTGACAACAGCAATTCAATTAACTTGATACGTTATCTATGCATAGTTTTAAAATAATGTTTGTGACTTTCTTTGCTCCATTCCAATATAAAACAGTTAGAGAAAGTGTAATTACTGTGTTTGGGTTTTTCCTCCTATCTTTTCCTTGGAATGGTTTGAAATAGCTAAACTTTTCTTTTACTGAAAGATGTCTTCTAGCCTCTAGATATATATATCATGAGTTTAAAACATTCTTGAAAGGTATCTGTGCTAAACCTCCAACAGAGAGATTTGGGCCACTCTTGAACTCCACCCGAGAAGCACAAATTGCAGGCTAGGGAGGTGTGATGGCTTAAACCATCTCTTACGCAGTGTTGGGATTTCCTGTGAAGAGTTAGTCAAGCAAGTGTAAGCATTCTCCAAGACCAGCTGCTAATGACATCATGGGGCCAAACCTGGGAGATACTAGTATGCTGGTGGAAAGCCAGACCATGATTTTTCTGCTCAGTCTGTAGAGTCCCCCTCTTTGTGCAGGCGAGGGGGAGACCACATGCCAGCTGTTTACGGTTGGTAGTTCTATATAAAGCAGGAGTGTACTCAAGTCAAAAGTCCCAAATAATAACGTATTTTCAAAGACAGTAGTTACTGCTTGTTTCTTTGTAAAGTATTAAAAATTCAGTGCTTGTTTAGCCTGAAGAATGCTCTAGTAGTTAGATTGGTTGTAATTTCATTCACTGCTTTTTCTGTCCAATTTCAATAGAAAGTGAAACCTGCAGTGAATGGTTTGCAGCAGGAAACAACGTTTGTGTGTTTCATAAAAAGGAAATAGGTATGAGTTAATGAGAAATGTTTACAAAATGCGTTAGAGAGCTTTTGCTTAACATGTTGGTGGTGGGGCTGGAGAGGTGTTTGCTAATGAATAATTGTGTTCTGCTTTTTTTCATTCTGACACAGTAATTGTGTTATGAATAAATGTCAGATGCACAGCTACTGCATGCCTTTGAAAAGGATGGATACTTGAAATAGTTTGGTAATGGAAAAATGTCAGAAGAGTATATTCCAACTTATAAATCTGAAGAGCTTGTATTGTTTGTAGGTGATTGAGATCATGAAGACTATCTTGCTGGGAAAATAAATGCATCCTTCTATGGAAACACTAAGTGTATTTAGGGAGATGGCTTTTTCTTTTGCTGAAAACATGTTACAGCAGAAATGCTGGATCTTAGGTTTTGGATCTTAAATGTTTTTAAACTCTTTTTTAACTGTGAAGCATGACATGAGATTTATCTGCAGAAGTTCTGTTAAATTGTTTGCATTTTCATGGCTTGCTTCATGAGATTTCGAAGTTGAAACATTGGTCGTTGAAAACTGAGGATTTCATTTCCAAAATAACCATTCAATAATTAAATAGTTCAGTGTCAAACTTTATCGTGAATGTATTAGCTGATTGGGAACCTGTTCAGAAACAGTTGTAAGTAATGACAGTTGCTAAATAGAAAGTAGTATTACAGAAGAAATTAAAATATTATCAGATAAAATTATTAAGAAAAATGAAATTAAATGACACACTTCAGCTAATGCTAACCTCTACAAGTAAATCAGTTCTTAGATGTCACCTGATTACAGTTTAAAACTGTAATATACCAGCATAGGTCTCAAGACCTGCCTGTAAAGAGCCTTTGATATGAAGTAGCAACATAGGTACACCGCACAATGCAGTGTGATGCTGAGGAAGCTGACGAAAGTATATTATTTGATTTTTTTTTTTAAGGTGCAATTCCGAGCATATTTTATGTGCAAATTTTAACCTTAATGAAATTCCCAAATTAAATATAGTTGCGTATTGGTCTGAATATATTTTTAACTGAAAGCCATTTTGTTCTGTGAACGTGTAAGGGACCCTTGGCAGGATTACTTAAGAAAACCATTTGAGGGCTAGTTCTCATAAATATATTTCATTCCCCCAAAATCAACTTTAAGATGCTGAAAGGTTTAAAGTGTTTCTAAAGTAGAACTGATTTGAGGAAAAATACATCAGTGACATTGTGCAAGCACATAATATGTTTCCTGCAGTGGCTAATTGACACTAGCTGAGTAATTCAGTGCACTACATAATCCAGTTTTTACCAAAATATGTAAATGACTTGAGGATTTACTGCCTGTGCCCTTGGCAGGGGAGTAGAGCAAAAAATTGAATGTAGGCCACTGGTGGGGTAGGGAGTTTTCCACAATTTCCCATTCAGCCTTCACTGGAGTAAGCTGTTGTCCAAAACTCACAGTGTGGTTTAAAGTGTCAAGCAGAGATGTTGTTGATTTCACAGTGACTCACTAGTACATTATGTAGCTTTTTCCTCCCCCAGTGCTAGGTGAGAAGAGAATAATCTTCCTGAGTGGTGTAAGGCATAGCAGTAGCTGTATGCCCTCTGACTGATACACCTGGGGAGTTGCTTCTGGTCTTGGGGAGATGACTAGGAGGTGGCATCACCCAGGGCCTCACAGAACATGACCCTTGGAGATTTGCAAAGAAAAACATGGCATTAGGAAAGGAAACAATGCCAAGCTTGTGGCAGCCGCTGTCCAAACAGTTGGCTCTACTTGTTGTCTGAACATTGTCACTACCAAAGTCCTGATAAGAGGGTGTAGTTTGCATGTGGTGTAATGATACCATACAATGTATTCTTGCCTTCAAAAGCAGTGGAACAAGGAGTGAGACCAAATTTCTTAAATTTTTTTTTTTTTTTTACTTGGAAGTTTTCCTTTTAAACGCTTTCTTCACTTGGATAGGTGATGATAGGAAACTTCATAGCTGTTTGAAACAAATGGCCAGCCAGGGATAGCTGTGCATGTTTCTCTTGAGATCACTTTATTTTGCATTTAAGATATTTACTTGGCTGTTGCAATTTCTTAGGATTTTATCGTATCTCTTGATCGCCACCAGTTTATGTGAAAAGTACAATATAGACACATCTTCTGATATTTAAACACTTGTGTATATGGCAGCCTCTCTTACAGCTTATTCTGGTATACTAAATATGGTTGAGTGACATAGTTCTGGGTTTATTTTGAGACTGAGTTTTAATGTGTTTTGATTTGGGGAGGGGGAGGACCTCCCTTAGTTTTTCAGCTAGCTAAAAAGAAAGGTTAAACAACCTGAGTACCCTACGTAGTGGATGGACACAGACAGTCTGTGTGATCTGTGGGAAACGATCTGGGAGTTGGAAACAAGCTTCGTTATGAGTCTTGAAGTATTAGCTCAGTGAAGTTAATGAAAGTTCTTAAACCACCTGATTAGAAATGTTGTCCCATTTTCTAAGTGGTGAGGTCTACATTTTTGTATATGTTAACTTGGAGGCTGCATGTTGACTGGATGTAAGATAGTTTTTCTACGTTGCATATTTTGTGGCAGAAAATGTTTGTTTAAAGGATGATTGTACCTTAATTAGAAAACAAACAGGTTTTTCCTGGCCAATTTAGTACAAGGTTGCTTTAAATCAGGATAAATACTTTTCATTTATATTAATATTGTTAACACACTTTAGTGTGTGGTTTGTGATTGAAAAAGTGGATTCTAGACAAGGCATCTTATTTTAAATAAATAAAAACCCCAATATTGTTTCACTTTCTACAGACATTTTCCTTATTAAAAAAAAAATGGAATGTGAATTCATTTTTTTTCAGAACATAGGAAAGACAAAGTGATTTTCGTCTATCTAGCAAGCATTAGATAATATCATCCAAAACTTAGTGAAAGAGCTCAAATACTAGGAACTGAAGCATAGCATGCACTTTGATTTTGAACTTTTACAGAGTAATTCACATTTACATTTTGTTTTCTTGATGGAGATTCGCCACCCACAAGTGGGTGGCATAAATATGGAATCTGTACGAGCCACAACGAGACTGATTTTTAATCTAGCCTTTGTATGTATTATGAATTAGATTAACCATCGGTTCAGCAGCCCTAAGCATGCCGATGCTGGATGCGGAGTTAAATGGGACTGCATGAGAACATTTCTATTCAAATAGTAGAGCTTTTAGATAGTTCCTTATGTCTGTTTCCCTTGTGGAAGTGAGTAGTTCACCTATGCCTTGAATAGTCTCCTAAACACTAAGAAAAGGTGCTACTTACAAACTGCATGTTAACAAAGCAGTAATTGTACCAAGTAGCAGCGCATGTCTTCCCCCATGGTACAAGTTTAGAAGTATGGGACACATACAGGATATCATGTTTTCATGCTTTCCTGTTTATAGCTTTGCTGGGATTTCTTAAAATTGGTTGGCTTTGAAGTTACATAGATGATATTTTATTGGTCCATATTAAAGCGAAAAGGAAGAGAGATGAGGGGTGAGATACAGGAAGGTGGTGAAGTGGGAGAGTAGAGACAGCAGACTGCTCTGACCACTCACTGCAGGCTCTGAACCGCAAAGCTGCCGGTTTCCTTCCTCCATGCTTAGCTTTTGGTCCTGGCCTGTGTTCTCCCTTGCTCTAGCCTTATACCTAAAGAACATAATCTGTATTACCATTTCTACTTAATTATGCTCTCATCACATAATGTTTAAACTGGTTTTCCCTAGTTAGTTACTGATTGCTCTTCATCGCTGCCTTCATCCTTTGCCTCTCATCACTTTGCTTTGCAGTCTGGCGTACGTCGCCCTCCTTAGAGTGTTTCTTGGGCCTTTTGCATTTCTGCAGTTTTGTTTTGTCTCTTGGTTTTTGCCAGGAGACGGGTCCTGTTACTCCTGTGCTTATTTAAATACATCTTCAAATTTTTCTGCCTACCAGATATGTACTCACTACTTGCAAGAGAAGAACTATAGCTCTGTTGGAAATCCTGCAATTCAGCTGCTTTTCCTCTTATATACTTGTTAGAACTTGAATATCAGGGTGTCTTCTCTCATTTTGGTCATGTAAAGAAGAAATTTTCAAGTATGGTTTTGTTTGCTTCCTCTTGCATCTGATTCAAAGCATATTTTTATATGTTGCATAGCACAGTGAGACCAGTCTTTGGTGTTGTCTGGCACAAGCAAACCTCTGGAAAAGAAAAAGAATTCTTAGCACTGATGTTCTGATAAAGTTTTATTTCCTCTGTCTAAACTGAAAAAAACCCCCAAAACTCCAGGAATGAAGCTGCAAAGAAGGAACTTACTATTTTGACACAAACAAATTGTTCAATAAAATAATTTTAAAATTTTAAAATTTGCAAGCCATAAAATATGTTTTCATTTATTTGGAATGACTCAAAAGGATGTTTTAACTCTGACCTGTAGATTTTTTCTTATAACCATGTTTCCCGCTCCTTATTTTTACAAATGTTGACATTAAAAAATAGTCAGTTTGGTATGCAGTAGAGGGGTCTTTAGGAGATACCGTTCATGTACTGGTGCCTGTAACAAATACTGATCAATGCACGCATATATGAACTGCTGTGATGTCTCAAGAGGTCAGAAATTTGGACTTATACCATATTTACTTCTCCTGAGTTTCTCAGGAGAAAGTTTACTAAATTCCAAGATGCAGTAACTGATTCCTCATTTAAAACTGAATTAGAGAATATTGAATCTGAGAGGAGGGTTTAGCTTTCTATTTCTAATCAAATCAGTACTCACAAATGTGACTGTGAAAACTACTGCTGGTGTTTAAATACACAAAACAAGGCTTGTGTCACAGAAAATAAGGCAATAAAAAGTACCTCAGTGATGGCACTTTTTAGAAGCCTGGATTATGAACTCCACAGGCTGATCAAGATCTTTCCAGAGAAAATGCTACATAGAGATATCAAGAGAGTCTTCTGCCAACACACACCTCTAGGCTGAACAGAGAGCGCAGTGCAAGGCAGGAAAGTGTAGCATGCTCTGCGGTATGTTCGTGCTTTTATGCTGCATTTCTGTTCATGTGTGTGTTTGCAGAGGCAGAGACTCCATGTAGTGCTGGCAGCCTGAGTTGTCTGAGGCATATAAAGGAAAAAAGGCATATAAAGGGAGGGAAAAGAATCTGAGCCGTTGTTAATGATGTACCAACTTCCCACGTGAAGTCAGTCTGCAAGGCCATTGTGGTGACTCGAGTTACTTAGATTCTCCCTTTGTGTGGAGGAGGCCACAGCTTAGCTGTTCAGACCCTTGAGTTATGATGGAAAGAAGACCCTGGCTTTTTTTGCTCATGCTGCTGATGTGAGTGAGTTCTGCTGTGGCAGCTTCTGCCAGCAAGGGCTGCCATTTTCTCTGCTCCTCTTACTGCTGTTTTGTTTAATTGCAGGTGTTTGGGCAGCGCTGGGAGGCAGGAGGTGTATGGGAGGGTGTCATCAAGTTTATGTATGTTACTGTTCAGGGCTAGTATGGTTTCAAATCTCTGCCTCGTTCAGGGGGGACAAATAGAGTGCTTAAGATAATATTTGCTCGTTTGTGTAGCAGCTAATTCGGATGCTGATGCATTGGTTTGTTTTTTTAATTTGGGCATCTGTGCCTAATAACATAGTGTGATGCTAAAAGACAGGTCTTCAGCTCCTACTGTTGAAGTAGATGGAGTAGGTGGAAGTAAGCCAACTGGGAATGTAGTCTGGATGTTCCTGGTTATGGCTAAGAGAAAAGATGTGCCTTATTTAGGAGAGTGAGTAAGAGTTAGTGAGCATAAGCATTTTTCTCCTTAGATATATTTTTTGGGAGGCATGAAAGATGCTTTATAGCATTACTCTGTTGAGAAAGAAAATCCAAAATGTTAAGGTATTTTCCAAGTGGTTTCCCAGAAATGGGAAATGAAGATGAATCCAGGTGCTGGTTTAGAGGCAGCTTTTTTCACGAGCATTTGAGAGAACATACGGCTTTTACCAAATACAACATAACGTAAACTCACATGGAAGTTGAGCTGCTTTCTATGCTAAGTCATGAGATAATTTTAAAAACTTTTTCAGTCCCCTAATGTAATGAAAAATATACTCATTAATAAGTAGTAGCTAGTAGGTGAAGGTACTCAAAATTACTAATATTAGATCTTGTTCAGCTATTTGTGTGCATGTTGAAAACAATTTGCTCAGACACAGTGAAGTTGGTCATTCACGTAGGTATGGTATCAAAGTAACTTGTGTTTCCTTGCATGTTTGCCAAGCGTAGAGCTCTGGGTGTGCAGTGGAATTCAGCTATAAATTTGTTTCGTAACGTTAGGTAAAATGTTAAAAATAAGGTCAGCATTCTCAAAAAAGTGTTGTGACTTGGTACCATTATATCAAAGCTGCTTGGCTGGTAGAAAGCAATCTGTCTCACAAGAGTGCCTCAGACCTTATCGTGGCTTTAAATTGATCCATATTAGTTCACTTGGCAGACTACATCCTTAAGGGAGAAATCCCCTTGCTGTGAAGCTTCTCGAAACCAGAGGAGCCTTGAACTAGCAAGGCAGTGAATCTGGACAGAAGCCCTTTTTCCTTGTCTGCTCTGTTGGATGTTAGTAAGTTGTAGCAGGCTTCTGAAGATGGAGGCCATGTGGTGCATGTTCTGAGTGTCACAGACAGTGGAAACGTAAGTAAATCAGTAATCAAAAATCCACTGAAAAATTCACCTTGTACTGTAGTAGCCTGGTGTTACATATGTAACACTAAATTTTGACTGAGAAACAGACCTTCATCTTAATATTACATAAATAGTTATTGTTTGTTGTAATGCAGGTCTTAAAAGCTTTTCTCCATAGTCTACAGTACAAGTGATATCAAAAAGTATTGTATAAGAGTGGTTTTAATGGTTGTGTTATTCTTGAACAGCAGTAATTAAAACTTTTCAGAAGTTAAATCTAACTTTAGAACAGATGCTGATGTCTGTGCCTTGTACTGAGCTGACCCACATACCTCACAAAATCTACATTGTGTGTGCTGTGCATGCTGTAGGCACCTCAGCTACAACAACAAACTAACAGTGTTAAAATAGCTAACAAAGAAGATTCATACATTGATATTTCTGTTCCTTTTTGTGGAAAACATGCAGCATCTTTTTTGGAAAAAAATTACCGTTGAGGGAACTGTGACTTTCTTTGTTCTCATTTTATATTTAATTTGCTTTTCAGGTTTGGTTTCAGTTTTGTTATCTTGCTTCCTAGTTTTTGAGATGACATTTTTGTCATCTCAAAACTCTTCAGAAGCTGACATTACTTTCCTAGAATGAGATTTCTCCTCTTCATACATCGCCTCACCCTCCCTCCTTCAACTTCCTTTCTCACATCTTTCTCCTGTTGATATCTCTCGTCTTTCCTAAAACTTCTCTCTGTCCAAACCTTCCAACTTCACTGCTGTCTGAAGATTACATTTCACAAATCTTCCTCAGTTAAGCGTTGCTGTATTTCACTGTTTTTGATGCAGTCTCATCCCTGAAGGTACTGTTTTTGGTATGAGTGCAGCAAGGGAATTTCTGTGCAGCTGGAAATATCTGTGAGCAGTAAAACTAGTGCTTGCCAAGTAAAAAGGGAACTATATTGAGGGTCACAATTTTAAGAAACATTACAGTTAGTGTGGGATAAAACTACAAGCACTAAGGCTTAACAGCTTCTTTGAAATTTTGGCATTGAGACTGTTTCAGTCACTTTGTTTAGCATTCATCAACTTGCATACATTTTAAATGATCTCTGCTTTAGATTTGAAGTTTGATATTAAAAAATGGAGAAGGTGGAGGCGTAACTGAAGTTAGGTTGCTGCTGAATATGGGCTATAACTTCAAAACATTTGCTTTCCAACCTGTGCTTATAGTGAAGTTCGTGAATTCTGTTGCTGACCTGAAGAAAGGTTTAGATATTTGAAATTCTTCCCCCCCCCAGGCAGTTGACCCATGAAAATTTAATTCTCTTTCCCACAAACATTGCCTTTCAATGAGACCATAATACCTACGACAAACTACTAGGACAATATTGGTATCACATAAGGTTTGTCTTTTCATATTGTATGTTAGATAAAACCAGAGTGCTTATACAAGGTCAGTTGATTGCAATATGTTTTTTTCCCAGTTTTATCTCCCCAAAATGAATTTGTGCATTGACTGCAAAAGCTGTGGGAGCCTGATATTCATAAAGCATGGCCTCTTCGGTAGCTTATTCTTGTCTAGGACAGAGAATAGTTTTCAGCATTACTCATGGTGTGTTACCTAGGTGCATCTGCTTGCCTGCAGTTGATCCTGCGTTCATTCACTGTTAGGCCTCTGCTGAGATTGACTGTAGTAGGACTAAATCACACTCTGGATATTGTGTTTGGTTTGGACACATTGTATTGGGCAGAAATGCCTAACTCAATTCATGTGAAGAGTTTCATTGAACTCTTATGTGCTACTGGTGTTTTTGTTATGAATAATTAGGACTGAAGTTGGCCTTAGATCAAGTTTTATAACCTATTACCAATCTGGGATGTGTTCAGTCCCATGCCCTTTCACAAATGCTTTTAAGCACAATTCCACACAAAATATTTGGAAATGCCTGTAAACCCTATAGAGTAAAAGTGACGTATAGTCCTAGGTACTCTAAGAGGTAATAGTAATGTCAGAAGTTACTGCTTCTCCTTTGCTCTGCTACCTTTGTCATGCCAACATACCTGTTGGTGTGGCGGAGCTGGGAAATAAGCAGAGGAGCTCATATGCCCTTTAGAATAACATTTTAAGAAATCAGTCCTTTCCCCTCTCTCTGCGTATCAGTTCTCTGATGTAATGTATGACACAACCATGCTAACAGTTGGGTTAGCACAGCTAAGACAGTAGTAAACTGAAGTGTAGGGCAGAAACAACTGCACGAAGAGCACAAGGCAGAGGACAGAAATTTCTGAAGTCAGTAGTGCTGGTGAAATCCCAAGAGACATCTTAATATTAAAGATAACGAAATGGCTAGTGATAGGTATCTGTGGTTTGCTCTTATTTATCACAGTATCTACATCTAAAATATATAGTATGATCCCTATCATGTACTTGAAGAACTCAAAATCTTTTTTTTAAATCTCCAGACAAGTGAAAACTGAAGAACCAAATCCCTGTCTGAAGGACGCCTCATATGAGCCACTAAACATTGTTAGATAGATTGTAAAGACATTTGATTCCGCTCTGCAGTTTAGGTCTGGTGCTGCAATTCTTAAATTAGTATCAGACATGTTGGCCGCTGTGCATCTTAAGATATTGATAAAACAGAAAAATAAAGCATTCTTCAAAACAATACTTAAAGCTTTTTCTTCCTGTAAGAGAAACAGAGTACCTGAAACCCCACAGCTGTATTCGAGCATCCATGAATAACATATGTCTTGTGTGTGTCTGTCTGCTCCGCGCCCCCCCCCCCCCCCCCCCCCCCATGACAGGGAGAGTTAAAGCAAATATTATTTTCCTTAACTAGAGGTGGCATCATGTCGTAGAGTGCCTGAGAAGTACCTCTTTTATATTTGGTAGGGGAGAAGGACTTGGGACGGTACGGACCAGGGACATAGAGTTGTTAAGAGATCTGGTTCGACTCTTTGTTTTTTACTAATGTGGGCATAACACCTAATGCAATGTTATGCCTGGTACAGAGGTGAAGAGTTTTTGATCTTCTGCAATTATTCTTGTGTTCACATTCTTTTGTATTTATTTTGCTTGTAAAACACAGAAGTATTTGAATACAATGTTAATAGGTGGCTGGCTTGGGAAAAAAATTGACCTAAATAAATGTGTGTTTTAAATAGAAATGAAAATTCAAAAAAGAAGTAATTTTAAATGAACTGCTCTTAAGTGTCTTTTTTGTCTGTCTTTTCTGTCTTCTTCCTGATCTTTTAGATGGTAAGCTCTCTGAGGTCTGGCTGGCTTAATTTTTTTTATAGGCAACATAACGACAGCATCAGCGTCAGTGCAAAGGAGAATATGATGTCAGTCATACACTGACTAGCACAGCAGTTGTATTTTGTAGGTTATTACCATTAAGTACAAATACATGACAAACATTTGGGGAAAAAAAAAAGAAAATAGAGAGGGATCTCACTTTCTCTTGGTTGTGCAGTAGCATTTTGGAAGTGCAGTATTCCTTCTGAGGGGAAAGATACATACATAGACAGTACAACCTGCAAGCTGCTGCATGTTCAAGGGAACAAAGCAAGAGAATAATGAAGCAGTAGCAAATAAAATTAGCAAGTTAGTTTCTCTCATTCATTTTGTAATTTTCAGTGTAAGGATCCAGCTCAAGGAGAATTAGGTACAAACATAATGAGAACATAAATCTCACTTTGTATTTTCTTTCACTACAGTAAGCGTAGTTATATCTTTTTATCTAAATGAACAGACTATTAGGGAGAAAACCAAACCACTGCTCTTACCAGGTTTCTTAATAGAAGTTGATAGTTTTGCCATTTCCATTGCAGGATGTCTTCCAAGTATAATTTTTTTCCTAATCCTGTATCAAAGGTGATGATTTTTAAAATAAGAGTGAAAGACAGTGAGAGTAAAAGTGAGTGATGCCATCCTGTGTACTGTGTATCTTTTTGTAGTGTTGCAATCCCTTGTCTCTTCAGGTACAGAAGAGATATCTTTAGAATGTGAGGCTTGAAGATAGCCTTGGGGTTTTGTAAGCCACTGTGAGTGAGTTGGAGGGTAATTGCATCAAAGAGAACAGCTCACTTCCCTTTGCACTGCCTGCTGTAGCAGGAGAAATTTTGTCCTCACAGAGAATGAGGGGACATACAGGGTGTGTTTACCCCTAATAAATATCGTTATCTTCAGTGATTGTGTACTGGAGTAAATTCAGTTCATGGTTCAAGTGTGAGTTGGTACCATTTAGCAAAGCTATGCTCTAGTTGAATTTAGAGTCAATGGTTAAAGTAAATTCAGAAAAGGGAGAAGTGTAGCAGTGACTGGTTCACTCAAGACAGGAAGAGAAAGATCTTCCTCTGCTTTTAGCAGAAGAGAGGAAGAAAAGCTCCATTGCGCAGTCTCCTCCAAATCTGTTTCTTGCTAATACAATAATTGACAAGGAATCGGTTTAAATATTAAAGTGAAATAATACAGTGGGAGTGAAGAAATCACATGTCACTTAAACTCTAGGACGTATACCTACAACAGTATTTGAGGCGCAATCAATAATGAATATGAAAACACTCATTTCCTTTTAAAACATTTGTATGCTAATTTTAGACATCCAAGGTCAAGAACACCCAAAATCTATACATAGTGTACAAACTGGTGGTTGCAGTTTAGCGAATTTACTTGTTCTTTTCAAACATGTAAAAATAGTTTTTTGAAGTCTGTTAAAGGACAGTGGCAAAAAAAAAGTAACTTTGAAAACCACACAGCATTGATTTATGTCCATTCCTATTAAAAAAAAAAATATGCCGGCCAAAGTCTGAACACCTTTGATAATCTCACTGTTAGGTCATTAAGGATTTTAAAATGGATGCTTACACTTGGGAAAAAATTAAGATTATATTAAAATGTGCTGTTTAAAATGCAGGAAAAACGTGGTTTTGTCCTTGATTGTTTAATGTTATAAGCTGTATGAAATATGGTTAAAAAAAAGTGTGGTATGATCAATAAGAGTGTTTACAAAGCATTGAAAGTGAGCACTTGAGCAAAGCTGAGTGATGCTGTTTGTCTGTATAGGTTATCCTTATAAAGTTTACTATGAAGGGAGCTGGAATGATTTAATAGCAGCTAGGTTTTGCAGTATTCCTAGGCATATCCTTATATTCCTTTTCCCTCCATGCAAAACCTGAAATGTAATAAATGTGCCAGAAGGAACAAAATCCTATTTCATTCTCAGTCTTTTACAAGGGTAGTATCCTTGAAGGCAGTCTGAACTCATGCTATTAGCTGCAGTGTTCAAGTGCTCTGTTCGTATCACAGCACTGCTTGAAGTAAGGTTGTCATTCTTTAAGCAATACCTTAAAAAAACAAACAAACAAACCCAGAAAACCTGCCAAAAACCAAAAAAAACCCCCAAACCTAAACCCCCTGAAGGTATAGTGAAGGCTGGAAGGTATTCATAGAACCAAACCCACCAGCTGCAGACAGGAAGCGGCTGCTAGAACTTCCCCCTGCCCCCCTGCTTGCTTTGGTGAGTCTCTCAGCCTTCTGGGCGAAATGAACCAAGGGATTAACAGGACTGTGCTGCTTGTGCAATTTGGACTTTCTCAGTTCCTTATAAGAACAGAACTGTCTAGGGAAGCTTTCATGCTTTTGGACTAGCAACTGTAGCTTAGTCACTGACCTGAAGTTTGAAAAAAAAAATGGGATTTTAAGCACAACTTTTGTTTAATATGTATACATTTGTGTCCATAATTTGATACTGATTATTAGACTTGCTCATTGTAGTCCTAATAATGTGGCATTGAGTTTTACAAATTCGTGGAGAGCATTCAGTTTTGCTTTTCTCTCTCTCTCTCTCTTTTTTTTTTGGTAAGTAAATATTTAGGAGTTGTGTGCAGTCCCATGTAGCTACATCTGCCAGTCCTGCTATTCGGGTTCAGGAATTTGTGTGATCAGAGGTATCACTCCTTATAAAAGGGTTAAAATGTTAAAAATGTTCAGTGTGTGAAAGGAGTGGAGGAGGGGTTTGGTTAGCGAGGAGTCCAACCTGCCCTTCGTATTGCTGGAAGCTACATTTATGCTTTTATTTTAACTCCTGTCCTAGAGAAAAACACTGTAGATACTTTATGTCTGTAATGTAAACATATGACATCAACTGTTGCTTGGTATAATTTAGAGATGTGAAAAGAAAACAACAACAGAACTCTTCAGTTTTGAGTATTTCTAACAATGTCAGATGTTTTATTTTTACTAAAAGGAGAAAATATGCCCAGCCTTAACCTGTCCTTCTGGACATCAGGTCATCTGTCGTCTTCTGTCTTTCAGAGTGGGTTTTTGAAATTACGTTCTTTTATCTCTCTGGCTCTGCTTGCCTTCCCGGTGCCAAACTGCCCTCCTCCCCACCTCACCTCTCCTTACCAGGCTTTGGAGAGGAGAAAATGTTGCATCTTTTATAGTTGTTGATTCCCCAGGGCTTCTGAAGTCTCAGCAGTTTGCATCTCTGTAGTTCGCTTATCTACAAAGAGAAAGAGGCAACACCCAGGAGGTTTTTTGTCTTGGCTATTTTTTTTTTTGTCGGGAGGAAGACTTTCCGGCCACTTTTTCCACAGTGAAGACACTGTGGAGACACTGGAGAAGATGGATACAAGATGAGACTTCCCTAGGGCAATGCGTGTATGGTAACCCCTGCCCAGGAGGGAAAGAGTGGAGGTTTGCATGCCCGGAGCCAGCCAGGCTTCCCCCCAGCAGCACGGCAGCACCTCTGAGGTCTCCTCTTGCAGCTGGGAGCTGGGGTTCCGTGTTCAGAGGAAACGCGAATGACTGCCAAAACCAGCTTTCACAGCAGTCGAGTTACCCTTGCTCCCCCTGCATAAAAGCATTTGGCACCTGGTTTCAAACTGTTTTTCAGAGTTGCTTGCAGGCTCCTGTCAGTCACAAAAACCTTGGCTCGGGGTTGTGAATTTCTCTGCTATGGTTCCCTGGGACATTTGGGCTGTTTTCCTTGCTGCTACTATACCAGCACTAAGCCTCGATGGGAAGGAGGATGGAGTAGTCCTCAGGTGTATTTCCTCAGGATGTAGTTCAGTGGAAATGGAAGAATGGACATGGACAACGAGAGATGCCAAAATTGAGGTAGCTGAAGGTGATGCCAGTGAGGAAACAGGCAGCATCCCGCAACTGGTGATTACCCCGGTGGAAAGTAAATTTATGACTTTCTTTTGGATTGCAGCTATCAGTGCTCTACACCTAAAGCTTGGATTTCATTATTTGAATGAGATGAAAATCAGTATTAAGCTATATGTGAAGCTTTGTGTAATCAAAACCAGGCTATTACATTTCTACCTGCTGGAGGCCTGCAGACTGTTGTGATCCTAAGGAAATGTTGGTGTGGGTGCCAAGGCTGTAAATCATCTTTCACATGTTTCTGTCTGTATGACTTTGACACTTCAGTGTATGCCATAGCAGTATTTAGTAGAGGCATATTTGCATAGCTGGTATTTGAAATTTACTGTTTGTTTTTAAAGGCCTCTTAGAGGTGCCATTATGTGAAATGAAGGGTTTGCTTTTGGGCCATCTCCCCCCCCCCCCCCCAAGTTTTCATTTATTTTGCCTTTTTTGAAAAGCCCTTATCCTTTCTCTGTCCCTAGAGGCTTGTGGTTTGATTAAAACTAACCTGAACCAACACAGAGTACTGACGCTTACGATACCGGAACAAGGCAGATGGAGAGAAAATGTTCAATTTCATTTACGAACACCCTTTACTTGGAATAATATGCTCATTAGATCAGCAGCTGTGTAATCACCCTGGAGTTGTCTGGCTACATGTCCTTTTCCACATCTGTCAGCCAAGTTAAATGCAAATGTAAATGTAACAGTTCCTAGAGGTCTTCTGGTTCAAAAGTTAATGCTGGATTATGGTAAAATACTAAGATATGTTCCTCCTCCCCGCTTTTTCTGTGCCAATGAAGTATTGATCCAGGGTTGTCCGGGGCCTGGTAAACTGCAGAGTAGCTGATAAACCTTCTTTCTTAATGTAAGTCATTTGAGAATATATTTATGTATAGCAGTTTCATCTTATTTCTGAGTGACAGAGATACAAAATGATGATTTATCTTTTTCTCTTTTCTCTTTTTCCCCCTCTCTCCAATCTGATGTATGAGTGAAAGCAGTTTAATGAAAACTCACTCAGCATGTGAGCATGAGTAGCAGTTCTGGCTTTGAAGTATCCTGAATACAAGATGCTTGGAGTTGGCCTCATGAGAGACTTACCCTAGTGATGTGGAGTGTATGTGTCTCTGTTTTCTCTAGGAGCATTGGATTTCTACTTACTTTAGCTTTTTGTTTTTCATAATCTGCCCAGAGCTCTGGGCAGTGCACGTATATATCCAGATAATTAATATGTGCACGTACATATTTCAAGACTCCCTACCTTTCAATACTTATGTGTATCTAAAAGTAGCATGTCAAAAAGTAGGTTGGTATTGGAAATATTTTTATTGGCAAATAACTGCTTTGTTATGCTAATCTGTTTCTGTGTATCTGCTAAATAAATTCGCTTTAAGGGAGGGAGTAAAGCTAAGTTTTCAACAAAATGCAACACTCCAAAAACTAAGCTAGATGCCCAGATTTTGAAAAAACGACTTGATATGTAATATGATTGTGAATTCTTGGTGACTTTTACTGTGTCTTAGAAAAACATGTCCTGATTTAACTGCATACATGGGAACAACTGCTTTGAAGATCGAACCCACAAGTGACTCTTTCTAGGTTTTATGGGCATAAACTATGAAGCTGTTGCATCAACATTTGTTGGTCACTTCAGGTTTTCAATTTAGGTAAATATCAGAAATATAAATATGGGCCTAGTCCCGACAGCAGCCGTCAATACCAAGAAAATGTTGCCTGTTTGGAGAGACAGTGAGTTGCCAAATGATTTACTTTTAAAATGTACTTTGTCTGTTCTTGAACTGCATGATTTGTTACGTTCTTTTTTAAGAAACAAGATTAAAAAGTGACCCCTGCCAAAATACTTAATAAAGTACATTTTAAACTCAGACAGACCGCTGCTCTGGAAAGAAGTAAAATAGTCCCTCTAGTGTACTGCTGCTGTAAGAATGCATAGGAATATCTGACGTGATCTACTGCAGAGTATGACTGCAGGAAACTACAATATAATGTTTCAGCAAGGGATATGAAAGTGCTTACATAAACTGGAGAGTCTGACCTACAACAGTAAGTTAAGTGAAACAATAATAAATACCAAGCCAAAAAAAATCTGCTGTTTGAGTAATTCATGAAGTAAAAAGTTAATGTGTAGTGTGAGACCGTTGCTCTTGCCAGCTGTGCCTGAAACATGAACGAGGAGCAGAGCCACTTGTCAGGACACAGGCTGAGGTGCGCTTCCTCTTGCAGGGCTGTAGATTTGACTTTCATGTCGTATTTTGCATAAACTGGCTGTATACTGAAAAATAAACTTGGATGTTCACATCTTCTTGAAACGAGTGCGACTTTGATGTGACTTCTAAAGAGTTGCTTAACCTTTGTCTGACGGCATTAGTCAGTGCAAAGGAGCTCTATTGAGGTGGGTGCAGGTGGGGCTTCCTTTTATGCCTGAAAGTCTCTTGCTAACATCTCCCAATTTCAGGTTGGCTGCAGGACAGTCATAGAGTTACTGTGCTTTGCAGTGTGAAGGGATATAGTCATTGCAGGATGTTTTGGAATAGAAATGTTTCTTTTTTTCACGTGTCCTAGCTAGCCAGAACATAAATACAAATCTTTACTCCGTATCTAGTTTTCACTGCCTGTTCTTGATGATAACGTGTGTGCAAAGGCCCTGCAACCCTTTGTACAGTTGTTTGTTGCAGAGCAGTGCCAGCCATAGAAGCCCCGTTCTGGACTTTGTACAAGCAAGGAGGGGTACTTTTACACTTCAGCTGAGATCCAGTGTAGCCTCATTCAGAGGTACAGGAGCATCTGTCGCTGTCCTTGCTGGGGAAGAGAACTGGGCAATCATTTTGGGTTAAATGGGTAAAATGGATTAAAGGTCAGCTGAAAGGAAGAGAGCAATGCAAAAAAAGCACATGAAAAGCACTAAATTGCATGTTATGGACTTTCATGTGTATGGTACACTGTAATTTTGGAGTTCAGAATTGCACTACATTATAGCTTCCCTCACGTCAACTGTATAGGGCTTCAAACTAGAACTGTTCTGAAAACCTCCTGAGTCTTCCTTTGTCAGTTTGTTGAAAATCAGACGTTTTGCTGGGTTTAGTTTGATTGCTTTTATGAATATCTATTGAAACTCCTGATTGTTTTTCTGACAACTCAGCCTATACATAACTGCAACATTCCCCATGGACCTAGAAATTCGGGAACTCCTAAGAGTTCCTGCAGTGGCTCAGAACCAAAGAACTGAAACTTCAGGTGAAAGGAGAATCGTAATTTGCCCCAATTCGTGTTCGAGCAAATACATTTACACGTATGTGATGTTGAAATAGTGTGTTGACCAGAAGTGGTAGTTTCACGTACGATTACTTGTGTAAGTATTCCTGACATTTTCTCAGAATTGTTTAAGGAAACCACAGCAGCAAGAACAAGGCTGCTCAGTAGAAACAGTTCTGTTTCTTGACAGAATGCTGTTTTAAGTTGTGCTTTAATAGGAGCAGTCAGTGGACGAGTATTACCTTTTATTTTGTGGAAGTTATGTCTGTTTTCAGTTATGTATTTTAATCTTAAATACACACTGGGATGGTTAATGGTCTTCAGTTCTTAATTGTTTTGTTCTGAAATAAAAAAATAGTAATGTCTGCCCATTACCTTTCCCCTTTTGTGAAGCCAGCGTGGCCACGCTTTATCATGTACTTCTGGAGAACACAGGGTGTCTCTGAGATAATGACAGCTGTTCTCATGATTACCATTTTCTTCTTAGCGGATTATCCAGTGTTCAGTTTTTGACAGAAATCTGCCTTTTGGCTTCCTAGCATGCTAGTTTGCTCTTCCCGCAGTACCAGACCTTCTCTGTTCTACAAGCAGTGAAAACTACTAGTAGTCTTATGTTTTCTCTAGCCATGTAGTTCCTTTCCCTCTCCTTTTCTCTGTGTGCATGTTCTCATAAACGCTTTCCTGGCTTCCTCAGTGTATGTGGGTTTTTTATTTTTTTTCCCCTTTTTTTCCCCCGCTCCCTTAAATAAAGGTTTCACATCAGTTCCTGAAAAAGTTTTTCTAGTCCTCTTAATTTGTAAGCCTTGCTTTTGTTTATGTGTGTTTGTTTGTTTGATAGCAGTGAAATGTAATTTGGTGGTACATTTTGGGAATAACATTTGCTAGTTATTTTCCGAAAATTCATAATTTTTTTTTTGGTACAGATATTTTTCATGTTAACTTGAAGCAACCATAGTTAGCTGTAAAGAGTAAGCCATACTTCTGCTGGGGTTGATTATGCTACGTAAGGGAGAATCCCTCTAAGGAAAAGGGTTTGCGTGGGTGGAGTAGTTTGCAAAGATTTTCTGTGTGCTGGGAAATAACGTGTTGAAACAGGAAAGGGATATTTAGTTCACCAGACTTGCCCCCCCCGTTTCGATAATCGTTAAACCTCTTTTCCTGTGCTTTTGCCAATCAATGTTCACCCATCTGTTAGGACAGATAATTTTGTGAGCTATTGAATTTGCGGTTAACTTCCCACAATGTCTTTTCTCATGCGGCTTAGCAGTCCTTGCAGTCCTGCACTGGGATTCTTGCAGGTGTGCAGAGGCAGGTTCTTGTCTGGTACAGAAACCAGAACTCCCCTGCAACAGCAAGACTTTTTAAGGGAGTCTTTCTTCCTTTTTGACCTTTTGACTAATGTGAAATAGTTTTTTAATTAGCTTTATGGTTTATTCAATCAAATTTTATTCACAATTTCCAAAACTTACTGTAGAGGCTGCATTGCAGTTCTTCTGTTCATAGGGGAGTTAATGTGCCTGCACCTTTGATTATGTTCCTAGCATATTTATTTGTTTTTATTATTCTTTGACTTTTCTGTAAGGCAAAACCAGATTTTCGGTGACATTAATTTTCACAGCAGCTTAAATGAACTCAAAATATTCCTTTCACAGGAGTAGTATAACTTAGTTCATTCTGAATTTTGCTCATCTGCATATGGGACCTGATTCACTTTGGAGGCTTTGTAACTTCAGTTTAAGCTCTGTAGTTAGTGATTATTCTCTGTGGTTTTTACTTTGTCATTCTCCTGTGTAAACATGTCGTTGTCCTTCCTTTGGGAGACGTACTTTTAACTCTGTGTTTTATGGTCAGGTTAGTCTTGTAATTGGAACTTCAAAACCAAACAATTTTAACTTGTAGAGATTATTCCCACATGCCCATGGAATGTAGAATTGCTGTTCTGAATTTTGATACTACCGATAAAAACCTTCTTGGAAATTTCACTTCAGCTTAATATGGACTTTAAGTTGTAAAGACCCAACCTGAAACTTCTGGGAAGTTCAGGGAGACCTTGTCATTGGAAGTACGAAAATTCTGACAGGGTGTCATTTTGGCTCTTTTTCTCTCTCTAGCAACTAAGACTTGCCAATCTGATAGTGCTCAAAATAAGAGAAAATATTTATGACAGAGAGGACGTGTTAGGCAGAGAACAAGTTGGTCTTGTATTATTACAGTTGACACCAAAATAAGTCCCTGTATGTGACCATATGTACATGTATTCTGCCCTCCCTAATGTTCTCCCTCTCTTATTGTATAACCTTGAGTGCTGAAAGGAGGTATTTTCTTAGAATGAGATCTTCCAGACTGCTGCCATCTTCTAAAAATAAACAAAGTTTACGGGCTCAAATGTGCAGCTTCTGTAACTGTTTGGCTAGTAAGAGCTGACCTTTCCTTTGCAAGCCAGTCCTGAAAAGGTGGCTTTCTGCTCACTTGGCATTTGGCTCCCTCTTCTGGCCAGTGCTTGGAAAAGCGCGAATTAATACTTTTGGATTTTCTTTCTGGAGCTACAATTAAAAAAAAATAATTCAGTGCAGTCTGTAAGATACAATTTGATTACAGTTGCATCCAGGTCCAACTGCAAATTGAATGTCTAATTTGTGACATATATGACCTTTTTTAAAATCCATTTAAATTGGTTTTTACTTGTGCTAAAACTTGTAAATAAGAGATGTCCCTTTTCCTCTCTTTGTGCTCCCATCACATCCCCCAGTACAAAAGCACTGAAGACCAGCTCATGGGAAATCCGTGGAGGTTCAGTGCAGTCAGTGTTTGGCATAGCCAGATTCTGTGTCTGTTTATATCATTCGATGGGAAATGGTGTTGCTGATAGTTAAACAATAGAGAACAAAATATTTTATTGCTTCTGTTCTACAACTGATCATAGTTTCTGTTTCCTCCTTCTCCAGGTGATAGAAACACTTTCAAAACTTTCTCGCACTCCTATTGCAATAGGCACAGGAATAAGGTATGTTGTTGCCCTAGTGAATAGTGGGAATAATGCCTCTTGCATGATGCTCCTTTGAAGAGTTGTTAGAGGCAGTATAGTCAGTGTTCCCCAGTAAAAACTTCTCTCTGGTTGTAAACCAAATTGTCCAGTGGACAGCTGACCAAGGCTTTGGACTTCCGAGGAGCTCCGAAGGCTGTCTTCTACCTCTGGTACACTTAATGAAGTGCCTGAACTACATTTACTTCTCGTACTGAAACAAGAGGTGAACAAATGAGCAAATAGTATCACAGAACTCGTGTGGTAATTGTGACACACGGATTGTAAGGCAGGCTGATGCATTGCTGATCTATGTAAAGACAAATGGGTTGTCTCTTCTTTCTCCCTTCTGAAAATCAGCAAAACTGCCAAGTTTGTGAGAGTCTCATTTTCAAAAAGAAACCAAAAAACCACGACCAGACCTAACTTTGTGAACTGTAATCGTGGGCTGTGAAAGACTTCATGCTTTGGTGTTCTCCATCCTTTTGATTCAGCAGTCTTATATATGAATGGATGATGTTTTTGACGCAGACAAAATTCCTTAGCCAGTCCTGTAATCCATGTCCTGTGCTAAAAAGAGTAATTAATATTCTTAGTTGAAAAACTGATTATGATGTGTATTAGTGGTGATTTATAACAACCACATCCAGTAGGGTTTTTTATTCTGTTAAGTATTAATTCATATATAGAAGTCTAAATACATGTATACTGTTCATCAGAGAAAGAAGGGAATGTACAAACACATTAACATACAGTAATCAGTGTGAAAATTTTAGAAACCAAACAAAAACCCACTATGTGACTGGACTACTGCTGTCTATAATTCATGCTATTTTTCTTTCTATAGGCCCTTCCCTACAGAAGAAAGCGTTGATGATGAAGATGTCTACAAAGGTCTTCCTGATTTAATAGAGTATGTTGTAAATCTTTAGTTAAATTAAAAGATTTTGGCTTTCAGTTGCATGCTATTACTTATATGATGTTATAGAACACATACTTTTAATAAGAATGGGATATTTATTTAATTTAAAAAGATTTTGTTAGCCATTATGCTGACCAGGAAGAATTAATTATGAAGGCTTATCTGAATGATTGTAATACATTTGTATATGTAAGGAAGCATGTTTCATAGAGGGTGCTGGTAGCAAAGTAGATCAAGAATGCATTTTTTTAATTATCCGTCTGTACTATGAGAATGCTTTAATAGAATTACAGTATCAGTTGTAAGGGAATCAAGGAAATTGTCTTGAACTTGCAAAGAAAATGCGTGTTTGGATCATAATTCAAGTGGGTCGTTTCCCTGAAGTCAATGAAATTCTTCATACGAGTGCATTTACCTCTCTGAGTAAGTGTTTGCAGGAATATTAATTATTGCCAATTTTCACATTGGCTTTGAAGTACAAGTAAGGTAGATATGAACATACTGTATAGTATTGAATGGTAGACTGCAGCTTTATTTTGCAGACTGAGAGAAATACACAAAAATTGTCAGGAAGAACTACTCTTGTATCCTATGGCTAGGATCTTTCATGATCCGTTAGGAATCATGTTGCACAAGAGCTTACTGTCCCAATGCTCAAAGTTCACCATAGCTCACCTTGCTAGTGCCTATCTGGCTGTATCTTGGCTCTGGCCACATTGTATGTCACTCGCTGTGATGTGGTGAAGTAGCTGCCATTCACACGGTGGATTTGTTTCTTTACTGCCTATAAAGAAGGGAAATTCCACCATGGTTGGCATTGCTTGAATTATCACCTTCCCTGCAAAGCTCTGCCTTGTCTCCTGCAGCTGACTGGCTGTCTCACAGATAGCTGCTTTTCACTCTGTGTAGCTGAATGTGCAGAAGGTAGGAGTTGCAGTCTCCTCTGAGACCCAGGTGGGCTAGAGGTGATGTCCTCATCTGTTAGATGTGGTGGCATTAGCACTGTTTGAAAATAGTATTTCTATCCGTTCTTAAATAGGTGTCTAAATTCAGTACTGGGAGACAGTCTTTAATTAAAAAAAAAAGTTAACAAATCATACCAAAGAAATTGAGATTCATAGCTCTTCTTTTGCATCAAATTACAAATATTATTCACTGAAATTTCACAGTTACATGCTGTCTCAGTTGTGGAGGAAGCAATTCAAGAAGTGCTCTCTTCATAAGAAACAAAAATGCCAGTGAATGATGCAAATGGCCCACATTTTTTAGTTTATCTTAATTAGTAAGTGTATTTGACTAAAATTAATCTAATTGTCCTTGAGTTTAAATGGTGTCTAGGGAATTTAGAATGAATTTAAGGCTTTCTGTCAGAAAGAGCTGTCGTAGTTAAATGTTTCTATCCTTGCTCTGCCTTTTTGACAGCTTTTGTTCCCTGGAGCATAGATGGTAAAATGGAGTGTATGTGTGCTGCATCTGACGCAGCTGCTAGTGTTTAATGTGAAATGCTAGCACAGCATCATCACTGGTGCAGGCTGCTGAAATGTTAGACTAACCTGGAGCACCTGAGCTTTCTAGCTCTCCTGGGGCATGGTATCTGTTGGAAAAGGAAGGGATGTGAGCAATTTCTGTCTGCTGTTGAATCCCCCAAATATTTTTTTTTTAATCATTCCACCTATTGAAACATCTAACGCCTGCTTACTTTATCCTTCTGATGTCCTTGATTAAAACAACAACAAAAAAGATGATACATATTTAATGAGAAATAAAAAAATCACTTGGTTTCTGTATATAGTCCTGACTATAGACATAGTGATTTTTGTCTGGCATTTCCAAGTAGTCTGTGTGGCGGCTGTGTTGGTAGCAATGCTCATTCATTTTGATTACTTTGAAATCTTTAGTCTCTGCCAGTAGAGCTTTTGATGTCCTGTTCTTGAGTATTGACCATCCACTTACAGAAATGGTCATCCTTCCCAGTTCTAGTGGACTGATCCTCAATTTGTTTTTTACTCTGTAGGATTTCAGTGTTGTCTTCCAACAACAAAAATCTCAAAGTTATCAGGATATCTGATCAAGTCTCTGTATTGTTATGGCTGGACTACTTTCAATATCTTTTAGAGTTCTTTTGTAGACATATCCTAAGAAATACGACTGAAAGAGATACGGGCTTGATATGGTCCTAGTGCAAAGTAGGCAAAACTCCAGCAGGACTGACTCTAATGAAGCTGAATCGCCTGATGGTAGAGTTGAGCATTGACTTTATGTTGAGGTATTTCTGTAGTCTCGGTAATAGGAGGACACTTCTTGTGCATTCTCTGTTTTGGTGGACTGTCTGATTTTCAGTTTGAAAGGTTGCTTTTTCATTTTTGGGTAGCTGAAGGTTGCCATGAGGTGATCAAGATACTGGCTTATGGTGTGGAGGTACAGACTCTCAGCTGCTGGCTCTGCAGTCTTCAGTGTATTTTACCCCAGATAAACTTTTCTTTCAGCAGGAAGGGTACCCGTACCAGTGACTCACATCCCAGTGCAGTGGGATGCCAGGCAGTAAGGAGAGGCAGCTCCTCTTCACTAGATGTGGTGGAAAAAGGGACGAAGAGAAGAGAACAGCTGGACAGTACCTCATGACAAGTTGCTTTTGGTTCCTGGTTTAGTTCCTGTGTGGTTCTAAATTCATGCATTCTTCGGTGTTGTGTTGATTTCATACAATCAAATTTTAAATGCGTTGAGGAAAGAAAATTAATGGACTTAATTTCCCTTAATGAGTTCTTGTCATTAGATAGTTCTATTAATCTGTTTGCTTACTGTAGAAATCTTTTCTTATGAGGAGTGGTCCCTTGCAGAGTTGATGGCAATTCGCCTATGCTGCACAGCTTTTTTTTAATTGTCTTTTCCTTTTTCCTTTCAGTGAAACTGGTGTTGATGAAGATGAGGAGTTGTACGATTGCGTCTATGGAGAAGATGAAGGTGGGGAGGTTTATGAAGACCTAATGAAAGATGAAGCAGCACAGCAACCTGTATGTTTTCCAATTCCTAGCTATTTTTGAACAATAGCAGTTATATTTTTGAAAGTTAATATTTGTGAAATTATCTCTTTATAGCTAGTTTCACTGAAACTTCACTCAGTTGCATCTCAGTTGTTGTCATGTGCAGTGCATATCTCCTATGTAAGACGTCGCAGGCTTTTTTTGTGAAACGCTGTTGTTTCAGCCATAATTTGGACAACTAATCTAACAAGGATAACTGATAACTGTTTTCATACCAATGAAATTCCTGCTTATTCAACCACGTAGGTTTTTGTTGATCATTAGGTTGGTCTTGCTGAGAATGGGATAAGTAGCTTATTTACTTTATCATATAAAAGTACCATGGTCAGTTTTCAAAACTGTCTTGGAAAAAATCTACACTTAGGCAATAAAATTTACTTGCTAAATGGGAGAAACCCTAATGTACCTGCCTGCCTTTCCTCAGAGATGTGCTTTCTGATCTGGAAAACGTTAGTCTGTGGCCATGACAGGATATGTTTTTTTAGGACAGTCGTTTTCCTCGTCTGTATTGACAGGAGGCTATATTATGCTTCCTGTTATCTTAAGTTGGAAACTTGCTTCTACTTTTCCAAATTGTTTTTTAGTAATATAGTTACATGAAGAAGTCTAAAGATTTCATTTTTTTCTTTTCACACCTTGTGTATCTTTTCAGTACAATTACTGTAAAAGCAGAGAACACAAATCACAGTAGGTGATTCCCTAAAGTCACCACTATCTTGTCTTTGGGAAGATTATTGCCTTGTTTTAATCTCTGTTGTTTTGAGTGTGACAATATTGTTTTCAAGCCTGTTTTTCTGTTAATACAAAATTCTACAGGTAATGCATATAAATTAAGGATGAGATAAGCAGAAAGTTATGTTAGTTTTTCACATTTTGCTTAATTTTGTTTACCTCTTAAATTTTAGGTCATGCAATGAAAACCAAATAAAAAATTCGGTTGAAGAAACACTTTTATATCTAATGAAGTCACGTTCACTTGCAGGCAGGATGTTTCAGAAAAGTGTTTGAATCATAGGAAATCTTTACGGCGATCTTGTTTTGAGTTTTTATTTTATACTGAAACTCAAAATGCGTTAAGTTCTGGGTTTCACATAATGAGTGTGGGTGGCTTTTTTTTTTTTCTTCAACCGTAACAGTTGGTAATCTCTGGCAGTTGGTACTGTGTAAACTTTCTCTGATTCTTTCTTTCCTGTTGTAAATGTCACTCTCGTATATCCGTGTTTCTAGCAAATCATTAATATAGCAATCGAACTTTCACATTCTAATTTTAGCCTAGATACTTCGGCTTGAACAGACTTGTATTTGTTTGTTATAGAAAGTAAATGAAAATTGAAAACATGGTACAGCAAAATATTTTTTCTGCAACATGCAGTGAGTGGAGACATTACAATTGTTTTGCTGTGACAGCTTTCTGGAATGTGGTAATTATTTCTGGTTTGTGATAATTTCCTCTCAGGTTTATAAATACACTGCATGCTAACATGACTATTTTGTGCAGTTCTTTCATTTGAATCCTACATGAGAATTCCTTGCATATAAAAAAACACTAGCACAGGACAGTCTTCAAGTAGACTTTTAGAAGAACCCAATACTTTTCAGAGTGTCCAATAACAGCTAAAAAAATTGCTTTGCATCTCCCTCATCCTTGATTTATCATAAGTATCTTGTGAAGTAAACTGTTCACCTACATTTTCTCTAGCAGTAGCTGACCTTCAAAGGCAATTTTTCTCACTTGTACTGGTATTTGCACATTATTTCTTATTTCCTCTCTCCTTTTGTTTATTGCACTTACATTCTAGAAGTTTGTGGTACAGATCAAAAATTAACATGTTCATTTCTGCCAGAAGTTCCTGTGGGAATGATCTGTTTGGGTTAGGTGAGCACAAAACTGAAGTGAATTCTTTTAAGCAGAATCCCAGGATTTTGCTTGCATTGCTCATATGAAAGCTGGTGAACAGCAACCCCCCACATTTTGCAAATGGATATAAACTCCTATGGGGTACAACAACTTCTATATTGGTGCAAATACTGCAAGCAATTTGAACAGTATTGAGCTCACAAAGGTGAAGGTGAAAAATTTTAGTTAAAAAAAGGCTTTTAGTTAAAAAAAGGCTTTTAGTTAAAAAAAGGCTTTTAGTTAAAGCCTGAATAATGTCAAATTCTAATACATTATTGAGATTAATTCACTATGGTTAACTATGGCAGTGCCTGCTTCCCCCTGCCAAAGAATTTGGGAATAAATGATAGATTTTGAGATGAGGCCGACCATCAGATCACAAAGTACGTTTCTACTGATACTGACAGACTGTATTTTTGTGAAATGGTTGCTTCTGTCTGCAGCTGATAAGGATGGCACTTTAATGTGTGTTGTGGGAAAATTAATAACTGCACCAATTGGGCTTTAAAGAGTAATTTCTGAGATAACGCAACACCTGGTAGATAAGAGTGAAAAGCCATGTTCCAGTTGCAGGAGCTGCTTGTAGAGTCATATGGAGACAGAGAGAAGGTTAAAGGAGATACGTCAAAACAGCAAACAGAAGTGCGAACGGTGACGAAGCTTTATGTGCCTGTATGATTTGCAACTTGGCATCTAGTTTAGGTGGCAGGAATATATTTCCCACTCTTCATAGGTGGCCAAGCAATATCATAGGAACTGTATGTGGCTCATGGACAGTTTAAGTGCGGCTTGCTATTTGCTGTGGTATGCTTAGAAGGTGTGTCAAGTAGCTTGATAGCAGAGGGAGGGGGTGGAAGGAGTCTAGCTCTTGAACATACTAGGAGCTAATTGTTAAAACTTCAGTCTAGAATTTTTGCTATTCCTGGAGGACAAAAGTTCAAAAGCTAAAAGTCTTTTTCTGAATGGAAAGAACCGTAGTGCTAAATTTCTAGTCCTGACTCCCCCTGTATTTGAGCAACATCTAGTCATCAGGTCTATTATGTGCAGTACGTGGATTCTCTGCGCCGGGTGAAAAAAGGTAAGGTACAGTCAGGGTATATGCTGAAGGATGCCTTGGAAGGATGTTACAAACTGATCAACAGGCTTCAGAAAGGATGTGACAGTACTGTTGCTTATTAAGCCACTTCTTTTGTTGTTTTTGGAGAAAACATTTTGGATCAATTATTGCTTTTAATTGTAAAAGCCTATCCAGTTACTGTGTCAGGTCTCCAAGCTGACCTATATGTCTCCAGATGTTTTAAGTCTTGCTTGACACGAATGCTTCCATACCTTCTACCAGGTATTTACTCTTTCATTTGAAATCAGATTTGCAAGTTATTGAAGCTGTAACGCTGTAAGTCTGTTCTTCAGTAAGAGTGCTTGTAAAGTATTTTTATAGAATCCTGTGCTGATAATTACTTCAGTTACCTATGACTCTGGTGGTTTACATGGAAAAATCTGAGGATCTCATTGAAGACACATGCATTTGTATGCAAGAGTTGAACTTAGAGGTCACTGGACTTCCTGGTTCAAGGACATACTCATATTGTGCCTGAAGAGAAAGCTCCCCTTGAGAACTAAAAGGGAAAAACTGTAAATAAGTGCAGGGATTAGACTGAATGCAATATTTATGGCAATGCAAAGTTACTTACATGATTTAGTCCCATTAAGTTTAATGGAATTATTAACTGCTCAGTGTTTAAAATAAGATTTCTCTGTCTGGATGTAAATTAAATGTGACCTTGTATTTCAGCTTCCAAAGTACATGCAGAGTGTTCAGCATTTTATGTCTAAACATTAACTTTTCATAATATTCCTTTGATGCTGAATTTTAGTACAACTCTTAAAGTCATCAGCTAATTGAACATTAAAATATTCTTGGTTATTGCTATCATCTTTGCAGGCTGCAGTACCCAGAAAATTTCAGGAAGCAGTTATCCTAATTGCTTAATTCTAAACAAATAAATACATTTGTTATCCATTAGGTGCCCGTTAATGACTTAAACTTGACTCCATTGTAATTGCAGAAATATACTGAAAATGATATAAGAAGCTGTTGTCTTGCTGAAATAAAGCAAACTGAAGAGAAATACACTGAAACTCTGGAATCGATAGAGAAAGTAAGATACTACTTCTAGAATTGTTACTTATGTATTTTTATAACAGTCTAGAAAATATAATGACATAGTCAACGTGTATATATACATTTTTTTTCCTTGCAGTTTTTCATGGTGCCATTGAAAAGGTTTCTGTCAGCATCAGAGTTTGATACTGTTTTCATCAACATTCCTGTAAGTAATTGCATATTTAATGAACAGATACAAGGTTCATAGCTGTTTATTATATATTTGTGTTGTATGTTATTGCACAAAATTATTATTTGAAATATGGTGCACAATGCATTTACGTGGATATTGGAGTAGTTGATAAAAAAGGATATGCACACTATCTTATTTTTTTTCTGCTTGAGGGAATAGGATAAGAGAAATAGTATTATCGTGTCAGATAGTGAGTGGTTATAAACTGGAGTATCCTTGACCCATAGAAGCTAATAATTTATAGAAGATGGGTTATCTTCTAATATATGCTGGCATTTTAGTGATGGTACAAAGTTTTGCCTATTAGGTTGCCTACCACTATACGATGAGTGGTGCGTTCATTAGGATTTCTACAGCTACTCGGCAAATCTTTGTATCTACCCTGGCTCTGTCATCATTGAAGACATTTTAAAGTTAAGATAACTCACAGTTTTGGATTCAGAATCTGGTGCTGGAAAGGGTAAGGAAATCCTCTGTGAAGTATCTAGGACACCTTTTTATTTGACTGAAATCTTAAAGGTTTCTGTGATTATTACTTTGTTCCATTTATTTTTGGCCTAATTATAATAGTATGACAACTTACATATATTTTTAGTTGATGTAAGTATTCAGCAGATGTCTTTACTTTATCTGACTTTAAAGGAAGATATCAGACATGGTCTGAAGCCTCTCTCAACACAGACAAATGAAAGGAATGTTCTTTTATGAGGCAGGCTGTAAGGAAAGGGTCCCCAGAGTGTGGCCCATGGGTCACATCAAACCTTTGTTGCCTGTAAAAGATCATCTCTGTTTTGGCCATCTCTGGCATGTCCTGCAGGCTTTCAGGGCTGTAGGAGGAGGTGTTGGGGATTTTTTTACTCTGTGGGAACCTGGTCTGTAAGAATGTTTGAGTTGCTGTTCCAGCACCATCCTGACAGAAGCTAAATTACGACAATTACATTGATGATGATACCTGACATCTTGCCATATTTGTCCCACTGTTAAAGTTTTTACCCTGAATCTCAATTGCTGTAATTTCCTTCCCTTTGAATATTAGTCCAAAATACTGCCACAGATATCAGTAACCTACTTGCCTTCTTGAAGTATGTCAGCTGCCCACAGAGATACCTTTGCTTTTGAAAACAAATTTATATTCTGTCCTACATTAATGTTTCTTATTCATTGCAAATAAGGCCCTGATGTGCCCTACGTAAGTTACTGCAGACCTCTTTCTTAAGGCTCCGTGTGCCCAGGCACGTTGATTTATGTGCATTGAAAGACCTAAAGCCAGCCAATGTGAAGCACTACACAGGGGTATAAAAAGGGCTGTAAGTACAAACTGAGAGGTCAGCCTACTCACTGCTTGTAAAAGAAAGGTAAGGGGATCAGATAAGAGGAGTAAAAAGAACAAAACCTGTTTATTTGAAACTAGGAAGACGCATAGTAAACTGTTATATTTAGGTTGTTTTACTTTGCTTTTCATTATCAGCGTTCAGTATTCCGCTGTTAGAAGATGGTGCTTATTTCTGACTCCAGTAACATTTCATAGGCATCCAAAAACATTAAAAGAAATATAGGGCTTGTCTAAGCCAAAAATATGTGCAAATGCTTTGTCTGCTCAGACCTTGTCTCTGCGGCAGTTCCTCAGCAGGAAGGCTGGAGGGCAGTGGAAGCTTGTTTTAAACTAAAAATAGCTGTTACACAGAGCTCTACACCAAACTGTTACGTGGAGAGCAAGTATGGTGTTCTCAGAACAGGATGGATTTGCCTGTGTATAAAGGGTTGTGGTGAAGGATTGGTGCTTTAGGGTGATGCTATATTCCTTATATAGACTCTGGAAGATGCTTGCTGGGCAAAATAATCTGCTGATGTAAAAACTTATTTTATTTTTAAGAAAAAACCCAAAACACAACACAAACCCACCACCCCAAACTACTCGCCAGTCTAGAGACAGTGCCTTTCATTAGTGCTCAGGTTTCAAAAGTTCTGTCCTATAAGATGTATGTATGGCTCTACATTTGTGAGTGTATCTGTGTACATATATGTCCATATATATGTCCATATATATGCATTTGTATGTACATCTGTCTGTATATACGTGTGCACACATATGGGTACATTTTTATGTACACCTTTGCATGCATTTAAATTGAGACGTATATATGGCCATACAGAGGGAAAGAGAGATGGAAGTATGTGTAACAGATACTGCAGTGTTGGAACTTTCATTAACGTCTAATGATGTTAACATCAGTTTAATTTAAAATTTGACTTTGAATTGGAGATAGAAGCTCAAAAAGACATTTTGTCCTCTTAGCATTAAGCTGTTTTTCTGGGGTCTTGCTTAGTTGAGTCCCTGTGTGCTCCTGAGAAAAGTGTGCTCCTGCAATATATTAATCGGGAAGCATTCCTGTTAATAATGTCTTTGTCTGCTGCAACTTAAGATTCTGAGGATATGGCCATACAGTTGCTAACAACCGCATTTGATCTGTTTTAAGTTTTTGCTTTCTTATCTGTGATGTGATGATTGACCTTATGTGTATTCCTAGTTTTCATCAGCGTGAAGTGAAATGTTTTCACTTAGTTCACAACTCAATATTGCATATTATTTTTGTAGTGCATCGTTTACTGCATTAAATTGTCTTCAATGGCTTTTTTTAAACAGTCTTTTATTTTTCATTGCAGTTGTCTGTACACCGCTTACAGTCAGTTATCCTGATTTCAAAACCTTTTAACCTGTTTTGACTTAATTTTTTGTGAATTCTCTGACAGTATTCATATAGTATTAAGGCTGATGTAATCTTCTGTAGTTGCTTACAGACTTTTGTATAACAGTGAACAAGTAAGGTGAGTTGCTACTGTACTCAGGGAGCAAATCTTTCCACAATATTCTTGCCTTTCAGCCATTAGTTGCCTGCTGTATTGGGAAAGTCATTATGATTGCAGTTAACTTAGCACTAGAACATCACTAATTGACCAATGTAATGTACAAAACTAATTTTTCACAGCTCAGGGACATGAATCATTACTTTATCTTGTCACTAAAGCATTTAGTTGACTTGCTTAATTTTAGAATTATCATTATAAAATGAAGATGAATTAAGAGTGCACGTTCCAAGCTAGAATAAATTAGTCTCTAATAGGTAGTTCTTGGAGTTTAGTTTGTCGCACTATATGGAAGATGTGGCAAACCTTGAAATGAGGTTCTATTCTCAAATGATCTGTTTTACAATTTTTTGAAATTAATGGATCTAACATGAAATAATGTATTTTTATAGTCAAAGCTTTAAGTTGTTCTGTTTTTAAAAACCTTTCCCCCCCTCATTACTGTTTTTAAGGATTTGGTGAAAATTCACAGGAATCTAACACAGGACATCAATGATTCCATTGTTAACAAAAATGATCAGAACCTGTATCAAATTTTTATTAACTACAAGGAAAGGTAAGATTTGTGCACTCTTACTAATTGTGATTATCTATGCTCAATTCACTAAAGTATTTTACCATATTTTTGTTTGAATATTTCTGAAACAGGATTGAATTCGATGTCGGTATATTTATTAAGCTAGTATTTGGTGTTTTGAGCCTGGAAGTCAAGATGGAACCTATTGCTGTATGAGCCCTCCCTTTTCTTACCCCTAGTTTTGGTAATATTGTTACATAAACAGGTAACATCTATATTTTGAACAAAAATTAAATAGCTTTTTTTGCACAGCATTTTTTTCATGCAAGTAATCCCAGGTATTTTGTAGCATGTACCTGTATTTTTTAACAGATAAAATGTTATAAAAGGGGAAGAAGGGGCAAAATAAGGCAAGGATATATATTAAGGGTATTCCAGGTTAAAGAAAACAGAAAAGGTCATAACTTAAAAGAAGAGAAAGCAGGTGTAAAAGAGAAGAGAGAAGAGATTAGGGTCTTACTCTACTCTGCAGTCAAAGGTGTGACAGTAAAGCAAACATGCTCTACCTTCAAGCTGTGAAAAACAGCCAAGCTGGTAACAGGACAGCTGTGGCAGCATGCCATGCCCTGTAGGCTAATTGCCAATTTTTTTTACCAACCTTTTCAGATTTTTTTTTCTGCCAGCACTGAACAGCTGTTGGACTGTATAAATGAACTTATATGCCTGTGGTACTTAGCTGAAAAACACTTGTACTGTGGGCTATAGTGCTGACCTACCTTCAAGTAACCCTTGGGTTGTGGTTAAAAATTAGTTCCTTCTGGACCGGAGTGGGAAAGACCTGTGGGAGCTAATTGGATTTGCTTGAAGGTGATGGTGAAGGAGGATTGTTGCAGTAATAACAGGCTTGTGAGAAATTGGACAGCAGCATCAGGAAAATGTTAGAGAGGAGAGTTGTTTTCTGAGGGAGGAGGCTGTCCCAGGCTGCCCATAAACAGTCTTGCCTTCAGAGATCCTCCATCTCAGCTTTTATGTTGGAGCAGGACATAGTTATTTCCCAGGCTGTTAGACTTTCTGCTGCTGTAGGAGGGAATAAGGGCACAAGAAATTGTTTTGGAAAATGCTTATCTTTCAAAAGTAGTTCTGAAATGTGTGCTAAAAGGGGAGCAAAGGACACTGAGAAGAAACCTCAAGTTTATATTATACAAAAAGGAAACAGATGGAGGTAGACTTAGTGTCTTAACTATGTAGTAACTAAAAGTCATCAGAAGTGGTAAGTGTTAAATCAGTATCATTGCTTTAATTGTGAAAAAAGAATTAAAAAAAAAAAATCAGGCAAGAGAAAAAGAAATTTAGGAGACCCCAATGGAAAGCTCATGGCAACCCCCAAAAAAGGGATTTGAGGCATACAGAAGGAATCACCGCAAAAACATATGAAAAGGTGAAGGGAAACAGCACTCTTTGCAATGGGACTAGCAGAAATAAGCATTTCAAACAGGGGCAAGAAACTCCTGTCATAAAACCAGGCTCCTGCAAGAAGCATTGCTGCCCTTGACAACTGTTGAAAATTTCTTGAGTTTTCATACACTGTTATTTTGATCTGAGAGCTCACAGGATATAACCTGGTAGAAACTGTTGGAGATGGACCAGTTTGGGTAACCTAGAAGTTCTTTACAGGATAGCTGTAATTAATCCTGTTAAGCCTGGGTTGCAGAATTTATTCATTACAACTTGGAAATCTACAGTGTTGTAAATATTACAGACTGTTGGTTCTGTTAGACAGCAGTTATGCTGCTTTTTAATGAGTCCTGTATTTATCAGAACATATACATGTTGAATATTAAAGGAAATTGCAATGATTTTGCAGCATTTTGAAGGTAGATCAAAGTTGTATTCTCCTGAATATTCTTCCTTGTATTCATGCTGCCCATTGAAGTCTGTGGCTAAATCCTATCCTTGCTTATTTAGGCACTGCTCCTTTTGAAAGGAGGATTGTTAACAATGTGTTTGTGAAAAATGATCAAGGATTGTTCTTAAATAAGCAAATGTTGCTTTTATTCTTTATCTCTTGCTTTGATTTAGATTGGTAATTTATGGACAGTACTGCAGTCAAGTGGAGATAGCGATATCATGCTTAGACAACATCTCTAAGACAAAAGAAGATGTTAAATTGAAGTTAGAGGTATCAGTATTTTTTAACGTGTATATATACATATATATATATAAAAACCACACATGTTTCTATGAATATGCCCTGCTTTCATCCAAGTCAAAAACTTTGTGATGAAAAACTGGCTGGACTGATACGTGAATGTGTTTCTCTTCCTTTTCATATTTTTGGACCCCCTGATCAAATGAGTATGTGAGTTGTTGTGGTACACATCCTGGCAGTGAAGTGAATGGATTTTTGCCACTGACATCAGTAGGGTTAGGGTTTTTTTTGG
The DNA here is from genome assembly GCF_030936135.1 of Gavia stellata. NCBI lineage: Eukaryota > Metazoa > Chordata > Aves > Gaviiformes > Gaviidae > Gavia > Gavia stellata. The sequence continues at coordinate 12,615,113 of NC_082603.1, forward strand.
GAAGTGATCATCAGCGATATCCTTCTGTTTATTGTGACATCTCAGCTGAGAACAGAGAATTGCAGAATCACTCAGGTTGGGAGGGACCTCTAGGCTGAACAAGCCCTGGTCCCACAACCTCACAGGGCTTACTGTCTGCCACAATGCCTGGGACCTTTCCAGCAGAGCTGCCCCCTAGCTGGTCAGCCCTCAGGGTTAGTGTGTCCCTGGTTAGTGCATATCAGGTAAAGGACTTTGCCTTCATCCTTACTGCCTTCATGTGAGGTTCCAGGTGGACGTGCCCTGAAGAGTGTCAGCTGCACCTCCAATCTCGTGTTGTCTTCAGACTTGCTGTGGGTGTCCCTCTGTCTTTTCCTACGGATCATTGCTAAAGATACTAAATGGGAGGGGTCCCTGGACAGACCCCTGAGGAGCTCTACTTGGAATTGTCCATCAGATAGTGTAGGAAACATTAGTCACTGCTCTTCTTGAGCCTCATGATCTAGCCAGTTTTTCGTACACTTGGTAGTTCTTTCATCTGGAGCATAACATCCCAGCCTGGATATCAGGATGCTGTGGGAGATGATGCTGAAAGCCTTGGAAAATTCAAGGTAGACTCTCCCCACCCATTCACAGATCTAGCCATTTCATCATGGAAAGCAGTCAAGTAGGTCAAGCATTAATTTACCTGTGGTAAATCCATGCTGGATATTCCCAGTCACCTTCTTCATATGCCCAGAAATTGGTTCCAAGAGAACTTGCTCCGTAATTTTTGCAGGGGCTGAAGTGAGACTGATTAGCCTGTAGTTTCCAAGATTATCATTTGCTTTTTTTTAAGATAGGTGTAATATTTGCTGCCTTCGCTGTGCTTATAGGCAATGTCTTTTTTTTTAATTCAATGGAATGCCTAATTTCTGTTGTCTTTGATGTTTATTCTCTCTTTCTTATGCTGTTGAAATACCTAAGAACAAGTCTTTTGCTTAGCTATTATTGCCATATCAGCTGTTTCCTTTTGTTTTGTTGATATGCTTCATCTCAAGCTTAATATAGTTTCTTGGCCCATATATCACTGAATTTTCATATATATCACTTGAATATTTTTATTTTCTAACTCTCTTGTCTTACTGTTTCTTCTGCTTTGAACTAGGAATGTTCCAAGAGGGCCAATAATGGGAAATTTACGTTGCGGGATCTTTTAGTGGTTCCAATGCAGAGAGTGCTAAAATATCACCTACTGCTCCAGGTACTTTATTTTTGAAATTTAAGGGGGCTGAGAGCAAAATTGTGATTGTTTATTATCAGTGGATTGTAAGAATGAGAGCTAAAGGTCTTTGTCAAAGGGAGGTGATTGACTTTTCCATAGATTTGAGGCTGATTTGTTATAAAATAAAAGTCAGTAAAGTGCGGGTTTTCTTACAGAGATCATTCCTCAGAGCTGAAGCATATCTGGGGAAAAAAAGAATAAACCACATTTGTTTCCTCAGTATCTTCACTTCTCATTCTTGGTATGTTTAAAATGGTTAGTAGTACCAAACTATAATCATGGTACTTTGAAATGTGAACCATTACCCCCTAAAAGAGGAAGCTGGACGTACTTACAGCATACTTTTAAGATGCTACTTAGCTGTCATAAATTACAATCAAGCCATATTTATTTTGAAATGCTTCTTGTTATAACCCACAAAGCGTTAGCTTTTGCAGTTAGTCCTGTAATAAGGGTGGAGAGTCTTTATAAATTTAATTTGATAGCTGTGCCAGGAGACTCATTAGTTCAGCTGCAAAGAAATATATTACTGTATTAGACTGTCAGCCCTGCTGATGCTTGTGAAATGTCATTTTCAAAAGATCTACTACTTGTATGTGAAGCATAATTTTCACTCTGCAGAGCAATATGCATTCTGTAATATTAAAATTTTTGAAATATTTCTATAAATGAGTCATCAATATTTTGATCACTGGAAAACTGGAAAAACCAAAATGAGTGGTACAACTGCTTTTTTTGAAAAAAAAAAACTAATGAGATCTGAGTCATAATTTTATAATCAATCCGTATATTATGAAAAGATGATCTACAATATGTCGCTATGCTCTAATGCCTGACGCTATAGTATACAACGTACAAGAAAGAAATATTTTATAGACATTGAAAGGAAAAAATCCAGTAAATTGTTAGAATTGTAATGTGAAGTATAAATACTTATTTCCTAGGATTTTAGCAAGTTATTATGTTAGCTGAAATGTATAATTCTCTTCTCAAATTATAAAGAAGAAATAACCTGCTTTCTCAAGAGGTTACTTTTTCACTTCATAAAAACCAAAAAAGCCTCTTTATTTTCCATATGTGAAGTGGCTAAAAAAATTCTTTAAACATTTACATTTGATTTAAATATGTCTTTTGAGTCAGCCTTATCTTAGGCATAATGAGACAGTGACTTCTTTTAAGCAGTTGCACAGTTTAGCTGAGATTTTATTGCCATCATACATCCCTCTCTGAGGCAAGTGCATGCTTTGGAATGAGGTGATATACCATATAGTAATGTGCAAATGAAGTCAAGTGTTTACCTGTGCTTTCAGCATTGAACATACAGTAATGATCTGATTGGCAAGTTTTAAGTGGTAGACAGACCAAATTAGCTTCTAATGTTGGTTCATTATCAGCTGAAGCCAGTGTTTATGCTGTATAGCAGTCGTTGTTAAACACTTGCCAATTATCTGTTTGCAGTAGTCCCCACTCAGTTATAGGGTGCTCACTATGGGGATGAAAATGTGAATTCTTGGGTTGTGTTTTCTGGTCTGGGTTTTTTCTTTTTTTGGGGGTGGTGGGTTTGGGGATGAGCAATGACAACTTCTGTTTATAAACTGACAGACAGTGGGTGAAAATCTTTAACTGCTCTGTCCACAGGAGCTGGTAAAGCACACTACTGATCACATGGAGAAGGCAAATCTAAAACTGGCACTTGATGCAATGAAGGTAAGTATTCATGGCAATGAAGTATTTATGCCTTCGTTGGCAGTTAAAATGGTAGCTCAGAACTGTATTTCCTGGAGGAGATTATGTTCTTCACAGCAGGTCAAACATGTTTTCACAGGTCACTATGAGCTTTACAAGTATGTCAGGGCAAGTATATAGTTGAAGGCTTTGCTCAAGTCTGGGAAGTGGGTTCAGTAGTTTTCTGAAGTGCAGGGTTTATGAAATGGAATCTTCCTTATTTCATTTTACTTATACATCAGTTTGCTGTCATATAATGAGATGAAAAACAGGTGTTTCAATAATGTTGTTCTCGCTTCCAAACTTCAGGAATATTTCTGCCACTGTAAGTCAATTCTAATCAAGGTCAGTAGTTTCCCAGTGAGATGAAGACAGTTATCTTTACAAGACGACTTTTCTGTCATCTTAATATGATCCCTGTGGCTTTACCTTTGAAAGCAGTAGTGTCTTTCTGGAGGTAGAGTATCTGTCACCATACATTCACCTGCAAGTGGTACAAACAAATGCTTTATAGAATAGCTGTACTGCCTTACGTGTAAGGTAATATATTGTGTGTTCCTCTGCACAACTTCAGAAATGAAGCACAGTTCTGCTTCACTTGACTTTACAGCATGAACTGTGACATTCATGTGCTGGGATTGTGACATTTTTTGTCCTTTGTGGGGAAAGGGGGAAAGAAGCCTACATGGCATAGGTCATATCTCCTTCTGTTGTAATCTGTATGGTCCACAGAAGATGCTGAAGTCAGACTAAGTTAGTTTTGGGTCACACAGCTGTCACATATTACATGACAGTCTGCTGTGGGAGCCTGGAATGCAGACCAGCTCACAAATGAGATTTTTGGCTCCCCTTTTTTGTCATCTGGTTTTGTGCAGTGAATGCAGAGAGCGCCATGATAATCTCTCACAGAGAGGTGGCTGAAATGTGATGGCACAGTGTTGCTTCCATCTAGTGGCAAGCCATGCATCCTGGCTGCTGCTAATCGGCCAGAAAAATAACTCTGTTTTTTATTCCCCCTGCCCTCCTTTTTCTTTCCCATTTGCTGGCTTGCTTCAGTGTTTTTGGTGGCTGTTGGACTGAAAATAAAAGACCAATTAAGAAATCTCTTCCCAGAGTGGCTGTGGCAGTTATGTGCTGGCTGGCAGGACATAACTAACCAATTAAAAAAAAAAAACTACCCTTCCCACCCCCCAAAAAAAACCCCAGGTATGAGCATCTCTCCTTAAGGTTGCAGCATTGTTTCCCTCCCAATTTACTGTATCCTCTTACAGTAGTCCCTGCCAGCTTAGTAGAAGTAACTGTGCAGCATCAGTATGTGGCTTCTAAAAACCCTGATGTGTCTGCTAGAAAATAAAATGTCTTTGGAAAAACTGCCAGCAAAGTGGTACTGCCCTCCAAGAAAGAAAATTCTAGGGAGGATTATGATGTCAGATTTCTTTTAGTAACAAGAAAAGAGGTTATTTAATTTCTACACTAACTCTTTTTAAGACTGATGTGAAAGTATCCTGCACAGATTCATTTGGGAAGCTAGCATAATGATTGCAACTATTCTTAGATTGTGATTAAAACGTCTTAGGAAGATGTATCTTTCTCCCACCTTCCAAATTTGTGACCATATTGAAGTGATACTGTAAAAGCAAGTTGTGAAAATCAGAATGCCTTGTCCAACTGCTGTTCTCAGCATCCCTGACCTTACCAGTTACCACTCCTGTTCACTCCTTATCTCTAGCCATAAACAGAGAAGCCCCAGCAAATTGTCACTGTTACTCAAGCATGTTCAGAGCATTTTAAAGGCTTTAGTGAAATGTGTACGATACATGTTCTGGTAAAGGGGACAATAATGATCTCAACCTGTGAATTCAGGTAGTATATGCCATTAAAAGCCCCTTCTAAAATTTGCTTCTCTTTGCTGTGCAACAGCAAGAGCAAGATCCTGCTGCTGGGGGAGTAGTTTGCTATCTCCTAATAAGCACCCACGCTTATGATACGTTCACAGCTTACATGCTGCTTTTGACCTGCCTTACATTTTCTACTATATGCTCTATTTATTTTCTCTTATTCTCAGATACTGGATGTTGTTGACTGCTTTTTTGGACCATAAGTGTCCTGCATAAATTGTATTTCCATCTTTAATCTTGAAAATTAGACATTAACGAAATTCAGAAAAAATCAGCCCTTTTTAACAATTAATTACGTGTTTCCTTCTTTCTTGCTACTAAATTTGTGTTTCAATAGATATGATGAAAGCTGTAAATATGATTGAAGATAGGCAGAGGCTTTTCTCCTGCTTTATTTAGGCATATATATTGGTAATTCTTGAACAGTAAAGATAACTTTTTTCTTAAAAAGGACTAAATATGCAGATAAGTCAAAGATAAAATTAGAAATAAATTTGCCAAAATAATGTATTAAAGTGGTCTTTTATGGAAACGTTTTTTCTCTTTTTCTGTTGATGCTCTAGGACTTGGCTCAATACGTAAATGAAGTGAAGAGAGATAATGAAACACTCCGTGAAATTAGACAGTTTCAACTATCAATAGAGAATTTGGTATGTGATATTTTAAAATTTATACAGTTTTTAAATCACTTTTGATCGAATATATTGATAGATGTATTTTTTCCCCATTTCATAAGAGATTATAATACTCTTGGTGATATTTAAATATGCTTTGCTTGATCTAGAATGACATAAATACTTAAATACAGAAATTGCTGATATTTTAGGGGTCTGTCTGCAGTTAAATTTATTTGGATAGTTAAAGGTTTGTATTAGTACAGTGACTCGGGTGTTTTTGTAATGGGAAAAAATTTCCCATTTGAAGACAAATATGGAATGGACCGATTCTTTATTGTATTTAGTTTAGATGATAGTGAGGAAAAGATGTTGTTTTCAGGCCTGAAAAGCCCTTTTTTGGGTAAAATGAGTGAGTGGTCTAACATTTGAATGTGTTGTCATCTTGACACTTTTGCTATATTGAATCACACATATTACTTCTGTTTCAGAATCATTCCCTCTTACAGTATGGAAGACCTCAAGGTGATGGGGAAATAAGGATAACAACGTTAGACAAACGTGCGAGGCAAGACAGGTGATGGCACGACTTCTGATGTTTGCTATTAAAAAGCCTGTAAAGTAACTCTCTTTTGAGATTTGAGGTCAGCTCAGTGATTCTTGAGAGTACTTTCCATTTCACTGTGCATTCATAGAGCCTATCCACTGTTTACCACATGGATTTGGAAAGTGATTCGTGGGAAGTTAGATATTAACGTTATCATCTCAGATCACCTAAGTCCCTTGCAAGTAGTAAGTCTCTAGCAAAAGTACTTTCAGTGGTGTTTTTTTTTTTTTTTTATTCAGTAGTTTAGTTGTCCACCTTCAAAATTTTAAGTGCAACAGGCAAAGCTGTGTAAAGTAAGACTTTGGGTGTTGGCTTTCTAGAGTGCTTTTAACCATCTTTATATTGTATTTTCATAGGCATATCTTCTTGTTTGATCTAGCTGTAATTGTTTGCAAACGGAGAGGTGATAATTATGAAATGAAGGAAATAATAGATCTTCAGAAATACAAAATTACAAATAACCCCACTACTGATAAAGAAAATAAGAAGGTAAATATTTGTAGCTAATTCATATATGATGTATATTTTTAGCAGCAATTGCACAGAATCACAGAATCACTAAGGTTGGAAAAGACCTGTAAGATGATCAAGTCCAACCATCAACCCAACACCACCGTGCCCACTAAACCATGTCCCACAATGCCATGTTCACACGTCCCTTGAACACCTCCAGTGAGGGTGACTCCACCACCTCCCTGGGTGGCCTGTTCCAATGCTTCACCACTCTCTCAGGAAAGAAATTTTTCCTAATATCCAGCCTGAACCTCCCCTGGTGCAACTTGAGGCCATTTCCTCTTGTCCTATGCTAGTTACATGGGAGAAGAGACCAACACCCACCTCTCTGCAACCCCCTTTCAGGTAATTGTAGAGAGCGATGAGGTCTCTCCTCAGCCTCCTCTTCTCCAGGCTGAACAACCCCAGCTCCCTCAGCCGCTCCTCGTAAGACTTGTGCTCCAGACCCCTCACCAGCTTTGTTGCCCTTCTCTGGACACACTCCAGCACCTCAATGTCCTTCTTGTAGTGAGGGGCCCAAAACTGAACACAGGATTCGAGGTGCGGCCTCACCAGTGCCGAGTACAGGGGCACGATCACCTCCCTACTCCTGCTGGCCACACCATTTCTGATACAGGCCAGGATGCCGTTGGCCTTCTTGGCCACCTGGGCACACTGCTGGCTCGTATTTAGCCGGCTGTCAGCCAGCACCCCCAGGTCCTTTTCTGCAGGGAAGCTTTCCAGCCACTCGTCCCCAGGCCTGTCGCGTTGCATGGGGTTGTTGTGACCAAAGTGCAGGACCCGGCACTTGGCCTTGTTGAACCGCATACAATTGGCCTCGGCCCATTGATCCAGCCTGAAAACATCTGCAGGAGTTCAGAATGTATATACAATTTATTTACAAAGGTTTATGTTTTAAATGTAAGCTGAAGTGAATATTTAGGGATTTCCACTTTGTTTATTTTGATGTAATTAAAATGTTTGAGTAAGTCATTCCTAAGTGAATGCAATAATGTGGTCTCGCTATTCCCAAAATCAGGGAATTAAGGAACATACAAATGCTTCTTTATTTTCTGTTTCCTTTCTTCATAACTGATGACCTTCATATTACCAATCTTTTTATGTAGTGGTCTTACGGCTTCTACCTCATTCATATCCAAGGTCAAAATGGTTTAGAAGTTTATTGCAAAACTAAAGACTTGAAGAAAAAATGGCTTGAACAATTTCAGATGGCTCTGTAAGTATATTTTTATTAAGGTAGAATCATGTTCATCACCAGTGTAAGGATATCACTTAAATTATGCTGAACTGCTTTCATGTTTAGATTTTTTTTAATACAGCCAAGTTATCTATTCTGTTTGACTTTCTGAGAAACAACTGACTGACATCTTCATGAATGCAGTATTTCCCTGAAATGCCTCTTGGAAAAGAAAGAGGGCACTCTAGGCTATGTATTACTTTCCAGCTTTACTGCCAAGACTGTTTTAGTAATACTGTCTTAAGCAACCATGGGGAAATGTTAATTATTTTAGCAATAAATATCTAACATAATAGTGACATTTCCCCCCCTCCATTTTATTTTGATTAATTGAAATTATATTTTTTGGAAGGTGATTCTGATGATTTTAAAGGGGATTCTGGCATCTTTCCTAGTGGCTTTTAACTAATTTTTTGTTTAGTATTTGGATCAAGTTGCTTGGCTTATTAAATTTAGTTTCAAAAGACTGATTTCCTTTATGTGTTTTCAACTAAGAGAGGAGGTTGCTTTAGACTTCTTGAAAAGTAAGTTGTTCAGATGCAGCACTGCGGATTACATTATTATTATGCAGCATAAGCTTTACCTCCATTTCAGAAAGACAAACATGATTATTGACACCTTAGGTATTCTGATTGAATTTAAAACATGTGAACAAGGGAATTGGATGACAGGGTGACGCTTGCTTTATGGTAAAAAAAAAAAGTGTGAGGGGGAGTGAGATACTCCCAGTGAAAATAGAGAGAGAGCATTAATAAGAATTGTTTTGTATGTGATTGTAAAGTTATGTGGATTTGGAAAAAAGGCTATTATGAGCTGATATGAGTGAAACTTGCTCATAAACTGTATGTATTTTTTTTAAACCTTAGTATGATGAGTGCTAATGATTTAAATGAAGACATAAGGGAGGAGGGCCTGGACTGGACAGATATTATAAGGCCTGCTTACTAGGGTTCCCATCTTGCTGATTTTTATTGAAAAGAAAAATGGCATGTGTTTTGGCAAAAATTTCTGGGTAGCGTGGGGGGGGATGGGAAGAGGTCTATATTTGTATGTGTGCAGAAAGCTGAGTACTTTGCCTCTTTCTGTCCCTGTGCTCTCACTGCTGCATTTCCTATAATGTCATTATTGATATTTACTTAAACATAGATAAAACATGTATGAAAAGCACGAGGAACTCAGATTTATCAGCTTTAGCATTGCAACTATTGATCACTCTTCAGGCGTCCTGGCCCAGTGCACAAAAGAACCAACCAACCAAAACAAAAGCCTGCTAAGGAGGTCAGTAAGAGAGCTATGTTTTTTTCCCAAGACCATACCCTCAGCTCTTCCCAGACATTTTCATGGTTCTGTGCAGAACTTCTCTGCACCCCCCACCCCCTGCCGTGTGTGTACTGAGTCAGTGCAGCTGCATATCCTGACACAGTGTTAGGCACCAGCTGATGCTCATGAGCTGTTCGTGAGTGTGCCTTTGTGAGCTGTGGTTTACTGCTGCTGGTTGCCCTGTGTTAGCAGAACAAACAGGACCTGAAGGGTTGACAAGTTAATGTGCTACTCTTTCCTCTTGGGCAGATGGAGTTGGTTGTTGAGAGTGGTGGTGTCAGCCTTGTCTTGCATGGTTGTTTGTCCTTCTCATAAACCCCTACCTCTAGTTTAACCTCGTCCCCTGTGATAACAGGCTGTAACGCAGAGGCACAGGAACTGGAGCAGCAGGGTTGCTGCAGCTCAGGGCTGAGGTGCAGCATGATATAGTGGCATTATTTGCATTGGGCAGTGCTTTTACTCCCTTATATTTATAACCATTAAGATTGAAAACAATGGGAAACTTTTATGCTTTCTCAAGTTTTTATACCTTTCCCCCAACTCCGTTACATGGATTTGACTTCAGAGCCTGTTTCCCTCAGCAGCTCTCCCAAAACATAGCTTGGTGTATGCGGCGATAATTATATTCTAATGCATGCTGAGGCACAAGAGTTTGTATTTGGGAATAAACTAAGCCAACTGTTTTGAACAATTGGTTGGTTGGTTTGATTTGTTGTTTTCAGGGGTCTCATTGCCTACTGCGTAGGTTCTCTGTTCTAGTGTGATTTTACTCTGAAAAGTAGCCATGATTGAAATTATGCTATTATTCATCATACTCAATTATAATTGCTGCTTCTGTGGGCAAAATACTTCTCATTATTTAAAAATTTTACTGAGACTGCAAAACCAGCACAGTTGAAGGGGTGAATTACATTATTTTTTGATTATCAAAAATGTTGTTTACTAGGTTCCAGGCAGAAATTTCAATGCAGTGATGTTGCCTTCGGGATAGCATTCTGTATGAAGTCAGGTGTGGGCAAGTGTTAATATAAGAACATAACAAGAGAAAAAATTAGGGTCTGTCTTACTATTTTTAAATTAAGAATGAGCCTCGATGCCACTAGAACAGTTTTATTTGCATAACTAGGCTGTAATTTTTGTTTTTATTTTTTAGGAGCTTAGATGTTTATACCAGTGTATGAACAACAGTTGTATTTCTGAAAAGGCAGCTACTATTGAGATGCTAGTGTCACTGAGTTGAGAATTTGTCTCCAGATATGGGAATCTTATGTTATTGGTGAAGTATGAAATAGAGGAGAACACTGCTTTGCTGGCTGGACTTGGTTTAGGTTTGGAGGGCAGGAATACATTAGGCATGCTTGATATGGAATATCCTTAAAGGAAGGAAGGATGAAATCCCAGTGCAATTTCCAGAGTGTTACTTTTGAGTAGTGAGTTTCTGTTAGGAAACTAGTTTCACAAACGTGTGAAAATATTCTGCCTCTTGGCCAGCTCTGTTACTACTGTGGTATATGGCGAGTTGTTTTATTGTGAGCGAGGTTGGGAACGATGGGTTACTGGTCATAAGAAACTGAGTAAATTCTTTTTATTCATATGGCAGTTCTGTTGCCACAGTACATATTTATTTGCTGTTTTCCTGAGACTATTGCTTTATTTAGAAAATACATAATACCAAAATGATACTGTGGCATGGCTGCACTGAATTTCATGCAATTGACCTATTCACAGTAATCTCCACAGTTGAGGCTGTCTCCTTCCCTTCTGCCCCTGCCCCCCCCCCTCGTTAATGAAAAAAACTTCATTGTGTACAACCTTCAAAACTGCTGATTATTTGGGAGCACTGGATTTTCTAGATGACAGTAAAATGAGGTAGGACACTGGGGCAGCACAGTTAACATTGCAGTCAAGCTCCTGAAGCTGAAACTTCGGTTGAACTCATAAATCTGATGAATTAGAGAGGTTTTCGTAAAGCCAGCAGGCAGAGGCCAGTGGAGGATGTTTTAACAGGAGCCATTGTATCACTAGTGGCTGAGTTCTGTCTTGGTGTGCCTGTTCCCTCACTGATGTGAATGGAAGTTTTGCATGCACAGGGGGAGAGTAACCGCTTATTGTCTCAGGAGATACGTGCTGCTAAACAGCAATAGTGGTTAATTTGAGCAGTTGCTATTTTGTTCTTGGATCTCTGTTCGTAGTAATGGATAAGCCTACAGCTGTATGGGTAAATAAGCACCTTTTAAAAGACAGTACTGCAAAGTCTTTATTGTACTAGACATGGAATGTTTAAATTTAACCTAGCATGTCAAATAGCATTGGTTTAAATGCAAAGTCATTCCATATCCAAGATAATATTAATAGAAGTGTACAGCCAAATTACTGCACCAAATTACTCAGCCAAATTAGAGGCATCATGTATTAAGTGAAAGTTTGTCAGCAGTGTGATAAAGTGCATGGTTTATTTGTTGTAACCAAGCCATTAAAAGCCTCAAAAACTGATTGCGAGTGTGAGACAATTTTGTTAGATTTTCTAGTAGCATATCCTGTCTAATCTCTTTTCTCCCATATAAAAAAACCCAGAAGAATCAGAACAAATATATAATGCCTCATAATATACCTACAAATTACATAAAATATTTGATACTTTTATGTTATTCAGTTTATGCTAAAAGGTAGGAGCATTGATTTGTGGTTTTTTTTCCCCCTAGAGAACTCTCCTACAGATGCTTTTCTTATTTTAAAAATGCTTATTTTTAAAAATAGTTGACTAATATATGTGTCAATCAATTTATGCTAACCATTCTTTATTAAAAGAAAAAACCCCTTGAAAGGTTGAAGTTGTCCTCCTCTATTGTTTGCGTGTATGTACCTCAGTTATATTACTTTGGAACTACCTAGCTGACTAATTATCACGTTTAATTTCTTATTATGTGGCAACTGCTTTTCTCATCATTGCTGTGATGAGTTTAATTCTCTTTTATTTCATCATGAGATGATAGAATAAATACTGAAAGAAAATATGTTGATTATTATTACAGCTGTCTCATGTTGACACTAAACATTTGCTTCCATCCACTAAATATTTCTTTGTGTGTAGTTTGTTTCTTGATCACAGTACAGCACGGAGCAGGCGTGTGTTGTCTTCCTCACAATGGCAGAGATCTCCATGAAAGGCCGCTTATTATATTTTCCCACTGACTTAATATCTGAATCCGTTAGTGTAATACGGCATGTAATATCTTATGCTGGTTTCTGCTGAATTTATTTTGTCATCATGGTGTCCAGTTTGCTAATTTAATTAAGTCTTTCTCTGGTTTCTCAATTGTGTGTTGTACTCCACTCTAAAAACGGCCATCAGCAAACTTGGCTTCAGTATATATTCCTAGACAGGAACATATTACACAGAATTTAGGTTGGAAGAGGTGTGTGGAGATTGTCTACCTCAGTCTCCTGCAGGGCTTAGGTTGCTCAGAGCCTTGTCACCTTGATTTTAGTACTGCGGGATTTCAAGATGCACAGAACCAGTATTGCGAAGTCTCATGCAACTGTGTTGTAATATACCTTTCAATTAGGCTTTACTCAACGTCTCTCTTTCACAAACTGAGAAGCGCATGAAAACATCTTGCAGGCAGTGGAACAGGCCTTTTTTAATGTACTTAGTTAAAATTTCACCTTCAGAAGTACTATGACTGTAGTTTCTGCTTTGAGGTTGTTACTGAAATTGCACCATTAATGTCATGTCTAATTAGTAATGCCTGAAAAATCAGTGGGAAACACATGATCATTATAGTGATTAGAATATGCATTAATTGCATGGAGTTAATGAATCTGATTTTTTTTTTTAATATCCAAATAAAAGATATTTCAGACATGAAAGCTGTACAGCCCTCAAAAAAAGTTTTAATTACACTGTATTTAAGTTTTAGGTCACGACAGAGTTTGTGCAGCAGCTCAGGTACAGTCTAATATGTTTTCGAAAAATTACCATTTCAGTTACACATAAATTAAAACCCTGTAACTCAAGGGACTCGGAACACATCATCTCATTGTAAGGAAAGAATCCCAAGATTCATTGATTCTCAAACCTGATAGGTGTATGCGCAACATTTTAGATTAGGCAAGCTACATAAATTGTAGATAGAGCTTGTTGTTTTTCTAGATTTTACAGAAAACTAGTACAAGAAACAAGGGAGGTGAAAAGTGTTCTCTTACCTATTACCATACCTATTTCCAAATTTGGTTTGCACTCTGTGATTAATGATATTGGTCAGATTCAGCTCAAATAGATCTGTTCCCTCAGATAGTGCATTAATAATGCATATGCATTAAGACGACTTCTGAGGGAATATTTGAGCTCTAACATACTGAACACTGACATATTAAATTAAAGCTTTCTTATTAGAGCACTTTAAAAGCCTTAGATATCTGCTGCATTTTTCAAATAGCCTGCAAAAAGGTGTTTTCGCTTATACCAACCTCACACAGATTACCAAAGCAATAACCAAACATGTCTGCCTGGGTTTCTCCATCAGTATAAATATTTCAGTACTGCAAAAATGAATGCCAAGTTCATGTCTGCCAAAGAAGTACGGTTGCCTGTTCCTTGCTATGACTCCAGATGTTTTTGATCAAATGTTTTTCAGGGTTAAAGCAACTGTTCACAACATAGTTACGCAATTTCTTTAGATTATTCCAGACACAGCAAGAACTGTGTGAATATTCTGTATATGATTAAGAGCACAGCGTAAGGACAGTGTAGAATGTGAAAGCAAAACAGAATTCATGAAAACAGTGTGTAAACACTTGGAGATGATAAATATACTTTGATATTATATCTTCTCATTCACAAGAATCAAAAGATTTCCCAGTACTTATGTTTTTACAACTTACCTTACAATGTGTGAGATATATTACTATGAAAATTGATAAGTGTTTCTTAAAATTCAGTATCAGTGTGAAACAAATGTGTAGTGACACTGTGTGATAAAAATAAAGTACTACCATCTACATATTGGTTTTTGTGCAAGGTGTTAGTTTTTTTCAGTCTTTAAACATGGAATTCTGCATTACATGTTTGTCCTGATGCTTTGGCTATATGAAAAGATGTCCTAATTTCTCTCTGAAAACCAATGCTACCCTTTTTCTTAGCAGATTTAGGTGTTTGTCTAGTAATTTTCAAGTTTATGGCTGTATACATCCTCCATGTTTACATTTTTGCCTCCAAAACATAGACATTTGTCTTCAGTTAAGTGTAAATATATGACAAAGTATTTAAAGCTTATCAAGACAAGCAACTTTGTAAATTTGGATTTGTAAGACTTGGAACTTTCACAAATAAGACTGAGCCAGTGAATGTTAAAGTATATAAAGTATTGATGCTTTTAATTTACAAATACTGATGTGTGACAGAGCTTTGTTCCTATCAGGTGGTGTTTAAAAATGTTATACAGGAACAGATAGCTCAAAGCAGTCCATCTCCCATGCTTTTCAGGGTAGTAGGCTGATAAGGAAGAAGGAAAGCCATTATCTTGTTTGAAACAATGCAGTACATTTCCAAAAAGTTAACAAGATAATTTCCTTGATCTCAAAAAAGCCACTCATCATATGATCAAATAAGCAAATTTCCTAGCAAAGTCTTAGAAGTTGTGCGTTCTTGATCAAAAGCACAATTTACTTGTGATGTGGTTAATTTAATTATATAACTTGTCTTCTTGATGGAGACTTTGATGTGACAAACCAGAATGTTTGAGTATTAGCATATGGAGAATTGATTGATTGATTAATTTAGTAAAGAGCATCTTCAAAGATGATTCTGAAATATAACAGCCTAGCTGGAACAGAGAAAATGAATTAGCTGTAAGTAATCAGCATTGCTCCTGAGAAGAGAAGGTAGAAAAGAAGCTGAACATCATCCTTTGTGAAATGGCATTGCCCACCTCTAGTGAGAATACCCTTTAAGAATGCCATTGTCTCTCTTCACCTTTTTACAGTAAATAATAAAACCCTTGTAAAGATTGAAAAAGTGTTATTTATTTGTATTTTTGTTTCTGCATTCTTATTTTGTTATTTTATTACACAAATGCCTTTGTTAGATGACAGCATGTTGTATGAAGTGATCAGTTGAAATGGTGATAGTTGCACAGAGCTGAAATGTTTAACGTGGAAAGAAAGCAGAGTGCAAATAGTTCTGTTGTTTGCAGGGATCAAGATTGTAAGGGAAGTCTACTGCATATCAGAGCACGGAGTGAGGTTGAACATCTCAAGACCAACTTTGCATGAAATTCTTCATGCGAGGTGTGGCTGAAAGGTTTTTGTCTTGTTTGACAGTAACGTGTATGGTTTTTTATTTCTTAACTTCTGCTGTGTACATGTTATTGCTTAAAATATTTGAATATGTGACAAATGTTAGCTATATTTTATTGCCTAGTTAAATTTTCCAAAATTTTCTGAGATGCTTAGTACCAGTTGTCATGGCTAACTTCTAAGGTGCTTAAAATTTTGAAAGGAGGTCACTTTGGCGCAGAACAGGAATTTTAACTTAGGATGTCTTCATAAATAATTTCTGTTAGCAATTAGTAACTTAGAAATATTTATGGCAGATCTAGGTTTATTGATGCATTTTCTGCAGTGATGTCAAATATTAGTGCAATAAGTAAAAATGGAATGAAAATTTTTAGTATCCTCAGGTATTACCTGTGCCATTTTCTTTATAGGCTATACTGCATGAATACATCAGATTTCATGTCACATACACTTTAAAATGTTCTTCAACAGTTCGTGCTCCAGGTGTCCATAATTCTGAACAGTTCTGTGTGGAGCATTTTAAATTATTATGAGCATAACATAGACTGCAGAATAATAACTGCTCTAAAATGCAAAGGTCTAACTCGGGGTTGAGAGTTGAGGGGAATTCAAGGTATTGAGTTTTATCTGAGCTCCCTGTAGTATTTCTTCTTTTAGTACTTAAAACAGTTGCAATTCACTGCAGACTCCTTTCCTGATACTTCATGCATCTGCTTATTTGTTATGCCTCTGGGCTCACAGGTGGGCATACATACATTAACTATTCTCTAAAGCCAAGTTTTAATCAAGTGAAATGGCTACTCAGTTTCAAATATGATGCACTTTTAAAATTATGGGATATTTTGCAAACATTTACCTACAGTCGAACCCTGTGTAATTTCTTGTGACATGATTGCATTTCTTGAAGAGGCTGATATGGGAAAAAGAGCTTCAAAACCTGACCTAAATAGGATTTCCGCAAAAATGAGTCAAAACTTAAAATAAGAAGTATCATTAGAACTTCCTAGCATGTTTTTCCCTTTTGGGGGAAAACGGTCAATCCCAAAGATAGGGCAGCTGTCTCACTGTACTGTTATGCAGAACCTATGACTCTGCTGGACAGCCTGTTCCCAACCCAAGAGCATCCGTATCTGGGCACTTGCTGCTGTTCCAGGTCACTCAGAAAAACATACTTGTGGGATTGCTGCTGGGGGAAGAAAAGGTGGTTCTTCTATCCAAGCTGACAGTCCCACTGACTTATGCCAATGTGGAGGAACATCTCTGGGCTTAAATGATACCTGTGAGGTTTATCATCTGTCCCCTGAGAAGAATGGTTTGATTCAGTCAGTGTTTACAATGCCTTTGCTTTCTCTGTATTAAACAGAAGTGATCCACTCAAGAGTGTCTAGGTCAGCACCTGCTCCTCTTGATACCCTGTCTTGTTTTGCAGCTAATTCACTTTTGAAAGGAGCTTTCTTGATCCATTTGCAAAGGGTTACTTTTGCATTTCTCTTTGTATGATGTATTTGTTCTTTATTTTCCTATATGTGCTGTGATTCCTGCTATTAAGCATGTATGTGCTTTTCGTGATGGAAAAATGATGTGCATATATCTGCGGAATATCAAACGTTTTTCAGTTTGTTTTTTCTTCCCCCTGTAATACTATTTTCCTTCTGGTTTAAGACAAAATAAATTTAGTTTAAAAATACTTGAAGTTTGGGAAGGAGAAGTTGAGTTGTTAATTAAGTACTCCAGAGAAGCAATTTTTCAACATTAATTGAAATGTTCGTAATGGGTATAAGCAACACCTTCTCAGTGGTGTAGACCCAGGGAGGAGGAATCCGTACAAGTCTTAATTGCTGAAATCGGGCTAGTATTGAAAAGCTGCCAAGGAAGCAATTAAAAGAAACAGCCCTCAAAATACAGCAAGAAAGACAGAAGAACTGGTCAGTAGAGGAGGACAGCTGTGAACCTGGCAGGCAGGTTGTTTAAACTACAGTTGCTAACTGGTAGCATTAAAGGGAATAGTAAATAGATTTAGAATAAAAGAAAGAGGAGAATTTTTCTTTGTGCTGTGTTCCGAAGTCTCCTTCCTTTAACTACTTGCAGAATATGAAGTCACAAGATGGTAGACTTCCAGTGCTCTCTGCTGTTGGGTACCTTTTTGTTGCTAGTGCTGTGCTATGCGATTGACACCCATACCCAGGAGCCAAAGACGGTGGAATCTAGTTGTTTCTACCCTTGCCATTTTATAATACTTCCTCTTGTCTTTTGTGTGCGCTTTTTCAGTAAAGGCAGTGCTATTTGCCATTTGTTAATTTCCTTGTTATAAGAATTTAATTAATCTAATCAGCATATTACTTTATTTTATCCCTTTATTATATTTTTGTTAGATTTGTTGGCAGCCAGTAGGCTTTCAGTAATACTTCCATGCAAAACAAACTTGAGACAATAGTTCTTCAAGTCTGTAAGGTTAATACTGAAACATCTGAAGGGCAAAACATCCAAGGGAAGATTTACTCAGCATGTTAAAATTTGTGAAATAAAGTTTTTTTTTTTTTCCTTGTTCATATGTTTAGAAATATGACCTTTCTGGAACTGAAAACTGGGATTTTAATGTGCATATTCTCCACAAGGGAAAATAAGAGGAAGGAGCTATAGTAAACTCTCTCTTAGCCTTTTATTTATTCTCTTGGGACACACTATCTGTAGTAATTACATATTTAGTAGAGAGATAAGATAGAGTTTTGGGGCTGAAAGTTTAGTAGTTTTCCTGGTGCATTTTATTTTGTAAGCCTTAACTGTGTAGAGGAAGTTCAAACTGGCAGTAAAAGAAAGCACATTTGTGCCTAGCCTACTGAAGAAATTACAGTTCATTTGTTTAGTCCAACCTGTTGTGAAAGGTACTCTGTATAGTTTTTCTTGTTGGAAACAAACATGAATGTAAGAATGCTGATAAAAAAACCTAAATTGTTGCTCTAAGGTAGCCAAATGCCTGTTGTATGGTATTGCTATTCAGACACATTCTGATCTTAATGTTTTCTCATCAGAATACGATGATGATTAAGTAAGGAAATGACAGTAACAAAGCCCGTCTAAGCTTCTTGGTATTGATCATGCACACTTCTCATTGCAATATGCATCTTGGAAACACTTTAGACCCAAGAGTATCAAAGTTCAGTGTTGTAAAATGAGGTATAGAATTTACGCTGTTGGATATGTTGAGATTGCCAAGGTTCATTGCTTTATTTTGACTAAGTATTAGTGTTTTGTGACATGTTTGTGTCTTGAGGGTTAAGAATTACTTCAAGCTTTTGAACTGTTATCCCAACCACTATAGGAAAGTGTTAGAAAATTGTAGCTTAAACTGTTTGATTTTATTCATATGCACAATTGTTTTGGTATTTTGAGGTAGAATAGTAGACAGAATTTATTCCTTATTCTATAGGCATAGGCGCCTAGATGTCTTGTCTGACAGGATAATTTCGGGCTATCTATAGCATTACGCTGTGGTCAGCTGTGCCATTAATCTAGGCGAAGGTTATTACTAGAATGAATTCTGACTGCAAAAGCTTGTGGGGGACTGTTGATAACGTGACACTTTCTGACACCATTCATGAAGGTGTTGCATTATATAGGTGGCTGAAGGCAGAGTTGGCCTATGATCAATTTACTCTTCTGACAACCAAGAGTCAATAGAAAGAAGTGGCACTGCAAATGTGGAGAAGTATTTTTAAAAGGGGGATATTTCATATGCACAAGGTCAGCAAAAATGGAGTGCTCCCAAGTCTGATCATATCAAGGGCAATCGAATAAGATACCTGGATAACTCTTTTCCACACTGAACTCTGCAAACTTTACAGACAAAAGAACTGTTCAGAGATGCCAGATTGACTCAAGATGATGGTCATTCTGCTCCTTGAATGGTGGCTCCAATGAGTGATGCAGAGGCAAGAATTGCGTGTCCAAATGACGAAGGAGACGAGCAAGACAAGCATCTGCAGGTCTCTGGGCTGGTGGTGTAGCAGTGAATTGGTCCCAGTGGGACTAATATTCTGCAAGTAACTTGGAAAGAGAAAGCTTTACACAGAAGGCTCAGGGGCAGCCCAAGGACGTTGCTGTAGTGACTGGAGTAAATCTGGTGATGGGGATCCAGCACTATGCAGGAGAGAGCACTTGTGGTTGTCCCTTACAAAAACTGTTGCTGAATTGAGGAGAGAATTGGAAAAATTTTCCTAATTACAGATTCACTCTGTTTCTGTATCCTGACATTTTGTCTCTGCTAGAGTGTAGGAGTTAAAACAGCCTGGAGAAAAAGTAGGAGAGAGGCAGGGAGACTACTTTTGACTCCACATTGCTTGTAAAAATAAGAGAGTTTTACCATAAAATGAGGAACATGTTCTCTGTCATTATTTACCTCGGATTAAGTATTCCTGGTATATGGGTGAATTCCTGCTCTGGCCACTCCTCAAGACTGTTCGCCAGCAGAAATGGAGAAAACATTTCATTTGCGGTGAGCCTGGGGCACCCCGTAATAGACGTTGTTGTGGAAGGAGGGCTGAGGAGCCTGTGAAAAGGCTTGACTGGTGACTGTCCCAGTGTGATGGGGAAGGAACCCAGTTTAAGTCCTAATTTAGATTTTCCTAATGCTAGCCACAGAAATTGCCTCAATGTGTTTGAATTTTTATAACTATCATGTGTGGGTTCCTTTTTTTTCCCCCTTTTCTCTTTTTCTCCCTGGCAAGAAATCCTTCTTCTTCTGAAGAAAATATTTTTAGTATTAAGCTCTAAAATTAATACTGACCTAATATTCAGGGTTTTTTTCTATGTCTTGGAACATGCCCACAGGTTGGGAAGTAGAAGGGAAAAGAAGATTTGAGAAGGATGAAATGTTCTCTTTACTGTGTTGTGACAGCTCTGGTCTGTGTTCTCAGGGTATCAGTGTAAGGCTTGAATGCTGTAACTAAAATAGCTTCTAAATGGTTGCACATGACTATGAAAAGTTGTATGCTATGCTGTAACTGCTGTTTTTCTGTTGAAGTTATCAGCTTTATTTACTGTATTTAAAAACTCAAAAAATGGTATATGCTATTCAGTGTGAAAGGTTTTGTGGGAAAAATTTCCTATGGTCCTTGTGGTATTCGGGCTTGGACAGTCACAGATGAGTTGTGCTTAATCTCGATTTGGAAACTTTCGTGTGGTATCGAGTTGGGTTATTTTTGCATTACTTTTGATTTGCTGAAAAACAATATATTGAAAACTAGAATATCAAACCCCTAGATTCGTTAGGTTTCAGACTTTACATTAAAAGACTTGCTACTCGATATATACTGCTACAGTGCATCATTTCAGATTATCTCAGACTCGTCTGATGTGATGTGTAATGTGACTACAGAACTGGATTTGCCATAATGCAGCATGACTGATCAGGTACCAGCATGTGCAAGAGCTTTCCTGTTGCAGCTGGTACTGCAATATATATTTTTCTACAAAGCTCTCCTTATTCCACCTCTACATTTACAGAAGATAATACACAATATCTTTTTATTTTTGCTGTAGTTTTTTTCTGGGTTTTGTTGTATCATTAATTATCTTTCTATATTCTATATATTTCCAGTACTCTGTCTTCAGAGTAAGGATATTATTTCTTATTTTGCACTGTTCTTTTTTACTGCCCGTATCAGAGTATCGATGACTGGAAACGGCTTTTGCATAAAGGTGGATGGTTTTTTTTGAGCAGTGATGAAATGCCTTCTTGTCTAACATGAATCAACTGATAACAATGCATCTAAATATTAATATTTTCAACAGACTGTTTCTTTATGAAGAGAATAATGAGATAATGGGTAAAATCCTGATCTTTTTGAAATGTGACGAACTCTCAAATTTGAGAATGTATTTTGCTGATGTGTAAACTGAAATAAAACATGTTACATTTTCCCATTCCTGTTTGACCTCAAATCTGAGACAATTAGGATGAATGATTAGAAATAGAAAGGAAGAGACAAAAGAAAACTTGTATTTTGCTCTTCCCAGTGAATGCAATGACATTGTTCATCTTGAGACAGCTGCTTGGAAGTATCTTCTAAGTCTGCGCAAGAAGGAAAGACTGAGCAGCACGTTCTGTTTCTTCTCTCGATTCCTGCTCTTTCTGCACAGGATCCTCTGTAATAAGCTGAGGCTGTAGTCCCTTCCAGGTTCATTTAATCTATGGGTGATGTACTTCAGTGGTGTCTCCTTTGATTCACTAAACTGTTGTTGTTAGGGATTTTTAGGCTTTTCCTTCTGGGTGATGTAGCTTTGGGGGGGGAAAAAGGGAGAAAAATGCTATCTTTTGAGTGGTGGAAGGAAGAGCTAGCAAAATTTTAAAGGACCTTTTGGTTTATGAATATTTGCGGTGTGCCCCTACAAGAGCTACTCAGGCTTATGTCTTTTAAAAAAAGCTATTTTAGAATATCTTTGTGCTAGCTTGGCTTTAGTCAACAAGGAAATATGTGAAGTTAGATGGTAGTGAATTGATAGGGAGTATGAAAGTTGTGTAAGTGGTGAAGAAAGAACAGGTTTTTAGAGAATTTATTGAAGTAATCATTAGAATCTTACAATCACTAAACTAAAACCTGGTGGGGTTTAAAGAAACTGAGGGATTCACTCTTTATACTACATTTTTATGATCCTTAAGAACTTGGTAGTACTTGGAACCAAACTAGGTCTTCCTGTAGGTAATAGTGGGCAAGATAAACCGAAGTTTGCATTATATTCCTAAGTTCGTATTGTATTACATGTTTTCAGTTTTGTATTCCTCTACTTACGCAAGTCGGACCAATTTATCCAAATTTTAGCATACAGTAGAGAGCTGAAGTTGTAAGTCTGTTTATCTGGATAAATCTTCTGTCTTGTTTAGGACATTATAATCTGATCGTTCAGCCCATAGGTGCAATAAAACAACTTATGATGAAAGAAGGTGGAGGGCCTTGTGACAGCTCTTTTGTAGGCAACAGCTTTGTTCTTTGCCATTTTAGCACTATGCTTTTTATCCTCTCAAGAATAACTTTTTCTCTTAAGGACTGTAAAATGAAACTAAATGGCTCTATAAAATATAAAGAAACTCAAATATTACTTTTGATATAAAGAAGAATGAACACAGTGTATCATCTTTGTTCTGTTAATAGGAGGTATATTTTCAGTAGTTCATGTATTTCAATCTTTGTGGAAGATAGCCCCAGAGAAGAATGGAAGAGAATTTTTACATACGAAAGGAAGTTGTATAGTCATATGCTTGAGTTAAACAACTGTCTGTATGAGGTTGTAATTTTTTTTTAATCCACTATGCTTATTATTTTTGAAGATTGATCCTGTTCTAATTAAATGAATGGAATTTTTTCTTTGGTTTGTTTTTGAAAAATGATCAGGTGGTTAGGATTGATTTGATATGCTTTTAAATCTGATGAGTCTCTGCACGTTCGGCTGATACTTTAAACATAGTTTTGCAAGCTATCCTGGTCTGAACCAAATAGTCAACAAAAAGCAGCTTTTTTTAAGTACTGTAACTTGTTCTAGGGAGTTTTCAGGATTGTCCATAGTTAACTGTGTAGGCTAAGAGATTTTAGCAGCCCTTTGGCAAACATGTTGTGAAATACAGGCCTTACTTTGCAGAGTTAACAGCCCCAGAATAATACATTGTTCTCCTGGTTTAAAAAGTTCTTCACTTTTTTGAGATTAATTTTATCCTGATACCTATACCTTCCTGCTGCAAATGGGTAGTATCCATGCCTGTTTTAGTTAGCAGGAGTTGTGGTACTGACATCTTGCATATCGTAGCAGAAAGAGAGCCAGTAGTGAGCTAGTTAAAACACTACTGAGTGTAAGGTTATTCTCAAGCATAAAAGCAAAATCCTATTTGCTTTTTGAGTACAGGTTCATTTTCAGCACGTTCATTTTCAGCAGGCGGATTAGAAGACTGACCTTTCTGACACTAGGTACTTAAACAGCTTCTTTGAATGTTTTTTTCATAAGCCTTTTTGTTCAGTCCTGGAGAGATTGATGATTGCATGGTTACCTATATTTATGTTTCATTGCAATTTGTGTCTGTTCTATGTTTTAGTCTAGAAGTTATTTATAATACATAAAAATGAAACTTATCTAATAAGCATCTCCAACTTCAATGCATGAATTTGTAATTTTGTGTGTTGGAAAAGCTTCTGGTCTTGCCTTTGAGTGTTGTAGGTTCTTGCATTCTTACTCTCAGGATTTTTTTTCCTATTTTAATTCGTATGCATTATGCATTCCTATGTTTTTGCTAGAAAAATGCCAGAAATTTATGGAATCCTAAGCATTCCACTATAAATAATATTTAAAAATACATTAATCCTTACAATGAATAGATACATATTTTTCTTGTCTGATACAGTCTAGCTTAACGTTAAATTACGCACCTAGCATTTCAGTGTTACTGGTTTTGACAGTGTTAGGCTAGTTTGGGGATGTTCTTGAATTAAAAAAAAAAAATAAATCAATTGAAAACTCCTATTCTCCCCCCCCAGTCTTGAAAATGGGGAAGATGACAGAAAAAACTGAATGGATTGCTTAATAAAATTTAAATAAACCTGCAAACAGTCACCAGTGAGAGAAAATGATGAGTGGGTCATTTTTTAATTATACTCCTGCTTTTAAAAAGGGATCGGTAGGGAAGATAAACAAAACACAGGTACAGGAATGGACCAGTGTGTTGTACATAAATTTGATCTTTGGAAATAAGTCTGCCAATAGTGTGTTGGTATCTTGGCAGTGTGAATAGTGATCTTCTGTTTTTATTTGTTAAATTAAGTGTGTGTAGCAACAGCTGTAGGCATTGGGCAACTCATTTAAGAAAGGCTAGCCAAACCCCAGTAAATATTTTCTAATTGCTTTTGAAATTACTCATGTTACCCAGTGTATCACTGCATAATTGTGACCTAACTGTCCCAAATTTGTGCTCATGTTTTTGAATGTGGTGGTTCTCAGTGTGAACTGCTCTTCCTTGTACATCCACATAACAAAATACTTGAAAATGAAAAAGTGAGCATTCTTTAGGTCCATAAAATGATCCTAGTTACTTGAACAGGAATAAAAAACAGATGATGTTTGTTTTGATATATAGTATTCTAGCTATTGTGACACCTGAGTTAGTTACAGGGTGTATTTTAAGGACCAGGTCTGCATAATACCATAATTCAGATTTCGTTTCAAGGTATGTGGTAAAGTCTATATTTCTGATTCACATCAGCGAAAAACATTAAAGGGTGAATAAAACTAGTTGTTCGTGGATTTGGATTTCCTGCTGTGAATTGTGCATTATGTTCTAGATTTTATCGCTTTAAAGCAGATTTTTAATTTTTTTTTAGGTCAAACATACGGCCAGACTATGCGGATACAAGCTTTCATGAGTTCAAAATGCATACCTTCAGTCGTGTGACATCTTGCAAAGTCTGTCAGATGCTTCTGAGGTAAGATTTTTAAGTTTGTTGGTTTTTTTTCCACCAGGTGAAATATCTGAGTCAAAGGAGTATGTGGAAATACATGGCTAGCTGGTTACCTGTCCAAGACAGACAAGCCATGAAGTCATACATAGTATTTCTTGTTCTATTAGCAAGTTTTTATAATAACATTTCCAAATATTAGCAGGAGTGCTGTTAAAAGCTCAAAACATCAAGATGCTCCTCTTCACACTTTATTATGATTCTTTTATGAGAATTGCTTTATTTAATACAGGAGTTCTTATGTAAATGACAACCGTTTTGTACAGTTTTGATTTCCATGGCTGTTCCACGGGTCCCATTGCTGTAGACCACCAATCACAAGAACAGATGGAATATTTTTTCAGAAAATCGGATGATGATGATGCTCATAAATGTTTCATATGGGGAGATTGCTTTGTGAGACAGAAAATAACTATGAGGCATTAACAGGCATTTCTGAACCAGAGATATGTAGACAAATTGAAGATAGATGTGGCAAAGCTAGGTAAGAAATGCTAGCAGACAACTAATGCTTTCATGAACAAGGATTTGTAAGGCTAACTTAAGCTAAGAAATCCCATGTTTTCTGCCTCTTTCCTCTGAAACACACACATGCTTGCACATCTGTAGTTTCTCATTCGTTATTAGAGCTATCTTTTAGGAGCTACCTTGTTTGCTTTTTTGTAGATATGGAATGTCCAATGGTATAGAGGTACGTATTGAACCTCAATTTCATAGTGTAAGTTGGACATGCAAAAGCTTCGTAAACTTTGGCCAGTTCAGGTGTTCATGTTGCATATTGTTGATGTTCTGAAAAATGTAGCCACAGCATTTTAGAAAGGGCATTTGAAGTATGGGTAGTGCTTTTGTTAAGCACAGGCACAGAATAAAATAACCTCAGGTATGTTCCTCCCTGTCATGTATTTTTTCCTTTAGCAACCTTTTTCCTGGACAGTTAGACTAACCTGAATTTTTTGAGATTTTTTTTGTTTTCTGATGATTGCGCCCCCTCCCCCCCCCCCCCCGCCCCTGCAATGCAATAAGGTCTAAGTAACTATGAAGAGTGGTGCAGACATCCTGAACTTAGAAATGGCAAGACTAATTTCTGAATTTGAGGCAGTATAGTTGAGTCACTATGTCTCTGTTACTGCACTAACTGCTGTTGCTGAGAAACGGCTGTCTTGCTCTCAGGACACAGCTTGTATGATGCTGCATTGTTCTGCATAGGCATGCCAATTTGCTCCAAGATAGCTTGGGTATCCCTAAGTGCTACCTTGTGGTATATAGACATGTCCCTGGATATCTAAGTTGTGTTGAAAGCCTGCTGGACTTAGCCTCATAAAGTGTCTAAATCACTTTTAAAAATTGTCATTTTAAGCTTCAAACATAAGCTAACATGTAAATACTTTAAAAAAAAATCTGAACCTTAGTGCCTAATCTTTAAGTGAGGATAAAATCCTAGTCTTAGAAGCATCTGCAGTGAAGGATAATGTTAGGTCCTATACTTTTATCTAGAGAACCTTGCATTCCAGTGTAGCAAAAAGGAAGAAGAAGTAACAATGGAAGACTGCATTAAAATATTTTTATACTTTCTACTTATTTATCTTTAAGTTTGTGTATTCTGACACTTAAAAATACTGATCTTCTGAATTTAATTAAAAATATATTTAATCACTAACAGTCTAGAAATTGCTGTAGTAAATAGTACTTGCTGTACATTTCATTCAGGTTTAACTTGTTCAGTCCTGTGTTCCATCTGAGACACCTGATTTTCCTTTGAAGCTGAAGGTGTCACGTTAGACTAGGACGCATAATCACTCTAAACTGGTCAGGATAATCTTGGAGATGGACAAGTCTAGTGTGAAGAGTAAGCAGATACATCAGTAGATGGAACTCAATATAACTGCTCAGAGATACTTGTAAAAAACTGTTTCCCTGTTAGCCATTCAGTGAATCGTACCTAAGAGAAAAGCCATGCACAAATCTGAAAACAAATCAGTTTCCTCAGACTGAAGTACAGAATCCAATTGACTAAGGGGAACTGGAAATCATTAGAGTAAGGAAAGTGACTCCTTATTTAGCAGCTCTGAATATTACCTAAAGTGTGCCTGGATATCTATCTTTCTTTTTAAATGAACAAATTTAAAGTCAAGAATATTTGCATATAGCCTATAAACTCCTTAATGCTTAAATATATATTCACATTTACAACACTCTTGAAATGGATCTTACTCTTCATGGTGTCTAGGCAAATTGCCATTGAGATGAAACGAGGTGTAGATCTATAGTAGGACAGATACATAATGGTACAACTTCAAGCATACTGTGCCAAAGTTGCTTTGGGCTAAATTGAAATGGAGATTGTTACTCTACTAGTAGTCCAGAAGAACTGTCTGGTTGTGATTTTTAAATGGCTAGTAGTGACGAAAAACAGATGAGCTGCTTGTCAGTTGTCACTTTTTTCTCGAGCCTTTAAGGACTGCCGTTATGCAGAACAGCAAATGACTTCTAATACCTTCTGCCATGTCTCTTATTTCCTTTATGTGTGGAATTTATCACCTCTAATGTATCACTACCTAATTTTGTTTTACAGGGGAACATTTTATCAAGGCTATTTATGTTCTAAGTGTGGAGCTGGAGCACACAAAGAATGTTTAGGAAGATTAGACAATTGTGGCAGAGCTAATTCAGGTGGTAAGTCATTTTTATTGTTAGAATACCATTTTTAATTAGGACATAAAACTTGCTAGATATAATTAAGGTTTAATTTACCTCTAATTTGTGTTTATTGTAACATACATACTTGTGAAACTACCATTTATAAGCACAATTAGAATTACATTTAGAATTCATAGGGATTTTTATTGCTACTATATTGAAATGTTCAAAAGCAGGAGACAACTGTTATAGGTCAAACCCAATTTCTTGTCAATGTCGTATACACCAAGGAATCGCTCTCGTTTTAATCGTAGACTGCTCGTATGTAACACCTACTGTATGGCATATCATCTATCATCCTTGTGGTTCTTCCTTTATGTCTATGTCAATTTTCGTATTTTCCTCTCAGCTCCTAAAGCTGTTTGTTTGTGTTGCCTCAGCTTCCTCTTTCATCTCTTTGGTTTCCATGGTTTCTGTCCACTCATAATATTCACAAAAAGGTGATTGATAGCTCTCTACTTCCCACATCTGAGGACCATTTTTTTTCCTCCTCTTTTAATCGACTGCTGTACTCTGAGTTTCTTCCCTGGCCATTGTCACTTTGCAGTTCCCCTGTTCTTTGTCTGCCCTTCGGGACCTTAGGGGCTCTTTTGACTTTAGCTACCATTTGGTCTCCCTCAGATGAGTCCTTGACCTCTTGCCTTTCTGCTCGGTATTGTATCTGTAATTCTCTGACATCTTCTAGATCTCCCACTACTAATGCCAAATGTTAGCCCTCATCATTTGACTCCCTTCCCTGTACCTATTCAGTTGGTGACAGTGAGTTTGTTACATTCCAGCCAGGTAGTCACATAACCATATGCCATTTTTGACTCTTCCCTCTGTCCAGGTTCATAACTATTCTTTCTTCTTTCTAGAGATGATTTGGTGCTGATGGGGGGCACAACTGACAAACACCTTCTCCTCCACCCCCAAATTTCTCTACCCACTAATACGTTTGAATTCCTGTTTGAATGTGTTTGAACGAGAAAAGCCATTGGAACCGTGATGATTTCTGGAAAGTGCAGTTGTATATGTTGGGGAAGTTTCTAATTAATTGTTCTTCTCACTTCTCTAAAGCTGTACATTCCTTTCCAGAATTATTTCATAATAGTTTGTAAAGTTTCTCATGTCTCATATAAGCTACTGCAACCCCCACTGGGTTATTTTCTTTTTGACATTACTGTCTACAGTCTTTGCAAAATGCTCTTGCAGAGATAATCTCTCTCCTGCTGCTTGAATTACATCATGACTTCATCCACTGTTCTTCACAAAGCTGCTGCTTCAAGATTTTGGTTCTAGCTTTTTGTTCCTTTCAAAAGTGTGTAAGCTTGTTTCTGTCTTCATCCCTGTTTGTGTTATTTGCTGACTTGTTGGCTTTTGGCTCACTGTGCTATTTGCCTGCTTCATTCTTTCATCAAATTATCAGGATGGCAGGTACTGACTTCTCTGAATGGTTTTGCCCACTTTGCTGAAAATGTGTCCTCTCTCTACCTGATGAGAGACTTTGATGAGGAAGGGAAATCTTGAGGTTTTTTCTCTACTGTTTTCCATTTTTACTCTTTATTTGCCTTTTAAAGAAAGAAGTGTTGATTGAGCAGTGCTGCCCATTCATAATGTGCACAGAGTAAGGAAAGGTTTAAGGAGGTGCTTTACCAGTTCCTGCTTCCCTATATGGTCCAGAAAGAGAGGGGACAATTCACTCTCTTAAATACTGGTTTGTGCAATTTGACTGTGAATGATTTATCCGGAACTATGTTTTCACTTTTCCAGAGCTAAGTTATGAAATGTTATTAAAGGAATGCAGACACAAAGATATAATGTAAAATTCAACATTTTCACTGTATTTTGTGGAAGAAGTGTGCTCTACATGCACAAAGTTCTAATATAGTTTTAATTTTGAAGCTTTTCCTTTTGAAATCTTTAGAGAAATTAATGTAGGATAAATTTAATTTTTCTAGTGGTGTCATTTGCTGCTCCTGTGGGAAATTAGCAAAGGTGGCCTGAGAGTGCTATTAGATAAGAAATTGTGGAGCATAGCTGGAATGTTCAATAGTAGCAAAATGCCTGGAACATTCATTGTATTGCTATGTATTTCTTTTGTTTCTCGGGGACTATTACAGCCTTTTTCACAGGGTAAAATAGATAGGAAACACAATCATCCTTTTAGGAAACTGGACATTATTATTCCCTAGTCATGTGGTATTAGCTACGACCGCAGCCGTGGAATATATATATCTCCCATGATATATGTGTGGTCTGTTTAATCTGGTATTCTGTTACTCTGCCAATGGTTGATTCCAGACGCTTCACAGGAAAGTGCAAATCCTGTGTGTGGTAGACAATGCCCAGGACTCATGCTGCTTTCTTAATCCTGTTAAATTTTTTTTTTAATCTTTTTGGTATTCTAAGAGTTTTTACATCTTGCTAATGCTTTTGCATAGCTTCCCTATTTTTGTTGATAGAAATATCTAATTGCGTTTCAGAAGTTTTGGAACAGTGAGTTCTGTAAAGTTTTTGTTTGCCTTTTGGTTTTTGTTGGGTTTTTTTGTAGGCTGCGTATCTTATCCTGGTTATGTTTGACCTTTTTACCTTTTTAATGTAACATGTGACCTTGTAGGTTTTTGTGAGAGGAGTCAATGGAAGTCTTGACTGACTGCTTCTGTATGATAAATTATTTTAGAACTTCTCATGACCACTTATTAGTATACTCTCTGAGCTGAATAGTCTTAAATTTCTTTTATTCTATCTTCATAAGTGGAACTTTTTCTATGCCTCAAGTAATTTTAATTCCCATTCTGTAGACCTCTTCTATTTCTAGAGGCCTATTTGAAAACAGGTGATCGAAATTCGAAACAATGCCATGAGAATATACTATTAGGTTTCTTAAAGGCATTTGAATTTTCCTCAGCATTTTCTGGTTTTGTACAGTTTAAGGTTTTGTTTTCTTTAGACCACTGAGGAGATGTTTTTGCTAGCCTTTCTGAAGTGATGCGTAGAACTTCCCTGAGTGGATTAAATCTTTATGTATTTCATTCCAAGTCACAGTTTGTGAAAATTCAAGACATCCAAAGACAGACGAAACTTTTAGAATGACAAATTTAATAAGTGTCAGATTTAGATGATACACTTACGAGAGAAACATTGACAAAAGCTGAAGATAAATTGCTGTGTTGTCATGCTGTGCCTTATACAAAAACATATGCCAGCTCTTCAGATGTTTTGCTTCAAAGAAGGCCAGTTCAACAGACTGTAGAAGGTGCAGTGATAAAAGATGCAGAGTTAATCAGCTGAATTAATAAATAGAACAAAATGTCTGCATTTAGCCCTTGTGGTTTTTTGTTATTGTTCCTGGCCTTGTTGCTATAAGTCGGCAGTGCTGGCTGAAGTCTTCTGTGCTCATTTCTGTCATTACTGACTTAACTTTTTTCCCCTGAAATGCTGCCCGGTACATGCTCAAGTAGTCCTCTGCATTTTCATGTATTTTACTTTTATGCCCTATCACTTAATTTTTCTGTGACTTGAATCCTCCATGACCCCTCTTTTTTGCTAATGTTCTGATGAACTCCTTCAAGTCTGACTGTGCAGCCTTAAACACAAGGCCTTACGAAATCCTGAAACACAAGGATTACAAAATGGATGCACATATTTCTCTGGCAGGGCCATTTATAAGGACATACGTGTTGTTTTTTTCTCAGGTGGATGATGTGGAGATCTGTTCTTCCCTTTCTACCTCTTCTGGCTTCTCAACTGCACTCCTATGCCTTGTTTCAAGGCACAGGACAATTTTACGTATCTGGTGATGCTCTCCCACTAATTGGAAGGGTTTATATTTGGGAATGGTTAAGAGTGTGACCTTTGGTAACTGAGCATGAGTAAGACACACCTTCAGTCAATGAACTGGGAAGCTGTCTCCCTCATTATTCCCATTTTCATTGCACAGGTTGTTCTGTGGCCCTTGCAATTTCTGCAGAGGTCCTCAGAATTGATAAAACAGTATCACTCTGCCCAGAACATACTGCAGAACTCCAGTCTGTTTCCTAGTCGGAAACAGCAGAATTAGCAATCCGTTTCTATTGCCAGACTGGAATTTTTCCAAGTCTGTCCAATTATATTGAATTAAGTCTTCTCAGGCGAATGTTTGCTAGTTCAACAGATTATTGAATATTTCAATTAGATGAACCTCCAATAATGGTTCTGGAATCTGAAAAGGTGAATATTTTAAATATGATGCCAAACCCACAAAATTATCTTCTTTATATCACTGTTCCCAGGGAATGTTAGAAGCATCTCTTATCAGGGCATAGACGGATTGGAAAAACATTAACTGGGCATTTTTATAGTAACTTTTAGTTAACTTATGCATGATTCCTTTCTCCTTCAGATAATTCCATTTGAAAAAGTACTACATTTCCTTAGGTGGAAAAGAAGTTTCTTCATCTATGTGATGAACTTGAAAGAAAATGTTACCATATGAATGGGTTAAGTTTAGTGTTGCTTTTATATGGTTATGTGTATGCCTGATAATATAGTCCATGCTGTTTATGTAATAATTGCTTGCTACAGCACATTAGCGATTATTCATAAAAAGCATATGTTTTTAACATCTAAAAAAACCCCAGCAGCTTTCACTGTTTACCTTTTTGGTGGCCTGATCGATAGTTGCAAAATTGCTGGCTCTCCTCCAAACCTACCATGTCAACAGCATTGACAAGTAAATGCTCAAATCCCAGAATGTTCATTGGAGTAATTCCACTTCTTATTTAACTGCAACAAAGGTTGAGCTGGATTGTTTAACTAACCATCCTTGCTCAACCTGAACAAGTGTCACTTAGGGGGCTTGATATTTTGTGCAGAGTCCTATGCTATGGTACTTCTAGGTCACAATTTGCTTTTCTTCTGATTATGCAATGACTGGAAAGGAGCAGGTAGTCCCATAGATCCTTCAAAGTGGCTTACTTTATAGTTGCTGCATTTTAAATATTTTGAATTTTCTTTTAAAATAGGAAGGTGAGTACTTTACTACACATCCTTATTTACTCTCCATTCAGTTAGCATGTAAATCCAGCTGCTCTTGTGCATCCCTGAGGAGCAGCTTATTCCCATTTTCCGATCTGTGCTCCCTCACTTACAGAGGCCAGCTGCTGCTCCTGTTGCTTTTGTAGTAAAATATAATTATCAAAATGTGACCCAATGGTATCATGGCCTCAGTGAATAAACAAAAACCCTAAAAATTGTGCTGAACTATGGCAGTAACTGAGAACTTGATAATTTCATTGGCACATTGGTGACGAGCAGGAGCTTGAATTAAAATCACCATGTGTAAAACATCTGCTGGTGGATATCCTCAGACATTTATTTTTTTCTAAAAATAGAAAGAAATTAGGGTTTTTTGCTCTTGTACTTGTGTGACATTTGGAAAAAAAGATCTCTCATGAGGAAGCAATTAATATAATTCAATACAGAATATTCTGATATATAGGAATATTTAAACCGTAATGAAATAACAAGACAAGCATAAGTCTTATTTTTTTAATATCCAGATACTGGATATTTTTCTATTCCTGAAGTGTTAATAGTGAAGTCACAAATGGCATTTCAGTCCGTCAGTGTTGGCAATGTAATGACATTTATTTTATGAGAGTTATCAGGAGTATTTATTACCGTCCTGTGTAGGGATTTCTTGAATCCAATTATTTAAAGTTAATCAATGAGTTTCTTAATTATTTATTATGAAAAGTGTTGGGATGCTGCAATCACCAAATGGAACTCATTCCTGTAGTTGCGTTTGGGATATTTCCTAGAGGTAAAATTAATATTCAACAGCAACCACTAAAAATCAGATTTATTCATTCCCATTTGGGGATAGAATGACATTTCTGTTTGATTTTTTTGATAAGAGATGTGCAGAACTAAATATAGGCCATTTGAAAAAAAAAAAAAACCAACAAAAAACCAAAAAGCCCTAAGTCTGGATTTGAAGTTTTGGCCCTCCCTGCAAGTACTTACCTAAATGACTTCCCTTCATTTGAAGTAATTTATAATATTGAGATGGAACATTCAAAAAAGGTGATTTTATTCAGATTTTGGCAAAAATTGTGAAAGGCATATCAAATTGCAAAAGGAAATTCCAAAATTATATTGAATTTCAACAGCACTTGGGCAACTAATTCCCTCAGGCTCCATAGAAAACCTCAGTAGTCTAACTGCATCTCCTCCTTTTGGGGCGGGCTTATTTTTCTTCTCTTTGCTCACTATACAAATGCAAATTAATACTTTTGGAAAGGTTATAATCATAAAAGTGTTTTCTGTGGACGTCAAGATGATGCGCCTCTGGCGTGCTATATGAGAGAGGAAGCGGTGACTGAAAGCGTACGTGAGAAGAGAGCTCTGCCAGTGGTAAACAGGCTGTGCCTCCCCGGCCCATCCCAGAGTCCTCAGCTGGCATGCTTGGTCTCAGCATGCCTTATCATCTTTGCATAAAATGCTGGAAGGCCAAAGACTTTTTTTCCCACACTTTACTATTTAATGTAATTTTTTTTAGCGGAACAACATCTGCTTGCAGTGAAAACTTTTTAGTTGATTTACGGTGAATATGGCTTACTGTTTACAAGACACTACAGTAAAAGTTTTCAAATGTGAGGAAGTACAGACCGGGCACGTGCAGTTTGTGCTTTGCCTTGACAGTGTGTGCAGTTCTAGAGAGTGCGCACAGATAAATTCATCTCTATGTGCTTTGATAAGGCACCGAACCAAAATCTAGAATACACCCAAATACCTGTTACCAGATTAGACATTCAAAGAAAAATGTAAAAAAAACCCCCCCTTTTTGTGTCTTTTGTGATGTGTGGTGGTATATGCATGCAAAAGTGTTATTGTCTTGATGCAGTCCTTCTGATCACCCACAGGACTTCATTTTTTTTTTTTTTCCTCGTTTTTAAGTGGTACAAGAAAATTCATAGCAGAAGAGGCAAATAAAACAGCAGTGTCTTTGGGGTCTGTGGTATACTAATACAATGCTGAATTGAACTTAGACATGAAATACAGAAAATTTTGAAGCTAAAGGTATACATCTTATCTTGATATATGTTGGCATGCTGTGAAAAGACAGAGACAAGATAAGGTGTAAAATCGACTTGCAATGAAGACCTGTAGCTTTTGTGTTCCAACGAGTGAATATTTATGAATTATTTTTAAAATGTTCTAAAAGTTTAAAGTTTAGTGGACCAGACTGCTGTGCCACTGCTGGGAAGTGCAGTATAACTCTCGGCACAGAGCCTTTCCAAGCGGGCTCGGCGCTGCGCGGCGGGACCAATGAGCACGGGAGGAGAGCGCAGCAGGGTTTGCTCAGCAGGACCTGGCGCAGCCGCGGGCTGCCGGGGTGGCTGCAGGTATCAGGTAGCGAACGAAGGCAGCAGGGTTTGTCGTAATGCAACGCAGCACAGACTGAGATTGCTGTATAAAACGTGTACAATTTACAATCGCCAATAATGCCAATTTTTACTTATGTTTCAGAACACGGGAACTTGAAACATGAGGTAAGGATTCATTTTCCTTTGCAGTGATGTTTGTTTTGTTGGTGACTGTAAGAGCTCCTTATTTACTTTGTGTGTGTGATGTTGGAGCAGGTGTGTTTTTCTTTGTGTTTAACAACAGACTTCTTTAGAGTGGTGGAAAATAGAATTTGTCTAAGAAACAAGGTATTCATAATTAAATATAAATTTATTGTGTTCAAAGTGTGAGTCAATTTTTAGTTGATACGGCTTAATGCCAAGAGCACTGGAATGGGTGGAGATGTGTTTTTTAAGTTACAGGTAAAAAACATACATTGCTTCACAACTGATGTCTAGATCCTTACTGTTCCTAGACCAAATCTGGCAGTAGAGTTAAAAGTAAGGGGGTTTTTTTGTTTTGTTTTTTTAATGCTAGCGAGTCCTTCTGGAGTAACTTGCTAGTGTACCAATACCTGCCATGCCAGACTGCTGGGTGATGAAGGATCAGCAGGGCAGTGTTTGCCTCTTCATGTAAAAAGACTTTAGTTGCAGAACTGTCCAGTGTATATGGAGTTTATATAAGCTAGGGAGAATGATAAAATGGGCCCTGTAAAGAGTAACTGCTGTGGTGCGCACAGTGCAGCTTGCCGTCAGCCCAAGAAGGCTGTGAGCTACCCTGAGTTATTTTCTCGGCAGCTGCTGGTGCCTTTCCACGGAATACAGAGGGGCCTGGCCGTTGGGTTTTGTCTGCCCGTTCTGACAAGAGAGAGGCAGCGCTTTAAACATAGAGTATACTAGTTTCTAGCATCTTTTTTAGATCAGAATTTTGTGGTACTTTAACTGCTTAAAGGACATGCTGGTTATGAACAACGTATGAGCATGTATGTTATTTCTCTCCGGGAGCGTGTACGTGTTTGGCGCTATCCCTACAATGGGTAGTGGCATCGGAAGGATGTTATTGCTGATGTGACTGGTGCAGGGGGGAGTGGAGCGCAGGGCTGACCACGTCTGTGCTCTCTGATGTTTGAGCTGTTTCAGTGTCCTGTGCCCCCCCAGGAGGTCGGCAGGGGCTGGGTGAGGGGAGCCCGGCACGCTCTGGGGAGCTCTTTGGCTGTGGGCCGCAGGCGGCAGCAGCGGGCACTGGGTTCCTGGGGGCCTGGCCTGGGAAGGGCGAGGTGGCCCGGCAGGAGCTCTGGGTGAGGAGGGGCCTGCGCAGGCTGCGTTACCACAGACCGTGCTTGTGCCCGCGATGCTGCTGCCCGCCCGCTCTCCTCGCCGCTCCCTCAGCTGTGCCTCCTGCCACGTGCTGCCTGGCTTTTCATGTCTCTGCCTAGAAACACCCGTGAAGTAAGGGCGCTCTAAAATATGGAAGCTACAGCGTAGTCCGTTTGCCTAACACTCTCCCAGTACTGCGGCTGACAGGCAGTGGCGGGGAGCCATAAACAGATCGCCTACTGGGCCTTGGGGGCGAGGTTGCCAGACTCAGTAAAGCTAACTGTGGTGAACGTACTGTGGCTGGATGAAGAAAATATGTATAGTGGTTAAATCTAACCTCTCCCACTCTTCGGCTTCTCACCCCCTAGCTTGATTGGTAAATCTTTTTGTGAGGAAAAAATGGCTTCCTTTCTGGAGCAATTGATTTGCTATTGACTATTGAGTTGATCCAAAATGTCAGGATTGCTTTCATTTTTACCAAGACTCTTGTTTAAGTGCCTGCTTTTACTTCTCTCTGTGCAGAAGGAAACTTGAGCATAGATGAGGATCTGTCATTTCGGAAAACATGGGTTTAAATTTCATACCAGTAATGTAATAAAATCTACTGGTACTGCAACATATTTAAGGGTATCGAGCATGTTTTCATACAGCTCAAGAATTATCTCCTGAAAATTGTTTTCCATCTGGTTCTTTGGTGTATATGACTTACATTGTCACAGAATTATTGTCTTTTTTTTCATTTCAGTTAAACATTTCTGTACGTTCCTTTGTGCCTGCTTTTCCTCCCTCCTGCCCCTCTCCCTCTCTTGTGCAAATCTGTGGTTACTCACCACTCTGCGTGAATCTTTATCAGCAATACAACCTCCATTTAAAAAAAAAATCCAAAAACTAGCATAAAATTGAGCCTTTTGTTCTTATTCAGTAGTATTACCTTCATTGTAGCAGCAGCTTTAAATTTTTCTTCTTTCCACTGCAGCTGAAACAAAACTTGCATCCTCTCTTTAATTAGAGTTGTGGGGTACAGAGAGAGTATGTCCAAAGACACAAGAGTTTGAAAGCTTGTTTTTAAATCAAGCTTGTTATTTTGCCAGCTTGCTACAGGGCTTGGTAATTTGGTTGTGCCTCAGGTTACTGCTTTCTGGCTTGCCTCAGTGTGTGTCCTGCATCAGCTTGTATCAACTGCAAGTAAATCGGGGCAACCTAATTGTTCCCTTTGTTATGCAACATGCTTTTCTCTGCTTGGTTTGATTAAAAAATACATGCATGAACCTTCATGCAAGCTACCAGTTAAAACAAGTTTGCAAAAGCAGATCAGTAGTTCACAGATACGCATTGTTTCACACTGAAATTTTCAGGGATCCATATTAAGTGTCTCGGAGTATAAAATACATTAAAATTTTTTTTTGTAAAGTCTCAGTCTTGTCAGAGAGTTTCTGATTTCACACAGCTTTGGTTCATCCAAATTTAAAAGAAATAGGGAGGCGAGTTACTAAATATATTGAAGTACTTGCCCAGAAAATAAGAAAATGAAGAATTCCGTAAGAAATTCTAGCTACCTGAAGTACAAAGTAGGAATAGTGAAAGTTTCTACCTTATTAAAGCAACGCAAGCAGCTTCAATACTTTTGTGTTTGTGGACATTTTCTGGGGCAGATAATGCCAAACTATTCATAAATGATTTAAAAAATAAATTTGGTTTTGGTATCAAAAGATGTTGATGTATGAACAAACCTTCTACGCATTAAGAATATTTTGAGCCTAGTGTCAGAAAAAATGGGATATATGAAAAAACTGTACATTACTAAGAAAATTTTTCGAAGTATGATCTTTCTACAAGATAAAGATAATTATGGTGGTGGTGGTTGGGGGAAATAACTTAAGAAAACCAGCTTTGCCTAGCAGGTTGTGGGAATGAAAGGAGTGCAATGTGCCTACATGAAAACATGTTTATTCATATCCTTGATTTGTATTTTTGCTATGCAGAAACGAACAAATGGAATTAGAAGAAACTCTAGACACGTGGACCCAGGTTTGTGTCATGACTTTTTAATAGTTAAACATTAAATAAAAGGAGCGAGAAAGCTGTAACTCGCTTTATCAAGTTGCATTATGAATGCTATCGTTGATGCACACAATGTTGAGAACTTGAAAGTCGTGAAGGTCTAAAGCGATTGCTCGGTTGGTGATTTCAAAGATAAGGTCAGCCGATTTTTTTTTTTCCTTTTTTTTAAGCAGTGCTTCAGTTCTATGTGAACAACAAAATGCCTCTGGGCTTTTGGTTAACATGACCCACCCTACTGTACTCCACAGTTTTAAAAGAAATAACTAAGTGCTGAAAAGCAGACAGTTACTTATAAAGCTTAGGTTCTGATCTGCAAAGTTGTGGGTATTCTCAACTCTCTTAACTGTAGTGGTGCTCAGTGCTTAGCTGTATTGAATATGAGTTGCTCTTCTAAAAGGCATAAACCAATTGCAGTTTTATGTAGAATTTCAAAGTGATTTTATTCTTCCTGTTAGTTTATAGTAGATACTTCTGTGGAATCATGGCAGCAGCAGCCCTTAAGAAAATTAAATGCTTGCTTATAGACTGTGTACTCAAGTGGGTGAACATATCCTCTGGATACCCGTTATGTGTCTCTATAAAATACTCAATGGTTTTCAGTGTAACTGTGTGATATTTTTAGTGTTACTTTTTACAGTAATTACATTTCTGTCCTTTATGTTTCTTGTATAGTTTAATTACTGGAGATTTGTTATGCAGATATTATTTAGACTAAAACTAAGCTGTGGATTATTAAATATTTCTAGATGTGGACACCTGAGAATAATTAGAGTCAAATATTAAACAGGATGGCAACTCTATACACCACATAATAGCCTGGCAGAGCTAAGCACTTTCCAAAACTAGGAATGCTGGTTGTGCCACTAGCATTGCAGCTGCCTTGGCTCTGAAAGTCTAAATGTTGTAACTAGCTGAAGCAGACCACACCTTTCTTACTCATGTAACTTTGACGTGTTTTGGAACACGTATTGTCACTTCGTTCCCTCTAGGAAAAAAAAAAAGGCTTCATGATACTCCTAAATTGTTCTGTGTGTTGTTGACTGAAGTCATTAAAGAAAAAAGAAAAAAATAGGCACCCTGTAACTCTGAAAATTACTACAGTCAGAGGGGGAAACATGAAGAATATAAATTAAATAGTGCAGAAGAGGATAAGACTACTTCTTCCAAGTGGGAGTGCTTCAGTTCTTACCATTCAGTGGTGTATGTTGCAGTGAAGTGTTAATGTGTGCCTGCAGAGTAGTCCTTATAGGTCCAGATCTTTAAACACAGCATTCTCATGTAGGCTCCTAAAAGGTTAAGTAACTTACCTTTGTGAACCTTTTGAGTATACTAGTGATTTTACTTGCTGTTGAAGTCCGATAGAAGTATTTACGTGATCTTTATATACAAGGATATTTTAAAATTAGTCTTTATTGAAGACTAAGTACCATTCAAATCACCAGAGTCACTGAATTAAATAGATGTTTAAAAGCTGTATGAAACCAATGCCTAAATACGGTTCTTCTGCCCCACCCCATCCATTAACCTGCACAGAACAGTTCTTAGAGTTGTTGTGGTAGTCTTATTGAGTAAAGTTCTTGGTCTGCATTATATTTTTGAAAGCCAGTAGAAATTCAGAACATCTGCATTATGTTTAAGTTCCTTTATTAGACATACTGTTGCAGAAGACTCTCTTACAGAATTGCTTCTGACATTACCAATTTTTTAAAATAAATAAATAAGCAATAATAAAAAAGATACTACATACTAAAGTGCTCTGTACGTAGACTTTGTCAGTTTTCAAATGAAGTGAGCTTTTTCATTTGCATTTTGTCAGCATATGCATTCTGAGTCCTGCTGTAACTTGGTGGAGATAACTTTTAAAGGCATAAATGTTTTTGGTAAACTCTTGGCATCTCTTTTGCATATTCTGAGTAATATTGCTCATCAGATTGCACATTGCCTTGAGAGACAAAAGATGCTATCCAGAGAGCAGCGCTTGTAAGAGATCAGTTACTTCAAGCATACATTACTGCATTGATGCAAAGAGCTTTTCAAGCACACTGGCATATAAATCTCCATAAATCCGAGCACCATGGTGCTCTTTTTGCTGAGAGAGGTAGTCAAAGTCAGAGATAACATTTAAATCTTGATGTGCTGTCTTTTTTTTTTTTTTTTTTTTTTTTTTTTTAAAAAAGTTTTCTGCCCAGACTGGTTTGTCTTTAGGAGGTTTAATACGCTGCTGCTACCTGTGTTGCATGTTATGGTGCTGAACCATAGGTACTAGTTTAAGAAAGCAGGTATTTTCTGTGAATCAATAACGGCCACCTGCAGTGTCTAAATATTGATGGAGTTTGATATCAGCAGTAAATACAATTATTTTGGGCTGCAAGTATTTTAGCACAAACTTTTCAACATCACGTTCTGTTTTGTCTCTTTCTGTTGTCTGTCTTTGGCTATTTTAGTAAAGAATAATGAACGTGGGAGGCATAGCATAGTCAAGTTGATACGTTGTGCTTCTCTTTTTATGCTTGTTAGAGCCAAATTCAACTTCTACTGACACAGCTTAGCCCTGAATGACAAATCATTTAAATTTGATGAGAAGTATTGCGAGCAGAAGGATGGTCTAAACAAAACAAATGTGAGGATACTGGTTTAAAATATCTCTTGTTTTCTGCTGATAAAGCTCATTGATGGAGGAACCTGTCTAAGCTGCAGTACCCTAAAAGGAATAAGTTCATGGCTGTTTCATTTTTTTTTCTTTGAAGTTTGGTTAAAAGTTTTGACAGTGACAGTTTTCCTCCTTGAGATTTGCTTTGTGCTGAATAAGGAGCAAGGGCAGAAGGAAAAGTGATTAATGGATGATGAGGCAGAGAAATTCCTGGGGAATGAAACAGTCATGAGGAAAGAAATGTGTGCAGAAACTGTACGAAAAGAAATGTGTGCAGAAACTGTACAAGTGAAGAAGAAATCGGAAAGCAAAAGAAAATATGACTTTGTCTTTTCTTTATGCTGTGCACTATGACTTCAGCCTGTGGTCCAGTTGCAGACAGCCTCCTGAATTGGTCCATCTACTAAGTTTTGGGGGAGACAGATTTTAGATAACCTTTTTTTGGATTCATCAGTAGATAATAAAAGCCATTGAGAGAATGAACCTGTAAATGCATCTGCACCTATAATAGCCAGGAAAAATTTCGTCAATAGTTTGCATTTTAGTATAGAACAACATGATTCTGCTTAAATGTATTTGAGAAGTGATTAGATTGGTGTCAGGTTTTGGCTAGCATGGGCATATGGAGTGATAATTAGGTAACATTTTTTAACTTGTGTAAGGAATGTCATGAAAACTTTTATGCATGTATTTAATTTTAAGCATGTGATTTGCACTATTGACTTAAATGACAAATGGACCATTCATATGTGTATTTGTAAGCACAAATTAAGGCTTTGTATGTTTCCTTGAGAAGGATGATGCAATCTGTCCAATGTTTTTGATAGGAAAAATTTTGTATGTATTTTAATAAGAGTAAAAATTAGTTTTCCTTCTCTTTCTCAGCTGTTGGAATAATACATTGTATGTTTGGTATCTTTTTATTTTTTTAATGGTATAAAGAGTCTAAATGTGATAGATTCACAGCTTGGTGTTTTTAAAACTAATTTTACCCTAAACACTTCTGCTAATATAAACATTGGAACTTTAATCTCTAAAAGTGTGAAAGTATATTTCATATCAGAAGGATAAACTTGGTAAAAATAGAACACTAGAAGCCTTATATTCAAGATTCATTGCAGAATAAATGCAAAATCTGATCTCTTAAAGAATGTCACTGAGCATGTTCTGACTTCTTAAATAGCTGATTTCTTTATAAGCATGGATTAAAGCTTAGAAAACCTTCATTCTGAACTGAGCGACAGAACTAACAAGTCTTCTCTCTTCAAAGAAAGTAAAATATTGACTGGGTTTTTTTGGGGGGGATGCAATATTAACAAGTAATATATGTAATGCAAAAGCTTGGGCAAAGATATTTTTCAGCCTGGGAGTTCAAAGTTAAAACAGTAATTTTAAAAATAGGTATTTGTATTTCTGGTTGGTGTCTGGGCCGTACTTGCTGTGTGAAGCAATGCTGTAATACTGATTTTACACAGATTATAAAGAAAAGGATCTGAAGAGAATAACTGGGTTTATGGCCTGAAGTTATATACGTTAAAAAAAAAAAAAAAATCTGTGCAGGGAGAAGTACAGCATTGGAGATATGTTTATTTAATTAGACATAGTGGAGAAAAAAGCTACTGTGTGCTTCAGATTTTATTGAAATTGGATTGTGGAATCCTTTAACTAGCTTGTGTCATAGTTATATGTGTTTGATTACTAAGCAGTGAAACAATATTCACATCTTTGTGTATTATGGTAATGACTGTGTCTCGTCTTCATAGTAAAAATGAGGGCATAGTGTAATATTGGCAGTTGAAATTCCTTTTTATTTAAGAATGAGGTATATTAGACTGTGAGATATTTCACCAAATTCTGACATAGTGTGCTCTGTGATATGCAGGTCTCACTCTGATTTCTGTTTCAGTGCCATGCCAGCCATATGCCCAGCCAAAAGCAAAATCCGGCCCAAATTCAAATGCTGGGATATCCTAACCTGCAGATAGTTCTTTGCCAAGCATGTAGTTGTTACAGATAAAACTACTCTCTTTAACCGAGAATTCGAAGCATATCTTTCATTTTCTTGTCTAATGAACTATCCAGGCAAGCCCTTGGCAGTCCTGATTGACTGTTGTCTGTCTTGTTCAGCCCAGTATAGAGAATACCCAGTTTCATGGATAAGAAAAGATAACCTTCTGCAGTATGAAGCCCAGTGCTGAAAAACTGGTATTCAGGAATTTATTTCTCCATTTCAGCAATGGGGGCAGCTATCTGTGATTCTGGCTGGATCTCTGGTGGCCTATTACTAACTGGCCGTCAATATCATTGTTGAGAACAAGAATTTATCTTGGTTTTAAGCCACAGAAAAAGGTCTACCAAAAATAAAAAGCCAGTATTAAACAATCCCCCAGTATTTAGTTTTCTCACGAGAAGTGAGGAGCTGACTGATGTCACTAATAGTATCTCATTATGACTCTCTTCATCAAGATGGATTAGATCAAGGTATCATTTTTTCCTTTAGTAAAGGAGTTTCTGTGTGTAGAATCAAGCAATACATTGATAGGTGTTTTTCTGAGACATTTGGTAGTGCTACTTAATTATTTTTCCTGTTAGTAAAATGTAGGAGTGAATAGCAATCCCCTTTTAATAGTTCTTGTCTTTCTTTTCAGACTGAGTAGAGCAAACCATTACAGGCCATTTGTTTCTGCATCTTCTCTCAGGACCTTGCTCAGAGTCCCACAGGCTTATTTCTTTCTCTGTTAAATATCTGTGGAAAAGCTTCTGGGGCAGCTGACATGACAGTGTGGATTGAAATAACTAGGATATATGTAAGACATTCTTTTCAGCTTTAGATACTGTTTACATTGAAAATAACCATGGGTTTTAACGGCTGGTCAAAACGAACATGTACATGAAGGAGCAGCTGACTGTAAATAAAATTGGGGAATGCCTGAAGGAATACTGGAGGGAAGAGAAATGTTTCCCAAAACTTCCTTTAGTGAAGAGTTTGTTGTTTGACAAGTTTGAGGTCTTTCCTACTGTTTACTGGTATGGGATAGTTTCATAGTAGTAAAACATCCATTGCATCCTGTAACTGACCAGGAGACTTGGAGACTTCCTGTATGCAGACTAACCAGAATCACCTGCTTGTTTATGTCCTTTTGATTTAGTTTTTGCAATTTCCTATTATAGATAAAAATGCAGCCCATGGCTTAAAAAATGCACCTTATATATATATAGCTTAAAAAAATAAAAGAAGTTACTATTATAGAGACTTGAAGGAACTCAAATGTCTATTTCTCTTGGAAGTGAAGTGTGTCTAATAATTAACAATCATAACCAAGTATATATAGTTTCACGTGTTTTCCCTAGAGATAATTTTGTAATATTTGTGGGGCATTAGATTTGCTAAGTAGCTGAAGACTTCTCTACACGGTAATGTATTAAGCTTCTGTTAAGAACCAAAACTGAGCTTTGATTACACACACAAAACACATATGCCTAACTTTTGGTGGGAGTTTATTGGGTTTGGATGCTTTTTACTTCCCTATACAGCATCTAAACTCTTCATTCAGGGTGCATATAAAGTATACAATGCATGTCTCTAGGTATCTGTGTGAACTGGTTTAACAGGGCAGCTAGGAGTGTGCTTGCTGCAAAAGGAAGACTCCTTAGCAGGATAGAGGCAATACTGCTTGCTGATGTGCTGTATCATTCTGAATGTTCTGGAGTCCTTCAAGAACTTGGATTGCAGCTGTAACCTGACCAGCTATTAGTATGGATAGACATGTTTTGTTTTACATCATGTGGC
The DNA here is from genome assembly GCF_030936135.1 of Gavia stellata. NCBI lineage: Eukaryota > Metazoa > Chordata > Aves > Gaviiformes > Gaviidae > Gavia > Gavia stellata. The sequence goes on from NC_082603.1 coordinate 12,659,946, forward strand.
TGGACGGTGTTTGGGTTTGAGACCAGAGTCAGTGAATTTCTTTGTGGTCACCATGTTCTTAGGAGCAGTTAATGGGATAGCTTCCTCCAGGTGGACCTCAGCAACAGTGAATTCAGAGATACACTGAATTGTGTGGCCTAATTTGTGAGATCAGATTAATTTATCTCACCTTTATTAAAAACACATTCAGGATCTTCGCCTTTTTTACTACAGCGCTAATGTAGTGTGCTGAGCTATTGTTGCTTCCCAAAATAATGAAATCATCTTTGTTGTGATACAAGAAAGAACATGTCTAATGTTCTGCATCAAGAAATTTTCCACTAATGCATTTCTGGAAGGCAAAGCAGAGTTCTGTCTTCCAATGAAGCATTTCAAATGCAGTTTAATGATTTTTATTTGGGTTGTTATATTTTAAATTAAAATTATTTTTACATTCCTGTTGGGGAGAGGTATTTTGAAAGGTACTTGTCCCTTTGGCATCTCAGCAGCGAGTTAACATTCAGAGAAGAACATAGCCTTTAGCCTTTTCTTTTAATTAAACATCAGAAGACCCAGATGCCAAAGGGTGAAATATATTTATTTTGTCAAACTCTTTCATCCTTGTCTGGTTGGATTGCAAGATTAGTTTGTAATTGAGTAATTTAGGCTCTTTTGTTTTATTGGATGTATTTCTGGGACTGTCTCTGTATCTTGGGCAACTAACATTTTATTTTTCTCTTAGAGAAATAATGGTGTTTAATACATGCTCAGCATGTATTAGCGTAATTTTTAAGGTGAGGTGGGTTAAAAGTCCTACAGTATCTTTCTCTTTTTCTGCATAAAAACACTCTCAACATGGACTGTTTTAAGCAAAATGTCACTGTTTACAGATAACTACAAGGGAGATGGCAGGCAGAAAAAGGAAAAGATTAAGGTAAAAGTGGGCAAAATGGGCATACAAGTATGATCAAGAAAATAAAAAATATCCTGTTTCGTGTTTTACACACACACAAAATAGTACAGCGCTATTAAAAAAAAAGGAAAAAAAAAAAGGCGTGTGCAGAAATCATATGGACCAAAGTTGCCTTTAGTTACTGTGGCAAGTAGAAGTGAATTGCATAGTATTTTGCTAAAGTTTATTGGGACTTACAAATTTCTTATTCATTGTCAAGAGGAGTATTGTATTTACCCATCTATTTTCATACCTGATTTTAATCTTCAGGGTACTGTCATTCTCAGAAGGCAAAACAAAGGTAGTAAGGCAATGAATGATTAAAAATAGTCAAAAGTTACTGAATTTTAACAGTACTCTAAAGCATATGGTTTCTTTTTTTGTGGCTCACTCATTTAAATAAATCAGTATTTGATCACTACTTCAAAGTAATTCTCACACAAAGAATTTGGGAAACATTGTAAAACTGAAAGCAGCCATCCCATGGGAGAAAAAAGACTGCTGAAAATTCACAGAAGAGAAGCTCCCAGAACTGCCTCTGCCTTCTGCCTGAGGAAGGTTTTACAGCTTGGTAGAAGGGGCCAGAGGCAAGAGCCTGAGAAACTGATGCTGCTTTTCAGGAGAGTTTTTAATCTGCTCAACTCTTTGAGCTTCCCAGAGAAGAGAACAATGAGGCTGAGTTAGACTGCAGGCCAGTCTAGCCCAGGATCCCATCCTCAACAGTAGCCAATTAAATGGATGCTTAAGGAAAGAATATGGGGTAAGAGGTACTTCCCCCAGTACCTTGTGTTTTTGTTTCTTAGCTCTTAATTTTACTTCTATGTATTTTCATTACCACTCTTTGAGCCAATCTAAGTTCTTGGCTTTCACAACATCCTTTAACTGTTACTTTCATAATTGTGTGAATAAAGTACTTCTTTTTGTTTGTTTTAAACCTGCTGCTCATTACTTTGATGCCTTCTATTTTTTGAATCAAGAAAATGAATAACAAATGAAGAAATAATGAATACTTTTTCTCTTGTCACTGTTTCTGTGCTGCTCATGAGTTGTCTCTGTCATATCCCCTCCACTCATCTCTCTTCTAGCCTGAAGAGCCATTATCTCCTTAATTCTTTTGATACAGAAGCTTTTCTGTACATCTGACCAACCTGTTTGCTTGTCTGCATACTTCTAGGTTCAAGAGGGGTCGGTCTTTCTAGTTCTGTGGTCTGCTCCGAGAAATTCCTTAGCATAGTTACACAGCAGAATTAGATTATGATAGTAAAGAACTAATTTTAAAGAATACTTAGCATTTACTCCAAGATCTAGTGTCTGTATGTCCATAATTCTGTATGAATATTCAACCCATATGTTACTTTGTTAAGTTACATCTCAGGTGAAGCTATGACCAAAAGACCTCCAAAGGTTCTTCCAGCCAAAGTTATTCTGTGCTTTGTAATCCTATCGTACAGGTACTTCAGTTCATTAAATCTTCCTTCAATTCTTTGCAAGTAGTGTTCTTTTTAAAGAAATAATTTTGCACCTTCTACAAGACTTAATCCACTTTTACTCCCATTTCAATACTGCTTATGAATTTTTTGAACAATGTAAGTCCAAGCACGGATTCCTTTGGGTGACCCTTTTTGAAACCACCTTCTATTTGAAAAAAAATTTACTGTTTTAGCCTTTTACTCCGTGTCCTTTTGCTGCTTATTTATCTGGGGGAACTTTGCCTCTTGTATCGTGAAAACTGGAAGAGTCCTGTTAAAATTATCTTGCTAATCCATATTAATATATAATCTTGATCCTCATGTTCACTGTCTACTTCAAAGAACTCTAAATAATGTCCGTGATTTTCCTTTAAAAAGTATTTTTAGTCTTTACCTTGTATTTATCCATATATTTGCAAATTCTGCTTTTATAGTAGGCTTTACCAATCTGCCTCATACAAATGTCAGATATCTGTGTTGGGACATCTACTGATTACGATTGAGTTGCTTTAAAGCATTGCTTTCACACTTAACCTCCTATTTCTGTGGTACTGTGGCTGTTTTAAGAAATAGGTTGTAGATCATAATTAAACAACTCAGCATTTTCATATTTGAATTTATTTAGTACTTAGTCTTTCCAAGTAGTGACAGTATAAAAATTCTTCTGATATATTTTTCAGTAGAATCAATTCATTCAACTCAGTTGTTTTAACCCTTTGATGTGGTTTATCCAGGAAAAAAGGTAAGGTACCTTTATAAGGGACTCAGAGAAAGCACTTGAGTTCAGCACTCATTGCTGCTCTTGCTGACCTGCAAATAAATGTTCAGTCTTGCCTTTTTCATAGCTTGCAATTCTTAAGCTTTGGTGTGTAACAGGGAATTAAATAGTAACTTCATTATCTGATACCTTGAAAATGTGCCTCTGTTCCACTAACCCTAGAGAGGTTATTCTTTAACCAGCTCGTTTGGCATAGGAGATGTGGGGAGAGGAGAGAGCATGAGGCACTATGTCTTTTAGTTCAGATGATAAAGCAGCATGTTTACTGTTCTTGGATTTTTTCCTTAATTGGGTTTGACAGCAACAAATCGCATGAAGTGTGATAGAACAACAGAAGCTGCATGTATGGATCACAGCTTTCCTTCCAGAACATCTCACCCCTGGCAGCAGTAGTTTTCTTGCAACTAGCGGTGATCATTGTGGAATTCACTTAATGCCACTGTATCTTCTACAATTGATATTTTTTTTTTATTTTATTTTTCTGTAAGACCCTACAGGTTGCCCTGTAGTTTTCCTCCTCCCCCTTTTTGGCTTGATGATGGAGAGAAAAGAGGATAAATAAGGAGAAGGGCTCAAAAGGAAAAGAGTGTGAGGCTTAATGATGGAGACTTAAATCTCTGACTGCTCTTGTGCGTCGTGTGCTGGTTTTGTTATTTGTCTGTTTATGATTGGTGTTGATTTAAATCCTGTAATTGTACATTGCTCTGCACACGGCTTAGGCATCTGGGAAACATCGAATGATCAACTAAGCTCAAAGAGCTGATGCTGGGATTTAAGTGCATAAGAGGTATTCTTTGTCAGGGCAGTATTTTTGGGAGAAAGAACCGACTCCAGGTGTTCTGCTGGTGTCAGTTTGATCCCTGGGGATTCTTTGATGTAACTACAGGCTGCTGCCACAAGGTGTGGTGCTTTTTCCCACGCCGGTGTTCCCTCACTGCCCTTTATTTTGAATCTAATGATCATCCTGTCACAGGGCTAAGTCATTTCAATGAGACAATGCAAAACTGGTCATGGGAGGTGGTGGTGATGATGGGGGAATAAGTGATTTTTCTTTCTGATTGGGTTGCTGAACCAGCTCAGTCCTGAGGCTGCACAGTTAGTGGGGGTGCAACAGAATACAATCATCCTGGGTTAGACGGAACATCAACCCATATCCTTTATTGGTTTCAGGTATGGTTTATGGCCTAAAAAATTACCTGCTGTTTGCTGGAGTATATAATCCACGTTCAGACTGGAAACAAAATAGAAAGAGAACCTTTGCTATTGGGAAGATGAATATATGAGGGTTTTCTTGGGGAGAGGGAAATAAACAAAAAGGTTTTAAGGTGGAGCCTGATTATTATGGCAGGACTGACATCTTGATAGGAGACTGGACTTGATTCCCATCTTTATTGCCTACAATAATTTACCAATAACCTCTTGATTTTTGAAACAAAGATTAAGTGATCTTGGATGACTTTATTGTATGTTGTCATTTTTATCTTTAAAACAACACCCTTTTACTGCTTATTATATATTCATCATGTGATCCATCTTCAAGTTAAGGACTTATTTATATGTAGACATAGAAAATTAAGCTTTTTTTTAAACAATCTTTAAAATTTTACTAAAAATTGAAAATATTTCTCTTTTGATAAAAAGGGAGGACATTTGCAGAAATTTAGTGCATCAGAGTAGTACGTAATTTTGATGTGCTAATCCTGCTAGAAAAGAAAGGGTAACTTCTAAACGAAGACAGTGAGATCATATAATAAGCAAGATATATACATTTTTATACTCAGTGGATACTTAAAACGTGGTCTGAATGTCTGTGTATAATTATGTCAACTGAATGAGGCTAGGGGTACTACAAATTCATGGAAAAGCTGGAGGTATCACAAAATACTATGTTTTTTGGATTTCTTAGAAGTTATTTTCATAGCTTACCAATGCTTCAAATGTGCAAATTATGCAGCATAAAACCAAAATCACAAGTGTATATTATTTAGGGATAAACAATTTTAACTACATTGCGGTAGCAGTGAAATATGTACTCATCGTTTTTTACTTTTATAACACAAATATTTTGTAATGAAAACAAGTTTTGTTCTCTTTTCCCAAAGAAAATAAGTTGTTCACTGTAACCTATACAAACCAGAAATCAGTAGACATGCCTTTTGAAAGCAGGTTTGTTTCAGCCAAAGCAACAGTGCCTTTTCATTGCTTAATATAATGCCATAATTCTTGGCAACATTCATTGACAGATGCTTCCATGCAAAGAAGGTCTGTATTGGCCTGAAGTTTTTTTGCATGTCGGTTAAGAACTGTCAGTTAAGAAGTAAAAGAAGTATCTGCCATAATCAGGGTAGAGGCCATAGAAAAGAAAAATTGCTCGAAGACTAAGACCAAAAGAGTGATCTTAAAAAGCTGAAGGATTATATAGCATTATGAAGAGGATGCGTGCAGTTAAGATTATCCTGTCATTTACTGGAACCTGCCAGCTTTGCCAGTCATCAGCCACTTCCCCTTCACGTTATGTAATAATTTAAAGTTCTTCTCTTGCCAGAGAAATTATTTCTTGTAAGTAGCAGAAAATGGAGAGTGAGGTCTTTTGAAGCAGGTGCTATTAGTCAATGCTGAGCACAAAAGAACTTGTATGGAAAGATAATTTAATTTTTATTTTTGCAATGCTTGATAAATAAAATCTCTGCACATTTTCAGCAATGAATGTTTTGAAATTTTGCTTGAGACCTGTGGAAGATTCTAGGTGGCAAAGGTGTGCGTTTTCGTGGGTTATATTGTGCACAGTTACCATTTTGCTGTCCGTGATTATTATTTTGGTGTAGCGTGACTGTACACTGAAGTGTACAGTGCAGTCAGCAGGATGACTAATTCCATTTGTGCTGAATAGACTTGTTGAAAGGTAGGGCTGCCTCCTGTCATGCCATGCTTTCAGGCACACTGCAGGTGAGATTTGACTATCATATTCTTACTGCAGTATATTTATTTTTTAGAAAGGACAAAATTTGTGTTTATACTTAATCGACCAAGTTCTTTTCAAAATTATTCAGTCTGTGAATGCTCAACAACAGAAAAATGCCAAGGTCCCATACAAGATTAATGACATTTCACAGTATTAAATTCAGTTCCCAAAATGGGGCTCATGTTCTCAAGCATTTTTGCTCCTACTGCTTGGTGCAGAATCATCCCTGGGCAGGCAGAACATAGTATTAAAAATATAGCTCAAAGTAATTAGTTCTGTAGAATAATGAATTTTTATCTTCCAAGACTTGTCCCTGTTTTTTCAGAGCCTTTTGCTGCACATAATCTACTACTGTCTGGACACACCTTCATAGCTCACCTATAGTATCTGCCCAATGTGAGTTGTTAGCTCCTCAGGGCAGGTACTTGTTTGAACAAATACACATTTTAGAATGCCATGCCTGTCTATGGTACCACATTAAAAGATGTGATAATTAACGCTGGTTAATTTTCATACCTTGTGCTTTTATAAAAAGCAGCACCTTGTGTACTACACTTTTTAATTCATATGCCAAAACTCTAGTTTGCTCAATTTTAAAGAAAATAATGAAGCTTTTTAATTTGGAGGCAGCATTATTTTTAAAATTTGTGTCCCCAATTCACCTACTAGACTACATTGAAATGATGAGATTTCATTACTTTGTCAAAACAAATGAAAACTGTATTTCTGAAACCTGATTATTCTTTATTGTTTGTTCACGTAATCAGACATCTAGCACTCAGCCATTTCTAATGTTTGTTCAAAGTGCTGAGATTCTTCTCAATCTAGACAATTTCAAAATCCCTTACTCTCACAATAGCTACCTATGTAACTGCAAGTAAGGACTAGTTGCCTGAATAAGCATTTGAAGTTAAAATCGTACAAAACATGAGAGCTTGTCCTTAACACTGGTTTGGAGGAAGACATGCTGTGAAAAGGAAACCAAGGTCTGTCAGCGAAAGAAAAACAGTTTTTGCTCTAATTTATCACAATATGTATGTGGCTATGAACATTATAAAGAGCCCTCTTTTTTGAGAGAGGACAAACTGCAGACATCAAAGTTTTAAATGCCAAGTACCTGGTTTTGAGTATATATAATAATAAGACATGGTGTTGGAACTGCACATGAAATTTCTGTTATTTTAAACATCCTTTCTTGCATTTGCAATCCACAGTTACCCATCTACGGCATGTCCAGGTTTTCTAAATTAATGTGCTAAAGTTTCTGTGTCAAGCTTAAAAAAATATTTTTTTTAAAAAATTGACAAGTGCAGCTGGAGCTAGTGGTACCTGATCTTTCTAGTACTTGATACTTGGCTTTCTGAAAATGGGATCCTTTTTTACTGCACTTACATATGGGTGTACAAAACCAAATGTATGTATTTTAGGAGAAGACTGAGTGTTTGAATGACACCTAGGACAGCTTCTGAAAACATGCAGGTTGGCATTTGTATGTCAGTAGATTCTTTCTGCAGTGTACTTAATTTTCACATTGCTTTTGCTCTGTTGTAACATTTGTCCCCTGACTTACCAAAATCTTCACAGTTTCTTTTCTTTCTGTTCTGTTTTGAGAAACAAAACAGAAATTTAAACCTGAGGAGTGAATCTGTGAGAGTTGTGAGCAGAACCACCCTTAAGGGCATGAGAGACAAATGGTCATCAGTAATCTAAATAATTACCGGTTCATTCCTTTCCCAAAAGGCAGCCCTTACGGCTTTTTCTTAGTTTTAACAACATGGCTGTTCAGAAGCATTTCTGCAGTGCCTTTTTTTTCTTGCACAGAGGCAAGCTTCCAGATTCCTTAAAATGAATGTCATGGTGTGCCAAATGTCCCTGCTTAGGAGTTAAGTAAGAAGATGCCTTCTGTTGGAGTTATTTTCTAAATAAAAAATTCAATTCTGAAACTTCTGTTTGGATTCTGAATTTTCTTAGCTAAATTGCTTATTTCTGATTAAAATAAATGCTAGCTGTATTTATAGGTGCACTAAGCTGGGCATTAAGTTTGGCCTTGACTTGAAAGACCTGAAAACTTAAAGCTGCTACTGAGAGGGGACTGTCCACCTCAGTGCGTGTCCATGTTCCCGTGCTGCTAATTTTACTAATGCTGCTCATATTGTCACTAAGCATAGAGAGTTATCCTCAAATTTCTTTGCTGAAAAAACATTTGAGCTAAGACAAATACTGATGTTCAGAGCAGGGGAAGATGTCTGTGCATCATTCTTGAAGCAAAACAAAATATTGTAATGTAAAAAAAAAAAAATCTGTGTAGAAATAATTCAGAAGTCACACAATTTCAAAAATGCAACCATGTAAATTGAATAACATAGCTAGACTTGTTTATTTTGCTTGTAATGAGCTCCTGCTATGAGCTGCAAGGTAGTTCCAAGTTTTGTGTGGATCTTAGCTGGAAAGTGGGGACACAGCTGCTTATCAGGGGGCTTTTTGCTAATGATCAGGTCTACAAAACTTGAAGATGCAAAAGGACTTCCTGAGTTGTGGTGTTTTTCTGTTTCTGATAACAAGTTGTTGATCAGACTGTTGGCAGACAGATTTTTCCTCCCACGTATCTTCATTTTAGTTGATAGTTGACCATTTTTGCAGAGGTCTCTGCCAGGAATACAGCTTACATACGCAGCATTAAAGAGAAATGGTGGAAAAATTGAGTCTTTGAATAATTATAGAAGATCTGACAGGTAGTAAACGACTGGAGGGAACCCTGAATGCTGCTTCAAGAAGGTTTTAAGGAGGTACAACGGTAGGAACATTTGACGAAGGACAGTCACAGAAAGCAGGGGTAGGGTTGGAAAAAAAAAAATAATTAATTTCTTCAGTACTTTTATTTGTCCTGTAGGATGACAGTCTTTAAATCTTCTGTTTCTGTGGAAGTGGAAGAGAAATGTGAATATGTGAATGTTCATCAGATGTGGTTTGGAGTGCATTAAAAATTTCTCATCTGAATTATGAGATAGTGAAGACTTTTGCCCCCCTGCCCCCCGTGCTTGTAAGTTCTCTGTTTATGGAAGAAAGCCTACTTATATACCTCCTCTACTTATACACCTATATAGGCAGAAGCTTAAGCAGCTAGTTGAGTAAGACTTACGGTAACTGTTAAATGTTTTAATGATCATCCTCCTGAAATTTTTTGACTTAAAAATTGAGTCAAGCAGCAAACCCGGGGATTGTGATTAGTCATATGAAAAATGTTGTGACTTTATTGAACAGTACTCAAATACAAAATAGCTAAAGAGAAGCAAGTGAAATAGTCCAAGCTGATTGTTAGGCACTGTTGGCATTTCAGTCATCTTGCCTGAATGTAAGGCTTATAAGCAATATCTAAAATTAGAACTTTTAATTATGATGACATACAAAAATAATGACTTAAGACTGGGAGAATTAAAAGCTCAATTTAAAATATCTTCTTTGAGGTATGTCTGTGTTCCTCATGTGCTAATTTTGTCCAATAGTAATTATTTAAATCATTGCCACTCTGAAGCGTGCACTTAAAAGACTGTGCTGGTATGTTCCATGTATGAGAGTTCGGTAATTTGTTTCGTAAGTACTCGGCCTAAAAGTAAAAAAAAAACCCCAATCTATTTTATTTCATATCATTAATAGACAGCCCCAGAAACTGAATGTAAGTGCTTTTTTGAAAGTGATTATGTAGTGTTGCTTTTCTCATGTCTCCTCACCAGCTGAGAAGTCCTTCTAGGCAAGTTTTGCCTTTTGCGGTAACTGTACAAAGCTATTGAATTCCACTGGTTGTGGAGATAGATGACACTGATTAGGAATTAAGAAGCAGCTCACTTGATAAATGCAAGAGAGGAGAATCCAGTTTACTGTTAATTCTGCAACAAAATAATTAGGAATAGGGATTTTAAACACTGAAGCTAGCAGAGCTGATTTGAAGAACATACAGAGAATGCCAAAGGACTTCATTTTCATATAGTCCATGCTCAGAAGAGAGCTTCCCTTTAAGTAGTAGCTTTTAATAATATTAGTATTGGACCAAGATGTTGCCAAAAAAGGTGGCAAAGCTAATGTTTTTTGTCATGGATGCTCAGATTTTGGGTGTAACTGTCCACCTGCTCTTTGCACTGCTGTCCTTATCAACCCATCTGTTTTCCTCTTTCTTTTTTGATCATAACTCCTTGTTACTTTATTATCTGTAGTTATGCTTCTGGATCTGAAACCTTCACAATCTAACTTTATTTACCATGGTGTAAATACTAATTTTGGATCTCTTCAATTTTCTCCTTTGCCTGTGTGTCTTTAGTTTGTGCTGTTAAAAATGATTCATGACACTGTGGGTCACTGTTCAGACATCTAATCCGATGAGACAATGAGATACTGCCGTGGGTTACTTTGCCCTCATTTCCTGATTGGAGGGTGAAGATGGCTGGAGGTGCACCTACTCTGAGATTTGAGATGTAGTCTTTCTTCTGGTCTTTGCTATGGAAGGCTTATCAATCGCTAAATGTTAGTGTGTTCCTCAGCGGAGCTGCATTCCCTATTTTTGTAGCTACAAAAATATAAACCAGAAAGGTTTAAAGCATGTTCAGAATGTCCAAACAAATACCCAAAATGCTCTTTTGGTGAAAGAAAGGGCAGAATTAGTAAGACGTCATGTCATTTCCTATAGAAAAGGCAGATGTCATTGTGTTGAGATTCTGGAAACATTAAGATGTGGTCTTGTCAGATAGTCTAAAATTCCGTTTCAGATTCAAAGCCTCATGAAGTCAGGAGGCTTTCTTCCGTTACATTAGTGTTTTTTGGATCAAGTTATAAATATTTGGTGACAAGGCTGTATCTTCCCTAGAGAAAAAAAGAAAGTCTTCCTTCAAGACTCATATTAACTAGGAATGGATGTTTAATGCAGACAAAGCGGTTTTACGTCTTCATGTAATAGTATATAGTATATCCACAAATTCACCTTTGAACCCTGTTCTCCTATATTCTGTGCCATTATTCTGTATGTTAAAATGATTCCTGCCAAAAGCGGAAACCACATTCTGTGTTGTTTGGAAATAACAGATGCTGGAATAAATTTTGACAGATAGAGGTTATCATAGGGCATGCATTATGCATGTTGTTAGCAAAAAATAACATTTTTGAATTTCTGCATAAAACTGTAAGGGTCATTCAGTGCCATTCATAAATGCAGAGCTGCTGTCAGGAGTACAAGTAGTTTATATGTTCTCATCAATTCATATATAATGGGTATTCTAACTTACTATGTACTATGTTAATTCTAAAATGTAACCTTCTTCCTTGACTCATGAGATTAAATACTCAAATACATGGTATCGTTTATGAAAGGTTTTATTTTTCTATAATGTAGCCAGACTGGCACTTTGTAAACCCTGACTCTAGCATGGCTTCTGCGTTTCTGATGAGCTACGATTTAGATCATCAATTTGTGTTAGGTCTGTGACCCAGAGCTTGGCTGTGAAGACTTCTAGGAATCTGGGGCTTTTCCTGGTTTTCAAGTGAAGTAAATTTCAGCTATTGGTGGAATAACTGGGTCAGTTTGCTTTTTAATTTCAAGGTTGGAAGCTGCCAGGCTGGTTTTGCATCTTTAAATTAGGAAGTTTCTTGACAAAAGCTTTCAGTCGCGTGGAAATCTGGCCTCATGGAAGCCAATGGGATTTTTGCCATTAATTATAATAATGCATGGCTGAAATCCTGACCTTGTCCTTTGTGTTAGAATTTTCTCTGCTTTTAAACATATTCATGAATAACTTTTTTATGCCAAATATGTTTCCAGAAGTTTTCTGCAGTTGTCAGATACTCTCAGTACTGCAGCTATGTACATCACAATGGCAGTGTCTCTAATGCTTATCAAATTTCACATTTTAGTCGTTAAGGCATAATGTTTCTATACTGCTTCTATCACAAATAATCCATAATTACACTGAAAACATGTCAGGTTTCTGTAACATACTGCTTTTTCTTGTCTGCATTATTATATTATAGCAAGTACTCAGATTCTTAGTGAGTACATTTGTGATGAATCCATGTGCCAATTAAGAATGAAATTTCAAGATAGACAAGGAAAATATTCTGGATCTTGTCCGTCTGAACTTCAGTAAAGCAGTTGGTATACTGCCTCAGAGGAATTGATCTGCTATGAGCGGGCTAAAAGAACTTGGCTCATTTAGCCTAGCAAAATGAAGGTTAAAAGGCGTGTGATTGCTTTCTATAACTACATTATGAAAATAAATGCAGACAAGGAGAAGAACTGTTCAGACTGCTGCCTCTAGGTGGATAGAAGTTGGCCAGGAACTAATTTACACTGGAAAGTAGATGATTCTAAATGCTCAGAGAATAAAGTTCTAAAATGAACAATAGGAACAAACAAATTAGTTCTAGGGTAAGTTTGCTAAACAGCTGAAAGATTGTATGAGCTGTTTCCTTCCCATTCCACCATGAATGGGACTTGATCCATCGCACCCCAGTGTACTTTGTGTAGGTTGGGAGGTGAAGGGCTGACCAGATTCTGTCCAATTAAATGTATACCATCTCAGTGTTAATCTGCTAAACTGTTTCTGAGCTACTATTATCAAATCTGTAATTATATGGTGAAAGGAAGTTGAGTATTCTGTTCGCAGCTCTTTGACTCTTTATTCATGCTTAATGGTTATATAAGGGAGGCTCTGTGAGAAGAACATGTATCCATGGAAAAATAGCTATTCCAGAATAGTATGTGCTTGTTTCTGATTGCTTCAAAGATTTCATTTACTCTTTTGTTCCTGGAAAAACTGATTTTTAAAAAATGTTTAAAATTATGTAGCAGGGACAGGTCCTTTAGGTAATATTTTCATACGACGAGTGAAACACGTTAGTTGCACGTTCACTGCTTTTATATCTGTGATCAGTACAGGCTGTCTATGCGTGTCTGGTATTCCTGATATTTAAATGAATGTATTCTCTGTGATTCAGACACTCCTGTTATTAGAGAGTGAATCTACCTTCAGTTGCTGTACTTCGAGGTACAAAGTACTTTTCAGAATGTGAGTCATATCTAATGTGTGCTTAAATAATTAAAACCAGAAAATAATTTCCCTTGTTTATACATGCATCTTTGATCAGTGGCCTTGAAGCTAGCACACAGTATCATTACTAAATGGGTGAATGAAAGTAATACAGTAATTCCAGATGCTGGTTTGGTCTAGTGATAGTGTGTATACATTGTGCTAGGCAGTGTGTATTCAGAGCAAAGACAACGCCAAGCACAAAGAACTCCTAAGTAGACCAAAGACAACAATTGGATAAAAGTAGGTAGTAAAATTACAGTAGAAGAGTAAGATTTGTTGGTCACCATAGTGGAGAGCAGCTGTAGCACATCAGTGCTGTAGTTGTCAGTTTCTGTAGGCATTATGGCAAAGAAGTTTTAAGAAGGGATCTGAAGCAAGATAATGAAGTTTGTTAAGACTAAGACCCTAACCCAAAAGCCTATTTAAATGAATAGGATTATTTCTAGTGATGTCAAGAGGTGTTAGATCAAATCTTCCAACGTTGTATCTGCCAAGGGAATTTTATAATCAAAATTGCTGTAGGATTTTACAGAATTAAGCATATTGAATTATACACAAGTACTCTAGGCATGATATGTTTTAACATGATTAATTCTGTGTTGTCTTTTGAATAATTCTGCTTGTTGACAAAGCACGATTTTTTCCCCACGTTCTCTTGGCCTGGTTTTCAGAGATGCCGCTAATCATAATTACCAGTGAAATAGAAATAAGAAGTCATTTTACACATGTTTATGATTAATAATTTCAGAAGTATAGTATCTTTAAAAAAACCCCAGGATTTGCACTGAAAAGTGCATGAGAGTATTGATTATCTTCTGACGAGATCACTGGAAAGGTGGTGTTTTAAGTATATTGTATCTGCACACTAAAAATGTGATTAAACTAAGTCACCTGATAGAAGGTTTCATAACGTAAATAGTTTTTTGTGCATTTGTTTCGACTTCTAAGTATGTCTCTAAGATGAGTGCATGCTTACAGTTTGTTTATCACATATGCAGAGCTATCATTTATATTGCGATGAGGGAGTTTCCCTGCATTCGGACAAAGTTGTCAGCTTTGAGTAGATACTCGTATGCAGCATTGCTTCTATTTGCCATACAATAGATGCAACATTTGTTGATGTTGAGTCGGTATTTGAAAGCATGACGGCCTTCAGCTGAGAAATAACACAAAGTCTAGGATTTACCTAAGTGGAATAATGGCTTACTAATAATTAGGAGCTCATTTTAAGTATGCCAGGTAACTTGAAGAAATAATAAAAGTTATGGTGTCATTTGAGTTGAGTAATGTAAGAGCTGTTATTACTTTGCCTAACATTTCATCAGCAATTTGGATTAGTATTTATTCTTAAATACAGAGAGTAGTAATTATTGAAGGTAATCTCTTTCATGTTTCATACAATTTAGAGGAGATCATGAATATTTGTATTTCTTGCCACCTAAATTACAGTATGATCTTGCAGCAGAAATACTGCTTTTGTAAGCCTGCTGACGCTTTGTTGTTAGAATTAAGTTACTCATGACTGTCCAGCAAGAAACTGGTTAAATATGGCAGCCCAGCTACCTTGACTTTGCATGCGTTCACTCTTACTTGTATTTATTAATATAAGTTCTTAAAAAAATCTTACTTAACCAAAAACTTTCTGGTTAAGGTTATAAATGGATATATCACTTAATTGTAGCAATTTTTAACACCCCATGTGCAGTTAAAAACAGGGAAATTATTACATGACTTTTTTTTAAAGATAGAGGGACAGTAATTAAAAATAGATCTGTTCTATTAAAATGATGCTTTTCTTGGTAGTATAAAGAGTGGAAAAAAATGCTTTTCTGAAAGCTTTTAAGTCTGAACTGTATTTGTAAGGGGGGAAAAGGATTCTCGCTCATGAGCTGGCAAGCCTCATCGAGAGGGCTTTAAACTAGATTTGAAGGGGGAAGGGCATGAAACCAGGCTGCCTAGAGATGAGCCTAGGGCCGGCGTGCAGATGTTGGGGGCGAAATCGATAGCCCAGCTCAAGTGCGTCTACTTCAATGCACGCAGCATGGGCAGCAAACAGGAGGAGCTGGAAGCCGTTGTGCAGCAGGACAGCTATGACGTAGTCACCATCACAGAAACATGGTGGGACGACTTGCATGACTGGAGTGCTGCGATGGATGGCTATAAGCTCTTCAGGAGGGATAGGCAAGGAAGGAGAGGCGGTGGGGTGGCTCTGTATGTTAGGGAGTGTTTTGATTGTATAGAGCTCAATGATTGTGACAACAAGCTTGAATGCTTATGGGTAAGGATGAGGGGGAAGGCTAACAAGGCAGATATCCTGCCGGGTGTCTGTTATAGACCACCCAACCAGGATGTAGAAGCCAACGAAGCGTTCTACAAGTGACTGGCAGAAGTCGTACAGTCGCAAGCCCTTGCTCTTGTGGGGGACTTTAACTTGCCGGATGTCTACTGGAAGTGTAACACAGCTGAGAAGAAGCAGTCCCGGAGGTTCCTGGAGTGTGTGGAAGATAACTTCCTGACACAGCTGGTAAGGGAGCCTACAAGGGAAGGTGCCCTGCTTGACCTGCTGTTCACAAACAGAGAAGGACTTGTGGGAGAAGTGATGGTCGGAGGCTGTCTTGGGCTTAGCAACCATGAAAGGATAGAGTTCTCAATTCTTGGCCAGGTAAGGAGGGGGGTCAGCAATACCACTACGATGGACTCCCGGAGGGCAGACTTGGGCCTGTTCAGGACACTGGTTGAGAGTGTCCCTTGGGAGACAGTCCTGAAGGGCAAAGGGGTGCAGGAAGGCTGGACCTTCTTCAAGAAGGAAATCTTGAAGGGGCAGGAGCAGGCAGTCCCCATGTGCTGTAAGAAGAGCCAGCGGGGAAGACAACGGGCCTGGCTGAACGGGGAGTACTTGCTGGAACTCAGGGAAAAAAGGAGAGCTTATTACCTTTGGAAGAAGGGGCAGGCAACTGAAGAAGAGTACAAGGACCTCGCTAGGTCATGCAGAGAGGGAATTAGAAAGGCAAAAGCCCAGCTAGAGCTCAATCTGGCCACGGTTGTAAGGGATAACAAAAAATGTTTTTACAAATACATTAACAACAAAAAGAGAGCCAAGGAGAATCTCCATCCTTTACTGGATGTGGCAGGGAACATCCCCACCAAAGATGAGGAAAAGGCTGAGGTACTTTAATGCCTTCTTTGCCTCAGTCTTCAATAGCCAGACCGGGTATCCTCAGGGTATTCAACTCCCTGAGCTGGAAGACAAGGATGGAGAGCAAAATAAAGTCCCCGTGATCCAGGAGGAAGCAGTTAATGACCTGCTCTGCCACCTGGACACCCACAAGTCCATGGGGCCTGATGGCATCCACCCAAGGGTGCTGAGGGAGCTGGTGGAGGAGCTTGCCAAGTCTCTCTCCATCATTTACCAACAGTCCTGGTTAACAGGGGAGGTCCCAGACAACCGGAGGCTTGCCAACGTGACTCCCTTCTACACAAAGGGCCGGAAGGAGGATCCGGGGAACTACAGGCCTGTCAGCCTGACCTCGGTGCTGGGGAAGATTACGGAGAGGTTCATCCTGAGGGCGCTCACAGGGCATGTGCAGGACAACCAAGGGATCAGGCCCAGCCAGCACGGGTTCAGGAAAGGCAGGTCCTGCTTGACCAACTTGATCTCCTTCTACGACCAGGTGACCTGCCTAGCGAATGAGGGAAAATCTGTCGATGTTGTCTGCCTGGACTTTAGTAAAGCCTTTGACACTGTCTCCCACAGTATTCTCCTGGAGAAGCTGCCGAATCGTGGCTTAGACAGGTGCACTCTTTGTTGGGTAAAAAACTGGCTGGACGGCCGAGCCCAGAGAGTCGTGGTGAATGGAGTCAAATACGGTTCGCGGCCAGTCACAAGCGGAGTCCCCCAGGGCTCAGTTTTGGGACCGGTCTTGTTTAATATATTTATCGATGATCTGGATGAGGGGATGGAGTGCTCCCTCAGAAAGTTTGCAGACGACATCCAAGTTGGGCGGCAGTGTTGATCTGCTTGAGGGTAGGAAGGCTCTGCAGAGGGATCTGGACAGGCTGGATCAATGGGCCGAGGCCAATTGTATGCGGTTCAACAAGGCCAAGTGCCGGGTCCTGCACTTTGGTCACAACAACCCCATGCAGCGCTACAGGCTTGGGGAAGAGTGGCTGGAAAGCTCCCCTGCAGGAAAGGACCTGGGGGTGTTGATTGACAGCTGGCTGAATATAAGCCAGCAGTGTGCCCAGGTGGCCAAGAAGGCCAACGGCATCCTGGCCTGTATCAGAAACAGTGTGGCCAGCAGGAGCAGGGAGGTGATCGTGCCCCTGTACTCGGCACTGGTGAGGCCGCACCTCGAGTACTGTGTTCAGTTTTGGGCCCCTCACTACAAGAAGGACATTGAGGTGCTGGAGTGTGTCCAGAGAAGGGTGACGAAGCTGGTGAGGGGTCTGGAGCACAAGTCTGATGGGGAGAGATTGAGGGAACTGGGGTTGTTCAGGCTGGAGAAGAGGAGGCTGAGGGGAGACCTCATTGCTCTCTACAATTACCTGAAAGGGGGTTGCAGAGAGGTGGGTGTTTGTCTCTTCTCCCATGTAACTAGTGACAGGACAAGAGGAAATGGCCTCAAGTTGCACCGGGGGAGCTGGTGGAGTCACCATCACTGGAGGTGTTCAAGGAATGCGTGGATGTGGCATTGTGGGACATGGTTTAATGGGCATGGTGGTGTTAGTTGATGGTTGGACTTGATGATCTTACAGGTCTTTTCCAACCTTAATGACTCTGTGATTCTGTTACGGAGTGGGTAGTACTTCACTTAATTTCAAGTATTTTTATAATATCACAGCACACTCTTTTAGAGCAATACACTAGCTGTCCATAATGCCTTATGTGTTTTTTTAAAAATAACATGGAGTTACAGTGCCCAGTTTCCTTTTCTGGATGAAATCCTTTCCCCTGCCCCCCATTTGATACATGCTTGTGGACAGTTCTTGAATTGTAGTTATAAACAGTGATTTCGTTCTTTGTATGGGCAGAGACACGAATCTTTGGGGAAAATATTTGGTGTCTCAAGAAGTGGATTGTTCCCTTTAAAAAAAAAAAAAAAATCACAGATCAGCTGTCTAGATGCAGTCAGTATTGATATGGAAGGACTAGTGTGCAGCTAGAGTTCTTGTCTTGAAAATGAAAGCTGAAATTGATCTAGGCTTTGCTACATTTATCCAAAAATACTGTCAAAACCTGAAAATCTAAAATTAAAAAAAAAAGTGTCTTATGAGAAGCTTAGAAGGATTGTCATCCTTGCTCTTTTGGACATGTTCACATCAGCAGTAGGCTTTTTGGTAATACTGATCTAAAGCTGATGAGATTATCCATGTTGGTGTCTTTAATACTAGTTCATCACAATTTTTGTCTTGAATTACAAAGATAGCCTTAATATTTGAACCTTATGCAGAGCCCGGGGTGCACATGTAGAGGAGAGAGCCTTCATAGACATGAAATCAACTTTGCTCCAAGAAGAAGGGAGGACAAATGTATTTTTTCAGAAGAGTTCTTTTCTGTTAGGTTGTACATGGTATAGTACTAAGTCATTGCCTTAGTGCCTTAGTCAGGTACCTATTAAAGACATAGTGTCTCTTTGACTGATTGCTTTTGTGGTCTTCAGATTTCATTAATTAGCATTAACTAAAATTATATGCTGACTTATGTTTTGTTTGTTTCTTTTTTTTATTTGTTCAGGTTTACCAAAAATGCAAGTCATTCGAAACTACAATGGAATACCACAGCCAGTGACACAAGATGGTCCACCATTGCATATCCAGATTGGGGACACTATTGAACTAATTAGAGGAGACGCACATAGCTTATTTTGGCAGGTATTGTATCATTTAGCTATGGCTATATTCCATTAGTTCCAGATATTAAATTCTTATTGATATATTGCTCTTTTAATTTTTTTCCTTTTTGAACAACAAAAGAATATCTTTGTGTTTTGCCCAAAATAAATGTCTAATGCAACTATTTTTACTTTTAAAGTGCTAGTGGTTCCTATATTGTGTAAAGCTTCATTCTTGCAGCCTTAGAGTAAAAGTCCTCGTGAAAAAAATGTGCAAGAACATGGCATTGGTAGCAATTCTTCTAGTGAAATTATAGGAGTTACAGAGAGCATGTGGCACATAAACAGCAAAGTCCTGTGAATTTTCAGTCACTGCTTCTCTTAACATAGCAGAACTAAAAGCTATATTGGCAAAACCCAGTTACAAATACTAGATTTATAGGGGAGAGAAGTACCTCTGCAAAACAGAGACACACCTAAACTACTTGATGACCTCTCAAGTCAGTTAAGGACAGTTTTTTATGTACATGGGAAAAGTGTATTCTATTGATGGCAAAATTCAGTATCCCGTGATTCACATCACTACTACTGTTACTGAAATTTCTTTCTGAGAACTATAAACAGATTCAAAATGCTGTCTTGCATTCACTTTAAAGATAAAAGCGTTAAACCATGTGTAATTTTTCTTGATTGTTTTCTTAATTGTTCATACCAGAATCCTATGTACTACTGATATAGGATAAATGGAAATACAGCTAAAGAGAAGAACTTTCAGGATATTAATAGAACAACAGCTGGGAAGCATCTGTTGTTGTCTTGAACTGTCATTCCTGTGTTTGTCCTCGTAATTTTCTTTTTACTTGAGGCTATAATAAGTTAATGAATATAATTATAAAAACTGCTTGTTTTGTTACATGAGTTAAGTCACATGGGGTTTTTTGCTGGCTTCAGTTAGGATCGAATCTTCTCCAAACTCTCCAGGACTGAATCAGTGAACTCTGTTCCTATGCCACTGCATCATCCTGAACAACATTTAACTGGGGGAAGTCATAAACAATAGAATTGCTTTATCTATTTAAAAATATGTAAATCACTGTACCACCCCCACCTCCCCCCCCAAACACACCAACCCCCAACACCCCTCCCCTCCAACCTGTTATTTAGCAGACCATAGATATTTCACATCACTATAAATCATTTTTTTCAAATGTTGGCTGGCAGATTTTGGCCTATGTAGTTTTATATGTAGGGCTTGGTTCTGCAAGGTCTTGAGTTCTGATCCAGAGAAGCATTTAAGCACACTCTTGATTTGGGACTGACTAGAAGGTAATCATCTGACTAATACACTTAGTACAAATCAGAATTATTGGCACCTTGTGGAACTGATTCTATTGCCATGTTCATATACAACTGTCAACTCAATCTGCTGGAATTTGTCTTAGCTGTTATTTGTACCTATCATGCTAAAGAATTTAGCTAGAATCTCACTGTGTTTAACTAGCAGAAACTGGAAAGTGCATGAGGCTTTTTCCCCAGAAGCCATAGTAATAGATTTGAATCTTAATGGAAATTGTCATCTCCATTAGCATCATTCAGGAATTTTTTTTTCTCACAGCTATCTTGTCACAGACTGCTTAATACGGATTTTCATGTCTTGTAATGACATCTGCTTTTTAAAATGCGTATTAAGAAAAAAACCCTGCGAAACACAATTTGTATTAAAATCTGTAAGTTTTCTTCAAGTGGCGTTTTAGAGTAACGTACAGCTGACCTGCAAGACTAATATTAGAATGGATTTTTAAGTCGACTGTCACTCAGTTTAGAAATTCAAGTGCTTGTAATAGATAAGTATGTGTGGTTTAAGTACAATTTTTTCATTCTTTACATCAAATAAACACCAGAAGTTACTGAGCAATGCTTAAGCTATAGCTTAAATGCCATCAAATTTTTGATAGACGTTAAAATTCTGCTAAGTGAATATTTGAATGATCATACAGCAATTATTGTGGCAAGTTCTGTAGTAATTCAAGATCACATACACATGAATCTACCTGTTATGCAGTCTGGAAAACAGGAATATGGGTTTTTTTTCTTTATGAAACAGCAAATACTTTTCTGAGAGGCAAACTGAGCCATCACAGAGACAATAAGATGGCTGGGATAAGCATTTCTGAATTCCATGAATTTGCTTTCTGCCTCTTCACTGGTATCACCCAAAACCTAAGCTTTCTTCAAAGAGAATGTATAATATAGGGGGGTTGATACTGTCACAAGTTACTTTACTCTCCTCAGTAAACCTGGCTGCATATGAAGAGAAGGATGGTCTTATGCTGATACTCATGCATCCCCTTGTGTATGACTACTGTTTCTTTGCTCAGTCAAGGTGCAAGACTAGAAAAGCCATGCTGCTTGCCTAGCTGGTGCTCGGCTAACCTCACTTGCAGAATGAAGTAAGAAAAGGAAGAGGGGCTGGTGGGGGTGGGGGGGAGAGAGGAGAGAACTTAGTGTTTTAAATGGAAATTTCAGGCCCCTTAACCAGAGCACTACTAGTTGTTTCAGTTGTAGTAGTGCAGCTTTGAAGTAGTCAGATTTTTATTATAGATGTGAATATTTCTTTCCTGTTCTGAGTTTGGTTTAAGTAAATTGGTACCTGCTTAACCTGAGGGTAGGCTTTCAGGGGTGCCGCAGTGCCTACCATAAGATATAATTCTAGTTCTACAGGTTTGCATTGCAATTACCCACCATCCTCAGGCAATCATGTTTCTCAAGTATGCCAAAAGAATACGGATATTTCCTGGACTGATTCTCTCCTTTTTCAAAACCAGCTTTTCTTTGATGCAGATTAAACCCATATCAAGTAATAGCTATTACAGATGTACTTTCTAATGCTTCAGTAGTTAGTGGTCCTGCTGTAAACAGCCAAAGGCATTAAGTATATTGTAAATATACTTCTGATATAAAATTGAAACATTGGGGACGCAGTACTGTGAAAGTGCCTTTTGAAAGTGCCTTTTTTTTTCCTTTTGGTTTGTAATTTGGTTTGCAATTTTTCATCTGTCTCCTTCTGTCTTCACCACGCTTTGCAGTAAACAAAATGAAAATGGGTGAAGGACATGACGATTTATAAACTTCAGCTATCCTGGAGTTCTAGTTCTGTGGATGTCCAATGAAGTTAATGGGCATTGCATGGCTAAGTAGCCGGCAGCAGTCTGGAAATTTAGAACAAACGTGTCAAATGTCTTCAGAAACTCTCCCTCATTAAAACGAGTACAAGAGTTGTGAATCAGCCTCTAGTCTTGCTGAGACAGTCATTGAAAGAAATGGACCGAAGGGCTTCAGTGGCCCTTACGTATATGAATATGTGTGCACACATACGCACACATGCATGTAATATATATTTTAATATCTAATATAAAATAATTTAGAAATACAATGTAATAGTATGTACATAATATACATTTTAAAACTGGTTCTGTCCAGTCCTTTGCTTCTGCTTTTATAATGAATAGAGGCCGTTACAGGGTGGTGTTCCAAGTGAAATGCTTACTCATCAAACAATAAGCAATTAGCAAGCAGGAAACATAAAGTAGAAAGAAATGGTTAGTAGAAGTGAAGTATGGTGGCATAATAGTTTTGCTGTTGTTAATGAGTTGATGGATAGATCTTAAATTTAAAGTCATCATCTAACAACAGGTCATAGTTTTGTGTATGAATGACACCAAGCCTTGATGAATTTAGCTAGGATTTCTAAAGTAAACAACATGTGCTGGTGAGGCCGCACCTCGAATACTGTGTTCAGTTTTGGGCCCCTCACTACAAGAAGGACACTGAGGTGCTGGAGTGTGTCCAGAGAAGGGCGACGAAGCTGGTGAGGGGTCTGGAGCACAAGTCTAATGGGGAGCGGCTGAGGGAGCTGGGGTTGTTCAGTCTGGAGAAGAGGAGGCTGAGGGGAGACCTCATCGCTCTCTACAATTACCTGAAAGGGGGTTGCAGAGAGGTGGGTGTTGGTCTCTTCTCCCATGTAACTAGCGACAGGACAAGAGGAAATGGCCTCAAGTTGTGCCAGGGGAGGTTCAGGCTGGATATTAGGAAAAACTTCTTTACTGAGAGAGTGGTGAGACACTGGAATAAGCTGCCCAGGGAGGTGGTGGAGTCACCATCACTGGAGGTGTTCAAGGAACGTGTGGACATGGCATTGTGGGACATGGTTTAGTGGGCATGGTGGCGTTAGTTGATGGTTGGACTTGATGATCTTACAGGTCTTTTCCAACCTTAGTGATTCTGTGAAAATAACCTTGTCTCCTAAGGACATTATGAAATTATTTGTATGAGCTCATTATTGACAGAGCATTTTAAAGTGAGCTGTTTCCTTCAGCAATGTGTAATAAATCAAATCCTGTTCTGTTTAAGGATTTGCTTTTATTTAACTAACAAAGCCATCTGCAGTTATGTCATGTGAAGCTTGTTTTCAGAAGACAAAGCCTTTCTTGGGTTGTGTTGGTGCTTGTTACATTGATGGTACTGCTCAAAATGCAAAGGCAAAGTTTTGTACTGGTCACAGTGCTTGGGGATATTTTCTGTGATGAGAGAGTCTGACCATATGACTTCTCTACTGCTGCTTTCACTTTGGTCTTGGTGTACTGTCCGTAGAACACATACTTCACTTGTAGCCTCCCCTAGCCCAACGAAGCGACACATCTGTGTCCCACAGCTGCGCAGAACAGCATCTTCCAACAAGTGGTGACATCTAAGGAAATTGTAGGATTGTTGCTTGGTCAGAGAGTATTTCTTAATGCTGTACCTCTCATATAAGTCTGTCCACTGATGACGTAGTTTCTCACCACTTCATTTCAGTGAATGTTCAGTGTCCTCCATATGATTACTTTTTTGCTGCAAGTGCCATTGACTTGTTAACTACAGAATACTTAAAGTGCACATATGTTACAGTACAGCCTCTGCATTGCAGTTCAGTTTCCTTATTCTGAATGTGTATACATTATAATGTCTGCATTGTGATAATGATTTAACAAGTACGGACCACAGCCAATTTCATGATCTTTGCTGCTTTGCTGTGTTTTTAAGCTGTGGGTCATACCATTGTGTACTGCTAGCAGGATTTAAGCCAGGTAATGTAATGCTGGCTCTACATCATATTGTCCCATGGTCTGTTTTTTCTGTACATGCTACAGTTTCTTCAGTGGCTGTAATGTGGCTTTATTTTTTTATTTGTACTTGAGGTCATAGAACAGCTCAGTTTGGTATAATTCAGTGCACACTGAAGCATTTAAATGCCAGCAAATCAAAGCTAGCTTTTATTCTAGATTTCAGAGTGTGCAAATACATTTCTGGAAAAACAGTAAGAGAGAATCCTGTAAGTATCCAGACTGTATTTCTGACTTGTGGGAGGAAGCACTGTAAACATTACGAAACACCATTTTTGCACTTTCAGAAGGTAACACAGGGGTCTGTTCCTGAGCTCATCAAATTTTGATCCTTGGCTGCTTTCTAGTTGTTGTGGACATACGTTGCATGATGTGTCATCTTGTTCAGGTTCTTTCACTTTATATAAATGTTTCTCACGAATAGCAATGGTGTGTGGGCACATATTGTGCTCCTTCAAATGCTTTTTCTCATTAATATATTTTATTCAGTGGCTGGTCTTATTGACTGTGATATCACTTGCTATTCAGATAAGATTACTATTGTAAATAAGTATCACTTAGATGGGAGACTGTGTCAGAGCTCTGCGTGTAAGTTAATTCTGTACTTCAGAGGGATTATTATTTCGGGAGTAAGTAGAATATATGGATGCAAAGGGTAACCTGTACTCAAGCAGAGAGTGGGAAAGAGGGCAAGGAAGCTTTGCTGAACACTGGTTCAGATCTGTAAGACTGTCACTTGTTTGCACATAATTCTTTTCTTAATATTATCACTATTCAGCATATTGTAGCTTAAATACTGCTTGACTGCTTTTCTCTCTCCTCTGCCTCCTCTGCACTTCTCTGTATATTTGGTAAAGATGGCGGTTACTGGGGTCACTATCTGTGTGTGATAAAATGCATAATGATCTCCCTAGGACAATGATGCACTCATTGTGTTTTAGAGTATCACAATCGAAGAATGTTTTTGTTTTTTCATACACCCTCGTTAATTCTTGTTTTTACATTTAGCTCCACCCTGTTTGAAATTGCTTAATTCTGTTTCGTGTGGTGGTATTAGGGTACAATTACAGACTTAGTGTTACAGAAACAAAATGAACTAAAACCCCAAAGAAATTCCATGTCTGTTTCTGAAGCATTTTTTCCCTTTTTAGTTTTTTTATGTTGCAGGTATGCCATCAAAAATAAAAAATAAATGTAGTTTTTGAGATTACAATGCTTGTAAAATACGTATTCTTACTCTCATTGCCAAACGCTGATACTATATTAAGTTTACAGTCAGTAAATTAAATTTTAAAAGCATTTATGTGCTTTTAAAAATCTATTAAATGAAAGCATTTGTTTGCCAAAATACACATTTTGATGCCTTCATTTTATGTATCTGCGTTTAGAAATTTTCACTATGTGCTCTGTTCTGCTCTGAAAAATGTGGTCAGCGTGGTCACAGCTGAATGTTTACTAGGACTAGAAAGGTGTTTTTATTTTGCTGTTCTGTCTGGCTGAGGAGACATTCTTCAGGAGAGCTGGGTGGTGAACTGTGAGCTGCTGAGACATAGCTCTGTGATGATCAGGTCACTCTTGGTCCTTAGAAGCCCAGAGTAAATTGGTGGCAACATTGGACAGCAGTTGTGTTGCATAAAAGGCTCAGTTTAGGCCATGCTGGATGCCTTTCTGCAGCTGGTCTCACAGTTGTGTGGGTGCACCTACAGCATTTTGTGAATATGTCATAGAGAGTTAATCTTTAATTCTGTTAGTATTCTTGTGCCCACACGATTTCCAATGATCTGCATCACTTATAGAAACCCTTAAGTATAGAACTTTATATCTGAATTGGCTGATGGATCATTAGCCGTAAGTTTCCGTGGGAGTTAGCGTGGTTTCTCAGGTGCTGCAACTGCCGCTGCATGGTGGTGTAGTCATTTTGGGGATCTGTAATGTCGCAGTGTGGCGGCTCTCACTAGAGTGATGCCAAGTGCGGAGGAAGTAACTTGAAAGGAGGTACTTAATGGAGATATCAAACACGAGCAGACATTGACAGAACTGGGCATTGCAACCTAGGCTCAGAGCCCTCTTCTTCCATCTCATCTCTTAGAGCTCTCAGCTGTATCAGCTATAATTATTAATTATATAAATAAAGAAAAAAAAACCCACACAACTGTTGAGTAACGCTTTATCAGAACAGCATTTTATTTTAAAGACTTTTTGATACACTCTTATTGTCCTAAATCCCTGTGCATGTATTATTTACTATTAATCCCTATTATGTCTCAAAAATGGAAAATGTTGGGGTGTTTTTCTAGGGCAGAAATCTGACAACAGGAGAGCTTGGATTCTTCCC
This sequence comes from Gavia stellata, assembly GCF_030936135.1. Lineage (NCBI taxonomy): Eukaryota > Metazoa > Chordata > Aves > Gaviiformes > Gaviidae > Gavia > Gavia stellata. The sequence goes on from NC_082603.1 coordinate 12,686,487, forward strand.
AAGTGATGCAGTAAAGCCTAGCCCGTGTGTAAGTACGATTGTTTAATTCTGTTTGTCATCTTACAGAAAAACTGCCTAGTTCATACCATTGCTTTGTTAATCTTACCTTATGAAAATCAAATTGTTTCTAGTTACTTTGTGTTTTCATGGTATGTTCAATATAGCTTAAAATATAGCATTCTAATACTTTTGGTTATCTGATGTAAATAGGACATGTCAAGAAAACATGTTTGAGAAGCAGGTGTAACATCTGGGAATATTAATGAATTGAACTGTCTAAAGAGTTTCCAGAATATAGAACAAACACATTTTATGTGATAGTGCACTTTCTTCCTTCCCCAGCAGTAAGGTGATTCTATCTAATCTATTCCCCAGTCACTTTGAGTTAGAGAGAGGGATTACATCATAAGTAGTGAGTTTAAAAATGCATAAAACTTATATTAAACTTTGAATTCAGACTGCTTGATTAATTTTCTCCTCTCTGTAGGTTCTTACCTGCCTTTAGTTCACACAAGGATGTTCTCAATCTAGAAAAGTTCAGGATAACAATAAGAAAAATTATTTTATAATATGTACTCAAGAGTTTTGTATACAGACATGATGATGCATTGATACACTGTATGCTTGCTCCTTCATTCTCTGCCCTTTATAACACTGTGCATCAGATAACTATATGTCCCTTTGTTGAGATTAATTGATGTAAACCCATAAAACTAGTGATTAATTACATTCCTTACTTTGCTTTAAGACAGCTTTAACTTCTTTTAACTTGATTCACAACAGTTTGACTTATTAATAGAATTGCTTTCATGACAGCAATCAAGATATGCCACTTAAACAGTTTATAAGTAGGTGGTATCAGCTGTTAGTGGCTGCAATTTGATATGCCTTTAAGGCTTATATTGTGCTTTAGCTTCTAAAACAAATATAGATATGATCCTAAAGAATATAAATACATAGTATATCTTGAGACATTTTTAGTATCCTGTATTTTCAGAATTTTGATTGATGCACAGAATATTTGTAGATACAAGGTATGTTAGACTGGGTGAGAGAACAGATCTGGAATAAAGATGAAAATGTTATGTGAACTTAACTTTCTTCCCTCCACTCCTTGCTTATTGTGAAAGTTGTGTATTTCCCATTCCATTTCCTGGACATAGTACCTGCTATGTACTGGTGTTAGGTTCTTAGAGCCACCCAGACAGTCATTGTATAGTGACATTGACAGCAACTGTAGCAATGTTTTAGCATCCACCACTACACCTTAAAGCAGGGGAAGCGGGATATCCAAAGTTAGGAAAACTGCTACTGGAGTGTTGTGAAGATTGATAAAGCTTTCTGCTAAATTTAGGAATATACTATTTGAGGAGTATTGAGAATAATACAGTTTTACAGAATGAATAAATATTACTCATAAAATGTTACCAAGCGGTGTCATGATCAGAACAAAAAGATAAATCGATGCTTTACCACTGTTAACTTGTAAGGATGAAATACAAACATCTTACTATGATAAATGATGCAGTTAAAGATACCGAAACATCAATCAAGTTTTAAACATGCTGTAACTTTTACTGTTATTATTAAGCCTAACAGTCTTTACAACCAGCTGATATAAAAATGCCCAGAAACAGCATAAAATACATACATCAAAATACTTTAGGAATGAATATTGAATGAAAAACTGCTGAGCTGCAGAATATCTATATTCCAGACTTTTCACAGATGTACCTATAAACAATTTTTTCCTCTTTGCAATAAGTAGTATATGTCAGCAGATATTTTCTGCACCATATGAGTAATACCTGGTTCTTCCTAGCTTTCTTCCAGTTTTCTGATTTCTATAGAGGCATTGGATACATAGCACAGTATGAGCCAAGAGCTTCTGGAATAACACTTGATTTTACTGTATTTCATGACAATGAACCACACTTGTTTTTTATATATCTCTCTATATATCTATATCTCTATACATCTGTCCATTCAATATTAATGAAAAGGACTACTCATCTATTGTTTAACTGCTCTGAAGGATGGACTTAAGCCATCTTTGAATTTTTATATCCTTTCCAACATAGTAGGACTACTTGACAAATTAAGAATGTCCTTTTTTAACCATTCTTTCTTCTCCTGCTGCTGATAGAATGCATGTTATTTAATTAGTCCTATGGGGGATAATACAAATCATTAAAGGTGCAATTCTTCTCTATTATTGAAATATCTCACAGCATGTGAAGACTCTCTAAGTGCCTAGTTGGCCTTGAAACGTATCATTTGGTCACTTCACTAAAACATTTCTCGTAGGCATTCTTTGCCAGCATATTAATCATCTGTTCACTTTTTTCCAAGCCTCACCATTAGAAGCAGAGATGCCCAAATAACACCATCAGTAGCTGTAGGGATATGAAGTGCCACTGCTGCTGCCAGTGGTAGTACCTGGCTGTGTTAGGGCCCCTACACTTCAAAGGAGTTTGCTACCATTTGAGAGCCCTTTATCTACACTATTTGGGAGTCATGCATGTTTCCTTTTTCTCTCTCAAGAACTAGACTAACTTAATGACTGTTTTAACACCTGGATAGATTTACTGTTGTGCAAGCTGAACATGTGACCCTGGTTTTATCACAGAGAACTTTAATGTGTTCCACACTAGTGTCTGCTTTGTTATTTAGAAAAAAATGTAAGTTTTCATGGGGACTGCTATACTGTGCATCTTGTGCCTGTATAAGCATTATCTGTGCGTATGTTTATGTATGCATATAACATCCATTTTGCAAACTGGTTGTAGTTTGCTTGATTTTTGGAATTGAATTTGAGAATCAAATTCCATGCTTATTAAAATTCAGTACAGGAGTTAACCAAGTCAAGTACGAAGGTATGAATGATGTCATACAATACAGGATAAGCTATGGATTATCCTCAACTCTCTCAGAAGATGATATATTATATTTCCTAGTAGACAGTCTTTCTAAGGCCATACATGAAGTGAATTTTATACGTTACTTTAAATTTGTTGCACATTTTAATGATACTTTTCAACAATATGTAGCATTGGGCTATTTTATATAAGAAAATTGAATGTAGGCACTGTCAGAAAAACTTCCTACAGTTTTTTAAGTAAAAAAATCTGTCACAGCAGCAAAGAGTTAAAATATTCTGTACTACTTTCAGAATGGTATGGAATATTTGTCCTTTATTATAACTTCCTTCAAAAGAAAATAGACTTGCAGACTAATTAGATCATCTGTTTCTTTTAACTTGTTTCATCTGGATATTGACAATTAGATCAATGCTAGCTAATTTGTGTTGATCAGAAAAAAATCTTGATCATCAATCTCTTGTATTGTTTCATGTCCTAGGTTCCTAAACCAGTAGACTACTCTTCACAACTGTGGTGAGTCCCTGTCTAGTCTTACAAGAATCTCTTTGAAAGAAGCAGTCATAGAAAGACATGTGTTTATTACAATTTAATTTATATTGTTGTAACTTTTTTAAGCTTCTGAAGAAGGCGTTGTGTAATGGTTTGGGAAAGCAACACCATGCATTGCCTAAAAGCATTTCTGATGTAATAAAGTGCTTAATGATTTTGACATTTTGTTTACAAGTCTGTAGCCGTGCAGCCTTAGTCCCAGAGGTCTGAAACAGAGTAATAAGAGATGAGTATAATATAAAGCGTGCAAGCAGGTCTTACATGTTAAGTGAATAAAGAGAAAGAATAACGTTAAATACATCTTCTCTCATGAATAATTCTGCATTTTCTTTTTTTAAATTTTATTTAAAAAAAAAGAAGACTATCAAAACTAAAACCACTGCTGGTCTGGAGCTTATGTAGTGTGTGAACTCTTTACTGGAATTCACTTGCTTCTAGAAAAGACATGGTGATTCTGAGAGAACAGAATAAGCATCACTTGTGTTCTTTCACTGGTTTTAATGCTTTGTCATTTAGACATGAGTTCTGATTTCCTCTAGTTTGCCAAAAAGTGAAATCAGAACCACATCTAAACAAATACTAATTTTTCATAACAAGCCAAATAGAATGTTTAATATTTAAAATTGGCATTTTAAATTAAATTCTGACATGTGCTCTATTTATAATTTTGTTAGAAGAAAGCATGTCATTGGGGTCAGTTTTTACCTTCTAAGGATTTGGAATATTTAACTGAAAAATGACTTTAGTCTGAAACTTGCTGTAAGAAGTCATGTATTTTGTGATAGACTTCAAAATGCATGTTCCCTGGTGTGTTTCATAAAATAACTATTTTTCATTTAAAGTTCCCTTCTAATTGATAGTGATGTGTTAGTATGAAATTTTACATAGTAGTGGTCTGTAATGTTGACTGTCTTTAGACTACTTTCTAAAATGGTAGAATAAGCATAATATCCCTGGAAGCTACGTCCCTTTCCTCAATTAACAGTTTAACATCTAGTTTTGCAAATAAATGTCTGCTGACAGCCTCTCTTAAAGTCCCACCCAAAACAGCAAGGCAGAGCAAGGGCACAAATCTGCTTATGCAGTCAGGCTGCAGATTTGGTGACTTATTTGTCTTAGCTTTCAACTCTTAGCATCAGCTCTTTCAAATTTGAAGATATTTGGGCTGAATTTTTTTTTTTGTTTGTGGATGTTTAGTCTACCCATTACACTTTCACCTTTAAAGGTTATGAATAATTATGAAACCAAATAAAATAGTGTGTCTGTATAAATACCAAATTTTTGTATAGGTTTTTTTTTTTTGACCTAGTGTACTACTGGTACTGATTCTCCACTCTATGATAAATCCCACTAGAACTCAGGAGGTTCAAAAGTTCTGGACCACTGTTTTATTGTTTCACTTGCAACACATGATTCAGAAAAACATTTGGTTTTATGAGCTATTCAAGCCAGTAGTCATTCAGCTAATGCTCAGGCTCAGGTACTTTCCTTGACAGGCATTTTGTTCAGCATGGGCACAAGCACTTTTCTAATGAAGAATTTCCCCCTGCCAGTGCAGAGTTTTTTCACACTTTATTCTTCATTCAAAGATCTGGAAGTGGTATTCAGTTGCAACTGATGTATTTTTAGGTCGCCATCATATGCAGAATATTGAGACTCTGCATTGCATATTTGATAGACCCTTTTTTGTAGCTTTGAAAAAATGATAGGCAATTTTTATTGTTCTCTGTTACAGGTTTGCAGGAGCAATGGAAAGATTGCAAGCAGAGAGTGAACTTATTAACAGAGTAAATAGCACTTACCTGGTGCGGCACAGGACCAAAGAGTCAGGAGAATATGCAATTAGTATTAAGTAAGTGGAATAAGATCTACAGAAAGTTTTCTTGTTCTCATTTATGTTTAGATAATACTTGAAATAATGAAGGAAAATTAAAACCTGTTTCAATTTATATAATAATACACAGCCTTTAAGAGACTTAATATAGCAAAACTGAAGTTGCTGACAAAAATAACGAGGATTTATAGTAGGAAGGGAGCAATGGTTTTATAATGCTGGTGTAGCCAACAGGCCTACAAAAATGATGGTTTGGTATATTGGGTAAGAGTAAGCAAGTGTTTGGAGTGTAATGTGACCTGCTTCTCTGAAGTGAATAAGAATGTTTCATTGACTTCAGTGAGAACTTGTCGAAGCCCTTTGCATCTCAGACATTTCAGTAAAATCTGGGTTCATAAACTGTCTGGATGAAAATTATTGTCAGGGTCTTGTTTGCTTTCGTGTTGTTTATCAACATGAATATAAAGATAAGAAATACATGGGAATTCCCAATTAGAATAAGCAGTTAGTAGTGACTTTTTTTCTGAATACAGATTACCTCCTCAGCTGCACTTTAATAAATATATTTGTTTAATTAGACGTCAACTTTGTTTTGGCACAGATATACGTTTTGTCTTAAGAATTTATTCGTATGGTGTTATGGGGCATGCCCTCAGGTAATTATTGATTGTGTCTGATTAAAAACGCATTTATATTCATAAGTTATTCATTGCCCACAGGTACAATAACGAGGTGAAACACATCAAGATTTTAACAAGAGATGGCTTTTTCCACATTGCAGAAAATAGAAAATTTAAAAATTTAATGGTAAGCATTGATTAGGTTTTTAACAATGTGCAATTTTCTATGTAGCTGTGGCTGTTAGTGAGAACTACTTTAGTTTGTGAAATTACAGAAGGCTGTGAGAGATTTGAATTGTGTCCATACCTGCTAATAGGAAAATTTTTTATATTTATGGTTTATTCTCTAAGTGATGGTAGTATGTGCTTAAAACTACATATTTATATTTAGGACTGGACTGTATCCCTTGCAGTGATGTGGAAAAGAGGAGGAATTTGAATCCCATGCATAAGCCCACTAAGGAATTAGGCTGAATCTTGAAAGGAGAATTTGTTGTCTTTGGAAATCTTTCTCTATATAGTAATGATCCCTAAAAGTAGCTAGGTGAAGGTTCCTTCCTAGCACATGTACACATGCAGTGCTGAACATAATGATGCCTGTTGATGTGTAAGTTCAGAGGGAGAAGGATATAAGGTGCAGCTGTGTCAGAGAGCCCAGACAACCTTGGAAGAGGCTGGTCTTCCTGGTCCTGGTGTACCAGACAAAGAAGAGCAGCTAGAGAGTGGGTCTGTCTAAACTGCTACAAGCTCAGAAATGCTTCTTGGAATAATAGTCACATGGAGTCAATATCAACTAGTCTAAATTAAAGCAACTGTGTGGCTACTTCGAACTTACACTCTGTGGCAGCAAACCACTTACTAGCAAACTATAGTTATAACACACAAAAAATAGGCGCTCTCATTAACTTTCACTCCGACTATAGGCGTAGTTAATCCCCAGAAATAAGAGTTTGGTGCTATAACGGCCTAGTGAGTTTTCAGTGTTATGTCAGAGTCATCTTGTACTGGGGAAAAAATTCCTTTTTTTGACCTTTAATTTGAAAGAATTTCTTGACAGCTCATTTTGTTCAAACAAGACTCATAAATACTAGGTGTCTGAATAAATTACCTTAGTGCATTTGTAAAATTTTACTGCTTAAGCATTTTCTGATGCATTGTGAAAGGAAGCTTGTTCAATATATTATATTTAGTGCAGTCAATTAGATTAAAACTTATGCTGCAGCCTTCCTGCACGCATATCCAAGTACTCTAAAACTATAAATAAAAATGAAGGACAATGCAAAACAAGAGTAGGGAGAGAAGCTTAAAATCAGGAAGCCTTTGAAATGATTTTAATTTAACCACTGATACCCCGTAAAGCAAAAGCATCCTACAAGTGGTAAAAAATCAATCAGAAATCTATGCTTTGCCTGACTCTAATTGAAATAAATGCTCGTTACAATGGGAAGAACATAAATTTCCTGATGAAGAATGCACCAAGCTCTTTCTGCACCCTCATGTCTTCATTTGACACTTAAAAACCAGTGAAGTGTTTAGAGTTAAGGCTGGGGACCCTGAGATCTTACCATTGGTAGCCACAGAAATCATGGTGTTTCTCAAATGCATGAAGGAGGTGCCTACTTTGTCTGCAGACACTACCAATGATTCACTGGAAACTGATGAGAACATATGAGCGCTCTGAGGATCTTGACAAAGCATGTGAGCTCGAGTCGCATGCTGCCAGATATCTTCTTATGGCAATGATGCAGTTTAATGCACTGATGCAGATTTCAAAATAGAGCTGAATGATCAGAGATGCAAGTACAGAACACAAACTTGAATAAAAAAGAAACAAAAAGAATATGCATTGTGTCAAAGAATTGAAAGTACAAAAGAAACTTCTAGTGTAAAGACCTCATTGCTACCAATTTAGCCTTGCTAACATTCAACTAGGAAAAAGTCATTTCTTAACTCAGTTTTAGGGTATTATGAAGTCTGCCCTTGAGAGTTAAATAGACAAGTGATAGTGTAAGTACTGTTTGCATATGCTGTGGAACAACTCCTTTGTTCTGGGTAGTTCCAAAAGACAAAGTAACAGTGTCTGGAAGAAGAGAGGAACAAAAGTAGTCTGAGTAGAACTGGGAGCAGAAGACAGTCAAAGCCAGCAGCCATGGAAACCTAAAGTAGTGATCTGCAGTGACACAGTGTTCTGTACTACTTTGGAGGTAACAAAAGTAGAACAGCTCTTGTACATAGTTTTCATAGTACATTTGAAAAACTTTCACAAGAGTGATTAAAACATGCTGAGTGTATAGCGGCCAAGGTGCAGTGAAAGGTCAGCTCTGCTGCTGATGTGAATCATGGTAGTGTGACAGACGCCCGAGGAGCCCCATCCATGCTGGCAGGGGCTACTTACCTTACTTACCTGTTTGGAAGCTTGCTACTGTGATTTGTGCAATGAATGTTTTAGAGGCCAAGTGTTTGTCGACTGTTTTCATGGAAGAATGGTGTTAAAAACTGAGCTTTTGAAAGCAACTGAATCTTTGTGACCCAAAGTAAATTTTTTTCTCACTTGGGAACCATTTTACTTATTTTGCCAAAAAATAAAATCTGTCCAGTTGAAATTCTTACTATCTTTACCAAACAGCATAATTCTTACAGACTTATGTGGTGCAAAAAGTTAACAGAAGTATCATACTAATTATTTTTGCATTTATCCGGAAATCCTACTTTGAATGCTCCTTACTTACGAATCACCTTCTCTGTTGCTTTGGTAATTTGAACATCTGGGTACTCAGTGATGATACATGACAGAAAATTTGATTGCTGACATTGTAGCTTGCATGCTGTGATGATATCAGACAGCAAAGCCCAAACAGTTCTTATTCTCCGGGCCTTTCTGCTTACTTGGAGTGCCTGGCAGGTCTGTGATTATGAACTGTTAAAAGCAGGTATAGATTTTACTTAGCTTTGGACCTCTGCCTTAGAAGCAGTTTCAGAGACATGCAACAGCTCACAGTGTGGGGAGTGAAGTGCTCCAGAGTTCAGTTCAGATGATAATCTTCAGAGTGTTATCGAGAACTTACGGTTCATGCACTAGATCTTGGACTAAATAATTTGCGAGTCATTTTGTTTAGCTGGAATTAATATACAACTGATGTAGGCTGTTGTAGGCTAATAATTTTGTTAAAATTTTTTTAACTAGAAGGGTATGATTGAACACAGTACTATTTCCTTATTTTGACCTAAGCTTGGCTTGGTCAATTTGATTTTGGAAATCTAAATGTAAGTAAGTAGAATGGAATGACTGAGTTACTGGTAGGAGTGAAGGTTTTACAGTAAATAAATTGCTTTGTGTTTGCATTTCTGAAGAGTGGAATCCCACAGTCAAATGAAATACATTTGCTTTGAATTGTCTGGTCACTTTTAATCTTATTCTAGGCTCTGTGTACAAACTGTGTAATATTGACATTATTAGGGCTAATCCAAATGTAAGAGAGAACGGCCAGGGTTGAAGATAGCAAAGGAATAACATGAGCTGTCAGTATTTTGATGCATGTTGCCTTCTTCAGAATAGAAACTGAAGTAACTTATCTCCTTGGTTCATAGACTATTTGAGCCAATATTTTATATTTTCATATATGTATGTGTGCGTGTATATATAAAGTTTGTGTGCATATATAAAATATGTCTGTGTGTGCATCTGTATGTTTATATATATGCACACATATATACACACAGAGACAAATTTTTGGATTAGGCCCAAGGAGAATGTGACATGCTGGATTTTTCGGTCAGTGTGCACTATCTGAAAAAAAACCAAAACCAAACCAAAAGCCCCCCAAAAAAACCACAACCCCAAAATTTTAATGGCAGAGCCATGAAAGTTTTACATGGTCCATGTATCTGCTCATCAAGTTGCTATTGACTTATATGCAAGTTGTATGCTTTATTTTGGATCTGTGCACTTACAAATGCATTTGTGGATAAACATCGCTTATCATTGCAAAAGAAATTTGAGAAAACAAAGACAGTTACTGCTATATACTGAACAAGCAGCTGACCTTGCGTTCTGCATGACTTCAGAAAAGCAAATACATGCTTAGCCTGGCTCAAAGGAGCAATAAGTGTTGACTCTGACAATAAGGTTTTACTTAAAAAAAAACCAACAAAACCCAAAAACCAGTGAAGTGACAGTGTAAAAGCAGTCAATGTTTAGGATAGTTGATTTTTAAAAAATAAACATGTACTGTGGGATGTTGTATTATAAAATAAGTTTACTTGTATGATAAAACTGTCATTGACTGAACACCAGAATGTTGAAAACGATGTGATTTCAATTTCCAGTGACGTGGTATTTTTCTTTCCTGAAAGGAACTCATAGAATACTATAAGCACCACTCTCTCAAAGAAGGCTTTCGAAGTTTGGATACTACTCTTCAATTTCCATACAAAGAATCTGAAAACTCAGTGGGACAAAGGAGTAACAGAACAGGTGGCAGCTGTGAGTATTATAAATTTTTGAATATTATTTTCTGTCATATAAATATTAAAAGGACAGGGTACTTAGAACATCTTCATTCTCCATTTTTGACATATAACCAATTAATATGGTAATGCTTTTAGCTAGGACTTTTTTAAGCTAAGCAGATTCAGATCTGCCAGGAGGTTTATAAACATGTCTAGTAAATTTGTCTTGCTGCCAAACTTAAAATCTCCCTGATATTCAAAAATCTATTAGGCATGCTGGAGAGAGATTAAACTGCATCCTGCCTGTTTTTTTCAGACATTTGCATACATGCAGATACAAGTGTTAATGATATCTGTGACAATTTCTAATCCTTAAAAAGGGATTTAAATAAATCAGTGTTGTAGTGTAGCCATATGAAGCAGCATCTCAGTAATACCACATAAATTTCTCAAAAAGCCATTAGATTTACTGTATCATAATTATTTTTATGCCTGGCTTTTGACCTTAAATGTTACAGGCCTCTAAGCTTCTGAAAGTTAATGAACTACTGTACAATATAAATAGCAATTAAAAAGTTTTAAAGTTTAGAAATAAACTGAGAAGATTTGCAATGCATGTGGTATCCTTTATTTAACTTATTACAACTTAGAGTGGAAGTCAGTATGATTTTTAGGACACGTACAAGTTCAGTGTTAATGATACAAACTACCACGTGGCTGGCCTCTGGAAAGTATATAATGTTTCTGTCAAAGAGCAAATATTAGATTTGCAGTTCTGCAGACAATGGCTGTATCTTTGTACTGCAACAGATAATAAGAGGAAAATAAAAATTGATGGGGATTTTAACAATATGAAGACTGCTGTGAAAGACCATAGAGTCCAGTCTAGTCTTTGTGATGATGAAGCTGGCTGTGTTACTTTCATTTGCTGTGTTTGTGAGCTTTTGTTTACTTGCTTGCCACCATTCCATAACATTTCTATAACTTTGGAGACTTTCTTCCTCTCCTAATTAAAGTGAAGATAATTTAGGACAGATAGATGATTGTAAGAAACAGTGTGTCTCTGTGCATTTCATTTACTCTGTCTCTGTCTTCCAATTTCTCTTTATTCCTTCCATTTCTGTTTTCTTTCATTGCTTCCCAGGACTTCTGTCAGTTGTCTCCCTGCTATGCTGTATCTCAGTACATCTCCATTCTTGCTGAATTTACCTGTCCCATCCTTTCTTCTCCCTTCAGCTTGCGATCTCCCTTTTGCTTCTCTCTTCCTCTTTTCATCTCTTGTGCTTTCCTCATCCCTTGCCTCCTCACAGCATTGAGGCTTTAATTGTTGTGAGGATATGCCCTGCTTAATTTACTTAGCATTTGGTTTTGGTTATTATTGACTCTGAGTAGAACCAATTTGTTTTCTTTACTTTCTTAGGCCAATTAGAATGAATCTATACTGTCCACCAACTTACTAGTCTGCAAGAGCGTTAGCTCAGTTGTTTCATGCTTTACAGGATAAAAGACTTACAGTACATCCTCATTACCTTCAGTCCACATACAAAAAACCCCATCTACTTTAACAAGATCTTTTAGGCAGTATATAGAAGTGCAAGAGAAATGAGTGTGAGTTGCTCTCATTTTAGTCAAGGGGATGAGAAAGTGCATGTCTGCTACAGTAAATATCAGCCATTTAATGTTACAAACTATGCTGGTGAGAGTGGGCAGGTTTTGTCTTAGGCCAAACTGATCAAAAACCCCTCTCAGTTCTCGGACTCCTCATATAAAATCTAATAAATTTCCACAATTCTGCTAGCCTACCTAGTTTGACTCTTGATGACACTTTTCATTTAATGGATTTGACAGTTTTCTTTTAAAGAGTTAGCATGTCCCTATGAGTGTGGTGGGTTTTGTTAGGATTTTTTTTTTAAGCAAAATTTCCGTGATTAACGACCCATCTGCGAGTCATGCTAATCAGTTTTAAAGGTATCCTGTTAGTTTTTACCAAGTTGATGTTAGAATAGCTATGTATCTAGGCTGTGTGAACCCTGCTGGGCTGAATTTGGAAAGAACTTGGTAAAATTTAGGGTGCAGTTTTGTTTAGTAGAGGAAGCAAATAAGTCATGGGGCAGTGGTTGGACATTGAGTTTGCTTCACAGCCCTCAGTGAGAACCGCCACACAGCTGGTTTTTTGACCTCTTCCCACTTAATCTGAGTGCAAGAAAAACAGTTGTTGAAAGGAAGCCAGACAAGTCAGATGAAGAGAGAGAGGGGCACTTTCCCTTTTTTTTTCAGTTGTGCAACTACTCAGTGTCACATTCACCATATTTTAACAAGCATGGGCCTGAAGCTAGTGAATGCAATGGCAGTTTGAAGCTGATCTTAAGGAGGTTTGGGTTTCAACTCAGTATTTTGCACTATACTATTCACATCACAGAATCAGTAAGGTTGGAAAACACCTGTAAGATCATCAAGTCCAACCATCAACCCAACACTACCGTGCCCACTAAACTATGTCCCACCATGCCACGTCTACATGTTTTTTGAACACCTCCAGTGATGGTGACTCCACCACCTCCCTGGGTGGCCTGTTCCAGTGCTTCACCACTCTCTCAGTAAAGAGATTTTTCCTAATATCCAGCCTGAACCTCCCCTGGCACAACTTGAGGCCATTTCCTCTTGTCCTGTTGCTAGTTACATGGGAGAAGAGACCAACACCCACCTCTCTGCAACCCCCTTTCAGGTAGTTGTAGAGAGCGATGAGGTCTCCCCTCAGCCTCCTCTTCTCCAGACTGAACAACCCCAGTTCCCTCAGCCACTCCTCATAAGACTTGTGTTCCAGACCCCTCACCAGCTTCGTCGCCCTTCTCTGGACACACTCCAGCACCTCAATGTCCTTCTTGTAGTGAGGGGCCCAAAACTGAACACAGTATTTGAGGTGCGGCCTCACCAGTGCCGAGTACAGGGGCACGATCACCTCCCTACTCCTGCTGGCCACACTGTTTCTGATACAGGCCAGGATGCCGTTGGCCTTCTTGGCCACCTGGGCACACTGCTGGCTCGTATTTAGCCGGCTCTCAGCCAGCACCCCCAGGTCCTTTTCTGCAGGGCAGGTTTCCAGCCACTCTTCCCCAAGCCTGTCGCGTTGCATGGGGTTGTTGTGGCCCAAGTGCGGGACCCGGCGCTTGGCCTTGTTGAACTGCATACAGTTGGCCTCGGCCCATCGATCCAGTCTGTCCATGACTGTATCTGGATTTTTTAATGAAGCCATCCTTTGAAAAGACATCAGCTTCTTATTCAAAACAGCCGGTCTTTAGCATATATAATTGACAGAATAAGTGGGAAAAGTATTTCTAAAAAATACGGGCTCAACTACTGTAGAATTTGACAAAGTTGTATCATTTTCTGCTGCCAAAGTCTTTGAGCTGCTGTGAAATTGAATGGCAATACCAAATTAACTTCACTTTCTAGAACAATGTGAGAAAAGATTATATTCATTTTTTCTAATTGTCATGTTTTCATTTACCCATTGAAGGAAAGAAATCAAGTGGCATTTCAGTTTACTTGTAATTTCTGATGAGACTCATAATAAATCACCTTGTAATGTTATACATTTTCAGGGAATTTGATTCTCCTTTCAGCATCTACTAGATTTTTAGAACAAAAACCTTCATTTTGGCTTCCCACTTCAATTAATGTGGTTGTAAAAGCTGTCAGACATTTACTTTTCTCAATATAGAAATTTAAGTTAATTAGGAAGACTTTGGGGGAAATGATACATTCTTTCTTCTTAATTTTCAGTCTTGGCCTTTTCTAGATATAGTATGATCAAATTTTGGTTTGCTACACAGAAAAATAGTAATTCTTACATTAGATTAGAGGGGTGATCGACCATTTAATGAAATAAAGGTAGAAGTGGAAGAAAAGTTGACATTCTTCTACAGAATAGTTTTTGGCACTTTATTCCAGTCTGCTGATGCAGAGCACAATCATATTGAGAAATCTGAGTTTTTATGAAATTGAGATTTGAATGTAACCTAAATCATGAAGCCCAATACTATCTGAGTGACTGTTTTTCATCACCTGTAGACTAGGAGTAGGTACATTAACTAGTATCACATCATTCTACTACTTAATGCATTAACTGTGTAAAAGTATCTGTGAATAAAGTAAAATAAAACAAGTGTCACCCCAACCTTTAAGGAAACAAAAGAACCTGGCCTTTCTCTTTAAAAGCCAACATCAAACCCCTTATCAGTAGTGTTTAAAAATAGCCTAGTTATCTGCAGATATCTAGCAGGATTTCCTTGCCCACGTAGGTTTAGTTGTCCAGAATTTCACATGTAAAACCAAACCTCCAGTTATATCAGACAGAAAAATTCTTAAAAAGTTAAGATAATGTATGGATAGGAAGGGACCAGCCACCCCCTATATAGCACCTAACCTGTTTTTATTCCTGCATGCTACTTTTGCACACTATCATTGTACTTCTGTAGAAATGAAGGCAGTTACCTGTCTCTAAGAATGGGCACACTACTTCAGTCAAGTTGCCCTTTCGGTTTGAGTAACACATTTCCACACAGAGCTGTAACCTGGGGTTGCTAGCTCCAGTATAAAGGAGTTCCTCAGGTAACCTCGTGCATTCTTGGATAATCCATTTAGGATTAGAGGTGGAGAAAGGATCATCACTGTGAAGGATCAGAAGGGTGTGTGCAAGAGGCCCTGGAGTATGTTTCTTTTGTATTACTTTGAGATACTAACCTGAACTGCTGTTGGTTTGTGTTGTGGGTGTTTTTAAACAAATAACCCATAGCTTATGAAGGTTAAAATACAGTATCGGTCCTGTTTATTTATGCTGGTAGTTTCATTGTCACAAACGTATCTATACTAATCCAAGTAAGATGCACAAAACTTTATCATTACCTCCACCATGGATTCTTTCTTAACTCCTTGCATAAAATAGTTCTAGTTGTCATACCTGCAAATAAACATTTGGAAGCAAAATTATTTTGTTTCAAGTGTAGTCGCAAGAATAAATTCAGTGAAGCAGCTGTATGTGATGAATATAACCCTGCTACATTTTTAAGGAACACTCTTGGTCAGTAATTATAGATATTATTAGGCATAATTTAGAAGCTACATTTTCATTTATCCAGTTGAGGATGGACTTCCCTTTCCAAATCACAGCTGGGAGCAAAGATCCCGACTTTATTAGGTTCTGTACACTATATATCTTCATTGCCTCTTCAAAAGAGGGGAAAAAAATGTGAGAACATGCCAACAAACTGTATTTCTGTTTGAAGTTATTTTAGTTCATTTAATCTAATTTTGTATTTAAAAATGTGTTGACCCTGGGTTTGTTGGCAGTAGAGCAAGTGCATCTCTAACCTTTCACCTGTTACAGCTGTTACAGGGACTAGGATGATGTGCTGGTTCTGCCTAGGCCAAACTTACACTTTTTTTTTTGCTTGCTTGGGGGTTTTCTCTCAAGTGAGGGAAAACTGCAAAGGCGAGCAATACTTTTTGGGCCTTAGAGGATGGATGTAGCTTAGCTGTGGAATTCCTATGGATGTTAATGATTATCAGGGCAAAATGCAGATTTTTTTTTTCCCATGCATATTATGAGACCCCAGTTCAACTGGTACTTAGACTATATTCCTAATTAAGAGTGTGTGACTAGTCTTCCTGGGCTCAAGGGTAATTCTTATGTATACGTGAGTTCCTGCTTTTGTACTGTTAAGAAGTGGGGCACACAAAATTAAAGAAGAAAAAAAATTCTGTTAAATCTGAAAATATTTGTAAGAGTCTGCAGTTTCAGTTTGCTTCTTGAGACCCTGAATGGGTGTCTTCTTTCTACTTTACTCTTTGAAAAATGCAGTTGTTAGAAATTAAATCATAGATCCAAATTTTCTAGTTATTATAGTCAATTTCCTTCCAGACATCCTTACTAGGGAACCTTAGTTTCCTTATTATCAAAGAATTATATAGTTAAAAAACTATTATTTAAATCTTGTGCCAATATTTCAATGTTCTTTTGCTTTTCTCTTTTTCTCTTTCTTTCTCTAAGCCCCTTCTTTGTTCTGTGGGTTTTCTTTTGTAACTCCTCCAGACTACAGCTTTGTTCCCCCTTCCTCCACTCCTTTCTGGTCAGGTACTGCTTTACTGCTTTTATATTTCTTCTAAATTTGCTTCTGTTGTTTCTGTATGCAGCAAGTGAGGGAAGGGACGAATCTAATACTTCAGTTCTTCTCTGACTCCAAAAACTGAGTTATTACATGTTACTCTTGGAGTGTAACAAAAATCAAACTCTTAAACTTTTTCAAAAGTGTGTATTGCAATAAGCAGTTTGAATAGGTGTTGCAAAGCTCAATAGTTGCAGCAGATTCAATCAATGATCAATTGACTGTTAATTTGCTAGATAGTTGACATCCATGAGCTATATATATTTTAATGTATTTGTTCAAATGCACATAGCTGAAAATGTCACTGGTTGTAGATAAATAAGTTCGTCCCATCCCTGCAGCAAACAATACTGCAGCAGCATCTTAGAATGCAGTATGTTTTTCTTTTTTAGAAAATGCTTTCTTTAAATTCTGCATTAGCATTGTTAATTAATTTTACCCATCTGTTTCCTAAATATTGTTTTCTTTATTCTCATTTAACCATCCCTGGCTTTAATAAATGCATAAATTTTAAACTAAGAGACGGCATAAAAATGCTTAAAGTAGTAGCAGTGGTAGTCTCAATTAGTGCATCGGTATGGCTGTGACTTGCTCTGGTCTCGTAAGGCCTAGTCTTCAGAGGTGAACTGCACCGCTGGACAATTCAAGAAGAATTTTGCTAATGGGAAGGTAAATGTCTTCAAGGAGCATATGGAAGGAGCTACTACTGTTGAGAACGCAGCGTTCACTCACGTTACACTGACACACCTCTGTGTACAGGGTGTTGAAGACTTTGCCTAGGTTGTGCAAATCAGGACTGAGGCTGGCTTTTGCACTAGGGAAAGGGAGGTGTCTAGCATGCACGAACACGGATGTAGTCGTAATCAAGATCTGACTGGGAGATCTAAGTAGGCAGTACGTTTTACACCTGCCCCACAGAGGTCATCCAAATTGTTTAGTGCTCTGAGATGGATTCTTAAGGCTTTCCATAGTTTCTAGAGGGGAAAAGGATGTAGGTAGCAGCTCGGCAGTAGAATGGCTAGTGTGCTTACTTGTGCTGAGAGTGTCTCCGAGCCCTCCCCTGATTCATGCCAGGGATTTAAATCTCAATGTCCTATACTGCTCTTGAATGTTTTGCCCCCTCAGTTGTTCACCGTTTTGGAGTCTGTTTCTTCCATTTCTATCTCCTTACATACAGATTTTTTTGGGGGCAGATACTTTTATTTCCTTGCAGTAGTCACAACATTGAGAATCCAAGCTTTAAGGCACTCTTCTAGTTGACATTTACTTACAGAAAGGGACACATCTGTAGAAAAGATGAATAGAAAGCCATTCTGGTATAACTGTTTACCCTGTGGTCATGACATCCAGCTGGAATGTCTGAAGCACTCACCTCTTTTGAATCGGAGAATGCAAAGGAGTTAAGTTTTGACCCTTTATTGTAAGTAAATACTGTGAGATTCTATCCTTTTGGGCGAGGATAGAAGATGACTTCTTTCATTCAGCTGCACAGTACTTGATTGTAAAGTCTACTCTTACTGAAGCTGGTATCTGTTCCATGAAAACAAAATTGTGAAGTGGCCTACAGTGATAGAACAGCAATCAAGACCCAGCATTACTTTAAGCCTACCACACATTCCCATATATGGTTTCAACAAATTATAATTATATTCCTTTTTTCATATGAAAAACTGCTTTATCAGAAAATTCTTAAGTAACTGTAACAATAATTAAGGATTCAATGTCTTGCATATCACAATATGCTGTGTAAAGTATTTTTTTATATAAGTACAAAATATTAAAGGAAAATACTGATTGGTAATTCTTAATAAGCTTATATACCTGTTTGAATGGGATTTCATATTCTGATAGATAGGCTACATTACTTCGTATGTTCTTAGTAAAACCATCTGTTTTAAAATAGCCAAAGAATTTGCTTACATTCAATGAACAAATACTTATTTCATGATATTACAAGTATTTTTTTCAAAAGAATCTGCAGAGCTGGCTTAGTTCTGCTGATATGGAAGTTGGTAACACAGGAGAAGGGTTAAGCTGACTACTGAGCACTACTGGAGGTGCTGCCCATGCTTGTATAATAGAACTGAGGTTTGGTTAAACAGTGCAAGTAAATGTACATTGCTTCAAGGAGCATGGAAACTAATACACAAAAGCAACCCTTAGGGGATATGGCTGCAGAATTACAAGGAGGCCATACCACAAGGAGAGAGAAACAACTACTCACAGCTTTTATAATAATACATTGACCCTCACAGAATTTAAGTACGGGCAGAAACCTGAGCTAGACCAGCCTGCTGTGATCACATGGAGCCTCTTTTGTTTGCACCCCAATTCTTTCATCAGTGGCCCAAACTAATATTAAAATTCAATTGCAGCCCATCTATCTCACTGTCAATGAGAAACTTTTCCAACATAGTCTAGTGTGAATCAAGGCTGACTATAGTTCCCTGTCTTTTCCTCTCCTCCTGTTTGCAGAAGGAAAGACTAGGTTAACCAAAAGTGTATTTTTCTCATTCACACGTGTACCTTTTATTCAACTCCCTCAGATTTCTCACCCTGTTAATCCTCTGAGTATCTCCCTCCAAATACCCAATGTTTATTTATTACTACTTTCTCATTAGCTGCTTTTCTTTTTTCTCGCTTTTTCTCCCCCCCCCCCCCCCCCCCCCCTTAATTTCTCATTCACATTCTCCTGTTGGGCACTTTCTTTCCATCAATCTCTGCTGTTAATCCCATTCTCTCTCTCCTTCCTTCTTCTCCCTGTAGCTATCCTCTTTCTCTCTTTCACTCAGTGTTTCTTCTGTCTCCCATCTCTACAGATGTCCTTTCCACATGCTGACTGTCTTCTCTCAAGTTTCATTTATCCTGGGACAACTCTGATTGGGAATTCAGGGCTGATAGTCTCTACTCAAGTTGGTTTTGTGACTATGTCACTAGAGAGATATGGTTAATATTTTTTCCAAAATTAGCACTGTCATTTTCCTGTATTCCATCACTCATCTGACTTCCTTTTATAGATTTCCTATCATGAGCATCACTTTTATTTGAAAATATGGATGTTGGATTCTAAATCAATCTGAATTCTGCTACTTTCTGCCTTAAGACTTCTGGAGATATATGGGTTTGATTTCTCTTGCTTCTTTCTCCTTTTCCTCTCTGGCTTCACAATTTGAAAGAGAGTTAGAAGTCCTCCTTTCGCCCAGATCTGCCCCTCTTTCTTTTTCTATCCTAATTTTCCTTCTTCCATGCATTTCTTCCCTCATTAGTTCTTTTCTTCCATGTTTTCCTAAATTTGTTCATCTTTGCCTCATGTAAACTTCTTCCTTGCCCCTTTATCTCCTTTCTAGAATCTGAAATGATACCTGCTCCCCAGAATCACTCCTTCCATCCTGTGATGCTTCCCCAAATCTGCCAGTGATATTGCTGCACACCTATAAATGGTTACTGACGTTACAATCAATAACTGCTCTTTTTCTTTTTTTCTTTCTCCAAAACAATTGCTGCCCATGATGTGCTCTTTCCCTGTAAAATTGATTACTGCAATGCTGATAAGGTATAGGACATAACATTCATGTCAGGATCTAAACAAGTAGCCTCTATGTCTGACTTGATTAGAGGGGAAAATGTGTGTTTGAACTTTAATGTACTTAATACATCACCTAGATTTTTACAACATCTTTATATTGTAAATATAATCAATAAATTGAGATGCTGATGCTCTTTTATATGGCATCCTGTATCAAGTATCGGATAAGCATACTCTACATTAGTAGTCTGACATTTTGGACTAAACTTTAATGGCATGATAAAAAAGAGGGCATAATCTGTTGCCAAAACAGTTTTTTAGGCATTCCATTTTTGTGATATATCTAATATTTTAAACATAGTATTTGTTGTTATTTTAAAATAAATTGTATTGTCTCTGTAAGCTAAAAATATTTGAATATATAGTGATTTTCATATATTTGATACTATTATGCAAAAGCCTCTGTTTCTATGAAGTGTCCCCAGTGGGGTCAGAAGAATTCTTAAATGCAAGCAGAGCTGAAATGGTCAAGATTTTGTAGCTCATTTGCCGTGTTTTGTGTTCTTGATTTAAATTAAAGGCAACTAGCTATGAACTTTTAGTATTACATTGTTGAAGGCATTGCTAAAACTAGATTCTTAATGGTATTTTCTAAAGACAATTGGGAATTTCTAAGACATTCAAAAGGGTTCTGTGGAAAAAGATGGTTATATGTACATTATATCAAGTCATCCGTCATGATCGTATGATGAATTCTTCTGAAATCTTTTCAGTAGGAAGCTTGCTTGTGCTCATAAATTCCTATCTACAATGACTTACATAGGAAAAGAATGGCATTAATGGAAAAAAAAAAGAAAAAAGAATGCTTTGACCAAATAATCCAACTACAAAATGTAGTAAACTAGTAGATTTTTTTCTAAACTACTCAAGTCAAAGGCCTTTATGTCTTAGGTGCCGTGGCCACTTTTTCCTCTCATTGGAAGAGGATTTCTTTTGCAAGTTTGGATGTTCTACATCAGGGTTGAAAACATAATTTCCTATAAAATTATTTCGGAGAAGGGGATTGGTTTTTGAAATGAGGATTTTTTTCACATTTTCTTTTAAAAAATATTTTACAACTTTTTATTGCTTAAAATATCTGGGCTTTACGTTGGCAAAATGCTTACATATTGATGTAGCTTAAAATTTTTAAGTATTAATTTCACTGGAACTTAGGAAAAAATTTGTAAGGATTTTTTTTCTTCATGAAAAGTTTTGTAGAACAAATTCATTGGTGATTTACAGAATAAACTCCTGAAAAGAGTAGATTTACATCAGCCAATGTTCATGCAGATTGTAACAAATGATCCATACAAACTTCCTGTGGAAACCCTTTACTTTTTTGCTCATGCTGATGTTAGCTTCCAATTTTAAGTGCATTAATATTTAACTTGGGAGTTGTTTTTGAAAGAACAGCACCTCATTCTGTTTGTTTTGCTTCATTAGAGGTTTAAAGTTAAATCAACTGTAAATGCTAATAATTCTTTTGGAAAGAAACTAGTGACCTGTAAAATATGTTGATGCATGTAACTAGCAGCAAGTTTTATTATGAAGCACAAAAATACAATAATTGCAAATGTATTTAGCAATTTTGGGGTGGGGGATATTTATTTACGATTCATCTAGTTTGACTTTATTCTAAAAATAAAAAGAACTATTAAAAAAAAATCATGTAAAATCCCTTCAACTTTTACACCATTCACCTATGTTTAAACCTTCTTGATCTGTGTAGTGCAGATGCTTTCACATTTGCATAAAAAATAATGCCAGTGTATGTTGTTGTGAAATCATTGTTTTACATTTTACAGTACTGTTGTTTACATTACTTCAGGAGTCTCAATTAACAAACCTTAATAATATCAACATCTGTTTCATTTCAGTGCTAAGCCCAAAGGTGATAGGCATTGCCATAGCCAGGTATGACTTCTGTGCAAGAGACATGAGAGAACTATCCTTACTGAAAGGGGATGTTGTAAAAATTTATACAAAGATGAGTGCGAATGGCTGGTGGAGAGGTGAAGTAAATGGAAGGGTAAGGCTGTGGTTTTTTTTTTTTCCTTTGTCTCACTTCTGCCTTCAATGACAATAATTTTGTAAAAAAAAAAAAAAAAAAAAAAAAAAGGCATGTTCCTACATCATAAACCTTCTTTGTATATTTAAATTCACAAGATACAACATGTTCTCATCTGTGTTTCATAGGAGCCAGGCAGAACTCTTGCCAGGCAGCTTTCCCAGCATCTAAATTAATTGGTTATTTAATGTGACCTATCAGGCTGAATATTTGGGCAAGATTATATGGTTGGAAAATAACCAGGATTAATAGTACAGCTGCAGCTGAACTTTCTTGAACTGTGTTGCACACATGTATTTGGGGTCAAAAGCTCGGGTTCCTGGTGCTGTGAAAGTCTGTTTAGCAGTTTAACAGGGAATGATTTCCACACCTTTCTGCCAGACTACAATGCAATGGAATCAGCCACCTTTTTTATTAGGAGGCTGCTTTTTTGATGTCTAAAAATGTGGCTCATATGAAGTGGCATCTTTAGCAGGGATTTTTACCAAGTCACTTTACACTGCACTCAGACTTGCATGGAAGTAAAGTTCTAGTTTTGACCTATGAAAGCGATATTGTTTCAATCTTAGTATATTGCTCTTTAATGAAGATTAGTCAGAAGTATTTGAGGCTGCTGTTTGCAAATCTAAAGGGCTGAGATGCAGGGTCAAGGAATGTGAGGTGGAAGAAAGTAGATTGGCTGGAAGCTGGAAATGAAAGTATTAAGTCCGGTTGAAGTAGATGTCCAGATTTACTGCTTTATGTAATTTGGAGAACTTTTTTTTGTGTACATGAGCCTGGTTATGATCTTAAAGTGAAATGGTCCATTAGACAAGAAGAAATAGGGAAGCAGAAGAAATAGGGGTCATCCTATATACATTTTACATGTGAAGAAAACAGCATCTCATTCTAATGCAGCTACCCACATCCTACCACATACGAACATGCCCTGTTGTATGCTACCATTCTTTCTGATAGCTTTCACAGCCTGGATTTGAAATTATAAGCTCACCTCTGGAGATATTTTGGCAAGGTAGTCTAAAACAAAATTTATGCAGTTACTCCTTCCATTGATGCTCTAGGTTTGATTTTGAGGTCTTTCATGAGTGTTAAATTGACTTAACATATAAAGAAGTCCAAGTGAAAATCCTAAAGTGAATAGATAAGTTAATGACATTGCTTCCCTGTATGTCTTATATGATCCTTATTTGACACATCATTAATTTCAGAATGCAGATAGCATTATAACGTAGAAAGTGTAAAACACTGGATTCTGCCTTCCAGTTCTGTCTTAGTTAAAACTTCTGTTGGTGGCAATGAAATTTAACTCCATGTTATGCAATCAAATCAGTCACTATTTCCTTTGTAAGAGGATTCTCTGGACCTGACTGAAGCCTGTTAAATATTTAACTGCTCATTTAAAACATGACAGCATCCTGCCTGTAAAACTACTTCTGCTCTTGGCATTTCTAGACTTTTTTCTGAATTCTTAGACTTAGAATTTGGGCAAAAGTGTTTGGGGTTTTTTGGGGGGGGGGGGTAAGGGGCAAGGGGGAGGAGGGATTTGGTCTCCAAATTGTCATATCTGCAAGTTATTCTTTTATTTAGGTTACTTACCCTAACTGTGGCAGGTCAGTCAAGTTTGTCTTTGTAATCTTACATTTACTGAACAGACCCATCCTTGTTTTGCCTAGTTCAGCCATTTAAAAGTGCATCTCATGTATTATTTTGTTCTGCTTTTCCCCTTTTTAGGTGGGCTGGTTTCCATCAACTTATGTTGAAGAGGACGAATGAGTTAAAAACTTTCCTCTGACCAGCAGTTTCAGGGATTGTGAAAATTTAATATCTTCAAAGTGTTATTGGTCTTGTTAAGTATTTAAACAGCAGCATTTTTGTCTGTCTGAACCTTCCAGTCTTAATGTTGGGTTTTATACAGAAGTTTGCGCTGACAGATTATTACCTTGCCCAGAGCTGTGCAAGAAACAACCTGCTGGTTTGCCACCACTGGGGATCAGTACAAAGCCCAACCCTCACCTTCCCAGAAGATCTCTGGAAAACAAATTTCTTTATGCTCCTTTTCATTTCACCCTGTACTACACCATGAATGCTAGCTATGGCTGAATATTTAATAAGTCTCTTTTCTTCTAGCTAACATCTGTGATGGTACAAGGAGATGAAGGCTTATTGTTCCTTATCACTGCATGCAGAAAACAGAGTTCAGTCATTCCAGTGGGCTTAAAATATAGTCAACAGACTTGTCTTGAAACATCAAACTACTTATTATCACCTTACAAACAGTTTTACACTCACAAAAACATTCTGAAGGAAATACGTAGTAAACATGAGTTGTGTTCATGCATATATAATTAGTTAACTGATTACTTTGAGGTCCTGCCTAAATCTTCTAACAATTTGTTTAAAGACGACATTTTAAAAAGGTGTAGTGATGTGGTATTGCTTGAAAAAGCATCCATAAAGTGGAATTGTGGGATTCTTTCTTTGTTATCCCAAGACTTTTTGTGTAAGGTTTTTTAATTTAAGCAGCTGACCATAAAAGTGCAACTGAGGATAGTCATGACAAGATGAGTTTTAAAATTTTCAGCATTAACATTAAATAAATATTGTAGACCTATTCTATAGGAGAATATGCTAATGCAAGATGATGTCACTTCTCAAGAACAAAACTGTTTATCTTAACCTCTGGATTGATTCAGATGAACTTTGATGCTTCCAACTCTCAACTGTCTTTTCCTAGTTAGACAGGAGTTTCTGTCACCTTCTGTGCTCTTACAGGGTAAAGCAAAGGGAACTTGCCGACTTCTTTGTGCCCTTTCCTCTCTTGTTCCCTGGAATGTTAACGGAAGCTCAGTGAGTGAGTGGTCTTGTTGCAGTGTTACGAACATCCCCGAGGAAAAATGTGTCTAGGTCAGCTAGCTTGAAACATCAAGGCTTTGTAAAGTGGTGTCCACCTTTTGGTGAGGTAGTGTTCTAATATATTTATGGAGGGTCAGAAGTGCTGTAGTTGTAAGCTAAAATAAATGTGGGTGATGTCTTTAGATGTGCAGTTTCAAATATTTAGATAATGTCTAACCTGGCTTGAAAACTTCTAAGAAAATAAAGCTCTTAAACACATTTTCTTTCTAGGGTAAAGACCAATCAAGAAAGTTAATTCATCCTGTCCCACATCCTCTCTTTTGCTTTTCCCTGTCCTCTTTTCACATAGGCATCTTGCAATTAGTGTGTATAGACACTGCACAATTTAACACTGTGATTTTTCCTACTCTACAAGCAACATAATATCTACTGTTCGTCCACAGAGCAGAATCTGATAGTACATATTTCAGATTCTTTTTGGCTGTCCCCAGTGTTCTTTGCTTCTTTCTGGCCTCCTTCTGGCCATCGGGAAGAACTAAGCACAGCACAGAGGATTCACAATAATCCCCTTTGTCTCTGCAACCATCTTATCTGTCTGCTACACCTAGCATACACTGCTGTGTGACCAGGTGAAAGAGAGGATCTTCTAATTAAATATCCTCCACTTGTGAGATTCAGCCTTACAGATGAAACTCTGCTGATGCTCTAACTTTTCAAGGATTTACCTCAAAACTATGTAAACTGTGATTGTGTTGAGTACATTACTTGATGGAACAATTGAGAGCATTTGTAAATATGTAGATTATGCATAAAACATATTTTGTAAATCATGTGTACAGCAGTGTAGACTAGGGTATACTGTCTTTGATCATGTTTTGCCATGCAGTTTTATTGTCTATTGTGAGCCTGATCCTGTATTCCTTAAGCAGACAAAGTTGATTCTTTCATAGTTTTGCCTGCTCAAGGGGTAGAGGAATAGGCTCTAGGCCTGTGAAGTGTTTAGTGCTTTGCTGTCATATAGTACTGAGAAGAGGCAGTTTAATTCAATTCGAGTTGAGAAATACATCAGTCAGTCATTTTCAACAACTTGGTTTTAGAATCATTTTGAGTAGTCTCTCCATGCTAGAGATGCTGTAAAGCTTTTAAGCAATTCCTGAGTCCAGTAATCAGCCTTTGACAAGAATGAAAGCCATAGCTAAACTTACTTTTGTGGCATAAATCTACATGTCATTGTCTGTGTTAATGCCTTGTATTGATTGAGTTAATGCTGCATCTTAAACTATATTTTGAGTACCAAAGACTTCCGAAGTATTCTGGAGTGTATCTTTCATGTGCTGCTTTTGCCTGTATGGAGCTTTTGTTGTCATGCAATAATGGAGTTACAGTACTTTAATTTGTACTATTTTGTAAATATATTAAATATAATAAACTGGTTAATTTTTTGTTTAACAGTATGTGTCAAAATGCATAGTTGGCTAGTATAAAGGTTGTACTTTGTTTGTCTAACCACCTTCTCATTTTGAGAAGATGTTGCTAATGTTCCGTTTTGGTTTCCCAGATTTGTATAATCCTTGTTTAGCTGTAAAACTGAGCTGTCAATGTAAATGGGATAGTATAGCTTTCTGTGAGAGCTTTTTATTGTCGGGATAATTTGCCTTCTGCCACATCCAGGAAGGAGGTAGGGTTTTTTGTTTGTTTTTTAGCTATAGAGAACGTTGTGGAATCAGTTATATACTACTGATTTTTGTCTATCAAAGATGATACTTGTAGCTTTTTGATTGAAAAGTTATTCTTAAAAAGTTTCCTTTTATGTGTCATGTTCCATAGCAATGTCCTTTCTCTTCCACCTTCTGCTTTCTCCCTCTGTCATATGTGAATTAACATACAAATTCAGGTTGAATTGAGCTCAAATCTGAAAATGTGGTCTGTCACATTTCATGGGCTACTTGATACCTTTTCATGGTGTAACCCATTCATGCGTTTTTTACAATAGAACATTCATTATTAATATATTTATAAAAGTATTTCTGGACAGGTGAATTATTTCAGCAAGGTCAGTGATGATACAATTGCAATGTTGTTTCATTGTGTCCTTTCTATTTTTCAGTAGCAGAGATTTTCTTGTGGAACTGCCCTTCTAACAGATAATTATTAAATTTAATGAGGCATTCACACATCTCTACAGATGTAAGGCATAATTTTCCTGTCACCCATGAACATAGCACATAAGTAAGAGTCACACCTAATACGAGATGCAAAAATGTTTCTCAATTAAATTCTCTTGTTAACAATATCACACTCGGTCACAGACGTTCTCCTTCCCCTTATATGCAAGAAGAGATGCGTGTCCTCTGAAGGGTGAGAAATTGAGAAAGCACTGTAATTAGGGCATAAGAACCACTTGTGACTGTGTTCTGAATAATTTTTTCAGTTGTAAGGCTTGGAAGCTTATTTGAAAATCTCAGCTTGAAAAAAAAAAAGTAACTTGAACAATGAAAATTAGGCCAACCAGGATACCTTTTTCCTCTGCCTCACAGACAAACTCTAGATGCTTTATGAAGGAGAAGAAAAGGTTGATTATCAAAGTTTTAGCAGTTCATAAAGGTGAGAGGGAGGTGCTGTCTAGAAATAGGTGGGGCTTGGTTATACAAAATACCCAGCCTCAGACCCAGGTTTTGTTCTGTTGACTTTGATGTTTAGTGCAAAAATGTTTGTTTCTATTTCACAATCAATGTTGCCAGTGCTTTAGAAAAAGAGCTGCAATGGGAGATACAATTTATGTACTAGCACTGTCATACAGTTTCACGAACTGTATTGACATTACAGTAAATTAACTCTTGTCTCTTTGCTACAAACTGGGCTGCGGAGAGCCTTACATTACAATTTTATCTGGACTTCAAGTTCTTCTGTTCAGAGAGCACTGCTTATTCCATTTGAGCGACAGAGGAAGCACTCCTTCTTGTCCATTTTATTGCTGAGCATGGCATTATATGACATGGAGTATCTCTTTGGTTAGTTTGGGTCATCCACCTGGTTTTGTCCCCTCCCAACTTCTGTTCCCTGGGCAGGGAGGTCACAGAGTAAGAAACTGAGAAGGCCTTGATGCCGCACAACACTGTTCAGCAATAGCGAAAGCATCAGTGTGGTGTTAGCACTGTTTTTGTCGCAGATCTAAAACACAGCACTGTAAGAGCTTGTATGAAGAAAGTTAACGCCATCTCAACTAGACCCAGTACAGCAGGTATAAAGGTAAAATGACAGGCAGAGATGCTATGTGTATATGTAATGCACAGTGCTTTAGCAAGCCACAGTAGTATCTGTTCTCATCAAATTCAGGTAGGGTCATCACTGGCGTACAACTTTGAGTCTTGGAATGTATTCATTTAAGAGAAAGAAGTTAATACGTTCCCTAACCTTTCTTGAAATGTGCCATGGAATTTTAGCTCTCACCTAGATGTCCGCTATATGGAGGAAGGGTATTTATGAGTAATTTTAACTTCATAAAGCTGTGAGATGAGATGTTAATGATACTCACTTTTTCACAAAATGCTGGAATGTATGATGCATGTATAATTAGCTAATAGAAGTATAGAAAGGATTAAGCATCAGAAATTGACTGCAGAAGAGTGATTCATTGCATTATCTTAGCAACTTCCTTTTCAAGAACAAAGAGCCATTTGTTTTTATAGCAAATGAGATTTGGGTTTCTAAATTAGTTTTATAATTCCTGATCTGCTGTAGTGTATTCTGCCTATTCATTATAAGGATCTCTGCTGCTTACAGGACGGTAAAGTTACATTTTGCCTAATAAGCCTCCTGAAATGTTTGAGTTATTGGTGTCTTTTTCTGGGTTACAATTTTTCACCTGGTAATGTGCTTTTCAGAAAATATGTGAGTTCATTTTAAAATGTTGCGATCTGACCTTAAGTAAACTCGTAGTGACAAAAAACCGTGTCTTTTGAAGGTAGCTGTTTGCCAAGGGGCATGAGGATGGTTTGCTTCTTTAAGAACTCTGGTTTTTTTATATTAATAGCTTAATATGTGGCTTTAGGAAGAACAGAAATAGAGAAGATCAGAGAACAAGAAGTAAAGACTTAATACCATACCATATGTGTTAGAAGCAACCTGGTGTGTGATAACTTTTCTAAATGGTTGCCCAAAATATTAAATGTCTATTAATAGCATTGGATTGGAAACAGAAATTCTCTAATGCTTCTGTGTGGGAAAACGTTGCTAATGCAGTAGAGGGATCAAGGACCCTTGGACTTGGTCACAGTCCTACCAGATAACTCTGTAAATCAGTCTTCAATTAGTTGTATTTCTTCCCAAAGCAATTGAAAGGTTTCCTCAAGGAGATGCAGTGTTGTTCCTAGGATTATAATTCTCACCCGTGTAAGGCTAACGGAACTATGTATAATTGAAGGAACCTTTTTCTCTGGTAGTTTTACAGTCAGTGTCCCTGTAGCTTGTAAGGTATTACTAATGTGGAATGTGCCAGGAGGCCACCACCCTACTAAGTTACCAGGTGATGTACAAACACCTTTCCTACCTCTTCTCCCAGATACTTCGTTTTTTGAATCCTGAGTTTGTTGTCCCTTCCTCTTCCTGTCAAGTGCTATTTAAAGTTGGTATCTCAGAAAGGCCAGTTAGTTAAATACAGTGTGAACACGGTGGCTTGGGAGCTTTATCTCCTTTGCTTCCCTGCTGCTTAAGATAGACTCAGAGTGGCTGTATGGATGATACAGAAAACTTTTTGTTTTAATGTAAGAGAGGGGAATGCTAACCTCAGAGGCATTTGTAGGCCAGTTTTATTCTCTTGATTTGATGTATCTCTGAATGTTCATTAAACTTGGACTGCCTTGTGTTTGTGGTGGATGAAAGATTAAATTGCCTGGAACTGTGGGTTCTGTAATGTTCTGGGTGTGATTCTTCATTGTCATCTGATTTGAGTGTTTTGGCTGAAAGAACACTTGAATGTACTATACGCTGAAAGGGAGGCATGTTTTAATTAATTATCTTTTTTTTCCCCTTTTTTCCCCCAAATCACAGTGACGGTTATAAAATTCAACAGAGGTGTGGTGCAAGTCAACATGCCCAATCCCATAAGTATATAAATTGTCAGGAATATTAATGTGGAGAGAAGAAAAATACAGGCAGATCGTAAAAGCAATCATGCCTGATTTTTGTGTTGGTAATATTAATTTTTATTATTGAGGGAAGTTTGGGACTTTCATTACCTATTATATTAACTGCTCTATTCCCAAGAACAATTCTAAGTAGAGGATGCAATAGCAGGTCTTCTATTCATATTTTATTTTAAAAAGAGAGGTTTATTGTTTCTACAACTGTGTAGCAATGTAAGCATATCCAGTTGGATCGGGTAAAGACAGGAATTAGAAGTTTAAAAGGCAGATTGCTCTCCAAATCAGTGTGTCACTGTGACTTTTTCCAGATAGTAAGTTGTGGAAAATCAAGCCCCAGCAATCTAAACAAAATCTAGATATATCTTTTCAGTCTTTGCAACTTTGATTCACGCTTTGGGGCAAATACTTTTTTTTTCCTACAGTCTCCTGAACATGGGAATGCAAGCTTAGTCTTCCTGTCACCAGAGTCTGATTACAACTCCTCAGATTTATACAATATGACCAGATGCACAAAACTTTTTTTATTTTATATCTTCTAAGGCATGCTAGTAAACACTCATGTAAGTATACAGAAGATTTCTACGGAAAATATTTATGATCACATTATTTCTTTTGCCTACTACTCCAAAGAGCTGCATGGCTTTAGAAAAAACAAGCTTCTAAAAGCAATGATTCCCTGCTTGCACATTCTTCACTTGCAAATCTCTGAGGGTCTCAGTCTGTCTATAGGGACTTAAGTTTTATACCGTGCTCAGGGATGTCCATTTCAAATGTGGCCTTCCCCCAGCAAACAAATTCTTGACAAACACTACTCTTTCTTGTCTAGAAAATACACTTAAAGTGTTTTCGGGTCATGTCATGAAAGCATGGGCTGCACGTGGGCTGGAGGATGGGATTTTAACTCACGCAGATACTGATAAATTAGTAATTTAGAAAAGAGGATGCAATTAAATAAGAATATCTATGAAGTTATATTTACAGGTGGAAAGAATTGTCTACACCAGTTTAGACTGTGCAACTTCTGGCTGAGCAGCGGTACTGTATTAAAGGACTGAGGGAGAAAAGTGAAAGTGAATCATGGACAGAACATAAGTTAACAGAATTGTACTGTGAAGAAGGTAAATATTGTCTTAGTGTATAGTAATGGGAACATCAGCTGTAAAATGTGAAGTAATCATTTAGTTCATTTCTGGTAAGGCTTCAGCTGAAGTACTTTGTCCAGCTTTAGGCACTAAACTTTGTATAAGATAGTCTCATTGAAAATATTCCTGAAGAGACTAACAAGGAAGCGTGAAGAAACTAGAGTTGTTTGAAGTGAATTATAGAACTATATATAGGCTAAGGGGGGTGGTGGTAGTAGCATCCAAATAAGTGAAAGGTTTTATGTAACTTAAAAGATACTGAACTGTTCTCCATAGTCAGTGTAAATAGTACCAGAAAAAACAAGATTGAACTGGAGCAAGGAGATTTAGTCTTTAGGGAAAGTTTTCTGAATATCAAGCTACCTAGATGCAAAATTGTCTGTTGAAAATGTGGAATCTCTAACGCTGGAGGTTTGTAAGATATGGTTAGCTAAACATATGTCAGAGATAGTTTATATATACTTAAAGATGCCCAAGATACATACCACATGTTCTTTTGGAGCTCCTGCTGTAGTACCTTTCTGTAATTGCCTTTCAGCTGTGTGGTGCTTCAGTCAACTGCTGGTGTTTGCCAAAATCCCACGAAATGTTACACCAATGTAGAGAGGAAAATATATATGAAAGGTAATAAGATGAACATCCAACATAGAGCTAGCAGCTTGCTAAATATGGAAAGAGTTTGAATGTTTATGAATTAAAACAGTTTCTTCAGGAGATGCTATTGGCTCATATTTAGCTCACAGTAGTGTAAAAATGGTGTAAAACCACAGTCTTAAAAGTTGGTTCACAGTGGGAAGCATGAGCTAAACAGCATTATTA
This sequence comes from Gavia stellata, assembly GCF_030936135.1. Taxonomy (NCBI): domain Eukaryota; kingdom Metazoa; phylum Chordata; class Aves; order Gaviiformes; family Gaviidae; genus Gavia; species Gavia stellata. The sequence continues at coordinate 12,718,579 of NC_082603.1, forward strand.
CAGTTTATAAGTTCATTTTTGATAGACCATACTCTTGCTGCAACATATGCAGTGTTGTTAAAACTTTTCTTAAATATGCACTGATTTCAGGGAAGGTTAACAAGGAAGGCAGCTGAGGTACCATGCCCTTCTACTGACTTCCAAACAGACGGAAAATGTAAGATCTGAGAAAGAGATGACTTTGCTTCAAGCATCCTCCCCTCAAACCATCAGAAACAGCATTTTTATAAAACAAACCCACTTAGTTTCATTCTCATTCAGGATTTGCAAAAGTACTATAATATTACAATTTGACTGTAGAAGAGAGAGTGGCAAACAAGCTATCAGCTTGACTGCAGTCTTTTTTAACGTCAGTTGACTGAATACTAGTGCTAAGATGAATTCTGCCTGGTGTCTGAATGCATCTTTTTCTTGTTTGACTTCTTCTGGATTAATAACAAATAACAGTGTTAGCTTTTGGCATGGCATCCTTTCTCTCTGTTCTAAATGTGTATAAAGAGATGCAGTGGTTTGTCTTATACGCAGCTGAATTTAGTCTCAATTTTTGGATTGTCATGAGTATTTTGTAGTTATCAGTGAAATAAATCAAGACGCATAGGAAACAGCTGTAGTCTAAATAAAATGCATCTAGTCAGTAAGACTAGTAAACCTAGGTATTTTCTCTTTCTGGCTCTTCATCAAGAATGCACCATGAAGAGAAAAGTTTTATTTGAATGTCACTGTGCGAACAGTTCTAATTACTAATAGAATTCATCAAACCATTTAGTAGTGTAGTGACATTAAGTAATAATTAATAGACCGTGTGATGTGTGGCTGCATGAAGTGATGATGATTAATCCGTGACATAACAGAATGTGCCTGGAGAACAACCAGCATGCGATGTGGTGCTGTTTGTTCTTCCCTCTGTCACTGGAGTTTGACCTGTCTCCACTCACAAAATGAAACTGGGTCAAAATCCAGAACCTGTTAACATGATTGGTGTTTGGAGCATCTACATGGTTCACTACACATGAGCCTGAGCTTTGACATGGTGGTTGAACCTCTTGTCATTGTGGATGCTTATTTTGGAGCTGATATTAATGGGACCTTGTGTGGCTACAGCCTGCCTTCAGAGAGTTGGCAAAATGTCAGGATTTGCTCTACTGATGTATTAATTTTTTAATAAATTCTAAAAACTGTACTATCTAGACACTGAAGTTACAGCTATATCTGTATGGTAAGATTGCGTTACATAATACACATTCAGATATGCATACAGAATACTCTTTGTGGTCTGTGTGGTTAGCCAGTATTTAGAATCTTGCTGCTTTTAGGAAAAGAAACTGGGGAAGAAAATAATGTATTTCATTGGCACAGCCAGTATACTTACAACAAGTATAAAAATTTTTCCATTTTCCAGACCAAGAATCAGTTTTCTTTTCAGAGATCAAGGTTTCTGGTGAATACTTTGTTCAAAAAACCCCACCCTTTTAATCTCATTTGTGGCTTTCTTCTATGTCTGTATATTGCTTCCCTGGATTCTAATGCTTTTTGGTTTCCTTTCTTCCTCTCCTCTAACAACACAAACAAAAGAACACTTCAGTCAACGCCTCATCCCTGTTTTAGGAAGCAATACCCAGAGAGGCCTTTTGCCAGCCTGTGTTAAATTTTCACAAGGAGTACCTTGCCTTGGGCAGTGGTTTCTTATTATACTTAACAGTGCAAGAAGCATTTAACTTTTTTTTTTCATACAGTCAGTGTGAAAAATGCTTAGTAGAGCATTAACTTAACTTGCTGAAGTATATATATTAAAGCAGCTCAGAACACTTCCCAGCACAGTAACACAGCATGGTACATGTACATAAAATATAAGAAACCCTATGGAATGCAGGTATTAGCAAATTCAGTGGCAAAACACACACTTAATCAAGTATAATCAACTTTTACTCTGTTTTTTTGAAAGTGAGCATTTCTTGTAGATACTGTATTTTTCCTTTATATCTTTGGAAAAATATTAACATCCTATATTGAATGTTTTGGTAAGAACAAAGAACCCAAAATAGAATCACCATATCACCTACTTGATCGTGGCAATTTCTTACGTAAGGATTTATAGGACACTCTGGGTTTGGCTTCTAGTGAGGCTGGGAGGAAGTTTATCATAAGAGGGAACTGAACACTCATTTTAACGACATTCTGTCGAGTAATGGAACTTCCCAGAGATTTTATGTTATTTTGAAATATTTTGTACAGTTCTTCTACTTAAGTGATCTATTGTGATGGTGCAACAAAATAGCTTGTTATAAGGAGGGGGAAAACTCTGAACTGAAATATCCTTTAAATCTATCGGGTTACTTTCAAGATCAGAATTCACTATTACACTTTCTAGAATAACACTAGAATCATACTGTATTTTCTTTTAAGCTTCTAAGATGAATAAAATGTCTGAAGCACAGACCATAGGGGATGTAGAATACAGCCAACAACCTCAGAAGCAGCTCCAGTTTGACCAGAACTGGTAAGTTGAGCTGTAACTGTGGACCTTTCGTTGTCAGAAGGATGCAGACTGGTGCAAACTGAAGCCATGTGGATCAGTCAAGATGTGTGCTCTTGGGAATTGCTCAGCTGCATCAGTTTTAGCAGTGATGGTGCCTGAGGCCATGTCTTAGACTAAGTTGTAGTTCTCTGTCAATCACATAAAATAACTGTCCAAAAAAATATATTCCAACTGCATCTCAAGCAAACTGATCTTCAGTGCATAGGGAGGAACATGTCAGCATCCTTGTATCACGTGCATGAAAGCTGAGGTTAAAGACATAACCCCAAAGTTGCACAGAGGCCTCAACTTCAATTACTGCAGTGGGAGCTACGTATTCCTAAGCCTGAGCCTAAAAGCTACAGTAATCCTAGAGTGTCAGAAGTAAAGTAGACCAAAAATCAAGTTCTGCTGCTTTTACCCACCTCTATCATCCATTAAAGTAAATGCTTTGAGAACAGCTTTTTGGAATTTGGATGCCTGATATTTTTGACAAAACCCTCTAAGATGAAGAATTTGCTGAAAAAAGTTTGAGGAGCATTAACTGTGACTGCCTCTTCTCTGTTTAGTATTATTTGCTTGGGGTTTCTGACTCCAACAGTAAAGGCAGAAGAAACCCGAGTACTTCCACGTTTGTTGGATTCAGTTACAATTTACCCAAAGGGCAACAAAACCCTGTTAGCTGAAAAGAGACTGCTCTACCTCTCTGTTCTTGAATTCTTGAGACTGATAAACTAATTCTTACTAACCATGTTAGTGTTACGAATTAAAAAAAAAAAAGCAGCTCTCCTTTTATCTACTTTCATAATAATAAAAGAGGGTCAATAATTATCCTACATGTAACAAAGTCAGGAGGTTCAAATTAAGCTTACACCTCAATCCAAATATACTAAAATGTTTGGATTGGTAACTAAAAGTTACCAGTACTGAAGAGCTGTAGAAACGTTACGCACTAACCAGGTGAACAGAGGTATGGAACTTGACAATGGAAATCTACAGGTGCTTAGGCAATTTGCTGGCCTGAATGGAACCAGGATTTCTATATGATACTGCAGTTTCTGTAGTCTCAGACAAGATGATGTTCACTTTTAAAGACACAATAAATATTGCTGGGAATTTGTAATTTATGGGTATTGCGGAAATGGTCAACAAGGATTCTAAGACGCTCTGTTTAAATCCCGTAGAGCAAAAGTTGTAAACTCTGCAGGGTAATGGCTGTGACTGAGATTCCACTTGCGTTGGCTGTGTTTCCTTCTTCTAGTATGGGCAGAAGTGGTCAAGGGCAGACTATTATTCTTTCAGTGGCAAAAGACTCTTGACCAGTGAGTGCTCACTGGTTAGTAGTTCAGTAAGTGTTTTCATGTTTTTAGAATTCTGCATGTACCTAAGAATTCCTAGTAGGTATACAGAAAGGACAATACAGCAGAAAGCTTCCTGAATGGTAAGTGATCATGTTTTATAAAATTTCTTTTATTTTCCTCTTATTTCCCCTTCCCTAATCTTCCTCTTAGGAACTGTTGAAAAGCATGTGTTCTTCTGTGTTGTTTATTTTGTCAGACTTGGGAAGTTTCTTCCCTGACAAAGGAAGTGGCTTAGTGGTTCCTATGTGCTACATGAACTGTTGATTTGTTTAGCTTGCTTCCTTTGAGGCATGCTGATATGTTACACTGGAGTCAGGTGACTGTTTACAGACACTATTCACAGGAACTATGGATGCCTTGTAAACAGCCAGTCCTTCTGCCTGGTTTTACATACAAATCAATAGTCTTTTTGCAGTTGAGCAGATCGTGTGATTTCTAATATAACTAAACAAGCAACAGCACGAAGATGATATTGCCTAAAAACAGGTGCTAGAACTAAACAAATGGTTTTATTGATTCTCTTAGATTTAATTAAAATTTCAGAAAATCCCCACCCTGTCTCATTCTTTGGCCTTGTGAATTATCAATACAGTGTAGGCATGGTTTCCTTATTAATTTCTGGTACTTTAAGAACAAGTAACATCATACTTAGACTTAAGGATATATTCTGCAATGTTTATACATGGGGAAAAATAAATACTTGTAGTGAAGAGATTACTACCCCAAAGGCTTTTTCTTTTTTAAGGTCTCCCTCTTCATAATATTGCTGGAAATTGATTGATTCAGAGAACCTGAGAATTCCGTTGCTGAAGAAAAGCCTAATATTTGTGAGGGGTGGGGTGAGGGCTGTGTGTGCACAAGAAAAATGATTTATGTAAGTAACAGTGACAAAACAATGGGCCTGAATGACAGAGTATTTTGAAGGCTGGGTAGAATGCAAAGGAATATTTTAAATTCACTTTTAGGAAAACACGTAAGTTTCCATCTACTGCAAAACAAATAACAGTTGATCAGTAAGGTGATGCCATAAGTCAGTGGTTTGTGAAGAGCTGCTCTAATGATATTTCCATCACCCATATTCCCCTCAGCTGGCACAAGGATCTTCTGACTTGTTTGGCAATGATTAGTGACCAGCGTAAAAAGAACAATCCCGAAGTCCGGATTGCCCAGTGCTACAGATACGCAGGCAAAGTCCACTCGCAATTTGTATCCATTATTCCTCAGAGGGAGACAAGGACTACAACCAGTGCATTTGAATGTAGGCAATCAGACACTAATATGTTATAAATGCATGCTGGAAGATGTTTAAGTCTCTTAACTTGTTATGCTTAGTGCAGTCCTGTAGAGGCAGGATTCAGGGGAAGCTTTTGATCAATATTCTAATCATTGCTATGGTGGAAAAACTGCTAGCTGGAGAGGCAGAGATCTCTGCTAGGACTGGAGAGAGAAGAGATTAGTTCAGGGGGACCCTACAGGGTACAGCCTAAACTTGTACTGGAAGGAAAGACACATTTTAAAAGAATGACATATAATTCTAGCACACTATGTCCCTGTAGGAAACACAAGTCAAGTGCACCAATAAATGAAAGAGGAAAATGCCATGGAAGGCAGTAAATCAAAAAGTAATTGATTGGGATATTTAGAGAGCTTAATTTCAGTTGCTGAAAGTGAGACAGTGGCATACTGGAAAAGTCTGAGGTTTGGAAGGACAGACTTGCAGTACTTACTGTTCAGCCCTCTTCAGTACTTCCCAGAAAGGGTGTGCTGGAGGAGCACAGCAGCTGACCCTGGAGGACATGGCCTTATACCTCATTTTGGTACACTGTATAGCTTGACAGTTTAAAATGATTTTTAAACTGAAGAGTTAGACCGTTAAGCCCTAGATTTGGTGGGAACGGAAACTCCCTAGGAGCACTGCTGTTCTCTGGTTAGCATTGGAGCTCCTTGGGCACTGAGGGCACCCTAGTCTAAGCACTGTAACTACCGTTTCCATTTGCTTTTGTGACTTGTACTGCATTGAACACTTACTGGAACTAAATTAAGGTCAGTCAAGCTACTGATAATTCCAGTGAGGTTATACGCTTTTGTCATTTCTCCTACGTTTTTCACTAATAATTTCATGTTTGATTTCAGTTATATTTTAACATTTTCAATTGAAATGGCAATTATTCTTTGTCAGAACCCAGCCATTACTCTTGTCAAAAAGACGTATGATGCATTAGCTTAAGGGCAATTGCTAATAACTGCGTAGGTGACATTCGGTTACATAGGATGGGCAAGTCTACATATATCTTTGTCAAGTGGTCAGGGTTTGCATACCCTGTAGTTTATGCTATTTGGGAGCGCTGCCGAACTAATCATGCAAAACCAAACCAAATTTCAGTTTGGCTTTGATACCATTTATAATTAACATCTGCTCTCTCCTGGGTTCATTGAAGTCTTTTTATGTTTGTGTTTTATAACTGCAACTGAAATGAGTTTGTTGAAGGGGGTGTGAGGGGGAGCATTTGGTTGCCATATAGTCTCTCTAACCATTTGTGATGACAAAGCTTTCTGATTATTGGGAGGAAGGGACCAAATGATATTTTCATGCACTGTTTCAGCTTGTGCAAGATACCCTTTGCTTTGCTAGACCCTGCTATCCTGCTCATGTTACATTTGCTTTCACTTGGTGCCTCTCAAGAATGTTTTGGAACATGATAAAACATCCTGTGTCTTGTTTCATTGCCAGTGGACCTGGGGGCCAGATTTTAGAGTATTCAAATGCATTTGGGAATCCCATGTCCTATCTGCATCTTTGGAGCTTTAAAAGTCAGGTTCCACTAATACAGCTGAAACAGGCCTGGGTGTGTTCTCTGTTATAACAAGAAGAGTGGGAGTTTGCATCAGCTGTGCATGAGGGAGGGGAATAAGCTACTGTGCTGGCATTCTGCAAATACATTTTATTTCCCTATGAAGAGAAAAATTCTTATAGCTAAGATTTTTTTATTTATTTATTTTAAGACAGAGGTATGCAGTGTTGCTCACATCTTAACATGCTGGCAGGCCTCCATTTTCTCACAGAGTTTGACTTGATACATTATCGGACAAAATTGAGGCTACGTTGAAGTCAGTGGCAGAACTCAGGAAAGTTCAGGAAATGGGATTTCACACACTAAATACAGATGCCTGTGTTTGTTAATTCTACTTTCAACGATTAGTATACAGACATTGTTAGCCATGTAATTTGCCTTTAATTCTGTGCTGCTTTGCCCTTCTTCACCTCATTCAACAAGGAGAAGGAAAACAATGGATTATTTTACTTTACTTTTTAGGTCCTTTTCTTTTTCTGCCTGGTTTTACACAATATATATATTGTGTATATATTGTGCTATACTGGAGTAGCAGTCACCACAGGAGAGTGTTTAAACATTGTGACATTTCAAGTCCAAACCAGCAATGAACAGTATGATCTAATTATATCTATATCTATTATATCTTTATATCTAATTATTTGAGTAAGTTGTACCTGTAACTTCCCTTCAAGGCTTCAGGAGACCCATACGATGCCCACCACCGCCTTTGTTCTGAAGAGATCCTCTGCTTATCAGTTTGTCCCTTTCAAAGTGAGAGGGTTGGGTTTGCTAATCTTCCTTTCTGCATCTCCCTATGCTGCTTGAGGGAAGTATATCCCAGACCCCTCTGACTGCTGTATCAGTGTGTCCAATTTTTATGTACCTACCTACTTCCCAGTAGTACCTGCCCAGGCCATGCTGTCCTTTGACAGCCTGTTGTTGGCACTCACCCAGTCTTCCTGTGTTGGTATAGTGCCGTACCACATCTTGTCTCTTTACAGAGACTTCAGGGGTAGGTACAGACCATTCCTTCTTTTCAAATCTCCTATTTCTTACTGACCAGTTCCTGTAATCACTTGCCTTCTAAAAGCAGTGTTCCTTATTTATGCTTTTAGTTATCTAAGCTAATCTAGCTAACCTGGCACCTAAACACTTAAAATGTCCCTTTTGGAGAGTAGCAGCTTTCAGCCGATAACCAGAGCCCTTCAGTCATCTTTAACATTATTTTCCAAGTGATCATCCACGTGGAAAAGACTGGTCCTCAGATGCCCACACTGAGAACCTAGTGGCAAAAAAATCCACATGGACAGCACTGTGGGTATACAGGATGATTTCTTCCCAGCTGTTACTGCAGTGCTTCCACCAGCATGTTTCCACCTCAGATCACCTTTAATTTGCATCAAGACAGTATAAATCCTTCATGAAAGAATCCCACATGTGTGTGGCTTCTGCAACAAGACACAGAAGTTGTGAAGACAAACTGGCTGCAAAACTTGCACAGATACTGGGTTTCTAGAAATGCAAATGTACGTAATCTTATGCTTTTCCTTTCTAATAAGGAGTAATGAAGGGGTAGTAAATTTTTCCTTTCTGCATCTTACAGTAAACCTCTCACTTGCAACCAGAGCAATTAGAACAAACCCCAAAGCTCCAAGGCTATGGCAGCATTTCTGTCAATATTAAGAAAGAACCCTTTTTTTTAAATGAACAGGAGCTGATTTAGGAATTTAGCATTTCTTGTAATGTGGCCACTTGAAAGCTGGGGGCCTGGCTTTCCAGCCCAGTCCTTGCCCTGGGGGAGTTTGCCTGAACCCATGACTACTGTTTTCATCTGGGAACACTCATGTCCATCTTTGAGGTTTATTCAGTTACTGATACATTAATGAGAGGCAACTTTGTAGTTGCCATTTCTTGAAATCTATGGTCATTAAAACTTCATTAACAAACAAGCAACAGTTCTGGTCTCTTACGATTCTTTTTATAATTGTTTGCCATTGGAATCTACTTCACAAAGAATGAAAACCCAGAGCTGGTCAGTGAATGGCTGCAGTGCCTTACGGTACCAGCAAGAAAATGAAATGGAAACCATAGGCTGGAAGAGGTGAAAGTGCAGGTATGTAACAGAGTAGTAATAATTTTTCTAGCAACCTTTTCTGTCTCTTTCTGAAGACAATGAGTGCGATGATGCCTTAACTTCAATGGGAACAGGAGCAGGCCCCCCGAGAAGAGTGCTGGGATCCATAATGTAACCCCCCCTGCTAATAGCTCTGTTAAACAGCTTTGGTGTTGACTACAGAAGTACCAGCTGCACACAGTCTTGGCTGGAGAAAGCGAGTTGGGGAGATGTGAATGTATGTGGGAACATATGGTGTGGAAGCTAATCAAACTGCACAAATTATTTTCTTTATGTTATTGCTTGATTGTTCTTCTTTATGCCAAAAAGGAGAACAGGAGGTAAGTGTCAAACCTCTTCAGACAGTGCAGCAAATCCTCCTAAAAGGAAGAATCTTTTTCTTCCCGTGAGGCTCAAGTTATTTTTCCTGAAAATGAATCAATAGAGCAATTTTTTTAGGAAAAGAAAAAGCAGCTACCCTTCCTAGGATGGGTGTTTCCCCTTTCGCCCCTGCCACACATGTACCTGTGTTATGCCTGTGTATACAGGCAAAACCACTCCTCTTTGTTCATAATTTATCTTCCTGAGAAGACATTTCTTTTCCCCATGTAGCCTCCTGCACTAGTGTTCTGCTCTTGCAGCAGGAGTGGTTTGGTTCCTGTGACAAAAATCAAAGTAATACTTATCGCTGGCAACGTCAGAAGAACAACTGCAGATATCCTGGAAATTCTTATTTCAGATGACATAGGTATATAGTTTTGAGCTGTATAGTTCTGCTGTAGCCCAGTTAACCAAAGCTCTGCGTTATTTATAACTGTGGTTTGCCTTCACAATTCTATGCCAGCTTGTCTTGTCAGAACACGATGCTGACGCTACGTCACATCTGATTAAGTGAAATAATTGTCTTGCATTGCTCAAGAGCTGTTTTGTATTTGCCTAAATTATACAGGCATTAGTATGCTTATGTGCATCTGGATGGTATTCAGATGTTGGGTTAAATGGAGTGTTACGTTCCTTATAGCCACAAGATGTCAGGCTAATCTGAGTAAGGAGCAATGCTCGGGGCTCAGAGCACCCTGCGTGCCTATGTATGCATATATATTTTTATATATGTGTGTGCATATTTATATATAAGTAAAAGTGATGATGAAGATAATGATTAGATCTTGGATTTTTAAACCATCTAAAGAAGCCAGACAATCAGTTCTTTCTAAAGCCCAAAGACACTGACACTCACTTTCCTTAGAGTGATTTAAAACTTTCAGCCCTTCCTGTTTTGTGCTAAGACACAATTAGGTAGAAAGCTTGCATAGTGCCGAGTTCTGTGCACTGAATGCAAGGATTTTGAGTTTGGCCTGTTGTCCTTTGAGTCAATGGCGCCAGTGGCTTCAGTTGGCAGTGGAGGTATGTGAATAATGAATCTGAAAATGCAATCAATACCTGGTTCTAAGAAGGCTTTATAAACACCACCCCCCTCCTTCAACCTCCACTTGCGCAGCATTGTTGTAAGAAGCTTAGAAGGTTCTAAAGTGTATTAGAGACAAGATGTGTTATTCAAGACTGGGGCGGGGGGGGGCAGTTCTTTTGGGGGGTTTTTTGGAGTTTTTTTAAGACCTGCTCCATGGCTCTTCTAATTTAGCAGAGAAACATTAAGCAGGCAGGACTTATTAATCGGCAACCTGACCTGCTCTCAGGAGTTCTGGTGTGCAGCAAAATATTTTAATAAGGGGCTAAACTAAAAATTTTCTGCATTTGTCAATGATGGTTGTGATGTTTTTGAAAAGTATAGCTGTTTCCCTCCTTGACCTGCCAATAACCATTATTTCTGCTGTCCACATTACTGACCCTTTCACCTGCCCTCTGTGTCTTTGCCCTCCCTGCCTCCCTCCCCCTCGCCCCACACTGCTGGTGGTGATCCCTGCGGGCCCTGGCTGAGAGGTGATGCAGTGGCTCCTCTGCACTATACAGGCTCAGCCTCTGAGGAGTGCAGCTTTGGTTGCACAGGTTGGCACCCCTTTCTTTTTCTGTTTTAATTAACATGGGTAACTATAGTCAAGGCACAGGCTCAGAGTGACAGAGACATCAGTTCATATTGTCACAGACCATGGGTATGCGCTCAGGTTTTGCACAGAATTTCATCTTAACACTTGCTGCCATCATGCCTTTATATGCTGTGGCTATCATTTTGGGTGGAAAAGAGTATTTGGTGACTCTTGTGTTTAATATTCCCAGGGTGCATTGCTTTTTTTGCTGCAAAGGACCGTATCGATGAAACACAGATTCTGTTGTCGAGGGACTCCAGAAGGTCTCTAAATCTTCTATGCTAAGAAGCGGGTAATAGGCAGAAAAAATAGGCAGAAAAGCTGAGAAAAAGTACAGAGGATGAGGTTGATTTAACTTAGAAAGTAAATTGCAAGTAAGCAGGTGGGTAGATACTCAAACACAGTTATTACCTGTGTATGTTCACATAATATGCAAATACTTCCCTATGTAACAGAATTGAAATATTTGGAAAGCCCTATAAAGTCTTTGGTTAGCAAATACTATAAGCACATGAGCATGTATGTATATCCACCTACATAATTCCAATGCATGTAAGTATGTATTACTTAAATAATACATCTGCAGTTGAGTCCATCTTTAAAGGTTGCCTTTGTCCTGCTGTCGAAAGCCTATGCATTCCATTTCTTCCAGTTTTTGTCTTTTTGCTCCTTTGACTTGAGCCTTTTTGCAGAGACCGTCCTTTCTGTACCTGAAAAAATCTGAGTCCAGCATGAGAAGATTCAAGAATATGTTATTTAATAATAATTGAGGATATGTGTTATGTCTTGAGCTGTGTCACATAGTTTGAAGACATGTATGTGCTAAAGAAGCTTGTACTTTGAGACAAAGATCATACAGAAAGAACAGTGGGAAACCTACAGGTAGACGCACTAAAATCTTTATCTGTTGATAAAAGTACAGACCCTGGAGGGAACAGGGTCTTCAAAGATGTGGGAGATTGCCAGTCCCACTCTGGTGCAGAGTAGTGACTTAAATTGATGACCCATTACAACTTTCAGTGTCATTCTGAAACAGATGTAGGTCTTCGAGTCCTTTTGTAAATGGATATGTGTTTCTGTCACCAAGGATCCAACATGTGGTACTAACTGGTGAAGTCACAGGGAATTTGAGTGTATTTGCTTCTCAGGCACTTTGGGAATTTTGATTTATACTACTTCCTCCTTCCTAATTCAGCCTGAGTCATGAAGCAGCCTGGGGTGCACTGTGACCTCCAACACAGATTATTTGGTGCTAGCTCACTGTGTGTATGTTTGGGTACTGGTTTCCTGATAATACGGTAGCTAGTTCCTACCTTGGCAAAGATACAGAGAACATGAATGAAAGCAGCTCTTGATTTGAGTCATTTTATACTGGGTTCATTTAGTCATGGAGTCATGACAAATTGGGCTGGAAAGAAGAAAGTTTCATGTATCAGCCTAACAACTTGAAATGTCATTATTTTCCTCCTGTTCCGAACCCTTGCTGATTTCGTACGGCTGCATGTGTCTGTCCCTGGTCCTTGTTCTCAGTGGAGATCCCAAAGACATGCTAGCAAGCCTTTTCCCAAGTTTTAGATGTTTCTATAAGAAAAATGATGCAGGTTTAACAGCATGTGCAGGTATTTGTAGAAAAGCAAATGTGTTTCCCTTTTGGCTGTTTAGTTGTCTGTAACAATAATGTCATAAATAAATAATGTTTCCGTGAGGGAAAAGAGGAGATGTTTATCAGATAGAATACATGCCAGTTAGGATAACTCTGAACAAAATGTTAACATGGATTAAACAGGAAAACATGCTGCTGGCAAACAAATTGTTGGTGAAAACAGCTTCAGCTAGGGAGTTCCTTTCTCTGTTGGATAGAAATGGTGCCTGCCATGCAGACCAGGTTTTAAAATTAAGACGTATGTCACCGGACTGTTGGGTCTGTGGAAACATTCAAATGAGAATAATTTAAGTGCTGCAATAGAATAATGCACAATAAATAGTACATGGAACTGTACAAATGTTGCAGATTATAGTAGGATCAGAGAGATAATGCCTAAGGGATTACTTTTTCCTTTCCTGAAATTATTTTTCAATCGAAATTAAAACCTGATTCTGTTTTGTTGAAATCAAGGTGAGGCTTTCCTTTGCATTTAGCAGATTCTGGAGCAGGTCATTAATGAATGCAAACTGATCAGTCCTTGGAGAATGAATCCTAATTGTCCACAGAATAGATGCGTCATGTACACTGAAGTTCTATGTTTTCTAATACTGTTTTGTCAATCTATTTCCTCCTTCTCTGAGGCCTGGTTTTGAGAGATGCAAAGCTACCTCATCTTCATTCTACTTCCACTTGACTTCCTTTGCTAAGATTGACAGCGAGGGAAAAAACACTGATAGCTTTTGTTAATCAGTGTGCACATCTCCATTAGCAGCTGTACTAAGACTGCCAACTAGTTGCCACACAAGAATTACCACTCAGGAACTTAAGTCAGCAGAAATAATGACAAAGTCATGCCTGTCCTTGTTTGGTTGGTTGGGGTTTTTTGTTGTTGTTGTTTTGTTTTTTGAAGTTGTAGAGGGCTGGGTGACTAATAGCATGCAACTCACAAGTGATACTGCCTCAGAACAATCTCGCCTCTTCTTAGCCATTGCAAACCATTTGAGGAAAATGAAGTAGGCATTATAGATTAGGAAGAAAAAAATACACTAAAGGGGGCTTTGGTGTTATTAAAGTACATGCTCCAGGTTCAGCACGTGCTTACACTTTTGTTTTTTAATATGGTTGCCATCCTGAACCAACTTCTAAATTAGTCTTTGGCATCTGTTACAGCGATTTTACATTTTTAGTTTTCTTCTCCCCTCTTTTAGAGACATGTTTTTGCTTGAGAGTTTGCACATTTTTAATATCAGTAAATGGCCCTAATAAATAATGTGAAAATGGAAAGCATGTAAAAATTCCTACTACAGAATGAAACTGATTAATCTATGATTATCTGGTTATTGTTTATTTATGTACTTTGTCAGCCCACTGCACTTGGTTCAAAACACAGGAAAAATCTGGTGTTTAACAGAAAGAATGCTTATTGGTTAAACTGGTGTATATATTTGAAGAATGGGAAGAGAGAAAAAAGTGGCAAGACAATGTTTGAAAGCAGCAGAAGAAAATGCAGAGACATTAGAGATAGATGAATTATGAAGAAGGTAACTACATTCAATCAGTTGCTCTTTATTGGCTTGAGGGTAATCTCTGCCATATTACAATGTACTGATTTATGGACTAATTAGTTGTACAAAACAAAAATATTTATAGAAAATACTTCTCTCAAGCAGCCACCAAACCAACCAAACAAAAGGAAAATGGATTTTGTGTATTAAAAAATTAAATTCAATATATATTTATGAGCCCATTCAAAATGTTGAGTCTTTTTCCTACCAGATTTCCAGTAAGCAGAAATATCTATGTATCAAAACCTAATTGTGTCAGTATCTAGACATTTATGGAAGAAATTAAATGCCTAAGCTATAGGTATTTCAAGCTATAAAAGATTATTCTATATTAATTTATAAAGTCATAATACTGTATGAGCTTTAATACATCCAATAAAGAAAAAATCAGACAAGGAGGGGGGAAAGAAACCCCATAGCCATCTATTTCTTTTGGAAGAGGATTGTAGGTTTTCAATGTTTTTTTCTGGGTGCACGTCTTTTAATTTCTTGGACTGTTAAGATGCTTCCAATTACTTTGACTCATATATAACACCCCTTCAAAAAACAGTAGTTGTGGTTTCCTTCTAGCCTTAGACTGAAGTGAGAAAGAGAAAAACCCAAAACAGCAAAATCAAATGTGTGAGTTACATATCACAACATTGAAACTCCAAGCATGGTAGGCAAAGACAATGTTTTGGGAGGTGTAATGTAAAATAGACTTGGATAAGATAATTTGAAGTAAGTGGGTGGCAAATACATGCAGATGGAAGACTATTTAACTTCAGATTTGTGTAATTGGGATGGAGTAGGGAACTGTAGGCCTCAGTACTTAATGCGGTGGATGAGGTGTCAGAATTAATCTCTCTTTCTGTAATTGACTTTGTAAGTCTCTCAACATCCTCAAGCTTCAGTCCCTGTGAATAAAATGGAAATAGCATGCCTCCCTGCTTTGCAGTAGTGTCATGAGGCTAACCTCAGTAAAGTCTGGGAGATAGTCAGATGCTAGATATTGTCAGTAAACGAGAAACCTGTCAAAAAATTGTTCGCCACTAAATTTACATAGTTTAGTCATCGCTCCTTATGTCCTACTCAATGAGAGAATTGTAAAAGTAGTTGTGACTCTCTACCAGATCTAGGGAGGCAAAAGAGCACTGCCAAGACTAATTCGTAAGTACCAATCCACCTACTTTTTTGCCCGTGGGAGATCTCTAGAGCAAAGTAATAAATATGTTTTATGAGGGCATAGAGAAGACTCTGACATGAGGGAAGAAAGCAAGCTGTAGGATGGCGAAAGAAAGCTGTAGGATGGCAAAAGAAAGCAGTATAATAAATGTAATTACCGCAGTGCGCTACATGCTGGTTCTCCCATCCTACCAAGTAACAGTAATTAGAGGTAAGAGATGTTAACAAGAAATGCATTGAATGAGTCAGTGTAGTCATTCAGAGCCTAGTTCAGTCCTGTGTTGAACATGGTGACAGCAGATGCCAACAGAAGGCTTGGAAGGAAAATGTTCTCTTCTAAACGCATCTCATTTTCTATCTCCTTATAAGAATTACATTTAATGATTTAGGAGGTGCGTGGCAAAGAGCAGATGTAACTGCTGGCCTTACAGAGATCTTGGCAATGGGGTTCTTCCTGCACTGATCTTGCTCTGCTTTGGCCTGAGGGAGGCCTGCGACGTGGTTTCCCAGAAGGTGTTGAAAAGCAGCTGCCTCATGAACATCTGGACTAGATGGCCAGAGTAGTGCTGTTGAATTCACAGCTGGAGCCAAAGACACAGCAGAGGTGGTGCTGCCGGGCCTAGGCTCTTCCAGCAGATAAGTGAGAGTGTTTCACCCAGGCAGGAGCTGAAATCCTCAAGCGGAGTGTCCTGTCTGTGTGAGGCTCAAGTCCTGCAGTTTCCAAATCAGAGATGACAATGCCAAATGCTGTGTGTATGAATTCATGAGTATGTATGTAGTACCTAGATTGGCTTTTTCCCTGGCAGCCTAGTATATTTTTAGTCTGGGGGCAACTTAAGTTCTCTTTTACTCTCCCGCTGTTGGGTTTCCCCAAATATTGTAACTCTTGAGAAAAGTGGATTTTTTTCATTTTGCTGTGTTTCCCTTTGAATTCCAATGCCTTTCACATACATTTCTGTTTGGGACTGAGGTAGAATTTGTGTCTGACTGGTAGTGAGAACAGAATTGGTAATTCTACTGCGTCTTGTTCTTGCTGGTCTCCATTTTCTTTTCAGTAACCTCTGCTCCTGCAGTGTGGGCTCCAACCTTTGTTTCTGTATTTAACCTTTTAAGTTTCTACACTATAAAGCTGAAGACTTTGTCTTAGTATTTGAATCCCATTTCCTGTGAATGCTTTTTAGCTCTATTAGGTGAGCAAATCTCAACTTATAAATGTGACTGGTATTATGTTTTAGCTTACTGGGTTTTGGTATATGTGTCAGCTTTGAGCTGGGCATGTATTTAGCAGGCCTGTTTTGCAGGAAGAATTTAATAGACTTACTATCCATAACGTCAGTACAAATAGCAAAAAGTAAATAATAAACTAAGTTATTTTAGTGCTTGAGGTCCAAATTTATTAGTGCATTTTTGTAAATACATTAAATTGTCCTGCCATTAAAATTACTTCTATTAAGCTTTAGGAAATAATTTATGAGACATCATGATAGCTAAAAACATGATTGCTATCTTCAATTCATCATCCACTATATGGTATTAATTCTTATTAAAAAACAAACAGTATAGAAAAACTAACTACTTTACGACCTCAGTATTCATAACCCTTAATGAAGTGTCATAGTTACCTGTTCAGGCAAGGAATAATTTCACACCATTTGCAATACACCCATTTGTCCTGCACATCACTTGTGAGAACATGTATTGGTTTTATTCCCATTCTAAAATGAGGAGGTGTGAAGTGATATTTTGTAAATAGTTATATACGTTATGCATAATAATACTACATGTTATATGTACTAATACTATATATAGTGGTAATTATAACCAAAGCTACTAAGAAGTTTTCAATACTCTTGTAGCACTATTCCTATTCAATGTGATGTGGAGCTTGAGTGTGTTGAACTTGTAACCTGCCTTTGCCAGTTGCTTTTTGGGTTGTTTCAGGCAACTCCATTTATGTCTCTGAGTCACAGTTTCCTCATCTCTCTTAAAAGATAAACAATACAGAATTTCTCTTCAAAGTATCTGAGCATTTATAGGTTGTAGAGAGTAACAATCTAGCCTATTGTCTCTTCCTTGAGGGTTTTTGAAGTATCGCAATTGCAATAAATGGAAGTGCTTTGACATTTGGAGTATCATAAGAATCTTGTAAGAGCGATTTTGTCTTGTGTTTTATTTAGTTACAGTAAGCAAATACACCTTTTCATTCAATGTGTTTACAGAATCTAGTCCAAGAGAGCCCAAAGCCTTTGAACAAGATCTCTTGGTACTGTCAATTATAAACAACCATTATAAACAGCAGCCACTAATTTTGCATCCACAATTATTTGCAGGTGCAAAGTGAACCATCTTCACAGTAGATGTACAAGGATTGAAATGTTTTTGTTTACGTGTTCAGGTAACACTGAAAACAGTCATTGAGAGGTGTGAAAGCATCAGCTAGATCGAGGCCTCTTAGAATCAGGGAACTTAAAATATGGCTTGCACAAACTGGCAGAGTAAGGGCCTGAATGAGTGTGCATCTCATATTCTGTTTTTGCTAGTTTTGTGGAGGAGTGGTGGTGTACTTCTGAATGTAGATAATGCATTGATCTCAAAACAACTGATATCCCAACCAGAAAAATTTCTAAAAAAAAAATCCGTTCCTGCTAAAGAGTTGAATCAGAAATTGGAGAACTTGCAGAATTATTCCTTTATTTTTTTTAAAGATTTGTACTGATCTTTACAGGCAATATTGTCCTCCAGATGTATCCTGCTGCAGTACATGAATTACCTTTGGATCTAGCATAGTAGCTGTGAATGACTTTTATGAACGATGTATGAACATTGTTCTTCTGTTGGGATCAGGCAGGAATCTCTTTGACTTTCATGGGTTGTCAATTGACTGTATGTAAAGTGGTTTGTGATATCACAAGTGGGTAAATAACCCTTTTTAGACTTGTTAAATAGTATTTGCTAAGATATTTTGCATAGTGGTATGCAGCAAAATGGTTTGAAGGGATTTTATACTAATTTTTGTCACCTTTTTTGAAGAGATTAATGTAAAGATTTTATTTTTTTAATTTTGTGGTTTGCTAATGTTATCTTCTGCAACATAGCTAAGAAGATTGTTTTGGGCAATATGTTGAAGGACTGGAAAACACTAAAATTTCTGTAGAATAAACGAGGGAACTAGGTTTGGATACCACTGAAAATGAAGGGGATGAAAGAAATAAAATATCACATGTATTATGACTTGAGTTGTGATTTACCTCTGCATTAAGGAAGAACAAAAATATGTAAGATGTGTAGACATGGTACTTAAGGACATGGTTTAATGGTGGACCTGATAGTGTTAGGTTAATGGTTGGACTCGATGATCTTAAGGGTCTTTTCCAACCTAAATGATTCTATAATTCTATGTACAGGACAGTGTTAACCTTTCCCCTCCATTATCTAATTAATATTACAATCTAAAAAGAGAGAACTACTATGATATAGTCATAAGTGTCTGATAAAAGCTTGAGTAAAATTGGTGGTTTTAAGGTTATAAAATGATCTTTTGGACCAGTGGTCCCAGAAATGGTATTTTGGAACACACATGACTAGGGAGCTAAAGACAACTTGACAGAATTTAAAAAGCTTCACTCTCATCATTACAGAGACTCAAACTTTGCTGGCCAATAACCTGAATTCTCAAAGCTTGTTGAATGTATAGTATACTTACAAACTTAACAGTTAAGTATGCCTATTAGATCAGGAGTGATAGTAGTACTTACAGATCTTGGCTGCAGTGATGGTGCTGGAATTCAGTTCTGCTCTATTAGACGTGACTTGTGAACCTGTGATATTTCTTCTGGAGATGAAATTTAAGCTTAAACTCCTTTCTGAGTTCTGTCTTCAGGTTGCAGCTGTGGGCTCAGTAAGTTCCATCACTTGGATTAGGTTAGTAATGAATAAAACCTGATTTTTAATTATATTTAGAGTTTTCCAAAATAATAGAATGTGGCTTTTTTTTATAACTTAGTGTTTGAAGAATATTACACTTGAGATTTCTGCCATAAACTTTGCATAACTCTTCTACATATTAAAGATTGCACTGATTTCATAGATCATCATATATGTTGCTTTGCAAATTACAGCATGAGGTAGAAAGACTTTCATTTCCTCTTCTGCTAAAACAGAGAAGAGTCCACTTCGCTGTACATTTGTTGTAATAACAGTAAGGGACAATCTCAGGAAGTTGTGAACATGGACTACTTGTGAAAATCAGGCAGTTTCTATTTAGAATGCTAAGGCATCCAAGTTAGGGAAATTTTGGCTTCAGTGTCGGTGTGTATGCATATATATATATATATTTAACTTTTTACACGTATATGTAGGACTTCTGAAGTCTGTTTCACCCCTATCAATGCCTCTAATATTTCTTCTTTTTGAAGAAGAGTACTCTGTCTTGAGCCTATCTTGCAATCTTGAACTCTGAAGGCTGCCAGTATACAGGATTGAACTGATGTCATTATTCTTGAGAGGTCTTGTTCAGATGTATAAATGTCAGAATTAACTTATTAGTAATTCGTTTCTCAGATGTCACAAAGACCTGCACGGAGTACTTGAGTGAAAATTACACTATGTGAGAAACAGAAAATGCTCATCCAAAACTAGTCTCATTTTCTCAAAACAAGCAATAGCCCCAAAACCCACTCCTGACCCTCTTTTCCCAGAATATGCTGTTATTACTTCCATTTCTCAACAAAGGCTCACTTCTAGTACAAAAAACTTATTTCCAGTGACAACAGTACACTTGAACATGTGTACAGCAACTCCATTCAGCAGCATCGTGTAAGTAGCAGGTGTCTTAGCAACTGTACCTAGAGTGTGCACATCTGTAAACACACACGCAAAGGTTTTGATGGGGGAGTGATGCCTGGGTATGTCCCAGGGTGAGATGTGCTTGCCCCTGCTGACAGATGCAGGACTAACACCATCCTGTTGTGCTTTCTGTAACTAGGCTGTCACTTTGGTGCTACTGACTGCCATGAAACTGATTCAGTGCACTTCCATGATGTGAACTTTACCCCGGTCCTTCTCAGAAATGAGTATGAGCTAGCAATGTAAGCAGGAATTCAACCCCAAAGCCTTTACAATCTGTTTATGTCTACAGGTTGCATAACATTAGTCTTCTCTATATTCTTTGAGGCTGTAAAATCTCTTGAGCAGTATTTCATCATGTATATGTTTGGGTCTATATAGATAATGATGGCCAGAAAAACAATGAAGGGAAACATACGCTTTGTACTGGAATTTTATCTGTTGCATATTGTGGCAAAAATGGTGTGTTGGCAAACATACTGTACTGGTGATGAACTTTCTTTTCATTAAATGAAATGCACCATATGGTGCAAAATGCTGCTGTTCTGCTTGTTTGTTTTGCATACACTTCTTGCATCCTCTTCATTCTGATACATAATGCCAGATCTGCATTTTGATGGATAAATGCATCCATAAATAAACTTACAGTTTTTCTTAGGAATGAATTGATTGACTATGTCTTAATATTTACATCTGTAACTTTGCATTTGCAAGGACAAACATGAAGGCTGGGCTGAAGCTTGGCTGAAAATCTGGTCTTGCATATTCTATGAAAAATATTACTCAAATTTCTCACAGGTGAATAAACCGCATGCATGGATGAATCTAGTTAATTCAATGGTTTAATAAACCTAGAATCCCAATGAGGCTATAACAAATCCCCCTGGCATCTTGGAGTTATGAGAAAGATGTATAAAATTATATGCAAGCAGAAGAGCTTTTTCTAAATTTGAGGAGTCTTTTGCGCATTATTTTTTTGTTCTGTTCACTACATGAAATAACTTCTTATCTGTGGCTCAGTCATGATAAAGTATTAGATCAATTATTGTTTGAGGGCAATATCTGGGGTCAATATGCATCTGAATAGTGTTTTTTTTTTTTTTTCCTTTGGATAGTTTGTTTTTGGAACAGTTATGCAGCACTAAGACAGATACCTCTCTCTTAATATCCATTTGAGAAGGATGACTAGCATGAAGTGGAAATTTCTGCAGCTCCCTTCTCAGGGAGCAGCACCTTGTCATAAGCTGCCCCATTTTCAGATGTTAAACACATGTGGATCCTGGATCAGAACCAATTCTCTAGTTAGAGCCACAAGAATTGCAAGCTGACTAGGACCGACTGATTTAGCAAAACCACTGGAGCTAATACAACTGCATAAATTTAATTATGAATGCTAGGTTTTAGGTCATTGTACTCTGGACTATAATCTGGACAACCAAGCAATGTGAAGCCTGGTCAGTTCTTGGATGCTAAACCTTCTAGGAAAGAAATATCATACAGGAAATAATAGTTCTGCAGTAGGTTCCTTTTGCTGTGTTTTGATACAGAACCAAAATCCTAGGTTAGTGATCGTGTTGCTCCTGTTCTTTTTTCAGTATCATGTACGTGTTTGCTATTTTACAGGCATTCACAGGGACAGGATACTCACTCCAAGAAACCTAAAATATGTTGGAAGGGGTATATATTTTCAGGTGAAAAATAAAGCAGATACTGCGACTACATGTTATCATGCAAAGATCCTACCATATCTTCAGGAAAAGGAATCTGTTGTTCTTCACAGCTTCTGAAATGGGGAGCAGGTTCTGCCTTCATTTTCCACTGAATTAAATAAAAAAGCAGGTAAAGCAACGGTGAGTGATGCAAATCTCCTCGCCCAAAGATGCACACATAATTTTACAAATATACTTGGTACTTGCTACTTATTAACAGAAACTTAGATTTAAAATTTTCAATTAGTGAAGTTCTGAGGAGTTCAGAGGAAAAAATAATGAAGCTGAAGGATGATTGATAAGAAAACTTTCCCCTGAACGTACTCCTGTATAAAACTGTAATTTTATTAATAGGTGAGGGAGGATAAAATGCATGACATAGTAGCTAAATATGTGGAAAGCCATATACTCTGCCCTGGTTTAGAAGATCGTAAGTATATGAAATTGGAATGCAGCTGAATTGATTGCGATCTGATAGTCATTACACTTCAGCACTGCTGGCAGAATCCCTTCTAACCAAATGTGCATAACGTGCTTTCTTAGCACTTTCACAAAGCCTTGAGTTTATAATGACAATTAAAGTGCATTTTTTCCAATAATTACACAATCTGAATTTGGTCTGTGCTAATAAGCTTTAAGAAAACTTAAATTCCACATTTTAATATCAGAAATCCACTTAATTATAGGTAATCTCCGGCTCTGTATGTCACCTGTATTAGCATTTATATTCCTCATTGAGTCTGCAATATAATTTTCTGTTTATTGTCGTGAACATCCTTCTAATATATACCTGCAATCTCATGTCGGCCATGGCTGGCAACCAGCCAAGCTCTTGATTTATCTTTGCCTTGTCTTATTTAGCCCACCGAAAGACAGTGGCAGTGTGAATAGCAAATGTTCTACACGAAGAGCCAAGGTGACAGCCTGAACAAGCACCAGCTTGTTGTCTTCATCACCATCATCTTCATAGGATTCTTTTAGAAATGAAGACCTGATTTGCCTACCTATTTCTGGAGGCTGGGTACTGGCCTGCAAAACTTGCTTCCTCAGTGGAAAGAGCTTATCCAAGGCGGCAGTGCCCTATATTCTGCTCTGTTCACCATTTGGAAGAGGCAGCCAGGTAGAATTTATTTCTCTCAGGAATTTTTCTTTTGCTGATTAATTGTTTTCCATACTAGGCTATTATGTTGGTAAAATATTTATAGCCATTGTGATGAAAATTGCCAGGAAATGAATTCACAGTCTTGCTACCTTTTTTTTTTTTTTTTTTTCCCCCCCCCCCCCCCCCCCCCCAGGACTTTGAAACACTGCTGTGGTTTTGACTTGCCTCTCTGTTCTTACTATCCTTTTCTGTCACACTCAGTAATTGGCCTAATAAAAGGCAGAAACAAGAATTTATTACACCTTGGGCAATACTTGAAACAAACTTTATTTGCTGGAGCAGCACTTTTTATCTACTCGCTGCTGTATATATGACATTCCTTTGAAATACTAAATTTGACTTGATTAAAAGTTAAATCTTGGCTTTTCTTGTGATTGCTGCTGTTTTTGCAGTTTCTTAGGCAGATTAGTACATATATAAACATATCATTTTAATGAAGCTTTTGGAGAAACAATATAAGCTGTGGCTATATCTACTTCATTACTGCCAGAATCCACAAAAATGGTATGGATTAAAGACTAGCTTCTGTAATACCTTGTAAATTAGTCTTGGAAAAATTTCTGTGATGAATTGAGAGAACAAAGATGAGAACTATTCAACTTCTCATACCTTTTCCAAGCTTGGGATTTGACGAAATCTTCCTCAAACAAATGATGCCCTTTCCATTTAAAATTGTTTGCAAAAATAATGACAGTAGCAAAAATAAAACCAGGTTAGATTGCTATGATGTAATTTCCGTTGTTGAATCTGTTTTTCTTCCACATACTAGGTGGTAAAATGATGAAAATTTTTTTGTTTTTTTATAAAAAGGTTTTAAGAAATGGCAATACATCACCCTGGAACTGTTTATGCAGGAATTTTTATTCTTTGAAATCTTCCAGTGTTAAAGCAACAAGAAAACATTTAGAATGTCCTTTGGTGGAATCTTATTACACTTGTTATATATGTAAACTGATATTCTTTGATGCCAGCACGTTGCCCATACAGAGAAATCTCTGCACAATTAAATGAAAGGAAAAAGAGAAGGACTAAATAAAAAGTAATATTTTTCTCTTATCTGATTAGAATTAAATACATTAACAAATTGTCTGGTAACACAAATAGGCAATAATACAAAAAATCTACATTGTACATTATTTCAAGAAAAATAACTTCATTTGAATACAAAAGGATAAATACACTTTTTGTCCTATAGCCACTCTTGTACAGTAGGTGAACACAGCATCTTACTGATGCAGTGCTGCTAAGGTATACAAGGATATGACTGGTTTGAATTTTATTGAGGGGGCTGTTACACATGTGCATCACTAACATCAGACAAAGAAATCTTTCAACCAACAAGGGTTACAGAGCAACGTTCACTAAAGCACAGGTTGGAAAGGATTTGGGGACTGAAGCAGGCCAATATGGCAGCTTTTACAGATTTCCTTATACCCACAATGCACTGACAGCAAAGAATGCCTTTATTTGGTCGGTCCACACACCGGGTGCACCACGCATACAGTAGCGCACCGTATAGGAGTAGCAAATGTTTTTTAAATTCTCTTCCCATTCTGGGGGCTGTCAAAGCCATTTCAGTCCTGTGTGAGCTTTGCAGCCAGCACTGATTTGACAGAATAGGCAGCTGCCGACTTGTCTCGAGTCAGAGGTGAACAGTCTTGACTCAGAGCCCTGTCCGTAACGGATTAATATGGCTTAGTTCAGTCAGGCCTTCTTAGTTTGTATGTGGTTATTTTTTCTCTCTTTTTTCCTTTTTAAATTTCAGTAGCAAACGCTTGGATTTTGTTTTGTTTTCATGTGGCACGTTCATCTGCAGCAGTCTGAATGTGATGCCATCAACCATACGGTGTCTAGCATATGCAAAGTCCAGTGGCTCCTAGTAGAGCAGTCAGCAGTAGGAGAGGCCCCTGTGATATTGCCCCCTGGCCAGAGTTTTGGCTGCAGCCTCCTGGATCCCTTTCACACTTCAACTTCTCGCACAAAATGCCAGTGTAAGCCGGAGGGCACTGGCATCGCACATTGTTGATGCATGTTCCTCCGTTCTGGCAATGCAGTAGCTCATTGTCGCATACGTTTGCTGCAAGATAGCAGGGGAGGGAGGGAAAGAAAAGCAGAATAAATGTAAGTTCATCTACAGGAGAAACTCTGCACTAAAACCAGAATTAAAACACCGCCTCTCCCCTCTTCCTGAGACATGTAAACAGGGGATGTGTTTTTTTCTAAACACTTCAAGTTTGAATTTTTTATTTTATTTGGTATTTTCTCATCTTTTTTTTTTTTTAACGCTGTAGTCTCGGAGGACCATATCATTCACTTCAAACCACTATCATTATATTACTTAATGATTTAATATGAATAATGATTAATAATGAAATAATGTGAATATTAATACCTGCCTTGTGCCAGTGTCTGCACTTTTATAGTTACTACTGAACTGGAACTGTAGGTGGGTGTGTTACTATTTGAAAGGGGCAATGTATCTAGAGCTTTTGGAAAGCATGAACAGCAGTTAAAAATGCAACATGGCTTTGCTGAAGTAAAAAGATCTGTATGAGAAGGCAGGGTTTTCTAATCAAGAACCACATGTATTAATGATCCGAAAAAATTACACAAAAAAGATAAGGCAAGAACGGGCAGGAAATTCAGCATGCTATTCAATGGGGATTATACGGTATATACATATGGAAATAAAAGATAATGTTGTTATTTCCATTACAGATCAAATATTTCTTCTCAATTAGATTTGCTACTTTGCTACGAGGGTAACTGGCATCTTAAAACCATCTTAGTTAGATTTTGTAGCCTGATATAATAACTTCAGAAGTCAGATTTGACAGAAGAGTTAAGAGAAAATAATACAGGCAAAAGTTTTAGAGTCACACAATATTATCGTATTTGAAATATTGACAGCTTTACTTTGTATTACTTAATATCAGTTGAAATATTTCACTGGGTAAATATGTAGAGATATGAGGAGCATAGAACTTCAATGTGTCAATCTGGTTTTTATTCCGGATGATATCACTAGTAGAATATGTGCTAGATTACAGCTCTGTCCTCCATAGCAGAGGCAATTTTAGTAAAGATCTTGCACCTATTATCTAGGCAGAATGTAACAGTAAAAATTCTCGCTCAGAGAATTAGGGAAAAGATTACTTGGTTTAGAAGCAGACTCAACATTATATGCTGTTTGTGTATACCTTAGCCTGGAAATACCCTAAATAATTCAAAATAGGGAAAATATTTTTAATTTTACTTTAAACATTGCTATTTATTGCTACAAAAAAGTACAGCTTTATAAGTGTTGATTTACTTATTTTTAAAAGCAACCCAAATATTATGAGACTAAAATTGAAACAGTCCATGTTCTTAAGTGATGCAGTTCTACACAAATCTGTACAATTTTGTGCATCAGCAACCTTACTGGTAACCTTATCTCTCCTGGCTTGCTTTCAGAAAAATAATCTTCTCACTCTAGAAGGACTCTCTGACAGCTGCTTTCTAATGTTCTGCATCCAAGTGGGCCAAATAATAATGCAGTGTGTTAGAAACTCATATATGCAATTGGGAGAGAACAGTTCAAGAATTTTTTTTCACTGATTCCTTTAGCAATCAAAGGTTTTTACTAAGTGCTATGGATTTAACGTTGTTGTCCAGTTTCTGAATTGTAATGTCAAAATTTGACTATTAAGGTACAACAAACCACACATATTATTGATGACAGCCATATGTCTGAATTTTAATATTCGGTATATACATTACAAAAAACAGTGTTTATATTATGTACAAGGAACAGTAAATCACCACCAAATAAATGTGATGAGATTAACAACCCAGAAAAATATGAACTCTATTTTAAAAGTCATTATTTGAGTTACATCTCTTATAACTGAGGCTACGTATCTTTAAAGCTGACTTTATTATTCATATCGTGTATGTTTAGCCGTATCAATATGCAAAATCAAAATACTTTATCTGATGGTACAGCTACTGAATCTGCTTGTTCTAGACTACTCATTGATGGGATGCTTCCTACAGTTCAGGCAACGAAAATAGCGAAATATCTGTCCCATCAATACTGACCACTGTTTGCCTTGAATAATTGAGTGGAATTCAATAGTTAATTAAATACCACTTCTTAAACAGCAGATGAGATATTTCACTTTGTGTTTGGCCCGGAATATATTATCCAAATTTTCCCAAGTATTCAGTAAAACAAATTTATTTTCCAATAGCTTTCCTATTTTTAAACTTATTTTGGCAACTACAGCCTGTTATTTTAAGAGGCCGTCAGCCCAGATTCTGATCTGTAGTTACAGATTGCTGGAGATGGGTGGCTGACGCGCCATTTTGCTACATGCTGGCTGTTCTGCCTGACACACCGATGCAGGCTGCTGTCAAATGCCTCTAATCGTTGCTGTCTACAAAATACTGGATACAATGTTATAGATGCTGATTTTTAAATCAGATTATTTAGTTCTCATTAGAAAGTTTTTTAAGTGTACTTAAAGAAGGGATGGATCAAAAGCTTCTCCTTCATTATTCCTGCATGCTTTTAGAAGTTTGCCCACAGAAACACAGTAAAACCAGGTAGATCTTAATGTTCTCAGCAAACTGCTGTGTAGCTGAGAATTCTTGAATTGTTAATCTTGTATTGTCACAGCTTTCTTTTCCTTAGTTTCATCCTAGTGTCTCTTTCTCTTGCACGCATACATGTCCATACATATATGTATCATGTAGATAGCAACTGTGGTGATTTGGAACCTGAATGAAACAATTCTGAAAATGTTATGAAATCCCATTATTGATTTTTTGCCAATTTTGTTTTAATTTTATTCTGACCAACTCTAATACCATTTTCATCTTCCCTAAAGCATGGTCAGGATTACTTTTAAAAGTTGAACTAATTATGTTTATTCAGTTGAGGAATTGGATTAGCTATAGCTCATGAGTGTAGCACATCAGCAGCATAAAGAAAAGTACTTTCACTGGAGCACTTTCACTGGAATTTAAAACAAAATTTATGCCTTAAACAGAAGTAGTCGACATGCTGCCAAGACCGAAGCAAGGCAAGTATATTAATTGTTATTATGAAAATTAACAGTGTTTCTAACGTTAACACAGTATTCTTCTGGGATACGTGTTATTAACACTTCTTATTTCAGAAGAGGCTCCTGGCTTTACTCCGAGGCGGCAGTGACCTGGGAGCTGCTGAGCAGGGCAGGAGGGGCCAGCACCTTGCAGACGCCTTGCTCTGGGTTGAAGGCCAAGGAGAGCTGCTGCAGCTGGTGCTGGTGGGTGCAGGTAGGGCTGGTGGAGCCCCAGCGTGGGCCTGGCCCTTGGCCTTTTCACTTCCCCAAGCAGCAGGAGCAGCGAGCCTGGCAATACAGGGCTTTCCTGCCCGTTGTGCCCCTCCTACCTTCTCCTACCTGCCATGCCCTTGCCCCTTCTTATGCTCCAAGCAGTGAGATGTTGCCTCCACTGCTGAGGGATGTTGAACCAGCTCTGCCTTATCTTCATCATTAAACGTAACAATAATGAAAAAATAGCTTGAATTAATCTGAAAGGCATCAGGTATCAAGTTCTGATCAGAGAATGAAACACAGAGAAGTGATGCAAGTAAAAACTAATTCTGAAGTAACCACACATGACTGTTAAGACTTGTGTGGCTGAACTAGCTGTGGGTTTGCCAGCAGGTCTTTGTTAATTAGAAGACAGGACATCAAAACGATCATTTAAGAAACAAAACAGAGGTATCTGATTTGCTCTGGAGAGCTTTGCAGGCCTTTTTGGGGGATATTTCTGAGCAGTCTCCAGATCTGTACTACTGCGGGAAGTGAAATATTTAAAGTAAAAGAAAGGAAAATTTTTAATGTTGTTTTGATAATTCATCAATTCACAATCTAAGCTATGGTCTGATTATGGGATGCTTAAAACACTATACAAAGGAGACAGAAAAAAGCCACATGTAAAAATGGATAGCTATTTGAAGCTTTTCTGTCCTTGGGGCAACCCCTCCTTCCCCCTCCAAAACAACAAACCCCTGCAATTAGTAAGAGATATCATTATTTTTCAATTAAAATGTAAATATCTTTTCCAAAGTAATCATTAATAAAATATTGAAGGCTCTTTTTTAGGATAAAACCTCTATGAATGATGACAAAAGATGCCTTGCCACAAGTCACAAAATATTCTTGATTTGTAATTCCACTGTTATTACATTTGGAAATGGAATAAAAAAGGAAAACAAGGGGAAAATATCCAGTCTTTCAACCAGTTGAAGCAGTTCAAGGGGTAAGTGATGTGCTAGTGTTTCACAGAATTTATATTGGGTATTTAATGAAATGTAGTGAAAGCAGCATAGTTGTTTGACAAATGTCTACTTTCCTCTTAAATGTTCAAATCTGAATAATACACGAAAATTTCTGAGTCTGTCCAAACCTCAACTTTAATACCTTTGCAGCTTCTTGAAAGATAGACAACTGTGGCTGATTTTAGTTCTGAAGCAGCAATATAGACATAGTAACACAAATGTAAGTCTTGTTCTCTTTGATCTGGAGGGCCATGTCAGGCACAGCATTGTGCTGTTGGCTTACATTCCTTCTGGTTACTGTGTCTGGGCAGCTTCAGAGCACATGCACAGGGCTTTTGGTCTGCATACTGCTCAGACAGGAAAACAATACACTCTTGGACTTAAACACAATTTCTTTTAGCCTCCTGTCTTTCCCAAAGGCCATCCAAGACGGGAGAAAAGACGTTTTGTACCTTTCTTTGTACTATCTTGATTTTTCTACAACTTGCCTTCAGTAGCATCTTATTCAGGTGGGTCAGCCACGTGAATCTAAGGACAGGCTATTGACTTAAAAAAAAAGAAATGAACATATTCAAAAGGACACCTTTTTTGATTTGGGATAGGTGGTGTTCACTTTCTGCATCAAAATCTGGATTTGTTATGAAATTTTCGTTGTTTGTGGGAACAGCATAAAAACCATCAATGATAAAGTCACAGGAAGAAAACTTTTTATTAGAGGTCCTTGCTTCCTTTCTTGAATTCTGAAGTCTTTTATTTCAAGCAATGTTTTGTGTGATCTATCCCATCGCTATTTTTCTTCAGTGTGCTCTTTTTGTGGTATCATTTGTTACAGCCTGCTCTCTCCCTCTCTCTTTTTAAACCCATCTCTTCACTTTTCTCCTTTTTGTCTCCCAGATCATGAGTATTATAGTTCCTGGACAGGTCGGTGGGTTGACAGCGCTCTGAATATATTACACAACGTTTTGGTCTGTTCTAAAGCACTGATGCAAGCTTGACCCTACTTCTGCTGTAGTGACTTTCCCATACTGTTTGTCAGTAGTTTGTGTGAATGGCAATATTGAAATCATGAGAATTTTTTGACCTTGGATTCCACCCATTGTTCATAACTTTGAAAGCATGCAGGTCTAGTGGCTGAAAAAATTATTCTTGGCTGTTTTTTTCTCTAATGCATCTGTTTCCTTGGTACTTCTTATCTAGTAAAGGATGTTACTTGAATTCATTTATGAGGAAATTTTCAGCACACTTGCTAACAGAATATTCTGTGTCGGCATAATAAGTGAGTAAAAACCCAAGCATCGTGAAACCCATGTTTTCAGTAATGATGTTCACAGGTAGCTTCAACATATGCAGTGGTTGTCTATATAGAGAGAGTTGTGAACAGCACATCGAAGTGCCATGAAAAAATTAGGAGGTTTCATCTCACTACATAAATAAGCTCAGTAAATTGAGGCCAAGCACAAGCGATTTCTTGTCAAATACAGAATTAGTTCCTATGAATACTATAAAGATTCTGTAACTAACATGCATTATTAGCTAAAAATGTGATCATTTAATCAATAAATGGTAAAAACAATCACAGAATATAAAAGAAATTGCAACAAATGAGGAAGCTTGTGTGTATGCCTAATAAGAATATGGATATCTACACATACATATAGCAAACATGCACAAGAAAACCTCTGCAGTCGTGAAAGTATTAGTAATATTTTCCCCACAATTTGTCAAATAGACATTAATGGAACTGGGGAATGCAAACCACTGAGTCTCATTGAAATGCAAAGGTTTAAAATTGTTTCCAGTTCTATCAGAACATAAGTGACCACAATTAAAATATTTTCAAATTGCCAGAGTTAGCAACAACAAATTATTTCTATTATTTGGAAACAATCCTAAAAATAGAATATATACTTGTTATGTGTTACAGATCTCTACATGGAGCTCCACTGACTCATGAGATTTCACCCATATAAAGTAAATATTAGGAATGAGGATATAAGGGCACAGGGAAAATTTAAAAGTAGTCAGGCTTCTTCTGAAAGGTTACAACTATTGCTGTTACAATTAGTGTTGCATAGCACATAACAAAACCTCGTATTTTTATAACTTAAGTATCTTATTCATTTGAATAACCAGTGGCTAATAACTGACTTGGAGGTTTTGTCGCTTAGATTTCTCCCCCTGCCTGTCTTCCTATTAGATTTTCTCTTAAGATTATTATCAAAATTTAATTTGTTTGTTACCAGTTACAGTTACTGCCAAACAGTTTTTAAATGTTTTGCTACCACGAATACATGTGTCAGTGTTGATCAGACTTCTTCAGTGGTTTTAAAACACAGACATACCTGATATGAAAACCAGCTATTACTCTTTTAAATGAGATATTCACAATGATTTGGTTTTTTGAAGTGACGCTGATTCAATATTTGTTGTAGTGGGATCAGTAAAACTATCTTGGGATACTGTCAAGTCAAGACAAGGTAGATGCTTTGATAGCATGAAAAGAAAACTTGTTTGTGCTTATCTACCATGGCACATTCTAAAGTTAAGACAAAATAAATCAGTGTAGACAAGTACAAGCCTAAAGCATATCTTACTGTGTCAAAATTGCGGTCATAAAATGACAAACGTTAATACAAAGATCTGCAGTGCAAAGTTGAAACAATGTTGTGATTAATTATATTGTCAACAATACAAGGAAATAAACACTGACCAAGTGAGAGTAGTTTCTAAAGGCAGACATCTCCATCTTGACTTGTCTTAGAAATGCATGTTAGAGGCACAATTGAAATGACACTTGATTTTTTATCAAACCAGTTTTATTAAGTTACTGGGGAGTAAATGAATAGGTGGGTAATGGAGGTACTGTGTTTGCTGGAAATCTCTGGTAGAATTTTCAGATTGTTTGCCTACATGTAGTTTCTGTTCTTTCTGGACAACTCTCATTTCAAAGCTAAGCCAGTTCTAATCAAATTGCAAGAAAAGTCTTCAAAGTTTCTACAAGAAGATGCAGCTACTATTCAGAGGTCTCCCCAGCGCACAGCCACATAATGGATGGTGAATCCTCTCTCCTGTAAATAGGTACCCATTTATCCTAGCATCCACATGGGTAAGCTTAGTTGATTACGTTTCACTACTGAAAGTGCAAAATCCTTACAGAACAATTTTTATTTTAATGATGGTATAAGGATAGCAGAGGTAGAAAGTTACTCTATTTCACAGCTTGTGTCTGTGCTTTCTCATTTTCCATCTCTCTTCTGAATCTAAAATCCTTGGATTTAATTAATAAAAGATAATGAGAAGAAATACATCAAATCTTTCAAAAGGACAAGGGGGAGAACGGAACTTTGGAATTGATACTTTTGCATGATAGACAAGCCATAGTAGCTTTGGCAGAAACAACACAAGATTGCTTGTTAAAATGGCTGAAAACAAATCCAGATTTAGTCATCTAAGAATTACGGTTGAGATAATGCCTTCCAATCTTCCTCGGTTTCAGGAAATGATTGATTAACCTTTCAGTTTTCTGATTTTGATGGTTCCAATTGTACACTTTTCCAAAAGAGGATGATTCCCAAAGTGGGGGGAAAAAAAATTTCCCCATTCTTTTTATAGCTTTGCTTATGGAGGAGCACCACTGAATTGGTATGACCCTCATCATATTTTAGGATAATCTCAGAAGAGCAATAAGCTACATCATAGCTTTAGTTGCTGAAAAGGGACTACATACCGCTATCATTCATATTCCACTTAGAAAGCTGTAAGCTGCAGTGCCATTATTTCTATCTTCCTGGAGATAAATGAACATTCTTACATGATCTGTCTTCTCTTTCCTTTACTAGGAAGAGAAGCAATTGAAACTACAGGGCTTTTTTTGTCTAGTGCCAACAGCAAGGTCAGGGTTTGGATGTAACCACTATCAATAAAAACTGGCTAAGCACAAAAAGTCCTCAAATACAGACAATGAAGTGGTCATCAAAAAAGGCCCTGTGACCAGTTGGAGGGTGGGATTTGGTTCCCTAAATAGAAGCAGCTACTGCCATTAGAGGTGCCAGAGGGCATTTCAGACATTTACGTGGAGCTGGCAGGTATGTGTAAGACCTACGGGAGATGTAGGTTTGTGGGAGCGGTGGCAGGAGGCCTGCCTGTCTCAGGCAGCTGTTGGGGCCCCGGGGGTGCTGGCAGGCTCTGACTGCTGCGGGCAGCCCGCAGCCCTCCTGCCTGCAGGCTCTCCACCTGGCACACGCTTCCCTCCCTGCGTTCCACGGCTGCTCTGATCCGGCACAGCTGTGCAGCACTGGGCACGGCTCTTGTGGAAACCCCCAAGCTGTGAGCAAGAGCTGTGAAAAGCCTCATCTGAGGCCTCCACTCAAGCACGCTCTGCCCACCAGCCTGGGAGTGCCTTTGAACGCAGGCCCTCGCCTTGGTCCTTGCCCGAGTGAACCGGTGGGCTCGGCCCATCCTGGCCTGGCACGCGCGGCCTCCTGGTGTGACCCCAGACCGGCCTCGCCTCCAGAGGCCTGTCCGCCCGTCTGCAGGCTGTGACTGACCCTGCTACTGCCACCGGAGCTGCTCCGCTCGCCTGGCTTGGGTGCTGCGGGAGGGACCCTGTGCTGGGGGGCTCCCTGCGCCCCCCCCCCCCCCCTTCCCCTTCCCCCCACCAGTCCCCTCCTGGTCCTGGCTTGCTGTCTCCTTGTGGAACCACCAACTGCCACTGCTCCTTAGCAGTGGCACCAGACGCTTACGGTCAGGCAGTTCAGTCCTATCCAGAAAGCTAGCAGGATGGCTTTGCCGGAACAGCAGCATTTTCAGCTCTGTGCATGACAACAGTATTTTCTCAGAAGTTCCCAAGAACTACTAAGCAGAGCTGCAGCAAGCATCACTTTTACAGAGCACAAAAAGCCTGCAGAGCAAACCAAAGCGGGAGCGTGCAGAGGTCAGCAATTCAAATACGTGATTATGAATTATATAGAAGGCTGAATGCTCCTGCATACTTAGCTGCTAGCGTGTTTGACTTGCAATAACGTTTTAGACACAAAAGAGCGCAAAAAAATTCTCTTTGTTTACAAAGACAAAAGTTTCTCTTCCTGCCATCCTTCCCGATGAATGATGCATTGAAGACTTTTAAAACCCATGAAATAGTCCCCCACGCTTACTACTTTATTTGGCAGCAAAACCAGAGAGCATAATCACAACTAAAAATATTTCCTAATGATTTAGGGGGTTAGAATGATTCTAATAATTATTTTCCTAAAATTTTTTAGGGAAAGAGAGAGAGAGAGTGGGAGAATGTCTTGGTGGCTTCTATTAATAACGACATTAATTCCACAATAGTACTAATCTGGGGATAAGTACTGGATGTATTGGTATTCCTCAAAACATCTGCATGACCCTGGATCCTGAAGTTCTTCATAGGCAAAACTTGAAATGATTTCAGAGAGCTGCTGAGTGAGAACTTTAAGATAAAATTGTCATCTTACTTAATGACACTATTTAAAAAAAATTATTTTCTCCTAATTTTTTGTTCCCCAAATACATGATAAGTTTTTGCATGTGTGTGTACTCTCTGGCAATTTGAGCAAAAGTGTTCGTGATGTGTTTGATAAAGAAGAGGAGATTAATGAGCTATTTAAAGTTTTTATTGCCCAAAGCAGCATAGTAGTTGTAGCTTAATAACATATGTCCTGTTTTTGGTGTTAAGAAAGGGCTAAATTTTTAATAATCAGTTTAGTATCACTTAGATGGCGTAAAGTTGGTTCTGCAAATTTTCTTTTACAATACTTGCTGTGTATAGCAAACATTGTGTAGAAAAATTCCTTGAATTCAAAGTAATAATTTTGCATTGTAATGGCTAGTTTTTTAAAACAGACTTAGTTGTATTTATTTATTTTTTTACACAGAAGATGTTATATTCCACAGAAGATGTTATATTCATGTCAAGTTAAATTTTGAACACTGCTATTCTAAAGTTATTTGTGATCTAAAATAATTTGAATGTTGCAAACTTTTTCTTGCTACTTTGGCTTAAAGCCGATTGCATGGGCATTTTGAAAAATTAGTAACAAAATCTACTGGAAATATATGTTATGATCAACTTCTAAATACATAAAATGGTGTTTGTAATGGAAACATCAGCAATCTTTAATGACACTATCATAAATATCAAAGATATTAAAATGGAACGGGTATGTAACTAAAAAAAGGAGTCACACTTACATAAGTGTGATTTTAATCAGCTATGTTACAGTGACCACAAATTAAAGGTAAAGCCAAGCTCATATTTATATGTCATTATACGTTCCTTTTGTGTGCATTTTTCAAAACAGAGAGCTCTAAGATACCAAGATAATGCTCTACTATAGGAGACTGAAACACCAATGTGCACAGTAAATGGTGTAGAATCTCTCAGGAAACGAACATTTGGAGTTGATGTGAACATTAGTTACGATGCAAAGGTAAAGGTACAACATGCATGAAAAACATATGAAATGTGAGGGAAATTTTTTTTTTGTTAAAGCAACAATGCTAGGAATCAGGAGACCTTCCTTCTGAATCTACATTGACTTACTGTTTTGAATGTGGATGAAATGCTTCAGAGTGCTTTAGCTGAGCTAGCTCTAGAATGGGGACAAAAACACTGCCCTGTAGGTCTCTCAAAGCTCTTCAAAGTAAGAGTTGTTATTGCCAGTGAACAATGGAGAAGTTGATGCCAAGGAAAGTCAAATGATTTACCTATGCTAACAAAAGAAGGGAATGAATGCAGGTCCTGTGAATTCCAGTTCTCTCTACTAGATTGCACTGTTTATTAGATAAATGCAACAGCAGAGTTGATTACTGTTTCCAAGGGAGTTTGGAGACTCTCAACTAGTAAAAGGTTTATAAACTATGAAATTTAAAAAAGGAATATGCAGTCTTGTCCACTTAAGTGTCTTACGCAATTGCATAAGATGTTTAAATATTCTGACAGTTAGAAATATTGATGTCATGTATGTACGTCCTTCTAATCTCACCAGTCAGAACTTCAGTAGCTTCGTATTCATCTATTTGGAACATGGTAAGGATTTGCAAATGTTTTTTATCCGCGCTGCTTTATCTGGGCCTTTAAAAATATTATCTGTTATTGTCTATTTTTAATTATTTCAGTAAAAATAAAAAATTACACTCAACAGGCAGATTATTATATCATAATTCCTTTCTGAGATATACTGGATGATAATATGCTCTTCTGTAAGTGGGGTTTTAATTGGTGTAATGCTTTACTTTCCTACTCTTTTCATCAGCATATCAATAAGATGACTCAAACAGGTGGCATGTAGCACTCAGCAAAAATGAGAACTAATAAATTAATGTATCAAATAATTAAAGCTATTAGCTGCTTCACCATAGTTTTCATCAACAATATTTATTGCTACATGCAGACTTGCTCTAGGTATCGTTGTGCATTTATCTTCGTGACAGAGCAGCCATTAGATAGGAAAACATAGATAATAAATGCTTGCTTTCCAACACAGTTGTCTTCAGGCACACTAGTTTTCCTGCAATGTGCTATGCAGGTGTAACCGATGTGATAGACTTAGCCAGTGTTTTAGCTGAAAACACTTTTTTAACTGACTTATAGTATCACATCATTCAGCAAAAATGTCCAAAAGATGCTCACACCAAAACACAAAATAGCTGCCTTTATCTAACTATATTGCCTCTTAACAGAATTTCAAAGGCTCTGATTATTTATTTCCCTTTGCAAAAGTGATGTTTTGATAAGTACGCAGTTAGAATTCATAAGTCAATATTACACATTGACCAACACAGATAAAGACTGCATACAGGCAACCTACATATTTTTCACAATATTAATATGCAGGCTACTACTGATACCAAAGACTTAAACAATTTAGTTAGCATAGAGAGAACAGACCCCTTTGTGCAAACTTCATACAGATAAGTTAAGAAGATACTGTGTCACATAGACTGAAATATGCATTAGTTTTCCTGGAAACGGGCTGGCTGTGGTGACTGGCTGTATTGGGTTATGTTGATGTTGTTTACCTTGAGATAAACAGTATAATGAGACATAGCACCTTGGAGGAGCTTCTGGGTCTCCTGATAGTGACTGATAGACAACCTTGAGACTCGGTATTGTTTACATACCAAACAGCAAAGTCAGTAAAATGCCCCAAATGGGTGTCCTAAGGCTGACCTACCTCATTATAATGTTTAAACCCACACCCCCGAGCTAGAAAAGCCCCCAACCCAAATAAGCCCCCTACTCTCTGGGCATGTGTAGTGAATTAAAAGAGAACTGTATCTTTAAGATGAAGTAAGAAAGATCCTAACCAATAGTTAGCTAAGGGGTGGGACCAGTAGGCATAACTAACTTTGTTTAAACACTTGTCATGATTTCAACTGGGTATGCATGCTAGGAGGAGAAATCCCCCATGCAGCCAGCGCTGCAATAAACCAATGTCGGCTTTCTAAACTATCATTTGGTTTGGAGAGTTTTCTTGGTTACGATTTTCGGTAACACTACTACTAAGTTATTGCAATAGTAACAGGATTGCACTAATCTCATTTTATCAACTCTCTACAGTTTTGCTACAATGAAGAAAACATCTGAATAACAATAGACCTGGCTTAGACTTAGAAAGAGAGTGCTCAGCATGTGTTTGTTTGGGTTAATGTCTGAAAAGCTCTTTCTACACACATATGAACTAAAGGTAATGCCTCTAAATGTGGATGTTGATATTGCTCACTATGACAAAACGTTAACATAAATCAGGATATTAAAAAGTCTAGAGTTAAAAGACTCCCATGATTAAGAACTGCTTCCCTCTGTGCTTTATATGGTTCTTGCGTTACTTTTGACATGCTGATTAACATACTTATATTTCTGTTTATCACTCCTTATGCACAAAGGTGTTAAAATTTATTAGTGAAGACTGAAATAACCTGAGATCCTCAAGGAATAGATAACTGCAAAATATGATTTCACTTCAAAGTACTTTCTTAATTTTACATAAAACTATTCTCCAATTTTTAGACTGTCAAGTCATGCCAGAGTTAAAAAATAATGATATCTCCATTAATCTAGACAAAATAAATTCCTCTCTAATCAGTGTGTTACATATTTCTAAAGACATAGTGTGTCAATACTGTTAAACTTCATAACGAAAAGAAGTAATTGTGTTACTCAAAGTCTTCCACTCACACTTAAGACTGAAAAGCCAAGACCTTGGTCATTTTCTCGTACTCCCGAGAAGCTGTGCATAGAACAATGTTACAAACTTATATACTCACCTTTGGTTTAGAGAAGGAAGGGTCACATCAGAAATGCTCAATTTTTATGAAAATGTACTTCTAGAATGTTGTGTATTCTTTTAAAACATAATGTCTATTTCTCAGTAGAACTCTCAGAGAAAACGGAAACAGATTTTTGCTAAACAGAATTTGGATGATGAAGGTCTATTTCCTGACAAGTTTCTCTCTTTGGATCCAGTTCTGTCCTCTGCCCCCAGCCATCCCCCCTTGCATACCCCTACCTTACATAACCTGAACTCCCACAACTCCTATCACATGCTTGTCCTTCTCTTTCAGCAGCCTTGGCGGCAATGGAAATGTGACTTCTCCAATCACAACTCCTCTGGAACTGTGTGTATTCCTTTACATCGCCTCCCATGGTGGGAGCCAGTGTTTGCTGCATGCCTGTATAGAGTGCCGGCTGATGGGTGCACGTGATATTGGAGGACGAGAAAAGGCTGTAATTCCAGCTAGGATGACTTTATGTAGGACTGATCTATGCCTGGACTCTTGTGAGGGGTCAAACGCTGAGGGTAAACACCAAGCCTCTTCCTGCTCCATGAAGCACCTGGCAAGCACAGCTAGCCCATAAGGCCAACCTCTGCACAGAAGTGCCGTCTTGGGCAGGAGAGACTCCAGCATGGCTCCTGCTCAGGTCTGAAACACAGGCCCAGTGAAGTGAGAGCACGAGAGGAGTGTGAAAGGCAAAGGTTTTATGCTGCCTTTGGGAGACAACATTTCTTAGGAGGTAACATGGTAGATCTGAGTGGGATGATGGTTTTCTGAAGACTGCAAGAAAGCTACAGAATGCATAGCTGTTAGGCTAAAAGAGAAAGATGAGTGGTAAAGGGAAGTGGTTGGAACTGGAACAGAGGGGTTTGGGCCAAAGCCAGGATGGGTGGGAGGAGGTGAGGGAGGTGCTCAACATATCTTGGCTGGCTCAGTGTTTTGTATTTGCAAAACAGTCAAGGTTGTCTGAAGGTGCAGAGCAGCGTGGGCTTCGGCATCATTGCTAAGTTGTCATGTTGCCACAGAACAA
This sequence comes from Gavia stellata, assembly GCF_030936135.1. Taxonomy (NCBI): domain Eukaryota; kingdom Metazoa; phylum Chordata; class Aves; order Gaviiformes; family Gaviidae; genus Gavia; species Gavia stellata. The sequence continues at coordinate 12,758,177 of NC_082603.1, forward strand.
AAGAGATGTAACTGGAGTACAGTTCTCTAAGCATCTTTTCAGTTGTGTTTTAAATCGGTAATGATTTTGCATGAACTAGCAAAGCTCTCAGGTTGCTGCAGAAAAATTATAGCAGTTTGATATTTTGATAGGTGGAGTGAATCTTGACCCAAATTTTCAAACCTTTGCAGAAGTTACGCTGTGTACATGCAGCCTTTCATGTTTCTCCCCAGTTGTGTATCAAATGGCATATGTGCATATGTAATTTGAGGCATTTCAAAACATCTGCCTCAATTTTTGAGACATTTGTTTTGTAATACACTATCGTAATCTGTCTGTAAAGATATGGGGAATAGGATGCTTTTTCTGAGAACTGAAGCCTCCTTGCAGAGAGCTGTGCTTTGCTGCATACTGTCAACATAATGGGGCTGATTTAAGGATGCTATGTTTGCCCTTAATACGAATTTCCTTGCACTAACAGCCCCAGCTTAAATCTCATTGTGGGATTCTCCTGTTCTTGAAATCAGTAGGAAGTAAGCCAGGTTTTTGAACCTTGTGAGAGTAACTTGTTCTCCTCGGACACTAGTCAGCGCTTATTGCCTATCAAAATGCAGCTTCAGCTCTTTAAGGAAAGAGCTACATGTGGTGAAACTCTCTTTACTTGCTTTGGAAATGAAATTCTAAACTCTTCAAAGTAAGAGTCCTATTTCAAGGATCTTCTGGCTTAAAAGGGAAGTTCATTTCCCATTTAAAGTATGTGTAATGTTCAGAGCTCAGTGATGCAGCATTTCATTAACAGAACATGCTGCTGAATTGTCTCCCATGGACAGCTATTTCGATACTGGAGGCGTTTGTTCCTCCTGCACCCGTTAGCGTATATGGGGACTGGTTAGTGTATATGGGTAATGAAGCTGGTAGCTCTTTTGATTGTAGCTTTTGTGTATCCCTGACCTATAGCTGCTTGGTGCTATTTCTTAAGGCTAACCTAAATAACTATTCAAGGGAGAATTCCTCCTCCAAAGAGATTATGGCTGAGCTCCTTATAACTTAGCAGTTTTGAAGTGCAAGAATAGATTCTTGGGTCCATTGGAAAAGCCTTCAAATTTAGGCAGGAAATAGAGTAAGAACAGGGGTTAGCACATAGATGGCATAGAAAGACAAAGGTGTCTTTGTTTGGCTGTTCAGAGGTGCTCAACATACAACTTGGCCAGTGGCGCCACAAGCTGGAGCAATATTTTGGTTTATCCACAGACAGATTTTGTTATGCTTTATTCTTTGTACCTCTGGAAAATACACAGGGTTTCGTAAATGTCTGAAAAGCGTGGAAGATTTGGAAAGTTACTCAACTCAGTCTCTAGAAAGGGAATGAAGTGGGTAAACTGATCTGCAAACAGAAGTACAAATCAAAATATTGTCTCAAGATTCAGCCAGTGCCATCACTGCAATTGTTATTACATGTTTTTCCACTTCCATCTGAACAAAAAGACAGATAATCATTGGAAGGAAAAAACATAGCATATAAAGAAGTACTTGTCCAAGCTGTAGTTAAAAAATACAAAATAGTTTTGGGCATAATGCTTTAATCACTGTGGATCCCAGCTGTATATTGAAATCAGTTACGGTAATGAACACAGTCTCTTTAATATAATTATTTCAAGTTGATTTCAGTTCTAAGTAATCTTCTATGGACATTAATTACCAACAACTGAATTACGATCAAACTCTTCTTCCCCTTCTCTGTAGAAATCTTTAAACTTCCAGCACTGTCACATCTTTCTCTTCTCACATGACGATTATAGGTAAAAGTTTTATTAACAATTTAATTATTCTCTTTAGAAGCTAAGATAATTATAACGGGCTTGACTTGGCTTCCATTAAAAGTGTCTCTTAATGATTTTGCCATTGACTGTAGTCCAATGTGAGAGAAGAACAGTTCATAATCAACAAAATCATACCTCAAAATTGTGCAGGGATGAAAGAAATTGAAAGAACAACACTGTTAATATTTTACAGAACATCATAGTACTTTTGTATGGACTACCAGTCCCCTCTAACTATATATTGGCTGAATCCTGTAAAGCTGTATTCACTTTCATAGTTGTTATTCATATGAATAGCTTGGGTAAAATTTGTGCTGTAAAGGGCAGTAGTCAAAAGATCTGACAAAAAGCTGGACTGACATTTCTAGGATCAAGCTTTTGTTCCTGATTTTATCATACCATGTTCCTTGTCAAAATATTTACTTGCATGCTTACGATGAATTTGAAGTTACTGAAAGGGTTAGCACATCTCTCAGAGGTATGGATCTAGGGGAAGAGGAGATGATCATGCAAGCACTTACTAGAAAGAAATGCAAGAAGAAGCTAAAGGGGCAGAATGCTTGCAGATGATTTGGTGAGCTGGTCATATTAGAGATGTCAAAAAAAGACCACTAGTTAAAAGGATTTTTCTAAAATTTGCATTGTTAGCAGCAGAGTAAAAGAAAACTTTATAAAGAAATATGTTTATAAACAATAAAGAAAAATGTTGAAATTATGACAAAATGAAGGGAAAAAGAGCACAGACTCTCAGAATTTAGCTATAAGAACATGCTAAAGTACCAAGGAAGGCCAGAAATGATGGAGCAACGTACTAAAGACATAGAAATTAGTAATTAATTTTTTTAAACACATCAGAAGCAGAAACTCTGTAGGATGTCTCTAGGGCAAACAAATGGTGTGTAAGGTAGGGAAGGGAAAAATCTACGAAGTATTAACTATGGAAGAGCTTTAGGAGGTTACCAGGCTACTGCCTATGTTGATGGGGCATGGGAAGTGTGTCTCAAAGTTTATACAAACCATTCTTAAAAAATGGAAGATGGTCTGTTGTATCAGATCACTAGTAGCAAATAATATTGATCCAAGAATTTTGAAAAAATGCAGAAACAAATTTCTGACTGTTACCTGTGATTTTGCTAATTTAATTACCAAGATAGGCTTGAGTAACTGTAAGAAGAGACTATTCCAGATGTGATTTTTATAAAGAGCTCCAAGGAGATTGAAAGGAACTAAAGACTAGCAAGTAAAACTTCTGCAGCAAGCAAGTTGATAGAAATTGTAATGAAGAATGGAATTAGCAGATAGATGAATGAGCATGATGAGCATGGAAGAGTGAACTTTTTGTTGAGGGAAATAACGGTGTACAAACCTAGTAGATTTTTTTTTTTTAAGGAATCAGTAAGCATATGGACACAAATGGTCAAGTTGATAATGTTCCTGAATCTCCAAGAAGTATTTCACAAGATCCCTCAGCAGTGTTTTTCAAAGAAACGAACAAAAGAGGTTTTTTTTGTTTTTCTCATTGAATAATCACAGATTGAATAATAGGAAACAGGGTAAGAATAAATGTCAGAGACTACTACTCAGTCCTGTAAGAACTGTGTCAGGATTTACACAAGCAGAATTGTGCTAGAAAAGTGAATGAAGAATAATGTAATAAAGTTTGCTCATATTACAGAAGTATTGTGGCTGTAAAGACCTTGAGAAGAATTTCTAAGGTGCTGGGTGACAGCACAATAAAATGGTAGATGAAATTCAGTGTTCAAGAGTAATGGACCCCTATAGATACTTGGCTTTTACCATTTAGAAAAGGGTATTTTATTGAAAATGTTGACTTAATGCTGTTCATCTGTCAAAAAGGCAAATAGATTCTTCAATTTTTTAGGACAGGAAAAAAAGAATGAAACAGAAAACACCACAACGTCACCACATAACTTCATGATGCGCCCATCTCTTGAACACTGCATCAAGTCCTGCATATTGAAAAGGTATATAGTACTACCAAAAAAGGTAGAATGAAGAGTGATCATAGATATAAGCAGTTCCTGTAAAACGAGAGATTAAATAGATTAGGCTTCTTCACCATAAGAAAGGGAAGACAGATTGAAGGAAAATAAAATAGACATCTATAAAATCAGAAATGTTATGGAAAAGGTGAATTGGAAATGATTATTCATTTATTCTTATTAACTCTTCCTCCCAAGAACTAGGAAGTACCAAATGAAACTGTCAGCCAGCCAGTTAAAACAAAGAAATTATTATTATTACACTTTGCATAATCATGGACTTGTGCCCACAACGTTTGGGTAGCAGAAGTATGAATGTCTCAGGAAGTGATTAGGCAAATTAGTGGGTGAAAGCCTCACTGAGATCAACTAAATATGAAGGTACTGATGAACTCTTCAGCTAAGAAAATCCGTAAGCTGTAGCTTCCTAGAGTTTGGATGCCTATGCTGAATGAAATGCCACTTGAGCCCACTACTGTCAAATAGAGGACACTGGGATAAATTGATCCCTGGTCTAACTCAGTATAGGCTTTCTCATTTTCTACTGTAAGATGTTCTACTGTCTATAAGCATGCAAGCATGAAGAAAGACACACCACTCACAGGAGTGAAAGGTTTTGAAGACCAGCTCTAAAACAGGCTAGGTAAGATGGTCAGAAAACAATAGGGTGAAGTGGGAATCAGGAAATGTAAAAAGGCACTTCTGTGAAGTGTTTTAGTTAAGAGCTCAGATCTTGAAAGGTCTTGATTATTTTCAGTAACTCAACCTATTGATACTACATAATAACTCCTTTAGTTCAACTAAATTTCTTTAAAACCTTCAGTCTGAGGTTTGGGGCTTTTTCACCTCTATAGATTACTCATAACAAATACTGTCAATGAGTAAAGGCATCTAAAATCTTTTGCTAAGTACCTCAAATAGTAGTGATATGTAATTAAAAAGCCTTGAGTTCATTAGCTGTTAGATACTACAATACTCAGCTCTGTAGAAGTAGAAACCTGAAGTGTAGAAATGCTGATTGCTTTAGGATTACACCCTTTTAGCATGTTCAACTTCAGGGCAGAAACACACCTTAATATCAGGTGTGCCCCTGTACTTAGAATAACTTGGAAATCCATTAAAGGTGGAAGCTAGTCTTCTAAAATTTAAATTTACAGGTAGACTGAATCTTGGTGTACCTACTTCCATGGCATCTATTTATTAATGCATAATATTAAAAGGCATTTTTTACTGTTAATAACACTGGGGGACCTTAGCTTCTGGTTTTCATACTGCCATCATTGTGAACAGAAAGAACTTGAGACTTGTATTTGCACGTATAAAGGAAGGTAAAACAGTAACTACTGAAGTCTTAATAATCAGGATGTGCTGGTGTCAGCAATGCCATCAGTTGCATCCATGTCAAGATAGGAAGTGTTGACTATCTTTAATTGCCTCAGGTCAGTAGTTTTTATCTGCAGTTAAGTAGGATAGAGATTACTTTACTTACTCCTAAATGATCCTTTTAAGGCCCCTTCATAAAAACGTCCCATCTGGGTGTGTCTGTGGTGCTACTGATCTCTTTATTTCTGTCCTCGTAAAAAGGCAGCGAGCAGGCAAATTACATAGAAGTTATGGCCACTGAGCAGGCTTAAAAGGAAAGCGTGACAGATTTTTCAGAGGAAAAGCAGTCCTGCTCATCACTGTTCAGATGAACATTTAATAATTCATAACAACTAACTGAGTTATAAGTTTCCCCTTCAATACATTTCCAAATGTGAATAGATTAAATGGTAATTGCTATCAAGCTTTATGTTCTATTTCATATACCTAATAAAAGTTTATCTAGTGGAGCTTACTTTGTATCTTTTTGATCTATTCCTAACCGACTGCAATATACTATATTAAAATATTTATCATGGTGATATCAAATATTAACCATTTTTAAATCATCTGGCTAAAGAAAACAAATAACGTTACTTATTTAACTTTTCATGAATTTCCTAATATTTAGTTGTTCAGAACCCTCCCATGATACAGCACCAAAAATACTGAAGACCCTAGAAATTTTATTCACTCTTTTTAAATTGGGCTGTTTTGAAATGCACTCTGCTCACGTCTGTCACCACTGTTCATTTTGGCTCTGCATGCAGAATCCTAGTTTTGCCGTCTGTAAAAAGTTATGATTCTGCTTCAGCACAAGAGAATCTTAGAGAGCTGTTTTTCTGTAGGTCTGTGGGGTTTATAACTATTTTTGGAAGAGTATAGAACATTTTTTTTTTTTTTTTAAAAAGTTTTTAGGAAGTTTCCCTAATTATCCACCGGCTCATCCATCTGAAATAATGTGACTTTGTCTGGTATAAATACCAGCAACTTTCTAGACTACAACATGAATGATCTAATGATGGAAAAAGAATACTGATCCCACAGCTGTGCTACAGGTGCACAGCAGCCCAGGCCAGCCTAACTGCTGGCTGCCGGGGTTACACCACTCCCCAGCTGAGCGGGTTATGCTCTCCCAGGGTGCTCCTGCTTGCTCAGCCCATTGCTGATTCATATCACAGAACTAACACAGCAGAAAACTATTCTTGTTTGGTTAGTGTCCTACTGAGTTAGATCTGAAATGGTTCAATGAAAGGTCAAACAAGTGCCTGAGAGATTGCTAAGGGTGTGGGACTAAATAGCTGGGAATTGGGAGAAGAGGGATTGCAGCACTTGCAATTACAGCAGTTTAGACAGCCACGGAATAGCAACTTTGAAGCTGACACCTGGGCAAGATCAAGAGGAGAACAACCTCTTTGTTCCGATCCAATCCTTCACCTTGCTGGGGAAAAACTGTTCTGTTAAAGGTCAGGTGTATAAATGTTGCTACTGAACCACTTCTCTTCGCTTTGGAGAAAGCAAATCTGATCACTAGGTTATCAGAGTAAATCTCCTGAAGAGCTGCAGTGTGTTAAGAGCCTGGTGCCTCTTAATGAGACGTTAACTATGCTAACTAGCCCCCTTTTCTATGCCTCATTCTCTGGTTGATTTATGACCTGTTATGTACTTCGGCTTCCCCACACACAGGTGTTACCTAAATCACAATCCTCATCCTGTTCATAGAAGCCTGCCTACCACCACAGAGACACGGAGACAATGTCCTTGAGCTCTCACCAATGCCCTTCTAGTCTATTCCTTCTGCAGGTTCTTCCATTTCCACAATACTTCATACACTGTGTAGGCAGCAGTACTAAAAGCAGCCTGAGACTTGATCCCCAACCTAAGTATGCTACAGTGACTATGTTGATCTGTATAATAACAAAGCATGCTGTGTTTTCATCTTCTACTCTGTGCTCTTCATAGAGGAAAGATGCTTCACTTAATCATTTTTGTTAAATACAGTGTTTGTGTTCCAACATGTTTATTCTGACTGAAATACCTTCACCCCAGTGAGATATATCAACCTTCTTTTTCTCCTTCAAACCCACTATCTCATTAAAAAATAATACCATTCCATGATATTCATACTTTGGTGAACAAATTTCTATGTATCCCTGTATCTGTATGGTTATTCTGTGGGTCGTGTTTTTGGAATGAATGTGTTAATATGCACATTCCCATTGTCTTTTCTCAGGTTTAACAGGCCCAGGATATCAGTACGGCATTACACGTGGAAGTCCTTAGTATGCTTCCCCTGAGGTGAGTGGAATCAGTGTTTTGCATCATCTGAGAATCAGGCCCAATACCACTGTAATTTTGTTTGTAATCTTGCCTTGCTTGTCTTACATCTGTAAGCCATACTTTGCCTTGAGTTGCAGCAGTGGGATTCTGGACTGATTTAAGGAGAATTACTCTGGATTTAAATTTGGAGCCATTTGAAATACAGTCTGTTCCTCTTACATCCAAACTCCTATACACACACAATTTCTTTAGTCTGCATAACAATCATGTAAGATAGATATTGTGAAATCAGTATTTCAGGTATAAAGACCAGGGGCAGATTGTTCCTTGGGGACAGCAATGTTCAGCCCCATCAGAACTTTATCCTTTTCAGTAAAGTCTTTCTACGTTTTACTTCCCTCCAGCTCCAGGTGTGGCAGTGCACTTACTAGCACCAGTCCTGGCACCAAAACACACCAGAACTGAAAGTACATACAGCACTTGTGCAGAGGGGAAATCCCACTGCATCCTGACCAGCTAAAAGCATTAAAACGGCTACTGGTAAAAAGATGTAAAAAGATACAGATGGATTGTCTATGGCTCCCCACACAGGCAGTTGCAAAAGTGAACTGGAAGGCAGAGCATCCCAGTTCTGAACTTCTATTTCTTTTTACAGAGTATAGTTCCCCAGGCACAAGTTCAATGTGTAGGTATTGAAGGACACGCAGGATACATCTGTGTACAAATATGTATAAGAGATCTCTAGCCTTCAATGGGGGAGACTATTACATTTATGTATTTCATCTGTCCAGAAAGAAGTGCGTGATATATTGTTTCAAGAAAGTTTGGGGTTTTAGGTTTTGGGTTTTTTTTTTTGTGGTTGGGTGTTTGTTTTTGGGTTTTTCTTTTTTTTTAAAGAAATGGATGGTAATGTTACCATCTTTTCTTGTTGAATTGTAAACACAAATTTCTAAAAGCAAACGTTAATATAAGTTCCAGGGTTACAATTTCAGGTTTGATTTTCTTTGGCAATTCAATCTGCATGACTATTTTGATCAAATACCTCAGCTTCTAGCATTTGTAACACATGCTAAAATGCACACACAAAATCTTATGTTTAAATAATCATATAATAAGTTGAATGCACACTGTGACAGAATATGAATTATCTAATAGGCTGCAGAGTAATACAAGTTCAGTCTGGAAGACAGATACAAGCACAGGGTGCAGTTTGAGCATTGAAGATAAGAGTGTAATCCTTTGCCTGCTTTAGTAAGTATTTAAAATGAATGAAAAAGGCTAAAATAAACTAAACTATTCAGAGCTTGACGTAAGGCTGAAAACTCATTCGCTAATTGTTTCAGCTTTACACCACTGAACCAATATGATTTAAAACAGTGATTCACAATAAATTACGCACTGAATTTAACTCGGGTACAAGCTACGATTGGTAACTCTTGTACTCGGTCTAGGCCTTTGTGGGGCTGCAGGTTCAATCTCTCTATTTGCTCATTGACTATATGAAGGGAGATAGTGAATAACATTCATCATTGGATCTTTCCTCACCTTTTTCCCTGTGGGGTGATCACGCCTAATGAAAATTCGAGCTGTGCTGGTAAACTGAGATTGGCAAAAGAGTCACTTTTGCTTTGCCTGATTGGATAAATATACAGCTGGTTTTGGAATCAATTCTTTAGTGCATGAAATTAAAAGGTGTTATTTTTAAATGCTCCTCTATGTATGTAACATAATTCAGTCACCTGAAATGTCATGGCCAAGAAATACAAAAGACGCAAGACTATGAGCAGTACGCTTAGAAAATCAAACGAATGCTCCTGCTTTTAAAATTTTGCCTTCATCCGTTTTTTTAAAAACTCAGGCAGTTGTTCTGTGTGTGTAAATGCTTCTACCTTTTGTTACAGGTTCCTCTTATCACAAAGCACAATGTTCAGTTTAAGATTGGCCCAAAACAGGTGTACTTGCTGGTTACATTTCTTGCCAGGCTTGGAGCTTTTTCTTCTGTTTTAATGTTAATTTTTAAAGGAAATAATTTAATTTCTATAAAGTAGAAAAATGAAATACAGCTATGTATTTTCTCATGTTTCTGGAATTCTAAAAGGGTTTCAGGACCAGGCTGTTAATTCATTCCTTGCACTTTGATCTATGTATGCGTGCTGGTGAGAAAACCATTGTCGGTATCTGGGAGGGAGGCGGAGAGCTAAACCCCAGCAGCTTCCCCCAACGCAGAACGCCTGCGGCATGAATGGTTCTGGGGCAGGGCTTAGAAGTAGCGCAAGGCACAGTTGCATCTATTGTGCCTTTTTCTGAAGGCAGCAAACCTTTCTGTACCAACCAGACCCTGCTGACCGCTATGTCTATGCAGCATAAACCCTGCATTTAATAAGATAACAGCTGTTATCATGGTGCTTTTTATCTGTGAGGCAAAGTCTAAAATTGCATCTGACCTCTGTGTGCACAGAGACGCAAGTGATGAGCGCTCTGCCTAGATCCTTAAAGGTTTTAGATTAAATCAGTAAGAGTGAGGTACCTAAATGAATACTTCTGAGGACAATAGCTTCTGTGTCTTTTGCCCATGTGTGGTATAACATAGACTATGAACAGTAATTTATCAAATGATGTATTGTGAGCCTTAGAAAATGCCACAAGACCTTAGCATTGGTTTTTCGCAAATAGGATTACTAATATATAAAACTAAGCCACTCCATTTAATAATACAGTCATACAAGTAATTAAACTAGCTATACTATAGATTTAATTTATTTATTTATAGGTCAAGTTTCTGGTTGCCCTAGGTCAATGATTTTTAGCAACAAAGCTCCGTAAGAATAGACTTTCGTAATAATGCCAATAGGCTATCTGTAACAAAAAGTAAACAAAGACGTATTGGTCTGTTGAGTGTGTGTGTGTATCCATCTTTGCATATATACATTTCTATACAGCACAAGCTCAGGGAAACAGATCAAAACCACACACCACATGTCCAGACAAATAATCTTTTTGAGCTTTGCTCAAATGGCCACACTACAAAATTAAATGAATTGGAATTCTGTTCCTCCATGAAAAGACTTGAAATGAGATTTAAATCAGCGTATGCTTGGTAAAACACGGCAATTTGATGTCTGTTCCATAAAACTGACAACCGCATCTAGTTGTTTTTCTTCTGAATTTGATTACCTAATTTGGTCAAACTTGGAGAATATCTAACAGTTACACAATCAGACTGAGATTTGTTCAGAAAATTACAACACTGTGAGGAAAACTCAATTAGTTTTGTCAGCAAATATAAAGGCACTAGCTTGCATTTCCAGAAACTGTTTAAAGCTTTTACAAATACTCTGATTCAGCTAAAATCAGCCTAATTATATGTTGGGCTCAAAAAAATCCTCATTAAAAGAACATTATTGGGGTTATAATGTCCAAACCTGAAAAGATAGGAAATACTGCATTTAATAAGCAATTGGTTTGACAAGCTGCTATAGATATTATTATATTAATTATATGACTAAAATTTGCTCCACAGACCTCCAGACCTGTTCAACATCTCAGCTGCTTAGTATCTTTTTTAGACCCACTGTGTGGACAGGGTGTTTGCTGTACTTTATTCAAATTCTACTGCAGAGAATCACATTGATTTCCTTTTTCATTTTTTTTTCCTGTGGTTCCTGTCACAACAATATCTCAATGCTTCACAAATTCTAATGCTTATTTTGCCAGTACCTAGGATAAGGCACAGGGGTGGTGACAACCACCTTCTACATAAGGGGTGCAAGGCAGAGGGAGATCCTGTGATTTCCGAGTGCTTTTTTTGAGATACCTAGGATCTGATTTTTCAAAATATTAGTAATACAGAACGCTGAGATTTGAAAGACTACTTCGCCTGCTTTCTGCTGCAACTGTTAAGTGCTCAATAATTTTGTGAATCAAAACTCAAGTGCAAGCATCCAGAAAATGAGACTACAGTTAACAACCACATGTGAAAAGTATGGTTTAAATAACCTGCCAAATACAAACACGAGCTTTCTGGCAGAAGCTGAGAAAGTCCAGTTTTCTCGGGTAACATTTAACTGTGTTGCTCATGCAAACTTCCTTGCTCTTCGTGTACTAGCTTTAACGCTAATTGGTTAATTATCACAGTCTTTCCTGAAATTCTTTATTTTTTGGTTTTCTTTCCAGATGTATTTGCTGAATTGTCACAAGCCCAGATTTTCTACTTCAGAGGTACCCATCACTTGGAGAGGCAGTGGTAATCTCTAGCTTTACTGGGGTTTTTTTAAGTTTATGATATAGGATCTGCATTTGTTTTAGAGCATTTAGAGCATTTGCATGGCTATATGGCCAATTTTATAATATTTAGCTAATTGGTGTCAGTAATTACATTCTCTCCTGTGTTTCTCACTCTTAAAAATTAAAAGCAAGATCTTGTAGAAATCTCTTTAATGTGTGTGTATGTAAGACTGCAGGGAGGCAGGGAGAAAAGGTGAAAGAAAAACATGAGAGGACTCTCCAGAGTTTCTGGAAGTAGATGATCAAAACAGTTAGAAAGAATGAATCTTAAGAATTTACTACAAAAGAAATTTGCAATAGAAGTCTAATCCTGTATATACCAATGTGGTATTTCCACTCACTTGTTTACCAGACCTGTTAACCAGAAGAGAAGCTAAATATACAACTAACCATTGAAACAACATCTGCTCTAGCAGTATTTATGCAAAATTTCAGCTCTTATTTTTAAGGTTGTTAAGTATATCTCCGTTTTTTTTACCTTTAGCTTTTATCTAGTTTTCACTAATTATAACAGGTAATGAGCCAGTGTTCTGCAGTTTTATTGTCCCTGGACATAGTTTTAAGGTATGAAGGCACAGTTAAGTTCCTCTAGAAGTTGAAGTTTAGTACAGAAAAAAGTGAACATGCAGAGAAATCACCTTTTGTCTTTTAGTAAGAATTTTAGATTTGGAGTTAATATGCTGATGTTTTAGCATACAAAACTTATTTCACAGCTGGCAAGACATGCATATTGGCGTATTTCAGTGGGAGCTCCTCCAGGCATTAGCAAGAGAAAGAGAGAGGACACTGAAAGCCTATTGAAATAAATGGATGGCACAGTCAATTTACTGTCCTCATCTGGGAGTCTCCAAAACGGTTCAGGCAGTATGGCATTCTTACAGCTCGTAGAGCGTTTTGCTCATTTTCTGCTCTTAAGTAGCTGCACGTGATAGCATACAAACGCAAAGGCAGCGAAGTTGCAGGAGACGGGCGACTCTGAGTTACTTACGTTGACAGCCCAAGCTGTGCCAGATATATCCCGGCAGACATTTATCACATTTAGGCCCTGATGTTCCCTCCTTACACTCACAAAATCCTCTGTCATTACAGCGATCATGGACTGAACCAAAAGGGTTACAATAACAGTCTGCAGAAACAAGACAACACATACACACTGGGTTCAGGTCTACATATGGTGATAATTCATTCAATAGCAATAAAGGGTGCATTTCCAGTGCTAAAGGTAAAGGAAGACTGTCTATTAAGGATATCTAGAGTAGTGAATATAACTACTATAGGTCCATTTATTTGTTCGCATATGTCATTTCAGGAAGAGACATCTTATGATGTGAAGAGAAAAAGTAAACAGAAAAGATATAAAGGCAGAAGATACCGTGTTCGTTGAGGATAAGTGATTGTAACAGGTTCTCTTTTGGTAAGAATGTTTTTGACAATTTAATGAACATTAGAAAAGCTTTGTATAGTATGGATATATCAATGTGCCACCAGGGTGAAATGTTTCGCATTATTAAAACAGGCTTATCTATATTACTCAATATTTTCAGAAGTGCTGAATGTCTTTACAGGGCTATATAAATGCACTTTACTTATTTCCAAGATAGTCTTCCTTTATAGTTTTGAGCAGTATAATAATTTATGTGGATATTTGCCATTAAATTGATGAGATTGTATTTATCAGTGACTTTAATAAACCTTTTACATATTCCACAATGAAAAGCTTGAGGTGAGCAGTAATGTAATGCAAAACTTAATCAGAACTGGCTTTATGCCGCCATTTTCATTTCTCTCACCTCCCAGTGGGCAGATGGAAAATGCAATGAGGCTCGTTCCTCACTGTGTATTTTCCACATGTGTTCACCTAATTAAAGAATGACTAGGGTAACCCATTTCCTCCCACAACACTTACTGTGTTGTTCATTCACAGCCCTTTTCTTTAACGCGATTACAATATCTGTGTTCAGCTTTCTGCTAGCTGAAGAAAGACAAGACAGCAGCTAGCAGAGCTCATTTTTGGCACTCCTGTTCTTCAGTGTGGGGTTTTTTTTAAATGAAGGGCTGTATCTTATTTGTATGTAGACCCACGTAGACCCAGAGTAACTCCACTGTCAGCTGAGACCACAGACACATTTTGGCAGCATCTGATCTCTGCTGCTGTTGAAGGCAAAAGATATACAAATCAATTCCTGAATCTGGGCAACCTGCTGGGAGTCTGGCTTTGTATGTCTGTGAATCAGTGCTACTTTGATGACTACCTCTGGCAATTCTTCCCTAGCATTAGCTTAAACCTCAGCGATATTGTAAATGACAAAATGGAGTTGAACTAGGAAGTAAAATATAAAAAAAATCCAAAGGAAAAACTGTAACAGGAAAAAAATTACCAGGAAGACATTTGTCAACTGTTGTCTCAGTGTTTATTAACTACAAATTACAGATGGCACTTTGAACATTTGGCATGCTGAAGAAGAATAGTTACCTTTGGCAAACAGAATTCCACAATAATAATAGAGTCAATTAGCTAGCAACATTCATTAATGAAGTTGAAAACTGACACACCAAAAATACTGTGCAAGGCTGAGCAGAATTATAGCACAGTGAGTGCCATTTGAAAAGCTGGCAATTCTGATGTTAATCAGATGTATGAATTTTTTATGTAAACAGGCATAGAACTGAGCTACATATTGAATGCAGGAAGTAAAATTTGCTTGAAGAGCATTTATAGAAAACCTTGAAAGACAAAAAGCTTGGAATTACATTAGAAACAGAGGGCCCAATTCTTGTACATTAGAAATAGCTTAGTTGGACACAGTGGAGTTACAGCAATTCAAACAAGTGTTTGTGGAAGAAATCTATTGCCTGTGATATTGAGTGTGATAGATACATAATGTTGTGTTTTCCAGAGAACAAGAACCTGACCCTGAATCAGTGAAAGCTTTCCTACTGAACTCTGTCATATAAACATGTACTGGGCCCATATTGCGGTGTTTAAGGGAAAGTAGATGGTGGAAACAAAACTTTAAGCCAGGCCCTTTTACAAAAGTATTAGATCAAATCAGAACATCATACAGACCCAGTAACCTTTAGTAACTGAATCTAGCCTCCATCTTCCCCAAAACACAATTGACACCATAGATATACAACCTACAGAAGTCCACCAAACATCCAAGCTCGCTGTCCAACACAGTATCGCAGGCTGTGGAACGATTCCCAAGACCTGCCAAATACTCTAAGATGTAAAAAAGCTCAAAAGCCACAATTCCAGTGTGCCACAGGGAGGCAGTCAGTATCTCCAATGCCCTTACAACAGGGCATTAAGTAACATTAAATTAACTTTTCCAGATCATCCTAATAAGTGGACCAGACACCAGGTTCCAGGGTGGGGAAACAACCCCTGCAGATCTGAACTGGGAAGGAGTTTTCCTCCTAACCTCCATCCTGTGACTGTTTGAAGGACAGGACGATGACAGTAGTAGTCATCTGTTCACTGAGATTCACTGTATCAGTGTGATGCTGCCAACAAAACATGATGAAAATAAGTAAAAAAGAAAGTTAGGCAACTGGGCGGAAGCTTGCAGGCTTGCTGCTATCAGTCTGGGTTGACAGTGGCTACAGGACAACCCTCAGGGTTTACTTAACCATGTATCATTAGGGTTTCTAAAGGTCTCACAGGTGTTAACCGAAGCTTAAGCCTAAGTTTTTTTTATTACTCTGGGTCTACTTGGTGGTTTCCATGCTATCCATGCTTGCCAGTGTGTGTATTCACTGAAATAAAGAGTTATTAGGACTTTATCAAGACCTTGTAAAAATAAAAAACTCTTCAAGTTGTTAAATTCTTTTTCACTGTAAGCATGTCATTTTAACTTTAAAATACCTTGATTTCTTTAGAAACTGCAGTTGCCCATATAAGGTAACTTTGCAGTTCACTGACAAATCCACAAATTTTTGATATTTAATTTTAGGAAATAAAATTTATTTTGCTTCTAAAGAAATTAAGGGCATAATGAAATTAGATTTAAGCCCACTGTATAATGTGTTGCATTTGGTTCACTGGTAAAAACCTTCTCAGTATTTCAATTCTTTGTAACTTGTCAGTTTTAAAAATGAAACATTTTACATTTTCTCCATTTAGTTAGCATGGCTAAGATTCACAAATTTGTTATCCATGTACTTACCATATATATTTATGAAAACTACGTAAGTAGTTTTGATAAATCAGAGCCAAAGCCCTGTTAGCTGCCATTAAACTAACTTATCCAAACATTTTTTACTTTTCTACATATATGGCTGAAGAGGAACGAATTAGCCTGGAAAAATGAGACTTTCATGCGGGGATAAGACTTGCACATGTAACTGGAAATCTGCTTATTAAAATGTTCATGCCAACATTCCACTCATACTTAAAACCCAAACACTGCTTTTAAACTCAGAGAAAAGAGAAATGAGCATTTCCAATAGAGCAAGACTCTTTGTGCTTGACCTAGAAGGATGGCGAATCCATCAACTCTCTCAGAGGTGAAAATACTCTACGCTTTGCAGGATTAAATCTTAGGAGCCCCAGTTCCTAAGCACTTTAAGCACAAACTTCTCTGTTTTCTGAAAAGCACTGAGGTATCTGCTTCACTTCACTGACGTTAAACAAGAAGTAATATGAAAGTCGTCTTAAGTTGGTAAATCAGCTAGGATACATACATTCTGTATGCAGTATGATCACTATGATCCTGAAAACTGTCTCAGTGCAACAAGAATATTATTTATTTAAGACAAGTTACTTAATACGTAGCAATCCAGGGTTTGATCCTACAGTCATCTCACATGGTTCAGTTCTCATGGGAGCGCAAAAGAACTCTGCTTGCATTAAGGTGGGAAAGTCAGCAAATGAATCACATTGCCTTTTTTTTTTTTAAAGACTCTTGTTAAATGAAAGGTTTTTATATTTTATTTCTGCAGATTCTGGGCAATTTCAAAGTGCACAGACATTCTAAACACATCACTTGCAAGTTAATTTAAAATTTACTTCTTTTTGACTCCTGGTTTATTAACTTCCTTGTCTTAGATAGCTACAGCTGCTGTCTTAGCATTTCAGTGTACATGGAAAAACAATTTACTGAATGAGCTGATGAAAAATCCCAAACAGAGTAATTTAGTGTCATATTCATTAGGCCTATTTAGGCAGCTGAAATTACACAGCCCTGATGTCATACCGATGATGTCCATCATCTACATCAAACAAATATGAGGGACAGTGGGTTTTTTCCAAAAGTATTTGATTGGGTTAATCTCCTCAGCACAGTCATACAAAATCATGACTTGCCTACTAAAGTTCTTATTAGCTCAGACTAATTAATATCGAAGGAGATCGTGAATTTTCTGAATGTGTTGCCAAGCAAAGTTAAAAGAAGAACACGTGAAATGCAGTGCGTGGATGGATCTGGGTGTTTGTCACGAAATAAAATGTAAATCTGTCAAGCTGCAGACTGAAACAAATAATAGCAACCTAAATAGTTTCTGGCTTGAATCTCAGCAATGGATTATAAAGAGTATTAAAATATAATTTATACACCTGTAGTCTGTTTTGCCATGAAAAAATTCTTATAACTACTCTTTCTTTTTGCTTCAGAAAATGGAAAGAAAAAAAATCACAATGAAATCCAGAACAGGTTCTGCTGATGCTTATGTCTATAAGAAACATTTTGTAATAAATTATCCACCCCTGTTTGTTATTAGAACAGCACCTTTTGTGGCTACCTGGTTCCTATTGACATTGTCCTATTGACTATGTTAGGACACCTGAAGTGTCCTAACTTTTGCTATATGCTGTCTGCAGTGATATGAGAACAATGCATATTCTTCTTATGTGATAAAGATCTTGTATTTTTTCCTAATAAGCTTTTTTTATTATGTTCTGACATTTTCTTTAATTCTGCATTTTGGATGTTTGTAGCAGATGCAGGGTCTAAAGCACCATTTTCACCTAGGAATCCCTTTTCTAAATTGACATCATGTCAAACTGATTTGACAAAATGCTGCTCCTAACCACATGGGCATAATTTCAGTTTCTCCTCTATGGAGAGGGGAGGTAACACTGCATTTACCACCCTATGCCTGGGAGCAGAATTAGCTGCAACATGTTTTTATGAAATTTAAGTGAATAAAAGGGGTTAATAAACACCACTCCCTGTATCCTATTTATGCAGCTGGCAACTTTTGTAGGTCTCCAGGCGAGTATTCAAGAGTCTGTACTAATAATTCCGAAAGTGAGACTGGGAAAACGGATGTTTATGACTCAACCCTTCAGTTTTCACATGCGCAGCTCCAGCATGGCTCCCTCCTGCAGAAGGACAGCACAATCAGTTTCTTGGGGGCTTCCGGGGAAAGTCTTCCCAGGACCCTCAGCCAGGGAGGTTCATTGTCACATACAGATTCAAAATACCTCCTTGGGGGCTACAGGGGCAATGGAAATGAGGTGAAAAGTCTACACAGATGTTCTCATCCATTGAAAAAGCTCATTCTGGCTCAACTGGCAAGTAAGCAGCAGTGGTCCCTAGCAGCTGCCAGTAGCTGAAAAGGCACAGAAGAAAAGCCGCAGTTATCCCGGGACTGACCTATGCACACATTTTCATCGTCCAGCTCTGCAGAAGCATTTCTGAAGTAGCCCAGCCTGCATAACTCACAGTGCTGACCTCTAGTGTTGTGCTTACAGCTCACGCAAATGACCGTATTGAGCAGCTCGATGTAACTGCACCGGTTGGAGTGCCCGAAGCATTCACAGTCTTTCAAGGAAGAACAGAAATGTATACAAAATGTATACAGCAGCAGAGTAATAGCACATTACATGCTTAGTAAAAATGAACCATGAATAGAAATATGAATGAATGGCACATACATGTTAATCAATGTAACACGGACAACAGCAGACGTTTATCTGCAATGAAAGTGAAATTTGTTTCAGGCAGGTTAGCGTGACCCAACAACCATGGCATGACGTCGAAGGTTGGCTGTTGTTGGCAGACCTGATGGAACTGAAGCATTTGCAGTTGTAAACCTTTCAGGGGTATGGAGGCTCAGTTTCCACTGATAGAAACGCACATCTTTTTGCACATTTGAGATGAGTATAAATCAAGATGTGGGAAAAACTTTCTCATATTAAAAATATTAAATACAGTGGACAAAATGGTCAAACTTCATCATGCTTAAATCCACAACTGTAAGTAAAATAAAAGCTTTCTTCTGGCATAAATGGTGAGTGTTCAAAAACACTACTAAACTCAGGGTACTGTAACTGGTAGGCACCTTGGGAACCAGACTGTTTTATTTCAAGACCAAACAAATCTCTAGTTTGACAATTTTGGCCAGCACCTCCTAAAAAAAATTACCAGAGAAGTGAAGGAAAGAAGAGAGGTGTTATTTAAGAGCTACTTCTACTGTAATTCTGAGGTAAGCATTAACCCGTTTTTATATTCTGAGATGAAAAACATGTGGGCCAGAAAAGATCATGACAATTCTGAAATGTGTACTGAATAGAAAGCATGCTTACTGCAGCCATCTGAAATGCAGCTGGCGTGACAGCCGCTTTTTAAAAACCCCTTCATTAAACATAGAATGCTAGTGCCTTTTAGTCTTTAATCACAAGCCGTGTTTCGTTTTATGCAGAAAGAAGTAGAAATTAGAAATGTATCAATATCATTATAGAAGTCACAGCTATGCTTTGTTTAGAAAGCTTGTGTAAGTCTGATCACTCAACTCTGAGATTATGAGCCCAGAATGAATGCAGGAAAGGTTATTAGGATGATCAGAGAAGTAGAGAGCCTATTTAAAAAGTGAAGATGAGGACAATTTGGCTTGTTTAGTCTAGGAAACTGAAGACAGGGGATACCACTGGGCTATACATACATCGAGGAGATAGCCGCCTGCCATCCTAAGTGAGTATCTGCACTAATGGGCAACACTGGCACAGGAACAAATGGGTGTTAACTGGCTGTTGAGAAATTTCAACTGGAAATTAGGAGATGGTATCTAGCCATTAGGGTGCTGAGGTTCTCGAACACTCTTCCAATCTGTAGCAAAAACCTGATGCTTTAGAGATGTAGTTTATTAACTGGTGAAAGAGATTACAGTATGTTTCCTGCAGTAACGGAGTACTGGATGCAGTGACTTGGAAGGGCTTCAAGGTCTTGGAAGTTAACTTCACCTGTAATTAGATAAAGCTGAGGCAGAGGGTGTAAAATGTTTCCATACATGACAAGGGCCAAGTCCTCTGTGCTGCCTTTCCTATAGTATACTGCTGATTATGCTGGGGCCCCTAATGAGCCCACTGATTGTTGGCAGAGGGTGTCAGAATATTTGTGCCTGTCTGTATTTTTATAAAGAAACAGCAATACCAGAACATGGTTATGAGCATGTTATGCCCTCTGAATACATACAGATTTCTTTGGCTGTTGTCTGATGTAGTGGACTGTAAATAGATTGCATCTTTTCTTATACTGTACAATGCTTAGCACAACATATGTTTCAATCCTGAGAAAGTTGCCTGTCTGCTAGGAAACATTAATTCAATTTACATACACACATTTAGTTAACATATATGCATTCTTGTTCTCTTCTGTGTTATACTGGTAAACCGATGGTTTGTGGTTCACACCAATCTGATAATTTTGAGGCCTACAACCACTGGAGTACAGTAAAACATTTGGTGTATCAGTCTCAGTATGTTACCAGTTGACATAATTGAGGGCGGAGGAAAAGTGTCTTTTGCAGCTGGTCAGTGCGATTCAGCATCTCAGCCAGCCACCCAGCAGCATTTCTCCCCTAGCATATCCACCTTGCTCGAGTAAAAACTGCCTGTGTGGGGCAGAGGCAACAGATCTAAAAGTGGAAACTAGCACTAGCAAACAAGAGTCACAGGGAAAATTGTTACGATTGTAAGTTTTTGTGTTTGAGTTTTAAAATAAGAAAGACTGGTTAGTCATAAGCAATCCTATCTGTCTGAATCTCAGATTCAGAAGCAGTGCTGCCTTAGCCTCTCTGTCTGCCAAAGGACCTGTCTTCTGCTACCATTAGACAATTTGTTTTGGTGAGACAATACTGTACTGGTATGTTTGTCAGACTTGTGGCTAAACATAAACATACTGTAGGTCAATTTAGAGGAAATAATTTACCTTGTTTTTCAAATCAGTAATAGGCAGCAGAATACTACATTTTTATGTTTCAAAAATAGGTGGACTACAAAGAAGTGCCAGTAAATCAGACTATGCTACATCATCTTTTGTGTTTAAAGTAGCAGAAAGAAATTGAGAATATTCTATGAATGAATGACCGCACTACTTCCACTCTGAAACTGTGATATGACCTTCAATAATATTACTACTACACATAATTAGCCATTACAAAAGCACAAGAAACAAAGCTGCACATAAAGTAATTCACTCTGTAACAAGGCTTGTTCCAAGTTATGATTTGGACTGCAGAAATATCTAATAATTACAAAGGACTTAGTTTGATGTACACACATGCTCCTAAACATATGCAGGAGGACTAAAGTTCCGATGTGGCTCATCAATATTAAAGGTAAACAATGAGACCAATTCTTATACTTGGTTGCATTCCTATGGGTACTGCTCTTTTGTAAGAACTATGCTGTGTGAAAGAAAGCCTTTGTCCCAAAGTTAACTTATACTAAGATATAGGAAAGCTCTAGGAATCTTGATCATCAGACTGCTAAGTGCTACATGGTATAGGAAGAAACCTAGTTAACTCAAAACCAGTCTAACATCTGATCAAAGTTTAGCAATGGCGTAAAGGAACAACAACAAAAAAAAGGCATGGCAAGTAATGATTAAATCAATTTTTTGCTCATTTTTGTTTCTCCTCCCCACTTTGCTAGTGAAATAATATGAACTTACTTTGCTTACTGCTGTTGCCCTGATCAGTGAATCATTTTTACATCCCTCTGTGTTTATAAAAAAAGCTATGTAAAGGGTCCTCATATGATTGAAATAGAATTATTTTCTCCACTGGCTACATGAGGTGCTACCCTAAACCAGGCAAACATAACATGTAGAATTGCATTCAGCATCATGCTGGCTGGGAAGCTAATACCTCTCAATGCTCTATGGCCTTTCTAGCTTACATGGTTCACCTTAACCAGCACACCAAGACCAGAAAGTAGCCTCCTTATTAGACTTGTCAGAAGCACAGCTTAAGGTTTTTAGGCACATGTCTCTGGCTAGCAGCCCAACCACCTTCATGCACTGGCAAAGCCATGCAATCACTGAAAGAAGTGGGGGATAGTATCAAAATCAGGCTGCACATGGTTTACCAATAATGAAATGACATGAGTTTACAGTGCTAGAAAATGCTGCTTTCAGTTCTGAGTACCACATGTCAGAAAAGACACAGATAAACTGGAGACAGTTTAAAGCTGAATAACAATAAGGAGTAAATGGTTTGGAAAAGAAAACCTCAGAGGAAAGGTAAAGTAGCTAGATAGGTTTAATGTGAAGGAAAAAGGGAGAAGAGATAGCCATGTTCGATTTGATAATTGTCTTTGGATGATTCAGGAATTGTCGAACCCCTTGCCAGCTCACAGAAGGATTGACTGTATAAGCCTTTAAAGACTATTTCCAATGCAAGGATTCTATTGCAACAATCTTGATCCTGTTGTAGAAAGTATGATAAAATTACCCATTCAAGGAGGCTCATAAAGAGGTTGATAATTTAATTGTTTTGTTTCTATAAATTGAATGGGGTTTTTTTTCCAGATTATAGTGCTACGCATTTACATCTTTGAGATGACATACTATTGTGCTGTGGGGACAAGGTTCAGCTGAAGCTTCAGCTGCAACCAACAAAACATGAAACGTCATCACATGGAACAATAGTAAACACGCATGGAAGGAAAGCATAATTTTTAAACTAAGACAGGTAACGCATGAGACAGCTATCAGTGTCATTTTATAATTAAAAGCACAGAGTATTTCAAGAAAAGTGTATTCAGAAATCATTAAAATATTTTTTCTTTTTCATTTTCCAGTAACTCTGTGTTCCTCCTCTATACACTAACAAAAGGCAAACAAAGGAGATTTCACTGTAACCTTAGAAATGACCTGCTTCATAACAAACAGTATGGCTCATTATCATGATCTCATCAAATGGGTCAAGCTAAGTTCAAACATTTGTTAATATCCCTATTTCTTGTTAATAAGTATTTCATGAATAATGAGATATTCACAATAGCTACAGAAAGACAAAACATCTTTATACACACTCTTTACAGATAAATTGATGAGGAAGAACAATGAGAAGATCTCAGGGTTCAGACTGTGAATGACAGATATGCAAATGAAACAGGTTGCCTGTAAGTCAGAGCGAATACTGACATCCTTCATTATGCCCATATAATTCCATATTTTGATAAAACACCGAAACATCAGTTCAAAACGTAATGCCTACACTCTGAATTTGCACACCGTTACAATAAAATGAAGATGTAAGGCACACTTACAATGCATTAAAAGACAACTATGCATTACACTCCACGGCATTTACAGATACTTCTTGAGCATATGGACAATACGTTTAATGGATTGTTTGCTCTCAACTAATCTGTTTATGTATCCTCTTTTACAATTTATGCATAGCAGTGAGGAAAACGAGATTCTAGCAATCATTTGCTTTCTGGGCAACAATCTGAATGGTCATATTCTTACATTTAACTCCTTTCACAACAAATGCCATGTCACTTCATATGCCATCAGCGACTGTCTAAGAAGCATATTTTTTATTTTCTTTGTATGGCTTATGTTTACGTGACTTAATGCTTCCGTTGTTGTCAATGAAGATGCCTCACCAGTAAGCTAATGGGTACACTTCACAGATATTCCAGATTCATACAGTGCAATGTTTTCACAACACAGAGCACTATGGAATCACTGTATGAATCCAAGAATTCCTACCTCTCTTGTGGTTTGCAACTTGAACAGAAGAAACAGTTGACATAGCTAATTTGGGAGCAACTGGATAGGCAATAAAATGAACAGTGAATTAGAAAAGGTATCATACAGGAACAAATCAAAAGATAAACGTCTTCATTTTCTAACTTTTAAATTAACTTTAACAATGGTTATTGTTTTGTAAGGAAAGGGTGAAAGTTAGGGAAAATGAGTTATATACTATCAACTATTGAATCATTTGAGCTGTAATATCCAAGATAAAGAAAGGGAATGTAATTCACATCTACACACTTGGGCAGTTTGGTGTTAGAGGTTATTTGATGGTTTTCTCCCAAGCCATGACCATTACTATATGGTAACCAGAGCGATCTGCAAAGGGATTTTTTACAGGCATATTTATTCTGGCCTAATAGCATAAACAAAGAAAACACAATAAAATAATATTAGGTACAGGCATGTTTTTGCAATAATCCTCTTCATACACTATCCTTGACTGAAGTATTTAATCTACAATAAATGTTAAACACTGTAACAATATGCTGCAAACATGTAATCTAAACAGAGATGCTTTTAAGTTTTTGTGTTTTGTGCTCCCTAACAAAATGTGAAAGCTAAATTTACTAAAATTCTTATTTTTGGGGAAGAAACACTGAATAATTTTGTGCTGTTCAAGATGTATTTTGCAATGAAGTTAAGTCTTAGATCACAAGGAGTATAATTAAACTATGAAATTCATTAGAAATGCGAAGTATCAATTCAACAGGAATGTTTTGATTTAAAATTCCTGTGAATAATGTAGGCTAATCCTCACAGAGAGCAGAGAAGCAGAGATCAGTCTGTGTTTTTTTGTTTGTTTGTTTAATGAACACATGCAAAAGCTTGGAAAACATACCATGGGCAAATTGAAATTATTGGAATGCTAAGTATCACTTAATCAGGGATATTTAATTTAAAATATATGTGAATAAGGCAAACTGAAATGCATTGCTAATCCTTATAGAAAGCAGAGATAAATTAGTATTTTCTGTTTTGTTGGGCACATGGAAACTTGCACATACAACATGGTAGATTGTATATGTATGTGCATATGTTTTGATTTTATCATCGTGATCAATGGATTTAACTACAGCCTTTCCAATGTAATTCCCCAACAGATTCCCAGCACATCTTGTTCCTTTAGTAGCTATTTTCTGTATCACCTTTTCATTAATTTTATTCTCCATCTGTATGTGTTATAGCACAGAAAGGACACTCTTTGAACAGTTAAAGCAAGCTACAGGCCAGATTTCTGCAGGGATTTTTTTGGGAGCAAAGGGCAGTAAATAAGGAGAACAAAAGGATGTTATTTTTTATAATGAGCAATCATTTTGAAATGTGAAGTATAGCTGAATACAACTTCAAATAAAAAAGAATCTTACTTTTATTAGTCATCTTAAAAAGTTGTTCTGTCTCTTTTAATGCTAATCATCATGCCACAGTCTGTGAGTAATCTTTTGTGTGGAACTCAAATTGCAGAAAACTATGAGTCTATCCTGCAGAGAACTTGCTTGTATTGTGGATGGCACGCAAGCTGAGAATGCCTCTCAGCTCACTTGCGAAAACAAAGTGGAAACAAGACATTAAAAATGGGTTTGATGTAGACAACGACAATCTTTCTCACTCAAGAATCTCGAAACTTACTCAAAATAAAGACTGCTGTCTAAACAAGTCCAACATTATCCAGGGCTTTCTGAATATCAGTACTTATAACCTGTGCATCTA
Organism: Gavia stellata; assembly: GCF_030936135.1. Classification (NCBI taxonomy): domain Eukaryota; kingdom Metazoa; phylum Chordata; class Aves; order Gaviiformes; family Gaviidae; genus Gavia; species Gavia stellata. The sequence continues at coordinate 12,783,611 of NC_082603.1, forward strand.
CTTTTCCAGACTTTTTGCGGTGATGAGGTGCATAACGTGAGTGTTGGAAGACTTTTCAGGTAAAGTTTGTTTTATGGTTACTTTCTCAGAGAATAGCATTACTTAGCACCAGAAGAAAAATGAGTTGGATTATCATTGTTACTACTTTTGCCACCGTGTGGCACCATGGGCTTGAACGCAATTTCAGTGATTTTAGACCACTAGGAATTTTACAGTATCCTACCTTGGTTTGGTTTAGAAACCTCAAGGGAAGAAATATTCGGCCATATCCTATCAAACTTTGGAGGATCTGCATGCATCAGGAAAAATCAGGTTTTGTTATTTACATCTGTGATACTGTTCTAAACAGGCAAGCATATGGACAAAGACATAGGTTACAAACATCCATTACTGGACTAGTCTAGGTTGCACTTGAACAGTACATGACTCCACAGTGAACAAGAAAACAAGCAATTGATGATTCCCAAAACACCAAATGGACATAAAATACTGTGCATAACCATTTCTTTTCCGTGGCTTAAAATATAATTTTTCTTGATGAGAAGATATCCTAGACCAATATATGTGATTCTAACACCAGGAATAAAACAGGAACATATTCTGTTAAATCTGTTCTGAGATAAAATGACAGTATCAGACAAATACGGATTTCTTACCAAAGATGCATATTTTACCGTAACATCCTGTTTTAGTGTCTTTTGAGTGAATTATATTTTTGTTATCAGAAGAAATGTATTTACCAGTAAAGTGGGCCTTTTCTTTGCTCTCACATTTTTGTGTGTTGTATCTATTTCCTATCATCTCTACTGACGTATTTTACAGCTTGATGTAAAATGTGTTACCTACATGTAGAAGCATTTTGTCTCTCAGCAAAAGAATTAGCTATGTCTCTTTAGAGCTTCATCTTCTTTGGTCAATGTGCTTTGGGGCTGGGGTAGTGGGGAGTGATAATCCTTAGCAGAATGGTGCTCGGTGTTGAAGCTGAGAGTAAGTAAAGGCGATGAAGTTGCGGGAAGAGGAAAGCAAGCTTTTCTTTGGGCCCTGATCTGGTATTTATTTGGTATTGGTGTTTATACTCTCCTTATTTTTCTGTTATAATCTTCTTTTCTGTTTTCATCTGCCTAGGTTTGAACATCAGATTTGGACCACGTTTTTATCACCTTCTGTGAGTTACTGCAGTGGTTGTATCCTTTCTGAGCTGAACAGAATTTTCCTTAATGGTCACATCAGCCTATGTAGTGGTGATATTAGTGGGGAGAGAGGTATTTCTTCATTTCTATCTACAGGAAACTCAGCTAGGTAGTGAGCAGATTGCATTGTCACAACCTGGCTGGCATTAAAGTCTAGGCTTATAGGTCTTTTGGAAGAAGGTGTGTTTCACTGTTACGTCCACCTTAGCAGAAGACCTGCAGGGATGCTATGGCAAAAAGACTGGGGCTTCAAACATCTGATGTGCAAGGAGGACATGATTTTTTTTCCATAGTATTTTCTGATCCATTTGTCAAGGGTGAAGAGAAATTGGCTGGGTGGGCATGGCTGTCCCAGAAGTCCTGCCACATAGAGAACAATTCAAGAACAGAATGATGACCTGCATTGTGCCGTTTACTGTTAGGTAGTCTGCTGCAATTGAATCAGTCAAGTTGTGATATAATCACATAATTACATTATATTCTTGCATTTTTGTGCTTTTTTCTTATCAATCAAGAACACAGAATAAAGAAAAACTGAGTCAGTTTGGTAGATTCTCAAACAGTCTACGTTTTGATCAAAAATAACCTGCCTCTACTGGTCAGATCCACCAATTCACACACATAGGAAGTGCAAACACAATAGTCAGAGTGTATGACAAAAGGTATCTAAAAGCCGTGCTTACTGAGGTGGCATGATAACCCTAGCCCACTGAAAGACTATAATGCCATGTACCTGAGACACCACCTTCCTTCTCTTTCTCCTCCTGAAACACTGACTGACTGGTTGTGTTAAAGAAGTTTCAAGCGCACACAGACAAATTACTTGCACAGTTAATTCACTGTTGAAGTTCCGGTAGTTTTAGGAACACTTAGGCTTGACCTAAAGATTTTAAAGGGATTGGACATTAGAGAATACATATAAAAATCAGGAGCTAAAAAAGGAAAAGCAATCTTTATTGACTACATTGTCCTGCTGTCCCCTGAGCCTTTTACTCTTTTAGCCATTGTGCAACACCAGGGTTGTTGCAGAAAACCTGTAACATTTCAGACCAGAGCTTCCAATATCATACTGTGAAGCATACCTACTCCAAAAATTCACAAGCATAATGGTCTTTAATTGAAACGGCCTAGGTATTATCAGAAGTAAAAGTAATAGCATCAAAGCTTTGTAATGCCTTAGGACTAACCCTCAGGAATATCTGTAATTTAATAAACTGTAAGTCCTATATAGGAAAACAGAGATTTTATATAATCTGATTCATATAATCAATAATATTTCATAGATAATCTTATTCTGGTGAAGATTTCCCCAAGTAATCTCGTCTTGTCCAAATAAAATCATTACTTGTATGACAGAAAAATCAGTGTTAGTATTTCTTAGTAATCCTATAAATGCTATAGATCTGTGCTCATTTTAGCAAACTTACTTAAAATGAAGGTTGTGACTTACTGCAAAATGATTAAAAATTCCCTGACCCTTCAAATCAGATTACATTGAGCTGAGTTTCTTAATGGACATCCAAAATAATAAAGAGCGTATTTATAGTGCCTGAAGATTGCCAATTAAGTGTTATTACTAGTGATTATTACTAGTTATTAGTGATAATTATAACCATCTTAGAAGGGACTTCTGGAGGTCATTTGTTCCACCCTTTGCTCATAGCAGGGCCAACTTCAAAGTTAGGTGAGATTGTTCGGAGTCATATCCAGCTGAGACCAGCCACTGTCTTCTGTGTCTCTGGGCTGCTTGGTAATGTGGTTAATGCTCCTGGGGACTTAATGCTTCTATTATGTGCTTCCCCGCCCCCCACCCCCCCCCATCTTTGGTAACGATAACTTTTTTTTCTTATACCGTTATTCACAGAATGTATTCTCACCAAGATTACAGGTTTCTTGATAAAGGCCTTTCTTCTTTGAAAAGTTCTGGGTCTGGGGTTTATTTTTTTTTTTTTTAATCAAGACAACTTTAAATGCTTTATCTAAAAAGGTATGTGAGACGTTCAAGTCAAAGAATGTTGACTGTCATTCCCACAAGTATATTTGAGCAGATGAGTCATCCTTTGAACAGGCACTGGGAAGATTAATTTAGCAGCTAGTTATTCTTTTATAGCAACTTGAGAAAATATTATTTCTAGTCCTCGGTGATTGCCACTAAGGGTTTTACTTATAGAGACGTTGACTAGATAAACCAAGCTTTTCCAGAACAGTTCCATGTATGGACGCTATATTCTGCAATTAAAGTCATTATTTGCCAGAATAATTAATGAATTTTGGTGTAGGTATTCTAGAAGATAGAGAAATCTACTGTGGTATATTCTGTGAGTTATCCTGGGCAAACAAGGCTACAGAAATGTGAAAAAGAGTTTCTAAAAGTACAGTTAGGTGTTATTATTTAAAAGTGAAGCTACTGTAGGCACCTTTAAGAGTAGAGGTATGTGAGCTATATTGAGTGAGCAGAAAATCAGATAGGACATGTTAAATTTGCATTGGAAATTCCTGCGTTTTTAGTTACTGTTGTTCCAAAGCCAATTATATGCAGAAAATAATTATTGGAAAAAAAAAATCTTACTTTCATGAAGTAAGGAGAAACTGATTGCATGATATTTATTAGGTGGATGGTAATTTCCTTTTTTTTCTTCCCAATCCTTTTTTTGGATATAAAATATCAGAATTACCTATGATACTAAACGAAGAAAATCTGTCACAAATATTCACTGGAACTGCAGTCTGCACCATGGGCTACATCATGGTTTCAGATTGGCGAAATAGGGGAAAAGAACGGGTAGTTTCAGCCCGATTCCAACCGGACAGCTGCACATGAAAAAAACCTGTCATGTTGTTGGCAGAAATTAATCAGCACTTTATTGGTTTCTCACTCCAACAAAGTACTGAGATGGCAGTAAAACTGAAATGTATTCCCACTGAGAGGGGCTATCCTTCCTCAGGGATGAAGACCACAGGTGATGGAGCGCATGAAGACTATGTCGCTGCCTGGGCATCTGTGCTCTCTGGCAGGCTAGCATATTTTCATCTCCTAAACTGTTTCTGTTGACCCAGTCCACAAACAGTGCATTTGCTGAAAATCACTAATAACAAATCAGTAGGTCTTAAATAATGCTCACGCTAATGGCAGACAGGGAGCACTTGTGTTGACAACTATAATTACTTATTTAATTAATAATAACAATAAGGAACCCTAGTGAGAGACTCTGATCAAGATGTTTTTTAACTTTCCTTCAACTTCTATTTAAAACATAAAAAGCATTAAAAAAATTGTCAATGTAAGCTTAATGATTCTAGTAGAAGTTCACGTTCCTAGTCATAGACAAGTGGCCTCGCCACTGTCTGTTTTAAACCGTGAGTAGTTGAGAGTAAATATCTATTCTATAATATAGGTGTCTGCTGAGCACAGTGGAGTTATGACAGTGGGGTTAGTTGTTAATATTAGACAGGAAAATAGGAATAATAAAAAATAATGCTCACTGAAGTCAGTGGCAGATTTAGTAACTCCTGGAATAATTGGGTGTGTTTATATCAGATCATATTGCATATTGCAAAGATCACACTATCATTATTACAGCATTTCTATCTCATTAGGTTCGACTGAGGTCATGATAACCTACCTCACATAAAATTTGCCTTTCAGCACTTTCATAACACTGCAAAATCTAAGTTATCAAAAGGAAAGAAATGCTGAAAAAGTTTTTTTTAAAAAACCCTTTTTAGGGTTAAAAGGTGACCCTTTATTTTATGAATTTTTAAAAAAAAAATACTTGGCCAATGTTAGGCAATCTTTTTTTGAGCAATGTAGGAAGTTTCATACCTGTTCCTTTGAAGAAAGGAGAATTCTGCATAAATGTGAAGATGTGGTGGTTTTATGGCAGCTCCTCAGCCATAACAGCTTTTATAACTGTTGGAAGAATTTAAATGCAATTAGTCCTTTACGTGTCTACTTGTTGTCTTAGAGTAAAATAAAGTGATTTTTTAGAAGCTTTAAAAAAAAGAAATCCAATGATCCAGCTCTGGAAACTTTTAGATATCAGAAAAAAATTCCACTGATTTTAACAAATGTGTTGGCTAATTCTCAAACTAATGAGGTCTCAGGGAGTATTCTTCAATTGTAAGTATTTCCAGTAAAATATTTGCAAAAATGCTCAATGATTTCAAGTATTTTTGGAATGAAATATTTAGGTACTTTCTCATGACAAAAAAAGTAAATTATTCTGTTGATAGTTTGCGGGGATTGTTCCTTTTTATTTTGATTGATTCTGCTTTTTCCTACAAAGATGCTGAAATTGGCTAGTTGACTAGGATTATTGTACAGTAATTCACAACTGATGAAGAACAGTAAATCAAGATCTTTTTGTAAAAATCAGAATGCTGATTTGGAAACCTCATTCTTCCCTTATACTCTAGGAAATAAACTGATTACATGTCTAAGGGACAGAAAGAAAAAAAGGAGAGGGTAGAATACAGAAGTGCATTTTTTCCTAGCAATTTCTCCCCAAGCTTTATAGGTAATTAGATTTTTAAATATCTTTGTGGATCATGTCTGCTCTCTATAAACTTCCCTGAGTAGCTGTAGCTAAACTTGCATATTGCAAGTGCAGTGTGTTTTGCATGGGTGCCATGGTACATATTGGAATGTTGGGATCTGATTTTCTATCATGTCCTATCACTTGATTGTTTAATAATGGTAAAAACAGAGATAACTCTGAACTAAGTAATTTCCCATATATTACAACAAATAAAAAAAACCACTGGAAAGACAATTTGACTGATACACTGTTTTTAACTAACCCAAGATGGTCAAGGTAAAGTGGGATGAAGAATGAGAAACAATACTAAACTGTAAGTGGCCACGTCTACTAGTCTGGTGAGAATGGCTCTTCTTATCTGTTAAAATTGGTGGATCTGGCAAAAGAAACAAAGGCTCCCCCAAATCCCGCCCCAACAACCTGGCAGTGCTCCCTGGGGCAGCTTGGTGGTTTCTGACCCTGCACTAGAAATCACTCCGCAAGGAGACGGGTCAGTGCAGGCGCTCTGCTGACTGAACTTCACGGGTGAAATCCTAGTTATACAGAAGAAAACTGGCTTTGTTATGAATCCTTCCAGGTAAATAAACTGCTCACAATGTCTTTTACTTGGAACATTAAACTTCTTTCAGATTCAGTGTTCAAATGAGTGCATTATACCACATAGGCTATCAGTATTTTCTTTCAGCCCAGTAATATTTTAATACAATGGAAAAGGCTAATTGTTGAAGTGAAAAATTCTGAGTATTCAAAGTATTAAAGTAAAGGAGGGAAAACAAATACTGCTACTGGCTTGATATTATAATCAGTTACTTAGATAAGGTGATTGCCTTAGACTAGGAGCCTGATTAACAGTATTATTTATTAAAAAGTCAGATTTGGATAAAATTGAATTGAAATGAGAACATGTTGCTAGTATGTCCAAAATAATATATATAGTCAGAAGATAAGGAGATAAACATCTTAATGGTCTCTCAACAGTACAGCGCTCTCTGTAAAACTTGACCTCAAGTAATAACAGAAAAGTAACGTACAACCTAGTTATGCATGTTTATATCCTACTGACATATGTGGGTGTTCTGTATATACTCTAGTCCAGAGCCTGGCATTGTAATGGCTTTGATCGCATGACTGTAAATTTAACGAGAGAACTTCTCAGTTACCGCAAGGGGGCAAAACCAGGTCCAAAACACTTTGTGTCGTTATAAAAAAGGAAAAAAAATCCGCTAGTATTTGCTCTCTCAACCTTTTACAATATATATTTACCACATTAAAACTTCGGAACAAATACATAAAACAAATAAAGCTACACTCATCCTGACACTATTTTAGTTCAAGAAAAATACCTACTAGATCTTTCAAGGTTAAGAAAACAATAAAATAAGAGTGCCCGTTCAGTCTTTTTTTTTAACTTTTGTGTCTTGCATTCATTAGCATTAAAAAAAAAAGCTCTCCTAATTTGAAATTGGCTATAAAGAAGAACAAAACCAGAGAACAAAGCAGAAAATACCATTTGATTATCATGATTGCATCTTGCACTCGGGTGCACGGTCTGTCTCTAAACTCTGACTCATCTGCCACCAGCAGGCTTAAGGTGATAATCACCCACACAGAGCTATTTGCACATCATGTCTATCCTATCCTGTATCTAATTATACCCTTTATAACAAACTGTTTAGCATAATTAGTGGAGTTATGCTTTACAGGGATAAAGATAGAAGCTATAGTTTAGGAGATTCAACTTTTTGAAGGCATACATGTACAGATTAGTAACTGGTATTTGGTCACAATAATGAACACTTTGATGCATTGGTCTATGTAAAATTGTACAGTCATTATTTTAGCAAGTAAAATAATGTAGTTTTCAGAATATTTACATACTGTATATAAGCATTGCTTAAAATTATGAAATGGTTTTGGGACTCATTAATTGCTAACACTTTCACCAGTATTTTCCCAGACACAGCTGAAAAATGCTGAAAGGGCCAGCATTGGAATCAAGAATGCTGGAAATGACCAGAGAGCCTATTATTCAACTGACAGACAACAGCAGGTACAAATAACCTTAATGGGAAAGCTCTTTTTTTTTTTTTTTCTTCTAGATGATCAGAAAGGATGTTTACTTAATGACCACTCTTTCTTTGTGTTCAAACTTTAATGATGAGCTGCTTTAATACAAGATCCTTTGAGGTAAAAAAGGAATAGAGAATGATACATGTATGTGCACGCAGGTAAATATATTTTATTTTTCTTTGCTTGCTTTCATCGCAGTCTTAAAAGTGTTAAATGACCATCGCTTGCAGTGGCATCTTCTTTGTATGCTGGCAGTTTAGTCTTCACAGCCCCCCGCCCCAACCCCATCCTCCTTATATACTAGGAAAAGCTTGAAGCACACAAAAGCGACTAACCCCCATTAGTGTTTGCTGCCAGGCAAAATAAAACCCAAACTGTATCTCCTGAGAGAAACTTCCTGTCCCCAGATGGGGAAAAGCTCTGCTGATACAAACACAAACATTGTATTAGCATAGACAAAAGAAGAAATCATGCAGAATCCATTAAAGCAGCCACAACTAATTAATCTTGTTTGTTTTTATGTGTTAATTGTACTTCTGTTAAATTCTCTTAGAGACCAGGATAAATTTATGGGTTCTATCCTTGTTTAATGATAATTCTGCTATTTCTGTTTTATAGGAAAGATGTTCAGAACATTGTGCAAGTAGAACTATTTTCCCCCTGAGCTATTTAAAAAAAAAACCACATGAAAAAACCAAGCAAAGTATCAGTATTTACTTGTGCTCATGTTGAGATGCTCATGCTTCATCCTTTCCAGGTAGGCAAAGAAATTTGTTGAGTTCTACCACATATTATTCCAAGACATTTACAGCAGATTAAAGGTAAAGCATAGACTTGCAGAAACTCATGTATTTCCTATGGAATGTTAAACATAATTTTCTCCATTTGTAATAGATAAACTGTACTAATCACCCCCATGTAAAATACGAAGAGGTCAACAATGCATCCTTTCAGGTCACCATTGTTTTAAAGGTATTTGAGTTTCCCTATTAAGTTTTCAAAGGCCAACATCTGCTGATGCTCAGAAATGGTAGATGTGGTGACGAAGGCTGTATGGAACATGAAGTGAAGACACAACCATATATAGTCCATGCAACACAGTACTAAGAAACTATAGCACAACCAAACTCCAAAGAGCTATTTTCCCATTCATCCCATTTCTGGTATTAATGGCAGGAATATTCCTGAAAACAGTGACATAAACTTCTTCTCTTTCATTTAGTTCATTTTTTTTGTTATAAAATATATGTACAAACACAAGGTTTTGAAAATAGCATGTCACTATGCATTTGCAGTCATGCAAATGCCAAAGGAGATACTACAGCGGGAAAGTTACATTATTAAGATTGAAGGCTTTCATTTGCACGTTATTGTCATTGATGCTGTTTCACTATTTAAAGCTGCAAAACAAATGCCATGGCACTCAGCTGTTAACACTGCTCTCATTTGCAAGGAGGCTAGTTTTGATAGCATTTAACTTGCTGTCTAGAGCTTAACAAATCAGCGCCATTCATGAGCTTAAGTAAACTCAGCTGATTTATAAATTGACAGACCTGACCCTGCATCATAACAAGCGAGGCAGTTTTACCCAAATTACTAGAAGCTCTTTAGTTGGATAGCAGGTATGGCAAATTGCATTTTCCTAATGTGGTATTTTATCATTGTGCTAGTCCTGCATCACGTAAGTTGTGTTTAAAGCCTCTGCAAAGCTGAGGCTGTGTGGAATATTCTTTCAGTCAGCCGCAGCAGGATCCCATTTCTACCTACCTGCTTTATTTGTAATCAGCTAACGTGTCGTGACTGTGTGCACTTCTGAGCTATGGAACTCAGCTAGACTCACAGCTGAGCTACTATGCACTTAGTCCCTTCAAGTGTTTTATTTAATTAATCACCTGTTTCATTGATATAGTAGTTCTTTACATAACAGTGTTATGGTTTTGTTATAGTTTAAGTGTAGTATTTTGGTGCTTCAATTGCATACAGGAAAGCAGGTTTGTGTAAAGGAACACAATTCTGTTTATTTTGTGGAGTAAAGCCCAGTTCAAAGGCCGCTGGAGTTAATGCAAAGATTCCAGCAGATACACTGCATTTGTTAAGCTACTTCATAAAAATGAGAACTCTTCCATTTATAAACTCTTCCCTTTGCTCTTTGAATTTACACACAGACATACCCGCATGAAAACTAATGGTCCTATACTTCTCTGTTATTAACAAACACTTTTTTCTTGAGGAAAAGATGCTCAACAAATATTTTCTGTGGAACAGTGTCTTAATTCTCTGTATCACACTCAGTTCTATAGCACTCAGCTTTCATCTGCTGATCAGAACCGATCAGAAAATCTGCGGTTGAAGGCAGATGTGTTGTCAGGAGTGACATTCTCTCTGACCACGTAATACGGTTACATGTTAATGCAACAGAGGAAGGCCAGTACATAGCCCCTGCACTATAGAGCACATTTTCAGAGAAACATTATCTACAACAGAAAGGGATGTTGGGAAATTAGATCCAAGAAGCTGAATGACAATGCAAAACAATACTGGTTTTACTACTTACTACCAATACTGGAAATACTGGGTATACCTGTAGAGAAAGAAAACACAAAAAAGTATAGTTAGCTGTTTGCTGCAGTTGGCTGAGCTATTACATCTAAGATTCTGAAAACAATTTTCTCCTAATTTTCAGAATATTCTATCAATACATAGTAAACCCCAAGCAACTGCCAATAGGTACCCAGCCCTCTATAAATGCAGAGTCTTTAGATTTTTCAGTACGCACTAAAATGTATTGACAGATGGGTATTTCTGGGACCTACACCAGCTCTCTGAACTTCATGAATTTGTTCAGAACAGTTTTGTATTTCAACTAACCAGCCATTAGGTTTAATGCTCTAGATAAAAATATCAGTCATGCATGTATTATGCAGATCTAGGAGAATAATTTAACCAAGGGATAGATGCATTGCTAACTGCTTTGGCCAGCTGCTTAAATCAGTTGATACCTTCTGTTGCATTAACTGTACATAGCTATTTTTTCCTCTTTTACCTGACGGTTATCTAAATTAAGGTTTGGAAAAGAAATGTAATTGAGCGAAACAATCTAATGCATTAGGTTGGTCATATTGACTAAGCCTCTCATTGATTTTTTTTCTCCCCCCCCCCGCTTTCATTTAAATTCCTAAGCTGAATTAATGCAAGGAAACCATTCCAGAGGCAGGTGAGATTTACCAGAAGAGGTGGGGCTGCTGAGGAGTAAAACTCCTCTGCTGGATTAGCAATGCGGGATCTCATGTTGCATGATGCAGTCCCAACATGTAGCTTGTTGTCAGGTCTGCCCTGAAAGGTGTGTAGCACAAAAATATGGACATTAAATTTTTCCTGAAATGCAATTTTCTTTAGATTAAATGGCATTGCTAATGGTACTATTGCTAGTCTCTTGGGTTAAAGTCACAAATTGCAGATCGGTACTTAAATCCTGGATATTTGCATCCTCTCAGTTAAATACAGTTTGCCTTTTGTAAGTTTTATTGACTTTTGATGGCATGCATTTTACTGCAGAAATCTATCTGTTTCTCCATTAAACATCTGCTATACTTCTTTCAACATCTATCTTGAAGTTCTGTCTTACTCAGAGATGGCATGGACCTTATTCTGCAATTAAGCAAACTGGAGCGAAGGAATGTCTTGGCGATAAATGATATTCACTGTAAGCAAGGTTGTAGAGTCAAGTTGGGAACATTTCTAACTCGTGGTATGGCTAAGATGATGCTGAAGTAATTGCATGTGCAGAACGGTGACCATAAACAGATCTTTCGTGTTTCACCACATCAGTCCTGGGGCACACGTCAGAATTGCAGCGCTCTGGTTTCATAGCCTATGGAACCTGTGGTCTGGCAGAGCACCGGGCACCGCACAGGAGACAACACCTGCTGCTAACCGAGCCCCACCCTCAGATGTTGTTTGCAAACTTAATTATTTATACTTCTGCTGAGATTAACGTGTATTTTCCAAAATTTTAGAATCATGAGGTATTAAAAGCTAAATAAAAACATCATCATAGTAGAACAATGCTGATATAGTTCTAGAAGTAACACAAAGTGCTTTTTTCAGTCAGGGTAACGTAAAAGAACTTCTATCCCTTTGTCTTAAACGTCAAAAAGGCAATCAATTTTCAAATAATTTTCCCTGAAGTTTCAAAAGCAGCTTGCTTACATTTTTGCAAGTCATTGTAGCTGCTTTAAATTAGCAGGGTTCGTTTTCCTTTATACACTGATGGAACCTGCACAAATATTAGATAAAATGCAGATACTGTGTTCTCGCACTCACACTTCCACTGTGAAATGGTATTTGTATTTCCACTGGGTATACTCCCCCGCCTCAAACCTTCTCTCTCCTACACGCACATACAAATATCCTTTCCTTTCTCTCCTGAACAGATTGTAGCAAAGGGAAATGTTTTCCTGCAAGTCTGCTCTCCTCATTTTACTGCATTTTGAAATTTTCAATGAATTCATAGTGATAAATGCTTCCTGGGCAGAGAATAATGAAAAGAAGACGCCTGCTAGCCTGAAGGGCTCTGTATTAACCTTGCGAAGCTGTCTTCAGGTTCTGTTTGAAAAGCTCTTTTGCTATTTCCGCACAGAGTTTCTGGGTTGGTATGATCTTCTGTAACCAGCTTGATTTTGTAATACCAGGTATCCCTGTGGCTGGTGACTGGCCTTGACAGTGCACTACTTTATGCCCTTTCTGCTAAAGAGAGCGAGAATGGCACTTCTAAGTTTGTCTGGAAAAGAGCTGGTTATGTAGGGCCACGAAGCAGGATCTATTAACACTCTGTGAAAACCGCACATATGATGGGAAAATTATTCTTAGTGTAAGTGTTTTTGTGAGATCTGGAGTTGCATATTGAGGCTAGTTCTTGAATTCAGCTGAGCTGTATTTGGTGCAAGTCCTTAGGTAACGAGGCGCAGGAGGTGTGATTCTGCCTCTCCCCCTCTGTCGATGTGGAGGCATGTGGGGCCCGACCGCACGGCTCCTCCCGCGGCACCACCGCCAGGGACACCAACAGCAGTCAGCCCACTGCTGCCGGCCCTTTGGATGGATACCGGTACGTTACGTGACATGGATCGTTTCCAGTCAGCCTTGTATTGAAATCTGTGAGTACCCTGCAGCAGTGAAATGATGTGAACAGGTTATAGAGAGAGATGAAGAATCAGGCCCGTTACTTCCCTTGCTGCACAGCTCTATTCAGCTAGACATGAAGACTAAATAAACCCAACTGACTGCATTTATGTATATTTCGTTGTTAAACCAAAGCAATGTTCAGTCTAAATTATCTTCCAGTTGAAATCACTGGGATGGATATTAATGGTAATAGTTTTATAGTGAGGAAGCAGCGAGTAAAGCGTGCAAAGAAAGTTCAGGGGTAGCTACTGCCCCCAAAATGGCAAACATTGCAGAAGGAAGTCTCTAATATTATTTAATATTTTTGACTTGACTTGAGGGTGGTGGTTTGGTATATTACGTGTTCACTGTAAGTGCATCTAGAGACACATGCGTTACTTGAGAGAAAAAAATCTGGTGTTTTCCTTCCATGCAATCTTCTGCATCTGCCCTGTAATTTTCTGGTTTCCCTTTTTTCCAGAAATGGGTTGTTTTAGCTATTAGCTACCATGGAGCTGACTACTGAGAATGGAGAAAAAAGCCAATCAGATGCTAGCGAAGGAAGCAAGGTTTTGATTTCTTCTCTAGTTTGTGTCAGTGTGAAATCTGTAACACAAAGGAAGAGCATCAAGCTTTCGGTGAGAAGGGCCACACTGCTGCTTCCAGTCTTAGGGCGGGTCATACCCTGCAGTCCCTCTTATCACCTCCATCGTCAACGCCTGCGTGCACTTCCCGCCAGCAGCGCAATTAATGAAGCCAGGCTGCATCTCTTCCTGGGCAGGGAGTACGTGTGGGACGAAGGAATTATTCCGTCAACTCGGTCTTGGCTACCATCTTTCCCATGGGCTTCTCTGCCTCTTCTCCACCACAACTTGAACGTGCACCTGCCGTATGATGGGGAGCCAGGGACAGGCTCCTGCTGCTATCAAAACACTACACCCAGATCGCAGCTTGCTCACATTCAGGGAGAGAGTGCCGCCAAGAGCTCAGAGAATTATCCAGGTGAGGTGAATACAGCCCAGAGACTGAGAATTAAGACTGCCTCCTATGAAGGCATGGCAGGATATGATGGTAAATAATGCAGTGCAAGTTTGGATTCATTTTAATTGCTGATCAAAACTGTGTGAGAGCTTTTCTGACAAAAGAGACATCCTCATAATTGCACTCTACACTGCACATTTTAACTCTTCAGCAGGAACAAAATATAGAGCTGTATTCCACAGCAAACAGTCAGAGCAGGGCTGTTAATGCTACGTCTGATCTTTTGCTAGAATGTCTGTGCTGCAGCATGACAGCACTCCCTGCAGTGAGTCTTTTTTCCCTTTGCAACTCCTCCACGGAGGGATGATTGCAATATCAGATCCTCAGCATCAATTTCAGTTGTTCTGAATTCTCTAGTAATTTAAAGTTCTGAGAAGCTGGAGGAACCTAGCGTCTTGTAATCCCTCAAAGGAAGAGATCGTTATGATCATAGGAGTAAACTTCGCATGTATTGCCAAACCTGTATTCAGCCAAAGGACCATTCACAGTGAAAGACACAATTCTTGGGTAATTTCACATGTGTTTCATTGCAAGAGCCCTAGAATTCCTGCTACTGTTAATTTTGCAGTTGCTTGCTCTGTAAAGATGGAAAATTTTTCAATTCCAGAAACAGAACAGCTTAGATAAAGTTTTTCATCCTCCACCTCTGCTTTCCCAAGAAGTATTGCCACAAATAAATGGGACAGAGAAAATATTTAGTTATTGGTTTATTGGGTAACACCTTTTAAAATTTGGATCTTTTCTCATGATGTTTTAGTGACTCCAAACCAGTATTGAAAACTCTGAGTCTAGGAAACTCCTAGTGAGATCAGAGGATTTTTTTCAAGTAATCATAATTTATTGATAGAATATTATATATTAGAAACTTCAAAGAGCCTGAAATTCAGACCATTTTTAGAACTTTGAGTATCTTATAACAGACACTTTGCCTTCCCATACTGCTGCTTAAGGACTAGAACCCTCTTTCATTTGCTCCTCCTCACTGTATATGGCGAAAATAGAGTTGTTTGAAACCAATGACGGATGGAAGCAATTAATTTCCCAGCAACAGATGCCACCATAACCACCACAAACAACCAACTCAGCAGGGTCACACAAGAGGGTAGAGTGCTGAAGAATAATTTTTCAAGCCCCATTTTTAAAAAAACCAGCACATATTATTTATAGTGCATTTTTGGTATGTACCTGCAATGTTTTGCTGGCCATTGCACTGGATACCTAGTTGGAAGGAAGTTAGTTAGTTTATCATTTGCAGGTTTTCTTGACACTTCTGTCTTCCTGAATGCTCTTGATACACTACAGTTTTGCCCCCAACACCATGTTTCCCAGCCTGACACAGCCTTTGTGTGACATCTTCCTATGGCTTTACATCTTCTGTAATCTTCATAAGCCAAAATTAATATGTAATATAAAATAGGAACAATAAGAAGCTTTGCTGTTTTGTAACTTATTATTGCATTCATATCTTCCTTTTTCTCTATGAAAGATGTTACCAAAATCATGGAGAGGCAACATTTTACATCTTAAGCAGGAGTGTCCCATTCCTTCGAATCGAGATCATGTGGGATCACCTCCTCTACCTCAGTCATGAAGCAGGCACTGGAAAGCTCCTTCCAGTCGTTTGGGAGAATGGGGCTCTTAGAAAATGGGACACTGCCTAATTTGTGAGTCTGCTCTGACAGGACAGCAGGATGTGTGAACTTTTCAGTTGCAGGGATACACGCTACTTGGATTCCTGCATAGAAAGCCTGCCATCACACAACCTCTTGGCCAACTTCATTTACCCTGGTCCTTCAAGACAGCTTTGTATCAGCAAATATTTATGGAGAAAACTACAAACACAGATGAGGGTAATCAGTGCAATACTTCAGGTGCCATATTTTTTGCCAGAAACTCTTTCTGTGGCAGCTGTGCTGCAGTGATGCCTCATAAGTCTTTTCCCCATTCAGTGAGGATTAAGGCCGTGCTGCCGAGACAGAGGCTGTACTATCAGAGGGGGACCCACTGCAGGAGAAATTCAGTAAACTGATTGAGACTATCTGCCTAACTGTTGACTGAAAAGAACCACCAATGTTCCCCACGTCCTGGTCAATCCTTTGTTTCACGTTGAACTGTGAATTAGGAATGTAACAGCTGGGAGGCGGTTTTCACCACGTGTCAAGCACTTCTGGTACAGGTTATTGGCTGTGGAGGGACTGACAAAAAGCGAGCAGGCTTTGATGGATGGCAGCCCAGCACAGTTTTAGACAGCTTTGTTTGATGGAGCAAAGAACATAAGCGCCAAAGATGATCTAAACAACAGGAGGAAGAAAAGGGCTAGTGCTGCCAGACACATACGACTGCTGAGGAGAAAAGCTATCTTGTAATACCACGTATAGAGAAATTCAATAAGTTTACTTTGAGTGTCGAAACATATTGCAGAACAAACTATCCATAGAATGTGGCAGCACAAGGGAATAAATGTAATCACAAAATAGTCAGTAAGATAGAGTGAAAATATAAAATAAATGCTATGCGGGAGACAAATGCGGAAATGTTGTTAGTGCCAGTAAACAACAGAGTACTCGGTGTCTTTCACAAGCAAAGCAGGGAAAAAACGTTTCGCGTTCTCCTGAAAAACTCATCTTGACTTAAAATGAGAAGGATACAGAAAACAGCTTTATATCAAGGTTTAGGCTATGACTGGAGTATAATCTAGAATGGTCTTGTATTTCATGAGCTGTAGCTTGAAAAGGTGTAATAAAATCTTACTGGCCACAAAAAACTGGCAGAAGCAGAACAGTGGAAGCAACAGAAGTTCTAGTTGGGAAAGATTTGGAAATGGACATTAGGCTTCTTGTTGAATCTGAGCAAACTTCCCAAATTCAGAGAATCTCAAGAAAAGGGATCTTTTACTTTGTGAAAAATTCTGAGTGTTTCATTTATACAACTGTTTTTAGCTGTATCTTATTTAAGCACAGTCTCAGAAAAAGACTTCAAATACATTTAAAATTTAAAATATTTTGGTCTTAGATGGAAAAGATAGACTCTGAAAATTGGAGAAAGGAAAAGTATCAAAGGGACACTGTTTCTGGATTATACAAATTGTCCCCAGGGAATTAAAGTAATACATCAAGGGAAGTTTAGGGTCAAACCAGATAAGTTAGTTGTTAAGTTAGTTGTATCAACATGTTCCAGCAACTATTTACAGAATTCACGCCTGACTAGGAAGAGTATAATGCTAAGGCTGCACTGCTGACCACACGATGGACGTGGTGACATAAACACAACAGGGTAAGTGAAATTACATTGGCTATGCAGAGAGTTTACACAATAATGCAAAATTTCATATGCTCCAATACACATAGTATTAAATCAGGAAGTGACAAAAGAAATGAAGCTTTTACATACCATAAACGATTGCTGCTTGTAGCAAGGAATCAGACAACCCACAAGAAGAGAAGCTGATTTAGTTCTGAGTAGTACATAGGACCTGATTCAAGAAGTAGTTATGAGAGAACCACTTCTGGACTGAAAGTCAACATACTTGTTGAGAAGGACAAAAAAAAATCCACTGCGGTAATATTTGACTTTCAGAGAGCGAGCAGGTAAAAATGAGGAAGTTAGTTAAAAGAAAAATGAAAAGAACAGCTAAAAAGATTGAATGCAAAGAGCATGGAGGCAGGCTAGATCAAAAGTGTATGAGAGACTCAGAATAATCACATATAACCCATCAAATTTAAAAAAAAATTATAGAAATCAACTGTCTTATAAACAAACAATAAAAACCCCAACATCCAACCCAAAACAGCGGAATGAAGATGATTTTGGAAAGACAGCCTTCAAAAGCGTAAGTCATCTCAATGGAGAAAGATAGGGGAAAAAAGCATAAAATCTGTCAAGTTAAATATAAACCACAGTATTTGGTGAATCAACTTGCTACAGACGTGGAAGTTAATAATTCTTTTTTGTTGAAATAACCACACCAGAAGCAGGAGGCCACCCAGAGAGATGACTGGGTAGACAGGCAATCAAGGTATACCAGTACTGAATACTAAATTAATTGTTTTCACTGATGTTCACAACAAAGAAGGTTAGAGAGATTCTCACATTCTGAGGAAGTTTCTCAATGTCTGTCATCATCTGAAGGTGTTTTAGAAGATGTAAATAATATTGAACAATAAGAATTGCCATAAGGAACTCAAATATACCATTTCCGAACTAACTACTATAATATATAACCTGGCCCTTATATCAGCCTTGATGCTAGAAGAAATGTAATTGCGACGCAGTTTTTAAAAAGGATTCAAGGGCTGATCCCTGTAATAACAAAATATAAAGCAGACACATTTTTATGCCACTGTAAAAGATCCATGTTGTTCTTGTGTCTAGAATATCATATGTAGTTTTAGCCTCACCAAATAACAAAATGACATCATAGAATCAGAAGAGAGCAAGAAAGCACAGATGACGAGAGATGCGGCATGGTTTTTTATATGATAAGATTAAATAGATTAGGATTCGTCATTGGACGAGTGGACATGTCAAGTCTATATAACCATAAATGGTATAACGGATGTAAATAGAGATGCATTATTCTCTGTTTCTTCCTATCTGAGGAGGTACAGGCTTAACCAAATAAAAATATTTAAAGCAAACAAAAGGAAATACCTTTCACTCGTATCATTAAAATGTGAAATGTATTGCCGTAAGATGTCACTGAGATCAAGCTTATGACAACTGAGTCTGTCTCTTTCTCCACTCAGCAGCTAGCAACCACTGCGGGTGTGATGGAGGGTCCGGCACAGAATGCCAGTTTACTCCTGGCAACTGGGAAGGCAAAGAAGAAATACTTCTACATTCACCATACTTCTTCTCGTCCGCCACAAATTCCTGCTGCTGATCACTGCTGAAGTCAGGATTTGAGGGTAAGTGGAGCATTTGTCAGCTCAAACAAGGTTACGTTTTCATGATGCTATCATAATAATAGTAAAAATTATAGAAAAACCAGAAAAGACTGCCTCTTGTTTGCAAAAGGTTTTGATTTTTGATGGAACTGTGTATCTGATGGAATTCAATAATGTTGGAAGTTGTTTTAACAAGCTTCAGGCATCCTTTCAGTGGGCGCTAATTCCACTGTTCCGTCTGGTGTGTGCTCAACTGATTGGAAATGATGTAATTGACATAGCAAGCTGCATTTAGAAAGATCCTGGTTTTCATGTTCGGATGTATCTTGTCCCCAGTTTAGATGATTGCTGGGGTAGCAACTGCGTTTTATATCTATATATGTATAAAAATAAAAAATGTATATATGTGCATACATATGTATGCATGTGTATGTATATATATAAAATATAAATAAAACCAACCTGGTAAATCTCACCATTTTTTCCAAACATAGCTTTAAAGTATTAATTCTGAGAGCCATGCTCACCTTTTACAACACGCGAAAAAGTGAATACTCTTACAAAATGTTTTCCCCCCGCTTTTTGGAAGTTCATTTTTTTCTGCTCAGTAAGAATTTTATCATAATTTCATGCCCCCACACTTCACGGTTTGTTACTTGGTCTATTACTCTCACATTTAACTTGATAAGGTCCTGCTTCCTATGATATTAATTTTTGAGTTTGGATTCTTCACAGCTGCTGCTTTGAAGTCTTAGATAACATTCTGAGCATTGCACATTGCTCCTGGTTTTAAACTTTTCATTCAACTGCAGTACAGCTCTGTTTCTCCCAAATAACTTTTCAGTAAATTGTTATATTCTAATATTCTAAAATGAATGTTTTGCTTTTAATCAGGGCAAAACTGTGGACTCTCTTCTTAAAAGAAGCTAGTAACTTCTGACAAAAGGTTTGGTGATCTATCCTCATCTTGTTCAAACCTTTCTTCAAAGGATTTAAGTCTGTTACTCAGTTCAGGAGGATTCTGAATCATTGTGTATTTCATACATGCGTGAAAGGAAGAACTGATGCTCATACTTGTCTTTGTGCCCTCTCTTTCAGCCCCATGTTCTTTTCAACCCAGTCCTGCCCAGGACCAGGAAATGCAGCTGTCAATAACTTCCTTTGGACAATATGAAAGTGTGCTGGAATAGTGAGTATCCGTGTTGTTGAATGGCTGGAAACAAGCAGATATAAAAACTCAGGTTTTGCCCTCACTTTCCCCCTTCAGCACTTAAAGTGATCTGAAAGAGTGCATGTGAATCTGGACTGCAGGTCAACATCAGGTACAAACTTCCTTTACCAACATTTGCATCTTTAGTTATTAATTGCAAAATTTGTCTGAGATTTTTTTAACTTTCTTAAATGGACAAAATATGAGGAAGGACCTCATCTCACTCATTGAGCTGAGGTTGTTTGGAATCTCAAGGCAATAAGGATGTATGAATGGAGAGCTGAGGGTGCCATGGCTGGAGCAGTACTGCAGATATTCCCACTGGTTTCTCTTCTCTGTGCATGCTTTTTCTGTGAAGGGTCCTAGTTTTCCAATTCCTTAGCCCTTTCTGTGGAGTGTCCAGGGATTTGGCTATGGATACAAACATGCAGTTCTCATGCAAGTTATTTACAACCATGTAAAAGCACAGATGATGAACACTTACAATTTGACGCCTTGTCAAACTATGTGCACTGGGTCATAAAGAAATGACAAATGTTTGCCAGCGTTAATTTTCCTTCAGAGTGACGATAAGGGGCAGAATTCTGATAATGAAATATCCTTATTATGCAGAACTACTTACAGATATTAGCAGTGCCTTTAGGTATAGGCAGATAAGAACCAGGGCTCCACGGTCGGCCCTGGTAATTCTTCTTGCATTTTCCACAGTCTGGGCCAGTTGTGTTATGCTCACATTCACAAAGTAGTCTTTTGTTTTCTTCTTTACAGCCAGTAGCATGAAGGTTGCACTTACACCTATTTTTAAAAAGCAAAAATAAAAAAAAGGTGGTATATTATTTAGAGGTGAGTTTAAGTTCAGATTAAGTCTTAGTAAAGCACGTCCTATGGCAACCACTCTATTTCTGTGTCTTGTGCCTATATTATTGTTTTAGCATATTTTACAAGACATCACTCAGGTAGCATCTTGCAATATCTTCAGCTCACACAGGTCTAAAAGCAATAATTTCACCAAGATTCCAAGATGCTGAATCTTTTCCTTTTTTCACTAACACAGCTCCACTGAGATCAACTAAATTATTCATAATGTCCACTACAGACAGGTCTATAATCTTGCAAAAATTCAAGAGTTACTCACTACTCACAGGAACAAAAAAAGTCCTCTGCTTATGTCCTTAGAGAATCTGGCCCAAATTAAGATCCAAATTAGGCCCTGGGAGTCTGAGAAAACAGACTTCAATTAAATATCCTCTGCAATGCTACACTTCAGTAGAAAGGAAGCTCAATGTAATGGTGTTTTGCCATTCTTGTTCAGCAAGTACTGTCTTGCTCAGAAAGAAAAAAGTTTGCCTGCTTTAATTTGATATAGTTGTAGTAGCTGAAGATCAGAAGAAATATTTTGGTAGGCACATTCAGTTTTACTTCGGAAAGAACACCTAGTCGAACCTTGTGACAAAATCATTAGATAAACCAGATTCTGCATTTGGTCTTAGAATAATTGTATTTTCCTTAAATTCTCCTCTTTCCCTGAAATTAGGATGCTTACAGAATGGGAAGGTAGTTTCATAAACAGTAAGGTATTGTCACCTCTTTCCATCTCTTTCCAATAAATGTCAAAACTGTCTAAAATCTGTTTCTGTTTGGGAGTGGGGAGAAAAACTAGTCTTTAACGACCCTGTCTGTTTTCCTAATGATTGTACATCTAGTGATTTAAAGGGGTCTCATGTGGACATCTGTCACCTGTTCCATACAGTGACCAATAATTAGAGCAAAACAACACATGGAATGGCCAAGTGCAAATTAACAGCTGTCAAGCTGACTTCCATTTGGAAGGAATATGACCTGAAGCAACTGGCCACATAGATATACATCCCCAGGGTAAAACAAACTTGCAGTTGTCGTTAAGTGGCTGCTAGAGAAAATCCACAAGAATCTGTAATACAGTAGATGGTGGAGCGTTCTCCTCAATGCTAGAAATGAGGCAGATGAAACTGCTGTTAACTGAGCAATGCTCATTCTAAAGAAAAACGGTTCAGCACCTTTTAAGTTGAAATTACCGAAATGTATTGGAATATGCTAGACAAAAGAAAGTGTGATTAATTTTTATGTAAAAAAGTGTGATTCATTTTTATATAATTTCCAAAATATTGATGCTTAAAGACAGCATTAATTGTAAAGTATATTTTCAATGACTAGCCACTGCAGAATGAAAGATGCCTGTCTGGGTGTCAGGGGATGAGATATGCCTATTCATGTAGAGATTGAAGATTTTGGTAAATGGCACTGCTATTAAGAAACGTAATGGGTGGTTTTACTGTCCATAGGAATGTGAAAATGGAAGACTTCCAAACAGGAGAGAGACACAATAATGACAAGACCAAAAAATAGAGAAAGTCAGAGGAGAAAGAAGCAGGAGAGACTGTGGAGTCACTAGAATAAAGGAGAGGGAGGAACTGATTGGATTTCTTTCAGAGGCAGATTTCTGTTTTATTGGAGGGACTCATCAGTGTCAGAGGCAGCAAACTGATCTAGGCAGGAAGAAAAAGCCAGCTGATTCTGAGGAGAAGCTGGAGTTACCAGGGCTCTGAGAGGGTTCTGCAGACTGGTAGGGGACCTGAGGTAGGGGAAAATAAATGTACGTAAATTGGTGTAAATGTGGACAGCTCTTTTAATAAGGACCTGAAAGTAAAGAATCGTTGTGTCAGAAAACCTTGAGCAAACTCTGCTTGCACTTCTCAGATGCTATACTTGTCATATGTTCCTGAAGAGAGAGGCTGACCCTTCCTCAATTTTGCTTGCATGGTTAAAAGTCTTGGGCGGACTCTGGCCGCCTCTAGCTCCCTCTGCTTCTATCCAGTCCTGTCCCATGCCTCTTCCTATGTATACAAAACATATGCATATATTTATTATGTATGGATGTATATACGCATACACAAACAAACCCCATAAATTCTTATGCGTATTGATTTCATTTCCCACATTACCTAACTCCACTGTGATCCACCTCTTCATGTGTTGCCTCCTCCTTTTCCTCATTTGCCAGGCAAGAGAGCATGGACAGCACAGAATAGCTCTGCTGCCTGTTCTGGTGCCCAGTTTTTTAATTTCGTAGGGCAAGAGTGCTGCAGAGGAAGTGCTTCTCCGCCCAGAGCTGTGGCATCATGCCATGGTAGCTGTTCTGTGGCCCACATGGCAGGGCCCACGCAGTACAGGAGCGGGCAGGGTTTCTGCAGAAGGCATCTTCTGCGACTCTAGCCACCAAGCTCCAACAAAGGACAACTACAGACCTTGAAGGTCTATGTTTGTACCAAATACAGGTAGGTCTTCATAAAAACAGCAAAACGCGTTTTCTTGTGGAAGTAGTTGGGGACCTTCTGTCAAATTTCAAAACCCTATTAACCGAAATTTAAAACAGTCAGCCCTCATATGGGCATTTGGAACAAACACACACAAAACAGACAATGTAGGGCCACCTTAGCCACTTAGCTTCCTAAATGGAGGAACTGCTAAATGGCTCTTCCTGCCCTAAACCAGTAGAATAATCACACATTCATTCAATCAACGCCTCTCGGCAAATTAACTTATTTGGATGTTTTATATGTATTTTTGACAGCCTTCCCAGCAGAATCCCCCAGAATGCTGCATCCTGCCTTAAAAGAAAATTCCAAATAATACCATGTTTAAGAGGAAGGACAGCAAACTTTCTACTCCCCCCAAATAAAAAAAATAACACCACTCCCCCCAAATCAACCCCCCCCGCCAAAAAAACCTCCAAAACCCACAACCAGCAACGGGGAGAGAGGTGTAGCCTTCTAAGAGTATGATTTAAAGTGAATGAGAGAAAAAAACAAATTTGATCACTGAAAAAAATAAAGGACTGATCTAAAACCTTTGTGGGCAGAGAATAGGTATTCAAAACCTAACATTAGTAACTGAGCAAAAAAAGAGCCGACAATGCTGCATAATCCTAAAAATACTCAGAATAATTCAAACTTAGCTGTGGACAATTTCCAAGGAGAAGAAAGTAAGGAACAAATGTGGCTACTGTGGTTTTCTACAAGACTAGCTAAAGAGCAAAAATCAAGGTAAAAAAATACATTTATATTAAAAATATCAAATGTAGTGTTAATGAGAGGTAGTTAAATGGGCACAAAAGGAAATGTTTAAAAAAACAGCCCCAAACCACAAAAGGTCAGACAATGTGTGGCAAAAAACATTACCTTTATTGTCTTAGTGTATAGGCAACATAAAAGTCGTGTTTGATTTATGATCATTAGTGTCATACAAGTACGAAAAAATCTGCAGATCCATGAAATCTGAACAGATTAAATTGGAGTTCTTGTTGGTGTCAGTAACTATACACAGGCAGTAGCATAAGCAGAAAAAAGACATTCAGAGCATAGAACCACAGAGCCTCCAATTCTTCTCTCACTTGCACCAATTTTTTGCTGAGGTCACTTCACAGATCGCAGAGAGATTAATCATGATTTCCACAGCAAATCAAGGACGTAGCTGAATACTGAATGTGTGTAAAATGCAGACAGTGCTAAAACTGAAAGAGAACAAAAAGCGTCTGTGGAAAGCAAACTTGAATGTAAGTTTTGGGGGTACCGTGTCCAGGGAAAACCAAGCCCAATTCTGTGCTCTATGTGAAGAGACATTTTTACTGAAACAGGGAAATAATATTTTGTATAATTCTAGTTTTTTTTAGGAAGGCTGCACTAAGAATTGGACCATCTGTCCCAGGGACCTCATCAGAGTGTATATATGGACAATCTCAGAGACTTCTGCAAAGAAGGGAAATGCCTGTTGTGCTTGAGGGACAGACTTCTCCGGATGAATGAAAGAGGTAAACGTGCGTGGCGGGGCTGAGAGATGACTAGAGTACAATAAAAAGTTACTTCTATTTGCGGGATAAGCAGTAAGGAAAATTGAAATCTTTAAGGTTACAGAAAGAAGACTATTTAGGTAAAAGTACTATCCAGACGGACCATGAGAGAACCACTCTTGAGATAAGATATGTTGGATTGTGAGCAGTGTGAACACAAAGCAGCAGAGCCTGGACCTTAGGCATTTCAGATGACTGTGAATCAGCTGAGCACCACCAAGTCAGTAGCGAACTTGGGCTCCTATCAGATCACTGTCAGGATGTGGACATCAGCTTTCTGTCGAAGACTGCTCAAGTTCAAAGTCCTTCATCTGTCTTGTCTCTTTTTTAAGGAAGATTACCTTTCTTTTCTGCTCCAGAGGTAAGGAGATATTTTGTTACCTTCTGTGAATATCTATGATGATAAATTATTACTGAAAAACTTAGATATCATTTGTGATTTCTTTATACACTTGCTTTGAAAGGCTGTTCCTAGCTGTTACTGCTTTAAAACTGAGATAGTAACAAAAGGCTTAATTAGATTGACGTACAAAGCATATTAAACACAGAATTTCGTATAGCCCTTTTAGATGCTTCCACTAGAAGAATGTGGTCACTCTGGCTGCATGTATAAGAATGGGCAAGTTCTGAAAACCTAAAAAAATGCTTCCACATCCTGTGTACTGAGTTCCAGATGACAATATTGCATGCCTATATAGTTTCTTGAAATCCAAAGAAAAAAGTCGAAGTGCTTTACAAGGTATTACGTACACATGCCCAGCAATGCAATCACTGGGTAGCAGTGGGTGGGTAGCAGCTGCTTGGCATGTCAGGTGGGTTTGCATGTGTACTGAGAAGGAATGATTTAGGGAGCTGTAATAAGCAAAACAGGTTTGAGAATACAGGTTAAGGTATGGCAAAGGTAAGAGGATATATGCTGCAGCCTTTGCATTGCACTGGCAAACAGCCTAAGGGCAAAAAACCCCCATGTAAAGATAACGCAAATGTTAAGGGCAAAGTGCAGTTCTGAGATACAGCATATGCTCACCATAAACGGCACTGCTGAGGCCTAATGCTTTGTATGTCTTTACAAAGAACATCTGAAGTCCACGATTATAAATATCAATGACTCCATGAGCAATTAGCTTATATACGGGGAGATGCAGGCCTTGAAACACCTTTCTACCTGAAGGGAACGGTTGGCTGCCTGTTATATCCAGTGACAGTTTTTCCACTTTTTTTTGTTGATTGTTGTGGGAGCTGCTCTGTCAGTGCTGAGCTTGTGGAAGTGAATACCACGTCCCCACAACACTTGTCTGCATTTGGAAACTTCCATCCTGATGTTTCCACAGCTCAGCTGAAATCCATCTTTCCAGTTCAACCTGCGAGGACGCTTCCTGTTCAGCAGCCCGGTTGCAGCACACGCAAGAACACATTTCTCTCCAATGTGCAAATTCAATTTTGAATCGCTGGAGATTGATATTGCTGCCCAACGCTATAAACTCTAATTGTGTGGGAGAACAAATTTGTTTTTCTGACCACTCATCTTTGACAGACTCATTATTTTGTCATAAAGCAATTGAAATGATATTTTTGGCAGTCACATAGGCGCAGGAAGCACTCTGGCGTGTTGAAGGACCAGTGCTGTTGTAGTGGGAGCAGGAGCTCCAGGCGCGCTGCGTTCCTCACAGACCCTATTTACATACAGACAACTGACATTAAAATGCTGTAAATATCACTAAGGTAATAGCTAATAGTGTGCTGATGCTCTTGCATGTGAGTGCCAACCAACAGACTGGGGGTCACATGAGGGGATCATTTATGTTGAAGAGATCATTCATGAGAAAGAAAGGCAAGAGAAGCTCTTTGATACATTTTTAACGACTAGCCATATGTTCCTCACTTAGATACATCTTTGGATCATTCTAGGTCATTGCCAAAGTTTAGAAAAATCAACTTAAAACCAACTTGTAAGCCCCCTGCATGGGCTCGTCACTTTTACATGCCACAGGTCAGCTCTCTGCTCCAGGTAGCAAAGCCTGAACTTGCACAGGAGTCGGCATGTTTGCTCTTGACATTACTGCCTACACAACGTGGTGCACGCACAACGTAAAATACCATCCTGCACAGTTTTAATTAGGCATTTTAAAACACTGCTAGCAATGTTAGGAGTCTTAGTCAGCTCCCCAGTGCTAGCAACTACTTCCAGCACCTTGTTACAGTTGTCCTAAAGGACTTGGCTGTGTTCAGCATGACATCAAACGTGTTAAGGCTGTCATCTACATTATGCCTCTCAAACTTACCAATGACCTTGAGGCAGCTTCACCAGTGAGATTTAGTTTTCTATTATAATGTAGACAAAGACAAAAATTCCATGTTGCAAATACATTTTAAGTGATACCTCAGCCATAAAGGAGGAAGAGATGTAGATCAAGAAAGCAAAAGTTAAAATATAAATACCTTTAAAATATACCATGAAATATTTGGGATAAAACCAGCTTTGCACCTGAATCATTAATTTTTGAGGGTTTACATCTTTCTTTTTTTTTTTCCTTCAATTTTTTTGACACACTGAGAAAAATTCATCATAATTTGAGAAAACTGTCTGTACAGGTAAGCAACAAAACTCTTGCACCATTGAGTGTATGAGGTAAACATCATGAAAATACTTAGGTAAGTCTGGTTTTCCTTTCTATCTCTCTTAACAAGCGGAACATCTTTTCATAAAGGCTCACAGTCTCAGAAACATCACATGTCTGCTGAATATTATTATTCATTATATCATAAGATTTTTCCGTGTCATGTCAAAAACCCCAAAGTATGCTGGTCCTTATCCTAATTTCCAGAGCTTAATAGATGTCTACACAGCTTTACTATTGAAGCAGATTTTGTGGGGATGAAAACAAGTATAAAGGACGCTATTGTGAAGAAATAAAATGATTGCTGGCCAATTTATTTCTGCAAGGATGGAACAGACAGTGAGAACACACACCTGAAAGAGGTAACAAGATAATTACTGCAATCTAGGCTACCAGTGCTCACTGCAGGGACTACCGGTCTGAAGAAGTTCTGAGCTAAAAGGGTCAAAAAATCTAAGGACAGTTGGCAATCAGAAAATGGCACGGGTTGCTGGCTGCAAGTAGGTCTGCTGAACAAATGTTCCAGCTCACGTGAAGCAGAGAAGTCAATTCTGGTTTTTATTCAGTATTTTTTGAGCCATATGAGTATCTCAGGTTCATGATGCTGTATGGAATCTAAGTCCGAAAAAGGCACTACATCTTTTTCTGGAAGTTATGAATAAGACCCCTGTGGTCTGCTGGTAAATTGTAGCCACTGTAGTGAGAGTAATGAAATGTGAATCCTTTCTTTCATTTGTTTATTTGTGGAAATGCATTTGGTCACCAGTCTTCTTCCCTGTCCCTTTCCCTGAATTTATCTAATACATCATAATCTCCCACGGAAAAAAAAATTCCTTTGTGGAATGGGGCTGCGTCAATAATAAAGGATAAAAAAATTCAATAATAACAAAAATAACTTTGTATAGGTAGATATATTATTCTTTCATTTGCAAAGCAAGGACTAATGTTGGATCAGGTTTTTAAGCTTCTTAAATCTGTAAGTAGCTTTGTGGCTAGAAAAGAAGTTTAACCTGCTCTCAGTAATCCTGCTGCACCTTAGTACCTTAGAATCCAGAGATTTACAGAAGCCTCTTCAACTTTATTCTTTACTGTTTAGTTTTCACTGCTAAATTTGGGTGGAAATTGAATTAGATTCCCACAGGCAGCATGGAAAATTGGGGAAAATAGCTTCTTATTCTCCCTCAGCTAAATATAATATATCTAGTGGGGAACAGCAAAACCCAGGCACAGGGAGCATGTTTGCTTTGCTTTCTCAGTGGCCTACTTCCAAGCAGTTTGGAGAGCTTGAAATTAAAAAAATGAAAACAAAGTCCAAAAGGGCACCATAATTCCCTTTCCCACAGGAGCAAGGAATTTCCAAGACTCACAGAAAGTGTGCAGGGCATGGAATTGCCGACTGTTTGCACTAAGCCAGCCCAACAGTAAGAGTACACAAGTGCTAAATTTAAATATTAACATGTTTATAAGATTTACTGTGTTCACATGCGAGTAAGCATTTCTATATATTCTGATAATTTAAATGGGAACTACTGTCAAGTTAAATGCTGGTCAATACAAACAAGAACTACAGGATCACTACTGATCGATTTATATCTCAACCTGTATCTGATTAGTACGCTGTCTGATAGATGCATACTGTCTTCCTTTTGAAGCCGAATGTTAGTGAGGCAGGTCCTTTTGTCTTTGCTGCTCCTTTCCCCCTGCCCCTTTCAGACAGAGGGCCACAGGCAACCTTACCTTGCCAAATAAATGTTTCTGAAATGCAGTCGTTTACTAGATTACATCCTTCCAAACAAACAGAGGCAACTGAAAATGTTTACAGGCTAGATCAGCAACACTCAGAACTCAAACATAGAAAGGAGGAGGCAGTAACCTATTAAACCTCTTACAAACACCTCAGTATTTAAGCGTTTGAAACTGTTCTGATTTCTTGGCTAGATAAAAGATGTTACAGATCTGAAAATTTTCAGACTTACTTCAGTCTCTTAGGTCCAAAGTCTAAAAATAATCCAACGATGCTTATACCTAGTAGAACAGAACAGCCAATTCCGAGTTATTTCAGTTTACCCCATTAAAAAATACCTATCCTTAATATTAAATACTTACATACACTTAGCCAAGTGGAATGGCCAAATGCTTTTTCTAATTTTAATTTCACATTCTCTAAGTGTTCAAGCTGAAATAAATCTGTCTGAAAATATAGCTGCTGTTAGCTGCTGTAGAGAACTAACTTCCATCCCCTCCCCAAATACTCATTTTTGCTTTTTCTTCAGAGATATTAGTCTTCATGGAAATATGTCAATAAAGAGAGTGGCTATAAAATCTGCTAGAGTTTGCCAGCAGCATGTTCCGCAAATAATTTCACCCATGAACACCGTATGCCAGATTCTTAGCTGTTGTAAATCCATCTGGCTCCACTAGAATCAATGAAATTATGTTAGTTCACACTGTCTGAAATGTGGCCTAACTTGTTTCCGGCTTTCATTCATATTATCCTAGGCCTGGTGGCTGTATTTTTAGATAATGGCAGATAATCTTTACGTAACTTTAAATGGCAGGCCCAAGATCTTGAACAAGCATGGGATGGAAACTGGGTGTCAGTGGAGGATAAGGAGCTCAGGTGTGATGTGCTTTTAGGGACACGACTGCTGAGAAGGTAGGATGCCGGTATTTTACATTGTTCCCATGCGTCTGTTTTGCTCTATTCTTTAACCCCAGAAATAGGAAGCTTTTATTATCTACCTGAAAGATGCCAAAACTGGGGACCGTGGCAGTTGTGTCTCCCAGAGAGGAAGTAAAATCTCTTGCTAAGGTGAAGATGAACAATGGCGGTTTCTTCCAGTGCTACCAACTGATCATTCGACACTAGTGATTGCTTTGGTAGGTTCACAGAATCACAGAATGATAGGGGATGGAAGGGACCTCTGGAGATCATCTAGTCCAACCCCCCACCAGAGCAGGTTCACCTAGAGCAGGCTGCACAGGAATGTATCCAGGAGAGTTTTGAGTATCTCCAGAGAAGGAGACTCCACAACCTCTCTGGGCAGCTTGTTCCAGTGCTCCGCCACCCTCAAAGTAAACAAGTTCCTCCTCATGTCTAGATGGAACTTCCTATGACCAAGTTTGTGTCCGTTACCTCTCGTCCTGTGACTGGGCACCACTGAAAAAAGACTGGCAGACTACCACTGAAGAATGGAGAAAAAGCAGCAGACATAAAGTAAATCGGTGTTACAATTAGTCCCTCTTTTCCCTCCTCTCCCACTAGAAATGTCCATTCTTTCTCGCTGGAATCACTTGGCACTACCTACTAAGTTGCAATCCATCTCTTGCATACATTGATGGGATGGGAGAGTGGGAAGCACATGTGTTGCAGAGGTACTACACAGTTCAGGTGTTCTGAGCTGTCATGATATATCAGACGCATTTTAGTTGGTTTGTTTAAACATCAAGAAAAACTAGGAGAGGGTAAAAACCGGAACATCTCCTCAGCTGCTTATGCTGTTATACATCAGAGAGAGAAGGGCTACTGGGACAAGAATGCAGCTCTCCCTCCACCATCTGGAATAATTCAATCTGTTTGGCAGTACCTTGTCACTGTCTGTCCGATGGTGCAAAAAAGTTAAGGAGCATGCTGGCTGAGATTTGGCTACTGCTCGTTGCCATCGGGATATTAAGGAAGCAAAGTTTTTGTTATTTTAAATTTTTTTTTGCTGCTGTCCAACATCCTGCTTAGCCAGCCTTAGTTTGCCATCCATCCATTGGGCAGTAAGTCATTATCAGCAAGTCAATACACACCAACAGATACCCTAGACACACCATTTATTTTAATCAGTATAATACCACTAGGCAGAATTTAACCACTATATCACAGCAGTTGTAAAAGTCTGTACCACGATGTGCTAGATCGTTAAGAACGTGACACGCAAACCTCAGATGAAAGGTGCAGCAATGTATCACTGCAAAGTTTCATAGCTTACAAATTTAAAAACAAAAGTTAAAAAGTCTTTAGGAGTCACTGTTTCTTTTCTTTCCTCCCGACACAAATCTGAACGTTACACTTGAAATTCCTGTCATTGTGTTACTGTGCATCACCACTTTTTAGTTTATTGAGAGACCAATTTTTCTGGGTTTAATTTAATTAATACCAATCTTACATCTGCTCAGCAGCAATCCAAAGAAAGCTGCTCTAAGATGCTTGCGATTACACCAAACTTCCTGTCTTTATTTGTAAGTAGTATTTCACAGTATCAGCTGCCAGCTGGTACCCTGAATTCTTTTTCCCAGCACAACACTGAAAAGGAACAATTTGTTGTGTGGGAGGTCTAAAATTGTGGTCATTAAATTACCATCCAAGTGGACATGCTTACAATACCATTCAAAAATGTTACTTAACTCTCTGCAATGGCAAAAATTTTATTCTTGCATGCAGCATTAGCCCAAGTAAGCTGTTACAAATTTGTGTCTGTGATTAATGTTGGACAGACCTGGCCAAAGCAGAGGTATCTTTACTTTAAGCTTAGAGAAAGACTCAGGATGTAGCACCTATTGTGTCACAGTAGGAAATAAAGTATTTTCATGAGTCATTGTTGGGGAGCAACATTTCTGCTACTTGAGAAACAAGCAAGGTTAATTTCATACTGATTTCGATAACTTTTTGAGGACTATAATAGAGTAAAGCAGCATAAAAATATCTGTGGAGTATGCAGAATTTGACACCAGGGAAACCAGTTCTGTGAAGCAGTACATCTGCTGCTCTTTTGAAAAGATTTTAAAGCATTTCTGTTTAAGAGACCTCCTATGGACTCATTTAAAGGCTCAAACGTGCCCCTAGTAGTTACTGCTGCAGGGACGGTGTAGATGGAAGAGCGGGGTATGGGCTGTAACGGGTTGCCTCCGAGTGAGAAAATACGCCTTGTGCTGCTCTGAGAAATGTTCCTGGGAGGAGCAGTCGATGTAAGCCCTAACTCAGTGCAGGAGCACGCCACCGCCGCCGCTGTCCTCACTGGGTGTCCCTTTTCACCCAGCGAGGACTGGCCCCCGTGCAACTGCAGCAGCCGTGAGGGCGGGATCCCTGCACATAGGCCTAGAAGAGATGCAGAATAGCCCACCCCACATACATTTACGCTTGGACATCAGGATTCACTTGAAAAAGTGAGACCTCTCTGATAGCTTTAATGCAACAAATAGCTCGGTCCTGTTCCTACTCCAGTCAGTAAAAGGAAAGGCCTTTCTGTGGGTCCTGGTATCAGGATTTAGTGAGGAACCTTCTCCCCTGCTCGTTCTCTGATAGGCATCTCCTGTGACCAGCTCTGCTTTTAAGCCCTCTCCTTAAGTTTATGCCTGTAGGTGAGAGGATTTTACACATCAAACAAAGCCCTGAGGAGAATTCCACCTCCCTTCCAAACACAGAGGCCAGGGAAAGATTTGTTTCTGAGAAGAAAATGAGTCATAATTCAGAGAAAAGCAAATGCAAAGCAGAATCGTTTACAGAGGTTGTGTAACCCTGTCAGAGCAGCTGGTTCAACCCCGCTCACGGTGGCTCCTACGGAACACCCAGCTGGGCAGGCTCCTGCAGCGGCCGGAGCCATGCAGGACGTGCCAGGGAGGCAGAGTCGGAGCAAGGGGTAGGAGAGAGCAGGAAAGCTTTGGGCAGTTGATGAGGAGACCCCGCTCACCTCTCTTTGAAAACTGCTAGAAAGAAGTCAGACTTCTCCAAAGAGAAAAGGAATACTGAACGTATCCTTGGGGTTTTTTGCTATGTATTTTGGCCACTTCTTGCTCCAGGTGTACCCGCAATACGTACACCCAGCAATAAAACACACATAAAGAACAAAGGCTGAGTTCTCATTCCAGTTAAGTTCTGTTAATAAATACAGTTACACACAACTTAACAGGCCCTGAAAAGCCCAGGACTCAAGTGCTTTAAAAAGACAGGTACTTCAAAATCACATTTCCTGTCTTTTATCTGTCTTGTTTTATAGGAGATGTGTGGGGGAAAGGTAAAGAACTGTTGATAAAAGCACACTTCAATTTTCAATATCCCCATGAGATGTCTAGGCACTGACTGGACATTTAGGAGAACCACCGGGGTAAGCGAGGGCATAGCAGAAATGTAATTCAGGTTGTTCTCTTTTGAGAATCCTGAGAATCCGGACACAAAAACTTCTGGCATGCGATTTAGTGGCCTGTCCTCTTGGTAGATATTTTTAAATGAAAAATATATAGAATATTTTTGAATTGTGATACACAGCCTAGCCCAAAACTAACACTTGATTCTGAGAACTAGCTTAATATTCCTCTTTTCGGGCTTATACCTTGCTCCTCGTCTGCACAGAAGCCACTGCCCAAGAATTATCACTGCAGCCACTCTGAAGGGCACCTTTTTACATGGGTAAACTGTGTCCTGCTGTTCCCCCCCAGTGTTTTGCTGTTCCGCTGGTTATCGCTGATATTACATCTAGGTGTTACCTGAGTTTAAGGACTTTGAATCACCTCTCTGCAGCGCTGCCAGCGTTACCAGAAAGCGAGAAGCACTGGGCGCCTGTGTCCCGGCCATTGTTCTCTGCCAGGTCCTGGCGGCGCCTCCGTTTGACGCTTCTCAGAAAGGCTAAGGAGAAGAACACACTTACTACAAGGGCAGGTTAACTGATCTCTTTTTGAAAAAATCACATTGCTGAACTTGAACTTTTGGAATAATTACAAGGCACGAGGCAGTTATATTCTTCTCTGGAGTGTGTTCCGAGGTATTAATGAATAAGCTATCAAAGTCGAGGGTGAACTGTTCAGAGCAAACGAAGCTGACTAGATATTTCAAATCTGATTTTGTTCTGGTGGTTTCTTGCGTTTCATTAGGGTTGGTTTTCGAAATACTTAGGCCTCACGGCCCCGTCCAAAGTAACTGGGAATTGGCTGCTTCTTATTACCAAAACAGATACTCCAAATCCACTTTAAAATATATAGGTCTTTTTTTGTTCCTCGATTTTTCTTTTTCCCTTTTAGTTTTTCATCTCAATTGGAGGTCGTAATTTGAAAGAGAAAAGTAAGAAAACTAAACAGAACATTTCTCATTGTTTATCATGCTAGCCTCAATTTTTTAACTTTTAAATTCCATACAATATAAGCTCCTTGTCACAGAATAATTCCCTCTGGAATTATTATGATAAGAATTATTTGCCAGTAGAGCCATGCGAATAATTGATTTTTCAGTTCACTGACTGAACTGAAAAAAACTGTGGGGAAAACATAATTTCTGTCAAATGAAATGTGTAGTTTTATTTTCAGGTTTTAAATCCCTTTTTAGAAATTATTTTTGACAATTTTTTAAACAAAAATATTTTCAAAGGAAAAATCGTGCCTTTTTTGAGGTTTTAAAAAAAATTAGTCAAAAGTATTTATTAATGTGGGTGGAATTCTGAAGGTACTTTTAGCCATCCCTAACACAAGTTTCTTCTGTGAATAATTTGTACTTCAAAAATACTAATCCTTTCTCCTGCTGAAGAAAACTACACAAAAAGTGAGCAGTTTGTGTTTGTGCCATAGTGTTTGAAGTATGCCAAAAGCAACTTAGCATCCTATAGCTAACCTAAATACTGAAAAAGAGCTATTGAGTCATCTTATCTCTAGCCCTGTTGGGATAACAACACAGCACAATGAAATTATTTGCTGGGACTAATTTTAAACGGTTCAGGAAATAAAGTTCTAACTATCTTTTCTTTTTAATTTGAGAAAACAATTCTTCTTTCACCCACTGTATTTCAATTGCTGACTTTACGTAGAGAAAGCTTGTTTTCTTTTTCAAAAATACCATATGATTACTGTTTAATTATAGACACTAGCTATTGTTATCTTGAAGCCATTAAATTGGGTAGATTCTGCAAACATTTTATTATGTTTTATTAAGGTCAGTGGAATTACACAAAGATGGGAAAATTACAGATACTCTTTAGTATTAGAAAGCTTGAGATAGATGATATCATGGGTCAAATTTACTGGCTTTTTACCAAAGAAAAATCTGAATGTAGTAAATTAATAGACAGTCTGTGGGCATGACTCCTAATGGATGACCTGGTCTTTTCAGAGGTGGGTGGCCGTTCACTTATCAGATGCAGCTGGAAAGGAGCTCTTAGACCTCAGGTGGGGAAAGGGAGAGGAGACCTGGCTTCTGGCATTGGCCTTGGAGCAGCGAGCAGGAGACGTGTATGGACATGCACGTATGCCTGCCCGTCACAGTACCACCAACGCTGACTGGTTTTCCCCCAGTGCCAAAAAAGGTCTGCCACTGGGTTTAGTACTTTCCCTAGCCCCAAACCCAAGTGACATGGGAGAAGAGACTTTGTGTATGTCTTTCTCTGTGAAATGGGGTTGATGATACTGCTTTGATATTATTCCAGAAGTTTAAGTGACAAAGGACCGGTAGTTTCAAAGCAAAGTCTTAAGATCCTGACCTAATGTCAGTCTAGAATAAAATAGTGATCGCTTTTGGCCTTCAAGTGCACCGAAACATTTATTATTCATGGTTTTTTTTTTAAAAAATACTGGGTAAATCAAAGAATGTTCAGACGGAGGCTAGAGCTGAGCTGCACTGTCCACTGAGGGGTCGGGAACATGTTTTTGTTGGCTATGAAAACAGACATGCTGGGAGGTCGAATTTGATCCAGTGACTATAATATTCCACATACCAGAAGAACTAAACAACTTCATTTATATTTCAAATGTTTCAAATCAATACCTCCCTTCATATTCTGCGACCCCCACCAGGAAACTCTTATAACTGAAAATTTAAGGAATAGATTGCAAGTTATGAATAATATAAGACTGTCATAGGGGCAAGCAAATTGTGAAATACTGCTGACAAAAATAATCAGTATATGTTTATACCGAAGAACAAACCTTTGCAATTCCATCTTGCGTAACATAGCTTTTAAAATTGTATAGGAGATTTTCAGTTTTCCCTGAAATGTCAAGCAGGCTTCCTCAGCCTCAAACTCCAGTGGAAAATGTACAGGCTATTTCTGTTCTCAAAGAATGTTTGAGCTAATCTGGAAGTAGAACGTATGCATATATAGAGATATAAAATAAATATAATACATAGCTCTATGAACAATACTAGAGAACTAATAGATGCACGTAAAGAACCTAGATTTGAAAAAAATTAAAGTCACTAATACAAGGATGTCTAGCAGCAGCTATTTCTCAAGCAGCAGCTCAGAGACTGGTGCCACCAGAGGAATTTTGGATTCTTTGACCATGGGGTGGTCTCCATGGCACCGGGCCTGCTGAGTGCAGACGGTGTTCCGCTGTCCCCAAGGGGGAAAAGGATCTTTGCCCATAAGTTGGCAAACCTCATCAGGAGGGCTTTAAACTAGACTCGACGGGGGAAGGGGATGAAGCCAGGCTACCCAGAGGTGAGCCTAGGGGTGACATGCCATTGCCGGGGGCAAGACCGATAGCCCAGCTCAAGTGCATCTACTCCAATGCACGCAGCATGGGCGGCAAACAGGAGGAGCTGGAAGCCATCGTGCGGCGGGGCAGCTATGACGTGGTCGCCATCACAGAAACATGGTGGGACGACTCGCATGGCTGGAGTGCTGCGATGGAGGGCTATAAGCTCTTCAGGAGGGATAGGCAAGGAAGGAGAGGCGGTGGGGTGGCTCTGTACGTCAAGGAGTGCTTTGATTGTATAGAGCTGGATGATTGTCACGACGGGGTTGAATGCTTATGGGTAAGGATGAGGGGGAAGGCAAACAAGGCGGATATCCTGCTGGGGGTCTGTTATAGACCACCCGACCAGGGCGTAGAGGCCGATGAAGCGTTCTACAAGCGACTGGCAGAAGTCTCACAGTCGCAAGCCCTTGCTCTTGTGGGGGACTTCAACTTACCGGATGTCTGCTGGAAGTACAACACAGCTAAGAGGAAACAGTCCCGGAGGTTCCTCGAGTGTGTGGAAGATAACTTCCTCACGCAGCTGGTAAGCGAGCCTACAAGGGAAGGTGCCCTGCTTGACCTGCTGTTTACGAACAGAGAGGGTCTGGTGGGAAAAGTGAAGGTCAGAGGCCGTCTTGGGCTTAGCGACCATGAAATGATAGAGTTTTCAATTTTTAGCCAAGTAAGGAGGCGGGTGAGCAATACCGCTACCATGGACTTCCGGAGGGCAGACTTTGCCCTGTTCAGGACACTGGTTGGGAGGGTCCCTTGGGAGATGGTCCTAAAGGGCAAAAGGGCCCAGGAAGGCTGGACCTTCTTCAAGAAGGAAATCTTGAAGGCGCAGGAGCAGGCAGTCCCCGTGTGCCGTAAGAAGAGCCGGCGGGAAAGACGGCCGGCCTGGCTGAACAAGGAGCTTATGCTGAGGCTCGGGGAAAAAAAGAGAACTTACCACCTCTGGAAGAAGGGGCAGGCAAGTGAAGAAGAATACAAGGACCTCGTTAGGTCATGCAGGGAGGGAATTAGGAAGGCGAAAGCCCAGCTAGAGCTCAACCTGGCCACGGTCGTGAGGGACAACAAAAAAAGCTTCTATAAATACATTAACAACAAAAAGAGGGCCAAGGAGGATCTCCATCCTCTACTGGATGCAGCGGGGAACATTGTCACGAAGGATGAGGAAAAGGCTGAGGTACTTAATGCCTTCTTTGCCTCAGTCTTTAACAGCCACACAAGGTATCCCCAGGGTATCCGTCTCCCTGAGCTGGATGACAGGGATGGAGAGCAAAATAGGCTCCCCATGATCCAGGAGGAAGCAGTTAACGACCTGCTCTGCCACCTGGACACTCATAAGTCTATGGGACCTGATGGCATCCACCCAAGGGTGCTGAGGGAGCTGGCGGAGGAGCTTGCCAAGCCGCTCTCCATCATTTATCAACAGTCCTGGTCAACGGGGGAGGTCCCGGATGACTGGAGGCTTGCCAATGTGACGCCCATCCACAAGAAGGGTCGGAAGGAGGATCCGGGGAACTACAGGCCTGTCAGCCTGACCTCGGTGCCGGGGAAGGTTATGGAGAGGCTCATCTTGAGGGCGCTCACGGGACATGTGCAGGATAACCAAGGGATCAGGCCAAGCCAGCACGGGTTCATGAAAGGCAGGTCCTGCTTGACCAACCTGATCTCCTTCTATGACCAGGTGACTTGCCTAGTGGATGAGGGGAAGGCTGTTGATGTTGTCTACCTGGACTTCAGCAAAGCCTTTGACACTGTTCCCCACAGTATTCTCCTAGAGAAGCTGGCGGCTCGTGGTTTAGACAGGTACACTCTTCGCTGGGTAAAAAACTGGCTGGATAGCCGAGCGCAGAGAGTTGTAGTGAATGGGGTGAAATCCAGCTGGCGGCCTGTCACAAGTGGAGTCCCCCAGGGCTCAGTTTTGGGACCGGTCTTGTTTAATGTCTTTATTGATGATCTGGATGAGGGGATAGAGTGCACCCTCAGCAAGTTTGCAGACGACACCAAGTTGGGAGGGAGTGTTGATCTGCTTGAGGGTAGGAAGGCT
This sequence comes from Gavia stellata, assembly GCF_030936135.1. Taxonomy (NCBI): domain Eukaryota; kingdom Metazoa; phylum Chordata; class Aves; order Gaviiformes; family Gaviidae; genus Gavia; species Gavia stellata. Next base: position 12,822,685 of record NC_082603.1, read on the forward strand.
CTGCAGAGGGATCTGGACAGGCTGGATACATGGGCTGAGGCCAACCGGATGAAGTTCAATAAGGCCAAGTGCCGGGTTCTACACTTCGGCCACAACAACCCCAGGCAATGCTACAGGCTTGGGGACGAGTGGCTGGAAAGCTCCCCCGCAGAAAAGGACCTGGGGGTGTTGATTGACAGCCGGCTGAATATGAGCCAGCAGTGTGCCCAGGTGGCCAAGAAGGCCAACGGCATCCTGGCCTGTATCAGAAATGGTGTGGCCAGCAGGAGTAGGGAGGTGATCGTGCCTCTGTACTCGGCTCTGGTGAGGCCGCACCTCGAATGCTGTGTTCAGTTTTGGGCCCCTCACTACAAGAAAGACATTGAGGTGCTGGAGCGTGTCCAGAGAAGGGCGACGAAGCTGGTGAGGGGTCTGGAGCACAATCCTTATGAGGAGCGGCTGAGGGAACTGGGGTTGTTCAGTCTGGAGAAGAGGAGGCTGAGGGGAGACCTTATCACTCTCTACAACTACCTGAAAGGGGGTTGCAGAGAGGTGGGTGTTGGTCTCTTCTCCCAAGTGACTAGTGACAGGACTAGAGGAAATGGCCTCAAGTTGCGCCAGGGGAGGTTTAGACTGGATATTAGGAAAAAGTTCTTTACTGAGAGAGTAGTGAAACATTGGAATAGGCTGCCCAGGGAGGTGGTAGAGTCACCCTCCCTGGAGGTATTCAAGGAGCGTGTGGATGTGGCATTGTGGGATGTAGCTTGATGGGCATGGAGCTGTGTGGTGTTGGGTAGGTTGGTTTTTGGTGTGTTGTGGTTTGTTGTTGTTGTGTGGTGTGGTTTGGTTTTGGGTTTTTTTGGTTTTTTGGTTTTTTTTTTTTTTTTGGTTGGACTTGATGATCTTACAGGTCTTTTCCAACCTTAGTGATTCTGTGATTCTGTTATTATAAGGAATAGATGTAGCAAGGTTGGACAGGAACCTGTTTGGGGCATAGACCGTCCAATGGTGAACAACAGCTTCCTTGCGTTAAAGCATTCTTCAGGGCATGGACTTAAGGAGACCGCTGTTCAGAATGAATTGGTTTTTGTTTGCACACTGACAGAGAGTTGCCATCCATCGAAAAGAAGAAGAGGGATTTGTCCTGAAGACCTGACGAGTAGGAAGAGACAGGGTGCCCGGAGAGGATCCTAACAGGAACTCTTGCATGACACAGAGCTTTATCCTTAATGAACTTGGGCATAATTATCAGAAACTTCCTGAATTGTGCAAATAAATAAAAAAAGAATAATGGCCACTTTATTAAGAAATATTTTTGCTAGCAGTACTTCTGGGGATGAAGGAGTTAGTGTTTGTTTCTGATATGTTTTAGCATGTGTTCTCTCTCAGACACTGAGAGAGCTGCAGAGGAGAAGGAAGGAGACAGCTCCACTAGGATTTAGGATGGTACCCACAGCACTCATGACCTCCTGTTCCCACCATTACTGCTCATCGTCTTTCCTCATCTATTCTTATGCCTGCTGAGCATCTCCTCCTGTTGACCTACACAAGCCGGGAGGGGAGCATTACACAGGACTCAGAAGTGCCCCCAGATCTTTGTTAAAGCTGTTCTCTGCTTTCACATTGGGCAGAAAACCTCAGGAGAGGAAAAGGGCAGAACTTTGTGGATTTTCTGCTATATAGAGATTTATCATGATATACAGCAAATTGACTGAACCAAATGACTTAGTGGTCGTATAATTATATCACAAAGGGAACAAGCTTCTGGCACCTGTCCAAGCTTCTTGTAACAGAAGCTGAATGTAGCTTTCAGAATACAACATTTTTATTCCTTTTTTTCTATGCAAATCACTCCTGTGTTTTGTCTCAGTTTTACCCCTTCATGATAATCTCTGGGTTTTCAGATGCTGACCTACCTCTGAAGATAAAGAACTTGATAACACCCGTGACAGAACAGCCGCCCGCCCTCTCAGTGTTATTGGCACCCGCTCCTGCGGCTGTGAGGCAGGACAAGTGCCCTGGGCTGCTGCCTACAAGTCTCTTAGGATGAAGTCTCACCTACGCTTCAAGGCAATTCTTTCCCTTTCCTATTTGCTTAATGTAGTTATAGCAGCTGAATTTTCAAACGTGGTTTCTTTTAAAATGTGCTAAGCTTATAAGGATATAAAAAAGTACACATTTTATGTGTTAGGAATTAGGGGGAAGCTCCTGTATACAGAGCATTGAGACTCGACTTTATGTTCTATTAATTGTGTTTGCATTGCAGCAATATTTGCACAACACTCCAAAAGGCGCCTCTCCTGTTACAGCATACACTCAGCCCATTTTAAATTGCAGAACCTTTTCTCTGGGAGTAAGCCCTTTTTTCAGTGGTCCTAATAGGTGCAAGAGATTTTTCAAAAGTCCTGCTATAATAAAACACAGGCAAAATTTACAAAATCCTCAATTTTTTCCAAGACCCAGCACTAAACCACCTTTAGGCAGTTTCATTTTAAGTGCCAAATGCCTCTAAAAATGTAACATGATGCTTTTTGTATGCTCTTTAGACGGAGCATGTGTATCTCCTCTTCACAAGTCACAGACAGGCTGAATGTCAGCCACCCACTAATTGTGCATTTGTTAGGCAAAACCTGGGTATGACTGTACAGTGAGGAAACCAATGAATGATGTTAAAAGTATGTACTTCACCTGCTTTTGGAATCAGACACATAACCCTTTGTCATTCTGGTGGTATCGCTCTCTTGCATCTCTCCTATTTAAAGCATGTATATTTTATGAAGCATCAACAGAGAAACAAACAAATGTATAAACCACAAAATCCAAAGTCCACATTAGTCTCCAAAAGTAGCCATTGGAATGAAGAGAGATTTTGGAACCTGATCTCTCAATATAGTGACTCTGTATCTGTGCAAAACAGAAGTCCAGATATATGTTTTAAGACATACATGTTCTAAAACATGAGATATTTGAACATGTCAGAACTGAGGCTGTTGCTGTCATCCACCTGAAAGGATGAATCTCACAAAGAATCACCATGTTGAGGGGCACTTCTGCAGTGACTGATCTACCTGATGAGAAAATAAAATGATGCAAACTGGTTTGGGTGTGTAAAGATTTTACAGTGTTGAAACTTTCTTCTGAGATATGTACAGTAGAGGAGAAATTAATTGTTATTTTACTTTTCCCTATTCCTTTCATCCAACTGTTTCTCTACTCCCCGTTCACCCTTCAGGAAAAAAACAAATGGAAAAGGGGGATGAAATCCTTTTTTTTTCTTCTTTTTCAGATCTAGCTTGTGGATTGGGTTAAACATTTTCAGTAGCAGAATATTAGCAGTTAATGACACTCAGATTGTTTGATCTTTAGCTCATTAATAACTGTAACACACCATTCTGGAACCACAGCTTCCCATCTTTTAATTCTTCTCCTGTGTTGCAGAGGGGAAGAAGCTGCCCTTGCTGGCAGACTGCAATTCCTATGGGACACAAGCGATTAAAAATGTAACTGGCTCCTTGCTGTTTTGCTGTCCTGCTGGAAGAATTATTTCAGGGGCATTCAAAGGAAGAGAGGTATGGTTCCATAAGCACAGTATCTTTAATGAAGCTTGTTAAATGATAAGCAATTTTCTGCATTGACAAAGTATAATGGGTTCACTTTTTCATTGTAAATTGAGATGTTCCTGCCAAAGGTTCCATTCCTTCTTTAAGCCACACGGGCAGCGACTCCCCATGCGATACAACTGAAGGAGTGATGATCACCAAAAAGAGAAGCGGAGACAGTGACAAATGAGCAGCTGGAGGTATGCAGGGTGTGAGAGGAGGGAGGGAGGATTTCCCAAAGTGGGTCACTGACAAAACAGACGCCTTCTCATATTGCAGCTCTGTCCCCTGCCCCAACTGCCATCGCTGCACCCTGCTCCCGGCAGCTCTGCTCCCCCCGTGGTGCAGAAGGTTGCGGGACTGCTGTGCTCTTACTGGGGGGCAGGAATGGTAATTTTTTGAAATGGTTTTTTTTCCCAAGTCAATTCCTTGTTGTGCTTACCTGGCAAAATCAACACCCCTAGCTCTAAGTAAAGGAAGAATCGGCCCACAGTTCAATAAATACAATGAGAAGATCTAGAGCCAATTAAAATGTGATGAGGCTATAAAAATAGAGCCAAGGTAAGTAAGGTCAAAAAACCCCAAGCCTCTCCAAGGACCCTCCCTCTCCCCCCAAAACAACAGATGGGAAACATCTGATGACCAGGACATTTGTGTCACAGTGAACACTAGCAGCATACATCAAATAAAACCTAAAGGATCAGCTACTGAGGGAAAGAATTTCACATTCCCTCTCCTCCACAAAGGGCTGCCAGAAGTTCCTGGACTCCAGTTCACATTCACGTGGCTTGGCCTGGCTTTTCTGAACAGGCCTAAACAAAAGCACTACAGAAGCATTACGAAATCAAAGAAGTTAAAATTACTATGTTTATGATGACTTCGGTAAACAACATCCCAAAGTCTGAAGATTCTTAATGCATGAGAGAGTTAAATGGGAAAATGAGCAAAATCAGTTTTACCAAATATAAAAGTCAGAAACAATAAACGGTCCTGCAACCGTTCTGTCTCTGGTAACTTGCATTAAATTATATATAAAGTGTTCTGGGAACTGAAGCAATGCTTCAGTTCAATAAAACTAATGCAATTAAAGAGAAAGAATCCTGTTTTTCCCCTGCTTGCAATTTCAAATGAGAGCTTCCTAAAACTTGTGACCATTGCTGGAATCCAATTCAGGACCCCGGCTTATCAAATTCCCAGCTCTGGCACCATGCCTTTGAGGTATTATAAAGCGCTGCTCATCACACCAGCTCTGTCTGTAAATGCTCCAGATAACTTCAAAGTGCAGACACCCCATTTTGAAACAGGCAAGTGTTCACTGTGAATCAAAATGGAGTCACCAAATGTGTGCAGCCTTCAGCTAGCGCTTCTCTTCTTGCAAGGCAACAAAGGAAAATGTGTTAGCACAAAGACGTCTCCCTGTAACATTTTCTTAAACTTGGAAAGCTTTGCAGGACAGCACACCTACACAAAGCCGCAGGTTTCTGAGACCCTGTAGAGCAAGCATCTTATTCTGTAATTCATCCCGGGGCTGAGAAACCGCCAGGCTAATGAGCTCTCCTGCAGCCTCTTCCCCTGCAGGTGCTTCCCTGGAAGCACAATCGCACATCAGGCACTGCCATGCCAGATGTAACTCCCCAAACAAACACCAACCTCTCCCTCCGAACATGGCTTAAGAAAGCCACGGCAGTACTAGCATCTGACTTTGATGAAATCACAAACTTCTTTTCCATTCAGACAGCAGGAGCTGAATTCATTCCTCGGCTTCTTTAATGCTGAGAGCCACATCTTGGGAATTCAGTGCGGGAACATATTAATCTCTCTGATAGGCGAGAATGCAATATATTACTGGTGGGGGAGCCAGCACATCAGCACTGTGATAGTGACCCTGACCAGCAGATGACTGAATGGGTAAGGAGAGAAGGAGCTGCTCTAGCTTGAAGGCACACAGCCTCAACTTTGGCAGGCAGTCCTTCACTCTTGTCCCACTACTAATTTTCCAATGCATTACTTTGTCACATGGCTATCCAGAATTCTCATTACGAAGGTATGTGACAGCCCCTGATAATACATGTCTGTGGTAAAATAATTGATCCCTCTTTGCAGTGGTGATCTTTAACACTCATAGGGCATGGTAGGTTATTAGATGGAAGGCACCCTTTGATGGTCTCTAGCGTAATATGTTACCAGACAGCCATGTGCCAACTATCCAGCACTTACAAAATAATGTCATCCCTGGAAAAGGGCCTGGCAGCAGGGGTTAGGGGAGGAAGACTGTTTAACTATATTTGTGGATGAAAAGATGTCCCGACAGGAGTGGGCAGCCTGATTATTTATTGGCTGTTCAAAAGCACTCAACACAATCTAAGAAAAAAATCAGGCTGTGAGATATGGTGGTTCACATTGCCGTTACAGACTTTAGCCTTGAAGTCAAGTGCATGCTGAAGAACAAAATTACCTCTTACAATATGCGGTTTACTTCCGAAAATGAAAAGGGTAAGAGATGTATTAGTAATGTTGGCATTAGTGGAGGCAGCTGTTTTTAGATATTTGGTATTTCAGGGATGTGAGTTTAGCATCGTTATTAGAAGGACAGCTTACTATATTCCTCTGCTAACTTTCCAACAGTGAGCAGATGGTTACCCTATTACCAGCCATTTGCATTTAACATATTGTAATGATTTATATACCACATGTCACCAAGCAAAGTGAAAACAGTTGATGGCAACTAATTAGTTGAGTGTGAAGACACATATCTCAATGTATATATCCTTATTGTAATCAAATTTTATCTTTTTGTTTTTTAATAGGTTTAATGTGCAGTGTAACAGAAATACTGATGGCAGTTAAACATGAACCACCATGTCCCGCTGTCATCAGGACAGCATTGCTATCATTAACATTTGTACCAGTACTCCCGTTACATGCCTGTTTTATGAGTGATGGTGCAGGGAGGACAGATTATAACAATCCATTGTGCTTCTCTACCAATCTTTCTTAAGTGTATTTCAAAGTACTTTATAAATCTTAGTATATCGGATGCTGGCTCACATTACAGGCCAACACACACCTAGAGAGGGTGGAAGCAGGGATACTGCATGGCAGAGAGGACAGAGACTCTGCGTAGCTCCCATAAACACAGAAATGGATTTAAGGGTGAAAATGAAAAGAATCACAAGGTCTTCCAGAGAGTTTACAAGAAAGAAGCAGACAACTATTGACATTTGCACAAACGTCAAAGTCAGAGGATAGACTCAGGGGTTCAAAGAAAGAGCACAAGTTTAGCAAACTGCCCTCCAGCACTGGGATATGGGCATGTGTATGTACCATATGTATTGCATTATCCATAGTATGTCCCACAGTATGAAGCCATGGATTATCAGCCTCTTCCTGTTATGTTTTTGTTTGGTTTTAGGCTTATTTTAAAACAGTGGTCATCACCCCAGAAATGTCAAAATAATCACCAGTGAAGTACAGCTATGTTACTCCAGAGTATGGCAGCATTTCCAGCACAAACGTCATACCAATCATTCCTTTTTATTAATTGCTAATGGCTTAGAAGTTTGGATGAACTGTTGTGTAAGCAACCAGATGCTGTTCACGGACAAACTGTAAGGCTCCAAGGACTCGGGTGTGCTGCAAAAATTAAAGGTGGTCTCATACAGGAGTGGTAGCATGTCAAAAAGTTCTCCAGTTCCTGCTCCCTCCTAATGTCACTAGGATGCCTCCTGCCATTCAGCATCCTTTCATTTCTACCATGTCCCACGAATCTAACCAGGACACAGCCCGTTGCCCTGCAAAGGCTGCAGCTAAAATTATACTTTCCTGAATGTGTCAGCAGCCAGACTTTCACTTGGGAATGCTACCTGCAGCATAACCCTTTGTCTCCTTTTCCCTGACCATATTGCTGCCTGCTAATTCACAGCACTGCCACTTCTTTCTGTAGCTCTTTTCTTACTTTTCCATGAATAAGATTATATTCTATGAAAACAGAATTACAGCAGTGTTGAAAACTTACCCTGTTGTTCAGCCCAGTTAACAAGATGTTTTACATGTGTTTTACTGAGGATCTTTGGTGCCGACTCATTCGCGCTATGGCCTGCCGCAATCAAGTTAAGAACCATGATGATTCCCTTTGTGTGCTAGTACTGACTGCTGAGGCCCATTAATCCCAGAGACTGACTCAAGAGTGAAGGAGAGGAAGGGTTCTCACAGACCCCATGTAATGAGACTATTAGATCTTGACCTTTACTGATTCACTTTCCAGTTTTCTGAATAGGTGTCTCCATGTGACGGTATCACAAGACTTAGCAGAACTGTCCTGCTTTACATCAGCCTCATTATATGAAGATGAGAGAGAATGAAAAGTCTGAGAGGTGTCGCTTCTTCTTACTTCTTTTAAACAGAAGGTGGGTCAGCCTCCTTACTTCTGTCCTCCCTCCTTTCTTTATTTCCTTCCTTCCTTCTGTCCTCCCTTTCTCTCCATCACTTGTTTTCCCTCGCTCCTCCTACGTGAACACATTTGAAACTCATCAGCTTAATACGGGTAACTTCACTGAAATTAATCCCGATTTACAGGACGGCATCCAAAACTAGTATCAGGGTTGGTCTCTTGTTTCAATACCTAACTTCTCGTAACGTATAGGGAGTGATACACAGCAATTACTACAGTGCTGTACTAGAGGGAAATAAGAGGAAAGGCAGCGAAGTTAACTCTCTTAATTTCAAATATTTCCCTAAATCACAGCTGAATGATGGCTCATTTATTACAACTAACAAAAAAGATCAATGGAGAGAGAAACATCACCTGTGTCAAGAGAAAGCACGTGGATATTCTGGGTTCAACTACTACCTTCTGAGGCACTTCACATGCTGAGGAGTATCCAGGAAAAATGAGCTCCTAAGCATGTGTAATTAGGTACTGAGATGGACAAAACTAATGGCAGGCAATCTCACCATGCTGGTACCCGTGAAAGGGATCAGAATGTCAAATTAAAAAAAAAAACAACAAAAAACCCACCTCCCTAGAAGTTGGTAGTTCCTATTACTTGTGAAATAGTTGGACTTTTTTAAACTTTTAAGATGTTAATATGATGTACCACTCCAGCTTTAAATTCAACCTGAAGGACATTCCTGTGCCAGGAATCATTTGTATATGTGATTCAGGAGATCCTTAAGCTTATTTCAGTGTTTGCATTAAATTGAACTCTTTTGAAATGAAAAGCTTAAAGGAAAGAAAGTTTCTGCAAGATATTGGAATCACTGAATTTATTCAGAAAGGCTTTTTGGATAGCTTTTCAGCATACAAAGTAATACAGAAAGAAAAACTCTTATTTTTTTCATCAGGAGTTTCATCTCTACTCCTTTAATGTTCAATGGCAAAATGAATTATACTACAAAAAGGCTTGGTGCCTCTCCTCAAACACCCTGATCCTGAACGATACTGAGCTTCCTTGAAAGACAGCTGGGGGAGATCAGTATGGAAACACTCGACATCTTGCAAAGCGAGCCAAGAAAAGATGATCAAATGCTAATGAGCAAAGGGTGTGAAAACCTGGTGATTTAAACCCACTAGTTTCAAAAGTGTATAGCAGAATTAGAGACCTAATCAGCCGTCCAGACTCTAATGCTCTGCTCCCCTTCCAGTTGCTACAAGACTGAGACCACTCTGAGCTGATGGACAGGACTTGTGCCACCAGGATGGAGGGTGGAAACCACTATTATTTGAAGACGGGCAGCAGTAAAACCCACCCAGGACACCTGTACTCGGTAAACCATTGGAGACTGCTTCTGTGTGAATAAACACAGTGACCATTTAATTACTTCATTACCTGATGATCTTAGATTTGTTTACAGAAAATGAAGGACTATTTTCCTTAGTGACGTATTACAGTAGATATCTTAAAAAAAGTTAATTGCACTTGGGAGTTAAGGATAAACTGACATGCTCTTAAATACATACATTTCTTTTTCTTTCCTGTTCTCCAATGAGTTCATAATTTAATTGGAGAAACTGCTAGATTCCCTCCAAACACTAGTGAAAATCTCAAAGGAGAACAAGCTGCTTATGCAAGTGTTCTCGTAAAACAAAGAGTATTCAGTATGGTAAATAAATACTAGAAACAAGAATGGTATTCAGTTGTCTCCTTAAAAGCGTGAAGCCTACATATCTTCATTTTGATGGTCTGGTTTTGAGCTGAACATTAATGAAAACATTTTCTATTAGAAATAAAACTAAAGCACTTCTATACATTGCCACTTCCCTAGGGCAAAGTTCTGCTTTGGGGTAAATTACAGAGGGATGTTATTACAGCGTTGTCAAGTGTATGCCAGAGTAACATACGGATTTAATCCATTTATTCCATCCATGGAATGGATCTGTAGAATAAGCCAGAGGATGAAACCTGGTGCAAGCCAGCCTGCCCGGTGAGACCGCCCGCTGCAGGCTGCAGTGCAGACTCCAGCCTCAGCGGGGCGGATGGGCTCTTTCCAAGAGGCAGGGCACCCACCGCCCCCGAAGCCACCGCCGCAGCCCCGAGGGGTCAGGGTCACAGCTGGCAGAGGGCAGGCTGACTGGAAAGACAAAAACGCCAGCAAATACGCTGTCCTTCGGAGTAATTCAGATTCTGAGAGGATTTAAATTTAGAAGAGAGAATGTGAGAGCAAGAAACTGTTAAAACTGAGGATACTCCTCACTCGCGTACTGCGAGTTAGAGGTTTCTATTGCTGTTGGAACTGCAGCTGTAGCTCAGACAGGGTCAGAAAACCCTAGGGCTTAAATACAGAAGCTTCAAAGCGAGAAGAGTATAAAAATAAATTCCAAAGGGCTTAATAACATTGTACAGAGGCTGGATATTCTGGTGTCAGAAGGAAACTGGTGGCTCTTAGATCAAAACCTAATCACCCAAAAGCAATAAGATCCTTTGTTTTGGCTGGCTAGTCATTCTGTCACCCACTGGGGCAATGTTTTTTTACTAGCATCCTGAATTACAGTTAATTTACAGTGTATAAATGTACACACCACTGACAATACAACGGTTAAAGCAAAAATACTTTGGAATGAACGCAGTTAAACCTTTAGCAGCCTGATCCAAAATCTGCTAGGAACCTTTTGCTTGACTTCAAAGGAATTATTATCAGCATTTTAGTGAACTTCCCCTACCAAAAAAAAATGCTAAAAAAGGGGGCTGTGCCTCACTGCTTACTGCCAGGACTGTCCTTCACGTGGCATCAAAGACAGGCAGTGCTCGCAGACAGTCCGGGCCACCTCTGCAGGCAGCGAAGTGAGAGAAACCTTCCCGAGGTTACCACACTGGACACCTCTGATTCTCTGCAGCAAGGCCAGATGAGGGGGAAAATGTCTGCTCTTTCTTAGTTTCCCATCCCAGAAGACTTTATTTATGCATTAGTCGACCTTTCTAGCCGTTAGGACCATCTTGCTTCAGCAGTTAATTAACACAAGTGCCATAATTTAATACAGTTAATGCTACTTGATGCCCTTTAATGTACCTTCCATTAGTGATATTATTGTAGTATTACCCTGTAAATTAAAATGAGATCAAGACTAAGAGAGGCTCTCTTTAATTAAGGTACTGGCACACTACATCGTCCATTATTCACTAGAAAAAAATCACCCTGATTTAGTGAAGCAGACCATCAGTAAGTCAGAATTAGTTCATGTGGATTATTAGGTTTCTTGAATAATGTGAGCACAATGGGGTTGCTGAAATTGCTAACAGCCACATTTCCTTTTTTTCATCATCTTCCTAAATACACAATGGAAGTGGTAAATTGAAGATGAATAAACAGGTGGTAATAGAGGAGGTAAGGCGTTCATTGAGAGTACCCAGGCTTTCATCTCTAATGCAACATACATCAGGCTTATTTCACACCAAAATGCAAAGCAATGACAAAACAAACCCTATATTAAGTGGGCAAATCTCCTATCTGTAATTCGTTGTGAAGTATTAACCACTCCAGCATCTTGTATATTAAATATGGCAGCTTTAAGATAGACGCTTTTTCACTGTCATTGATCCTTAAAATACAGTGTGAAGCAAATTACATTTTATGCTGCCTTTAGAAATATGCTATTATGAGCTTTTGTGATTTTAACTATATTTAACCTACAGGTTACTTTTTTCAGCAAAAAGACTAGCTTTAAAATGTGTCTGCTAGCATCGCTCATCCACCACATGTCAAACTCCTTGGTAACGTCCCTTTGGATCCCATTCTCATGGAGAAGTCTAGTCTAGCTTTACTGAATGTATGTAAATACCCAGGTCTCAAAGCCCAGAATATGAAACATTGTAGCAAAAAAAAAAAAAAAAAAAAAAAAAATTAAAAATTGTAACTTAATTTCCAGTTAACTGCAATGGCTGGAAAGCTCAGCTGAATCAAAAACAGCGGCACAAAACCCCTGGTAACCCTCGCTCCCCTCCACTGTGCTCCCCTGCTCAGGGCATGCCAGGGCACATGACCGTAATGCTGATCTGGAGACTCTTCAGGGGCGGGGGCTATAAGGTTTCTGGCAGGAGACTGAAAATACCTAAAACTATTGCAACTTGGGCCTATTGCAATAGGCCTATTGCCTATTGCAACTTACTTTTGGCGCGACTAAATAATCAGGGGCTGCACACTGCAGCCCCACAGCTACTTAACAGTAAGCAAGCCTATAAATTCTTTAACAAGGAGGGCTCACTGCATATTGAAGGAAAGGCCACCAAATCCCTAAAGAGCTGTTCTTCTCATTAGCAGAAGAGTGATAAGAATTCACATGAATCTAATCTGGTGAGATACTATTACACATCAGATACTTCTTTTAAAGCATGTGTCCATTTACTGCAGCATTTAGACAACAAGCATCAGCATCAGATAAGTTCTCTGTATAGTCACGCTTCATTTTTATAGATAATTTTTCACGGGATTGCCATGCCCCAGATATGCTTGGAAGGTTTCTCTTTCTAATTTGCATGCACTGCACCCTTTTTTAATCCTTCAGATGCTTTCTTTGATAAAGTACTGATAGTCTAATTGAAGTCAGACTAAGCTCCAAATGGGTTTTCAGATGGGGAACAGCTTTTACTTCAAGTGTAAAGACCTTCAAATCCTGAGCTTTGATATGATCCCTCTGTAGAGTTAACCTGTGTGGGGCCCAATGGAGAAAGGATACACATTAAATAGAATGTATGTGTTATTTTTTTATATACTGAGGCTAATGTTACTAAACTATTTCAAACAGTATCTTAAGCTGTCCATGATCCTCTTAGCCCTGTCAAGAGACTTCTGAAAAATAATTTCCATTTTAACTAATGAGAGTTACAGTAAGAATTCTTAAAACAGCAACATTTATCTTATACTTTCACACGTTCAATTAGTGATTCTGTACGTATGCGTATGTATTTGGTGTCGACACAGAACACTGTAACTATATGCTAAATCTACTGTCCTAAGAAATGTATTTTGATGTCATATAAAAATATATCGGCACTGCAAAAGCACTTAGGCATTCCAATCTGTATGTGGCATCAATTCTTTATACAGTTAGAGGAATATTTTTCAATAGATATTACATCACAATAATTTGATTCTATTTTGATTTTATGTATCAATCTTTGCAATATGGAAATGCTTATGAACATGAAAAGCTTGTATAAAAGAGGTAGAAAATGGCAAACTCACTACAGGAGTAAAAAATATAGTCACCAGTGTTTTATATAATCACTGTCTCTACTTTTTTTCACTCAGTCTTGTGTCTGCAAAAAATGCCCTGGCATTCCAAGATACATTAGCTTTTCTGTTTGTTTTGATATTTAGCCTCTCTTAAAAAAAAAAAAAAAAGTTTTTTTAAAAAGGAAGATTTGAAGATTTGAACTCTCTATAGAAGAAACAGAGGAGAAGGAAAAGGTACATTAGAGAGGTGAGTGAATTGCTAATAGAGAAGGCCCCATTTATTTCCTCTGGACAAATTGACATCCAAGACACACGTAAAAGGTATCACCCTCCTGCTTGAGGTCATCAGTCAATTGCTAGCTTGAGTTGGGAAGAAAATTTCCCGATAGGAATGTCATTGCACAGTTATTATTTTTGGGACTACGGCACCTGACACCAGCCACTGCTTGCCCCAGAGAGACTATTTGTCTTGAACCCAGCTGAGTAATCATCTTTGTTATATTCAAATCAGTCTCTCCAAAACACTGCTGTTTTTTTTCCATTTTACTTCAGCTTCACTGCATTTCAGAGCTAATTAAAGTACAAGGAATGGACTCTAATCTCTGCTGCCCTCCTTCTTCACAGGTAGTTCATAGCTGGACCTAGTGGGAAGGGTCTGCGCAAGGGCTGCTGTATCAATCACAGCTTACATTAAAGGCCTGAAAAAGTCAAATGACAAAACAGAATCTCTCTTTTTAGTTAACTGCCATTGGATGAGGCTCCAACTGTAAAAAAGCAGAAGATGTCCTAATGCCAGGGTGAATTCCTGAGCCAACGTAAGAAAGTGTTAATATCCTGCTCGTGAGACTTAGGGCTAGTGACAGTGAACACCCAGTGTCAGGTACAGTGAACACCCAGTGTCACCCTAGTGTCAGGCTAGTGGCAGGGAACACCCAGGACTGTGTGCCGCTGAGTCAGTATGACCAGAAACAGCTGAGCCAAGTTTCTAATGAACATGTCTTGGCAGGAAAGGTTGTCATGTTTGGGGACATAAATGGTTTTGAATAACTTCTAAAACCAAACATACACGCCTGTTTCTCAAGTTATATAGTCTCTCTTACCTTCCGTATACCCTTATGTCTGAAATTGCATAAAAGTAGCGTGTCAGGTGTTGCTCATCTACATATATTTCTCCAGTTGCTGGCCTAAGCAGTCTTATCCTCAGATCCGTGATGGTAAAGAAATCTCTTAACTTCTTGGTTGTGTCAAGCTGGCCATAAAGAGAAGCCATGTTATGAAGCCGAGGTCCAGCAAAAAAAGCAAATCTGTCTTTGATTTCAAAGTGGATTATTTTACTATTTGTCATGTATCCAGTAGAGTATTCCTCTGTGCAAATGATTTCTAGGACTGTGTGCTGTGATAAATCCCTCACTGATTTTGGATCCATGTGGAAAGCATCTAAGCAGTCCGTGGCATAGTATTGGTAGGGCTGCCATGTTCGTCCATAGTCCAGCGATTTCTCCAGGATCATTTGGTCTGGACGTCCAGATTCAAAAGTGATAACTATGTTATCTGTCAACTCAATGGTTTTGTTCCAGGAGAGCGTAATATTAACATGAAGAGGCTTTGGATAATCTTTCCAAGTTGTGGACTGCCAAAACGTGGAGGGATGTCTTCCTTCGAGATCGAACATCAGTTCCGGAGGATGAGCCAGTTCTTGGGTGCTCGCATCACATTCATTATTGCACATGTAGGGATTCCCCTGGAAAAGAGCAAAGCAATGTTATAAGAGGTACAGTATAGGTGACTGTGACACATAAAGATGTTTCTTGTCTGGCACATGAGAACTGCTGCTTTTTCTTCAGGAGTGAAACCAAAAAAGAAAACACAAATGCTTGCAAGGAATACCTTTACTTTAATGACATTTATCCTGGCTATTTTACCTGTTGAAGGAAATGTACAAACACACACAGGAGCACCCTTGCTTCTGTAACATAAACAATTTTCTTAGTATGTTTTAGAGAAAGAAAAAAGTTTATCTATCCTTAACGACTTGGATGAGTGATCAAGTCACAAAAGATCAAGAGCAGTAAGCAAGTCTGTAATAGCTCGGTAACTCTGACTCTTCCTGGAAAGATACAGCAGCCAAAGAGAATTTCTTCTTAAAACAAGTACGTTCCTCAAGAGCTCCGTTCACAAAAGAAGTAATTTTTAGGGCAAGTGTTTTGAGGTCAGCAGTGCAGCCTATATGTACTCAGTATGAACCAGTACCCAGTACACCTTCAAGTTTCCTTTCACCCAGGCATGAGATTTATCATGCTTAACTGTGCTTGCAGCTCAGCACTGGCTTGCCTTGAAACATTTACACTCGCCACGAAAAGCCATTAGAGAAACAGTGCTCTGCCAGCTCTGGGGCTTGATTCAGACATCTGCCATCTTATTACAGGGTAGCTAAGTACTTCAGGAAAGACTTTTCACAAGGCACCGGCTCCAATTTATCAGGACAAGATAATCCAGCACTTGATTAGGTGGGAGATGTCAGCAGCTGCAGCTGGAACACTGCCGAGGTGGCTGGAGCTCTGAACTGGGGGTTGAGTTAAAAACAGCAACAAAAAAAGCTTGCCAATAGTGCACAGCTTTTACTGCTGCTTGTCCTCTGTAGCAAGGTGAAAGTGAATTATTCTCTTCCTGGCCTTTTGATGCATTAACTTGCACACTACAATCTTCTGCTTCCTCACAAAGGCTATTTTGTCTGCAGATTGGGGATATCTTGCAGCAGTTGCCAAGATATCAGACCCCGTAGGCTGCACTGAATCACGTCTATCTAATTTCAGCTTTCAACAGTACATTAGTATTTTGCTACTTGTTCATTCTGTGTTTGTTCCAGAGAGCAACCACTGCTCTGTAGCCTTCCCTCCATCTTACATATGGATTGTGGAAGAAGCCATGCCTCTTTTCACTGATGGTCAGCACTGCTGGGGAAAAAGATGCACATGCCTATATCTAGTGGTGCTCGATAGGGGCATAAGTGTAGCTGTTACTGTCATTAATCAGAGCTTCCCTCACCTACTCTGAAAATAGAACAAGCCCTGGTATAATAATCAACCTTTCCTTTTCTTATAATTACAGTTATGCTTCTCTCCATTGCAAAGCCTCAGGGCAATGAAGCAATTCCGTGCCACCCAGCATGGGAAATGGGTTTCAAACGTGAGCTTACACCTTGGCCACTGCTCTGCTCCTTGACATGCTCCCACGAAACACAAGCAAAAGCACTTCTGCACTCACTTTGACCTTCCCGCTGGCAACTTCCTCTTACCTGGGCAGGGAAATACTATTTTCTTTCTCTCTCTCTTTCCCATTAATACAGCTGAATGCTAAAACTGACAACGATTCACTGGGACTCGAAGTTAGGAGAAAAACTACAAGACAACAAAAAGGGTTATTTGAAAAGCAGCACACTGCTTGTTACACTGACAGCTTCAAAGCATGCAGCTGTAACTGAAAATACTCTGTAAAACGTGTCTATAATAAGTCCCTGTTACAGCTCTGATTTCAAGCTCACAGTTGCTATTTCTATGCTTTCCTTTTGAATAAAACAGTGAAAATCAAAAATAAGTTTCAAGCAGAATAGAGAAAACACCGATTTTTTTTATTATTTAAGCTCCATTTAATATATCAGACAGAAATGGCAGGATTTGCTAACTTACTTAGGCCTTTTCTTTTCCTTAGGGAAAAATGTACATATTGTGAAATCTGTAAGGTTCCAGACCCTTCGACTATATGTAAATATCAGTTTTGCAGAAAATGCTCAGAGCTGCGTAAATCACACCTTTCTGAGGTTTACTAGAAAAATTTGGTCACTTCTGTGCCTGTCACCATGAAGCTGCCTGCATACCTATAATGTATATGCTTCTGTCATCGCTTTGGTAAAAGCAACTTCGCTGGGAGGTCATGGGTATCGAAACACAGCAAATAAATGCTCCTGGGTAGCCAGACAAGTGCATTAAGCACTGCTGAGGGATGGCTTTGGTTTCCTGCTCCACAAGCAACCACTGAGTCTGTCATGATTCTTCATGTTAAAAACTAAAGCCGCTCTGATCTGCTAGTCCCTGGATGCTGGAGGAGGAATGTTTTATGACTTCCAGCGGGTAATCCAGATTGTGTGGGATGTATTGTTTCTTTCTGTATGTAAGAGTTGATTTCTTTTGCTCCCTTTTTCTTTCACCTTTTCCTTTTTAACAAAAGCTGAGGTGCCAATATAATCAGAGAATGCTGGGAGACGGGGCTCTAACAAAACACAGGGTAGTGTGAACACAGTAAGGCCAAGAGAGCTGGTAGCAATAAGGTACCTAAAAGAATGGTACAGTGAATGCTAAAAAGCAGCCCTAGCTTGCTGCTGAATGGTAGTCTACATCTCTGTGGGCACAAAGCTTTTTGGGAAAGATGAGGGTATTCCAATTAATGGCAGAGTGTAGTGAGAAATGGGTCAGAATCACAGTGCTGTCCTGCACCTGAAACTATTACCAGTGGGGTAAGGACATCACTGCAAATGAGAATCCTAATAAAAAGCTTCAGGCATGTCCTCCCCAATAAATTGAATTATTATTTTAATTTTATAGCACGCAATTCTCTTTTAAGAGGCAAATGATTTGATGGCACCAAAATAGCCTGTGTGGAGTTCAGTATTCTACAGAGCAAATTAGGAGGAAAAGAGTCTAGGCCAATATAAGCTGATAAAATAAATGTCCTGAATTCTAACACAGGGAGGGGGAGAGAAATGATGAGTTTAGGTAAGTTCTCCTCTGCCTACTGAGATGGCAGTCACTGATGTAATTTTGAAATATTTAACGTGATTATTGCTTCAGAGGCTTGGAGTCAGATTACCATTTTCTCTACCAGCAACTTGGCTTTAAACTGCTTCTAATTCATCTTAAATGTAATTTGCATGTTAAGTCATACTTACATTACCAAAACAGTGTACAGAGGTCTCACGCTACATAAACGTCCCTCAGTACACATTACTATGAAAACAATTCATTTAACTGGGATTAGTTACATATTTTAATGTCTTGATCTCTATGATAATCCTCTTTAAGACCTCTATCTCAGTAAAATGAATACAACAAAGAGAAACTTTCCTCAATTTGTGAAAACTAAGCCCATTCTCTGTTGGGGACATCTAAAGGATCGGAGCATTAGCAGTTGTAAGTAATTTTGTGACCAGCAGGCAGCCGTAAATGGATCTTCATTTAAGCCTTACAAGCAACAGCTCTTCAGCTGGACAAGGTGGAAAATATTTGTAAGTTTTCAAAATTATATTTAAGCCATTAGGAGATTTCTAAATAATTAAACGCTAATAAATACTTCTAAACACTTTACTGCCAATTAGCGTAAAAGGTAGCTAAGGCTTTCCCAACCCCACGACCATCTAAAAGAAACCCACTATTTTCCTGTACAGTAATTGGAGATTGATATTAAATAGCTCCTTACAGGCAGGCAAATTAAGTTGCTATTTATTTTGTTTTAGGCCACTCATGAAATTCAAAATGTTACCAAAACTACTGACATAGTCTAGAGATAGTCTGAAAGTTTTGCCTTTAGGAAGAGGCACCTGTTTTGCAGGCACGGTGAGGGCACGTGGCTGTATTACACGGTTTGATCTTGCTCAGCCCCGGCTGGAAAAAACAAGAGTTACCTGAGAAGCTGCTGACTAGGGCTGACTGGTCCCAGTAGGGTTTCCCCTCAATTAGCTGGATTTTGTTTTAGCACACAGCGATGTCTGTTTGTGCCAGCTAGCTTGAACTTTTATAGTGGTGTCTGAGGTGCTCTGCAAGTGTCCCCGCCTGGGGTGGGATGCTGGGGCTGGCCTTGCTCCGGCTGGGCAGGAGCGTGTCTTACCAAGTGCATCTTCAGGAACAACTCGGTGACAGACAGAATGGTGACCCTAGAGTGAGGATTTTGGTTAAAAACAGAGGTCTAGCAGTAGTATGATCTTTGAATGTCAGCAGGTGAGCCAGCAGCAGTGCTGCAACTGCTGTTCGAGGGTTAAAGTCCGAGCACTGGTGCTCAGGCAAAGCTGTCCCTCTCTCATCAGGATGGCTCCTCAGTGGCATCCACACAGGCTTAGGGCTTGATTGAAGACGTTGCTTCTTTCAATCTGCTTCCTGTCCACACTAACACCTCATGGACGTTTTTACTCAGGAACAAAGACAGGGGGGCTTAACCTTTCTGCAGCGTGAATATTGGAAGCTGTATCACAGATTACATGCTGTAATAGACACCTGGCTAAATCCCTACAGAGGATTATAACTTGCATTTTCAAACTGGTGAAGGCTGCTGAGGTCAAGCAGGCCAAGATTTTAAGAAGGAGCAAAATAAATTTTCAAGAAGCAAGTCACAGCAACCGATTTTTATACCGCTGCCTCAAGGTAGTTAGCTCAGATGCACAAGACAAGAAATAAATACAGCCTGACTCATGTTTGGAGTGATGTTGTGCAGTACATTACTGCATTCAAGTCATACTTTTGGAAATAATAGAGTATTTCTCTTTTCCTTTCCAAAAGATCATTACAAGTAGTTCACCTGGTGCTGTGCTGTATATTGTAGATGACTAATTAGACAGTAATAGCTAATACCAGCAATTGCCCCTAATGCTTACATTTTACACGTGGTTTCTAACCAGGAATTACTTGTTTACCATGACAGAGCCAGATTATGAAACCATTAATTGGGAGATACTACTCATTAGGCATTGTCCTACTAAGGGCAAACAGTCAGCGTGGTGGAGGACTGGCAAGGCACAGAGTCTGTCGCATGATAATTGATGTTATCAAAATCACTACATCCATTAGCTGGTTTGAGAGCATCTCGGTCAATGTCTGCAGAATTATTGTTGTGATGAAGACAAGGATGGCTGGAGACAAGAACATTTTACCATCAATAGCCTTTCATCACTGCAGTGACAGCATTTTAAGTTGAAGTGATTTAAGTTAAGAAAGAAAAAGTGCTAAAATCTCAGTGGAAGACTTGATGCTCTTTCACAGAGCTCCCAAGTGAGAGGCAGCTGGATGGCCAGACAAGCACTTTGAACTCTGAGCTGCAGGCTGAACAATATACGTTCTCCAAAACCAGCAAAAAGAAAATAAAAGCATGTGTAAATCAATAACTTCTGGGGAGACTTAAAAAGATTAAACCAGGGAGGATCTGACTGGCCAAAAATAAATAATAATGCTTAACAACTTCATGCACTTTTAAGCTTGAAAGTACATTGCAGATTATGGCCCTGATCCTGCAACAAACTTGGTGCAAGCAGGCCCTTAAAATTCAGACTTTAAAAAGATATTCAAGCCTCTAGAGATCTGGCACTTTGCCTTGTGGAACATAGACCTAGCTAATTAATCTTCATGACACCTCCATGAGGTATGGGATCCTATCCCAAATTTACATATAGATGCAGAATTAGAGATAAATACTTTTGCATGATGAACTCTGTAATCCCTGATTATATTGTACTGTTTCTTCCAAAGCCTTTTGGTAGATCATGTGAAAGCATTCTTGGCACTCAGAGTAGCTCTCAGATTATTAGACCATGCCTCTCTCCAATGCTATGAACTGAAAATGTATCACAGGAAAACATTTTAATATTTGCAGCACCAAATGCATTGGTGCATTTGGCAAAGGCACTTAATTCCTAGCAGAACATTCTTTCTTTCTAGTTACTTTAGTTACTTTTTGGAAATGCTTTTCAATTCACTTTATGAGGCAAATGGAGTTTTGTTTCATCTGTAATATCTCTACCCACTTTTGGGGGGGAAAAGCCTACTTATTCCTAGTTGGTAATTTTATGCTTCTGAGGCTATCTTTGACTTGGCACCCTTGCTGATGTTATTTTGACCACTTGATCATTCTGGCATTAACTGTACCTTAAGGCAGATTTACTGGCACTGACCCAAGTGTGGTTTTGTTATATCAGAAGCTCAATATTGGTGTTTTCCTCTTGTATCAGCAGGTATCTGGCAATATAATCACTTTCCTATTTATAGCTTTTGCAATGTCATGAGGCGCATAACGCTGGGACACCATTGCGCTGAGCTCTGGCTGAACAATACGGCAAATATTCCAAGAAAACCTGGGTTTCTGTATACGCCAGATGCGTATTTGGTTTTGAGAAACTGAAATCCCAGAGGATGCAGCATCCCCTTCTCTCAGCACACTGGCACTTGTCCTGGGGAAGCCAGCCCATCCGTAAGAGTGCTCCTTGGACAAGGCAGTGAGGGTATCAATCTCCAGCATCGTGCTCAGATCACGTTGGTGCATTTTTGTCCGAGCTACTTTTCCAGCTGCCCTGCCGCCCTGCAGAAGCTCTAGTAAGGAAGTCGTGCGGGAAATACGGGGAGCCTCCTCAACTGGGAATAGCTTCTACTGTCAATAACAACAACCTCAGGTGTCGCTACCTTACATTTTGTGGTCTGATACAGAGCTCATCTTGCTCACTTTCTGATTATTTTGGACTGTCCATGAATTTAGAATGGGAGCCCTTGGGGCAGTAGAAAAAAGGAGATGTCTCAAACACTGTAGTTGAAAGGTGTCATCCCTGGGCAAAGGAAAGCCAACACAAAGGCAAGTTGGTCTGTTATCACGGACAGACGGTCTCAGTTATAGCGGTGATCACAGAGGGAATGCGAGCATCAAAAAATTGAGAAATCAAACCACCTTGGTGGTGACAGAGGGAATTGGGGTGCTGGGAACACTACAGCCAATCTTTTTTCCTGTTTCTTTTGTTTTTGTGGTTATAAATTACTGCGTTCAGATTTTTTGGCCCACAAAGGAAAGATGTGGATAGCAAGAAGTCTGAGAAACATGTTGTGAGAGCGGGGAGGGCCCCAGCAGGCCTTACCGACACTGACCAGCCCCACCTGGGCAGCAGGTGTTAATGACCCTGACCGGCCCCACCGGGGCCTCTGGCCCTGGGCCCTATTTAAGCTCAGGCTGGGGCCTACATCTGGTCTTTTGTCCTGGGTGGGCCTTAGGTATGTGTAGCAGGCCTGTCTCCTGCTGCTCCTGATGGGGCGCCCTCGGTGACCCCGCTCCATCCCCTCGCTGCGGCTGCTGATGGACTCTCCATGACTCCTGGCCGTGCCCAGGCTGTGTGGGATTGCGCCCGTGGGTGAGGGCACAGCTGGTGCTGGGGTGGTCCTCTGCTCCCACGTGTGCCCCTGTGTTGGGTGACTCTGCCCCTGCTGCTCCCTGACACTTGCTGAGGGAGACACAATGAGTGGGGAGATGGACGTAACAGAAATGTGAAGTTCCACAGCTTGCCCTAGGCCACAGCAAAGCAGATTTATATTAGCTGAGTATGAAATAATATAATGGGGTATCAAATCAGGGGAGCATGGAAATTTTGTGTTGGGAAAAATTTCAGGAAGGCTCATGGTGTAAGGAAACTGGAACATTACAGTCTGGGTGGGCTCCTGCACCATGCTGCTGAGGGTGGGCTGCCAAACCCTCCCATGCAGGGCAGGGTGATCACCACAAGCCTCACTTGGCTGGTGCTTCCTCTCAATGGGCGAGATGTGTGTGAGTAGCAGGAGGTTCTCTTCTAGTAGATAATATAATTGAGTAACTAAGTAAATGTAACTAGTCCTATGTTTTCATTTCACACAGAGAAACTGAAGAAACATGCCTTGCAACAGTAGTGGACGCAGGTGGGATGTGATGGCCGTGGCTTCTGCAGAAGGTTGCTCTGAGCCTTCTAACTGGTTCCCAAGGAAGCTCCGTCTTCTGCCCCTGGGGCCCCTACTCCTGCAGTAAGGATTTCCTTGCCCTCCTGGAAGACAGCTCCTGAGTAACATCTATGGAGGCTCATGCAAAGTATTGATGCCGTGAGTCCTGCCAATTGAGTACCTTCAGATACAGGGCAAGAATTTCAGCTTGATTTCTGTGTAAATCAACTGAAGTGAGCAGAAGAGAGCACTGATGTGGTGTTTAACTGTGATGAACTACAATAGTGTTCAGTGCAACCCTATCGTGTGCTAATTTCAGCCACCTGGGCAGCTCTTTATGTAGACCGTTCATCACAGCCCTAAAAACCAGTCAGTCATGCACATATTAACTCCTGCGTGTGTTAGAAATGAGCAGTGTAGAAACAATTAAAAATTCTGAAGTTATTGAAAAATGAACATATAGTTTTGTAAAGACAAATGAGAACTAGATGGATCTAGATCTCTCTGTTAAAGGAGAGAATTATCATGACTTTTGTGTTTATATTTTAAAGGGTGTTACAGTGAAAACTGTTTTTCATTGAGCTCTTACTGGTTAGTTATATCTTATTATGGTAAGATTTTGGATGTAACAGGATGGGCTTACACTGCAGTTTAAAAATCTTCTGTCCTTAATACATCTGGACTAAAACTTTCCATCTTCAAATTGCCACTTGAATAGTTTAATGATAATGTTGCATGTATTATTCACTTATGGAGAAAGATGCACAACCCCCCCCTTTTTTTTCCTTCTCTTTGCCATGGTATTTTTCAACCTGGAAGGTTTCTAAAACACTGTAACTCATTAACATAGCTTCAAGAATTATTGGACTGTCCACCAAAGCAGACTGTCATAGCTTTTTAATAGCACACAGCTGTTCCACAGTGTCCAACTATATAGAGTGGAACTGAAGACTGATGTATTTGACTTAAACTTCAGAAGTATTTTACATAAGCACAATGCAAAAATGTATAGTGCGGAATAACAAATAATTCCTAAACAATAAAGGCATTTTTTGTCTACTCCTGCTGTATCTAAGTATACAATAATAAGAAAAGTCCACACTAGTACAGGCAGTTACTGTAAAGGAAATAATATGATGAAAAAACTTTTTTAAATGACATCCACTTAACCTCCATATTATTGGCTTCTGTGCAGGATCAAACTAGACAGTGAAAGTCTGAAATGCTAGTGTCCCACTAGGAGTACGTAAAAACAACTTCAACACTTATAAATGTGGTTCATACAACAGATCAAGTTACCTGTTTGGCTTGGCTGACTCAACAACATGACAGGTAATATGCTTTATAATTAGGACTTAATAATTTGGCAATTTTCAGATTCAGTGAAGCTCAAATCATGGTTACAGAGCAGTATCATATAGTTTCAAACGGGCGGTTTGAAGGCCACATTTGTAGGGGTGAGTGTAAGGCTGTGCACGTATGCAGACACATCTGGAGGGGTCCCACGCTGCTGGGGCCTCGTGGCTGCTCACTTGCCTGCGGCCCTACCTTCTCCTCAAGGCACAGCAAAACACCTATGGCTTCCAGTCACTGATGCTAATTTCACACAAAATTAGAATAAGGCTACTCTTTAAAATAGCACAAATGTAACTCTTTTGGGTTTGGACAGGGGCTGTGGTGGTGCATTCCTTCCCCCACTGGCCCTTTTCCTGGGCTGCTCTCAAGAATTCCAGCTGGGCCTTGGCCTTTGCGCAATGAGGTGGGTGGTTAAGCATCCCTTGACCATACCAGAAACTCTTGCGTGGCTAAGGTGGGGAGCAGCACTGACTGTACCAGGCACTCCTGTTACCCAACTCAAGGTGGGTAACAAGAGCAGAAATAATCAGTCATGCCCTGACAGCCCTGGACTGTAGCCCGAGTGGAACGGTACCAGTGTTAGGGGAATTCCAGTAACTTTCCAGTAACTTGCTGATGACTAAAGACAATCATCTTGCGAACCTATGAACAGCGGTCCCAAGTGAGACCCTTTGAGCTCTCCTGCACCGCAGCGGGCTGCGACCAGCATCTCCCTCTGAGCGGGACGCTCAGTTTGTGAAATTCGGAGGACCACCACCGAAAGCTGGCGACGGGACCTGGGCTGAAACCCTCTCCTCCTCAAGGCTCAACCCTCGCCCATTGAGAAATGCTGAGACATTTGAAGTGCATATTTCATGGAACTCGAGGGGAATTTTTAACAGGTATACCTTTATATATCTCTCTCTCTATCTTTCTATATCTATGTATCTACATCTTTGTGTCTGTGTGTGTGTGTGAATCAATTTATGTACTCAATAGCAAATACTATAATACTACAAATACTACAAATTTACAAATACTACAAATATATAATACTATCATTCCAAATCTGTAATCAAGCCACTGTTGTGATTGTGGTAAATCTATCAACTCACTTTGCAAATGTTAAACTAATCCACAATTAAGTGTTGCTCAAATCTTATGATTTACCTTAAACTGTGAATGAACCTTAGATTGCTGCTAAATACATATAATCCTTTAGATATAAACCATTAACCAAGTCTGAGACTAGGATTAGACCTAGCTGTACCTAGACTCCTCTCTGAGAAGGAGTTCAGAAAGCAAGGGGGTCTATTCTGAACCTCATGACTCCACGGGAGGGTCTTCCCTACTTTTTGTATTTATTCTACTAGACATAAACTGTTGTCCGAGTCTGGGGCTACGGGTGGACCCAGCCGGTCTCCTCTGAACCTCGTGATTCAATGGGATGATTTCTTTGTCCCTTGTACCCTCTCCTTTCCTTTAGACATGAACTGTTGACCAAGTCTGAGGCTAAATATGGATTCAGCTGCACCTAAACTCCTCTCTGAGAAGTTTAGAAAGCAAGGGGGTCCATTCTGAACCTCGTGACTCAATGGGAGGGTCCTCTTTACCGTTTTCTTTCTCTGGTCTCTCTGTATAAACCATTCTGACTCGATCTTAATTCAGTTTTCCCTTTGTATGTTTTAGTAAGTAATGGAGTGAACCTTGCCACCAAATTCTGTTAAGTCGCATATTTATAAACTTCTATTAAAATCACTTTCGCCAATATCCTTGATGGTGATTCTTTAAGCGGCCTAAACCACTCATTCGTGACAGGCGCCTTGAAAAAATTGGAAAAAAAGAATTAAAAATCCCATTGTGCCACTTCTCTTTCCACTCCAGCAACTTCCAGTGGATGCACTGGAAAATCTCTTTCCTTCAGAGCTGCACCTTTGCTGTTGGCCCAGCCCTGCTTCAAGCAAGCATCAGACTGCAATCTAGCAGTGTGCTGCTTGCTCCACTTTCTCCCTGCTCACCTCCCCCTGCACTCCTGCTGGGGAGCTGACGGTCTCCGAGCTGGCAGCTTCTCTCTAAGGACGAATTTCCTGCAAACTTGGGAGATCCCACCTTTGTGCCTAGCAATTGTGCTGCTGTGTGGTAAGCTGGATGAGAGGGCGGATGCATCTGGAAAGCAAGTACTTTTTCCCCAGTCTTAGTTTTCCACTGAATCAAGTCTCTGATCTGATGTACTTCTTGGCCAGATGAGTGCTGATACTGCCCGAAGGGATGCAACAGCTGGGGACAGAAGCAAAGTGGTGCAGATAGATTGACTGGCTTAAGGACAACATGAAAATGCACCCTAAATTGTGAACAAAGAGCTAAATTATGCCTGTGCTGTCATACTTATGCTTATATGTTAAAAGGTCATTTACATATACATTTATGTATAGCTACTTGTATGTGAAAGTGTTATTTATGCTGTAAAAGACTATTCTGGGGGTGTAAATGTGTATTGGACTTGGGCACAACCAGTTTTGTCCAACAAAATGACTTTTACTACATATGTCACCCCAAGGCATCATTACGATTTTATTCTTATAAAGCCCAGCAGGATTTAGGACAACAAATTCAGATTATTTCCCTTCCTACAGACACAAATATAGCACCTGCAAATGCTACTGGGGTCTGCACTGAGGGTATTTCTGTTGCAATCTCTACAATCTAAATTCAGGTATGAAGAATTCTGTTTTTTCTGCAGGCTGCACTTTTTTTTTTCTGTATGTATGCATATATGTGAGCATGCTTCAGATTTTTTTCTTTGCTTCATCTGAAAATTTTATTCTTTCCTAAAAGTGGAACTGTAGAATATGCTACACCAGGGAAGTACAGCTGAGTTTGATGAAGTTATGTTGTATTATCTCATTGTGATTGTAGATTTTACATTTTACTCTGAATACTGGCAAACTGTCATGACGAAGATTGAGATACCAAAATGCACTTTATCAAGCTATTCCGATTGACAGAAAGTTTATACAAAACTATGCTCATGCACCAAAACACACAACTCCTGTACTAGGAAGTTAAAAGGGGAAATAACAAAACCAAGCCCCAAACCTAACTGGCTTTGTAAAGACACGAGTCCTTGTTTAAGTATTCACCCTCAGGAAACAGATCTTACCATTTATTTCCCACTTGTAATTTCCACCAACTTAAAAGATGCTATATGCTTGCCTAAATGTGCAGCTACAACAGACAGTCATTCTGCATAATCTGTGGGATATTGAGTATGAATTATGGCAAGACAATGAGCAGAAGGATACCAAATCCTCCACGGTATTCATTAATGGTTGCCTGTGACAAACCACTGTCGGCTTTAATAGTTTTCCTGAAGTGATTCCTGCTTCCTCTGTGGGAGACTTTAAAGACTGCTAGAGAGGATTCCTAAGTAGTAGCAATAGTGAAATAACTTTTGTCAAATGTGATGCAAAACATAGTTAGAAAAAAAGTATCTCAAATTCCGCTTTATTTCTTCCAAAAGAAAGTCATCATCTTAGAAGAGATGGTCTAATCAAATACCTGTACAGGCTACACCAAATAATGTGTATATTCATGAGAGCATTACCAAAATAATAAGTTGATGTTTTACTAATCATCACAATGAGACAAAGACTGAGTGCAATTCAATAAACAGTTAATTCCTCAAATCTGAACAATCTTTTACTTTGTTAGCATTGAAGGTAGACAGCTTAGCCAAGCCAAGGCAGGTTGTCTTTCCCACCCATGATAGTCCCTTATTTCGCATACTATCACACCAGTTTCAATAGGCTACTCATGTAATAGGATATAGTAATGTAGCGGACTTGCTATGAATAAGGACAGCAAGACTGTGTCACTTAAAGCTATAAGAAAACTTTATCAATCCATGTTTATGTAATATTGCATGTTTATGTAATGTTTTGCATATTACTTTTTAGCTGTAAATCTCCAAAGGACTTCAAGCAGGTATGTTCAGCTGCCCACTAAGTTACAGCTGGGGGAGATGAGACAAAGAGAGTTGAAGTAATTGGTGCTTAGACAAGTGGTGGCTAAGCCAGCAACAGACCTTTTTCTTTTGCCCCACAGGCCTTTTTTTCAAAAAGAATTTTTTTTTGTCTTTGTATTAATTCTATGGCTAATGCCATAGAGAAAAGAAACTGCAGAGCCAGACAACAAATACAAGGGGCTAAAGAGACGGACGGAATTCTTTTCTTGTGGGGATGTGTTCAGCTGCGCTTCTGGGACTGTCTGCATTTGTAGGCACTGTTCATCCCACTCCAGAGTATTATTGATTCTGTGCCTGTGGATTTATTGCAAAATTGTGTTTCTACAATAACCGTAATTTTATTTCTGATTCTTAATGTCAGTATTGTTTTTGACAATTTCTGACCTGCTTCTGTATTACCAATGTGTCTACTGCCATTTTTATTAAGATTTAGAGACAGTGGATTAACACTGAATGTCAAACACCACAATTAGAATTGCTGATGTTATGCAGAAACACTGCTTTTAATATATAAAGAAAATCTGTTTTACTATTGTCACAGGATCTGCACTCATTTCTGTTGTATTTGATCATTTTTTGTTACAGAATTCCCAGGCTCAGAAGACCTTTGCATTTATGTGAACTACTTTAAGGAAGAATGAAAAGGAACGTAAATAAAAATGACAATTGTAAGTGAAATCAAATTTCACCTAATTTCTCCTAAAAGGTTGTTTTCCCTTTATTTGTGTTTGTCAGGATGATAAAATAAATATTTTTAATGAATCACAGTGTATACCTACATAATGTGGAATTGTTATAGAAACAAATTTACATGTTGAATGCTATTATACAGTAAAGGGATGTCTTATTAGTATTCACAATGAATTGTGTGATGTCTCTGCATATTCAGATTATAGCACGTAGTGCTTTGAAAGAGAACGAAGACATCATATCATTAGGATACTGCATCAATGTAAGTAATTCAATCAAAAAAACCATACAGTATTTTTTGAGGAAGGGTTGCAAACTTTGTGATAAATTGGTAATTTGTTTAGTTCTGTGCTGGAGATTGTCGTACAATTTTCTTTATTACATATATCCATAATAAAAAATAACTGCACAGCTCTGAAAAATATACAATAATTTCCTAAAATAATTTGTACTAAGACTGTTATCTGTAAATTTACAGTTCAGGTATGGTATGTGGTTGCACTACCTCCTAACACCCTGTCATTTTCAAAATTTACTTCATGACAGCATGTTGAAATTTGGAGGATCCCAACTGGCTGGATGGCAGGGCAGGGGGAAGGGAAGCAGCTGCTCCTCTGTCCCATGCAGAGGGCAGGGGCGTAATGTCTGCATCATCCCTGCCGCTGCCTCTCGGACTCTGCTGCCTCAGGTGGGAGACTCAGAGCAATGGGAATTGGGGATAAAACCAGTCTCCAAAAATATTTCATGGCCTCAGTTACTGTCCCAAATGACACAGAGTACCTCCCAAGTCTGAATGAGAATCTTCTACCTGAAATAAAACAAGAGCAGTTCTAAGGGCAAGAAATGCTTATGATAACATATGTAATACTTCCAGTTAATGCATCAGATGTGTAGCATACAAGCAACTGCCTTGAACTGAGCCAAACTTCCTTACTGAGTTGATTGTAAAGCAATTCAAATCTGGAGATGAAAAGGCTTCTTTCACCATAGAGCTGTGGTAAGACTGCTGCGATATGAGGTTCCATTTTGAACCTCTGCGTGCCTCCACTGTAACAAGGAGGAGTCCCTGGCATATGAACTGGGCTAGCTCAGGCAACCCCGTTAGTAAGAACAGGGCAGCCTGGGCTGTGTAGTGGTGCTCGGCATTTCGATGCTGTTTGCCTACATGGATGTTGTGCTGCCAATTCTTTATCCGTGCTGTTAACCCTCTACCGAGATTAAGCCTGGGTGTATATGCCAGGATGAGACAATTGTAACTCATGAACACTGTAGAATGAATGTACCCTAAAAATGCTTTACTTTTGGTAAGCTTTAGGCGGCGAAGTTTCTCACAAGGAGAGACTGAATGTGATTTTTCTATAGTGGAAAAACAGACTTTCTATAATCGCCTGCTGGGATGCCTGAAGGTAAAGTTTAAGGACAGGGATTCCTTTTATCCTAATACATTTCAATCTATTACAGAGTAAGTTGATAAGAGAAGCTCTAAGTATGCTCCTTTCCACTGTACCACCCGGGGAAGTAATAAATTACAGCATATTATGTTCTCTATCAGTTCTACCCATCACAGGCTTGTCTTACAGAAGACGTGATAAAGAGAAACACCTCGCATAAAGTAATGCAATTAACTGCTGCCATTTGAAATCTGAAAAATTACATTTCCTTATCCCAGCCCGTCTAGCTGTTCAACCACTTTTGAGCAAAAATGCTGTTTAATGACTTGCTGGTTGACTGTAGCACTACTTTCCAACAGACTCTGCTTCTTGCAGTGGTATAGGAAAGGTCAAAACCTTGCACCAGCCACCAGTATCTTTGCTGCGCAGCCCATAGGTCAGGGATGCTCAGGGGCAGGAGTGTACCAGGACAGTCCAGCTCCATCTCCAGCTGCCTTGGTGAGGGGCAGGATGGCGACACCAGCTCCCTAACACTTGCATGTGCCTCTGATGTAAGATGCTCTTGTGGCAGCACCTGAAGCCAGAAAGGCATGAAGTTGCCTTGCCATAATGATAGATATGCCTCCGTGTATTCCTACAGTTACTCTGTAATTTAAACAATCTAGTGCTGTTCAGCATTTATCTTTAAGGGGAGTTTTAAAGCAAGCCTGTTATCTTTGATTTTAATAATGCATAGTGACATACTAAGGTTATTTTAAATTATTTATTAGTGTAATTTATTTGACAAGCAAGCTGAGAGGTACTTGTCTTTGTCATAGAAGCTATTTAAAAAAAAATCTGCTGTTTATCTCTTGCCTCCTTGTGACGCTATCTATAGCTCTATACTTACCCATATATATTTTGGAACACAGTACTGACCAAGCTTTAGATTATAAAATCAATTACTCCATCTGACCTTATGCCCAGTAAAGTTCCTTTCTAAAGCTCCAGTATTTCTTAGACTGCTTTTCTAGACTTAATTTTGTAAACATTATTTTGCAGATGTAAGAGTTGGAAACTTAAAATTACAACAACATATATGTGTAAAAGTTTGCAAATAGCTTTAACTCTGACTTAGAATTTTCTTGTAGGGTCCCGTACTGCCCCAAACTGGAGAAACTGCCTGTATACATCTGGATGACTGGAAACTTGGCTGATGCCAAAATTTTGGATATGATGCTCAAAAATAGGAACTTCTGATTTTTTTATCTGCAAGCACATAAGAAGAAAATCATTTTAAACTGTGAGCATGTTGAATATATGAAGATATTTAAATATTTATTATCTTATAAAATAACCTTATGCCACAGAAAATACTTTATTATGACTTCATGGTTTTATTTAATTCTCTGAAGTTCCTTTCAATGAGGCAAATCCTATACTGAGATTAAATTAATTTAATTCCTAGTCAAGAATTCACTGAAACCAACAGATGTTCTTACTGAATAAAACCTGAATAGCAATTGAATAAAAGCTCTGGGAGGTATCCCAGTACTTATGAGGTCCCAGATCATCCTGTCACTTCCCAGCAGTTTTTAGCTCCGTGTACATTGTGCTTCTCTGAAGCTGGCCTGCGTTGTCATCAGCTGCTCTCCCTCAGTGTCACTGGAGGAAAGTGACTTGCACTAGTTTTTGGGTTAGAAAAACTAAAAGTCACCACTCTGCCCCCGGAGCTTGGAGATGGGCATGGCTGAGGAAGAGGTCCCTGCAGCGCCCTGGGGCTGTGGGGAGCAGTGGCCACAGCCCCACCTGAAGGTAGATAAAAAGGCAGTAAAACGAATGCGTGACTCGTGTAAATCTGAAGAGTAATTGTGTTTCTCCAAGTGTAAGGCAAGCGTGTTTCATAGCAGTGCTTGCCTTTTCAGGTATCACCTTTTGTTAATTAAAGAAATGCTTTATAATAGAATAGCTGTCATAGATGATATAATTGCTATCACTTTGATATCTTAATTAAATTACACTGCAGGCTATAAGTCCTTCAGGGCACCTTCATTTAAGATGCTTGATATTTGTCTGTCACCATCATGAATGGGATTTTGTTTTTTCAATACCACCTACAAATGCATGGCTTTATTAGCTGCGTCTAGGCTAGCAGGGCAAAGTCAGGCATGGGCTGATGTAACTTCAAGAGATAAACAGACTGAAAAGGCAGCCTTGTGGAGGTTCTGACTAGCTTTTATACAATAACAAAGCTCATCATCCAGCAGAAGAGTTTAGGTTAAGTCATGTAGTAATGGTGCTCAAATTTTGATTTTGTACCGGATACCTACATTTGCCATTAAAAAGCATATTATATGTCAAAGACGGATTCGAAACTCAGCGTTTCTCATCCCACTATTCACTCGTATTCGCAGCTGAGGAGACCGCCAGCCCATTTTCAGCTTACCCTGTGGTCCAAGAGACACAACTGTGTTTAATACCATGGGTCTGCATAAAATGTTTATAGTTCGGTTACATTAACAAGATTAATATAATGGTCTAAGCTGTACAGAGAAAGAAAAATCTTTCTGCTAGGCTGTTGAATGTATTAATTATTGCTATTCATTTACACATTGGTATTGCAGTAGCCCGTCACTGAGTGGTCCAAGCCCACAGCCTGCTGAGAGGCATTGTCCAAACAGGGATGAAGACAACCTCTGCCCCGAGGCACTCCCCATTTTGAGAGCATTTTGATACATCTGATTGTCCGTTTTATTACTTTGTTGATGGCCAGCTGCTCTTTTGTCACTATCACAATGACATGCTGTCATGCACTGGTCTTAGCAAAGCTCAGGTGTTTGCTTGTTGCTGTGCCTTGGAGAAGGGGATGCGGAACAGCCACACCCTACACTCCTGAGTAAATCAGGAGTAGGGAAACTTCAGGAAGCAGTGCAAGGAATAACAAGAAGGTTAGGCCTTATTTGTATTTGGTGCTGTTACTCTGGCATTTGGGATGGACAGGTCCTTCATGTGTCCCTCTTAACTCCTGCTAAAGACTGTGGGAATCTTTGCACAGATTTAAATTGAAGCAGATTTGCTCCAAGACACCAGATTATGTAAACAACAGCAAGAGTCTATAAGACGAAATTCTCCCACAAGAAATAGTAGAAAAAAAAAAAAATGGACACACTGTGTTCAATGGGTGATACTGTGAGTAAAATCAATCTCTTAATGATGAATAATTGTAAAGGTTAAAAGAATAACATTATTGCGACAAGCGACGTACCCCTCCAGTCATCTCAGATGAGGACTTCTCTCCCACTGTGTTTTATTGTTTGGCATTATTTTATTACTGGACTTCACTTCATGTAAAATTAATTATTCCTTATTATATCTGCATTTTTTAAAAAAACACCAATTATGCAGTGTGACATTTAAAATAATTCACCAAGTGAGCTTAATTAAATTACGAATAGACAGAATGTTCTGCAAATAGAACTGCTGCTTTGAGAGCAGGCTGCAGCATGCTGCCTGCATGGCGTTAGCAGAACAGACAGTAATGATGCATGTGTACGCTAGGCTTTGGAAACAAAACTTTTCTGAACTGGTGAAATACCAAGAATAATAATTAAATGTGAGAGTGATCTTACAAGAAAATATACCATTCATCCATAAAAGCAGCACACCAGACTGCAGTCTCCTTAGTGGTTTCATGCTTTGTATTTTTAAGATACTATTTTAAAGGGCAGCCGCAGTGTAAGTCCAGTCAATGGTGAGAAGGCTGCATGAAGGATTTAATTTGGGTTTTGAATCTTTCGTAGAGCAGATGAGTAAGAAGGGCTGGGGAAGGCTTACTTAATTCTTGCAATGACCCAAGACAAACCAAGTTCTTGTAAGGACAATACAACTCCCTTCTTTCTGTACAGTTGCTTTTTCAGTTTTAAAGGAGCTTCATGTTTTTTCCACTCTTACATGACATAACGCAGAAGAAGTTACATACAAAGTAGATTCTGTGCTACATTCCTAAACTACTCCAGAGCTTGAGGGGAGATCATCTTTAGCCTCCTGGATGGTATCAATAGTGGCTGAATAAAATCTCTGGAAAAATATACATTTACTCTTTAGTGCTCTGAAAATCTAGTTAAAATCTGGACTATATTGCTTACGTTCTCATCTTTACTGAAATGTTATGGGAAATTTGTGTAAGTCAGGATAAAGTGGGAATAACTTTTGTGATATCGTTAAAGCTGCAGTAGACCAACAAATTAGGAAATTAAATCCTCAAACATGTATTAGCTTTTTCTGCAGTGTCTTTAATTACAGTTTTCTCTGAAAAATGCATTAAGACTTCAGAAGCTGAAGGTTTTGACACTCAAATATGTGTAAACTAAATTATGTTTTGGTTCCCTGACCAATCACAACTGATGCTGGTACCATTATTGGGATTTTTACTTGTCAGAGTGCCACAGAATGGTTAACTGCTTCAGAATTGGAAAGTTTCAGGGACAGAGGAGCAGTACTCAGGCAATGCTTTTCACAGGAAGCATTTTACTGACACATGCTGTTGCAAACCTTCTGGCCAGAGAATAAAATGTGAATTCTTTATTCACAGCTGAGAGCTTTTACTCCCCAAAGTAGTCTCCCTGAAGTCACTGCAACTATACCTGAGACCTGATTGTGTGAACCACATGTGATGCCGTATAAATGGGATCAGTGACC
Organism: Gavia stellata; assembly: GCF_030936135.1. NCBI lineage: Eukaryota > Metazoa > Chordata > Aves > Gaviiformes > Gaviidae > Gavia > Gavia stellata. The sequence goes on from NC_082603.1 coordinate 12,857,750, forward strand.
GGAGCGTCGTGGGAGTGCCTGCTTACAGGAATCCAGCTCTAAGGCACTGCAGTCCTTACTCCTGCATTTCTACAGGTAGGCTTTGCGGTGTGTCCTTGGTCAAGAAAGTAGTCTGAAAAGAAAGTCACTGGGGAGAAAAAAAAAAAAAAGTACAACTAAATTTTGAAACAAGTTACTGACAACTGTCAGCAACACTGGATAAAACTGAAATAGAGAGGTGATAATGGTATGAAACAGGAAAGGAGGAGTGTGAAGAACTGAGGTCATCAGAAAAAAAGGCAAAAAATAATTGAAATTTCAAAAAGACAACTTATTTTTATTACCGTTTTCCTCCTCCTTAATCGTCAATTATTTCAGGTCATTCCCCTGAATACAAAAGCCAGGAAGCCACAGCCAGGTCTTTCTTTCCTAAATAGCAAGGTGATACTGGGATTGACGATGGAGAAAGTATGCTATTGATGCAGTCCTACTTATTTGCTATGAATATGCAGAAGGTCCCACTTACCAGGCATTATGAGCGAACCACGCAGAGGCAGTTTACTTATTCACTGGGCCAAGCATCTTTCCAGGCAAGGTTCTGGCTAAAAAGTGCCTTTTCCCCCCTTCTCCCTTTCAGTCCTCTTCCTGGTTTTCTCATGTATTTGGCTACGGTTCCTTTCCTTTTCCTAGAACATGATATTATAGCAAAAAGTACTTCTGCCAGTCTCCTCTCATAACTCTCTTTCTGACCAATCATGGCCATAGTTACTGTTTTAGTCATGGTCCCAATTTCTTTATTCCAGGAGCAAACGCCCTCAGAAGGGCAACCATTATAATCAGAAACAAAATGCGCAGCATTTCACCTATCCTTAGTCCTAGCACAGTGGATACACTCACATGGGAAAATCAGGGAATAACTACAACACAAAAATGCCCATCTATGCCAGTGATACTCCATCCTGTGTTGGTCACATTAGCACTGAAAGTGTAGGGTAATAGGATCACACACCACTTGGACTTCCCAGAGGTCTTCGCTCCTCACACCTACCTTTTCTTTTTAATACGAGCTAACACAGTCCAAATAGTATAACTACATTTACACACATAAAATCACACCTTCATTTTGCTGTGTATCAAATGAAGAATTGAGTGTCCAGACTGAAGGCAGCAGCCTATCTACGATGAGGAATTTTGCACACAAGAAGAAAAGCATAAGAAAATAAAAGGTCATTGTCTTAAGATGGGTAAAGAAAATGGGATGGAAAAGTGCTAGATTACAAAAAAGTGAGTTACCATGAAGTCATTTTCCCTACTGCCTAATTTCCTCTCATTCCTTCATTTTAGTGGACATTATGCTAAATGACAAAAGAAGTGGTAAAGACCAGGACAAGAACTTCTCATGCAGAACAGACAGACTTTTTAAGTCTTCTTTTTCCTCCCCTCTTTTCCCCAAAAGTCTAAAGATGATTTTACAAAGAGTATATGTTTGTGAACCAGAAGCAGGTTCTTACTGGAACTTGACCATAATTTATTTTTATGGCTTGCAATTTTCAGTAATTTTAGTTAATGTGCCATTTTTAAAACTAAATGCATGAGAATATGGAGAAGGAAAAGTATGAGATACAGCAAATGCACAAAGGAAGATTTATACATTTCCACTGAAAAATAAACTAGTGGGCTGGTTCACTGATGCTCTATTTCTTCAGCATTAGGCAACTCTAGCAGATAAGATGGACCAATGTGTGGGCATGCACTAATCACTGCATTAAGACAGTTATCACCGCACAGAATTTTGTTTGCTGGATGCAAAGATTTAGTGGCAGGTCAAAACTAATTTATGTTAACTATCTGTTTGGAGCTATTGTGTCATATCCATCATCACCACATCTAGTACCCCCTAGGTGACAGTTTATCTCAGCTGAACTGCTAAAAAGAAAATGGTCCTCATATAGTCAGGACCTCTAAACCCTTTCTGACTGGAGCTGCTACTGGTTCCACTAGGAAAACTTGTAGGAAACAAAGCTCCTATATTACCATCTTGAATGCTTGCTAAGATCTTTTATCAGGCTCTAGTGATTACTTTGAATTTTAAAGTAAACATTTCAATTTTTTCTGCTTTATTAACCCCCCAATAGAAGTAAAGAAAGAAAAGTGAATTATATGAACAAAGACAAACATCACATCTGTTGCAAAGTTATACATAGTCTTATACTTTACTCTTATTATTATTTAAGGACCATATTGCAAGGCAGTTTTAAAAAAATATTTAGAGCAACTACGATTGCTATGATTTATTTGTTTTACTTTTTTCTGTCATCTTTTCAGTACCTCATACTTTCGTGGTTTGTGATCATGTGTTTGTTGTTTGGACAAAAAAGATGAAGAACAGGTCAGGAAATAGGGACTGAGAGTCCATCTGGTTAATTAACGTACTTCAAGAGGGCTACAGGAGATAAAAGAAAATCTAATGGTTCACATTTGCCTTTATCCTTCACCAGGTCCAAGGATGTTCCCTAATCGGACTTACAGTTGAATTTATTCTTGAATTCCTTTAAAGCTAATGTGCCTAAAAAAAACCTGTAAAATTTTCCAGATACTAACTGGAACATTGTGCTTTTTTACACAGGAAGCCTCATATTCCCACTTCTGCCTCAAACCAGCCAATTTCTAGGAGAAACATCAAGCAATTCATTACATTTGCCTGCAAAGCCTGGGTCACTCTGTTCTCAAATGATGAGATTCAAGGCACGGAGACTTGGATTTTTGCAAATTGCATGACAGGTACAGCAAGGGTTCAGGTGGCCTCTTTAGTAAATCATTTGCCTCATCTACACAAATCTGTCAACTGGCATTTTTCTGTATGCTTTTTAATTTCTTTTCTCTTACCGTAATTGCGAGAGGTACATCAGTGCCTAAGGCTATGTTACTATCTCTAGACTCAGGCACTTTAAAATAAATGTCTGTTTTATGCATCTTCTATTTTCTAGCTTGGTATTAATGCAGACGTATGTCGTGGCTCCTCGATGTGGCAGGTGTAGGTAACCTCACTTCTCAGTGGCCCTGCCTGGCCTCAGAATGTTTGCAAATGTTGAAGCCTGAAAGATGTTTTCCCCACAGAAACCACAAGGTAAATGTAACAAGTAATCAATCTTCTGAGTAGCAATCAGGAAACCTCTTAACGAACATCCTACACAAACACAATAATTAATCTAAGCTCTGACCTGAATAGCAATTAATATAATCAGCTTCAAATGGTGTGCCTACTGTACTCATTTTTGGCTGTCACAGTTAGGATGTTATATGCAATATAAACGTATTCGTTTGTTTTGAAGAATACTAATTTCAGGAGGGAAAGGTGACACAAATGTTTTATGCAGATCAGGTTGTTTGTTCCTACGTGTTCAGACTAAAGCAAAACACAATGTCAAAGTCAAAGCAGAACAAAAAGGATATATACACTCAGAAATGAAAAAAAAACCCAAGCCACCAAACCTAACACAAAACACCCTGCAAACCCAGTCCTCTAACCACAGAGCCTCAGACAAGAGATCATGGTCTGTGAACATTAAGTGGTGGAGAAAGAGATGTGTTTGGGCACAGGTTCAATTTAGGCAGTGTAAAGTTAGCCCTCCTTTATTAATTAGGAGGACATGTCATTTTGAAAACCACAGGCTGATCCTCCGCCAGCGTAAGTCAGCCTAGTGCCATTTCACTCATTTAGGCCAGCAGAAGATAGGCAACGCAATTTTTTTGAGACAATACATTTCCTTCTCTGAATTAGTAAGTAACACTTAAAAACTTTACAAAGTGAGTGAATTTTGAAAGTCTCATTCACTTTGCATTCATGTTGGACAATAAAAACAGGCAGGAAGGTTTCACTCCCCAGCGGGCAGGCCGGAGGCACCTGCGCACAGTAACGTTTATACGGCGGCACTGCAGAGGTGTTTTTAAATAGGAGCAAAAGTGTTTTCCCTAAGGGTTAAAATAATGCACCTATCTTCCAGACAGACTTCTAACAATCTTTTCTTTTACACAGCTTTTCTTTTTACAAATCCTAACTACTAAAATTAATGTCAGAAATGCCTGAAGAAATGTGGCTGAAAAGAAGCTCCTCCTTGGTCAAATACAGAGCACTCTTACTGACTTTCAGTATCAGACATATTTAAGGATGGGATTTATTCATACTGTTCATTTATTTAGCTTGGCTGTCATTTCAAAAATGATGGGGGAAAAAAAAGGAATTCCTTGTCTTTTCCCTAGTGGTAGCTCAAACTAGTTGAGATTGGGTGGATGCTCCCTAGGGACTGTCAAGAAATGCTCATCATGACATTTTTCTCACATGACATTGAAATTGTCTTGTGAGTCATTAGATCCATCACTTAAATTTAACTACACATTATGCATGTTATACCAGGTACATGAAAAGGTAGGGCTGGCCAAAGGAAGGAGAAGTCTGACAGGTAACCGTTGAACAGTTACATGTCAAGAAGAAAATCGATTGTTAATAATAACCTCGCTTACTCACAAAGAAAGAGAATGAGGAGCAATGGAAAAAGAAGGGAAAAAAATCAGAAAATGAATAGGGCTAGAGGGAGGAGTAAAATAAAAGAACAGGAATGTGCTAACGGTGGTTCAACAAACACCCTAGCATAACTAATAAAACAGCATGTACTTCATTGAAGATTTTTCTTCTCTGGTAATTGTTCTCCACTCTTCTCTGTGGTGTCTCCACAGACAGCTCTCATTTTCACTTCCTTTACCATGCTTCAAAACACATCTATGTTTTCCTTCTCCATATAGTGGAAAGTAAAAAAATTATTTTCCTCATTTCTCAGCTGTTGAAAAAGCACCTGTTGCCATTTCCACAGTGGCCCACACTTTCTTTCCCTTCACCAAAGAAGGAAATCAGCAACTCCCAGATTTAATTTGTTTTGTCCTCCATTCCATTCCACAGAAAATACAAGTTTTAGAAAGCAAGCCTCTTCCCTCCCTCTGTCCTCCCCCTCTCACAATGCCTGGCCATTTCCTTTGGATTTCTTTATGACTGCTCTTATCTGTTAGTACTAGCAAGAGCTCCTTCTGCCTTGTGACTCCCGCGGGCACAGTTCACATCCAGGTCCCGCTGCCCTGGGGAGCCCAGCAGCCGCACGGTCCTCAGACAGCCTCCAGGATCTTCTCCTCTGCGCTCAGAGGCATAAGGCAGGCAGATGGGCTCTCAGATGGTGATGGGGACAGCAAGGCACAGGATGTGCAGAAGCGTCCCTTTTAGAGAGTGAACGGGAACAGACTGTGAAAGGGGGGGGTCAGGCAGTTTCCAGTTGTGCTTTGAAGAGGACAGAAATTGTAGCTCATGAAGGAGTTTGAGATTTCAAAGTCTGGGCTCTGAGCCGGACATCAAACTGAAAATTTTAAAATTTTACTTGAAAGAAGATTTCCACCAATAATAATTTCTGTATCCAGCATGTAAGTTGTTAAAAATGTTGACACAAAACGCTTAAAAAAATTTCTTTTTTGGGGGGGAGATAAAAAAAAAAAAGAAAAAAAAAGGGTTACACAGAAGTAAGGAACGGCACTAGACAGACCATGACACTTATTTGTGAGATTTTCATAGTTGTGGCAAAATGAACCTGTCTTAACCTGTCTTTTTATTTCAATAGATAACATCTTCTATCAAAAAAAACCCCAAAAAACAGATCTACAGACTATCTTTAACCAGTTCAGTTGCTATGGTATAAATGAGTAGATTAAGTATGTTAAGGGTATCCCTGCCGACATGTAAAATGCAAGCGCTGAGAAGCTAGCCAAGCCGTATGAAAGCATACCAGCTGGGCTGGGACAGGAAAGAAGGAAGGTCAGGAACTCTGAAAAGAATAAGGATCAATACAGAAGTCTTGAGAGGAATGAATTCGAGTCCTACAGAGAAATAGAAAACTACCTTAGGTGAACTGTCAGAAGCGGCTGCTTGTTCTAAAAATAATAGTGCTTGCTCTTTTGGTCAAGTTTCTTTTTCTTTCTTTTTTTTTTTGCTTCTCATTTCCTTTCCTTCTCTGCTGTCCCTTGATTTATAACAGAAAAAAATTGGTGTTTTCTTTTTTTGCCTCTATATGCTATTGCAAAACTGCTGAAACCTGGCAAGAGCAAAAAGGCTAGAAAAATAAAAGATTAAAAATGTTAAAGTATATTCAGCAGCCAGAAAGCTGACCCAAAACTTCAGGTAACAAGTTCATGCAGGTGTCAACTTAAAAGTTCAGATGGATCAACATTTCAAGTGAATTTTCTGCAGGGTTTTTAGAGAGAAAGGTAAGAAAGAAGGCAATAAAACTGGAAGAAAGCTTTCAAGCTTCCTTTGGGCATGCAGTCCGCTCTGCAGCTCAGCTTAGCTCAAGGGATATTCAGATAGTCTAGATTTTTTTCTTTCTGCAACTTTCTCCATAAGAAATGGTTTATTAATTAAGGGAAATTAGTGAGAAACGCCACTAACTAATAGTCTTCCCTTCTGAAGAATGGCTTGCTTTCCCCAAACTTGGCATCAAGGGAGAGCTCCAGTACCAATCCCGGGCTAGGTGCAAGGTGCAGAAGGAAGGAGAAGAAGCACAAAGCTCATCCCGTCTTATCCCCTGCTCTCCAATCTCTCTGCCCTTCCTGAAGCTCAAATTTTGTCTAAATGCTTTGATAACCCTTACCATGGTGGGGCCTGGATCACTGGGACCATTAGCAGTTTCTGAAAAATACTAATGTTGATAGAGAAAATGGAGCAAACCTACACTAATTCTGCTAACGCCACTGATACTGGTCTGGATTTAACTTGTGCAAATCAGAGCAGAGTGTGGATCTGAACAGCTGGAGCATAGTAATTACCGTACAAAAGGCAGCATCATGTAAAACTAAGATCTATAAAGTCTCTTCATTCAAATCTTTAGCTCTAAGGAATTTTTGTATTTTCAACTTCGTTACAGCTATGATGTGCAATGAGGTATGATGCATGCTAAAGACCTCAGCTATCAATTAGTAATTGGCACGAAGGAAAGATGAGTATCTAATGTATGACTGATACGGTTTCTAGTGAGAATGGTTGGGTATTTGAAGTGCATGCCTGTGTTTCTGGGGAAGACACAGCGAGCTGCTTGATGCCCACATCAGTTGGCACCGAACAGCTGGCACTGAACAGTTGTCAGCTTCTTCATCTCCCCCTCAGGAGAGTGCCCGCTTTACACCAGGGTTTGGTTTCATGTTTAAATCTCGCACAGAACCTGCCATGGAGAATGACACTGATGTTCGGGGAAAAGACATTCAGAAAAGGCACCCACGTCAGACACGGTAAGAAAGAAATGTTGCCTGTGCGGTTTAAGGGACTGCTCAGAAATAGGTTAAACCTCCTGCAGTATGGTCAGTCATGGATTTGGTGGGGCTCAGGGTGCTGTACGCACACTTGCACAGGCGCAAGCTCCCGCTCCGCTGGCAGGGCAGGAGGCGCCTCTCCTCCCAGCCTGTCCCCAGCCCTGGCACAGGAGCGCAAGGCGGCAGGGGCACAGCGAGCAGGGCCGCTCTCTGCCTCCTCCCTTTCTTACCAAGTACCTCTGTTCAGAGATAGTTCTATCTAAGGGGGCTTAATGCTCTGAACATGTGAATGCAAGTGCATATCATAGACCTGTTGATAATCTAAACCCTCAGGTATGTAGATATCCTTTTAAACAAATTGCTCACATAATGTTTAGACACCTGAAATGAAGACCAATGAAGCTTTTCTATTAGAGAAGTTGTTTTTCATAAACACTTCATTACAAAAAGTCAAAAGCCAGCAAGATTGCATTCCTCATATGCGTAACAGCAGCTAACACATGCAGTACGAACGTATCTATTATTTACTAGCCACCTAAAGCTCTATCAGCACCAGCGGTGAACCAGACTGAATCTTATCAGCAAAACTGCTTTGACACCAAGCTGCTTCTCTCACAGATAAAGTTTTCCTGGATTCTGCCAGGGTCTGCAATAAGAATTGGAGAAACGTGCAGGACAGCGTACAAGCTCTCCACAAAGAAGCACACAGAAGCAGCCTGTGCTAATCATCGGAGCTGCTGACACACTCTTAACTTTCTCACCAACAGCTGTGAAAATATTCTTTTTTCAGATCTGAAAAAAAGAATCACAGTTTTATTTTTTCCTCAGAAAGTTCCAGAAACAGTAATATGACCTTTTGGGGAATGGTATAGTAAATGGGAGAGATAATGGGTCCTTTGAAACAATGAATCAATGGGGGGAACGGAAACAGCATTTGTCAGTGAAAAACTCTCTTACATAATCCATCATCCTGATAAAATTTGTACTAGATGTGTTAGGGAATAAATTGGCTATCATTCTGTGGTAGGAGAGTGGCAGTAGTGTGTACTGCAGTCTTTAACAGGGACACACAGCTTGGGATATTTTGAGCTTGGCAATTTACATAAGTGAAGAGCCTAATCTTGTGCATGCGGGGCTCCAGAGCAACAGAGAAAGCAGGGAAGCAAAAGAAGGAATCACCTAACTTCCATACGTCCCCATGGCTCCTGCATGGAAAAGAAATGAATGGAAGATAAACTGGCTGTGTGTGCCACTGGCCAGGCGGCTGGCATGGCCGGCTTGCTGGGGCACTGTCACCCAGCTTTGTGGCTTGCTGGTCAAATTAAAGACTCTGAAGGTCATGAAGAAGAAAACCTGCACTTGTTGTTCCTCTCCGACAGTCTAACACACAGTTGAGGATTTTTAAGCATGGTTTGTGGAATTTGGTGGCAGTTAACAGAAACACCAAAGGTAACCAGAGCTGGATTAATGTAGAGTGTCTTGGACTGCAGGTAGTAGTCATACAATTGCACCAAAACCTTAAGAGTTCAGCTTGTAGAATACCTAAATATTACAGGTACGGAACACCAACAGCAAAAGTAAAAGCATTATTTGAGTGGTGGCACAGTCTGAGTCTCAACAACAGGGATGTGGCAAACACGCATCTTGGTGGAGCATCAACCCAAGCTCAGGACAAGACGCCACCGGAGCCTATCTTCACCCAGCAAAGCAGCTGCAACCCCACCACCAGGTTTGATGTCCCTGTTACCTTGGGGGCATAAAGGGGCTATTCCTATCACCCTTTTGGTGCTGGGATTATTTGGGAAAGAAGTTCTAGTAAGATGTAGGTGCGTCATGTATCAAAGGATTCGGTTAAAGCCCTTTGTCCCACACCTGGTGTGACTTATCTTCTTAAACTACAGATGAATGCAGTTTAGAGTATCTTACTTAATGTTCCACTGTATATGGAAAGAGATCCCCAGTCCCCCAGGAACCTTGCCTTTCATTTCAGTGTAGCCCAGATCACCATTTTTCTCTCAAATGGATGCAATTTCCATACAGCTAATCATGGTTACTCTTATTCACAATTTCTGGTTTTCTGCTGGGAAGTCTCCGTTAAGAGTGAAGCGTTATTATGTCAAGACATTGTATAGATCCGTTTACCGCTGCAGAGACAGAGCCATAAAGCAACCATGAGAAACCCACCAGAGGCACTCATAACAGGGAGATGGGGAAATGATGTGCAGTTTGCTGAAAGTAGTTTGCAATCTAGCAAGAACCAGAAAAAAAAGACATTTCCAGACATCCAATCATGCTGCAATTCAGTCATGAGACTGATATCTGATGTCTCAGGAAATCTTTGCTTTAACTAATGAAAAGCAAGGTATCACCTGAACCTATCGTCTTGTGAATTGCTAACTTCTCTCTGTAAGGAGAGAAGGATTATATTCTACCTGGTGAGGTTTCTGTTATTTTTTTATCACAGCCATTCAATCACTCATAAGGAATAAAACATATTAATAAGAAAATTCATATTCATTAGAAAATGCGCAAAGCCAGAAAGTATGTTTCTGTTTCAGAAATTCATATATTTAATTTTTTCTCTTGACTTCTCTGAGCAACTGCAGTGTGATAGGAATGTAGTATCCAGTAGGTAAGTCAGTCTAAATGGAAAACTCAAGAAGAAGAACCAATAAGTAAATATGAGGAAAAGTATTTGGTTTTGGAAAAGGGCTAGTAAGATTTCAAATCTTTCCATACCACGCGTATTAAATATAGCTATTATGCCCACGTGTATCAAATACAATGTAAAGCATTTGATTATTTTAATTAAGATGGTGAGCATAGTACATTAAATAAAGAATTAATATTGTTTTCTAATCTCAAGATAAAAAGATGCATCTGCTAAAAATTACTAGAGTCCACACTAATATAAAGTTTTCTGTACAGTCTTATAGCTGTCATCTTCCAGCAAAGCCAGAGTCCTTTGGGAATCAGAAATACTTCATGCTTTTAAAATCTTTATGACTCTACTATGAAGAGAAATCATAACACAGCAGTATGTTTAGAAAAAATCTCAAAACTAGTATTCTTTCTAAATGCTGACAACATTTATAATTCATGGTAATAAAACTCAAATTCAGTGCACCTTTTTTTTGTCCTTATGGTGACATTATTAAACAAATAAGTAAAACACCTCTGAGATTTATCTGTGCTTGGTTATTTGAGTGAGTTTTAGCCAATTACTGCTAAAGATAAAAATCCCAAACTACCCCCTGTATAAAATGAAAAGGTTAGAGGATTTTTTTTCTCTGTTTTCTCCCCCCTTCATCATCTATACGTAGGACAGCACTTTGGATACAGTTCATTCCACTGCTGCCAGTAAAGGTCTGCCCGCCAGTTAGTCAGGCTGCTTCTCTTGCGTGGGGTGTCAGAAATGAACACAAGAGAAATGAACACACAGAAAAAAATGCTTTACAGTTAGAGTCATGGAAATCACTGGGAGGATTAGGCAGGTACCACAGCTGAAACCATTTTTGCCTTTTTAAAAAGATAATTATCTTTCAGTTTGATTCTGCCACTTCAAAACAAAGAAAGCAAGTGAACATTTCCTTGAAGAAAACAGTAATTCCTTAAAAGACTAGTCTTTTAAATAATAAACGCTAAAGTTTATTTAGATGTTTCTTTTTCAGAACTGGAATAATTCATAGCAGAGAGGTAATGTGTTGAAAGGTGCATGGTTTGTCAGCAGTAAATAGTGGTAAATACAATCCCGCTCTCCCCGCTCTGCCATCTATGTGGAGGAGCTGGCTGAGCTGTTAGCTCTTCTGTCCAAGAATATATTAGCAATTCATCAAAAGAGCAAATGTCATTATACACGGGAAGCCCAGGGAATTATTTTGCATTTGATTTCCAGCTCTGATAGCATTATTATTGATTTAAATATTCTCCAGCATAGCATACGCTAGACACAAAAGATCATTGTATTTTTGAACTGCCAATCACAGTAATCCTGAGTTGCCCAAATACTGATAGCTTTAATAAAATTGAATATACAAACCCCTTAGGTCAGATTTCTAGCCTGTTAACTAATGAACTTCATCAGACGCTCCCCGACTAAAGCGTAATTTCTGAAATATCTAAGAATGCAATCCTAAAATAGCTGTATCGGTATACTGTATACCAAAAAAGCCAGGAATCCTTTACTGCAAAAATCCATTTTAGGTGAAAGTAGTGAAAATGAGGAAAGAAACATTTCCTTGTGTTGCCTGTCGCAAGTAAATAACGGCACAGTGAGGTCAGTGCAGAGGGGTCATCCACAATCACGGCTCAGCCTCCCCGAGGGAGTGAGACCGGGCCTCCCCGGGAGCACAAACCGCTACCGCCTCCATTAAAAACTTCCATTTTATAAGGAAAAACAAGAGAAGGCCAAGCAGATAGAGAAGAAACATGATAATTTTGTCTGATAGTGAAAAGGCTTTTGACTGTCTTCCTTAAAAATGCAAGTTTGTGCTTTATTTAAAGCACAAAACTATCTGGCTGCCGCGCTGGGTGTACAACTGGAAGTTACACAGGCGCTGGGCCTCCTGGGCCGTAAGAGAGGTGTTCCTCTGACTGTCTCCGACAGACAGCATGCATCTCAGACCCCGCCTGACATGGCCTGTGGTGCAGGGAGCCGGTGGCACAGGGCCATAGCACCTTCAGGGACTGACTGCTGTGGGTTCGGCGGTCTGGATGCACAAGTTACTGCTGACATGAATGGCTCAGAAGAAGGAGTACGTTGTAAGTGCACAAAATGGGCATCCCAAGCTGCCTCAGGAAGCTTGTGGTTTTGCAGAAAACAAGGACTCGTGGATAGCCTTCGGTCCTCTCGAAGAATAAACAACGTAAGTCATCGCCTGAACGTGAAACAGACTTGGCAGAAGACTGGGCCACAAAACAATTTTGACAGTGTTTAGCAAAATGTCCAGAAGAAAGATGGGGAGTTGTTTCTGCAGCTAGTGAGATACTATATTCTGCCATGGGTGGGACAGGCAAGGCTATGGCTTGCAGCAATTTAAGGCTGCGTATGGATTTAAATCAACACAGCTGCTGAAGGAACCGCAGAAAGGCAACAAAAAGATCTCACAGCTCCACATGGGCATACCTGAAAGGGCCAGCCGGGATGTTCCCACAATGCCGAGATAAAACAACGAGCAAGGGTGAGAACTTGGGATGAGAAGGCACAAGTTTGCTATTCTGTGGTTAGTCTGTTTATAACTAATACTGGACACAGAGGAAAACTGATGCTGAGGGAATTTGATCCCTCTGTAAATACCAAAACAACAAGCAAACAAAAAAACAAACCAGAGAAGGAGCTTTGTTTAGATAAATGCGCCCATCCAAAACCAACAGACACGAAGCGCTGCTGGAGCCAGACACGATGACGCTTCCAGCTCACAAAGGGCTTTGACATCTGCTCCCCAGTGACTCCGGCTGTAGGAATGCAAGTCACAGCCCCTCCCGGGAGGTCAGAGACCCACAGCAGAGTCAGCAGACCAGACTGGCTGCTCGCTTCAAGTGCAAAATCCATCCGCTTAACTGACCACCCTGGAGCTGCAGTTTAAGCTAAACCAGGAGACCTCAGGCTGAAACAGTGGGGGAGTCCCTTCTGTGGCCTCTGCTGAGGGAAAATGGGCAGAAACCACAGCAAGGATGGATAGGAGGAGAGAGCAGCAAAGGACATGCTATCTTGAACCACGTGGTGAAAACGTCGAGGTTTTAAAGACACTTGAAGCATCAGGTTCTGGGGAACCATAAAACCTCCAGAGGTGGTGGCCAGTAGAGAGGACAATAGCAACAAATACTCTAAGATTACCACCTCTCTTCCAGATGCTTCACCAGAACAACTTTCACTTAATTGAAATGTTTGTCTAGCTTCAGCCTCCATTCCTGGAAGTGATGGAGCCTATCTCGCCTTTATCAGCAATGGAGGAGGACTGTGGTCCCAAGAGATGAGAAGATAAGACATCTAGAGAAATGCAGACTACTGCTGTTTTCCAGTCCCTGCTGGCATAGCTCAGCTTTGTCACATTTAGCCATAGACAGGTTACAATTATTTTCTGTTTTCTTTTATTCTCATTTAGCGAATTACAGTGGAAAAGTTTTGTTAATCAGAAGTAACTTGTTTCTGCCACACTGGTAATTACACGCAGAACTGCCTACATGCTATATAAAAATGCAGTGATCCCATACCTAGAAAAACACATGTATGTGGGCTAGGGAAAGAGTGGGCTGAAGACAGGTACCAATAGCATGATTTAGTTAGCTTGTCTGAATGTTAAGCTTCAGTCTGTTATTCCAAGATACCTATTTATTTATGGGTTTGGATTCTTACCAAATAAAATATGTACTTTTTAACATAATTAAAGCATCCTCCACTGAGAAAACATCAAAAACTCCACTCCAGATACCCAAGGATGACAGTGGATTTGCTCTGCTTGTTTTATTTCTTGAAGTTTTATCCACCTACATCTTTCTCAGGTGCTACCATTCTGCTTCTAGTTTCACATTTTAAAGGGAGTATTATCCTTCTAAAAAGAGGCATTCTTCAAATCCTATGTAATCTCCACTCTAGACTGTAACTTCTAAAAACGTAAGTCTAAAAATGCAGTGCACAAGCATATTTTTCATCATATAAAGACACAATACTGATGGAATGCTCCATTTCTGAATAACTAAAGTGTGAGTATCGTAACATGCATTTACTTTTTTCAACTCAATTTTTTAGGTTCACTTCTTTAGACAGCCATGGTGCAAGCTTCTCCTCACTATAGCCCCAGCCTTCAGGAATGAGGTGATAATTACGTGTGGATGATTCTTCTGTTTGAGACTCTCCACAAATTTACCCAATTAAGGTCAGTGATGGTGATTGTTAACTAAGAGCTTAAGTGAGCATGTCAAGGCTAGTCTGGGGGTGTTACTGAAGGTTTAGAAGGCTGTGATTGCTTCTGAGCAAGGTAAGTTTCAAATAACTTGAATAGGACTTGTGTGGTTTTTTTTACTCTCCTAGAATTTTGTGGATATTAATTTATGGGTAGCATTTTATGGGTAGCCAGTGTGTTTATTTCTAACCTTGTGGCTACCTGTAGAAATTGTTGTATGCTAACCTCTGCTGTGTGTGTTGGTATGTGTTCCTGCTGGAAGTGCTCTCAGCAAGTGGTGATGTGGGAAGCCAGAGGAATAAGTTGGTAGGAGAGAAATTGCTCGTTTGATGTTGTGCTGTTGCTGGAGCTGGAACTAACGCCATGGGTTTGTTCTGGATGCCCTTGGTGGAAGTGCCTGGACTCATTTATGCAGTAATGTTGGTTATCAAGCTCTCAAAGCTGAAGGATCCTGAGGTTGCATGCTATGCCCCCTAAGCTCACCAGGGAAGGCTGCAGCACATCATGAGACACCAAGTCAAAGAGCAAGCCTGGCCTGTGGGGCAGCAGCGGTGTGCCAAAGTCCTGGAGTATTCACAACCAGAACTTCCTCTTCCTAATCTAAAATTTCATACGTACTATGGAAGAAAAAGAACTTCTAACAATATGTGTTTTTAATAACTTGCTAATGAGACACTTAAAAATAAGTTTTAGTAATAAAGGACCCTATAGTAATCAAGTTACCCTACTCCATAAAGGAATAGTAAGAGACTGTGCTTGACATCATATGCTCTAAAAGCACCTGGCTGCCATACCAACTGTTTTCCAAGATGTTACATGCATACGACTCTTCCAGTAAGCGATGTCAAGTATCAACTGCTGAAACTTTCTCAGAAAAGCTTCTTCCTAGATAAATTTGAGAATGTCCCTATTGTATTTCACTTAAAACTAATTCCTAAGTATCTCTGCTTAAGCTTTGAGGAGTTCAGTGCCTACTAAACCATTTCTTGAAATATTTTCTGTGGTAAACCAAAGCCCTTTCAAGTTAATAAAAGAACCACAGAGACAGCACAATGCATATGGAGCAGAAACTTTCATGGGGGGAGAAAAATACAATATTAAGATGCAAAAAAAATAGGCTAGAAACACTGAAAATATTGAGATGCCACTCTATAAATCATTGTTGTACCCTCTCTTAAAATACACTTTTGCTTACTTCACCTGCCATAGGACATAGCAGAAGGAGAAAAGACTCAAAATCAGGTGATGGCAACGATTAGGCATCTGTGTTGACTTCTACAGGAGGAAAAATGAGAGTTAGGTATTGTTTAGAGAGAAATACAACAGTGTAGTGTGACTTGTACAAAAGTTAGCAAGTGAAGTGCTCTATTTGTTCTTTTACATAATGAAATGAGACAAATCATTGAAACAGAAAGGTAATATATTTAAAACATTACTGGTGGAACTTACTCTATCTATAATGTTTAACTGAAAGCCTGGGCATTGCAAAAAAGATGATAAACACGTGAAGTAGAAATGGAAGGGAGCACCATTTAGGTCAAGACAGATTCTGGATTTATGTTGGTTGTTGCAGAAGACAGAATTTAGTACTGAAAGAGTATAAAACAGCTATCTAAAACTTGAAAAGAAAAAAAAGTAACAACTCTGCTTCAAAAACAGTTTTCAACTCCCAAAAGGTCAAATTCAGCCCCAGAACAGCAGGTACAAAGTACACACAAGCTGAATTTGATTCTAGAAGTGTATGACTTTATCTTTCATCTCCAAGGTTTTACTGATTCTTTTTTTTTTTTTTTTAAGCTTGGACTGAGTTGTTATTCTCAGCAGTGTCCCATATGCTTTAATGTGACTATCATATTTTATTTGTGCATTTTAGTCAAATGCATTAGTCATGTATCAGACTTGACCTTGTAACAGATAACATTGAAAGCAGGAGAATATTACAATGTTATGAAAGGAAATCTAATTAAAACGATATACAGTTAACAAAGATGGAGCATTAAGTAAAAACCAAAAAACCTCAGGGATGCTCAGGGAGAGCACTAACTCTAAATGGCAATATTCACTGCATACTTCCATTCTGACATAAACATTCTGAATTATTTTTGCTCTAAGTATGCCCATTGCTATGGGCATTTGCAACTGAATACAGTTAGCATGTTCCACTTTGTCAAATACAGAGCCATCTATTTTACACTGACTCCTTTTTATTGCAATATTAAAAAAAAAAATTGCCCATTAGGAAATATTTAATCAATAGTGATTGCAAAATACAAAACAACTGAAATAGGAAGTAAAATGAAAGTCCCTACTTCACCTAGCTAAGAAAGCATGGTGGACTTGATTATCTGTTTACATCAGTACTACAGGAGTGCAAGAGACATGTAAAACACTAAAATGCAGAAAAGGCACAACTTGCTATGCAATGCAGGCTCTGGCCCATCCTCTTGGGTGTGGGATGGAAAACAACTTTCATGTGACAGTGATGCTATTGGAGGTGCAGAGCAGCTGTGGTTATTAATAAGGCTGAGCAGAGCTATGGGGAGCACAGGGTTAGCGGGGCTCTTCCACAAGCACCTGTGTGAGAGGCAATGGCATTACTGCTTTGTCCCAAGAGCACAACAGGCTCATTGTCTCCTCCTCGTAAGCTGATATAACCAGGTTGGCCCTGCCCTTGATACCAAAGATGTGCGCTGCCACGCCTCAACCCAGAAAGCACCATGGATGCTCTGACTGCCTCTTCCTCCCCTAGCCACAGGGTTCTATACGTACAACACACAGCGGATATATGGAGGTTGTGCTTATGGTAGTGGAAGCCCAAAGAGAAGAGCAAAGAGACATTTATACCCACTGTTGATGCAGAGAAGCAAAACGTGCCAAATTCTGGTTCCTAGCTTGCACTAAAAACTCAGAAAATGTCATCATTACAGCCTTATGTACAATATTGCCTGAGGATGTGACCGCAGCAATTTGCACATCCTCAGGAAAACCAGTGATTATTTCAACATGGCCAGAAGACAAACTCCTGACAAAACAGAAACAGAACGAAAAAAACCCTGTAACATAAACACCACCAACACATATGAATCTGATTAAATGCTGCCCTTGCTGAGGAGAACTGAGCTTTATGTGCAGAAGCTGTGCCATGCCTTGAATAAACACTCAAGCTATTTAACCCACATATGGTTAAACTGAAAATTGTGTTATCCCCTTTTTAGCCTAAATTATGTGCAGACCTTGGCATACAAAGCCTGACTTTGGAAATGTGCCGACCGCATGTCACTGTCTCTTTGCAGCAATGATGTGATTTCGATTAGCGCATGGTGGTGCGAGGGGGATGCTGATTGTAAAGAGCAATCCCCTCACCTGACAATAGCTCCATGATGAAATATCTTACACAGATTAAAGAGGGAAGGGCAATAACTCATCAGAAAAAGCAGAACTGTCTGCTTAATTACTTGAAAAATGTCTCAGTCACTACCTTTTATGACACCTGCTGGGTATAAACATGTCCACAATTTTAATTAATTTTACCTCTTCTTTCACTGCACCTGTATAGCCCGGAGAAATGGAATTCTAATGAAATTACAATCAAGCATTTCTACCGGAGTTTGAAACACACTTTGGCAATAACCAGAAAGAGGCATTTCCATGGGTTTAATTAGGGAGAGAGAGTGTACTTAGAAAAATACTTCCCTACAATTATAATTATTCCAAATCAAGCCCCAGTGTAAACTCCCTTCTCTTAATTCATATAACATTGCTCTTCGGTGTCTATATTAATTTTAAAAGATAATGGAGCAGGCTTTCCCCCGGGGCAAAGTGGAGTTACAGTGAAAATCCCTCTCAGCATTTTCAAAGCAGCAACAGCATAAGCTCATACCTTTGACCCTGCAGTCCTGCAATTCATTTAAAATTGATGAGTGAGACCCTTGAATTTATTCTGCTGAAAACAACACTTTTTATAATGATGTTTATAAACATACCACTAATTGTCCAGCATCCTAAAGTGCCAGCTCTGCAGAAAAATTAAGGGAGCAGAGGTCCTTCTCACCTTGTTTTGGGAGGGAGGGAGGGAAACAGGTTTGCTTGTATTCTTTGGGGATGCTAGGTAGGAGTTGCTGTCTTGTCAAACACAGCCTAAGTTTGTGCCGAAGCTTAAGAAAAAGGTACCTTGCATGTTCCCTCTTTCACGTTGCTCTAGAGAAGAGTCACGCTCACACTGGTCTAAAGCAGATAAAATGGACATAAAACCCTAAATACAAATTTTAGATAGAAATCTAATGTTCTCAGTAGTCAATTGCTACATGTAACTCTTCTGCAGCCAAAATCTCTTTCAGTCCTTTCTTATGTTAGTCTGTGAAGTTGTGCATCTTGTAAAGAAAGCAAGTGCTTTAGGGGTTGAAATACGTGTGGATGAAACGAGGAGAAATGAAGGAAGTGGGGAAAGAGAATCCAAAATGTGTATTTATAGCGCAGTCACAGCAATGTAGTATCAACATTTCTATCAAACCTCAAGCTCCATAGCTCGGGTGTTTGGGTTAGTGTAGGACCAGCACCCAGGAACCAGCCAGTATTTTCAGTGTTCCACAGCACTGCTGGTGAATACAGCACAGACCTCTAGCTTGGCTAATGCTGACCAGAACATTTTCCGTGGGCCCCAGACATGAAAACATGAACCTTCTGAGCTGGTGAGGAATGGTTTGAACCTAGCTACTAAATTTTACTTCTCTCTTGGTCATTAAATCTCTCATTCTGTGGACAGATACTGTGTAGTAAATGTAGCTCTAGTTTCTCATAAACTCATTGACTGTTAATGTTTAGCAAGTTTATACAGGCATTTAGATTGGTCTTATTTTATGCAATCAAGCACATTACACTTGTTTTAATTTTTTGCTTCAAAGGCTTAACATCTGGAAGTTACACAATTAACAACTCGCTGAAAATGTCATCCCAAGTATATAAAATATTTTTAAAGATAATATTGTAACCTGGCCATTCAGAAAACATCAATGTAATGATGGTAGTCAGATGCAAAGTATCACAGCAAGAATTTCCAATGTTTTTGTCACCATTTTTAGGGGTATTCTGGAAGATTCCCTGTGTTTATCAATTAGCATCACCGGGAAGCTCTCAAACATTCTCATGTATATGAATTAGTATTGTAAATACATTGAATGGTTTGGGCCTATGATGGAAAGTGAGGAACCTGTACTAGTGCAGGCTGGGCCTGCCAAACAACTCCAAGGCAGGCATGTCTTGGAATGACTAGTGTATGCTTTGGAAAGTACGTATCTGAAACCCTCACACATTTAATTGACCTGAATAAAGTCATGGAACATCTGCCACGCTGAGGCAAGAGAAATCACAATACGCTTCTTACCAGAAACACAGCAAAACAATGGACCCAAAAGATACATCTGTTCCTTTGAGTATGTCACTCCTCCCAGTGCATGTCATCGCTGACCAGCCATTTTGTATCATGACAAAACACTGGGGAAGGCTAAGTAGAACTTGACCCTCAGTTTTAAACATGAGGTACTGGGGGAGAAAAAACAGTTGCTGTAGGGCAGTTGATCAGCAATAGGAGAGAAGCGGTAAGTGACAGAAATTGAAAACTCTGAGTCAAAACCAGGACTCCAAGCAAGAAGGAAAACCAGAGTTGCAGGAAACGTTCTGCAAAGAGTGACTTAAAGCGAGCAGGATCTGCTGTACCTCCTGCCTGTCAGGTGGATTAATTTGGAAAATCACACTTAGGCTAAATATGTTTACACTGTATTTAGCTGCACAGAGCAGAGATCTGAGCTAGCTATAAATCTGTTGTTTAGATGTTCCTGCCATGGTTACAAACCCGATAGCCTGGGTAGCAGTAGCCCAGCTTTGCCAGCACAGTGCTCATCATGGGCTAATTGACCTTGCTGAGAGTGCACTGGCTCCACCAGATGATGTATGGCTTCATGCTACATCACTATCATATCTCTGTGATACAGTCTTTCCTATCCATCTTCCCAGTTAAACTCTCATTCAGGCTCTTGCCGTACCGTGTCTTGATTACAGCAACAACCTTTTCTCTGGCCTTGACAAATGCAATCTTGCCCTGTTGATAACCATCCAGAACGCTGCTGCAAAGATCATTTGTCTAGCTCATTGCTTCGGCCACCTCGTGCTCCCATTGCACTCCAGCACCAGCTCCCCCATTTCCATCTCATCAACCATCGGCTGTTTGCCCTCACTTTCAAAACCCTTCACAGTGTATTCCCGCCTCACTCATCATCTCCAGTTTTGTATTAGGAGGCCAACTCTTCCCTCGTATGACTGCCTGGTGCTAAAAGCCTTCACTCCTTACCGGTTTGATTTTTATTTACTTATTTATTACACAGGCACCCTCATACTTTCTCCCATGCTGCTTTTCATGCTTTGGAGGAGTTCTTCATAAACACCAGTGAAATGAGATCATGAATCTCCTTAAGTTGATGTCTTTGAAAGCCTCTCTTTTGCAGTGATGACTAGTGGAAATGTGATACTAAATATTAATTGTGTGCTGTATTACGACTATTGTCTCTCACGCTAGTGTTGACCCTTTACTTCTTTGTGCTCCACAACTTGTCCATACCTGTTGTCTCCTTAACGTGAGAGCTTGCATTAGGGGTAAGAGATCATACAGATGTTTGGACACCACCAAGCTACCACAAGAAGGGCTCATAAATACAAGTGCTCCTAAATAATATGGTTGTATAAATAATTTTTATAGCGGCACTACAGAAACTGCTCTCTTGGGAATCAACCAGTTAAACCCCTGTCTTCACTAAGTTTATGGAAATGATGTACAGTTAAGTGCCGATGCAGAGTGTAATATTACCCTTCGCCTGACTTCCCCTGCAGATTCCTACAACTTTTTAGATGTCGTTACTGCTGGTTATTCTTGCACTATTTTGATGTTCAGAGAACTCCGATTCCCTTGTGACAAAAAAAGGATGAGAGGCATGGGAAGATTTTTTTGGACAAAGAGAATCTGAAAAGGGTGGACTACTTAGCTGAACAAAGAGATGTGAGAAATTATAAGAAACACAAAGACATGGAGGAAGTATATTAAGTTGTTATAACAGCACCATCAACTTTTTTTTAAACTTATTGGAATGCCTGAGTTGTAACACTAATCTTTTAAATTTAGCTGGCATGGCAAACTCAAGAGCTATTTCTTGAAAGCTACCGCAGTGACTGGCTTTCAAGAATTCTGTACAAAGGCAGGAACTTTTATGCTCTGAGATATCGAGCGTAGCCTCTAAAGCTCTAAAAAATATACTTAATTCTTTTGAAGGTACCTAAAGTGAACAGTGAGACAGTAAAGGAAACATGAATTATTGTTTCCCATAATTTTCTTCCATTAATTTTCCTCTGGGAGAATCCTTAATCGCAGTGTTCACTAGGAGCTTGCAAACTAAAGTTTTTAGAAGCAATGCGGTACCATGGAAAGTCGCCAACTCATCCGTGGAACTGGTGTGAGATGAGGTGCCGGCGTTAGCTCCCATTCATTGCACATTCCTGAAACTACAGGGGTTGTCACAGGCACTGCAGATGAACTGAAAGATCACAGTATAAATCACATTATTTGAGTCAGAGTCTTCAAGTTTTAGAGGGTACTACTATCATGCATTTAATCCACTACACAAATATTAAGTGCAATGAAAGTCATTGGAGACTGCATGTCTGCCTTTCTCTGAAGCAGTCTTCCAACTTTGCTCTGTGCCTCAGCTCATGGTAAGAAGCTGCAGCGTGATCAGCTACCACTGTACATCTTCATTTCTGGCCTTTGTAATTTAGATTAGTTCATGCATCTATAGGATTTCTGTCAGCCACCCCAGTTACCTGTGAGTCATTGCTCTGGAGAAGGCACTGACTCCATGCACTCACAGTTCTCCACATCTATCACACAAAAACACCTACAAAAGCTTTGGCCTGCTCCAAAGGGCAAGAAACAGCGCTGATTTACATGCTACGAACTGAAAAGGAACATCAGAAGGGAGTATTTTAAACTTAAGATAATGCTGTTCTTAGCTGGCAAGACTTGTGGTTTTGATCCTTCTCAGATACATAGTCAACAGTGAGCTATCTGGCTGCACAAATCCCCCCTGCATTTCTTCTCTTGGTTAAATCTGCGACTCGAATGCATGCTCCAGTACTTGGGAACATTATGTGGATTTGCAAAACTTTCTGAAAGACTTCCTATACATTGGCCATTGGCTGCTTTACAAAAAGGCATAAAGATAGCATTTTCCTCTTCTAACAGATGTAATCTCCTTGCAGTGTTGTTCATACTGTTTGAAGGAAAGCAATATTCCTTTTTTCTTGGATTTGCTGAAATAGTGGCATCTCTCAACATAAACTGAAAATATATTTGGAACTTAATTTGATTCAGCTTTCAGAATTTCACACATGAGGGATGAATGCATGAGGATCAGCTTTCTGTAATTAGTGAGGAGTGTTAAAAGGGCTGGATCCTGTAAGGTCATCTGTGCAGCAAATGACTGTGGTTTTGTAGTGCCAAGAAGCACCTAAGATCTGCTCTTGGCATGATGCACTAGACTGACAGAGTTTTATTTCAGTTGTCATTCTTGAAGCTTCTAAGAAACAGCTTCACGTTTTTAATTTATGAATATATTGTAGAAATTGTTACCCACAGTGTGGAGTGAATTCACGTATTTTTGTTTCCAGTTTATGCTCATCACAAATGAAAAGGGAGAAAAGTAGTCCTAAAAAGCATTTCATCCTGATTAAGACTTGGAAAAACTCTAGGAATAATTCGGAGCATCCTAAAGGCTGCTTCAGCTCATGTTGGTTACACAGGTCCCAGCGTACTGGATGCACTGACTGTCTGGAAAGATTTTTCTCAGGTCCACTTCACATCCTCCAGCTGCTGGCACAGTCCGTCTCCTGGAATTAGGGGGAGGACCAAAGAGCAGATGGTACTGAGCTGGCTTTGCCAATCCTCTGCCACTGGAAGAATTTTTCTGTGCAAGTAAAAATCCTCTGTTCCACCCTCAAGCCTGCTTTCGACTACTTTGCATGGCCAAGGCAGCATGGAGCATCCAAAACAGGGTCCACAGCGACTTCAGTGGACTTGCTCCGAACTCTTCCAGGTGTGGCTGAGGGTGCAGAGAAGCCCATGGCAGACAATATAGGTGGCTTGTAATGAATGAGGCAGAGCCATGCAGTAAATTTGTCAGGGATACTGTGGCAAGCCCCAAAAGAGGCAGAGGTCTAATATCCATTGACGAGTGAAGATAAAAATAAATGTTGCACAGCTGCTCTCCTCGCTTTGCACTAGACAAGGACATTTTTAAGGGTAAATATTATTTAGAATAATCCATTGTGCAGAAGCCTTTGGATTATCCACTGCTTCCATAACATGCTTCAGAATAGCTACCCTGAGCTGTATCAAAGGACTATCCACAACTCTTTTTCCGAAGAAAATAATTAGGAAACCCACTCTATATTTCAAAATCTGAACAAAGTACTTTAACAAACTTCACAGTGGAGCGGGAGCAAGCTGCTGGGTCAGTGGTGACAAGGTGTTTCATAACTGAGGATCTGCAAAGCCTTGCTGACAGAAAGATCAGCACAGCAGGACCAGTGTTCAAGGAAAGATATTTTAAGTCTGGCAGAAATTTTACAGCTCTTCTACAACCCGAATCATCACAGAATCAGTTAAGGCAATTTTTATTTCTGAAGGGCAGCATCTGGCCTACTTGGCACACTTAAAGATTTCAAATGTGTATTTTTCAAAGCAAAAAGCATAACAAAAGTATGTAACTCAAACTGGCAGAACACTATACTTTGGATGACATTTTGTAGTTAATAACAATTTAACATAGCATAAACCCCACTTCTGCTGTGCTTCAGCCTGATGCAACCTAGAAAAGCATCACACACAGTTTAGAATAGAAACGCTGAAAGATCTTTAAAAGCAGAGGTACTACCAGGCTCTGCTGCTCTTAAAGAGCAGTAGCTTCTGTGATGTTATTAGTGACTGCTTTTAGCATTTGGTATTTATTGTAAATGGATGAGATTTTGGAATCATAAGGGAATGTGAGGGGGTAACGTCTTGGTCACGGCACTGCAAAATTTATACTATAGTTTTGTCTGTTCCCAAAATAAGAAAATAAAAAGGCTGTACAAACTTTAGGAGACTTGTACTAAATTCACTGCAATTAGTGGGAGTTTGACTTGTGTCCCCCGTTTACTTGAAAAGCCCTCCCCGGGGCTGAACCCAACCCTGCCTTGTGCAGGACTGACTCCTGCTTTGTTCATGCCTTAGATTCCGCGTGGCTTGCATTCGGTGTCACTTACACTTTCTTTTCCTTTCGCAAACTGTCCAAACATAATCTGGGCACGTCTCAGAGAGCTAAACTGTGTCTGAGCAATGCGACCGAGCACCAGCTGCCTTTGTTTGTCCTCAAGTACCATGATACTCCTCCACTCAGTACATTCTGGAAAAATTCCCCGCACCATGCCGGGGCACGGCCAGACCCTGGGACGTGTATGCACACCGCAGGCTGGAGGAAAGCCAGACCGGCTAATTCCTCATTTGTGTCGATGTCTGCTTCTTCCTAACAATATTTTGACCTGGGTAGAGAAGAAGAGCCATATGGCATCTTCCGCCCCTGACAATGACTGCTGTTAGTGCAATCAGTGCATTACCTAGGTGATTTGTTTAGATTCAGCTGTGTCACTAACTTGTGGCAAACTCAATTATAACTAAGCTGTGTATTAGGCAGGGTCCTAGTATAAGCCGGTTTCATTTTCATATGCTATTTGCATTGTATTTTCTGCCATAATGCTGCTTACAGATGATGTGTCCTAACCAACTGCTGCTCAGGGCCACCGCTTTTCCCATCTTCTAATCTGAGCCCAATGTGAATTTGTCCAGCATGGCACCCCCAAGAAATCAGACAACTACAGCATCAGCCACAGAGCCATGCCATAATTACAATAAAAAAACAGAAATAATGCACAATCTTCAGCCTCAGCACCTCATCTTGCTAAAGTCAGCCTTCAGATCCTCACTTTTTTTTATTACTTTTTGCATTTGTGTTTTAATTATACTGTAAGCTATTTAAAATGGGGACAGTGCCTCCCCTTACTTTTTTACAAGATCCAGCGCAGTGAAGCACTAAGCTTAACTGAGGGCTTTGAGAGTCAGAATAAGCCACCTTTTGTTCTAGCCATTTGCTGTCCTAGGCGGTAAATGATGGATCAGGGAATGGCTCTGGGTTTCAGCAGCATTTTCTAAGGTGTTTATCATGTATACCTTCTCAAAAAGCATATATGAAATAATTATACCTGTTTATGGAATTCTAGACTTCCTGATTTCCCCAGACAGTTTCCTGTGTTTAGTAACATGATGAAAGAGCTCAATAGTGCCAAACCCTCCCCCACCAAAATCAAGCATCCCCCCGCCCCCTCAATGCACTGCAGGAAGAACAGTGATGTCCCCTCCTTTTTACAGTATAGATGTGTGAATCAAATATTCATGCTAAGCATAATGTAAATTGGTTCATAAAGCTTAGAAAAGAACAAAACAGTGTTGAAAGTTATCTAGGGCTATTCTATCTCTCAACTTTACTGTGTTAACATGTTACTTAACAGAAGGCATACAGTTCTTAAAAGCTTACTGCTTAAGAATACTGAACGGCAAAAAAAAAACTGTAGATACTGTCAGATCACACATAATCATTGCAGCTGCTTTACAAGCTTTTGCTTTTGAACCATAACCTCAGAACAACAGGGAAAAAGATAATCTAATTACACATAATGACTAAGTATAGAATTATGGCTTTGATAAAAAAATACTTTGAAAATGGCAATGATAAACAAATTAGCACACTTTTACTATGCAGTAAATAGCTACAGTTCATTATAAAAAGAATAAAAGAATGTAATTTCTATAGGTATTTAGGATAAGTGTGGGACAAAATATGGGGCAGCAGACAATGGAGACTTAATCCCAAATGAACACTATTAATACCATAAAAATTCACCAATTCTGTGAATTCTCTACATCCTCTGCCTGGAAATGGCGATTACCAAAATGAGATGCAAATCAGTGCCTTTATCTAATGAATAATGCAAATGAGTGCTCCTCTTATGGCGCGGCAGTCTGCAGGAATCCTCTCTGCCTCACCTCACATTTCTTGTGGATTTAAGCACCATGTGTCAGAAGAAATTAGAGAATGGAATTGCCAAGAAATGACAAAGCCTTGGAGCCCCAAGTCAGTGCAGACAGCAAAGTACATTAAGATGCATAGTACAGAGGAGGAGAGAGCAGACATCTCATTAAAATGAAAATGTTGCTATTTTTCCTCCACCTAGTTAATGGAGTTGTACGACATTGTAATCTGCAATTATTTGTGTGGCTACTAGTTAGAAACATCCTCTAAAGTGATACCAAGGTGGGATCTCAAAAACTTCATGAAATCTTTCAGTTTGGTGGGTTTTTTTTTAATGCTGGTGCTATTTTATCTCTCTATCAGTTAACTGCATCAGCATTTTTCTCGCAGCATCACAGAGCACGCTGCATCTTATCCATTAGTCACAAGCTTTCCTGTAACTTTCCCTTAGCATCTAACATTACCCTCAAAAAATACTCAAGCGAACAAACCTGAAGGCATGCAAGCCCTGAAAATTAACACTTCTTTTTTTTTTTTTGTCCCCAATCGTTATTTTGCCTGAATGCATTTGTGATTCAGAATCCAGGACAGATTTCATCTGCTCCATTAAAACCTCTTAGCATGCAGACCAGCAGTACTGCCATGGCTGTCATCAAGTCCCTCCTCTTTGTCATTGCATTGGGACCCCAAACTGGGGATTTGTGAAACTTAGCGCTTTTCTGATGGGTACTATCTTAAAACACAGCGCAGGTAGACTCAATCTGACGACCCATTTGCTCCTCAGACAACTTCTTAGTTATCAGATGGAGTGGTGAAGGACCAGCCCAACCGCGAAAGGGATCTCCCAACGATTTGGGATGCCAGCAGGGACTCCCTCACCATTGAGATGTACAGCAGGTACGCAAGGACTACTGGTCTGAGCATGCAATTCGGCCAGGCTGTGGTTCAGGCGAGCACCTTTGGGGGTGGAGGGAAATCGCCTCTCACTTGAAAAGGCAAGGTCACCCCAAAGTCCTGAACCGTAAAGCCGAGAACTTAATGCAATCACTAAACTTTGGGGTGCCGATCATATACGACACAACCTTAGGGCCTTGTTCCTTTTGTTCACTAAGCTATGTGGTGAACCAGCAGGCAACAAATCAGTGTTTTGATTCAGTAACCCATCAAACAGATAAATCTATGTACTAAGCAAAAGAAGAGATTAGAGATGTCTTACTATCTGTCCTTTCAGGAAATGTGGAAAAAACCCAAACCCAACCGCTTTTTCTCGCAAGCTGACAAAGACATCATTGCTATTTATAGTTGTGCTTCAGTTCATCAGTTGGAGGCACACTGCAGAAGATGCTAAAGCACTGGCGACATTGCTACTCAATTAAAAGCTTACCATTTCCTTTTAATAGTTGAAAGCAAAGCCATTTCTCTATTGGGCAGCTTGTTGCAAACTTCATAACAGTGGGGAAAAAAAAGTGTATTATTTTGGATGGATTTTCTCTCTGCTCAATCCTAGTGAATCAAGGGGGAATTAGCTGGGATGCAGGTCTATAAGGAATTTGGTGTGAACTCCATAAAAATGCGACTTGCAATCAATATAGCATTTTCACTCTCTTAAATTAGAGGGATGTGGATAGGTTCTCTGCTCCTGTTCCTGTTAGCAGTTACCATGCCAGGAATATACGGAGAGTTTAGGTTTCTGATAGCAAGGGCAATGATAACTATAGAGAAAACACTACTGTTAAAGCAAACTAAGCAGTTGATTTGAAGCAGGGAGACAATTAAAGCACAGCATTTCTGAAAGAGTAATAAAAATGTCACTGCAAATGATGAATTGTTACAAGTCCTTGGCTTTTTCCTAGCACTGCAATAGAATACGGTGTTAAATCAGTTCCAAGAGATTATTAGTGGTATATGTTATTTTCACAAACTCAAGGAACTGAGTATCATTTCATAAATCAACTGCAGGTTAAAATTAGATATTTTTTTTATAACTTTAGTTCTGTGACCTTCATATATACCATTAACAAAAAGAAAATTATAAAAAAAATAGTTGGAACTTGAAAGTGAGAAAAGCTAAAAACGTTCCACTAAAAAACCCAAACCAAATGAGAAAATAGCTCTTTCCTATGCCTGCAGATCTGCTCGATGCCTGTGAGGTTCACTGATTGCAGAATACTGTAGAAATGGACTCACTTCTCATTAGCTTAAGGCTATGTAAATTACTTGTAAAGCGTGCCTGTACTTTGTGTTATGTATTTACTTTCTGTACTGCTTTTCTGCATAAAGCATTAAGAAACCTAGGTCAGAAAACTATAAATTATTAAAACCAACAATAACTGAACGCAACCACCTGGCATGTGGAGATCTATGAAGTGCAAGGCTGAAGTAGACATATGTATTGTTCGCTACAGCCGTATTGCAGGCTCAATTATAAGTTTCTCTGCTTCATGAGTTTATGGGCCAGATAATGTCTTCTAACAAAGTCTGTGTGACAATACTGTTGGAATCTCACAAGCGTTTCTTACATGGAGAAAAGCCGATTTCTCTCGCAAATAAATTATCCAAGAATCGCCCAAGATCCGCACAGATATGAGGGATTTCTGCCATCTTCTGAGATGCAACATTGCTACATGCTTCCCTCCACGCGCATGGGTTGCTTAGGGGCTGCAACACCTCCTGGGACACTCTGGGCCTGTGTAGGACCACCGGGCAGGATCAGCCACTAAGACCAACATTACCTTGTAGGCTGCCATTGCTAGCTCAAGCGAGGAGGTTTACTGCCCTGTTCTTCAGCAGCAGCTGCACTGCCGACGTTCACACGTATTTCCCAGCAAAATGCTGTGGATCTGATCCCTGGTTAAGAGGGATATTTGTGAATCCCAAAGGTGTTTCCCATTTATGATTTATTTCATCATCGTAGAAGTAAACATGTTCTGCTCTTCCTGCATGGCTTTATACAGCTTATAATTATAAACAAACCAATTACTAATCCAGAGTAAAGGCAGTGACAGCAAAGGCTTGCTCAGCATCGCCCTTACATCTACTTTCCGAGGCCTTGAACATTGGCTAGGATGACAGCCAAAAAAACCCCAACTGTGACTGGCTTACGTGACAGGAGTCATGTAAGGTGGTGTCATTAAAAAAAAAAAGTGTTAAAACAGGACACCGCAGGTGCCATTCATCCCTGTAATTAATTTGTGAAAAGCATTCTTTTTTCTTGGTCAGCTCCTGTAAATCATCTTTTGGGGTATCAGAAGGAACTGGCCTGGCAGGAGGAGGATGCTGACAGCTGCATTAGCATAGGTGCAATGACCTTGAGGATGGGAACGGGAGAAAAACCTGAGGCTAAGGTTAAGTTCAGCGGGGCCCTACTGCTGTCTGATTTTTGTTTCTGATCTTATGCACAATTTTATCATTCCAAACCCATCACTTACCGGTACGAGGCCCTTGACAAGATACAATCACCAGAATGACATTTACTCCAAATTCTTAGTCAGATTATTATTGATCGTGAGAGTTGAATGCTGCCTGTAAAAAGGCTGTGCCTACTTTCTCTGCACTCCTGCAATGTATTTACTCTCTTGGAGACTACGCCTAGGAAAAGCAGCACGATGAGCAGGGTGCTAAACCATTCCATATTTCAGCACCCGCTTCTCCCATCCTACTGCTGAACTCCTTAAGAG
Source organism: Gavia stellata (assembly GCF_030936135.1). Taxonomy (NCBI): domain Eukaryota; kingdom Metazoa; phylum Chordata; class Aves; order Gaviiformes; family Gaviidae; genus Gavia; species Gavia stellata. The sequence continues at coordinate 12,887,810 of NC_082603.1, forward strand.
TTCAAAAGGATTTCAAAAACACTTCACCTGTACCCATCTAAGGTCCACAGCTGAGGTCTGTATGGGTCTGTACCATTTTAAAAGAGACCAAGAAAGGGTAGCAGAAGTGTTAAGTTAGAACACACCCATCAGCTCTGGTGGCTTCTCAAGCTGCAGAGCTCTTAAAGTGTGATGAGACAGGGATCCAGCCTGTCTGGAAGGCAGACTCCTGTGTTCTTTGGAGCAACTCCCCATTTCTCTCTTCAGTCTTCCTTTTCCCCACCATTTTCAAGAGCCTCCGTTTCAGCGAGGCTGGAGAGAGGGGCTGGCCCTGGGGAGGGGTGCAGTGACGGCACAAGTGGCAGATGTACGGGAGCCACCTTCTCCATGGTGGATGCACCACCCCATTCAATGCACATACACCACTTTACATCGGCTGAGGACTTGTAGAAACAACTTGTAGAAGTAGGGGAAACAAATGTGTGTATAGCTTCAAAAAACAAACAAAACCCCTGTGAATTTCAGACATCAACCATTTGTCTAGTGTTTATTGTTTAAAAATGGCATACTTTCTATTACAGCATAAAATTTCACAAAATGTTATGCTGCAAACCCCATCTTTTCTGATTAACAAAAAAAGGGAATTGTTGAACTCTTTTTCGGAGACTTCTTTTAAACCTATAAAACCTGAAGTTCATAAATGATGATGCTTAGCTAATGTTGAGTGCTGCAACCAATGATGGTGCAATTATGGAGAACCATGGGAAGATTATTCAATAATAGTCTTCTGTCCTTTTTAATTATTTACAAATAAGCCATGAGATGCATAAAGCTAAAATAATATATTCTAATATGCAAACCCTGATATGTATTCTATATATGTATTCTAGCTGGCACTTTCCAGCTAGAAGGTCTAAAATATGCTTTTGGTGCATCCTTGCATGTCCCAAAATTGCTGAAACTGTACCCAAGAAAAAAAAAATATTCCATTAACCAAATCCTGTCCTGTCATTAGAGACAAACAGCCTTGTACTGAAGCTCACAGGGGTGAAGTAATCCAAGACCAAGCACCAGTATAATGAGTAAAGAAGATTTTATGACTGACAAAGGTTGGAAATAAATGAACTTTAGTGAAATTGCTTCTGACAAGAAAAAGATTAAAAGATAAAGGCATACTGTTAATTTTGCTTTTACTTAAGATGGTTTTAAAGTTTCCTGTGAGAGTTTCAAACTGGTATGGTACAGAGGATAATATGCACTACTGAGGAAGCAGTATTTGGGCACAATCCATTGCTGTCAGTACAAGTCCTTCTGTTGACTTATACAGGGCACATTAATTTCAATTGAAGATCATATTTTAAGTCCTGTTTATGGAAAGTCAGACACTGACTCTTAGACATGAAATATACATTATGATTCACCTCTACCTGCTTTTTAGTTACTGAAGGATACCTTTTTTTAAGAATCAAAGCCAGTGCTTCAGATAACAAAAAACTTGTATGTTCTTAAACTTTTATTTTCAAAAGCTTCTCTCACTTCTACTTCAGGAAAGAGGGGACTCCAGGTGCAAACCGCTGGCAAAAATTTACCCCAAAATTTTAGTGAGGAAAGCTACAATGCTTGAACCCGTTAAACCCATTACTTAATGCTTCTGGAAGTCTGAGCAAACTCTTCGCAAAGTGAGACACCTTGCTAGAATATTTCTGCAGGCTATCCCTACAGTATTCATACTGTTTGGCAGACCCCTATGGTCAAGGAAGCCAAGAGGCATGTCAGAGTCTGGAAGGCTGCGATAAAAATAGATGGGTAAAATAGCACATGTAGAAAGAGTTGTTTTAGCAGTCAGAAAATTACATTCTGTACTTTTTTCTATAGCTATGCACATTGTTTTTAAAAGATGAGGGCTTTTGTGTAGTTGTTTGCTATTCCTTTTTTTTTTACCTTCTCCCCTCCCCAGTCATTTGTAAATGTCACCCACAAACAGCTCTTTCTAGTTTTCACTGGAGGAAAGTGCCTTATGAGCAGGTGTAGATGGTAAAAATCAAATTGATGCATTAAAATGATGGCTCCTGACAGTTTTACAGATAAAAATCTAAAATGCACCAGGATGCTGGAAAGACACGGCATGTACATGTAAGAAAATGCTCCTCTCATCATAATGGTGCCTTCTTTTAAAGGTTTTACAACTACTTAGCTATAAAAATTCTCTCTGGGCTGAAGCCTGACATAAAATATCTCTGGTATAGTGCAATTTCTTCCTTGTAATAAATACAATTAAAACTCAATTGTGTCCTTTTCTGTCCTCTCCTTTTTTATTCATAAATCCCATATAAACAATCTGCCTAAAGAACTAGAAGATAAGAATCGTTTTACTGAAAGTACAATACAGCAAACATCAAAGCTACATGCAGTCGCTTATGCGCGTTGCCAAGCCAGCTCAATGCCAAGGATATTCATGTCCCTAGCTATATTTGTACTTGTAGATCAAGATGGTGTCACCGCAAGTGACCTGTGAAAACATAAACTTCCATACCTAAAATGTGTATCAACAGCCATTGCTTCTACAAGTAAATCGGGTACAGAACTACTTCTTACTTTTCAGCTAGTGAGATTAGCATCCCAGTGTACACAGGGACATACATCTCGTCAGTCAATGACCTTAATAGTATCTGGGATTACTTTTTACTTTTCAGATCCAGCTAGTAGTTAGAGGCTTTGAAAAAAGTCAAGAAATACTTAGTTTAAAAGATCTCTTACCTGGTTTTAGCTACTCTTAAATAAGTATGTTTTTTATGTATCGGAAATTGTAGCTTTGGCAAAACAGTATTAGTACTGTTAAAAAAAAAAAAGCAGCAGTGGTACTCATACTAAAATTCAGCAGCTCCCACAAATTCAGACCTTTCTAAACTCTGTGGATAAAAACAAATTACAGGTTTTCATCCTTGTATAAGAAGATGGGTAATTTCTGTCCTTTGTCAACAGGGACTGCTAATGCTTCTCTGGATTTCTCCCCCTCTGCTCCACAGCACAGAGCAGAAAGGATGAGAGACCACGACTTTCATGTCAGTCTGTAGGTTTATTTTTTCTTGAAAGCTCTGGCAGAATACTGTGGGCTTAAATGTTTGCATGGGGTGACATGGGCTGTATATGGGGCTGGCTGTTTTAGAAGTAACATAAATGTCTGAATGTTAAAATCGTTATTTGGGAGTCAACTTATTGACTTCTGCCTTCTTGAAGGACTCCAGGGGAGCCTGCTAACCAGAACAGTTGTCCTGATGTACACAGGGCTTGCAGAACTCTCACCGAGTTCACTTGGCTTTGTTTCAACTAAGATGCTTACAAATGGAAATTTTAATATATGGAAGTGCCTCAGGAACCTGCATTTGGTTTCCAGTGATTCTTAGCTGTTAGAAAGTACAAGCCCTGCAAGAAAGAAACACAAAACTCTGGGGTTTAGAGACATATAAGTATTAAATGAAGAAGGAAAAATATGTTTGTCCAGGTAATCTGGACAAACCTGTGCAGCATAAAACTAGCTCTGCTCAGTTCTGCCAAGTAAATCCAAAATTCGCACTCTGAGACTTGTCCATCACAGCAGGAAGAAATATTAATATCACACTCCTTGTACACTGTCCGCAAAATGAGACAGCAGCCTGGAAAGCCTAATGCTGCACAGCTCACTTGGGACTGCGGGGCATCGTGCCCGTGACCGAAACGTGCGAAAGCAAACCGGCTGCTCCCCATGAGGGGGCCGATCCTGCACCACTGCTCCTCCAGGCTGACTGTGTGACACCAGCAGGTTAGAAAGCAAAGGTCGCTATGCTGAAAGGTGGATTTACCCCACCCCCCCCACCCCAAAAAAAAATAATCTTAGTTCATGTTTTTTAGCAGAGAAGGAGCAGGATCACCTGCTGCCATGGGCCCTCAGCCCCGGAGGACGGCGGGGTGGGGGTGGATGTGCTGTCCTACCCCAGCCGAGGAGCACCGGTCGGGATGCTGCTTTACTGCAGTGGAAATACCCCAGCAAATCCTGTTAGGAGAGTCTCCCTGCAGTGAGCCTCAGGCTCGAGATCACCTCTGCCTCACCAGAAGAGGTACAAATTACAATATGTTGCTAGTAAAGATTTTATTTATAAAGTAGTATTGTTTTATTGCAGAAGGTGGCACTAAAGGTGCTGCTGAGGGGACATTTCTGGTCCAGCCGCACTGACAGCAAGCCATTCAGATTCCCCTGTGGATGTCAGAGTATCCATTTTGCAGTGGAAGCCATTTATTTCTTTACAAAATTGCTGTTGCTGTTTCCACGCCCAAATGAGGCTGAACGCCCAAGTTCCCGCAGCATACTTGGGCAGCTCCCCCCAGATACCCCCCTCGGCTGGTGGGGGAAGGCACTTTGGGGTCCCAGGGTGCTGAGGGCAGCAGGGGGGACACCAGTTGGCATTTGTGAGAACCTCATCCGCAGAGCCACAATCACCCCCAGTGATCCCTTGCCTTCTAAGATCAATTATTAATACAATAAATTGATCATTGTGTTAGCTACAAATGTCTAATATTTCCAGCTAACTTCAGGGGGAAAAAAAAAATAGGAGAGCAAGTACCAGATGGACTAAAGGCAGTGTTAAAAGCAACAGTTAAGCAGTTTCTACGAAGTGTATTTATAAAATATACATCTTGTTAAAAGGATGCACTTTTACACGCAGTAGTGATATGTGCCTTAAAACTCTGTAACTGAATATAAGTAGAAGCCCTTGACTTTGTTTAGGAACTCTGTTTTACCCCCAAATATTTTTAACAGCTTAAGTACTTTGTGGGCGTGCTTTTGCTTTGTTTAAGGTTTGAAAACATTCCAGTACCCAAAAGTGTAACTGAGGAGGAAAAAAAAAGAAACCGGATAGAGTTTTTTTCATGATTTACTGGGGAATCTTGATGTGTGATAATGAATAAAATGCAAATCTGTTTTACTGGCAATCCCCAGTTTCAGTTTATGAGAAATTATTAATTTTTAGACTGCTTCCAGCTGGAAGAAAGCAGAGATTTTAGCAAACCGTGGGGTTTTTTTTATTCCTGCTGTCATTAAGTATATCCATTTTTTTCTCCTTTATGAAACCAAGAACTCCTTTCCCAAGAGGTCCAAGGAACAAGGCGCCTTTGAAGTGTCTGTGGGCAGACTGCTACCAAAGGCACAGGTAGGCTGTTGCTTCCGCGCTGACGAGTGGGAGGGAGCAGGGGGAACGTGGAAGGAGCAAAGGGCATGGTGTGTGCTTCTCGCTTTCCTCTTGTCCTGCTAGCTGCTCTGGTCTGAGGCTGGAACGTAAGGACCAAAGTGGTGCTTTGATGGGAACAGCCATGTCAGTGGGGTGGCAGAGGTGTCCTGCCCTACACAGGGGAGAGGAGAAGGGACGGAGGGGCTGTAGCTCACCATATAGGTCTGGCGGTACTAGAAATGAAATGAAATATCCAGTAACTTAAGAGGAAACACCAAAATAAAAACTCCACTCTCTGAAGGATAAGGTCCTTTCCAACAACAACAAAGCAACACCTCTATTAATTAAATGTACTTAAAAGAGTTCAGAATAGATGAATGCAGGTATTGTAAATAAAGTCTGCAATAACTTTGAGCTGTACATACTTTCAAAGTATACAACTATGAAAATCCACATTATATAAGACAGTAACAATAGCCTCATCTTTAACTCCCTGTTCCCATTCTACCGCATGCTACCTAACAAGATTGCACAGATGGAACTAAAATGAAATATTGTATGTCCTTATTCAGCCCGTAAAAGAAAAAAGCTTTTTTCCGTATCAGCATCTCTTAACAGTACCGTTCAACACTGTTTTAAAATGTCTTACCCCAGAATGCATCTATGCATGCCAAAATGCTTCAAAAATACATTTTTATTTCACATTTTGATTTATGTGTTACTCAGAAGAGTATCTGTTCATTTAATTATTTCAGTAAACATAATAATGGTATCACTAACTATACTACGGAGTATTTTCCCTTTTTTAAGGAATATGAGCCTACTTGTAATTAAAGGAATGCTATATTAATGATGCTGAAAGTCTCAGAGGGAAAAATTTAATGTCCACCTCATAATATTATGCCAGAACTACATGCACAGAAGACTTTTTAATAATCTTTGTTTCTTAATTTAGTTTTGATTGGCTATGAAATACAGAGTAGCACTCAAGGGCTCAAATTTCTACTGTCATCAGCATTTCTGCTCTATAAATTGTACAAACGCACAGGACTCCCGTCTGTAGGCTTCTTTTCAAGCTTCTGTTTAACCTATGAAGAAAATTAGCTGCAGGCAATGATAATTGCTGTTAATTTCATCATTTTTTAGCCACTGGGATGTGGAATGGTGTTATGATAGCTAGGTCTAAACATAAACAGAAAATTGTATTTTTGTGTTGGCATTTCAGCTGCAAACACAGGTTGGTAATATAAATTTGTCTCCAGTTTGCAAATTACAGCAATAGCCACTAGGAGTCTCCTGGTTAAGTTCGTGATGAATTTGCGCCCCAGTCCTGGCTAAGGTTTGAATGCAAACCCCACGCTAAAGGCTGGATTTCAGCACAGGGGCCAGCCCATGCGAGGGGCAGGTGCGACTCTGGGGCGAAGGGACCCCCGAGCTGTGAGCGGCACCGCGGGGGCTCCTGATGCTCGTACCGGGAACACAGCCGAGAAACGTTTTAGAAACAAGTAAGTCAGATGCCACCTGTGCACTGTTCTTGTAGGGCAAAAGATGGTGATGGTCATGAGAAGTCAGATTTGTTTCTTTTTATAACTGGACAGAGTTTTGTGAAATTGTAACAAGTGCTTACAAAGAGGGAAGTAGATTTCACCAACGGTTAGTCATTCCTGGGGATTTAAAGCAGATTTGTTTTGTAAACTGAAATGCTGCAGGCCACAAGAACTAGCACCCCCAGGTACTTAAAGATTTGCTTACACTGTCTCTGCAAAGTGAATCCTGCAGTTCTGAAAACCCGAAGTAGCTTCTTTCTCTTCTCCTTCCCCTTCTCTCTCCTCCCAGGCCAACTAAGTATAAGCTTATGGTGCCAGACACACTCTTACCAACGCCAAATGCTCGAAGTTCGTAAATTACAGACCCACAGGAATGGTCACGCTGGCTCAAACGCCATGACCATCCAGCCCAACTTTGTGACTGACAAAGGATGGCCAAATTTCCTCAAAGGAATGCCACAGAAAGCAGATACGCATCAGCCGCCAGCATGCATGCCTCACTCTAAGCAGCTAGAGATTGCTTTAAGACGTACAGGGAAGGCAGAGGTGACCAGTTAACCCCCTCCGCAGGGGCTGGCTATCCTGCAAGTGGGAGGAGTACTACCTATTGGGGAAGAATGCTGTCCCATCTTCTTACAGACACAAGCAACTCCACGGCCAGAAACCGTAAGCGTTCACTGCTCTAAGCCATTCATTTGTTTGTATGTTTCTTTCACGCATCTCTCCTCTCCAGCAAAATCCTTTCCCAACCCCTAAAAATCCTGAGCAACTTGAAAAATGATGAGATTTTAAACAAATAATAATTTGGAGGGCTATTTATTTGGCTTCTGCTTTTTGAGCGTCTCAGTTTCATTTTCAAACTTTTCTCTGCAACCAGAAGGACTAAGAAAATAAAGATGATGTTTTAAATGAAAGCTGAGAATCTCACATAATCATAGGACTCCAGGGGTTTGAGGTTTCAGAATAATCTCATGAGTTGTCAATACTGAACGTCACCAGAAACCATAATGTTATTCTCGGAATAGATTGCGTAAAAGCAATTGCAGAATAGTTTTCCTGCTGCATGTTCCCCATAAAACCTATGGATGCTGTCCTGGAGGGATGACCTAAAGGTACTTACACATGGTGAGCTGCTACGTGCTGGGTTTAGCTACCAATTAGAAGAGTGTTGCATTCTGCAAGAAATCTGCACGTGCAAAACCTTGTTATTCGGTCCGTCAACTAAACAAGCTCACCGGGTAAAAATTCATAATGGACTCATAAGAACGTTTAATTTCATGGGGATATGCAGAAACAAGTAGGAGGCAAACTTTACCATTAACCGCCCATCTCCTCTGTATTGTATGCTTGCGTGCATTGCAATGCAAGATTGCATTGTGTATTATTGCAGACTATTATCATCTCCCTCTCACAGCCTGCGTTAGATTTTACCATTATCTCCCAGCAGGACTTGGGTGAACCTCTCAGTCTGGTTGTGTTTCAGGGATATAATCTATACTACACTGATAGCTGACACAGACTCAACAGCTAGTACCTTAGTCTGTATAGTCTGTGGTGAACAGAAAATTACTAAGCCTGATCGGAGAACTGATACGGAAACAAAACAGGAGGCTGCTTCAACATCCTCCTCTTCCTGCAGAAGCAGGCTCGGCTCTTTGGTACCTTTGCTTATTGTTAGGATACCTGAAAGGACCCTGATTTCCTCCAAGGAATTACCAGAAGGCAGTTGATTGTTAACCTGATTTCAATGACAAAACACTGGTACACAGGTTTAGCACACAAATATCCAACACTCACAACAATTCGGCACTTCACTGTGCTGTAAAGAAACCCTTGGATCTCTGTCATTGCAAATGTGGAATTTTTTAGTGCAAAACATGCCGAACAGGAATGCACTCTTCTCCACTGCCCACCTTCTCCAAGTATGACAGTGCTATCTTATTAACTCGTTTCCTAAAACCAAATATGAACACAAAAATAAAAGATCTCCTCATTGGGAAATGCCAAAGGCTCAGCCCTACAAATATCTAAAACCTTGTTTTGAAGGAAATGTGTAATCTCTATATGTAGCTATAGTACAGATAGACATGAAGGGATGAGAGTGCTCTGCTGCTGAGTAGTACCTCAGGAACGTCAAATATTTCTGTCATTTTCCTAATATTTCAAATAAGTCAAGCAATTACCAATGCATATGTGAATATAGTGTGTATGTACTATATACATCTATACTGAAAGCAAATACAACAGTTTATCATCTAGGAGTCAGTCACTCTACACTCACATCACTAAATACACTCCCTCATTGTGCGTGCTCTCTCTCCCTCCCCCCAGATCTTCCTCTTTCTCTGCTCCTTGTGTTAGGATTCTGGTGACCTTCTGCATCTCAAGGGCTTAAGCAGCAAGAGAGCTACACCCGTCACCTCAGGTGACTCCTGAGCAAACTTTCATCCACCATCACAACATCAAGGACCTTGCTAGGTCAAATGTTTTCAGGAGTTCTGGCACCATTTTTGTTACTTAGATTTAATCAAAATGTCTTTGGTTTTGGTTTTTTTTTTTTTTAAATCATTATTCTAACTAGAGAGTGGACTGATAACCAAAGCATTCAGAAGCTTAAAAAATTACTTAAGTCAGGAACTGCTGCAATGTTTATCTGCACTACAAGGAAGAAACAAGTTTTGCTGGGCAGTTTCTTTTTCATCAAAAGAACAACTTTCTTATTCACTACCTGATGAGTTACTAAACATCACCGACTGTAGGCTAAATCACAGCTATTACTATTCTGAAGGAGAAAATATATTTCAAGAAAAAAACCGTATTACACAGGGCACGTTACTTTTATTTGTTTTTAAACAGTGGCTCCTTGAAGCTGCTCGGAGGTTTAGAGTGTCAAAGCCAAGTCAGTAGAGATGGATTAGTGGGCAGAGAGCAAGTGGTGCAGTCAAAGGTTCACAGTGAATGTAACTTATTCACGTAGCTCCGCAATTTATCACATGGCTATTACCATAATGTATGTGGGAGGCAGCTGCATGCGTGCACATAATGCCGTAAATGTGTGTGTGGTTGGACCTGAACTCCTTACAGAACAGGAGTGGTTGAAAATGATACCATAAGGCATTTAAAAGCAAACTTCCTTCCTGCGGGGATGCTGTCACACAGCAATGATGATTCGTAGACAGGCAAATAAATATCTTGTAGACTTTTCTTAGTTATGATAACCTCACTTACCAGAACTCATTGGTTTTTCAAATCTAAATTATGTAGGTAATGTGATGTATGTTTCCAGTGCTTTATTAATAGATGTAAGTGCATATGTTTTGCATCTCAAACTCACATTTTCTAGTCAAGGAATATAGTATTTTCCACTCAAGGAATATAGTATTTTCCACTCAATGTTTAACAGAAATATTCAGTGACAAAGAAAATGAATTCTCCATGTTGTGAGGAGAAAAAAGTTACCTACAAGTTGAAGATTTCCTTTAACTCGAATGACCTCTTACAGCACGATCTATCAAACGCTTAGGAGCAGTACAGCTGTAAAAGGTTGATATATATAGTGTCTGCCTGGTTTCTCATACCTGTACAATCATTTACCAAGCCCAACATTTCCAAATCTAGTCTCTAATTTTAGGAGCATCTAAATTAAGAAGCTTGACTTTGGTCTCTTTTAGTTGGCTTGAATGCCTACAGTTTCAGCTAAAGATTCAAGCTGTCAGTAGCTGGTAGAGCTGGCCCCCACCTGAAGGTGTTTCTTGCTGCACTGTCCATACATGCAGGTGTGGACCTGCTGGTATGTACCTGCTGCGCGCGGTAGCAATGCTCCAGCAACGCGGCTCATGGCTGTGTGGGCTTACCAGAAAAACTGCACCAGCCCAGCTCCCACCACCACTTTTTAAGCTGCTGCAGTCTGAGTTTCTAACAATGGTCTCATGTTTGGAAATGATGCTGAATTATACCATGCTATGATGCTTTCAGGTGATTGTATTGGAACCAATTCACTCAAGTCTTTCGTGATTCAGGCAAATGTGTCTCAGTTACTGGTTAGTGCAGTAAGAGTTTTATGCTGCTTTCTTTTAAGTCATTGAAAGTTGACCTAGCGAGACACCAAATTCAGACAAAGTCAAATTAGGTCCCCATAAGTAGAACATCTCATTGCCCAGCTTAATGTACTACTCAGCGTTTTGTTCAGCAGAACCTTTCACATTTGGAATATGATGCAGTTTTTCTCAATAATTACATATGTGCTATAGGGCTTCCATTTTGAAGCTGTCTATCACAAATATATACCCACTAATTATGCAAAATTAAGAGCTTGCCTTACCATTGCACAGAAAGTCTCGGGAGGATCTCCACATGTTATGTCTGGGGGATCCAGAGTCACTTTTACGTATTTGATCATGTCTCTGGCTTCCGGCTGGCAGGCCATGTAATCCCATACTTTTCCTTCTTCTGTGTAAATCTGAGTCTTACACACATCATAGTGTCCCCACACGGAAGGGTAGTGCTGCATCACAGAGGATACGGTAACCCAGAGGGCATGAAGTGACAGGAATCTTGACAAATACATTTCTAAATCCTTTTATGTCACCTTCGTAAAGATGCTCAGTACTGGCGTACGTGCAGTCTATAGATTATACATATATGTATATATACATGTATATATTTTGTAAAATAGGTTCCAACTCAAACGTGAAGTATTAGGATAGGGTGTTTGTTTCACTAAGTTGAAGGCTTTGGTAGAAGCCACCCAGATCCCAGTAACAGCCTTTCACAGCAACGCAGTGCTTGTCCTTTGTCTTGTAACTTATCTGTCAGGGCTTCTTGTAAAAGATGTCCAATAGCAGATAATAATTTGTGAAGTTGCAGGTCTTCAGCTACACTGTCGATAACCCTGAGTGATCCTCCGTGTTCAGGGCTCGCAGGGGATGCCCAGACGCACTGATAAATCAGTATCCGAAGCAAAAGGATGAGTGTCTACAGGCTGGTGTCTGTTTCCCATCAATCATTCTTTTCTTCTGGCACCAGCACCCTTTTAGAAACAATAAGAGTTAGAGTTATTGTCCAACAATCAATGCATTACCAAATATATGATATGTTGACATTTTGGAGGTTTGATGCAATATAAAGCAAATTGGTATAATATGGATAACCTTTACTGGGGGTGCTGTGCTAGAATGAACAAACTACCAAAGTCATTCACAGTGAAAAGTATTTTGACATGAAGGATTTAACTCTTCTCTAACAAAGGCAGATTTATAATGCTCCAGGTGAGTTACAGGTTTCTGCTTCCAAAACTGTCTTTTCACCCTAGCAAAACTGGAGAGCAAACTACCAAACTCAACCACTGCACAGATCATGCAGGCAGGGGAACAGGCAGCAGCAGGAAGGCTCTTAAATAAAAGTGACACAGAGATGGGTATCAGGGCTATCAGGTGCTGATAGTCTTTTGTCAAGAGGAACCTCAGCAAGCTCCAAAAGCCTTATGCATCTTTTTTTTTTTTTTTTTTTTTGTAAGAGTAACAAAGATATTGCAAGCACACTTCCGTTTCCTTGAAATTTCTCATTCACATTGGAAGAGCTTTTTCTCTGGATGCTAAAATCTAAGCAAACCCATCAGACAGATGTTAAGAAACAACCGTAAGTCACCGCTTTCTGCAGACTGCTTTGCTTGTCCCCAGTTTTAAATTATGCCCCGTGTCATGAACCCACCTATACCCCAAAACCACAGGAAGCGGTATTGTGACCTGGTGAGCTCCTTAGCATGCCGCTTTGGTAATACGCATTTTCAAAACTTATCTTCAAAGCTATTCGCAAACGGCCTCCCTATATTTAAATAATGCTTCGTCTTAAACTGAGCTAAGCTACAGACACTATGAAATGCCAACAGATGGTTGAATTGTGTTTCCATAGCAAAGTAATTTACAATAATTGCCGTATGGACGTAAATGCAATTTTCCATTATATTCATTTTATCAAATGTTACCATAAAACTCCCATATATTTTATCAGAATATGCAGAGAATATCTGAATTTTCATGCAGTAACAATTCTCAATTCAAATATATTTAAGCTTCAAATCTGAATTTGACATAAAAGCAGAAATATCTAAGACCAAATTAAAATTACATCTTTTTAACAAGCACACTGTGTAGTACTGCTGCTTTTTTAGCAACCTTACATTCTTTTTTGTTTTCAGTGGGCATGTTTACTTATTGTCTCAGAATTCAGTAATTCAGAAAACACTTTCCATGTCATTCTAAAGACACCTCATACTCTTTCCCTCTAGTCCTTTGCCATGTATTTTACTATTTTGCAGGGGGGAAAAAAAAAAACAAAAAAACCTATAGCTTAGAGCAGTCATTATACAAAAGGAAAACAACTGCTTTGCTAAAAAAGGAGCCAAATTATTTAAAATTTGTGACAAATCAAAACATACTCTGTATTGGAAAAGGCCTGGCCATAGCTGGAATAAACAGTAGGTGAATATCATGTTTCTGTGTAGAAATAAGAAGTTACTCAGTTTAATTATCCTTAGACTAAAAGCCTGTATATTCAGGCAAAAATAGATTTGTTTTCTTTAATATTTTCCTTGCTAGCTCTTCAGTTACCCATAACCTTTTATATCTGCTGAGACTCAGATCCACTAATAAACAGGACTGGATAGGACTAAAATAATGTGAAGGAAGCCACTACCTTAACACACTGTGCTGAAATACTTCCCATATAACGAATTCTCATTAAAGTAAGCCAGAGTCATAATGATGGTCGTTACACAGAATTATAGACTATAACATCGATTGAATTTAGTGCACTGACAAGGAAAAAGTGCAGAGGAGTGCAAGACATCTGAGCATTAGGCAGCTGTAGCCTTGTACAACAGACATTCCTGACAAGAAGCAGCCAATTATAGCTTAAATTTCTGGCATATAACCAGTTCTGATTAATAGTTTTCCATTACATTACAGACATATTATTAATGTATTAAAAATGTCAAGCTTTGGCAAGAACTAATATGGCATGGCTCGGTTAGTCTGCAATATCTTCTTTTAATGAGCTTCCATTGATACACAGAAAGATATTGACCAAAGCACATTAAGGATCATGTGCTGAGCGCTGCTGGGGTTTTTCTGACGGAGCTATACGATTTGTCTTGCTTATATTTATTCCTGCAGAGTCACTCACGATATGCATTCTACATTTCAGTGCTATACTGCTAAGGACATATCTGTTTGAATTATTCTGTAAAAAAACATTTAGAATAATATTTCTGAAGTTTACAGCTGTACCAGTTGCGTAGCGCTAAGCCTCTAGCTGTGGCCAACACAAAGTGATGGGTTTTTTTGTCCCCGGTAATGCCTGTGCATTTAACCTTACAAAAAAAGGAATCAAACAAAACAGGAATAACTAACATCTGGTGCCCTGTTCCCCTGCACCCTGCGGAGGTCTGCTAGTCGTGCACCCTGGGTGTTGGGAGCCCGTGGGGGTGGCAAAGAGGGAGCGACAAAGAGGGCGAGGGAACGGCAAACTGCCGGGAGAACATTAGCTAATGTATGCAAAGCTGCTGGAGCAGGCCGCTCCTGGAGATCTCCTTTGTGGGGCGATGGTGGTATGAACTGCGGGGTGTTTCAGGTTTGAATGTTCCCATGTGCCATAGCCTCTGCAATACGGAAAACACCGGGAGGCACCCAGGAGGCAACGGTGCTGAAGGCCACTTCTGCTGTCTCTGCCTTCCTCCAGAGCACTGCTCCGTCTGCAAAGTGCTGGGCATTCAGGCCACGGCGAGTACATTACAGCCATTCGAGAAGGATGGCATGCAGCTGACCCCCAGACGAAAATCAGCTGTGAAGTCTGCTCTGAGCACACACATCCCTTTCCAGGTGGGTAAGTCACCTCATGCGGCATTTTAATTCTGCAGCCTGAGCGGATACCCCTTTCCCAAACTAGCTAAAATGCATCTTGGCAAAATCAGTGCTGGTAAAGAACTTCAGATCTCGTCAGGGGTTGTTAGCAAACACTCCTCCTCTGCCTCCTTCCATCACCGTGAAAACCCACCCCCTTCCCCAAATAACTCCCTCTGCACAAACCGCGTCGGCCAGATGCCCTGCACGAGCTCCCTGTTGGGAAGTCGCTGTGCAAACTGTAGGGCTGGGCTCCTGGCCTCCCTCTTTGGCAAGCAGCAGGTACGCGAAGGAGGTGATAAAATAACAAGCGATCGCCTCTCACACAGACCGTGCATTTGATAAAGTGTATGCTGCCAGTGCACACGAGTAAGAACAAGAGCCAAAACCGTTCTTAGAGTGCACATCAGGCTGAGGAGAACCAGCTAAAATCATGAAGCAAGGCAAGGAGCGCCGGCTGTCACCTCCCAACACCGGCATCTGCAGAACAGTTTTTTCCAAAGGGAACGTGTTTTAAGTTTGTATCCCTAACAGCTTCAGCAGATGAATGTATCTCATCAAGCCCAGGTAAAAAGATCCTTTGTGTCCACGCCAGTTACTAATTACTTAAAGACATGTTAGAAGGTATGAAATAACGTGTATTACAAAACAGAACTAATCCTCATACCTGCAACTTACATTTAATAAAACCCAAGTGTTTTATACCTTGCTACACCTAGGCAACTTGAGAACCTGGTATGTATAAAGCTCCGATATTTAAAAAAACCCCAAACAATCCAAGCCCTTTTATAAGTGCAAAATTATTCATCTATGCAAACAAGAAGGGAACCTGTATTTAACGATTTCATACACACTTTCTGTCAATACTTGTATGAAATACAGTATACTCCAAACAACTGCTGTGGTGCCTTTGGACTCAAATGCTGCTCCACACGAAGTTCAGGTTCTATTTTTATCCAGCTTATTTAACTATTTAGCAGAAAAAGATTTCTTTGCCTCAGGAGGAATTTAAAATGTCAATACCTATTGGCTGAAGAAAATACAGCGTTCTGCTACCAAAAAACTGGGATTCAGCACTATACTTAAAATATTTCTGGTTTTCCCACATCATTCTTTGCTGAGTGACACCTCACGCTACCGCTGCCGTTACTTGCCCGGTATCATCAGCTGTCGCATATGGAGTAAAAGCACTTCAGCTATTTAAATTTTAGAGCCTTCGTACGTAGCTGCTTTAAGTTTTTCCTCTAGAATCTTTATAATTGTGGCTTATTGCCTTAAATATCTCTGTACCTAGCATCAATCTGTTCTGCAAGGTTTTCCTCTCTCAATTTAAGTTAGCATTTGGGGCGGTGGTGTGAGCTGATGACTTTCTAAGTTCTTAGCCTCAAAACTGAATGAAAATTAATGCCTACTGGACCCTGCGTTTGTTCTGCGCTGTTGCCAGATTTTACATACATAGGTAGGAAGTTGGTGCCACTTCTTATCGGTGTCACAGGGTTGAGGGTTCATGGCAAAGTCCACGATTCCATGAGAATATCGCCGCTAACTGCTGGAAACTCTCTGGTAAACATCCTTTAAAACTCAAAAAATATGCCAGAAATCAGCCTTTTTTTTTTTTCCAAATAAAGACCCAAACCAAAACAAAACCCCCACGCACAAAAAACCAAGCCAGGGAAAGTTCTACTGTGATTTTCTTCCCTTCGACTGGCTGGCCAGGCCACAGCTTCTTGTCCTCAACCGCATTGTCCTTAGGCAAGACAGTGATTTATTCCCTCTTTAAAAGCACCTCCACCGTTTGTTTCACTCACTGTCTCTGCTAACATCTCCGCAGAAGTAAGGCTGGCTCCTAGCACCTCAGATCCGGAATATCGGAAAGTTGATTGCAGAACAATACAAGTATATTTAGCAGAGGCCAAAAATGCACGTGCACCAACTTTGAAAGTACAAAAGCATCCGGTTTATCGGGTTTAGCCGGTCTGCGCTGCTCACCGCCATGTGGGGTTTCCCTAGGGGTTCTGTGTGTGAACCTTTAGAGAAGCCGCCTGCAGTTTCCGATGCCAGGGAGGGAACTGGTTCCAGGTTGAGTACCAGTGCCCTGCCCGCTGCTCCTCGGCCAGCGGGGCTGGGGCTGTGCCCCCCGCCCCCGCCCTCTGTCAAACGGGACTCTTGGTCTTCCTCGCCCTCTGCGCGGGAAAATCCGCGCTGAGGGGCGGGAGCCGGCGCGAGGGACGGGCACCTCCCTCGGGGCTCTCCCTCCGCCTGCGCACCGCGGCCGCGCCCTTTCAAAGCCGGGCGCGGCGCCCGGCCCGAGCTCTGCGGAGGAGGCAGCGCCGCGCAGGTACCGCCCCGGCCCCGGCCCCGGCCCCGACCAGGGCCCCGGCCCCAGCCGCGCTCCGCTCCGCGCGGGCGGCAGGGGGCGCGCGGCCCGCGCCGATCCGCCCTCGGTCCGCGGCTTGAGCTTCCGCGGGGGGCGCGGGTGGGGGGGACACGACACCGCACACACACACCGGCACAGCACAGACCCGCTCCGCGCAGCCCCCCCGTCCCCGTCCCATCCCGCCGCGGGGTGCGCGGGGTTGCGGGCGGGCGGTACTCACCGCGCGGGCTGGGGCTCGCCCTCGCCTCACCGCGGGGCGGCGCGGAGCCGCCGCGGCGCCGGGACGCGCTGGAGCTCCCTCGGCGGCGGCATGAGGGGCCGCGAGGCGGGCGGGGGGCGCTTTCCCCCGGGAAAGTTGCCGGCGGGGCGCGGGGGCTCGGCGGGACGCGGGCGAGGGCCGCCGCTGGCCCTAGGCACTTGTCGGCGTCGAAGTTTGGCGGTGCGCGGGCGGCGGGCGGTGCGCGGCGGCGGGGCGGGCGGCCAGGCGGGCGGGCGGGCTGCCGCTGTCCTCCGGCGCTCGGCGGGGCTGCGGGCGGTGCGCGGGCGCGCAGATCATCGCCGCGAGCGCCGCGCAGGTGCTGCCCGCCGGGGCTCCCCGCCCGCCACCGCCGCTCAGGGCGGGGGCGACCCCGCGCGAGGCGCCGGCGGCCGCGGCATGAGGCGCGGGGCGAGCGGCGGGCGGAGCGCGCCTCTGGCCGGGGCCGGGGCTGCGGCGCGGCGGTCTCCGGCGGCGCGGCCAAACTTCGGGCGGCAACGGCGCCTCCTCACTTCGGAGCGACCTCCCCGCGACTGCCGGCGAGCGGGGCGGTGGCGGCTACCCCACCTCCGGGCCCGCGCGACGCGCGGCCCTAGCGCCGCCGCCGCGCCCGCCCCCCCCGCCGCCGCGCTCCCCGCCCCGCCGCCCCCGCCGAGCGGACCGCCGCGGCGGGGCGGGGGGGCGCCGCCTGCCCCGTGGGGGGGGCCGCCGCCCTCCCGCCCGCAGCCCCGGCGGGGGCGGGAGCCGCCCAGCCGGGCAGCGCCGGGACGGCGGCTGCTCCCTTCCCGCCGGAGCAGCCTTATTTTCCCCTTTTTGTTTCGGCTTCAGCTTGGTCGGGCACGCACAGAGATCGCCGTAAGTGCCTCTGCTGTCCGAGCCCGGAGCCCGGAGCCCGGGCGGGCTGACCCGAGCGCCCCGCCGCAGCGGCGCCTGGGTGCGCGGACCGGGCAGCGTCCCGCCCGCCTCGCCGGAGGGTCCCTCCGCGGGGCTGGTCGTGCCCGGGAAGCGCTGGCCCTTCCTCTGCCCACAGCACCGCAGTGCCACCGAAACGCCGGGAAAGCGTTATTTGTGCTGTGACCGCCCTCCCGTACCAGTCCTTCTGGTCTCCCGAAACACGCGAAAACTCTGGCCCCACGGTCTGCTCTGCCTGCCCGGGTCCCTCCTGCAGCCGCTCCACTTCTCTCGTTTAAATGAGAGGCGTACACAGTTCTCCCCTTCAGACTTCTCCAGGCTGTAAGACAGTATCTAAAACTAATCATGATCAGTGAGTCCCGGGTGGGAATTGTGCTTACTCCTGGCAACTACCTGGTTACTGAATTTGAGCGACTCCGGGTGCCAGCTCTGGGCAGTCCGACACTGGCTGTATTCTGAACGCTCAGGAGCGGTGTTTATCGTTTGTTTGCGTGTTTTGCATGTTAAGAGGTGTTAAACGTCTTTATGTAGGCAACAGTGCCATTGTATTCGGTTGGCAAGATTTGGCATTTTGCAATGCCAGAACGTAACCAGCTGAAATAAGGCAGTGGATTTCTGGTAGAGTAGGAGACTTGTTCTCCGTTCGGGCTGTGGAATTTGGTAGGCTGTGTAAATAACTGGCAGGAGCCATTAAGAAGGACATTTTACTTCTTTCTCTTGTGGCCAGCTAAACCAGCAAACAAAAAGATGCCTGGCAGTTCCTCCCAGCTTTTTTTACCCTATGGGGGCACACAGGGCTCGCATATTGCTTCACTTTTTCCATTCCTTCTCTGGCATCTCTGTGGCTATGTTAGTGCGGGTACCGCATACATGGGAAAGTCGGGAATGATCAAAGGGGTGGGAAAATTCAGCTTTGGGGTTTTTCAGTCCCCAAAGCACTTCTTGCTCTTTTTGCAGCCTCCTGGTGCAGGGAAATTGTCCCTGAGCTGGTACAAAAGGATAGAAGAATAAAATGAGTAATTTTCTCTTTCTGCTTGAACTGGAAGTGTGTCAGGCATTGAGCCTCCACAGGGCCTTTTGTAAAGGAGAAGGGCAGAGTTTCACTACAGTTGGAAGAAATGGGTTGTTTCCCTATTTACAAGACAGATGGATGGCTGTACGGCAAAGTGCAAGACACTGTACGCACTGAGCCAAGTCCCTGCAGTGGCACGTGCGGGTGGACCAGCCCTGCTGCCTGCGACAGCTATTGGGGACCTCTGCCTCAGAGGTGCTCCAGGCGTGGTGGCTTTGGCTGGCTGTGGGCAGGTCTGGGTCGGCTGTTTGCAGATGCTGCAAGGAGAATGGTTTGGGAGCGCTCGAGGAGGGCTCTCTTGCTTTAGACTTGAATTAGGAGAGGAAGCCTCCTATTCGTGCATGGAGAGCACAGCTCTTCCCATAACGATAATGCCAGCAGCAGTGGTGTACTTGGCGGAGAGCAGAGCCGAGCGTGCCGTACGCACCTGCTTTGCACCTTGTGCTGCTTGGGTAATGTGCCCTAAACCTCACCTGTGGGGCGGTGTTGGAAGTTTTCTGTCCTCCGCGCTGACTCTTTGGCCTGCCTGCTGAGACCATCGCTTGGCTGGTGGGACTGGCTGGCCACAAAGATTAAAGGCAGGACCATGTCATTTGGTATGTCAAACATCATTAAGTTCTTCTGCTAATGATATTAGCCTCTTCTGTATTAAAGCTCGAACAGCTGGTTCGAGTGCAGCATCACCAAGTCTGAGATTAAATGTGCCATACTGGTAAAAATGATGGCCAAAAATCAAATCCAGTCTGAGAATGTGGCCAAACTTCACAGCCAAATTTTAAGCTCATCAGAAAAAAGGGATCTGATTTAAATTCTTTGTCAAAGGCTGTTGCAAGGATGGAAAAGCAGATGGAATTCAGCAGCTAGAGGAGACTTGCCTGTGTTGTTTTTGTGCTTGCTAGAGTCGTAAGCTGGAGGAAAATGTGGAAAGGACGATGCTTTCAAACTGAAAATATTGTGCAAATGCCTGTATTGAATTTCTGACAGCCCCTTTAGTAGTGAGTAACGATTGTTCACATGTAAATGGACTGGGGAACTCGCTGCCGCAGCACCTTGAGACTGGACTTTAGCAGGATTCCTAAAGCAGATTTGATATTTAGACAGAAAATAAGATTAAACAAAGTTTAAATGGAATATTTAAAAATGTACAGGCTACTGCAGGTCCCACTACCTGCCTTACTGGGGTGGAAATTGGCTAACAAGGAGATTTAGCCAGTCACTAAACACCACGGGATGGAAAGTCACAACACCGGGAAGGCGTTATCTTGAAAGTGCTTCCAGCAGTATTTCTTATGTCTTCTCAGTAGTAGCTGGTATTGGCCCATAATGGAATCAGGGAAAGGGATTAATTTTTGATAACTGGCCTGAGTATGGGAGCATCTATGCCTGTTAGGATACTCCTTGTTACAAGGCATAATTTCTACTGGAAGCAGCATAAATTGCTGGTACAGAAGTGGTTATTGCTGATTGCAAACTTTTCTGTGAAACAACAGCTGAACTGAGAGTTTTTAACCAAGTCCTAAACCTAATCAAGCTTTGCATGATTTCAAGCTGTGGTCTGGATATTTAGTGCATCCCCTCATGTGCCGTTACGAATCTTTTATTGCCTGCTCTAGTCCGAGTTGACCTCTAATGATACAGCAGAATTATTTTATTAATGCATTTCCCCGCAGCAGAGGACCGCGGCACTGGGCAGTAGCAGAGTCCCTGGCTTTGCCTGAAGCACCAGGTGTCCTTGGAAATGCGTCTGGAGGCACGGGGAGCTTCCCTGCCTGAAACCCCGTGTTTCCGCGTAGGGGTATCTGAGGCCTGACGCACAAGATGCAGATGTGACGTGATGCTGAGGCCTGACCTCAAAACCAAGAGGCTGATCCGGTGCCCCGGCAGGGCAGCGGGGAGCAGGCAGCGGGTGCAGCCGCCCGGGGCTGAGCGGCGGCGGGGAAGGTCCCGCTGTGCGGAGAGCAGCTCAGTACCGCTGTGCATCTCTGTGCTGCGGGGCCGCTGCCGGCTCCGCGTACTGCTCTGCTCCTCTGGCACGCTGCGTACACGTTTCTGACCTCTTTTGCCACCAGCTGAAGGAGGTTTTGTGAAGCAGCAGGCAAAGGGTGTGGGAGGCAAAAGCAGGAGGCGTGCTATTTTGCCCCTGCCTCCTCCTGCGGAGCTGAGGCAGGGGTAGAAATAGCCAAGAAAGAGCGCACTCTCCCAGAGGCAGAGCTCGTCTGTCCACTTTATTGCTGCTTTGCCCACAGTAGTTTAACCTCCTGTAAAGTCAATTGGTTGGCAAGGATTTGAATGTTGGTCTGGGCTTGCACCTTTAGTGCCTCCAGCAGTGTCATTTCCAGCAGAATGATTGGAAAACTGTATTGAGGTAAATGACAAAATCAAAAGGCTTCTGCATTTGTGCAGGCAGGGGGACAAATCCTGACTCTGTTCAGCGAAGCAGCAAAAACGCAGACATCCCCAAGCAGCGTTCTGCCACTGCTTGAGCTTCAACACAGCTCAAGGGCAGGGGACAGGGAGGCTACTGAAAAAAGTGTCACCCCTTGCTCTGAAACCTCCATCACAGTACAGTCTGCAAGAGGTTTTCTCTGAGCGGGGTGGATGGCAGAACAGAAAAATGCTGGCAGTACAAGTGCCTTGTCTACACCAGGGCTTCCATGATAGCGCTCTGCCCAGAGCGGATCTGGCTAGCAGCACTGGGAAGTTTTAATGGAAAAGGCCAGTGGAGGCACGCAGCACTCTCAAAAGCCCTCCAGCCCCCGAGTAAGGTAATCTGGGCAGCCAGCTGGGAGTATGATGTTGCACTGATGCGCACTACATAAAGAGATAGGCGAGTCTGACATCCTACTCCTGCCTCCATTTCCATACGGCTTGATAATGACTTTTTCTCCTTAGAGGGTAAGCAGATCTTTCCCAATCATGTTTCAGGGCTGAGAGCTGCTCTGAACAGGACATCTTGGTCTGAAATCTTGAAATAGGGTATGTATGAAATCTGGGAGGGAGACTACCTCATCAGCAGGGTTTTTCATTTGACTGGGATTGTTTCCCGCTGGCAGGGCGTGGGACCCCATTACTCATTCCTCGGGTCTAGGATAGCAAATGAACCATTTCAGGCCTCCTGGGAGAAGCGTTTTTGTAATGCCCATGCAGTTCCGCAGGAAACGCGGGCAAAGGAGTTCTGTGAGGTGTGCCCTCAGTGAGAAGGCAAAGTCAGTTATTTGATATACAAAGGGTTATTCTTAAGTATCAGACTTGTTGATTCAGAGATGCACGTAAATTACAGCCTGGATTTCCGCTTGCAGGATGAAAAATGTTTTGTTCTAATCATAAATACTGAATCTCTGCTGTTTCCATTTACATAACACACATGACACAACATGTAAATCCTTGACAATATTTTTTCAGAATTTAGCAGCTTGTTTTTCTGCAAACATAAACATTTATTTTTGGTGTTAATAATTAATAATATGCCACATGCCCATAATAAATGCAAAATCTAATCTTGTATAGACATAAATGTGTCTGCCAAAGTGGTCTTTCTGTGCTGTAAATGACTTTCACAAAGTGGTAGCATACATTCTATTTCCAGTCACTGGTGATTTGTTTTGTGAAGAGATATGTCATTAAACTAAATGTTTTCCTCAGAAAATAACAAATACTTCACACATTTCTTTTTCAAAAGAGTTGGTAATTATTAAATAAGGGGAAGTGCCTAATATCAAAAGCTTTGCAGCTGTACCCAAAGCAAAATATAGACAGGAATGTGGAAAATCCCAGCCAATGGAGGGAAGGGAACATGAGATACGAGAGCATCAGTCCTCATCGCTGCAGCGGAAAGACGGAAACGACCTCCTTGGGGTCAAAGTCACTCCTGCAGTTGGACAGAGAATGACTCTATGCGGTGCAGAACAAGATACCGGTGTGGTGCAGGGTAGCAGATCCAGGTACACCCTTCCCTCACCTATTGATTCCTCCCTTCAGAGCCCAGTATTTTTAGGTTTCATCATTTCCTAGAAACCAGCAGTAGCTGAGAAACCTCCTGACAAAGCCTTTGGGTTGTATTGCTCTTAATGGCTGTCCCACCTGGCGGCCGGCAGTGCGGCTGCTCTCAGTTACAGCGTGGCTGCTCCTCCTTACTGCGTTAGCACAGCTGGCAGCAGCCGCTGGGCTGAAAGCTGTAGCTGTGCTCATGAACCCCGCTTAACAAATTGGATCGTATTTTAACACTGATTTCTGGTACAAGACAGAATGTAGCTTGTCTCGTCTTCAGTCAAGCCACACATAACTGTGGTTTGCTAAACTGCACTGGAAATAGCCGTCTTTCCAGAGGAGGCTGAGCTGACTTTTTGCTAACTCCAGAGGAGTAACAAAACATGAGATGTTTTATTAGTCTGTTTGGTAAAGACTTCATCGTTTCTGTATTTGTTCTGCTTTTATTTATACTATTCCAACGAACTGATGAAAAATTTGGATAACTCATCTTTGTTGAAAGTTTAACGATTCAGTTCATTGGTTGTGTTAGCAGTGTGGATGATGTGAGGGTCCTCAGAAATTGGTCAAACCTTCCAGAAAAGGTAAACCTTAATATTCCAGCATTTAATAAGAGAGGAGATGAAAGAGATTTTATCTGAAGCATTTTCACGCTATCATCATGCATTCTGTAGAAGACAAACATCATAAAAGTCCACTTGCTATTCATGGGCCACACAAATATAGGGTGCCCTAATAAGGATGGGTTCAGCGTAACCGGGCTGGGGTGACTCAGCCATTTTTACAGTGACAACCTCCCGGAATGGTATTGTCCAAGGTGCTTTGGAGGAGAGTTTTCAAAATTCCCCATTTTCTGAATTTCTCTCTGCCCAGTTCACCTTGTGCTTGGTGCTCTTTCTGCTGGAAACCCACAGGCACGTAGAGCTTCACGGAGGCTCACGTTGCTGTAACTGAGCCGAGTCCTGGGGGAGCCTACTCACCCGCATGGGTGACCATAGGGTACAGCTGTCAATAGAATTGATCAAAAATGTGCACAGCAAAGGTTTTTATGCATTTGCAAAAAGGCTTTTAAGAATGAAATGTTCTATAGAAATGGCCAGCACCAATGCAAGCTTCAGCCATTTTTCAAACATAATAGTAAGCATAATATATTATAAAAAGGAATAGATTATTTGTCCAAAAATATTGAACCTGTTTTTGAAATGGAGGTTCCATCTTTTACTTCTAGATTTTGAAAATATTTCATGTGCTTGTTGGGTTTTTTTTAGCAGAGAGATAGACTTGTCAGGTCTTGGAGTCAGGGACTGCTTCTTATGTTTGTGTACAAAACCTAACACTGCTCTCCTCTGAGTTGTGCATCGAAGGTTGGACCTGCTACATATAATACATATAGTAATTAACACTAATTCATCATCTGTCGTCAGATATCTCCTAGCTGTTAATACTGTCCTAAACATCTTTCCTTTTCAAAACCAGCTTTTTAAAGATATGTAGCTCTCATAGTATGTATGTAATAGCTAGCTGAAACAACCAGCCACTCTGAATTCCGTTCCCAAATGGAGCTTAATGTTTGGGTACAATGATGATTACGTTTGCTGTGTTAAAGAACCAGCTATATTCTGTTCCTTCCGCAGGGCAAAAGGCACGTATTGAGAACTACTGGTTATTTACTCAATCCCACATGCATTCTTACACAAATATGGACATTACTTAGTACCAATTTTAATCAGCCCAATATTTTAATATTGAATAGAAACACTCCAGGGATGATTTGCATTGTTCTATTGTTGATTAATTTCTTTCATGGAGGAAAAGCATAATTTAACATTCAGGAATGAATTACAGTAGCGCTTTGACATGGGATAAAAACACAAGAACAATGGGCAGAAGATAGTACTTGAAATTATCTTATCCCTCCCAATGAAAAGGAGAAATAAGTATATAAAAGCAGTTACTACTTGAAAACCTGGATTATGAAGAGGCATTTTTGGGTGTTCATTTGAACAGTGTGGAACTCCTGGAGAGAGAATTAGGGAAAACTCAGTTTTCATATGGCTGAACCACACTTTTGTCAGGTAATCAGTAGCTTTGATTTGTGGTATACCATTATGAACCAGTGAAGGGCAGCACTAACCAACTGTTTTAGGTAACTAGAAGGATCACTAATTATGTTTTCAAGTTTAAAATGATGTAAACATTACTTGTTTCACTGGATTTGCTATGAAATTGGTTGTGTTGCTGTGTTACTGCAAATCAGTAACTTCAAGAGCATTCTGTAATTGTCAGAGTGGAATTCTGCAGCTACAAATTAACAGCTTACTTGTAATGGATTTTAGGAAAGGGCATTTAATTTATTGAAAAGCTGAATCTAGCTTGCTAAGAGTATGGTCAGTTCAATTGCTTTATTAGGTTATAGCATAGGATCTACACAGCAAAACAGATTTTAGCACACTGAATTATGATTTGTATCAGAAATATGTAAACAATAATGTAGATATTTTTGGAGTTCAAAACACTGGAGGTATGCTTTTCTACACAAATTGGTAGATGAGATTAGTTCATTTATTTCTGAAGTTTCCTTCAGCTTGGTTTTAATAGGAAATAATGATTTGTATGTCTGATAAACTCATATTTATACTCAATATAACAGAATATTGGAAAGAACTTTCATTGCCAATTTTATTTTTTCCCCATGTCTGAAAATTTAGCTGTAAACTTGTACAAGCTCTTTCAAAATGCTATCTTATTTACTATGGTGTTTGGGAGGGAATAAATGACAAGGTTCTCTACTATTTAGTCTCATTTTAAATGTCCTATGCCCATGTGCGCATTTAAAAATTACTTTGGCAACCTTTTTTTTTTCCCCCCCAAAATTAATATCTTAACTTTCCATAGGAAGCTATGTTATAGTATAAGTTCATGCAAACAATAGTTCATCTCTTTACTTGTAAAAACAAAGCTATACATCATTCTGAATTTGAAGGATTTGTCATGTCTGTGAAAAACAGATGAATCAGCCCTGTTAGATGATTAACTGAATACCCTGTAAATAAAGACCTTCCCTGTGATTTTATGGTAGAGAAAGGTCTTTCTCTGTATATTCAAATAGCTACCAACAATATCAATTTGCAGCATTGTTCCTTTTTACAGAGAAAATCATTATTCTAATACTAGGAGTATTTTAGTGCTAAAGAGAACGCGTCTTGCCTCAGCTCATAAATGCAAGCATGCGCGCAGTCAGCCTTACTGTCTCCTTCACATCCGCGCTGCCCGCCGTAGCCTCTGGCCGCCCAGCCAGCCTGCCGTGGGGTCGCGCAGACCCAGGGTGGTCCTCGGGGCTGAAGGGAGATGGAGGAATGTGTCTGGGGACTCCAGGAGCAGTTCTCAGTGGAGAGACTCCTGCTGACCCTTTGGGTGGTATGCTGCCAATTAGCTTTTTACACACATGATAAAGATTAGCGTAAAGCCCGGCCATCGGGCAAGCCCTTGCCTATTAATCCAAAAGCGTCTACTTTAACCTCAGAAGTTTTGGTGTGTGATGTATGTACGAGTAATCATTGCGTATGCCTCCACTGTGAGCAAAATGCAAGTTTGTGAGAAAAGTTTTAAACAGTTGCTGGTGCTAACAGAACTTGCTGTATCTGGAATTCTGTTGTTGTTTTATCCGCTCTGAATATTTGAAGTACTACCGTGAATTCAGATTGTGCCACTTACTGTGCACTTGCAACGTTTTGCATGATGTGAATGCTTTAGGTTTTTTTTAAAGACATCTCTACAGAAGTCTTCCTGGCATACAGCTGGCCTTCCTGCCAAAAAAAGGTCCAAGTGGTGGAGAACGAAGTAGGAATGGCATCCATGGTGCTTCAGGCACCGAAAAGTAGGTGTTTAGTCTAAGCGAGTTACCTTGGCTCCCTGGTGCAAGGGGATGAGATAGGCAAGGATTCATCCCATGTAAGAGATCTAAATTAGGGAGGATTAATTACAGAGAGGAACCAACTGGGAGCCTTAAGGCTTAGGGATAGGCTCCGGGTGAGCAAACCCCTGGGCACCGTCTGTGCAGCCCAGAGATGGCTCTGCTGAACCGCTTTTCAGAGAGGTGCTGGTTTTATTTCTTCGCCCTCTCTTTCACGCAGACGTGTGATTCCTTCAGCGTTGCGGTAGTGGAGGGAGGTTGTCAGGGCCAAGATAACTCTAGTTGTTTTCTTTCTCTAGCAGGCTTGTGTACTAACTAAACATAAATATCAGGATTTTCACGTTCCTATAGTCAACAACATTTATTTTTATTTTAAACTTCACCTGCATTGCAAGACATTTATTACTATATTTAATGTGCAAGACTGTCCAATTAATTCATGAAAAATTCCCTTTCTCCTTTTAAGGGATTAAAATAATATTTTATGGGATGTGTCTGGGACACTGGTTACAAATTAAAATGGGGACATTTGCTGCAATAACAGTTTTTATGTTGAAGAACCAGACCAATAGATCAGGTTATAGAAAAGATGGATGAATCAACAAATGAATTAAATGATTAAAAGCTTAAGCTGGCACTGAAATTTATATGTTTGCTCTGATATGTAAAACATCTATTGATCTGAAGTTTGATCAGTAATATTTACAAATTTATTCTCGTATACATCATTATTATTGTATTCTCTTGTATTAAAAGTATGCTAGGTTGCCCGAGTAGGTCCCAGGCACTTCAGCCTGAACACCGATTACCCCAGCTGCTGCAGTTGCTCAGAGACCTCGAGGAGCTCCGCCTTCCATACATTGGTAAGGCTTCCATCTAAAAAAAAAAATGCAGGAGGGAAAATGTTTCCCCCAGGTGAAATTATACCATATAGGCACATCGGTTCACTAGCAGCCGTGTGCGTGGTGTGTGAAAGGAGGATTGCTGGTGGGGCTGTCCCTGGGCACAGACGGTGCTGCCACGTCCCAGACAGCTGTGGCTGGAGAGCGAGGGAGAGCGGTCCGGGGCTCTTGGCAGTGCCTCCTCCCTTGGGACAGGATTGCTTTTGGAGCGAGAACAGTGGAGCGGAGAAGGCCGAGGAGCAAAGACTGCATGAGTTTGGCCATTGGCATGAATAAGAGCTGGAGGAGGGGGAAGGCAGGAGGAGGTCAGTCCGACTGAAACATGGACCCATGTCAAGGTTGTGAGCTCGGACCGCAGGGCAGCGCGTCTCTGGAGGTTTCTTTTGTTTGTTTTCAGAGATCTGTGTTTCTCCAGGGCTTTTAAGAACGAGGTTTCTGTGGGTAAGCGTTTCTTTTCCTAATCCCTTGTTCCTCGTTTTCTTGACACATCCTCTGAAAAGGCTTTATATTAGACATCACACATAGTTGTGACCTTGATGCCGCTGGGGAAGGGTGCATGCGTGCCCTCCCCTCCTCTGTACTCGGACCTTGTGAGGGGTCCAAGAACTGATTTTAGCACCTGAGAGAATGGGTACTCGCTGTACCATGCTCTAAAAAGGCATGTACAGAGAACAAAACTTGTGAACCTCGAGGTTTCTCTTATAAGATAGAGCTTGAAACGGACTGCTTGTGACAGACAAGCAATTCTAGAAAAGCAAAACTGGATCAAGCTGAACCCAGGGTTTGTTAAGAGCAGAAAGTTGGGAAAGAAACATGGTCTACAGGTAAAGAGACAGTACAAAGGATCTCCAAAGGCAAATAGCTTAACAGAATTAATTTTTTTCCAGACTTGCACACAAACACAGAAAAAGGATTAGAAAGAGAATTTTCTGAAATCAGAAGCTGAATGGCAGGAGATGCATCTAGCATCCATCTGTAGTTGATGCTAAAGCTATAACTGCTTTCAACAGGTGCAGGGCCCAGATTTGGCACTTTCGAAGACACCTGCAATGAGTCCCTTGGGCCATCTACCCTTTTTGGCTCTTTGATTTCAGCAGCTTTGCTCTGGGGCTGGGTTCACAAGGACTGAAAACTGGGAGATCATGTGCTGACATTAGCATTTGCCACACCAGGGAATCTGGCCACTGGCTTCCAGTCCTGCCCAGCATTTCACTCAGATCAGAACTGACATCAGCTAAAGCTGTAACTTTAAGTATTGGCCATGTGTATCCTTCTGATTGTCCAGTTTGCAGTGCCCCTCTATATTTTTTCCTAAAAAGAAAAATGGTAATTAAAATTATATAAGGAACATACAACTGGACGTTGAAGCAGTAGAGCACCAAGAGCATAGCCAACACATGCAAGAACATAAACTAAAATACTTGTTGTCATTTTTCATATTCTTCACCTGATGGCTGAAATCACAGATTATATCCAGAGTGAGAAACATTGTGTGCTTGACTAATATATATTGCAACATTTAAAAAGTGTATTATTTATAGAGAGTCATAAATTTATTATTTTACATTTGTAGATATTTAGTGGCATGGATCTAAATGATACTTTTAGAGGAAATAAAAACATGCTGCTCTGATTGGAATCTGAAGGGAACCTGCTTGCAACAACCCATAACGGCCACCACCAGCAAGCAAAATGGGACAGGGGAGACAGGGAGCCAGCGGGAAGAATAGGCTAAATACTCTTATGAGAGTTGAGGCAGTACAGATTATAACTGCAGATGCTGAAGCTTGTAGGTAACTCTACTTAGGGGAATAATTTTATATTAGTTCTTAAGGGTTCTTTTCTCTTTCTAATTGCATTCTCTTGTGAATAAATATGCAGGATATCTTACCAAACAGAAAACACAAAGTCTTTTACAGTAGGGAATTGCAATATTTAGAGTCGTGTCATGTCATAAGTCATTGCCTGTACACCCATTTACTTCTCAGAAACTTCATCCAGCTGCACTAAAATAGTTGCTTATTCCATTCAGATTCTTATAAAAAAATTCTATTAAAATTGGGATCTGAACTAGCTCTTGGGTTTTTTTTAAAGGCCCCGTTTTGTTCAGCCCAGCAATCTGAGCGTTCAGAAGACACGCATTTCTCAACTGGAATAACCTGACATGTATTTTGAAAGAAAGCCATTAGAAACATTGTTTTCTAATACATTTCACAGTTTATTGATGCTGAGTAGTGCAAAAATTGTGAAGAAATGCATCTAGAGTCATTTTGTCACTGGACCATCATAGAAAGTGTGATTAGTCTCATAATGAATAATAAACAATGTGCAGCTGGGACTGCAGGGAGAAAGCACGTGCATGACTGCGATAGCGGTCTCATGGGCTAATTGTGGGTGTTAAGGTACTCTCCCCTTCCCCAAATGCAGAAATGAGCATCTAGCAGCATGAACAATTGCTGTTCCGTTGTCTTTCATACACAGACTGCTAAAAGAGTATGGGAAGAGAATTGAGATCTGTCAGAAATGATGTTAACATGAAAAGTCTATTCCCTTGCTGTGGTGCTCTCTAGGATAACTCGTGCATGGTCATCTCACTGCAGCTGCGGTCTTATCATTACCACAATCAGATGCGTCCGCTTGCTTATTTGTGCATCCTTTTATTCACAGCAAATGAAAACCAGAAGGTCCTTTTCAGCTGTATCCATGTTCTCCAGTCAATCCAATAACTTCACCTGTTTTCTTCTGCATATAGGCTTCTTCACTCCCGTCTGCCATGTAGATCTCTAAAGTATGGGAACTGCTTCAGCAACATTGGTGTATTAGATGAGAGAGAGGCATTTGCTGTGGAACAGATAAAGAACTTTTCTTCCCTTTTAACAGTTTTGAATCAATTAGTTAATAGAAGGTTAGTGGTTCGTGTAGCTTGATAGCTCCTTGGCAGCTTCCTAGGAAGGTGGGAATCCTTGGATGGTGTTATTGCACCATGGTGACATAATACATGTGACATCATCCTCTACCACAGTGGTTGTCAGCAGGAGGATGGAATTAATCCAGCAGCCTGGGGATTTCTAGAGAAGCTATTTTAGTTTTGTCCTGGCAGATACTGAAAAGCATAAGGGTACCAGTAGGATGAAGTTCTTAATGCCATCTTTGCTCCATCCTGTATGGTATATTAACCGTACCCGAGTCATCTGTCTATAGCTGCATCTCTCAATCCTATTACCAATTACTGGAACCAGCCACTCTCCATAGGTATTTTAGAAATTAGTCTCTGATTATTAAATCATGACTGCATGTTAACACCCATTATTTTCATAAACCCACTGCAGACTCCCATGCATTATAAATAAATTGTATTAACTCCAGTTCATATGAAATATTTATAAATATTATGGAAAGGGCTCACTTTCTGTGCATAGTTATTAGACATTTTAGATTATAGAAGATTGCAAATGGTCAATTATGTAAAATTATGAGAATACAGACTTGAAACTAGGCTCATAATCCTACGACAAGAGAGACACACAAAACCAAGATTCCAGCTGGGTTCAAGAAGAGTGACATGCTTTATGTTTCTTAATTATCTTTATTTCCCAGTAGTATTGCTGTTGCCAGAACTCAATTTACTATGTGCCAATGAAAGAGTAATAAGTTGCAGAGACACTCCTATATCAGATGAGAGAGTTTCACTCTCCTGTGTTGTCAGAACATAAACCCATAGAGGACAGATGATTTTAGCTATACTGTGTTTGACCCGGAGCAATTTTGGAGTTTGGGCAAAATTCAGTTGTGAAGTAAATGGTTCTTACCAAAAACCCTGCTGGAGATGGGCAATGAGGCTGTTGATGTCGCTGAGTGTTAAGCAGCTAATAGGAAATACAAATCTAAATATTTTTGTAAATCTAGGTCATAACGCCTAACTGAGTCTTTGAAAACATCCCCTGGTGTGGTAATAAAAACCAGAAGCCAGAGCAGGAGTACTGAGGCTGCTGGTTCACAGCGCTCTAGTTTATAGAGTAGGGAAAGACGTGGCTGAGTGACAGGTGGAATTTTTTTTAAAATACTCATGCAGGTTCCACTGACTCTAATGGCAAGCATCTTTGCTTCTCTGAGAGAACCTGGAGAGACCAGTGAGGAATACCTCTGAAACCCTCAGCCTGGTGGTCCAAGCCGGCCTGTGGTACAGCTGCCCATTAGTTTGCCCATCAGGGATTAGAAGCTTCTCGGGGCTCAGCTTAACATCCATCAAAGCTGATGGGAGTCTTGTTTTGGTCACTGAGAACAATTCAGGTGGGCATTCTGCTTGGAAAAACCTTCACATACCTTCTGGTAGCCAGTTTGTCACTGGCTACAACAGATTTTGAAGATGCAGGGGCAGTGCTTGGGTAGCTCACTGTGGCACTGAGTGGGTTTGGGGGATCCCTTGTACGCAGCTGCTTCCCACCATCCCTGTGGGAGGTTGCAGGTCCCTGCGAGCTCTGATCTGTCATTTGTTGGTGGCTGGGGGAGTATATTTGCGAAAGCATCGTTACACGTTCATCTTTCCTTCCCAAAGTGTCTGCAGTTGATCAGTTGGAGATCAGTTATTAGGTTGATTCTTAGCCTCAACTCTTAGTTTCCAGAGTAACTGCATATACAGTTTTTCCTTTAACTATCTTTTAACTGTGGCTTCCTCTTACCTAGCTCACAAATCAACTTTTGACTGTAAATATATCTTACAACCTAAACAGTCCTCTGATCCCTTCGACTTCTTGTTACCGGTCTTACAAGACTCCGGGTTTTGATGGGGCATAACCAGCCAGTTCCCAGCATTTGTTCGGTTCCTCCACTATGTTGTGATAATGTTGCACTGCAACGGCTGTGGTTCAAGTCAGCTCACATCAGCCCTGGAGAAGCAGAGAGCCGAGTTGAAGAGGAAAATACAGTAAAGCTCAGATAATGGTCACACAGTGATTTTTGGGAGTGGAATGTCTTTTGGGAAGTTTTCCTTTTTGTTTTGGTAAGGAAGCTCTTCTAAGAGGACTCAATATGGTCTTTTACATAAACATGATAAACCTGTTTACCCAACCTTCTCTCATCCACAGCTTTCTTCTGACTAAATCTAGGTTATGTCCCTAGTTAGAAAATTTAATTAATAAATAAGTTAAATGTTTGTACAGCACCTTGAAGCTGTAAAGTGCTGTCTAAATCCTGAGTACTAGCAAGCCTCTCAATTATGATACAGCATGTTTATACAAATATGTTTGATGTCTTCAGAACATTGGGACTAAGTGGAGCATATTTCCTGTTGAGAATAGATTTTACTGGTTGGAAACCATGCCTTATGAAATGCAGACTGCTGTCACAGCATCCAGTTCAGGAAAATAACAACATAAAGAAACATAATTTGCAGCATTAAAACAGCATTTTCTAAATATTTGGAAGCAGGAATAAAAGATTTCAAAGAATCCCCTCTTCCTTGTTTAATCCAAATCATGTTGCTTTGCTAATTATAGGAGCACCTGCGAGTTTTATTATAGTGGTATTGCATTTGACTGTAGTTAATGGTCTGACTATTTTCATTATGTATTTTTATGAGTTTATCATTTGGACATTCTAAAATGGAAACATAATGAAAATCATAATAGAATTAGGAAGCTTTTCTCTAGAAGAACAATTTTCTCTGTAGCCTGCTCCTACCAATACAATTTTTTTCATCGTAGTTAAGCAGAGCAGGGTGCTGGCTTTGGAAACACTGGGACTTGCTGTGAACTCCAGGACTGCAGTCAGGGAGAAGGCTTGCTCTAAACCAGTCTTGCTGTCACTCTAGTTGCAGGGAAGACGTAATAAGATGCATAGTAAGACTAAGAGAAAGTATAGTCTAAGTCAGAGTCTCCTCCTATTTTCAGACTTAAGACAATGACTTCTCCCTGTATATACCAGACTGTGCTTTATTACCACAAGCTTTCTTTGACTTAAAATATCTTTAGCATTCTGATTCTCGAGTGTTGAAGCTGTCAGGCAGTGCCTCAGCAACTAGAATCTATTTTTTCCAGGGAAATATTTCACATCATTACAATGCTTTTCAACCCCAAGTAAGGATAGTTTATGAACTACAGTGTCACTGCTAATGCCAGTAAAGAGGTCACATTTTGCTGTGATGGAGAAGAAAAATTGTGCCTAAGGACACCAGAGAATGCTCATACATTTTGGGTAAAGAGCTGTTAGACTTCTAACAGCCATGTCAAAATTCATATGCTTGTAATTGAAAACTGATACTGGATAATTAAGCCATGCCAACAGATAGCCTCAAAGATATGCTACCAAGGATACAGCGTGCTATTCATGGTATTAAAAAAGCTTGAAGGTAGAAAACTCTGAATTGCTAACCATTAGGCTGGCTCTGCTGCCACTGAAGTCAAAAGTAGAACTCCTGTCAGCCTCCGTAGGAGCCATGCTGCACTACAGACACATGCGTCAGATAATTTCATCATTAATGGCATGACCAAATATCTTAATTGTAAATCTGACTCAGCCTTACTCATCAGTAACATGTTAAAGGTATAGTGTGCAAAGAGCAACTGTTCTTGCAATGACTATCAAACCTTCAGCATTACGGGGTTTTTTGCCCGATGAAGTTAAAGTTGACAGGAGATGGAGAAAACCCCATTCAGAATAGTGGTCTGATAAGAAATAGCTGCTTATGCGGTGATTAGGAAGTCATGGTGATGGTTAAGAGAGTAATTCCAGGAGAACTTGAGCACCAGCCTGCTTATGCGTTGCTTTCCCTCCACTCCCTGGGAGCCACTATGCTCTAGCAGAAGTAGTAACTCATGGCAGGTAGGGCTGCAAAAGGCTGCCCGGGTCCCCAGCCTGCACCCTCCCTCCTGCGGGCTCCCTGGGTGCCATCACACCGCCCCTGCCGCCGGGCTGGGGGCAGCACCCACGCTGCACAGCTGCTTTCGCTGGCAAAAACTACCCCGCCTAAAACTCCCCTTTTGCAGCTTCACGATCTCTTGTCGTGCTACTTTCTGAGACCATGATTAATCACCATCTTTTATGTCAGCTGTTACCCTGAAAAGCATTCCTGAACGGTGCTCAGGTTCCTGGGAGCTTCCCCTTTCCAGGCTATGGCCATTCGCCTCCCGCAGTTGCTCTTTGTAAGCCAAAGGCAGGTTTTTTTCTGCTGTTCTTGCTTTTAGGTCTATTTTCTCTGGTATTTTCTGTCCTATGGAAATCAGATGACAGGCAGAACTACAGATGGAATTAAACTGAGTAATCCTCAAATTCTTTATTCCAGACTTCTACCTATGTTTTGCATATCTGAAAGCTGGTAATGATTTTTCTGTGGATAATTTATCATTGATGCAACCTCTTCTTGTCTCACCTTTTCCCCTGTCTTATCAGCCGAGACTAAGTCTGTAGAATAGAAACATCCACTACTTCTCTGCCTAATGCTATACTGAGACCTGCTGGTTTCTCTGCTTGTGATCCCACAGCACTGCTCTGCATCATCGGACTTTCCTTAACTATCTCATGGGTTTTGTATTAAATACATGAGATGATATCGCAGACAAGTTGAGTTCTCTTCAGTATATGCTTTTTGCTCCCATAACACAGCGGCCATGGGAATGGGCTTCTCTACTTTAGCTTACTCCTGCTAATCTGAACATCCAGTACTCTGCCACAGCTTCAGCAATGCACAGGACTTCTGTTTAGCCAAACACGTGTTCATCCCATACTTGCTTAATTGCCTAAATCTCTGATTTCCTGTTTACTTTAAATCTTGTTTTGCAGATGAATTTTTTGATGTGTCATTTGGGTATAGAAGCTTCTCTTCTTTTCTTGTGGGTGTCTTTCAGTTGAGGTAGCCCATCAGTGCAGGCTCCCTGGTCCTACGTGACCTCAAAGGACTTCTCGTCCACAGGAACTTCAAATAGCTATTTAAGCTGATTATTAAAGAGCATTTACTATAGATATTAAAATCCCGAACACTTAAGAGATCTTCACACTGCATAAGCTATTATGCAGCATCTACACTGTTTGTCTTTTTTTCTGAGATAGTCATATAAGTCTTATAATTTCAGTTCTCACCGTGAGCAATTTCCAATGTTGGTCAAATATTTTCTGGTGATTCTTGAAGCTTCCTGGCTGTCACCTGGGGTAGCGACCCAAACTGTATTTTTGGTGTATGGAATTTCCATCTTGAGAATGATCAGGAGTCCTAATACAGAGTTGCTGTGTTTTGTTCCCAAGCACTGAGCTTCTTCACCCACCAGGTTGTCCAACTGGGCAAAGTTGCAGCTAGTATCTAAAATACCTGTTTTGTTTGATGGGGAAGTGATGGATGATCACAGTGTGGATCCTTTCCTTGTTTCTTCATTAAATATTAAGAGTTTTTCATGCTTTACTAGGTGAACGCCTATACTCGTTTACACAAATGTAATAGTACTAATGTCCATTGGATTATATTGTTAAAACTCAGCAGAAAAATGTATTACATTTTGTTTAGTTAAATGCAATTTCTAATTAAAAAGTAGTAGTTCCTATGATACTCTTTGCATTCTTTGTAGCACATGTGCATTTTAAAGAAATGTACAGTATATATTGCGAACATACTAACTGGCATGAGGTTTCCCAGAGCAATTGCTTTAACTGAAATCTACACTAAATAGAAGAATAAAACCCAAGGTAAATATCGGTAGCTTTATAGCTCCCCATAGCACAACAGGGAGTACTACAGGAAAGCAGTCAATTTCTATAAAGGCTTTATTTTTCAGCACTGGTTTTCCAGTGGATATAGCAATCTGGAACTGAAAATGCACAAAAATAGTTGCTTTCATATAAGCAAAATGCTTTCACCAGCACTCTTGTCCAAGCGCCCGATCAAGAAACGGCCAGTGAGACACGTAAGAGATCCCCAAGCTACAGCTCTATTAGCCCAGCTGAGATGAGGACCCCTTGGCACGTTTGTGTGACGCTGTGCGGTGTAAGACCCCCTGCCTGTCCCAGCCAAGGTGGTGTGTCCACAGCGCGGGGCGGGCCGGATCCCCGTGGGATGCAGAGGGGTGCATCTCAGCCTCTTCCAGAGGTGAACACTGCCTCTCTTCTGGCCCCTTTGAGTCGTCCCATTTAATGAATCTTTAAAACCTTCCTTCATCTGATTCCAGTTCTAGCTCTCCAGCTTTATTCTTTTGCTACTATGAAACACGTATAGAGATACAGAATAGTCCCCAAGAAGGTATGTGAAGAGAGTTGTACTTCCCAGTGCTTATTAACGTTATCTGGATGTGACTTCATTAGGAGTTATAATACGAACGTGCATTAAAATGCATGAATGATTTAGCTGTTGAAATATTCTTAATTAACAAAATTAACAATATGCCTTTCACCAACCAGTGGAAGAAAGGAATCAAGCATGGGCGACTGAAGTTGCTTTATTTTGATGAGAAGTATGAATTCACTTTCTTAAACCATAATGCTTCCCAGTTCCCCACCTCACTCTGAAATTCGGAGTGCGGGGCCAGAAAGAGCTTGAGATCGGCCAGTCAAGCCTTCTCTTTCTGTTAGGCCATTCAGTTTCTCCCTGTTCGCTATCAGGCTCAATAACTCACTGAATTCATAATTAAAAATATGTTCTTAATTTTTAGTTTGAAATAATCTGCCTTCAGCTTTCAGCCCTTGCTTCTTGTTACGCTTTTTCCTGCTAGATTAAAGATCCCTTTAGCGCCTGGTATTTTCTCCCCACGAGGTGCTTATCTGTTGTAATCAACTCACCACTCAATCTTCTTCTTGATAAGATAAACAGATTGAGCTGTTCAGGTCTCTCACTGTAAGGTATTTCCTCCAGCCTAAATAATGTATGTGAGCCTCTTCTGCACATTCTTCAATTTTTTTTAACATCCTCTGCCTTACGTGGCTTTTCATATCTAAAAGGCGCAATCTACCACAAAAATTGCTTTTCCCCCCCCTCCCCAAGGAACAATCATACAATGACCCT
Organism: Gavia stellata; assembly: GCF_030936135.1. NCBI lineage: Eukaryota > Metazoa > Chordata > Aves > Gaviiformes > Gaviidae > Gavia > Gavia stellata. The sequence goes on from NC_082603.1 coordinate 12,925,836, forward strand.
ATGCAAGCCTCAAAATAACAAGAACTGGATTTCTTTTGACAGCATTCATTTATTAGGCAGGGAGGCCAGCTGAACGTATCTGAATCTTACTGCTTTGCTTTCACGTGAACCAGATTGCAGTAAAATCCTCGGATTCATTGGAGGGGAAGGTGAACAGCGGCACATGTCCGCAGGAGAGGCCACCTAGCCGTGTCACAGCTGCTGACGTGTTGGACTTAAACCTGGAAGCTTTCTGGAGGGGATAGGAATTGTGCCCAGCGCTGGGACAAAGCTAGGGATCGTGCCGTGGCCAGCGCTGTTATGCCAAACCTGGGAGCATGCTAATACCATAGCGATTTGGTGATTTTAAACATACCCAGTATCAAGCAGTAGCAAGCATATTATGGTGCGGAGCGCTCTGGGGAGAAAGGGAAGTCAGATGAGTACCGCTGGCACTGCAGCCTTCGGGTTTATCCCGGCTCGGCAGGGGAGGGCTGAGAGGAGAAAGAAACTGCTTCCCCACTTGCAGATGTCACGCAGACCCCTTGTGTACTACTCTTGTGATACTCAGTGGTATTGTTGGTAGCGATGTGGTCCAAGAACCAAATGGTATCAGCCATCATAAGTTTAAAAAACCTGTGATTTGCCCAGATTTGGTAATTACCTCACTTCAAAACACGGAGTAAGTTGTACATCATTAAAAAGGCAGTTTTAGGGCTAGTAAAAAGAGAAGAATAAAAGACATACAATTAAGTTTCTCTCTAATTTATATACCTGGTGGAATCAAACTGCCTTTTAGAAGTCAAAGCGAATGACAGGCGAGTTCCTCCTGATGCTGTTGTACAGAACCTGGCTTTTCTGCTCTCTGTACCCACAAATCTCCATGTGAGTGCAGGGAAGCTGCCCGCAAAGACTTCACTGTGTGGCCAGGACCTAAATAACCAAAACTTCCTGCACTCTTACACAGAAATGCTATATATGGTGAAATACATGGCATTCATGCCTTCAGCTGCTGAAGGACCGAGGAGATGATGTGTTGTCTATGACCTAACAGTCATGGTTCAGTAGTTTTTCCATGCTGTTTAAAAAAAGCTATTTAAGAAATTGCTAATACCTCATTTAAAACCTTGATCCTTTTGATGTGATGACAGGGGGTCAAGCTCGGAGGTGGTGTCACAAACAGAAAGATACGAATGTTCAGCATATAGAAGTATTCATTACTGACTCATAAGCAAGTATGCCTGGCTACTAATTGGAGATTTTTGTGCAGAAGGACTGTATTTATGGGCTCCATACAATCTAATTTATTTTCATTCTGCTGCTTCCGAGGCTATCTTTTTGGCAGGAAGAACTCATTAATCAAAAGCCTTCCTTTTGTAAATGACAGGGTATTAGGAGGGTGGGGAGAGAGAAGGGCAGGTAGAACATGCATCTGAAATGCCAGAGAGATGCTGCACTGATACAGCTCATACTACCAAAGAGTAAAAGGGATGTCAGAGAAGAGGAGTGTCTCTATTCTAGTGCTCCTTATGTCAGTGCGTCGTTGATGAAACCCAGCTCTACTTCTGCGTGTGAAATTTGAAGTTACACTTTTATGATCCTTTTATATCTGTTAATTTTTTTAAAGCAATGCAGCTAAAATCCAGTCTGCTTACTATCAAAGTATTTGAATTAACATTTTACGTTCTCAGCTGATGCAAGTTTCTGATTGTCTCAGGCTTCTTGTTGGAGTCGGGGTTTGTTGGGGAGCTGTGGGGTTTGGGCAGAGAGCCTGATCCTGCTCCCACAGGGTAGGGGCACCCCCTTTCTGCCCATGGCAGTGGTTGCTCTCCAGCTACCAGAGTACAGCATGGAGAGCAGCGGCGGCAGAACAGCGGTGGAGTGCACGTGGCACCTAGAAATAAGAGAACTGCTACGTACGTGCTTAACAATGTGCAAGGGAAGACTGCAAATGTTTCCTTGCCTTGCTTTCCCTCAAGCTAAGGCCTCTGCTGTTTTCACATTTTATTATTCTTGAGCAAGAAACAGATATAATTTAAACAGATAAAAAAGGTATCGCCACCCTTTTAAAGGACTGGATTATGTATTCTCTGAAACAGTTTTCTTGGCATGGAAAACTTGGTTGGTATTTAAGCTCTCTTTGCTTACTCTGTATCATAGGCTAACAAATAGGGATTTCACATGTTTCTACTGTCAGAACCACCTTTTATCCTGTTCTAGCAAGGCCAGGTTGATCTATTTTTTAAGATAATAAATACATCATTGACCCTCTCTGCTAGCATACTTTATGAATTCGTTAACACTTTCCTATGTTGTATTATTTACTGTCCTATACAGCTATGCAAAGAAAGCTCCAGCCATGGTACTGTAAATCACTGCTACGCAGACTGAAAGCAGTTGCTGTAATGAGATAGCTCACCTACCACTCACACGTCGGAGACGTTACTACAAGCGGTGTGATGTGCACAAGTTTGGTGGAGGCTTAATTTGTGTCTGTAATAAATGGAGGAAAAATGGACAGGATGGTTGGCCACACACCTGAGCAGACTGTCTGCGATGCCAGCATTTTGCAAAGAACATTAGAGAAATTAACTCAGATGTCCTTCTGATTAACCAGCTTTTCAAAGTCTAGCATAAGCTTTTTACTCTTTGGAAGGAAATACTTTGAAGGAGGATAGAGAATTGTTTTTAACGGAGGTAATCTTCTAGTAAATTATGTCTCACCAAGGGGAGACTTGGAGGGGCAAGGTAGTCCCAGAGTAAAGCTGATGTAACTTCCCCGTTATTCTCAGGAAGGCTCTGGGGTTGGAGCTTTGAAGAGATGTATGTGACCTTTTTTAAAAGGTTTCAGCAGAGGCTTAAACTCTTATAATGTTAAATATGTTTTCTGAAACAATGAGATTCTCATACCAGGGGCAAGACATGAGCAGCATTTTTGTGTGTGCACTAAAGCAGAGGACGTTGTCTTTTTGACAGGGTTACAAGATGCAAAAATACTTTCTTTTTTTCCTTCTGAGTACAGTCCTATACTTTCCCAATTAGCAACAAACAGGTGTTTTACATTTCTCTCTGGAATTCAGCAATGTACACATAGGGCTACTCGTGTAGCCTATGATACAGAGTAAGTAAGTGGACATGACTGTACATCAAAGCTGCGCCTGGTGCGACCTCTGCCCGCGCGCTCGAGGTCTGGCGTGAAGCATGTTGGCAGGGGATGCTGGCAAGGCTCATAGTGTCGCTAGCTGCCCTCGCTGGCCTGTGCATAAAGAGAATACAACTCTGCAAGTCTTGAGAACTGGCACCTTTTACATTCAGGTACAAGAAGGAAGCCCAAAATTGTCATTTTTCAACAGGACATACTGATTTGCATTACAAGGCTGGGAAGAAAACATGCATTTCATCTGCTTTGACAGTTGGCCTTCTGAATTACACTTATCAGCCGTATTAGCCCAGTGGCCTTTGGCAGAAGAGCAGCAGGGGTTGGTAGCGTTGTTCTTGCCAATCAGGGACAATGCATGGCTCCGGATTTCTGCATTCTCTTTGGCACTTCGGTGGCATTTATAAATGTGACAGCTGCAAATTAGCTCAGCTCTTTACAGGCTGGATTGCACATGGCTCGCTGACAGGGAAGATGCAATAGATTTTTTTTTTCTTCTCTTCACTTAGTGTTTGATATCCACCAGGAAAGCTGCGGCAGCCAAATATAATAGTGGTCACAAGCCTCGATAAGACTCTGCTGATCTCTTTGCCTTGCTAATTTCTGTAGACAGTTATGTTTGCATCTGTGGTCGGTCTCGGCAGGAGGGTCTTCCTTTTACAACTCCATGTGGTTGTGTTATGGGATAATGAAGATGAAGGAGGCAGCGTAGCTGAATTCCTGCCCTTGCAGAGGACTGTGCCTCACCCTTGTTAGTTGTTGTTCGGGTGCTAATGGTGCTTCTAGCTTTCACGTGGCCTGTTTGATTGGTGTTCCCTGCTGGATGGGGCTCTGTGATGAACAGTAATGCATGTTGTGACGTTCACATAGCCCCTGCACCAGTACTTTGTCTTCCTTAGTAGGAATAGGGGAAATAAAACCACAACCACTTGGCTTTTCTTTTCAGAAATTTCTCTCTATATGCTATTTAGCTTGAAAGTTTAAATTTTTGCTGAATTTCTTTGCTGTAGTAGGCAGAAGTGAGCTTTTCCTTAGACTGTACTGGCATGTCTGTATACGAGGGCGTGTTGAAAAGTGCCCAGTGGGCTGGGAGGAGAGGGGAGCTCAGCTGGAAAAGCAGGCGGGCAAATAGCAGCCACAGCCTCAAATCCACCTGGGATGGGGGAGAAAGGAGGCTCCTGAAGCCCTGTTTTGCCTAGCAGCAGGCTGTGTGCTGACGGGGTTGAGGCTGGGCATTCATTCAGGCTGGGCCACTCTATGAGTGGCTGGCAGGCGCTTGCCCTGTCCCCGTCCCTTGGCCAGAGTTCCTGCAAGCCACCAAGGGGTTAAACAGGGGAGACACATTCCTTCCTCCAGACACTAGAAAGTCTCACTGCTGCCTTCTGTATCAGCCACAAAAAGCTCCATGTCCTTATTGATGGTGGTGAGGTTCCCCCATGCATCACAAACAGTGTCTAAGGGTCTTAAAGTAGGGAGATGCTTTCCTCCCTCAGCTCCGGGGGAAACCTGGGCTTCCCGTGTCAGACCTCGCCCCAGCAGCGCCTCTGAAACGCCTTGTTGTATAGGCTTAATCATACGGCTCTCTTATGTTCCGTATCGTGGGTTTGTGGCACAAAGTGGAGGACTGGTGTGGAAAACTATTTTCTGTCTTACAAGAGCTATTTCTGTGATAAATGCATGTTTACACACGTACACCCCTTCAGACTGTTAGAGAGTGATCTCTCTTAATCTCTGCAGTACCTCCCATACAGTTCTGCACAGTCACCACCAAAATCAGTTATCATGGAAAACCCTTCCCCTTCTGCCCCCTCACATTGCTAAAATCCAATTTTAGCCTGGGAAAAAATGATTTAAAGGATTCATATGGGCAGGGCGAATTCTTTGACAGACTGGTCCAGAGCTCTGTCCTGGAAGCAGTCCTGCCTGTCAGCTGAGCCACTGCAGTATTTGTAATTTTTATGTATTAGCGATCTGGCACCTTTCTCTGGCATCTTACGCCATACAAAATTAGCCCAGCATATGGGTAGTGTAAATTGGAGGACATAAGTTTGAGTAATGAACAAATAGTGACTATGCTAATTGGCTTCATGGGCACAGAGTTCAGCGTCTGCAGAGTAGAATCACCTCAGCTGCTTTACAATAAATAAATAATAAAAATGAGAGTCCCTGATTTGGGGATTATTTTTTTTGTTTTGGCAATGGCAAATATTTCCAGCCTCCTACTTATTGTGGTTAGAGTTTGCATGCAGCCCAGTTCTCCCATATTGTAATGAATGGCTCTTACAAACAGGTGAGCCAACAGCGTTTTCCTTTGAGTTTTTAATGTAGCTGCAGTTGATAATAAAGATCGACTCATCCGAAGGTGTTCATCAAGTTCTAACATCAAAACAGTGAGGAGAGCAGGAATCGCTGTGCTCATAAGAGCTGTAAATATCTCCTAAGACTGAGTATCAATTTTCAAAAAATAAAGCTTGCTATAAAAAGGAAACCCCAGAAAGATATATTTTACAGTAAGATTTATTTTGCGAATTTCTACTGACTACAGCGGTTTCCAAGCTTGCCAGGCTGAATTTTTTTATTTTTTTAGCTGCAAGTGTTTTAATGACCCTCATTCTTCCTCTGCCTGATCCTAATTCTGCAGCCCATGGTCACTGCCGGCTCTGTGCCAGAGTGACCTACTGCACCGACAAACGCTGAGTCAGCAGCAGCGCCGACTCCCTCGCCCAGCCCTGTTCCTAAATCCCGGCTGGCAAAACACCCGATTGCAGCGGGGCTGAGCATGTTCTGCGTCCTTCCAAAAGTCCTGGGCCTGGCCGGGGGAGGAAGGCGGATCCAGCGTGGAGCGGGAAGCTGGGACATGTTTGAGAAGGCGTTCCCTGTTCTCAGTGCAGTTCTTGCCAAACACGAGCGTTGGGATTTAGCGCTTTTACTCTTTGTTACTTTAATGCAGGCTGAACTTGTGCAAAGTGAGTGCAAGCAATTTCAGTTGTCCTCGCGCTATAAAAAAAAAAGGGTGGGGGAGAGGGAAAAGGAAAGAAAAAGGTGACTTTGCCTCGCGCAAGCTAGTTCCCTGTGGGCAGGTATGCTATTTCCTCAGTGCCGTACAAACACACCTCAGTCCTCACGTTAAATTTTACCATCTGTGTTTTGGGGAACATAGAAAGTGATCTTCCAAATGGGGTATTTTGGCTTTTGGCTGTGGCTTTTTGGGGTTATGGAGGTATTCAGAAATTGAGGAGTGGGATCTAAGTGCAGTCTGCAGAGGACTTCTTAAGCTTCCTTCATTCTTTGGGCTGGTTTTGAACACCAGGTACCTGCATTTTAGGTGCTGTTCCTGTAGCTTTAACTGCGAATAAATGAAGGAATTTGATAGTTCTATCTGTCCTGGAAGAGAGGTAGCTGCTGTAGCTCTACCTTAAATATTTTCCCCAGCTGGTCATAAATCATAATTCATGATGATAGATCATTATTCATGGTAAATGAGCTAGAGAAACTCTCCTTTCTGTCATGCCCTCCTTGATAACGTGATGATCATTACTATGCTAAAAGCCTCAAGAAATATCCTAAACAATCTGCTTATCAATACAAGCCTTTACAATGGAGATGTATGTGTATATGTATATGTAAGAGCCTAATAGTATTGTTATTGTAGTGCTGATGTTCTAAGGATTTAAATGGGCAAAGTTTTTAGAAGGATAACATCTTTTATTAGATCAGCAGTTTTAGTCAGAAAACAGTGACAAGTTTTTGTCTCAGTTCTCTATCAACCTTGCAACAATACTGCCTCTTCAATGCAACGCTCACACTCTTTTTGCCTGTTGCTATTTATGCTGCTGCTTGGGTTCCCCGTCTAATTAAGAACAATTAAAAGCACATTTTTGTTGCTTCAAATTGCACCTCTGTGTAATTATCTGTGGGAATAAAGTCCTGATGGTGGTCCCTCTAGCCAGAGGCATGCTCACAGCATATGTTGCCTAGAGATTTCCTACTTATGGCTGTCCACAATTCTTGTCAGTTATTTTTCAGGCATACTGCTCTTTTCTTAAAATTGGATTGCAGAGTACTCCTCATCTCACAACTCATGCAACAGGATCAGGACAGGAGCAAATGCTGTCACTTCTAGCCGGTGTTCTATATCACCAGCTGATCTGCTCTTTGTTAGACGAATCTGTTACTGTCCATGTACCTCCATTGGTGAGCAATGACTTCATCTGCTGGGAATGCAAGTAACCTAATTTTGAGTAATTTTTAGAAGAGTCATGGCTACAATCTCCTGTTGGCTTTGATATCTGCAAGATTTTATGAAGTAAAGGAGCTAGGACTGCTCCACCTCCCATATGGTAACTTCTGTCTTGATAACAATCTGAGGATTATGAGACAAATCAGATGGGTGATGCCATGGTAATGAGAAGTTTATCTAAACATGAGCACAGACTTTAAAAGCAAAAAAAATCATGATCTACACTTGTTATTTTGGCTCTCATGTAGTTTTCATGAATTCTTATACACAGCACACGCAACAATGATGTATTCTTGATACTCTGATAGATGACTATGAGAACAGCCGCTCATTCTGAAAGCTGAGCATCACTTTCACCCTTTCTAGTACATAATTTTTAATTCTTTCCAAACAAAGCAACACAATTCAGGCAGTGCAAAGCTTGGCAGGTAGCATGATGATGAAGATTGAACAATTTAATTGTGTTCTAGATAGAAAGTGCCAAAAGGAATCAATGATACAGGAGCCAATAAGAAGCACAACTGGGCAGTCACACTCTCTCTGGCTTTCCATCAAAGAATAGGGTGGTTTGTAATTTAGTATTGCTGCACCAAATATTTTTTCTTTTTCTTCCGTAGTGGTGTTCGTAGGAGAAAGTCACAAACCTTTACAAAGATTTAAATTAAGTTGCAGAGTTGCAGGTTCCCTTTATTATTATTCCATTTGTATGAGTATATCAAGTGAAGCACCTTTTTTTTTTTTTTTTTTTAGATGATCAGACTTTGGTCCAATGCATAAAATGTATCTGAAATGCCTCATTCAATTTAATAGCTGCCCATATATCCTAAAAGAAAATCACAAGTAAAGCAGACTAACTGTATTTTGCAGGTCACAAACAGAAGCTTGGCGAAAAGCATTTTCCAATTTACCTGCTTTGTTTTGCACAGAGAAATTAAGCACACATTGTAAGTGTGTTTAATAACATAATATCTAGCAATTTCATGTGGATAGTAAAGTAGTAGCTCACCATCTTTTAAAATAAATAGAAGCATACCCTTTAGGTTACCTGCTCAGTGTGATCCATTGAATGCCAAGGGTTACAGTGGCAAATCTACAAGAAAAGAAACAATAACGAAGACAAAAATTCTTCAACAAGACAGATAACAAGTTTCCAGCTGGAGCATAACATCTCTGTGGCTCCTTTTAGAATATAATGGATTTACTCATCCCAGAACTGAGCTGATGGTCACCCCCACACAAGTACTGTTAGAAATAATCGAGTATATGATAAGAGCACTTCAGTCTTACACATTATTGCTTTAATTGTATACAAAATAGAGTGAATAGGTATCCTATTACTACTTCTAGACTTCAATTTTAGCTGCGCTGTGAGTTTAAAAAAAAAAAAGAGAATGAAAAGACACTTTTCATCCCGAGGCAGGAATCATTTCACCTGCTTCTGGTCTGGGCCACAGTAGCTCAGAAATACCGCAGAACAATTTGACAAGAAGAAAAAATAATTCTGCATCTGACTGTAAATCCAGCAGTAATTTAGTTTATCCAAATTGAAATTTCTCCCAGATACTGTTATGTTTAACACTCCCACACTTGCAGAAAATGCTGCGGGCTCTTTCGCAATCACTGTCTCTGGGACCTTGGTTTATGTTTCCCCCTGGAGCTGGGCTGCCTGGCGGCACAGCCGCCCCCCTCCCCGCACAGGCGCTGGGATTGCTCCTGAAGGATTGTATTGGATCCCTGACTTGTCCTCTCGCAGACTTTTTTCTTGGGGGAGAGTAGCAGGAGCGTCCCTGCCAGAGCCGAAACATCTTGACATGGCTTTTGTTCGTGGTGGTACCATTCTCAGACATGCCAGCCAAGGTCCCTACCCGGGAGTGGGGCGGGAGCTGGGGGCCAAGGGGCCGGGGCAGCCGTCCTCCCGGCACGGATGCCCACGGAGGCTCCTGCGCATCGCCTGCCCAGTTGGCAGCTCTGTTTTTATAAACGCTACACTGCTCTCCGGGCAGGCAATATACCTACTAATCAGCCCTTGGAGGGCCCCGTTTGACCAGTACCACCTTCCCTCTTCCTCCGTCTTTCTGAAGCTTACCATGAAGAAGGTTGGAGTGCTGCAGGGTGCCAGCTGCCCACCCCTTCCCTCCTCCCCAGGGCTCTAGCTGTGTTCCTGATGAAACAGTACTGCTGTGGCTGGGCTCCAGGGTTACCTTATGGCTTCAGATCCTGTTCCTGGAAGGAGCCGCCTTTCCCGGTGGCTCAGAGGCACAGTTTTCACGAGCTGTTTACACGGTCTCCCCTCTGCCTTGTGAATCAGTGAACCTCAGCACGCTTCGAGTGTGGTTTGCCAGCTCTTGTGCTGCTGGCAACACTTGCCATACCTCTCTGTCGGATGTGCCTCGAACATGACGGGGTATGTAGCCAGGCTGGGCAAGTGTCTTCTCGCAGGCGTTGTAGGGCATTGCGGACTCTTCCGCTTTATTTCCCTAAACTAATTAGATGCAAAATAGAAACCTTTGCCTTTAAACACTGAGTATAAAACCTGCATTAGTCTGGAACTGGAATAAACTGTGTACATAATTCTCGTTAAAAAAGGCAGTCTGCTCAGGTAAAACACACAGATGAGTATATATGGCAGTAAAAAGCAAAAAATCAGAAAAGCACGGGCAGTTCCTGTGCTTGTTCATGGCAGCAATTTACTCTCCCCTCCCTGCTCCTACCCCATGTCTGAAACCAAATCATCCTTTCACAGGAGAATAGTTATAATTTGGTACTACCTCAGGTTCAAATTAGAAAGAAAGTTGATATTTTCAAGAGTTCAGCATAAGAAAAAACTTCCAAAATTTTTAGATCAGAAATGCCAAAGCAGGAGGCACTGACTGCTCCATCAGTCAGAAGCAATTTCACATGTTAAAATAAAATTTCCCATTTAGAATCGGCAAGCAAAAAATGAAAATGATTGTTTCAAATTTTTATTTAAAATAAGTACTATTTTGAAATGTTACTTTGAAGCAATTGTTCTTCAGTTGTCCTGGCTGGAAGATAAAGACCTTTAAACAATATTGAGTTATTCCTGCAGAGAAATAATGTATTGACAATGCTGTATTTTCCAAAGGAAAAATCTTTCAGCCAAAAAGATGTGAAATTGGAACAAGAACTAAAGTTACATTGTTAGACCATGTTAAAATACATTTGAAAGTGCTAGTGTACGAAACCTGAAGCTGCAGTCTGCCCTCTCGTTCTGAAAATGTAATGTAGCAATGGCAAACCACAGCTAGCAGTGTGGACTCTGGTGCAGGTAGAGGTTTGGTGTGGTGCAGGGGCAAGACGCAACAGTGTTCGTCCAAGTGACCTTGGCCCCAGCCGGTGAATAGCTCCCCTGTCTCTGCTGGTGGCACCCATCCTGGAGTCCCCCCGAAACTGAGACAGCAGCTCCAGCTTGCATGGCTCCAACCTCTCTTGCAGACGGCGCTGGAGGGACAGGTTTAAACGGCTCTGCCCTTAGATGCGAGCCCGCTGCCCGGTGTGCCCTACCCTGATATGAGCTTCCCGTGGGGAAGAATCAATATGACCTGGGAAACCTTGGGTTTCTTTAATTGCCAAAATGTGTTGGTTGATACATTTTATGTGCTTCCTACTAATTTACCAACAAATCAAGGTGGGGAAAACCTCTTGCAAAGCTGCAGAGTGCACTGACTGACATTTCTATGCTTTGACTTACTAGAAGCAGCACCGACTCGCTTACTTACGACAAAAATACCTGAATTACGTTTTAGCTAGTGGTAGGGCTCCCTTGGGTAAAAATCTCACTCGAGTGTAAAGGGATAGGAAGATGGCAGCTCCCCTGGGTAATCATACAAGGAGCTAAATTCAAAACAGTTGTAATTTAGCAAAAAAAGATAGATTCATTGTGACAGTTTATTGTTCGGAGTTTATAAAATGGGGAGAGGAGGAGGCCAAGAGAACAGCTAGGGGAAGGACAAGAGCAGCTTTTATAGTACGTACCCATAAATTATTTCCCCCAATATACACATATGCTCTGACTGTAATTTCATCTTCAAGTTTTGGTAACATAAACCAAATCTTGAGCATCGCTGCCAGGGTTGCTGCTCTCACCGGAATGCCAAGCAGGAATTAAAAACTAGTGCAGGGACAAGCACATATTCCTCCTTGTGTCCTCTCAACTCTTTTAAAGGAGTCCGGATTAAATGCAAACTGAACACTTCCATATATTAATAGAATGCATAAAAAAGAGAATTTATGTTGCTACCTATGTTGTTTGCACTGCACTGTTCCAGTAAAGGTGTTGATATCAGCAATATACATAACCGGAATCACTTTCCTGATGTGGTGGTTATTAGAATAGGTATAGGTCCACACAGGCTGAAAGAGGAAGCGTTTCTTCAAAATATAGTGACTGATCCTACGTTTTAATGCTTCCTACTATATACACACTTGGTTTTATTACAGTATAAAGTACTTTTCCATGGTACAATAAATAGAAATACAGCATATGCATGTGTATTTATCACATTTGTGGCTGATATACTTCTGGTGAAAATTAGGAATAGAAATAGGACTATGAATACCAGGTCAATGTGACAAGTAAATTTAGAACAAGAGACCAAGCTGCTATCTGGGACCAAACTTTGTACAAGGATTTTGTTCATAAGGATATAAGGATAAATCTGAAACAACTCCACAGAATTTATTAAGGTGAGAAACAAATACAGAGTTTAGGCAAATAAAGCCCTAAGTCTGAGTCCGCTCCAGTTTGGGGGAGAATTTTGAAAACTTCAGTTTAGGCCTAATTCTTATCAGAATGTATGTTCAGATATAAGTGTTTATAGCTGAAGTCCAAGCTCAGGAATGAAAACAGTGTGTGGCCTGATTTTATATGAATTCATTAATTATACTGTGGTTATTAAAAAAATTGGAAATAGCCTGAATTTTGCGGAGAACAACCATTATTCAAATCCCACTTTAATGTAGTCCTTGCCAATTTGCCTTCCGTAACAGATGTTACTTCTCTTGACAATTTATTGTGGCCGAACCATTTATTTCTAGCCAGAAAATTGAATAAATTATAACAGCCAAAAGGGACGAAGTTGCATGTTTTTGTCAGTGCAAAGGCTTACTTTTCCCCCAAGATGATGTTGGTTGCACAGGAGGTTGAGTGTCTACCCAGGTGGACGTGCAGACACGCACATGCCATTGCCTTGTTCTTCTCTTGTGTTCATTATCTTAGGACTCATTTGTTTACATTTTTGCTCTTCTAGCTTATTTCTTTTTTTTCTCCTGAAAAGTCTGTTTTCTCTCTGTCCTTTCTGTTCTGCTCTAGGGGAATCCTCTTGGACAGTTTGGAACGTTTTGTCTGTGTTTGATCTGATGGCCTCTTCTGTCCTCCTGCATCCATGGGCACTTTTGCATCTCAGTTCTTGGCCCTTCTATATGCTGTCTGACTTCTTTCCTAGACTGAAGGGTGCACCCTGCTCTATAGGGCAGAGTGCTTGAAACCTGTAGTCCTACTTTTGGAAGATAATGATCAGACTCTTCCACTCAACATCAAAATACCTTTGATAAGAACTTGCTACTAAACCAGCGTTGAAGCCTGCTGAAGGTACCATTGTTTGGAAGAGATGGAACGTTTTAATTACATAATGATTTACTAATCTATATTTCCCCCTCTCAGATATTCTAAGCAGTTAATTACACCGCTTCATTTGTGACTGCAGCAAGAATTTTAGCATGGTATAATACTTTGCGGAAGTAAGCGTAATTGTCTCATAATATTGCGTTTTATTAGGGTATACAGTTATCAGAGCCAACCACAGAGATAAGCAGGTACTTTAGTGGACAATAGTTGCATAACACAGAAGTGATAAAGCCTAAAGCAGTGTTCCTGAGGGAGTCCTATGCCACACCAGCATGCCCAAATTTCCCTCTGCTATTGAAAGAACAACTGATCCACATGTATTTCACTCTTAAATCAGGAAAAGGATCCATGACCTTTAAGCACAAACTGTCCTCAGAAAGCTTGTCTTCTCTGAGCCAATCATCTGTCTATCTCGCAGTCTTTTCTAGTGTCCTTTTCACAGGTTTAACAGCCACACGCATACAAGAAACGTGCAGAGGCTGAAAGCATCTTGGCCACAGTTCCACAAGAAGATCTAAGATTTCAGCAGAAATGCCGAGGACTTGAGGTGTTTTTCAAGAAGCCATTGGGAGATGGGTACGATGAGAGGAAAAGCATTTTGCAGTGGTAAAGGTAAAAGCAAATTTCAGATGTCAGATTCACAGAGGGGCTGTGACTTTCATCATGATGATTTCTTCATCTGTGCTGAGCTGCCAGGATCCTTCTGCTCGGGCTCTGCACGTGCAGCCACGGCCAAGTGTTGGGGCTGAGTGCTGCCTTGAGGGTCTGAGAACAAGATGCTGCCAATGGTTTGCAAGAGTGACTAGGAACCCTTCTGGACAAAATGATCTGCATAAAAGTAAGACGTTATTCTTACTAATAATACTTTTCATATTCCCTTTGTTACAATTACTTTCACAACATGACTGAAGAGACATGCTGCTAAGAATAAACTTGATACTTGCACTGCATTGTAATAAAATTGAAGGTAATTTTCCTTAGAAAGAGAGAGTAAAAAGAAACATTTTTTCTTTACTGATGGCATAGCAAACTACCAGCTGTTTAGCCTGCCACCAGCTCTACACTGCTGCATTACATGGGAAGGAGGCAAAGGTTTCATGCACTTTGAAACCTTTAATTTCTCTGACTAAGAAGCCCATTTTGCATTATTTGTAATTTTACACATTTCATGGCTTGTCACAACCTTAACTGCATTTGAATGCAGTTTCTGTGTGTGTTAAATATAGCCTTTTTAAATAAGCGACATTTCCTGTATTTTACACAGTGGCAAATTGCAATATTCAAAGTAAGGATCTTAAAAATATTAAATGACGTGCATGGTAGGCCATTGAAAACAGGTATCTTGGTGTTTCACCTCTTCTAAGGGGTTCAGGCAATATGTAGTCCACAGGCAAGGTGTCAGCAAAGACACAGCAGGATGTCACGTATGTAGTGGGCATAATGGGCATCATTGTGCTACTCCTCTTTGTGCCAGTTCCTAAAAGTTGGAGTCATGTCTCAGGTTCAGTGTGTCTTGGGTACTGTACGAGAAGACAGTCTTTGCTCTGAAGGGTTTGTCATCAAAGCCAATCTTACTCTGATTTTTAATTTTCTTTTTTTCTGGAATATTATAGATAAGAACAAATTCTACTGTCAATGGTGCAAATAGTTTCTCTTCATTTCACTGGATAAGCACTGAGCATATAAAGTGAACTATTTTTTATCAGTTTTTGGAAGCATTTAACCCTAAATTATCTTATTCTATCCTACAGCTATGCGTACAAGGAACCACCAAGAACTGCAATATCCTTACGATATAATTTAGGAACCACTGAACCAAGTTTTTCCTTCAGTATGCCAAGGCTTTCTCTGGCATGGAAAAGACCAAGGGAAAAATTTATTTGAAATTTGTTAGTAAAAAATCACTGACCATCATTAACATCATAGATAGGTGTGGGCCTGCATTAAATGGAAAAAACCAACCCAGCCTTGCGCACAATGAAGCTCAAAGATGATTCTAAAAAGTGTAACATGTCTCTATTGCATATTGCCTTATCTTGTTAATGTCAGCCTGAAAGCATTCCAGGCAAATCTGTTCAGAGAAGAGCACAGTATGTACAAATCTCTCTAATCTAAACAAGATAGAATGCTTCTTACAGGTATGCAGTTTGCAAGGCATGGACCATATGCTGAATGAGGAAAACAAAAGAAATCGTGATCATGTAGCAGTCAACCGTCTGAATAAACAAGGTTGCTGTGGACAGAAGTCTTTCATCACTTAAATGATCACAAAGAGTGCAAATTAAGCCTGCACTTTCAAAAGGCTTTGTTAATGTATTTTGGTGACTTTTTTACCGCTAATGCCATTGTTTTATGTTCAACAGAAGTATTATTTAGGGGGACACGAGACACTCAGTGTAGCTCATGCAGACAACAAGCAAAAGTCTTAATAAACTAATTAAAAAATCTTAATAGACTGTGATTATAACAAAGTATCTTGATCAAAAAAATGCCAACACCCCTAACTCCCCAAATCCAACCTGATTGTAACAGTACATTTGCCAACTCTTCACGTGGGAATGGGCCAGGATTCATCATTTAAAGTAATACCTAATTAATGCTGTTTTGCAGCAGATGTCAAGCTTTTTTTCTAGTCTCGTGTGCATATAACTTTTGTTTTCTATTAAGCATGTCCTCTGAAGCCCATTTTTGACCTCTGTTTTGGTGCCGCCCAACCAGAACTTGGCATAAAGGAATAGCTGAGGATCACCCTGATGTTCAGATGGCAAAAGTCAGAGCAGACAGTGACATACCAGGGACCAGCGCTGAGCCCCGGAGCTGCAATGGGGTATGTAATACACGATCGGGTCACAACCGGTTGCTTGCTTCTGCTGCACCAATTTAGCTCTGTGGCCTCCTGGGGTCTTAGGACAGCCAGAGGATGAGGGCATAAGACTGTGATGATTGTTCTTCCTTGGTTTTGTCCATTTATGAGCCAGTCAGTTCTGCCTGTGTACTCCTATGGCTTTTATGCCACTTGTGTTCCTGATAGGGGCATGCAGAGAGGCTGTTTGGGACAAGCCTGTGTTTTAGCCAGGCAAAACAAAGTGAGTTAGCTGTAGCCTGCACAGCAGCGCTGAGCTGTGTCTCAGCAGAGCTAGTGACGTGTCCCAGGCCTCCCACTGCAGGTAATTTTGTTCTGCAGTTGAGAGAATTTGCTACAATCCGCCCGCCCCTCAGTAATTTCCCTCGGCTGCCCCGGCTGCCTGTGCTGTGCTGCCGTGCGGGCTGTCCGGGGCTGGCACTCGGAGCGCTGCTCACGAGCAGCTTCAGGGGGTTTGTTTGCGCTGTGCTTGCCAGGGACTCTTACATTGCCGGCACAGTCATGCCATCGTGCACCTTTCTACCAAAGCCACATTTATACAATGTGCATGGGGAATTATTCATATGATTGTCTGAGGAATTTTACAGAGAAGCCCCATTTTACAGACTCAGACAGAAAAAAAACCCCAAACATAAGAAAAATTACAAGGAACATGAGGGAGATGGAAACTGGAGAGACAGCAGAGAGTGCAATGATAGGCGAGGCAGCTCTGAAATGCTGTGTGGTTTTGTTTTCTCTCTCATCTCATCTGCTGTCTAACCTGCAGTGCTTCAAAGAAGAAATAACGCACAGCTTAGGTTGTGGAATTAAGGAGGGCAAGTTTTGAGGTGGATATGGCCCTATACATCTTACTTTGCATAGAGCCCGAAAATCTAGGGGTAACGGTCTAAGCCACAGGGATGACAGAGTGGAATGAAACACAGAGATGGGCAACAAGGGATGCTCTGCAGGGCAGGCTTGATATATTTAAAACAAAGTACAGCAGCAAAAGTCTGTATGCACATACCGGAACCTATCCAGAACAAAATTCCAAACAAAATTTTGCTAGTGTGACCATAGATTTAAAAGCTCAAGGAACAACTCATACTTTCCTTCTCCAGAGCTTATTCTGCTTGTTTTCACCTGTGAAAGGGAGGTGAAACAAAAGTGGAGGCAACCCATCTTGTAACGGGAGCAAGACGATGCTTCTACAGCCTGACACTAGCTAAGGCCGATATTAGTGAACTCACTTTGTTTTTCTTTTACTGCTGCTTTTAAATATCCTAGGGGCAGAGACTAAAGTATTTAAAACTGGCAGATGACGTAGAGAAAACAAACTTTGGGGTGTACAATCTCTATGGATATTTTAAAAGCCTAATTTCTGGACTCTGAAGTCTCTCCAATTCACATGTTAAAAGAAATGCTTTGGCCAAGAAAGAGCATTGTTCTTTATTTTGAGCTTCCCAGGTTTTGTTGGCTTATAACGTGCACAAGTGTAATAAAAAACTGTTTGGCATGTACTAAACCTCTTTAAAATTTGACTTAAAAATACAAAGTATTTACCTTCTTTAAAGAACTTATTTATTTTTAGGACCTCTCCCTTCACTCCTCCCCCAGTTTATATGAATGCAAGGGGAAAATTTAAAAAATGAAAACTTTATAGTGATAGGATGGCTTGCTTGACATTTCTCAACAAAACCTGAGCTCTTGGTTTCGGGCTATTTTTCTAGCTTGACTGAATTTTTATGGTTACATCATAAACCCTTGAAAATTATTGTTTATAGGGAAAAGGTTGACACAACCTTAGTTATAATATATCATGAGCTGCCATTCTAAAAAAATTTGTTAACTCCTTCTGGGAACCTGAGAATATATTGTGATGTTCATGCACCATCTGTTTGATTATATTCCAAAAAACGTGATGGTGATACACGTATAGTCTAAGTGTCAGTCTAGATTAAGTTATCAGCTCCGTAAACTAAAAACACAGACACATACCTATGCAGCTAACCAATCTATACTCTATTTGTCAGTACAGTGTATATAATTTGGAGGGTAGAGGACATATGCATATGTTTAGAGTAGTTAACTTTGGAATGAGAAGGCTTTTCCTGGGCTATATGTTTTCCCTGGGCTATAATTCTGCTTTGGTGACAAAATTCGAAATTGATGAGTCAAGCTCTCAGGAATCCCAGTGTTGGCTTAGAAATCACGACTTTTCAAATGTAAAGACTTGGAAAACTTTTTAATTAGTCCTTAGACTTTGAGGCTTTAGGATTTGTGTCTCAAGATCAAAATAAATAAAAAAAAAAAAACCCCACACCTTAAAAACATAGCTATGATTTTCACAAATTACTAGACATCTAGGGGCTGGGACTTTGGACAAGTTCTAACAATTAGCAATTATTTTGACAAGCAAACATTTTCAGTCGTTAGATAATCAGGGTCTGTGAGCCCTCCAACACCACTAGCGTGTATCAGGTACCAGCTAGAACAGCAGTATTGAACTCTTAGTCATCTTTCACTGCTGCACTTCCACTGCGCACGCACTGAGCACTTGTGGGTCACAAAGCTGACAAGACTGCAAATACAGGGAAATTTTATTGTTTAGTACAGCTATCAAAAGTTATTGACCAAAGAAATCTCAGCAGCGGAGGGTGGATCTGTTGGTAGAACTGCTGGCTGAAAGAAGCAAAAAGGATCTCCCTCCCCTAGCTCTGCTGAGAAAGAATGAGTGAAGCATAGGAATTTCAGTTAAAGTTAATGCCATGTTGGCTGACACACAGGCAGCTTCAATTCTCCTTAATTAGTTCAGAGTTAAGTGACAAAGTATTTAATCAGCGAGCTAACAAGTGCAGCAGCTGATTGCTCTGTGCGTGCGTGTGCTTGTGTGGGGGCGTGACTGTAAAGAGTAAATAAAATTACTTTCCTTGCTTTAAATTAAATGGGATCCCTAATTTTATTACAGCTGCAATCGGTTTAGAGGCATGATAGAGCAATAAAAATTGATTCTATCCTATTTTATTCCTTTAACAAAGTATTTCATTTAAGAAGATAATACTGTAATTTAACTGTTTGGCTTCTCAAGGTATGAATTTAGGCCTTATTTCCACAGTGTCTCTGTGAACGGAATGATCCAGCAGGCTTATCTTGATGTTGTAGTGTTGTATTTAAAGCACACCTATTTCTATTTGCCACTGATCAGATTGAAGATTGAGCCCCCTTTTCTTAGAAAGGTCTAGAAATCATGATCCACGTACAAGCTTATTAACTTTCAGTATTGCAATTCATTACATCAAGGTCTTAAGATAAATACTGCGAAAACCCTCTAACTGCTGCAAGCCTCTTACAAGCTTAGTCATGCAGATTACCATCAACACATCACCTTGCCCTACGCTGTCTGCCTGGGTTCCAGTTGAGTAAGGTCCAGTTCATGATTTCTGTCTCAGATCCAAAGCCCTTTGCATAAAGCCTACAGTTGCCTGCGAGATTGTCATGCTCATGCACTGAACCAAGAACATGTCAACCGGCAGAGGATGGCATGTACGGGCCCTTATTGTCACCAAGCTCATGGATCTCACACATGTGAGCTGGAAATGGCCTATGGACCTGTTCACTTTCAGAGTTATTAGTTCCAAGACGAATTACTGCTGTACTTAGAGCTCCAGGCACAGAGGGGACCCTGTGTGTTAGGTACGCGTGGGGCCGAAAGGCAAACCTTTTCCTAAGCAATTTCTGAAACTGAATCAGACAGGAGGCAATGGAGTTAGGTGGAGGAGCTCAGAGCAATACTGAGGCTATATCAGTTAGTATGGGCAGCAGTCTGGGAAAAGTGGGAACTCAAATGGGCTTTGAAATAAATGAACCTACTACTTTAGTAGTAGCTAACTACTTTACCGAATCAAGAACTTCCTTTACAAGTGTTTACAGAAGGAGAGAAGAGACTTTTCAATTAATTGGTAAAAAATATTACTCACAAATGCAAAGTGACCCTTCCTAGCTGAGTGGCAAAAATCCTGAAAATTCATGGAGATTTTTGTCATTGGTTTCAAAGAGACCACAATTTCAGCCATGATCGACAATTTATAGTAGGGGCCATCCCAGAAACACAGTTTGAGATCAGTAACAGGGGCTGAAATAACTCAGATTCAATAGCTGGTTTATGGAGGGGAGTGGTGCAGACTACACCACCACATAGCCCTGGGAACGGTGGAGAGGGGCACGTCCCCCCAGCTCTTCCCAACTGCCCACGTAAGTCCATGCCTGAGGAAGTCATCAAAAATCTGTAGTGTTGTCTCTGCTCTTGAGCAACAGCCACACTCCTAGGAACTTCGGTTTTTAATTTACAGTAGAGTGCTGAGAGAGGTTAGCTTGAGAAGACAGACATGGAAAACAGACCCTTGAATATGAAGCTGACAGGTTTTATTTAGAAAGCCAGCATATGCACTGGCTGCATTCATATCTGCAGTGTTCCGCAGCTCGACAGGCAATCTAGACTATGGTGTATATTAAAGAGAAGTAAGTTTTGAATTAAGATTTTGGTTCCCGTCATACAATTCCTGTAACACTGAACATTTTTAGACAAGCACTGGTTTTGTCTTTCAATAAAGACTACAGATTCAGTTTCTCTCATGGCTTTTTATTTAACAGCTCACTGAAAAAAATTGTGTTTTAGCATAAGTCTGGCTGCCTAGTTAGGCAAGTTTACTTGCATTTTTTCTATGCACGTAAAATACCATCAGTTGATTATAAAGCCCTGCCTGAAGAGACTATAGGAATGCATGACAAAGTTTTTTATGGTTTTAATTTAATCTCAGAAATAATATCCAGCAAGTAGAATGCTCTACATAGCTACATAAACAGTATTCTCATATTCAGAATTCCTTTGAATTTCCCAGTGACCTTAGGAGGATGGGTTGATACTGCAAGTTTTCTCAGGCTAATGCCACTCTGAGATGACAAAGTAAATGGCCTGTTCACGGGAGCTCATGTCGAGTTATGTCACCTCAGTCACAAAGAAATGTATGGGTAAGAAATATATGATTGAAAACCACATGCTAGAGACCTCAGTTCAAGTCCTGACTCAGGGAAATATCCTTAGGAGAGTACTTAAACACAATGCATGTGTTTACATGCTTCCCTGAGAGGAGGTGGGCTGCAGAACATGTGCAAGTTTTTTCTTGAACTAAGATTGAAGAAAATGTGTGTAGTACTGTTTGTAAATCTTCCTAGAACTGGAGAAATTAGGAAACCTGAAAAAAAAAGCCAGACATAATTGTTGTAGTGTAGTGGTTCACAGTCAAGGTATTGCTAGATCCGTGTAATAAATAGTACCAGCTAAGGAGTAAGACCATGAAAGTGGGGAACTGATTTAACTGATTTTGAATCAATATTCTGTGAAAGGCGCAGATAAAGCACTCTGTTTACAGAATCCTTCTCTAAAGATAAAAATAGCGATAAATGTTGCACTTTAAAAATTTTCTTTTAGTTATTAAAAAGGTAGTTCCCACACAAGTCTTCTCTTGTGTGTTAGAAGTGGTACCAAAGACCTCTATCAGGTAACTTCTTAACCTGGTGCATAAATGCACATGCAAAATCTGATTGCACACAGAGCCCACCCACACCGATGTGGTGCTCTTTCATGATCCTGGAAGCAGGTGACCGGCCACTTCTGCCCTTCTCTGCCTCTGCTAAACGTGGAGGTACCCTTGCACAGGGAACAGAGACAGATGCTGGGAAAGAAGTACATAGATCCTGGGAAAGCAGCTGAGCAGGTCTGTAGATTAATTTAAACTGGTCCCAATAGTTAAATGTTATTAACTATTTTAGAGTTAACGTAAGATGACCTTTGTGAGTAGCAAAGAGAAAAGCCTCCTGCAACTTTATACTTAAACCAAACTTTAGATGGCTAAAAATCAAGTAAAAATAAATGGAAGCTGAATTTTATTATGCAAGTTACATAAATTTAGGATTCCTGTTAGACTCTGTAATATTTTCTTTCTTTGACTCAGACACACTTACCAGTATATCAAATGTTTTTTACAGCTGTCTTACAGATCTTCATGATATTGATTCAGTGAGTGCAAGGGTGAAAAGAACAGAAAATAAGAATATGGTAAAAATGAACTATTAGGATTTCCCCCAAAGTAGGGGCTTAAGGTATGTAAGTACTTTGGCATGGAAACAATCCCAGGTGGTAAAGGCTCTTTAGCCTATGAGATGACAAAATGAGACCCAAAGTCTGGCAGCTGATTGACTCACCTGATCCTTATCAGTCTGCAGATGGGGATGATTTTGCTGTGGCCAATCCAGCCATTTCCTAAATGATATGAGGGAACCCTCGAGGCAGTTGTTGCCAAGTAAGGTGTTTTAAGAGTAGGCTTGAGAAAGCAAAGTATTTAAAATAGTAGTGGGGTTATGTAGTTCCTGGGAGTGTAAGCTGTTTAACTTCTGGATGTAGCTATGAAGCCAAAAGAGCTGGAAGAGTTACAGAAAGATGGTTGTTTACTGACTGGTAAGTGAAGTAAACTTGTGATTTTAATCCAAACCCCTCAAGTGTGTGTTCAGGTAATAAATCCTGTGGCTGTTACTAGTTGTGTTCTGTTAATCTTAAAAGAAAGTTCCCTGAAATTGTAGTTTAGGACTGAGGCTGGAATACAGAAAATAAAGGGGCAGTGATCACACTGTCAAGAAGGTTTCCACTTCTGTTTGTCCACTAGGTGCTATTTCTGTTTGTAGCTAAAGATTGCTCATAATAAGGCAAAAGAATTGACTTCCTGTGGAGGAGCATGCTACCACACGGTCTGAGAGGTCTTATTTGAAGCACATGTTAACAGTGCTGTACCTTGCTACAATATAAATATGATGCGTGTTTTCTGTGGACTGACTGATTTCTGGCTGGACTAGCTGTGCAGATACATGGCATCTAAGTGGTTTCATGATACTGCCTGCTGTGCAGAGCCTGGAGCTGGTTTCCATTGAAAACTGAGTACAAGAACACGGTGAACATAGATGAAAATTGCAGTGAGAAGTACAAATGAAAATAATAATTTTGAAGTGATCCTTCCCTAGGTTTTTAAGGTTCTTGCTGTACTGCATTAGAATACCACTGGTATGTAGGAAATATTTTTAATATGTACTTGGTTTTCCTTGGTTGAAATGAAACATTTAACCTAACATGTTAGTCTGTGTATGTGGACAAAAGGGAGTAAACAGAAGGGAGACGAGGACAGGGAAATGGGAGAAAAGAGAATCTCTGACGAAGCTGAGGAGCTTTCCAAAGAACAAATAGCATTATCTACTTTGTGGCTAAACTGATTAGCTCTCTTATAATCATATCTCAGCTGATGAACTTGGTGATCTTCCTCTGTAAGAGCCCTCTATGGCTGTTCTATTTCATTCTTTAAGAAGATTAAGTGGGTAATCCTGAAGCTCCACAAAACCACCTGTTGTTTGAGCCCCTGCGTAATATGGCTTTTGAGGCAATCCTTTGACAGTTCAGTAGTAGGATTGTGAACAGGCACACTTATTTGTGTACTTGCTGGTTGCCAGTCTGCATGGCACGGTGTGCTAGATTTCTAGCAGCATAAGTAGCTGACCCTTCGGAACCCTGGGCCCGATTAACCTATCCTCTCTCCCGCCTTCTCCTCCCAAGGGATGGTTTCTGTCTGCAGGGGCACTGCAGTTGTTGCTATAATGGCATTTGCAGAGAGATGGTCTCTTCACTGTCTGGCTGTTCCAGGGTTTAAAATGCCCTCGGTGTTGGTGAATATATCCACTTCATCAGGAAGGGTCCCTTGCAGCATACCTAGAACAGAAATTCCTAGGGGGGAAAAAAAGATAAATGCATTGGAAAGAGAAAGAGCTAAAACCAGGAGAACCAGTCAACTGCAGGTTGAGCTTTAAACAACAGTCTTGCCAGAACTGGGTCACAATCCTTGTTCTACATAATCTGCTGGGACACAATGGCAGCTGTTCAGGCTGGGATGTGTTCCTGTAAACCACACTGTCTGACCAGCCTACTCAAATGTCACTCGCTACAAAGGAAATGCCTAAATTTGAAACCCACAACCTTCACTCTAGAGGAATGTAGGAACTTCTTTTTCTGAACAGTTCAGAATCCTGCAATGATAGAACATATTTGTGAGATACGAGCTAAATATTCTGGATTTCCTGCTTTTCTGCTCTGCCAGTGTTAAGGCCCCAATCCAACAATATGTTAAGTCTGTGCTTAATTCTAAGCATCTTAATGATCTGATGGTAGTAGCCAGTAGTGTGGCTGTTTGTCTGCTTTGATTTAAAGACTTCCTTAAATGCATTGCTGACTTTGGCCTTCTCTACCACAGGTTAATACATTATGATTAAAAATGAATAAGTTCAGTTATATTTTCATTCATAAAACCGTCTCTGTCAATCCATTAATATAAGGTTTTTCTTATCAGTATATTTATTCTTCCCCATCTCCCCCGTAATGAAGCCTGTGAGGGGGGGGAAATAATTTTCAAGTTATAAATCTTACTATAAATGGTAGAGGTATTTCAGTCAAAGGTCTTATATTAAGAATGTCTTACACTTAGCGACTTTTTACGTGAAAATATAGGCCAGATGTTGATGCTCTTAAACTAGTTCTCTGATGTTTTGCTTACATGTCTGTCTTTCTGTCCACTCCAACTCCAGCAACCCTAAATTAGTGTGATTTGGTCAGAAGGTTTTCCAGCACTGGGGTAATACATCCTGGGAGTAATAGTGGCACACTGCTCGTGTCCTCCCTTTCAGCTATGGTGACAGGTAGAGCTACAGCTATTTGCTGCCATTTGATTAACAGACACAGTATTTTGTGAGCGATGGGTGCCAAGAAAATCATGCATCAACTTGTCAGTGCTTTTCTGACTGTGGAAGTCTCATTGCTTACCAAAAAAAATAATAAAATTGTAAACATATGGCCATTGTGTTTGATCAATCTGTTCCTTCACATTCCCTGGCAAGGAATGAAGGGGTCACCGGACTTGAGCATAGATAAGTCACTTCTGGTTACCCTTCAATTTGATCTCTATAATCTCCATTAATGTTGTGTGCAGCTTAATTGAATATTTTATATTGCAAAATGGATCAGTATGATTAGCACTTATCATGCTAGAAATGGCTCAGTAGAAAAAGAATCATCTGCAAAATGTTTTTGTCAGGGCGTCTTAAGTGGCAGAGTGAGGGACTAAACCGAAAGATTATTGTTTTGAGAATTTATTTGATCAGTGGTGCTAAGGGTAGATGGAAAATGGATTAATCATCCCATTCCTGACACTGCAGTGCCGACAGGGTTAATAACAGGAGTATTCTTTCACAGTGCTCTTCTGGCTGAGGAAGCTCAGGGTAACCAAATGTAGGGATATGCTTTGATTGACACTTTATTCATCAAGGCATTGATTGTTTCCTGCTATTCAGCTTGAAGATAGGTTGTCGAATAAAGGAGAAGTGTCTAATTAAAATTCCTTTGTGGTGTTATTCCCCTAGAAAGGCATGAAACCAACAGTTGAGATAGCAGGAGAGCTTAAAAATTCTGTTTTCGAGGATTTCAAAGTACCTGTTTTGCATGATCAATTTAGAAGCCTAATTCTGGGGTTTTGTCCTTCAGTATAGTTACCTAGGTGTAGCTGCCCTGTGAAGTTTCAAGGCAGGCACATGCTGCTGCTTTCTTTTTGGCTAATGGCTTTGTACTTCCTAAAGACAACTTGCCAGGGGAGAGCAGTGATAAATCTGACCTTCTCTCAAGATGAAGAGTAAACAAACCAGGGAATTTACTCTGATTTTGGTTGAGGAGGGGAATTGGAATTGTTGATGGCTCCTTTTCTTCCCCAGAAATTCACCCATAAACTCAGGAGTGGAAGGGAGCTTGGCTGTCATAGCTGGCTGAAGGGTATAGGCTGTGATATAGGAAGACAACTGTTTCTCTCATAGCAGTTGTGTGAACAGCAGTATTTGTGAAATTTTAATAAACACTGAGAACTCTCCCACTCCAACAAGTCAGCATGCTATATCTCAGCCTTGTTGTGGCTGTTCCCATTGTGCACTGGTCTGCTAGTAATTTTTTCGTGCAATAGTCTCTGTAAGCCCAATATTATCTATATTGTGGATGTCTCTTCCTGTGGTACTCAAAAAAGAATTATAGTAATGGTTTCCCAGCCTTCCTATCTCCCAGAGTAAGCGTTATACTAACTAGGCTGTCACAGGGGTAGTAAAATCCCAAATGTTTTGTATGAAGAGGGCTTTTAAAGCATAAATTAATGCTGAGCAAGCATGACTCTCTATCCTTTATTAATCTGTATTGCTCATGTTGTAATCTCTTGTCAGTAAATAAAACCTCTTCCTAGTAAGAACCCTAAATTGTATCTTGAAGAACTGCATAACAGTTGAGTGGCATTATATTCTAAAGTACTGAGATACGGCTACGACACCCTCACAGGAGAGAGAAAGGGCTGTTGCATATATAAAGAACACTGAAGAAAAGTTGACTTTCCCCATGAATTACTAGTTCCTATTCTTTGGCTGGCAATGGCCATATTTTTCATTGCAATGAAATATAAGGATACAGACCCATGAGAGCAAAAGTGATTGTAACTGTATTTAATACAGGTATTTGCATATTCCAGATGATAAAAGGATCAAATGAGACTTCTTTTTAGATCAGTATAAAAGGATTTTTCAATATTGTGGTCATTAATTCTGGATTTTACATAAAATACTTAGAAGTCAAGCAATTTTTCTTCATGTCTGGGTATTTCTAGAAGTTGGTTGCAGCTTCATTGAAGTGTTTATTGGAAATAAGGGCTGTGTGGCTTGAGACAATGAGAAAAGTCTAAAAGTCACCTCTTACAGAAACAAGGCCTGGACAGATGAAGAAAACAAGTTACTGGTTACTTTATTTCTCTTTAAACTATTTGGCTGTAGAGGATCTGTACTCTTTAGCAGGATCACTTCTGAATTTTTGTTGTAATACTTCCATGAGGATGAAAGTTGACCACAAACGGTAGTCCTTCTACCTGTACAGGGGCTCTGGTACAAAGCAGCAGATACAGCCGCCTTCGCTGGCAGGCAATGCTGCAAACATACCTGCTGTTAAGTTGTCTTTTACCTAAAGATGATGTAGAAATCCTCCCTTGGAGGGTAAGTGAGATAGGATGGAACAAGTCATAGAAAGATCTGGAGTTATCAGAGTATCTAGAAGTACTTTCTTTTAATTTACTCTTAATGGAAGATGGACTTCAGTCACAAATGTGACAAACAAATCACTTCACTACATTTGGGAACAATGTGAATAATTGTGTGATGTGACTTATTACGTGCCATTGAAAGCACAATGTGTAATTAAACAGTTCTCAATGTGTGGGTTAAAGTCAAATAGTATTGGTTGGTAACAGCTTTATTTGTCTACTTCTGTACTTGGAGTTGTATGGCAGGGCACAATCACATGTACAGCTCAGTGATTTATAGAACTGAGAGCAGACACTAATGAGAAAAAGCTTTTAAAATAAAGACTTGTATTATATCATTTGTGTAGCTATGCCCATAAAGGTCAAAAAAGAAATGGCTGAATAGTTTCTCGGCCTGAACTTGGAAGTGTCCAAGCTTATACCCTTACAGATGTAAGAATTATAGAAGGAAAGAGTCAACAATAAATTTGGAGGAAGACTGTATCTTGCTAAGTGGCACTTCAAAACTGGTGTTAAGTCTAAAAGCTAGTGTCAAACTTGCCTTTCCTGCCCCCTCCCCCCCAAACAAATGAGGCGTTTGGTCTTCAGCTAGTACTTGGTTTCTTTTGTGTTTTAGAGGAATGAATACAATTGCATACACTATAGAGGCATTGGTCAGGGAGAAGTGTATGTTATTTAAAACAATACAGACAGCATAAACCATATGTTTTTAGTAAATCATTTATCTGAAGTATTTCTGTGGTAGTGAAGGCAATGCTCAGCTCTGACTGGTACAAACTGGTGCAGCAATGTTGATATTGAAAGAATGGGGCTGACTTGCATCTGCTGCAGAGGTAATACAGCCCATCATCTGAACTGTAGGATCAGCTCTTGCTCCTGTCTAGCAGTTGGGTGGAATAGAGGTGTAGTAACATGGGCGCTGGCAATCTGGTGCCCAGCTCTGCACACAAGTGGGAAACAACTGTGGAGGGAATACTGCTGCCTGCTTGTCCCAAATTATGTGGACTTTGTGCCATGCCTGTCTGCAGGGAGTGGGCTGGGTATGAACCATACCAGATGTCTGTGCTGCCATCAGCAGCTGTGTCTGTATCAAAAAAATCCTGCTTATGCTCTTGTGCTGGAAAAGGGTTTGCTAATGATAGAAGCAAAAAATTGTAAATAAAGCTTCTAGTAGATGACAACTGCAGCAAACAGAATCTTACAGGATAATCAGGTGATCTACTGTCTAGATACTTTCATGTACAAATAGATATCTAATTCTCCAATCTCAATTTGCCAGGGCATGTAATGCTATGTGTGTTTTTCTGCTGACTGGTATCTAGTAACTGACTCAGTAATACTGTAGCGTTACCAGATAACTCTTCCTAAGAGTATTGCAGGCTACACTATATATTTAATATGGTTTCCATAAGTAATGCTGCAAACACTACATTGCTCTTCCAACTGCCAGCTCAAAGCAGGGCCAACCTGGGGTGCCCCTCCAAGAGGGACTTGAATGACAGTAGGTAAATATCTATGTCTTCCAGAAACTAAATAAGCTTCTACAGTATTTTCTTCCAAATCTGAGATTCTACAAAATAAATGTAAAAAGAGCAGCTGTGTTCAAGGACTGGTGTGCTCTGGAACATGGATTTTAATTGGGGAGGAATAGGAGAGGGTTTTCTGGTTTTTTAATTGCTTTTAGCAGCAATATTGGGTAGGAGGCTATCTGAGAAGCTGCAGTAAACCTCTTCCTAAACCAGGAATAGAACAGATCTATAAGCCTAGCTCCTACCTGTGGCTTTATGCTAGGTGTTGGAGGAATTGCTAGAAAGCCTGTAGGTGGATGGCTTTCCATTTGGTTTAATACTTCCTTTATCTAGAAACTCTGTGGTAAGAAGTTGTCTCTTGGCCCAGTTATATATCCTGATGAGTATTGCCTCACCACCTTGCCTGCCTCCCCAGGTAAATTCTCTGGGGAGATTACAGCTGAGGAGAGAAATAGCCAAGTCTTTTGCCCAGCTCAGGAGCCGGAGCCAGGCTGGAGGCCAGGGGTGACTGCTGTGCAGTGTAGCATGCTGAATGACTGCCCATCAGCTAGAAAAACTATTGCCTTGTTCCAGGTATCCAAAGATATAATAAGTTTTATTTTGGCCCTGTATTTCTGAGGCGTGTCATTAGGAAGGATGGTCAGAAACAGCCTTTCAAAGCTATCGTGTAAGGAGGAGCTATTGCATTCCCTGGTATAACATCTAAATTTTCTGAACCTCAGGAGCTACTTCAGCCATGGGGACTATTTTGTGCCATAAAGCCCAGCATGTTCCTATGTATAACGTACAATGGGTGGGCTTTTACAAGGACTATTTGTAGAAATAGTGATATTAATATACCTGTTAGTTCACATACATAATGAATTACAAGTTATGCTAATTATAAAGTAATTTATTTTTCTTATTTGGAAATACTCATTCCTAAGCAATAGTGAGTCTTAGAACAAGCTACCAGGAGACTTTTTTATCTTCAGCTAATTAATAAAAAAAATGCAGTATTTCCAGAATGTATGTCCTTTGCTTGGCTTTTGTTAGATTAATAATTTAGCAAATTTAGTTGAGTGTGTTTAATGTAATTTTCTCCTCTTTCACTTTAAAATGTTACGCTGGTATGTAAAAGAAAAATCACTTTAATTCATGTTTTCATGAAATGAATCCCATTTTCCCCCATTTCAAGATGATCTAATGCTGGAGCAAAATGGCGTGGGGGGAGGCTTGAGCAGCCAGGTTATTCAAGCATAGCTTTTGGGTTTGAATGGCCAATGCAAATTAATTGCTTTTCATAGCTTACATCTTTGTAAGTACTTTGCCTATTGCCATAAACTTTAACTGAAGAAAACTTGGTGGCAGTGCCATGTAAAAACAGGTGGTAGGTAGGTCTGGATGGGCTTGCTCTGGAAGTAATGGTGAGGCATGAGGACAGCTGGGGAAGCAGAGCCTGCTCTTGCTCTGCATGTCCCCACACAGACACAGCAGAAATACAGTGGGCTGGGATCTGCTCCTTTGCTGCTGTGTATACAGTGTGGCGTCGGGGTGGTTCCAGGTATTAGTGCACTGGCGGGTCGAGGCATCTGTGGCTTTTACTGGATTCTCCTGGCCTGCTGCCCTTGCCGTCCTCCCAAATGGTGCTCCTTCACTGTATGCTGATACCATGAGCTGCGTAAGAGGGGAAAGTCCATAGCTGCTCCAGTCACTGCCACAGAGGCTATGAAGGGTTGATAAGTGCTGTTGTGGCCATCAGCAGGTGACCCTCCCTTACATGCCTGATGGGCTCCAGAGCAGATCATGTCACTAAAAAGATAAGGAAGGATATGGCCATCCACCCACCAGCAGCTGGGCTGAATTAAACATTATGTAAGATGGCTCTACTGCTTTCTGCTGGAAATAGAAACAAATGGTATGCAAGAGAATAACATGGTGGCTACTTTTGGCATTAGCAGCAGTTTGTAGCAGAGGATACCTTCCTCTTTTCCCTAGGGACAGTCCAGTACATGGTCTACTGCTGTGGGCTATATGCTCAGCAGCCAAAAGCTGTCACTTGGGGAACAGGTATTAAGTATTTTTCCCTAATTCTTTGGAAGTCCTATTGGAAACTAGACCAGGAATTACACTGCCTGGTATGTAAATTGTATGTTAAGTAGTTCAAATGTTCAGTCCAAAAAATAAAAAAACCTCACCCTTTCACAGCTGGGAAACAGAGCAGAATATTCAGGTAAAAATAATTATCATAGTAATTATAGTATAAACCAACTTGTCAGCAGCTAGTTGTTTAAATTCCTTCTTCCCCACTCCAGGCTTCTCAAACCTGTAGGGAAATCACTGTAAGAAATACCCCTTCTGCCTGCTATATTCATCAGAAATAGGATTCTGTATGTGAACACTTAACTGTGTAATGAAAAAAGGATCTCATTTGCAATGATCTGGAGTTTCAAGAGGTCAACCAGTGTTCTGATAACTAAGCTTAATCTTTACTGGCAACATCTAATATTAATTACTAACACTCACACCTTTCGCCATTAAAATCTGAACATTTATGCACATAATTGAGTCATCTAATGGCTCCACAGCTTTAATTTTTTTCACTGTGTGCATTTCATTTTGTTTAACCGTGAGAGAACTGGACTTCTATTTATTACTGGCAAAGGTGATTCAGAATAAATCCTGACAGTTTGAGTTACGCCTGAGCTTTTGCATTTAATGGAAACACAGTGTGAAAGCCCTTTCTGTGCTCACTGTGTGGGAAGTGGGGAGCTGACAGTAGGAGGGCTGATGTCACCGCTAGTGGAAGCAACATCATGGCAGGGCAGGATAGGCACGTTTTGCTTGGCTCTTTTTGCATCAGGAACTCTTCACTGGTAGGGAAATACCATACCATACCCTCACAGCACATCCTTATTTTAAATACAGCTCTGGCCTGGCTGCCTTACCACAGATAAACCAAGAGCAGCTCCAACGGGCAATATTAGCTGTTGTGATTAGTGCAACATAGCTGGTATTACTGGCTTCATGCTAAGGGTTTCTGCAGACAAGATACAGTCAATAGATGATCAGACATTCCTTTCCCCATCCATCTGTTGATGTCTTCAGGCAAACTGAAGTCTGTATAGTAGGTGCAGATGCTGCATTCGGAAAACAAGCATGGTTTTGTTGGGCTCTTCCTCATTGCCACAACAACCTCAGAGCAGCCTCTGAGGTCTGATGCTTGCTGGACTTTAGATGAAATGCTCAGTCTGGTGGGACAAGCACAGATCCAACTGGGATAATGGACTCATTGCTGCAAAACTGGAAAGTGGTCAGCTCATTTCACACAGGTGTCAACATTTAACCCCAGCCAGCAACCAAGCACTACGCAACCACTTGCTCATTCCCCCCTGCTGGAATGGGGGAGAGAATCAGAAGGTTAAAAGTGAGAAAACTTGTGTGTTGAGCTTAAGACAGTTTAATAGGTAAAGCAAAACCTGCGCAGACAAGCAAAGCAAACCATGGAATTCATTCACCACTTCCCATTGGCAGGCAGGTGTTCAGCCATCTCCAGGAAAGCAGGGCTCCATCATGCATAACGGTTTCTTGGGAAGACAAACACCATCACTCCGAATGTCCCTTCCTTCCTCCTTCTTCCCCCTAGTTTATATGCTGAGCATGATGTCATACAGTATGGAATATCCCTTTGGTCAGTTGGGGTCAGCTGTCCCAGCTGTGTCTGCTCCCAACTCCTTGTGCCCCCCAGCCTACTCGCTGGTGGGGTGGTGTGAGAAGCAGAAGAGGCCTTGACACTGTGTAAGCACTGCTCAGCAGTAACGAAAACATCCCTGTGTTACCAACACTGTTTCCAGCACAAATTCAAAACACAGCCCCATACTAGCTGCTATGAAGGAAATTAGCTCTACCCCAGCCAAAACCAGCACAATAGGCTACTGGACAGACACCAGCTGGAGAGAAAGGCATGAACTTGGTTTGGGATTTAACAGAAAAAAGCCAGTTTGCAGCCAGCGAGAAACAAAGCATAAATGAAGTGCTGGCTACTGAAGGAGACTAGTGGGGGGCAGTGCAAGGCTCCAAGGGAATTCCTTATAGGAGAACAGTTACTGCATCAAATCTTGGGGATGGTAGGGAGATGCTCAGCAGGAGGGAGAGGGTGGAAAGTGTAGATGAACTGTCCTTGATAGGGTTGTAACTATTAAATAGCAACTGCTGCTATTGCTTGCTGTTCTGCTTTGTTTTTTCACTTTGACTCAGCATGAATAATAGCTTAATAACTACTTGCATACAGGTATGTGTATAGTCCCCTGTAGCTGGAGTACTATCAGACTGGAGAAGTTGTGGGAAATTCTGGACTCCTGAATGCAGAGGTGGCTCTCTCCTCAGGTGATGAAGCTTGGTCCCTGCCTCTCTGTAGCGACTCACTCCTGCTTTTAGTGCCAACAGGAAGATTTCTCCTCACCAGTTCTCTGACACTTTTCAGGCTTTAAGATAGTTTTGTAAAACATGGATGCTATAAGAGAGTCATATCTAAGCTGTCTGGAGCTCAGGCTCTTGTGCAAGGAGACTGCTTGACAGGGGGAGAAATTCTTTGTAGTCCTTACCCCTGCAATAGCATAAGACAGTGAGCAGGAAATGGTCTGATAGTTAAAGCAGATGGTTGCTCAGCAAAAGCCTTCTGTGGCTTGTATTCTCTGTAATTTTTTTAGTGAGACAAACCAGCGTTCCTGATATGACAGCTTCATTGCTGTGCCTTGTGGAAACATGCTGGCGCTTATACTAATTTTACCTTGTAAGAACGTAAGTATGAGAGCACACTGGTAAAACAAAGAAGTCAACATTGCTATGGTTTGAGATGCTTTTTTGGATGTAAATGATTGACAATAGAGGGAAGTAATTTATAAAAGCTATGCAGAGAATAATAACAACATTAAAATAAAGATAGACATGTTCCTGTTTCTCCTGACTTTTACATACACACCCCATGAGCCACTGCAGTTGCTAAAAGAGTAGTCCCCCAAAGGGCTGTTCTACATCTACACGGTTTGTAAATGAGAACAGTGAGGGGAAGAATAATAAAGACAAACTTATTCCAGAAGACTGCACTAACAGGGTTTAGAGTCTGAAAACAGGGTGCATGGAAATGAATGCAGATCACTAGTGTTAGCAAAGGCCAGAGGCTGCTGCTAGAGAGGGCTGTGGAGCTGGGACCTCTAAGAATGGGCTGATCATACCTGGGGGGCAGGGAGCAAGGAGGTGGTGACACATCTGACCTTGGTCTGTGCAGACCAAGGCGAAGAGAGATGCTTCTGCCTTCCTTCTGAGGGCGGTATAAAGCAGGAACATACTGATTCACACTGTCTTCTCCTCTAATTAGCATATCACAACTTTGTGTAAATCAAAGATGAAAATAGGATAATCAGTTTCTTTTAGGCTATGCTGACTTCCATGGAATATATCCAAAGGTTTCAGATAAGAGCCTGTGTGGACATTGAGGTCTGTCTTCCTACAATGCCAAACCGTGCCTGTTTTTGCTGGGAAGGGTTCACAATGGTACCTGATTAGATTCATGTTTTGTCCTTAGAGTTCTCCTTTTAGAGTGATTTGAGGTCCCTGAAGGTCAAGTATAGGAACCAGCACTAATATTTATAATCATCCATGATCATTCAGAAACAATCTCTGGAAATGGATTTGTTAATTATCTGCCTTCACCATGTTCATTTCTGGAGTAGAATAAGAATTCTGAAATGATTGTGCATCAGTGATTCATATTTAAATTCTACGTGACTGAACTCATTCATTTTAATTGTGTATGTTTGCATGGTCTCTTATTTTGGGTAGGAGTTAAGGTGAAATCTAATCTGCTGTTGGGCACATATAGAATCCAAAGATAATGCGGTTAATGGGGTCAACTCTTTTTCCCTTCTAAGACTGCATGTTTGAAATCAGTTCAAGAATTTCAATGATGGCAAGCAAAAATTCAATTAGAGCTGTGTGGTTCTTTCCTCCACAATGTCGGTTAACCCTGCACATGGGAAGCATTCAGTATAACCATGTGTAGAAGCTGAGCATTGGCTTCTCTGTGCAGAGAACTGACTGATAAGGGACTGACTTGCAATTTACACAGTTTCAGACAGTTTAAAATTTTTTTCAATGCCACAACACTGGCAATAAAGACAACTAATTTGTTCAAGTGCCTTAATCAGTTTCTGTTGCAGATGCATAGTAAGAAAGGACAACCACATTAAATGCTATAGTTAATCTCCAAGCAAACATGGTCTTGTAGCCATATCTACTTGTGAAAGAAGCCACGAGGTCTAATCATTAGAGGCCAGGATAAGAGCTATGGACACCTATATTCTAACTAAGTTTGTTAGGTATGTTTTAGGACCTTCTAAAAAGGAGGGATAATGGTGTCAAGCTGTTGGTATCTCAGAGCTGTTTATACATAATTGGATAACATCTGGAAGGCAAAAGACAACCTGCATATAGCAACAATCAATTAAGTATTATTTTTAGTATTGCAACTGGAAAGGAAAGCAAAATATTCTGACCTTGAAGATCAGCGCATGATTTTTATAGGATTGTGCTAAGAGCCATAGTGTGTCAATTACCTTAAGTAACTTTTCTATCTTAAATATACTCAAACACCTACCTGTAAGCACCTCTTCTGGAGCAGTGAATCTGTTGGAATGGTTCTTCAGCCTGAATTGTTTCATATTTTCTTTGTCGGCCCACCGTCTCATTATTGACCTTTCCATATTGTTAGTTACTCTTTTTTATCAATCTTTGCAATTACATTTGATTTCCAATAGCCTCTGAGAACTTGGGGGCCAGAATTGCTCCTTGGCAGGAATGTGGTTCTCCTGAGATTGAGAACCTTAGGGTCAGACCTTGCCAGGACTCGTCTGTCTGTAGGACTCAATGAAAGTGGATGTTCCTGTCCTGCTGCAAGTCACCTGCCTGTCTGAGTGTTATCAGGAATATGAGGAGCCATATTAACACATCCTTCTCCTGGGGTGGGTGGGGAAGAAATGCCTTGTCTCCTGCTTTGGGGTCAGGGTCACTGTTTTTTCTGTGCAACAGTTGGGGCTGGCAGCACAATGTCACCTGGTCTCACTCACATCTCACCTGGAAGTACCTTGGCCTGGAGAAAGCCCTGGCCCTTCTGAGGAGGATCAATCCTCTCCCTTGCACTCAGGGTCTGTCTTTGCACAGCAGTCAGGAGGAGATCACATCCTCCCCTCTGCCTGCTCACACTGAGGTTTTTCAATACAACAGTACTTGCACATGCTGTTGACATGACAATAAGCTAGATAATGCCCATGACAAAGGGACAAAGCTTTTTAGAAGGGGAAAAACCCTGATGTATAGCAAATGATGAGGGTCAAATATTTCCTCAAACTTTTTTGGATTTAAAACCCTGTGAGGACATTCATAATCATGCCTGACCACTCTGAATAAAGAGGTAGGAAAAAGAGAACTGGTCTGACTTAAAGGTAAACAGTGTATTCAAGAACATAATGCAGCGAGACTGAAAATGGGCATTTGAAGTAAGTCTCTATAGCATCCACATAAAAGCATATACCTCTGAGGAACTGCTTGTCCCTTTCCTCACGTTTTTCTTGTTCAACACTTAAACAATAGATCTTCCCCAAAATTCTGAAAGCAATGATTTTTCTTAAGGCACACTGCAGTTCAGTTTCTCAAGACACTTCCTTTAGTTACTTGGCCCTGCAGTAGGGCTCTAAATGACAAATAGATGATATCATAATAATTTTTCTTATGTAATAAATGGTGAAGCCATTAACACAGGACTCCATGACTTAACTGCAGACCAAAGAGAATGAACAGCTGACTTCTCAAAGAAAAAAGCTCTTATTCAAATACGTGCATCTTCAACAATAGCAGGGGAAAATACAGAAAATTACTGTCAAAGTAGATTGCATTTTGTATGAATGCCATCTCCTTTCAAGTTTGCCCCAGCAAGATAATACTTCTTTATTTAGTGGTGTTGCCCTTTTCTTTTTAGAGACCTTTAGTGAAGTCTTCTTTTTTATTTCTTGTATCATTAAAAGGACTTAAATGATCAGGGATGTGGTAGGCCTGACATTTATTTTTAATTATTTGCGTAAATAAAGAGGCATCTATATTCCACACCTGCTGCAATTATAATATACTTTCTTGATTTATAAAACAAATTATGTGCTTTGGGGAGTCGAGCAGAGAGATGAGAGGCAGTTCTTTTTGGTAATCTCTATATATTCTCAACGTTTATTAGATCTGACCACAAAGGACCAACGATTTGGTTTTGATGCCACTCAGTTCATGGCTTCCGTGAAGTTTCTGGGAAGGTTATCTGTATAGCTTTGAAAACAGTTGTGGAAGAAAAATACTCCAGAAGTGTTTTATCACAGCCTCATTTCTATGCTGCTGGGCACTGAAGCCTCAGACATTGTCTCTTCTGAAAAGAGCAGTTGGGTGAGGAATGCTATATTGGTCACCAAAAAGTTAAGCTAGAGCAAACGGAAAAGCTGCACCTTCGGCCATTTAGACACCATCTAGAAAATCACTTCAGTTTAAATTTTGGATCACTTTAAAGATGGAAAGTTGAATATGAATTCAAAAAGCTGAGCTACATTTTGCTGAGTGTTGCTTTCTATTTTTAATTCCATTTCCATGTGTAAGTCAACATTACTTACAAAATGGATACATAATTACATTTTAAAAATACAATAATTGCAATTAATTGAATCTGAAACTCCATTTGTCAAAGTACTCTGCTTTAGTAGTTTATACTCCTTTCTTATGCAGGCTGTCCTTTTTCTTTTTTCTTACCAAAAAAATCTGTCTTGAAATTATAATGGTATTTTAACACTCTTGGCAAGACCAGCTACAGCAAAATTGTGGAATCAACTAGTAACAACCAAATCATTCCTCTTTAAACTCTAGTGCAGTAGGTTAGGCAGTCTCATCTAACATGTTTCAGGGAAGCTTTTTGTCCTTTTCTGTGTTTGGTGGAAGACAGAAACTATCTAGTGTGATATAAAGGAGGCTATTTCCTAAGCTCTTCTTCCTGTTCAACAATTCAATGAATTGCGGTATACTGTAGTGCAAATGAAGCTGATGACTGACTTTTGGATGTTTTGTATCTGGAGCTTGCTTGTGATCCCCTTAGACTTAAGGGAGCTAAACTCTAAGTCTGCTGGTGTCCATGTGACTCTTTATCTCTCCTGAGGCTTCTCCATCTTACAGAATGTCAGAGCTCTTCAGACTTGCAAAGGTTTTCATGGTACTGGCTGTCTAATTTGACATGTTTGCTTCTCATGACACACCTAGATTGTCTCTAGCATTTGGCAGAATGCAAGATATTAGCTGAATACCTATTAATAAATTAAGACTTGATAGTAATTTGGTAATTTAGTGCAAATTCATAAAATTGTTGTTTAAAAGTTTAAGTAATTAGCTAAAAGCTTTTTGATTAATGGTACCTAACAGCTTGTATGTATGAATATTATAGTGCTGAGTGGCTGAATTCCAGGTGAAGTGATTGATTGTGTTCTGGGGTGCACATATGTTCCTGGGTGCATATAAATTATTGTTAGTCATGCAGTTTCAGTAACAGGATTGTTTTCAGTGATATCTCTTCCATTCTAATGTCTTAGTTTTTCAGTCTGATTCTCGACATCCAAGACTGCCCTGTCTTGCATCACTCCCTTTGTAGTTATTCCCTTGTTCTCTTTCATGTAACTGTCATATCTCAGGGACAATAAGAATGAAAAGAAAAAGTATTTTGATGTCTTGATGAAAATAGCAATTTAAACAAAAAAACCCTTTACATTTTAAGCAACTAAAAGGTCTACTTTGACTTTGTTGTGACAAGGCAATTTGGCTTTTAGGATAATGTTTTCACAAATGCTCAACAACATAGGTAAAACCATTTAGATGTCTGTCTTCCATTTGCTTCAATTGGAGATAGGAGTCCAGACTATATGGTGAAAGAAACTGGTCTGTAAACTGTTCACAAACTTGTTTCTCAGGATGTAGACCTCTATATCAATTGACATTTAGTGAAACTTGTGTTCTTTTGTTACAAAATTGTTTCTTGAAATTTTATTTGAAGGCAACAAATGTAACTGCATGGGCTTAGTTCACCAAGTGTGTGGCAGCTGCTCTGGCAGTTTTGCTAGCACAAATAGCCCACCTGGCATCTCTGGCTCATACAAAGGGATCTGTGTGAACACTAGGCTTCAAGGACATGGCCAGAGCCAAAGAGTTTGACTGAGACTTTGCTGCGTGGTGTTAGATATCACCTTGATCCACTGGGGGTTTTGATGTTTAATGTAAAATGCAACAAACTGAGGGGAACAATTTAATACCAAGCCAGCACAGGACAGAGGGAATGCAAAGGTGGCCTCAGTTCAGTTTTGGCCCCAACCTCTGACTTGAGCAATAGCTCTTTGGCTGCAACCCACACATAAAGAGCTATATAACTTACTGTCCTGAAAAACAAAGCAAATGTGCTAGTGGAGTGCTCAATTGTTTTAATGATGCAACCAAAAAGGCAGCAATCAGCCATGTCTTCCACCATACCCTATGCCCACGGACCTCACCTGGGATTTGCCAAAGCCATTTCTAGACGTAAAGGTGTCCTTGTGTCATTTCACAATTTGGCCTCTATGCTCAGCCTCTTGTCTGGAATTTTGTGGAAGGATGTCTGTCTCCCACAGCCCAGACTGGGACCATCCACTCATTTCACACAGGGCACAGAGCAGCTGTCAGATAGTAACTGCTTTCATTCACCAACCCTCTCCCTCTGTTATTTGCACATTACTGTCATTTCTGCCTCTCTTCTCATGTGCAGCATATCAGCTTCTAGTTGTTCAGAGCAGTTTCTGCATGCAGATCTGGAGTAGGTTTGCTATCAGAAATCAATATTTTAAATGATGTTTTCCCCAGAAGATTATTATCATTGTAAAATCAAAATATTTTGCAATTCTTGAAAGCTCAAAGAATATTCTGTGTATGAGCTGACAGGAAACCATAATCAAATTGTCAAGCAATTGCTCCTACTGTGGCAAAGTGAGAATGTTAGATTACATGTGTCAGCGTGTGAAGATAAAGACTGCATAGTGAACAGCACACTGAAGGCTTGATAGGAGATGGGAAGTTTATTGCTGTACACTGTAACCTATTGTAGACAGTTCTGCTACCTCAGCAGTCCTCAGTTAGCATTAAAAACCTTTATGATCAATAAAATGCCTCAGTTTTGTCATTTGGAAAAGACATTTTAAATTTTCTACCAACTTTATTTGGTCAATTAAACTGAAAACTAATTGCTATTCCAAAGGGTTAAGTAATGAAAAATGCGGAATACTAATATACGTACACTAGTTGTTTACTGACTCTAATGTTATTATCGCTGCTCTAATCTCTTCAAACAGGCACCCAAATGCATGCTGCTGTGATTATTTGAGTAAGAAAAATGGCTCATTTATTCAACATATGCATTGGCTGCTAGTCTGGGTTTTTAGATGTTTAAAGATTTATGTTCAAATTATTTTTCTCTGGTTTTCCTGTCCTTTTACCTATAGTTCTGTAAACTCTTCAATCTTCCTGTTCTCTATGGCTGCTCTGCACAGTGGATGTTCACCGAAAACATCTTACCAGTGTTCGGTTCTGAGTTTGGGGGCTGTGACTCGAAACCTGCTGAGAACTTGAACTCTCATTAAATTCAGTCAGAATTAATGACTTGCCACCTTGAAAGATCAGGCTTGTGGGGCATGTTCTCAAGCAGCCCAATCATTCCTGTAGCTCTTTCTCTTTTAGAGGTAGGATCAGAAAAGAGATTTACAGGAATGAAATTTAAAAGGTTTTTAACTCTGATAACTAGATTGTAATTCAGGTTGGTTATTTAACTGCAGCGTGGAACAGGGACTTAATGTCAGCTAAATAAATTCAATCATTTTAGAAAAGTACAGTATTTAGACACTTAACTAGTACAGCCTTCTTTGACCCTGAAATAGCTTGCAATTCCCTAACAAATTTTGAAAGGGAAAAAAATTGTGATCTGTGATGGGATGAGAAAAATAAGTAGTAGATAATCAGAATTAGGTCACCAATGCTAGGTTAAACTGGTATTGTACATTGATAAAGTGACTGAAAAAAGGCATGCATCATTTTGGTTAGCAGGAAAATATTTGGAATGGTATTCTTTAAAAGTTTATGGAGGGAAATAGAATGGACAACCACAAATACATGAAGACTAGAAATATCGTGCAAGTTTAATGTCAAGAAAAGAAAAAATGGATAAATTGTGACTGTATAGACTGATTTAGAAATGGGTTTCTAATCTTCCTGGACCATCCTTTCAGCAAGACTAGTAAGTGGGAAATTGAGCCATATGGCTGCAGGTGAAAGCAGAGAGGGGCTGAATATGGAGGCAAGATCTTTCCTCTGACTTCCCCTAGAAAGGGCAAAGCAGCCAGGTTTGGCTGTGCTTCTGCTTCCCTGGAGGTGGACCATCACCTTCATACCAAAAGGAAGGTAGATTTACTTTTAAACTGGAAATTTGTCAGCTAGTGAGACAATCATGTAACGTGGGGCTGGGACTAGACTGGGTGTCCAATGAGTCAGTTCTGGTTCTTTAGTCTCACGTACTTTATCTTAAAGAACATGTTATTTCTCAGAACAGTTATGTCTGGTGAGTGCATTTAGTCACACTTTGAAGGGCAAAGTCTGTGCTTCTGTAATCAGTATAGCTCCTCTGCTGCATTAGTGTGTATAATTCAGAGAATGTGTGTTGTAGAGCAATTGGGTCTAGGCTTGTACATTTAGTCTAACTCTCTAGATTTGACTTGCTTTGCTGCTTATGGGGGATCGCATGCATTTATAGCTGAGTCCTATCCCTGTTAAAACAATAGGAAGACTACAGATGAATGATAGTAACCTCTTCATCTGGAGAAAATCTTCTTTTTCGGGGTCTTCAAGACTTATCCAATGCTAGAGACTAAGACTTGGAGGAACAGAAAGACTGAAGCTGTGACTGGTCCAAGATCTGAGTGCAGTGCTAGGGAAAGAAAAATCACTTCTGCTCTTCCTTGTAACTGAGTACTTCAGTGTCTCCTCTCTCCTTGATCCCTCTCCATGAAAACACTTTTTCCTACAGTCAGCAGCAAGGTATAGCTCATCGATATAAGTGATGTAAGAACGTTGTTGAAAAAGCTATGATTTCAACATGTAGAGAAATTATCATCTGTGCAAAGTATTCTAGAGGAAGATGGAAGTTGTAAGCACAAAATGAAAGTTAAGACAACCTTGTGGGCTGAAAGCTTGCTGTAGATTCAAGTCCAGTACACACTAGTGGTAGTGGTCTGAAACTTCTGTTTACTAGCAATCTGCATGTCTTTTCATTAGTCAATTAGTATTCATTGTCAATCACTGTCTCCTCATCCCAAAGGCTTATCATCTCTATTCCACTAAGCAAATGCATCCCTTCAGTGAAAATTTGTTGATCATCTTAGTTGACAACTAAGCAGCTGATCACTTGTGTGTGTCACCTGTGCCCAAACAATGAATCCCCACTGGCTACTGCCTTTGTGCTGCCACAACAGGAGCTGCAAATGAGTAGGAATTAAGTTACGATTATTGTTGCTTTAACTCTTGGGTTGAAACTGCTTACTTGTGGTTTATTTTTGCATAGCTCTCCAAACTGCTTAGCTAAAAAGGCATTTAAAATGTTTGTTATAAGGCTGGGAAGGATAGCCTGCCAAGGGCTATTATGATGATAAAATAAATGACAGTGACTGTACTTTGCCAACAGAATATTGGACTGTAACTTTTTCCTTCATCGGTTTCCACGGTCACTATCTGAATGGAAGATGGGCATAGTGTTGGGGTGAAATGCCTTAGATTCAGCTTTCTCCCTTTACTGGCTCTCCTCCTTCCTTAGAGGACCTTAAGCACACATTTTCCCGAAATGAATCTTACACAGGATCTTCCTTCATCTTCCCACCTCCTTCAGTTTCTTTGGTAATGAGCAGAATTTCAGCATTAGAAGAATGCCTTTGTAGTATCATTGAAGGAGGAGTCTTTGTTGTCATAAATCTTAATAATTTATCACGCTCTTGATAAGAATTCTAAAAGATCAGTAGATAAAAGTAAACAGGCTCAGGGAGACAGCCCTTTGATGCCGACATTGTTAATTTTGCAGCAACTGAATTGGTCTTCTGTCGTTACAACTTAAGACGCATAATTGCAAGATCATCATTTTGGGGAAGTTACTGCTGCCAAATATTTTACAAAATGACTGTATTAATTAAGCAGTGTAAAACAGAAACTACGCCTTTCCTTAGTGACAGAATGGAGGCAAAACCTGTAGTATGGAGACCTTAAAACATTTATAAATGAGGAGAAGAGTGAGTTGCATCTCTTTTCTAAAATTAGAATGTTTTTTTGGAATATAACCAAGCCATTAGATATGGGCAGACTAGTTCAGATAAAGATAGAATTAAACTGAACCTATAGTTTATATTCAAAAATACTGAAGGCTTGAGAAATTGATAATTTTTGCATATCTCAGTATCTCCTGGGGTTAGTAGGGACTAAAAGCAGGGAAATATGTCATAAATAAGGTAATTCTGGAGAAGGGAAATGGTTTAGTGATCTAAGCTTAGGGATTTGGGAGTCTCTATGACATTAATTTTTTTTTTTGTGGTCTTAGGTGCTTTTTGTCCTCTCTTTTTGCTTCTGCATGGGTAGTTTGGATACTCAGTTGTGTGTACTTAGGTCTTTTGGGGTTTTGTTCATGTTTTTTTCCTTTTTTCCCTCTGAAGACTTTCTGCAGAGCTATCTGTATGCAAAATACCTGCAGTTGCTTGTGAACCCAACTGCCTTTGGGAATCCTGCACTTTGTGTAATGCCCTTTGTCAGTGGTAGAAAGAAGGTGGTGGTTCTTGATTCCCTCCGGTACACTCCTTACCAGAAGTGGCAGCATAACTGAACGATCTGTGAAAATGGAGAGAACAAAATCTGTGACTTCTACCAAGTTTATGCTCAAGTGTGATGAGAAGAATAAAAATGGCTTCTGGATGTTAACTGGTGTCTACGTCTACTGTGTTAGCATACTCTTCTTAGCTACTACAGACTTCTTGCTATTGGCTAAAAATTCATTTGGGAGAGAGCAGACAATTGGTAGCTGGGGAGTAGCGTTACGGAGTATTTCAGGGAATTCGAGGAAATGAAACCAAAATCCCCAGGATCAACTGTTTGAGAAGTTTAACAGTTTTGGAGCAAAATGGAAGGGAGATAGTGCAAAAGAGAGTTGGTTTATTTATTCCTTTCAGAGAAAGCTAGAGGTTAGGTTCTGGTCTAAAATCCATTGGTAGAAGCCAGGAATCAGTTTATAAAGATGAATGGCGTTACAGAAGTGTAACTAACAAAATCTAACCTTGTGGCTGTGGTAACTTTAGTTCTGCTTGTGGAGTTATGTTTACTCTAAAACAATACATGTTCAAGTATTTGCCTTATTATTTCTCTGAACTGGCTCTGCTTCTACCTGTAGGTAGATATCTAGGTACAGCCAGGTGTGTCTGTCGATCAATTTTGACTAGACCCCTCTACTCAGA
This sequence comes from Gavia stellata, assembly GCF_030936135.1. Classification (NCBI taxonomy): domain Eukaryota; kingdom Metazoa; phylum Chordata; class Aves; order Gaviiformes; family Gaviidae; genus Gavia; species Gavia stellata. The sequence continues at coordinate 12,970,039 of NC_082603.1, forward strand.
CCAGCTTACTGCCCAAAGACAGGAGAAGCCTGGTCCATAAATCTGCTTCTCTGTGCTTTTGTAATCCAAGTCCCTGTTCCAAGAGCACTGAGTGCCTGCTAACGTTTCTGGTATGAGGACAGCAGTAAAGACAGCTATTACAGAGGAAATGGAACCAAGCACAGCTAAGAAAAAAGCTAATTAAAAATGAAGGGGATGGGGAGCCTGGAAGATGTAATGGTCCTGGAAAACATTTTGGTCCTAGAACAAAGGGTATCTTCTGAAAGGTTTTCTTAAAAGCATTGTCAATGTAAGTTCCTTCTCTTCTGTAGGGATCTCTTTCTCTTTTAGGTATCTGTCACAAAACTGCTCGTCACTGTCTAATAGTTGCTGTCTCATCTTGTCCATCTGGATGTTTTCTCTTCACAGTGATTTTTATTTGTTTCAGTAACTTAGCTATCCTATGAATCTCCTTTGTTGCATTCTTGAAGAACTCTTCCCCAGTGCCGAACCAGTGTTGAAGCTATCCATTACGAACCAAATACAAAGTAGCTTCGTAAACGGCATTATCAAATAGGCACTTTGCATGATTCCAAGTACCCCCTTTACTAACATGTGACTATTCTCAAGAGTTGCAAGGGCTGCATTTGATTCTCAATACCACAGCGAACAATTTGAGGGCTGGGGTCTAGTGTTAGTTGTGCTAGGACAAATGTAGAGGAGCACCACAAGTCAGTTGTTGTTATGGCTTTGTATGGGGGAACTGAGATCACAAGGTTTTTCTGTATCACAAATGGGGCTCTCCCAGGCCCAATACATAAATTATATTTGTTAAGCACTTCCTTACCATCAAATAGAAGAAATAAGTTATTGAACAACCTTACAGAAATGAAAGTGGAATTTAGTAATTTTTTAAGATAGTCACACTTTTTGTCAATTTCCAATTGTTTGTTTGTTTTTCCTTTTTCTATAACATTATTGCTTACAGCTTCCCGTTTTATTTGGGGGGAAAAAAGATGAAAAAGAAGAGCAATATCTTCTAGCATTTTTATAGTAACAGTTATGGTAATTTTAGAAAATTATCATGCCAGTCAGTGTGTTAAGGTAATTTGAAAACATTACAGCAAGATGAAAAAAAATCTTTTATGCTGATTATGGCTGATTTACTAGCAGTGCAAGCCTGGGTTTTCATTACTGTTAGTGTAACAGGCCTGTTGTTACACCCGCCTCACTACTTCACAAATAAAATATGACACTCTTTGAAAGAAGATTGAGAAATGTAAAATAGGGAATATAGTGTAGTATAACTCCTGGGTTTGGGGCACTCCTGACTGAGCCCCCACTGCTGAGACCAGAGCCTGACCTGTCTTGAGCTGCACAGCAATGGGCTATATTATTTTATTGAAGAGGACTGAAGGCAAAGAGATTAAGAATGTTTTGTCAAAAACCATGCAGGAGTCCATGCCGGAGTTCAAAATCTATTTTTTTTGTCCTTCAAGAGCCTGGGGTATGTTGTGATGCTGCTGAGGCCCACTTCTGGCATGCGCCCTGGGCAAGGCAGTGTCCCCTGCCATTTTGTGCCCTAATCCTCCTGCCTTCCCAGGGCCTGGCCCTCCTCTCCTCTCCTTCCCATTTCAGTGTGGGCAGGAAGATGTGTTTCCCTTGAGCTGAAAAGAACAACAAAATGACACTTTTTTGCTTTCAGTGTTTTAGTGACTTTAATGAGCGTAGCAGGTATAGGAGAAGGGCTGGAGCTGGCTGAGGGGGAGAGGTTGCTGTGGGATCGCCCCGGGACACTGAGGTGGCACATGGGGCCATGCCCTCAGCCAGGAGCTTTGTCGAGGAAGAAGGGAGCTCCCCCTCATTCCAGTCCAGGAAACATGGAGACCTCATAACCACTGAAGTTGCTGAACCACGCAGGCTGATCAGTTCAGATGTGTTTTCCATCCAGGTGACTTCCCTCGAGGGCAGCTTGTGCAGCTGCCTCTGCCTTGACCCCATTTTCCACAAGGGTTTGACAGGGGCGACCATGTGGCAAGGACAGCAGAAAGGGGCCACTGGCCAAGAAATCCAGGTAAGGGCTTTGGGATTTGCAGGGCATATCCCCAGGAAGTGAGCTGTTCCTGAGCCAAAGCTTCCTTATCGAGGTAAGGACTAACTGCTCCTCCCGTGTGAATGCCTGCCTCTGGGTTGATGCCAGCGTCTTTGTGCCTCTGGAGGATTTAATCTAGCCAACAGGCTCAAGTTCCCAACCCATGGCTGTCTTTCGCAGGACAAAGGGATTAGCTTTGCCCCTCCTGTTTAGCAGGCCGAATGCAGAAGCCCTTGAAGGAGACTGGTGCCTGGGGTGCCGTCCACCCATGAGGGAGCAGAGGCATAAGCCGGGGGAGTGCAGCTCTGCAAGGGCCTTCTCACACCTACACAGGGAGCAGCGGGGAAGGAGAAACAGGAGCAGCCTGTTGAAAAGTTAAAGCATCCTGAACAGGAGAGTGGGAGTGAATGCTGTTTAATCTGAGTTTTACCACTCTCTCAGGAGAGATGAGTGGAGGAGTGAGGAAAGTACATCATGACATACCCTGTAACATGGCAGAGAAATGTACTCTCATTTCTACTGCAACATTGCTGAGGAGCACCAGTTATTGACTTGTACTCTGCAGACAGGTACTGTACAAACACAGCAAACCCCCTGTAAACTCCTCAGGGTGGGGCCTGTCCGTGTAAGCCGGGGAGTACAGACGCCTTCTTTTGTGTTCTGACAAGCTGGCTTTCCTGCAAGTCAAACAACTTTTCCATAAGAATGAGAAACAGGTGCCTGTTGCAAGTAGCACCTGGCTTGCCCTGTCCTCTCTATGGGTGTGTGCCCAGGGGGCTCAGCATCTTTTTCCACAGTGATTTACCCATTGGGCTTATCTGGAGTTCCTGTGGATTTACAGCAAATAACTGAGCAAAGCATTCTCTGAGAATCAGAATTTTATTACTTGTTACAGATCCCTAGATTTATGCATAGTTACTCAAAAAAGGTGAGTGTTCTTGATGAAGAAAACATTAGTATGCACTGTTTGTTCTCATAATACAGTGACAGCAATTCATTGCTGCCCTTCCCATCGCTTCTAGTACAAAGAAGAGATGAACGTAGGGTCTGTTTCACCTAATCTTTGCTCTGAATGACATTTTAGGTGTGTCTACAAAATGTGGAATAACACAATATACAATTCCCTGTGCAGTTTGAAATAGAGAGCTATCCACACTGGGCAGGGCATCATCATTTAGAAATGGTTCTTTATGTCTTGAAAGCAGTGTGTTCCCCTTAGTACTGTGCAGATGGTAGCTTCCAGTTTTGTAATGGTGTAATTGTTGTCTGAGTTGCTCCCTGCTGTGTGGTGTTGATTTGCCCTGTGGGGCTTCCATGAATGACTTCTGTTGGGGATTTTGTGAAGATCCAACAAAGGTGTTTGAGTTGGTGTGGATAGTGCTTATAAGCTTAGAGAGCATAACACCCATACTGCATTAGTGCTTATAGTACATATTTCCTAGCAGAGTTTGGTAACTGTTAAATGCTTCTTTCACAGCCCATTTCCTATATATAATGGCTTTGGTGGATACCATTTCACAGCACCTTTTAGGAAGTGACCTGACAAAATATCAGCTCTTGAAAGATCCTTATATTTAGCAGCTGTAAATACCTACTTGATAAGGCCCTCATTGTTTTATTGGCTAATCAGAAATTTCACTGTCTTCCAGTATTTTTTTTTTTGCATCTCCAAGGAGAAAACATAACTTTGTATAGTTGAAAACATCATGTCTTTTACTGTCTGGAAACTTCTGAGTGTGTATGCTCATCCTGATGCTGAAGGATAAGAGTATGAATTATATTACCTTGAAATACAGATATACCAATACCTCTCAAAGTCTCTTTTTAGGCTTTGAAGCTTTTCAGGGAACATGTACAAAGCACAAAATAAGCGTTGCAGTCCATTCTTTCTCCCACGCTGTATGTAGAATTTTCCTTAGCATCAGTACAGATGTGTCTGCACTTGCTTCTCAGGATACAGCAGATCTGCCAACACAGTCATTTCCAAAAGGAGGTCAGTACAGCCTACTCTCCTGCAAGCAGAGGTGCACGAGGGCTGTTTATGCTGAGTGGAAGCTATGCATTTGTGCTACCTGAGACCACATCTATCTTAGCTCAGACCTGATTCTGCACTGCCCCCCCCCATGCAGAGTGCAGACAGAGTGAGTGCATCATAAGAGTGTGGAAAATACTTGTATAGAGTCACTGCTATATAAGTGACACAGATTTGGAATGACCTGGAAGGCACAAGAAAATGCTGTGTCTGAGCCGGGATGCTCAGCTGAGATAATGTTGCTTTGGTTCCCTTTCCTGTGCTTGAACAGTGGTGAAATTCTGGGCAAGATGTTGTACCTTCTTGATTCCATTTAACCCTTTAAGGGCCTTTTCATAATGAGAGCCTTTCAAGGTACAATCTGTCTCTTGGTGACCGAACAGTGACTGTACCACACTGTGCCTTAGGTGCCTCAGCATTTGTCCTTCCACAGCTCCCCGTGCACTGCTGCAGCCTGCCTTAGCTCTGCAGCCTCTCCCTGAGCTGCTGCAGCAGTGTTTGCCCCTTGTTCTTGTGCTATCTTTCTGCTGGCTGTGCACCTGCAAACCCCATACTGGGGACTGACAGTTCTTGTGGGAAGCGATTGCTAACAGCAAGAGACTTGTCTCTGCCTGTCTCTCCATGCCCTCCCTCTTCCTGACAGCTGTAGGTCTTGGGGGACCCAATGATATGCATGTGCAAAGATTACAAACTAGCTGGTGTGCAGTGCCTGCCCCTGGTTAGCGCATTCTCCAATCATTGCAAGCAGCATCATAAGCAGGAGCAAACTGTTGGGAGTTTGATCAGGTCCTGATGAAAACATGATAGTTAACTGTTGGGAGATTTATTGGGAGGTAGGCAACCTGCTGCACTGGCAAGGATGCCCAGGGTAGGATGCTCATCTCCCCCCAGCTGGCCGCTGGAGGGAGATTCAATTTCCTTTTTCTCTTTGTCCTTTGGTTGTACTTCTTTCACCAAAGTAACTTTAACCATTAGAGTCAATGTATGCCATTAGCTATGAACCCTACTAATAAATCTTTGTGTGAGCCTGTCTCAACATCCTTTGTGCTACAATTAGCATGTTAGGACCCAATATCAGTTGGAGTCTTTGGTTGTGGTTGTAATGGAGTAATACAGTATCACAGAGCTCATTTGTAAAGTCTGCCAGGTGTTACTGTAGTGCCACATAACCTCTTCTAGAAGGATGGGAGACCTGAGAGTTTTACAAATAAACTGAAGAGGAAAAACTACAACTTGTATTCATTTATAGTTAGGATGCTTGGCCAGTACACACTTCAGATAGAGCAATAAGCTTTCAGCTTCCAGGCACAGCAGGTCACCCGGTTGGTCTGTCTGGATTTAGATGAGAAAGGAGATTCTTGTCAGTAATCCAAAGAATGCTCTATAGACCAGATTTTTAAAAGAAAAGTCATTATCCACAATATGAGCCAGACTTCCTTCAAAACCTCATCCCCAGTTTAGGCACCAAAACAAAGTGACCATATTTGACCAAAGAGCTCAGTGGTGTCTGTGTGCAGAATCCTGATCTCTGTGGTGCTGGCGGGGCAACACGGGAGGAGCTGCTTCTGTGGATCTAGCAGTCATGAAAGTGTCTAAATATGACCTTGGCATATTGAAAATCTGTCCACAACTGCGGGTGTGAGCCCTTGAAAATACCCCCCTGGGCTCTTATGAAAGCCTGGTCCTGCATCTGTTCGATCTGGAAGTGCTGGGAGTGAGCTCTTGCTGTGCAGATTTGTGTTCCTTGTTGAATTCATTTAGAATTGGTTATCACATTTTGTAATTATGCTGTGTATGTTGTTATAAGCATAAATACATTTGGGGGAGTAAGAAAAGTGTTATTAATCTGTTAAGGCACTATTACAAATCTCTTTGGTGTATTTCGCATCGTTCTGTTTTTTTTGAAGCATGTATCTTTCTCACAGCAAATGATAGTTTAGTTGATTAAATGTTGGGAGAAACTTTGCTCCCTGTCAGTGGAGCAGTTTTTGCTAAGACAGTGGTTGTTCTACACTTTTCAATTTGTCTAACTTCAGAGAAGTAAGTTTAAGAAATAATTAGTTAGAAGTTAGTTTGCACCTGAGAGCATTTTTAATTCCCTCCCCACCCTCCCAGTCCTTGACTTTACTTCCTGGTGATGTTGGTAAGAACCCTGCTCAAAACTCCTTCGGCTTCAACAGGATGGGAGGTCACTGTGGGGCCCGAGGGCTGTGGTCTGCCTTTACACAATTTATTATATTTAACTTAGTTTGTTACATCCTTTAACAACACAAAAATTCTGGGATGTTGTGAGGAGTTCCTAAGAACAAAAGCCTGCACTGGGGAGAATGCAGGCAAGCTAATAGCTTAGCTGATGTCATGCACAAGTCATTGGTACAATGGAGAACAGGATGAGCCTTGCAATCAATTATTTCTTCAATGTTTTCCAGAATGAAAGCCCACTTATGCAGACAGTGGGTTTGTGCCATGAATACAGACAGTAAAACACTCAGTGATCCTCTGGCTGAAAGAGTTCAACCCATGTATGGAACTGTGGTTATTATTAATGATACACTTTACCCATTGTTATAAATAATTTGTGGTTTTGCTAAAACGGTGCTTTGACTCATTGCAAACCAAACGCACTTCCGATATGTACCTTCAAGACTTCAGCTGTAATCTTTCAAAACTTTTAATTTCATTCTGTAGATTCTTATAATTATGTTGCTAAACAGTTTACATCTAAACTGTCACATATAGCTTATGGTGTGCATTACTTCTCAGTTTCTAGTGCATTGTTGAATAATTTGCCTGAATATAGCCAGTACAGTAATCAAGCAGAACTTTCTGCTATGCTGTCCTCCGATTTGCAATAAGATAAACACTGGGAGTCAGATTCTCTTCTGGCACAGCTTTGACCTCACTGGATTTATCATAATGGAGAATATCATCCTCTCTACACAGAAGTACATTAAAATGATCACATTTTTTATCTGTGGATATTCATTAACCTAAGGGAATATCCTAAACTTGTCCTATGGTGAACCTCTTAATACCTGGAGAGACAGAAGGAGTATTGAGAGAGCGACATCTGTCTGATAAATAGTTAGTCATTCCTCTTGATGCCTGGGGTTCAAAGATTAGGTCACCCAGCTTAACCAGTGACAACCTGCCATCCATTAAACCCAAAGGCTTTTTCTTTTTGAGACCACTTTCACTCACAACCTGTATCTTTGTGTAGCAGGTACAGCTAATCTCTAACTTCTGTAGATCCCGTAGATAGCCTATGTTGTCTGAAAGCTATGTACAACCTTTCCTCTTTGTTAATTGGTTTTGTTGTAGAGAATAGAAATAACATTGCTCCCCATTTTCTGTAGTTCCTTAGTGAGAGGGAAGGCTGGCAGTGGAATAACTGTCCGGTCTTATCTCTAAGAATGTGCAGTAAAAGGTGGGTGACTTGGTTACTTAGCAGCATACCTGACACTTGGAGAAGGCTTTTTCTGTCAAACTCAGGTCCTTTACAAACACTGGTCAGTCTCATTAACTGTGTTTTACACACAGGAATATGAGCGACAGAGATTACTTATGACTTTTTAAAAAAGTGACTTCTGACGTTTGGATGCTTCAGTCTTGCTGTGAGTGATTGAAAAATTACCACTTCCAGAAAATTTCAGAGTTTCATGCTCTTGCCTGCATCTTCTGCATTTCTAGATCTTGGACTACTCTTTCTAAGTAGATCACTATTTGAAAGGGGTTTTTAATAGGCTATTATTACTGCGTAGTACTTGCAAAAATTCCATTCTTGTGGTCTTCGTAGAAGAAGGATAGGGAGAGACTTCATCTCAGTTTTCAGGCAGTAAAATGTGAAGAACAAAAAAAACAGTTTGGATTTGGTGTTACACAAAGATAAGAGATTGAATCATATTGTGGGTTTAATGTTGACATAACCCAGGGACACTTGTAGAAGGCAGTGAAGCTCCTGGAGTGCAGTGTGGATTCAGGCTTTTACTGACCTAGCATGGAATAATTAAATAAGACCATGTGGTGTCATTTCAAAAAGAGAAAACAAGAAGTGAAGGAAACTAAAATACCAACCAAAACAGAAATAAAAGTATTTTTGACAGGCAAGAAAAAACCCCATGATTTCATTCATAACCGGCCTTGGAAATGAGAGGATCTAATCCCAAGGCCTGCCTTGCTTGTTAGTGTTTGATTTCAAATGCATAAGTTTTCTCTGCCACTGTCTTGACATATGATTTTGACATCTGCCATCAAAATATTACTATAATACTTTATCATTCTTGTGCAGTAATTCTGGGTATCTTTCCAAAGGATACCACCATGGAAACTTTTTTACTCTTACGTTCCATAGCATTCCCAATCTCTTTTTCTAAGTGGTTACAATTAGTTTGGAAAAACATCTGCTATGACTTTTAGAGCATGTTTTATCTGACTTACAGCATTATTATAAAATTGTTTTAGTTGGCTAAAAATAAAATAGCCATCGCTGTTACTATATAACAATCTTGTGACAAATTAAGTTTCACTTAACAAATTAAGTTTCACTTAACAATTTCAGATAACACTGACAAGTGCTTGGGGCAAGTGTGTCCTGATTTGCTTTCAACTGTTGGCAAAAAAGGAGAGGAAAGAAAAATGCTGTCTGCAGTTATGCCGTTCCTGGGGAGCAGGCTTGAGGGATGAGGAGTTCTACAAACACTTGCAGCAACACTCAGTATTTCTCATATACTCAAAGTTAGCAGCCACACAAAGTGCTTTTGCATAGGAGATGCATCCTCCAGTGAACTAGGCAAGAACTATGGATATCATCAAATAATGATAGATCGGGTATAGCTCCACAAGTGATTTACTGTGCAACATACACTGTTTTATAGATACAAATCCTTGTCATGTCTACATATGCAGTTCTGTGCAGCATGCTAATGAGTACTGAGTGGCTTGTGAAGTGGTCTGTCTCAAACTGGTTCTTCAAGGGCTGTAGCACCATGAAGGCTCTTGAACTTCCGTCTTTCATTTAGGCACTTTCCGGTTGGAGACATGTAACTGTATGGATATAGCAACTCATTTATAGAAAATGCTTATAAATGTACATTCACTATTTCCCTATGGTTATTTCGGGAACCTGGGCTGACTAGTTCACCTGTAATCTATTAAGTAAAGAAAGTAGGTTTTTTTAAATAGTTGAGACATAGACTTAGAAGTTTTATGGCACCGATTTAAAATAGGCAAAATAGATCCTATGGGTGCATTCATAGTGTTAAACAGCATTTAACAAGGCATCTTCTATTAAAATCATAGGTTGCTGCCTGGAAAAAAGAGCAGCAAGAGTGTAATGCAAAACAAAATAAATCAAACAAACATAAACTGAATCTTAGCTATGAATCTGGCCTTGGGCAATTTGGCACCAGTTTGCACCCTTGGAGAGCAGCTGCATTGCAGAGGAGCTGCTCTCTGATGGGAAGGTGGCTTTACAAGCCTGTTCAAGGCTCTGCTGCAGCACTCTGCTAAATGAGTTTTTTCTGCCCAGGGACAGGTGCTGAATCATGTCTCTTGGTCAAACAGGAGCCATCTGCTTCTGTACCAGCACTGTCCTTTCCTGGTGAAGATGTTGGCTTCTCCTTTGTGGCAGAGAGGCTGCAGGATAATTGTGATTCTGGACCCAAGAAGAGGGATCGATGACTGGGCAGTGAATCTAATCCTGTATTCTAAGTAACTTAAATTTTTCTGTTAGCACAGTGAAGTTGTCACTCCTTTCACTAACGAGCTCAAATGAGAAGATAATTCTGGAGCCACTGGTATGATATCTAAACCTTTTGTGGAACAACCGATTTTTAACCAGCATCCCTGAGGTTGTATAAACATGAATTTGAGCTATAAGCAATGGGATGGGAGCAACAGTTATACAGGATGATAATGTCAGGCTTATAATAAAGGAGGAGAAATCCCACCTGCCTGGGAGTCTGGGTTATTGCTACAGCTCCCAGAAAAGGGTGAAGTAGCTCATTACCACTGAGAATTGAATATGAAGTGCAGTAAGCCAACAAAATGTAGGTCTTGTGTGGCTTCATGGTTAGTGGCATTGCCTGAAACTGTCCTGCTTTAGTTCCTTTTTAAAGATGTAAACATGACTTGTACTCAGATACTTTTGTGACTGAAGTTTTAAACTGATGCTATAATTCTGCAGAAAGGGTGTTTTTGGGGAAGGTGGTTGACTGTGGCCTAAAATAAATGGCTGGTCCCAGACTCCCCGGAGCAGCTTGCTTTCCTTGGACAGCAGCACACTAAGCTTCAAATACTGACAAATGTTTTTGAGGTGCTACTAGCTATATTAAAACTGCAAATGCTTATAGTAGCCCCATTTTAGTCACTTACCTGCAGTTTTCCTGTAGTCATTATTTGTTCCCATTATTTTCCTGTAGCTCAGCAATTCTCTGCCATGAAAATGCTACACAGAAATAATATTGACAAAAAAGGGGAGAATAGATTGAAAATACATATAGATGTAAACATTATGCATCCCACATTAGCTATTACCCTAGAACATGCCAATTAAACTAGGCTGCATTGATAACTGCTATGCAATATTTTCAAGTAACTGCAAAACAGCAATCTGTGAAGAGCACTGAAGAACAAATGCAGGAAAACGTTCTGGTATGGGAAAGTAGATGTTTAGTTTTAAGCATGTTTAAGCATTCTCACTGAATATCGTAGGACTCGCATACCTATTTAAATGCTTTACTAAATTATGACCTAAAGCTCTCCAGCTACCTGGAGATAAGAGTGAAAATAAGTGTGTTTAATTACAAAAATATTTTAAAAGAATAAAAACAAATATAAAATGTTGATGCCAGATATGTTCCTGGGATTAGTAGAAGGTCACTGGCCTTGCCCAGTTAATTAATCCAGGAGGAATTCCGTGAACTTTGATTGTCACTCACTTCTTCCAGAGAGCAAACCTGTGCTTCTTAACGGCATGTGGAGGAGTTAGAGATGTCCCTTTGCCTTTTTATAAGTACAGAGGTGGTGTTCCACTCTGGGAAACAGGTTGGATCCTTAGCTATTTATGACCAGCCTAAATTTTACATTTTGCTAGCCTGAACAAGGACTGATATCTGTCCTGGGCTGTTAATAATAAATAATTCTTCTAATTTTCAAAAAGACACTATTCTTATTTATTGTAAAACAGTTTACTACATGTTATATATAAATAAATCTTGAGTTTGAAAAGCTATTAATTATTACTCACAGTAGTGAAAGAAAAAGTTATTAATTCATTTCTAAATGCTATGAAAATGTTTTGAAAAAGCTTTTAAAAATAAGCCTCATACCAGAATACTAACCTTCCATAAATATTTTTTCCCTATGAAACATTCAATAGCAAGAAAATTCTGGCTGAAATCAGCACAAAAAAAAATAATATTAGATTGTTGTCAACCAGAGCAGAGTGCCTGCCAGAAATATTTAAAGCATATATTGATTGAGATACCATCTTACAGTCTTGGCAGCTAAGATGACTTTTACACTGAACAGGGAAAGCCAAAAGGCTAAATCCTCCGAAGAGGAGGGTGTTCAAAAACCTGCCCAGGCTCATGACCCGAGAGCAGTCTTTTCAGAGTACTTCTGAGTGAAACAGTCTATTATTGATTCAACAGGCTTTCTTGCTTTCCTTGTCTTTCGTTTCCTCTGTTGTCCTTCAGTTCAGTCATTTGGGGCTTTTCAGGAAATCTCAAAGAGGAAGTATCTGATCTCTTGCTCTGCAATTTCTGTTATTCCCAGCCAGAATGCCCTGTTAAAGTGCTGAGAAGTTTGAGAACATGGGAGTAATTTAATGAAGAAGACCATTAAAAGAATATTCTTTGTTTTGTCCTTCTATTTTAGTACAGGTTTCTATTTTAATACAGGTTTCTGGAGCATACTCATATATAGAGTATGTGATTTTTGTGTATGTTTATCTATATATATACACACCTGCAGTATTCTCACAAAGTTTAAAATTCTGTCAAATGCACTATCAAGGCTGAATGTCAATGAAACGAGAATTCTGAATGAGCGGTGCATGGCTAAGGTCACTCCAGCCAACTTCTGTGCTGTTGTTGTTAGCAGGACTACAAACAGCCTTTTGCGTAGTTTAGGGGATTAACCTGAGAGAAGGAACACTTGTAATGTGCAAGAATACTGTCATCTTATAAGGAGCTCATAAGTTTGCTCAAAGCATAAGGCAAATTGGTCTCTTTCCTTTTGAAAGCAATGGGCTATGCCATTTGTGTTTAGCTGAGTAATTCAAATCAATTTTTATTAAGAAATACCATGTTAACATGGCTGCTGCTGTCCCATGGCCAATGGAATTTTAGTTGGGGTGGGTGGTGGGCTTTTTGAGTGGTATGTGTGTTGTTTTAAGAACAATTCTATTCTATTTGAGGATTTTATTCACGGAGGTCAGTCAGAGCTGTAGCTCTTGCTAAGCATTTTAAGAATGTGTCATTTGAAGTGTACAAACACCTTTTTGGAATCAAGAAAAATGAGGCAAATCAAATGCTGAAAGACTTTTTTTTTCTAAACCAGGAGTTCAATACTTACTTTTTCTGAAGGACTGAGTTACAAAATAGCAAACGCAGAATACACATGGAAAAAGTGAAATGCAGAGGAGCATTGGAGAAGTTTGGAAGAAGAGGGTGGGGAAGGAATACAGTCAAGTTTATAATAGTCTTTCTGGTTATGATCAGATATGTTATCAATTCAGGCACAGTTTATATTTACTTCTTAGTGTTGGGTTCAGGAGAGAAGATACAGTATTTTAGTTGGTATTATAGAGCCATTCACTTCATTCTCAGCTTCCTTGTGTTTCCTTCTATTTTAGTACAGGTTTCTATTTTAGTACAGGTTTCTGGAGCAGAAATATGTAACCTTTTAAATTTCAGTTCCAGTTTAAATGACCCTACAAAACAAAGAACTTGAAGACTTGCATTAAAACTGGTTGGGAACATCCAAGCTTCCATCTGTAATGGCACATCTTTGCCCAGTGCAGTTTATTCTCAGAGCAACTGAGGTCAAGGCACAAACGGTTTTACGAGGGCCTGGCATGGAGTAACTTGGCCTAGGGCTTTTCAAAGTTGCCAGTCCCATTCTTTCTAGACCTCGGTACTTTTTAGTCCCACCTCTTTTTATAGGACTAGTCTTCTTCACAAAAGGCGTGAAATATGTTGTAGTATTTTGAACACTTCTGAATGTTTTTAACAGTTGATGCTAGGTGGACACACAGGCCAGAATAGGAGCCTCTCCTTCCAGCCAACAGTTAACGCAGTCCCTTTGACTGTAAGTTTCTGATCCAGTGGGTGGTAAAAATGCCATATTGTCTAAACACTGTGACTCCATGGGGATAGGCTAGCTAATGAACTTTTTCTTAGCATTTAAGTACAAATCTCTATACTGGGGTATAATTTATAGGATTATAAATCCATTTAATTTATAATATTATCAATAGCTGGCCCTATCTGCTTGACTTTAACATGCTTAACGATATGGTCCATGGGCCGAAGATCTTAATTGTAAGATAAATGTGTTTGGGTTCAATCCTTAGAGATAAAAGTCTCAGTAGATTTACTACAGCTGATCTTCTCTAAATTTCTGTCACTTATTAAATTCCTTAGAATTGAGGCTTTGCATGCTGTATAGGAAAGTCTTTAGAATGATTTCCTGAATGTCATATAGCAAGTCAATTATATAAATTCATTTCTTTTTTGGTGATTTGCTACTGGCTGCTTATTGATCTCTGATGAAAAAGTATTATGAAAAGAAATTTATGTGCCCATAAACTTGATGGCAATAGTGATAAACAGGATTTGCATGCAGGTGTAGCTACTGCTTACATTCCCAGCACAAAGATTATATTGTTTCACTCCAGATGATTGGGAGTGAGAAACAGTACTCTACCTTCTAGATTAATGAATTTGGTGTGCCTGTGTCTGTACATGTGTGCATACATGGAATATACTCATAATATGGTGTATTAGAGATGTTTAGCTCCTTCATTCACATTTAGTGACCATAATGCATATTTTGTGTAGATCAGGGCTGGCAGTTCAGATTCATGCTGCTGAAACGCTTTCCATACAGAAAGTGCCCGCCTGTTTTTCAGGCTTCTCATATCCATTCTGATGGGGCAATATCTCCAGTGGGCTGCATCCTTTCTCAGTTTTTTAAATGTGGACAGCTGGTTCATACCTGTATAGTTTACTCTGGGATTGGAGGTACCATAAAATGAGTTTTGATTGAGGCTATTACCTCTGAGTATTTGGATCGGTACTGCTGACAAATAGGGATTAGCTGTTGGATATGAGTGTGGGATTTCATGGTACTTTGAGTGCTCTCTACAAGTATGGAGGACAGGAGATTGTCAGGCCCTTCTGCAGAAACCTTTGGTGCAAGGGCTATAGGGCTCAGCCAAACACAACATGGTATCAGCAGGGGCTACCATTTGTTGAGTTCGTGGTTTAAAGTAGAAGTCATATAAAAATTGGTGACTTAGAATAACCTTGTGAACCATCCTCAAGGTGTTAATCATCCTCACAGTACATTAAACAGTCAATTTTATCTGTGCATCAATCTCCTACAAAATGATGGGAAAAACAACATCATAGTAAGAGAGCCCAATGTAATTATTGATATGCAGTATTAAATCTCTCATAAGTGGACAGTAAGGAAAAGAAAGCTCAATCATTGCATTGGATTTAATTTGCTTAGGGAAACAGCCTTCACACCTGAGCCACAGTCACAGCTTGGTTTTCTCTCAATTAAATCCATGCTTGTCTAAAGCAATGAGGGTTTGGAGGACAAGATCAGGGCACATGCTAATAAAATTCCCTGCAGTACAAGGGCATTATACAGAAACTATTACAAGGCAGAGACCACATAATCTGTATTTAAAATTCTCTCTAAAGCAATGAATGTAAGAGCTTGGTGAACATTAGATGTAGACTGTGCTATTAATAATCAGAGTTGTTTTGTCAAACTAAAAATTCTAAAAGTATATTTGTGACGTGTTTAAGGACTGAAAAATCGGGAATGTTTACATTTAAAAATATTTCCTCACAAAATATGGGTATTTTCAAGTTATAGCATTAAAATACAGACTTTTGTATATGATATTGCCACTCAAGAATACTTATCACAAGATACATATTTTTATACCTACCCTTTTGAAATCTAATGTAGTAACAAAAAGTTGCTGTTTACTCTTACCCAAATCCATTTTGAATTCTTCCTTTCATACACTATGTTGTTGACCAAATCAAACTATAGCACTATGAACTACTGCAGTATTGCTCTTCTAATTAGGTTTTCTTGCCAGACTGTTAGAATTTCTGGCATTGTCACATAACTCTCAGAGAATCTCTAAGCTGGGACTTCCAGAAAGTCGCTGGTAGTTAATATTACTGATTGCTTATCTTTCACTGGAAACCAGGCCTTGGAAGGATGATGAGCAATTGCATTCAAAAAGACTTCGAGGTATGCCTATGCAATTGGAGAATGTTCTTCAATTTTTCTCAACTATGGCAAAAAGTTTTTGGGAACTTTTTCAAGGTTCTTAATCTGTATACACTTAGAAGCAAGTACCCTTATTAAATAGTTCTCCACCAAATGTGTATACATTTGCACATTCCTTCCCCAAATCTTTCTTCAGTGAATAGAATTTGAATTGTTTCAAGTTATTAACTAATCCATTTCACCCATGGTATAGTGCATTATTTGTCTTCTCTCTGTAGCTCTAACCTTAAGAGAGCTTCATAAAAGAAATCTTGAGTAGCTTAAGAAGTTTGTTTAAAGCTAATGGGAATGCTTTCATTTGTCTCCAGAATGTTAATTCCGAGTTTTTTTTTTTTTCCTGGATTTTCTTTTTGAGCCAGTCATGAATCTTGTATTTCTCCCCTCATGCCAAATTTCAACATTACAAATTCACAACTCTAGGAATCCCGTCCTGATGCTGACTGGCTTTACACCAGCTTCACTCCAAGTAGTACATTTAATAGTTAATTGACTGTACTGTATTTCTATAACTGACTGGAAACAGGACACCCATTTTCAGAATCTGTTTCTGTGGAAAATGCAGAATTAAAAATATTGGCGATGAAAAGAGAGGGTGTAAAAAGTCAATCAGTTTAACTCTTCCCTGCTATCTCTAGGTTTTTCTTGGGTCTGTCTAGTTTTATGCAGGTGGTCTAGATGACCCATTTCTCTCAATCTCAAGACATTTTGCCAGGTATTCAGCTATTTTTATCATATTCTTAATTTGATTCAACTTGTACTTGTGTCATGTCACATTATGTGATTTATGACATATGACAAAAAATTTCCTAGCTGAGCCTAGTCATTGGGCTCCTATTCGTAAACTGAATTTCAAAATAATGAGCTGGGTTTGAAACAGGAAACAAAACCCTTAAAGGATTAAAAAAAAAACCCCAAACCAAAAAAAACCCACAAAAAACCTAATAAAATCACCAACACCATACATTGATAGCCAATTAGGATTTCATCTTTTGAACATGCTGAGGTACTTCTACCATGAACAGTGCTTAACTAGGCTATTCAGAGATTTGCTACTTAATCACTTGAAGTCTCCCAACTACTAATTTAGACTTGGTAGTTTGGGGATTTGGTTTTTTGAACACTTCCTGGGTTGGTGTTTGTTTTCTGGTTGGGGTTTTGTTTTCTGACCTTGTCTGGTTTGTGTAGTCTGACTAGTAGTCAAGAAATGGACTATCAACTCTGTGCTTATGGTACTTTATTTGCATATAAAGCCCAAAGTAGCAGTGGTCTCTTCAGAGAATCATAGAATATCCTGAGTTCTAAGGGAGCCATGAGGATCATTGAGTCCAACTCTTGATTCCACACAGGGCAACATGTTAAACGATACACCTAAAAGCATTGTCTAAATGCTGCTTGAGCACAGATAGGCTTGGGGTCATGACCACTTCCCAGAGGAGCTTGTTCCAGTGCTTGACCACGCTCTCAGTGAAGAACTTTTTCCTAATATCCAGTCTGAACTTCTCCTAACACAGCTTTAATCTATTCTTTTGTATCCTATCACTGGATGCCAGAGAGAAGAGATCAGTACCTCCTTCTCCATTCCCCTTCATGAAGAAGTCATATGCAGCAATGACATCACCCCTCAGTCCTCCTCTTCTCTAAGCTGGACAAACATAGTATCCTCAGCTGCTCTTCATAAGTCATGCCCTCTAGTCCTTTCATCACTTTTGTTGCCTTCCTTTGGACACATTCTAATACTTTTATATCCTTTTATCGTGGAGCCCCAAACTGCACACAGTATATACCATATCCCATCAAAGATGTAGTCCTACTACTTTTTCCCCAATTTTTCACCCATGTGACTCTTTGACACTACTACTTCTCACACATCTTTTGCATTGACTGTTTTGATGTTTTGGATTCTTCCAAAAGCAAATTGTCCAACACTTTTTTTCAAAGGCCCTATCGTAACCCCACTGTTGAAAATTCATGCTGGCAGAAGAAAATTGAAAAGTCTAAATTTTGCAGACTGAAATGCATAAAGGTCAGTCTCAGAATATTCATATAGCCAGCCTCATCTTTGGGATACCATGTTTATGTTGCTTTCATGGAATTGTCTTGAATCTCCTAGCACTGTTGATGATAATTCTCAGTAAGACTGGAAAACAAACTTGCGTGGAATAAATAACTAACACTTTCGGGGGCCCTGGGAATTCCGAGATTGATGTGTATGGCAATAGCCAATACATGACTCTGCAGATTTAAATATGCAAATATAAGCAAAGTAAAAGATGTGAGAAAACTGGCAAAAATCAAGTCTCAAATGATGGAACATGCGTAGTGTAAATGGATTTAATTATTACATTTAAAGCAGAAATTTAATTAACTCTTTTCCTCCCCAAACTACAAAATAAGGCTCAGAGCTACAGTCTTTCTAAGTCAGAAGATGAAAAACTAAAAATGGATGCCTCTGTAAAGGATTTTGCTGTTGTGTATAAATCCAAAAAAAAAACGAACCCCCCACCACAAGCACTAAAAATGATCCTAGAAATAGAAGGATAGTAATAATGTGATACTAAGGCAAACCAGCAGTATGACTGGAACTCTAACCAGTATTAGTGGTCACAACAGAAGAATTGAAAAATGCAGAGCAACATATCGGTGCAAAATGTTTCCATGTTAGAATTTGACATGAAATAGGTGGCATGTTTTTGTTGTATTCTGGTTTTCCCTTCTGATGGATAAATGTTGTGATAATACAAATTATTATTCATTATTTTTTTCTCATCAGAATGACCCCTAAGGGGATCTAAGAAAAGGAAATAGTGCCTAATACTCATTCAGATTCAGGTTTCATTAACAGCACCTAACCATGACAGACACCCCAAATGGGGTTGGGAGTAAAGAATTAGTAAGAAATAGTACTGTAGGTGCATGAATAAGGGAATCAAGCTATGAGTGTGGTGAAGCAATGGGAGCTTTAATGGATTAAGGGTCTGAAGGAGAACGTGGTAATGGTCTATATGAATATAACTTAAGATTTTAAAAACTTTCCTAGATATGTTAAGAAAGGAGATGAGTGCTTGGTGGAAATTTAAATAATTTAAAGTTGCCCAGTTAATAAAAGAAGGAAGGTATCATCTATTTTGGTTTTTTATTTCCTAAAATTTAAATCATGACTGACTTTTTTTACTAAAGAAGTAAATAAAATACATGGCAAGTTTGAAGGTCTTTTTTTCATATTATGCCAAATAAAGTTCATATCTTGGGGAGGGGAAGAAAGAAAACTAAAAAGTTAAGAGTAACTAAACTTTAGTTTCCAAGAAGTGAACCAAGAGATTGCTTTCTTTTTTTTTCTCATGGGATTGCAAGGACAACTGTCCTCCAACCTTTCTCCTTCTGTAAAAGAAATCCAAGAAGAGGGCATGTAAGCTGGTAATTAAGTCTGCTTCACACTATGTGGTTCAAAATGCAAAGCTAAAGCAAAATGGAGAGAGAAGATCCCTCTGCTGCACCTATTGAGCTGCAGAGAATTAAATTCTTCTTTGAGCATCCTGTTATCTCAAAGGAGGGACTGCTCCACAGAAAAACCTGAATAAAATCCCAATAATTACAAATGCTCAGTGGTTTATAGACAAGTTGTTATAGTGAGACTAAGGCATGCTCAAAACAAATTTCAGTTTAGGGGATGGAAAGCAGTCCTTGTGCTTACTGCTGTGTCACAAACTAATGTTTGTGATAGGCACTTAAAAAGGGAAAGTTCAAGGTGAACTTACTCAGCTGTGAGTGGTCATGTTTTTTTATTACTATCATCAAATGAAACATTTAAGTATTAAATGCAGTGTTGAAGAGTATTAGCCTAAAAAGTAATCAGTGTCTCTTCTGGCAGAAACATTGGCTCTGAAACCAGCTGTGGAAAGTTATAGAGAGGTAATAAACTTGTTGCATAGGTTAGAGTAAGAAACTGGTGATATCATCTTAATAATAAACTTGTAAAATAACAAGCTTATAAGGAGTGGCATAAACGGGTAAGAACTTCAGTAATGATCATTTTAGAGACCCAAAGCATTACTGGAAATGCCATAAGTGGTTTCTGTGGTTCATAGCTTAACTATGCAATTTGTCTGATTGTAATGACTTCAATTTTACACCAAGGTATGTCATGGGAGAAGTGTGTAAGAGCAATGGAAAGCAATGAGCAAGCTTTCAAGGAGAGAGGAATATGAAGGTCCTTGGCAGCCCCCAGCTCCCTGCATGCAGCAGGGGCCCATGTCAGTCCCTTCCCATGTGAAGGGATCCAGGGACATGGCCCTGACGACCTGGGACACTTAGTGGGATGCTTGATATGAAAAAGTCTTTGCAAAGAGGAAGAAAGGGAGTTTAGACTAAAGAAATGACATGAAGGAAAACGCCCAGTAGTACTCTGAAAGTTTTGGCATATTTTTCAAATGATACATCACCATTGCAAGCCAGTAACTGACTGTTTCAGAAGTAAAGTTGTTGTACTCTGATAGGTAGGACTGAGGTACAAGGATTACAGGGTTTTATCTGTATGATGGAAGTTTTGAGGGAGACATGGAAGCAGGTAGCTGAACATACATTAATCAGGATATACTGTCACATGCACCAAGGCTTCTGTTGGACTAATAGATGTGCCCAGGACTGGACATGTGTGGTCTTGCTGCATGTCTGCATGAACAAGGTATTGCATGATGAGGATATGCAGGTGTGAGGATGTTCAAATACATGACAACATACAATCTGATGACATGGACAGAAATTGGAAATTGAATGTACTTTAACTGTGGATAATATAATTATTATTAAGAAAGGATTGATCAACATACAAGATAATAACCAACAGAAAAGCATACTGTATGCATTACAGTATATATAAAGATGAGCTTTATGTCACAGATACTGGTGCTGTGCTGTTGGATGGACAGACCCTACTATGAAAACTGTGCTTTCTTGTTTGAGCTCCTGATTGCCATATTGCTGAATAGCCATGGACCCCTATCAAGTGGCAGTTTAAAAAGTATGCATTATGAAGGGAATTAAGCACTTGAACTCTTCCTACAGGATAGTGTGGGTGCTAAATATGATGGAGCAAATTCATGTAATTAAAAATCTCCTAGGATCTATTAAATCTGGAGATAACCCTTAGAGCCCAGGAAGGTGAGATTGACTAGGGGGATGACCAGCCAACCCTGATAAGGGTGATCTAGTCCTCTTGTGGAAGAGACCAAGCCCCAAAATAAGAAATGCCCAACTATTACGTCTGGGATGACAGATGGAGGGGGTGGAGTCGAAGAACTGTGCTTTTGCAGGATTATATACCTGCTATTAGATCTTCTGTGTTACATACATTATATAAATTACATCACATTATATGGTGCTTAATAGAGCTCAGACACTAAATGAATTATATAGCCTTGCCAGATATGTTGTTTTCAAATACATTTTTGAATAGAGATAGTTGTTGCTGTACAAAGAGCAATGGGTACAGTGTTAGACATGGAATTATTTTCACAGGAGCATTCTGGCTATGTGCGAGTAGGATATAAGCCCAAAGAAAAGGGTGTCAGAGTAATTGGAAATTGAGAGGACCAAACTCTGTCCAAAACTGATTGGAGAATGCAGTGATTGTAGAGAGGATGACTCTGAGCTAAAAGATAGTGGGTCCCACAAGAACTTTATTAAATTTTCTGAAATAATTTTTTATATTCTATCTTATAGGTATGTGCAGTGGTGGCATAACAAAACAGAGGTTTAAGAGAACACAGAGAAATCTCAGCCATGTATCAAGTTGCAATATGGGAACTTAATTTCCATAGATTTTGTTGTTGTTACTTTCCCAATTTATGCATTTCGGCATTGTCTGTTGTTGTTGTACCTGCTCAGTGTGAATTTCCCACAGGAGCTTTGTCTGACAGCTAGAACTTGGTTAAGGTTTTAGTGATTAAGATTTTAGCTTGCCTTTTGTACTACAGACCCCTTATATCCATAGCTTTGGATTGTCGGTATCGAGACAATAACTAAACTAGCACTTGTGATCAAACTAGCAGGAATAAGGGCTGAAGAAAAAGAGCCTCATAGAACCATCACAGAAATTTGAAAACAAATAGAGATGAGGCTGTGAAGGAGTAAATGGAGAGAGGGGAGAATCCAGAGGCAGGAGTAAGGGAAACCATGATATCATAGCATTTCAGATTTTAATTTGTTGGGTTGGAGCTATCAGATGACTAGCTGACGTACTAAAGAAAATGTGAACAGAGTAATATCTGGGATGCTAGTAATCTTTAGAGACTTTTGCCTTGGAAGGACAGGTTTTAAAGAAAAATGGACAAAGCAAAAAAACTTCATGCTTTCATGTACAGATACCTGAATTTCAAGATGCATCCATTTTCAATGCAAAATTTGTGTATCGGTTCGCTAGGATGTAAGGAAAAATAATTACAATATTAAAGGTGGTGTTTTTTCCTTTCAGATAAACCACCAGACTGATATGAGTAACTCTTATACTAAGAAAGGTGCTGTTTCCAGATGTTTGGGGGAGAAATCAGGCAGAGCTCAAATATTTCATATCCAAAAATTTTTAAATGTTTGGCCTTCATAAATTCTAGATAAGGGTAAATATCAGATTGATTGTCAAGTATATGTTGGTTACTGAATAGGGACAAAGCAGTGCTATATCTAGTCATTTGGCCCAAACCCAGTAAAATCTTATTTTATCCAGATTTTTACTATATACTTGCTAAATTAATCTCTGTGAAAGCCACCAACTGGAAGGAGCAGTAGAAGCAGTACATGGGGGAGGTATGCTAGAGCATATGCTCTGGTTCTGCCCTTGAATAGGACAGTTCTGAAAACAAATTATATAATGTGTTGACAGAAAACTATAATCCCTGAGGTAAATTTGGCTTCAGAAAATATTCTCTAAGAATCATTTGACAGGTCCTTTGAGAACAGCAATATGGTAAGAATGGTATCTGATACACTGTTAGCAGATTTGAATCTATCCAATCTTTGTTAAAGACCTGAAGTATCCATGATTTATAGTGGAGATAGGGCAAATACCATAATATTTGCTTAATTTTGATTGGAAACAAAGAAAACTTTTCAACCTACAGGGTTATGTTCTAACACATTTGTTCTTGATTCTGCATCTAGCAAAAAGGGTCCAATTCTGCTAAGAGTCCCGCTAAGAACTTTGTCAAATTTAGCTCTCAGCTGAACTGCTAGAAATCCAGAATAACTGCTTCAGTCAGTGAAGTCTCTGTGGACTTGCAAAAAAATTACTGACAGAAGAACCTGACTCAGTCAAGTATTACCAAGTGATGTGTATTTTTATAAATGACTGGTATCAAACTTCCAGCTTACATCAATGAGGAAACTGTAAAGATAATAGGAGTGGAGGAGAGCGCATGGCGCTGAGACATGGCTCATGCTTCAATGGATCATTTTCAGACGTTCTTATGTGAGACTGTTTTAAAGAGAGTGCAGTTTCAACAAGGAAGGTTTAATACTGTTAGTTTGGTACTAGCTGGATTCCAGTGAAATAAAAACTGTATAACCCTTCTTATGTTTTAAATCCCTTGTTAGTCACAGAAAGAGTATTATATACTACCATATTTACGATGAACACTATTTAACTGCTATTTGGTATGTGAGTCCAGGATTGGGAAGCTCATTTGCTTGAGACCGTCACCATGAAGTCACTGGCACGGCTGATCTGTCAGGACTGATCACGTGTACGCATGTTCGATAACTAAGTATGACTGCCACTTGAAATTTCACATGAAAAATAGGAACCCATATAACAGGCGGCTTTGAGTATTTCCTTTGTACAAAGAGGCATTAAACCTCCCAAAGAATTAATAAATTCTTAAGGTTTTAGTGGAATTTGGGAATAGTCATTAGCAGTCTGCAGAGAAGGTGAGACAGTTCTGGACAAGCCCAGAGGGTAAGTGGCAAGCCTTATCACGGTGGAGGAACAGCCAGTCCCCTTTCTGCAGCTGTTAACGCATGTGAAGGGAACTGGATGTGAATAACCAAAGGACTGTGGTGCTGGAAAGTGTGAAGTGTACCCAGATATAGAGAGCATCTGGAGAACTAAAAGTTCAGTGCAAATTTACTTGTTTAAAAACTGTAGCCTGAATTTCCACATTTGTTAGTCTCACTTTCTTATTAAGCCATCTCGCATTATAAAATAAAAAGGGATTTTTTTTTTCCTCATGGTTATCCCTGTAATCTTAGTCTGGAAATGGAAAGTCTAAGGAAATACTTTCTGGGTCCCGCATAATTGGAGGTAGTCTTGATTTGGTGTTGAACCACTTCAATTAGATTTAGATTAAGTTGGTATTATAATCAAAGCTTTAAGCATGTGAATTCTAGTATGTACTCAGGTTCTGCTTTAGCAAAACATGCTGACACATGCTTAACTTGTAGAATTTAATAGCTCTGCTTAAGCTTGCTCATAGAAACATATGCGTGCTTTGCTGAAAACGAGCTTGAAGGTATTAATGTTTTTAATGCTACTTTGTGTTTGTGCCTTGAAACGTAGGTAGTGTACATATAAAGGTCAAAAGTTGTATTTCACTGGTGGAAGGCATTTAAAAATGAAAAGGTTCTTCAAAAGCTTTGTGGAAAAAATTGGTACTTCACAGCAGATGGGTTTTTGCTATTTTATTGTATGTGTTGCTCTTATTTTTCTGTATTTGACTGCATGATAGCACTGTTTGGTCTTTGATCATTCCAATGGATTAAATGGCAATTGAATATCACTGAGAAGCCTTTCTTTTAGGTGAGAGAATGAAATATCATGGTTCATGTTCATGTTCTTGCATGCTTGAAATTAGATCTCACCAGTCTTTGGGTCCGCATTTGAGTTTATCCGTACTTACAAACTCTGTATTTGATGTATTGTGGAGAATTTGATTTATTTATTTTGAGTAGCTGAAACTTTGTGTTATTAGACATTTATTTGGCTCACTGGAACCAGCTATGACACCTCAAACATAACCCAACTTTGAAAGGGGTGCAAAATGACAAAGATCCTTTTACGAGCATCACATTTACCATTTCAGAAATATTAAAGTACCAAGGAAAACTGTTCCTTCTTGCATAGTTCATCAGGAGAGATATTACTATTATTTCTATTCCAATTATTATTTCACTAGAGAGCGCAACAAAACAATGGTGGCTGTAGCCTATTTTACAGAATAAACAAGAAGAATTTTTTCTGATTCTTTTATTAACTTTGTTCCATGTGAAATACTAAAAGGCTTAAATTGATCCTTCCTGCCAGTTTTAACAGGAAACTGTTATTACTGGTGATGGTTCATATTTGTAAGCTGGCTTTTGCTGCCTATACATTTTCTTGTGGCAGGGAGAACTATCCATTTTGACAGCCTGCGGCCTCATAAAGGAGTAAGAGGTCTTTTTGCTGCCTCATTTTTGTTTGATACAAGTGTTTTTATCTTTCTTTTTTTGTGCTTTTCTAGTTTTATTCCAGTAGTAACAGCTGTTGCCCCCGTGGTACCCTGTCCTCCTCCAGCAAAGAGAGCAGAAGTTCTTGCTCTTGGTGCTGCATGCAGATTGGGCATTGAAAGTATGTTAGGAGCTATGAAATTGTCATGCTTCCTCCATTGTAACCAAGTATATGTGACCCTATCCCAGATATGACAACTCTTTATTCTCCCAGGGTGCAGAAGGCTTGAGGGGTGGTACTCTTGCCCTGGTATTGTGACTGTCCAGCTGCCCTGTTGAGACAGCAAGATTGTCCCAGCATAAAAATCTCTTTTGCTTTGAGAAATGCGTTCTATGTTGTTGTGTTAAGTACTGGAACTTTTTTGGAAAGTTCTTATACTTTCTTTCAGTATTCTGTTCTTACCTACAAAATGTTTCCACTCTGCATTTGTGAGGTCTTTTATGACATTCATTTGGTCCTTGCAGGGGAATCTTTTACCTGCACAAACTCAAAGCAAGTCAAAGGCCACCTTGAGGAGACCATGGTGGATGAAGTTGTGGTATAACAATATCGTGCTCAGAATAATGATCCCTCTTCCAGTTTCAATAGAAATCGGAGATACTTCTCTGCAATGTAGAATTTTCATTCTGCTCACATTCTTTATTGATTTCCAGTGTTCAAAGTCTGTTTTAGTGAAGTATCCTCCCCGCCAACTGCAAAATGTCAACACAGTTTAAAAAATATTTCATCTTTTCTATCACCAAATTCTATTCAATTAAATGTATAGCATCAGCAAACATTAAAACTCCAGAGCTTTCCAGAGGAAATAATGCAGTATAGTTTCTTATTTTTTTACTGTCCAGGGTCTTCATTCAAATGAGGTAGAATAAGACAACTGTCACTGACAGTCAGCTTTTTCAGCAGCTGAAAATAACTGTGGAGCTGCTGAGTAACATTTGTATTTTAGACCAAGCCTTTCTTAGATAATTATTTAGCCAAATTATATGATCTGACAATTTATGTGACTTCCAAGGAGCAGAGTAGCTGTGAATGGGATAATGCTTAACCACTGTCTATGCTGGGATTGATTTTTTTAGTCTGGTGTTTTTTGAAAGGATCTTGGTGAAGAGCTAAATTCTGCTGGTTTACTGATGTTAGAGTCCTGATAACATGACTTCAACTGTGTTTGCTTAAAGAATAAGATATTATTTAATGTGAAAAAAGATGGTAGAGTCATGCTAGACAATATGAGCCAATTTCATCTGCATATCAGGGAAAATCAGGAAGTCATTAAAAAAAAAGCGTGTATTAATTTTTTTCCTGTTTTGGGAATATTCAGCAAGGAGCAAATTGATCCTTGGAAACATATTCAAAAACCCGAGTATGCTGCAAAGGTGTGTTAAGATGACTGCACAGTGGCAACCTCACACTATTCAGGTGTCTTACTCCAACAGCCCATGGTGCCTGGGGCAAGGGTGTTTGTGTGTGTGTTGGCACATAGTGAAACTCCGGTCGCTCCAGTTCAGTGGGTATGAAATGAAAGGTAGTTTTGCTGAACTCCACTCTTCAGATGTCATTTTTATTTTTTTTCTTTAAGGACCACATGTATTTGAGTCTCACCTCTAAAACTGTTCCTTCTCTGCCTCAGCAGACAGCCAAGTTCAAGTCATGCAACAATAAATCAGTTACCTGGAAGAGAATAAACAGGGAAACTGAGTCAGAGTTCTTCTCTTGCAGCAGAGTACAGCTCATCAGCAGATTTTGGTGGCTGCAGGTAAACATCATCAGACCCATATGCATTCCTTCCTGAGCACACCAAGGAAGGGATGCCCCTTTCTGCCCCAGAAGAAGCCTCCCTGGTGAAGGCGAGAATAGAAAAACAACCTGTGGAGTTCAGAGCCCTAGTTTCCAGCTTTGTGTACCACCTTCAAGGAAGCTGGCCCTGTAATACAGATTTAAAAGGATTGCATAGGTAGTGACTCAGACTTGTTGATTTAGGGGCAGGTTGGATCAGCCCACAAGAACTTGAGTGCAACAGATATACTTTACCTGACCCACTTGAAAAGATCAGATCTAAAAGGGAGGTGACTGAAATATGGCAAATGAGAAGAAAAAAAATGAGCTAATAGTCTGACCTGTACTAAATTTTTCAGTGCTTTTTCACTTAAATCAGTTCACTTTACACAATTGGTCAAAGGAGCTACAAAATCTTTCCAAGAAAAGCTTGAATTTTAACCTTCTTCCTCTAACCTGACACAAGCTTTCCATTTTACTTTGCTCGCTTAATTCTAATGCCAAACAGAACATCCATTTTTTACTTAATTACTCCATATCTGGGCCCTAATCCCCTTGGACAGATTTTATGACCAACTTAGACAAACAACACATAGTAATTTTAATTTATTAGCTCTGTGATCAATTTTTTATTGCTGTGGACTTGATAACGATGATAAAAATGAGTGTGTATGAATAAATATTGAAAGGGTTTCAGTCACTCATACAAGTGATACATTTCCAAGAGATTGCAGGACTCTGTTTCTCTTCCTTTGAAGAGAGGATTGCCCCATGGGAACTGCCAGCTGCAGGTAAAAAAAGGCTCATTTTTTTATATGACCTCTTTAGAGTCTTCAAAATGACGAGAACCTGTGTGAATAGCGTAGATTGCCAACTATTAATAATGTTAGGTTAGGTGGGAGGAGTCCCAGGTTGTGTGTTTTGCAGCCTTTGTTTATCCTGATACATCCTGAAACAGCATTTGTGGTGTAATTGACTCCCCTTTGGTTTATGAACTTGCAGCAGCTCCCAGACCCTTCCCTGCACTAAGTTTCCCTGGGCAGGTGCTTTGATTCTCGCAGCTCATCTTTCTTGCCCATATGCAGCAACTTGTATTTGCCACTTTGGAATTTTGTCGTCTTTTTAAGAGGATTTCCTCTGTGATTCTGTCAAGATTATTTCAAACTCTAATCCTGCTTGTCGAAGTTACCTGCAGTCCCTCTTGACTCTGTGTCACTTATCTGCTTAATTTTGCATCCATCTAATAGTAATTTCACTTGCATCATATTTCTAAAGCTTCCCTGTGAGAATGCCATGCAAAACTGTGTCAAAAGCTTTACTGAAAACAAGGTATATGACGCCTACTCCTTCTCTCCTGTTCACGCAGTCTGTCTTGAAACTGGACTGATTTGACATTTGTTCTTGACAAACACGCTGGCTGTTGTTAACCTCCTTGTTACTGTCCAAGTGCTTACAAATACTTTTTTAGTTAAAAAGTTCCAGATTTTTTCTGTACATCAGTGTTAAGCCAATTCATTTAAAGTTGTCCAGTTCCTCTGTTTTCCTCTTTGAACCCACAAAGAAAGAGGGTCACTATATAAATGTATGATTTATAGCATAATAGATCAGAAGTTTAGAGTAATGATGGCTTTTGTCTTGGTAAAATTCTATTAGCCAGAGGTCGGGTTTGTGAAAGAAAACTGTTTAGAGGCAGGCTTTTGTTTTAGTTAAAACCCTTTGATTTTGGTGGAAGAAATTACTAAATACTTGGAATCTGAGGGCATTCCTACAAACTCTTTTTAAGCAATACTGTCTCTTTTCAGGGTCTGGTTAGGAAGAAAGGTAATTTCCTTTAGAAAGAGCTCTGTGACTTAGCCTTAGCGGGACCAGGATGTAGAACTGTGATTACAAACAGTTTCGGCAACATAAGAATTTCAATACTGCCTGATGCAAGGCCAAATTCTTAATGTTTGCAACAAATAATTCCTAGTTTTAGTAAATAATCTATATCTGAGGATGTGCTTGGGCCCTTTAAATGTTGCCAATAGAAAGCAAGTCCTGGGGATTTTATTTTCTTCTGGCGCTTTTTTTTATTGGAAAATACTGACTCAATGTCAACTCTCTGCAGGTATTCGCAGGAACATACCTAGGTAATAAAAAATTTCATGGAGTATTATAAAATCATTTTGTTTCAGCAAGTTCAAAACACTATTGCACTGTTATAATTTCAGGGTTGATACTATATATATATCTATCTAACACCACACAATACAGGGAAGATTTATAAAATGCTTGAAAAGTAAGAGTTAAGATACTGCATTTGTTTAGCCCAGAAAAGAGAGGCTGGAGGGAGAAGTTTCAATAGTTTCTAAGAATTAAAAGGCTATAAAAAAGAGAGTAATTACCTTAATTTTAAGAAAAGCTGATTTAGATTAAGTAAAAATATGTTAATTATACAGATATTTAAGAACCAAAAAAGGCTACATGTGGAGGATGTGAAATGCCCTTTCCTGTAGAATTTTAGTTATAGGTTAGACAAACATCTTGCCTGGGCAGCATAGTTATACTTGATCTTGTATCAGGTTTCAGGGCACAAATGGGATGACTTAAGGTCCCTTCCAGCTCTTTTATTATTTTTGTAATAAATAGCAAAGTGGTCACATCTAAATTAAATATTTTGAAAAAGGTAAAATGACGTGGATGTGATCTCTTCATGCATCGGTTGATTACAGACCCAAACCTCAGAATGCACTATAGAATAAAACTAATTTTTGACTAAGCCTAGTTAGGATTTGGAGAAAATTTCAGCTAAGGTTGTATCTCTCTGTGCCAGAATTTATAAATATTGGTCAGTAAAATATATGTATTTTCAAAAGAGCTAAGTTTAGATCACATGTGACTCTACTCCTGTTCTGATCTTTCTTACTGCTGCTCCATAGCAGCACCACTGAATTCCACTAAATCCGAATTGCTGCTAATTTTCACCATGTGAAAGTGTTTTGGTCTGGTTTCTTGTTTTCTTTTTCTCATCCTCTGTTTTGCTGTTACTGAAAACCCACGTATCATACCAAGACCTTATCAGATTATGAAAGAAAAATGTATGTAAATTCCATCCATAGTGTAGGCAACCTGAGTTATACTTTAACATATATCATCCCACTGACTGAAAGAAGAATAGCTACTGACAGATACTGGGAAAGGACATTTTGAACATGTAAACCAATATGAATATAGGAGTATAATATGTAAAATGAGCTACAGATTCTCAAATGGATTAATGGTTTTTCTACATCAGCCCACGCAATCAATATTGCTTTTTGTCTGTCTATTATTTAACACCATAGTTGAGGCTTCTAAAAGCTGTGATTAAAAGCATTCTTCCCACAAATATATCTCAAGCTGATTGGCTTTCTCTGATAGGATTTACCTAACCAAAACCGCGTGATTTCATCTGTTCAGGGACATATCACTGCATCTGGGATGAGGGGGATGAATCATACCTTCCACCAAAGAAAACAAATATGATGCATTATTATATCTTGCTTGTATGGCACCAAGAATGACCCAGGTGCTATCGAGGTATGTAATAAAACAAAGGGGAATGAGCTCCAAGTGTAAATGAGCCTGTTCTGCACAAAAGTGGATCCGGGCATAAGAAGGGAATGAGCTGAAAGAAAAGCAATAAGTAGTTTTTAGCCTGAAGACTCCACAATTATTACGTGGAAGCCATTAGTGCTGTGATGTACCAGGGTGCAGGATGATATTACAGGGCTGACTCTCCAAATCATTACAGAGGTGATGACATTTCTGCAAAACTGAGCATGTCTCTTCTGGAAGCAGTGGTTATTCTACCCGAAGGTGGACCAAAGGAGAGAATTTGCAGAATCATGCACTCAGCGCACGTATGAATAGACTTGTTTTGAATACAACTATTGTGACTTTAATAGTCAGTGATTACAAAGAGATTATGAAACCTGAACCCATGCTTTATGACTGCCAAAACAGCATACAGCCAATATAAAATGTTAAGAATAAAAATGCAAAATTGTTGTCAACTGTAATTTCAGAAACTTTGCAATTGACAGGAACTGCTTAAAAAAAAAGCATCCTCATTAATGAACTCTGCTGTGAAAATTCATCTGCATAGAAAATACAATTTTGAGAAGAATTAACATTTCTCATATAAAGAGAGGATTCCAGTGGCTTTAACAAGCAGTATCATTGGTTTATCCTTGTATCTGGGGGAATGCAAAAAAGTTCCATAGTTTTAGTAGCTGAAACTCGGTTACTGTAACACTCGGGAACCTATGTTCTGTAAAGGTCATAAAATGAAAGCTGACAGAGGCAGTCCAGCCGCTGGGGCAGTCCTGGGTGGCAGGAGTTAAGCTCTACTCTCCAGTGAAATGAGCATCCCTGCAAGTATGTGCTCTCATCACAGAAACATGCTAACATTTGATTGTAAGTTCCTTCTTTATTTTTTTCCTTTTGGAAGAGAATAGGGGCATGACTGGATCTTGTTTGTTTCTGATGAAAGTAACAATTATTTGTGAATTACATTACAACACATAATTTTCATAGTACTAGGGAAAGTGTGCAAAAGTATCACATAAGCTTATGTTTGAAGCAGTCAAACCTGATTAAGAGGGTAGGATAGGAAAGAAAATGCAAACAACTTGTCTTTTTACTGCTTTTAATATGGTTTTTGGAATGGAAAATGGGTGAGCTAGAAATGAGACAGAAAACTGTGCAGGGAAAATGTAGCCACTGACAAACATTCAAAAATGACTAAGGGCCTCAAAATTGACCCCATAACTTATAGGATATTTAAGAAACTTCATGTTCTTTCTAACAGTTTTTAGCTTTTTAGGGGATGTATTTTCAGCTTCTCTGTAGTTATGAGGATTTTTCCTTCTTCCTGTAAACTAAAAGTTGACCTTCTCACAAAATGACCAAATCCTAGCATTTAAAACATTGCTCAGAGTTATGAAATACTGAATGCTATGAAACTATAAGAGACTAGGCAATATTAGCTGGAAATCCATAGAAATTAAAGGCGAATAAGCCAAAGCAGAAAGAGGGAACTTAAGGGGAAAAGAAAGTGACAAATTCGGAGATGAAAGGTGTAATTTGCCCTATCTAATAGTTTGCCTTATATGTTGTTGGCCACAAGGAACAGATATCTTGTACCTAAGAACCAGCACAAAATTCTTCCTGAATGTCACCTTTTGTTTAAGCACTGCTTCAATTTTCCTAGGTTCCTCCATTTAGCGATTTGCAGAGCTTTCAGGTGTTTCTTTTCTCAGCAGCAGTGTGACTGTCTGCATGTGGGCTCTTCAGTTCTCCCTGTCTTTGAGAAGATTCCTCACCTCCTTCCTTTGCACTGTCCTTTCTTGTGAATTTTGGGGCTTTTGCCAGAGTGCATCACGTACCAAAAGATGACTGAGACTGTGTTGAGGACACCAGAGCTACTGCTCGAAGCATTGGGGACACGCTGTCTTTTTAAGACGGAAGAGGTGAAGTAGTGGAACAGGCTGGTGACAGGAAGACAAGTCACCCTGCTGCATTGTTGTAGTAGGAAATCAAGGAAGCAGGTTGTCTGTGACATGTCAGAAGAATGACAGCTTCCCAGTTTTCTTCTATTCTTCTAGATGCTGCTGTGTGCCTCTAAACTGGAGCAATCCACTTCTTGTTGTGAAGTAGCAAGGTTTCTTGTAAAGATCATCCTGCCTCAGTTTCAGGAACTTTATCTGGCCCAGCGCTATGGTCAGATAAAGCTGCTAGCCCCTTGTGACCTACCCAGGCAAGGGAAATGATCAGTGCTTAAGAGGCAAAGCTACTGACACAAACACCTGACTTAGAAGACATCAAAGGCAAAGCACGGCAAAGTGCTGCGTAAAGTATGTCAAATGAAGACATTGTAGAGATCCCTAGGCTCCTGCAGATTTCTATTTTGATGGGCAGTAATTGTAATTTTGAAGAAGTGATAGAGCAAGCCACAGCAGGCTGCAGTATTCATAAACTGCCATGTTCTTCAGATCACTAAAATACAGAATGTTTTCTGTTTTATGGAAACTTATTTCAGTAACGTAATCTTACTTTGTTTTATAATGGCATGCTGGGAAACAACTCTACCCTGTGAGGGGTGTGGTTAAAGTAGCACAATACCAGCTGTGATGATGCTGAAAAATTATCTGTTTGTACATATGATTCACGCAGTGTCTTTCACAGATAGAGCAAAATGAAAAGAAATTAATAGTTTTACCGGATAAATGATTTTTCTACTGAGGAGGGCTACCTGTCCAAATGGGCTTTTAAGCAGTCAGGGAAACGGTGATCATACTTTTCATCATTAGTGATGGTACCAGAATAATATAAAAGAATATATCTCATAAAACAGCCTGAGATCATGGAATACAGACAAAGTAGGTGAAAAATATGTGGATATAAATGAGTTACTTCTCTGATAATTCAAAGGAATAAAAATTATTGAGGCTATGTCCTCAGCTGGTGAAAATTAGGTTGACTTAATTGGCTTAAGTAAGCAGTGTTGGTTTACTCTGATTTTCATCATCGAATTTAGTGGTTGTAGCTTTTGATCGAAGCAGGACAAGAAGCAGGAAACTAATGTGGACTCTGAGCTCTGTAGCTGCAGAGCAGTCACTGTAATAAGGGTTGTTTTGTTTGTTTGTTAAATAACCCATTTGCTTGTTTTTAACAGGATTACCTATGAAAAAAAAATCACAAAAAGGATGATAGTGGGCTTGTTCCCTCCTGGTTGCCAAGCAATTATAATTCCATAAGAAACAGTATTTGAAAACTTCTAAAGCTGTTTTTGTGTGGCCCAGAGACCCTGATGTGAGGATGAGGGCTCTGAGCTGTAGCTGGGCTTTCAGGGGCCCCGGGAGGCATTCTTGCCAGCCAGCTCCAATAGCCAGGGCCAGGGAGGGCCTGTCCAGGGGGCTTCATGGCAGGGCTGGTGCCTTCGCTCTTCAGCCTCATGCATAAGTAATGTCTCTATCAGCCCCAGGCTAGTTTCCTATGTGAGGAAAAAGCAATATATAAGGTAATGCTGATCCTATAAAAAAAATCTCTGACTTGAATGGAAATAGAAGTACAGAGAAAGTTCTGCCTGCTCTTCCACTTGCCCTGCCTGTGTGTAGAATTCCAGGGTTATTTTACTACAAAATCATTGTTCTTTTTTGCACCTGCACCTTCTTTTTTTAAATGCTGTTTGGTTTGCTGTATTTTTGCATGTACCGTGGATTCTTTCCTATAACATTAATGGACTTAGATATATAGTAGAGAATTTTGTGTGGCAGAAGCTAAATTGAAATAAGCTGTGGCTCTTCAAAATTTTCTTTGATTCAAGTCAATGAAAGACAAGAATTTTCCTTTAAAGTTTTTCTGTTGCAAGATTTGAAGGCTGACGCATAAGCTTATTTTGATGCTTTTGAGATCTGGAAATATGTGTGGGGGTGGTACTCCTGTCTTGAATTTCACAATTTCTGAAAGAAGAGGAGTTTCTGCTTGCAGGCTTTTTAAAATGGGGTTTTCTGTCCGTGAGTTTCTATTAAAAGTCTGACTTCAATCTTGGCTCCATACGTGGAGACTCTGAACCAGGTGAAAGTGTTGTTTTAACCAATAACATAATTATTCCATTATGATTTTTCCTTAAAAAAGCCCCAAAAAAGTAATGGGAGAAGAATTTGGGCACAGAGCTTATCACATATGCCTTCACAGGCATTGTGGAAGTATCATGTAGTAGGAGTGTGCAGAATCGGTATTTTTGTCCTAACTATTTAGTGTCAATAAATTCTTTTATATGCCTTATATAGGAACACCTAATTTTTTGTCAATAAACCAATATCTAGTAAATATCTATACACACATTTTGCAAAATATTTCCTGAAAATAAATTTTCTTTTTCTTTCCCTGTTTTTAACAAGAAAGGAATTTCGGGAATTTGAAAAAACCCTCATATTCCTACAGTGATTAACTAAATGCAGACATGATGTAAATGATATCATGCTGGTGTAACTTTTAATGGAATTCTATAATGCATGTGAGACTAGGGGGGTGTGACAACTGAATTCCTTCTAATTTTCTCTCATTTCTGTGTGTTACTGCATTTTTCATTCATTCATATGTCAGGTGTGATAAAGCAGAAAGAAGTAGCAGATGGCAAATAACCAGGTAAAGTGATAGTGCTTTGTCTTAAAATCCTTATTTTTGTTTGCTCTTCTGCTGGAGCACCATCCCTTGGTTCAGCTTGGAAATTACACTGATGTTCATGAGCTCCCTCACCTCAGTGCAGGGCTTTAAACTAGGATCTATGCGGGGAGGATGGTAAGAATCTGCAAGTAAGAGGGATTGCCCCTGGACCAGGACTAAAAAATTAGGAGTTTTATGTTTTTGACAAGTGCAAAGAAGAGACAGAGAATGGTAGTGATCAGTCTTCAGACTGTCTTTGTCTTCGTTAGACTTATAGAAAGTAGAGAATATTTGGGTTTATGGAGTAATTTGTGACAGGTATACTAACATGAAGATTTTATTCAACAAAGAGAAACCTTGAAGAAAAAAGAGGCCGCAAGGAAAGAGGCATTGCTCTGTGTATCAAATATTTGTATGTCTGTTCTAAGGCAGAGATCAAGGAGGACAAAAACCTGTGAAAGTGATCTTTGGGTGACAGCTAAAGAGCAATGTGAGCACTATTGTGGTGGTGGTGGTTCGCTGTGAAGCGCCAAACCAGAAAGATCAGGGTGAAGATTTTGAAGTGGACAGAGTAACGCAAGGCGTGTGACTATTTGATAAGGGGGAGATTTAACTGACTGAGCTGGGCCAGGAGTATAATGAAGTACAAACCAATCAGATTCTTTAAATCAGATAGTGTCTCTTTTACTTTGTAAGAGAGAAGACAGATTGAGAGATGTACTTTTGTAGACTTAGTTGTACCTGATAAGTAAGTTGGAGGTAGTTTGAATGAGGACAGCCAAGCAATGATAGTCTGTGATCTCTGTAAAGGTTCTTATCTTTCAGAGCAGAAGCAACCTGGTCCTCCCAAGCAAACAAAAAACTCCAAAATATGCACTAAAGAAACAAGATATTTTGCAAAGATGGTTTTCAACTGCCACAGAGAACTCCTAAATGACTTTTTCTGAAAGGCTGGTCCAACCGAAAAAGCAGTTACAATGATGTAGCAGATGTTTTAAGGAAAATAATTTCAGGATAATCTAGGGAAGAACAATGTAGATGAAGTGACTACAGACAGGTGCAAAACTAGTTGGAAATCCACATCCAGAGAGTCACTTGATAGTCCAGAGTCAAAATGGAAGGCAATGTTGAACAGGGCTGTTCAGTTATTTGTCTTGGGCCTGATTCTTTTCTGTGTGCATTTATTTATTTTTTAATGAATGAGCTAGAGGACAGAATGACATGCCAGCTTTTTAAATCTGGAGCACATCTGGGAGAGAATCTGGATGTGTTGGAGGATGGAAATAGAATCCAAAAATTATTTTGAGAAATTGGAGAAATAATGTGAAGAAGATGGATGAAGTCTGATGGTTATGCTCTGTGGGAGCGAAAGCAGGAGCAGGAACAGCTGGCTACCAAGAAACTCTGCCGGAAGTGATCATGAGCTGAACATGGCTCTAGTTTGTCTAAAAAGGCAAACTTGCTACTTTTGCTGTGGCTGGAAAGAATTTTCATAAGCAGTCTAGGGAAACACGATCCAGATAATGCTGTGGAACTGCTATAAGCAGAAATGCACCCTGCCAGACGTACGAGGTAATCTTTCTGAGTTACTAAGCAAGCCTCAGCTGCAGTGCGGTTGTTTGCACGCTGCAATTCAGGATAAATACAGACAAAAAGGGAGATACTACAGAAGAGAAGAGAACTAGTGGGTATATAGAAATACAAGCTTGACAAAGAAAAATGGAATGAATTGTTGAAGAGAAGACTGAAGAGAGACATTTTCAAAGATGTAAAATGCTGCTGCAAAGCGAAAGGGAACAATCCATTCTCCATGTCCGCAGTGGATAAGACAGGAAATAATCATCTTACCTTGTAGCAAGAAAGGCTGGCATCAGGCATGGGGATGAATCCTGTTAGTGTCAAAACTAGACAGTTTTGATGTGGGAAATGATGGCTGTTGTAGGTTGTGGAATTTCAGTGAAGGAGACTTCCAGAGCAGAAGCCTGTCAGGACTGAAGGTGGGGCCCAGCAGCATGGGAGATGACTGCTTGAGATGTCTTCCAGGCATTTTTTCAAATGTTCCTTTATGGACTCTATAAAAGAAAGCACAAAAAATCAAAATGAAGAGGTTTTGAAAGGCCCCGGCTATCCTGTTTCATTGCTTCTCAGTGTTTCAGTCTGTTAGGTGCTAAGTTACCTGGTAGTCTGATTTTACTGAGTTGGTGCTGTAGCTGTTAGTGATGAAAATGGAACCTCATAAATATTTTTTTCATTCACATTTGACCTGAGAGTCAGCTTCCCTATAATGACTACTTTTCTTTACACAAGGAATCTTGGAATCAGAAACTTTCTGAATTTATTTTACAGTGTTTCTATACTTCCTTTATACATAAATTCAGGAGTAGGATAAGCAGAACAGGCTACATCCAATTTGGGATATTAACCATTGTGCAGCTTGAGTGTCTGGAATTTGTATATATCTACATAGTTTTTTTAAGATTTGGAGTTTCTAAAAGTCACTTATTCTCCCATCTCTGGTCCAATTCTAGTTTAGCAACAGTTTTGTTGTTGAGTGTTATGATAGAAGGCTATGGAATAGACCAATCATTTGAGCTGATTAAATGATAATATGAATCTGATATATTTGTTAATCCATTTCAGTTGAAGAATATATCATTGGACAATAAGTCTGTCAAATGAATTCAAATGCTTAACAAAATCTTTTTATGCAACAGGTGATGTAAAATGTACAGCTGTTATCTGGTATGGAGGCACTGATGAAATCTGTCTTGCAGAATGTAAATCCACATTTTTATGGAAAGATTATTTCATAAAAGCAGCAGGTCTTGATCTTTATGACATTATTCCCTCATGGTTTTCAAATGAACATTTAATTTGAATTTGCTAAATATTGTTTAGTATTTTCATTCATTCACAACATGCATACTTCTATGTTCTCATGGAGGCAGAAATGCATTCATCATAAATGATACCGAGTTTTGAGCATATTTTAACAGAAATATCCACAGTATACAGTAAATTAAAAGTAAGTTTGCAAAATGTTGGTTTGCAACCAAAATGAAATGCAAATGCGGAATATAGACACAATATTTCAAATATGACAGATCACTCTTTCCAGTCTCAGTTGCTAACACTATTGTTATGAGTTGTCATGTGTGGCTGAGCTCTCAGTAATTCTGAATCCTCGTCATGGAGCACGCAATTTCTGCAACGTGCTTCTGCATTTAGAGAAGTTGAGTGACACAGAAGTGAGAGCTGGTTTCTTGATTCCTTTTATGTTCTCTAAATACTGGAAGTGATCAGAAGTTGATTAAATTTAGGGTTCTCTCTATTCAGTAGATCTGGAGCAGGGTGAACTATAAAAGTAGGAGGAGGGAAGACATGGCCACAGAGAGTTAAAGACAGAAAAGCTTCTGTTTCTGTGGAAAACACTTGGGGAGGGAGGAAGGGGTGGGTTTTTTTCCCCACTAATCCTGAGTCTAGTTTGCTGCTGCAGGCTTATTCACACCCTCATATCTCAGGTATTTGTTACCAGCAGTTGGGATGGTTTTGCTTCATTTTCTAAAGCAGGCAAGGACAAATTGGAATAAAGCTGGGACTTACCCTCCTGCAGCAAGTCACAGTTTTAGCTCTTAGAGTGCAAACTCTGGTTTACTCTGTGTGCCTTTTAGGATCAGATGAGTGCAGCTCTACCAGTTGCTGACCACAGACAGCACTTTAAAAATCAAAGTACTGATAACCAGATGTAGATTAGTGCAACTATTATGAAAACTTGTTCTAGGCTTGCAGAGGTATTTCTGGCAGTCTCAAAGCAATGCGATAATACTTTGCTTTTGTGCACATGAGGTTATTTGGTGGGTCTTTTGAGGACCTGTTTTCATTTTTTTTTCAATGTTACTAATCAGATAGGAAGTCTGACTGTGTCAGGCTTTCATCTACTATAATCTACCTGCATTTAACAAAACTACTCCTAGATTCCATTGATATAAGTAGAGACACTATCAGATCTAGTTTGTTTATATTTCTTTATTCTTTGAAGTGAATTTATATTTTAAAGGAATTGCATAGTAGGGATTAATTTAAATGACCAGTGGACATTGCTGTTGCCTCTGCCAAAGCCAGGAGCAGGCATATTTCTCTGGTTGTTTAAATAAAGGCAACTCTAGGTCCAGAACTTCTTAATAGGGCAGTTTTGGAAGCTTGCCTCATGTCTCTATTCCCCAAAAGTTTTATTTTAATTTTAGTATCCATAAGCAGCCATTGATTTTTCTAACCTAATTTCCTCCCTCATGTATTTAATATCAAGCCAGATCTGCCATCCACCTACAAATCACCCTGGCTTTACAAGCCACCTCTGCCATCCATCTACAAATCACAATGACTTTAGTCAGGAAATTAGAAGCAGGCTTAATTTTTTTTGGAAAGTAAGATTCTTAAACTACTTCAGCCTTCTCTCATGACTCAACTTGTCGTTCTGTTTGTTGCAGTTCCTGGCTCATGGACTTTATCAAGGTATAAGATACAGCATATTGTAGCTGACTCAAATTCTGGCAGTCAGAAGGATTGTGTGCGTTTTTTCCTTTTAAAGAAAAAGAATCTTTTTAAAAATAATTCTAGAAATATGCATTTTAATGACAAGACAAAGAGAATTAATCTTTTGCATTAGAAGGAGGAAGCATATAGCATCACAACAGTATCTCTTTACCAAAGAACGTTAAACTATTTAAAATTAATTGTTACTAATTAATCACTGTGATTTATGTCCTGAATTTCCTTGATATGATAAACTCCAT
This sequence comes from Gavia stellata, assembly GCF_030936135.1. Lineage (NCBI taxonomy): Eukaryota > Metazoa > Chordata > Aves > Gaviiformes > Gaviidae > Gavia > Gavia stellata. The sequence continues at coordinate 13,009,914 of NC_082603.1, forward strand.
CATCAAACCTTTTTTCATAAAAATTGCTCCCAGAATATGTTTCCAGAAGTAAAATTGAACTCTTAGTAAGAATGAAAATATTAAAGTTCAATCATCTTAATTTCTGACAGATTTTAAAGATGATTCAAAAGCATCATGATTGTTCCTGTTAAGCTTATGCCAAAGGCATGGCTCCCCATGTGTTTCAGCCTTAGAAGGACGGTTCCTCACCTTTGTCTTAATGTATGGAAATCAGTATTTGGGAACTTACATGGACTTACTGTGCCATGGAATTCAATAACAGTGCCTGTATTTCAAATACTGTGTTAGATTTGATTAATGTTTAAGATCAGCACACTAGAATTATGTTGATGTTGTATATTAAAGATATATTACACATTGTATATGTTATTATTATGAATATTCTATCTCATGTACTCATACTTCAGTTTCATATGACAGTATATTTTTATGCTGCTTTGGGGGTGGTAAGACCAGAGAACTGTTTTTAGAAGAGGTAGGTACGCACCCAGCTGGATTTTTCTAAAGCGTCTGAAAAAGAACGAAGTCTTACCTTTGTGCTGTGCCAAATTTTCTTGATTTTTGGAACTCTTGTAGGGGATATCTTCATATGTTTTAAATCACATAGGATAGTATGTTCTAAGGGACAGGTTCAGTTTGTGGTGTTATTGCTGAAGGGGCACCTTCTACAAATAGCTCATCTGTACCTTACTCAGCATGATGTCCTGGAGTGTTTGCCCACTGAATTCAATAGGTGTAACTCCCAAGAACTTCATGGAGCTGCAGGTTGTCAGAAGAGAATTATCTTGAAACTCTGCACAAAGATTAAAGCATAGTAGACTAAATTGTAGATTTTTAAACTTCTTATTTAGAGGCTTTTTTGGATAATGTGTCATGAAAACCTCAAAGTCTGAAAAACTGTGTGTCTGAGACATTAAGGGTCAAGAAAGATACCACTTGAAAAGAGCTAAGGCTTGCTGAGCAAACACCAGATCTACGCACGTGGAGTACATGAGCATCAATACTAGGCATTACATGGTAATGTCTTTCTGTGGTACAAATCAGCTGTAGCAGGGAGCTTTTCTCTTTGGGCTGTTGTTCTTTCAATGTTTTTCCTGAATGACCAAATATTCTTGCTACTTGTTTTATGAGATCATTGCATATATTCAAGAAGATAATTTCTTGCTTGTACATGTAACTTATACATTCCTTATAAACAAATCTAAAGACGTCCTATGGAGATTTTTACAAAAATGACTCAGTTTAGTTGTATTTTTGACAAATTTCTTGTATTGTTTATAGTGAAAGGAGAATTCATCTAATAGAAAAAGAAACCTGATGCTCTACAAAGTGTGCTTCGCTGCCAAAAACTTCATGCATATGGATTGGCTCTGTGTTTTGACAGTGAGGGGAATACCAGATGTCAACTAATTGATGTACACAGAAGCTCTAAGAATGCATATTTACCAATAAGAACTTACCCGGTTTTTTCCTGTGAGCTGCTAGAATGAGCTATTCAACAGCTACATTTGGTGATGACTGGGGCTGTGCCTTGAACTGAAAGGGGAAAGATACTAATGGAGAGAGAAGTCCTGCCTCTCTTCCTGACAGGAACAGAAAGTCTCAGGGAATTTGACAAGGATGTTGAAAATGTATCAAGTGAAGGTTTAAAATGTTATTAAAATCACTACATAAAAAGTCAGTCATGTACAACACCACAGGATTTATAGATCAGAAGTATAAACTTTAAGCAAGTTAAAACTTTGCTATATAAGTAACAGAACGGTGAACTTGAAGTCAGTTGGCTCTACAGTGAAAAGGTTGAAGATTTTAAATATTTAGCAAGATGTACCTTTTAACCTTCACTCCTCCTGGGAAGCAGCCTAAAGTCTATCCAAATCATTAAATTAATCCTTAGTGGCCTCTGTAAAATCAAAATTTCATTTCTTCAGCATGCAAATGATACTATTAACGTTTGAACATATACAGCACAAAAAAATCATCCACCTGTCTAGTTTGGTCTGGTCTGAAATCTTCAGCATAGTTACATTATAGACACATAATATAAAAAGTAATTTAAAATTTATTATTGCAATTAGAAGGCAACGACTAGCTTTATTTGAAGGATAAAAAGATTAGTCTTTTTCTGGAAAGCATATGTGGATGCACTGTAAACTGAATGATATAAGGGTAAAAAAGTGTGTTCCTATGACAGATTTTAATATCACTTTGATTCTGCAATAAATTTTGGAACTGCCTTTTAATACAGTTCAGGTGGGTGAGCTGCTGAGCACTTCCCTCTCTTAGAGGACTTGGTGCCAAGGGAGGCCTGACGATCACCCTGGCTCCAGCTCAGGTACCCTGCTTCACCTCCCCAGCTGCTTCCTCGGGTTTTCAGTGGCAGCAGCTTGGTGAGAGGGTCCCAGAGGCTCCACACACACACACTACGGGAGGAAACCACCTAGTATCTATGGCTGTGTTAAACTGCTTTTTTTTAAAGCTGTCTGTGAGTGCATCTCAGTGCGGAGCCCCATGCTGGTGGACCAGTGGATGGCCTGTGCCTAGGGAGTCCGTGGGCTGGTACTGCAGCACCCCATTGTCCTGGTGTACCCCACAGCCTGGATGCTCCTGGTGCCTTGCTCGCCCCCTCCACCCATCCTGCAGTGCTGGGGCTCACCTGCACAGCTGGCAGGGCTGGCTACCGAAAGGGTATGGGGTTTTGCAAAGTGTGGCGCTGGGGTGTCCACTGCCTTCCTGTCCAAGCCCGGGTGGCCCCCTGAGCCTGGAGCACTACCAAACTCAGCAGCCAGAAACACGTCGGCCTGGGCCAGTGGCATGACCTGGGAAGGGGAGCTGAGCAGTCCTTGCAGCTGATGCTTCTCTTCTGGGAGACAAGCCAACAGGCACATGCACATCGTGTTATGCATTTTCCTCCTCTCTGTTGCCTTTGTTTCGGGAGACACGGGTGGCTGAGGGATGGCCTTGGCCAGGGGAAGCTCTCAGCCTACAGTTATCAGCAGGGAGGTGGCAGCAAGGAGCTGGGAACCTGCAGCTCCTGTGAGGGTGCACCGAGGCTCCGTGCAGTCTGCTGTAATGGGGGAGAGCACCTGGAACCAGCCCAGAGCCATGAAACTCCGGCGGACAGAGCTGTTCTCAGCCCCCTTCTGCTTCTCTTCGCCTTGGTCCCCGGTCGCTTTGGCCCCTCCCTGTTCAGTCCAGTCCAGCCACTTCGGCTTTTCTCTGTCAGAAAACCTATTTTAAAAACATCTTGCTATTCTGGATTTAGAAGCTGTTTGGTCATCTGCTGTAAAGGCAGAAAGCCCAAGCAAGACATTAGACCTGCCTTGGGCCAAGCTGGAGGCCAGTCGCAAACTGTCAGGTCCTTAAGCTTTCACACAGTTCAAATGAGCAAAGATGCTGGTGTAATTGAAGGGTGTGTAGGGGAGGCTTGTGCTAAGAAACCTGAACGACATCTCTGATTAAATGGGTTTATGTTCTGTTTTTGAAGCAGCCTCCATATTTTGGGAAGCCTTGGTTCAAATCTAGACAGCCTGTGATTTAGTCTTTTGCTGCTTAATGAACCAGAAAAAGGCCTAATGGAGTTACTGTTAAACTAAATCAAAAGACTGTAATTGCTTCAAGAGGAGTTGGAGTTTAAATACGTCAATACTATATGATCTTAGGGAAGTACCATTTAGTTTAAAATCAGACATTTTTGTGCTGTATTTTTGCATGCTAACTTTCCTTCAAATATTTACAATGTTTTCAAGATAAGGTGGACCACAGTATTGTCAAAAAATAAACAAGAACGTCCAAACAACACATGCTTGTTACAGTTGATTGCTGTTTTTGTTCCATTTTATGTGAGCAATATTTTAACATCTTGTAAAATACTAATACTTCAAAATACTTATCTCAGTAATCAAATCTGCTAGTATTTCTTCATTTATAGATGCTCATAACAAATCTTTTCTTATTTCATGACACAAAAGTAATATTGAATCCTATGGTAGCCTAGAACATGGTGAGCTAGGGAGGAGCGGAGAAGGGATGACTGGACAAGAAAATGTTCCGGTGCTCTCCAGTCTATACCCGGCTCCTTACAGACCATAACTATAAGGTCACAGCTGATGTAGTTGTGAATGTGTTTGTGATGGCTCTCCCACTTTCTATGCTGAGATGATCTCAACACTGGGGAGAATTTTTTTTACTAAGCACTTACTTGCATAATAATACTTTTAGAGTAAGTTTTAAAGAGTCATGTTGGCAGCTGGGTGGAAATGATTTGGCTATTATTTTACCACATAAATCCTTTTATAAAGAACTGAGAAAAATGTTCTTAGTTCTGTTTCCCAACAAAATATGCTTAAATAAAAGGTAGTTACAGTGGCTTTGGTCTCAAATGTGCGTGCACAGGTAAGCTCAATATTGCTTTGGTAAGCATATCTGTGAATGAATATACAGGTCTGAAAAATATGTAGTTGCCAGAGCTGAGCAACCTAAATTGTAAAAGTACTTTCCTGCTGGGAAGTAGGCATTTTTTGTTAATGAAAACTATTGGAATTACATTTCTGATTTATTGACAAATTAAGAAAAGCAAACATATATTTGGTCACACTGTCTTTTTAAAATAGTTCTTATACTCATGAATCAATGAAAGCTACAGAAGAAATTACAACTGTTGTACTTACAGCAGAGAGGTTTTTCAAGCTCATCCTTTTCAGAAAGAAAGCAAGCAACATTTTTCTTACATTTGTTACAGCTATGAAATAATCTTTAAAATATGATGTGTGGTAGCATGCCAGCAAGTCATGTTACATGTTAATAAAAGACTTTGAAACCTTTATAATATTTGGATGTGAGGAAAAAAGACTTAAAGATTTACACAAAGCAATCCTCTTGTTGATGCCTGATACCAGATTTAACTGTGTTATTGAGATACCATTCAAAATCTACACTTGTCTGTATTCCCAAATCTTCAGGATAAATGAAAAGTAAGAGAGGCCCCCTCTTATGACAAAGATCTGGGAATTATGATTTTTGCCCTGTAAGATTGTATTGGCTGCTCCCCCTGGGGACGGGATGGCTGCAGCAATGCCTCACAGTCCACACTTGCTTGTAGGTGTGTGAAGGTTACTCTCTTTCTGGGTGCAGACTGATGGGGAAATTGTTAAGGGCATTTTGATTTCCCCTTGCTTTATCACAAAGGGGTAAATGGGATTAAAGAGTCATAACTTGTAGATCCATGCATATCTACCAGTATTATAAGTCAGATAGCCTGTAGGCAACCTAAATCATTTTCAAATGTGTGTCTGTGTGGTATGGTGATGAAGACACGGCAGAGATCAACAACTTTTGGGTTCAGGTCCTGTCTCAGCCACAGATTATTTTTTTTAAGGTTTTTTTCCAAGGAAACAAAATGGGCTTTGTGCATTAAATTTCATCATTAGTGAAATTGTTTGCATATCTATCTGAATCTAAAAGTTTTAGTACTATAGTCAATCATTGATTACATGTGAATTACAGAAGTGTGGGAATACTAAGTTGGATTACCCACAAATGTAGTAAGATCCTATAGAATGGGCAGCTGTTGTTACAAGAGCAAGACAGTCCTATGAGTTAAGATTTAAATTTCAAGGCATTTAGAAATTAAAAACATATTATCTTTTATTTCTACCTGACAATTATTGTCATAGAAAGCACCATGTTAAGTGTTTCCATAAGAATAATATTAATTACTTAAAAGAGCCTGGTTACTTACTAAACCCTCCAATCATTCTTTCTAGTTTACACAGTCTATTACTCTAGAGGGTGAAATCCAGAAATCTGCACTCAATATTTATGCAGTCTCAACTGAAATAAAATTCCCAGCAGCTTCAGTAGGACTTCTACCTAAACCAATTTCTGAATAAGCACTTCAGAATCTGGACCCCAGTGGAAATATGTAATCTGAATTTAAAAAGAATTGCTTTGAGTATACAGAAAGTTATAACATTCAGCAGCTGAAGAAGAGAATTCACAGCATCCTAGGCTTTAAATTATTAATTCCTATGAATTTGTTATCCTCTACTTTCCTTCAAAACTTTTCACTATGAAAGAAACTATCCTTGTTGGTGTGAGGTTGCTGTGTGTCAGACTTGCAGTGCTCTTCCTCCAGCTAAGGAAGCAGTGTAGTCTGGTTACTGTTCGCTAACCAGTCCCTTCTTATGCTATACAACCCCAGTGGACCCCATGTCAGCTATAACTTATTATGGTAGATGAAGCAATCATCCAGGAATAAGGCTTCATTCTTGTGAATTAACACAGAGCCAGGGCTCTTATGTTCACCTGAGGTGAAGATTGTGTTTTAACTACACCCAGACTTCAAATGAGCTACTTGAATAGTTAAAATGATGATAAATATTATTGGGCCATGTAATAATGCTTCTGTATTTGTTGTCACCTGCAATATTTCATGTTTATTTAAAGGTAATATTCAATATTTGATCTTAAACAAGACTAAGCAAGCAGAGAATTGTGTAATAAATATATATGCACACTTTGTCACCATTCTTTGACTTTCTGTGTCTTCTATGTTTTCAAGCAGCACTGATTTGAATTTGGCTAGAAGAATGTTCCACATTTCACTTTTTTCCATATTAGTCTAAAATAAGACCAGATTAATGTAGAATTTCCTGGCTTTTTGAGTTTCTTTGACTGTGACAGCATTCACTGTGGGCACTACAGCTCTGGTCCAACTAGGTGACAGACCTTCATATTTATATAGAGCCCTATCTGGGTTACCAAATTATAGATTTGATCAAATGATGATATCCAAAGTATACCTACCCTTTCCCTACTGCCTTTATTGAAACATGTTCTCTTTTAGGGTAATTGCCTCATGAGGGTCCAGCCTTTCTCCAAACTTGGGGAAGAGAAATGTTATTAAGACAAATCAAGTTTGCAAACATCACTGTTTGATTTATGTAGTACGTTGTTTTTACCCTCTGAAAGTTTCTAGGTATTTCAGTGTTGGAACAAGGTTAGGTGAACCTGCTCTGGCGGGGGGCTTAGACTAGATGATCTCCAGAGGTCCCTTCCAACCCCTATCATTCTGTGATTCTGTAATTCAGAGCATATTAAATGATTAAAAAAGTCAAAATAGTCACAGAAAATTTTATTTAACCAAATACTGTGCAAGAAAAATTACTGGATATGGTAATGCTCTCATCTTCCATTGTATATCTTTTATTAAGATTGTACAATATTTTGACTACTGAATTTTATATTAACATGGGATGGAACGGGTGATAAAATGAAGAGTAGTAGTGAATATTATCAGTATTTGGCATTTAGAAACCAAAATATGACTATTTTGATTAAGCATAGAGGTCACTTGACATATTTCTGTTTCCCACTTCTGAGAATAACTTAGCATATTCTTTTTTCATCAGAACTCATTCTTGCAAATTCAGAATCCCAAGTCCTAAAAACTTGGAGTTTAATTAGTTCAGATTTTTGTCTAGAGAAATAAGTCTTGCAAAAACTGGTGTTACAAAGAACCTAGTGGAAGAATAAGTGAGAAAATGAACACAATGGTAGGATGAGCACAGCCTACGCATATTTGCTTAAGAATTTGTGTCTAAACGTGTTGCTGAAAATAACAAACTTCAAAGTGAATGTGCTGTATTATTCAGGGAACCATATGGTGCTAACACCTTTACTGCTTGGATCGGTCTACCACTCAGATTGACTAACAAGTAAGGAAACGGAGCTTGATCATTTGAAGTCAGTGAGAGGTCTGCCACCGAGTTTGATCAGAAAAAATAGGACCTTTTCTCCCTACTTGGTACTTTCCACGAAACTTCTGTATTTTGAAAAGTGCCATGCTAAGACTTGACATATTTGAAAAATTATACATCCTTAGAGAAGTAAAAATTATAAACAGGTGAGAGAATGAAAAGAAAAAACCACAAAACTAGAATAGTCTCTAAGGGCATGAGAGAAAATGCCTTTGTTTATAGCCAATGATTACTGTTTATCTTTTGGTGGTCTTAGTAGTTCCTTCAATCCCCTTGGTCTTAAACGGTATCAGTAGTACAATATTATCATCCTATACGCATTAGGAAGCTGTAAAAAAATAACTGCCTTTTCTATACTTTTTCTAATAAACTTAAATAAAGAGTTCCTTCATTCCTAAGTACAAATAAAATAAGGGAAAATATATTTTTAAAAAGAAAGTAATTTTTCAAAATTAATTGCTAAATTGAATTTCCCCTTCCCTATCGTTAGCTGAAAAAAACAGATTCATCTATGTAGCTTTCTCTTTTGGCAGCATAGGGAATCCTCCATAATGACCTAAGCAGTTAAGCAGTCACAGTCTCTTGTGACATGAGGTAATTCCTTCCTAAGACCTGTCTTGTCCTGTACTGAAGCCAATTAAGAAAACCTTTAAAGGATAAAAGTGAAGCACAAGGTTTGGAACATGACTGGTCATTTTTCATTAGCTACTTCTCTGCAGTATGGAACAACATCATGGGATGACCAAAAACTGCCTAAAGCCTCTTATGCAGGCATTGTAGATCTTGCAGAGTCAAAGAAGTTGTTATACTGATGGAGAATTTGATCCAAAATGGGAAGATAAAGAATGAATTCTTACAATCATACTTTTCTGTTGTTTTCCATAGGTCGCCTGGGGATATTTTCACATTCCTCCCACCAACCTGCCCAAATCACAGTATGGGGTTACTCAGTGTTTCCTTTCTATGAAACGTTTTGCCACATGCAAATTTCATCTTACCTCTCAGTGCGCTTTTGTGTTCTGATATGCTTACTTTCAAAGGTGTAGGCATTTTGCTAATGTATTGAGCTACAAGGAAACTTATTCATGTAAATGACAAAGTTCAGAGTGACAGGTAATCCTCTGTCTAATGGCATATTTCTTACCAGTGCATGGTTTGATGATAGGAATTGGTTTTTTATCATATTATACCCTGCAAATTCGGAGCAGTGAAAACTAACTTGTATGGGTTGTAAGTATAATGGATTTTTTTCTCCTCATTGTGTATTGATTAGAGTCAGATTGAATTATAATGCCTCTTTGATTTCTTTTCTGTGCATTAGGAATGGAGAAAGGTCAAATGTATCCAATAATGTTTTCTCTGTGGAAAGAAGGTACCACTGAGTGAATTGCACATGCAAATGAGTGACACCAAAAGCCTTTTCATCCTGACTCATAGCTCCGGTGTTAATAGCTATTATCCTTGGACTAGTAGTTTACAGTTAGTGTCAAAATGACCTGACATGTAGCTGGCAGATTGAAATATGATCAGCTGATAATGAAGATTACTGCTTGTCTATGAGGATTCTTGCATTAACTACATTAATAATTCCTTTGAATGAAAGTGATTTTGTCAGAGGCAAACAGAGTATAGATGCTTAATGGGATGTAGAAGGAGATGTGGCTGCTCCAGTGCACTAGAGTACCAGTTTCAGAACTTTCCTGATTAGTTTGGTTACTTTGAAATCCCAGCTGATCAAATTAATTCCAAACTCATTGTTATTATTGGGAGTATTTCTGCTGATTTCAATAATCTCACCAAGAAGTATTTAAAAAAAAAAACCCAAAACAAAACAACCACAACACCTGCACAAAGAGGAGACCATATTGTTTGAAAAGACTTGAAAGGAAACCTCGATATTTATTAAATAAAAATTATGGTAAGGTATTTCATCACTGTTCTCTTTTCTTGGTTCAATATTTATTTCATAGATTTTCTGCTGAAAGACTCAAACTTAGAACTTCCTTACTATTTAATGCCTGGTTAAATATTACTTAATACCAGTCCCATTTTTATTTTATTCTTATATTCTATCAGATAAATATAAAATATTGCTACTCACTTTCATTAGGCTAAAATATTTCCTGGGAGACACCCCAGTTCAGATTGGATTGGTGTATTTCAGTTCAGTTTCCATAGTATTACAGAAACCCTCCTGAAGCCTTCCTCCCCTGTACCCTACAAACTTCTCAAACTAAGCCTCTCTAACCTTGGCAAAGACACAGGATTTTTAAATGTAATTTAAATGAATTATAGAAAACATTGAATATGATTTCAGATTTTTCCCCATTAGTTTGCATTAGATAAATAAAAGAGGCCATGTATCTTGTATCAAGCCAAACCTCACTTTGATTCCTATACTTTCATCTGAGCCTACAGCAAAGGAAAATAGTACATGCTGAGCAACTTTTTATGCTCATGGTAATCTCACTGTGACAGATTTACTTTAATCTGTCAATGATTCATGTTTGACACAGACTTGAATTAACGTTAAGAGAACTAAAAGAATAGGCAAACCTTTTTGCTTTAAACTCAGGACGCAAAACGGGCAGGGAATTGAATACCTCTAGCCAAGAGAATTAATATATCAAAGAATGTTCCTTAGGCTAGACCCAAAGATCAGGTGCTCTTGCCACAAGGGAGAGGAATTTATTTGGGAAAAAAAAATATAAATAAAGCCAGGAAAACTAAACTAAAAATGACACTTTCCCCTCTCCCTCAAAAATGGGAACTGGAGTAGAAGATGACTAGATTTACATAGAATGGACATAACCAGACTGAGACACGATGAATGAATGCATAGGCAATTTCTGTAGCAATAATTAAACATATCAAAGAAGCCAGTCAAACATAACAGAGGTGTGTCTTTTTTCATAAAGAGAATCTGGAAACAGGGGCTTGGCGCCTGGTAAAGGGTCAAGCAAAAAGTGACCAGATGAAGAGAAAGGATGCTTTAAGTCTAAAATTTTGGCTTCCACTCAATGTCTTTCTATATAATTGATCCAGTGTCTATTGAAGTAAATGGAAAAACTCCCATTGACTTGAATGCTGCTGATGCAGTAATGGTCTGCCCAAATTTGTGCTATTCCCCTCTCTAAGGGATAATGTTGGAAGCTTCATTGTTTTCAGATCTACTCCATCTGAAATCAGTTAATCACTGTAAAGGTCTGTGTTGAATACCACCGATGTTGAGATGGTTACTCTTGCTTCCAGGTCCAGGAGACTGCAACTGTGCAGTATTCATAGGAGAGAGGAGGATTTATGTATGTGTCTCCCAGCCAGGCAACTCACTTTCAGATTAGTACTGTATTAATTTTTCTTTTTAGCTAAGTAGAACCAAGAACATGATGACACTATTCTCAGCATGGTTATAAATGTTGTGCTCCGTAAACCTGGCACATGAAACTGGTCTGCCTGGTCATCAGGAAGCTCTTGTGTGGGTGAATGTTCACCGAGGTAAATCCTAAAGATTGTTGAGTTGTACTTGGACAAATTTCCAAATGAAGCCAGGGCATATTTCCCTTGAATAACTACTTCTGAATTTAGTCTGTTTTGCTTTGGAGAAATACTGATTTGGCAATATTTATACGAGGGCTATTTTGAGGTTTCATTAAAACTTGAGAACAAAGCAATGCCTGTTCCCCATGTTTTTACTAGAAAAAAATACCGTAATTTCCAGAAGCAAGTTATTGTGTTAACTCTTTTGTTTGCCTATTTTCATGTCAAGGTTAAAAGGATAGAGGATAGCGGAGTTAGGAAACCTCAGTGTCGGCATGAGGTAAAGTACACCGTTACATTTCTGCACCAATCACTTAACACTGCTAAACTTCTTCCTTGTCAAATCACATATCACTAATGAGTTTTTGACTGCAAATTTCGCTATGTAAATTGTCAGATTTTTTCTGTATTCATACAGTATGAAGAGATATTGAGGTAAAAATACCAATGTTGTGGTAAATTCTGTGCTTTAGGTTAAATGCATATAATTTTCCTTTTTAGTAAAAAATAACTCCTACTAATTAAAAACAGAAAATACAAGCAAACAAGATGGAATATTTGAACTAGTACATGCAAAATAATTATTCAGCACTGCAGACTAGTCTTTTGCAAAGCCTTAAATAATATATGCGGAGAGATAAGAAATCCCAGGCAAGGAAGTTTTTAATTTTGTCCTATATGCCCCTCCCCAATATTTTCTTTGGAGCTTGCTCAAATTTATAGCATGGTATATCTTTTAGTCTAATTCAGAATGGGTTTTTTATATCAGAACTGTAGCCAAACCAATACTTTTCCTTAAACTGGTTGTTTAAAGAGGAAAAAAATATTAACATTTGTTGTTTAAAACCATACTGCTTCATGTTAGTCACAGCGCAAGACTTGTTTTTATTTTGTGTAGTGTTTTTATTTTGTGTGGTGCTTTTTGTTAATTTTGTGTTTTTCTCTTGTATTTTTTTTTTAAGAAAACCAACCCAGAATGCATACATTGAAAAATTTCAAATCACCCTCTTGTGAAGTAGTTTTGGAAATAAATATCTGTTCTCGTAATATATTTTTTAAAAAGAGAGCAGTATTTCTGTATTTCTTCTATTGTTATATACAGTGAAAATATTTTTTGCTCTTAAAAATAATAAAAGAAACAGATATTTTTCTTTAGGAAATGGATGGCCATCCACTGGTTAAAAATCCAGCAATTCTTAATTGGAAAGTACTATTGAATGGCACAAACTTTTTGTGTTACAGAATTCTTTAGCTGAATTACAAAATATGTGAACGAAAGCGCAGAATGATCAGGGGTTAGAAAGAAAACTATAAAACAAAGGTATAAAGACATACTATATTAAGCCCTGAGGCAGTGCACCTTATTTATACAACAGAGAATGTCTACAGAATAAGCAACCAGCACAACAGAGGTATGACTAATAGATAGGTATGAATCAGTAGATTTGTATTCTTCTCACATATCCCTCTTCCCAAAAGCAGAGAAAATGAAAGAAACCCCCTCCTGAGCTTTCTCACCCATTCATCCTTTTCAAATCTGATGGTCACAGTTATGATAGTTAAATTTTAGCTCTGGGCGACCCAGGGTACTAATCTTACATGACCTCTTCCAAACTAAATCATGCCCTCATGACTCATTTACTTTTCCTTTCTTATCTTCTCTTGGAGGAAACTGTATCCAGGCTCTCTATATCAAAATAATAATAATTTTAAAAAAGCCCAAAATAAGGATCTAGAACCTCTATCTCGTTGCTGTCTAAACATAAAGTGTTAGAGCATAGGTTTCCATGTCATGGGATCTGGATTATTTCTAGTTCACAGTCCTCCTGCTTCAGTTTAGTTCTATGGAAGGGGCATTTTCTCAATATCAGGTTTGTAACTACCCTTGAGTGCCAATAAATCAATATGTAATTGCAGTGCTGTTAAAATCAATTGACTAATCTGTCTTTAAGGTTTTCATATGGAGGCAACTACCAAGAATGGAAAGTACCATCTCTGCCATGATAAAACACCCCCAGCAAAACAGGTTTACAGAAGCTCAGGGTGGCAGAGAAATCAACATTCCAGCAAGTGGCTTTGTCTCTCAAAATATCTCAGATATTTTATCACTAATATTCAATGTAAGCTCAGATCTAGCTTTTTCACAAATGTAGTACTTGTGGGTTACATGGAGTTATGTGTATGGGTCTGAGCTTTTCACCATTAAAAAAACCCCCAAACCCTGAATATTTATGTTTCTTGTGCTAAAAGATATATCATAAGCAGTTTGTGCATCTATGGCCTTAAATGTTCTTTTCTGTGCAGCTAGGGTTTGAGAAGGACTCCAATGATTCGTAGGCCTTGTCCTGGATTTTGTACAAGAGGACATTAATCTTGGTGGAATATGGTAAAAGTACAGCGTCTTGACCTTGCGAACGTTACTGCATGTGTCAAGCTTCACATGTGGGTCTCCCTGAATCTCCTTTGGATAGTATCTGAAACCATGTATGCGAGTATTGATTTTGCAGAGGGAATAATGTTAGGATACAAATCATAATTTGCTAATTATGTTACCTTTTCAATGTAATACAGAAACGCTGCAATCTGCTTTCAGCTGTGATTGGAGTTCAAAGATGAGGGCAGTGGGCTTATATGAAGTATTGTTGGTTTTACCCAACCACCTTCTGTTTAAATATTCTTATTTTGCCTCTGTAATTAATGGCAATGTGTTTTTCTCACGTTTCATATCTATACTTGGGCAATGACAGAAACAAATAGTATATCTGATGAACCTGAAAGTGAAAGTAGGTGGGAGCAAATTGCCAAGAGTCTTATTCCAGCTGACAGGTCTGCCTCTTGTGACATTAATAATGCTTCAAGAGTGTTGATATGAACCAAGATATAGCTAGAAGCAAGCCATAGACAGGATGGGGAACCATTGGTTCTTGCTGTTTTAGTATCCTTAGAGCTGACAGTAAGACTGCAGCTTTCAGCTGTGAGTACCTTCCTCCTTATCCTGGAAACTTGTGCAACAGTCATGTTCCTTGTCTGCCTATATATAACGAATCACATCAGGCATCCCCAGGGCTAAATCAGCAAACTTGATTTAAAGTTTAATCCAAAATCCTGTGTTTTTAAAAAAAAGTCTTTTCATGACTGTGGTGGGCTTGATCTCAGTGTGTCACTGGCACTTACTTCTCTGGCTACCTTTATACCTTGGGAGGTCCACATTTCCAGAGCACTTTGAAATCAAAATACCAGCCTGATCCTGCAGCCCTTATATAAGAAAGCACATATTAAGCTTCAACAAATAAGATTGTACCTGGGAATCTTGCAGAGTTTATGTGCAACTTAAGTTGGTTATAGGCCTTATGGTTCTTCTGCAAGCAAGGGTGAATATTAGCTCCTTTGGGTGCTGCAGAAGCCTCTCTCTTGTCTTTTGTCATTGGTGAAGTGCTCAGTGTAAGAGATCAGTAAAGAGCAGGGTAATCTACAAGCTGCATAATAGAGAGGAATGAGGCTGGGGCCAAAGTAAGTGCTTGCAGTACTGTGCTAGAGTCCCTGCTTAGTGATGATGTGCCTTTTGGAAGCGAAGGGCTTTTCCTTTCCTGTATGTAGCATTCTGTTCTTAAAATATGTATTTTAACACCTGCAGCTGCTGATTCTGCTTTTCTGATGCCCCATGGTTAAGACAGCAAACACCAGAGGATAATATTCTGGCAGGAACTACTTTGCCTGCACTTTTTCCTCCATGAAAGATGAATGAAGGTCAAAAGATTTCAAGGGAGGTTTTGTGGACAAGAGAGCTACTATATTCCTGTAGTGGAAGATGAATGCCACAGAAATTGTGAAGAAATTGGCATTGTTTCATTTCTTTGCACATATTCTTGTAGAGGCCTTGTTTTCCACTTGTTTTCCACTAGTGTGGGGAGTTCTCTCCTGGCAGAGAAAGCTTTGTAACTCTAAAGCCTCTGAAGCAGCAGTCAAACTCAGGTCCCTTAACCTTCTGCCCAGCCCTTCTCTCTGCACTGCTTCTCTTTCTTTCTCACTGGTCTCAGTCTCTTTCCTCTCTTAAGTCCCTTTGTAAAGGGCTCTTCCTTCCTCTTCTCCCTTCACTGACAGCTTTTACTACTGGGAGCTGATTACAAACTGTTTCCTGACACCTGTATCAGCCATTTCTTTGCCTTGCTAAATGTATAGCCTCCATTACAGCAGTATATAGTCTCAAAGCAAAGGCATAATCTTTTCAATTAACAGTGAAATTTGTTATAAATTCTAGAGGAGTAATTCCCTCTTCGATGTAGTTGATGTCAGCACCAGTTAGATCTGTGTACCAAACAGGGATGTTGCTCCAAATCTGTACACCAAAGATACTAAATGGATGGAAAGAATGCCCTCTAGACCTTGAACTTCCCAGGAAACCCTTGTTTACTTCTATCAGGGCATTGAGAAAAGGAAATTAAATGGCTTAACATCTGCACTCTCTTTACTGAACTGTAGTTGCTGAGTTTAATGCAGCATTTATGTCTAACAGAATAAATCGGCTGTGCAGCATCTTGAGCTTCTGATCATAATAAGATAGGACAATAACCAATAAGACATGAAGCCACATCTCCAGCGATGTGATAGGACTGAGATAGGGGAAAAAAAAAATCCCTCTATCCTTGAGGAAAATGGACCTTGTGGAGACCTTGAAAATCCATTTGGCCATTCTACCATAAGGCAAGTGAAGCAACTCTTACTGTATCTTTCTGGGCAAGATTTCTGATCACACCTGTTACAGAATGCTGAAACTCCATGGCAGGGAAACTTCTCTCCACATCTCTGTCTGCCTTGATGGTAAACACTTGAAATACTGCCCTCAAAACACTTCCTTGGGTTGTGCACCTCAGTACATTTTCCAGACGTTAATAGACTTAAACATCATGTTTTTCAGATGTGGGCAAGTTTCTCCTACATTCTTGGATTCCAACCAAGTTCCCTTCAATCTTGATTTACCTTCAGCAGGTCCCTGGAAACCAGGGAACAGACTATGCCAGTTTGAAAGGGTTTAGCCTCATCTGAAGTTCTCTATCAAACCATGCCTTCCTCTGTTCCCCTAACAATTGCTTCCCCCCGACTTGAAAGAAGAATTTGTGATTTATTACACATATTATATGGCTAAATTCTTTTTTTCATACACACGATCTTCAAACATTCTGCTATTTTATATTATTAATTTCCTTCTTTTTCTTTAAATGTAAATAAATCCCCCACAACAATATCAGATGATGGATTCTCTTCATTTATATAACCTTGCCTTTACCAGGTGCATTTATCCCAGAAAGGCCTGGCAAGCCCCAGGGTTCTCATTTTTCTTGTAATCTCCTTTCATTGGCATCTAAAGTGGCATTAAGCACACAGACATTTTGACCTTGAAGTTGTCTTGATAGAACAGAAAAGCAAGACCCCTTAAATAATAAGAGAGGGCAGTCCATAGTTTTATACTTGTAAAATAAGATCCCTTTTTTTTTAAATGCTGTGGTGATTTTTCAGTGTCTACATTTGCTGTCTCTTTGGAGAGTTACAAGTTTGTTTCTTTCATCTCCTGAAAACACAAGTGAAGTCTAGAAGGCATTTTCTTTTTTTAAAAAATACACCCTATTTTAATTTCTGGAAATGCTAGTTGTCTTTCCCCATCTTTACCCTTCCCTTCTTCCAATAATTAAACACTCCTCTTTTACTGTTACTTTTTTTTTCATTTTCTTGACAAAATCCTTTGTGTATTATACTATCATGCTCCCTTTTGACTACAGATCCTGTAGCATTTTGGATATTCAGTATTAGTCCTTAACTGCTCAGTGCACAGACTTTATAAATACTATATTAGCTTTCTCTTTAACAAAAAGAACCAAAATGTCCTATTCTTATTAAGAATATAGTGATGAAAACTCATGTAATTTACTTTCGGTACAGTCTCTCATTAAGAGAAATGGAAAGCTGATTTTATAGTCTGAATCTGTACCTTGATAATATAATAGTATATGTCTCATTGACAGAACACAATAAAATATATTTCATTGATACAGCACTCCAGTTTCATTTTTAATAAGTAAAGAGTTCACAGTATTCCAGACAATTCATTCTGTGATCAAAGTGTTGGCAGAGACTTTTAAAAAAACCTTGCCTGCTGGACATATTCTCCTACATTTCTCTATGGCATGTAAAGCATTTCGGACTAATTACCACTGTTGCCTTTAGAAACCATGACTTGGAAAACTGGAAAGAGAATAGTTCAGATCCCACCGTTGCAGTTCTGTGGCAATGAATTCTCTAAGGCCAGGGAGTAGCAGCGTGTCTGCAGCTCTTCAGGATGGCTCCATATCTTCGAGGAGAATGACCCCAGCACAGTGTGACAGAAACCTCACTGAGTTCATGAGCCTCAGCTCACAAAGCAGCAAACTTAGCATCTCGGGTGCCTCTTCTGGGGAGGGCTGCAAGTTAGAAAGAACTGATTACTTTTAAAAGGGTCTGAAATCTTCAGTTTATTCATGCATACCAAATTGCATACACTTGACAAGAGGATACAGCAGGATGGAGTGGGGGGATTGCAGAGCCTGCAAAATTGTATTTTAGATACTAGTTACAGCTTGTGAACTATTGTTTCAATGTAGTAAACTTTTCTTCAATGAACTTTCTCCTGAAGCAAGCGCTATGCCAGGTTATCACTGTGTGAGTATACCAACCCTCAAAACATGACGACAGCACAGCTTACTGGTCTGTGTGAACTTCTTGTCCCTTAAATGCTAATGTATGAGAATTTTTTATTTTCCCTCTGTGCTTCTCTCTTTCACACTCAGTTGTTTGTTCTTCACATTCTCAGCTCCATTTTCTCACTGGAGTTTCTCTCTGCTCCCTTACTGATCCTTCATTTGTAGTCTCTCCTAAGCAGAATAACAATCAAGTGACATTCAATTTTGTACCAACCTTTTTGAACAGAGTGTTGCAGTTGATTTGAAATTAAGCAGCTTGAATATACTTTTTACAAATCCATACACAGATGTGTTACAGAAATCAAAATTAAAACACTTGAGGAATTGTTTTTAAAATTGCAGCATGCATATGAATCTACAAGGATAGCCCTTAGCCTCAAAAAAACCTTCTCTGGAATTAAAACTGTGCAGTTGACTAATCCCACTAGCAGATACCCTGCAGATACTAGATAATTTTTAATGTTGCAGAATTTGGACGTTATCATGATATATAGGACAAAATTGCTGAGATTGGATGTTTACCCTGTGTTGTAAAATTATGTATGATTATCATGTTTGTCCATGTTTTTGTATGTCTGTGAATTACATATACATAAAGATTAAATAGATAACATTTAAATAGGAAATCTGTTTCCATGTAGAATCTAATTCCACAATACCACCATAGACAATATCACGGTCTCCAAACTATCCATCCGTCCTTCCTCAGCAAATCACTTAACACGTGGTTAAGTCCTTCAGTTCCATTTAAATGCATACTTCTAAGCATATGCTTATGTACTCTCATATAAATAAAAGCGGGTTTATAGTCTGAATTAAGATCTATGGTCATGATACTGTGTAACTGAAGTCACTGGAAGTTTAATTATTGACTTCAGCAGTCATGTGAGTATTAATGGCTGAAAGCTGGGACCTTATTTATACCTGCAAATTCAGTTAGCCTTTCCCAGTAAAGAGTTTTAGACGTATAAAACTTTGTCTGCAATTCTAAAAGGTGCTCTTAAAATGTGGCCATGTCAAAATGAACTCCTGAAGCTTTACACAAAGCCAGATACCTCATCTAGCGTGTCTAAGAGTTCTGAATGTGTCTATGTATTATGAATCATAGGTATAATAATTCTGGCTTGTTTCACTTGTATAACGCTATGTACGTGAGCTAAAGGTCTGGATTCTCTGGTGCATGTAACCAGACCAGGGTAAATACTGAGAAATGCTTTATCCATAGTCGTCTTCTCTAGCCGATTCTTTTGCATTAAAACTATTTTCATAGTAATGTCTTCAGAAAAAAGTTTTCAAACAACCATTCAGATTATAATATGAAACAACTCATGCGATTTTGCCTTCTCACACAAGACTTAAATCTCTCTTGAAAGACGTAGTTAATTTTTAATGATTTTTCTCCAGAACCAGCCTAACTTTTTAAAACTAAAGCTGATATTAGCCTATGAACAAATGACATCAATTGAAATGTACTTTTTTCTTCAAGGTGATTGATGTAATTTGGTATTAAAGTGACCTTTTTTAGAAATGTTTTGACTATAATGATTTCCTGTCCTTTTCACTCAGCAATCAGAACAGCAGAACTAGTAGAACTGGCATAAGCCTGTTTCAGCTGCTGGATGTTAATGCTTGAAGGGAAGTGAGCCGCACAGTGCGCGTGCCTGTAAGATAGTGGCAGTGAATACAGGTAAGTGCCAGCACCAATGAGCCATGGAAATTTAGAATCCTAACCTGACAGGTTAGTAAGTAAGGGGACCTGGGCCTCACAGGACTGAAAACACAATCGAATTGCTATGTTGAATTTAATTAGGTTACATTAAATTTCTTAGGAAGAAATTTTGCTCTCAAGTGAATTGCGTTTCTGATGTGTATGGGCTGATTCATGTTTTTATATGGGCAGACTGATCTTGATTGTGTTTGAAGTCTGGCATCTAGAAAAACTATGATTTGTGTTTGTAAATTATACCTATTATATAGTTATAAAAACATACCTGAACCTCTGTGAAACTGACTTGAGAGCTCCTTATATGAAACCACCTTATTATGAGTTTTCCTAATAGAAGCAATAAGGATGGCAGTGATCTTTTGGAGTCTCTAGATGAATGTTATATTAAAGATATTTCCATTTAAAAGGGAGAAGTACAACTAAACTTTACTGAATGGAAATTTATTCTAAAAAAACATAAGTCAAAACGTTATACCATTCAGATAAACAAAGTTACAAAAAAAAAAAAAAAGCCCATTCCCACTTGAAAAAAAATATTCAGAGCAGTCCTAAGACTAAGGTGAGACAGGTGCTTGGATTAGATGCCCCATATGACCCTTCTGGTTTTATAATATGTAGGCAACACTGCAGGCTTATTTTCATGTGAACACTGTTAAATATCATATCCACACAGGCAGTATACTGAGCCAAACAAACTCACTATGGCAGTTCTTTTTTTTTTCTCCTTAGTTTTATTTTCTTAGTTTTCACTGTAGAGAAGAAAATAATCTTTATCGTCTAAACTGTGTTTATTATCTCCTGTTTGTAGGAGAGGTAGCAAAATTATTTCTGTGATATTCTTTCAACTGTGAAGTGTACTTTTTCATAATAACTCTGTGATCTTAATATTTTAGTAAATAAATCAGAAATACAGAATATAACAGAATTAACAGGATCTGTTTAAAAATAAGGTTGTAATTACAAGCTATCCTCCTACCAGGATTTATTTCATAGAGCATATGGCTTCTCTAATTAAGAACAACACTTTTATTTTTTTATCTTTTAAGCCATGTATAATATTTTTAGTTCTGTTCATGTATTACCAAACTTGTCAAATGTGCCTTCTTTTGCACCTGAATTTTTGCTCTTGTTCAACCCCCTCTTGTTAAAGGCTGAAATTTTAAAAAAGGACACGACATAGAATAATATTTAGCTTTGAAACTAATGCTGATCTTTCTTTTAGAATTCTTCTCTTATTGTAACTCTTAAGTTTGTAATCCAAAAGTTTAGGGCTTCCATCTGTTGGAAAATGTTCATCTGACATTTATGTTTTATTTATGGCTGCTGTCTCCCATTTCTTAGGTCTATAGGATGATGCATTTATTACACTCTTATTGCTGTGTCAGGTATCCTGAACATAATTTGAATAATAATATTAAGAATAGCTGTGGTTATTGCAATAAAGTATAGGGCATAGTTTGTCCCCTTAGAAAGCAACGTTCTGTCTTTTGCTCTATTGTTTATGTAGTGAGAAAAATCCCAAGAGTTTAAGTAGACTAACAATCTTAGGAGCTATATTTTATGAGAAAATAGGCTAGGATTTACTCCAGAGTTTTAGTCTTCCTTGCTTTGCTAAGTATATCTACTAGAAGGCCCAGATCTTGCCAGCTGTTAATCAGCATGAATACCTGGTGGCCAGATTATGTTTTGGTTATTGTGTGTGCAGGATAGAAAAGGATTAAAGGAGCATTTTTGTCAAGTCTATCCAACTCTGGAGATCAGTAATATTCTTCTGGTGCTGAACCCAGGTTGTCTTGGGTCATGGAGCAAAAAGAGTATACCAAATTATACTAAGCTAAGAAAAGAAATTAACATAGTCCTGTGCCCAAGGCTTTGGCAAAAAATGTCTCGTCTTGATATGCACCATTCTACGTGCAGTAGAATCTTCTTCGCTGCAATATGTCTCTATGTACACTGACCAGCAACCCAGGGCAGGTCCAATGATGACATAGCTACAGACATAGCCCTGAAAGAAAAAAGCCTCAAAACGTCTCAGAGGAGCTGGAGCATAAGTTTTGACACGTATTTCTTAAAGCTGATCCTATGACATCTTGAGCAGCTGCTGTGTAGCTTTTAACAGTTCATATAACTTCTGGAGTATTTAGCCTTTTACAGTTGGAAATTTTTGGTAGTACTGGGAAATGAGGTTAGATGCTGCCCTGAAGTTCCCCTTGCCCTTCCTCAGGAAGCAATGGGTTTATCAGCTAATAAGTCTTGCTTTGTCTGCCTCCAGCCTGCTACTCGTCCATTAAATAGCACTTAGTGCACAAGTAATCCTTCTGTTTTCAATGGGGTTACTTGAGTGAGTACCACTTTATTATAAGAAAGGTGACAGAATTGGCATCTAAATTACCCACAACCTGTTTGTTATGACATTAAAGTTTATTGTTTGGATTTACCCACAACTATGTTGTTCCAAATTGTGGCATAATTCAGATAGAAAGATTTAAAAAAAAAAAAAAAAACCACAAAAATTTTGCTCTTGTTTGAATTCCAACATCCTTCCAGTTATAAAAAACCAAACCAAACCAAAACCCCAAGCAAATAAAAATCCCCAAACAAAAAAAGCAGAAAAGTTATGGAAATTTCAGATAATTGATATCTTTCTCTTATTATGTGGGATATTTTGCAAAGCAAACCTACCATAGTACTCTTATATTTATGAAGTCATATGCTAGCCACTCTTGTAATAAATTTTTTTGGTAACAAGAAGTCCAGCCCGTCCTCTATGTACTTATTTGGTACATTGGCTTATCAATAAATCATTCAAATTATCTTAGTCATCTATTGCAAAGCGGAGAAGCTATTCTTTGTCTCCACTGTCAAATCTGCTTCTAAAGTTATCTGTTCAAAGGTACATGAATATTTATACAAGATGACATTTTCAAGGCTTCTTTAGCCTTAGATTCTTAATGGAGAATAATATTCCAGTTTAAATGAGTTAAAATTGTTTTCTTTTAATTGATTATGAAACATTATCACCGTGTATAAACTAATGCTTACACAGCATTAGCTGAAGGTTTTGAGAATTGTTGATTCATTTTTATACCTAGTAATGTAATCGTATGCCAAAATGCAAAAATTATGAGCAAGTTATAAACATTGGTGAATGGCAAATAAAAGCTGATTTAATAAGGTGCTCTTAGCTGCTAGTTGTCGTCTTAAATTGAAATCTGAAGATTCATGCAAGACATCTTTAAGCAAAGTCATGTAAGGTATAAATTTTGTGAAGACCTTCCTTAATGATGTCAGTAAGAGGGAGGAGGCATAGAGCTATATTCTTTACACCACTGGAGCTGCCGATGTCTACAGTTGAAGATTTACCCCATTATTACATTGTACATGGAGCAAGATATCATGCACTTTGCATTCAAGTCCTGGATCTGACCATGTTCCTTCCGTATCACCTCAGGTTCTCACTGGGGACAGGGCTCTAACAAATACAGTGCACTGAGATCTGTCGAAATGTGTCATACTTGATCAGTTATCTGTAAAATGTACAGAGGTCTACACAGGAATGGCACTTAGGAAGTTACAACATATTCACAAATAAGTGATTTTCAAAGGAAACCTTTAACAAAGGTGCTCCTGGTATGTTATCCATTCTCTGCGCATCTTAAAACTCCATGCTCAGGGTCATTTTCAAAAGCTGAATTGGTGAGTAAGCATGAAACAGATTTGTCAAGCTGCTGTCCACAAAGTACTTAACAATCTACATGGTGAAAGGCAGAGGAACAAAACAGATGGTTATAGCTTGAACATTTATGAGATTTCAACTATCAGTTTGTTCAAAAGGGGATTATGTTGTTTAAATGAAATAACGTATAATTAATATGAGAATCAGGAACTGTCTCTTTTTAATCATATTGAAATATTATAGACAAAATATTTTGTTATATTTATCTGTGTGTGTATATATATATATCGGCAAATTACCTACAAATAATACAATGGCTGAAATTAATGGCTCACTCTAGCATCGCAGGGCCTGTTGTGTGAACTCCCTGAAAAGGAGCCTTTGTTTCCATAGGCAACAGAGCTGCTGTGGCACTATGGATCAAACACATCCGGATTTACTTTTATGCCCCCGAGGTAAACAGTTGCTTGCTGCACTACATAAATACTGAAAGAAAAACTCTCTTGGTAAAAGACCTGACCAGCATGAACTGAGGGTAACTGCAGGCTGCTGAGGAGAGCCTGGCTCAGGCAGCTCCCTGATAGAAGTACCCTGGGAGAGTGCTACATGTCCTCCCATTTTTGCCTTTTCTGTCATTTAGTGCTCTTACTTTTTTTGTTGTGTATTTCACAGCTTAAAGACTCATAAAAAAAGAAAAATCTTTAATGTGATCATTTTTCCGTTCCCCATCTCCAGGGAGAATATGTTTTCGTTGTTGTGTCATAGTGAGGTTGGAAAAAGAATTATCAAATGTTTCTGCTTTTCACTATTTGAATTGCAGAATTCACTGCAGCCTCACATCTCGGCCATCCCAAACTGTTCTGGACACAGCTAAATGGAGAGTTTTAGAAAACAAAGTGCAAATCTTGCTGGTCTTTTGAAAGCATACCCTTCCACTTGAACCAGGGTGAAATAGATTCAAGCAACATATTAAAAATGAAGGCACATGAATAATGGCCTTTAAATAAAAAAAGAGATGTCTTATGATTTGTTGTACAAGAAAAATGAAGCGTGAATATCACAGAGAAATGTTAGCTACTGACAAGTTACGCTTGAATTTGCTGAGTTTGCTTATTCATCTGATTAAAATTATGTCATTCTATGCAATCTATGTTTATTTTATTTTGCATTTCCTATTTACCTTGCTAATGGTTTTGTTCTCTAAGAGGTAGGTTTTCAGAGGTGCAAGCCACGGAGGCACTGTAGACTCCAGTGATGCAATGCAAGCAGAGCCTAATCCTGAGTTAAGTACACAAAATTTTACAGATGTTGCGGTAAGAATTCTATTGACTGATTTAATGGTACCTACTGTCACAACATTGAAACTACTTTTAAGCTGCAAAATAATCAAATCCATCGGGTTTCTGTGTCTGTGATATTAAAGATACTTGTAAAATTTATTCATTCTGCTGCTAAAAATGCTCTAGTGCTTATGTAGGCAGCTTAATGAAAAGTGAGACCTTGACCCGTACCTAGAAGTTTGTGAAAGAAGTCAGCTATAAGAGTTTTCAGAAGCGTGGAGACTCTCCTATCAGAAGGCTGCTTCTCTCTTGCAGGCGCTTATTTGTCAAATGACTGACTCCTGCACCACGTAGATTTGGCACTGTGGCATTGCAGGTGCCCCATGCTGAAAAAGCCGCTCCCTTGCCTGCTCACAATGGGAGTTGCAACCTGTCCTTTCATAATCGTTCCACTGGCCCTCCTTTTGTGGTCCGTTTCTGCTGGACTAACTTCTCAAAAAATGGGTGCTAGAAGTTGCCCTTCCATCTTTGACTTTCTCTGTCATAAGAGGTCAGGTACTGTGATATTTTTATCTCAGCTGCTCTTGGTATAGAGGGACTCCTGGAATTCATATACATGTTCTGTTTATTTGTTCTTATTAAGGCTACTGAATAAATTAATTATTGCGAGCAAAACCAAAAACGTCATTTTAAGGCAGAAATGTGATAATTACCACGTCACAAAGTGATGAATACAATCTGGATGGCAATGCATTTTTTTGAGTTCTGTTTCCTAGGTCTATACAACCTTTTTTGTTAACATGAGCTTTTCAAGGTCAGCAATGCCATACAGGTAATGATGAGCCTGAGGTAGGCTTATGTTAAATGTGTCCTCAGTGTTCAGGTTAATCTTTTCATTTGTGACTTTTTTTTTTTCCCCCATAAGTGAATACATAGAAAGACATTGCTTGTGTTACAAAAATAATCTTTGTGTCTTTAAATATCATGGTAGTCCATTTTTCTAATAAGAGACTAACCTATCCATTAAAAACCATGACATTCATTACAAAAAATCTTTCTTCAAGTGCTTTATTTAGTAAAATGTAAACTCTGGGTAATTCCAGGTTGTTTAGATGTAAAAGGTGTAGAAGGATAAACAAAAATAGGGCAGCTTGTCTGCACTTTTACATTTAATCCAAAATTACACATTATTCTATCTGACCTAAATAGGTGGGAAAAAAAAAAAAGTTAGTGAATCGGACAGATTACCAGTGTCTTGAAAGTGTAGATCAGTTTAGATACTGCTGGGCTGAGCCCTGTAGTCCTTATTTGATCTTGTGAGCTCAGCCTGCTACCTTCACTTCCCATTTATTTTAGTGAGAAGCTGATTTTCATTAGCATGAGTAGCATTTGGTGTAATTTTGTAAAGATTTGCAAGGGTCAGTGTTTGCCAAAACAATTTCAGCTGCTAGGAAATCTTGTATTGTTATTCTTACCTCTGAAATTCTTTAGTCTTAAACAGCAATCTGACTTGTTCCTTAGGATTTCCTTATTATAAGGATCCAGGTGTCACACACTTCCCTGTGCATGAAACTGAACATAAAAAGATAAAATATTGTTGTAAAAATAATTTTTAGCCTGTTTTTTATAGAAATAGTATTTTTGCATTTGTTTGGTCTGTGTGTAACTGGCTAAATGTCTAACCTAATAACTTTTGAACCTGCTGGCCAGTGTCAACCAAATTTGACAGAAGGACAGAAGTATCAAAGATAATTGAGTTCTCTGTGGTATTGTAAAAATAAGACTCCATGAGCATTTTGACTAAGGGAAAGACAGCAGAGAGAGCTCATGTTTTGTGAGAGAGGTTATAAATTCCCATACCAGAGGAAAAGCTCAAATCAGAGCTTAAATGATGAGATACTAATCCACAGGAAACCAAGCTGCATTTATTTCAGGCTTCATTGTTTCACTTTTGTTTCTAATAACATCTTATGGGATTTAGAGATCAAAAAAATTTTAATCTTCTGTATTTGTCATTATTTGCACGGTTTATTTAGTTTTCACTGTCCAAACTCACTGATGAGAGATTCTTTTTTCTTTTCACTTTTTGTTCCATCTAATCAAGCATCAATTTATGGGAGGTGCAAATGGTTGGTTTTGCTCTTTAATTACTTATTTCAATTCTGTTATCATGTGCTCTAAAAACATTCCTTTTTTTTTTTAATACAAAAACTATATGATAAACCTTCTTTGAAAAATGATTTGAAAAATCTGCAACCAGTGAGCTTTGCAAGGTACTCCCCTCACTGACTCTGGGTCTTTGCATTAGAGCTGGAGAAAGAATTCTGATCTATCATTTGTCTACAACAGACATCTTGCTTGCTCTAAAGATAGGCAGGGATTTTAGATCAATGCTATTTCTCTCTACTGACATTGTGTTTAAACTCCCGGACTTGAGCAGGTATTTGAACATGCCAAACAAAGCCTTCACCTTTTTCAATCAAATTCTTTCCCTACCAAAGGTCATCTTCATGCCCTTTTCACCTGCAGGAAAGGGATCTTCCCATTCTGCAACATCTTTCCTGCGCTGGGAAGAAGACACCTGTGAGAAGACGTGGGAGCCTGTGATAATATGCATTCTCAGACTGCTGACTTTGGTGGAAAATTACCAGTCTATGCTCTTTTTCCTGAAATCTCCTCCACATGTTAGATCTTGTCAAGGATGTAAGGTGGACCACAAATTCCTGCTTTCTTCTGTATTTATTCCAGCAGGATAAGCTGTGCAAGAGTGTGTATTCTGTCCTTTGAGTTGTGATCTCTTGAGTCTACTGACAGTATCATTGTAGATGGAGATTGTGTTCTCTGGACAGTACTTATAATTGTGATAAAAAATTAAGCCAGATAAATTATCCTGAAAGGTTATTGTGTAATTATATATGCCAAGCAGTGTTTTAAAAATATTTTACATTTGGCACAGGCATTTGTTCAAAGTGAGGAGGAACTGAGAGTGAGCAAGCAAAGACTGCAGATTTTTGGAGTAACCTGCATGCCTATCATTGAAGTGACTGTTGTGTTGCATATCTTCTTTGTGATACATTACTACTGTTTTATAACATGCCACATCCTAAGCGGCATGGTGAGTGGCATACTCTCACTCACCTCACTGTCATGCACAGAGCACGTCCTGTAGTACTGAAACCTTCTCAGGCACTGGATGAACAGTTTTCTCCATGTTTGCGCAGTGAATGGTGAAAGAGTAGCGAGAAAACTGTATTAAAGGAAGAAAGATAAGAGACTCCCGCTTGTTGGTTGCTTTCTGTTACCAGTTAATTCTAATCCAGTAAGCATACGTTTTGTACCTGTTTGGTACAATACTCCACCCTTTGTCCTGTGGGGAGAAGCTACTGCATATGGGAGGTACTCACCAGCTGGGCTTTTTATAACTGTAAGTCAGGGCTCTGACAGATTAGCTCTGGCAGATTTAGATGCAGTAATAGAATACTAACCCTTTACACCTTGCTTCTCAGCTGGAAGTAACTACCCGAAGAGCAGAAGCCACGGACTGGATGTGTCGTGTAGCTCATAGTCCAGTGGCATCTCTTAAACTGCTGATGAAAGTAGAACTCCAAGCTGTGAACATGCATCCCATTTTACAGTGCTGGGATAGAGCTTGGTGGAGGGAACATTTTTAAATCACAACAGCTAAATGCTTGAGGCAAATGTGGACCTGCTGCTGAATGGGGCAGGGGATCTTGTGAAGGATGTGCAAAAGGCCAAGATACTCAATGCCTTTTTGGACTCAGTCTTTACTGATAAGATCATCCTTCAGGACTACTGAGTCAACTGCTGCTTAAGGTCTTCCTTAATGACATGGACAATGGGGGAGAGTGCTCCCTGTGCAGCTTTGCCTTTGATGCAAGAATCGGAGGAGTGTTGGACACACCAGGTGGTTGTGTTGTCATTCAGAGGGACCTTGAGAGAAATGGGCTGACAGAAGTCTCATAAAGTTCAACAAAGGCAGAAGCAAAGTGGTGCACCTGAGGAGGAGTAATGCTATGTGGCAGTACATGCTGGAGGCCAACCAGCTGGAAGCAGCTCTGCAGTGGAGGACCTTGGGGTCCTGGTGGACAAGAACATTGGCAGCAGGTCCAGGGACATGATCCTCCCCCTCAACTCAGCACCGGTGAAACACATCTGGTTGCTGTATCCAGTTCTGCGCTCCCCATGACAAGAGATACATGGACCTACTGGAATGGGTCCAGTGAAGGGCCACCAAGATCAAGAGTCTTGAGTGTCTGTCATATGAAGAGAGGCTGGGACAGCTGGGGTTGTTTACCCTGGAGAAGAGAAGGCTCAGAGGCGATCTTATCAGTGTGTATAAACACTGAAGGGAGAGAGTAAAGAAGATGGATCCAGGCTCCGTTCAGTGGTGCCCAGTGACACGACAAGAGGCAACAGGCACAACTGAAATACAGGAAATTCCATTTAAATACAGGGAGAATTTTTTTTACAGTAAGGATGATGAAACACGGGAACAGGTTGCCCAGAGAAAATAGTCCTTTGTGCAGGTCACAAGCTGGCAGTTTTGCAAGATGTTTACTGGAGAGAAATTCCTTATAGGTATGTCCTGAACCTATTCTTACAATTCTGCAAGGTAAGTTTGCTTTCTACTTATGCCTTTAGACACATACGCAAACTGCTTCTAAACCCACCATACTGGAATTAAGAGTTTCTTCAAGCCATTACAGACTTGATACTTCTTGTTTCTTGTTCGTGTTTCTTGTCTTAGAGACCCCTTTGAGAGATTTAACTTTCCAGCCTTTGCCCCCTTGAATGTGGTTGTCTTTTCAGCAGCAATTTGTATCTCCCAGCATTCCTTTTCTACTGCAAATATGAGTCTAAGACCCTACATTATTTATTCTTTCTAAAGTGACGAGGGAGAGTTGTAAACTGCTGAATTACAACCTGCAGTTGCCAAGAGGCAGGAACAACTTAAAGAGCAATTTAATTGTAGATGTTTTCCTCTTTTCTCCTTTAACTCTTTCCTCAGGGAAGGATAAACACAACAACAGGCAGTTGAACAGTAAAAGAGCAGTTCTGGAGATAGAGACAAACAGGGATAGAGAAGGTCAGAAGGAACTTTGCAGCTAGGAGGAGAAAAGACAGCCAAAGTATAAGACCATCTTTAGAAAAGCAGGTATTTGAAATTAGTATATTGAGTTACTCTGTTCAAGCTTGCTAATGTGATGGAATCTACTCTTAAAAAAGGAAATTTTGGTTTAGCATTGGGAAGGAGTTAAAACTATTGCATCCTTGTTAGTGGACGAGCATGAGACTCCAACAGTGCCCTACACTAGCCCAGCCAGCTCAAGGCAGAGAATTTTGTGAAGGAAGCAGATCTGAGGTAAAGGAAAAATTAAGCTAACAGGGAAAGCCTTCAGTGGGTCATGATATCTATACAAAGGGTATGGTCTCAGGTCAGCCTGCGATGCCATAGTTACACTCTTACTGGTATTTATGTTTGCTTGAGAAACATCATCATGAAAAGCCAGGGCTTCTCTGGAAGCGATACAGGTGTGGAGACAGGTACTTTGACTTGCTTCAAACATATTAATGAAATTACCAACATGTTTAGAATGAGTAAAAGGCTTAAAGAGAGTGCTGAATCAGTATTAAAAAAACCCCTTCTATGTGCTTTTCTATCCATTCCATTGTTTGTTTATGACCACAGGAACCTCTCCTTGTAGGGTCCCTCACCATCTTTTCCTCAGTAACATGGATGTAACCTGCCTCCTAACAGTGAATCTCTACAAGATGTTGTCTCCAACAACTGTGTCATCTAAAGAACTCTACACGTTATATCCACAGTTAATAACAACGCAGTAATCCTGAACTACATGTGCTGTAAACTATAGTGCCTGACAGCAGTGTGAGCCATTGCTGTTGACTGAAAATATTCTACTTGATATTTAGAGTAAGAAGTGGCCGAAAGAGGCTTAGAGAAGCACTTGTTTTACCATCTTCCCTAAGCATCATGTTAAAAGCAATACAAGACTGCAACCTCTTTACCTGGGTACCCACAACTAGGGGGACATCCCTTGAAGCCAAGAGCTTTTGAAAAAGGCATTGGGTAATGCTAATGCTATTACCATGGTAATAAAGAGAAGTGGGCATATCCTTCTGTTGTTAGCTCTTGTGAAAAGGCCTTATTTTCTATTAACAGCGTGAGCAACACGTACTGTCAGCTAGGGATGACGGGTTTTTTTGTACATGTGTTACACGCCATTATCTCTGAAGTGCATAGGTATTTTTGCATGACACTATATGCTATCTTTTTGCAATTCCTGAATGTAGCTGAGAGGAGGAAGTTTACAAAGAAGATGTAGCATAGGCACTTGCAAAAATATTCTTATGTTCTCTGCCTGAAATGGAAGTTCTGCAGATCTGCCAGCACATTAATTCACTCTATGATGTGTCTGCCATTTTTTTGATAATCTGATTATATCTCTGGTTGTCAGAATCTGCTAATAAAAATCAGAATGTGTACAAAAGTAATTTAAAAAAAATTTCTTGCTCTTCATTCTTTTCTTTTTTGTCTTATTTAATTGGCTTTCTCATGTATCATTCTATGAACTAAAGAAAGCAGGAAGACAAAAAAATAGTCAGGTTTTTTTTGGAAAAAAAAATCCCTCTCATTTTTATGACAAGTCAAATATGGGGTCATTTGTTTTGTCTGAAATACAAGGCACTGTTAGTTTTGAGCTTGTTCACTCTAGAGAAGAGAGATTATGTTATAGCCCTAAATGGTGTTAGTCTGAACAACTAAATAAACCTAGTTCATTCCTTAAAGGTAGGTGGGCGTGAATATATAAGAATAGCAGATTAGAGATGCTTTTCTCTAAGTGGTTGAAATATACTTATGGAGCTACTTGCAAATACACTGCTGAGGTGACTTTAGCTGTCTTCTCCTTTCCTCCTGCAGAAAATCCTCAGAAACCTGGAAGTTTACAGCCTTAACTTCAATTTGACCAAAAGTTGGAATTGCGAATATGCTCTACTATAATCTGCAATGCTCAAGGACAAGTGACTAGCGACAGGACAAGAGGAAATGGCCTCGAGTTGTGCCAGGGGAGGTTTAGGCTGGATATTAGGAAAAATGTCTTTACTGAGAGAGTGGTGAAGCACTGGAACAGGCGGCCCAGGGAGGTGGTGGAGTCACCCTCACTGGTGGTGTTCAAGGAACATGTGGATGTGGCATTGTGGGACATGGTTTAATGGGCATGGTGGTCTTGGGTTGATGGTTGGACTTGATGATCTTACAGGTCTTTTCCAACCTTATTGATTCTGTGACATGAATCCTTGTGGCCCTTGCAAGTCCAACGAATTCTCTTAGGCGGCTTGTCCTTACCCCCCTGAGTCTGATGTGATTTTTTTCACCACCTTTTTCCTAACTTTATGTGGCTTTCCCACCCCTCCTTCCCATACCATTGCCATGTAGTTCCACTTGCAGTTGTCTCAATGTGGCTAACATAAAAACCTCTGGGGAATTTATGGACAGACTGTACTAAATCAAGGCCATGTAAGAATTAGAAATGAAAAATACTGTCATTAACCAATTTAAATAATAAAATTCTATAGTGTTCCACTGCCATTTACTGAAGACAGTCCCCACACATATAGAATTACGTACCTTCCAACCCTATTACTATGGAAACATGTCATATTACTTTAACAGACTGTTCAGGAAGAAGAAATATTCTTCTTTTGCATCCAAATCTCCATTCTGCAGTATCCTCAAACACAAAAATTACTTTAGTTTCTTTGTACTCCTATTACTTTGAATTTTGTCTGCCTGCCTATTCTACTGGTTTTGTATGCCAGGTCCTCACCCCTTCTGATAGGGTATTTCTTAACACAAACAGGGTACAGAATTAATAAAAAGTGCATTATGTGCGTAAGCTCTTTCTTCCAAACCTTTCTGTATCATTTAGGTTCTCCTTCTGCACACTGGTTCAAGTGAACAGTTTTCTTAGTGTGTGCACAGGAACACTACGTGGGCATGTCGTTGCTTACACAAGCCAGACTGTAGCTGGAACATGCTACAGCAACAAGTATGTCGTTGGTGCTAAACAAATTACTTCCAAAGTCCACATTTTGAGTTTCCAAAAATTCTGTCTTTACTTGATTTAACATTTCTTGATTGAGTGGACTGGCTTATTTAAGGACAGGCTGTATTTTAAAACAGGCACAATCTTAATCTGAAACAATAGTACATATAGATTCTCTTCACAATAGAAACACATCAGATTTTTCTGTTCCCTGCTGTGCATGCATAGCTTTCATACTGGAATATAAATAAATCTACTGCGAAGGAAAAGCTCTTTCTATTGATGGCCAAGAGTATATGCCATTGCTTGGGAAAGAATATTATTGCCTAAATTTTTTTCCCCAAATAGTATTATACTTTACCTCACTTCCCCTTGTACTTGGTTTATTTACCTTCGATAGCAATTCTCCTTACCCTGAGGGATTATGGTAGCCTAACTTGACTTTCTTTTCATTTCTTTTAATGTCAGTATGTCATGTCTGTGTAAGGAGGAATAAAGCTCTTGAAGACTTTTGCGAGATTAACAGCATTTCAAATACTCAAGGTAACTTTTTAAAAACAAATGATTTTATTAACAAAAATTTGAAACACAAATAGACACTTTTTTCCTATTTTACTTTCCAAAACATACCAGCTCCATAGAGCTGGTATGATATTCCATGCATAGAATGTCACTATCAGCTTCCAGTAAGTTTACAAAAAAGGGTCTCAGAAGCAAGATACGCATCAGATTCAGATAGACGTTGGAATAGAAAACACAAAGCTATTGAGCATTATACTGTGGCACTGAAAGTGCTCCTAAATGTAAGAACAATATATTTAAGAAACAGTAAGTAATTCCTAAAATGTAGAAATTTCAACTTACTTATGTCTTTCTTGGAAAAGCATTAGCTTTTGTGCTGACCAGTAACTTTGTGCTAATGAATAAAACAAGACCACTTCTCTAAACAATTGTTGATGATTTAAAAATATTATACTGTTAAATTTTGGATAAAATCTTCATAAATATTTTAAATATTTTAACTCTTAGAGCTGTTGTCTGTTCTCGGTCTGAAGACTCAGGTGAGAGTCAATTCCCTTACTGCCTGTCTTACAATGATACAACTAACTTATCCATTGTATTTTGCCAACATTATTCTGTTGCATTAGCTTTAATGAGTTGTCTATTTAGAATAGTAATCTTTTCATAAAAGTTAGAATTATCATTCAAACATTGTTCAAAGATACTATGTCTTTAAAATAGATGGTTGTTATTATTACCTCTTTTTGCAAATGGGGAAACTGAGGCACAGAGGAAGGCAAGATTGTCTGTAAAGCTGCTGACCAGTTCTGGGGTCTAGCTGAACACTGTGGGAAACTTTGTAACGGGCTGGAGTGAAAAAGGAATCCACCGTGATTTAGTCTGTCTTGTCTCCAACCCATTCCTTGCATATAAATGTTACTAGTAAGGACTACGGAAAGAGGGAGAGGAGGAGTGGATCTGTTTCAGTTTGGTGCCATATTTGTTTGGGGAGAAAGTTCTTTGTCATTTACTTGCAATTAATCTTTCCCAAAAGCTAAGCTTAAGACAATAATTCTTTTGAGGAGGTGAGCTGCTTGGTCATAACATACTGGTTTATGGAACAATTAATGAAGAAGTACATGTGTTTAAACTGAAATTATCTCTATATAGGCCTTCTTTTTAATTCACAATATGATAGAATGTAGCTTGAAGTCTTTCTAGAAAAATGCTGTCACTGAGTAGGAAAGTGACCTGTACCCATAATATGTGCACCTGGTTTGAATCAGCATTGTTGGGGTTGATGAGAAAGCAAGTAGGAAGAGCCACCTCTGGCTTTCAAATTTTAATGGATATTTTGGGACTGGATAAGGCTCAAATTCTACTTACAGATATTTTTGTGGGAATACCTAAAATCAGTGGGGTTAGATGAATAGTGGTATGTGTAAGTTTGTGCCCAACTATAACATCTCAGATATTAAAATTTCTAAGTGATAACAAACTTTCCACAATACACATTTCACAATTCCTTTCTCAACTGACCACTCTCAGGCTATTAAAATTTGCTGAACTTACAAATTCTTAAGTGAACACAACTTCTCAGATTGTTTATTTCATAGAATCATAGAATGGTTTGGGTTGGAAGGGACCTTAAAGATCATCTAGTTCCAAACCCCTGGCATGGGCAGGGACACCTTCCACTAGACCGGGGTGCTCAAAGCCCTGTCCAACCTGGCCTTGAACACTTCCAGGGTTGGGGCATCCTCAGCTTCTCTGGGCAACCTGTTCCAGTGCCTCACCACCCTCACAGTGAAGAATTTCTTCCTAATATCTAATCTAAATCTACCCTCTTTCAGTTTAAAGCCATTACCCCTTGTCCTATCACTACATGCCCTTGTAAAAAGTCCCTCTCCAGCTTTCTCACAGGCCCCCTTCAGGTACTGGAAGGCTGCTATAAGGTCTCCCTGGAGCCTTCTCTTCTCCAGGCTGAACAACCCCAGCTCTTTCAGCCTGTCTTCACAGGAGAGGTGCTCCAGCCCTGTGATCATCTTTGTGGCCCTCCTCTGGACTCGCTCCAAGAGGTCTACGTCCTTCTTATGCTGGGGGCCCCAGAGTTGAATGCAGTACTCCAGGTGGGGGTCTCACGAGAGCAGAGGGGGAGAATCACCTCCTTTGACTTGCTGGTCATGCTTCTTTTGATGCAGCCCAGGATATGGTTGGCTTTCTGGGCTGCAAGCGTGCACTGCCAGCTCATGTTGAGCTTCTTGTCAACCACCACCCCCAAGTCCTTCTCCTCAGGGCTGCTCTCAATCCATTCTCTGCCCAGCCTGTATTTGTGCTTGGGGTTGCTCCGACCCACATAGAGATTTAGTCTCTATTTTTGGATAATATTGTTCTGCAATCTTTCATTTCAGCTAGACACACCAGGCAGATATTTGTGATGAATTTGTAACACATATAATACTAAAATTAAGAAGAACACGAGAAGAAAAAAATCTTCCTTTGACTTTGCCTATGAAAAGAAAAGATTAGAATTAATTGCACATAAGCAGTCTTTTCATAAGCATCCTCAGTGATGCTAAATTTTGAAGCTAAAATTCTGATTAAGGTCACCAAAATAGTTCAAAGGGAGGGCTTTTGAGTAAGGGCTACGTCTTAAACCTGCAGGGAACTAAATATATGGAGCTATTCACATATCAGATACTTCAAGATAAGTATGTGCATAAGTGTAAAGGACATGGACTCCTAAAATAAATTTACAACCTTTCTTTTGATTTATTTCCTGTAGCAACCAGAACCTGATCTTAAAATGAAGAAATATGGCAGGAAATAATTTTCCTCTCTTAACTTCTGTTTTTCTTGGTAAAACATTGTTATTTGTGGTGTTTATATAATTATATTCCAGTGTAATTCAAGTATGTAATGACATTTCTCCAATGAAAGCTTTTAAATAACTCAGGAAATTGCTTTACTGTTCTGTTTCCTGACTTAAAACCCATTGTGTCATGTTCATTTTATTGTTCAATCTGTCTGAGCTCATCTAGATATAGTCTACCCTATACAGAACAAAATAAAATACTTACTAGCTGATCATCTCATATATGTATATATACAAATACACATGTTATATTAAAACCATTCTTATATATATATTTATTATTTTCATCCTTAACTCAATTTTAGTCTATATTAAAAACAGAAAGCTCACTCACATAAGACCAGAGTGTGACTAGAAAAAGAAATAGAGGAATCTCATTCAAAAAAGGAGTATCAAATAATAATTCTATCGGTTATAGTATAAAAATTAAGCAAAAAGAGAAAGCATTTTGATTTTTCTTGTAGTATCAATCAAACATAAGAAATATAGTGTTTTTCCTTTCATTTGGGTATATATTAAAACCATTTTTTTACATGTACAACTCAAAAGGGCTATTTTGTTTTGTTCAATGAAATGGAATAGTTTGGTACAGAGGTGGTATTTTCCAGCACAGAAGGGGAAAATTTACCAGACTTGCAGGAGAACTGAATCTTCTTTTACCATAAAGACCCTTCTATGAGACAAGTGATAGGTTAATCTGTCTCATTTTTATCCAGACCTTTTTTAATTTAGTGGATAAGATTAAAGTGCAAGCTGAATACCACAGGTGTAGCTTGGGTTTTTAATCTGCTTGACTCGAGTTATTCTAGTTCCTGAATGGGGCTACTAATAATACAGTTCCCGAAATAAAATAGGAAACTAAGTACTGCAATGCTTTTATTCAGCTTTGAATAAATCAGTGGAGCATAAAATACACTGAGACAGATTAAATTTGATTCCTGCAGGAATCAAAGTTTAAGAAGTTATAGTAGAGATGGAGAGAAACTCAACAGAGGAGACAAACGCTGCACAGGGGAGACAATCTCTGCTGGGGTGCGACTGTGCCCAGAGAAACCACCTGGGGGGGGGCTGCTGCAGGCCCCCTGGGGATTTGGCCTGAATAAACAGCTTAGTGACAGCTATGCTCCTGGTTTTCATGCAAAAAATAGAGACCAGTGAGATTATGGTGCTTATTTCCGTGTTATCCTCCACTGGAAAATATGTCTCCACGATCCAGGGCACAAATGAAAGGAGAAGCAGCAGCCAAATACCCTGAAATAATTGCTAGTGTATAAGAACTCTCTAATTGGGCACTATAGCATTTTTTTCAAGAGGTACTTTAAGTTTTATGTATTCCAAGCCAAATTCTTTAGCCCTTAGGTGAGCAAAACTCCTGCTGCTCATGCTGAGAGGTCTGCTCAGTTCAAGAGCACAAAAGCTTCATTCTCTGTTACACTGGTGTCTTTGATTTTTCTGCAATTTTTCAAATTTTCTGTGAGTTGAGGAGTCACAAACCCCTGTCTGTCTCACTCTGCTCCTGAGATGGCACTGGAAAGGCAGCAGAGTGAACCCTGCCCCATGGCAGTGCCTGCGCCGGGCATGGGCCCCAGCCTGCACCCCGCCTGTGGCTTGGAGATCAGCTGCTCCCAACACCCTGGCGGGACTGGAACAAGAGCAGGAAGGCGACGGGGGAGAGAAAAGTATCATGTTGGTATTGACAATTGCAGGAGGTAATTCAGAGGAACAGTGGGTTTTGTAAAAGCCTTTCCTTGCCAGAAAGGAACACTGGAGTGTTTAGTTCCCCCCTGACCCCAGTTTGGCCTGGGAAACAGCAGGGCTACAAGCGTGGTCTGGAAAGGGCTCTGGGCATCCCTGAACTTGGGGGAAACAGAGTCAGCCCATGCATTACACGGCGATTGTGGTAGAAGAATGGATGCATAAGTCCTGGCCACATAGGTTCTACCTGGAGAACTGCTACCTGCCCTCAAAGCTAAGTGTATCCTGAGGTGCTGCTTCTGTGAGTGCTTAAAAGTTTTTCCTACATCTTAAAGTTCAGAAAGAAATGTGTATTTAACTGATTTTGTTAGGAAATCTGGTTTCCTTGATTAGAATAAACGCTGTATTTCTTAGCTGTTGGGTCTAAATTTGGCAAAGTAAAGCCATTGGATATGTCTGTAACTGTGCTGGTTCAACTTTATTTTAAGGTACTAACATTATCCTAGTCAGAGTAGACTGAGTAACTTCAATTCTTAATATCTAACTCAGCAGTCAATATATGTTTGCATGTTTTAGACAATACTCTAATATAGATCTAAATAGAGTCTTTTTGTCAGTGTTCAAGTCCAGAAACTAATCCCTTCTTTTACTCTTAACTATCTCATTTACTGAACTTCTCAAGAAAATTCCATGATCTGAGCAACTGCTACAGTCTGTTGTAGTGTTGATGGGCTAAGGTACTAACAGAAACTTGAGTGCTTCTCTAATTTGATCTAAGAAGATACCTGTAAGTATCTGAGAAACGATCAATGTAAAATAGATGTTTAAATAAAAAATACATGCATAAGAATCTCATGGGAGTCCTAGCTTCACTGGGCACTTGTTTTGTGGTGAACAGTAACTACTGTTAAAAAGGTAGTGGATATATTAACCACTTTGTGTGCTGTGACTGAACCATCTTGCTTATTTGATGTTTAGATAATAATTTTCATTAAATAAAGCATGCTGGTACTGTGCTTATCAGTGTAAAACTGCAAGATGTGAAATAGTTTTTAATTTTCCATATCTTAATCCTATTCTTCATATTTAAGAGATATAAACTCTACCAGTACTATATACTTGGCAGGTATTTATTACAACAATCTTTAGAACTAATTTCCATATAGATGTGTTCTCACAGACTGCATTACTTTAAAAAAAACCAAAAAACCAAAAAAACCCACAAAACGAAAAAGAAAAAGGTTAGTGTGAAGAGAAGATTGAGATTAGATCTAGTATAGATGAAACTGCCTAAAAACCCCTTAATGCAATAACATTACCTATTCAAGGCTAACCCTCTGCTCCTTAACTGGTACAAAAGATATTTGTAGATGTTGATTTTTTGTGATCTTTGTTCCTGTGAGTTCACACTTAAAAAGTGTGAGAAGATACTGAAGAGTCTTGCATTTTTTAGTTCAGAAATGGTCTATCTATTTAAGAAATATCATGTATGATGGTCTGTGGTCCTCCTCTCAGAGCAGTTGGGGCAAAAGGGGCTCAGATGGTTCCCCTGTGTAATCAGTTATGATGTATTACGTTTGTGTTAATGATTCCTAACTTAAATCCTTGTTTTCAGTGTGGGTGCTGGATTTCTTCCTCCATCCTGTAGTGAAATGTTTTGAAGTGGTAAACGTGCTTTCACACAATATCTATTAAAAATCTGTAGCAGAATTCAACCCTCCTGACTTCCTTGAATTCTGGATTATAAACTGTCTCACTTGTGCTTAAGCGCCTCA
This sequence comes from Gavia stellata, assembly GCF_030936135.1. Lineage (NCBI taxonomy): Eukaryota > Metazoa > Chordata > Aves > Gaviiformes > Gaviidae > Gavia > Gavia stellata. The sequence continues at coordinate 13,049,578 of NC_082603.1, forward strand.
CTGAAATTAAGTATTATTTTAATTGCTAAAAAAGCCATAGAAATACAACTTAAGTGTCTCAGTAGGTCCTTACAGAATAAAGTCTGTTCAAGAAACAATGGATCCTACTAGAGTTACTCATGCCTGGAAAATAGCGCAGCCTGATTGTTAGAAAGGCCTAAGGGTAAAAACAGTGACTCCATTTTAGCACCTCTGGGGAGGGGATATAGGATGTCTTGTGCTGTCTTCTCATTAGAAGGTAAATTGTGCAGGGTTCAATATCCACTAGTAGTGAGGAAGGCAATGAGTGAGCCTCATCGGTTTATGCTAAATGCTCTTTATTTCTACCTTACACAGGGTGGGTCATTAGGCAATACCTAAGTCTCTGATAGTAGCAGATGTGATGCAAACTTCAGTGTGCGAGGCAGCAGAGTTCAAATTCCTTTTGTGTCTACAAATATAGAGCTTATGTGAAAGCCTTTGTGAACAGAGCTTGTGCCTCATGCATGAGGACCCCTAAGGTGAAAGGTGTGATGGAGGAAGGGGAGGCATGTAAAAGACGCACCTAGGAACAATTGTTTTCACGTATCCATCCTAAGAACATTCTCAAATCTTTAGTAAATGTAATTCATAGCTCATCAGCAGAAGCCACAGTGTATTTGAGACAAAGAGGTGAGGTGTGTAGCTGTCAGTGAGTACGGTAACTTTGCTCTGCTAATGGCATGATCCACCTGTCTGTGGTTACTTAACTACTTTACAAAACTTTTTGACTTACTCAACCTACCTGTCAACTCACCCAGCTGTTCAGGAGTTGTCATTACAAACTTAAAAGCTCTATTGAAAGGCTATCAGTGCTTTAGAAGACTACCCTGCCAAGATAAGCAAGCTCTACAAAAGTTACTGTTCTGACTACAGGAGCTTATGGCCAGCTAGATACTACCTACAATATTTTTTTCCTTTTTGCTCTGAGTATCTTGGACAGAAAACATAAAATGAAGTTAATGTAGTAAGCACTTCTCAAGTGAGATCAGGTGCAGTGGTTAGAGCTGAATCAGAGGTGGGTGGTCAGCCTAAATTGGATTCAGCTGAATCTGTGTTCTCTTCTGCTTTCTGTCCCACTCCACCAGCCATTTCCTCTCTCATCCTCCACGTGTTCAGTATGTTACTAGACTGTCTAGTGTTTTCTTTTTAGCTATAAGAGCTAATCAGTCCTAAATATAGCAGGTATGTGCTAATGTCTTTGGAAAAAGTTTTTCAATATTAAATGTTTACTTCGGTCATAGAACTATAAGGCTTTGAGAGATGTGGTAAGTCTTCTCAATTCTGCATCCTCTGATCCACCTGAAACTGTCTAGCATGTGTTCTGCAGCCATCTCTAGCAAGGTAAAAAAATTCTGGCTCTATTGTTTTTCCAGCTTTTGTACCCTATGTCGTATTGTAGAGTTAAAGTGTGTTGTTCAGATACTTATTAGACAGAAGCCTACAGCGGGAAAATTTTGATTGTATAAAGTTTTTGTATTGCTCTTTGCTAGGCAGAAAAGGCATATTTCAGGTTGTGTGTCTGCATCTCTCATGAAAGATATTCCTGGTCATTTTGGATAGAGAACTATCTACACATGTGGGCAAGTTCTATTTCTTAGTGTGGGTTCTGTAAGGTGACTAAATGTCAACTATTTTCCCTGGAGACCATGAACAAGTAAGAGTTTAACTCTACTGACCAAGCCTTGTTCCTTGGAGAACTAGCTTCCTTGCGCCAAATTCCTTGATTCTATGTTATCTATTGTGCTATTAAAATAAAACAAAAATCCCTTAATGGTCATCTTTCCTGTATCTCTTACTTACAAATGAGTGTTATTTCTAACACAGATGTCCCAAATGACTTTATTACTGTGTGTGTATAAAGCAGGAATTCTCAATTCCAAATGAAAAATATGTATTGTGGAGGTATGATTTTCATTTTTAAGATGATTTGCACGCTGGTCTTTTTTAATTCAAAGACGTAATGTTTACTGAAGAGATGACTTTTTATTGAATCAAGGAAAGGACATTTTTCTAGAAGCTCCTTTTCATAAATGCTTTCAAAGATATTCTGTTGACTTAAATTATTGTTAAATATTTAGAATTTAAATGTAGGAGACCAAATAGACTAATGTATAGAAATAATAAAGAAATGGATAGTGGAACTTTTAAAATAAAGATCAGCTGATTATTTTTAAAAAAAAAAAAATATTTTCTACAGTTAAGTTGGGGGATTGGTTGTTTGGCTTGCAGTAGGAAACTGTCAGTGTTGGTGTGAATACTATGCAAAATACTGAAGCAAAGACTAGCTACATCTTAATCTTGTGTGGGAGGTAATGAACACATTTGTAGAGGTAATGTTAACTGAAGGTATAGAAAAACTTACCTGTTTCCTTGCTAGATGGGAAAGGTATTAGAGACAGCTGGGATGATCTTCCTGTTGCTCTAGCACCATCATCTGTGAACTGTCTTACGTTCCCTTTTATGTGTCTGTTTTGAAAGCTATGGTCACCTTTTCAGTAAAACTCCTTGTCCCTTCTGGCCCTGTGGTCTAGTACAGTCAGCTGCTTTCCTGATGTTAGAAGACTACAGTAGCTCTGACATCAAAAACAAAGTCAGAATGTAGCTTTTCAAAATACTTCCATGACACCTCATATAAAAGCATTTAAGTGTGTGTGTACAGAAGATTACATGGACCATGAGCACAGAGCAAGTCTGTGTAAAAAAGTAATTGCTGGATAGGCCTTGGCAGTTAATGTTTCTCTAATGACAAATTACCAGTACCTACCATTGGAAGGTGCTAGAAGGAAGAAACTCAACTTTCTAAACTACAGAAATAGTCATGCATGTAGGTGTATCGTTATATGACAAAACGTAATTTTAGCCTTATAACCACTTCTTCTGTAAGCTTTTTGAAACCCCAGATTGGGCTGACCTATAGTTGCTACTTGGAATTTGAGATCCTTTAGAAGCATGGGCAATGTCTGGCATTTAATTGCTTGATCTTTGTTTTTAGTGACTGGATTTTACTTTATTCAAGGTAGTTCCAGACCTCAAAAGATACTAAACCAGTAGCTCTGGGTACTGATATTGTACATATGTGAGTTAAAAGGTTTCTCTTATTCTAGAGCTGGAATGTTACCGAAAATTGTAATGAAGAAAACTCTCCAAACCAAATGATAGTTTAGAAAGCTGACATTGGTTTATTGCAGTGCTGGGTGCATGGGGGATTTCTCCTCCTAACATGCGCACCCAGTTGAAATCAGGACAGATATTTAAAACATTTAACAAAGTTAGTTAAGCCTACTGATCCTACCCCTAAATTAACTATTGGTTAATACTTTTCTTACTTAATCTTAAAGATACAGTTCTCTTAATTCAATACGCATGCTCAGAGAGTAGGGGGCTTATTTGGATTGGGGGTGTTTTCTAGCTAGAAGGTGTGGTTTTCACGTTATAATGAGATTATAATGAGGCAAGTTAACTTTAGGGCACAATTTTGGCACTCTAGTTTTCTAAAATTCGTCCTTGCGTTAATTGTTATTGCTAGTTAGTGGAGACAGTTTTTATCTTTAATATGTCAAAATACCAGGTGCATTTGTTACGAAGTATCTTCTTTACATTCTTTCCATTCTTTTTCACTTGTTTTTGACCTTGTATTTCAAGATGTTCTGTAACAGGAATGGTGCAGAATCAATATTTGGAACATTGATTCTTTAGTTACCTCTGTAACTTATGCCTACTCAGTTTCTTTGCCATTTTCAAACTGTTTTGATGTGTGGATAGTTAACAGTTAACTTATAAAAAACTGTAATCACTGTCACTTTCTAAAAGAACAAGATTATTTTCTGTTAATTTACTTGCTGTCATTTTGTGGGATTTTCACTATTGTATTCTGAACAGTTGAATCGTATTTTCTGAATAATGATCGTCTTGCAAGAAAATCTAATATAAGAGAACAACATCAAACTGACAGGAAGATTGAATGGGTAATATATGCCCTCTTCTTTTTAATGTGTGGTATCTTTATGATACCATGGCCTGTGGTTGACAACTTCGACCCACATCTTCCTTTTTAGTTAACCTCCATCAACTATTTAATATAGCTTCACATGTTTGTCATATGAATTAGTAATTAATGCCATTCTCTTCCTCATGTTAATATGTTCATTGAAGATGACATAGAAGGAAGGGCACTTAGATCTACAGAGAATTAATTAGCATGTAATTTTCAGTATATCATCTAGTGTTAATCAGCAGTTAAACCATCTTCTGGTGCATGACCTGCTGATTTAAATACAGCATTCTGTTTCAGTGGCCCTGGGGGAAAATGCCTTGAAAGGGTACTCTCTCAAAAATGGAACTCTCTAGTTTGTCTCTTTTTGTTTCCTTGTACCTTGCATCAGATCTTTCTCACCCCTTTCCACAACAAAAAAGCCTCTTTACTAAAGTGATAAGGAAGCAGCAATTTTGATATAAATTTGGAAAAGATAATGATAGATTTAAGCATGCTAAAACGACATGCTGCCTGATGGAGGTGCGGTAACTGTTGCTATAGGAGGGTCACATCCTCCCTGATAGATCTCTGTAGCTGCAGTGACTTCAGTGAAGCTTTACTACCTTTTTTTAAAATTACATAAAATTCTACCTCAAGGAACTGTAATATTGGCTAGCTGAGCCATTCAGGAAGTTGTCTTCCGGAGTCTCTCTTTAGATGGTTATAATGTATATGCTTATATTTCTCGTGAAAATAAATGAAACAAGTACCGTATTATATTTTAACTACTATTTTAATACTATTTTAATAGTTCTGCTTATGTTTTGCTATTCCTCTTTTTTTTTAAGCTGCGAGTAATCCCTTAGATTTTTTTATTTCATCAGTATAAAAATATCTAAAGCTCTATTTTATTGAGCACTTCCATCATCTTGAATACCTTTATTATACTGCTTTTGAGGTCTTATTTTTCTATGCAATTCAATTCCCTTGACCTTAGAAGAGTATTTGTTCCTGGTATCCTCTGCTTTATATTATACAGGCTTTACCCTAGTGTGTCATCAAAACTGTTGCTGTGAAGCGGTGAGTTTTAGTACTATGAAATTGAACTCTTCCACAGTGATAGAAAACAACTGACCCTAGTTCTTCAACTAGTAGGTGATTGATTGGGAGACAAAACCCAGTGAGAAGTAAGCTTCTTGTGCTGCTAGCTTTTTTCTTTTTTAAAAAATAATTCTAAAGTAATACAGTGCAAGATGCTGTTAGACTGAAAGGAAAATAGTCTTTTGAACACAAGAGATGACTTATCCAGAAAATGTCCAACTTACGAGTTTCTGAAATGAGAACTCTCTTAATAAACAAAAGAACAATCCCCTGAGTTGTCGCCAGAATTGTGCAGATTCTCTTAGTAGACATTATCAGATGTGCAATACATAACAGACACACAGTATACATATTTTAAGAGACTGTCTCAGACACTTGCAATGAGATTTCTACCTAAGCCAAGGATGGACTGTAAATCCGTTCATTGCCATTATGAAGTGTTTTTGCAGGTAAATTATAAATGACTGTAGTCTCTGATTAGATGGTTAATAACTTAGTGAACTCTTCAGAACAAAATTTCTTCTTTTAGTTTATTTTTGCATTGTTCAGGAGCTGATTTCAACTCATTCAGTGTATTCGTTACTCGGTTTTCCTAAAAGACACTGTCAGTATGGATTGGTCAAGAATTTAGTGCTGATAGCCAAACATTGCCTGTATTTGCTTTCCGTGGAGAATATTGAAACTACATTTGTTGGAATTCATTTCTGACTTAAAGTTATATCCAACCCAAACTCCTGCTTCTGTGTTATAAAATCACTGCCTAATCAAACAGACCAGTCTAAGCTATTAGCAGTAAGTTTAAGTACTGACGTTTCCCTAAACTATGACATGCTCAAACACTTCCCCCCGCCTCAGTCATCTTAAATTGCATTCATAGTAGAACTGGCCTTTGAAATTAAGCTCAGAATATAGAAACTATTTGCAAAGCTTTGTGTGGTTTGGGTTTGAAACTGTTTCACATGCTGCGTTCCTGGACAGGCTGCTGCTGAAGTCCCTTTAGCTGATATTGGCTAGGCAGGGAAAAGGCAACAAAAGGTGATTATCTATGGCTTACCTTACTGTGGTGCTGTGAAAGCTGTTTAAGGTGAGTTAGTGGGACAGTGTTGTTGCGGAGTTTTTTGTTTGTTTGTTTTTCCCTCTGGCAGAATTCAGGACATTAGTGTTTTCAGGCAAGGCAAAGGAACTGAATAGCTTCATTTTCATTGTGATTATTAAATTTGTCAAGCTTTAGGCATTTCTGTGTTCTAAATTCCTTTTTGATGACTGGAAAATAAAGTCTCAGTCCTACCAATTTAAAAAAAATAAATACACAACTTTACTTTTAAACTTTTATAAGTTGAAGATGAGGGGGTGTGGCATGTGTGTGCTTAAAACTGAGAGAGATGATTCTTACCCTGGTGTCTTTAAAAATCAAAAGTGGGGCGTATCTATTTGTTTATCAGTCTATGTAAGGATTAAGTGATCGACCCCAGCTTTATCTTATGTATAGTGAAGAAACACTGATGTTAAAAATGTTAGAGTATGTTCAGATAACCTGTGCTACTTCTTCCTTAGCACAGAATAAGCTCTTATTGCTAGACCCTAATGGATTTGTTGAAATATTTTCTGATTATGAAACCCATCTAAAAAACCTTGGCCCAAAGCTTACTAAAATGGTTCTGCCATTGTGTTTCCAAATTTTTTTTTTCTGCAGAAATTTCTTGTAACCACTTCAATCCTACAAATTAACCAGTCACTCTTTGCCTGGCATTCGGAGCCTGTTACGAACCCTCTGATTGCAAAATCTTGAGTTCCCACTGTCAGCAGCTGTTTCAATTCCCAGTTTTTAGGTTGCATTAAAATACTACGATAGTAGCTTCTATTCATCTTTGAAGCCTGGAAGCATGTAAGCCATAATTTGCTGAATGATGAAAAGGGAGCACAGAGTAAGGTTGGTCCAATATGCTCTGTTTGTCATCAAAGGCTGAAGTGTTGAGAGCAAGAAAAGAAGAATGTTGCAAAGAAATCTTGATGCTGGCTAAAATCGAAGATACTGGTTTATAACATTTTGGTGTTCATTGTGTCAATAAGGGACATGATGAATTCTCTTGGCTTAAATAGGAATGCATTAAGTTGTTTCAACAGATTTTGCTGTAGTAATTCTACTTATTGTGAAGTGTTTCTCGTTAGTTCCTAACTAGATGCCTGTAACCAAACTACAGCTTTCAGAAAGAATTGGAATTTGTGCGTTGCATATGGGCTTACAAAGATTCAAAAATTTGCAGCAAATTGTCATGTAACACTCCTGTGAAAATGCAGCTGGGAAGTTTGGACCATCTTCTAGTCTAAAATATGATTAATTACTTAGGGGATATGATTCCTGTATTTATGGTGCTATAAAAAGCACCACTATACAAAGATGAGGCAAATTCTAGAGAACGTTTGCAAATAAAAAGTATTTTTTATTGTTGTGTAATAAAAACTGTCACTATTAGCTTAACTGGACAATAAAATCTAGGGTCTTTGAAAACATGTTTACATATTTTCTTACTCCAGTAGGAAAAAACACTCCCTGTATCAGAAGGAGCTGTTGCAAATCTTTAGGCAGTTTAGAAGAACATGGAAATAGAGCTGTGTCTCTTGAAGCTCACTCCAAGAGTGAACAAAGGTAGCTGGAGCAAGCTGTGCCAAAGAGTTTGCAGGGTAGAACTGTGACAAGCCCTGCCAGAGACTTGTGATTTGGATGGTCCTTATCAGCCAAATGCTGCCGTTCAAACCCAGGCAAGCCCTGCCATAATGAGCTTGCTTCCAAAGCCAGGTCTGTTACTGTTGTTCTGGAACGCATGTTTGAACAACGTCCCTTCCCAAAAGTGCTGATGTGTTCCCTTTCTTTTCTGTAATAGAGAATGTTAACTCAGCATCTGATTGACAAGTGTAAAACTACTAATTTTGACTTGAAGTCTGCACCTTTTAGATTTGTTTGTGATATTTCTGGCTTAAATTAAGATTGGTGTGAGAAACTGCATCTAAAATGAAGACACTTTTATTTCTGGGCTGTTTCCCAAAGACAGCCTGAAAGACTTCCGCTCTGATGAAAACAGGTCACGTTTCATCCCAAAGCAATTGAAATGACAGTTACAAACTCTGTAAGAAGCTTATAACTCTGATGCCAGATACTCAAATAAGGAGTACTGGAGGCCAGCAATAGAATATTCATTACAAGGACAGGGAGATCCATTATGGCCCTCACTGTACAAATCTTGATCAGGTACAAATTCTACCGAACTCCCTCACTGATGCTAGCAACTACTTTAAATAACAAGTAGTCCGAGTGCAATCCAGAATAAGACATTAAAATAAGAAGGACGGAAAGTAAGGCCTCTCTTTGCCTGTTGTAAAATTCTCACCTGTTCTTATGCCAGTAATCCAGGAATGCTACATACTTAATTATATGACACAGTCCTGTGTTTTCCTTAACTGCTTTTATACCTGCAGATGATTCTTCAAATTTGATTTACTGCAAGTAGATTTGGTGTCTGTGGCTGAGTACTGGGACCAAAAAAGAGAAATGAGACTGGAGCAAGAGCACTAGGATGATTGCCCACACTGGGGACAATGTCAGTATTGAGGAGCCAGTGAGAAAGTGGACACTGCGTTTCGCTCCCCAGCAAATCCCTGGCTGAGAACAGGAACTGCTGACCTGCTTATGAGGCCCTCCAAAAACTCTGTACACTAGCCTAAAGCTGTCCGATATGATCTCATCATAGTTCAGAGGATTTCTGAGTTGAAACCCTTTAATAAAGAGTGATGTGCTTAGCTTTTGTAGGGGAAGCAGAAACATGGTTTGTGATTTAGCTTACGAGGAAGAAAATTATCTACTTATACTTTCTGTTCTCTGTTAAAGTGCCTTGGATTCTTAACCATTTGATGTCTGGACCAGTGCAGTGTTCAATGAATGCATTCAGTACCTATTGTTAATCTGTTTTTCTCAGAGTATAGTAAAACTATCACTAACTCTATTTTGGTACATGTGTACTTGGAGTTAACTCATACTGAATGCAATCAAAACTACACATAAGTTTGTAGGGGCAAAATAAGGCATTCACAGTTTAAATGGTGATACAACAGTGGCTGAATGCAGTAAAGTGGGAAAAGCTCTTTTTCCAGAAAACCTTAAGATCAAGTTAATAACAGTTAAATAATGCTATGGTGGAAGCTCATTCTTTTGTAGTAAGTCCCAGTCTCTTAGGAGACTGACAATTTGACAGTATTAATCCCTGATTGTCTTAAAGTAAGATGGGCCAGCTGTGGTTTGTGGATCACTGATAGTCCGTGATGGTCCATCTGTTATAAAGGGGATTAGGGAAGAATCCATTAATCTTCAGGCAACTATGCTTTGCTAGTTGTTTTAGGGACTTACAGAACCTTTCGAAACGATTATTTTTCATCTTGCCAATTAAAATAAAGATATCAAGCACTTGGCTGTCCTGAACTGTTATGTCTTTCTTTTCTGGTACCTTTTTGCAGGAAATTTGACCTTTACTGTTCTGAAATGGAAAGAGGGGAAGTGAGATTGCAAAGGCCAGCCTTGAATTTCAAAATTACCTGGAAAGTTTGAAGTAGCTTCTAAGAAGGAGGGAGATATGGGACTCATAAGCTTCTCTAGTCAGGGAGAAGTAAATATTACAATTTCATAGACATAACCAAGCATAGTAGAATTCGTTACATCTTTTCTCCTTAGAACTGTCCTACTTTGATGCATAACACAGTAGGATGGTCACACAAGGGAACATGCTGACTTGTGGCTAAGAGTTTGAGAGCACTACTGGCCAGGAAAGTAGGTCTGTTCTAAGAAGCGGCCTGAATATGAAGTAGTCTAAGATCTTCTTTTAAATACCATAATCTCCCTGAGGCATTAACTCTGATTAGCAAAGAAGTCACTAAATTATTACAGTTTCCAGTTGTGTTGTTTAAGCACGTAACCCAAACAGGAGAGATGTTGAGTGCTTCTCCTTACTCAACATTGAAGTTCAAGTCCAGAACTTTGTTCTTAACTTTGCTGGTTGGGACTTGGATATTTCTCCCATGACTTTGATAATGCTTTCTTCAGTCTTGAAGAATCTTAAATAAAAGAATAGAGAATTTCATACAGATATTTTTGTAAGCTCTTGCAGTTCTAATAAAGTGGTATTGCAAAAATCTGTGTTAAAATTTAAATGGTAGGAAAGAAAAATGGAGCAGGAGGTAGTGAGGAAAAAGAGCAATGGAGGCAGAAAAAAGAGGACGTAATATTTCATAAGCGCTTTGTGGCAAGGAAGGATTCCTGGCATATATTTGTGCAGAACAGCACACCAGTGGGCCTAATTAATGCCTGTTACTTGCCACTTAATACTAAAGACTTGTACTAAAACTGTTAGTAAGAAGCAAAGAGACAATGAGAGGAAGAATGCAATGATGGCAGGGAAGTGCAGGAAATGCAACACATCTCTCTTGAGACAGTCTAAATCCTGCTTAAGACTGTAGGAGCTTCTTGGAAGCAGAGACTGCAAATGCAAGATACAGCTGCATGATGACAGTGGTCATAAATTGGGATACAACGATGTTGGGGTGGGGAAGGGCAGAATAGCTTTGCATTTTCTTGTGAGATTTGCCCCAGGGTAGTCTTGTCATGGATTTATTATTAGGTGATCTAAGTTGTGGGAGCTGGTGATAGACTTCAAGAAAACATGGAATGTCTGGGTTTTGCTGAGGCCAAGGAGGAAAGTAGAGTGGAGCCTGGTTTCTCTGGCTGTGTTGAAGGTTCAGGACTGAAGTAGAATAGGAAGCACCTGAAATGGAGCAGCTGTTCACTGTTCAGCCAAGCATTGTTTTTATGCAAAACTATCTGATTTCAGGGAAAAATTATTTTAGGAATATTTCAGATTTTGTTCAAGAGACAATTATTCAGACTTTAGTTAAATCGATAATATTACAAATTATTTTTCTAGGCATTGCTTTACAGACAGATTTATTTTTACGAGGTTGTTTTTATGTCCTCTGATTCATTTCCATGAGCTTACCTAGGTACATTACCAAGTGTGAGAGAATAGTCTCTGATCTGTCTGAATAATGGTAGAGCTGATGTGTAACCTTTGTAAACCAAGGACTTCAGGGCATTTATCTAGTAGGTATCATGTCGTATACATACTGGGAGGGGATAACAAACTTCAGCAATGGAGTTTGTTCATGCAATAACATTTAAACTCATCTTTTAAAAGCAAGAGTGATATCTGTTCAAGCTTTCAGCTTTGTGGTGGTGGAGGTATTCACTAGTGACCTCCAGACTGCACCCTGATGGCTCGGTGCTTGTACATCACTCCCCTTCCTCCATGTAGACACCTCAGAGAAAGAGCTACTGCTTTGGCAACTGCAATGGAAATGAGTAGTATGGCACTACCACCTTGGGGTTTGGTCATGTTTCACATGCTAAACTGGAGCATGCCTTGTTAACCTTTTGCCTAAAGGTAATCAATGATTTACAGACATTAAGATCTTTTATCAGCCTCATTCACATGAAAGACCTATAATTCTGCTCTATCTGATTCAAATGCAATGTGTACTGGTGATATTAGGGATCTTTTTTTTTTTTTTTTTGCATTGATAGGACCTAGGGGTAAAAGTATGTGAGAATTTGTTATGCTCCATGCTACGCATTTGGAGATAGAGCCAGTAATATTCTAGTTAGCAGTTTTACATAATCTAATTGACTTCAGTGGCTTTATCCTTTTCTTGCACTATAAATGAAAAAGACTCAGTCCATTAACATTTAAATTGGAGATACAGATTCCTGATGTAAACTATTTGCGATGACATTAATAGTGGGCACAGCCCATTAGTGTGAGCTCATATTAGCAACATCTTAATAATCCTGACAGAGCTTTTTTTATAAAGTTATGGGAATTTCACTGTAGCATATAATTAAATGTGTATGGAATTTTTATTGGTTATAATTAAGATGCATGATCTTTGTTTATTATAGCATTAGAAAGTGCTATAATAGCTCTGAAAAGCACTGCTTGTCATGTGGTATTGCTTAATTATGGAAAAATACTAAAACACTTCAGGTTGGGCTGATTAAACCAATTAGCACAAAATTCTAATCAGGTGCTATTAAACTATATAAAAATATTTACAAGCCTCCTCATGACTATGGGAATTGGGTATTAAATGTTGCTGTTCTTAAGGAGATGATGTAATTTATATTTTTGCTGTTACTACATAGGAAAAGAAAGTATGAATCTATTAACTACTTATTGGGCAATGTTACCAGGAACTTATGTGTGGGCATGTACTTAAGAATATTTTCATGTCCTTTAGAATCTGAAGTTATGTGTGTTGGTCTTATCCACAAAAGCTTTCCCACTTGTATTTCTCCAACCAATATTATATGATGTAGAAATGGGATCCTTTTGTTATCAGATCCAAAGTTCAGGTATCTAGACTATGATAAGATTCTTTTCTCCTGCTCCTTCGTTTCTACTTGGGAACCACTGACTGTCACTGAATTCACTCTTTGGCACAATAATTATGCTGATGTTTTCCCTTGCTTATTATATGGGCAAATACTGGACATCTGGTCACCCCTTCTTGTTGTGATGGTTTGGATTCTGTGTGGATCCTGGAGGTATTCAGCATTCTAGGGTAGCTGGAACCAGCAACATCACCAATGAAAATGTGAAAATCAAGAGGATGGAGGGAAAAAGACCTTAAATATTTTTAATTATGATTATTCTGTCATCCTCTGGCTTTTGAATCTTTGGAGTGTGCTCAAGTCAAGCTTCTCTCCACAGCCATAAACCATAAGAACTCAAGTATTAAAAAATAACAAATAAAATAAAAGAACATGTCATTGGCAGTACAGAGACAGCCATTTCTCTCTGAGTTGTTGTATCTTGGAAATAGTTTCTTCCTGTTTGCACAGTAATCTCTCTGGTTCCTTCTTGAATCTGCTGCTTCAGGGAAGTAGGGAAACCTGATGATGAGAACAGAGCTCTGTAAGCTGCAAGCACTGAGCAGGGAGATGTCATCAGTTGTAATAAAAAGGTATTTTTTTGTCTCAAAATTTTTCCTGCTACTGTACATTATGCACTGAAATCTTTCTGTCCATTTTATTTTTTCCTAAAAGAAACTCTGAGACATTCCTGCCTTATATCTGCCTCAGTAGGGAAAGTGGAATGATATTGTTTCAGCTGGGAGATGTCCCATTTGAATGGTAAAAGATTAAGGATGTTTGTCAGTGTTTTTATTTTGTTACTCTCACCAACCTTGGCTATTTGCTTAAGTGAGAGATGGCAATCCTGTGGCAAACTGTGAGATATTTCCCTCACCAGGTGATGTATTCCCTGAAACTGTATTAAACTATGCTGTGCAGTTCTTTAATGTTCCATGTCAGTGGTTTGCTTACCACTAAATCTGTAATTTTTTTCTACTTATTTTCTGTTCTTCTCTTCCCAAAACTGGGGAGTCTGAGTTTCCACGACAAACAGATGCCAACCATCTCCATATGCTACACAATCAATTACATCTGTATGCAGCTCAGTGGTTCTGCTCAGTTGTTGCAGATATTTTTAAAAAATAATAAAAAAAAATATCCAAGTCATGAGACTCTAAAACAAAATTCTTTCTGTGCCTGCACATTGTATGGGAACTCACAGGGTATGTAGATACCATCAACTACATTGTCTGGTGCAGAGTTTATGAATGACAAGTAACACATGGGTGGTCGCAATGATTACACTTCAGTTTGTACTGTTAGGATGCTGGCAGTAAGAAATTTCCTTTTCCTGCTTGAAAATCTTACTTAACTGATGATATAAATTCTTTCAGATGAAATACTGTATTATCTGCGCATTTTTGTTAAATTAGGATTCTCTCTTTACCTATACCCAATTGTGTTGACTTTAAGCTGTGCACAGTAGTTCTTTTAAAAATACAGTCACTATTCATCTCGAGACATTCCTCTCTCAAAACAACCACTGTGATGAGGTCTTTCACTTACATTTCTTTTTTTTGTGCAAGGGGACAGACTCGGCTGAGGCATGATGCTGAGCCAAGGATGGCAAGTGGGAGAATGGAAGGTGGAAAACTATTTGATTAGGTATTCATCTGTTGGTGAATTAATATACTTTTGAATCTTAAGCACTGAGTTCTACAAACACCACCAGCATGACAAAAGAGGTAGCTAGAAAGGTGGACTGGCTCTGTTGTTTGGGTTCTTTTAATTTTTTTTTAATTTATTTTTGCCCAGCTTCAGTTGGGTCTTTTTTATTGTCAGTTGCATATCTGCATTGAGACTAGCTCAGAGGAGCCGTCACACTGAAATAGCTGCCTCTCTGGTCTACCAGCTTCTATCTTGCTCAGTGACAACTCATCCAAACTCCTGCAGCTTTATTGCATCTCTTGGACCATGTGCTTCTCTGAAGTGGCATCTTTCAGCAGTTCCTTTCAGTCTTGGCGTGCTCACCCTGGCATCTGAGGCCTTTCACAAAATAAGTTTCCTACTGTATACTTCCAATTCTGGTTACATATCTACTCTGAACTTGTGCTGTCTTTGATTTTTCAGAGCCAATAAGTGATGAAAATGTAAATTCTAAAACTAAATCAGTCTGTTGCTTTCTCTTGTAGTGCAGTTCTTTGACCATTTAGACAAATAGCTTGTTGAAATTATTTAGACTACCCAATCTCCTTTGTTCAGTGCTATCTCATTGCTGTCACATGTTCTCTAATTTCTAACTTGCTATGCTTCTTATAAAACAAGTATCACTATAAGACAAATGAAACTAGAATATGAGGGCAGGTGTATACTAGACAATCAAGCTTTGATGCCAGCATCATCTAGCTAACGGGCATAAGAGCAGTACTGAAGAAAAGCAGCAGCCAGAACTCCAGCCAGAAACTACTCTTATCCACCCATGTTTGTACTTTGGTATAGAAATTTTAACTTTTCTCCAGACACTGACGCAATTTTTTTCATTTTGACAGAAGTCTGGACTACTGCTTTTTTTATTAAATAAAAAAAAAAAATTCACAGCTATTGTTACAGGTGCTAATGAAATAGAGGTTCTTTGCATGCCAAGCACATGCTATAATGAAATATTGCTTTGTAGCTACAGCGGTAACAGCCCAGGGACTGTGCTCTAATCACTAGATACTCCTCTCCCTTACTCATAGGCAAGTTGTTTAAATTAATGTACAATAAGCGCTTATCAGATTTTAGGATGAAGTACAAAACAGCTGAGACAAATGATGTTCAGCCAGCTAATTGCCTAGATTAACTTTTTGATTCTTACATTCAATGGCAAATCTGTTGTCACCAAAGACGCAAAAATTCATCCCCTTCTGCCTCTCTCAGATGTTCGGGTTTTGGTCATGGACATAATAACTAGCAATATCACAATGAGAACAGAATTTAGTGACCTCTGTTATTTCATGGTTTCAGCAGCTCTGTCTCCCTGGGAGTGCTTTGAATTTTTCAGTCAACTTGGCAACATAGTCTTTGATACACTCTTCATTATTAAGCTAATAGGGAGGCACATGGAGGACTTTAAAATGGATTCAAGTGTGAAACCAGTAGGTAATATACATAATGAGGCCATTGCTACAGCTGTGCTACTTGGTACAGTTAAACTACAAAGGAACTTGAAATTGTCTCTGGCTTGAGTTAGAGCTGCACCTGCGAACAGCAGAGACATTGGGAATATCAGGCAAACAGTCTGGGATTTTTTTAATTGACTAAAGTTATCTATGTATAAGCAATCTTGCAAAAGCTGATTTGGGGGAAGGGGAAATAACTCTCTTTTATTTTCTTTTTTTTTTTTTTCTTGTGAGGAAAACAGCAACAAAACCCCCTATGTGTGTTTCCCCCTGCCTTTCTCCTCTGAGGTTCTGACTACTAACATGGTTTCTTCTCTCCCTTACCTGTCTGTGGATTTTGGGTTTCCTTTCATATCTAAACTATCACAAGGCTTTTCATGGCAATATAATGCTATGGTATGGATCTGTCTAATAATACTAACTGGGTCTCATTTTGCAAATACCTGAGTGTTTTCAGATCTTGCTGTGGTTGTTATACCAGCAAGTGTTTGACAAGGCTATTCAAAATTAATTTTTCAACTTCTCCAAGCCTGTCTATGCATCTGGAATTGGGAACTCATAAAATGATGCCCAGCCTTGTAGTTTTGAAAAGATGGATGTTCTTGTGGTTAAGACTGGTGGGCGGAGAGCAGAGGGAGGGAATAAAGACTTGGTTCTTATCTCTGTCAAATACTTTTTGTGCCTTATAGCATGTCACTTAGTCTCTGTGTATCTCTGTAGGGATCTTGTAACTACTTGTACCTGTAGGGATAATAGCCCTTCTTCTCTCCTCTTATCCATCCCATTGTTTCGGTTTGTGAGCTCTTACTAGCAAAAGACTGTTTTTTACGGTGTGTGTGTAATGAGATGATATCTATATTGTTTCCTTCAAGCTGTGCCGTAAACATTTTTGAGAATCATCTGTCAAAATACCTTAAAGAAAAAAAAAAATCACATTTTTAGGAAAACAAAATTCCCATGCTTCTGGGTTTTTATTTTTTTCTTGTAGTCCACAAAGACAGTGCAGCCCACGTTTCCTGAAATAGTCTGTGGTTTTCCTCTTCTGCACGAATTGCTGCACTGCATTTTAGAGTTGTGATCTATCATGAGAGTGATATAAACTGGGAATCTACAGGAGCTGATGAATAAAGAGCTCAAGAGTAAGAACAGCAATTCAGGTGACTGTACCTCAATTGTATTCTGACTAGGAATTAAATGTTTCTAATCTTGGCCTCTTGAAATGTTTTGTTTTGATATGTTGTGTTTATTATAAATCTACAGGAACTTTATAATCTGTAAAACAGGAAAATACAGTTATTGAATTTATATATGGAATTTAAACAAGTGGTGATAGAAATTTCAAGGGGAACAAAAATTCTGATTTGGGTCTTTTTTTTTGTTTTGTTCTAGGAGGTTTTTTCGTAAGTTCTGTTTGGTGTATTTAATGCAGTAAGCATGGACAGTGTGATGTCATAAGTACATAGCTATTCCAGGTTATATTTAAAGACTTGCAGAACTAACACACAAATAATAATAAAAAGAATCTGTGCCTGAGAAAATGCAAGTGGTTACGCACTTCTGAAAATGAGAATCAGTCTGTATTTACTTCTTGTTACTTACAAGCAACCTGGGAGACCCAGTAAAATGAATTGTAGTTTGGGAGACCTGGGTAGGATGCTGCTGCCTGTGCTCATGCAAAACATTTTTTGTGATTGTATACAATGAAGGCTCATCTTTCAAGGAAATGAAAGTAGCATGACCTTTAAAGGAAGGGAAGAAAGCCATTCTTAAGCAATAAAAGATTGGAGACATAGAGAAAATGGAAGAGGGAAACTCAAAATTCTTAAAATACCTTTTTTGAGTTTGGGGCATCACAGTGAAATATAAAGTGAAGCCTTAAGGCTTTAGTGACTTTAATCAGGCTTTTTCTTTTTTTGGCTTATTTTTGTAACTCTGACAAAAAAAAAGTACAAGCCTTGTTTCTGATGGAACTAGATAAATTTGGGAAATTCTAATTCTGGGGTGGGGGAAAAGCTGTTCACAAAATACAGGAAAAACATATCCTTGAAACTTAAATAACTAAATATGATTGAAGAAATCTGAAACTACGGCTGCCCCTTACATAGGACACATTTCGACAATTGGCCACACAGACTTTTTTAATTATTTTTTTTTAAATGACTCAAAGTGTTCAACGAAGTTTTTTTCAATTTTAAGGATAGGAGCATTTCCCAACACTCCCAATCAGAACAGCAAAGCTGCAATACCAAAAATCTCCTAAGGAGGTCTGTTCCTGCTATGAGATCCTGGGCAGGGTGACTTGAATAAAATTGTGAATGCTTCAGGGCTCATCCAAATTAAGTGAACTCTGGTCCTTTAGAGATTCACACATCAGTAGTTTCTTTGAAGTAAAACAGTTTCTGAGGCAAATGCAGGAAAAATTATTGTCTGTTGAAGCTGTTTGCCACTGTCCAGCTGTGGGGTGGTGCCTGGCAGTGGTGTGGGTAGCAGAGCAATGCATGGGACAGATGCCTTCCACTCTGATGTGGGGCACAGCCACTGCTGTGGAGGTAGCAATGTGCCCTGGCAGCATGGGGATATGGTGCTTGAGACTCTAGGGGCGGGATGTGGTGTGGCCATGTAGCTTCTCACCCTGTCCTGGTGTTTTTCTCAGCCCTTCACCTGAATATGTGAAGTTGTAGAGTTTCGTGGCCCCGTTCATGCCTGTATACATTGATGCAACTGATTTAAAGTCAGCAGAGTTGGAACTGTTTAAAAGTGTGCAAAAAATTGGCAGCTGGATGAGCAAAAAGAATGAGATTGGACCAGAAGTCACAAGAGTTTGAAGTACTACAGGGTTTGAGATGATTACTAATTCTTTTTATTGTTGGAGAGAGGGAGCCAGGGCACGCAGGTGATTTCTTTTGGTTGTTGTTGCTGTACCACAGTTAGAAAAACAAATTTGGGTGATTTTGTTTATTTTGCCTTAACTCTTAGAAGACCGTCTTCAACGCAGGTTAATTAGAGTCATGGTTCCTTGTCCTCACAGCTGCCCCAGGCACATCAGCTGTCCTCCTGTGGGGAGGCAGCAAGTCTTGCCTTGGTGATTTCCCTCAGTTACTACAAGTCTCATTGCCCAGAACTGGCAAAAGAGCAGCTCCATGTAGTTTCCCATCCTCCTTCTCCTAGCTTTACATTGTTAAATATTAGGTACAGAGGAAGGAGGAGGTAGAAAAACTACTCTCTTTTCCTCGAAAGACTGGACTAAGAAGCAAGCAGCTGAGCTGCTTGTGCATATGTTGACTTAATAGGACATTTATTCCTGGGTACCCATGTACACAGAACTAGGCTGATGAACTTAATGATCCTTGTTCAAGTAAAATAGAAATGTGTATCTTCAAATATGTTAGAAAGTGAAAACTCTGATTTTTCACATTTCCCTGACTCTTTTTTCTTTCAGTCCATCTTCAGATTCTTTGTCATGTGATAGTCGTATGTAATGCTTTCTTTTCTGACAGTCAGGCACCACATAGTCACTCCTGAGATAGTAAAGTATCTTTTAATAGGAAAACTGAGGAAATAGCCTCTAATGATTCTTTGCAAGATGTTATTTCTACCTCTGCAATGGCTGATTTAAGTTGCAGTGGTGGCCAACAGCCAGGAAAAGAGCAAGACAGTGCTTTCTAATAGAAAATGTGAATCTTCCTTACAATGTTAAAACAAGGAGTATTGGATAATTGCCTTCGGAGGCAGGTAAGGCTAGGTTCTGCCCCCTCATGCTGCTCTCTCTGTGGTCCCTCACCCAGTATTATGGTGACCTCATATTCTGTTTAGTTTATATATATAGGCAGTCCACATTCCCATGTCTTTTTTTGTTTTGTTTTAATTCTTATGAGACAGCAGTGCTCTGCTGTGTCAGCTGTTGGGGGGAAAGCTGCACTGGGACCTTATGTGAGGCATACAGGCTAATTCTCTCCTTTTGTGGAGAAAGACTTCTGGGTAAGCTCTAAGCATGATCTCCTAATCCCACCAGAATCAGATCCTAACTGCCTCTGGGGTAAATGTAGCATTTGATCCTGGTGAAAGTGTCGTCTTGGTTGTGGGCCAGATAGCTGATGTTTTGCTATTCCTCCCTGCCCCCCCCCCCCCCCCCCTTAAAATTCAATTGAAAAGAAAACATTTCCTTGAAGCTTTTGAAGTTAAAAATTTGCTTCATTTTGGCTGCTCTTCTGCTTTTCTTTCTTCTTCTGTACATCTTATCCTGCTTTTATTGTATGAGTCTTTGTGTTTATATATGGAGCAAAGCTGAAAGAGAAATGCCTGAATTTGCTTTGCAATTTGGGCTGTTTTAAGACATAAAAATCCTAGTAGTCTGTCTTTTCAATGCAATAATTTTGAAATAAAAAAAAAATTGACAGGGATCAAGTTGTAATAAAAAGTTTGTGTTCTTCCTTTCTGTTTTGATTGAAACCACTGAATTGAAGCTACTGATTTATTCAGTGGGAAGACTGAAAGCCTTGTACTCCAGGACACTGTAGCTGGAACTACGCTAACTTAAAACTAAATTAACATACTAGACAATAAAGCCTATATGTGATTATTCTATAAAATATTTTTTGTGAAGAATTATAAGGGTATAATATAAATAGTGGAAGTGATGGAAAACTTTCAATCTTTCAGTTTCCTAAAATTAAAACAATTGAAGAATACAGTACATTAAGAAATAGTATAATAATACTAATGACTACTACTATACATCAGGGCTATTAAGTTTTGAATACCAATTTTACTATAAAGGTAGTGGCAATGTATAAGTGTCGTTGCATTTGATAGTCTGACTTGGTTCATTGTAGAAGTTACAAAATAAGTGAATGAAAATATGACTAAATATTAAACTGGGGAGATTCCATCTGTTCCTAGATTCCTGCTTCATGCATTATACCATCAGCAATTCAAAGCTGTGTAATGGATGTTGAGACACTAAGCAGGGACACCTTAGTAACATGTTTAGGAATGCAGAGTTTGTAGCTGCATGCATGACTCCTTTACTCATTACTGGGAAGTTGAGGGTTTTTTGGCCTTACTTAAACCAGGCACATACCTGGCTAAGCAGTTTGTGCTAGTGGCAGATGGACTCTACACAAGATAAAATAAAACTTTCCCTGAACTGTAATTAATACAAATCATGGTGTTTTCTTTTTATACGATACCCAGGTAATTTAAAAATGCAAATCTGAAATCTGCATTCTTGTCAATGAAATCCCCTAGGCCTGTTATTGTGCATGCTGGATTTCGGAATTCCCACTGTGGAGGAACTGGATTTTTCTAGGCTTTGAGTTGAGAGTGTGTTGTACATTGCTGCCTCTGAGGCAGGTGGGGTGCTAGTCTACTGAATTAGACCTTGTACCTGCTGTGGTGTACTGGTCTGGCGAGGAAAACCTCTTTCCTGTGCTGCCAGTCCTATGCTTTGTATTGTTCTGAGCTGAGAACCATGCTTTATATTATTTCTTTTACCTGAGCCTCATAATTATTTTTAAACTCGGAGCTGGGCTTCTAACAAAACACTCCATTTTTCTGAAGAACTGCCTATAATGCAAATGCACAGTATAAATACTTTGTCAGCTTTCCTATTTCATATCTATATATGTGTGTGTGGAGAGAGAGGTATCACCACAGTTTAACTGAAGAACTTGTGCTTCACATGTTGGTCTTAGGTTAAGTATAAGGAGGAGCTCATAATGCTCTTCACTTTGTCTTTCAGAAGCATTCTGGAAAAGATGGCTTTTTCAGTATTGAATGCGGCCATATTAATTACAGCATATTTGAAGATTGAATGTTTTATTTTATCTGTAGATCTGTGAAAGCTGGTTTGCCAAGTGTTTTTACGTATTGGTTTTTGAGGAGAGTTTGCCCAAATCTGACAGAGGTTGCAGTTCTAACAATTACCACATGAATTCAATGTGACATTTTTGCCCTAGGCAAAATAACAAATTTTGAGCAAATTTGTCCCAGTGAGAATTTAATATTATTTTCACTAAGACACATCCCTATTTTCAGTGTGAATAATACTTGGTTTATTATCTTGTGAAGTGGCAGTTCTCAATCTTTTGCAAACATTTTACTTTTGTAAGCAAACTAGTGAAAATTCAGCATAAAAAAATTTTGCTTTTCTGTAGAAGTTTCTTATTGTTTCTAAATAGGTGAGTTCTCGCTCTTTTTTTTTTTTTCTTTGTCCTGTCTGTTAGCTCTGGATTACTGATGATGTTTCTGCCTTGTGCCTTTTTTCCTTTTTTTTTTTTTTATTGGTAAGTTAATCTTAATTGGTGACACAAGAATTTCTGATAGGAAGTTCATCCTATCAGTTGTTGATAGGGCTCACTGTAAGTTCTGGGGCAGCTCATAATCTAAGGTCCGAACTGCAGGCAGTGTAGGCTGGAGTAAACAGACTTGACTAACTTGTACCTGCCAGGGTTTTGGCCCAATTATTTTGGCTATGAGGAAGAAAACTAATGATGGTTCTAAATCAGCCAAATGTGAAATATTTTGCATTTCTCTTAGTGATAATTCACAGTTTGTTGTATTTTATGGTATTAAGCTTAAATGAAATAAACAATTTTTTGAATCCTATCGTCGTACACCAACGTAATGGGATGTCTACTAATTGCTGTGAGGTATCTAAAGATAAATAACCTTTGTACTGGAAATAACACCAAAAATTATTTAATCGTATGGTGATATGCTAAAACAGTACCGTACATAAATGGCTTTGTCATCAGTTTTGCTAGGAGGCCCACAATGAATATTATTAGCAGGGACTTTGAATTGAAAGATATGCTCCCCATGAATAATGTAAAGTAACAAAATAAGATGGTGTATCCTAACAAAACAAACATGTATTTTAATCTTGAATTTCATTTGTGAATGGTGTGTATCTGTCATTTCCATCCATGCAACAAAAATCCTCAAAGACTATCATCTGCCTCAATTATTTTTTTCCTGGCTCCTGTTCATGATTCCCAGTATTTCTAGCTCCTTTTGCTATCTTCTTGAGTCTTCTCATCTCTTATACTGCATTTGCCTCCTACTTCTTCCCTGCAAGGTGTTAATCTTTCCCTGTGTTTCTACTTCACATAAGACGTTTACATGCTAATTTTCACTTTCCTTGATTTCTTAAAATTCTTTTAAAAACCGCATATCTACATATCTTTATGTAGCAATGGTATTCTGAAATTGTTAATACATTTTCTTTTTTTTTGGTCAAAATGCCTTGTAGGAAGCAAAAAAAGGCAATAAAACTCTTTAAGCAGCCATGGTTATGGAAATAATGTGAACCACTCGTCTATATTTGGCTTGCATGTATGAGCAACTGCTGCAGATTTCTGGGTACCATGGC
This sequence comes from Gavia stellata, assembly GCF_030936135.1. Taxonomy (NCBI): domain Eukaryota; kingdom Metazoa; phylum Chordata; class Aves; order Gaviiformes; family Gaviidae; genus Gavia; species Gavia stellata. The sequence goes on from NC_082603.1 coordinate 13,072,656, forward strand.
CAAATCCTCACTGTCCACAAACAATATGTTAATTCTTGTAAGAAATGTTCAAGATGATTCAAGTTCAAGGAGTACAGAAAGAAGTGACTTTTAGTGAGGGGGAAAAGAGTCTTCTCAATCTGCTTGCTTTCTACCAGGCTCATTCTTACTGCATTGTGTATTCAGAGTAATGTCCTTGAAACCAATACCAGTAATTTGGAGATTTTTTTTTTTTTACTCTGGTGTACCTCACCAAAACGATAGTTAGCAATAGTTGCAGAATACACAACCCAAATCCTACAGCCTTGAATGCAGCTGGATTTGCATCAAATTTCCATCCAATGCAGTTACAGTTCTTGTGAATGAATTCTGGAATACAGGGAGGTGTTGATTCACTGTGGACTAGTAGCTGAATGCCAAGGCTTGAGAATGTGAGCACATCTCTTCTGAGCAGCTGGAATAGCTGGAGATCTGGGTGGGTGCACAGAGGTAGGGAAGGAAAAGAGAAGGTGGGAGGAATGGGGATGAGGTACTAAGCCTGTTACTCTGAATCTTCAAAGCAGCTGCTCCCAAACTTTCCTGCTGTGGACCGTTGTCGATCTTGCGTATCCTTATGGTTGCCTACCAAAATAAGGTTGTTTAACTTTGAATCTCGGCTAAGAAATTATTATCTGATAACATGTTCTCTGCTTTGTTTACTGCACTATGCTTTTAAAAAACAAACACTGTATTGTGGCATGTGTTGGTATCCTACCAGAGGAAATACTCTGTTACAAAGTTTGCGTTTGCCTTTCAAGCGAAGGGAGGAAGATGGAGGCCTGGTGGAGTGTTGACACCGACGGTAGTGACAGACCTGCTGGACTTCATTCTGGAACTGTCACCTATGGTGTGGGGCTTTTCTTTGTTTAAAGACAGCATTTATATGAGGTCAGAATGCAATAATTCTGTTACCACAAGTTTTGTTACCGCTTCTAGTTGTGCTCAGTTTGTAAGCGGTGTTGGCTGCAGGGACGGCAGCCTGTGGGGCCCAGCCTGCGGCCTGTAGCAGAGCAAGGCCCTGGCCGCCTGGCACTGCGCGAAAACCCAGCGGAAGCAACAGAGACTTTTTTTTTCCCCCCCCCCCTGTTTTACTCTCAGTGTCCTTGTGAGGCCAATGAATTACGTATTACTGCTTGATTTCTCTCACACACTCATCCACATTAACCAAGGAGGTTTTACAGGAGCCGGCCATTCCTTGGCAGGCCCGTGCCCACAGGGAGCTTGCTGACCAGGCACTGCTCTGTCTGGGGGCCGGGCTGGCTGGATTGGGGTGCAGAGCCTAGCCCGGGCTGAATTGGTCCCAAACACCCAGCGCTTCTGAAGGACAGGACTGCTGTGCTGACTGAAAAGTGGTCGTCCTTCCTCGCAGGTGTGTTTAGCATCCATCTATACATCATCTGTTTATATGTGGCTGTGTTTCTGCTTGTGTTTCTCTACAGCTAGTTGCCTGCTTAGAAAAGGTAAATATTTTAAATACAAGGCTTTAGAATGTTTCATGTTGCTGTTCACCAAAAGGTATATGCTGTATTTCTCCAGCACTTTTGTCAAATGCATATTTAACTTTTTTTCTATAAAGTAGAATATTTTCCCTAAGGAGTTAACTAACATCTCTGAAGCATTCTGAGGTTAAGATTTGAGAAGTCTTCAATATATGTCCCTGATTTTCTGACTCTGTTGCTTATTTGTTTAGCCTGATGGGAATAGGCTTTGTGTACTGCACTTGAAGAAGATGATTTTTGTGCTCCCGGGAGGCGGAGGAAGTTTTCATTGGCATTTTAGTGAAATATTAAAGGCAAAGCAGATTTGGAGGGACACACTGCAAAGGCTGTCACAGTGATCAGAGAAGCACTGGAGTGAGGAAAGGGACAGCTAAATGTGTAGGTGGAGAGTCGGTCCATTTGTGCAAAGGTATGAGTAACCGAGGTTATGAATTGGTTGCAGATGGGAGATGGCAAGCAAGAAAAGTGGAACAAAATTATATTGACATCCCTGTGTTGTCTAAAGACCACGACAAGACCATTAGTATTGCTGCGTAGCCAGCAGGGAGGCCCTGTCAGGGTGAGATTTTACTTAGGCAACTGGTATTGATTTTTGGTCTGCCAGGATGTAGGAAAGAAAAGATTTCTTTTTTTTTCTCCCTCCCCACCCCTGCCCCATGTCCATATTCATGGCCACAAAGCGGTGTGCCTGGATCTGGGATGTAGGGTTGAGAGTGGCTGCACACTGTCATGACTTGGACTTTATTGGGGGAACAAAATGATTCTTTTGAATCGCCCTGCAGATTTCTTGCCTTGTCTTTGTTCATCTCCCCTCTTACGTCGTCTGTAAGGCCGTTCTAAAAGGCAAAATTAAGGATTCAGCACATGTGGTGATGGCTTGAAGCATTGTGTGTGGAAACTTTTTTTTAATCTCTCTGAACTAATTTTGAGTGACTTGTTAGTGTCTCTGGTTGCCCAAACTGACAGCCCCATTCTTGACCCCAGAGCAGTAGCAGCCACAGCCATGAGGGCTGCACCTCTCCCCCAGGGTCGCTCTGGGTGCTGTGGGGCTCCTGGCAGGAGCCAGGGACAAACCTCATGGCATTGCAGGGAGGGGCTCTAAGGATTCAAGCCTCCTTCAATTTCTGGACAAACTCTGATCCGGTTGCTGCCAAGTAAAGCTGTTAGTAGTGTTTCTGTGCCTTCTGTTCTAGTGAAAACTGGTTAGGGGCTAAAAATGGGGTCACGAAGCAGCTATCGGGCCAGGTAGCAGCTCTTGTTTGTGGGTCTTACTTGAAGTGGCAACCTAGAAAGGGAATAGCTTAATATTTAGTGACTGTTCTCCTCTTCCTTCTTCTGCAATGGAGGTGTGCCAGTACTATTTCTCTTATGTATTTACGAGTGCCCAATTGAACATGTTTGCAATGGGTTTATTTCCCTACTTCCTCAGAGGAAGCTTGGCAAAGAGAAATTTCTGGCAAGAGAAAGACTTGTGTGAAAACCAGTGATCTACAATCTGCCTGTAATAGGTGTAAAGACCTGGTCTTAAATCACATAAGATCCTTTCTCTGGACTTAAGCTAGCTCCTAGTATATTGTTATTAATTACTCCTTTAGCAGAGAAAATAAATCTGATAGAAATATGTTTTTCTTCATTCTATTGCATGTATAATAAACACTTAGCTAAGGGTACCTTTTCTTTAAAATTTAAATACCCGTACACAGAAAATTGAGACTGCTGAATTGTTAGAGAAGCAAACGGTAAATAGAACAGTGCTGTTTAACTGTAATAGATTAGTTAAGTATCCCATGCTATTTCATCCCTGTCTGTCTGTGTCCTTACATTTTTTCATGTTGTGAAGCCTACTTAAATGTCATTCTGCTATTTGTTTGACAGGAGATTATTACTATGGAGGGTAGATCTGAACAGTGCTTGTTTCCAAGGGGATAAAATGAAAACATTCCTTTGGGAATGTGGTCCTTTAATTATGGGTAATTTTTAAACAAATTAGTTTTGATCATTGAAACACCAGATTAAATCTGGTCATTGATTGCGGTCAGTTCTGTTAACAGTCTAAATCTTTTGTTGTCTTGTGGTACAGGCAGTTGTTTGTGTCCTGAAAATTTGTTTGCTGCTGCTTTATATATACTCTCTCCTTACTTTGGTGTGGGCCACACATCTGATTGGGAAAGCAATTGTAATCAAGAAAACAAAACTGCAATCCAGAATAATGTGACTTTTAAAATTGTGTTTTTAAATCATAAATGTTTTTAATTTTGCCTTATTAGTAGTGATTGATTAGAACTTTGTGCAGACTCCCTATGTATTTAAGAGTAAAAATGGTGATGAAAGAGTAAAAAGCCACTTATTACCAAATTCTGTCAAAGTGCTGCGTTTTCCCACCTGTCCTAAAGCACAGCAGAAGTCAAGCCTTTACCTTATTCTTTTTCCTTGGCTCTCCCTCCAGGACTTACTCAGGTTCTCTCTGGCTTGACTTTAACCCTGAGATGGAAAATTATCTGATACTGTATTGGGTTGAGTCTCCAAGAAATACACTTGCTTGTCTGTGGAGGGTGTTAGCCCCTTAGAGCAGAACAACATGAACAATTTCAAAGCACAACTTATTTGCTTAGGTCTGGCAAGATCTGCAGTATACAATACTGTATTTAACTTGACTGTTCAATGCTTTCATTTCCGCCTCCCCTCCCACTCAAAATAACCCAACTTTTATCTGAGCTCTGACTAGTTAAGCTGCAAAGTTATTGTAAGAAGGCTACTGGTTTTTATTTGCTGTAGAAAAGCTGATGCAGTATAAGTAACAGTTAGTAACACTGTGTGCAACAATGGTTTTATGAGATGTAAGCATAAGGTCTACTTTCTTAAAAAATGGAGGTGCTTTATGAAGACCTATCAGTTTAATAGAAAACATTTTCATCAGCGCATTTTGCAAGAAAATACTAGTGGAGGCTTGGATGCCATTTAGATGGTGTGTTATTTGTGAGCATGGCTGCTTTTTTAATCATGCTTTTGAAAAACATGTAGTACAGTGGCACCCATTTATTTCTTCTAGTAACGATTTCATATACATAAATAACTTGCAAATTATTTTTTTAGCGTAGAACTCATTGTTTCAGCAAACTTAAAAATTATGCACACCAAAGATCTTTCCTTTTGTCATTAACATGCACATTCTGTAGTCTAGTTGCCTTTCTAAAACCTTGCACTTGAATTTCGGGCTGAACACCATAAATTCCTTAAACTGAGTACAGTCTCTTGCCTTTATGCAGACACATTTGCTAAATTTAGAAATATATACAACAGTTTCAGGAAATGCTGTGTAGAATCCTTACTTCACAACACTAGCTGACAAGTAAGTACCTGCTTGCAAGCCAGTAAGATGGGTGGTGTTTTCCTCTCTGCTGTTTGATAGCAAATGATTACAGATAAGTGGTAAGGATATCCATTTATTCACAAGGGCTTTGTCTTGCAGCTGAAAGAAACGTTACCAATTCAGAAAGCTCTCTATGTATGGTAATCAATTTTAACTCTCCCTCTTTGCTGATAATGGAAGCTTCTGTCTCACCCCCAGTCTGGTTCGTGCAAGCTGCCTCTTCAACACGTTCTGAGCTTGACATAGTTGTGTAAGTCACTTTATGGTAACAGAAGATATCATTAGGCTGGTGAACAGAAAGCAATAAATACAGAAGTGTCAAGCTGCCTTCAGTTATGTCTATTTATTATCCCCTATGAATGCACACAGTATTTCATAAAACTCCACCAAGATTTTAATCAAGTTACATGTATGAGGAGAGGGAAAAGCTGTTGTAGGGACGATGTTAACTAAACCTCACACGCAGTAGAGTACAGAATGCAAATTAAGGAGACCTTTGCTCTAAAACTCCTGTCATTTGCCACACGAACCAGGAGAATCTTTTATAAGAAGGCTTATAGATCTCTAGGACTTTGTATGCCAGCGAATACTGGGTGACATAAACAAAGGCAAGTGCATCCACTAGAGGGTATTGGCACACTATATATGGTAGTGCATTATAGATAATATCTAACAAGTCTCATTTATTATGCCTTTATATGAGACCTTTAGAAGACCTTGCTCTTGTAAAGTCCATATTCCCCAGAACCTCTTCCATTTTCTGGTAGCGAATGCGTTCCTAATACTAGCTCAATTGCCATTAGGAGAACAAATGGGTGGTAAGCTGCTCACCACCAAATTTATCAAGTGGCTCAAGCGCAGATCATGATTAAAATATTGATGTGTAGTCAGAAGACTTCTGAATGTCATTTGAGCAACATTAGGACTTGCCCCTTCCTCACACAACAGCTTTCAGGAGAGCTATAAGAGGGTTCAAATTCTGCTGTCCGAGCATTTCCAAAAAGTGTCTGTCCTGGAAGCAAGAGGGAAGGAAGCACAGCAAAGCAGCTCCTATTTTTAATAACATCTTGTGGCGGGTTGACTTTGGCTGGATGCCAGGTGCCCACCAAAGCTGCTGTATCAACCCCCTTCCTCTGCTGGGCAGGGGAGAGAAAAATATAATGAAAAGCTTGTGGGCTGAGATAAGGGCAGGGAAAGATCATTCACCAATTACTGTCACAGGCAAACCAGACTTGACTTGGGGGAAAAAAAAAAAATGAATTAATTTATTACCAATCAAATCAAAGTAGGATAATGAGAAATAAACCCAAATCTTAAAAACCCCTTCCCTTCTTCCTGGGCTTAACTTTAGTCCCTATTTTCTCTACCTCCTTCCCTCCAGTGGCGCAGGAGGACAGGGAATGGGGGTTGCAGTCAGCTCATCACACGTTTCTGCCACTCCTTCCTCCTCAGGGGAAGGACTCCTCATACTTTTCCCCTGCTCCAGCATGGGGTTTCTCCCATGGGAGACGGTCTTTCACAAACTTCTCCAACGTGGGTCCTTCCCATGGGCTGCAGTTCTTCATGAGCTGCTCCAGCGTGTGTCCCTTTCACGGGGTGCAGTCTTTCAGGAACAGACTGCTCCAGTGTGGGTCCCCCACAGGGTCACAAGTCCTGCCAGCAAACCTCCTCCAGTGTAGGGTCCTCTCTCCACGGGTCCACAGGTCCTGCCAGGAGCCTGCTCCAACATGGGCTTCCCATGGGGTCACAGCCTCCTTTGAGCCCATCCACAGGTGTGGTGTCCTCCACAGGCTGCAGGTGGATATCTGCTCCACCGTGGACCTCCACGGGCTGCATGGGGACAGCCTGCCTCACCATGGTCTTCACCACGGGCTGCAGGGGAATCTCTGCTCTGGTGCCTGGAGCACCTCCTCCCCCTCTTTCTTCACTCACCTTGGTGTCTGCAGGGTTGTTTCTCTCACATATTCTCACTGCTCGCTCTTCTTCTAGCAGCTTCTCACAGAAGCCCTCCCTGTAGCCCCCTGCTACCAAAATCTTGCCACGCAAACCCAATACACATCCAATAAGCCCATTGATATCAAGGCTTTTAAAACAAATCTAGGATGGAACCTTTAAATTAATAGTACAAGGCTGGTTTAGTTGGGAGAAGAACTTGCATTTGTTGTTCAGAGAAATGACATGTCATATTATAATCCTAACAGTATTGCTGTTGGATTTAAAATGTTTATTATGTTGGTTATGATTGCTACATGAATTGTTTGTGGTTTTACTCATAAATGACTATTAAAAGGAAGAGAGAAAGAAAGTGTGTAGTGTGTGTAAGATTGAAAATATCAAGTGCTTCTTATGGGCCTGATTCAAAGTACACTGGAATCAATAGAAAGCTCTGGGTGGCTTCCATTAAAAAATAAGAAAATCTCATTTTGTGGAAAACATTGAGAAAAGTGAAATATTGGCTGTAGTCAGCTGAAATTACTTTCAGTGTTTCAAGTCATTCTGATTACAAAAAAAAAGCTAACACTTCCTAAATATCTTTTTGTTGTTGTTCTTGTCTTGACAATTTTAAGGTCTTGGGGAAAAGAGCTGTCCCTTTATTTGTTGTGCATAATAAGTGGTGATTTAACCATGTAAATTTTGCATTGAGATGTATATATGTTACATTAACGCCTGCAAATTCCTGTGAGAGGCTGGGCCATACCAGTCACAATGGGAATTTTCTGGCTGGTATCAAAAAAAGTCAAACTGGAGATGTGCCTGCCCTACTGGTAACGAACCTAATTGTGGATGTGAACAAGGTTTACCAGAATTAACTGATCCCAAACAGCAGTGCTGTTTATCCCTGATAATGAAAATGGATAAAATGAGACATGAAAGCAAAAACAACAACAAATATTACCTTGTTCATGTTACAAAAGCTATTGTCTGTCTTTCCCATGATAACCCATTGGCTCAGGGAATTGATGATAATACATATGAGCATGTCAGAAGAGAATTTTGGTGAGAAAGCCCTTTATGTAATACCTGTTTTCATTCAAATTGGAGATTGAGGGATCAAGTAATGGGATGAGATGTTCAAGGATTGATCTGTAAGAAATCGTTTTATTGTTGTAGTCATTAATGAAAATGTTCTCCTTAAATATTCAAACATTTACAGCAGTATTAAAAATTAATCTCTATACTGAGTACCAATACTTGCTAATTTTTTTTTTTTTGTAGAAGGTAAATTTAAAAAAACTGATTCTGTGAAGGGAAGTACTTGTTTAGATAGCTGGTTTATTCTGTAGCATTGATAGTATTGTTTGAATAATTTATTTAAAATTTAGTGAGGGATAAAGACTGTTTAAGTCTTCTGATTCTTCCCCTTCCAAAATAGGGTTTTACAATAATGTGCAGATTCTAGTGTTCTACCTAATCTAATTTAAAATTATCCAAGTTATAAAATTCCAACAATTCTTTGAGTAGATTAACAGATCTAGCTAATAGTTTGCCATTCCTAATGCTTAATCTACCTTTTTTTTCTGCAGAAATAATGGAAATACATTCTGCAGAATAATCTTTAAGAAGGAAAGTATTTTCTCTCTTTTTGGATATTTTCAAATACGTAGACTTCAATGGTCTATTTTCAGATATGTATACTTCAACATTATTTAAAAAATCACAGACAATTTTATATGGGCCTTTGTTAGTGTCATATTTCATTGTGAATATGTGTGTTTTCTATCAGTTACTGTTTCTAAACATCTGTCAGTAAAATTACCTATCCTATTTCCTTCACATTGCATACCTGGTTTTCCATTAAATGTTCTAACTCATGGTTTTCCTCATTATTTTCTGTCCTTATTTCCAATTTCTCAATTTCTGTTATATTTCTTTATTTCTGTCATGATGGACAGAAATCAGTTTTCACTACATATAATTATTTCTGTAATCACTTTTTAATACAAAAATATTTGGAAATTTAATTAACAGATTTGTTACAATTGCTCCAAAATAATTAAGAATTTAGAACAAGGCCAATAGCCTTCAGGGTTATTAAATATATTATGTAATCCCTTTTACACATAATTCTGGGCTGCATCTAAGCTAGACTGCTGGAATATTGATATCTAATAGCATTTTGGGGGAAAGCTTTTTAGCTCTGGATATTTTCATCTCTTTCCTAACTCTCAGGCTAAATTTTATTGTTGCACTCTGAGAAAAGTCTTAATTTTTTTGCTCTTAATCTTCACAGCAAGTTCACTGATAAAATAACCCTCATTCCCACTATGAAGTAGGATGAATAATCAAATAATAGAAACAAAGCTGTATCTGCCAGCAAGCATCCTGAGAGAGCAGGGTCCTTACATTTGCATTTCTTTATCCAAAGGTTGGTAGCATCAGCAGTTTTAGCATTTCCTTTCTGCATTACGATATCCTACCACTAAAAATCTTCCTGAATATCACATTAATGGATTGAGAGAGACTATTGTAGCTGATGAAATTTTTTTTTACTTGAATTTAGTTTGGCATGACTTTAGTTCTTTTTCTGCTTTATGATTCTACTTCCATGGTGTTTGTGGTATGATGATGTGGTATTTTTGCAGAGCTTTAAGTAAATGATGGGACTAATGATGTTTTCATTCAAAAATTCATAATAGAAACCCCCTTTTTTTCTGAAACACTTTGAATTGCTGTTACCTCAACAGCTGCCTCACATTTGACATTGCCTCACATTTGACACTCAGATACAACACATCTCTTTCTCAAGCTGATGTTTAGGTTTAGGAGTAAACAGCAATATAAAAATGCATCCTTTGTTAGAAATTAATAGCTCTTCAGTACACATTTCCAGCACTTGCCTTAGTAAAACAACTGAAAAAAAGGTGGAAGTTGATAAATACTCTTATTTTCACTCAGCGTCAGAGAGATCTATTTACTCTAGAGAAAAGAAATACTTCTGATTTCTAGGGATTCTATTTTTTTGGTTAACTGACTTGGCATCACTAGCCATGTGATGATGTTACTATACCGTCAACTGCTGCAATTCTGCTAGACTGAAGATACAAAATAGGACTGGGCCTAGTGTTCTTTTCTCTTTAAGCACATATTTTGGTGGGTCTGTCTCCCTATACAGATATATAAAGTCTTCCAGGAACATGTACAATAGAATGCAGAAATTCATACTGTACGTGTGATTCTTTGATATTAACATGCTTTTAAGGGGTGAAAGCAATTTTTTTAATCCGAGTTTTGTAATCCAAGTTTCCAATTACAAAAACCTGTATGTAATTTTAGTATACAACCGTCTATGGTACTAACTTCCCCTTCAGTTTCAACAGTCTTTCCTCATTTTCTTCTATCTATGTTTTGTGACTGTAGTACGATGTTTCCCCATGCAGTTCTTTTTCCTCATCTCATTGGTGATGGAATATATTTTGTGTGTTGTTTGTAAAAGATTTTGGACTGGATACTGTCATACGTGACAGTAAAATTTGACAGATAAGTAAGCAAGTTATTTCCCTACCTCCAACAGTACCTTTTACATAGCATGTGAAACACTGCTACAGAAGTTAAGCTGTACTAGATACATGGGAAAGAAAAACAAACAAACAAAACCCCTCAGTTTTCTCAGATGAAGCTATTGGTATTTCTGACATAGCCTAAAATAAAATGCAAACTTTATGTGTAAATACCTACAACTGAAAAAATGGATACATTCAACGTATTGATGATAAGTCCTTCTTAAAAAGCTTCTAAAATGTTGTGTCAGTTGAAAAAGATCTTGCTTTAAGCTCTCTATTTTTTGAGACACTTCAGAGGTTTTTTGTTGTTTCTCTTCCCCCCCCCCCCCCAAGTTCCAATGCCCACATTTTGTGTAGTCAAAGTTACTTTTCTGTGTAAGTGTTTTTTGGCATACAGCCCCATCAAGCTTCTTTAGAAGGTCAAAGTAAGTGGAAAACTTTTTACTCATATGTAAAGAAGCTGCTCGAGTATACATTTAAGTCAAAGCAAGACAGATGTCAGTGAATACATATTTTAGATGTTCTTTTTTGGGATATTCTGCGGCAAGAGCACCTGTCCTGCCAAATGAAAACATCACGTAGGAATGAAGTGGCACTTGTGCTGGTTCAAGCATTTTAAAGCAGAGATGCTCAACTATCACTTAACAAAGCAACATCTGTGGCACAGGAGAAGTTTGAGGTCATGCTGCTTATTGGTCTTGCTTGATCGCATTTGTGTCTGTTATTCCAGCTTGTCCACCTGGTGCCACAAAAAGGTTTCAGTGACTTTGGGAAACGAGATGTAAACTTCAGTTTTGCTTATAGAGCCAAGATATCTAACACAGCACCTTCTTGGGACAAAGAGTACAGGGATCACAGCAGCGAAGTCTTTTGTGTGCTTTATCTACAGAGGTGAGGATGTGTTTGCATTCTTCTGTCTGTATGCTTGACTTGGAATTCATAGGAATTACTCCAGCAGCTCTGTCATATTGCACTTGCTGATCTGTAGGATTAGAAGATGAGCATTTCCAGGTTAAGGAATTATATTTTATTAATGGGAAATTTCACTTACCTAGGACACAGGATTCTTCCACTTGTTGTGGACTGTTGCACAGCAAGCTAAAACTTTCTTTTTAACAACAGTCACATGTACAATTGATACTTTCGACCTTCTGTGAGTGTCTTTGAGCAGGGACTATACAGTAGATAAAACAAATATTCTCCTTGGTTCTTAAATACCACTTTGTTCTTCTTTTACCTGAAGTGCATGGCCAAATGCAGATGTCCTGTAACATTGTTTTCCTTTCATCTAACAAATGTTTTTGTATATGCAATATATTTCTGTAGAGGACATCCACTTTTCTGAAATCAACCATTTTAATTTAGCAGCATGGTGTGTAATTCAAATCTTCAATTTAAAATCAATTTCCAGTTGTATTTTGGTGAACCGTAGGTTGTTTTTTCCTCTCTCTGAAATTATTCAGATTGTAAATACTTGTACAAATGATCTTCACTGTAAGTAATGAAGTGATTTGGGTTTTTTGCTTAAGGTAGATTGTTTGCAAAATGATAGTGGCGTGTTTACTTTTATCAGAGCTGTTGTTACCCAACTGACTTCTAGATTATCTAGACTATTTAGCTGTTTACTACCAATAAAAAAAAGGCGTAAATGTTATCATGAAGTTCTTGGCTCTGAAGTTCTAGTAAAGACCAAAAGTGTTGTGAGATGTACTTTGTTGTCGACTCAGGGGAAACCTGAAGTTAATTTATCTACCAGAAGCACAGGCTGGAATTTGCTTTGTTTCAGTACTATAAAATATGAATGAATCTTAAATGTATTCCTAATACCCCAGGCTTTGCAGTAGAGAAATACCAATAAGATTGTTGGTATTGCAATGCTAAGATGCCAGTCTTGTAATTCTGTTGTGTCTTGAAAACGAGTAGCCTTGAATAGTATATAGATTAGGAATAGCTAATCTGTAAAGGGATGCCAAAAACTTCATTTTGCCACCCTCTGAGTTGAGCAGCTGGCCAGCAGAAACAGCCATGTGCAAATGTGTGTCCAAAAGCAATAGCAAAGTCTAATCTGTGGTCCTTGGAAGGAGTAGGTTTTTGAGTCAGAGGGAGGATCTGATCTTTGCTCACTGTCTGTTATTGATATACTCGAGTATTAAAAATGGAGGAAAAGCTAACCCCTTCTTGGTTACATCAGTTATTACATGTAACAGCTTGATAGTTAGGGTGCCATAGTGATATTTAGTAGGTTAGAGGCTTTTACAGGCTTTTGGTGGAAAAGCTTTAGTTCTAAAACCTTGTTTCAAACATGACCCTTTAATAAAGGAAGTCAGTATTGAAATCAACAAGACAAACACAAGTGTTTCACATTGTGTTATTTTATTTTTTAATGATTCAGACTTTTTAAAAATACATAATTAACCTTTACCAGTGATAAACTGAATACTGCAATATTAAGAACCTGAATATAAACAGTGGAATTAATTTTATTAATTTTAATTGTCTAGCTTAAGAAATATGTAGAAGTGGAAGATAATAAATAGAAGCAAAAAGTTTGTTTTCTTTCTTTCACTTTGATTTATTGGAAGAAAACTTAGACCAAGTAATATATTACAAGAGAAGTTTGGTATAATAAATAAAAAGGTTACAATTCTGGAACAGCAATTTCCTTATTTAATACTGCTAATGGGAAAAGTTAGAGATATTAATTTGTCAATTACATTTGAAATGCATTAACTAGACACAAATAGCTCAGTCAGAATAGACATTGAATAGCTCATTACCCTTGTAAATACTACAGTACAACCCTAACTACTAAACATATGTTCTCAGTAAAAAGCAACAAGCAGTTTAAAATTTATACAGAAAACTCTAACACCTCATAAGCCTCCTTAGGTTAGTTACAGATGCGTTCCTTTATTTTTTCTTTTTCCCTGATAAAGCAGGTTAAATGAATAAATCCATGTGAAACTCTATGAGGTGTATCTAACTGCACTTATGTAATTGGTTTTTTAGAAATACTGCGATCAAGACAAAAATTCTAAAATCTCAATTAATCATTTCAAGAGACTAAGGTATTAAAAGTAATGGTTTTCAGTGTAGGTTTTTTTCCCCTGAACACAATCATTTGCAGTTGTTATTGCCCAAGAGGTCTTTTACAAGGAACCCACCTTTCTGGCTTTTTTCCCTTTTCTTTTTTTTCTTTTTTTCTTTTTGTAACTCAAAAACTAAGTGGCTCTTCGAAGCGGCTCATAAAAGTACCTCAGTGCCTTTAAATGTATAAATGTATTTAAATGTTTGTCCAATCTCACATATATGAAACTTTTAGGAAAAGAATAAAGGCCTCATACATATTCTGTTTTCTCTAATGTGCAGTCTGAAGAATAATTTGGGGGCAGTGTGTGGTTAAGTGTCTAGAACAGTAAAAATCTCATACCTGAACACAAGTTCATTCATTTGAACTGTTATGCAAATGTTAATATGTATGTTGCATGATGGATATATCCTTGAAGAAAACAAGCATTCCATTTAAATAAAGATTAATATCGGGAAGCTGTATGGAAAGATTGTGTCTGTGAGTAAGGATGCTTGTACAGATTCTGCCGGAAGACTGGTTTTTGTCAATGAGCTGGATTGGGAATATGGGACAACTTCTGCAGGGCTGCTCGGAGGGGCTGTGTAGGAAGAGAGGGGGCATGTAGCTCTCTAGTCCAGCAAGTATGTTGCATGCAGTGTAGTAAAAGGCCCCAGGCTTTGTACAGTTTGCGAAGCCTCTGGGCTGAGGCTTGTTGTACTTTGAATAAGTTTGTCATGACCTGTCTTGAGCCTTTTTTATGCTTGGATTTGCTGTAACAGCAACTTTTCTAATAGGCTAAATTTAATTTTGCTAATGTCTGTATTGCTCAACAACAGTGTTGTCGCAAAGATATTAGTGACAAGTAGTAATTGTGCATAGAACAAGGTATTTATGATTCTAACATAATGGTGTAGTGTGGAGAAACACAGCCTGGTGGGACAGCACAGGCCTTGAAGGTGGGGACACAGGATGCCCCGTAGAGGAGTACAGGCATGGAATGATGAGAGGTGGCATACAAATGGGCACCAGAGACCCCACAGTTTTAATCACTCACCAGTGTAGCAGTTGAGTAAAAATAGTGTTGGGGCAGCAAAGAGTAAAGAACAAGTAGCTTGAATGCAAAATCCAATATATACAGTACATCTGAAACACTAAAGAAAGAGCAACATTTAAAAGAGTATTAGAAGACATAAAAATGACTTTAAGCACATCCTAGAGAGATCATTGTCAACATCACACTCCTTGCAGTGAAGGAGTTGAGGTACGGGTGACACTGGCTGCATCCCCCCTGCCGGATGGGAAGTGTTGGCATTATGAGCCCAAGGGGCACAAGAAGGGTAAGCATGATGTCAGGGAAAGGGGTAGATAATAGGAAGTGTGCCTATAACAGTTTTAATTGTATAATATGTTGTTGTACTATACAATAATATCTTATTGTATAACAACATAATCTTTTTCTCTAACAACTGAACTGGGCCGAGCTCTTTGACTAAGCTGTGAAGATTCCAATTATTCTACTACAAATTTCTTGGCTTTACACCTGAGGTGTGCTTTCCTCTTTGCCTGTAACAAGACTTTGAGCCTTGGGCATTTTTTGCTGTGCTGGGTTAATATGCAGGTAAAGCTGCTGGGCTCCCTGGACATCCTCTGACCTGATGTGGCAGTGGGCATTACTGCATCCAGGGCCATGGTCGTTTCCGCTACAGATCAATAGCAGAACAAGGGTTGCTCCTGGTTGTTCTTTCCAGGGCTGTGAACTGCAGTTCTCTGTTGGTATTGGGAGTGTTGGTGAGAGGCAGGTGAGAAGTGGGGTCCTGATCTTTTCCCTGTCAAAACAAGTTTGATTTTAAAACTGTACATGACAACTTAGTGTGAACTTGCAACTCCTCATCACATTTTCTTAATGCAGTCTCCCCCTGGCTGGCTATGCATCAGGGCTCTGAGGAGCCTTAGTAACGTTGGTCTGCAGCCTGGAACAAGCATCATTTTCTTGTATGTCTCTGTTGCAGATAAAAATATCTAATGCTAAATATGTCCTTGAAAAGAGACTTAAAATGCACAGCTCCTTTTGTCCAGTTCAACTACTATTTCACTGTGTGACTGCTCACTACAACTGTGCTGTATTTAGTGGTATCCCTCAAGTGGAAATAGCAGAAGTTAATCCTGTGGTAAAGACATAAACCTTCATTCCTCACGGGACTCGGGCATCTGTCAGCCATTTTAAGTATCTAAATCTAAAACTGGATTCCTTTTGCCTCAGCTCAGTTTATGCCCAGACTAAGATATTTCTCAGTTTCCAAAACTTATGTTCTTTTAAAGTGTGAGTTTCTGCTTTCCTAAGCTCTGAGTGGTTTCTGTGCTGGTAAAACCAGGGCACCTGGGAGCTGACTGACTAAGTGTGACCTTTCCGCTGCTGCTTGCTGTGGGACTGGTTCCTACATAAGCATAGAAAGAATATGGCTCTTCAAGAACCCCTTCCTATAAATAGTTCAGTGATTGTGGCGTTCATCCAGAAGGTTAGACACTATCATTCAGTTCCCATGAACACTTTTGCCAAGTGATTGTTTCAGCTATCAGACAAACCAGGCAGCATGATGGTTAGAAATGAAGGTGCCAACTGAGATAAATTAGGCATAGGAGAGATTTAAGTAAGGTCTCGCTCAATGCCAGTATTCCAACTGGTGTATTGGGGCACAAACTATTTCTTTTCTTTTTTAAACTTGCCTTAAGATTCATGGCCTTTGAGGTATCTTTAGGAATTAAACCCATCAACTGAAGACCAAGTCCCAGAGAAGAACAGAATTGGAAATATACTTGTCTTCCTGGTATTACTAAGGGCTTTTTTTCCTTGCGTTTTGAATGAAAATTATGATGACTTCATTGAGTCAGTAAATTATACTAATTTGGATGTGTTACTTATTTCTAGCATGAGTCTGCTTGCTGGTGAGAAAAATAAGACTCTTGTAAACCTTTTTACAGTTATAATTACTTACAGCAGGCAGGTAGGCAGGCAATCTTAATTGGTGTATACATATTCACTATATTGAGGTTCGTGCAAAGGAGATAATGCAAGTAATTAAATTAGCAGGAAGTCATAGGAGCCCTGAAAGGGATTCTGACAAAAAAAAAAAAATCCTGTTTAGTTTCAAATGGAATCTTGCTAAAACGATCATCTCCATCTTCTTTTAAATGCATTGGTCTGGGATGGGGGAGGCAGAAAAAGGAGAAAAAGTGGAAACATATAGTTTAAACCCAAAGTTATGCATTGCTTGTTGTTAAGATTTCATTTCTCCTGTATTCTGCTTTGATACTGGTCAATGAGAAAATTTGCAGATTTTATTGAAGCTGCAGAGGAAAAATATGTTAGAAGAAAATCTTTACTGGTGATTTTGTGGTCTTCAGTTAATTACAGCAAATGTTTACTCAAGTATATTTCTGTTTGGAGTATCTCCATTTAAATTTCATCCAGGAATTCTCTCTATCAAGAAAGTGATGTTGTTTAATTATTAAGATACCTTGCAACGTGACATTTTTAATAATATAATATTAACTCCTTAGGCTTTTCCTACTGGCATTCATGTGAAAATTTAGATAAAGTTTGATCCATGTGAAATTTTTGTAAGCAAGTAAAATTCAGCAAGTATGCTGCATTACCACAACTGTGATATTGACTCTCTTTTTGAAAAACAGAAGTGTATGCAAGAAATCACACAAGTCTTCTGGGGAAACTAAGGCAAGCGTCCTTTCACCCTTCATTGTGTCATCTGGTTTTGAGAGAGAGAGAAGAAACTTAAGCTGTTTTGCCTTGAAAGCTGATTTCATGTCAACCCTGAGCTCAAATCAAAATCTGATGTAAAAGTTTGTAGCTACATGTCACAAGAGATTTTCTTATGAATTTCCAAGTTGAAAACTTCCATCCATTAGAGGATATGGAAATTCTTATAAATATATATATATTGTTTTTCTGGAGTGTGTCATTAAATAATACCTTCCCTCTACTGCTGTTCTTAAATACAGGTATGCATTTTGCTTGAGACTGTATCATTGTAGCTTTGTCACTCTGTTATGGAAAAGGGTTAGGCATGCCATGAACTCTTTTGTCACTATTTTTAGTGTTTACTTATACACTACTTCTAGGGATTGACATTAAAGAGCAATATGGGTACACAGATTATAGAACAACTTTGAAGAAACCAAGCTTTTTTTGATTGTCTTCCGAAATGATGATACCTCTCAAAACAGAATCCTAGTTAGCCTCCTGCTCTGTGCATGCAAGTCTCTGTTTTCCACAATAACTGACATTCAAAGGAGCGTCTCTGAAAGAAGAAAAAGTGCTGGCATTAACACTGTTCAGGAATAATAATTTCATTTGGTAGAAAGAGACAGAAAGGCAAGTGCTGTTAATAGATGGAAACCCTTCAGAGAAAGCAGGTGTTTTACTTTCTTGCCTTCTGCAGAGTCTTCTGGAAGTCCTTCTGCATCAGTGATTTCTGATCATGGCCTGCAGGGAAACACCCTTTTTGCAATTTGTGCAATACTACTGTGAAGTGGTGCAGTTAGAAGGAGACAGTTTCATCCCTCATCAAAATGAGATGTTCCAGACAATATCTGACTTTTTCTCGGGGCGTTTTTGGGGCAATCTGACAACCTCTCAGATACCAGTAGTGTCTGAGCCACAGCTAATGGACCTTGCACCTGGAAAAGCAACACTGGCCCCTCAGCTTTTCACGTTACGGCCAAGTCGTAAGTGCAGTATTTTGTCATTGAGTAGGAAGATAGGTTTTGCTTTTTCTTGTGTTTTTGTGGGTGTTTTTTGTTTTTATTTATTTATTGATAGCTTGACATTACATGCAGTAGAAATAAGCCTTTTGGAATTTGGGACATCTTGTGTGGATGCACTGATAGCCCTTTAGAGTTGTAGTCTGACAAGTATGTGTCCTGAAGCAAGTTCTTTGTTCTGAAAGGTTGGAGTGTACTGCCAGTTCTTAATTTCTTGTATCTGTCTGCACGGTGTCCCTGCTCTGCTCCCCTTCCACCTGCCTACAAAGGTTAGCAGCCACCCAACCCGTAAAAGGAGGTCAGGTTCTTCACCCCTCCATATTTACAGCAATGGTGAAATCTAGTTGAGGTATTTAAACCTATTGGATGGTCAGGTTTATCAGGTTCTGGATTTGTTGACAAAAAGGCTTCTGGAAGCTCTGCGTACTTGAAGGGAAGGAGAGAAAACTGCAGTCCTTTGGCAGGAGTAGCACACGCCTGCTGTGAACTCTGTCATTAGGCACACTCTGATCTGCAGAAACTGGTTTTGTGATAGAGTATTAGGTTATGGAGTAATATGGGATGGTAGTTCTTGCAAAATGTTTGTTCTGGCACTTTTAGAAATAAATGTTTAAATTAATGACAATTTGGAAAGATCACACGAATGTAAAATAGTTAAATCTAGTGTGACTTTATACAGTACTTCAGTATAAAGTACCTGAAGAAAAATTCCTTTGAAAGGTAAATATAGTTTCAGGTTAACTTTCCTTGCCATCTTCATGTGGTAATTTTCATAAATGAATAAAAAGCTGTATAAAACCAGGAACTTCTGATTAATAAAATGAGATCATGATAAGGAAGACATGAATTGGGCAGACTTCTACAGGTTCGATACTTAGCACCTCCTTTTTATCTTCTTGGGGCTGCAGAATGGCAGCAATAACTTCTTTCACGAGAGTGTCCAAAGTTGATAAACCAAACTTTGAAATTATGGTCCTCTATGTCCAAAATACAGGATACAATATTAATAGAATACTTCTTGATATGCTGAAAAACTTAATATCAAATGATAATCAAGCAATCAACTATAGGACAAATGCAGTTTTAGCCTATGGATCAAGCGGATCTTATGAGCTATCTGTTTATGTTTGGTAGTGTTGGTTGTTTACAGTCCTCTAGCAAGTCATCTTTTCGGGTTTCTTTTTCTTTTCTCTAGATGGAAAGCTCACCTTATAAAAACAGGTATCAGTATGTAATATCATTGACGAAAGGAGATTTTGTTTCAGGGAAAATCTTTAACGCTTGAAATCACATATGCCAACACTTCCACTGGAGCTGAACTTGTCCTGTTTTGCAGTGACCTGTTGCAATGAATGAAATGTTGAGACAGCAACCACAAGTCCAAATTTGCAATCCCTCGTCTTCTCTTTAAGGTAATTACACAAAAGCCTTTGTCCTGTTTCAACAACAGGAGGAGCTGTAGATCAGTAATATGTGGGGTGTGGCTGCATATTTTAAATATTGCTTTGAGGGTTGTAAAGCCGTGGGGGATGAAGAGACTTCACGCTCAGGTAGCGTGCTCCAGCAGGTGCCCAAGAGCAGCGTTGACAGGAGTGCACCTCTGCGAGCATCAGACATGCTTGGACAGGCTTACGGCAGCATGGAGAAGAGGTCAGCTAGATTTGCAGCTGCAGATCGTTCTTTTCTGCACATGTAACTGCTTGTAAATATCGAATCACTTACAGTCTAATTCTGTGTTAATGA
This sequence comes from Gavia stellata, assembly GCF_030936135.1. Lineage (NCBI taxonomy): Eukaryota > Metazoa > Chordata > Aves > Gaviiformes > Gaviidae > Gavia > Gavia stellata. The sequence goes on from NC_082603.1 coordinate 13,092,636, forward strand.
ACAAAGACTGGCTTACTGATGTTACCCTGCAGTTTGGCCCTCAAAGTCAATGCAAGGGAAACAGCTATAGATTTTCAATTAAAGCAATGATATTTTATAAATTGATTATTGATTAGGTTGGCATGATAGAGGGCTAGTTATGGCCTTGTGATAAATGTCTACAATTACGGGTGCCTTCGTTGAAGGCATGATCTGAAATTTAATAATAGAGTTCTGGTAGGTTTACATAAACTTGCAACTTGATTTAAATTATCAGGCTGATCACAAACAGGTCCATAACACATCAGTTCCTAGACTAATGAACCATGCATCCTTGTCGACTTTAGTAATGTTTTGACAGTTTTTGCCTCAGTGCCTTTGAATTACAAGTGTGTAGAGATGTATTGCTTACTGCTACAATAGGTCTCTCCCTCAGGATATGGTAGGTCACATTTGCTGAATCTGAATTGGTTAACTAAACAATGACAACTTCTATAATGCTTTAAAAGAAGGTAACAATTGTTTTTTATAGTTGAAATTGCGATTTTTTTTCACAAGGAGAAAGATATTAAAAGAATGACATTTTTCAATTTCGTACATTATTTAACTTTTCTGAAATCACACTTTCAGAGTTCTTAAAATATAGAGGATTTATATAGCAGTGTGATTAATTCTAAGATAGTAGAAAACTGCTGTTGATCCTCCCCTCACAAACAGCAATACAATATATGAGGTTTTAAAATTGGGCTGTCTTTACCTTCTCACTAATGAATATATTATGCAAATAAAACACATGCAGCAACTGTCTTATATAATTTACTTGTTTGAGTTTGTCCTATCAGGTAACCTTGTTTAGTATGGGTATTTTTCATAAATAAGGGTTTTTTCCTCTATTATGTTTTTCCTGTGGATGGTTTTCTAAAGTTGAAAAAAAGCCTGTATTGCCGTATGTTTGATCTTTTCTATGAATTTCCTCTTGTTTTTCTTGTTTTCTTGAGTTCACAGGAAGCAAACCTGTGAAAAAAGGTAGACAGTTTCAACAAATGACACATGAAATGTCTGGATTTTCTTATGTGTGTCTATTTTTCCCCTTTTTGGAATGAAATAGAGTGGGGCTTAAATGAATCTTAAAAGTTAAACATTGAGGTCAGCTCTCCAATGAGGGTGGAGTATTATTTTATGTGTTTGAAACATTGCATTGTTTGTTACTATATTATGGAGTGAAAGGCAAGGCTGGCTTTATTAAATGTTGTGACCTCCTGAAATGGAGACTCTGCAAATTTACCCGTGGTGTTTCCAAGTACAGAAGTCATAAGGAACGTGTCTCTTGTAGAAACTTGTGAATCTTATGATTCCCAGGATGTTTTCTCAAGGTAGGATCATATTTGAGTGGAGTGTGTCACGTTACACATCAACATTTAGTTACTTGTGGGAAGATTTGGGAGTAACTGCTGCCTTTTGTTCATATCTGCTCACATTCGTGATGTCTGAAAGGGCCGTTGTGGGTGCTGGAGAAAGGAGGACTGCTGTGAGGGTGGTGATGGCGTCACATGCATCCACTCTGTTGCCTTGCTCCCGTGTGGAAGCAGAATGTAGCATGTATTCTTTGTTAAAATATGTTACATAAATTTCAGAATAGGCATAATAGTCCATAACATAGACCATAATCCCTATTACTGCCCATTATGAATGTATAATTATCTGCTCAGTAGTCCATTATTGTACCTTTGGATTCATTATCATATAATACATTAAGGTCCTAAAGTTTTAGTTCATGGACCATCACCCTTCAAAGCTCTCTGACAGTCTATTAAGTAAACGCAGACAATTCAGTCTTAAAAAATTTGAATAATTTTTTTTCAAAATGACGGTGTTCTAGATGGAGCATCTCTTGTACTACTTCAGCTTCACTGCAGTCAGGAAAGATGTATGTAGAGTTAAAACAAGTCTTATAATACCCTGTGAACAGTAATTAATTTTCAAAACGGAGCAAGATCTAGACTGTTTTTTGTGTGTGCACACAATAGAGGACAATAAAGAAGACTGTTTTCTGCAGTTTGTATATGTTAGTTTAAAATTATTCTGTTTTATTTAGAGCCATGCAAGTGTCAGTCCTGCTGAAGTCATGCTGGACCTCTTACAGCCCCCAGCTTTTTCTGTGTTTCTCCTTTGCACTATGTGCCTGATGCGGATCAGTGTCTGAATGGTACAGCAGGAAAATAAATAACTTAGTTCTCCAGCTCTTTTGCATGCTTCCCCCGCTCATCTTCTGTGCATTTTGTTTTGTGGTATAGAGAACTTGCAAAATGTACGGCATGGAGAACTTACAAGGAAAACCCTGTTGGGCTGAAGTCTTGTTCTTTGTTTCTCAGCCCACGGAGGTTTCCTGCTCAAGGGCATTTGCAGTTAGATTTAAGACCCCTTTTAATGGAATGGTAAACTATGCAGGTTAACTGATTGCAGAGATGATGCATTGTTGGCCTTTTCCCTGTAAAAAGGGATTTTTGACATTGCTTAGCCTGTAAGAGATTCAGGATCCCGACTTAAGACATTGTTCAGTTATGACAAATAATTGACAAATTATTAAACTAAAGAGATGCTAAAGATGAATGCGCAGTGCATGGGTCGCTGCACATACACAACCTGTGCAGTGGCTGATTTATGTGTGTGCCCCCTCCCCCCCCCAGTTTCCTAAAGTTTCTTTGCCTGTCTTATGATCTGTATACTTGTCATAATTTAAATAAGGATGAATGACTCTCAATTAGGGGCTTAGTTCTTCAAAGAGAGCCTTTATCCTTCCTGCAGTCAGTGGAGATAAGACCTGGGAGCAATCATTTGTGGTCTTTTCAGAACCTTCAGACAATTGCAGTCGTGCCGTTGACAAAAAGCGTATGCTCTTGCTTTCAGAAGTGGCTTTTTACTATGTAGAAGATAGCTTGTCTTGCTCTGCTATCCCTTTGACTTCACTTTTAGCAAGAAAGGCAAAGCAGACAGCTGAGCTAGTTTTTACAAAGATGGATCTCTTCACAGCAAGCATAAATCTCAGGCCACTTTAAATACATTTTGTACTATAGGAAGCGTAGATGTGACCACTACCACTATAATTCGTAGTTTGGCAAATCTGGTTTTCATGGCTGATAACATGTATTAATTAAAGTCTGGTATAACTTGGCCTGTACTGTCATTGCATTCTGCTACTAATAGCATGTATTTGCTTGGCAGGTAACATAATGACTGAGAGCTGGATCTAATGGCACAGCTGGTCTGTGCCAGGTGCACATCCTCCATTGAGAAGCTCTCAGAGGTGCTGTGGCTGCCCTGTGTGCCTGGGGCCTCTCCCTGGTCCTGTCGTGCTACTTGCTTGTGGGAGAGTATATTCCTCTTAGAAGAAATTACAGAAAACTGCTTTAAAAAAAAATAATCAGCATTCTCACGGCCTTGTCTGTGTTCTTGCTAGGATGCAGAGAGGGCTGTGGGAATGACCAAGCTTCATATGAGAGTGGGGTAAAACACAGAGAGATGCTGAACTGTGGCTGTGGGGTGGATACCCTCAGCACTGTAAGAGCACAGATTCCTGTTTCAAGTATTTCTATATATTTGGCACCCTTTCATTATCATGCTGGTATTATATAAAATAGTTCATTGTAGTTAAGTATCAATGCAGGAAAAGATGAGTCAGAAACCTCAGACAAAGAAAAAAAATTACTTTTGTTGTCACAGTTTTCCTGTCTTTAAGAGACAGTAACCCTGCCTGATTCAACAGTAGCCTTCAGGTTTTTTTACTGCGATTCCCCTCCCCCCCCCCCCCCGCTATTCTTAAACTGCAGGTTATTTTAAGCTTATTGCTTTTAAATTGCAGAGCATTTAAGACGTTGCAGGCATGTAGAATTAGCTTAGACAGTATTGAAGGTCACACTATAGAGAACTAACCTATAATGACAGTTGGATAGTCTGCATGATAGTCTTTTTATCTAGCTAATGTATCTGATTCTGATTTTATTAACAAGAGTTTATTCCTTCCTATGCTGGCAATTATACTCTGATACTTCAGCACTGATATTTTAAACCTGTATTTTTTGTACAAATTTTTGTTTGAGCAAACATGAGATTTATGTGGTTACTCTCATCTAGTCAAGTTTGAATGTGTTTCACTCACCATAAATCTTCCTTGAAATTAAGCTTTTCTGTTGTTTGTTTTGTAATGCTGTAATCATCGACGTGGTGATAGATGAACAAAAACATTAGAGGCAGTCTTCATTTATTACATGAAATTTGAGAAAACATGGATCTGGACAAAGAGATGCAACTCAGCCTAGCATTGCAATTTTTTTCAGTTAATGGTACCATTAAAGATTTCTGATATTGGAGTAGCTCCTTAAAACAAAGTTTTTAAAACTGCCATATTACTGTTCCTCGTGGGCTGGGAGCACTCAGGTTGGCAGTGGCTCCCTTTGGGTTTCCTGTTTTCTTGGTGAGCATCAGTGGTGTCATGTCCTTGTGAAAAAAGTGTGTCGCCTCCTGCTATGTGTAAACAGAAATATAGATGATAAGAAACATGAAAGCAATCTCTCTTCTCCACTCATTGCTGCTAGGGTCTCAGCTAGATTTGCGTCCACTCCCACGCAGTAACCTGAGCTGTGACTCCAAGCACCACATGCTTTTCCATTTGGAGAAGGGCTTATAATATTTTCCATCACAAAGCTCTTTGAGCATCTTCTGATTTGTTAGTAGTTATTAAATAACCTGGTTTCAAAATCTAATTCAGATCAAAATTTTACAATTGGTTACATGCCTGTAAATAACATAATTCTTGAACAATTGCATGAATACTAAGGCAATTGGTATTCAAAACAATTGTTTTGTGAAGGCTGAAATCTAGATCCGTTGAGGAAATCTGTAAAGAACAAACTGCAGATAGACTCTTTGCTACTTCTCTTATGAAAAATCTAAAACAAAACAGAAAATGACAGCACGTAATTATAACGAAATAAATCCATTTGTTAACAGTTCTACGGTGAAATTTTGTTATTGGCAGTAATAACAATATAAAAGTTTGTGTTCAGCTGAGGGCATGCAGTGATACTCACAATGCGGTCAAAAATGTCCCTGTAGAGTTTTCAGTGAAAAGACCATTGCTGTAAAAAAAACTTGTCAGGCTATTGAAGAATTTTATGTTGCTATTTTGTAGTTTATTCTCTTTCTTTTTTAATTTTTTTCTTAAGGCCTATTTCTCTCTAACGTAAAATGTTTTCCGGTATCAAATACTGCTACAGAACTGAAAGCTATCTTCCAAATGTATTTTCTAATCTGTATTTTTAAACTGTCTTTATAAGTACATAAATGCACATGCTACAATTTATTTACTGATTATTCCTAAAACTTTGAGTAGAATCTTTGAACTGAAGTAGAATAAATTCACTAAAGTGTCCGCTAAATTAAAAGTGTGTTTAGTGGATGGCTGGCTATTAATGAATCCCAGGAAAACCAGAAAGGAATGAAATAAGGTATTGATATGAAAAAGGAGGTGTAAGCAGCATCAGTAGAATTCTGTAGCTTGATGAATCTGGTTTGAAATATGGAAACAAGAAAGATGGGAATGTTGCATGGTGGGTCCCATTCCTGACAAGCAGAGCTGCAACTGGGCTCTGAGGATCTGGGGCGGTAGGTGAGCCAGGGTTTTCCCATAGCAGCTCCATCACCCAGCCCTTTAGAAAGAGCTGGTGTGAAGAACTGGGAGATGTGACATCCTGACTTCAGAAGGTGCTGGGCATAACAAAGCAAATGGCATTCACTGCACTGTAAATGCAAAGTACTGATAACTCTATATGTACACCTATTTTGTATAGTATGGGATTCCTTCTACTGAAGATCTTGCAGCCACTGAAAATATTACGCAGGCTTTGCAGTAGGACCTGGCGTATGTCACAAAATTCAGCTGAACACTTTTTGGATTTCTGTGAGCCTGAGCACCATGGAGATAATATAATTGTCACGTTTGTACAGCTGCCTCAAGTGGTAATTTTGTAATCAGATGAAGCATAAGAACGATAATTCCTCGTTGCATACCTTTTAAGTTACTGCATTTAACTTCATTTCACTATCCTGTTAACGATCTTTTCATTCTATAGATCATATGATACTTCCCAAAGCTGTTAGAGTCTGAAAATTAAGTGAAGTTGTGACATACTTAGGTCACTGAAGGAAGACTATTCTAAGCTTATTAGCTCTGGTAAATATTCACAATAATAAAAACTGTCTCTGCATCACAAGTTATCCAAAGCAGCACAGTGATGAGAAGGCCTGATAAGAGTCAATGGCTGTGAATTTTTCTCTTTATTCTAATGGTGAAACTTACAGGATACTATCTGTATATACATTGGTTGCACTTATTATAGAAATGTACTCATTATAGAAAGCAAAAGGTGAGGTTGTATTCTAGGTCTGGTGTTTTCAATTACCTTTAAGAAGGAGATAGGAAAATGGTAACGTTTTAATGTCACAAAACTATTTGTTCATTTGAAGGAGACTGAATACACACAGAGAGACCTAGCAAAGTAAACAGTAGTAGGAACCAGAGGAGAAGGTAAAATGCGGAGAAAACTAAGAAAACTTTAGTCGAGTCTGAGATGAGTTTAAATTCTGTAAAAACTGTACGCTATTAAAAGATACTGCTTGATAAAAGGATTATAGATGATTAACAGATATACATGTATTACAGCCATACAGGAGTAGTGTGTGGTAAATAGTGCTCCATAGTGACAGTAAAAAGTGTTAAAATCATTTAGACTGACTGTGCCTGTAAGCAATCTGTTAAACAGTCTACTCATTTGCTTTTTAGTATACCAGCTATTAAGAAATCATTAATCTTTTAACAACTGCTTGTGGCATTAATGTAAAATATGTCTGAGTTTTCTCATGCTGATGTTAAATAAGATTTATGGTAGTTTTTTGGCTATTTTCTCCTTTTCCCCCTCACAAACGTTGAGAAGGATACTTCAACAGAGACAAGAGAAAATTGTGAGCTGTTGAGTCTTGCACGTTTGGCTCTCTTTGTGGTCATTATTATATGTAGGTTTAATACTTTGCATGTTCCATCAATTCCCTCGCTAGAGTACTAAGAAAACATCTTTCTTGTTTGGGGGAAAAAACAAGGAAAGAGAAAAGACATATCAGTGTATGGTGACATAAGTTGAAAACAGCTATCAGCCAAAGGGCTTGTAACTCAACCAGAAATGGATACTGTAGCGCTTGGAGAGCATTCTCCTTGGCAGTTAATTTCTCTTAGGAATGGGATAAAAACACCAGTTTGCATTTTCACAACCTACTTCGTTGCAAATCAAACCAAAGTTAAAAGAATAACCTACCTTACCTGAACTCTTTTAAGACAGACGCATGTCAGTATTCCTTGTCCTTAAAAAAAATATTTTCTGCCGTCTTGAGTCTCTGTTTCGTTGATTGTTTCCAACTTCCGTAGTCTCCTATGTGGTGGTGTGTCACTAAGAAAGTATCAAGCCTGGGGAAATGTGGTTGGGAGTTCAGTAAAAATGAAAAGTGCAATGGGGGGGGGTTGGGGGGGGAGAAGCTGTTTTTCTAAATGAGTAGTAACTTCCGAAGGGGCTTAACGTGCCCTCTGCTGGAAGTGTGGTATTGTTACAGTCCGCAAACTGCAGCTGGGTGGCAGGGCTCTTCCCCGTGTTGGCTTCAAGAGGAAATGACCGAACTCATGAGGGAATCGGAGATTTAGGAAAGCTCAAATATCTGCTGATCTGCTGGACTTTGTGTCTGCTTTTACTATTGATTGACCAGTGGAGAAGTCTAGTGTACAGAAATATGACAGTGAGATGACATGAGATGAAATATTTTTTTCAGTTAGGAATGACCTCGTAATTCATGAATGGCAGTATGAAGTGGGACTGTGAATGAATTATGTGGGGACATCCTAATGAGTAGGAGTTGGTTTTGATCGAGTGCTATCCATTACAGAATTTCTAAGCTTAGAAGAAATGTATTAGAAGAAATGTATTTCATATTGCAATTCACCACAGAAAGACAAAAATTGAGGAAGCTTGTATAGGTGGAGCTACAGGCTGCTTTATTTATTTATCCCTGAGCTAGTAGTGATGTTTGGCAAGCGGGGTTGAATACCACCATGACTTTCAATTGTTCAGGCAATGCTCATGACCATTCACACTTTGTCCTTGCTGTAACTTTAGATCATAAACTGCTTTAAAACATATGTTCACTTCCTGCAGCTAAGGCTTGGGTTCTTTAAATACATACATATTTAATCCTGTTGATTTTTTTTTTCTTAATTACATTTTCATAGACATGATTAAGCCAATAGCAGTTGTACCTGCATCATGGTTAAGAAATGCATAAGATTTTTAGCTAAATGATTGCTTAGCTGAGGTTTAGCTTCTGAAAGAGACCTTTAAGGACTGGTTCAGATACAAGCCACGTGACTAGTGGACATAAAATATAAAAAATTATTAGTAAGTGAGAACTTTTCTCAGATGGTCTGTGATGTTTTATCTTCTGGAGACAGCTCTGTGAAGAGAAGATTACAGTACTTTTGGCAGTTCTGCCAGGTCTCTGCAACATGGTTTTTGTACTGAGATGGATGTAAATACCTTGAAACTGCTTATGTAAAAAAAGAAGTAATTTCATAAAATCTGACCTTTATTACTGTTCTTTTCCTCATGTGTGACATAAGGAGGTTTTGTTACCTGTGATTCTTATTAACTCTTACAATTAATCAGTTTGATGCTCAAAATTTCTCCTTCAAAAGGCTGTAGGAATGCAAAGGCTAAATATGAATTTGTCACTTTCTAGCAAAATACTTCCACTGTGGAAAGGAAACATAAGGTAAGCAAAACTTTCTAATTTGAATCTTGTAGTGGACTCTGACATGACTACTTCTACAAGTCCCTCCGTGTAGACTGGAAGAACAACTGCGATATTTTCACAGCAAAATTTTATTTTCTTCAAACAGGTACCCAGTGATGCAGTGTAAAGGAAAACTGTTATATAAATGTAGCTTTCCCTCTTGATAGAGACAATGAAAGCTCCTTGAAATTTAGTCTAGAAATATGCAGTGTTTTATTTGAAGTTATTTGCTCTCTAGGATAACTTTGAGGTGCACACTTCTTCCATAAATACCTCAAGGTAGAGAGCCAGATAAGGACCAGCAATATTTATTAAGATAAGAGATCAAACTGCTCCCAGACCAGGCAGTGCCAATGCCATGGATGGCTGGAGACAATGGGAAAATAATGGCAAAGACTGTGTAACGCTTTACACTGTCATATTGGTTTTATGATCATGGCAAAAAGATAACTGGATAAAAGGATCAATACTAGGGCCTACAGATAAGTATAATGGTCTTCCTGTTGAATATCCCACACACATATCGTTGGTGGCTCTTGAGTATTCGGGAGCTGTTGATACAAATCCTGTTCCTCAATCCAGGTTCTTCCACGATGGAAATATGTTTAGCAGCTTTTCTGGTTGATCAGGCTTTGATTTCATGATTGTTTTAGCCAAAAAACCCTCTAAAATTAGTGTGCTCAGTCAAGTTATTTGTATCTGACACCTGAAGTGAATATTGGTAGGTTAGGGAAAGGTTATAGATGCTTCAGTAGTAGTGGAGAATCAGGGGGTCTTTAGCACTTTAAGACTTGGCAATTTAAAACAAGATGTTGCAATCTGAACAAAGTCATACAGAGGGGATGTGAGATTCACTGGGTAATGCAAACCAAACAAGCTTTGCTAGAGCTCACAAACATGGTTTATGTTGTAAGTAATACCACAAGAAATTGAGAAGGGGTCTGAATATGAATTTTGATCTTTTTAAGCCCATTTTATGTTTATTCAGAACATGTTTTCTTAGGTGTTAAACAACTCTGAAGATGCCTACCTAGCCAAGTTAGGCCTGGGGACCTAGGGGCACATTGCTGGCTGCCCTCAGCCCTTGTGGGGCTCCTACGCTGCCAGAAGCATTGTGCTATGGTCATGTGGGCTCCTGCAGCTGGCTGCAGCAAGGCAGAAAGTGGCATCTCAAAGTGAGAAGAGATGCTGTGTTGGTCTGTTGTACCTGATCATTTCGGTAGCCCAGGCACAACTTTTCTAACCACTGTGAGTATGAACCTGACTGTTACGGCTTGGGGTTGTGTCTTAGATTGTCCTTTCATGGCCCTGAATAATGTTTTGTTTTACTACCCGAAGCTGGTAACTAGGATATACTGACATTTATATGTCATATTTTGTCCAGATAAATGCTGAGGGGAGAAATACACCTACAGATGTGTAGAGAGATGTGCCTTGAATTTGTAACATACATTTGCATTCTCCAAAGGGGTAAGATTATCTCGCTGTAATTATGTAGTTCATCAGCTGGCAACTGCTTGTGGGGCTTACCTTGCCCATCGCTGGATTTGGACACCCGTACATTAATTTTAACTCCGATGACAATTGGCTGTAATGTTCCCTGTTGTCACTGCAGCCATGGAGGTCAGGCCTAACGATATGCCAAGAACTCCGTGACAGTTTGCATACAGACGCAGTTTACTCAGGTCTCAGCACTGCCATTCTCAGAAGATGAGGAGGTATTGAACTGTCAAACTGAGACTGAGCAGGTGACAGCTGATGCATTTTAGATCAGCTGCCTTCATGACTGATTTAGTAAACCTAACTGAGAGCAAGCAGGCTTTTTCTCCTTCAGTATTAAACTCTTCTTTAAAAAAGAAAATGAAGCTGTGAAAATGTGTATTTTTATTTTTAAACACTACCCTTTATACCTTCTTTTCACTTTGAAACCTTTAAGTGTAAAAATGATACAGGATGCAAGATCCGAGAGGAATTTTCCTATGGAATAAATTGAGGTAGAGAAATATTTTTAGCCTTTCTACAGCTATACAGCAATTTAACATCTGACTCTTTCAGTCAATCATTCTACCTGCTGTCTTCTATATACCATACAACTTCTTTAAATAGATAATGCTCAAAATAACACAGACCAGCAACAACATGGAGAAACATATGCAACAAATGTAACAATGTGTTTCTTTCTCCTTCCTGAGTTGTTACTTCCTAATTTTGATAACATTGATTAAAAAATAAAGGTATTTCGTAGCATGTGTATTTCATAGTATGGTCAGAGTTAGTCTAGGTCTTCAAACCATTTCATACAATATACAAAGCTTCTAACAGACGATGAATACAATGGTGTGGCAGAACAAGTGTCATTGCAGATTGGTGCTCATAGAGCTGATTGCTGTACCATGGAAGAACTAAATTGTCTCATGTGTGCAGAGAGATGTTTCCAGTCTTTTCTGATTGATAACATTAACACTTGAGAGGCCTAACAGGGGTTTTAAGTGGCTAATTCTTTCCTATCCATCACTGGTTTACAGGCTCTCCTTTGGCAAAACAATGGCATAGTCACAGAAGAGGGAGAGAAATTTTGTTTGTGTCGTTTTGGTGGTAGCATCCAGTTGCTTAGAGAATTTTTTTTATTGCTTGTGTCTACTGGTATGCAAAAGGACAGGGTGTGGGAAGAGATTTCTTCTCTGCATCTCTCCTCTGCTCTCTTTTTGACTGAAATATTCCCTTCAGAAAAAGCTCTGCCATTGCTTCCTGTGGTCATGGGAATCGTCCTCTGTCAGGTTTTGCTACCAGGGAATACAGTGGATAATACATACCTTGGGTTCAGGAGAAAAAAGATTTTTATGTCAAGAGAATTTCTTGCAGTTTTTCTTGAACATTTAAAAATGTAAAGATGAAATGCTAATATGCAGAGTCTGAAGTATGTTTTTCTAAGTGATTTGATAATACATTGCATATGTTTCTTTACTATATGTTGTATTGTTTTTGAGAAATCATGTTTGGGGTTTTTTTCAATCTGTTAAATATTGGAAAATTGGGTCACTGGAGCAATGGCTAAACTTGGTAAATATAATGGTCAGAGATGTCCAAACCCTTCTGCATTTCTTTTATTCCTCCCAGAAAATTGCAAGCTGAAAATAAAAGTGTTTATGCAGAAGTCACATAAAAGATACTCTTCCTTCATCACCAGTGCAGCTGGGACTGCAATATTTCTGGTGATGACTGACGTTTTCTCTCACCTCTCTGTCCTTTCCTCATGAAAATGCTTAGCCACTCCCGAGGAGCGCAAGTGTCGGACAAAGCACAGAGTCCCAAGGTTTGCCTTTGGGAGGTCCAAGGGAGGGAAGTGGCCATGGAGGAGATGAGCAGAGCTGTGTTGGATCAGATATAGCAGACACTAGAAGAAAGGTCATGACCCAGGGAGGTGACAGTACCAGATCACAGTGTGGCTCAATCTATATAGCACAATTCTCTAGTGGCTGTTGTTATTGTTTCCTCAGTGTATTAAAAGGGAGAGTGGGGGGAGTGGTTGCAAAATGCTTTAGAAAGCAGATTTTTTTATATATATATGTATTTATATATATATATATATAAAATTGGCAATAAAAACCAAAATACTTCACTATTTCAAGGTAAGTGCGTGCAGGGGGAAGGGAAACATCTTTTAAATCTCTGTTATATCTTCATGTTAGAGAAATTCCTTACAGTTTTTAATGCAGGCTCACTTCTCTATATGCTGAAAACTCACTTCAATATTTATTACAATTTAAGGTTCTATTATTGAATATAGCAATGCAAAACATCATTCCAGCAGAATGTTTTCTCCACAGACTCTGTGCTACACAGTCCTGCATCATCAAAAAAAAGCACCATTTGGATTATAGAGAACAATAATGTTGTCAGGCGGATATCTGTGAATTGCTTTCTATAAACTTCTGTAATATTTATTTCAAATATATCTGTAATTTTTAGATTCTGATTCTTTGTAGGCTTCTTGTGTTTTCTTTAAGTTATTCCAAAATCTTCCGTTTTCTATTGGTGGGGAAAGTTTCCGTTCCTGTCTCTAACATATTTATTTAAAGTCCATACCTGACATTGCAATCCCTATAGCTGCGCACTGGTCCCCAAAAGTTGCCTGACTATTGGTGCCATTTATGTCTGAAATGTGGGGCCAGATACTAGGATCCTGTCACCTAAATCAAGATGACAGCCTGGTACTGGGCTTGAGTCCTGATGGCTCATCATGATTCAACATCCCTGCCATGAGGGGAAGGAGATAAACACAGCAGTAAAATGGGCAGAGAGTACTTTAATGAGGGTTGTTAATGAGAGGAAGGTAGTTTTCATTTTAATGGTGCAATAGAATTTTTTTCCCCAATTCACTTTTTTCCCCTACACCTGTGCATGGTTTAATACACAGAAATACATACTTGGGATCTAGTTTTCTGGAGAGAAATAGTGCACACTTGGGGTATAAGTATTTTGTTTCCTAGAACAGACAGAGCCAGAGATTTATTGGGGGGTGTGGGGTTTGTGGGGGTAAGAATGGGTGAGCTGAGCTTCCCCTCTTGATATACTCTTGATATATTAATATTAATTAGGATAGCAATTGGAGAGAATGATCTGCTGATACCATGCTTGTGGCATCAAGAATTCATCCTGAAAGAGAGAAAATAGTGGATTTCAGCTTCTCTCATGTTATTTTTGTTTCTAGATAAAAAGCAGCAAGACAGTGCAAAAACAAAGGCATGCTGACAGATTGGGTAACCCCATCAGGACAAGGAGTCCAAGTAACAACACTCCCTGGCCCAAGTCATTATAGGCAGTATTAGTTGTATACGAACTGCAGTCATTCCTTTGCTGTAGCGTAGCTGTATAGCTCAGCGAGGGAAAATGAGAGAGAAGCTCATTGCATTTGCAGCTAGAAAGACATATCTACATTTGGGTCTAAATTTATCAAGTCACTTCAACCTTCTTGTATTTTACTCTGTAGGCTTCTAGTTGTCAACCTTTTTTGATCTGTGAACTTCTCACCCTTTTCCACTGAACATACAGATCTCTGTATAGTGAGTTAAAGCCCCACTGACAGTCAGCTTGAATTTTTAATGTTTTTCTTTTCAAGTTATCCTTACAGATATCCACAAACCTTGAGTGCTTTGTGGACTACGTTGTGAAAACCATTGCTCTGAGGTACTAGTCAGGCTGAGTTGAGCCTGAAGCTGCTAAAAAATTGAAGATTTTGGCTGGGGAAAAAAAACCACATTCTGTTGTGGGAAGAGAAAAATAGCAGTTTTGAAGTGAAGAGTTAATAGTACTATCTTTGAAAGTATTTACATTCCTCCTTTGCAAATTTTAAGCAAGCTGAGTCTTGGACTGTGTTCCAAGTGCCCAGCAGCGCTGATGGGGAGTGAGGACAGAGGGAGCCATGAAAGAGGCATGTGAATGATGCTTGCCTCTACAATGTAGGAGCAGGTCACAGACCCTGGAAGACCAGAAATTCAGATTTTAGTGCATGACATTTTGGGAAACCAAGCAAGTTTTCCATAAGGACTTAAAAGTTTGTTAAAAGAAATGCATTTCAGGAATTGCTTTTGTTAAGCATTTCCTGATTGAACATTCATTTTGTTAGACAACTGTTCACTCTAGCTGAGGTCCAAGCTCGGACATCCCAGGACTTTTAGCATTGAGCCTGAAGTTACTGGTTGAAGGCCATATTGAGAAGTAATATGGGAAGAGTACCTGCCAAAGGGAAATGAAGTCCTGGTGAGACAGTGATGAGCAAATAATTCTATTTATTCAATGAACTGAATTTTAAAATGACTGTAGAATTGTGTCAGAAATAAGGGGCAAATAAAGTCAGCACAGGAATCGGCCAGCTAAGTGAACACCAGGCTTTTATTTTCATGGTTTCTTTTTCTTTGGAGACCTGCTTCCTAGGAGAAATTATCAATGAAGTCAGTAAATTTTTCTTTTTAGTAAATATTTCTTTCTGCTCACAGACAAAGAATATTTTTTTGTTAGTGCTTATGTCTGGATCTCCCTGCTGGCCATGAGCCTTCCTTTGACTGTATAGACAGGGACAAGTTGGAATTACATAGTGCAGAACACCTGCTTGCTCCAAGATGCTAAACTGCTGCTTAATAGAAAACCTGATGTCTTACTTGTGTAGTTCTCAATATGAATCTACCCTCTTCTATTTCTTTGACTCCTGGCTGTGTGTGATGACTTCTGTAATAAGGAGAAATGGCTAAAAATCAATGGAAAGCCGTTTTAAAATGTTCACGTGTGAATTGGTATGTGTGCTTGGCATAGATTCTCAAATGCAGTCAAAAGAAATTAATGGCAAGAAAAGGACGCTGGCAAGGAAGAGGTGCATCAGAGAAGTTTGGATTAGATTATGTTAGGTAAAGCCTTTTTAAACAGTACAAGAAGCCACTAGTCTTTTTTGTTTGTTCATTTGTTTTAAAGGAGTCTTTGTTTTATGTCTGTACTTAAACAAATCCTGGGAAAACAGACTAGTGCCAAGCATGTTTAGAATTTTGGGATCTTGAGGAAGAAGCTGGCAGCCAACCATGTGCATCTTATCAGCCAGCTTGTTCCTAACCTCTGGGGTCTACATAGGAAAGCAGATTTGCTTTTTAGATTTTTGGCGGACAAAGATGGATTGCATCCTTTACATGGCCAAAGGGACAAGAGACATTCTGTTTAAGGAGACAATTTATTTCATTGTCTTTCTTTGACTGGAGCATTGCTTTTAAGAGGAGGAGGAAGCTATGCTAGCTGATACAGGCTTCTTGGAAAAACATTGTTACTTCAAACGGTGTGGAGCCAAGTTGAGGGGAGAGGAATGAGATTGAGATATGCAGTGTCGTATTCCTGGTTCCATGCCTAGGAAACTTGAAAGATAAATTATTAAAGTGGCTAGCGAGTGCTACTAGACAACAGCTTTTGGAGGTCTGTGTACTGTAAAAACCTCCATTTTAGTAATGTCAAATTGAAAGTTCCTGTTGCCTCAGAGGTACTACTAACATTAATAAAGTTTCTGATATGTGTAAGTGTTCACAGAATTAAACACTAAGGATATTCACTTTTTCAGGTTTTTTTGAGGACTAGAGTCTTACCTCATTTAAGGCAAGCAAATTCCTGGAATCACTGAAATCGCAATAATAACTATTAATTAACAGTAATTATTACAGTAATTAACTGTAAGATATCTGCTTGGTGACATATTTGATGAGGAATGCTACATTTGGTTTGGGTGGAGAAATATAGTAGTCCAGCATGTACTCATTTGGTTAATCACATTAATTGAGAATCACTTTAATTCTGCATTCACCACTGTAGTAAATGGTCTTAATTTTATAGAAAAGTTATTTCATTTAAAAAATGGCCTCAAGATTTTTCACTTTGCTTAGGGAAGTATGTGGTGTAAATTTCTCAGAAATTTATTTGTGCTTCTTTAAAGGGGGTCTTTTGTACTCCCTTTTCTTCCTTTGCCACATTGCTGCCGAAGTTTATAATTGTTTTTTAATATTTTTTATGATCTCATTTATTCTTCGCAGGTTTCTTTCAGTTTTTGAAATGTACCTATGATAGTGCAGAAAAAAATGATTTGGCAAATTACTAACTGCATTTTGACTGGTGTATACATGCTTACATAAATACACTTAGAAAGTGAAGGTTTAATTCATGTGAATATCTGTAGAAATGACATTGTGCACTCATAGTCAAACTTTGTTAATAGAAAGGACTGCAACAAGCTATCTTTGAATTTCATCTGTGGGTTTGGCAAGGAAAGATAAATTTTAGCAAAGAATCAAGTGATGCGGAAAGAGAAAGGAAGAGAAAAGGTAAAAGAAAAGAGTGAAGAGGGAGGAGAAGCAGATAAACAGTTAGGACCACTCCTTACCTGATGAAAGAGTTTAGGCCTGTCAGCAGGCTTATTGGCATTTCACAAGGATTAGAGCATGTTTTAAATATTGCATGAAGAAAGGTGTTTCAGCATGTAGTAAGAAGCTTTTGAAAATGAAATTGATATGGTACTTCATCTGTTTTCTGCAGAAATGAAATGGCTACTGGTTCAGTTGCACAGCAGCTCCCTGCACTAGCAGAGATAGACCTCTGAAGTTTCTCAGTAGGGAATGGTTTCATGCTTGTCAGGAGTGGGAGAAAACTAGCTGCAAGTCTCCACGTGGGTGCTGGCAACTGTCCTTCCTTTAGGGATTTCTCTGATATGTTATAGGTAGAGGAAAATCTTGGCTAAACCGGATATGTTTCATGAGGGTAAGAGAAGTCTTGGTCAGCTGAGGTTCATCTTGTGTCCCCTGGCTGATTTCCTATCTGTGCCCCTAGATACCAAAGCGAGCTGGCAATTCAGTAACTGTTGCTGCACTTCAACATTGCTAGTTAATGCATAATTTAATATTTGCTAAAATTATTAAAAACAGGGGGAGAAGGCAAATGTGTTTTAGAGGAGAAAAATGTATTTGTGTAGACATCTAGCTTCATATTTTTTGCTGTGCTGCTTATTTGATACATGTGACCTTTTTCTTAAAACAAGGAGATTTCAGCTGTAGAGAAAAATCTTAAAACAAAATAAAATAAAAAAAAAAATCCATGCTGGATCCTTTTATTACAGGCAAGTTATCAAGTTGCGGACAGGCTATGCAATCTTTCCTTTCAGGGAAGTGGAAATGCCATAGGAATACATGGAAAGGAAATTTGACTCTCCTGCTCCTCTCTCTCATCAACCAGAAGTTGGAGGAGGGCAGTCCAGGCACCACGATCCGGCTCACCAGCTCTCCAAACAAAGCATGGCTGAGAGACAGCCCAGCTCAGTGTATGAAGAATGACAGTATTATTTGATAGGATGGCCAGTACAACTGCCCTGTGACAGATAGCTCTTCCCAGTTACAGTATGCAAAGTAGACTAATGAAGTAGCCTAGCATGTCTTCGTGAACTGGCAGAAGTGATAGTCTGGGATGACAAATGGAGCCCCTTTGGCCAGCTCTTTCCTTTGGTTCTCTGTGTGAATGAGCTGTAAGTGCATGTGGGGCTGGTGCTTAGTTTCCTTTCCCTCCTCATGGCTACCTATTCCTCATTGCAAGCTGTGGTTTCCAAGCACAGCTGCAAGACAAAAAAGAATAAGCAGACTTGTGACATAAGACCAAAGACTCATTATTTTGAGACTATTTTCCAAGCTGGACTTGCCAGGGGGATGCACAAAGGTACTGTTAATTTACAGTATTTTGGGAAAAGGGATTGGCTGGAGAACAGTACTGTCAGTAAATGTATTTTTAACTTGCAGTCTTAGTACTTTATTTTTAAGGCCTAATATGGGCTTTTTCCCAAATCCCTCATTATATAGTTCAAAGAGATGAAGCTATTTCATTATTGTCTCTTTCCTGTCAAGGAGCCTGCAAAACTCCTTCCAGAGCCTGAGTACAGAGGCTATTAAATAGAATGATTTGGTGGCATACTTTGCAGCATATGTGTACAGTTCATGTGAATGTAATTAGCAAAAACTAAATTTAAGACAGAAGGTCTTGCCATGGGTAGAAAAATAACATAGGTTGTAGGCAACGCTTCATTCAATTAGGTTTCTTGAGGAAACTTTTTTCTCATCTCCTCATCCCAACCACCTAACTGTTCTTAAGTTTACAAAAAAGCCATCTACTCAGCTACCAAGTGAATTATTCTACCACCTGCTTTATCAGAGTTTCTTATGCAGTCAAGGAAACAGAAACAATACAAATATTTGTGCATTAGTGTCATCCGAGTCATTGATCAACACTCCTTTGAATTAGGCACTGTAGAAACATATGGCAAGAAGACAGTCCTATTTTGAAATACTTATAGTCTCTCCACAGGTTTAACAAACACATCAACAAATAATGCACATGATTTTTAAGGGATCCACTGTTTCAGTTTGTTTTACTTTAAAAAGCCAAACATATTCCTACAGTCTGTCTACAAAAGAATGAAGTGTGTCAGGCAACATTTGCAGTGAGCAGTACATCCACACCTAATTCACAGGGTTCTTTATATCTAATGAGCCTCTTTCTTTTTGTTGTGGTTTTGTTTTGTTTTTTTCTTTCCCAAATCCACTAACCCTTAACTGGGCAAATTCCCTTATAAATTTTAGTGGTTTATGTAAGAGAAGATTCTATACCAATCAAACATAAAGACACGAAATGCTTTATTTCAAGCATCCGTGGAGACCACTTATTGCTATCAGCATCAACTAACCATGAGCTTTGAGTGAGGTTGAAGGGAGGTTCTGAGGCTAGTACTGAATCAGTCATATTGGCAACAATGCTTCTACCTACATGGGCTATTACAGGAAATTATTAAATCCAGAGCCATGGAACAGGAGATGCTTAGAGCTTAGATATGCCACTTTACAAGCAAGTTCCTGGATTTTTACTAGGCTTCCAAACTTGCAGTGAGTTTAATTAGAGATGTTAGGTTGCAAAGGAAATCAGAAAATACAGGAGTAATAAAATAGTTTTATTTTTTTGCTCATTTACTGTACAATTTCTTTTCCGTTTCTTCTTCCTACCAAGTAGCATTACAAGAACCCCGTTTGTATAGGTGGCATTTTCCATGGATAAACCATCAAGAGATCAGACTCTGTATTAGCTCCAGAAAAATTTTAGCATTGCTGTTATTGCTGAAAAGTGATCCAAAGAAATGTGAAACATTAAATTTTTTTCTCGTGATGACTTGTCTTCCATGACAACGTATAAAGATGAGAAAAATTTTGTTATTTCTTTTTAATATGAAATATCTCCCTTTGAGAACACAGAGAAAAAATTGGCTATGTCCCCAGACTTTAAATGAGAAACAAGGATGATTAATCTTTTTTTTAAAAAAGACTTTTTCTTTGAATAACATGTTTGATTTTCAGTTAAAGAACTGTCGAATAAAAGTCCAAGCACTTCCAACAATTTCAACACAATTTTGAAATTCTAACTAATCTCACGTTATGCTGGATGTTATAATTTGACTACCTCTCTTGAGTTTTCTAGGCAAAAGCAGAATAGAGAAGAATAATTTTTCTGATATAATAAAAGATAAGGCTGCCCCATCACATAGCTTCATCCGCTTTTGTCTGCCAGAATAACCGTAAAAGCAAAAGCTGCTTTAAAAGAAAAAGCATTTTATAGACTTTTTTACTTCCTCCAGGTTTTTCTTTGAGACCAATACACAACTTCAGTAAATTCCTCATCCTGTGTTGTGTGGGGTAACCATCTGCTTATCTGATAAATTATGATGATTTTGGAATAATGCCATTTATTTCATTGGAATTGTAATTCAAATTGTAAGGCAAACTTTGAGGTCAGAATCACACTTGAGTTCTATATATGCATGTTTGGGACTTCTCTGATTGTCTCTAAACTGACTGCTTTTACTGGATACATGTGTATGACATTTTTATTCATGTTAGAATATATTATGTATTCTAGCACTATTTTGCAAAATTCCCAGTCTTGTGTTGTAAAGGCAAGCATTAAAGCTCAGAAAATTCAGTAGTAGATGGAGTCAAAAAGATCAGTCTGGTAGCAACAATGTCACTGGCGCCTTGAGAATAGGACAACAGTGTGTGGAGAAACGGTAGTGCTGGACTTTGCAGCTTTGAGATCTTTGTTGACATCCAGTAACCTTTCAGTATAGGACAATCTTTTTCCTATCAATGAGGTGGCAGGTAGACTATATGTATGTGGAGGCTTGATTTGTTCTGAAGTGATGCCAGTACAAATCTTTGTCTGTAATTTTTTTTTCTATTGCTATGTAGAAATATTTTTACCAATACAATTCTGAGTATGGATGCAATTAAACCAGTCTAAGAATGCCTTTAGCTGTATATTTTGCTTCCTGGGTGAACATGACTATTATAGCCACATTTTCATATAGTTTATTTGCTTCCAAACTAGGCAGGGTTGCATGGCTTTAACAAGCCCTTAGAAATAGTGAACTCCAGTTAGCTGCTTCTGTTGCTACCTAAAATATTAGTTTTGTGGCTTTTACAGTGGCACTCAGAATTTTGCCTTCCATCTTATCTCAAGAAGTCAAGGAGCTATAGGTATTTTGGGAGTAGAGAGCAAGTGTTAGAGGAAGATTAGGGGAAGAAAACAAAGGAATGGTAACGTGGCCTCTGGCATTTCCTTTATCAGAGCATCCATCCCCATCCACGTGATGTAGCGTAACATTTTCAACTTTATTCTTGATGCACGCAACAAGCAGCATTGCTCTTGCACATTGGTCCTTTTTAGACATTCCTCTGAGCCTAAACTTGAGGACCTGTTTACATGGAAGATGTCTGTAGGTAAATATGCCACTGTTAGCCTCAGAATTATCTTTTCTATTTATTTTCCCATACTTGAAAGGAATAAAAATACAAATCATTGCCTGAATTCACAAAATGGTAATTTATATATGCCTAATTTTGTAGCAGGTGCACTCCAAGAATGGTATTAAGTGGGGCCTCTTGGAGAGATGGGCAAAGCAATGCCAAGATACGTATTCCCAACAAGGATTAGATAATGCAAAATGTCTAGAGAATTTGAAAGTCAAAAAACCATGTCTATATCACATATTTTCAGATTCTTATGATGATTTTCAAAATCACATTTTTAGGATGGATGTACCTAATCAACATGTCTGCTTTAGACACTTGCCTTTTTTTTTTTTTAAAATCTGATATGATGTACACAATGAAAAAAGTGTCCTCTTTCTCTTAGTGACCTTAAAGTCTAGCAGTGGGACAAGAAAAAAACAGATGGCAATGGGCAGGTGGCACGGTAAAAAGAAAGTGTGGAAGAACATTTTAATTGAAGTAGGACATCCTAGGACAAGGCATTTTTGTGTCCAATATTTTTGTTTTGCTTTGTTTATGTAAACTTTCATAGTTCCATGTTCTCTTTTCAGGAAAGTTTAATACTTAATGCAATTATTTACAGACATTGTCTTATTTTATTTCCAGCATTTTCTTTCTCCAGAAAGGCTTATCATGGGAAGTGCTGCTGTACTCATTTTGGAATCCTGCCTCTGCCTCCTCAGACTTACTTTTGTCTCCCCATCTTGATGGAAGTATTAGCGTATCTCACTGAATGTTACTTAAATAGTAATTGATCTTCGTACCTCTGAGCCCCTTTTCTGATAGCAACCACATTTAGGGCCATTGTGAAACCTTTTTGACCTGATTATGTGATTCCAATCAGCTGTGCACTGAGCTACCCAGAGTGCTGGCTGATAGAGAAGCCATGGTTTTAGAGTGCAAGTCTCTTGTCACTGACAGCAGCTATATCCTGGCAGGTAGAGGTGGGTTTGGCCCTTCATGATGAATTTGGGTTATTTCTTATTTTTCTCTTTCAACTTCCATCTTTCTGTTTGAGATGGTACATGTTCCCAGACGCTTTTTATATTCATGACAAGTGAATGCTGCGATCATCTCACTCTGAATAAGACTTCAGTAGCAGCTATAGCTTTTTATACTTTAAAGGTGAATTTCAGCCTTGGTTAAGTGAGGACTTAATTCTGACCTCCCTTCTGTACCAAACCTGCCAAATGAATGGCAATTAAGTCTGGACTATTAAATCCAAAAAAGCTTTTCTGCAACTTCTGGGAGCTGACCTGGAACTTCCTTTACAAAAGGAAATGAAAAGCAAATCAGAAGCTGCAGATGATTTTTGTAGTCTTTTTTTTTTTGGGGGGGGGGGGGGGGGAGGGAGCAGAGAATGCAAATATTATAATATCCTGTCTTCTGGTGGTGTCTGTGGCTGGAATGTTGGACGTATATTCAAAAAAGCAAACAAGCAAGCTGTCTTCCAAAGATAAGTAAATAGCTGTTACACAGACCCAAGACCTGCAGGTGGATGTTCTTGCTTGCTGTGCTTAGCATCCCCCCGTGCCTGTACACCTTCTCCTCTTCCAACTGGGCCTTTTGGCTGTGTCTGCCTGGCACAGACTCCTTGACCCTTGCTAACTGATGGTCTGTCCTTCAGGTTCTTTCCTTCTACCCATTTGCTTCTACAGTATTGAAAGAATTGCTATGGTATTCTGACTGTAACTGGAAATAGTATTTTTGTGTAGGCAGATTAACCTAGATCTAAGATAGGTGCATCCTCTGCAGACAGACTAATAAAAGAGAAATATGTAGCAGATACCAATATAATTGGCTGAAGCTATTAATTAGAGACACAAATGGGTAGAGAAAAATAAAATTTTTACTTCAAAACTGTCAGGCGTTTAACACTAAGATTACCCAGCAAAGCAGAGAGGGGATTGTTTGGGGGGTTTTGAGCAGTGACAATCTATGTTATCTAGTGAAATTTACTAAGCCTTTTACACATAGATATTAATTTTGCTCTGTATATATTAAACATTTGGTTATCCCTACCTAACACTCCTATACTGTAAAACCTTCTGTATACAAGGTGAGATGGGCATACTGATTGAAGGCCTGATGATTGACTGAGCTGTAGCATTCTCAGGGCTTCAAGAAAGGTTTTTACTCAACGCTCTTTCCCACAGGAGTTCACATTTGCTGTTTTATCTCTGGGAGTGAGCTTAGTGACAGACGCACACTGAGAGTCAGGGAGAAATGCCATGGGAGCTGCTTAACAGCATTCAGATGCAGAGATGGCATTTGATTCCCAGGCTGCTTTGCTGCAGCTGCTTTATAAGAAATCTAAATCAGGAAACTCTGCAGGGTATCAGGAAAGCAGACCTCTGATCTGCGTCCTCTCACCATTAAAAACTGAGCCCTGTTTCTGAAACAATAAACAAATCAAAAGGTTATTGAATAACTCCTATTCATTTTGGTGGAATCTGCGAAATGGCAGAATAGCAGGTGTGCGGACATAGAACCCTGTAGATGGGACTGCAAGAGCTCTCTGACAAGGTGTTAACAGGTTGCCTGACATGCTCATTGTAGCTGTTTTCATTTAATGTGGAAATTGTTAGTCTAATTCTTAGATGTTGTTCAGGCAAAATGTTCTGGTTGTGTTTTAAAGCGAGTGCTGGCCTTTTGAAACTGTTCCCAGTACCTGCATTATAGATATCAAATACTCTGTTAGAGATAAACGAACTTGAAATATTTCTTTTGCATTTTATTTTTTCTATGTTCATGTTAATTTATATTTATAAATATCTGGAGGTGGGTAATTGAAGCTCTGCAGCAATCCTTTTTCTTTCCCTTTAGATGTATAGAGCCTGAAAAATCTAAAATACCTTAGGAGTAGACATGCTAATGTTATGTTGATACTTTGCCTTTCATTCAATGGAAAGGTAATTTTTTTGTGATTCATTCGGTGCTGTGAAATTAAGAAAGTCACCAGAAATGAATGTAAAAGCAAATGACTAGATGGGAAAAGTGATAAAAATGTAAGCACTGCAGCTGTAAGATAAGGTACTCTATGATGTCAGAACTGTGAATTGTTGATGAAGTTTGAAGTAATTCCATTTTGCATGATATTTTTAAATTCTCATACAAAACAATTGATTTGAATGTGGAACCTTTGAAATACAAAGAATTAACCTTGCCTTCCAGACAAGATGCTTAAGGTTAAAAATAATAGAAACATAAATCTTGTGTAAGTCTTATTAAAAAAGAAATATCTGCATTATCTGAGTTAGATTTCTTTCAACCAAAAACTCCCATTCTGAAATGCTACAGTTCTGACAGTGTGACAAATTGCTGGAACAAATGCTAAATAGTTAAATGGACAAGTGATGGATGGCCTCATAAGCCTTGCAGGGCAGCCTGTGTAAGATACTAATTGGTTCTGTGGAACTGGTTTTAGTCAATAAATTCACTTGAGAGATTTTTTTGTGTGTGTGTTAGATATCTTTAAAGAATGCAGTGCTGTAGGTGACAAACCACTTGCAATGTATTAGGCCACCAACAACTTTATTCTGTCTGCTATACCATCTACCTTCTTTCAAGGATATAACCTACTAAAAATCTATTATTGATGCATTGCTGTCTCTCAAATGCTTCTGAATTATGAGTTTATTTGGAAGCCTCCAGAATTTTCTGATGCTAAAAAATGCCCGTGTTAAGTTTTCCACAGTGTTTGAAATAGCTCTTTTTTTTCTTTTTTTTTTCTTCTCCTGGAATAGGTTCTGCCACCATTGCTCACTTTGAGCAATACTTTTCACTGCAGATAGTCTAAATATTAGTGAACTCCCCTTGTGAAAAATATTGTCAAGGTGTGAGTAAAGGCGATTAGACTCTGGCCCTTAGGACCAGTGCCAGGAAAGATCTGCACAGCCCCTTCTGGGACTGAATTTGGAGATGAGGGAGTAACTGAAAAGGGGTTTTCAGGACTCTAAGTTTGAATTTAGGCCCTAGTTGCTCCCACGTCTGAAATCCCTAGACTTCACTGAGCTCTCCTGGTTGAGTTGTGGTATTCTCAATGGTATTTAGTAGTTGTGTGCCTGTGCATACCCCAGAGCATCCCTGTCCTGGGCAGAGGTTGCAGCTTATGCTATAGGTTACATCTGAGCTCAAGAGGACTGAAGCCCCAGGAGACTTCTTTGCACACCGTGTTGGCTGATCCACAGGCCAAAGAGGTGGGAGCCACAGCACATCTCTGCATCCCTGCTCAGCCCAAGACGGGCTGTGGCAAGGCTGGGGCGCAGGGTGCCGGCCAGGGACAGGAATGCAGGCATTTGGGGCCAGGTCTTTGCAGGCAACACTCCAACTGTTACGCTGCTCCAAAGTGTGGGAAGAGAAGCTGGTTGCATTTGTTGTGATCCTGAGCAGATCACCTGAAGGGCTGAAAGAGCTCACCCCTGTTTCCCAATGATTAGTGGTGGGTTTTCGGTAGCTTCCCACTCAGCAGGCTGGCTGCTGCGAACCCTGCGCGAGGCACCTGCTCTCCCGCTGCTGGGCACGGGATTGCTCGGCCCCCAAGGTGACCTGCTACCTTCATATCACTGTCAGACACTGAAAAGAAAAGCCCTGAAGCACTTACCTTTTTAAGTCCTTCAGTCCTTTGTTGAATCTGGCCCACAGTGATTTCAGTGGAAATATGAGACAGAGTTTGTTCTTGGTTGCTTTTGTTTTGGGGTTGTTTTGTTGGGGTTTTTTGAGGTGTGTGTGTTTTTCTTTCTTGGGGTTTGTTTGTTTTTTGTGTTTTTTCATCAGTGCTAAGAAAAATATTTTTTTCCTGGAAGCTTAACAATCTAAACAAAACCAAAAACCCCCTCAATAAGTAAGCCAGGGAAGGGGACAAGGGTTGAGATGGTTTCAGTTTTTCCAGATAGTAATTTCCTGTTTAGCAAAGCAGAATTGATTAATTCTGAAAGCATCAGGATTTAGAAGGCTGATCTTTGAGATAAAGGAAAAATCTGAAATTAATTTAGAGTTTAAGTAATGCTAAACTTAAGGGAGAATTCAGTTCCAGGCATCAACTCCATTCTGATCCCAACTTTATTGCAAAATAAAGCTTAATTTTTGGGAAGTGACTAAAAATTAGAGTTATGTCTTTCTGGTTGCTTTGCATTCTCTCCCATGCTCGCATATATGAGATGTTTCACAATTAATTAAAGACTATACTTCAACTGCTGTATATTTAAACCAAATTTGACTAATAACACATACTAGCTACCTTAGCAGCAGTGTTGAAATAATTAGATAGAGCAAACAGGTATTTCTAGAAGGATCTGTAATAAAAAGCATTAAGAAAAGGGCTGCGCTTCTGTCAGTGTTCATACCTAGGCTGTCTAGTATATATGAACTTCAGGAAAACTTGTCAGGAACAAAAATTCGTGCAACTGCCTTGATATATCTTTGGTGCAATACAGTGTAGTCAAGCCTGGTAGAATACATATTTAACTAGAAGGGAAATGTGGTACTTTGGGAGATTATGAACACAAAGATACGTAGGCTTCTTGTAAAGCTTTTGGGAGGAGGTAGGTGTCTCAAGGAGAACTTGCTGCATGTGACATAAAACCCATCCCTGGCTCCCCAGTACAGGAAAAACAAGTTTTGTCACTATGGAAAAGTAAATCCAAGTAGTTCTGTGACAACAATACTAATAGCTTTTTCCTTAAATCCTAACATACAATTAAATATTTTTTTATGACCAAAAAACCTAAGCCTAGTGAAAGCTTTTATTGTACAAATTCTCTGTATATAGGTGGTAGCTTTCGTGTGCCAATTAGCTGATTGAGGCATGCAATGAGTTGAACAGATCTGTCATTGATCCAATAAGCAAGGGCTGAATTATAGGAGTTCAGAGCTATCCTGTCAGGGAAAACCTGCTGGATTTGTAGCCATCTGAGAATCAAAAGATAAATACAATATACTTTCTTACATTTAATCAGACTCTGTGGCTCCACAGTAAAGGCCCATGGGTCCCTTTGGAGCAAATTTATAATGAGTATTTTAGTTTATTAATATGAAGGATTGTGACTATACACAAAACAGAAAAAATGTTATGTGATCTCTGATACACCAATCTGTATTTATGCTTGTGTAAAAGCCCAAGGTAGGCTCATTTAGGATATTGAGCCATAAAGTTTAACTACTGAATCAACCAAAGATGGCAGACTAGAAATTTTCTGTGTAACTATTTTTTATAAAAGCATATTACCCTTTTTGTTTAAAATTGATTTTGAGCTTACCAGTTTTTAATTTTTTTTTTGTGTTCTGTAATATAGCACACTTTGCTAGACATCACATGTAATGAATTGTTTACATCAACCTGAAATATCCACAATGTGGCCTTTAAAATGCTGTTAATGGTAATCTAGCAATCTGCAAGTGATGCTGTGCCAAGTGAAGAGACTTTACAGCACACAGCACTCCAGTGAGTGGTCACCAGGCCACAGCTTAATTGTTGTGAAGCAAATTTTCAGGGTTAAGTACCAACATCCTTTTGCTTGTAAATCAACTGGAGATGAGGGTCTTATGCTCATCTGGACATCAGAAATCTCTCCTTTGAATTCAACTGATAGACTTGGACGTTGCAAGTGTAAAGTACATAATTCGGTGTAAAGAACTTGTACTTACTATGTATGTGTAAAAATCATGATGCAAACCCCAAAAGACTTTTGAGTTCCTGTAGAAACCTATTAGTCACTTCAGGAAGGAAGAATAAGCTGTACCTCGGGTTCAGTTGATAAGGAAACTGCTCTAAAAGCTGCTCTCATTTTCCAAAGTTTCCCAGCTAGACTTGAACTTTAAAACTTGAATGGGTTTTAAATTAAGAAGTTACTTTCAAATAGCGTATGAAACACATAGGTGATGAGCTGATATGTTTGTCACACTTGTATATTTAGGAAGCCATGTGTTTATAAAGTGCTGTATCACATCTGTGAGAGAGACTGCAGTTGCTCATAACTTTGACTATAAGAAATCTGCTGACCTGCTGGATTCACTAACTGTTTAGAATTATTGCTTAACATTTTTAAAAGATTCTTTTTTTAAGAGTTTATAAATGTATCTCTTCTCAGAAAACCTGAATGTGCCATGTTAGAAGAGAAAATTAAAAGACTGAAAGAATAAAACTGCCAAATGTCAAACTTGCAAGGACGTACTGAAATCCAGGACAAAATCCAAATTCAGGTAAATTCTTAAGTTACCATCTGTTCTGTTCACAATAATCTTTCATATACTATAAATATACCATACAGTAACAGCTTCCCAGCTGTGAATAACCCATTTGCCTGACTGTTCTTTTAATTCCTCTATAAAAGTTTGGTTTTGAAGTTGTCCATCTGCCTAGATGCCAGTGTGATAGATATTAATAAAATAGAATATAAAGAATAAATTAAAACATCTGCGAAAATTAATAGGAAAAATTTCTATTCAGCATAGCAGGAAATAAAATAGCATGGAGAAACTGAGCAGTCTGAATTGGTAATCATAATTTTGAGATATGGAGATGATAAAGAGGCACTTGGGATCTGGTCTAACAAATCTTTGTGTTTGACTATAAGTATGTGAATAACCCCATTCTTGGCTTACTTGCACATAAACCTAACACTAAGAATGTTATCTGAAAGAAAGAGTTTTTACTTTCTGGTACAGCTATATAGTTATTGAAGATTTATTTTACTGTTCAGTATAACCTTTAGCAGGTGCAGTTTTATCAGGAAGGTAAGACGACTGTATTTCCCTCTTTGTCACCACCGTGCTCTGTGTATATGCTGGGCTACAGCTTAGAACTGTAACCATGTGGCCCCCCAAAGCTAGGTCTGGGCTACGTCTAACTCCTCCTGACAGAGAAGCTAAAGGGCAGACTGTCTGTCAGGATTTCCCCATGAAGTATTTTATAAGTGCATATGTGCATCTTTTGCCCTTGTACCAAGTCAGCTGGACTGGAGCTGTCTGAACTTGAGCTGCGCAGGGGTGCTAGCCTGCTGCCATACCCAAGTGATGTTTTTCCTACAGGCTGAGATTTTGGAGAACATGAGTATACCATAGTTTTAATATAGGCAGCGTATAGCATATACTCATTGCTCCTGCTGCTCCAGCAACAGGAGCTTGGCTTGGGCTAAGCATGAAGAGTTAGGGAGATGATGAAGGCAAGTTAATCTTGCTAGTTACAGCTGGTAAAACAAGGGACGATGGACACATGAGACAGCCTGGGAGGTTCAAGTTGGACATTAGGAAAAGCTTCCTTGTGAGGAGGGTAGTATAGCACTAGGAGAGGTTTTTCAGGGAGGTTGTGGGATATTTCTTCATCCCTGGAAGTTTTTGGGACTTGTTTAGATAACACTGTAGCCGGCCAGGTCCAGCGTTTGTGTTCTTCCTGCGAGTGAGAGGTTAGACTACAAGACCTCCAGAGGCATCTTCCAGCTAACTTGTTTGAGTCAATGTTTGCTCAGATCAAAGCTCTCTCTCTAGTGGAGATCAGGAGCAGTCACTTAGGAAAAAGCAAAAGACAAGACGTACATATTTGTCCTGAATATTCTCCTATCATCTGGCAACAGGGGGTCAGGCATTTCCTAAATGAAAGGTGTTGTCTTTGTATTTAGTAAGTGTGAAAAAGTTTGGCTGAGAAGTTTTAATGTTTTTATCCAGTAATTGTTTCGGCTGTGAGATATATCAGAATTGACCTTGTTTTATAAAGAGTTTTGGATTTGATATTTAATGAAAGGTTTTTTAATGAGAAAAATGTTATGAATTTAATTACAATTTCCTGGTGCACTCTGTCAGCTCTGCCTTATTGTTACTTTGTGGGTAGGCAGGAAAATATGTTCAAATTCCTGTTTATTACTCAGTCCCTTAAATTCTTCTGCACTGTCCCTTGGACCTCTGTGCTCAATCTCTTATGTTGGCTGGTTTGGGAAAAACGGTCTTTCAATTTCTTGATCAGCCACATAGTCCATGCCTCAGTAACTGAAGCAAACCCAGGTGGTTGTTATATAATTTCTAGCATTTAAAATGGGCAGCTCTGATTCAGTCTCTTCTGAGGCTTAGCTGGGATTTTAAGGTTTGCAGCATTTTCCCCAATTGCCGAGCACTGTATCATTTGCGTGCCTCCTGCTGTTCCATGTATTTTTTTTTTTTAACTAGGCACTGGTCCTGGGTTTGTCTCTAGCATGCCTCAATACCTGAGTCTGTTTCATTACACTATTTTAGAAATCTGCTGTGATTATTGCCTAATCCCTTTGTGCACATCTCTTGGCCTTCTCCTGGAAACAGGGATTAACCTTTTGTGGCATTTTTGATCTAGGCTAGCCGTGGAATATGAATCACTTCTACTGCTGGTAAAAGGCTTTGCTGAACTGTGTGAAGTCTGCCTTCAGAGGTGCAAAGCACCTCCTTTCTCCCTCTTGTTGCACAGACCAATCTGTGCCTTGCCCTGGAAGACACCTCTGTCTCAGGGTCATTGTCTCTAGCAGTCATTTTCTTGGGCAGAACATTTTCTTACTGTGTAGCACTGGAGGCTAAATAACGCACACTGTAATCACTTGGATGCACTCAGCAGTGGCTTGTTTTGCTGCTTGCTGATGGCATCCAATGAGGCTGCACATTGACCCTTCACCTGTCCGAAAACTGGTAGGTCCGGCTGGGTGGCAGAGAGCAGTCACCTCTGCTGGCCTCTGCCAGAAAACATTTTCATGTGGGTGCTGCTCCCAGGCCACCTCCTGAAGCATCACACCCAAGTGCAGTGCTGTGACACTGGAAGAGAGTGCCCTGTTTATGATCTTCTTTACTTATTGGATGCTCATGTTCAGACCTCTGGCTATTCCCATTATGTAGCAGTATATGAAAAGCATCTCAATGGTTTCTTTGTGTGTATCAAATCTGAAAAGAATACGTCATGCCTCTAATTATGATCTGAAGGTGTCTTTTTCCATTTGCTTTTATCTGGGCATTTTCTTACCAGCTCTTTATCCCTTGAAAACAAACAAGGTCCCTTTGAGATGAACAGAATATTTCATGTAGGAAACACCAGTTGCGTATATTCAGTTCTATACTCTCTCAGTTCCTTACAAAGTCTTATGGGAACTTGGTGGATACTCTGCTTACACACATACATTTAGAGGCATACTTTAGGAACTATCAGATATGTGTGTGTATATACACACACATATGCACACACCCCTCCCCATTGCTCTTTTTTCTAATCCTTCCCTTTTTAGGAGCCTGCTTATGTACTTCATATCATAAGGATGAAAGGTTTGTAGAGAAGCACTGATGAACGCCAGGGATGGAGACACATAACAGAAAAAAGAATAAACCAAACCCACAAAAAACCTTATTCAGGAAGCCAAAGGCTCATGTGTAAATAGGAAAGACCACTGTGAGAAGTAGTTATTTTCTATCTTATATTTTTTTATGTTATGGATAATTTTTAAAGTTATTGGTGGGGTGGGGAAGTCTTTTACATCAGATAAGATAACTTTTACTATCAGCGTATGTTGCAGTGGCACTCAGTACCACTGCACTAGTTAAGGGTCTGTGAGGAGTATTTCTGTTATAAATCTGGAAGATTATATCTCTGTCTTCTCATATTGCATCATCCTGAAACTTGACAAGTTGTCAGTGGAGAGGCAATTATTTCTACCAAAACATAAGGAACACAACTTACATGTCTAAGGTATGTAGTGCCATGAGAATATATGGATTTAGGAGAAACTGATGAGGTGGTTTGGATTTTTTGCTTTATTTTGCTCCAACTGTAAAACTTGAATGTTGACATTATAAAAATGAAATTTTGCTTGCTGTTAGTTGAAAATGAGGTTTAATTGTGTTTGTAATTTTAAAGGGTGAGGGAATGACGCGGTTGAAACCCTAAGAGAGCTGAAAAAAAACCAGTGGGGCTGGCCAGAAAACACTGTTCCATCCTATGAAAAACAGATTATATTATTTCCAGTTTGCAGATTGTTGTTGATTTTGAAAGCAGCTGGTGTTAGAGGAAGAGGCTGTGTTTCCCAGCAATGACTCACTAGATCTCACAAGGGAGCAGGGAGAGCGGGTGTGAGGGGATCCAGGAGTGGTTGTTAGGAGCTGGACAGCCAAAACTATTAGCAGACTGCAGCTTGTTATTTTTACTTTGTAAACTCCCATGAAGAGTGGACACTTGGGAAGGGTGAGACAAAGACCAGGGAGCCAGGGGAGCAGGGAACATGTTTGGAGGGGCAAAAGGAGTCTGAGAAAGAAGCATGAAGGCATGTTTCAAGTCATCTGATAATGTACCGGCTTAAAGGAGCACTTTGAATCCTCAGTGAAATGTATTGAAGTAGTATTATGAATGGTTTAACCAATTGAGAGTAAATGAACTGCAAATGCAAAATTAAGATTACCCCGTATTTCAGGATAGTTGTTTATGCGAAGAAAGCTAAGTGGCCTTGGCAAAGTTGGTAATTTTTTGTTCTCAATAATTAGCTTTAGGAATGCTGATTATTAGAAATGGATGATAACAGTTTTCTTACTAAAAATCTTCAAGGTATAAAAATTCTTTCTTTTCTACCTTGCTGTGAAATTGAATTTGAACATTTCTTCCCTCCCTCCATAAAAATGGAAAAAATTAATCTGGATTATTTCCCAGCAGTGCACTTATTGGGAAAGATGTGGAGTTTAAGATTCACGTTCCTGTAGTGGGCGTGTCTCATTTGCTGTCTTGGAGTTACAATGCTTTCCTCTTGGACCTCAGCTAAGTGACTAAGGCTGCTTCTTAGGGCATAGATGAACCAAGTTCAATTCTCCGCTCTACCATTCTTCTGTGTCCTAGATGGGCTTTATACACCTTGTTTTAACATCGGGCTCTGCCTCAGTTATCCTGTTGTAATATTACAAGCAAAACTATTAGACGATGAAATAGAAAATTGACTGAGAGTTGGAGAGATCAGCTAGATTGTTCAAATCTCATATGAATACAGAGGGCCACAGGGCTACTGACTAACATACAAAGTAATTCTTGGTATTTTAAGGAATAATCTGTTTTTGATCAGAAATCTTCTGTGTACTTGCCTAGTAAATATTGAGATTTTGATACTTTTCAGAGCGAAGTTTGGGTCCCCAGTAGCTCTGCTAGTATTTTTATTAGAAGCCTAAATAGAAATTGTGACTACTAACATACAACTCTTCAGAGAATTTTCAAAGGACTTACTAAAATGTGTTTTCTCTCTTAAATCAAAAGAAAGAAATGAAGAGAAGCATGGAACAGTTAAAAAAATTCTTCAAATATTTGTGGATAGCACCTTTACTTCTGACAATCAGATATGACTGTTACCATTTACATCACTGTACTGCTGAAGTGCACAACATACTGAAAGCAGGCTGACACCATGTGGTCTGTGCTGAGTGGATGGGAAGCAGAAACAGTATGGGGGTGACAGGTTGCAGTGCCCAGGTGGTGAGGTCAGGGTTATCCCTGATGCATTGGCTGTACGAATGTCTTGAAATCATGAAACTGTTTTCTATGGTTGCTCTGCGTAGTTTAAAAGTATTATTTCACTGCAGAGGAGTGGTCAGCTGCTTAACAGAATGAGGGGAGAAAGCCTGAAGGTATTAAGTACTGTCTCAGATGAGCCCCTGGAGTTTGTGGGAGCCTGGGGAAAGTGCATTAGCACGTTCATCCAAGGAGGTGCAGACACATGCAGATTTTGATGAGTATGACAGCTGATACTTGTTTGCTTAACATCTGGGACCCTCTTTGCTAGCTTCGGCTCCAGTGTAGAAGCGTTTCATACATGTGCCATGTAGTATAAACACCAGGTTGCCACCCTGCCTGCCAAATTCTCAGGACATTGGTGCCCATGAAGTTGCTCTGAGAGTGCTGAGCAATCATGACAGCATTCGCTATGCTAGCGTTTGTTCACAGGACATGAACATGTTGAAACAGGAATGGTGCATTAATAGCTCAGTGTCATATTGAGGTTGCCACTGTTAGCATGATCTCACACCCTGCAGAAGGTAATGCTGATCTGAACAGGGCTTAAACGAGAGCCCATCATAATTAATGAGATGTTAACCTCCTCTTTGGAGGATGGCTGAAATCCACAGACTCCTCTTAAGATGACAACAGCTAGAAGGAAGGAAAGAGAAGTAATTGCTGAATTTTGAATTTTGTGGCTGTTGAGAGCTTTTATGTACTTGGCAGTCAAGCTGCTCATATCATGGATTTACTCTATGTTTCCCATTGATCCATTTCCTGCAGTTGCCAGATTAGCAGAATATGGCCACACAGAGGCCTTACTGCTTAAACTGTTTGTTTCGTGATTTGCATTTTTTCTTAATCAGCTCTTTAACCTCAGTGGCCTTCCAGGGTTGCCTCTCGCCATTCCTGTATTAGTTCCCAAAAGCCTTGCTTTTGCATATCTTTTCTGCTGTTTTCTCCAAGGAGAGTATTTGTCAGTAGTTCCTACTTTTGTAGAGAGTAACAGATGTTATATGCAATTGCACCTGTAGGTAGAATTCCCTCCCCTTTCATTTCAATATTGCTTTATACTCCTGGGCTACTTGGCAGTTCAGTAGAGGACATTATCAGACTTGAGAGCTCTTCTGCAAATTCTTAATCATTTGTTGTTTTCTCTTTTGTAAAATGTCTCTGACAATACAGTTGAATCCACATTGTCATCTGAATTTAAAATAAATTCAGTTATTGGTGATCCCAATAGATGTTCCTAAAATTAAAATGGCTGTTTTAAAACATAGGTGGACAGTGTAGTGTCATCATATGCTAAATTTTTCATATTATCTCCCTATAATTCCCAGCAATGGAAACCTGAAAGCGAGAAAAAAGAGGAAGTGGGAAAACTGAAACTCTGCAGCAGTAGAAACTCAGGATGCACAGCAGAAATTCACACTCTTTCCACCTTGGTGTGCTAACACTTCTGATTTGAACTGTTAATTGCTCTTATACATTTAACTCTTCGGCAACCATTGTTTTTAGGTGTCTATTGCACTGGGAAAATCCATTGCTTAGTATAAAACGAGTGAGGGAAATAATTTTTTGCCTTTTATTGCTGGACTTTTTTTATACACAAAAAAATAGACATTATGCTTTCCCAAAAAATCTCCCTCATATTGGATTTTCAGCTTAGTTGAATAGCAACCACTTTTAAAAAGTGACTATGTCCCTATAATACCTTCTTTCTGAACCAGACTCCTTCAGTATACAGTGTGACTGACTTTGAGGGGGGGCTGGTAAGAAGGGAAAGTTTTGATTTCTGCTGTATAGCCAGAAAGAACAAGAACACTAGCTGGATGTTGCTCCAGTTCATACAACATAATCAGAATTGTTAAATAAAAGAAAAATAAATAGTGCTCTGATCTACACCCAGTGGAACCATACAGACTTATCTCGAGATGCACAAAGTTTCTCCTCAGATTGTCGCTCCAGGAATCTTAGTATATTTTCAGGCCAGGCTTTTAAAGGTTTTACACTGGGATGGCGATGGTAAATGCAGATATGACCCCAGGTATCAGATCTTAGCTTATAATTACAGTGATCTGGAGAAAAAAAATAATACTAGTAAAGATAACCCCCCTTGTTTTTATGATGGCAAAATGAACAAATCAGAAAAAAAAAATTAACCTATTTCATATTGTTTTTTCTGGGTTTCTGTTTTATTGTAAATCACTGTTTTTGAATAGGCAGTAGTGGCTAATACAAAAGAAGTGAGTTTGTATGTATGACTTACAACCTAAAAGTGAGTATTCAGTCGTGCTATATATGATCATTTTCCACACAGAAATTTTATGTCAGGCTGCATATGTGAGTGATCTGTAAGAGAAAACCATGCTTAGCGTTCAGCTGCACTCTTAGATCTTGGTAAATTGTCTTCAATTCGTGGACTTGTCTTCCATCTGTGTAGTGCGTGGAGACAGGCAGCAGCCTACAGAGCCAAATGGGAATTTCACTGCTGTGAGGAGTCTCTGACATGCTGATTCTTGCACTGCCTCACTGGCAAGTCTGTGAAGAGGATACATGACCAATGTAAGAAAAAACAGGTTATGACATGTGTCAGGCTTCAAGGGGCATAGTTTACATCAGTCCTGAGAGATCTAAAAAAAAATCCAAAAATAGGAAGGCATAACTGGCTCTTACGTTGCTCCTTACTTTTATCTATGATGTATATTTAGCTCAGCTGAGGAATGGGTATATAGCAGTGAAGACTACTTCCTTACTATAAACCTGGTTTATTATCTCAGACTCTCCACAAAGGACAACTTGGAAGCAGAGATGTTTGTGCATGCATTTGTAGGTCACATTGCTTTCTCCTCAGGTATGTTTTACAGCAATGAAGGCACAGTTAACAGAATTGGTACATTTTCCTTTTTGACATTGTTATTGGTGCTAATTAAATGTAGTAATCCTAGAGTAACTAAATTGCTGCTTCCGCATATTTGCATTGCCTAGGAAAACCTAAGTCTTACGAAGATTCTGAATGCCAGAAATACCCATTTGGTCATCTTTTTTCTTTCACTAGTCTTACAGGTAGACTTTGACCTTATGGGACAGAAGAAATGGTTCCGTTCAATCCAAAAGTTTCTTAAGAGATATAAAATTTGGGGTTTGTGAAAGGTTCTTCCTTTCCGTGTGTGCATAGGAAAGCTGTGGGGAAGGAGGGAGTGAGGGGGGCTCACAAACTTGTGTGCACCCATTATACTTTTTTTAACCAGAAAAAGTTTTCTACTGCCTTCAAAAATCAAAGTTAATTAGTATACTGGGTTTGAAAATATGAAGTGTATATCGCAGCAAGCACAAAGGTTATTACTGACCAGTACTTGCCAGGTGGCTAAGAAGAAAAAGTCTTATGTCAGCTGATGTAAGTTCAGTTTACAATGGTTCATATTTTCAGTGAAAAATTTTCAGAGGTCTACAGACTCTCTGGACTAGTCTGTTGCCTGGGAAACTGCACTCTGTAAATTAGGGTAAGGGGAAATCATGGTTATTAGATATGTATTTTTCATAATTATTACTGTAATTTTCCCAATAAACATCCAAGCCAGGACTTGGCCATGAACTTGACAAGCCGTTTCATGTTTGTACAGCACTGAGAATAAGGTTGGGACTTTTTTTTGTAAGCAATGCATAGTTGCATAGGAGGTTAAATACTGAGCAAAAATAGTTCTTTTCCAAGTGTAGCAAGAGTATGTGTTGTCCATATAAAATCTCTTCCTCTCAGTATTAATGGTTTGCTGTGTCTGCCTTATATGCAGAGTGGACCGCTAGAGGAATGGTTGAATCCCACCCTCCCAAACCTAGCATAATTGAAAAAGCCAAGAGAGAATAAAGATTGCCTGAACTCTTATAGCTCTAATCACTTTTTTATCTTGTAGGTGTCCCCTCTTTTCTTAGCACTTGTACTTTTCAAGAGCATGAGCTTAAATTTTTATAAGGGATATATAGCAGATAGAGTTACTTAATATGTGGTAAAGCACAGAGCATTGACTTTTGAAATTGTTAAAATAGAATACTTAGTCAGACTGGGCACTCCAGACACTGAAACTTGATTTGCATACCATTCCAAATGAGAGTTTTGAAATAATCTAAGAGCGTAAGATCATAAATGTATCATTTTGAACCTCCTCTGAAAAAAAGAAAACAATATCATGTTAAAATACTAAACAGTACCTCCTACTTTGGCTAATCAACAAGACAAAAGCTAATTGTTTTTGCAGATACTAGTTCTTTGGGAGACACTAAGTGGGACATCATTTGTGTTGAGGAGGATGGAGGAAAAAATGAAGGCAAATTTACATCCTAGTTGAAACTAGATACTCATATAGAGATGGTGAAAGCTCAAGTGAAAAGGAGTTTCAGAGAACTTCCCTATGCAAGCTCCTCACAAGGCACTTCTTCCAAAATGTAACTGTCAGGATGTATTTTAGAAGAGCAGCCGTGATGCTGTCTGGACAATAACAGGCAGATCCAGTATCCAAGCACATGCTCCTAGTCACTGTTTCCAGGTCTGGTTTCTCCAAGATGCGCTATGCGTGGTCAGACCAGCCTTTAATGTCTGCTGTCCCTTTCTTGGCCTTGGCACGCAGCTGCTGG
The DNA here is from genome assembly GCF_030936135.1 of Gavia stellata. Taxonomy (NCBI): domain Eukaryota; kingdom Metazoa; phylum Chordata; class Aves; order Gaviiformes; family Gaviidae; genus Gavia; species Gavia stellata. The sequence goes on from NC_082603.1 coordinate 13,130,973, forward strand.
CACTCTGGGTTTCCTTCCGGCTGGGACGGCTCCCTCAGAGGCCACCTACCTGCTTAGTTGTGATGTCCTGAGTTGTGCTGAGTGCTGGCTTTGCTCTCTGCACTCTCAGGAGAGCTGCAGCTTTCCCAGAAGCTGGTTCCTGGGTCTGGTCTCTCTGCATGTCCTCCTGCCAGGCTTTTGTTTTTAGCTGTGAAGTGAATTCTTTGGCTTGAAAGGAATTTAAAACTGACTCTACAGTGTCAGTTTTGGACTGGCAGCAAGAGAAACTGCAGTTTTTATATTTGTGCATGTGCAGCAGGAGTCCCAGACCCTTACTCAGACAAGTTTCTATGAAGAAACTCACTGAAAAGCTAATGGCTTTTCTGGTAGTAAATCCTTTCTTTCTCCAGGGTTAAGCCATTCAGTATCTGTGGGCCCTCATCTCTCTGTCAGGGTTTTCCAGTCATAGTCTCTGCCTAAGTGTCAAGCTGCTGCTAGAGAATGAATGCTCCAATCCACAGTAAAGATTATTTTCCAAATCGAATGGAATTGTGGAATTGAGAAGTTGACATGGGCATAGTCTCCAAACTGTCACACCTGAGTACAAAAAGTAATAGCACAGGACACACTGCAGTCTTCCGGACTGGTGGAGTTTATTTTTATCTCTGTAATTAGGGTAAGTTAGAGAAATCTGTTATTCATTGCCACCCAGCTTCCTCCTTAACTCCCTGGTGGTAAAGTTTTACTTCACTTGGCTGTTATTGTACTGTATTGACTTACACACTCTCTCTATATCCTCTTTTTTTGTCTAAAAGGGTTTTTTTTTTTCTGCATTCAGGAAAGTTATGTTATAAAAATCATGAGACTCTGTTTTGTTAGAGAAGCATTGACCTGGTCTGTTCCATCTAGTTCTACTACTGGCCCAGGGTGTTCCCCAGCAGACCGCTTAGCAATGTGACTCATCTGTTACATATAGTTTGTTCTATCACGTTCTCCCCATGGGAAATTTGTGTAAACATTGCAATGCTTTCCTATGGCAACATGTTGTTTATGTTTATGAATGTTTGTTATTTATGGGTGTGTTAGAAAAGTGGCTTTGAGAAGAGAGATGGCTTGCTTCCTTGGTTGTTCTGGGAATTCATTCCAGAGCTACTATTGTTATCCACTGAGGATTTGCTACCCAAGTAATCTTTGTTACTGAACATAGTTACTGATGTTACAAAATACAGTTGTTTGTGCTTTTAGAGTTTTTTTTTTTTTCAAATGTGTTTTAAGATCCAGGTCCAATGGGTGTTTTCAAGATAAGGTCTGACAACTTTTGGATAGTTTGGTGTTTCCATGGATCTTTGCTGGAACACCACGCACAATAGCCTGTGGACAATAGCAAATGGCAAGTTAAATACTGATCTTGACTTATAATGTAATTGTCTAAAGGTAGCCAAAAAAGTCAGTTAAGTTACTCAGTAGAAGTGGCTTCAGAAAACTCATGATGTATCAGTGTAATCCTTTGAATACATCAAAACTATTGGTGAAAAGTTGCCCATCAAACTTGACTCCAGATGCTGTGTTTCTTTTTTGAAATCTGTATTCTAGCTTTTGAGACAGTTAGGTTACATATTTTCCTTATCATTGATGGTAACACATAAAGCAACACTGCTTTTTGTTTTCAGAAAAAAAGGGTGCTTTAGAGATAAATGTGGCTCAAATAGCAACAGTTTCATAAAGTACAAGTTGTACACAGCTTTCTTGTTCACAGTATCATTCCTTTTAAACAGAATCTCAGTTTACGATTGAGAATTTCAGAACTGCTTTAAAGTTTCATTTTTCTCGTGCCATGATGTTCTCTCTTAAGGCTTTGTTACTATGCATCTCTTGGCAGGTATGGACAGATCTTACTCCAGCTTGTTTAATATGTTTATATTGAATTACTGATTCTATCATATGTTTATGATGGGACATATATTTCTAGGAAACTTTTTTTTTCTTTGGAAAAAGGCAGTATATTGGCTTTTAAAGAATAAGATTAAAAGGCTGGAGAAAAAAGCCTCATAAATTATTACTTGTACTTGGAGCACATATAGAGTATCCATAGTGCTGTGAATCAGCCACACTGATTATGGGGAAATGAGAAATTTAACATGAAGTATTATGCTCAAGAAGGATACAGGGACATCTTAAGTTGCTTAACTTCTGAATGAAAAGAGGAAACACCTGATTAAAAAACCCCAGTATATCTCTCAAACTACTGAACTACTTTCTGGAAACACTTACATTAATTCTGGGCTACATAAGCAGCAGTTATTAGCAATCATAGTCAGTTTTGTCCAATAGAGGTATTCTCTGGTGGACCTGTACCAATAAAACTCTGCTTCAACTAAGTTTTTTATATTCTGCTTAAACATGTCCCATCTGCTTGGCATATCTCATCTCTTGTTCCTAAAATGCTTTTCAGATTACCCTATTTTTCACCACCCTTATTTTGGAGTATCATAATTCATTCCTTAAAGAAGCAAGGGTTGAGTCTACCTGAGTTTCAATCAGGGTCAAACATTAGCATCTACTTAATCAAAAGCTCATTTCTTATCCTGATTTAATTGTAGAAATGGAACAATGGGGTAATCCAATCTACTCGCTATTCTAAATAATTCAAGTCACTTTATTCAGATTCCTGAGAAGTGACTGTCAGCAGTCTGGGATTTGAAATAGCAAGTATTGCTTTATGCTTAACAAAACACAGATAACTGACAGCCCCTTCAAACAGGGAATCGTTCATTTTGTGATGCAAAACAGATAGCTTGGTTGGGAATAATATTGTGTATCTATATGCAGGATTAAATCCCAGACAGAAAGCACAGGCAGATGAAAAGACTGTATTGCTAGACTCTTTTTTCCTGCAGTAAAACTGAATATTTCACAGCCCTTGAGAGAGTAAGGCAAGTGACTGGTTAAGGTACTGGCTCTGTTTGACATACCTTACAACTATTTTTGAACTTTCAGCTGCCTTCTTTAAACACAAGCAGTTTCTTGCTGTGATTGAATTAGCTTTCCCTAGTAAGAATCTTGTCATAGGAGATTTACATGTTAGAGAACAGTATGCCTCCAACATAGGTAAGCAATATTCCTGACATCATTGATAATCAAAGTGCAATCTTCTTCAGCAAAGACTGTCTTCATCCCTTTCATCATTTATAGGAAAGGCTTGGTTTTAGTGGGTTTATTATTTTTATTTATTTAAAATAGTTTGACATGCACATTTTGAGAAGCTGAGATTTGCATTCTTAGAGCTTGTGATCCATGGAGATAACTCTGATAGCCAAAGTCATCAGATGGTGCTTGGGAGCCTATTAGTCCAGCTCTTTGCTATCACACTGTATCACAATGGTGTGTTCTTCAGTATCTGCCATTTGTAAACTTGCCAGCATCTTAGTGCATGAAACGTCAATAAAACATTTCTGGGGATGCTGCCAAAGGGAACTGCTTCATGCATTTGGCCCTTTTCCTCCTCTCTAACTGGTGCTTTCTGAGATCACTGCTGGAGATCAGCCCAAGCGATGCATACGTCTCTGTGCCCAGCGAGGATGGAGGCACACGTGTAGGGCAGTTTTACTTGTCCAAATAATTTCCAGATGGGTGGGTAGCAGCATCTTGCACGTCATCCTTCTGGGCTGACATGCTCATTAGCTAACTAATCTAACAGCAACCTCTTAACATGTGAACCCCCTCTAAAAGGAACTGTTAAACTGGTGGGTTGAGTGAACTCCCACTAACATTATACGCAAAATTCTTTGGAAAACATTTCAGAGCCCCAATGAGTTAAAAAGCAATCTATGCATTTTGAAAGCTGCACTGAAGGGGAATATGATGTTTTTGCATTCTTTTGGTGAAAAATTATACTTGAAGAGATGTTTAAACTTGAAAAAACATGCAAGACGAAAGCAGGCGGCAGGCAGACTTTGAAGAGCAGCTCTGGATGCCTTGGCAAAATGACTGTTGGTGGTGAGAGCTGTTTTGCTGGCAGGTGAAGCAGCTTCTGCCTTGAACCAGTCCCTGTCCAAGAGGTGCTCCCAGTTAAGTGTGGCTGATCACATTCAGATTTTCTTGGTTTAAATTATAATTGTCTAAAACTACAGGCAAATACTAATCTTTCAATGAACTGTTTTATTAGATTGTAAAACCTAAAGTTCATAGAATCACAGAATAATTTAGTGTGAAGGGGTCTCTGGAGGTCACCTGGCTCATTTTTGAGTCAAATTCTGAGTATCTCCAAAGACAGATATTTCCCATCCCCTTAGGGTTTTTCCATTGCTTATCTTACTGTGAGAAATTTAGTTTAATGGCAGTTGTGGTACCACAAAAGTGCAGCATTCCCACACTAACGTATCTAGTGCCCTTCCCTGTCACCCAAGAAGTTAAGCAGGAAAGCTAACAGGGAGTAAAGGAGCCTTGCAATGTGACTGTAACCTGGACTCAGGAGGATATTCGATCATATGCACTACCTCTTTCTTATTTCGGTACAGGATATTTCTTGTTTCATATAGCTCCACATTGGGTGTTTGCCTTTTCATATTTAAGCCTCTGTAAGTGAATCTCTCATACCTGCATCAAGACTCCTAAATTCTCCATTAAAAAAAAAAAAAATATATATCTATTCTGCTTTGGAGGGGGGAAAAAGAGTAGTTTTTAAGAAGGCAAAATAATTTGATTTTGAAGTGATTACTTTTTAGATATCTTAATAACTATTAGGGATTTCATATATATATCTTTTTAAAAAATTGGTCTTGAAAGACAAATTTTTAGTGGTGAGAATCTGGCAAACACATTAAAAAAAATTAACAACTTACATATGTATATACACAGCAGTATTTGCATAACGTTCTGTTAGAGCAATGCAGTATCAACAGCTAAATTTAAGTGACCCGGATGACTCCAACTATATTTACCTGCTAAAGGGTTGGAATGCCTTTGTCAGAAAGCATAGGATGACTCCAGAACAGGCAGTACAGCTATAGAATAGCTGAGATCATAATGGGAAGTATGACCAGGTCTTAAGTAATTTGTGGTTTTAGCTCTTTTTTTATTTCATCTATTTAACTTAACTTGAGGTTAATTAAAAACTTTTTTTTCCTAGTAAGGTGTTTGATGTACCCACATGCTTTTATGCAATGATTAAGTAAAATAATATTGTTTAGAATAAATTAACTACAAGAAGCAATTATATGATTTTTCTTAAAAGCTTAATTATGCAAAGTGTTAGTGCTTTATCTTATCCAATTCAGGGTTTCCATTCTTGCTCCTGTGGGGTCAAAAATGAAGTATTTATGTCTACAGAGAAATTGTCTTTTGAATGTTTTGGGGAAGGGAAGACTTGATTCTAGGGGTGAAAACCTAGAATGGTGTTATTTGTCTCACTAGAAAACATGACACCTTTGAACTTGTTATGTGTTACTAAAAGGCCTGGAAATTTGACTTAATGTTGCAAAGCAAACAAGAAACATATCTTTTCCAGATTTTTCTGGTCAGAAATAGGGTCTTGCTGATGACAACTGTTTCAGTAAGTGTTTAATAATTTTCAAACCAGTTGTGTGAACCTGGTAGCCCCGTCAATCGATGTACTTGAAAAGGAAGCCACCCACATTTAATGAGGTGTGTGATGAGATATGGAGGTTACGAATGAGTCTGAAGTCCCATCTGGAAACCAAGAAGCTTATTTGTGTTTAAGATAACCAGAATCTGGAGGAGCGAATGCAAACATCTAGCTTTTGTGCCCACAATTACCATTGGTATTACTATTTAGAGGCTTTTTGGCAAACCAAACTTGAACGCATCTGGGATTTATGAGTTTTGATGGTTTAATACACACAGTATGCATCAAAGTAACTGTGTTAACCCCTGCAACAGACTCACTGGAGTTACTGTGCATACAGGCCTTTCTCTTTGCTGAGCTAAATGGATGATCTGCAGAGACTTGCAGAGATTTGGGTAATTTTCCTCAAAGGCTGAAATAGCATCAAAGGTTTCCAGACGAAACCTGATGAAAGGAGGTAGGCAGTGGCCTTGGTTTGAAGACTGCCTCTCCTGTCTTTTGGAAAGGAGGCAGAAACCAGCTGTTTTGACCACAGGAACAATGCCCACCATGTTTGTTCTGCTGGTAGCAAAAGGTTTCATCAGGCAGGATGGTAACTGTTGTATAGGATATATCTTTGCCCACTCTGTTCTCTGGCAACCTCTTCTGCCTCTCTGGCACAGGCTTGCCATGGTACCCTCTTGGCGCTGAAGACAAGCTGCAGCCCTGGCTTTGCTCCCTCTCTGCCAGCCTGCCCTGGATGCCAATCCTGGCCGTGCTGTGGAGTGGTGGTGCAAGGGAAGCAGGCAAGAAATGTTACTTGGGGCGGGAGGGGTGAGATGGGTCTGCACGTTGACAATGAACACTCACACGTTGCTTGAAATTCAGACGGAAATATGATATTTTCTACCAGATTTAAAAAAAAAAAATTACTTTATTAACTTTTTTTAACTATCACCTCCATCAAAACATGTCTCTTCTGCTTAGTCCCAGCCTTTTCAGGTGGAGTTGTTCCTATTAGTTGGAGGAAACATAGGAAATCCTTCATGGCTCTTAGAGGAAGGTGGGTTTTGGCTGGTGACCTTAACGTACTTTCTTATTTTTTTACCTAGTTTCTGAGGAAACTTCATGGTAACTGTCATCCTGAGCACTCTGTGCTTAACAGTCAGAGTGTAAAAACTTGATGAGAATCTAGAGTAAAAGCTGTGTATTTGTTTACACAAAGCACACTCTTGTGAACTGCATTTCTGTGAGGGTAAAAACCAAAGGGGAAGCTTGAACGCATTTTTTGTGTTCAGTGGAGGAAAAACTCAATTCTTGCTAATATTCAGCCCTGTCCCCTCCTTGATGACGTCCCCCAACTCTTTTATATTCAAGGATTCTCCCTTCCTCCACTTTCCATATTTTCTGGTCTCTTTCCTGTCCCTACCTGAATATCCTGCTATTTGGGCAACAGCAGCCAGAAATCCCAACTCTTGTACATGTGCCATTTATGAAGCATCATTTTCAAACACCAACATCTGTGCCACAGGTTTACCATTGCTACACTGATGGCATCTCAGCTGATTTATTTTTGCTATTGGCTTGCTCCAAGCTCTTCCATGAGCTGCAGGGAAAACTGGTTTTATATATGTGATTTTTAACATGTTCCTCAGTTTATTATTCATGTTATCTGAAGGAAAGAGGATGAGTACCGAGAAGTACAGCAGCAGGTACCGAGGTACGTGCAGAGCCCCGGCAGACCTGGTGGCAGCCTGCCTTGCCCTCCCTCTCCCCTGTGGCAGCTGAGTCATAGCTGGGTCCGAGATGTATGAATGGGCTGGTGAGAACTAATCTGTTTGGAAGGACCTGTCGCTATGGATTTTAGAAAGGATACAGTTTGAGGTATTGAAAAACTCTCTGATTGAATAAAATACCCAGTGAACAATCCATTTTTAGAATATAAAAGTAAGCATATTTTGATTATGTAATCAATCCTAGGACAATACTTTGTCATTCATTCCATCCAATTTACTTTAGTAATTAGCATGGAATAGAAGTTGTGTTGTCAATATCACCTTTAGGTGCTGTTGCATCTACTTTTTTATTTATTAAAAACTATGGTTCAGTTTTCCTTTTTTTAACTCTGCAAACTCTTTTTTTTTTTTTGCTAATTAAAAAGTATGTTGTTGAGACTAACCTGGAGTTGCATAAATCAATAACTCTACACAGAAAAAGAGAACAAATTGTACCTCTTATTCGCATAATGGCTAAGATCTAAAATTAATTCCTTGGGTTAATGAGGGTCCTCGGGGTTGTTTGTGAGGATATACAGCCTCCTGTGACACCAGTATGTTACTGATTGAAAAGTACTGCTCAGAGCCAAAGAAAAGAGGTGAAAAAATCAGGAGCAAGCTGGTTGGGGGGACTCAGTATACTGAAGCTTTTAGCTTTAGTGCATTGATTTTTGGCTGCCTGCATTGAGCTCCAGCATAAGCTGAGGATACAAATTCAGATTTACCCTTGCTTTGAGGTTCAAACTCGGTTCTAATCTCAGCTGGGGATTTGGCTAAGATGCAGCTGAGTTCCCAAGTTTCTGTCACACTGACATGAGGTTATCTTTTTCTTTCTCAGAAAGAGAACAGTGCTCCCCAGAGGGAAGGAAACACAAACACCCTGAAACGTGCAGGGGGTTGTGCAGCAATGTTAACTTAGAAGAGGTCTGAATCTTAGGCGAGACAATCATGGGGCCAAAAAATGCTAGGAATAGGCAGTTATAACAACATTAAAATGTCTTATATTTCCTATTCTGTTTCTACTCCATTACCTTTATCCTTTTATTTCAGGCAGTTAGTTTTCCTCTCTTACTACCTTGCTGTGAATCAGTAGCGTTGCTGGAGGAGCGCAGGGCACTGCCACAGGTGCCCATGCCTGCATGGAGAGGAAAAAGGACAGGAGGAACTTCGGCTTTGCTGGAGTGCAAATGTGTAGCAGCTTTGTGCAAATGGGATTGCTTTTGGAAGCTTGTTGTCTGACTGCAGCTGGATGTGCTTTTATGGAGATGGCAATAGGTGGAATCAAGGCAGAAAGAAAGGCCTATTACCTCCCCACCCAGTGTAAAATGTCCTGTTCCAGAAGAGTGGGAAGCTGGTGCTGTTCAAAGTTCACTTGAGGAGAGACAAAACAAATGTTTCTTTCCTAAGCCTTATTCTTGATAATGAGCTATATCAACTGAATTTTGCCTAAACTATTCACCCTGGAAAGGTCATAAACTACTGAAGAAGGGCTTCTAATACAAAATTTAAATGATCTTTTAGTACATTTCACCTAACGTGTGACAAAAATTACAGTGCAGATCAAGCAGCACAATGACTCCTGCTTCTGTTCCTGTTTAATAAGCATCTTGAATATTGCAGCAAAAGAGATGATCTAATTTAGAGAGATGTTCTGAAGGAGGAAAAGTCCAATGGTCAAGTGAAGTAGGAGTTTTCCAATTTACAATACAGTGACTTGTGGAGACTGGGGCCACTCTTGCTTCCTCATGCTCCAAGATTCTACTTGGAAAGGCATCTACTTATAATACAATTGCTGCACCCTGTGAGGTTACTATTGCTGGTGCTCTGATATCACCTGTCTCATCAGTGCAGCATGTTTCTGGGAGTTCAGAAGCGGACAGGCTTTTTCATCAGCTGAAACATAAATTACATTATCACGTCCATCAAGGTTTGGGCGTACCAACTGCTCCATGTTTATGAGTATGGACCCTGCGAAGTTACTTGACTATGTGGGATGAAAACTATTGGCCTGATTTATGAAAGAAATCAAAATTTGGATCTTGTGTGTGTCCCTGTCTTCTGTATATGCTGGAAGATCCTCAGCACAGAGGGCCAGGCCAGGCCATGCCCTGATGAGCTGTCTCAAGGGAGCAACTTGTTCCTCCAAACTGGCAAAGCAGAGTGAAACCTCAACTCTCAAGATCCTGATGCAGGAGGCAGAGCTGCAGTGGGGTGGAGAGTAGGGACTGTGCGGGTTCCCCAGACAAGCCCTGGGGTGCAAGAGGAGTCACCTGCATCATTGCCCTGCTGTCTGCTGAGGCCATCTGCTCTCCCAAACATCCCAGGGGAGGCACAGTTCTTCTTACTTGCTATAACTCTCTTTCTGAACCATTCAGCATGGAAAGGTCGTAAACTGCTGATGAAGAGCTTCTAATGGGCATTTGGAGGGTAATGATTAAGGAACGCTTTAGGAAATAAATCTGGTCTTCAGCAATTCTCGATTACAGCTTAGAGCAAAGAAAAGGCTGCACAGGAAGTTACCTAAACATATGATACATTAAAGGAAAGTGTTTTGTGTATGAAAGGTAGATATTTCAGTTAGCTCTGCTGGGAAATATAAACCAGTGTAGCTAAGTAACATCTACATGATCATGCTGGACATGGGTCTTTAGATCTGAGTCTGCAATCCCTAATCTATGTGGAAAATATGCTGTGTTTTTTCCATGGATGTATTGCTTTTCAGACCATGAAACCCGAAGCAGGAAAGGTAAGTGAAATGCCATTCCAGAATTAAGTATTTTCTATTTACAGAAATTTTCACTTTTTTTTTTTGAGGGTAACTGACTTTTCCAAACAATCAAATAACTTGTGTAATTATTTTATTCTTAATGGGTATAGATTAAATGTAAACCATACTTTTCAAAACAGTAGTTGGTTTTAATTAATTTCGATTGAGGAGATACAATACTGTAAATAATGACTATAATTTCATATCATACTTTGGTGTAGTGTTCGCCCAGTGAGGAAGTAGAAAAACTATGTCCTCATTTGGCCTTTGCAATTATTTTCTGCCCTGTCTATTCTGTCACCATAATTCTGTAGGACAGCCCCCCTGTTGCCATTTCTTGTGAACATGAAAAGTATTGTTATGCTAATGGTCCTTTCACCATAATTTCTCTTGCAAGTGATGCCCTCCTGCTACCTCCTTCTATGAATGAATCATGACCTTAAAACAAGTGCCGCTTCCTCTTCAGGCCGTCTAGCTTGTCTTTACCTATGTCTAAAGGGAACAGTATAGTAATTATTAACTTTATTCATTATCATAAAAATCTGACTTGTTAAAAGAAACATGATTAGTACCTTTTCTTTAAATGGCAAGAATTCTCATAAGATGCTGTGCAAATGAAATTGTGTATAAAAACATGCCCAAAAAAAGGTTAATTGTGTCAAAAATCAGCTCTGAGTGAATAGGAGTGATGAGGAAATGATGCATGCAATGAACCTTGGGTCACAGGGGATATCTACATTGCACAGGTAACTTGGGCTGTCAAGCTGTTTTTAGTCTTAACCCCTATGTAGAACAGCCTGTAGGCAGAGCTTGAGACCTTAAAACCAGAATGACTTACAAATGCAGGTTTTGCTTTTACAAGGCCTGGGATCCAGTCCCTGTCCCGGTGCTGTTTGCCTCCTAAGGGGCTTTGCACAATGTCCTTTGTGGGGTGGCCAGGCTCTGTGGGGTCTGGGGAAGATGGACAGGTGCCTTGGCGGGAGGAGCTGGTGGATGGGCTGCTGTACGGGTGGCTCCCGGAACAGGGAGGGTGCAGCGCTTGAGGAAGGGATTTCAGTGGAGATGTGTACTGGTAGAAACCTAACCTGGGTGTTTGAGCCCAAAGGTTGCTGTCTCAGCAGCGTCCCGGCCTGTGAAAAGCTGGAGGCTGTTGGCTTTCTGCTGACTGTTCAGTCAGTCTGAGCACTAAATGTAGCTGAAAGACTAAGGGCTATTAAGAGCAGTCTTACAAGTTTTGGTCAAATACATACAGACAATTAGATTCAAGTAAGGTGTATATTTTATGGGTGGAAATTTCTGCCCATGCTTTTGGTTATCGAGCTGATTATTTACATCCAATAAAGTCTTTAAATGTGTCAGGAGAGAAATTACTGACCTGAAAAAGGGGAGCTGAACAAGATCTTTTCTCTGTTTTAGTGCTACAGATAGAGCCTTTAAAAAAAAAAAAACAAACAAAAAACCCAAAAAACCTCAAAACAAAAACACCCCCACACCCCCACCCGCCCCCAACAAAAAAGCCACAAACAAACAAACCCAAGCAAATACCAAAAAAACCAATCTCGGTCCCCCTGCGTCATCTTCCAGCCTGTATCTTAGTTTCTTATCCTGACGGCACTATTTCTGCCTGCTTGAAATAGCATTGTATGCTTTGTTGTTTAGGGTGAGTAATTCTGGACCAAATTTTAGACCATATCCAGGGAATGGACCACACACGTGTGAAGTGAACCAGGGTGTCTGTACATGGGTGTAATGCCTAACTTGTTGGGAAATAGGGCTTGCTATACTGGGAGTCAGCAGATGTATCATGCTGGTTTAAGAGGTCTAGTCTATTCTTCTATAGAGAGAGAATATAAAATAATATTAAATAAGCATTTTCTCATATATAGAGAATATTTGTTTATTTAATCTATTGCACATGCACACAGTTATATCTCTGGGTTGTTTTTTTTATATGGACTTTTTGCTGTGTAACAGCCTTCTTCAAACTGTCTGTTGCATCTTGCCTATGATCTATAAAGCTAAGAATTATGGAACAATTCCCAGGGATTTCTAGACTTCTGAAAACTGAATCCTGCTGCAGAAACTTAGTGAATTAAATTGCCCTGATGCATGTGGTTTTGAGAGTTTGTAAGACTTCATTCTACACAGGAAAAAAAAAAAGACAGGTTAAGTGAAGAGAAATTCTGCAAGCTGAAGCCAGCAGAGCTTCTGCTGTGCTTTACCTATCGTTCTTCAAAAGATGTTTGATCCTTAGATAAAACATTTGTTAATACTTTAAAGAATTCAACATAAGATCTTTAAAGATTTTCTCTTTTTCTACAGTAAAAACCTCATAATATGTCATAATTTTACTTAAGTATTAAACTTCTTTCAGTATCTGGAGCTAACTATTCACCCTAGGCATTCAATAACAACAATGTAACACAGAGGAATCTGGGAGTAAGAGGAAGAAATAAGGGTGGGGGAAATGAGATGGAGGTTTAGCATCATTTCAGAGATTGGATTTAACTCTGAGGTCTCTGACTTTCTGTTAGCAACATGAAAAAGATAATCTTTTTACGTCATTGATAGGCAAATTGTGGGAAATGCTGAATGCAGGGCACAGAAACTAGTTAGGAAAAGAATTAAAAAATGAAAATGTCCTTTCAGATATAAAATCATGTTATTGGATAAATTAAGGTTCTGAAAATCTTATTCTCTCTTTTTTTTTTTAATCAGTTTGCAGGAAATGGAGCAAAGCAGAACGAACAGAAAAGAGTGGCAGGGTGTTAATTGAGACCTGATAATTAAAGTGAAGCATAGCCAAGGAACAGATATCCTTCCAGCTTTCAGCATGAAAATCATGATGGGTAGCACCTACAGACTCTCAGCGCTGTTGTGATAACCCTGGGAAGCCGCAGTGAGAGCCTTAGTGATACACAAGTGTGTTCCTGAGAACAAACATTAGCAGGTGGGGAGTTTTATAAAACTGATTTTTTTTAATTGATCTTTTTCTTTTTTCCATCTCTGTCTTGGTGTCTAGGCTGTTGATGGGTATGAAATGAAAGGATGTACTCCCTTTGCGATAAAAATCATGAGTGAGCAAGTGATGGTTGCAGGGCAATGGCAACAGTGCCTTATGCCAATTTCAGCTGAGTGCTGAGAGATTAAATAGATTAAATGAAAATAGATGCAAGCTAATTGAATTCAGTGATATAGGAGATGAAATCAGAGCAGGATAAAGTTAGGCCTAAGATGGGGATTGTTATTTTACTCTTTAGTAGTGCTCTCTTTGGGTTGCCAGAGTCAGGAGCTCTTTTGGTCGGTTAGAAATGAAAATAAAACAAAACACACACTGCAAGACAAAGCGCCACTCTCCTGTTTTGTTTTTACAACAAAACAGCTTTGCAAAAGATTTGCAGTGTATTAGAAAAAATAATACTTTGAGAACCATCTTAGACTGAAGTTGCTTGGATTTTCTCTGTTTTTTAAGTAAGATGACTTGCAGTTTGAGTGTCTAAGTTGCTGTTATCCTGTTATAAAGTTAAAATGTTCAGAAGTGTAATGAAGTCTGAGACAATGCAATTGTGACTCATTCTCTAGATTTTGTTGCAGGCTCAAACAGAGGTGGTGGTTAAACTTCCCTTATCCCTACCCTACCTCTACCCCTTCAAATAAGTGTGTTTTATGGAACGATCTAAATTTGGAAACTGATGAGTTTATATGCAGACAGCAAGAGAGACTACTGAACTTAAGGGACAGTACAGAAAAAAAAATAGACATGAAAGTGAGAAGAGCATAATGGGGAGAAGGGAAGTTTTAAAATGAACAGAGCAAATTGACAGCAAAGCTGTAGGTATGTGTTGTGTTTTTCTGGGCCTTGGATTTAAGAGGAGAACTGTGAACTTGAACCAGAGGATGAAGAGTTTGATTTGAATATGAATGTCTGGCAGGGTCTGAGCAGCATGACAGCGATAATTTTAGCTGCAGCTTTTTGAATAGACTGGTTGGGTACAAGCTGAGATATAAGTAAGCTAGACAAGCTGTAGCTAAGATCAAGGATGGGGGGGGGGGGGGGGGGGGGCGGGAAAAACTGTGCAAGGCAGGTGAAATTCACCTAAGCGCAAAATCTGGCAGAAGCATGTACTACTTTCAGGAATACCTGCATTCTGTTTTGTAAATTTTGTTGGTATATTGGGTTTTGGGATGGCAAACAGAAATTTCACTCAGGTGATCAGGGTATATTTTACAGTATACATTTACACGTACAGTGCACTGAGGGTTTTGTTGAGGGAATGTAGGGATGATTATCAGGTTATGGATTCTGCTGAGACATCTGACCAGATGGAGGAAGGTGACTTGTAGTAAAGATGAACTTTAGCAATCAGTATGTGGAGTCAAAGGTTATGGCAGGGTATCCAAGAAAAGAGCAAAATATATCCAACATTGTCTAGATCCAGTGACAGACTTACAGCAAAGATTTTAAAATTCTTTTTCAGACCTAATCCCTGCTTGTGTTGTGAAAGTAAAATGTCAAAACAAAAAAAATTAGTGAACTAATCAAAACAGTAAGAAAAGTGTCTAGTACTTTTTCCCTCTTACTTTTGTAACAAATGCTTTTTAAATTCCCCAATGATGAATTATATCAGAAGAAAATATCGTACAATGAAAGTTTAGTAGGCATACGTGAACACAAATGGTTTCCAGCCAAAACATTTGGCAGATTAATTACTTTGCTCCACCGCTTCAAATTTTTCTGTCAGAAGCACTTTACTTTTCTTGCTACACAGAAATTTAGATTATCTTTGATTTAAAAACAAACAAAAAACTTTCATTTATTCACTTCCAGATCTTACTTTCATTATAGAAAATTTAAAATTCTGGCACTGGCTTCACTAGAGGCAGGAATGAACTTTAACTCACTGTTTTCAACTTCAGTTGGAACATTTGCAGGTTTAATGGTTGGTATAAATAGTTCCAGGATCTAAGGCCTTACTTTGCATGTAACAGAACCTATAAAATCCCACCAGAATCTTTATTTGATTTTATGTCATAGGAAGATGTCGTAGAATGATTTTCATACTTATTAACCAAGTAACCAATGAAAATTGATTTTTTGACTGAGGAGACTCAGGTTTTAAATTGACCAAAAATGAAAGAGGCTAAGTTCATGTATACTGTAATGAAATGAAAGTAATGTTATTACTTTAGGACTGTATTCTGTGCGTTTAAGTACATTCCCTTTATATATCACTGACCATAATTGGATGTTTTTCCCAACTCTTCAGTATTCCAGCCAATGTTACTTAACGTAATGTAATGTAACTTTTTTCATGAAGTGCTTTGAAATTGAAAATATTAAGAGTTCCTCTCCCTTATAATATTAGTTTATTAGCTATTATTCCATGCACTCATCATGTGTTTATGGTCTCATCTATTGCCCTCAAATGTCAAATAAATTGTAGTCATATATTTCAGTCTAAAAGTGTAGATATGCTTTCAGTATAAAGTAAATGAATGGGATGATAAATTTGAATGAGCAGTCCCATTAGAGCTTATCTCCAAGGAATACACCTGAAGCTCAGGTGACTAGTGCTATGTCTTTCCCTGCTAAAAATAATGAGATCTGATCTGAAATTTCTAGCTAAAATTAAATTTCAGTAAATAACCAGGGAACAGAAAATGTATCTAACTTGCAGCTTCCCTCCCCCATTGTTTATCAAACAGGACAAATAAATTTTTCATTCAGAATTTTGATGCTTGTTAGGGTCAGAAATTCAAACAGCTTTCACTGATGAACAAATATGTGAGCTATTTTGAAATCTGAAAATCTGTTTGTAAGTTCCATGAATAGGAACAGTTGAATGCTGAGCTGTAACAAAAATCTGGCCGGGAATTTATGTGCCAAGCGCTTAAGAATTTATCCCTCAAAGTATAAAAGTATAGCTTTATCAAAGCAAAAAATGTTTGGAAAGTTTGAGAAAGATCCCTGCCCCCCCCATGGTTTTTGTTGTTTTCTAGTCCAACCTATCCAAAAACACAAGCAAGCCAAATCACCATTTCTTGAAAAGTGTTTTTGTATGGTGTCCTGTGATGGGGATTTTTGACCTTTATTTAAGGTGCCTGCAGTACAACTGATGCTATTCATATTCTGAATACAATAAAAACTTTGATGTATTTGATCTCTATGCTTTACATATGATAATTTTTTCATGATATTTCCATTAAGAAGCATATTATGTCTTGTATGACATATATATGTCGTATATACGTAATATGTATATATAAAATATAGCTTGTGTTTTCCTGTGGGAACAGATGCTTTTAATTTCTTTACTGTCCAGTTTCCAATTTGTCTGTGTGCTTTAAAACAATGAAGATGACTTTTTGGGATTCCTTCATATTTGTACTTTAATCTTGAACTAACACTGGTGAAAGGTGAAAGTATAAGATACTCTTTTTTGCTGAATACTGAGATCTGTCAGTCCTCTAGCGAGAAAGAAAAATTCTGAGTATTAGGGTTTGGTAGGTTTGTGTATGTATGTCGCTCTTGTCTGGATTCTTATTGAGAAAGAAAAGTTTTACTGCTCAGAGGCTGAGGGCTTCATCCTTCTTCTGATCACAGTAGAGATTAATTAGACAATTAGGGCTGACTTGCAGTAAAATCTTTTAAAAACCGTCACCAACCTCTGGGAGTTGGAGCAGGAAGGAACAAACAAGCGATTTGTTCTGGATTTTCAGAGGGAATTTGGTAAGAATAAGGAAGATGGCAACTGTGAAAATAAGGGAGAGGATCCAAGGAATGATGGAGATAATGAAGGTGACTAGATGCAGGAGCTGTGGGTGAGCATGATTAATTTAGGGTAGAAGGTGTGTTTGTGTGCTAACAGGGCTGACTGATGGAAACAAAAAAGAAAAAAGATCCAAGTACTGGAGATACCAATGAACGCTTTTCTGAAACTGAAGTATGTAACAGAGGAGAGGGATGAACTAGCAATACAATTAAGAATTTGTATGTGCTTGCTGAGTGAGATGAGCTCAGGGAATACAGACACTCTCTACAGAAGGATCAGTCTAAGAGGAGGAGACCAGTTAGTGGAGGAGAGATGGAGCTGAGATGATGTTCGCTGTATATCAGTAACAGAAGTTTTGATTTCACTGATAAAGTAACTGTAGAGTCAGCTAAATGGGCTTAGGGACATAAATATAGAGCAAGCCTACTCTAAATACAGAGTTGCTTCAGGTCAAATGCACTGTAACTATCAGCAGTCTGAATCCCAAAGAAAGAGGGAAATGAAGCCTTAGGGCATCAGTAGCCTGTGGCTGAAGCAGCTTTTCTCTAAACTACTTTTAGTCTACATAATAGCCATGTGCTATATAGCTGTAAACACACATAGTTATTAGACACATAGGAAACTGGGTGGTACACAGGCTTCCCTGACCATTTTATGGAATAGAACAGGCTGAAGAGGAGATTCATCAAATAGATCAATAAACATGTCTCAATTTTTCTTAAAGTTTTGCTGATTGAAAACTCTTAGTTATGCCTGAATGAAACCTGAGGGGTACTTAAATTTGGCGTTTCTCTTGATTTACAGCACCATAGATAGAGAATAAACTGAGTCCATTGTCCAACTTGTCCTTTAAACCTTATTTTACTAAGTTTCAATGATTCAACAAAGAGCTTTCTGGGTATATGAATTTTTGACTCTTGAAGAAAATGTTGAAATCTTGAAATTTCTTTGGAAGAGAGTATAGTCTCTGATTCTGATAGAGTCAAGCTCCTCCTATCTCTAAGATTAAACAAGGATACCTAAAGATATGTGCAAAGGGTGTTAGTTGCCCTTTGAGACTCTACAGAGCAGAGAGACTCAAAAAGAACATTGAAAAATGGGAAGACTTAAGTTAAACAAGTTTAATCCAAAGTGTTTCAGGAGTTGAACATATATTAACTATACTTTTATTTGTTAAAACTTTTGGATGATCTTTTTTATGCCTTGGAACCAACCAGTATAACTACTTTTAGATCTTTTGCTGCAAAAGTGATAAGGAGGAAAAACTAAAGACAAGAAAGTAGGTTTTTTGTAGGAAGAGTAAAGAGGTGGAATTAGAGCCACTTACGTTACTGGGGTGCATTTGTCCCCATCTGTCTTCCTTTCAGAAAGTGCTCGTGTACTTTTCTATGTCCCTCAGACTTCTGCTTGTGTTTCAGAGATCTCTAACTAGATAACTTCCAATGGGAACATGGCAAAATTAGGAAGGTAGCTATCAGAAAGGGTTTTCTACTGATTCATCTAATGAAAAAAAAACCCTGAACCTGTGAACTTAGTTTTAGTGTCTTTGGCCAACAACAACAAAAATTGTTTTGAGACCTTGTAAGAGCTGCAACTCCTGGGTTGAATGACTCGGATGACAGGAAATACTTCTAAAAAGATAACAACCTTAGACATGCTCAGAATGGAATTAATCATCCTACTCCAGAGAAGACTGAAATGCTGATAGAAACAGCTGTTCAGATGAACAACATCTGAAAACTGTTTTGTAGGCTAACTCCATGAAACCGACAAGACCTCCCATTGGAGCCTAATGGGAGCAATAAATTCCCGGTATTTGACAGAAGAGTGATGCGTGGTTAATCCAAGTATCTTCTGTTCATGCTTTCTTGTGGCTTTATGGCTGCACTTCAAAGGTAGACATCACCTGTTAAATCCTGAATCCTCAGATAATTTTTTCCCATCTTTCAATGAACATGAAAAATTCCCAAAAATGCAGCAGACAAAGGTTTGCTTTTATAGTTATAAACAAACAGGAAAGCTTAATGATATGTGAAGTCCTGTGTGCTATGCAAATAACTGTGAAAAAGAGGTATTTCCTGTTTGCAACAAGTTATTTCATTTTAGTGGTGAAGTTCCAATCTTTTTTAAGTTAAAGAAATGATGGACCAAACTGTAATAAATACATATCTTGAAATAGTTTTGGAGAGACGAATTCTACTCATACAGAATCTTTTGTCATTCAAAGTTTGAGTTAAGGGTATGCAATTTTTGCACGGAATGTATCTCTTAATAGAATTGTCATTCTGGTTGGTTAAAGGCGTTACAGTTAGAAGATGCACAAGCTATTGTTTACCAGCTGGGAATGTTTATCTTTACCTGATAACCTCCAGAGTACTTGCTTGTAGTAAGAAAATCTTTAACATTTTCTGAGTTAGCTTTAAGCTGGAACATCTTCCCTGTTAAGGGATTGGAAAAGGGAAACTGTCCACATTATGACTGACTTTATATGCATCTTCCGAGCCATACTTTTTTTTTTCAGGTACCAAATTCAAAATGTTTCTATATTCTTCTACATTCAGAATTATTCTTAAGACAAGAAAAACCTTATTATGTCTATTTTCTTGATAGAAGTTTTTTAGATAAAATGTGCTATTTAACAGCTTAGTACAGACTGGAATTTGTCAGAGACGTAATATGTTTGCAATGTGGGACTGGAGATACCTGTTAAATATGTTACACAGTGACAAATTGTATTATTAAAAACTCCAGCAATCAGTGTTCCTCTGTATTTTCAAAAGCAAGATGGAGTTATAAACTCCACACTCTCCCTTAAGACTCTGAATAAATTCGTTAGTTTTCTGAGTAATTATATTGGGTTTCGACAGTAAGACTAGGGATATTGCTTTGTATAACAAGGAATTAACTTTTCCAGTGCACTTAGTCCAGTTGCACATCCCAATTAAAAAAATATAGAGTTGAAATGTAAGAGTATCTTTTTCTGTTGTTATAGTTATATGTGAACATATCAAATAATCCAATCAAGGCAGAGCAAAACTTCCAATTATCTAACATAATTATATTAATTAATATGTTTTTCTTGTTTCTGCCTAGAAAAGAAATTCTGAAAGTGGAGGATATTAGAAGAGGGCAGAGGTCAGGACAGTAAGTCTCATACTAGTCAGATCTGACTACAGTTCCCCATACCTGGGTTTGGAGTCTGTCAAGTGTCCTAGCTTTTAAAACTTCTTCAAGTAATTGTAAAGGAGAAATTGAGCCACCACTCATCAGCATGAAATAAAGATGCTTCATTTCCGATGCACATTGGACTAGGTTTTGGAGCCATATATTTTATATGTGTGCTTCGTTTGACTTGTGAATATATTCAACTGACTCTAAGAAAAATCCATGCTACAGCCTAGCAAAAAGTTTCCCTATTACACTCTGTTTTGCAATTACATTTCATCGATTTTTGTGGAAGGGAGCTCATTCATGCAGCCTAGTTTAGGTTTCACATCCTTGTCATGTTTAGACAGCAAGTGTTAAGATATTAGAGATGGGCAGTAGCATAAATACTCTGGCAGTGAGCTAGTCTGGTGTACTGTTAGAGTATACTATATACATTTGCATTATAATTTTTCTTTTATTAATATTTGGGGAAATGAAAATTAGACCAGCATGATATCTATTTAAAAAAGAGTAAGATTACTTCCTTCAAGGGTCTTTCATCACTATCTTAATAGCTTGAGATCCTATTCAAGATAGTCAGATGTTCTGCTGTAAGATGTGGCTAGTATGTGTGGGGAAACAAAGAATATTTCATCTCTTGATTAAATCTTCTTGGCTTTGGTAACTTTGCAAAACTGAACGAGAGCTTTGTTGCTGTATTGTTTGATGATATTTCCATAAAATTTGTGGCTTTCCAACTTTGTTGTGGAATGAAAGTCAGGAAATCTGACTGAATGCATTGTTACCTTTCAAGAGCCTACGTTTCACTTTTGCAAAAGTCCTGCGACATTATTATCTTTAAGCATCCTTGTCATTAAACTGTGGCAGGAAGACAAGGAACAGGAAAGGAACACAAAGGGCAACTGCCATCTGAAGACTTCCCTGGAGAAGATGAGCAAGGTACTACTTGGGCTGCCAGAAGGTGAAATCAGAAGGTCTTTGTTTTTAGCACGTTGGGCAAGATTTAATTCTGTCATCATCAGCCAGATGGAAAACATGCTGATAGGCTTTGAACTACCACTGACAGGATCAAAGAGCACTGGGGTCACAGGGTCATTAGCTGGCACAACAAGGGCACCTTTTGGTAACTAGCCATATTACTAGTTTAGTGCATTAATTTGTGTGAAGCATGAACATTGGTATGATTTACAGTTTTTTAATCTTTTTTTTTTAAGTCTGGCTTTCTGCTAGAATTCTGTTTTAAGATTGTATGTTAGGGTTGCTCTTTTTATTACGGTATTTTAGGGTCACATTATGTTGTGCAACCATCCAGATGGGTGGAACTACAGGCAGAATTATTTGGCTTTTAATGCATAAAGGAAAGCCTACCAGAAAAATTACTGAATTCATGGCGTGTTCCTCAATGATTAAATATTGAGGAAAAGAACAAAATAATATGTTAAAAATCAGTGTAGTCTTTGTGCTTTTATATTTTTATGAAGGAGATGGTTTGTTTTCTGATGATATTTCAGGTGTTCTTCTATTTATTTGCTGGACGACTTTTCCAGCTGCCCTAATACCAAGCTCCTTTACATTTTCCTCTGACTATAGACGCTCCAGGGAATACTGTTTCACAAATATGCATGTGCCTCCCTGGCTGTACTGTGGAAAAAACCTGTGCATTATGATTTCTTTTGAAAAGTCTATGCATTTGATCGTGTAATGAGGTCGAGGTGTTCTTCATAGACACTTCTATAGTGTTATGTCCATGACCTGATATGCCCTAAAAGAGAGAAGCAAGTGGTTAACCATTTATTTATTAGCTCTGTATGTGTATGCAGCAAGAGATTACAACCAGTCATCGCATTATTAAAACAGTCTCAATTAATCATTCAAGCATTTTATTTGCGCATAAAACCAAGACTGGAACATTTGTAGCTATCTTTCCCCAGACATCTTCCTCAGGTCTCTCTTCTGGCAGACAGCAGTGCTCTGGGTTTTGGCTCTTGGCTCAGAGCTGTGATATTTCTGGCCAATTTATTCCACCTTTCCTTATGGTGCTGTTTAAAAGCTGGTTCAACCATTTTTCCACCATTGTTAGTTTGCTTAACTAATCCTTTAATCCTATTCATAGTTTCTGTTAGAAGGTGAGGTCCTGATAATCCCTTTGGGCAAATTTGCTTTCCCTTTATTACCTCAGCTGGTGTTCAGTCCTTCCCGAGTGGTTGCTAGCCATAAAAATAAGGTGAATTTTTAGCTAATTACAGAGGCAGTAATTGAAGGACTTTTCACTTCAAATTTTACTTTTTTCTGTCAGAAAATACGAACTCAACAAGTCATTCTGCATAGCTTCATTGTGACTGGTCCTACAAAACACACACATCTGTTAAAGGAGGGTAGTCTATAACTTTAATGAGGGCTTGGAAATCTCTTCACAGAAAGAAAGCAAAATATCAAACTAGAGTATTTTAGAAGAGGCCATGTTTACATATCATATTACTACTCTCCTGGCAGTATATTCAATTTAAGTAGAAGTCCACAGCTTCTTAGAAAACATAATATCTTCTCAGCTGCTCTATAATCTAAATCTTGAAATTATCTGGCTTTAAAAATAACTTAATATAAGCAAAGTTGTCTTTGATTGTTTTTAACTGTATCACTTCATAACTTTGAAGTGTTGCCATGTGCATAGTTGAATTATCACCACCGATGGGGGAGGACAGGAGTAGAGTTGACTGTAGTAACCTCTTACACCAGGTCTGTCACTGACAGAGTAACTGTGGCCTCTGGGGCTGTGACATTCTTTTGGCAAAAGTCTACTAAAATTTTCTTCTGAGAGGGGCAAATTTGGAGAAGCAAAGATTTTCCAAAATCTGTGGCCCTTGATTAAAAATACTTTCATTCAACAAGATGTTTTCTCTTTTTGAGACTGCCATTGTCTAAGTGGGTCCTGGAGGAGGTATTAAATGTTAAAAATAGTAGTTTAAGGACTGAGAAATTCTGCTGAATAACATACTGCCTACAAATATCCTACCAAAGAATAGAAATTTCACCCAGGAAAATGTGAAACATTTTCCATGGCAAACACTGACTTTACATTAAGAAACTATAAACTCTGCCTCCCTGTCAGACAAGCCAGGAGGTCCTTATCAGTGTCATTTTTTGCCAAGAGGGAGGAAGTAGAGCTGACAGGAGCTCTTCCGACAGACAGCTGCCGGCCGCCAGGACATGTGCTGTTGGTCTCTCTATTTAGAGCCTTTTTTCCGGGGAATGCATTGTAAAATTTCAAGCTTTGCTCTTTTTCCTTTTTCTAGCATGCGAGCTGTTGGCAGTGTTACATTTATTGCAATTTTGTTGTCTTGGCAAAGAATTAAAAAGTGTTTGCATGCCTCAGTGGACCAGTGATAGACTAATGATATGTAGCAACAGTAAATGTTTTTTCTGCACTGCAATCATGTTTCATAGGTACCATGCTGGAAAATTAGATTGATGTTTGAATCCACTCTGGTAGTTCAGTGCGGATATGCTGTTCTCAAGGCAGGCAGCTCATATCTACAGTGGAGGGAGCCAAAGAAAGGCCTGGCAGTTTTTGCATGACCATTCTCTCAGTGGAGTTTTTCTATTGCCTGGAAAAATATCTTGAGCCATACCTATGATTGCAGAGGATTTTACTGACAGGGGCTATGCTTGGATGTGCTAAGAGTGCTTGGTTGTACTCCCCCCCCGCCCCTCCAAGCTGTTGACAGCTCATCTTCAGGTGATCTAATAAAATGGTGTTGCAATTGTGCTGCAGAAGTCTCTTGCACTTTTGAACAACTGGGTGTCCGGAGATGCTGCGTTCAGCATGGATACCTGAAGTTCTTCAACTGAATGCACTCTGAAATCAGTTTGAGTTTTCTGGATAGCACTATAGGAGGCAAAGCACAAGAAAAAAAAAAAGCACAACAGAAAACATATCTTGCCAAAAAAGCTATACGTGTGCATAAACACTTTCTACATATGCCTTGCACAGTGCGTTCCCTGCCTAAAACTTAACTTATTAGAATAAACAGCTAGCTAATGGAGACAGAATTGTATTTTTCCAGCTAAACACTAATGCCAATGAAAAAAGCATTGGTTTATTAAGAACAAAACTGCCAGTTTTTCTAGACATTTTTGTGTAGTTCTATGGCATCAGAAGAATCGAAAAGAGAAAATGGTAAATATGTAAAGCTGACAAGTTATGAAAATTAAATAATGAAACATACTTTTCAAACACTATGAAGCATTATAGTCTCAAAACTATCTAAAAAGCTTGATTTTTGACTTACCTTTTTCTAATAGAGCGCTCTCTCAATTTTCTTAGTGCTGGTTTCCCTTTTAAAGAGAACTGCAAACCTGGTAGCTGTTACTACAGCTGTATATAAAGGAGATTACAAAAGTTCTTTCTTAGAACATGAAAATCTTGAATGATATGTTATATTCAACTAATCTTTTTTTCTGATTTCAGATTATAGTTTGAGCTTTGCAGTTTAAAAACTTAAGGCAATCTGACCAAAAAAAAATGTAGACAATGGAACTGGAACCATCAAGGTGCATTGTTCCTGGCATAGAAAAGAGTGTAAACCACTGATAGTTACAACTGATTTCATAGCGAAGTCGTGGAATCATAGACTCATTTAGGTTGGAAAAGACCCTTAAAATCCTCAAGTAGGACTATTAACCTAGCACTGCCACGTCCACCACTAAACCATGTCCCGAAATGCTTCATCCACAAGTCTTTTAAATACTTCCAGGGATGGTGACTCAACCACCTCCCTGGGCAGCCTGTTCCAGCGTCTGACAACCCTTTCAGTGAAGAAGTTTTTCCTAATATCCAATCTAAACCTCCCCTGGCACAACTTGAAGCTGTTTCCTCTTGTCCTATCAACTGAAAGTCCAAAAGCAGCAATTATTTCAATAACCAGGTCTCCCTTATCTGGGTCGAGACTCCTGGGCACCAAACAAGCATTCTGACCAAGGAACTGAGGTTGAATTTTCCACACATGGGTAGAGGCTTCGTCTTTTCCATTCTTGTTTCATAGGTCAAAGGAACCAATTGAGCACATATCTGTGCAAAGTTTTTGAATGGTTGAGTGTAGTATTGTAAAACTATCCCAAGAATGTAACACAATGCAATTTCACATTTTGGGGTGTTTTTCAAGGGGAAATGAAATAGTTAAAAATATAGGTATATTTTATAGTACAGTAAACCATATTATGACATTACTATAATGTCATCACTGAAAATACTAGTCTCCTGTATAACATGTGGAAAAAAGAATTAATGTCCTCTTATAAGTTCATGGACGTTTTGTGAGAAAGCATGTACTTATGACATACAGAGAAGACTTTCTGTAAGTTTAATCTCTGACATACTCAGGTAATGCTGAGGGGGGAGATCAGGTACAGTGGTATGAATTTTATTGCTAACCGTCTAACTTTGCTTAAATACTAATTTAACCAAATTAAACAGCTGATTGACTTTATCAGCAGCAAAAACCATGTCACATTCCAGGCTAGCCCTATTTTATAACTGCTGTAGGTCTGGCATTGAAGGTGATGCATGGATTAAGGATGGGAATGTATTCTGTTCATGTATCAGGCATAATCCTCAATCTTAAACACTTGTTGCTTGATAATATTACATGGCATGCTGACATCTCCACTGGAATCCTGCTGAGGATGTGGGAAAGTGAGTATCCCACAGCATTACCCAGGGACAACTCACTGTACTGGGGTCAGTTTGGGTTTTATTCTTCCAGGTTTATGTTTCAAGTCATGGAGACCATTGGAAAACTACAGCTGCAGAATATGGAACATCCTCTGTAAGGAGAGAATACAGACCTAAACACCATCTTCAGAGACACCTAGATACCTTGGAGGGGGAAGAATAATTGGTTAATTATAGGCACAATAACAAACACATCTTCAGGGAAACACAGAATTCACTGCAGAGAAGTGTCACTATGATGTAATCTACATATGTTAATTGCTAGGTAATATTTTTAAACTATGCAAATAACTAAACAAAATACAAATATGCTGTAGCCTTTTAACAAGGAGTTAAAGACCTATGACACTTCACAGAAAATTCTGACAAACACTATTTAGAAGTGATTGTGCCTCTATGCTATAATTTTTTAATCCTTTTTATTATTGGGAAAATTTCAAAGGAACTGTGGTCTTTGTTCTCTGATGTCTAGTTTTCAAAAGCCTGCATATAAATTTCTGCATGGCCAATCCAAAATGCACAAGAGCTATGATAATGTAGGTAAACTGTTACATATGTTGATTTTCAAAAACTTTAGTGATAAGCTACTTGATTTTTCTATATGGTTTTTGGTTTTTTTTTTCAGTTTTTCCCTCTGGTACACTAATCTTCTCCACTATACTTATGCTATATCCCAAGTACAAACATTACATGTTCTAATAGACACAGCACCACTGGCAGTAGGCAATGTTTCCACCAGTTTAAGCTTCTAGATGCTTCTCAAATTTCATATGAACAACATAGGGAAATCATTCTACAACTAGCTATATTTTCTGGATATGCATTTCTAAAGAAAATCAAGTGTTCTGTTTGAAACTTGGGGGGAAGGGGAGGTAAGGAGCAGCAGAATATAATAAAACTTAGGGAAAGACACTTATCAAAAAAACTTGTCATCTGGCTTCTATGCTTCTCTGTTCTAATTCTGCAACTACTTTTTTTACGTGCAGCAAATCCTTTTATTGGATGTTTCTTGTTCTTTCACTTCACTACAGTGTTGCATGGGTTGATAGGAATGCCTTCTCCAAAATCCATTAACATGGCTCTTGACAGAATTCAGTCCAGGCATGTTAATCACCATTATTCTTCAAGAATGTCAGACTACTCAAGTTTTCTATATGTGAATTTCATGTCTAGAATTGATGTGTTCCTTATTTATATACAGGATTAGGTACCTTGCTGGAAATTATGTTACATTGTTAGCTTAAAAATGTGCTATAGAAATTTAATAAAGATATATAAATCTCCTTAATGTTGGCAAAGACTTACTACTTGCTTATAAACTGAAATTAAAATTACAGTATCATCTGTACCTTTCTTATCTAGATAATAGTACAATTCAAAGAAACATCCACTTCTTCCTATACTATGTCTCTTCTTCTTTGACTCTAACACATGCATATTAAAGAGAAACTTCACACTTTTTGATGTGATTGCATCAGAAGAAAAGATATAGTATGATTGATGCCAGTGGGGTTTGACAAATAGCAACTCTACAGAAATTATACAAAAATTTCCTTCCATATTTCCTCTCAACTGTTCTGCCACTTTGATGAAATGGTAATCTCTCTAATCCATTTCTCCAGCTAGAAAAGTGTTTCAGAAATATACCCTTCCCTGCAGTTATTACCGTGATGGAACATTTATTATCCAGCAAATGAGGCATCACATCCTCTGATAATTCTCCTAAAAAATCTTAGGAATAACTGCCCTCTAATTGTGCATATCAATGATCAATTAAAATATAAAAAAATTCTTGTATATTCTGCACAAGACAGAATGCAAACTGTTTCACTGATCAATATCCAGTGCAGAAATATGTTAAATCTGGTGTAGACAAATTTCTGCCTTGTGCTGAAGGGTGGTTTGACATACCGCTTACACACTAAACCATCAAGGCTGTGCATTGTGGAGTCATGAATTATTGTTTTTACATACATGAGACCTGGTCAATTTTGCCTTGAAAAATATGTTTGTAATGCACTAAATGATTGTGGCTTCTGGGCCTGTGTGTTCCTGGCTGTTGTAGAAGAGTGAGAAACACAGCTAGAAAAAACATACTGCAAAAATCACCAGTAGGTTTTGTACAAAACCAGTCCCTGTTTAACTATTTGCTTTATTTAAAAAAAAGGTAGATTACAAGGACTAAAACCACATGGGAACTCTAAACCCACCACACTGCTTCAATAATCTTTTTTGTTCACTTGTCATATTTTTGCTTAGTCAGCTTAAAAAGATGCAGGTGAAATTCAAGGTATTCTTCAGAGAATAGAGAGAGAAGTTAATTTTAATGTTAGGTTCTTTCCTATGTTTGAGCACAGTGTTTTTTATAAAATTGCCTAAGAGTAAGACGAGAAAATATTTGCTGAGTTACATGGGTTGTTTGCCAGTCTTCAATCTCATTTTTTTTTTATGTGTATACACACGCACACATTTATGTGTGTACTTGCTATATGCAAATGCATTCAAGTGTAGAGCAGGTACTGTTTGTTAACTTTGACCAATTTCTTTATTGTTTTCCTTGGAGAATTATTTCCTCATACCCATATTATTCCTGCCCTGCCCAAGTAGCTTCAGAAATGTCTAGCTTTTGTGGCACTGTATAACTAAAACAACCTCACTGAATTACTGTTCTGTCTAAGAGAAGTTTTCAAACACAGTTGACTATTAACTTGAAAATACAATTTTTGAATAGTAATGATTCTTAAAAGTCATTGTTGTGGATTCCCTTCCTTCCTACAGCTGATCGTTAAAAATAATTTCAGTTATACCGACCAATACAAAACCATAACTCCATAATGAGAAAATTTAAGTTATTTATTTATTTTATCATTTTGCTGCTGCCTTTTCTTTTCTTAAGCTCAAAACAAATTAGCAATTTCTTTTCTTTTTTCTTTAGCTAAGGTAATAGGTTATATGATGTTATTTATATTTTGCACACTTAAAAATTAACGTTGGAACACTGTTGCTACTGCCTCTTCAACCAGTATATTAGGAACCATCTTGCATTTCATACTTGCAAACTGGTAATGTTTTTACAGAATTTTACGGAGTCTACTGTGGATGGAAGCAAGACCTATTCCCGAAGAGATGTTTTATTCAACAAAACTTGCCCAACTTGAGCATTTTCCAGGTAAAAGATCTGCTTTAGTGATTCCTAAATTCAGCTTTTTTTTTCTTTTTTTTTTTTTTTTTCTTTCTAGATGGTACTTGTTTGTTTATCTACTGTGGAGTAAGTGACCTAAGAAAAGCCTGCTGAGTCAAAAGTGCTTTATTCCAGTGTTATTCGTGAGATGGGAACAAAACCTAAAATAGTAGTTATGTTGGAATCAGGCTTACCTGATAATGCCAAAAAAAATGTATTTTATGTGAATATTTATTTTTTTATGTAGTGGACCCCCCTCCCCCCAATGATCTCAAATCCAAATAGTTACCATAGTAACTCATGTTATGGTATGTTATTTATGGACATATTGCAACATAGAGAGTATTCATAACGCCTTGCTTTTTTTAGAACGTATGTTTCTGGTTGTTCATGTTTTTTCCATGGCTGAGTGAAAATGCCAGATCTTTTCATTTGCAGCAAGCTAACATTTCTCTGCACTCTCAAAAGTGCAGAATAATGTATTACTGAGATCACTGAGATCAATGGAAAAAATCATAGTTTATTTTTGTTGTATTCGGGTATCAGTGTAACGCTGCAAAGTAATGCTGTTTATTTCTCTTTGTCTCGCTCTGCCATCTTTTAGGGGGTGAGGGGCAGGGGGCTTACACTGCAGCCACAACAAGTAGTAGATTCCAGAGCTGCTGATAGAAGGAAATGGCTCTTTATGAAAAAATGATTGAAACTACTGAAAAGAAAGCAAACAGAAGTACCAGATGACTGGTTCTACCACAGTTTTTCATATATGCTTTTTTAATAGTTACGCTGTGAACATGTAAATTAATCTGAAAAACGCAGACTAATTTGTTAGCCTATGTTTATGAATTTACGAACTCATTTTAATCTTCAAGGATTATCTTCAGACACGTATTTACTGAAATAAAGATCTATGCTATGCCCGTGGTAAAAGTAACTTTCTGTTCTTTCTGCTCACCTTTTGAGGCACAAAGAGCAGCTGGATACTCTACTGCTAAGAAATACTAATGAAACTTGGTTGCTTGGCTCACAGGTAACCTCACAGAAACTAGGTTCTCTGTCTCTCTCTGCTCTCTTCCTTTTTATACAAATATTGTCTTAAAAAACATTGATAGATGTTAATATAACTGCATGCAGAAGAATGCATTGAATCGAAGGAACTGTGGAAATCTGCAAATGTAGGTCATTCTCAAATGCTTTGTCTCTGAAGCTGATCTCATATGTGTAACATTGAATATTTGGATATAAACAGATAGTCACTTTACTTGGTTGTTTACTTAACACCAAGTATTTTTCCATGTTATCTAATTTCTATGTTATACAAAACAAGTTTTTTCAAATGAGGTATTCCTGCTAGCAAGTGCCACTTCTTCACAAACACAGGCTTAGCTATCAGTAGATATTCCCTTTCATGCTTGTCATTTTCATCATTTTGTATCTGTAACTATTCTGAACGCAGTTTGTCATTTACACATAAAGTGTATAACACCTAAATGCCATAAATCATGCATATGTATCATTGCTAGTGCAAATTTACATCTGTAACTATCTATACTTGCAAACTATCATTATTATCACAGAATCATTAAGGTTGGAAAAGACCTGTAAGATCATCAAGTCCAACCATCAACCCAACACCACCATGCCCATTAAACCATGTCCCGAAGTGCCACGCCCACATGTTCCTTCAACACCTCCAGGGAGGGTGACTCCACCACTTCCCTGGGCAGCTTATTCCAGTGTTTTTCCACTCTCTCAGTAAAGGAATATTTCCTAATATCCAGTCTGAACCTTCCCTGGCATAACCTGAGGCCATTTCCTCTTGTCGTATCTCTAGTCACTTGGGAGAAGAGACCAACACCCACCTCTCTGCAACCCCCTTTCAGGTAATTGTAGAGAGTGATAAGGTCTCCCCTCAGCCTCCTCTTCTCCAGACTGAACAACCCCAGTTCCCTCAGCCACTCCTCGTAAGAATTGTGCTCCAGACCCCTCACCAGCTTTGTCGCCCTTCTCTGGACACACTCCAGCACCTCAATGTCCTTCTTGTAGTAAGGGGCCCAAAACTGAACACAGTATTCGAGGTGCGGCCTCACCAGCGCCGAGCACAGGGCACGATCACCTCCCTGCTCCTGCTGGCCACACTATTTCTGATACAGACCAGGATGCTGTTGGCCTTCTTGGCCACCTGGGCACACTGCCAGCTCATATTGTGCGGCCTTCTTGGAGACTGGCTGAAGAACATGACCCACTTCACCCATCCTCTATATGCAAACTACGTTCTGTCCTGTAATTTTTCTATTTGAAAGGTTATTAAAATGTTTTAAAAGAAAAATTAGGTAAAAATCTACACAGATGAAAGAGAAGTATTGTGTATGTAGAGAGCATTTGTCAGCTCCCTTCTGTGCTGTGTTTCATTTCAGCTGTGAATGGACTTTTATGAAAATATAGTAATATTTTATTGAAAACAGCCCTGTACAGTTTACTACCTTGACCATGCAATTAGCCTGCTAATGGGCAAAAATGTGTGTTTTCCCATATAGATTTTATTTCTACCAGCATTTACCCAGATCCTGGTGCGTTCTACTGATAAATATTCTTGTAATTCTTCAGTTTTCCATTGCAAAAGAAATTAGCAATAATCACTAGCCTGCACACTAAGGAACAGGAGAAAAATTCTAGACAAAAAGCCTCCAAATACAGTGGTTGTGGATGTACACATCTGAGATTTTCCCACTGTGCATATTTTTTGTAGGGAGACAGAAAGTTGAGTCAGGGGTAGGGATATATTTTTGCCCATCCACTGTCTGAGCATTGATCCGCCTTCTCTGCCAGGAACTCTCATAACTGCTGAGAGGGAGGGGGAAAAAATCTTCATGTGTAATCCAGGATTCTTTTGTTAAATTGTCATTATATAATAATTCTGTAGTAAACAAAGAGTGATAGTGAGGACAGTCTTCTCACAATGGCTATGTATTTTTTTCAATTGAAAATGCTGATGCTTAAATAAATCTGATTTGGTTGCTGTGTATGCATGTGGAACGTGTGATTGGAGACCTCATGCATGTCACAGATTTTTAGTTCAAATATTTTGAAACATACTCTATTAAGATCCTTGAAGTGAAAATTTTGTATTGCCTTGCTGCTGTTTGTATCATTACCTTTTTTAATGTTTGCTTTTTCTTTCCCACCTCCAATCTTTGAAGTAGAGTGTCTCTGTAGCTAGCTGATACAGTTCATGGTGATTTTGAAGTGGGGGGTACCTGCATTTATTTGGAATATGTAGCTGGTAATCAAGACTCTTGAGTCTTAAGAGCCATTTTAGAGCATGGCTGTTGCCAGCTGGTGCATTTTTCTCAGGCACTGATGGGCATTACTTATTTTTAACACAACTGTTTTCTAAATGATAAGAGGAAAAAGAAAGAAATGATGAGGATAACATCATTGGCTTCTTTGAATTTTGTGTTAATAGAATATTAAACGTTGAGGAAAGAAAGGTGAAGGGAAGGACTGAAAGAGGGAAAAAGAGCAAAGTAAAATAATTGATTGAGTTGAAAGGAAATCCATTCACTCTCTGCCTTATAATATCAGTGCTTAACACACTCCAAAAAATGAAACAGAAAATTAAACACAACAAATGGAAATAAAGGTCATAAGGAAGTGAGAAATTAAAATAATATTTTGGCTGTACATATGTATCAATTTGCAGTTGATTTCTGACACGTTTGCTTCTCCACTCCCAAATCATCTGCCAAGACCTTTTTTTAAAGCCAGTTAACTTGTATGGCACTTGTGCTGTTAAGCCATCCTAAGGGACACATTTTGGGGGGGGGGGGGGTTGGCATAATAATTCTGCTTCTTGTAGTGACCATTGTTTCAGTCTTCATACAAAATCATTGAGCTTCGCTGACAGGAGTTTTTCCAAAGTGATGTTGTCTTCCTCACCACAAGTGAGGAGTGTCCTCCTCACCACAAGAGGAGTTCTAGTCCACTTCAATATGTAATTGGAGAAGCCTTAGCAGAGTTTGTAGACATCTTCCTGATGAGTCTTTAAAACTGCTGTTTCATCATGTTGAAAGGACTCTTAGCAAAAAAACCTGCACAACATGTTCAAGAAAGCACATTCATTCTCAAATGTAACTTTGTAGAATTGCTCAGCAGCTGGTGTACAATCTGAAAAAGGTTCGTTCTTTTATTAGAAACACATAATGTTGGCATTCCCATTACTGCAAGAAAAGGTTATGCCCGTATGAAGCAAAGAGAGGGAAGGAAAGAAGATAGCAAGTTTCTCAGCTTTCCATTTCTATGAAATAATGTGACTTGAAGAAAACCAAAATTAATGTTCATTATATTAAGGGAAATACCTTCTGTGTTTTGGTTCATCTATTTCCAAAATAGATTAGAAGATTTTTGGATTTGTGAAGGTTTTTTGGTTGTATTTTGGAAACTTGATCTGTTCATTGAGATCAATTAATTGAATACTGGCCTTTCATATGTTCAGGAGGGTGAGGGGGGAAACAAACAAACCAAAACACCGAACCTTGAAGGTTCAAGGTTTAAGTTTCATCTTAATTGGTTTAAGTTCCATTTTAATTGTCTGTATAGCTCTGCCTTTGTGTTCATCTTGACCAATTTGGTAGATAAAAAACAGTATAATTTCACTGACCTCAACTTTGCCACCATGTATCTATTACCAAATATAAAATTTGCAATTGCAAAAGGAAAGTATGCCAGTAAAAAATATGCCTTTTAAATTCTAAACAAACAGATAGACATTTAATTTTCTCACTACTTCTTCTTCCCAGTTTCCTTTATTTGCTGTACAACTCGTGAAAGTCAAAGTGTAGGTCTTTACCTTAATTAAATTAATTATATGATCTTAATAAGTTCTCCACGCTGAAGTGATCCTTGTGTTATATGTCTATCTATGCCGTTATAAAATTATGGAGAGTATTTTTAGGGCACTGCTTCCTATGACATGCAGAACAGCTCATTTTATGATCTTGATACTAAATGAGCAAACTGCAATATAGATAAAACCATGTTTATCTCATATAGACTTATTTTCCACTGAGTTAATTAACCTCATTACCCTTGCCACACATTTTCCTTATGTCAGTTGAACTATCTCTAACCACCAGAAACATAAAGATTACCATCAGTACCATTATTCTTAGGGCAAAATTATATTTACATAGGAAACTCCTGTATTCTCCCTTTGACACAAGAAGGCATCTAGCCTTTCAGCATGAGGAGCCATAAACATGCTGCGCTACAAGGACTTGGCGAGAGAGACAGGGGTGAGGATGGAGCCATGAGCCTGCCAGGCTGTATTCCAGGAAGGCTGTGATCAGTAACGGATAGAAAGTGTAGTGAAGGGCATTGTTTCTTCAGGGTTGTCAGGCTCTTTCTGTGCCTGTAATCAGGTAGTATTACTTGTACTCCTGCCTAGTGTTATGCAGTCTCAGGTTCCATAATTGAGCCCCTAAGGTTCAATTTTATCTGCACATAATGTGAAGACAAGTTATTTGGAATGCTACCACTATCTTAATTTTGCCACAAACCAGTTTCTTTAGTTGCAGCTATCTTCCGCTCTAGTGTCAATTACTTTGTAGTTAGATCAGTTCAAATACAAATGTCTTCACTTAGTCACTTAGATCCAAGTTAGCTACCTAGAGGAGTGACTATTAACATTAGTCACTTAACTAATCAACATCTTTTCCGTGTGTCTGAATATGGATGGCAGATAAAATCTTCCTTCCTGAAGGCAGTTGAGTGAGAGTATTTTGGCCAAGTATATAAAATCCCAAAGTCACGTTGTCTTCATTGGTGGTGCAATGATGCTAAGTTAAGAGAGACAGGAGATGAAATTCTGTGACCTTTTAAAAACAGGCAATTACTGTTGCTGGAAAATTAGCAAACATGAAATTTTTGTAGAATTGCGTAACTAAAACTGTATGAATGGATTAACATTGATACTACTGTTCTGCTGCATGTACATTTAGCACAGATTAAATTTATTATAGATCCTCTAAAATGTTTTTGCAAATCTGCATGTTAATCTGGATGTATTTCATATTCTACTTTTAGGAGATAAAATGAAGTGTCAGGTTAAATAAAATAATATTTATTCTAAGCTGTTGGTGACAGCATCAACAATGTATTAGGAACCAACCCCAGGAAGGACTGATTTCTGTCTCATCTACTTTAATGTGAATCTGAAATAAGCCATTTAAAGGTAAGGGGTATGTTAATAGAGTTAAGTCAGAGTAAAATTGGCATGAAAAGACAATGAAGATGTAATATTGAGTCACTGGTTCAGAGCAAAATTACAAACCCTGTTAAATGCAAAAATTCTCGTGGCTGTTGCATGGCGCTTGCTTTCAGACGCAAGTTATTCCTCTGGTTCTGTTCAAACCAGCCATTGGGACAGCCTTGTATTTTGTGTATCTTGAATATTCATGTCAGGGGACTGAAAATATTTGAGTGCTAGAAATTCAAAAGGGTTAGCAGTTCTTAAGAGTTATCTCAGGAGTTCTGAAAAGCTGTCTAAACTTACCATGGTATTCCTAGCATGCTTAAGTATATTTAGTTAGCCAGCTATACATGGTGATTTAATAAGACTACGTTTTATTGTCCTCTGCATGACATGACATGGGAAAGTGTTAAATATTTGAGATTGTGGTGGATGGATATAGGAAGCCACAAAACTGGCAAATGCATCTCAATATAGTAAGATATGAATTAATAGATTTTTAAGAAAGGACAAGCTCCTGTATATCCAACTGCATAATCGATGCTTTTTTGTCATGGTTAGCTTGAAATAGATATAGATATATATCTGGTCAAGTCACAGAACCTCTGTTGCGAGGCACTAACTTCCTGCAGGTTCCTCCTGCTGCAGAGGACTCCCCTGTGCCTCCCCTGCATGTGTGGCTGGTTATAGGTCATCTTCATCTCTGGGTCCTGGCCTGTGCGATGCAGGGAGGCCATGAATGTGCACGTCTCCTGCCTGTGCCATGGCAGGGCTGAAGGTGGAATCAGCTTTCTTCACTTCACCTCAAAATGGCTGCTATAGCTCCCTGGAACTACAGTCCAAATGGAGATCTTAATATAGCATCTACATATAGTTGCTCAGATGAGGGCTCTATATCCATGCTTCTGTTTGACACTTCCATAACCTGATGCAGAGTGTACTAGTTCCTGTAATTGGTTAATAGGGGGAGAAGCCAGGACTTGGTCTGGTTCGACTACTAAAAAAGGTTCATGATCATGTTGCATAGCTCACACCTTTGTTTCCTGTTTCAGCACATCATGATTATGATTCCAATTAGTTTATTTTAATCACAATCAATACACCAAGGAGAAGCATCAGACAGCTAATATGATTTATTACATATTCCAAGAGCATTTGTCTTAGGTTTGGCATTTCTGCTATCTATCTCCAGAATGCCCCCCTACCTGCTTGACAGCAGCCTGTCAGTGCTGTTATGATTGCTGTATGCAGTGACTTTAACTGCCAGCTTTTCATGCAGACTTGGAGAGTGATCGGTCTGCACTATAATTACAGCAATGCAGAATAACTTACTTGCCTATGGCCCTGTCAATTATGAAAGTATGTAGTATCAATACATATTGCAATTTGGTGTCGTACTGTTTAAGTAACAATACAGAAGACAAAATGTAAACAATGGTGACCATCTTTATGTATACCTTACTCTCTTTTGAAGCTTTTCTCTTATAACTGCTGTTTTACAAACAGCTCTGGAGGAAGATCAAGAGCTGTCTTTGTAACATTAAGTATTCTTGAAGGTACCTTAAGCACTGAAATAGTGGTAAAGACATCCAGTAATGCTAAGGATATTCATAAACTGTCTTTCAAATCTGTGAAGGCAAAGGTCAGGTGAGGTTGTGGTTTATTATTATTAATGAATATAGGAACAAAAGAAGATATTAAGGTTTCATTCAAAACATATAATATTTTACAGCTGAGTTTCAAGGCATCTTCTTTTTCTGAACCTCTAGTATGGGTGACTTGACCCTGGTTTTACTGATTAAACTTTTATTCTTCCCCAATGAATAATTTAAGTTATGAGCAGTAGTCTGGCATGATTAGCAGGAGCCTATGGGATGTTTTAAAGTAATACACTGTATGCTTCTCTTACTGCATTGGATTCCTTCTGCATCATGCCAGTCTGATTATGTTGAAGACTTTATATGCAACTTTGTAACTTGTTTAGCAATTCTTTTCATTGAGAGACCCAATAAAATACCAAGATCTTTACTCTTCTCTGATGCAGGAGGAAAGTTGTTACCGAGCTGGTTTTGGTTCCCTCCTTGTCAAGTCAGTCTCCAGCCTTGCTGGAGTTTCTGATTTGTGCCCATAGTTTAGCTGATCTAACATAGGTATATCAGGTATATCACAGGTATATCAGTAAAGCATTGCCATGACCTTTATATTTCCCTGAATGCAGTGTGTGTTAATCCTGTTGGATGGGGAGAAGGACAAGCAAGGCCCCTGGTTCACCCAAAATGCTATTACAGTAAGAAGTTGTGTTATATCACAGGGAATTTTTATACAGGTGACTTAGGGAGACTCATATTGTAAGCTGCTTAGCACAAAAGGCCAATATTCTGACTTAAAATCTGGCCCTTAATGTAGTTCTGAGTTTCTGTGTTTGTGAAAAGTTAATTTTATGTTGTGCATAATGGTCATTATACTCTCACTGAGGTTTTTTTATCCTCGGATGCTCTTTTGCGTTACACTGATACACCAGTGCATTAGTTTGTGTCCTGAAAACAATTGTAGCTCACTAGTGGCTGCGTGACTATATTACATGTAAGAGACAGAAAGATATGTGCAGGTGGCACTGACTAAAAACAATCTCAAACTGTAAATGATATTTAGAGGAGTGATGGAAAATATGTAAAAAAAAACCCAAACCAAAAGACCAAAAAATGAACAAAAAATATCCCTACCACAAAACCATGAACTGCAGCAAAACTGGGGAAAAGGGCCCAAAATAATTATACCAGCTCCCCAGAAAACAGGTCTTTTTAACTACATAGCTGTATTAGCTAGCCTGATGCTAATAATCCTGACGTTGAGGTTGTACAAAGGAAATCACTTATTGGCAGCTGCAGCTGTTGCGTCTGTTGTGTACCACTATACAAAAGTTCCCACAGCCTCAATCTGAATGCAGTTTTCAAAACACTCCTCATGGTCCTGAAAACAGCTGAGAGTGTACTCACGGTCTCCATCATTCTCCCCTTTTTTAATCTGCCTTTGACTTCCCCCTCTCAAGGTGGTAGGTACAATCCTCTTTGCCCTCTGCAAGATGGGGAGATTCATGCACAAATGCTCCCAATCCCTGTGATGATACAGAGCAGAAAATGTTATTGCCATTGGTTATATCAAAACGGAGCATGTTTCTGGGGGTCATGTTACATGTGCATAGGCACTCAGATCATAGAGCAAG
Organism: Gavia stellata; assembly: GCF_030936135.1. Taxonomy (NCBI): domain Eukaryota; kingdom Metazoa; phylum Chordata; class Aves; order Gaviiformes; family Gaviidae; genus Gavia; species Gavia stellata. The sequence continues at coordinate 13,169,380 of NC_082603.1, forward strand.
GAAAGCAAAGAGCATGGTCTGCTGCCTCAGGCATGCTCAGTCTCCCAGCCATGAGGAGGAGGAGAAAGAGGAGGAGAAATAGTTCCTTGGGACCTGAGTGCTGTTAGTAGAGGGAGTGCTCCTGTATCTTTTTCCTTTTCTTTATATGAAGCGATGATTGCATTTGGGTTGGTTATTTACATATATATTACAGTCTCTGTCTTATTACAAACTCTGCATTTCTTAAATACTTTGTAGAATACTTCATTTAGAAAAACTTTTGAAATATTTTCTTAGGCTTTTTTTCTAACAAAATAGAAGTATATATTTATGAAGTATATATTTAATGAAAATATAGTACATTTTTCCTGCAAGCTGTTTAATGCACTGGCATATTTCAAGGATTAGAACCTGGCAGTTTCTGGATGGATTCAGTTTTAACTCAGTCTTAAGCAGCATCTTGTTAAATATTTTTAGGCATTTTTAGATCTTGTGGTTGTTTTGGGGTAAGATCTGCCATAGCAGAAGCCCATTTCAAAGGACAGTTATTAGGGTAATCCCAATCTTAAAATATCAGAATTGATCTGAAAGATGGGATCAGACAATATGCTTCAATAAGTCTTTCCTGGGAAGATGAAATGTTATTAATAAAGAGAAACTGTATTACATGAAAGTTAAGATAGGATAATCCTACCTCTATCCAACTAAAACTAAGGAGGCTAGAAAAAGGAATGGCATAACTGTGTCTCCTAACATTCATATCACCCATAGTATCGCCAGTATCCCACTTACAAGGTTATCACTTTAGAACAGATTTCAGAGAATAACATGCATCCATTTCTTCATCAAATTGTTGGTCTGATATGAAAACAATTGTGATCTCAGATGCTTTTATTTTTATTCATCAGAGGATTAGATACACATGCCAGGTATTCTAGTGTGTGTATATGGGGGAAGAAGATTATGCCTTAAGTGGGTCATAATCACAGCTGATGTTGGGCATTAAAACTACAGGACTGATGAAATACAAAGTTGCAGCTTTCTGGAAGCAGTCTTCTGGCCACACTGTTGCTAGTGATGCTTCAGAAAATGTTTAGCAGTGCCTATCAGCTCCCTCTTTTTACAAGTTACCATTTGCAGTCCAAGCCCTTATCTTCAACCTCTTTTGATGGCTCAGGTTTGGTGGTCTGAAACTTTCTGACAACCATTATCCTTTAGTAATTTTTATAGAGGAAGAATGTCTCTTTCCTAAATTTCAGAGCAGGTAATCCCACATCTCAGCTGTCATGGATAAGTTTTACATGTCTATGAACTTGTAACAGTATACATTTTAATGTTTCTTCCTAAACCTTGCCAGACCTATAGGACAATTTATTAATCATCTAGGGAAATAGCAGGAGACGTTTTTTCATCTGGAGCCTGGAGGCTGTGAATTGATGTTCATTTTTTCCAATGATCTGCAGTCACTGTGAAAATACTTAAAGAACAGAAAATAAAATACCATGCAAAGATAAAAATGTGTTTTATGGATTGAATTTGCACTTGTGATATTGGTTGTTATGTATATATAGATTTTTTTTTTTTAATCTTTAGTGCTATAATGGGCTATAAGTGCATTTGTACATTGAAGCTGTAAAAAAAATTGATCTCTTTTTACAATGATTTGTTGGTATTTTATTACATCTACATCTATTCAGGCTATAGAAATACAAAAGAACAAATTCTGTGCTACTACTAGTTAATGCAGTTGTCATACATGAGGCTGAGGAGCCAAATGCAGTTCAAGTGCAAGCCGTTGGAAGATTTTTCCTAGGAACAACATGGAATCAGGTTTAAAATTATAACTTCAGCTGTAGTCAACTTTACCTTTTCCCATATATTTGAAAATTTGGATGCAAACCAAAAAGTGCTTGGATTATAGAAATGTAAGTCAAATGAAGGCAGTTAAATTTCAAGGATGAATGCTAAAAACTAAAATGTGCTTATTTTTAAGCAGGAAGTTGTTCTGGTGCAATGTTTCTATGTATTTATGGTAAAGGCACCACTTTCTAATTAAAATGCTTGAAGTTAAAAATTTCAGCAATGCCTGTAGGTTCCCTGCTGTGCCTGGGGACTTGTTCCACTTTGGGTGAACATGTGAATTTCTGGCTGATGTCAGCTGAGATTAATGACCATTCTGCACTATAGACAGTGTTAATTGGCATTAATTTCTCTGCCTTGTTTCCTCATGTTATTCACTTGCTGCAAGGAACAAGTAGAGTTTTCATGGATTTCGGGGTAAAAATGACAGGTTTACAATGTTCTGCATCTGAAATGTAATGTTGTAGTGCTGCTATGCATTTCTTCAAGAGTTTTTCTGATACTAATTCAATTTGGAAAAGTTATAGATCAAATGCAAAGTTTGTTTCAACTGCAATCTATGATATAAGACTTACCATTTTCTGTGGCCCTCAAATAATAGATTAAAGGTCTGGAATTACTTTAGAGGTTCTCTCTGGTTTTGTTGCATGGAATTCAAGCCTATTTTCTTGCCATAGGTTTTTCTTTCTCCTGTAAAATAATAGAATGGAATAATAGAATAATTCCTGTATTAATAATTATTGTTTTGATTTCATGGGTTAGTAATGAAATAAACCAAAATTGTTTAACTTCTGGAGTAGGGAAGAGTTTTCTCATTTTCATATTTGAAAATAAAATTACCAGAATTTTGATTTGAGATAACTTTTTAGAATTGTATGTTTTGAAAGTATTTTTTTTTAAATTTTCCCTTTTCCTGATAAAACTTACTAGTAAATTTGAGTATTTGCTGAATTAGGTGAATAATTTTAATATTTTCACAATTATGCTTTATTTAGCAAATGAGCAGTTCATTGAACAATTGTGATTATAGTGTCAGGTTATTTTGGTAGTCATGTTCATTTTTGCCTGCAGGCTCACTCAGGATGTCCTTCTCATCATAGTAACATCAACATTTTGCTTCTGAATCCATCTTACCACTTTAATAATATTCCTAGCATCTTGACATTCTCCTTGAAAATCCTCCTCTAAACCTAGTGTGTTTTCCACATATCTTTAGGTACTTGCATAACCTTCTGGTACACAAAATCAGATTTTATAGGGCCTCAGATTTTAGTCCACATTGAATGACGTCAGCTTCCTAATATTGTGTGAGCTTTTGCAAGTATGTCAAAACTCTGAATCTGTTAAACTGGAATATTTTAGTGATCATCAGTAATAACAGATCTGAAGCATTTTTAAAAACTCTGCAGGTGATTTTTGTTCCCAGCCTCTTTGCATCAAATGGAATAATATGGTGAAAGTGTTTCCTGTCTGCTACACCTGGGAGAATGGTTGTAGCCTAATCAGGTACTAGAGGACATTCATGAGGCATGATTATAAATACATTGACATCATTTACACAACCTGTTGTATTGCATTCAGGAGGAATGTAATGACATATGGAATTTCTGATATATGGGACTGTTCTCTGCCAGAAAGTGTTGCCTAGACAGAATTAAAGTATTTAAAAGGAAAATGATACATTTGTAGAAAGTGTGCTACAGGTTAGACAGAATTTCACCAAGTTTTACTTTTTAAAAAAATTTCAGAGTATCAAATTAGTTCTGATCATTATATGTCTGTGATTATTAATACTAAACCCATGTCTCTTGACAGCCCCAGAGTGAGCTAACACTCACAGCTCGTTCTTGGTAATTATAAAAATCTTTATAGGTGTGTGCAGCTGTCAGGCTCTGTTAGCCCAAAATGTCTCTTTGCCCTTGAGTATCTTTGCTTTTGTTGCTAGTGATTCTTTTCATATTGTGATTGGGGAAAAAAAATAAAATCCAAGGTGTGGGCATTTTTTCCCCATTCATTAATGAATGATCTCTCTTGCCTAATTTAGGTGCTCTATATCCTTGAAAATCCTTGAGATTTAACATATTATATTCTTTCTGCTCCTATCTATGAACTTTTTATGTAATCATCTGATAGAAATCACCTTGCCCAAACTCAGAACTGAAAATCATGAACTACTACAATAAAGTCTTACAGTTAAGCTCTACCATTAGGAGCAAGAAACAGTTATATTATCTGTTGACTATCACAGAGAAGAAACAGCAACACATCACCATTTGTAGTCTACAGATGTTACTGGCTGAAATGATGGTGGGTTCCTCCACATAGCAATACATTATGAAGAACTAGAAATTATAAATTGTTTAGAATCCTGGAACTTTAAGATATTTTAAAAATACAGTCTAGCTTATTTAATAAAAACTTATGATTTAATGTGTTAACAATTCAACTATTCTCACTTTTCAATATAATAGGTAGATATAAAATGTATATGGATGTTGTACCAGTCTTACTGGCCTATATGTGTATGCAACTGATTGTTTTAGAAGTTAACCTAATTAAGTGATGTAATACCCATAAAAATAGAAGGATGGGGAAAAAGGAATCTCGATTTATTGTTGCACTATATCAATTCCATCTCCTAAACTAATCACAGGGTGGGGGTGGGGTGGGGTGTTCTAATGTAGGATTCTAATTTCTGTCTATGATAACTTTGCACTTAAGTCTGGACATGGGATACATGTTAAGACATTGATGGGCTGTGTTACTGTAAGCTCCACGTTCCTGCCTGTTTGCAATGGCTCCTACAGGCCACTGGAAGACTGGCATTAATTAGTGGAGTCTCAGTTGAGTGCATAGGAGACTGTACTTTTTAACTTTCTTGTTAAGCGTAACTCCTTTAGGAAAAGACTTTTGGGGAATGTTCTTGTGAGAGTTTTTTGGCTAAATCATTTCAGTAGCCTACAGGCTTCTACAAAACTGATGATGCCCTTTGGGAACAGTTTTCAGCATTGTTTGTGTCTAGCCTTGAGAAATAAAGACGACAAGCATGAGGAGAGGCAGTGACTTTCAGAGCTTTCTTTTCTGACCTTCTGTGAACCTTTTAGTAGGATTTGGACCCCAATCACAGAGTGTCAACTTCAAGGGCAATTGTACAAATTTGCTTTGATTATGATATCATCTGAGATATTAGTTGCTAGGTCAGGTTCCCATTAGCCATGCAATCCCGCTGCCTGGACCTCCTCTCTCTTCCTTTCTGCCTTACTTCCCTTCCTGTAAAATCCAATTAGGAACAGCCAGGTGTTTCACAGAAGATCAGTGAGAAAAACTAACCATAACTCCTTAAATAAAGAAGGACAGTGTTCTATTAAAGGACAAGCAATTGTTATGTGCCGATATTTAAGAAATTTAAATGTAGAGAATATCTTTAGAAGCACGTAGTGAATATAGCATTGCAGAGTCAAAGATCAGCATCATCAAAATAGGAAACTGTCATGGTATTTGAGACTAGTGCACCTGGTATTCATTATCAATTTTTTTTTTTTTTTGTCCTCTCTTGTTCTGTCTAAATACTTTCTAAAAGGAAGGAATGATTAATTTAGTATTTTTGAGTGGGTAGTATAGAAAAATGAGGAGGCTCGTGGCAGGGACGGTTATCTTAGTCTATTACATGGAAAAATATTCATAATGTGTTCAAGAAATCTCAGTAGTGTAATTAATTTTTTCTGTGTTGCCTGGATATCAGAGGAGCTTTCTAAATACTAGTATATTTGCTGTGGCAAATGGGTGTTGTCTCTGGGAGAAAGAAAAGGTATGGTCCTTTCAGTAGGATAAACAGATTTATGTTTCTCCAAATTCAGGATGTAGATGTTTTTTGCAATTAGATTATTAATGCTCTCAATGAATGGTTTTGTGACCTCCAGATACCCACAGGGCATTGTGCCTGAGTGGTATCATCTCTAATATTACTCTTGTGAGGCAAGGAAGATGGACCCACAAACATCCCTGAAGCCAGCCAGGACTGTGTCCCCATTCTTTTTGAACCATCTGTGTCTGGCAAGTGATTTTGATACCTGGTAGGTTTGACAGTCCTAAAATCTAACCTGAAGAAAGTTTTTCCTTGCACAGTTACAAGTTAGAAAGATACTGAATACCAAGATCATTAGTAGGTTCAAATGTTTTATTACTATAAATTGTACCTTTGCAATGGGTAAATCCAATTTCATTAATATTTAGAAATCTATGTGTAAACTGCGTGATGCTATATGAAGAAAGTGGTTAGCAAACATTATTTTTATGGTGAGAAAGGGGCACGTAAAAAAATTTGTATTCATGTCAACTGAAGCATCATTTTCAGGGTTTTCCTTGAAGCAATAGCAACAAAAGTGTCTGCTGTCTGTTGTGTAAAACTCTAATATGCTTTCTTATGGTCACTTGTTTTGATTGAAGAGGAATTGCCAGAGCTGAGAGTGCATAATGAATGTTACTACATAGAGGGTTTTAAGCACAAAGAATAAAAAATAAAGTCCTTATGTGAGCCCTTAGTACGTGAGGCCTGCCTATTACTTCTACAACAGCTGAGTGAGCATACATGAGAGCCATTTATAATGTGTATTGCTGTCTGTCTGCTCTGATTGCATGCTTTGATGATGGGTTAATTGAATGGTGTCAAGGAGGGCAGTCCCGGTTGTGTAAAGAGACTGACAGGATGATGGTAGCAGTCAGTACTTCATTACTTAGAAGCAAAATCAGAATTTCTTCATCTTAAAGGCAGTAACTACCGAGCAGTTCAAGAGCAAACAGTTTAATGTGTGACAGTTTATGAGGTAAGGAGGTTTTATGCTAATAGAGCTTCACTTAACCCTGCAACAATGTTTCACTCTTGATCTTTCTGTGGTATCAGAGCAGGCAGGCCAGTCCTACCATCACACGTCCAGGGGACCTTCCCGCTTCCCTTAAAACCAACCTTTTCACTCTACCTGTATAAATCATTATATTCATGACACCGTGTTTGTGAAGGAAAATAGCCATATGTATTGGGTGCAGGTGCCCCGGTGCTGGCGTGGGGGGCTGCAGGGCGGCCTCTGTCAGAGGAGGCCAGAGGCTGCCCCAGGCGGGACACAGCCGGTTCCAGCTGGTTCCACCACCGCCCCACAGCAGGGCACAGCTGAGCCCATCAGCCAAAACTGGTGGTGCCTCTGTGAGAGCATATTTAAGAAAGGGCAAAATGCCACATAGGCAGTGAGGAAAAAAAGTGTGAGAAACAGCCCCGTGAACACCAAGGTCAGAGGAGGAGGGGGGGGGTGGAGCAGATTCCGCCGCAGCCCCTGGGGAGCCCGCACAGGAGCGGGTGCTTCTGACAGGAACTGCGGCCCACGGAAGACTCACACTGCAGCAGGGGAAAAAGTGTGAGGTGGAGGAGAGGAACTGCTATGAACTGACCATAAACCCCGATTCCCCACACCCCTGCACCAGCCGGGGAGTGGGGGGAGCAGATAGAGGAGCCAGGAACGAAGGAGTGAAGTTGAGACTAGCGAACAGTGTGGGGAGGTGCTGTTTTAATTTTGGTCTTTGATTCTCACCATCCAAATCTATTTTAATTGTCAATAAATTAAATTAACTTTCCCCAAGTTGAGTCTGTTTTGCCCATGACAGTAATTGGCAGGTGATCTCCCTGTCTTTATCTTGACCCATGAGCTTTTTCGTCTTATTTTCTCCCTGTCCTGCTGAGGAGGGGGAGTGAGAGAGTGACTGGGTGGTCATCTGGCAGCCAGTGAAGGTCAACCCACCATACTGTACATTGTAGCTGCCTCAGCTAATAGCAGTGCTGCTCTTAGATGTTTCATTTTCTCAAATCCTTTACCAAGATCTGTGTGTAAGCATAAGGAGGTGAAAAATAACACTGGCAGCTGCTTTATTGCTTGAAACTTCTGTCTGCTTCAGTGGTCATCATATAAATGGGATTTATTTCCATTGTTGAGTATGGGGGTTTTTCCCATTCTTTGCCTCCCCCCTCACCCACACCATCCATTAGGAAAAAGAAACAAAAAATTTTGAGAAGTGTCACTGCTGTGTTCTATGGGACAATTTGGGCTTTGTGTGTCTGTTTTCACCTGTAGACTGATTTCACTAGCTAAGGAGTATTTTCCATAGTTACTGCTCCTCAGAGGACAACTGTTGTCTAAGGAAAATAAGAATCACACAGACTACAAGGTTCAACAATAGATTTTTTTAATTTTTTTTTTTCTTCCCTGAATCAGAACGTTTTGGGTATAACTCAATTTTTCTTCCCTCACAGGTATTTCATCTTTTTGGTGAAAACTATTGGTCCTCTACAGAAAATTCCAGCAAGCTGAGCATGCCAGGAAATGTCTGGGAAGACCCTGATGCTATCAGGTCTGTAATGGCTGCTGCCACGCTGATGCCTGGATGCTTGATGCCTCCATCTCAGATGTGTCCATACCCACAAGGGAAAAATGCCTCCCTTCCTGATCCTCCTGGCCACAGAAGCAGGCTTGGCCATGAGGTAAGGTGACAACAACAGGTTGGGATTATTATCCTGGTCCAACAGGTACTCCTGGGCAGTGCTGATTATATCATTGATGTACCTTGCTATCCCTTTTCCTATTTCTTGACACATTTTTCACTTTTTCCTCCCTTTCTCTGTCCTGATCTCCTCCCATATAAACAACCTGCCCCTAATTACTTCTTCCCCATTAGTCTCAGTTTGCTGTATCTGTACCCAAGTTTAGTGCTTCTGATACCATTACCTTAGGTCATCTTGGCTTCATACAGTATTACTGACACAGTTACACAGCTGCTTTTTGCCATGCATGATTTTTCTTCCCAGAGGGTCTCCAGTACTTACTTTCACTTACCTGTAAAGTTTGGCCATTTTATACATAACTCCACCTAAACCACCAGTGAAATGCTACCATCCCTATGGCACTACCTTTAAATTTTGTCAGCTTCTCATTCTGTTATCTGTCATGTCTAGCAATTTCTCACGGAGTGTCCAGTATCTTCTCACATTATGCTCAGTTAGGTGCACCTCAGGCCAGGGCGTGGGCAGCAGCCCTGTCACCTGCCCACAGCACCAGCCAGGTGCTGACTATCATTACCCAGATGTGTAAGGTATTACAGTTTTCTGCTTCTAACCTGTCAGCCTCTTTGAACTACCATCAGCTTCCAAAGACATGTGTGCAAGCATAGAAAAAGGAAGAGAGATCATAGTATATTTTTAACATTTTTAATGAAATAGAATATTGCCTGTACAAACCACAGTCATGTTAGAAGATTTAGCACTGATGTTAATGTAAGTAAAAAAATTGAGGAAGGGCAAACTATCTCAAATTCAAAGTTTTCAATGTTCATCAAAATGAATAGGAACAAATTTTTAGAAGTGACGACCCATAATTCCAGTATATAAATGGAAGGTCAAATTTCAAGACAGGCTTCATCCCCTGCTGCAGAGTTATTTTACAAATCTTACTACTTATTTTATTGCTTTCATACATGCTGAGTTCTTCTGAAAATACGGTTTAAATGGTCTTTGGAGCATCCTCTATAATCCATAGGCTGCAAAATAGGAAAATTCCAGACTGAAAGTTTGAAAAGACTGATTTTACTATCATTGTCAGTAGTAGTGAATGTCAGTATTCAATCTTACTTCCTCTAGCTGGCCAATGCCAGTTTAGTTTCTTATCAGCTTTTCTATTTTTATAACTTGTGGATTTGGATGAGTATTTAAGATTACATGTGAATTTTTCCATTTTACCTTGCATTCAAGAAACCATGCAATTTTTGTTACCTGTCCAGTTGTTAGGGATTTTTCATTGAATCAGGCTTTAGGAAACTACAGCTCATGTAAAGACAAAAGGATGGCATAAATCAAATAAGAAGCAGCATTAGAGATTTTGGAAAACTTAGTTTTAGCTCCAAAATGCCTCTATCTGGTGGCTGTTGGTGGTGATTTTTGCTTGCTTATTTGTTTGTTTGTTTAATATTAGATTTAATTTTAGATTTGAGGCCCAGATCCAAATGAATCCTCTCATAGCAGCCCCAAAACTTTCAGTCTGAAGAGGGTGGAAGTACAAAGAGAACAAACTTCTCCTTGTATTTGTTTAGGCTGCCCTTTCCTCATCTGCCACTTAATTGCTTTTACTGGAATCTACCACTGTTTAATTTCATTTAATGAATGGTTTTGGTAAGGCCTGGAAGACAGAAATTATCTGTATTCTCTATGAAACTCACTATTTTACATGCATTGGCTATTGCTCCTTCTGCTTCCTTTGCTTTCTATAAGAAATAATTTCGAATACTTAATGTCTGACTATGTAAATGTCTTTTCAAACCTTTCATTATTCTCTGAGCCCCTTCAGTTTTGCAATAAACTTTCTTAAAGTGACCAGAACAGTGTTTGAGGCACTACCAAAATCACTGATGTATTAAAAGGTAAGCATAAGTTTTGATGTTATATTCTGTCCTATTCTTTGGTTAACCTAACATTTCTTTGTTTCATGATTTCTTTACACACTGGAGAGAAATTTTCACTGAGCTATCCACAGTGGTACTTCTGTCTGTTTCTTGTGTTGATTTTTGTGACCAGACAATTCTAATTGGTGTAAAATGGATTTAAATTTTTCTCTCTCTTATTCTCCATTTCTGGACTTGCAGCTTTCACTTCCATTGTGTGGCCTTTCCCTGGAAAATGAGGAGTCTATGATACCAAAACATTTCTCAGGATTAGAGAGATTACATCAAAACATTTGGTGGAAACCAGGTCTGGCAGGAAGTCTGGCCAGATTGCATAGTTTCTAGCCAGCCTTTTTGGCTGCAACAGTGGCAGGTTAGAGAGCTGCCATGTAGCTCTGTACAGACTTTTCAGGCTGTGTTGATCCTATGAACCTTTCCTTTGTATGCAAGTTCTACTCTCCCAGGTCGCCCAGTTTGGCTGTCCTAACTGCAGGCTGAGCTGGCAGCTCCCTTATGGACCTGCATCTTATGCTGCCATATGGTGGAGAGTGGCTGCTGGGTTGCCTGACACTGTGCCCACCAAACACTTCATCTTACAGCATGTCCAGCATTCAATATTCCAATGCTGGTAATTCACTCCTCCTTTCTCTCCCATCTCCACAGTAACTTGCTGACAGGTTTGTAAGGGATATTTTGAAGTAAAAGAGACCAACCACTTCAAAGTGCTAAACAATTAACCCCTTGAAAAAAACCAGGTCTTCAACATCACTGCAGTACACATATTCAGTTGTTGGGAGGATGTGCCATTTGGAAGTGTTTTCATTGGCCTGGTGTGGGTCTGGAGTAGCAAACTCTTTGCAAGCAGTTTAAATCACTCCTTGTGCTGCCCGCGTGTTTCTGTAAACAGAACTTTTTTTTCTTGGTTAATGAAAACTAGCTTTTTGATAAAACCTATGAACATTTCACACATTTTCTGGAAGGCTCAGTCTCGAAGATCACCTGGTTCTCTTTCATGTATTTCAAGCCCTAAGAAATCTAAGGTTACCGAAACTATTTTACTATTTGTACCTTACTTGATCATGATATGCCAAATATTTTATTTCTCTTAATTAGCCATATAACTGTTCACTAGTTTCATATGTAAAACTCTCATAGGTCGTGTTGACGTGTGTTATATGTCACATATAATTCCATAATTCTATGGATTATTTGCTCAGTTTTTAAAAATTAGAACACAGTATTCATTATTTCCCAGTCTTCTGAAACAGTGGCAGTTCAGTAGTGATGTTGAGTAAATTATGAAGTTACTTTGCCTAGCTGGGAGGATGGTGAAGGAACATCTTGCAGTTTTAAGGACGAAAAAGAGAATTGCACAAAAAGTTTGGAAGGTGGGGGACTACTGAGACTCTTGAGGCATAATCAACAGGATAGCACTCTCAAGCTGAATGACTGCAAGGGAAAAGTTTGCTTAGGGAGAATGCTATTAGTAATATTTGTGAGCCTTATGGGAAGAAGTGGACTGGACCTTAAATACTTGTAAATGAATGTTCTGATGGGTTTCTTGCCTCTTGCAAAGGTATTTTATGTATTTCATTGTGTAAAAGTTATGGTATTCCTGGAAAATATCTATTCAGGAGGAGGGGGGTTGTCAACTACAAAAAATATAAGCAAATGGGCCAGCTGCTGATTTCTCTTCTCTTTTGCTAGGGCAGGAAGGTGTCATAGAAATGCATCATTCCTAGCAGACTTGTGAAAATATCCCGAAGTATTCAAATATTCCTTAGAGCCATTTGATGTTTATCTTACTTGAATTCTAGAACTGTAGACTCTTCTTAGAATTTATAGTTTTCAAATGACTGGGATAATGTGAAAAGTTATGTAAGTTTTCAGGCAAAAAGCTGGGATTTTTAGAGGTATTTTAATCTCAGGAGTCGAAATGTCAATTTTATTTAAGTGAATTCTTTTTGATCTCCCCTCTCCTGTGCTTTGACTTCACACTGCCAGGTTACAAAATTCAGCATGATACATTGTGCTACCAGCAATGGTTAATATAATAAACAAGTAATCTATCAAACGTATTTAATCGGGGCACTTCAAGGAAACGTCATAGAATCTCTGCATAACTGGTGTGTGAGTTAACCACTTCTAGACTAGATTTAAATGAATGTAATTAACACCACTGTCATATTTTTCACAACTGATTTTCTAGGGTTTTCAACTAAAAAAAAAAAAAGAGAGAAAGAAAGCAAGCAAAGTATCTATTACATTACATATTACCTTGAAAATCAGGCCTAACAGTTTAAATGTCAAATAGTTGTATGACTAGGTCTTATCCTCCAACCATTACATTTTAATTGATTTGACTCTTTGGAGATAAACACCTTGGGTTACATATTGCACAAAGCATAACACAACATAATGCAATTTCATAAAGAATCTTTCGTAATTGCTTATTATACATGGCTGTGCATGATAGATAGAAACAATAAAAGAATAAATGAAAAATTATTTAAGCCAAACAAAGTTATCAAAATAGTATTTTGGCTGCTTCTGAAATGTTGATTTTATTTTTTTTTTCTTGCAATATGTCCAGACCTGAACAGTCAGAAAACATCAATCTCTTCAGGAATGCATTAGGAACTGTGAGATAGAACTGAAAAGAGCTTACTTTCCACAGATTTAAAATCAAGAGTGGGGACTTTAGGGAAGACAACTGCTAGCTGCTGCATAGGGTCTAAGGTGCTCTTCTGAGTGCCTGGAGAAAGGTCATCATACTTAACAAGTGAATTCTTACTTTACATCTTGGTTTTTATTGAGTCAGTGTAAGGACAGCAGTTACAAAGCATCTCTTTAATGCAAATATATAATCTATAACTGGTATGGCTTAAGAATCAGGTACATCATAAGAAATTAACTTGAAAAAAACTTCTACCTACATATAACATAAGAATTTAAGATTTGCGTTTTAGAATCAAACTTAAACCTATACATCTGGATAGCTGCCCAGATGTGATTGTATGTGGCTGGACTGTAATAAGCCTTCATTCATTTCTAAAACCTAAGCCATACAGATTAAAGTATAATTAAAAAATTTACCTCTCACCATGTTTTCATCCCTTTGTGACCTGGGTTTTCTAGTATCAATGGTTCACAAAATACCCTGTTCTGTATGGATGAATGAACAGTCCCCCACTTTTGGGAGTCTGTGGTAACAGAGACCCTAAAATAAACTGAATTGTTGTTGGTTAGTATACTTTCATCTCATCTTGTCCCACCTGCTGCTGAGGAATCCTTTCTTTCCCTCGAAAGAGAACCTAGAAATCAGGAGGTCAAAATAGGGTCCAAAAGCCATACAGAAGTAGGGAAGCTCCACGCAGAGAACCCTGTCACTTAGATGGATCCTCATGACAGCCATGGATTGCTACACTCACATTATTATATGCAGGAGAGGCATCAACCTAAACTAGTGGAAACCTCAGTGAAACAAATAGCAGCGACACTGTATTTTCATGTCCTCTGCACCGAACTGTCCAGGAATTTCCATTATCTTTAAGAGAGGGTCTACTTGTTTTGGTAAGATCAGATTGTTCTGAAAATACTGCTTACCATTTCTACTCTTTAGTTCAGCTCTGTGATATTTACTGCTGCATACAGGAATGGAAAATATCTTCTGCAGCCCTTTTTTGAGAAGGATGCTTTTGTACCTGGTTGATGTGCGAAGTAGTAGTGCAAAGCTCTCTTGGGCACTCTCACAGAGGCAGATTCAAGATGGGACAATTTGCTGAGACATCTGCTGAAGGGCCTGCTTTATAGACTATTATACATCCATGTGTCACTAGGCTCAGCACTGTAGCCGGACATCTGCTGTGGCCAGTGTGCCTTTGTTTTGAAGAGTTCTCTAAGTGATTTGTAATCTGTCACAATGGTTAAAGGTTTTCAGAAGGGTAGAGAGAGAATTTTATTCCAAATCTAATTGTCTTGCTGCCTATAACTATGGGTGAATGGACGTATTCTCAGCCATGTTAATCTGGAGACATCCCTGCTGAACTGTTCTCATGATTTATTAATTTTTCCTTATATCAAAATGAGGAAACAAGTGTTGAGAACTGAAATGGCTTTTCACGCTCCTGAAAAGCTCTATCTCTTACCACAGAACCATACAGGTGAGAAGGGACTTTCAGACATCTCTAGTCCAACCTCCTGCTCAAAGCAGGTCCAGGCTTTGGATACTTACTGGATGGAAGCTGCACTGCCTTTCTAAGCAGTGTGCTCCCAGTGTTTGACTATCTTCATTGTGAAAATGTTTTCTTATAACATAAATCAAAATCTCCTGTGTTGTAATTTACGTCCATTGTCTCTCATCCTGGTGATGAGTCTGGATCCATCTTTTCTACACCTCTCACAGGTTAGTTGAAGACAGAAATGAGATCTTCCCACAGCCTCTTGTTAAGACTGCACGAACCTGTTTGTCTCACCCTCTCCTCATGTGTCACAGGTTCCAGCCCCTAATCATCTTGATGGCCCTCCACTGGGCTTGCCGCTGTACATCAATGTCATCTTTTTAGTGGGGAGCCCAAAATGGAACACAGTTCTCCAAATGCAGTTTCATGAGTCCTAAATAGAAGGAAATAGTAATTTCCCTTGATCATCTGGCTACAGCCTTGGTTGTAGAGTATGTGGTCAGCCTCCTTTGCCACAGTGACATGCTGCCAGCTCAGGTTCAATTTGTTGTCCACCAAATACCCCAGGTCCTTTTCTGAAAAATGCCTGTCTTCCCCCCTTATCCTGTTGCATGGAGTTATTTCCACCTTGGTGCAAGGCTTTGCATTTGCTTTTGCTGGACTTCATGAGAGTTCTGTCAGCCCATCTCTCCAGTTTATTGAGGTTCCCGTGAATGACAGCCCTGCCTGCCCTCTGCCATGCTGAGCACTCCCTCAGGCTGGTGTCATTCTTGAAATTGCTCAGGATGTATTCTGTCCCAGTGTCCAGTTGGCTATAAAGACATTATACAGTGTCCAACTCAGGGGTATCTACTGAGGAGTGCCACCAGAAACTGGCTGCCAGTTATCATCCTCTAAGAGCTGACGCTCTTGAGAAAATTCCTGGGCTAATAGCATGAGTAGCACGCCTAATATGCCTATAGTCTGAGCAAGTTCTGAAGACCTGGATTTGTTCATCTGAAGGACGAATCTCCTCCTTGGCTGTCATTTAGCTCAGCTTTGTTTTTTTCCAGTAGTGATGGAAGTATGCATTTTGTCTTAAAGTCCTACTACCTCCAGTGTTTGAAATGCGTTCTTTGCATTGACAGATGTTTAGTATCATAGGTCAAATGATAAAACAGTTGTCTATTCTGACTCCAAAATACAGGGTATCTTTTAACAAATTTTCCATGTCTGTGAAAAACTCAAGATAATATTCCATATAGCCGCCTAATACACTGATACAGACCCCTTGCAAATATTTGTAGCAGCACATTTTTTATAGATTGGGTTGTTTTTTTTTCTTTATCTGGTATCTTTTTTTCTTTATTCTGGCATCGTAAGATGTCTAGATTACTATCATGTTAAGGCTCACCTAATGTTGTCTGTTCATGGGACACATTCATTTCTAACTTGGGGACCTGCTTTACCATGGTTTACAATTCCTGCAGACATCCTTAGCATTAGTATGTGGTGTTCCTAAAATAGTGACAATAGTGAAACCATGTCCACCTGCTGACCCCACTTCTTGTGCCTTAACTCCTGGGGCATAAGAATTCATGTATGTAATTTGATTTCTGCTTCTGGTTTCCATTATAAATACCAGTTGTTACCTCCTTTAAGGTCTCCAAGCTTTCTTTAAATAAGGGTGAATGCGAAGTGATGCGCACTCCAGAATGATTGCCAGTTGCTAGACTTTAACTCAGAAATATAGCTAAGATCATAACTAATTCATAATAGCTACAGCTTAATTCAGATAAGATGAGGACTTGTTCTTATAGCCAATATTTTTCCTTGGTCCCTGAAGTACTAAAAGTAGGTTTGAATATTATCATTTTAGTTTTGTCCAGCTGATATACACATTAGTTGATAAGAGAAACTGACACACCAGTATATTGTGCCTTCTTGTTGCTTTCGGTGGTAAAGTCTCATTTTCTTCCATTTTTGATGCAATATAGCTGTTGTTATTCTTTAAGCACAAGGCATTTGCTCTCCTTTCCTCCTTTCCTCTAATGTTTTGGAGACTGCTTTTTCAAGGCTAGTGACTGCTTTAATCTTTGCGCTATTTTTTTTTTTTTCTTTTCTAAGCATCTGATCTTGAGATATTTAAATCATGGGACCATTTTTTATGTATAAAGTTAAAGAAAATGAACTGTTTAGACCCCTTCCATCTAGCTTCTCATTTTGTTTGACTATTTGCATTCTAAGAGCAGATCTGGTATTTTTTTCTCTGCTGTTTCCATTGCTCTTGTTAATTCTACTGCTTTGGGCCATGTTAAATTTGCTATTGCCAGGAATCATCTTTGAAATCTCTCATTATTAACAGAGCATTCATTCTCTCAGTATGTCCTCTAGGACATTTCTAAACGGGCAATATTCTGTTAGTCTTTTAGGCTGTCACATACACAGTTATAGTATCATACAGCTATAATATCATATTGCCTCTTCCTATCATGAAATATTTTACAATGATGTTGGATTTGATACGTATTAATCTTTTACAATCCTTTGGAGGTCTTCTGAGGTTTTATCTCGTAGTTTCTGAGACTGTTACAAACTGCTTAAGATAGGGTAAGTTTAACACTGTGCATTTAGGAAAATTGATTTATTTGTTCTCTGTAATCTTATATGTGAAAAAACATTGGCCCAGAGTTTCAATATATTGCTGTCAATCCTCATTTTCTTCATTGAACTGTTATTTTTCCTACAAAATGCCAGCCTTCTATTTTTTTTGTTACCATTTTTATTAAAGAAACATTTAGTTTAACAAAGCAACCTGTACTTACATTGATAAAAAGAAATTCCTGCTCTATTTCAGCAACATGAAAAATACAATAGGGGAAAAACCCTCTGTAATTAACCAGCAAACGAAGGTGGAATGGAGAATGGCTCCCTTATGTCTTGCTCTTGGTTCATTTCCTGAGATACTATCCGTTAACCGTGTGGAATATTTTGCTCTGGGTGCCACAGGGCAGTCAGCCAGTGTG
Source organism: Gavia stellata (assembly GCF_030936135.1). Taxonomy (NCBI): domain Eukaryota; kingdom Metazoa; phylum Chordata; class Aves; order Gaviiformes; family Gaviidae; genus Gavia; species Gavia stellata. The sequence goes on from NC_082603.1 coordinate 13,186,877, forward strand.
CCTTTGGAGGAGGTATACTTAAAATAATCTGTGTAATGACCATTTTCCATCACCAACTGCAGTTTGGAGGAATCAGCATATAATTAACTTGTTTTTAAAATTATTGCTCTTGTAGATCCTTTGGGGAAACTTAATATTTTTGTAGTTTATATGTATTTTGTATGTCATTTTTTGCAGCACAAACTAGAAACTTGCTATGTGGGTCTAATACGTATATTTATTTTCTCTTTTGCAAAAGTCATTGAGCTAGATTTCAGCTTCTCTGGTGCAGTTGTTTTCTTTCTGTTCTGAGCGCAACACATTAGTTTGCTTGGAGCTATGAATGTCCATTTTTTTATTTTACAGGACAATATCAAGCACAAGCTGTGCAATGTGCCGCCTTTAGGTCTGCCAACTGGTATGCTCTAGAGCCGATAAACAATTAACAAAGCTCCCAGTCTGGTGGCTAAATGCAGTCCTGCAAACGACAGCAGCTGAGACTCAAATACAACTTTTATAGTCTCTAGGCAGCAGCTAAAGACCAAGAGTGCCAAAAGGAACTTTGTGCAATAAGATAAGAACCGTTATTTGCATACAAAACTTGGTATAGTATTTCCTTGTTCATCCAAAATTATCAATAAAATAATCATTTGCAGTAGGGGTGTGATTTAGAAGTCTGTCCATATTAGACTGTCTTCTCTGAATGTGTAAGGTGAGACTGACATCTCAGCTTTGGCCAGGCAAACTTCCTGATATGTCACCTTTCCAACAAATGAAGTGTTTGAACTTGGGGTATAGCAGGGGCTGGAGACACCTCTCAGTTCACAATTGCCACCAAGGCCAGTGCCAGCTCTGCAGGCCTTCTTTCATACCCTGGTCCAATCTAATCAATCACCCAAATCTTTTGTGATTTAAGGGCAATCTTTTTGGCACAGGACTACTAACTTTGTTGACTAAACATCAACTTAAGCCCCTCTGAGCTCTTCTCTGTCCCATTCCACTGGAGATGTCAGCTAACATAGACTCTCCACCATAAAACAAAGGCAGAGAAGAATTCTGCAAAGAGGTACTAATCCTACTGGAGAGCTGACATCCTCTGATACCAGCAGCATGTCCTGTCCTTTCTTTAAAAGTGATTTATAGTAACCCCTTTGAAGCTTCCATTTAACCCTACCATTATTAACATCTCTTCTGGCTTCCAGTCTCTCTGCTGTCTGATTTCCCACTCTCTCCACCTTATCTTTCGGGATTTTTTTATTCCTAATTAATAAGTAGGACTATTTTAACTATTGCAAGTTTACCTGGTTTTAGCTAACTTTTTCAGAGTTCAGTCTTGCTTTGTATCTTCAACTTACAGACATGATTCTTCAAATGAAGGGTCTGGACAGAAGGTCCCCAAACTTTGTAAAATGAAATTTCAAACCTTAGCAGTGTTTACCTCTGCATTTTTACTTTTGACGCAAATTAGTCTTTACAATAATTTCCAGTATTTATAGACATCAATAGTTTTATTTGCACTAGGATTAAGGAGAAAAGAGGTTCCAAAAATTATGCAAATTTAGGGCTACTTTCACATCTGTGAGATTTAACCTGTTTGGAACTCCAGAGAAGTACAGCAGAACTGCTACTTTTGTTTTAAAGTAGACACACAACTGAAGAGGAAAGCTATTTTGGTATTTTTCTGAGATTTTTTCAGTAGGGCCTAATAAAGTCAGGCACCAGACTACTCTTGCATTTCCAAAGAAATCGAGTTCCTATGTCACTTAGTCTTCTTTCATAATTCTAATATCATTTTTGATGTATCTTTTCTCTAGTCATGGATAATGTATACTGCCCAAATACGGTAGGAAACACTCAACTCCTATTTATTATTTATTAAAGGGAAAGATTTAGCTACTTGATAAAACTGAAAAAGGCCAAATCTAAGACAAAGCCAGCCTATGGTTTATCAGCTTGTATGGGGAAAATATTTTAAAGTTATTTATATTTTATATTGCTCTATTCAGCACTTTTTGAGGGTTAAATGTTTTGGTGATTTACGTGCAATAAACCTGGGCTCTTTTCCAGGATCTCCCAAAGGCCTTTTTAGCGACCTTGCGCAAGTTCATGGCAAATAAATAAAGGGATTGAACCTAATTTCCTCTTACAAAGGAAAGCAGTGTGGCTATATGTATCAATGTTTATATACTCATTTGAGATACTGCAATAAGAGTCCTGTCAACCACAAAACGGCATTGTTTATTGGAGTGGATAAGACTGAATGATGAAGATGCTAATGCTATCTACTCAATCTGCATACTTGTTAGTGTGACATAGACACAACACTTCCCATCAAATACACTCCTCCTGATATGAATCAAGCTCTTTTATTGCAGTGTTCTACACTATTCGTCAGTCTGCCTCCCTGGCCTTGACTGCCAAATACAAAATGCTTGCTGATTTTCAGGGATGTCGCTTGACAGCAGTCTGCTCCTGGTTTGGAGTAATAGGCTATCAGCAAAACACACACAAAAATAATTACAAACATTTAAAGCTGAATTCTGGGTATGTACTTTGTACCAGAAGTGCAATTCTGGTACAGATTTCTGCAATCAATGGGCTAGCACTAGGTATATGCGCAGAATTTGAACCCTCATTCATCAGTAGAAATTAACTGAAATATTCATAGAGAATCACTATGTGACACTGTTAGTTTCACTGTCAGACATGGGAAGGTCTATTGCACTTGAGGATTTTTATCCATCCTTGTACACTGCATGATACTTGTCTTTTCGTTTTTCTCTGTTTAAAATGTTGAATGTTTTGGGTAGGCAGTCCATACCGGTACAGGAAGTCTTCATTGCTAACAATGTATATATTAGTATGTACTTGGATTCTAAATGATCACTAAACCCTATTGAAGAGAATAATCAATCCAGTTGGCAAACATTTTTGGCACTAAAGCTCAAGATCAGCAGTTTAGGGAGTTTTAGTACTAGGATCAAGATTCCTTGACGCTCTGGAAAAGCACATCATTCTTTCTTCTCTCATAGAATTCTATCAGAAAACAAAACTGAAACCTCCTCTGTTTCATTGGCTTTGTTACTGTTGTTCTAGGTTAATTAGCCCACGTGTCAGTCCCATGATCTGTTAAGGGATTATGTCCACTGTTGTATGCCAAGTATTGAGCAATCAGTCACCTCCACCTCATGTGAAAAATCACAAGTGTGTTATGCGTTGGAGGTGCTAAAAGTCAAGGTTTGAAGTACAGAAGCAGCTGTAAACATCACACTTTCCTAGGTGTTTTGTGATGATAGGAAACGGGGTGCGCTGTGAGATTGTTGGCTACAAGTGTACAGCACCATGGAAGGTCTATTTATGTTTACTGCAGACACATTTAATTGGATACACTGAAAAAATTGGAGACGTTGAACAAATGTGAGAATCGTTGTGCATTTTGTGCTTCAACTGAAGGAAAAATTATGCTAGAAAAATTATTTCATTATTTTGGAAGGAATTTCTTTTTTCTTGAATAAAATGATGGCTCTTTTGAAGTCAGAGACACCAGATCCTCTGGAACTAATGTTTATGCAAAATGAAAAGGGTGGTCTTTTGCTCTTGGTAGCAAAGCGGGACCTAGAAGATGCATAAATAATTTCAGAATTTCCCAGTGACTGATTGTGGGCAAATTGCTGACACTCCCTGTGCCCTTTTTACTTGACTAGGAGGAAAATATTAACTTTACTATCTCTAGTATTGCAAACTTCATCAGTTGAAAAAGCTTTTTATTATTATTATTATTTGTGTAGTAAGATGTGACCTCTGCTGGAGGTTGCAGCAGCAATACACTAGGAAGAAAGAAACTTAATGGCTAGGAAAAAAAGGATAAAGTTTAATTTAGGGGCTTTAAATCCTATGTTTTCACATTTCCTTATTCTCCTTCCCGAACTGGAGCCCATGTATGTACAATAACTTCTTGATGAAGTATTTTGTTTCGGATTTCAGGGACCACAGAGACCAAACAGTATACCCCACTAGCTGTTCAGCTCCAAGGCTGATCTATAACCACACTGGAGGCAGCAGCATCACTGCAGCAATACTGCTGCTACCAAAAGGAAATTCCAAAGAAGCTCTGTAGCTGAAATAGATTTGATTTTCTTTTCTTTAAATAACCAATTCTGGAGGAAAGACAACAAATCTTACTATTGAACAGATAATGATAATCATCCATTAATTGTTCTGTCTCACAATGCCATCGTCAGAATTTCACATTACTAATGGTCAGCTTTAAAATCTGAGATGTAGTTGTCCTCTAACTCATGTATGCTTAAGTGTCCTTATTTCCCCCTGAGAAGTCAGGGTGATGCTGGCAGATAGCAGCAGGGGAACACAATGAAAAATCTGTATTTATATTTTCATTCCATTTCCTACTTCAGGTAATTTTTATGTGGTCTCCTTATGTGTAGCTCCATGATCCATTCTCATTTGAAAAACACCCAAGATTTCAAACTGGATTGGATTTGGTCTGTTTCCCTGCTTTTTTGATAACATAGTTTAAAGGAATGGGCCTGAAAATACTTGTATTACTGTTGTTTCAGTTTGGTACTATGCAAGACAATAATTCTCTGTACCTCAATTTCCAATCTGTAAAATGGGCATCATAATATCTGTTTTATACAGCAGTCTCTATGGGTTAAATAATGAACTTTGGAAAAATTATTAGTGAGTTTTTGAATAAAAGTGCTATCTGCACAATAATTGCAGAAATGTTACAGACTAACTGCAGGCTTACATCCCAGACTGTTTGAGGATTGACAAAAAAAAAAACAACTGAAAGAAAGACCAGCTTAGCATTTCAAACATCCCCTGAAATGAGAGGGCACAGAATGATCTGGGAGAGGCCTGATTTTCAGGAAAAAGCTGTTGATAAAGTTGTACAACATCAAAGCTTCTCTTGGTATGCATGAAAACTGATCATCTAAAATTAGTTTGGAAAAAGTTGTGATAATTCAGTTCCTATAAAGTATAAATTGGTGATGAACAGGTAAAATCAACAACATCCATATCAGTACTGTAGTTGTTTTTATTCTTACATTGATGCAAACAAAAGCTAAGACAATTGCAGTGTGCGCATGCATGTCATTTCCCAGTAGAATAGATACCTGAAGGGTTTGATTTTAAAACACAATTTAGATGGGAATTATCAGCTGGTTTAAGGTTGTAGCTTTTGTTTTTAGTTTTCTCCTTGGGGGAAACAGAACATAGATGACCAATGAAAAAAGGTCTGTTCTGTTCAGAGAAGAGCTGCTCTGCCTATCTGCTGCAAGTTCAATAACTTGACTGTGTTCATTTTATTATATATATTGCTATTTAATCACTGGGCTCAGTTTTAATCTTTTATTGGTTCTTTTCCAGACAGTGCTTTGGAGCTGCTTATTAGCTCTATCCTTGTAATCCTAGATTTTTGCTGTTAAACTGTTAAATGGAAATTTAGCTTTAAGACTTGTGGGAATTCACGCTGGCTACAACTGTGTTATCAGTACAGCTGGCTTTATACGATCCTTGATCCTAGTGGAGAATTGGGAGTTGAGAAAGGTGGATTAGGAGAGATGCTGGACAGCGAGTATTATTCACAGCTGGCAAAGTGAGCATTTTATTTTAAATGCAGTTCTAATGGCCAGTGAGTGCCTCTGATGTCAGGACAGCATGCGGGAGAGGCAACATACAGCAGACACTGTGAAACTCCAGCTGCTGGATGGAATTGGGGTCATTTGGAGAATTTCTTAACTTACTGTTAATTTTTCTAGCACTGAATTGAGATTCTTCCATAAACATTCTTCGTTCAGTTACCATTTTAGTTCAGATTGCAAGTGAAAATAATCCCACCACCTTTAAAATTTAATGAAAAAGGAACTAACTGTTGGAAATTATAGTGGTATGTTGAATAGATGAATTCCACTAGGAAGAAAGAAAAAATATTCCCTGAGGGTCTCTGTCATAGGAAGTCTTTAAAAGAAAAATGCGTGTCAGATTAAAGTAGATCTGCGTGACTTTAAAGGTGACTCTGTCAACTGCTGATGGGTGACTGTGGTGGGAACCTTTTCAAAGAGTGTGGCCTGGAGAAGCAAAACAGCACTTCTTGTGGTGTCAGTATATACAGTGTGGTGTTAACTAAACAAGTTGACCTGACTCGTATAACCCGGAGCAGTTCTTATATCAGAGATAGAGGGTCCATCCTCACCAGGACTTTGTAACTCTGCATGCATAAATTTGAGTCCTATTGGCTCGACACTAAACAGAAATGTGCTGGCACCAACCTAACACCACAACACAGTGCGGCAGGAATTGTTGCTGCTTTTGAGATCTCCACCAGTGAAGAAGTGCCAGAGCCACCATTCAATGTACTCGTACAGAATTTAGATAGTGTTATCACTGTTGGCTGTGTTAAAATGTTGAACTGATCTTTGAAGTATTTGAGCTTTTTCACTACTGTGCAGTTAGTTAAGTAATACATGTTTTTCTACTGATGCTGTTTATTGTCTTCCCAATAAAAAGGCAACTCTTGAAACATGGACACCTAGAATGTGCTAAGGAGATTTCCTGCTAAGGAGGTTTAACTTGTGCTGCAATGCAGTCATGTATGTGACTACAGAAACTGCTAAGAAAGCTGGATGCTACTAGTATGATTTTAGGTTGTACAGGACAAATTTATCCTTACTAAATTCTGTGTTGTCATGGATACATTGCCATTGGTACCTGAGCTAGCTAGTTTAAAACTAGCTCAGTTATGTCAGTTGTATTGCAGTTTCTGCAAAGTTTTGGTCTAGTCTGAAAGTGAATAGAATAAGGATCTTGTATGGTAAATAAGTGTTGGTTCTGAAGCAGCAAAAAGTCCTACTTTCCTCCTTGCATTACCTCTGACGTTACTGGTTTAATACTGAGAAATGCTTTTATTGTAAAGCACTGTAGGACACTCTTAGGCAAAGATCTTTCATGTGGGGCATTTATTTGCATTAGATATTGGATGATATTCTTGATGGAAGAGTACATTTTTGGTACTTTATTCCCCATTACTCTCTTATTCCACCAAATCTCAGCAAAAATATTCTGGGAGAAATATGTTGTAAATATTTGTATTTATTAGTGCAAATGGAAATCACACAGCTAAATCCTTATGCACCAGACTAAATATTTACCCTTCTGTGTAGATTTAAAGTGCATTCAAAGACAGACCAACCATTCTCAATGTTCAGAAACAGTAAAATGTGCAATTCAAGAGCTGTGGACATTTCCTTATTATTGAGTGGGAGAGTTTGAAATTAATATGGAAGACAGTATTAGCATGGGTTCTAAAATGTAAACATTTTCTACCTTAAAATGTTTTAGTCATTGTGATATAATGCTATCATTTGCTTGGTTATCTATTAATTCAGCAAACCCCTAGGAAGCCCTTTATACATAGTACCACACGTTAAAAAACTTTCAGCTTACTGGAACAGTTAATAGTCTAAAGAAGCTAAATGGACAAAAATGTAGGGGAAAAATTAGACGCAAAAGGAAGTAAAGTTTCTTGCCAAGATCATAGAGCTAGTCAGCTGAACCAGAAAAGTGTCTAGTACGTCTTAGTCCCCATCTAGCACCGAACACACAGACCCAGACAGCCATAGTTCAAACTAAAAGAGCTGAGCAGCCACTCAGGCAGACCACATGAAGTCGCTTGGGAGCAGAATCACAAAGACAGGGTTACACGGCTCCTAGCCATGTAATGTGACTCTGCTTCTAGCTTCTCAAACAGTGTAGGAAGGTTCATACCTTTCATTGGCTCCAGTTGTCTCTCCTTTATGAAAGGGTGTCAGGAGATGTCTCTGCACTAGCCCAGCAGCTACAGCATGAACCAGTGAGCATGTCAGCAGGGGACTGGCTTGGACGCAGGCGCACCAGGTACCCCAACCCAGCAGGTCACCCCTGCACCCCAAAGGAGGGCCTCCTATATACATCTAACTTGTACAAGGAACTTTGTAACCTTTGGTGGTATTTTGAAGGTGACAGTGGGAAAAATATCACCAAACCTTCCCCAAAGTGAGACTGTAATTCCCTCAGTTTTAGTCTATGCTGCCTGCCCTTGATGGGGTAAATCATTGCTATTGTGTTTAAAGACAAATGGTATAGCTTTGCATATACCTGTGCTAGCAAATGTGTCTGCTGCAACTTTTACAGAAGTAGTGACAAAGGACAAGTAATGACAAGACTGGAGTAGATTAAATGTGGAATACCTTGCTGAGCTACAACTCACTAAAACCAAAACCCTGTCTTTGATTTACTAAGCCAGGAAAATAACTTATAGTTCAGACTTGCTTTTCTCTTCTTTTTGGGACCCAGGAAGGCTAATACTTTTATAATAACTGTTTATTGAATGTCTGACTTCATGATCCTGACCTAAGTACTGAACAGGAGACCACTACAGGAAATTTATGCCTCAAACCAACATAGTATCTCAAACTGTTATTGAATTGTAGCACTACAATATAGCTCACAATAAAGTTTGTAACAGCAGTGAGTTCTTTGTAGCTCTTTCTCTTTAAAATCTCCTGATACACTTTTAAATCAACTTCTAACAGGAAAACCTTTTTCCCAGGGCAGTAAATAAGATATTCATGGAGAGGAGAATCCTCTCTTGCCCCATTGTGCCTAGGCGTTCCAGGAATTGCAATAGATCAGGACTCCCTCACTTCCCCTTTGAGGGAAAGGATGACTGGGGGTATGCTCGATGGTGACCCTGTCCACCACACAAATCCTTCTTCAGGCTAGATGACCCAGACTTAGAGTCCATACAAATATTCATAACTCTCAGAAGTGCCCTTAAAATCTATCCTGCCATGGGCAGTAGAGCTGTGTTTTATGCCGCTGGATTAAGTTTGTCTCAATTACAAAATAAAGAGGAAAGATGATATAATTAATAAAGGTTTAATTTTATGGTTACAGTGGGTTGGTTTGTTTTTTTTTTTTTTTTTTTTTGTAACAAACTAGTAGCTGACTTAAATTAAAACAGTAGTTGTAAAACCTAGGAATAGAGAGAAATTCAGATTCAGCTTCAATTTCTGTATTCCGTTCCTAATTTTTAAATAAGCAATAGTTTAATATCAGCTCTGCATCTGAAGCCAAATGTAAAAAAAAAAAAAAAAAAAAAAAAAATTCATACAGCACCTGTACATCTGCAGTAACATTGAGCTAGTTTGTTAATAATGAAAATAGCTTGAAGGCTTTGGAGAGGTAAATTGTATTGCTAGGTAAGTGAAAAGTGTCAGTATCTATTTTTATTACCTGGTTTTCTCTAAATCAGGGAGAACCTCTGATCTGTTTTTAACAAGCTAGACTACAAATGTAATCTAAATAAGTTACATTTCTTATTCATGTAAGGTTCGCTCTCTGTAAGAGATTTAAAAGCCTTATTTCTCTTATGTTATTATATATAGTGGCTGCTTACCAGGATTGTAATTTTTTTTTGTGCTAAACAAAAAGATGAAGAAATTAGTTAGGCATGTTTATTATAGGAAAGAGGTTGCTTAGTACAGATTAAATTTTTAGGATATTTTGTTGTCCTCTTCTAAGAGCATGCACAGATAACAATTCAGAACCTTGCAGTCCAGTCAGTTGTGGCTGGTAGAAAGCATATCCTACCTCCAACACAGTATCCTAAAAATCAAGTTGCTACCGAAGTTTGCAAAGTCCTGTTGCAAATCATGAAGTTGTTAGACCTTCTCATAACCTATTTATTTTTTACATTTGAAAAATGCCCCTTTCTCAAAAATGGATGAATTATTTTTTTTTTAAAAACTATTTTTAAAATGACATTTTGAGGGACAATTTAATCTCAAATATTTAAAGCGTAGTATAAAGAGAGCAACTGCAAGGTAGTTACATTGAGAAGTGCTTTGTAATATTAACTATGGTATTGCTGTGAGCTCTATCTATATTGAAAATGACACAAGTAAAAAAGGAAATTTCATTCTTTCTTTTTTTAATCTTAAAATGCTCCTTCAAATAGGAGCAAATTTAATTTGTTTCTATAAGAAAACTTTGCAGGGCTATCAGGCTTGTGATTTAATGGACAAATTTCTGTTTAAAAAGATTAATTTTACCCTGGTTCTTCAGTGAAGAGTCCGGCTCATTGTGCTGTGCAATAGTAGTATATGTCATAGCTATGGGCTTTGATGGAGAGCAGCCTGTCATCTGCTCCGGAGAATGCCTCTCGGGGGAGTGTTCGTCATAGTACTTTAGATGATAACCACTTCCAAAAAGTGTAATGGATGACGAAGCAAACAGTGAGATAGTTTGACCCATGCCAGTTTGAAGGCTTTAAAATTGCTGACCTTACTATAAACTTACAGTTGGATTTTTTTTTTTTACTCCCCATGTAGAAAATGGAATACAGCTGTGCTCTGATTTTTACCAGAAAGGCTTGCAGGTAGGTGTCCTGTAGCTTCTGTGGAAGTAGAATTTCCTGTATAATGTGTCTTGGTGAAGACAGAAATGTAGATCACTGTCATGGAGTTGTCACGTGAGAGATCATGCAGTAGAGAAATGATTCTGATTTTGGATGGTTATAAAGTTTTGGCTTCTGTTACCATCTGGACAACGAAGAGTGATAACAAGTCCAAAGTGATGCCCTGCTCTTTTGTAGACATTTTGAAGTTGGCTTTAAAATTGCTTATCTAGAGCAAGTTGTCTTGTCACAAGAACATTTAATGGAAGTCACCCTATGATGTGAACATCTCCTGTGCTGCCATGGCTACATTGCTAGTGTCATCTCAGCTAGCAGCTCTGATATATCTGCTAAGTTATAGACACAGAAGTGACTGCAGTGTTGATATGTCTTTTGGGTTTTCCTTGGTACATAATAAATAGACAGAATTGTGCAAGGTTCATACATCTGCTTTGCAACAGTACTGAGAAATTTTGCTGACCTGGAAGTAAAATGTACTTACCTGTTTTTAGTAAGATGTCACTGTTAGAAAACTAGCATTTCACTCATGCATAAAAATGTTATTAAAAAAGTCAGACTTTGCAATGTAGACAGACATCTGCCCGTCTAGACTGGATGTATGAAATTTATTGTTATTTTTGTGACTTCTAAGGCGTCAGCTTCAAGCACAAAGGTTTATCAAGAAAACAGTATTAATCAAGTTTATCCAATTCTGCAAAACTTTCCTATAATACTTTTTACTGGCATTGTATAGATCTTCATAGTGTGATGGGCATAATTCATTTTTGGACTTCACCACTCAGAATTAATGAGTTTGTTCTAAATTTGACCTGCTAAAGTCTTTATACCACCTCATTCTGTAGTACATGCCTTATATAGTATGTGGAGAGGTAGATGTATATATATATATTCATTCAGCTTATTTCTTTATCTTTAGACTTACAGGGCATAAAGCTTAAGATCTAGTATTTTTAATAGTTCAATAGTCCTAAAATGTCCATAACTATAAAGGTAAATGGTCTATGAAACGATATGCTTAGCATCTTTAAAGGAATAATGTGTTTAGAGACCCAATGAAATAAATCTGTCAACATAAGACGTACTTTAGAGAATGTGATAATTTCCATGAAGTTATTTTTTCCACAGAATATCAGGAAAGCTGTTTTTCAGTTAGATAAAAAGCCCATTAGAGAGATGAAAGGTGGGGAGAGGGGGAGCCAAATATGCATTTTAATTATTCGAATTAAACAAAGGCAGTGAAAAAAATTCCATTTGGCCAAGCCAGCCAATATTTGGTGTAATACAAATAACTAAGAAAATTCAAACAGCAATGAAAGTAAGTAAGGATTTCTGAGTGTGTAAATACGGAAGTGGTATAAATGCTTACTTGAAAGCCAAAAAAATCTCAAACATTCTGGGGCTTGTAAGTTTGCACAATTGAGTTGTTATTTAATTTTCTTTCGTGCTTGCTTTTATTACTAAGCTCAGATTTGTTTCAAAGCATTTAAAAATACAGGAATCAGTGGGGTAGAGTAAAATGTTTATACTTATGCCACCTGAGTATTTTGTGAGTAATTGCAAAAGTGGCAGTATCTTAGACGTCAGTATGAAAGAAAACCTTACAGTAATTTGAATTGTAATATGGCAAACAGCAACAAGACACAAAATATGTATGGTATAATAGATATAGAAAGTCAGCTAGTTCTTAAATGTAGAGGTATCACTTCTGCCTGAGGCAGTCTCTGAGATGCAAATTTTGAAACTGGGGAAACATGCTAGAAAAGTAACCTCTAGGTCTGCTATGTTCTTAAAATTTTCCTCTGACATCATTCATTGACTACCTTCCAAGACAGGATAGTCTATGCAGCAGCTGGCCTAATCCTGAGGGGTCACTCCTATGTCAGCTTCTTGCATTGCTGGGAATATCAAGCTCTAAACTTGCAATAATTTCAGCAAAACAATTAAGCCCTAGGAAATTCCATCACACTAAACATTATTCCTGTACATGAAGCTAGACATGCGCTTAATGTCTCTGACAAAGCAAGGACAGGAAGTACAAGATTCTATTACTTGCGTTAGAGTAATTGACCTCCTGGCTGTGTGTTTTCAGCAGATTTTGGTACTTTTTATACACAAGCCACCCTAGTGAGACATGTTCGTCCATTTTGGGTCAGTCAGTGCAGATTTGTTTCTTTTAAGACTAATGTTTGAGAATTAAATATCAGATCCAGTTCAATAGTATATTCAATTCCAAATATGAACATACCCTCAGAGAGTGAGAATAGAGGGAAAGGTCAGATGATATCATTATCGTTGCTAAGAACAGCTACAGGGTTTGAGAAGTAGGCTGAAGAGAAGGAACATTACTTGGACAGGAGCCAGAAGTCTGCATTTTGGTGAAAATTTTTTCTTTAAGTTCTAAGTACACTATTTCCACTTCCATTTGATAAAGGTCTTTTAGGATTGCACTGTTCAGTTTTCAGGGCTTAAAAGCACCAGCAGTCTCAAGAATCTTGTTTGCCCAGGTTTCCAATAGTTAGAAATACTGGTGTTGGGCTTGAAAGCAGTAAGATCTATAAAGACATGATCAAATGGTTAATTATGATATATGTTTGCTCTTATCCTTCATTTAGAAAATGAAAACATTCTAATGAGATGTATCTCTTGAATGATGTAGCTATTATTATGTTATCTCTAATTATGTAATGAGATTTGATATTTCAGGTCTATTCAGATACCTTTCAGGTTTTTTTGATACAAAAGCAGTTTAGTCCCTCAGTGTATCTAATAAAGTGAATTCATTGAGATGATGTGTTGAAGATTAAAGAACTAAATCTTGCAATTATTACAGTCATAAAACATGCTATGTGATAAAACTGAGAAGTATTTTTATAGAATGATTTAGCACCTTTGGTAGTCAGTGGAAAGAAACAAATGAGATTGGTCCTAATGGATTTTCCTTGAAAATCAAGGAAGCCAAGGTGAGTTCCGTAATCAGTGTGAATAGGGCATGCAACAGCCTTAAGCGTCTTAACATGTCTATAATGCAATGCAGATGCTTGCAAGCATTTCTGAGGTAAACTTGGCAAAGTAAGCCCTTGAATGTGCAAGCTGTGTATCAGCATATCACTGTGTCTAAGCTAACCAGTCCACTGAAAGACATGCCATTAAGTCAGGTGCCACATTTTGCTAAAGAAAGCAGTTAACTGCAGTACATTGGCTAGTATCTGTATAAGACTCTGTACTTGAACTTTGTGGACAGACTAGCTTGGAGATCACCATGCACCTCTCCAGCCTGCCATTACAGATATTCCCTTAGTTTCCAAGTTTTATACAAAATTCCAAAGCATAAAAGATGCTATTTATTCTCCACAGTGTTTATTCATTTCACATAGTGGCTTCCACTACTCTCACTGTCATTCCTCTTGCCAGCTCTTTTTAAAAATGTAACCTACTCATTTGCCATCTTTCATTATAATCCAAAATTTATAAATAAAAGAAAATGACTGCTTAAAAAAAAATCAAAGCACTTGGCTGACTATTGGGATGTGTTATTACAAACCTCTTTGCTGTGAAAGAGCTTGTCTTTTCCTTCCAAATGCTAGTCTAATTTTCATAATAATGATTTTAGCTGTCCCTTCCTTTTTTAGAACAGCATTAAATTAAAAAATTAATATGTTCCAGCGGTCAAATCTGTTGGTGGCAAAACATACTTATTCTTAAAAGGAGTATAACCTTGTTAAAGGCTGAGTGAAAACTAAATGATGTCCTTACAAAGAGAGAAACAATGCAGCTTGTTTCTGGCATAAATGGGGGGGGAAAAAGTGTGAGCTATAAACAAATCTGTGCAACGGAGGCAAGCGTAGTGTCTAACAGGAGAACTGTCTTGTATAAAAGAATGACTGCAAGAGTAGTGACTGACAGAAGTGAATGATTGGCAGAAGAGAGGCTGCTGTGGTGACCTTTGAAAAAGCACAGTTCTCTTCCTTCAAGTCTATGCTCTTCAGTATCCTTGACTGAGGAAATAAATCAATGCACATTTCCTAAAATGTATAACCACGATTTTTCTAAATGAGAACTCAGCTTTTGAATATCCCTTATGCACGGTAGGTAGAAGCTTTCTCTTGCTAGTGAATCACACACAGTTAAAAAATCTGCAAACCTGATTCTTAGGTGGTGGAAGATGGACTTTCACTGGAACTGTGTTAATTTACATGAGCTGACAATCAGCACTTCAACTTCTGCAGCATTAGAAAGCAGTAATAGGTGTGTCAAAAAACGCTTGGATGTTCCTCTGCAATGATAAAGAATCATTGTAATTTCAAATTTCCTATTTGAAGTTAAAGCAAGTACATAAAATAACAGTGAGCTAAAAATATTTATTTCCCCTAAACTTCAAAATGAGCTTAGATGTAGTGATGTTGGTTTATATTTTGAATGGAACAGAGGAATAATGTGGGATAATTTTTTAAATTAATATTTTTAATTAATATTTTTGTCTTTAAAGAAAAGGAGGAGGGTATGGAGGAGTGTTAAAAATGAGGTATGTGGGCACCCAAACAAGTAACACTAGCATTTAAATATGAAGTCAAAGCTGACTGAATTGCAGATGAATGCTAGCTATGGATCTTTTTCTCACAAATTTATTTTATTCATGGGGGTTTAGATGGTGATTAGTAGTAAAAATTTGTATTGCTTCTACAGATTCCCTTACAAAAGTAGGCAGATACCGACTTTGCAGATGGGGACAATAAGTGCTTCACAGTCGCACCATGAATGGGCAGAGGGACAGGAAGGGATGCTGGGCCACACCACCTGCAGTGCTGCTTTTGGCATTCCTCTGACCAGAGCTTGAAGTTGTGCTGCTGGACCACCCAACAAGCAGCACCTAATCATGCTTGACCATGGGGGCAATTCATGGTGAGGCTAGAGAGTAAAAACTGTAATATATAAGTAAACCTCCAAAAGAAACGTTATTTTTTTTGTAAACTATGATCAAGCATACAGAAGCTCGGTGTTTAAAGGGACAGTTATATCAGTATCTAAGCAAGTATTCAGTACAATAGGATGTAATCATTGCTATGGCAACAATTTTTTCCAGATCAGTGGATAAAATGCTGGTTTCAAACTTGTGTCTGTAACTTGTAAGCAGACTTATTTATCCGCTGTTTTATTTCCCCTTGTATTCTCAATCACCACAATGCAGCTTGTAAAGAGCACAATACAACAATTGATGAAGCATGTGGGTTCAACAATTCATATATTGACACAATTAATTCAATGGAAAACTAATTAATAATAATAATTTTAAAAAAACAGTTTGCCCTCTATGGCTTCTTTCATCAGAAAGCTCAAAGAGCTTTGCAAATATTAATTAAGCCTCAGAACACCCTGATAAACATCTCTCTCTTCCTCTCATTTTCTCCCTGTAACTAATATTATTTTCTGGATTACAGTGAATCAGAACTACAAATCAAGAAGAACTGTAAGGGAAAAAACTTCTTTGTACTGTTTTAAGGTTACCCACAGAATCACAGCCTGCGCCAGTGAGACCAAATGTTGCATCTGATGCTATGCAGAATAATCTGTGTGCCTGTCCCTGCACCCTCATTTTCATGAAACATTTCTTTCGTCCACGGTGCATGCAGCTATCTAATCGGATTTTTTTATCAGCATATAATCCTTTCCTAATCAGTAAGCTGTATTGATTGTTCTTACTACTACATTTACATTCTAATACGCAGATTTAGTCAAAGTGAAAAGATTTTTTTATTCTTATTCTAAGAAAGTATTCCCCAAAGCTTAATAAAGAGTTCATATATTCTAGTGGGCAGAAGGTTGGTCTAGGATCTTGAGATCTAATCCTATTTGCAAATGGCTTGAATTGTAGCTTTGGAAAAATATTTTAATCTCATTACTTCAATTTCCTGCTTTGGAGAGGAGATAAATAGTATTTGTTTATTTTCAGGGGTTCTAGAAGGATTATTTAAATGTTGTTTTAAAGACAGTGTAGCTGAGGGCTACGTGCACTGTCTCAGACAGGAATGAGGCAATTATCTATTTATCGAGGTGTTTATTTATCATTCCCTAATTTCATGAACTTGGCCAGGCTGACCTGGGGCATTCTACAGAGGACAAGATTTTGATGAGCTCTTTTTCTACAAACTTGTCAGCAAGCTTCCTAGCCTTGCTTTAGTCAACTAGAAGAATGCAATAATCTTAATTATTTTCCAGTGTAAAGTCAAATCTTGTCAGGCTTATAGCAAGGATACAGTGTCATTTCACGAGTGCTGATTTCTTTGGTTCTTGGAATAGCAGTTCCCATTTCACATTGCTGTTCCTCACCTCATCATCCTTTATTTTTGGGGCCTATACAGTTCTTCCAATCAGTAATTTAACTGCTGCCTTTAATCATTCGTACTAGTTTTTCAGATGCAAGAATGAGTTGGAACAACCTCTACAGTCTGACCTGGAGAAAGGAAGAATGCCTAAATTGAAATTATTCACAGAAAGCTGTTTCATCTGGTTTGTACTGTTATTTCAGACAGTCAAATGATTTCCGCTCAAGTAAAGACAACTATACGTGCCACTGGACAAGCTGCATGCGCTTGTTCAGAGCTGTGTGAAAATCACTGATTTGGCAAAGTCTCTCTGGCTTCAGTCACATTCATTCTCATCTTCTGAGTTTTACGCAGAATTTCATTTTCAGACTGAACTTGAAGATCTTAGACTAAAACTCTCCTAAATAGGGAAGTAAATGTGAGAGAGAGGTGAAGTGAGTTTTAGGTAGCCTATTTCTCTGACAAATATTTGTCACTCATCGGAAAGTTACACGTAATTTAACAGGAATCTAAAAACACAGTTTCCTACTAACATGGCTCCTGCAAGTTGGGTCTGTGGCACAGATTCTGACACAGTCATTTGCAGTAGCTCTTGACAATAAATAAGTGGTGTAAACATGTTTGTCCTGGTTCTCCTGTGGACAATTTTAAAGAAACACGGTATTGCTTAATTCTAATAAATTATACTCAAATATTTGATTAGCCACTGCAGAATAAAATTACAGATGGTCTTTTTCAGTGCAGGAGAACATTTGAAGTTGTTTTCCTACCTGTCCACGAGCCCAGAATGGAGACTTTATTCAGGACAGATGCCCTTTGAGTGTCTGAGTGTGGGCTATAGCCTCCTAAAATTTCTTGCTACCATGGGCAGTTAGGAGTCTGACTTTGGGAAATGTAGTTTAATAAGACCTGTGCTAGTGAGTGCCCAAGTTACTTGGTTATTTACCACCGAGGGGTACTTTCACTGTCTCACGTAAAATATCTGGCCCTTTGCACTCCAAACTGTATTCTGGAGAAAAGCTCTTCTTCCAGTACTATTTTGGGAAATTGATAATGTTCTGAACTGCACGTAAACTGGTTGTCTAGAGCAGATGGTCTGAATATGACTTCCGTGTCTAATTCTCTGTGTTACGTTAGCAAGGGGGAAATGTTGTATAGGGAAAACCTGAACTGCGATTTATTCTGGTTGGCAGGGCATAAAACTAAAAGCTCTTATTTCAGCACTGAGAGTCTCATTCAAGCCTTGACATAATGTTAGCAAAGATTAAATCTTAAAATTACTATCAAGGACAAAAAAATGGCAAATAAAACCAGTCAGAATCCATATTCTAAAATATTAAGATTAATAAGGTAGACATTTTATGTCGCTTTACATCCCCAAATTAAGAATAATTAACTTTTCAGGTGGAAATTTTCATTTGCTGAGATTACTTATTTGTGCAAAATTATGTACCTTTGCAATTCTCTCCAAGTTTGTGGCCCAGATCTGTGTTATTAGCAATTTTAAGCATGTGTGCATGTATTTAAAATTGTATTTCACAAACAGTGTATAACAAATAGTTCCAACAGTTACTCACTGCTACATGAGTTCAAAGAGCAAATTTACAATTATATTCAGTCAGAACTTGCATACTTCTTTATAAAGTTGAAAATCAAAAATAGAAGCTCATATGAGGACTGTATTCTCTTGAAATGACTCTTGCAATTTAGACGTTTTTTAAAAGACTCTTTTGACTTTGAAGGATAAAGTAAAGAAAAAATTTCTTCATCAATTTCATTTCCCATTAAAAATCCCCACTAGATGTTGTGGACTGTTGCATCTTACGCAGAGATCAACATTATATCACAAACACCATGCCAAAAGCTGCACATTTATCAGCCACTTATGAATATAATATCCAGCTAATGATTTAGTCATCTATTTCCCATAATTTTGTTGATCCTATAGGATAAACTAACATTTATAGCACATATGTAAAGTTTACTATTTTGGCTGAAGCGCCTTAGCAGAGCCATCTTTCAGCATTTTCTTTAGGCTTCAGGTTTCATCACTTTTCTATTACTGTGGACTAATTAGCCTTTCCCAACTGGTGCTAGAATATGAATGCAGATGCTAGAATATGAATGAAGTCCTGCAGCATTCCCTTTCAAGTGTGGGATCACTGGGTTAATCTCTACATGAAACAGTTTGGTTACTGAATGGAAGAACTGCCATGTGGGCTAAAGCTGGCAAAGTCAATATATTTTAAGAGATTTAGTAAGACACGCTCTTCAGAAGTAGCTTCACAAGAACTGTGTGGTCTGCAATAATTTAATAAATCTGAATTACTTTTATATCTAATTGGAGTGCAGCTTTAACTTCCATCCTTTCCATTTGCTGGATAACAAAGACCTAAAGTAATAGAGCATAATCCTTCTGGGCTGTCATCCTGGGAGCTGGCAGAGCAGGGGTGGTGCTACTTCAAGACTTTTCCTGATATATTCCAGCTACTATGGAAACATTGAATGAACCCCAAGTTATTAATCTGTGGTTTCATTATCTTTTCCCTGACAGAGAACAGCAGCCTTATGCAGAGGGCTGTACACAGTGCTCACACAGGGGTCTGAGTGGCATCAGTAGGGCCCAGGTTTGGTTTGGGAGCTGAAGTTAACCTCAGGAGGAGCCCTAAATCCCCTCCCTGCCATCATTTGGGGGTTCAGCCAAGGCTGCACACTTGGCTTCCCCTGTCTGCTTACTGTCATTTGCATGCTTGTTCACTGTTAAAATTTTGGGCATCCTACAAAGTGCTGGTAACTGAATTCTTCCAACAAATGCCATGTGTCAAGTGCCCTAATGCTAAAATTCTCACCTGAATGACTTGACTTTGCTGAATGTCCCAGACTGGCAAAGGGGAGTGCATCTCCGTGCAGCACACCTGGGAAGTGGTGACAAGGGAAAAAGCACATCAATTGCATGAGCATTTTTCTCAGGAAGAGCAGTCCTAAACTGGAGCTGGATGCATGACTTGGGGCTGGAATGAAAGCTGGCTTCAGCTGAAAGCAGAGGGAATGTGATCCTCATGTCAGAAAGGAGGTGGGCATTTCTTTGTGGACAAGTATTCTCAGTGGCAGCTTGTAGATACTGTTTCTCAGAAATGAACAGAACAGTCATTTTTATGTTTATTTTTCCATTAAATGGTCATTGGCCTACCCAGCTATATGTGCCCCTTATTGCCAGAAGGAGAAAACTGTGAAGTGATTAGTTCATTTTAAATAAATATTCTTTGCCCTTATGCTTTTCCACTCTGAAATAATAGTTCAACAATAGTGATTAAAGTGGGTCAAACTTGTTTTGCCTGATTTCCAAGTAAATTTAACAAAGTGGATTCAAACATCTAACTCAAACATTACTTAGTCTACCTCCCACTTAGAAAGGGCCATGAAAGAAGCAGCACAGTTAGAGAAAAAAGGAAAAACCTGTGAAAAAGATGAAAAAGAAATTGGGGGTGGGGGGGGCGTGGGGGGCGGGGATGATGACAAGGAAGAGTTTTTAGTACCTGCCTGCCTATCTTTCCATAGGTCCACAGGCTGAGAGCAATCACTAGCTATCAGTTAATTAGCCTAGTGACTAATTTTTAGCCAGAATGCATCTGGCAGAAGCTGGGAGATGATATTTAGTATTCAAGATATCAAATGTCCTTTTTTTGCCTCAATACAGACTAAAAGTAAACATTACCTGCAAGGGGAAAGTTGCCAGTAATAAATCTTGCTATGTTCCTAGCACCAAATTTTCATCTGCCCATGTCCTGCTTGCTGTCTCACATCTCCTGTCTTTACTGTTGCAGTTGCGGGGGGCTTCCATAAAAGTGCCCTCTTTCACTTGCAGAAGGGAATAGATGAGAATTTCTAATGGGAATTAAGATACAGCCTCTCTCCTACAGTGGACAAAAGCTAGCAGAAGGATGAGCCTTTGGCACCTGTGGCTGCAAGAAGGTAGGAATCCTTGTGCTCAAGAGACGCAGGGCAGTCTTTTCAAATGGTTCCTCTTCCCCACTTCCTCCTCTTTGCTCCATTCTGATAAAGCAGATGAAAGCCAGATGGCAGCCTGCTCTTCAGGAAGTAATATGTGTCTAATAGGGTAGCTATGGAGGACTACACTGAAAGGCTGACAGGATATGCATAGCCAAGACACAAAATTTCTACAGTTTTTACCTTTTTTTTAATATTTATTTATTTGTTATAAAGTAACAAAGATACTAAAAATGTCCTGAGATAATTTTTTTGAGTGTTGGCTCCTGTTAGAGCTAATTTCACTATATCTGAAACATTGCAATAAATTTTTTTAATAATTTTTTTTCACTGAATACTTTCGGTAGAATTATCTGTTGTGACTTCATTTTTTTCCCTTTGTTTTTCTCTAGCACAGAATTAAAACTCCTTACTATATGGAACAACTGTACAGGAACAATTAGTCTCCCTATTCAATATGCAACATAATTTAGTGCTTGGATTACATATTCGGTACTTGTGTATGTGTGTATACAGCTAAATATGTACTTCTCAGTAGAGATTAACCTCCTATCAACATATGATACTGTAAGTCTACAGTGTTTGCATAACATTTAGCCAAATTGGTAAAATTCTAGAATCTGGTGATTTAGAAAACTTAATGTGTTTTTCAAAACCATGCTAAGTGTGCATAGAGGTGATCATGAGGTCAGCTGGAGTGCTGTTTGACTTGGCTTCTGTGGATGCTTTGAAGGGCAGCTAAGCAGAGGTGATAGTACTGCTTTGTAGTACTATTGCCAGTTCTGCTGTTGTTCTTCTACCATCTCTAAACAATGTATTTTGAAAATTGACAGATATCTACTAAGCAGAGTTTTAGCCCTGCTAGATCTTGTAAAATAGTAGAGGCGTTAGATGATGCTTTTTACATTTTGTCTTTAGTTTCTTTACTATTGTACTGAAAGCAGTCTGCAGATTTTAAATTTGAGCTGATGGATAAAATTATACAGCTGAAGAGATACAAGACATATGACAGGTTTGAGGCTTGCAATAGATCTGTTCAATTTCCTATGCTAAATGACTGAATATCAACCAGCAGTGAAATGGCATTACAGGTCTAGGTCTAGTGAGCTGGCAAACGGGTCTTCCTTGTGATACTAAGAGATGGAAGTTTTTTTGGTAGGAAATATTATTGTACTATCAATCTGCAATAGAGCTAGTGTCTGTTCTTTAGTGATTTAAATAGGAGGATTTAATTGTTCCGCTTTAATTCATGTCATGCTTCAGCCCAACTTATAGAATTTGGAGAGAATAAGAATGGATGAATCAAGTTTTATTATCTTCTTCTACATTGCCAGGTTTCCTATGATGGAAATTTTTTCCTGCTGTCAAGGGCCTCAAATCTAATCTTGATTTTTAACATTTTCATTGGATGAAAATGCAGTTGACAGAGGGAAAATACTGTCTGAAGGAAAGGAAAAAAAACTTCTGGGAAAAAAAAAAGTAATGCTATAAGCAGAAGGAAAAAGCAGCAAAATTCTAGTGGGACTCCTTGTTAAAGATAATGCTATCACACATTGAAAGGAGATTATTAAAAAAAAAAAATCTTCAAACATGTAATTTCCAAGTACTGATTTTACCCAAGGGCATAAAAGGAGAGGAGCTTTGAAACTTTTACCTCCCTTGTTAAAATAACTTCATCAGATGTTTACCATTTTTAATCTTTAGAACTGTATTTTTAATTTTTGTCTTAAAGTACTATAAGAACCACAAGCAGAGCTGTATTATTTATCATTTTTTCTTGTAATTTTTATCACAACTCACTGTTACAATGAGATTGAAAGAAAGAATGGAAAAACACTGTCCACACACCACGCTATATGCTGTTTGCGGCAAGTGATTTATGAATAATGATGTAGCATGAAATGGAAATGAGTGAGTGGAAATGAGCAAACACAGACATTTGCTGTTGTACAAAGGAGGAGAAAATACTTGTGAGGTCTCCAAAATCTCCTGTCTGAGGCTCTGGCATTCTGGCAGGCTGATGAGCCAAAAGAGGATCAAACCACAAGCACTGCAGAGGTGACAGTCTTGTGAAGTTTCTTTGATGGTGTGCTGAGAGAATAATTTGGCTAAATATTGGAAACATATCATGTAAGGGCTAAATTCCCTTGACTTCAAGTGGACTCTGTCAGCCTATACAAGCAGTGCATCTGGTTGTAACCGGTCTTTTCTGATTCTTCAGGTATGCATTCAGTTTGTTCCAGATTTTAGAGTCTGTGTTTAGAACCAGATAAATTCCATGCACAGAGGAGAATAAAAAGACCCTTCCAATATCTTACACTGCCTAAGGCCTCACTTAGGCCTTATGCTTTGCAGATTGCAATGACCATTTTCTCCAGAGAGATTCAATTCACTAATGACATCATTAGCCATTGTCTCTGTCTCACACTGATGCAACAAAATCAGTTATAAGACCTAGATGATCAGTTGTGCATACAAAAATGTGTAATACACAAAACAATGCTAACTCATGGTGTTTGATTAAAAAAATGTGTGGTTGGAATTTTTTTGAAAAAAAAGCCCTTCCAATGAATATTCAGAGATCTCTGTTAAAAACAAAATGATAAATTAACAGAATAACTTCTTGTCATGGGAAGAAGTCGCTATAGTCTTGTGTTACAGAAATAGTAGTATGGACACAATCAGTCGGTCTGACATACCTGCTCGTCTATAACCATTGAGTGATCCTGTGAAGTCTATAGCTTCATAGTTAAGTGTGTGTGATACAGACTGTGGGCCGGAGCCTCTGTACGCATTATTGAAGAACTAGAAGGAAGTCATGGTGTGCACATGTACAATGCAGATGATTCCTTGCTTCATGAAACTGAATAGTCTGGAAAAACAGTGTGTCAGGAGAGAGGAGGTGACAAAGAAACAGGAAAGTGATTATATTTGCTACAATGTGTGCCATTTATAATGTAATATAAATATCAAATTCTTATTTTTTTTTAAGAATCTCTAATATCGATGTGCTCTTTGGCTTTCTGTCTTAGCAGGCACCTTTCATCTGACTTTTGGTATATTTTGGTTGATACTTAAATTTTCCAGTTTGTAGTGAGAAAAACTATAGCACAATGACTTTATGGAGGTTGTAAAACATGTATTTTATTCTTTCTTTTGAAAGACTGCTGCTCATCATTAAAGCTCTTCTTAGGGCTTTACAGCAGAGAGCTGAGGACATGAAACATAAGGTTTTAAGATGACATTGCTGTGCTGCAGAAAGTCTTTATAAATGTGCAGGTGTAAGAAAAGTTTGATCTGTGATTACGCTAACCAGTCACATTTGTCTGCCAGCTTTAAAGCTTCTTTTAATCACAGGTCATAGTCTTTGATGTGCATGGCTACCTTTCATCCCTTTTCCAAAATTCTCTTCTCTGCCTTCCTTACATGCTAAAAACATAATTCTCAGTGCTGCTAAAATCCACACATCAGACATTTTTATTTGTGTACTCAGAAATAGTTTTACAATTTTAACTTTAAATTATTTCATTTCAATTCTAGTCAGTATAAGTAGTGACTGAACCCTTGCATTTAACCTTTGTCTTTAAAATTCTTTTCTATATATTCCTCAGGTTTGTTTTTATTGCACATTGAGTAATTTATCTGCTCATTACACTTCTAAAAGAACTAGCAAAAAACCTTTTAATGAAATGTTAATTAAATACTAACACCTTTCAAAACTTTTTATAAAGGACCTGTATGTGGACTAAATTCTGCTATTTGGACTAGTGTGCTGTGGACATCTGCTGTAGTGCTGATGTCTTCTCTTCTCCTTGTCAAGTCTCCATCTACATAGCTGACACTGTTAATCTCATGCATATTGCTCTGATTTCACTGGGATTACTTTTAGAGCAAAATACAGTCTAGCATAAGGTAGGCCAATGTGATCTCATCCCTCACTCTCTGTCTAAGGATACATCGAGGCGGCAAATGGAGCACATTCACAATGAATCAGCATTAGGGGACTTGAAGGCTGTGTCACAAACCTGCTGGGGTTTGTGATCAAAGCAGTGGCTTGATTTGATTTTGGAGTGTGTGGCATAAAGGGCAACAGGCTAGATAGCCAGTCTATATATAGAAAGCCATACTGCTATGTCTTTTACACCTATTTTTTATCTGGATTTGTCCTTCATTGTAAGACATGGACCTGCTGAGGGACTATTAGAGCTTTTTAAAAAACTGAGTCCTTAGTCTGCCAGTCCATAAGATTTATACTTTATTCCCTATGTTGTAATCATCCCTAACAACAAGGAGCCTTAGAAAGTAACTGTCCATTAAGTGTTTATTGCAACAAAGCAAAAGTTATGCATTTCATTACAAGTATTAAAACCCAGGCCTAAGTTTGGAAAATGTACCTGCTCTGCAGATGTCTGATTTATTCATTCAGAAGTATTTGGTATCAGGGATCAACTGATGGAAATTAGAGAAACAATAGGTGGCTCTGAGCTTTTTCATTTCCTTTTTTCTTTCCAGTTAACAGCAAAATCCTGCAATAATAGAGTGAGCTACAATGGCATCTAATGATTTTCTGGGAAGCAGGGAATATATTTCACCAGGGAACCAGAAGCCATGTCATACTGATGCTTAATGTGCTAAAGTTTAAAATCCCAAACCTCAGCAGCTGGTGACTAAGACATGCTGAGGAAGAAACAGGTAGCCCTGCACTTATTCAGCAACTCATATTTTACTGAAATTTCTAACATCCTAATTTCAAAACACTGAAGAACCATACAGAAATGCGGAGAAGTTTATGACAATTTTAATCCAAATGAGGGTTACAGCCTGCAGAAAGTTATTTCTTTGGGTACTATGTCAGACATCTTTGGCTATTCAATTTAAGCAAGTTTCCTAGGCTATTATTTTCAGTAATTTTAAATGAAAAAGACTTAGGATTTTTAAAACAAAATTTTAAACTAAATGTATTATTTCATGTGACCAATTACAAAACAAGCCATAGAGGAACAGAGTGGCAGAAATGGCAGCCTTTCTACTGAGCTGCACTTCCCAGGACACCTCAAGGCTGGGGTCAGGCTGCACTTAGCTCTGCCAGCTGCAGCTTCTCATTTGGCAGTTAGATACAAGGAGTTGCTCCTGATAGCATGGGCTGGTTTCCACAAGTCACCCATCCAAGATAGGAATCACTTGCTTAAACCTTGGGGCTAGTACCTTGTTAAATGGCTTTGGCATCCAGGTTACCTGCAGAGGGCTGGCAAATACAACACAGGACACAGATGATGCTGTGCCCCTCTGGGGAGGGAGTGGGAGGCAGGAGATCTAATTTACAGCATCCAAAATTATGCTTGATGCTTATGTTTTGGCAGCATAACTTCTTATACATGATGTGGATGATATACCCCTAAATTTTAGTGACAGATGGATTGATCCAGTTTGGATGATGATGCACTAATTTGAATAAAATGACAGGTGTACTCGAGGCATGATGCAGAAAGGGTATGTTATATTTGTTGCTAGAGAGGAAATAGTCATATGGTGTCTGAAATACATTTCTTGTACAAAAGTATACTTTGTGAGGTGAAAAGCTGTAGGAATGACAGCATGTTAGTATGTAAGAGTTGTGTTAACAACTCTTTTACAGTTCTTATGTGTATCTTGGATAGGTAAACTTTTTGCCTCAGTTTCTTTATTTGCAAAAAATATATCTAATTATCCAGTTAGACTTAATAACATAGTGCAAATGCAAACCAAATTTAAATACCTTGCGATTAAACAAAATACAGTATTTGGGTTCTGATACCAATAAAATGGATCAATCATGTCATCAAAAATTTGATATATTTCTAGCTGAATTTATTTCATTTCTGGATAGATTTTTGAGGCTTTTTGTAACTAGTGAAGCACACCACTGGCATGAAGATTTATTGCATCACTTAACTCTTAAATGTCTAACAACATAATAAAATCCACAGAGAGGAAAGAACCATAGCTAGCCCATAGGGAGTAGCTGAGGTACTTACCAGGCATGTGGGAGACCTGTGCTCTGTGACTTTTGTCATGCTCCTGAATCCCCAATGAGCACCCTGCCCACCAGCCACTGATATCCTTGGAGCTAGTCCACTTCCCAGGTTAACCCCAATTTCTCAGGTGTCACACAGCTGTCTCGACCTCCATTGCATTTTATTTTGTTCTAAGGAAAAAAACCAAAAATCTCCCCCTCTGCAGAAGTGGGGAAGATACTGCAAATCCTTACAAAAAGTTTGTCATAAAGCTCTGATTCCTTGCATAGGATTAGGGATGACTCCTTTTTTCATGACTGGTGCTTGTGATCTGGGAATAAAAGCTCTTTTGTACTTAATGTGTTAGATGTTTCTTGGGCCACAGTTGCAAACATGTAGGTCAGGGAATAAAGCTAACCATGCACTATCTGTGCACCCAGCAGATGCACCTATTAGCGCCACCTGGAACATTAATGAAGTGTAAAATTGAGGATGTGAATGTTTGTAAACTAAGAGGTTGCTGAAGTTTTTGTAGTGACAGCTTTTATTCTTCTGTCTTTTTCTTGTAGGTAACAAGAGAGCAGTAAAATGTATTTAAGTAATAAGAATGAAGATGAATAAATAGTAAACATGAAGTGAAAATAATTTTATAGAAAACACTGAAATAGAAATGCAATTGGAAGTTAGGACATGTGTACCTTAGATCACTTATAAGTGGTGATCTAGAAGAAGCAACTTTTTTGAATCCTAAAGCATTATACATGCTTAGGTTTCTACTGTTTTAACTTCTTTAAAAGCTTATGGGGAGATCTAAACTTTCATCTCAGTTAATCTGAAATATCTTAACGTTTTACTTTAATGTTACATCAAATATATAGTAATACTCTAAATTCAACTACTACGCCTTTTCAAATAGGAGTTGTATTTTCTCATATAATGTTTTCTGTCAGGAAATAGTAGATTTCAACTGATAACTGATTTTAAAATGTTCACTTTAAAAAAATCTCAACAGAGGTAAAAAGTATATATGTAAGGAGCCCATTTCAAGTTATTGAAATGCAGACAGTAGGGGGGGGAAAAAAACTATGGGAAATCTACTTTTCAAGTATTTATGAATAGTAGCTCAGCTTCTTAAATGGTAAGTACGTTGGTTTCCCATTGCAAAGATATGAATTACAATCCTGTTTCTGTTGACAAGTGGAAATTCTATGCTGATGATATCAGCCTTTCTTTTCTTTGTTCATCTATGGAAATTAAATTTGTTACACCTGCTGGTATGGGCAAGTGATTACAACACAAGTGTGGGATGAAGTGTATTTTCTGAGCTGTATGGAATATTGTGGTTCTGCTTACAGTCTAGTGTTTGCTAACTTTGCTGATCACTGAAACATTTGTTCATGGGGGAAAAAAATGAAAAGCTGGTCGTCTTCAACTGAATTGGAACAGTGAAGCTGGCAGAATCAGACACTTTCCTCTCACCAAGGATGATGCTTTAGGCTGAACTGGAAAGAGGGAAGGTTAATGGTTGGAAATGAAAGGAAATGTAGCAGCAGATTTGGTTTGATCTTCAATTGTGTTAGATGTTTGTTTGGTTCTGCGAAGTTGTTCTGTTCAGATTGAATGATTTTGTGCTGAAATAGAAAGGCTATTTCATACATGGTCTTGATGGGTCCAAAAGGAGGAGAAAGGACTAATGTTTTCTGAGAGTATATTTCCCAATAGAAGAGTGCTTCTGATCCTACTTAAATGAATGAGACTTGATTGGTGTGGCAGGAATCACGTTCTCGAGTTGTATGGGCTGCCCAGTGCACCTAATCTGTCTTTCACAAAGTTGGAGAGGAGGAATTCCATTTAGTAATACTTGTAGCAGGCAATGGTATGATTTCAATTGTGATTACTTTGAGCATAAACATCTAATTTAAAAATTAATAAGATCCTATGATCATCCTTCCAACCTTTGAAAATCTTGGGACTAAATGAAAGACACTCAGCACATTAACATCTATTTTCTGGAAGCCAGTTTTATCACTTAGCAAGTTGTTTTGGTCAGGATGTGTAATCTACGTAAATAGACACAAAATGAAGAAAATAAGTACATTCAAAATGGTGATAATCTCAACCTAAATAATTAATTTGTCAGTTTTTGAGTAACTGTAGTGGGAAGTGTCAGTAAAACTAAGCATCTACATAGAACCCAGCAGATGTTCATACCAACCACATCAGTTTTCCTAGGATTTATCTTTTTCTTTCCCTTTTGTTTAAGTATTAGACATATTATTTGATATGTTGTACAATTAAGATAAAAAGGAAA
Organism: Gavia stellata; assembly: GCF_030936135.1. NCBI lineage: Eukaryota > Metazoa > Chordata > Aves > Gaviiformes > Gaviidae > Gavia > Gavia stellata. The sequence continues at coordinate 13,215,971 of NC_082603.1, forward strand.
ACAAATATTCAATATTCAGGTAATATATGAATATTGCCCTCTATTCTAATGAGTAGAGAATGAATTTTATATTAGTAATATGTATGTCTCCATTATCAGGATCTGGTATGAAGCTTCTCTAAATAACCTGACCTAAAACAGAAAAAACAAGCCTAGCATAACTCCTGAAGTAATTTCACATTATTCTCAAATTATCCATAACCTTATAATCCCTGTTTTGTGACTGCTGTGCACAATTACTGTTGTAGTTGTGAAGTGTATTTTCTTCCTTCATTTCAATTCCACAATAAAAAAAAAATTATACGATTAATCAAGATAGATTGGTCAATCTATTTTATTGTTATATCTTGTTTTATTGGCAGCTTTAAAAGCATTTTTAAGTATTTGATTAAGTTATCCAATCAGAGAGTCTCTGCTGTTAGGGTTTCAGCATCAGTGTTGTGTCAATACCTGGTCAAGCATTAAGGCTTTGTTGTTTGAACTAACAACAGAACAGCAATAGAAATTTATTTTCCTTTAACTGCCAAGCACATGGAGAAGGGCTGAAATTATTACCCAAATGACTTAAGTAGAAGTTAACTCACCTACAAAGTAATTTGGGTTTTTCCCAGTTCTTTCAGATTTGAATACAAACAGGATTTTCTCTTGCACTTGAAAAAAAAGGCTGGCTGGTAGGTATGACATGGTCAGATGCCTCTAGGAACAGTAATTATCCCTCTAGTATTGTATTGCACAGGCTATTTTCCAACATGATAGCAGAAAAAGAAATCTGTTCTCATTATACTTTCATCACTACAATTTGAAAAGCTCGTCTCTCATGCTTCTCCGCATAAAACCATCAAGCATTTTAAAATGTTAATAGGCCTTAAAGGGGATAATTTGATATACCCTTTTTGTGGTTTCTTTAAAAATTAACTATTGTTGGGTTCTGTAGATCACTTGTGTCATTCACTTTGGTAAGTGCCTTATAACAAGCATACTACTACTAATACTACTTTATTTCTTCATACTCTTATAAGTAGTTTTCTGCTTGCCAGGTGGTGAAAATTGCTTTCTGCTTCCTGTTTGTCTCCTTCACCAGAGATCTTAGAATTTGAATTTGGTAAATTTGCACTTTGCTCTTTTATTCCTTTGATATTTGATGGCTTGATCACCTTTCGGATAGAGGAGGAATATGCAAATTCTATGAATGTATTTGCTATTCTACTAGATAGGCCCTTATGAACATGCTTTCCCCACTTGGACATGATTCTAAGCAAGCATGTCAGATTCCCTGTCTGTGTTTTCTAGTGCTAAGACTTTGTGTTCTATCAAGGAAAATACTATACATTGATGCTGTTATGTATATGAATATCAAACTCTCATCATCTGTCTCTTCTGTTGCAAAATGATTTTCAAGGAAAGTAGAAACATTACTGCAAATCATGATGAAAAGGCTTTTTTTTTTTTTGTAATTATGTCTCTGGCAGAGTGTCTTTGCTGTCTACTTTGGATGCATGCTTTTGGGCATATACTGTCACATGAAGTGGTAACATTTGGTAGAGTCTTGTAAATTTATTCTGGTTTTCATGTGGGATGTGGAAATCAATAGGAAAATATATCCATGTTTACTGAAAATGTTTTAACATCAAATAACAAAGGTCTATTGATATGGCAAATGCAGGACAAATTCAATAAGAAATGCAAAAGGGTAGCGTAAGGATTTGAAAACATTCTCATGTTGCACAATGTTGTGTTAAATCATATTTCATAATGAGAGAATAATGCAATGATAACTGCAGATTATGTCCTCCAGGGTAGGTGATTTGGGAACAAGTATTGGCATGACTGTCTTGTCAATACTATTTTGTCCTACTGCCAGTTATGAGAAGAAAATATAAACCAGGTTAAGATGTATGCATGATTGTTATTTGGTAAAAGTATCTTTTCCTGGAAATCAGATATAACTGTTGTTCTACTACATGCTACCAAGCTTACAGTTTCATTTCTGGTTTTGATAGAATGCTGTAGAAAATTACAGATTGGCTATGTTGTTATATTACAACACATGCTTCATTTTCTCTGTCAATTAGAATGATTGAAGTTGTTGTTTATATGCATCCTAAGGATGCATAGATATGAAAGGTGAAGATAAGTAGTATAACAGGGGCAGCTGAGAACTTAACTCCATCACGTTATTTTTCTGATTTAAATAGTAGAAAAATAAAAAAAGAATTGCAAGCTGTATCTTTTTCTATTACTTTAGTTGTTCTTCCTCTGTAAAATTCTTTAACCTTTTTCTTCTCCCAGCCAGTTCCATTAATATACTGAGTATCAGATTTGAACTTTGCTAATGCCTAAATCTTCCTTCTTCAGTCTTCAAACATCTTCTGGTAGCTATATGTGTCTGTTCAGATGCACACTTAGGCAGAGAGGGCTATGAACTGAAACTCCTTCATAAAGTGAAATTAAACGATTTTGTGACAATGCTCGGAATTATCATGGTCCACTTGGATCCAAGCTGGGAACAAAACTATACATTATTGGCAGCACTCTTTTGCTCTTTTTATTTGCTTTGTTTGACTTAGTCTTTTGTTCCATTTATTTGTCTTTGGTTATACTGAACTGTGCCACTAAAAGAGAAAATTAGTTTCAATATTGAGCAGCTATGTTTCTAACAGTCAGTACTACAGCAATAATAATAAGAATCTCATATATTATGTAATACCTTTGATTTCACATGTTCCAGAAGTGCTTTAGTAACTTAAACTTTAGATTGGGATTAGTTCAGGTCTTCCTGGATATAGCTTTCTCTAGGACTGAATAATATACTTACTTGTTTAAGACAAAAAAGGAAAGCATATCTTATTCAGATAGGAACTTACAGGGGAATATAGGGAGAAGGGGAATTTATTCCCTCATTTAAAATTCAAGTATGACATTGCTCTTATTGCACATACTCTGAAAATGCCACAGACAATTTTTAATGATCATGGAAGTGCACACTTTCATGTGATGCCTTTTCCAACAACAGCCTTTCTACTGCACAGTACACCTATCCCAGCCACAGGGCACCCAGCTGCTTGGCTCCTGGGAGCGGAGAGGACTGCAATCCTCCTGGCTGAGATGCAATATCTTGTGCTTCTGTTCAATCTTTTAAATGAGTGATATAAAAATCTAGATGGAGGTTGAGCACCAACTTTAAAATACAGATGTGCAAGCTGATATGGATTGAGCTAAGAAGTATAATAGCAGCAAGAAGGCAATGTATTACAGAAAGTGTTAATACTTAAGAATATAGAGGAGATGCCAATCTAAAATTAGGCTGAATTATAAAAGAATATCAAGCCTTTCTGAAGGTTTAAATAGATTATTTTTCAATTTCTGACTCTTTCAGAACTGGAGACTGTACAACAGCCAGATCCCCAGCGTGACCTGCTATTATTTCCTTAGGAGCATTTTGTTTGAACACAGCATTCTTCAACCATTCAACAGAAGACCTTGAACTCTGCTTCTACTCATAGCAGAGGTTATGCTGAGAATACTTTTAATAACGCTTCTTTTCTTCTAGGGATGCTTCTAGAATATATATGCTACTAGTTTCCTTGGAGACTGACATGCAGTCAGCACAATGGCTCTATAGCACCTGTAAATCAAACTTCAAAAGAAGACATTGTCCTTGTTAGTGGAAATGGTATGCATGATGGTGAAAGAAGAGTGTTTTGCTTTCTACTTGTCTTCCAGAGAATGAGATGGCAGTAGTCCCATACAGAGACCAGAGGTCTAGGGACTGTGAGATTATGTCAGATGGTGAAGGCTGGGCAGACTGTCTGTGTAGCAGAGTTCAGACTGCCTGGAGATTTTACCAAATATATCATGGGGCTGCAAATTTGTAGACAATAAGGCCTTGTTTTGCAAATGGTTTTGTGGATGCAGTAGTTATGGAGATAATTGTATAAGTATCATTAACTGTTCAGCTATGAAAAGATATTTTAGTAATTCTAATCAGCTTGAGCATCCCTTTAGCAACTCTTCCATGCTATCACAGATCTTGTAATCTTCAGATATCTTTTATTTAGCCTTCCTGCATGAAGTGATAGGGTCCATTCGCTGTGAGGAGATGAGTTTGGATCTGTTTTCTGCAACTCAAACACTTTATCTTTCTCCTTTGTCCTTTACTGCATGGTTAAAGGGATATGTCCTGATGGTTTCCTATTCCTTTCCCTTATGTTGATGTTTTAAAATGTTATTAGTTTTGGCAGTTAGAAATTTGGTCAACATTTAGCTTCGCAGATTTGCTCTCACACAGAAACAAAATTAAAGGATATATTTGCTTTTAGATTAGCTACAGATTCAGAAAGGGCTGAAAATAAATAATTGCAGCCTCAACTTGGGAAGAGGTGATGTACTACAAGTGAGGGGAAAAAGGCTTCCCATTAGAACAGACACATGGGAATTCAGTCTAACAACACTTGGTCAAATAACAGTAACATATATAAACCTTACTATTCCTGCTTTAGAACCAAAGCTATTCCTGCCAATGTCAACACCCAAATTTCCTGTGACTTCACTTTTAGGGACAAGTTCTCTAGAGTAAACCCACAGCTAAAAATTGCCAGCTGTAGATATAAACAATTTAACAAACATATCAAATGCCCTTCAGAGTCTGTGCAAATTTTAAGACTATGATGCTCAAATGTTTCATTAGATAGTGCTGTGGGCTGCTCATCGGCTGAGCCTGCTGACTGAGGAGATTCATTTGACTGCTTATGTCTTGCTTTGTAAGGGAGGTGGGCAAGGGAACCCCTACAGTTGAGAGTAAACTGTTATTCCAACTTATCATGGTGAAAACAGAGTGATGCAATCACCTACTGTGTGGTTTTTATAATCCATGGCTTCAGAATCTGGTATATTAGTATCTACAACAATGAGCAAAGCTACAGTTGAATGAGATTTGATCAGATCTTATGTGTAGCCATAGGGCAGTCTTAATTCTTGTGTTGCTTCCTGTAGCCTTCCATTGTACTTCGATGCTGTTAGGACATGGCCATCTCTTCTTCTCTGCTGTCCTACCTCCGTCAGCCACTCCTTAAAGGCTTCTAGGAGTTAATGCAGAATGAATTAGTTTCATTCAGTAAGAGACTTTATCATGTCTGCATGATGAAGGTGCTTATCTGCAAAGTGAGTTAATCCTCACTTTGCATTTCCTCCCACACATTACAGTTTTCAAAATGCCTCAGTCTGGTTTATGTTATCACTGAGTGGATGCAGGTATCAGATCTTTTGTTAGCCTGTCAGCTTTGTCTCAATTCCTGCCTAGCAACTGTCTGGCCAGATTGTTTTGGCCTGTAATACTATCCAAATAGCACTGCTTCCCATGAATTATGTGAAGTGTATTGTAATTTGTAATGTACTGCTAAAGACCATCCAGGTCTCTTTTCTACATAGAGGACTACACAGCCAGTCTACCAAAACATACTCTACAACATCTCTTCTAACATCATTGGGGGACACCTGAACATACATCATGTGGCAGATGTACATCTGAGTAGATGCTTGGGAAGACCCTTTAGTGTTCTTTGGATGAAAGCAGCAAGGAGAAGATGATAGACTTCAGAAAACCTCAAACATCTTATAACCTTCTTGCAGCACAAAAATGAGGCAATAGCAGAAGGTAGGATGTAAGTCAGATGAAATGTTTCTCAGACTGATTTCAGCATGCTTAGTGGTAGCCATTCTAGCTTCACAAAAACAACACACAAAGCACAGCTCAGGTCCTACTGAATCACCAAGCCGTCCCTTCTCAATTATCCTCTCGATGTCATTCAGTCCTACATACTTATTTCCATTGTCATTTTATTTTTATCATTGGTTGCTACAACCCTCAGTGAGCGTGCACACATTGTTGCTAAGAACTCTGATATGTGACACTTATCAGGATACAACATCCTACAAGAAAAAATTAAAGGTGCCCATCACAAAATATAAAGTTCGTAAGTCATTGATGTAGGCTGAAAACATAGATCCTCAAATACAGCTTATCTATTAGATGGAAATAAGACATAACTGATGGTTTGGAGAACCTATATTGAGCGTTGTACTGATGAAATGCAAAAAGGTCTCTAGAAATTAATTATGATTATATTGCCCTCTGTGTCCTGATTTTGTAGCTAGATGAATCTGGGCTATTTGTGAACTTACATGCACACTCTAAGTGTTTTTATTTTCTAGTCAGAATGACAACTTCTATTAGTCCCCTCCAAGTTTTTAAGTTGTTAGGTATGAAAATAATTAGCACATTATAGCACACATGAAACTCTTTAAAGAACTTTAATTAAATGTTCAACATGAAAGACTTTTGTCTTGCCTTGATGTACAGGCTGAACTCCCATTAGCATTAATAGAACTTACATGTGTTCGATGAAGAGAAAACGGGACCACAGTTTGTAGGGGAAAAACTTGAAAGAAAGTAAGTTTTTTAATTATAAATAAGATTTACATTAATAGATGTTACTGGAATTACACGAAAAAAAATCTGAAACTCACAGTTTCTACGAAGTAAACAAATTATTTTAATTAATTACTTAGACAATAGTAGCTTGTTTCTATTTTTTTTAGTTTTTATGTATTCATATATTTTGTAGTACCCACACATCTAGATGGAGTCTTTGGTATATTTGGTGCTGCATAAATATATAATGAAAGTACTGCCCCAAAGATATTGCAGTCTTAATTTTATTTATAGCCCAAGCAATCCCTAAAGATGTCTAGAACATTGAGTTCCTACATAAGTAAAATATTTGCTATCGATTCCTTATAAGCTTCAGCAAAACATTAAATAAACTACTTTTCCTTACTGGGTTTAATTACATGAGTTAACCACTAACATTTGTCCCTGTTTATTAATTAGCATTACTAATGTGTCCTTGGATAATCATGTATAGAGGGAGTAGCATCTATCACTTAGCTCAAGGATGTATATTATGTATTAAAAGTTAAAGTTGACAGAACAGATCTAGTTATTCTAATTGTTAGTTAAATAAGCATTTTGATTCTTGCAATTTTTCAATTCTATCCTGCCAGAAAAAAGCATTTATTTCTCATCTAACTAATAATTAGCTGAGTAGGACTAATTCACAATTGATTTCAAGAATAAAGAGAATCTGTATATATTTTCCAGGATGTAACAAAATAAAATTCTGGCCCTGAACAATTCTAAATCAGGAATTTCTGTAATTTGAAAATATTTTTTCCATGATTGGAATAAAAATCTTGTGAAGATGTAATATTTCTGAACATCAAAAAATAATTTTCAATAGGTGATGACTAAAATGATACTTTACTACTATAGTAAGGAATACTTTTATTTCTTAATATTTTATGGAAGAGCAATTCTTTAATTTTTCAAATGGAAATGTTTTAATGCTGCTATGGTTAATGTTGCCATTTGTGTGTGTATATGCTGATTCACATAATCCATGGAAGGACATCAAACCTGGACCCATAATCTATATGAAATAATGTATCAGTTAACAACACAATTTACCACAATGGGAAATAAATACATGATTCCACTTTGATTTTTGTATCAAAGGATTGCATGGGGGGTTGATCTCTTTGGTGTGGCTTATTAATTAATATCAAGTGTGTGAAATGCAAGCAAGCATGATTTCTAAGTAGGAAGCATTAACTCTCTGGACACACTGAGAAGGCATCAGACTTCTTGGGGAGTACCTGCAGGGACAGGACAGGGACAGCCTGTGCTCCTGAGCTAGGTCATGTGTCACAGGTGGAAGGGCTATGTAATTGTGAAAGACTGGTATTAGCAGGAACAAAGAGGCAGTTGTAGCAATTTTTCTATAGCAGGTATACCCTATTGCAAGGTTATGACTCATCTGCCTAACTACTAGACTATGTAGTCTAAATAAAGAGGAAGCCTTCAGAGGCCACATATTCCATTTTTAAAAAATACCAGGTTAACAATTGCTAAGTTCTTCCTGTTTATATCTCAGGGTCTTCTAGAGAGCTTGACACCTCTGGGTGATTCATGCATGGCTTCAGCTACCATATTTGATATGCCTACCAAGAACCTTATAGTTAAATTCCCCTTTCTGCACTGCAGTCACTTTTTGCAGGCATCTGTTGGGCAGCAGAGGCTATAAGGTACTTTGTACCTCCTGTTTTTTTGCTGGCAAGATGGTTGTACTAGGGTGATGCTGGTGGCACACACCAGCTATTGGACTGCTCCAGTTACCCTCTACACGCTTCTCTGTTTCCACTTGCTCCTTAGAGCAAGAGGTTGTAAAAGTAGCAACAGAGTCATTTTAGCAATTCATCTCTACTGCTTAGGTCCTATTAAACCAGTAATATAATACACCTTAAAAACTCTGTTTCTTTATGGTTTATAGAGCTGGGACAGAACACCAAAAAAACCCCCATCAACAACAAAAAGTATTTCTTTACAGCTAGCCACCAGTTCAGTCAGTAACAGGGGTGTGTTCCACTGAATCATTGAAGCCAGCAATGACTGGGGTCCATTTCTGAGCAACTCTGTCCTGTATAAAACCCATTCTTGTTTTTCAAAAGCTTTCAATATTAAATATGAAAAAACAGATCAGTAAGATATCTAGAAAAGAGTTCTCTTTAAAATGCTCATAGAACTGAGCTTCTAAAATATTTGTATTCATGCCCGCCCTGCTGCTGGTTGTTCACCAGAATCCAGAGAATCTAATTTCCCCAGTATTTTCTGGAGACAGAAAGTAATACATGTAAAGTAAGAAGTTCCACAAAACATTGCTGATTTACAACCAGACTAGATATTTTTTGCATGTTGTTTATGCTATTAATCCCCATGCCAATTAACTGAACTGCAAAATTCATATTGATGCTGTTGTAACTAATGTTTTCCCCTCCAGGTGTGCATATCTCAGTGTTGTGAGCCTTGGTCATTGCTGGTTTTGGTCTTATTTCATTGGATGACTCACATATTTATTTAACACCTTTTGGGAATTTTTTCTCACACTGTGAACATGTTTGTGTTTAAATAGATAGATAGATGGTGAAGTGCAAGTTAAACTGAGCTTTTTTTTCTTTAATAAATTGGGCCTAAATAATTGGGATGTCAAGATTTCCTTTCAGTACCGTATGGCTAATGAATCTATATAGCTCTCAGTTTTCAGTATAGCTATTGAAATCAAAGCTCACTGATTGCCTGGTTACAAGAACTTTCTTTTAAAAGACAAAACTTCAAAAACTGAATCAGAGGATGAACAAAAAGGATTCATGACCAAAGGTACCACAGAGACCTTTTACACTTTTACAAAAAGCAGTACTTAAACAATAGTAATAAGCAAAACAAGCAGAAATAAAAATTAAAAAAAAAGAAGAAAAAAGAGAAAGAAAAAGGAATTTTTTGGAGGCCAGTGAAGACAAAGTATTATCCAATCCTCTTGATTTTCTAGGATAGCTGCTGGAACAGGCAGTGTGGTTTTTACCCCCTTCACTAAGCAGCAATTGCAGAGTTAGTCTCCAATGTTAGTAAATGGGTGGCATTTACTTTTATGATAATAGGGCTGTCTCTAAAATGAAGGCAGCAGAGATCATGATTGTGTACCTTACCTTTTGAGGCAGGAACAGTAAAGACTCTCCAAATGGGTTTAAGCAGAAAGTTAACTAAACACATTTTGCTGTGTCCCAACTAAGTCTTTTGTTCTAATTATGGAATGGCAAATATCAAGTAGAAATGATGCTGTGCCGGGGTGGTGATGGTGACTCAACGTTCACTAGTCACTGTAGAGCAGACTGTCAGAAAGCATTTCTTTTTAGTCATACTACATTTCTTTTTAGTCGTACTACTTTTCTGACTCACTGTGTCTTGTAAATGAAGAAAGAAACATGAGCTATATTCAAAAGTGCCATATTATTTAATTCCAGCAGCATCTGGAGTACTCAGTTACTGAGCCCTTTGAAGTGTTAGGCCTTTGCTTAGTAGTAATAGTAGTAACGCATAACAAAGTTACCGGTATTTTAAATCTAGCTGTGGGAGCAAGTGCCACGCTTGAGCAATAATAACAATAATAGCAAATAGTAGTAGTTTATTATAACAAAAATGAAATCTCATCTATGGCTCCATCACATAGGTTTCAAACAAATAGAGAAGAACATACACAATATTAAAAAGAGTTTTACTAGAAGGCTTACCATAAAAATAATTTTAATCTGGTTCCATTGTGAATGCTTGGCTAATTGAACAGTGAAACACACAACTAGTCACCCAGTGAGCAAACATTAATTGTTATTCATTTTGAGGAATGCCATTTGTTTCAGTACCAATGTTAGCTTTTTTCTAAAGAAACTTGATTGTTATCTCATTTCCCTTTTACATCAGAAACAGTTGTAATTTTGTGACAGTAATTTGTTATGATGTAGTGTAAAATATTCACATGTAATTTAGGCTTTATATATGAAAAGTTTTATTTGTGGCTATCATTTCAACATTTGCTCACACCTGGGGGATGTTGAGCAAGACAAGATTCATCACCCACATGGAGCAGAGAGATAATTCTGAGCTTCTGCAAAGGAGGATCTAGGCCTCTTGAAATCAACTTTCCAATTGCTTTGCAGTGTCCTACCTAGAGTAACAGGGAACTTTTTTTCACTAATTTCAGAAACTACTGATCATTTTACCACAGAATTGTCAGAGATAACATGCAGAATTCCACTTAACTCTGCTTTTGAAAACTGGCTAGGTTTTTACATTGATGTTTTAAACAAAGCAGCTTTGTTAACTAATTGTACATTATGTTGAAGAGACAGTCAGTGGCTGAGTTGTAATTGATATGTATTTCTTTAAAACCTTCCCCTGAGAACCCTATCAGTTCTTCTTAAGAGTCTTTTTTTTCCAGACAAACTCTCCCCTTCACTTTACTTTATTATTTTTGTCCTTATTTTGTCTATAATAGCCAATATGCTGGAACACCTTTTTGGAAGAGGTCTTTGGAACAAATCTGTAAACAATTTATTTCATTTTGTAAATTGAGGGTATAGATGGAAACTGCAGAACAGATGGAAGAAATGCTATTACAGATTTGTAAACAGTGCAATCAAAGACATTGCTAGTTAGTGCCTGGCAAGATTTTGGCTATGTTTTTTGTCATTTGAGAGATCTCTTGCTAAGGATGGGTGAACTGGTTTTAAAAGTGAGAGAAGAACTAGCTTATAGAAGATTACTCATAATTGCTCTTAAGTTATTTTCTTGGTTTGTTGCCTATTGTCCATTATGTCCTATTGAAGTTCAGTGTAGTGGTTTAGTAACAGATAGCAACATGCCAAAATAGAGACCAACTCAGTGAATGGAGTAATTTAGCAGAGCCTGTTTACTACAACTGAGGATGCAGCTCTGAGGAACCTTTTGGTCTGTTTTCTGGTTGCTTTATTATTCCACTGGTTGTGATCTGGGCTCCAGACTGAACATTTCAGAGGCTGATCTTTTGAGCCTTCCTTTCTGCACTATGGATGGTTGGGTTTTGGGTTTTTTTAATTTTTTTCTCCAGTAATGTAAGACAAATTAATTTAAATATGGGTAATGCATATATGTATATACATATATCCATAGTTATTTATATTTAAAAAAAAAAATCTGGGAGCTGTATTTTAGCCTAAGACAAGACTAGCATGCTGAGCAGAACCTGAAAGGTAATATAAATTAATCTTAAATTTGTTTTAATCTCATTAAGACTGAATGCACAATTTTAAAAGGGCTAATGAACTTTGGAAACTGACGTTGTCCAATTCTCAACCAGTAACTTCCATATACAGTCTACTTAGTTTACAATTAAGGCATATTTTTAGTTTCTAGCTTCCAGTTCTTTAGAGTCACTTTCAGACAAAAAATTCAATCTGTATTATTTTGTTTTTATTAATTATTATCAATAATCATCATGTCCCTGTTTAGCTGGGGAGCTACATTGTCTTCTGGTCTCAGTCACCTCTTATCAGTCTATTCTCTTTAATGAAAAAGCACAGATGTAATTAACAGATTTAGGAAAAATAATTATACAGATCACATGTGCAGACACACATACAAAAAGAAGCTAGCTCTCAGCAACATTGGTTCTACAAACATAAAGGTAATAATAAGTAGCAGCAATCAGCAATTTCAGGCTAAGCAAGCAAATATGACTGATAGGAGTTGATCCCAATTCCTAACAAACCCAAGGAAATGCTAGCAATGATTTTGATGGTGGTGGATCAGGGCAGAGAGAAAGTTCTTTATATTGGAGCACGTAACTTTGTTGTATTTTGATTTCCAAACAGAGACTTGATCAGTAAGCATATCATAATTTAGTATTTTGAAATAATATACTGTATGCTATCACCTTAACAAGTATAGCATTTCACAATGCTGTGTAGTATTTTGTCTAAGATAAAGTTATGGTGTATTTGTTGTGTATTTTGATGTTGCAATGATGCGTGGTTATTATGAAGTTTTGAGTGTATAATAGCATAAATAGGCTTTATTTGTTCTTTCTGGCAGTACTTTCAGTTCATTGTTTGTCTACTGTGCTTGTGATTATTCTACTGAAAAGAACAATAAACTGGTCAATAAAGGACATTTAATTGTAGTACCACAGTATGATGATAGACTGGAGGCTTTTAATATAAGATGCCTGAAGAACGAGGTTGAGCTGTGGTAGCCAAACAATTTAAGAAACACGCTGTTGGTCAGGTGCATTTATGGATGTGCAAGCTGCCAGTTCTGATTTTTTTCAAATTGAATTCTGACTATAGTATACCTTAAGCGATTATACATTTGTGGCTGAAAATTGTTCTTCTTAGACAACTACAAAAAAATCTGAAGTTCAGTTTAGAAAAGCTGATTTTTATGTATAGTTTCAAGATCATAGGACTGTGAAAATATTCCACTGACTGATAAATATACTCTATGTACAGAAGATGTAGAGGGGTGGTTTTTTTCTGACCTTTGCTCTGGACTCTTAACCGTAGTCTGGAGCTTTACTGCATAACCTGAAATCTTTGGAATGGAATTTCTTCATAGAGGAATTAAGACGGTGTGGCAGATTGAGAAGAAATTCAGATCAGGAGAAGTGGTTGTTCTTTACAGTTTCAATTATGAGTTATTTTTATAGTGTGAATAACTATGAATTGAAAATAGACTCAAAAATTGTTCTAGGTCTTATGCTATTGAAAAGTGAAGTTTTGGTTTGGTTCTGGCACTGTTTGGGTTAGAGACTAAAGTTGCATTGGTGCATTGTTAGCTTTATTTTCTGAGGAAAGACTTTTGATTCTCAGGTTATAACAGAACATCAGAGGTCAAAATAAATCATTCTGTACTGAAATATCTCTGCTGCTGCCTTCTCCTTGCACCACCCCCGCCCGCCACTCAGCCCTCGGTGCCTCTGATGTCCCTTGCCTCAGTTCCAGGGCTGCTCTTTCCCTTCCTCTTCCTGATGTGAGAGGCAATATGGACAAAGAGGGAAGCCAGGCTGAGCCTCCCTGGTGCTATCCAAAACCATGCCGATGCCTCTGCACTTCACAATCCACATCAGGTTCTGGGAACACCATCTAGATCGAGAAGGGGCCCCACGTCCAGGGAGGTCAGATTCAGAAACCTCTACTGGTTTTTGCTAAATGCTGTTGCCAAATGGTTTTATAAGGGGGGGTCTTAAGACAATAGGAGGGTTTAGAGCAGAAAACTTGAGTTCAGAATGCTGGAATCAAACACTTTGCACTATTTTCAAGAAAAACGTGGTGCTTTCAAAAAAAAAATTGTTATTTTATCTATTAGATTTTTTCAAAGGGAATAAATCTTTTCTGCCCAACTTTACTTGTAGTGTGGGGTTGATTATAGCTTTCAAAATACAGCCATCATATTTCAACAAATACATCACATGTTTCAAAGAAAAACAAGTAAAACAATTTACAACTTTTTTTTTAGCAGATTTGCCTTCCTTAATTTTTCAGTTCATTCCAGTATCCTAGTGTGCTGCAAATAAAGAGTGTTAGTGTATGTGTTATGTGAAATCTATTCACTTTTGCTAATTTTGATACTTGACTTGTCATCCATGTTACGTAGTAGTTCCCTTCCTGGGTGTCGTGTTAAAAGGAATGTAGTTTCAAAATTTGTCTGTCAGAGTCCCAGGACTTTCACTGATTCGTTTATCAGAGCCCCAGCAAAAGGACTTGCACTGAGCAGATGCACAAAAATCGAAATTAGTTATTTTATTGAAAGCGACAGAAACAGATTCGAGCTTGCCGTTGATAAATTCACTAACTACAGTAGTGCTACTAATTAAGGTTAATACTGCTAGCAAACTCGATAGTAATACAAGAACCCGGGGATAACGTTCACCCAGAGGGTGAGAGGCGCAGCGCTTACCCAGAGAGGTGTCCCTGCCTGGGGTGGAGGAAGAGAAGGCAGCCCGTCGACTGGTCCAACAGGTATCGAGGTTCTTCTCTCCCACCTTAACAATAATTTTCTCCATCTTTTATCCCCAAAACTAGGAGGTTCCCCCCCGATATGTGACGTGTAGCATGATTTGGGTGGAGAGACGAGTGCTATAGTCATATATGTTTAGCATGTTCTCAATAATCTTCATTAGCATATGCAGGGATGTGAGTTGTAATACGCATTTCACCGGTAATGAGGCAAAGGTCAGTTATCGGACATGAAGCCTTTCGCAGAAACAAAGGACCCCTCAGATTCCTGTTATTTTATTGTCTTTGCTGACCACAAGCAGGGCTGTCCTGCCTCCACAGGGCCCCCTCCTTATCTGCATCCTCTGTTAGCCAGGTGATTCTCCACTCTCCTGGGTTGCACAAGAGATAGCAAGGGCAGTCTTAACGGTTGTTGGTGCACAGGAATCCCACCTCATTATCCAAATTCCACACTGGGTAACTGAGACTTCTTATTATAGAAAATAAAATAAACTTCATCTTCACACTCCTAGACTTTTTAACATACTAAATTATACTAACCTTTAGATAACTTACACAAATGTAAATCAGTAGTCAAATCCAGGTGAACAATAAATAGCAGCAATCTGCACTGTTATTCATTACAATATTGGGAAATTATCCTTTTATATTCCATAGATCACAATCACTAGTGTTAGACAGCTGAAGTAACTCACATATATTTTTGAAGTTTATAAGGCTGGAGAAAGTTTGTGTCTTTACATTGTATAGTCTCAAAGGGCTAAAATTAGAGTAATGTTTCCTAATATTCATTAGTATTGAATGTTTTGACATCACTCAAGTTAACTGATTATTATTTTTTTTCCCGTTTCTTCCTATTCCTCACTGCATTCTGCTCTTCTTAAATTTCTCTCTTGGCTTTTAACATCCAGACTTAGTCTGTGCCTATGGCACTGAAAAGACTAGTCAGCAGGCACAGTACTGCTGGCAGTGACTTTAATTATGATTGATGATAGGTCTCCTAAGTAAGCTGAAGTTACAAAGTTCTTCAGTGATTTACATGCTCTTTGAAGGACAACTATATAGGACTAAGAAAAATGGCAGGCAATAAAATGCCAAGTGTGGCACATTGAAACAGAAGACATGGATATCTAAATGATGCACAGATCTATTTTGATCTCTGCTCATGTCAGGTTTTTTGTGAGGACCAAAAGTGTTATTAAAAAAATATTGACTTTCTAGTTATATGTTTCTCCATGAGGTCCTAACTTGTTTTTTTTTTTCTTTTCCTCCAGATTTTTTTGATTCAGTTGTATGTGTCTTGGAGACAAAATAGCTAAGATGAACTGGCTGAAATTCAGATTTAGGTTAACTGTTGATTCTTCTACATTGAAAAATTCCCGGACTACTCAAAGAAAATTTACAGTGCTGTGTAATTCTCTGTGGTTATTAAAAAAGGAATATGTGTCCACAGCATCTAAACCCCCATTGATGTAATTTAGTCCATCATTTATCTGTTCAGCAGCCTGTGTTCAGCTTGGCATTCCCTGCAGTGGATAGAGGAGGCACTTGGAGCACTAGAGGTCAAGGGATTTAGAGAGGGTAATGTCTTCCCTTCACTCCGGATGGCTCTATGCAGCTCTGCCTGCAGAGCTGCAACATGATCACTCCTTGGTCCTCCATCTTCAGTTTTTCTTTCCACAAAAAAGGAAATCTGTTATTATTTTGACTTGAACAGGAAGTGGCACAGTGGACTTAAGGGATCCTGCATAATTCACTCTTCTTGATGTCCAGTATGTATTTGAGTTAGTTCTCCTCTCATGTTTAGTTTTTGAGAGAGCAGCAACTCTGTTTTGTGTGCTGTTCCAAAACATCAAGAAAGCAGCATTTTCTGTTGTATGTAATAGAAATATTTCTTTTTTAAAACTGTAGTGCCTCAAGTGGTTCTTGTTATGGGAATATTCTCTTCTAGTCTTATGTCCATTCTCCTCGTAATAAAAACATGCTGGTAAGAACCTATTCCCTCAGAGAAGGAGAAAATGTCAGCAGCTCTGTGAATTTTCCTGTAGTGGGTTTTGGGTTTTTTTGTGAAAGTGTTCAGATATTGTGGTAACAGGACAAATCCCTAAGAGATATTAAAATTATATCAAATTGATGTAAGAGTATTGTACAACATGTAGTTTCCAACATGTCCTTCATATCAACTTTTTTTCCTTGTACATAGCTTCATTGTAGAAGAAACATTTTTCCAGTCTAGGCTCTGGTATTGACACGTTACTTAACAAAGAGCTGTGGCATTTAAACATGCTTCATCCAGAGCAGTGCTGGCAGTGCTGAAGGGGAAAGGACAGAGCAGGCTATGTGAATGTGCTTGTGGGTTCAGCCAAATGACCAAGATTAAGAAAAGGCAGATTAAGGGAAAGATGAAAGGGAAATTGAATAGCAGATCTTTACAAAGAGGTGTACATAGAAATCCCAGTGTGCCAACTTGGCCCTACAGCTGACTCAACACAGGTGTGGCAACACACTGCTGGGGAGTGAAGCCTGAAAACCTTGACGCTGGATGTCCTGCAGCTTGTCTGTCGATACCCTCCCTGGTACCTAGGTTACAGATTTTAATAGCTTCACTCCTAAGACAGTTGGGGCCAAAGCTATGGCTCATATCACCTCTCAACGATATTGCACATGATGGCTTGTGCAAATTTGCACCTGTTAAACATCAGGCTGAAGGAGTGACTCTTTTTCCTAGGAAAGCATACACATATCATTTTTCTACCATTTTATATGAACGTTTTTGTCACAGAGATTGTAAAAGTTTCAGTTTCTTTTTAGTACCCAAACAATGACACAGTTCTTTCTCTCTTGCCCTCTCCTGTTCTTACACGGAAGAAAAACATTTAAGTGTGATTTTTGTAAACATTAGTTGTATAAATTACATGTATATATTGGCTGATTCTGTTGCCTGATTTTCAATACAAATCTCTTAAACAGAATCCCAGAGGATGCATTTCTGCTTTAATCGCTCAACAATCAAGCAAAAATATGTATTTTTCAAGCTTTTACAGACAAATATATAGATTGAACTAGAATTTATGTGTTTACCTGAGTGTGTTACTTCTGACTTTAATGACTTAATAGTTTTATACTATTATTTTAATTGTGTTTGGAGTCTTTTATCAAGAATATATTGATGTTGATGGGACCTTGTCTTGCTGGTATTGTCTTCTGGTACTTTGGCAACAGAGCTTTTCCACTTTATGGTGATAACAGTTGACCTGGGAATTTCTGCAAGGAAAAGTGAAAGAATACAGGCTTTACCAGTCTTTTTTCAAAAGTTCTTTTAAGGGCTTTGGTCTGGATCATCTTCTTGTGTGATCATTATAGCTCCACTGATTTCAGTTGTGCTGCTCTGACTTGCATCACCTACAGCAGTGGCTTGCTTTTTACAAATTTTCACCAGAAGGTAGTTTAATCCTTTATGATAGTAACGCCTCACTAATCTTGCTTTTGAATCAATATTTATGTTGAAATATATTGCACAAATGGAAGTAGACATAAATGTAAATGTAGCTCATCTCCTCAGAACTGTATACTCTGTCAATAAAATCTCATAATTGTATTGCATTTAATGGCCATGATCACAATTGGGTTTTTTTTCTCTTTATATGCATGCTTGAGAACCTGATGGACTAATGGGGAGACTTGATTTAACTGCTGTATTCAGAAATAGGTACAGATTGTTTGCCAGTCTGTAACACATTAGCTGAAATTTTCACGTAACTTTTGTTAAATCAAGCATTTAGTTTTAGTTTGAAAAGCAGCTAACAAATTGTATTCTATTGTTCAGTTCAATGAAAGTGGTGGAAAGGAAGTAGTAAACTCTTGGATATTCTTACTTTTAAGTTCTCTTCCACATTAAAATCGAATGCATGCAGACATATATGTGTTTTTCCTGAATAAAGACATCCCAGTGATACCTTAAACATGTGGATTTTGATTACCCTTGTGGTGATGCTGACAGCCTGCAGGAGGTCTGCTGGCAGAACAGTGGACTGCTCAGTTAGCAGCAGCAGAATTCACTTCCACAGCTGTTTGCCGCTAGTATGGAGAAATAAATTATTGGAAAGCAGAAAGCTGATGGCTATCTCTGCTCCTCACCACAAGTACTGAAGGTGTGTATTACTGTGCTGACTGCTCAAAAAAGTTCTCTTGCTTAAGTAAAACAATGGGAGTTTTGAGTTAACTTCAGTAGAGCTCGGTTTATTGATCCATGGCTTTGGAAACTTTTTCTGACTTTTTAGAAATTCTCGAAGGAAAAGTTTATATCTGTAACAGAAATAATATAAATTTTAAATAACTATTACAGCACAGCTCTCTGTAACTACAGCTAGAATTTCAATGCTAATATCTTTGAATATAATGAACTTCTGCCTGTTATTTTGCTTTCAGATTGATGCTTAGTTCCAGGTATCCAGTAGGGCAGAAAAATAACTTATCAGCATTCATTAGATACATGAAACTCACTTGAATTATTTCCTGTTGCCTATGACAGTTGCTTTCTAAACTAGGAAAGGATGCATGAAAGGAGAGAAGGCAAAACAGAATTGAAATTGGATAAGGAGCCTTTCACATAGGGGTTATTATTTATCAAAAGCTATTCTTACATGATGGCTCACTGATATTCTAAATCTAATACCATATGTGGGTCATCTCATCATTACTTCTTACTTAATAATTTAACATCAGTCACATGCATTATTTTTAAAACACTGCTGGGACCTGGGTTTCTTCATTGTGGGTTGTAGTGTTTGGGGGTGTTTTGTCAAATATTTCGCCAAACAAAAGAAACATTGTTTTTCAGGACTATATATTCAAGTTTAGACTGCTTTTCCTCATAAAGCTTATGAGAAGGACTAGACTGCAGCGGACAAACAGCCCCAAGAAAAAGGGTGAACGAAGAGCCTCTTCTAGGTTTTTTGCCTCCTGGTACCTAGTGACGGTGCAACATGAATTTCTGGTTTGCTTCAGAGATGTTCCTAAGTATAGGCGAGCTGCCACCCCTCCTCTCGTTCTACAGTTGTGCTTTGTTATAATTTGTTTTCACCTAGGGTGATGTAGATTTGGTTGATCTGAGTCAGAATACATTTTTTTCATTGTGGTCTCAGTGGCAGGAGCTCGACATTTTTTTTCCTTGCTTTCCTCATAATGGCACCAAGGCAAAATTAGGTTGAACAATTGCAGTCATCTAAAACTAATTGTTTAGAATCAAGAACAACTGAAAAACTGAAAACCAGATGCCAGAACTGGGTCAGACTTTTGATTTCATTTTTAGACCTTGACCCACGATAATCCACACTTTTTTAAAGGTCGAAAACAAGAATTTTGTGCACAAGGTTTACTTCTAAGACGTAGGGGGAGGATGTTGTTTCAAAGCTGTAATATCTTGCAGACATCCAGAGAGTAACATCTACATTTTCTATAACAAATCTCAAGTCTTTCCCTTGACAACTAAACAACTGAAATAACACCCTGACCTCCAAGCACCCTCCACCCCCATGTCTATCTTTGAAAAACACAAGTCTGACAGATTTGAAGAAGAAAGCATGTTATTATTTTGCAGGATACTACTTCAGTAATAGTTAAATAAGATTCCCTGTATTGATCTGGACATGAAAACAAACATCGAGATGGCTTTGTTAACTTAATGTATGAATTTAGTGTATTAATTCAATTAACAATGTCATAAAGAGGCAGGGAAAGCTTAGCTCCCTCTCATTTCTGTGTTACAGATGTAAAGAGTGAAGACAAAAGATTTAAAAAGAATCTAATTTTTGCCCTTGTCATATTCAAGTCAGGGTAGAGGACTTCTAAATATGCTGTGAACTTCAGGCAGTTCACTGTATCTGGACTTCTCAAATAGCAATATTTGTAAGGGATTTCAGAGTTCTGAATTTTTTAAAGACCTCTGAACCTCAGAAATGAAGTATGAAAGTCTCCATGTTCCTCCTACTGCTGAAGTGACTTTCTAAACTGTTATTTGTTTAAACTGAAAACTACTTAAATTGAAAAAAATATACTTATCATAAATCTGATCAATCTGACATGTTAAATTGGTGCTGATTCCTAAGGTAAATTCTGTAATTTCAATCAATTATCTTCATTAGATTTTAAGTACCAGAAATAAATTAGAAGCTGCTTACTTGTTGGTGCTTTTCATGTGAGAAATCCTCTGAAATTACAGCAATAACTTTACAAATATAGTTAAAAATTTTAGAATTATTTTGACTTCCTGGACTAAAATGAACATCACAGGATGTGATGTGCTGTTTCAATTTTAGGAAGGGACATGGAGTTCTTTTCTCATGATGTTCCACATATACAAAGGAAAGTGTAGTCGGTGAATATTATGTTTAAAGGATAACTACAGCTTAAAGGAGCCCAGGTCTAGCACTGTTCTACAGTCTTTGTTGTGGATTCATTCCTACTTATTATTCTTGCAAAATATATAATTGTAAAGATATGTTTGACCTGAACATATAAAAAATACATTTGTTTAATCTATAGAAGTTTTCTTTGATGTTTTAAAAATGTGTTTGTTTTATGTAAATTTTTAATGCAACTGAACAGAACAAAATGAAACATCAGAATATTTTTGCTTTAAGGGTAAACAAATTTGATATTCCTATATGAATTTTCTATAAAAGTAAGCTAAATGAATGATCGTACAATTTTCACATAAAGGTCTTCAGTCTTCTTTTAGTACATATAAACCTCTGTAGAGCACATTTGTTATGTTTCCATGGCTCTAGTGCCTTGTATTTAGAGGGATTATTTAAAGGGAAAAATCCCATTTGAAGTGTTTTCTGATGTCGGGGATCATTGTCTAGTTAATTTGCTATTGAAGAAAGCTTGTAGCACACCTAGAAATTAAATTCTAAACAAGGTAAGAGAATTAGAATTATTTTAGTCTAGTGAGTCACAAAACAACAAATTTTGCTTTCGTTATAATTTTGAACTGATATGTTTGTGAGTTATTTTAACAGAACAAAATTTGCTCTAATGTAATAACGCTAAAGAATAAAGATTCAGATACTAACTACAAATAACTACATTTGGATATATTTAAGTGAAAATAATTGTGAATACAAAAGAAAATATAATTGGGGTTAGATTCCTTATGATTTTGAAGCACAAATTAGGAGGCTGAAGAATCTGGGTCTAACCAGGCATCGAAATATGGGAGAAAAAATTCTGAAAGAAACATGAAAAGAAGACAAAAGAGCCCACAGGTAACCAAGATCTGTCTGGTAAAGGACTAAATCTGATTCAAATTATAGCATCTCTGTTTAAGAAAATTTCAACCTCTTTATCAGGATACATGGCTTATCTCCATTATCCATTCACGTTAAAGATGTCTTTCCAGTTTACAATAGCAGCAGCCAGTGTGCGATGTCTTAGGACACTGAAATATTTGTTGCTATGGGGGAGACAGAGAGTTACTCAACACAGAATTAAGTGCTGTAGAAGTTCTTTGGGGTTTGGTTTCTTTGTAGTTTTTTACAGTTGGGGGCTCATTCTTACATTTTATTCCTCTTTGCAGAGTTTTTTGTATTGTAAATTCACTGTTTCTAAATAATTGGTTAAGGAGTGTCCCTTCTTTGAGATGCATAATCCAAATTATATTATTCCTGTTACCTATTTGCTTACCATCTAAATTGCAGTAAGGAAAACTCCAGTCACTTACTGAGGTGCTTCTTGATGTATCAAAATCATACCTAAGATATTGATGGCTGACCAAAATAAATAAGAGATCAGGAGCAAAGGAAAGTATACATTAGGCATCTGCCCACTTGCCCCTCTAAAGATACCCTGAAGCTATGGATTTGATTGACTAAATGTCATCAGCTAGGATTCCCATGTCTTTGTTTCCACTGTTGATATCTTTTGATTTTATTGGCTCTTACTGTTCTTACCTGCATTCATAGCAGAGACACAATCTAGAAAAAGATGCATTTTTTTTTTTTTGTTGCATTTTGAATGGAGCTATTCAATAAGCTGTCCATGACAACATTCAACTCTCTTGTCTAAGTAGTTACAGTACACTTAGTTTGGGACAAAGCAATGTGTAAAAGTAGATGATGACATTATTGCTTGTCAGATGCAATTACTGCTTCACAGATGCATTACCTGGCATCTGCAAACTTCAACCAGCCCAATTCTACTGTTTTCTGACTCTTAGCTGGTGTTTATTTCATGACAAAATGCTAACTTTTATCTGAAATTAAGTCACAAAAGAATAATTTGCTGCTAGTGCACTTTCAGCTCTGGAAACTATATCACAGTGTGGAGTTGAGGGAAGAGGGAAACAACACTTACGCCGTTTTCCTCAGACTATATTCTCAGTAATTTCATTTCTTAATAGCCTCTTCCAAGAAAGAAGAAAAGAAAAAAACCAACTAGAGCTAGAACCTCAACCAATACTAACTGGTGTTGCTCTTTCCATTTGAGTAGGCTTACTCTATTTTGCCATCCACGGCTTGTATATCATACCTTATTTTGCTTTATTTCACCTTATTTCCTTTTAATGATATTAGCTAGTTTCTGTTTTCTCTGAAATGCTGGCTATGTTTTTCACTGTGTGAATTTCAATAATGTTATACTTAAAGAAAAGCTGTAGTCACACCATGTTGTTTATAAAGAGGAGAGGAATCCCATATCACAATGCAAAAGAAAGTCAGATTAGTTTTGTTAAGCTGTAGTCTGTGCTGGTCCACTCTTCTGCATTCAGAATAAGCAGTGCAGAAATGAGAACAGTCAACCAGCTCTTCAAAGTGATGGAGTCTGTGAATGTCTGTTCTAGTCGCTGGATAGAAAACATACCCAAGTAGTGTCTCTGCTCTAATCCTGACTCTGCAGTTCTTTTCTGCAGGCATGTAATCACTGTTAGCTCAGAGAGCCACCTAAATCTAGCTGCCTATTGTACTCCTGTGATTAAAACCCAGAGTTTTCTATAACAAACGCACAGAGAGGTGCAATCAGTAAACACCTTCACTCCAGTTGACTGAATAGCTATTTGCTGTTAGGTTGACAGGTTTTTTGATATAAGCCTGAAGTCAGGTTGATTTCAGGATCCATAGCAAGATGATTTCAAGTATCCTTCCCTCCCTTCTCCTTCCTCATTCTCTGATGCTTTCTTGTACTTGATGTACTTGAAAACACGTATCTGGGTATTTCATACTGCTTAAGCAGTTATTCTAAAAAACTCCTATTCCATGCCTAGATATAGTGATTCTTAATTTCTTCTACCTTCAAATGATTGTCATATTGACACTTAAAAATATTCCCCTAACAATATATTTACTATTTATTACTTCAGAGGAGTCTTCGTTGCCCAGGACTTCAAAGTTCAGGTCTGAAATAGAAGCACGGGGTGGGTGACCATAATCATATGCTAGCAATAGCCCTGAGGCCAGACAGACACAAGGGGAATTTTCAAGCTGCCTCACAGGCTTTCTCTTCTTTTTGTCTGTACTCCGATATTTTGCAATTGTTAATGGTTTTCATGTGAACCCGTTTTATCTAAGGGATTTTATTACAGCAAATCTCTAGTAGTGTCTATGATGAGAATCTTAGATTTTCTTCTATTTCAGATCCAATTCCTTTATCAAATGTTGTGATACTTTAAAAGATTATTTTATGAAGCTGCTTTGTTGGTTATATAATCAGTCAAATGATGTAAGGAAACACTGCATATAGGGTCAGACCATTTGTGTCCAGAACTGGAAAAAAAATAATTCAAAGTGCTGATATCCCACTGTGCAGCTTATGATTAGTCAATCTCAATAGTTCATTGTTGAACACACTTTAATCTCCTAACAGTTTGGACATTATTGTATATGAGAATCCCACTCTGCTTCCTGTTTTGGGGAAATGTCAGACTGTAACTTTAGAAGATAGTTGAGGATTCTTTGGTCCTGCTAGGACATTTCTCAAGTCTTTACTTTCTGAAGACCTGTGCTTAACTGACTGTCTTTGAAACTGACGTTCTGCAAATTGCAGACTAGAAGCTTGTGTTTAAAAAGTGTAAAGTAGAAACAAAAGCTGAACTCAATGAGCTAGCCTTGTCTACTTTAGCAGAGAAAATAGTAGTGGTTGTACCACCAATGTGTCCAGGGATCTGCAAAAATATGATGTGTTGGTAAACAGGAGTCTTGAACTGAAATTCATTTAAGAATCACTGAGCTGCAGTGAGCAGACTGATGCTATTTCCATATTACCACCTGAAATTTTGTATGACTAATCTGAAAATCTCTGAAAGGTGAGACTTTCCAGACGTACCAATTTAAGGTATCTAAGTGATTCTGAAAACTACTGAGTACTTTTGTAAAAGTACATCTGCATGTTTCACATTGCTTGAACAGTTATTACAATAAACTGAACACTGTAAAGTACAGTATGTAAACACAAACTGTACATGTGTTAGACTTACTTTTGTTGTAGACAGTCCTGCCTATCTGTTAGCACTGTATGTCTTGTCAGCTATAGGCCAGAGCAAGACTTCATCTAAAATCTGCTTATTTAGTTGCATTGAATTTCTCTTCTGACTGTGCAGCTGAATAGCCCAGTTGTACAGCAGAGATATTATATGCGGTGCCTTCATCCTACCCTATTAGGCTGAAGATTTATGCTTAAGCCAAACCTGAGATGGTTGAATGTATTTTAAAAAATGTAACTCCATGGTCCTTATCCTTGCCTATTTTTGTTCTTTACTTTTTACTTTTTTTTCTGGTAATCATTCTCACTTCTGCACACTGTTTGCACCTCTCCCTGGCTGCTGAAGAGCAGGATTCATTTTCCCAGAACCCACAGGACCTGCAGGCACAAAGAGCTTCCCAGGGCACTGCTGCAAAAATGGAGACAGAAATAGTATGCTCCTTCTAAACAAAAAAACTTTGTAGAATTAAAACAAAAAAACCCAAAAAACAAAAAGAGATTAAGGAGTTACAGTAGAGAGATAGATATAAACATAAACAGTTTCCAGAAACTAAGAACTAAAAACCATGTTTAAAAAAACATGTTTAAAGCAGTCTTTTCCAGGGTATACGAGAGTATAGATTTGGGGGGGTGGGGTGTATTCCTTATAATTTCATGTTATTCATAAAATCTTCCCGGTCATCACAGAACTTCAGATCTAGTCTTCCCTACCCTGATTTGTTCAAACAAATGGGAGGGCTAACAACACAGACCATAAAGATGGTGCTGCTGCCCATCTTGCATCATGTTTGTAATCCAAAAGCTTCACAGTAAATGTGTGAAAGCAACACCTGTTTCCTGGACCTGTTCCACGTTGAATGTAACACTTATGTTCATGTTCCTAAGATGAATTATTATTTAGTACAGCCTGTGTCTTCCAGCTGTGATACTCTTTGCATCAATTCCTCCTTCATAGAATCTCCTGTTGCTACTTAATAATGGGCTAGGAGACAAAATCTCAAACTAGAAAGTACCAAAAAAATTCATCTAATTTGTTCTATTTTGTCTGCCACTAAACAACCCCTTTCTCCAACATGCCATTGGGTAGGGGTGAAATTTAATATCTGATATGAGATCAAGAGTTGGTAATCTTATGACAGCACAGGAGATTAGGAACAATGAAGAGATTAATTTGATGAGATTTGTTTATACCTTCTCTCTAAAACCTTTTCTGGGAAATTCTGAAGGGTTTTTTTGTAATTTATGATTAAATTCCAATATCTCTCCCACTGGGCTCCTACGTCATATTTTCTGTTTACTTAAATAACATGTGTTTTATGTAATAGCTGTATTTCCATTTTTCTTTAACTTAAAATGTTTCTGTTGTGTTATCACTGCAGAGAGAAAACTTATTTTGGTAAGATTAAGGCTGCCTTTGCCTCCATATACTGCTTCATAATTTGATTTTCTCAATTTTTTACTTTATTATAAAGAAATTGATAATGCTGTGACACTGAGTCCAAATGCCATTCCCGTATCATCACTGCAAACTGTAAACAAGAGTTCAGCAGCACTGTGCCCGTCAGTGGTACTGAACTATAGTACCCATAGATGGATGACAGACTGAGAGTGTGTATCCACTGCATACACTTCCCTTGGCATGTCAAGACCTTAGGTCTTCAAAAGGACCCCATATACCAGCCAAGGCATCTCTCTCCCTGTAATGTGTCCATATAGCTGTATTTCCACGAGCACTAGAGTGGTTGAGCTGTCCTACACATGAGCTGCATCTAATTTTTGGGCATGCAACTGTGGAAATGTTTCCAGAAGATATAACTGCTCTGGAATCTCTCCAGTTTTGGATCACCTGATAAAATCTTGCTCTTTGCTCAACTGCACGCAGAGGTTTGTAGTTATCCATACCTTCTAGAAAAAAAAAAAAAAGAAAATTACGATAAGATGAGAAAAAAGGGTACTCAAATAGAGGAGGAGAAAATAAACTGATGTTTCTTTCTGATGAGTTATGTCTCAGGAAGATATTTGGGTAATCAATGAAAAAAAGAGAATTTTGTAAAATTACATTGCCCTTGTAGTAGGTCTAATTTACCTAGAAAATACTTAATGATGACAGCTGCAGTATACCTTAAGACAACTGATTAAGATACCTATTTCTGTAGGATATATTGAAAAAACATATTCAGTAACAATTAAATAATTCTAGAATATGCATCTGGCAGTATGTTAAATTTGATTTTTGCATCATTTCTTTGATGTGAAATAAGAGACAACAAATAAACAAAACAAAACAAAACAAACCCCACAGTTTGTTTTTGATTACTGCTATCAATGGGGAAAAGCTATGGCCAGTAACACTAAACGAATGTTCTAAGTCCAGTAAAATGGGGAACAGGATGGTGACATTAATTAAACTAATGAATTTTAAAAGAATGAGTTGATTCAAACATCAATTTGCAGAATGACATAGCAAAAGAGGCCAAAAACACTTCCCTGAAGGGGTGCATAAACCTTCAATGGAGACTGCCATTATGCCTACTAGAAAAAAAGAAAGTAAGGGGGAGGTGGGGCGGGAGGAGTAGGAGTGGTGTAATAGATGTTAAATGAAGTGTGACTTTCACGTGGTTGTGGCCTCTGGTCCTTTAGCGTTTGAGTGCAATACGTTTTTCTAGATGACAAATGTTAGAAAGTTGTTTATTGCCCAGGGTGTTTTAGGTGCCAAAAGGCTTGCAAATGAAAGATGGCAAAGAAAACATCACAGCGAACGTGAAACTATTAAAGGAATGTCAATCCACGCATACAAGCACAGAAATAAAAACAAAATTATGTTAATAACTTCCTCATTATTTTCCCTGGAAATAGACCTTTACTCAGGTGTCCCTTCTTCTATATGCTTTAATTAAATGTGTTTAAATAAATAAAAAAGGCCTAAGCATATGTCATGACTAATGGTATTACTCTAATGCCATTTCTTCAATAGCAATCATAACTGAATTGCTGGTACATTTTCAATAAGGCCATAGTTCTCATTCACCAGTTCTTGTGAAAAACGGCTGCATTGATTTACCATATTGATTAAATGATTACTACAGCATTTTGTAGGTAATGATGTATATTTGTGAGCACGTATGTGGTGAATAACCTTTTTTTTAGTTAAAAAAAAAGGAGGGATACAAGTGTCTTGGATAACAATTTTTTGTGTGACATATTCTAATATATAAATTAATATAAATAAATATATAAAATGAAATGGATAAAGAACTTTTTGTGTATATCAAGGTCAACATTAATATTGACATTTTTAAGTTATCTGCTCTATGTCGGCTTAAATGTGTCTTCCTTTGTTTAAGATTCTATAAAATAAGAGTATCTAGTTCTGAGAAAAAAATTTGTTGGAGTAAAGTAGTCTGCCATTGTGACAAATTGGACCCAATTTTATCTTATTGCACCTAGCCTCATAATTCTGAAAAAAAAAAAAAAAATTAGTTAAATATAATATTTAAGACATAATAGTTATGACACATACTAAGTTTCGTAAAATCTCTATTTCTTGCACCCAGATTCTCCATAATGCTCAAGGCTAAAAGCTTTTGTATAAAAGTGTAACAAATATCTTATATTTGTATTATAAAAAAAAAAAAAAGAAGGAGCCATTGAACTACTGGTGAGCTACTTACTGTAACTCTAACAACTTTTCTGGGAGTCTATTAGCACTTGCATTGTCTGCAACAGGGTATGTTACCTGCTGTGTTATGACTTTATTGTAGATTCTCATTTACTTTAATGCAGAGTCAGAATGCAGCTGGTTTGTTCCATATTTAACAGTTTAACTACTAACTGTCATAGCTCTCGCTTATCCTGTCTAAGTATATAACAGTGAGTGCATTCAATATTATTGATGCTATATTAATGCTAAGAAATCTCCATTAGCATGCATTAGGTACATTAGCATAGCACAAGTTTAACTAAAAAAGTTGAAAACAACTAATAAATCTACATGTTTTTATTGTCAATTAAAATCTGCATACATACTATGACATGCATTAAAAATTAAGCAGATAGATACAATCAGAGATAATCATGCATGTCACTTATTACCAAGAATATGATGCATTGTTAATTCATAGGAACTGAAAGCCTAATTACTTCTTACCACTGTAATTGATGGGCTTTGTATGTACTGCTTCATCATATAAATTAATGTGAAAGAAAATTTTCTCTAATTTATTGGCACTTCTGAAATAAAACAATACTAGTTAAATATGCAGAAATCTGCATATGTATGCCTTTGAAAATTTCAGTTTTGATTTTAACAATCTTTCATAAGCTTCTTTTCAGCATAGGTATTTCAGTATATGGTAGTAAGTCCATTACCTAATTAGCTAATATGTTATTGGCCATGTAGTAAAATTAATTTTTCATTGGTAAGTATGTTCACTAACCGTAGGTTCTGTGTTTGAGATATGGAGTAGCTCATGCTATTAAATCATCCTTTAGTATCCTAAATACTTTATAAAATACACAGCCAAGGATATATTAATATTTAAATATTAATTTCCCTGCATCTATGATGTTATTGAGATTTCTTTCGTTGCTATCTGTCAAGTACACTGAAGATAGGAATACTACCTTCCATGCCATTGGCCAAGTTAATCTGATGGTAGCATGATTGGCAAACTTCTGCTCTCTTGATACTGTGGACGTGGAATACAATTCAGATTAGAGTGATTGGAGTGAATGGGCTCTAAAATTATATATTTTAATTTTACTCTCGCATCACTGCTGTGGATTTTTTAATGTATTTTTTTATACTCTTCTTCAGCCAAATATTTGCTCTGTTCTTTGAGGTTCTGTTGCTGGAACAAATGAACCATTTGCTCGAGACACCACTGTCTTTCCTAGTAATCATATGGTGCAAAGGGTATTGTCATGGGGACTGTGTGGGCATTTCAATTTCTGTTATAATAAAAACTTTAAATAAATGGTGGTGTTTAACCTTTCAGACAAGACTTTGATTAGGCTTCTCTGCTGAAAAACTTGGAAAGTGTCTCTCTTGTCCTTTCTCCTATTCTCTCTGGCCTCCAAAGTGATCATTCAGAAAATGAGTATCTATGTATTCAGGTTTTAGAGTACTCTTGGAGGATCTATGCTTTAGAGATAGCAAAACTGATGGTTGGAAATAAAACACCTTGTTGAGGTGAAAAAGGAATCGAGTTAATTTTGAACATGCGGAGTTTGAGGGCAAAATCATTTCCCATATTCAAGCTAGGCCAGGTGTCTTTGTGCTAGGACATGCAGGGTGGACTGAATTAAGGCGTGTGGTTTAGGATTAGTTTTGTTGTTGTAATGCATATTTTTAGACAAATAAAGATGTGCTTTTGATGAGATGGAGTTGCTTCCCTTGGCCTTCTAGTTGCACTACCTAATCTGTTTGCCATCTTCACTTATTATTCCTGTAGTCCAGGAAACACATAAATCTTAGTCACTTTTATAGATATATCCATTCTTCAGAGAGAAAGTATTTAACTACAATTTACTTAATTGCTTAATAACTGCTAAGGGTGGGTCATCTAGTTTTAAACAAATAAAGGACCCTGATGATCAATGGAGGTTTTTCAGAGGCATGTCCCACATGTTTTGTAGGTGGTTGATGAGTCCCTGTAGTTGTATATTACACGACAATGGTGCAGGACATTTGATGTTATGGTGCCATTTTCATGAGTCCTTTTAGAGCAATGGAATCAGTTTAGAGTAGTGTTTACAGAATGACTGACTCTTTCCCTACCTTAAGTCACTTTTTTTCTCTCAGAGCTGCAGAAGAGAAAGAGCTGGAGGCAGCAGCTCATTCTTAGATGCTGTGAGAGCAAAACTAAGTATTAAAGGTGAAAAAAAAGATGTCCATAGGCTCAGGGGTGGTGGTGGTTTATGTTTATTTGTTTGTTTTTTCAGGTTGTAAAAAAAAAAAAAAAGTTTGTATTACCACAATAATTCACTAATGAGGAAGCACAGAAATGCAGTTCCACCCCTACTTTTATTTATGTTGTCAAAATTAGTCATGTATATACACCTAGATAAGCCTGAAAACTTGTCTGTCTCTAAGAATATGTTCTAATTCTGTCGATAGTTTCACAGATAGTTGGGAAGATAAAAAGGAAGGGAGATATTTTCTCTCAGTAATATTTTGAAAATGTCTTTGATCTGTGGGATTTTATCATTGGAACAAATATGCAAGTAGATATTGCTGTGAGTGGGTATTCAATTTATTTGGATTTAATGAATACTGATTTAAAATGTGAACAATCTGACATTATCCTCTAGAAAAATCATCAAAAGGGGTTACAGTAAAAGCCTATAAACACTTACAATGGAAACATCTTTAAGAAGCAATGTTGTAATTCCATTGTAAGATAAACATGGATGACATACCTGTGTGGAGACCTACTGATGCCTTGGTTTTCTAAAGCATGATATTACTTTAGATTTTGAGCAAAGATGTTATCCAGTTTTAAGAGGGGAAAAAAAGAGAAACAAAATAGACTGTTTTGGAAAAAAGTATCCAGTATTTCACTTGTCAAAGTTTTATAATAGCATAGGTTATGATCTTAAAAGATCATTTGAGGAAAAACAGATAGGAAAAAAAAGTTTTGAAAATATAGTAGTGATTTACTCTTAGTCTGTTGTTTTTATTCAGAGGTTGCTCTATCAAAAACAAATACATATAAAAGTTCTTCTAAGTGAAGATTTTGCTTTAAACTAAACACCAGATTTTCATTGTTGTTAGGTAATAATAACAAAGTATAGAAATATCAAAGGATAGGGAAAACCTTCAGGCTGTGATATTTGACAATTCCTTTTTCCATCAAACTCTTTTAAAAATGTAAATGGCATGAGATTTGAGTGGGAAAGATGGATGCTCAGTAACGGCAATGAAGAACTTGGATTTATTTGCTGGGTTTGCTGTTGACTGCTCCTCTAGCCGTGAACAGATCATTAAATTCCTGTGTCCTGATTTCCCATTTTTGTCCCCATTTTCATGTTACCAAAACACAATTATTTTATCTGCCTCCTCTGTTTTGTTTCATTTTCTAGCTTACAAATTCCTGTGGGGAGGGATGATCGCTTACTATACGAATACACTTGGTTTAATGGAACTTTGTTTGGAGTTTCTAGAGGCTATTCAGATACCAACAAACAATCATAGTTTCAATCATCTCTGAAAAATATTTAACAAAAGTTAGTGTTTTAAATTTCACTATAAGTAGGTTTACTCCAGTGTTTCTGTGAAAAGAACCACATAGTAAGTCATAATAAGCTATTAACTAAGAAATTTAGCTCTGAATAGATTTTTCATAGCTCCTTGCTTTCATCAGAGAAAAAACATGTGATTTCTTTGGCTTCTCTTCTCTGGATCCAAAATAGATAAACTA
The DNA here is from genome assembly GCF_030936135.1 of Gavia stellata. Classification (NCBI taxonomy): domain Eukaryota; kingdom Metazoa; phylum Chordata; class Aves; order Gaviiformes; family Gaviidae; genus Gavia; species Gavia stellata. The sequence continues at coordinate 13,248,301 of NC_082603.1, forward strand.
TATTGATAATTCTGAGTAGCATGTACTGGTTGGCTATCACCAATTGCACGGTCATTAGCCATTGTAACTACATTGTTAATACTAAACTTAAGATCCTTCTGTTTTGTTCCTAGAATGTCTTTATTACACATTACAGTTTTAGAATATGTTTATTTCCTCCATTCTGTGAATATTTTAGCTAGATTGCATAAAGTTTGTTGAAATTATTATATCACTCCTTCACACTGCTTAAATGCTTCAGTAACTCAGCTTAAGGCTTCTTCTGTTGGCATTACATTCAGTTTGCTGTTATCTATGGAAAATAAGGTTGGTTATGAATAGAGTTTATTGGTGACACTAGATTGAGCACTTTTTACTAAGCCCACAATCTGACTAAAGAACATTTTAGTTAAACTTTAGCTCAAACTAATTCAGGACAGTGCAATGCTGGAAACAGTTTTGAAATATTTTCAAATAATTGGTTATCTTATAATGAGCACATTTCTAAAAATAGTACACATTTGTGTGAAAATTCTTTTAAATGGGATTTTCTAATCTTTCAGCCGCAATCAGAGATTTCACAGGTAGCAATAAAAGTCTCCCAGCTACTCTTAAAGATGCTAGCTTCCTGGTAGATCCTACAGCTACTGTTAGATACCAAGACAGTAACATCATGTTGATAAATATGCATTTTAGCATAGAAAGTGAAACACTTTCCTGGAGCCAAAACAAAAGCAAAATATCAATGCTGCTATGACTAAAAATCTGAAAGAAACAGTCACTCTGAAGAGGAGAAGGTTTTCACAATCATTTCTGTTCTTCACTTCCTTCTTTATGGCCCTGGCACATTTCTTGCCCTACTTTCCAGCCTGGCTGGATTCAGAAATTAAAAATCACACCATGAAGACCTATTTCACCAGCATCTCTGTCTCCCCATTATAGTAATATCTCTAGCTAATGATTATTTTTTAAAAGGGCATCCTATTATTACTATATGGCAAACTGCTGGATCTTCTCTTTTACTGTTAAAGCCCTTCTCAAGCCCTCTGACTGCTCCCTGTGATAAGATTTATTTAAATTTCATAGCCTCTCATTTAATACAGCAGAATGCCAAACGTTTCTTCCCGTTTTCGTGGCTCTTTTCTAACAGTTTCCTATCTCAGAGCTCTGCATGGGACTTAGTTGATGAGATCCATGAATCTGTATGTAGTTGTGTGACAAATGCTTTGGTCTTTGGGCTTGTAGGTCTTCAAAGTATTACCTAGGTAAGAGTAATTTATTTGCATTTACTCAGAATGTCACTCTTCCTTGGCAAGTATACTAAACAGCCTAAATGGCTGTGTTTTTATGTACAAAACCATTGATTGTATGCTAATTTCTGTCCATTTATTGAAAGTCAGTACCTTTAGAGTTGAGATTGAAGAGTAAAAGATTCCTGAGAGTCCTCTACCTCTTTCTGCTGTGCCCCCATTATTCCACATTTTATATTTCTCTTCTTTATTGTCATTCTGGAATATTAACCTACACAACTAACAATTTTTTACTGAAGTTTCTTTATGAAAATATTGTTTAAAAATTAATAGTAGGCTTTAAACTGTAACTTAGAGGATTTTATTTTCTCTTAATTGTCATTGATAATTGCTTATGTGTAGACCAATATCAGCCCTAGCCACAGCTGTAGATGTATAAAGAGGTATAATTTAAAGGGAGTTATATGGACTAGGAACCATTTAACTGAGGATATAATTTTGGAATTATTTATAGGTTGAGACTCATTTATGTGTTGGCATATTTTCATATACATCGTTCCAACAATCATTAATTGGTAAATGCTTTAACACCCTGCCACACAGTGATCATGAAAAAGGGCACAGATCTTGATCAAAATGAGACCTGAAGTGCCATGAAGGAGGAGCAGAATCAAAAAAGGATTTTTGACCTTGAAGGAATGATAGAACAAGCTTAAGATTGTATTAAGAAGCAGTACATGCACTTTGCTGATTACCAGAAACATTGTGGCTCTATCATATGTAAATGCAGGAGATTTTGCTTGATAAGGTTTGCCACCTGACCTGATTAGAATGCAGGAAAACCCAGCAGCAATGCAGGAGTCGTCAGCGCAAACTGTAGCTGGGATGAAAAATCAGGCTGGCATTGGAGAGGGCACAATACAAGGTTGCTCATCTCTACCATGTGGCTTTGCACTCCAGATTGGTCACAGAGCAGTGCAAAATTGTGGCAAATACTATGTATAGAGCTAGTCATGGGATAAGTTTCACACTGATGGCAAATTTTACGGCTTGTTACTGTATCAGTTCTCAGTGGCATTGATATTTGCCATCTGTTAGCTGAGGACTGATAAAAATAGGGTTTAATGTATGGACCAATCACCCAGCAGAGCAATGTAAAACTGTAGTTTGAGATTAGAGGGGTTTTCATGGAAAATATTCTAGAACTGAGATCCTTACTGAAATGAAGTATTTATCTTGATTTGCATATTGGACCTTGTCCTAAAAAACAGAAACTCCACTCTAACCTTAATCCAACCGGGAAAAGCTGTGAGGCTAAGAGAAACATTTTAAGCATTACCAAGCAATGCTAATGTTTACTTACTAAAAAAAAAAGAAGATTCACTTCAGAAACACAATATTGGTCTGACCTGAAACAACAATGTTGATGCACTTTGGTTAAAAGAACACAAAGGAAGAATCCAGCAAAGGGATTCCAGAAGCAAAATATTGCACATGGAATAGTGATATGTAATTTGCAAATAAGAACCTCAAATAAGTTAAAGTATGTTTTTATTTTACATCACTGAAATAATTTTATGTTCAACAGAAAAGCAGAAATGAGAAAAGAATTTGCCCCAATTGGGTAATATTTATGAGTTAGAACGTTGTGAAAAAGGTTAGAGCATTGATTCAAATCAAGTCTTGGAGACAGAATTTATAATACGTGTCATGTCTTAGTTCTTTAAAGTGTTTTTCCTTCATAGTCTGCAATGTCTGATTTAAATGCAAACAAGGATCAGTTATAAAGGAGCAAGTCTCCTGAATGCCTGCCAGTGCCCATATACAACAGGCATTCCCATTTTCAGGTGGCCATCATTTGTTTTTTGCAAAAATGTAACTTGACAATCAAAAAAAAACACCTCAAAAAACCATACTAGCATTTAATTCTGTCCCCCTTGCCTGGAGTGGTCACATGGACATTGAGGGCCACGTACTTGCCTGAGTGCGGGTGACCGAATGACTAGGAATACTGCTGTATTTTAAAAAGAAGGGGAAAAAAAGTTCAGGCAATAAGAAGTCCATGATAAAAATAACTCCAGGGAAATGGCACTAATATGGCTCCTGAGAGCTTCTATGAACTTCTTTCTCACAGTTCTTGATTTTCAAAGAATATACAGTGCACAGAATTTTGGTAATGTTTTGCCTTTTTAATCTGATAGCTACTGCTTGATAACACTAAAAAAGAAAGAAATATAAAATAATAATAATAATATCTTTCTGAATTCTAGTGCAAAATTGGACTTGTTATGGTAAAAAACAGCATTTCAGGAAATGTTGATCTTGTTTCATATCATTATGAGAGTTATCCTATTTTAAAGTCAGAAGGATCTGTTAATAGCCTCTAATCATCCTGTTATTTTTCGTCACAAATTAACATAGAGCTTGAATTTAAAGGAAATGTTTCTGCAACAACTCAGCAGGAAGCCATAACAGCCTACCTTAGAGTTCCAGGCTTACAGAGAGTAAAGCACTGAGTACGGAGTCTGTTCATGTTTAAAATGTGTTCTTTGGGAATTAATTGGAAAGTATAATTCAACGTCCAATATTGAAAAAAATTGCTACTTAACAGCTCCTTTCTTATTTTGAAGCCATGGTAATTGCTGGCTTCTTGTTCTCTTTCCATGGCAAAGTATTCTTGTGTTTTGCCCTTAAAACCAGGGGAACAGAGGTTCTTTACCTTTTTTTGAAAGTTGTACAAACTATTGCTCTGTGATATTGTATTAATTCTACTGATGTTAAGCGTGATATCATGCTTCATCAATGGCAATCATGTTTTATTGGGTTTGCGTGGCACCGTTTTGGTAGCATGGGGGGGGGGGCTACAGGGGTGGCTTCTGTGAGAAGCTGCTAGAAACTTCGCCTATGTCCGACAGAGCCAATGCCAGCCAGCTCCAAGACGGACCTGCCACTGGCTAAGGCCGAGCTAATCAGCAACAGTGGTAGCGCCTCTGTGATAACATATTTAAGAAGGGGGGGAAAAACTGGGAAACGACAGCCAGGGAAGAGAGGAGTGAGAATATGTGAGAGAAACAACTCTGCAGAAACCAAGGTCAGTGAAGAAGGAGGGGGAGGAGGTGCTCCAGGCACCAGAGCAGAGATTCCCCTGCAGCCCGTGGTGAAGACCATGGTGAGGCAGGCTGTCCCCATGCAGCCCATGGAGGACCATGGTGAGGCAGGCTGTCCCCATGCAGCCCATGGAGGTCCATGGTGGAGCAGATATCCACCTGCAGCCCCTGGAGGACCCCATGCAGGACCAGGTGGATGCCCGAAGGAGGCTGTGATCCTGTGGGAAGCCCACGCTGGAGCAGGCTCCTGGCAGGACCTGTGGAGCCATGGAGAGAGGAGCCCACACTGGAGCAGGTTTGCTGGCAGGACTTGTGACCCCACGGGGGACCCACGCTGGAGCAGTCTGTTCCTGAAGGACTGCACCCTGTGGAAAGGACCCATGCTGGAGCAGTTCGTGAAGAACTGCAGCCCATGGGAAGGACCCACATTGGAGAAGTTCGTGGAGAACTGTCTCCCGTGGGAGGGACCCCACGCTGGAGCAGGGGAAGAGTGTGAGGAGGAAGGAGCGGCAGAAACAGCGTGTGATGAACTGACCGCAACCCCCATTCCCCCTCCCCCTGCACCACTCGGGGGGAAGAGGTAGAGAAAATCAGGAGTGAAGTTGAGCCTGAGAAGAAGGGAGGGGTAGGGGAAGGTGTTTTTAAGATTTGGGTTTATTTCTCATTATCCTACTCTGATTTTGATTGGTGATAAATTAAACTAATGTCCCCAAGTCAAGTCTGTTTTGCCCATGATGGTAATTGGTGAGTGATCTCCTTATATCCTTGTCTTGACCTACGAGCCTTTTGTCATATTTTCTCTCTCCTGTCCAGCTGAGGAAGGGGAGTGAGCGAGCGGCTGTGTGGTGATTAGTTGCCGATCGGGACTAAACCACAGCACATGTATAGTTACATCAGCGCAACTGAGACCAGAATATAGCCCTGACAGCTTATTTGAATATAGCAAAACGAAACCATGAAACAAATCTACACCTAAAGAGCCTCAGAAATGTTTCTGGGGTTCCTTCAATACGTGTCAGCCTCTTCAGTATTAATGATGAGTATAGAAAACCAGGAGAGATTATTTTCTTTGTGCTGCATGCTTTTGTCCCTTTAATCTCGCATTAATGTTAATGCTCGTAATACTGACCAAATTAGACATAGTAGAGGTAATCTGTATTTTTCTTCAGGAGATTCTGTAATTATGGCATGTTTTTCAGTATCAATAAATGAAACTGACATATCAAAGTAATATTTTTGCACCCAGTAATGGTGCTTACAATGTAAAAAAAAGAAGACAAAAAACCCCCCAACAGTGCTACAAAAGAATACCAAATTTATTACTTTTTTTACATTTAAGTAATCCAAATAGACTGATAATCAAAAATGTTCCTCCCAGAATTTCTTGTTAAAATCAAGGAGACTTGTTATATCTATGCTGAACATGTCTATAACCTTTTCAAACCTGGGGTTAAGGCCCAAGGGATCATCTCACTGTTTTGGTCAGCTCACATTCTAATATTGGGAAGCTAATGCATAATCTGCACCCTCAAAGAGCTACAGACAGGCAAGTTTTAATAGCAGACTGCATTGGAAATATCTTCCCTGCATATATTAAGTGGGATCTCATTTTTAACCTTTTCTATTGTATTGCTGAATGTTGCAGTGGCAAAAGTGGCAGCCTTTCCTTATTTTGAACAACCAAATCCTTTATAGTGGTATACATCTGCTAAACAAAATATGCAAAAAATGGATATTACTTTTCACTTAATTTTAAATTGAACTAGTGTTGGGTTTTATTCCCCAGCACTTGGAGACTTGTAAGTACTTAGCCTGTTGATACTATAAGAGCAGGAACTAAAACACAAAGGCGTTTTTTTGTTGTGCTGGTTTCTGCCTTACCAAGCAGCCTGTCTTTTGCATGAAAATGGCTACAGTTTCCTTAGCAATATTCTTAGGAAAGCCCTTTCCCTCAGGAATAGGAGAGGATTTAAAAATATTTTACCCAACTCACATTTTGCTGATTGGAAATTTATCCATGATAAATGAAGGGGAGTATTTGGCCTACAGGGGAGGAGAGAAAGGGACTGTGTAGGCTGAACGACTGTCTTTCATGGGATTTGTTTGTTTCTAGAAATACTTTGTTTATATGTTACTATGCTTTCCAAAGTCTTTCAGTACTGTCAGGGGGAGGACCCATGGCTCCTCTGTCAGGTCTCTCTCTGGGAAGCAGAAGTTGCTCATTCCGTCCTGCTGGGGCAAGTGCAGAGAGAGGCCCACGGTCAGCTGTTCCCTCTCCCACTTCTGTCTTGGTAGGGGCTTATGCGAAGGTGCCTTGCTGGGAAAAGACAAAGAGCCTACTTCTTCCCACTGAGCCCAAATGGACACACTGGAGAAATTGTGGCTCAATCCATAGTTTCTGGCCTGTTAAAAGGGAAGAATGTCAGTGCTGTAGTTTAAAGCAGTTTATAAGGTAACAATCTGTTTCCAAATAAGAGGAAAGGACTATGCGGCTGGTTTCTCACACTTCTTTCCCATGCAGCCTTTAGTGGGCAAAATGTACTTTAATTTTAGGTATGATGTGTAATCCTAAAACAGAATCTGAGCTCTGTGAAGTATTTCTAGCAAGTACTGCAGCATATCAGTTTCACACATGCACATGCTTTGTTGCACTGTTTGCAAAATAGATACAGATCTTGCATAGGATAATCTATCTGTTTAATTCTAACTTCATTAGCTATGGGTAATTAAACTATGGATTCTTGCTGTGCACATTTTAAATGCTTATTGTCTCATACTGTTTACAGATCGGACACCAGCATGTGTGGTGGATGTTGCACTAATGAGACAATGGAAAAGGTATAGCTTGTACTGGGCTTTTCTCTTAAGATTTGTAGTCCCTTTTGCTTTGAGGCATGGAAAGAATTTAATGCAGCAGTCATTTTGGGCTTTGGACAAGGAATTAATTTCTAAAATCATGCATTAAACATGAGTCACAATGCTATTTCTTCTTCAAACCCAAACACATGATCTCCTCTTTCCTCAAATCTGCAGTAATTGCACGTTAACTGTAACTAATTATTAGTAACAAAGAGTTTGGCATAGAACTAATTCTGTGCAATAAAAAAAAAAGATACGTCCACTTTTTATTATCTGTCATTTATGCAGAAAGCAAAATCCATCTGGCAGTAGAATGAAATCCCAGAACATAAAAATAAATAAAATCTATTTAACCATCCAGTAATTCAGCAGTAGATTCCATTGACTTTGGACTGGGCCTGACAAAGAAAAATGTAACATACTGAAATAGTAGAAATTGTAATTGTTGTTACCATGATAAATAATAATCTATTTCCAGGTCTCGCAGATAGTGGATCATATTTGAATTTTTTTGAGTGTAGATAATTGTACTTTTCATATGGTAATATATTTTTTCTTGTAGTATTTTGATAGAGATTCAGTCTGTGACAGTATGTAGGAAATTTTGAATATCAAAACTTTGGTTAGGGGAAAAAACCCTACAATTTTTAGACTCAGAACAGATAAAATCAAGATCTTTTATTTGTTTGTTTAGACTGGGCCAATTGTTATTTTGTTGTTTATTAGTTTAGACTGGGCCACTTATTTTTTTGCCTTTGGACAGTTAACTATAGGAGTTCTGTATCTTTTGAATTACAATTACATGATTATAATAATCGGAAACATACATCTGGCATGGGGAATAAAAACATCTAGAAAAAGAAGCAAACAAAAGTAACTTTACGAGGTGCAGATGAGAGGAGTTCTCTAAATTGCTGATGATGGATTTTTTTTTTCCCTTTCTTCTAACAGTGTAGGAAAATTAAATAAATAAGGTGTAGTAGAGAACAATTAAAGTGTAATTATAAGCTAAATAATATTTCGGGAAGCGTACAAATGTGTTTGCTAATTTTTAGTTGGATCTCATTTTTCTACCACTTAAGTCAAAATAAGCGTTCCCATTTTCTTCAATGGAAACTAGATCAAGCCAGGAATTTTAGGTTTATTAAACACTTTTAGAAAAAAGCATCGAGGATGAGGCATCAGGTGCCATCTGTGCTATTCAGCACAGAGAAGTAATATAATTTAAAGATTCAGGGACCAGAACCATTTTAACCTATGTAGTTAGTATAAACACTACTGGAGGCATGAAATCGAAGTACTTCAAAGCTTGGAAATGCCAAAACAAAAGCTACAACCTTAAAATTTCCCCACCTTTCTACCTGCTTTGTGTGTCTACATAGTGATGGTCTTCCTATTTACATGATTACTTACAATTTCCCCCAACAAGACACCTGATGTGATCAGTATTTTATTATATGACTACGATATAAAAAGACACATTTTAGAACTATAATTGAGAGATCTGAGGTTGTACCAGGAACTCGGAACTTGGAGATCCTCATCAAGTTTCATTTTATATGAGAAGATGGATTTCTTTATCTCAAAACCCTAATTCCAAAAGCACATTACATATTAGTAACTGCCTTACTGTTAATAAAACTTTTCTCAAATTCAAATGTAAGTATGAACAGAAGTGTTTAAAAGTTAAAAATATGATTATTTTCAGTAGAGTTTACAGATTTGTAACCTGTCAATCTGGTGTTGCAGAATTTTCTTTGATGGATGGGATTATTTTTTACAATATTTCCGTTTAATACTACTATATAAATAGTTGCAATATTTAAATATTTGTAACATATTCTTGTGATAATATTTTATTTTCCACAGAGACAGATAAATAAATAGATGAAAAGCCAAGATAAAAAGCACAGGGTTTTATGCTGTCATAGAAAAAGTTAGAAATTAAGTCCTTGAAGTAGAGAAATAAAATCACACCCCACCCCTTCCATACTGCAAAAAAAAAATAGCTGTCATTTCCAAACGGACTTTTTTCATTTAAAGGAAAAGAAGAAAAAGAACTGTATTTACAACAAATTCATTCAATTCTTTTTATTTTTCCTCTTATGGAAATAGTTTGACAAAAAATGTCCATTAAAAAGGGATTGCTTTGGTGTGAACAATGTTTCAGTTTTTCAGACAGCTTTATGAATTGTTTTTTGAAACTAGAACTACAGTTTAGCACAGTCTCTAAGTAAATAACATTTTCTTGCTTGCAAATGGCTGTTGAATTGCAAGTCAAGTATGGGGAGCTGCTGACCAGTGAATGGAAGCCTGACCTCTGTGACTAGAATCTCTTTCGACAGTTTTCTTGGGGAACGAGTGCCCCATTTTATTGTTAAAAGTATTTATAAATGGTCGTCTTAAAAAAAAGTGCTTATTTGTTTTGGCATTATTTGTAACTGACAGAATTTAGCTGAAAGCAGAAATGTGTTTTGACCTAAGCACACCTTGGCAAGGACCTTCCTTTCGTTTTCAAAATTTTTGATAGTTCATGGAAGAGGTCTCTTAAGTATGAATTTTCATAATATAACATTAATAAAAAAGCACATTTAAAAAACTCAGCTTATTGACTATGTTAGCTAAAGTAGTAGTATGAGGTTTCTGTACCAGTCATATGATAGAAACACTCATAGTGAGATGATTATGTGTTGTAGGAGAAGGTCTATTTGTTGGTCAGTGCACATAACCAATAACAACAGATGTTTATATTATTTTGATTGACTGTTTATGACAGTAACATGGAAATATCCAAACAGGATTGTGAGTCAATTAAAGATAGGAACAGCCTTGCTATGGAATTCTACTGTAGCATAGTTAAGTACCATAAAGATTTATTATATTTTGTAACTTGATTTGATAGTCCATTTCTGATCTTATTTAAGATTCTTGATTTTTTTCTTTTTGTAATCCATTTTTCCTAAGTACAGTTCTCAAAGAGAGAAAATTGGAGTCTGCCAAACTTCACATGAAAAGTTCATTGGATTATTCTTATTTGGACTACCTTCTCACAATAAAAGGTAATTCTTAGAAGCTAACAGATCAATTCTTGAACTTTACCAAGATAATTAGAATATTATCTGACCCTAAATCTGTAATAAAATCTTTTTTCTTCCCCTCTCTAAGATTTCAAAATACTTTACAGTTACACTGAGGTTATGCCTGCAAGGTCTACTTGAAAAGGCACATCACTCTGAAATCCTGTCCCACTGTACCAGTAGGGAAATATGCACACGTGAAGAGGTTTATAGAGAAATTAGTTCCACAGATTCTTAACTGGTTGAACAAAATTCTTGCTCTAGACTGTTACTGTAGCATAGGCTATGAGGGGGCTTTTAATGATGAAATTAGTTTGATATACAGTAATATTTAACAGTGTGGAATTTTTAGAACAAAGAGATAAGGAAGGAATAATAATAAATTGGAGACAGGGATTTATTGAATTATCACAATTGCATTATACAAAAGAAAACTGTCCCATCTTACTTAGTTTACTTGGAAGATTAAGAAGGCTGAAGTCACTTGGAAAGATATTTTAAAATTGCACTTAAAACCAGCCTACCACTCATACAATTAAGATTTCAACAATTACTATAGAAATAGAGCCAGTTCTGGTGAACTATGGAGGATGCAGTATCTTGGAATCCATAGAGCAGGCAGCCAGAGCTGGAAGGTCAGCTGCAAAAAATTTCATACAAAGATTACAGTGAAGCAAAGGTGGAAAGTCATTGTCCATTGATTGACCTTCAGCCTGTTCCTCAGAATCAGCCAGTGGAATAACTCATTTGATCAACTGCTAGAATTCATGGGGTAATTAAAATAGCCTCTCTGCTCCCTTTCTAAGAAGACATGATGTCTGAGAAGACATCTTGAAAAAAAGGTATGGGGATATCTAAGACAAGGTATTTTCATTAGCGAACCCTGTGCTATTGAGAAGCAAGATCTGGCAAAATCCAGGCCAAATTTATTCACAGTTTATGTCCCAATCAGTGTCTGTGATTTGAATAACCTTCTTATAGAATATAACAACTTTGGTGACTCAGATGACCCTCCATGACTGCAAATACCCAGAGATTTCTGATATGAAGCAGGACTATAATACATGGATTCTTTCTTTGTGACTTTTAACCCCATAGAGCTTGATTTTTTTTTTTTTTTTGCTTGGTTTCCTAAGTGAATTACTTATTTCATAATGTTCTAAGTCATCTGGGTAAAGTTCAAGAACTGATCTGTTAGCCTCTAAGAATTGCCTTTTATTGTGAGAAGGTATTCCAGATTAGAATAATCCAACGAATTTTTCATGTGAAGTTTGGCAGACTCCAATTCTTACAGGATAATCTCTAGATTTGTAGTATCCTAAATAATAAGAAGGCAAAGGCAATTTTGCCGAGGGCTAGGATAAAACAAGCTTCCAACAGCGATATAAACATTTTGGGACTGGTTGTAGAATTTGAAGCTTTTGAGTAATCTGCACAGAATTGGTAAGTAACTATAATCTGGGGAGACCATTCTGTCAATATTGAAAAATATTGCATTTAATATTATATGAGTCAAAATTATTTATTTTGGATGTATCTTTAGAGACCTTTTGTTAATATTAACATATACACAGATTTATCCAACATGGATTAACAAAATAAAACAAACTAAAAAGATTTAAAATCCCTGGAAAGTTTCTTTTTTTATACAAGCTTTTTCTCTTTCCTTCTGTTTGCCTAAGTACAATAATAATAATTGTGCATTCCTTTTCTCAAACAAATAGAAACCAAAGACCCATCATATTCCTGTTCAGGTCTTTGAGTAGCACTGTGGTTACAGTTTGTAAACTAACTTTAACATTCATATAACATTTTTGTAACTTGTATATTTAATATCTAAATCATAATGGTATACAACCTATAATTTTTCTTCCCATTATAAACCATTGTGAAAGTGAATGGAAAAAAATTTAAGTTTTTTCTTGCAATGGCCTATACATTTTTTGTTTCGTTAGCAAGCTGTCCACTACTCAGCTCAGACAAAGCATAATGCTGTAATAACTTAAAACTACATTCTACAGCTTATTCACAGTGGGTTGTTTTGATATGCCACATTAAGATTTAATTTATGTGCATGGCATACGGAAGTATGTATAGGTATATAGGCTTGCTTTCCTCTTTCCTTGGCTTTTTTCTTTTCCTTGGCTGGGAAAAAAAGATAACAAAAAGATGGCTGGAAATAGGAAAAAAGCAATATTCATGTGTGCTGGATTTTTATTCTTATCTACCTTTGCACCCAAAATTCAGTAATATAGTAATATTGAATTCTTTATACAAGCCTACTGAAATGTCCCCTTCCTCTTTTTACTGTTTATAGGTATGTGCATACGTATACAGGAAAAATAATATAATCACAGAAAAACATGAACAAATTTCCCAAACTTTCAGCTTTCTTTTAACAACCCAGGGAAGTATCCATTTATTATAATGGTTACTTTTTCTGCATTTCTTTTAAGTATCTTTTACTGCATTTTATTTTTCCTTTAGTTGCGTACTTCAGCCTTCTAGGTTCTGTTTCCACAGTCTCTTCATCCAATTAGTAAATATCGCGCCTACTCTGTAAACGCAGAACGACAAAAAGAAAAAGGACAATCTTCTTTCTGTCATAGCTTAGAGGGAATATAACAGTTTTATTCCCATCTATTTTTTCACAGCTGTGTATGAAGACACTCCGGCCCCAATTTACTACAGTGTGTAGGCTCTTACGCCTGCCTATTCAGCAGAAAACTTGGAAATTAACTAAAAGTTAGAGGCCTTTGTGTTTTGTATCTAGTTGAGTGTAGGCAGCAGAAAGGTAAACAGTACCTGTTTGTATAGCGCTTCTCATATTTGCATAATAGTAATACAAATAATGACAGTAACAGCAAAATGTGTTGGTTTATGAAATAAAATTAAATATTCTAAAAATACAGTATGACAAGACATAACCTACTATCTGCAGGATTTTTCCATCTAGCTGCTTATGTTTCAACACTACATAACTGTGTTTTATTGATATCTGTGGCTTGAAAACAGCTTTATTGTAGATTATGACTTTCAGAGATATGATGAAATTCAATTGATTTCATCCTTTTTGATCAATACCGAGTGTTGCACGGTATTGCAAATAGTACCATCATGCAAATAGTATCATCAGAAGGAACTATTTTTTTTTTAACTGCAGGAATGATTTCTTTTACAAGTTGCCTAAAAGTGTGTATTTGTACACAAATGTTTACACATCACAAGGCACAGTGAGAAAAATCTTTCTGTATTAGGAGAGCTACTACTAAAATGAATGAAATTCAGTCTTGACATTTCTGACAGTCAGTGAAGGATTCAATTCTTTCGTGATGTTTTTATCCCATAATGACCTGCCATTATTGTTCTTCTAAGACTGACAGCAAAAACGATCCCCTTTGAGAAAATGTGAATATGTGAAGTCCCTATTTAGACATCCCATGCATCTCTGAGGCATCTGAAATGCTTGATTTCTTGTCATAGAATTTTAAAGGTAACAAATCCTCCACTGCAGTATGTTGTTTCTGCCAACAGCACAATGGCAAGGAAATATTAAGCTTTTAAAATTATATTGTAAGGTTTAATTATGTAGTTGGCATGTAGAATCTATGGCGATGGGTGAAACAGGGAGGTAGATATTCAGTGTAATTTTACTGTTGATATCCATGCTATTATATACTACTACTACAGAATTTCAGTAAAATTATTTGACAATAAGCAAGGCTAATAAATGTCCTAGAATCCACGTAGCTAAAATTAATATTGTGTCAGGTACTTCTTAGGATTTGGATTATTTATAACCTTCTAAGAGACAATAGCTTTCTAAAAAACCTTTTGTCCTCAAGGTCATTCCAAACTTGTTTTTATCATCAAAATTTTTTAATATCAGCTAAAATTCAGTTAATGAACTCTAAGCTAAGAGTTAGATAAAGAAATTTCATAATTGTCTTTCGTTCAAATGCCAAGTCTTTCCAACACAACATGGTACTTGATTTGATTCGGCACTTTTCTGGAAGCCTTTTCTTTTCTTGCTTCACAAAAATTTGTGAATGCTTCAATTTGGTAAAACTGGAGAAGGTTGGTTCACAATTTTGGGAAGGAGTAATCACATTTTTAGTTGCTTGTCAGTGGTTCTCCCACAATTCTTGTGGTTTTCACCATTTATTCTAACTCTTTTCATTGATAATTTACATTACATGATTTCATGTTAAATATAAATTCTGTATGTACTTTTCTCACTCCTTTATCATACTGATGGCCAGCATGCTTGTGCTTCTCCTTCAGCTGTTTCTGAGAGTCCTTTAAACCAATACAGATGTAAATCTAAAACTCCTTCCTCCTAAATATTTTGTATTTTATTTTGTAACAGGACAATTTGAATTGAGTTTATTATAAGTTGATCATACAAATCCTATTAAAGGTAACTCTTTTTAACCTCATAAGCAAGAAAGTAAAATCTTTGGAATCATTAAGGGATGATTCAGTAATGCTGAATGCACTAACAGTTTGCTAAGTTGTTCTTCTTCCACGTATCCTCTCTGGGTCCTCACACACTTCACCTGTGTCAAATAAGATGTAGACCACTTTTTTGGTTAGTAAACATGTAATAATAAATTTTAAACTCTCTTTTGTTTACTTATGATCATTCTTTGATTTTGAAAGAATCCCATGCCTGAAGCTGTCTGCACAAGTTGTGACAATTGAACTAATAATTATTTGAACTAATCAATCTTCTTTTTGTTCAGAAATATTTGTCGGAGGCCATTGTCTCTGACGGGATATTAAAGTAAGCATTAATTGATCTGGTTTGCTGTAAAAATTTCTTTGCACCTGTTTTCATATCTATTCCATGGGAACTAGTAACTTTAATGCCTTTGAGAATCTGATCCCTCAAGGTGCAAATATCAAAGTACTCTGTAAAGTGGACCAGACGAATTAATACATTTCAATCTTGACAGATACTGAATTTGTAAAACATCCTGTTGTCGGCATATGTCCACACTGACCATTCTATTAATCTATTTCCAGGAACTATTCTTTGATTCAAAACTAAAATCTGTTTTCAGCACATTACTATACTTACTGTAGCTCTCTTAGAACAAAGACATCATATTGATGCACCAGCATCTGCATTTTCAAATAGAAATTAAAGATTGAATGAAATAAAGCAAGCAATATTCCACATTGAAAAACAATACAATTTTCATGTTGTGTCTTCTACAATTGGGACAGGAAATCTCATTGAGATATGACTGCAAAAAAGGAGATTGTTTTACATGCAAATTCTGCTAATATATGGAAGGCTCCTTTATGCAATATTAGTTTTATAGAATATATATGATTAGAAAATGTCGTGCTATAACTAGAATATAACAAATCATGAGAGGTAGTCTGAGAATAAGCATTAACCTCAGGTTAGCATGTAACAGTTTATGACAAACCCCCTTAATAACCTGGAAGGGTAGACCATTTCCCGGCTGGACTATTCTCTATATTGATAACTGCTTTAGTGCAGCTTAACATGTATCTGTTTTTCCTGTGTATTCACTTATCCCTCCTTATCCTCTATCACTGAAGTACTAAAAAATTGATTTCAGGAGACATTAGCTATAATTTTTCGTATTGCACATTTCAGTTAAGTACGCTTTTTGTGACCTTCACTGGGAAAGGGCAAGAGGAGTTATTTTACTTTAGATTATTTGATACCTTTTGTCTGATGGTGGTCTTGACTCTAGTTTAAAAGTGAAACAACATTATTTACAATCACACTAATATAATATTTTAAATTGTTTCCTGTCTAGAGATTAGACATCCTTTGTTATAACATTCTAGGAATTTATTTACCCTTCTGACACAGGGAACATGGTATTTTGATGATCAGTGTATACCTCTGTTGTATGATGAACTCACTCATAACACAAATAATTTTAACCATCTGAAAAGTGTAATAGCCTCCAAAAACATGTTGTCAATAATGTCTTATGGCTATTAGCAAACAGAATTTTTTAATCTATTGATCCATGCATTATTGATGCATATGAAGGACTAGCTACATTACCTATATGAAGTGTGTCACATCAGTAAGGCTGATATGAAACTTTGAGTTATATATTGAAGGATAAGGCCATCTCATAACTTAAGGAATTGCACCACTATATGTTTTTTCTAAAATACGTATTTTAAGTGAAAATGGTTTGTTATTTCTTCTTTTGCATGTCTTTTATATTCTTAAGATTTTATACTTCAGCATTTTACTCTTATACATTGACAGTTTTAATCATGCTTCTCCCTTTTCACATTTTTAACGATCAGTTACTCCCATTATAGCTAGAAGAGGAATCCATTCTCTCTTTTACCTACCACTCAGTGTATTTGCAATGTATTTTGTTGCCATCTGGCTGGTTTAGGTGCAGAAATTTGTAAATAAATGATTGTCCTTAGTATATTAAACACATAAACAGCAATGTTTGTGATATTTGAGTCTGATTAGCTCTTGAAAAATTCATCAAATGTCCTGAGATCTGCACTGCTTTTTAAAAATTCATAAAAAGTTTTGAAGAGTGAAAATGGTTTGACAAGTAGGCAGGCCACAAAGAAACTGACACATCAAGGGAAGAAGATCAAACAGGAATATAGCAGGCATATTCATACTGTAGGCTGTAGAGTCTGGCTGCACTCCAAGGAGGTTGAAAGAACAAGCAGACATGAAATATAGAGAAAGAATAGAGACAGGAGTCTCAAGGTGGGGAAATGAAAGACCATTTGACATTCAAAAATGATTTTTTAAACATCTTTGACATGCAGTCAATAAATTCACCTCTGCTTTGCTAATTTAACTAGATGCAAAAGTTTTCTTACAATGGAAATGTACACTGTATAAAATTTTCAGGAAAATTTCTCCTATTTAGGAAGGAAATACTCAAGGGATTTGGAAAGGGTCTCAAAATAATCACTGTGGCTTTCATGTGGGGTTGTGAGTCGAACAGGCGCTATGATGAAGCTGTCCCTGATACCTGATAGCTGTGATCTGACCTTAAACCTCTAATGATTTAGGTCTACTACACTAAACGTGAGCTGTATCATTTAAATATTGGTTACTAAATGATCCCATTATTTTTATGGTAAGTATTTTATTAAATGTGCTGTTATTTATTTAGAGAAAATATATTAGTTATATGTGTATGAGTATTCCTAAATTTGAAATCTATGGGAAATTACAAAGACAATGTTTCATTATTAACATTTAATTTACTTCTTTTGTATTAAGCAAGCATTTAGCAACATGTCATAGAAGAGGTATCTATGTAAGTATACGTGTAAAATACGTTTAACGACATTTAACAGTGCTCTAATCAACGGCTGTACCTGCCAAATTACAGCAATACTCATCCATTCCTAACATTTACCCACATATGGCATGTAAGTAGGACAAAAAATAGTTATTTTGCCTTCTACTCCCGCCTGCCACACATCTGTTATGCCATTGATGCCATCCATCAAGGAATTTCAAAGAACCATTGGTAAAAGAAAACATAAGACATTCATCTCAAGAGGCCTGATTCTGTTTTATCAGATTCTCCCTAGGTTTTCCCAAGCTTTGAAGCAGAGGTAGCAGCAAGGGATCAAGCAGTAAAAGACTTTTAAAACTGCAACCTCCTCTCCAGCTGGGTTTCAAATCAACTCTTTTTTCACCTGGGCCAGAATTAGTGCTGTATAAGATGATTGTAGGATGCACTGTAGTATTAAAAACTTACTAAAAATTAGCTCCTCCTTTATTATCCCAGGGACATTTTACTGGGGCAGCAGAGCGCACAAAGAGCATTGGTGAGATGACAAGTGCCAGAGTATCTGGCTTGGTTTGGTTTGAAGAATTTTATATGAGGATCTGGAAGAATATTCAAAATCATTTATTCTTGAAGGTGAATCTCCCCCCGTTCTTGGGGATTTTCACGCTCTAGCGACTGCGTTCCTCCGTGCTGGGCAATTCTCAATGTGTACACTAGGATGGACATGAATAATTTTCTCCATTTGATAACTGGGAATCCTATTATGAAATGTTTTTGAAGTTCATTTCTATAGAAGATCTAAATGAGTCAGAAAATTTATAAGATCCTGACAAATTTGGAATGAGGCATGGTAATTTTGTCATCTTTCCCTTGTAAATCTCTGTGGTATTGCTGCAGAAAACAAGCTAGCCTACGGTCCCAGGAGCTATTTACTGAAGGAACGTATTCTGTGGTTCTGACCATGTCCAAACAATGAAGTGTCGTATCTCAAAATATTTTAAGTAATCTGTTTTAGTGCATTGTCTCTGAGTAAAAACGATTAGAAGACAGAATCCTTCTATTTTGCCTTTTGTTTTGTTGGTTTCTTTTCTTTCCAAAATGGCTGACACGCCTTCTGGAGGTGCAGGTGTGTGGATTTTGCCTTCACTCAAGGGTAGCTGGTACACAGCTGAACCTGCAACCCAGCTGCTGGTTTTAGTTCTGTGCCCCAGGTGTGTGGCGGGCGCGCAGACGTGCGATGGGTTTTGGTGAGTTAATCCTTGGCCGCAGCAGGGAAGGGTGCGGGACCTGCTCCTGCTCGGGGCTGGGCAGCTCTGCGGCCCTGCCACACCCAGGCGCAATTAACGGCCTGCTTAATTGCCTGCAGCTGGGGTGGGAGGGGCGGGGAAATGCCTGCCCCTCCCTTACAAAGGGGGATCGCCTGAGCAGGGTGCGGGTAGGGGTTGGTGTAGCTTGTTAGGCTGTGTGTTTTCTACGCTTACGTTCAGGTAATTTTTTTGTTGTCCTTTAGAGAGTTGCTTAATTTTAGTCTTAAAGGAGGACTAATTCCCCACGACTGTTGGGAAGCTGGTGCGAGCACAGATCTCGTCACCTGGGTTGTCGGCTTCAACTTTTCGACTTTGGATCTCCTCACAAGGCTGTCTGCGAGACCGAAGAGCCCTCTTAGGTGCGCCTGTGCTGTGATAAAACTGTGCCATGGTAAGCTCACGGATCACACTCCTCAGGTCTCGTTCTCCGCAGAGAATGCGCTTCAGCCCTCCAATAATTCTTCAGACTTCTCTGAAGTCTCTCGCTTTTCTCAGTGTTTTTTTTTATAAATACGGGAGCAGTTTTCCTGTTCGGTCTTTGCAGCGAGGCCGCGATCTCTTGGCTCCTGTTAGGCACGCCTGGTTTTGTAGCTCTGTACGGGACGCCGGCGCTCTGGGAGAACGGGCCCGGGCGGGGGCGGCCGCGCCGCCTGTCCCGCGGCCTGGGAGCGCCCCGAGCCGCAGCGGGAAAGGGGCGGCTTGAGACGGGCTTCCTTGTTATTATCCTTAATTGTTATTCTTGGGCAGAATGGCTTTTGTGCCTGGTCGTTAGCTCCCTGATCGTTACAATTCGCAGCTTCTGTGGGTTATTATCCTAAATAGGTTTTTCCTGCAAATCACCTCATTGGCTAAAGTGTCACTGGTAGCCCCTCGGGAGAGCCGAGTCCCACTAGGGTAGCTCGAGCCCTTTCTTTGCAATTAACAGCTGTATGCCAGGTGTTCATTAGAACCCGATAATTGATAAACTACAGTATTGTCGGACGCAGCAATATTTTCATTGCTTGTGACTTATTTACTTCTGAAATGGTGGTCATGTTGTGTAGGCTATTTCTGGCTGGAATGACATAGAAGCTGTGCTACAGTGAAGTGATGTACCACAATTACAATCATGTGTGTAATATACTTCTAGGCTCTTTGTCGTGTATGCTACATGTCGTGAAATATTACTGTCAAGTGTTTAATACACTAGTGTGTAGTGGGAGATGATATCAGATTAATTACACCTGTAGAGTATATAAATCACAGCTTTGAAGCTGCAGTTGTTCAAGTGCATATGCTACTTTTAAGGGTGTCAGGTGAGCTGCTGCCTGCACTGCTCAGGTTTGTTACTTTTCCCTGGACATGAAGTACTTGTATTTCCTAGCTTTACTGATGCTTCCCAGCTTTACAGTCTTCAGGATAAAACCAGTACTAGCACAATATAACATTAGGCCACTACAAAGCTGAAAAGAAGGCTAATGTTAAAATGCAGTTATAGAAGTTCATGTGTAGGGTGAGTGTGAAGTGTGTGTGGTGGTGTGCTCTACTCTTCCAATGAGTTACAGTTGTTCCCACTGTTACAGTTCTCCACTGCTGCACTTAGAAGACTTTCTGTTCTAGTTGCTTTCTTCAGCTTCTGCATCTAACCTGCATATTCAAAGTCTTGAGGGATACTTTGTGTTCAGCTGTACTTCTCCTCCAGAATTTTCTGATAGTTAGAACCTGTTCTTTTTACCAAGGACCTTGGGGTAAGTACCTCCTACTGCAGTTCCTTGGGTTCCTTTTCTCTTTTCCATTCCTTGAGACTTTGAACAAGGCTGTATTCCTGTAAGCTGTGAACTTCAAAACACCTCTTCCCCATTTCTCTCCTTGTTTTACCCCTTCAAGTATTACATGAATACTCCAAACTTTCTAGTACTCCTTTGATAGTGAATTTAGACTACTCAAAGGGCCAGATAATGGGATTTAGGTCTGAGCTAGTGTCTGCCAAAAATCAGTGAGGAATTTTTCACTGGAGAAGGAGGGATGTTTTGGAAGTGAGAAAGAAGGCAGGCCCTTTCATTAGTGCCTTGTTAGATTTGTTAGCTGATCTCAGGGATGTGCCAGGAACTGATAAACATGTCAGTTTGCTTCTTAACGACGTTTCTGTTTTGTTACCAACTACATAAAACTGTATCATATTTAGAAGAATTTGCATATATAATATGCATTTCACATTTGATGCAGGGAATGCATGCTGCTTTACTTACAGCTTTCTTTTGCTAACAAAAATGTTTAATGTGCTGTTACAAGAACTGTTGCACTAGCCATTTTATTATCAAAACAGAAAATTTAAAGTATACATACCTAACCCGTGTGTTTAACTTTGCAAATAGTAAACGCTTGCAGCTTGGTGTTTGGTTATATCTAGTCACAACATGTATTCTATAGTACGTGTGCACAAAGACCCTCAGGAAGACCTTTGTATGAAAAGAAGGGGTGATAATTTCACACTTGCCAGCAGACAAGATTTTGGCCATTCTGTAATCTGTGTGTTCCTACTACACCACTTTCTTGCATCTGTTTTCAACTAATTTTCTTCCTCATACCTCTCCCCCCCCCCCCCCCCCCCAAGACATCTATTTATGACCTTTTTTACATCTCTGTGACCAAAACATAGTCTGGTCTCTAAATACTAGTGGCTCCTTTAGATGAAGATTAAAAAAACCCAACCACCTGTATGCATTATGAGAAATTTCACATGTGCTTCTCTGTTGAAGTCCCTGTGGCCCAGGCCATTAATACCAGAAGTCTTTTTCTTGTCAGACTTGGTAGCATCATATATGTGAATTTTGGTAAACCAAATTTGATTCTTTCAGAAATCTTTATGCGATACTGCCATAGAATTCAGCTGGTACAAATGCTCAGACTCAATGCTACTGTCTTCTGTTGAGTTCTGAGAACAAAACCTTCACAAATACGTAAACATATTCAGAACACAGTTAAGCCATTCATGCAGCCAATATCGATGGCACTAGTATGTTTAGGAGAATCTTGACAGTCCAAGGATAGTCACCTTGGGCTGATAGTCAAGGGGAAGAGTAGGATGTGAGCTGACTACCCAGTATATAACCTTCACATAAACTTCTGTAGCTAGAGCTTCTCCTTAAGTGTTTAATAATAAACTCTACCCACTTCTATGAACTGAAATTCTTAATGTAACTGAAATAGAAACTTCACAAATGTCAAAACTGGGCATCTCTGGAGGAGATGTTCCTTTGTTCTTGAACAAATAAATGAGTAAACCAGAAGCTTATAGTGCTTGCCTGGTCTGATTTGATTCAGACTCAGGCCTGTGATTTCTTTTGGCTAGTATGCGGTGATTTTTACAGTGTGTTGTTAAGAAAAGCTATCATGCTCAGTCTCAGAATTATTTGCATTTAGAAAATATTTGGACTAGTTTATGGGTGCTATGGGATCCTTCAGGTATACATTTTGATTTGCCACCCTTGTATGTGGATTTCTTACTGACACTTGTGAAACACTTCCCCGAGTGAGATACTGTGTAATAGGGTTTAATGGCACAACCTGATTCAAATTGCCCTGTCTACAGTCTGTGTGAATGTCCATACGAAATATGTGCAGGCACAACTTCCATATTAAGAGGATAATTTTTTGCAGGTTTTTTTTGGCATCTTATGTACAACTTTAGTCATTAAAACAAGAGCATAATAATGAAGTGTTGAATTTTTTATACTGTTTAAAACAAATTCAGGAAAAAAAATGGCATTAGAGGTTTTGAAAGATAGAACTGACTGTGTGGTGTTTCAGATCTGAGTATGTGTAAGATAATGTTTAATGTTTATTCCTAGTTTATAGTGAGCTCATCCTGGCGCTCTAGCATGAGGATACATTGGTGTTTCGTGCTTGTGATACCTGATGTTGTAAATGCTTGCCTTTGGTCTTAACTTGTGTAACCCTACATGTCAACGTGGCAGTGTGTGAGTCCTTTACAGGTTGGGATACATCTCCCTGTTTTGAATTTTTTTTTGAATTAATACTATCCTTACTCTTCTGTAAAATGTGATTTTTAATTTTCTTCCCCTGTACTTAGGAAAAAATACTTTGAGAGTGCAAAACTATTATTTCATGAAAGGTGGTTATATCATTCATTACAAAACTAACATGATTCCTTGTTGATATAAACTACCTGTTTTCACAGACTCATTAAGGTTGGAAAAGACCTGTAAGATCATCAAGTCCAACCATCAACCCAACACCACCGTGCCCACTAAACCATGTCCCACAGTGCTACATCCACACGTTCCTTGAACACCTCCAGGGAGGGTGACTCCACCGCTTCCATGGGCAGCCTGTTCCAGTTTCACCACTCTCTCAGTAAAGATGTTTGTCCTAATATCCAGCCTAAACCTTCCCTGGTGCAACTTGAGGCTGTTTCTTTTTGTCCTGTTGCTAGTTGCTTGGGAGAAGAGACCAGCACCCACCTCTATGCAACCTCCTTTCAGGTAATTGTAGAGAGCGATGAGGTCTCCCCTCAGCCTCCTCTTCTCCAGGCTGAACAACCCCAGTTCCCTCAGCCACTCCTCATAAGGATTGTGCTCCAGACCCCTCACCAGCTTCGTCGCCCTTCTCTGGACACGCTCCAGCACCTCAGTGTCCTTCTTGTAGTGAGGGGCCCAAAACTGAACACAGTATTCGAGGTGCGGCCTCACCAGTGCCGAGTACAGGGGCACGATCACCTCCCTGCTCCTGCTGGCCACACTATTTCTGATACAGGCCAGGATGCCGTTGGCCTTCTTGGCCACCTGGGCACACTGCTGGCTCATATTCAGCCAGCTGTCAACCAGCACCCCCAGGTCCTTTTCCGCTGGGCAGCTTACCAGCCACTCTTCCCCAAGCCTGTAGCATTGCATGGGGTTGTTGTGACCCAAGTGCAGGACCTGGCACTTGGTCCTGTTGAACTGCATACAATTGGCCTCGGCTCATCGATCCAGCCTGTCCAGATCCCTCTGCAGAGCCTTCCTACCCTCGAGCAGATGAACGCTCCCGCCCAACTTGGTGTCGTCTGCGAACTTGCTGAGGGAGCACTCCATCCTCTCATCCAGATCATCGATAAAGATATTAAGCAAGACTGGCCCCAAAACTGAGCCCTGGGGGACTCGACTTGTGACCGGCCGCCAACTGGATTTGACTCCACTCACCACAATGAATGAATTTTTCCAATCCTGAAACTGAACAAACTGGATGTCTTGTAGCTCTTGTCCCTGAAATGACCTTATTTTTGCTGACATATTTTGGTCTCAAATTAGCTTTTTGACAGGATGGTATCTGTTTCTGATGGTGTGCTTCCCCCCTCAACCTGACCTTTATCAAGTGAAAACCACCAGTGGTGGTCATGGTGGCTGAATCTGCCCAAAGTGTGTGCAGGGGAGACAGATTACAACACAATAGCCAAAGCAGTCAGCTCACCTAACCACAGTGCTGGTCAGTGTAAAAACTGTGTTTGGTATGCAAATACAACTATGAGTCAATCATCTTACCCCCATAAATAGTGAGCAGTCCAAGAGCCCTTTGAGCTTTCCTGCATGACAGTGGGCTGCACGCCAGGATTGTCCCTTGAGTAGGGACACCTCTCAAGGTTGTTCCTCGAGGTTGAGAGATACCTTGCCACAACAGGTTCTTGGTAAGTGGCTAATAGCATGCTAAACTTTGTAACCTTAGCGAAGTGATATAAAGGATTGATTGTGCATATATATAATCCTTTAGACATAAACTGTTGACCAAGTCTGTGACTAAGGCTGGATCCAGCTGTGCTTAGACTCCTCTCTGAGAAGGAGTTTAGAACACAAGGGCGTCCTCTCTGGACCTCACGACAGTGTGACTTTCACCTCCTAATATTTTTTCTATTGCTGATGACTTTATCCTTGTAATGATGCTGCTTGATTTCTTGTTGTTAGCTCTTACTCAGGCTTCAAACTCTATTTCAAATCTGGCTTCTTTCCTTTGAACTCAGGAATTGAATATGTTTTTGGGAGTGTGTCTTTTCTTAAAGGGTAGGCTATAAAAATTAATATGCTTAACCTGCAATCAGTGCAGCAAAGGTTTTTTGGGCTTAAGTTTTTTTAGACTTATCTAAAATGTCATTTTTATTAAGTTAAATGTTGCTATAGCATGCTAACAATTTACACTTGTGTGTAAAGAGTCACCACAGGATTGCCTTATATGTCTAATTATGAATCTTCATACATGGAGAGAAAGGTCAGCTGTTCTTATCAACTAATATATTTTTATGAGAAATTACACTGTTTGTAAGTAGGCACCCCTAAACCCTAGCAGTAATAAGAAAATGATAAATAATAATTTCTTATGCAGAGGAAGCACGGTAATTTTACTGTTGCTAGACTCTAGTATATGTGTGTTCTTAGCAGAATCCAAATGCTTCCTGAGGATAGCTAATGGTAACCGCACATGTAGAGCTGTGGAGGAATAAGCTTTCTACAAGGATATGTCAGAAAAGCAAAAATAAAACTCCTGGAAGTGAAATACTCCTCCTCAAACAGTTTGCCTGACATGTTCAGAAAGCATCGTTTACTAATTAAAGTTCTTTTAGCTTAGCATTGGAGGCTGCTTTATTTTTTTAATACTGCTCTTGAGATTAAATAAATACTTTTTTACAGAGTGCTTTTTTTAATACCCAAGTAGTGCAGGATCTGAAGAAGTTGCTTATACGCTTAAGTAATGCAAAAGCAAACTTATGCTCATGCTTTTCTTCTCCCCAAATCCCTCCCTGCCTAATTCAGTTTCTGTTAAGAATATATGCAAATGGGGCACATCTAGGATGTTTTATGGTGAGAACCTTATAGGGACAAATCTCTTATTTACTTGGCACAAAGTATGATTTAATCATAATTTATGAAAATAACATTTTAAAGAGAAATCTTAGTGCTAGTGTAGAATTTAGCAAAAAACCTGTTCTCCTGGTTTGAGAACTGATGCCTTTATCATGAAGAGTGTGGTTTAAAGTACTCATCTAGTGCCTAAAGAATTTTAGCTTTCTTGGCCTATAAACTACATGCCAATGCTCTAAATAAACCAGTATTTCTTTGGTATGATGGTGAACTTAATGTTCCTTATGGATTACAATGTGTTCTGTATGAAAATGAAGGGAAGGTGCTTTTTTTAATGGGTGTAACCATTTAAGCTTTTACAAAAGGCTTTACCATTATTTTTAGCAAACATTTTAAAAATCTTGATAGAAGCCTATACATTCAGACAATCTATGTTCATGACCCATTTTCTCCAGTAGTAATTGAATTCTATTTTTTCAGGAACAATTATGCATTACTTCAACTCAAACCACAGACTGTGATACGCAGTGCATAGATACAACCTGTAAATGTGAATTTATCTGGATTATAGGAATGTCGCATAACGAGGAACTTGCCCTTTGATGACAGAGGACAATTTAAAGAATGTTTCTTCTAAACATCTTCCTATTCTAGGCCTCCAGATAGGTTCTCCATTGACAGTATTAAAATGATTCCCCTTCTCCTATATTGGGTAAGTGGCTTTCCCTGTGAAATCTACCTCTTCACCACAATTGCAAACTGTTTTCTTTTTTTTAAAAAAAACCACAAAACCACTCAACAAAAAACCAAAACCCGCCTACCACAAACAAAGGCACCACCAAAAAGCAACCAGCCAAACAAAACCACCTCCCCTACAAAACCCAACCAAACGAAAAAAACACAGACACATTAACCTCTTTAGCAAGAAACTCTGGATGGAAGGTTAATGCTTGCTGTTGAAGACAATCAAAAGATTCTTATGATCCATCTTCAGTGCCTGGACTTCAGAAGCTGCTTTGACTCTCAGCTTCTTCCTTTGGGCTCTGCAAATAATGTACTAGTTATAAACAGCCACAGCATAGCAATATTCCACACTGGACATGTGGGAAGGCCATGGATGCATGGCCTTTGCCCAAGGAAGCAAAAATGCCAGCATTTGTGCTGTCCGTAGTCTTTTACGCCAAAATAAATCTTTGGTTCTACCACTCTGACACTTGAGCTTTGGCTTTCCAGTTTTATCTGACTTCACTACTGAGTCTGAGACTTTCTGTGATAAGGTGTGAACTGTGTGTGACCACACTCTGTTTTCTGCTGCTGAAAAAGTTCATAGTAAAATGTCAGGGTAGAGCTTTTTGTCAGAAGGAAGTGGTGTTCAATGTGATGAAGTATAGAAACATCACTGCTGGGAAGACAATGGCATTGGAAAGGGAGTTCATGCTTCAAATGAAACAAATATAATGAATACAAGTAGGCATTTATTGGAAATGAGGAGTCTTAGCTGTTCTGTGTTTGGTAGGCATTTCTAAAACATCAGAATGAAATAACTGTCACTGGATCATTCTTGGATTTACGATGTGAAGATTGAAAATAATTTTGAGATATAAAAAAATAAATACAATAATTTTGGTATTTTCGGCTCTTATGTTTGGCATGGTTAAAAGGAATTAGACAAAGTAAGGAATTAAACCCGATAACTAACAGGCAAGAACATCCAAAAGGCAGGAGCAGGGCTGAGAGATACAGGAAGCTTGGAGGGAAGCATGGACTAGGGCAGTACAGGTCCTGATGGCAGTTCTGTACTCTCTGGGATGGAAATAGAGCTAAACATAGTTGGCTAGGGACAGATGACAGAACTAGTCAAGGAGAGAAAGAAAGGTCAGACAGAATTATTCAAGAACATAAAAAATCTAATAGCCAGGGGAAGAAGCACTGTTTCTCTTAGTAATAACTCTTTGGTCACTGAGCAGTATTGCCAGTCATCCTGCACCAGGGGTGTGTACATTACTTTTTTGTTTGTTTTTGGAGTTAGATGGAGGTATCAACATCTAAGAAAACCTTTACATGTTGGAAACAGCAACACTCTTTCCTCATGACCTCCCTTCATCAATGCCCCACACATGCCACATCACGCAGATTATTATTAGTTTTTTGTCAGCTTTTCATAATTTGTGCTGCAGTGGACAATCACCAGCTCAAATTGCTGTCTATAAGAGAAAGTGAGATCAGCTCATGGTCAGAAGTTGCTTATTTACTCAGCATTTCAATTTAAAAGTGTCATTGCCACCAAGAGAGTATGAGTTTTCTAAGTATAGTCAAACTTTTTTATATTATTCAATTCTTCTTATCCCTCAAAGTGTTAGACTTTTCACAGGTACAAACCAATAGACAAGATCCCTACTTGCTTACTGGCTGAAAATATATGGCCTGCACTTTAAGCGTGATGTGCAAAAAGATGATTGGCAAAATACAGGTGTAGTGCGAAATGTACTTACTTTTTAAGCTGAGGACTAGTTTGGGAATGGAAGAAATGTTTTTCACTGTCAATTTTATTGGTTTTTAAATGCAGTAGGGGTGGTTATTCTCTTCTCAGTGGATATTGAGTGATAATTAGTGGCAAGTAACACAAAGTAAAATGCTTGTGTGGAACCAAGCCAAAAGTGTGTGTGTGTATATCTTAAGCCTTCTGCTCTGTGAGGTTAACTGTTCTTGTCTTTCTTGCAGAGTAAACCTGTGTCATTTAAAGGGTTTGTCCAATGTTATTGCAGGAAAATTCTAACGGATAGATCTCTTTTATCTGCACCCCCACCCCCCCGAGTAACTACTGTAGCTTTTCAAATCTGTGGCCACAAAAGAAATACCATATAGTATACTGTGAAAGCCTACTATGTTTCTAAACAAGTATAATGTTGTAACCTTAAAGTTATCCTTCAGTGTCCTTGGCATTTTATCTTATATTTTCTTACTCCTTGTCGTGGAAAATTCTACAGTGTATCTTTAAAGACTCCTGTTAAAAGAGATGACATTGATATAATTTATGGTTAGGTGACAACCAGCAGTCAGTGGACACAGTGATGTTACTAACCTAATGTCACTCTGTAGAGATAACCTTCAGACAAGTTGTGTCTGTAGAAATGTTTTTACAAAGAATGCTTTTGTATGCTGTGAATAAGTGACATAAACACATCACTAAAGTTTGTAGGTGACTGTAACAGTTGAGATGGTAATAAATAATGAGAAAATTACTGCAGTGGAATTCTGCATTATTTGGTAATATTTTGTTGCAGTCATGTGCGTGATACTGTGTGTTAGTTTCTTAGACTATGGCAGGAGTACTTAGAGACCAGTCTTTGTCTAGCTTTATGAATACCCTCATTCTTAATAATTGTGCATTCCTTGTATATGTCTGTCTTAAGATGCAGTATAAAACAATTATACAGTGAGATTTTTAAGCCCCCCTGTGCTGTATTATCAGTGTTTTTTTGTTGTTGGGGATTCTTTATTTTAGGTCAAAGATTGTGTTACTCTTGTCTCAGTCAATGGTTAGCTAGTCAATTTTTGACAGTGAAAACGATTATCCAGACTGGAGGTCAATAGTACAGAAGTATTACAGATCACATTGCCCTGTCCTAATCAATTGAACTATATTAGACAATTCAAGGTTGTAATAATACTTTACTCAAGCATGGTTAGGATGTAAAGAAAGTAGAATTTGGGAATTAAGCTACATAACTGTGATGGGATAGATTATTCTGTTTTATTCAGGGGTATCACGAATGTGTAAGTAGATTGCCACTGCATCCTGCTGTAGACTGTAATTGCACAAAGGTATTGGCCAAAGACTGACAGTCCTGCCAATGTGTCAGTGTGTCACCACTGACTGCAGTGAAATTCCTACTAATTTGCCCTGGCATGAATAAAGGGGAATTTGACCCCCATCTCTTGGTTAGTTAACCAGTCTGTTATTTAAATGCAGTTAGCTGCCCTGTTAAATACATTCCTGCTGCACAACAATAAGAACTGCTGTTATATTTTGTTCCTGCAAGTCTTTAATGACTAGTTGATTGTACTGCTGTTGGGTGTTAATCTACAGTGGGCCTCAGTTAACTTTACAGCTGCCAAGGCCAAAATATTGCTTGCAAAATCAGCTCTGAAGTTTATGAAGGAGCAGACAGTTACTTTGTTTAAATATATTTAAATCTATTAATTTCAGTGGAACTACACCAATTTACTTCAGCTGAGAATTTGGCACAATGTTTTATTTGTGAAGTTAGTACACAACTGGAATCGATGCTGCAATACCATGTCTCAGGGAGAAAGTAAGCTATCCACTGGAAACTTGCCTGTAATATTCCTTGAAATATTGTAAGAATATTGTTTGTTTTTACTCTTCTGTTCTTTAAGAACCACATGTTTCAAAGAGGTCTCTCAACTTTCTAATCTCCTTACATGGACAAACTTTATAGTGCTTTACCTGACTTTTGTGTATAAAAGTCATTTAAAGCGTACAAAAATAGAGATGTTTCTTTTTTTAAGAACAGTGATTTTTTTCAGGGTCCTTTGTTTCATCAGTTTTAATACAGTCTATGCAACGCTTTATCTCTTACAGCTGACTCTTATGGATAACTTGCCACAGACATATGTAGATTATCTAAGCTTTTCTCTGCTAGTATTTTCTTATGGCTTTTTATATTCACTGAAAAGTCTGACTTGGATTCAAACCTAGCAATTACAAGAGTCAAGAAAGTTATCAGCTGACTGTCAGTTTTATGTAAGTGTTTGCTGAGGCTTACTCTCAAAATGAAAAACAAATTCTTTTCCAGATATCCTGCTTGATAGTCATTTGCAGAAAAGTAAAAATAGATGCCCTGTTTGGAAATGAAATAGTTCCAGAGTCTGGCGTGGC
The DNA here is from genome assembly GCF_030936135.1 of Gavia stellata. Lineage (NCBI taxonomy): Eukaryota > Metazoa > Chordata > Aves > Gaviiformes > Gaviidae > Gavia > Gavia stellata. Next base: position 13,278,896 of record NC_082603.1, read on the forward strand.
TTTACAGACCAATATGCACAGGAAGAATCTGTAGGTAAACAGGATAACTTAAGTAAATGTGACTTCTTTGAATGGGTAAACTTAAAAAAAATCTGATTCATTATAAATGCAATGCGATTTAATTTTTTTCTTATTGTTAAAATAGTTGTTATTCATCCCTTAAACAATGATACTTGCTCTGAGCTCTTGCCCAGTTTGCTGTTACCCAGAGACCCACTTAATTTTATTGCTTTGTCAAGTGTTTTCTTCCAGCTTGTACTTAAAAGCAAACCTATAGGGTGTACCCTTGCTTATATCTGTAGCGCCTTTGTTGCCAATACGTGAGGCATTATTTATATTATACTTTTCTTTTCCCTGAAAGATGAAATCTATGAAAATTAAAACTGATGCCAACTTTGGCCTTTGGTGGGTTAGCTGAGATGTTCGAAGTGGGCAAAGGGAGGTGATAATACCAAATGGCCAAGCTGCCAGTTACCCTATTCTTTGTTGGATGCTGTGTGTCTGGGTTTCAGTACCCATCAGAAGAATCAGAGGTCTCTTAATCACACTCCTCCCCACCTACTTTTTGTGGAAATGATGGGGAATGTTTGCTGACATGAGTTTCATATGGGAGGCATGTATCTTAAAATACTATTTTGAATTGTGTAAGAAGTATACTAAAGTGGAATAATTACTTGTGAAATTGGCAACAGTCTTAGATGTAAGTCCACCATGACTCTGAGGAGCCCAGTTTTCTTGGTTTGGTTTTACTTCAATATGGACTGGAGCTGGAGTGATAAATGTGAACTTATCTATTATTGGGGAGAGTAATATCATGTTCCCTTGAAACTGTCTAACTTTCTTCTATAATTTAAAGTATAAGCAGATATTATTTCTGTAGCTATGACTTACTCCCCTTCCTCCTATGGATTCAGCATGTGAAGAACCTGAATTGATCTGAAAAATCACAGTATAGATCAGACTTACGCTTCTTTGCTACCTTTCACATAGACTTCGGCATAATATTCAGTCATCGTTCTTCATTGTGTTGGTGTGGGTTGTGGGTTTTCTCGGTACTGTGAAAGATTCCAGCAGACTTTTTGGCTGCCAGTGAAACTGGGTAACCTAATTAGCAATGAGTGGTTTTGGTTACTTAGATTATTCATATCTTCACTTACTCTACAGATATAAACATAAAAGCTTTTAAGCCTAATATCTCTGTAATAAAAGGGTCTTGATTTAAGTAATATTTTCAAGATGGGGCCTGCATAGTTATAAAGGAACTCACAGGGAAGAATTGCAGATGATTCTTTTCTGTTCTAATGGGATCTCTTCTAATTTTTTTTATTTTATTCTTTTTGAAAGAGTTAAGGTGTAATCATGCAGGCAAATGCAAAGTATGCTGGCATGTACATAAGGAACCCGTTTACTGAGTCACTGTCATTTCAACAGCAGGGAGCTTGACTCCCTGAGGTGTTTCTAAAGCATTTCAGGTGCAGTGAGTCAGGACTAGATAACACCCAGCTGGGTAAGAACAAACACCTGTCAGATAATCCAGATAATAGCTGGTTTAGTTATCAGTGCCCTTCTCTACCTGCCTCCTCTTCCCCCTGCCTTTCTCAATGTATGATGCATTTCCCACAACATCATGTTTAAAAGCGTCAATAATCCTGTAATGGCAGCTGATGGAGACCTTTTATATGTTGATTCCTTTTTGCTTTGGTTTCAGAAAGATGGTGAAAGTTTGCATGATGAAATCTTGGTTAGAATGGCTCTTTTCGTGTGCAGATGTATTTCAGATAGGATTTCTACTCTTTGGAGGAGTGTAATTCTAACAGTCAGAGTTAGTGTAATTGCTCCTGGAATAGATGTAATCTTTTTTCCTCAGTGAGAATACAACTATGCAAACTGAATTCTTGTGCGAGTATGCACATTTCATAAATATGGCTTTTCATCATACCTTTAAGGTCAGCAATACAAAGGCTAACAAGTGAAAGTTGCAGAGCGTGAGTGTGACCAAGGCAGACTTGTGAATATTCATATAGAACTTTATATTTTTTCTGGCTCAGCCAAAGACCTTGCCTATTGTTAAAGGCCTGTTTCCATGGGGAAATATTTGTGCTGATTTTTATGGGAGGTGGACCAAATCTCAAGACTGTTAGCTGCAATTGTTCCTTATTAGTTAACACTGGTATAGTGTGTTAAAATACGCATGTAGCTACATAACTCTAAGGATTTTATTGCATAATTCTATACTCCAAATCAGATTGCTTCATCCTGAAAGGTAACTGTGCCTTAAAAGAAAAAAAATCAAGTTCAGGGGTAGAATATAAACTTGTAGAAAGGTCTAGAATGAACATACTTCTACACATAATTAACTTTATTTAGAAGAATGCCACATAAATTCAGTGAGACATTTCTATTTCTTCCTTTTTTTACTTAGCCAATTCTGTTGCTTGGTTGTCTTGGCAAGTTTAACTTAACAGGCTATGCTTCCATGGAAGATAACATTGATACTTAATTCCATATAACATGTTCTGTAATATAGAACAAACCTAATTAAATGTTCAAACAACTGATGTTATAAGGTAACTTGGCATATTTCTATTGATCTAAAGGTGATGAGACTCTGCTTTATAATCAATGTTAATTTGGAAATCTTTAAAGGACTTTCTGGTCCCCTTGAAGGAGACCAAAGACTGTCTAAATATGCTGTGGTATAGCATAGATAGAATCAGTAAGATTGGAAGAGACCTGTAAGATCATCAAGTCCAACCATCAACCCAACACCACCATGCCCACTAAATCACATTCCGCAATGCCACATCCACACGTTCCTTGAACGCCTCCAGTGATGGTGACTCCACCACCTCCCTGGGCAGCTGGATCACAAACTAGTTTGGTATGTATGTTCAAGGTAATACTGACTTGCTTTTGCTTTATTGTTTCTTTCAACATTTTTCCAAAATCTTAAATGCTGTTGATGTCCAACTTACTAGTCTACAGTTGTCAGACCTATCGGTCTGTATAACTGTAATTATAAGCACTATAGTCGCTAACCTCCAGATATCTGACCAGTCCTGAATGTAAATTAAGATTGCCTCTAATTTCTAAGTCTGCCTTTGCAATTAGGGTGACTTTGCATCCTTGCCCAGGGTACTGGCCAAACAGCTTATGATCAGCTTTTTTTTAAAGTTGAGGTCTCAAGTATGTTTCCTGTTTTCTAGGTATATAGGCAGCTCTAATTCTGTTACTCGCCAAGTTTTGAGTTAGCTTGCAATCTTCCTGCTGTCGTAGCATAGTTCACCGTGTAATACAGGTTTATCTTTTCATTCAGTATATTTTACATCCTGCTGTATCTGGGTGCAAAAGGGTACTGTCAGCTTTGTCAGTTTGATCTTCAGTGTTGCTATAAAGTGCTTAATTCTTAGCTAATCCGATTGCTTAATTAGCTGAATATTCTTAACATGGTAAATTTAAATAGAGGGTTTGCAGCTACAAACCATTCAGTGTAACTGTACTTAAGAAAACTGGCATAACATTTTTCAGTCTTTCTTATCAAAACTTTATCTAGGCTGAAAATTTGTCAAGGTTCAGTCTGAATCCCCTCAACATAGTTAATGCTTAGGCTAGGCTATTTCTCTGCTCTATTGTGCTAGAATACTGCATGCAGTTCTCAAATTTGGTGTCTGACTTGCAGTGCAGAAAGTGACTTTGAGCAGACCACAGGCAAATGCTCGCAGCATTTGAAGGGAAGGAATACCTCGCTGTCATTCTGTAGAAATACCCTCTGGGAAATGAGAAAGTAGCATTAATGGGTTCCAAGAGACATGATCAAACCATACTATTCTGCTGGCAGAAAGAGGATGGCAGTAGGAAAGATCAGATGGTGGGTGTAAGTTAAAAGGTATCACGTGACATTTGACAGAGTGGAAGACATCTGTTGTAGACTCATGGAAGCACAGAGGAAAAAGCAGTCAGGAATCTGTTGTGTGTATATAACGTGCTAGCAGCCTATGATGATCCCATTGAAATGCCTCATACACCTTCTGTATAAGTTTTCTGTTGTAGCTTCTACTAGTTTCCTATCAGAAGCAGGGCTTTTCCTTCTTTGGCACCTTTCAGTCCCAACAAGTGTTTTGCTATCTGGCCTCCTCATAGCTGAGTTCAAGGCTAATCCTGTTCTTGTTTGATGCTTGTTGATTATGTCTCAGCTCCTCAGAGGTACTTAGGTGTCTGCCCTGCAGCTGGATTCTGTTCCATATCTTTTCCTTCAAATACATGTCAATAAGAGGTTTTGTACAGTTGTTTTGCTTATTGAAACCTGTCTTTAAATTTAAATCCTCCTCAGAGGCTTATTCTGTAACAGCAATAGTGCAGGAGAGAATAAATGTGTCTCTGTGGCAAACTCTGAAATCTGATAGGCAATCCCTTGGAAAAATGTCTTATTAGTGCTTTTGGACCAAAATGTTGCCTTTACTGTGACAGAGCTGTAAACTTAGAATTGTAAGCGGAAACCAACTGAGTTTGTAGGACCTGGGAATTTAATTTCTTAACTCATGGTGACAAAGGAAGCAGGACTGGGTTTTCTGGGAGCCAGTGTATTGTGAGCAGCTACATGCCGTTATTAATAAAAGGGCCTAAAAGATGCAGCCTGCAGGAAATAAGGCTGATGGGGCAAGTGACTTTAATTTCCAGGATCATGGGGAGTCTAATTGGGTAGTTTTGGGAAATCAGGCCAATAGTTATGCCTATGATCATCTGTAGTTAATCTGCAGACACTGTGATGCTTTGGAGTAAGAATATTTTGCTCTGGTATTAAAGTAAAAAGATCCCTCTTGGAGGGGACAATCTGGGATGGCTGTTTAGCTGTTATAGGACACTGTACCTTGCCCTGGCTCTGCTCCAAGTCATGTTATAATGATGTGATTATATTAGGAGCGATGAGCTTCAGTGTTGCAGAATTTGAGTGAAGTCTCTCTAACAATCTTACAGACAAGGTGAACTTTTCATAAACAGCTAATCCTAACACAAGGTACTTGGCATCTGCTGTTTGCACGCATGCAAACATTGACTCACATGTTGCAACTTCTTGCTCTTGCAAACATGCTTGTATTACTGTTGTTATGCCAATAAAATAGTTCACATTGCAGAATCAGTTGGTGTTCAGCATTTGCATACCTTTTGAACTCTCCTGAGTGGTACAAACTGAAGGTATCTTCACTTCTGGAAAGCTACTAGTTAAAGATGTTCTGCAAAAAGTGAGACATGAAGTTAATCTGGATCAAGGCTCTGGGCTCATGTATTCACCATGCTTGGTGAAATGCATTATTTTTTACTATTTTCTGATACATTCTCTGTGACACATAATCATTGATTTGTCATCTGCTATCTTCAGGATTTAAAGATACATAGTGAATCTTAAGAAATCAGAAAAGAGAGTTGGAAGATGCTACTTATACCAAACTTGATATTTCAGCCGTTAGTAATGCTCTACCTGAATTTTGCTTCCAACTAAGAGGCTGGTGCATTGGCTATAGGCCACAGCTCATTCTGGGTTGTGACTGTGCTTTTGGAATAGTCAAGTTTAACGTGTGACACCATGTTATTGTGCTTCAGAAACAGACTAAAAGAAGGATTGTGAAGAGGTGCACAGCTCTCGCCTAATACACCTGTAGAAAAACAAGAGGCAGGCTCTGAAGTTGTTTGTGCATTAGGGAGGTGTTTGCTTCCCAAATGCTGTTCCAGAAGGTGTCTTGTAGTAAAATGGTAATTGCGTTGTGCTGTGCCTAGGTGACGGTTGGAAGAAATAGAGGCATTTCCCTGCTGATACAGTGGCTTTGCACAGGAGTTTAAAATAGTGGAGGTGTTCTGTCAGGTACAGGGTGATGTTGTATCATTGTGCCTTCTTTGAGGTTTGCTGTGTTAGGTAGCATCATTTTTCTTTTGTCTGATCTTCTAGAGAAGTTGAATTTTCTTGTTTTGCTTTAGAGTTGTGCTGCTTTATAATTAGCTGAAAAATTCAGGTGAAAAATTTCAATTTGCAATTCCTTTCTCATTAAGAACATGAGTTTGTATTGGTTTAGTTAAGTATGACTCTTCAAGGAGATAACAAATCAGTAGTGTCTTCTGCAGTGGGGTAGAAACCCATGCAGATGGCTCTCATTTCACCCTCCATTACTACTAACCGCAGGGTAACTTTGAAAGCTTCAATCTCTCCTTGCACTTTTTGTAATCTTACATCAAAGTCTATTTCTAGCTGTGCTAAGTAATACTTTGTTTTATCCAGATATGAATCAGGCTTATTCATTGTCCTTATTCTTTATTCTTTCTTGACCTGTTTCAATTTTAGTCAGCAGTAGAATTATTGCCTACATGCTGATAGCTCTGTTGTCATCTTGCCATTGACTTTTTATTATTTTTACTAAAAAAAGCCAAACACAATCTTTTGTACTAAATTTCATTTTGAAGCCTTGGAGTATTTCCACAGGCTCTTTGAAGATCTTTCGTAAAATGTTTATCTTGCAGACTGACTTACAAAACCAAAACTAAGGACTGGGTTTTAGGGTCTGCTGCTGCATGGATACACAAGTGGGTTTGCACAAATTCTCCACAGCACTGTTACAACTGTTCCATGAGCATAGAGGATGCTGTAGTTCTCAATATTATGCAGGGTCTTTCAGATTCACAAAAGGTATTTAAGGGTCTGGATACCACTAGTGATCTGAATGTGCCTGATAAGCCTTTGGAGATGCTAGTTAAGTTGTTGGCAGGTGTCTTGGAAACTTGTTCCACTATAATTGAACGCAAGCCTTCCTAGACGCTCCCTTTACTCTGCGGTGTCCATTCAGTTGCTGAAATGAACTATTTTTCTGGCTTAGTTTTCTTGCAGATCTTTGTAATTTTGGGGCTTTCTCATTTCAAAGCATTGATAAATAAGACTTGATACCAGAGCACTTTCTTTGTGTGCAGTAGAGACTATGCATTAATAATTGTTTTTCTAATTTTTTTTATCTTGGCAATTGAAGGCTGCTTGGCATTGCTGCTAATGGGCTTTAAGAAGCAGCCAAGGATTAAAAGTTCAGAGAAGCTGATTCCTAGCTCTGTACATGAGACTGAAGACATGTTGCCATGTCAGTGTGTGGTATGGTCTGCTAAATACTTGGAGTTTTTAGGGTATTTTCCCTGTTACCAGTAGAAGGTCATACATAGTAGTAGTGCCAAGGCCTTGGGAGCTGTCTGGGCTTGTGTTGGCCTGAGCTAGTTGGGGCTTTTTTTCCTGTGTCCAGCAGCCTTGTGCCTGTGGCCTCCTTGGGGTTGGTGTGTCACAGCCCTGGGCGGTTGGTATGTGACAACTCACAGCCTGCTGTTTTCTGAAGCTGGAGGAAGCACGTGGGCACCTGCCTGGCTAGGATCCAGTGGGAAGGAAGCAGAGTGTGGTAAGAAAATGTCTGAAAACAACCCCCATGTGGCCAAGACTGAGAAGGAAGATATGTTCCCCCTTAAGCAACTGGAAATGGTCAGTTTTAGACCCAGGGATGTGCTGGGATGGTGGACATACTAGGATGTCTTTGCATAACACTTTTACCTGTGTAAGCAATGAGGCTTTTCTTATTGTTAGTCCGTATTATTTAATAAATTTTCATCTCCCTTTGAATGTTGTTCCCTTTTACCCATAATAAGTTTTTGATTAACTTTAGAAACTCCTCTGTAATTGCAGAATGCTGAAGAAATAAACTGACTTAAACCAAATTCTGCTAAAACTCAACAGAGCTCTCTTATTTAACTAATGCCAGGCTGCTCACAATGTCCACTCTTTGCACATATCCAATCTCTTGGCACCACAACCAGTAGTTTAACTGCATTATTTCACCTGATTAATCACCTAATTATTTTGTAGTTTCTAATAAAGAGGGCATTCTTCCATGTTTCTCCTTTTTTTTTTTCTTTTGTGAAACAAATTTGATATAGTTTAATTTTCTTTCAAATAGCTTTTACTGAAAGCTAATAGTTACCAGAGGACTAACAGTTCTACATTGTCTCTTCAGGGTTTATTGTGAAATAGTTTATACAATGCTGAACACTTCATCATTCATTAAAACTTTTCATAATTATATACATATATTTTAAAATATTTTTTTATGTATAATCATGAAAGTATAGATTTGAGGGAGGAATGTTAGCATTTCTGTTGAACTAAGTCTTTCTTAACCTCAAACCCCAAATGAGTTCTTGAAGGATTTAAAGATTTGGATTATCAGAATACAAAAGGATGAAAGACACAGTGACAAATACTAAGGATAATAACAAAGAACTGCCATTTTAGCTTTTTAATCCAAGTCTGTTTAAGTGCTTTATACATCCTGCTGTGAAACAGATACTGCTAGTGTATCATAATAAGCATATTGAAAGAAAGACCACAAACTATTCTTTCCCTATCTATTGAAACATTTAAAGGTGTCTGCATTTTTAAGTATTGGCAGAAGAATTTTGAGTGAGCTGCTCTGACAGGAAATCACAAAATAAACCGCAGCCTTGAAACATGGTTTTGCATTATATGGATGGATCCTTTAAACAAAGGTCTGATTCCTTTGCAGAACAGGACCCTTCTCTAGCTTTGAGCAGGAAGTCCAGATGGGCTGGTAGACATCATGGCATTCCAGCTGTGCTTTACATACGTGTGCATGTGCTGAACAGCTCTACACAGAGCACACAGCAGTGAAAAGAGTGCTTTTTGAAAAGCATTCATTACTGAATGTGCTGATCTAGTGATATGCTCATGCAGTATATCCCTTGCATTCAAGAAATGTTGGTCTACCATTTTTGTGCAAAGCACACTCCAAGCAAGTATGCTTCCAGGAAGTGTTGACCTGCAAAATATCTGTGAAGCTGATTTATCTGTGCATGTGTAAGTCTAACAAGTGAGATTTGGTCCATGTTCATACCTAATCTGTGCAGCCCATGTTTGTGTTTCTATATATCAACCTGTGAATAGAAGTAAGATGGGAGCATCAGCAATACTCAAATAATGCTCTGCTCCTTGTAAGAAGTTCAACACCAATTTAGAAATACAACTTGGGAGTAAGTTGTTACTGAACATACGGTTTACTGTCAGGGGGCAGCAAAATGTAGTTGTAACTCTGCATTCAAAAAGCAGATGAGAACTTGCTTTGATGGTAGCCAATGTTTACTGACTTGCAAGGAAAGTGCAGGTTGGGGAGTGATGTTTGCTAGCAAGAATTACCTATGGACTGAAAAATGTCCAAAATCCATTTCTATGAATAGTCATTATGTAACAACCCTCTCTGGTTGTTGCTTCACTTCTGGCCTCTCAAATCACGGTACAGAGTAGGTCCTGGCTACTGCTTTACATTATTGATCTTTCTTTGTACCTTCCTGTAAATATAAATATTATTTGAGGAGTCAGTACCATGCACAGACATGTGGCAAAGTTGCCAAGCCACTGATTTTTTTTGTGTTTACTTAAATCACTGCTTCAGAAGTGAAATCTAGTTTTACTTGTAAGCTATCTCCAGTGATGTTTTTATTTTGTCTCCAATCTCATGACTCCTTTAACTGTATTTTAGTGGATAACAGCAGCACAATCCATGTTGTGTACTCCCTACATTATCTTAGTATATTTGCTCTGTAGCTCTAAATTAAAAAAATTATTGTAGGAGAGCTGATACCAATGCTGTGAGAGCATTGTGTAGTAATTGCATGGTATTCTAGAAACTCCTCTGTGAGGTCTGCAAATGAGGAAGGCAGAGCTCTGACTTGGTGGCAAAATATGGTCCCAGGTGGGGCTTTCTGCAGTGGAAAACTCTTGTTCACTTCATGTATGAGTAAGTTGTACAAATCAGTTTGTGAAGCCAAGATTTCTATGTTGGGCTTTTTATCTAAAAACAAATGAGCAGGAAACAACTAAGTGAATTCTGATCAACTGTGTGCACTTCAGTATATGCTTTATATTCCTTTTGATTTGAAAAGCTTTGGGGTGACTGTGTTATTACTCCCAAGTGAGCAGCAGGCCTCCTGGTGTTTGTTATGTTACTGTTTATATTTTCTTTCTATTTTTAATTTGTACAGCGTATGTCAGTCCTCCTTCATTAGTTCCATAGCTTTTTCTAAAACTAAAGATGAGAATAAAAGTCAATGTTTGTTATCAGCATCTAAGAAAAAGATGTGAATGAGATTTAGTACCTCCCATGTATGCATATATTCAGGCTGGACAGGTGGCTGACAGGAACCTCATGAAGTTCAACAAGAAGTGCAGAGTCCTGCACCTGGGAAGGAACAATCCCATGCACCAATACATGCTGGGGGCCACGCAGCTGGAAAGCAGCTTGGTAGAAAAGGACCTGGGGGTCCTGGTAGACAGCAGGTTGAACAAGAGCCAGCAGTGTGCCCTTGCTGCAAATAAGGTGAATGGTATCCTGGGCATTATGCAAAGCATTGCCAGCAGGTCAAGAGAGGTGAACCTTCCCCTCTACTCAGCACTGGTGAGGCCACACCTGGAGCACTGTGTCCAGCTCTGGGCACCTCAGTACAAGAGAGATACGGACATACTGGAGAGTCCAGTGAGGGGCCTCAAAGATGATTAAGGGACTGGAGCACCTCATGTATAAGGAAGAGCTGATAAAAGCTGGGACTGTTGACCCTAGAGAAGAGAAAGCTCAAGGCAGATTGTATTGATGTATATAAATGCCTGAAGGGGAGGGTGTAAAGAAGATAGAGCCAGGCTTTTTTCAGTGTTGCCCCGTGACAGGATCAGAGGCACTGGGCACAAACTGAAACGTGGTAGGTTCCGTGTGAATGTCAGGAAACACTTTTTTTACTGTGGGGGTGACTGAGCATTTGAGCAGATTGCCCAAGAGAGTTTGCAGAGTCTCCATCCTTGGAGATGCTTGAAAGCCATCTGGACATAGTCATGGACAGTGTGCTGTAGGTGACTCTGCTTGGGCAGGGTGGTTGGACCAGATGACCTCCAGAGCTCCCTTCCAACCTCAACCATTGTGCGATTCTGTGGTATTAAGGATGTTGAACAACAAGTCATAGGCAGAGGTTTCCACTCTTAATTAATTTCTGGAAATAGTGAACTGTTTTGCTTAATGCTCTAGTCCAATGTTATTTGACATTCAAATTGAATGTTGATGATAAATTTCTGTAAGGATTATTAATGCTCAGCATGTGTATCTTGTTAGGTTTCTGACTGTATAATATAATCTAGCTTTCAAACAAATGCTATATGTGCTGCAAATACATGACTTTATTGGATATGTTTTGATAGTGTCTGCTATTGTCTGGAGGTTCAGCAATTCCTGCCCAAGTCCCTCGGGCAGTTATGCAAGTCTTATTAGGCGTGAGCAGTAATAAAAGCTCTTAACACGTGTAACTAAGCGGGAAAAGCTGAAAAAACTCGTGCAGGGTATTCCTGCCTTCATCTGACAAAAAGTGATTGCAGCTCCTTTACATATATCTAAGTCAGGTTTAGTTTAACTAAATTGATAATATGTTAGTCGTGGCATTGGGGGTTCTCCACAGAATGTAAGACCCTGACAAAATACTTGGATGCTTAGTCTGTGGTTCAAGCTGTCGTGATTAAACTGCTATCAGGAGTTCAACTGGCAGAAGTATTTAACATTGACTGTAGTAGAGAATATATGCTGCAGAAGCACCTTCTTCTCTAGACAGTCCGTGTTGTGTTTCCAGTCACCTTGAATGCCAGGGTGGGCTGTCGGACCGTTTAACTTGAAACAGCTTAAAATAATCTAGCGGAGCCTAGAAATGGCAAGAGACAAAATTTGTAAACAAATTGCAGAAGAGAGATAATGAGCTTGAACCCATGAGGGAATCCCTATGTTACTTCTCATCCCAGTTATCCTCTGTTTGCCAAGAACTACAGCCAAGCCTTTCTTAATTTAGGTGCATTTCTTAGATGGAAAGATCTACAGGGGAAAATATGGTAGTAGTTTCAAGGCTCATCAGCTTTCCAACTGATCTGAAGTCATGGAAATGGTTTGCTTAAAACTTTGTGTGGGGCAGGCCGTAGCAGGTTTCAAGTTAGCTGCAAGTGTCTTTAGTTCTACTAATAATATAAAGTGAACCTGAAAGTCCCCATTAGTTGTTCTTTTTGGTTCAATGTATTCACCCTTAGGATGCATTCAATCAAGAAAAGATTTTACAACTCTGAACAAAACTATAGCACTCAGATATTTATTTTCTTAGAAGGATTTCTGTTGGTTTTAACTTGAATTTTGGAGGTAAACAGTGCATTATTAGAGCTTCACATTATGCCTAATTAAATATTTATGTTAAAGTTACAGTTTGTATACCTGCATGAAAATAACAAATGAAAACAGTCTTCCTCTGGCTTAGTCAGTAAACACTTATCTACCAAGTGAGCATCCATGGGGGTGAAGGGAAGTTGCAACTTCCTCCATTAGATAGGACTTTTGTCATTATCACTTGTTGTTTGCCCCTTTTTAGTCCTATCATCAAGACTTTTGCCATTAGTGTATTGTCCTGGCAGAGCAGGGTCCCAGGAAGCAGAGTGCGATAAGAAAATGTCTAAAACCAAACTCCCATGTGGCCCAGACTGAGCAGGAAGAGATGTTCTTCACCAGTTCTGCTTAAGGACGGCTGAGACTGTCAAACCTTTAACCCCTGGGGATGTGGAAAGGAGGAGAGTAGCACCAGAGAATGAGGTAGGTGCTAGGAAGTTTTTTGAATAAGTTATCTGTATTAGTAATGAGACTTCTTAATATTTCTGTTGGCATTGAGGTTAGTTAGATTCCTGTAACGAGACTGTAATTTGGCCTATTGGCCTGATAAAACACTATTGAACTCTTGAGTATGTTCTTGGCTCTACTTAAATGACGCATTGCCTGTTGCATGGTTCTGAGTGTAATGAAGCACAAGAGGTATGTGACAACATACCAAGAAAAGTTGTTCCTGACTTGCACTCAGTGAAGCTTAGTATTTGTGACTAACTTTTGCAGCATTTCCAAAGGTGTGTGGAATAGCTAGTCCATGCTTGAAAGGTAACTCTGCCCTGTTGTCATGTGTATTTTTAAGTTGAAAAAGTAACTTTTTGTTTATAGTTCCTTTCCATTTAGATTGTAAAATAAAAGCTGATATTCCATTTGTTTTTATTGTAAAAAAAAAAAATACTGTGAGCAATATTTTTTGTAAATAAAGTAATTTACAGCAGTTGATTTTTGGTTTGTGTCAATGAGTATTTTTAATTTTATAAGAAATTGTTAGTTTGTCTTTATGTTTGTAACAGATTACAGCTTTGTTTCTTAGTAGGAATATATGTAACACTGCAAGTAACAAATGTATTGTTTAGCCATGTTGCAAACTTTTAAAATTTCAAGCCATGTTTTAAGCCTTCTGTGGGAATTAATCCCCCTTTTCACACTAGCATGAACAAAGAGAAGTTAAGGATGTCTGTGTAAGAAATCTAACGGAGAATACTTAAGTACTGATTCAGTATGACACCAAAATATGTGCCTGTTTGTAAGACTGCACATCAACATTCACTTTGTGAAATTATGATAATATGATGTGTTAAACTTGCATGAATTGGTGTTTAGCTAAACATATATGCGCTATTAAAAAAGACTTAGAAACTAAGTATTTAAGCGCTGTGTTAGCAGTCACAAGCTATCACATGTATTAATAGCTTGCTGAGAGCAGACTTAAATTAGTGTTTGTAAAGCTCATTCTTGTGAAAATGAATTGAAGTTCTGTCACTCCTTGTTTCCACTCACTGTTCTCCTCCGAGCAGCACCTTCTAGTCATGGCTTCTGGTACAGTTTGCAAATGACAGCAAAAGAACAGCGGCAATCTCTTGCACTATTTTAACCTTTACAGTGTATTTGTTTGGAGTAGGCGACCATTCCATTTCTCTGTTGCTCATGGAATATTAAGGTTGCAGACAGAAGAAATAAAAGGAATGGCCAACAACTAAGACTTGAAAATTTTGAAAAGGTCAAAGTAGTGTGGTTTAGGACTGTCTGTATGTCTTCATTTCATCAGATGACAACTGACCAAATACTAATAAACTATGAGCTATATATATTTTTAAATATCAATACAAAAAGTGTTTCAACAATCAGTTAAAATGACACTTTTTTGCTAGGTTTTCAGTTGTCGATACCCAGAGGTTATTAAATTTTAAAAAGGCATTTTGATTTCTTTACTGCTGTAGGATTTATTGGTACTTCATTCTCTTGGACATGCATGTTTTTATATGGCAAGTATGGTATTGTAGCAAAGACATTTGGGGGTTACTCTTAACGATATGCATGGAGTTTCATTTAGTAGAAAGAAGAGTGGAATTACACCTTTTGTTTACAAAGCATTGATTCTCAGAACCGCAAATCATCAGAAGGTCACTTGCCTGTTCAAATACTGTACTTCAGTTAGGTACATTGACCCATATGAAACAAGCACTTGGTGTACACATTCAAATGAGGAATGTTTTCAGAGGAAAAAAAATAAAGAACAGATTGTCATAAAATTGGTGGAAGATGGAACCTCACTGAAGATATCCCTCTGCAGCAAGCTAGGGTCAGTTATATCTAATGGATACCTAAAAACCTCAAAGGCTGTGGATGCTGTAATCTTGCTAAACTATGTCTGGTTACTTATCTGTTACTACAATTACAATGTTTTTGCCTTGATATCTAATCTAAGCCTCTTGCAACATTCAAATATTTCCTGTTCTGTGCATTGTGGTCTATGAAAACAATTTCCTTCCTTCATCTTGGCAGTTACCTTTTGTTTTGTTTCCCTATGGTCTTCTCTCCTGCAGGTCAAATCTGTCCTGGAGCTGTATGCATTTGTTTTCTAATGATTAAAGTGTGATCCCACTGAAGTTTAGCATCTGCAACTTTGAAGTCTAGTGTTAAAGTCTGTGTTCCAGCCTTCTTGTCTTTTTAACAGAAAGAAATAGATGCCTTCAGGAGACAGTTTGTTGCATTTCTCTGGGGTTGCTGTCTCTCTTCATTGGCTGCAGAGGTGGACTGAAACAGGAGCAGCTTAGTTCTCGGACCTTTTCTGATGATTATACTCATATGAGAGGAATTCCTATAATGTAGCTGGATGTGTCTGGAGGTAGCATAGTAGGAAAAAAGGAAGGTGCTGTTATGGACACCTTAAAGCTAATGGGCATAGAACACATTTGTAGACCCTTATTTTGTATTGCTTTACATTCTTTTAAACCTGGTAGCCTGAAACAATTGTTAATTAGTGAATGTTACTCCTTTAGAGGTCCCTTCTCTGAAAGACCCAGGAAGTGTAATATGCTGTAATTAGTTCTATGCCACTTAATCCGTTTACGGCAGAGCATATCTTGAAGAGGTTTGTTGCTCCCTTCCATTTAGCAAAGCAGTCCTCTGACAATGTGAAGGTCT
Organism: Gavia stellata; assembly: GCF_030936135.1. Taxonomy (NCBI): domain Eukaryota; kingdom Metazoa; phylum Chordata; class Aves; order Gaviiformes; family Gaviidae; genus Gavia; species Gavia stellata. The sequence continues at coordinate 13,294,297 of NC_082603.1, forward strand.
CTGATGCATGAAGAATTAATAAATTCTTCCCAATGAACTGTATCCAACCCTGCTAAACTGCTGACTTTATTTTGGATGCATGACCTTTTACCTTCTTCAGCGTCTGTTCGCTTCTGTGTTGAGATGAAATGAGAACAAAGCCCTAATAAGAGAAGGTCGTTAGATGCAGATGGTCTTCTGTTTTAATACAAACATGAGACAGTAACCCTGCTCTTACCGAGCAAAATTGTGTTGTCAGAGAAGAGGTTACCTTGGCAACAAGGTCACCTGGCAGGGCCTGCGGTGCGAGGAGAGTGATGGGGCAGCACGTGATGGGAGAGCCTCAGAGATGATGAAAGAGCAGGAGGTCAATCCCTCGCTCTTCTCAGTGACTTCCATCAGCTCAAGGTGAGTTACTCCAGGAGTTTCATAAACCTGGCTTTCTGAATACAAATGGTCTGTGTGAATTGCCAAGGGCATGGAGGACTGGAGGAAAGGACTTTACATTCAGGAAATTGTTATCATCAAAGGCTTTATTTTTTTGTGTGCTTTTTTTTAAAGAGGGAAGAGTAGAAGTTCTTTGTGAAGCTCATCTATGGCTACTTGCTCATAGCTATTTTTCACAAAGAATTGAACTGTATGCTCCTGGAGAAGGATCACATACCTTAGATGTGGAGAAGGGAGACTCGGCATGCAACCCGGGTGCTGGAAACAGATGACAGTGGGTTCCAGTTCATAGCTGTCGGTGCCAGACAGGCGTCCTTTAGGATTGTGTCTAGCAACCCTAAGATGAGTTAGAGTATAGGTGCTTGGCAGTGAGCTCATGACAAGCCAATAATATTCTTGATCAATTTATCAAATTCCTACAGAAGCTTTTGAAGCTAGAGAAAACCTGAACGCTCTTGAGGTTGGTCTGGCACTTGGTATGGTAGGTGGGCCCTAAGGCAAAGAAATGCAAAGGCTGTGGAGAAGTTGCTAAGCGCAGCTGGCAGACCTAGTAATTCTTAGACCTTACAGGATGTATAAGAGATAAAAATACAGAAGAGATACAGACCAGAGTGGAGTCTTTAAAGGTATATGGGAAAATGAAAGGGATAGATTCTGTCTACACAAAAAAAAAAGGACAAGGTACGGAAGACAAAGCATGTGTGGTTTGGAAACAGCAATTTGCACTCTTCTATCTTGCTCTTTTTTTCCATACTGCAAGAAAAATTAAATGGGGAAATTAAAAGGCAACCTACTTAAAGCAGATAAATAAATACAGCACTGTAATTAGCAGGTGGGTCTTAATCAGTCCTTATGTTTATCTTTTTATCTGTTTTTATTTTCTTTACCAAGCCATTAGGTTTGTCTATTGCTGTTTGATTGCTGGGCCCTGTAAGATATTCACTGCACTCCCATCCTTGAGGCATTTTTCTCTTTGTTCAGGATTTTCAGTGGGGTAGCATTGTTGAGTTCCATCTCTTCATAATTAGTATGCCTGCTAACCATGTCTGCAGTCTAAACTAAATTGCTCAGTTGGAAGCAAATGAGACAATGTAGTGATGTTATTCTGTATTCAGTGCTCACGTCTGGGTCTGTTTTTCAGTCAAAGAATTGCCAGCTTTCTCAATTTCCAAAGCAACATTCTGCAAATGTGTAAATGACACCACCTCCTCTCTCAAATTGTGCAAGACTGTACGTCTAAGTGCAATGAAGAGAGAATCAAACTTGTGACTTTGTTAGTGAGGAAATTATGTTCTTGATACTTTTCTCAGTCCTCCTCACCTCAGGCAAAACTAACCTCCCCCTCCACAATCCTGTTAAATGGAGATGCAGCAGAAAGACCCAGTCAGTGCTGGTAACAGGAAAAGCAAACACAGTTTAGGAACTGCTAAGTTATTCTAGACTGCTCTTAATTTTTAAGGTCCACTTCCCTTTTGTGCTAGAATTGGTGATGTAGCTAAAAAATCTCCCCCCAAGATCTACTTATTCTTAACTAGTGCCATGAATATTTCTTTTTCAAGGGTGTGGGAAGGTAATGGTCATATCTGCAGTGATTTGCAGAAGTGACCTCAAATGTGTTTGAAACTGTCTATTTTCACCCCCATGCTTATACTTCTGCTACATTTTAAAGGAAGAAAGGAATTGTGATATCACCAAATTGACATTGGTTGATGTTCACTAAGGATGGTTTTACCCATTTGTGTCCAAAGATGCATGTATTTTTTCTTGTATTTCATCCAGGTTTGTCTCCTGAAAAATGTAGCTGAAGATTCAACTGTACTTGTTATGTGTGCAAATCAGGTAGGACTTCAAGTTACTGTACATGCACCTCTGGGTTCATTGATAAATTAGAAAATACTGAGGAATGCTGCGAAATTCAACAAGAAAAAGTGAATGCTGAAGCTCTAGAAGGGAAATTATTACTAAGGAAGTAGGAATTTAGGCTCAAGTTCTCAGAGTTTTCCTTTTGAGCTTTTACCTCACTTTTCCATCTTGTATATGCTAGTCTGATAAGAGAGCTCAGGCTATAAGCATATTTAATAGTATGATCACAAGAAGGTATTCAGATTTAGGCCAGTCAGTTTAAGAACTGTCAGTTAACTGAGCACTCTGTTAAAGACTCTTGAGAAATTATAGGCAGAAGCCATAACCCAAGCTCTCAGACACACCTTGTCCTGTCACTTTCCACCCTGAGTATTCAAGGAATGCTAGTAAACAAAGCAGCAGCAAGTACTGTCAAGAACCTGAAAGCTGATTTTGTCTAAGTAGCACGTTCGGTCTCAGTTTGTGTGAAGAGGAAAGGTTCATGAATTGAAGAATTCAGTCTGAAAAAAGGTAAGTTGTGATTGCAGTTGCAGCAGCAGGTGTACTGCAATAAAAGAAATGACTGGCTCTTAAATGTGGGTGTAGAAGTAGGCTGCTCTTTCTCCAAATGAGCTGCCACTGTTATCCTGGTTATAAAGATGGCAATCTCTTAAGTGGCATTTTACAAAACTACTAAAGCAAGATAATAAGATAATAATTTATTACTAAAATACTAATTGATATTTTGGAAAGCTGCAACTTCCTTGCTTCAGCACTTTTGTCAAATACTAATTAAATACGTAGACATTCTCTTGCAAATTTAATAACTTAACAACATCTATTGCTTCTCTGGTTTTCGGTAATTGCTTGACTGTGTTCTCCAATACACTATTCATCCAGAGTACATAACTTTCTAATAATCGATTGCTATGTTCCTGTGCAGTCAGACTAAACCAAGTATTGCATCAGAATTTTTGTGTAAGTGCCCAAGCCGTAAGATTTACAGGCAAATCTGACTCTGAAGTTGCCACCCTAACTACAGTCATCAATAGCATGCTCAGTTAAGCACCATCTATTGCAGGCTACCTGGTAATAAATCTGAAACTGCAATAAGTAGTTTTTCATTTGGGCAAGAAAGAGTAATATCATTTCAAAGTACAAGTATTTAAAAAGGCCCAGCATCTCTCACCTGTAGCTCACTTTCTTCTTTGAAGCTGCTTGTATAGGACCTATCTAGGAGTGCTAATCAAAATGACTAATGATCTTCCCATCCTAACTTGGCTGTAACTCAGGCTTGAAACATCCATACCACACTTCTGAATGCAGTATATTTTACAGACAGCTAGCTCATAGCTTCTGCTTTGTTTGTCCATTTGAGTTGGTGAACTTGAGTCTATGCTGATGTGGTGTATGTGCTAGAGTGCTGCTTTTCTAAGTAGCTCTGGTGCGGGTGGCTGCTTAACACTTGCTTTGGGGCTTGAACAGTGACATTGAGTAGCACACTTGGGAGCAGGATCAGACATCTGGTTGCCTGATGGCAGTGGCATGCTTTTTTAGGTGGTTAGGATCGCGGCTTTGCTATAGGTGTGTGCATGTCTGTATGTACACATATAGCATGAAGGAGATCTAAGAGAACAGTATCACAAAGACAAAAGCAAATATGGCTTGTTTATTATTAAGATAATGTTATCAAGATGAACATATTTAGTTGTAATGCATTGGAGAAATAAAAATCAACATTACCACGTAAAAGAATCTGTAACTTTTTCCTACGTGCCCTTTTGTATGCTCAGCCTGAATTGTTGAATGCCTATCTCTTTGTAGATAGCTGGTGAAATTGTTATAAAAGACCTAGTGCAGGAATGCCTGAGAACTGGGTAATAAGTGTAAGCATTAATTTAAATAAAAATTATAATGACTGATTAAATGTTGTCATTTATTGTATGTTTGGATTTCTGGATATAGACTTTTTACTGGTTTTAAAATTCAAAAAATTACGGCATTATTTCATAATATAAGAATCTTTTAAAGAATTTTATTGAAAACTTGTATTAATAATGATTGTGTAATAGCTGAGGAGGGATCATAATTTTTAGCCCTTCTGAACATTTTCACCCTGTGTCTTAAGTGGATTTTCCTGCTATTTATATTTATAGAATACTTAAGGAACATATGAAAGCAAAAAGATGCTATTTGGGAATGTCATGTTTCTCACCTTAAGTGTTTAAGTGTCCTTTTTTCTGTGGGAGTTTGAGGTACTTAATTGATTGCAATAAAATAATTATAAAATGGTAGCTGTTGACAGATGTACGTTTGAAGTTCTGTATTTGAATTCTCACAACACTCTTAAACTCCCATCTTTAGTAATGGCAACTTTTGATGTTATTACAAGACTGCTACCACTTTATTTTATTTTGGTAGATGCATATTAAATGGAACTGTACAACTTGGATTTTGTAAACGTATTTGCAATTACAAGTGGTTTTAATTGTTCTTATTGCATAATTACTGAAAAGAATTTGAAGCTTCAAATGTGCATTAGGCAACTCCCAGTGGACTGAGAGAGGCTAGAAGGATTTGGCCCTTTGAAGAGAAAATATTGCTTGTTAGGTAACTTTCTAATATTTCTTTCAACTGCTGTTAGCTACGCTTTTATTCTTGTTTTACCTTGTTAACATTCTCCATTTTCATAACTGTAGCTGTGACTGCTGCTTCAGGAGCAGAAAGCTTGCTTCCTAGGCTCAGAGTAATATCTTGCCTGGTGACAATGAATTACTGTTCTGTCACTTGTGAGTGCTCTTTTCCTTGTTGCAAGGTAGTGCAATGTCTTCGTTTTTCATATACACCATTAATCTTTTCCTGTTGAGAAGCAGGTCTAGCTCTTGGGGATCTCCTGCATCTTTCTAGCCTTCCTAGGGTTCTGGGAGACTCTATAATCCCTAGGGCTGCAGTGGCCCTGCTAAAGTCAACTGCATGGCTACAGGTTGCCTGCTTAGACTCTGACTATGTGCTTTGTGGAAGACCTTTCTTAGATGATGTTTTTATTCCTCCTTTTACGCCCAAATAAAAGACTTTTTTTCTGACTCTCAGTGTATTCTGGAGCCATACTTATCTGTTCAAAATGTCCTCTTTTTCTTACCTCAGATACAATTTTTATCTTACTGGAGTCAGCAGTTGGTAAAGATTTGGCCTTCAGATGATTAAAAACATGTGAATGCAAAATTACCCACAACCAGTCTACTATATATAAATTTCCAGATCCTGATTGGAAGCAGAAACAATTACAAGCATTTATTTTAACCAGAAGCTATTTTTTCTGCCCTCTCCCAATTATGATCCCAGGAGGTTGCTGATCCTAATTTAATTGCACAGGATGGAGCAATATTTTTCATTATAGATGAGCTAACCAAAAGATTTAAGGAGTTGCTTATGCTGTTTAGACTGTATTTAAGTTTTGGGGAAGAAGAGGATACTAATATTGAAAACGAATAAATGTGTATGCAGAAAGTCTAATTAAAACAATATTACCATGATCTACATACATCAAGCTTCCCATGGGGAAAAATTTTAAAATTAATAAAAATGAACAGACAAACTTACTCTAGAGCACTGTACATTGCAAGCCTGTGATTTAGAAGAATTCTCCAGTAAGATCTGCAGAATTCAGATTATAATTTGAAAAGACTACTCGATCAATTAAATATACATAGGGTAGGATTTTGCTCATATGCAGCTTGATCAATGGTTTATGTATTACCAGAAACTAACAGTGCATATCTTTGAGTTAAAACTTTAAGCATTTAAATCGGTTCAGCAATATGTATAGGTGGAGGTGCTAGAAAAAAAGTCTATGCAAGCTAAAATTGTATCTTCAGCCTCAGTTTTGAGGGGACAAATACTATTGATTAATACTGTAAAGTGCAGCACAACCCATTTTCAACAAAGGACACAAGTCCAATTTAGTTTGCAAAACTTTATTTCATCTGTATGGGTAGGCAGAAGCTCTTGCAGGACCAGCTTCTGAAACGCCTTCCAAGAGAACAGGGAAAACTTAACTCTCTTCCCTTTGATCTATTTTAAAAATATAAAGGTCATTATTTTAAAAATAAAATTTTGAAGTTATAGTACCAAAAGCTGTACTTATGTCATCTTTAAAAAGCGTCTGGATTTTCAAAGGGATTCAACTTTTGAGTTCTTAGAGGCCAGAATTATTAAAAAAAAAAAAAAATCAATTCTTTTCAATATGGAACTTAACAAAAGCACATCAGCGTTGCAGGACTTCTAATACTGAGTGATGGGGGAGTGATGTTAGAAATACATGGCAGCATATTTTTTTTTTTGTACATTTCATTTCTTACTTGCCTGTTAGGGTTTGCAGGCAGAAAAAATCACCTACCTGATGAATCAGTTGTGTAGTAATGTATTCAGTACTGTCTGTTTAAACTATGTACAGCATTGGAAGTACACACAGATTAAGGTAAATTAAACAAGCTTCCATTAATGAGTTTTTTTCAGGCATATTCTACCTGGCACTCAAAGCTTTATGTGCTACAACTGCCAAGCCTCTATTTTTTGTTGCCTTTGAATCCTTTTTCATGAGGCCATCCAAAACTCTCTCTGGGACTACTGTCTCTGGCTGACAAAGCTGCTCGTGACTGAGCTGCAGTTGGCTGTGCCCCTTTGAGGGGAGCGTGGCTGTTCCATTGCATGTCCAAGTGGTGTCCAGAAGATCACCACTCCCCGTGGAAGAATCTTTGGGGAAAATGTTCAGATGTGGATCCAGATTGATCCAATGTCATGGATAAGTAGAAGCACAACTGGCACAACAAGCAGCAGTATGCATGGGGAAATACGGCCGCTATTGAATGTGTGTGCAGGGTATGGCAACAAAAGATGTGGAGGCTGCCAGACACCAGATTGAACGTGCTTCGCCTTCTACTAGTTTTGCTGATGCACAGAAACATTATTGGCAAAGGCTGAACTTTCCTTTCTGGTTTGTACCTGGGTTTTGTTTTTAATTTTATGGGGCCTAGCGAGTTGACAGTGTGTGACTCATCAAGCTGGTCTTCTGCAGCCAAAAGTATACTTGATAAATGCTTCTAAAAGTTATTCTTGAAGGTGTTCTCTGATGGCAGGATTGTGGGCCCTGCAGTTTTCTGTTTGGCATCAAGAAATTTGTCTGCAAATTTATTTATTTTAGAGTATGTTGCTCTTATCTTTGCTAACATTAAGCAATTTTTCTGCTTTCCCTTTAGCCTTATGTTATAATTCAGTTCTCAGTGCTTCCATTTGTGAGGCCACAAATGTGATAAGTTTGTTATTCTTCGTGGAAGCTGCAGCTAGAAGCCATGTACTGAAGCCATATACTGGCTTGGTTTACATGTTGAACGCTGTTGAGAGCTAATTTTTAGAAAAGGTGATATGTAGAATAAAGTCAAATTACTATATATTCAGTGTCTATGCATAGATATATACACACAAAGAGCTACCTCTTCTTTCCTAATTTCTGGTGATGATCTGGGGCATGGTTTTTTGGAGCTGCATCTAACTTAAAGTTAGCTTGAGCTGGCAATGGTAAATGAAGCAGCAGCAGCTGCAGCAAGCAGTTCATTCAGCCTGTGCTCTGACTTCCTCTGGGGTTGCTTGTCTTTCTCCATTTGCTGTGTATCAAGCCTAGGGTAACTTCCTGCTTAAGACACCTTAGACAACAAACTTATTTGTTGTTATGTATTTTAGGCTGAACTAATTTTCTTACAAGTCTGAAGCAGCTGGGTTTGCACTCTAACCATAAAAAAAGAGAAGAATGTGTGTGTGTGTAGGGATTGAAACTATTTGGGAAATTTGAAACAAAATTGCCTTAAAATATCTATCTACACTTTGTGAATGGCCATGATTATTTTGTTTTGATTCAGCTAACTACGTTTCTAACTAAAGATCACTGTATTGGGTTCTCTCTGATTAAATGTTAACTGCCTTACGAATTTTTAATTTTTGTGATATTACTTGATTGCTTCTTCACCCTGTAATTTACTGATAGGGAGATTTGAAATAAATTATTTTTCAGGCCAAACATCAGCATGTATTTGAGTACTTTGCAGAAAGTTGTAGTAGTTTCAAAAGCAGTAAGTGATTGTGTCAAAATTCAAATGGCTTATAACTCACAATTTTCAGAGGATCGGTTTACACTTCCAAAAGCCTTTAGAAGCATCAAAATAGTCTGTCCATCTGAAGATTCCTAGCATTCAAAAACTGGTAGGGGAAAAAAGCACACACAAAACCCCACATTGCTTCCTCTGCTGGAATGCAACAGTTCAGGAGCAGAAGATTCATCATCCTCCAATGAAAACCTGATTACCCAAATTGGTTTTCTTTTAATTGTTCTGGATTTCTAGAAGATGTCTTAGTGTCCTTGAAACTTTTTAAAGAACACACAGCTTCAATGCCCTGACTTTTCATGTAAATCAGTTGCCAGATTTGTGGGAGAGAGTCAGAAATGCAAACTATTTGTTCAAGATGTTAAATGAAATGTGTGAAGTGTTTAAAAATGAGAACAAATGCTCAAGGCACTGCATTTTCACTGCTTCTGAGATGTAGACTTTATTGCTGTTGACCTCAAAGTTGACACTTCTGGAAGTAGCCTGTGCTTCTGTATATGTTTCTTTTAATTTTTTTTTTTAATGCCGTATTACCACAAAAGTTGTTTTGGGCTTGAGTCTGAAAACCCAATGGCTGTATTGTTAAAGGACCAATTTCAATGTATTTTCTGGCACACAGATACTCAGGGCACACAAAATGACTCACACAGCTGCTACTCTGTCTGTAAAGCTGGAAGACTAGGTCTTGGTGCTTAAAGCAGTATGAGTGCTAAAGGTATAAGTCTAAACTGAAGTAAGTACCTACGTAATTCTGTCCTTAACCCAGCTAGGATTAATTATAGGGCAGTCTCCTCATAGTTCTCTGTTGTGTTTTTAGGATGCTTTAACAAAACTCTTGTTGCTTATGTCAATTCTGAACCCATTTTGTGAAAAAATAATACTGCGTTCAGAAGTTTGTCTTCTACAATTTAGATATATTGAAGAAAGAAAAAGATAATAGCTTTTTATACTAAATTAGGGCTTGAAAGAGCATTTTTATTTCAGCTGCTAAAACATGTGGTTTCAAGCAAAACTGGGAGATTAAGTCCCCTGTCAGTTGAAGAGTAATTCATGCTTTATTTATGAGAAAATGCAAATATACTAGCTAGAAGATTATTCAGCTTGGAATGAATATTTGATCTCTAGTGTACCTTAGGACAGGCAAAACTTTTCAGCTAGAGGGATCACACCGAAATGATGGCCAGAAGTTTGAACTTTACTTCATTTATACATTTGAATATAACCATTTGTAAATTCTCTTAATTTATGTCAGTAAGTATTTTTGTCAGTTGTGCCATAGATCGTATTTGAACAGGCTGCCCAGGGAGGTTGTGGAGTCTCTTTCTCTGGAGATACTAAAAACCCTCCTGGATGCATTCCTGTGCAACTTGCTCTAGGTGAACGTGCTCTGGCGGGGGGGTTGGACTTAGATGATCTCCAGAGGTCCCTTCCAACCCCTATCATTCTCTGATTCTGTGACTCTAGAAAACAGTGGTGGTCGTTGTTACTTTAGACATCTGCGCTTCAAAATACAACTACTAGGGAACACAGAGTTCAGTTGTAAAGACAATGAAGGCAGTCATTTCTCCCTATAGGTTTTATTTCTTCCTGTAGGCCTGTGGTATACTACCTCCATATGTGGAGGGCAGGTGGTTGCATTAGCCCAAAACTAAGCAAAAGAGCCTTCACTGGGTGAGTACGCAATGTGTAAAATGTGATTCTATGACAAATGCTCCTTTGCAAAGACTGACTGACCAACTCTACTATTGGCATACCAATGAAAGTGTACTTTGTACAACTTCTCTTATGCTTACTGGCATGTTTTTTCAGTCAGTAGAGATGGATTTTGGCTGTATGTTCTCAGTGCTGGACTCCCAGCTGCTTGCATGCTGGTTTTGATGCTTGCCAATGCTGGAAATAAGAATTAAACCAAGTCTGTTAGTTCAAGGGCTGCTTTTACAGTGCTTATTGAAATAATAGGGTTTGGTTTCTTAAAACATGTCATTGGACATGGAGCTTCTCTCAGTAAAGCTGCATTTTGTAGGACATAAAATCTCCACCTGGTTTGAGGAGAACAACTTTTTTAATCTCAGAGACCCTAGAATAGAAAACTTTTGGTTTCTATTTTCTGTTTTATGTTTCTGTGGGATTGTATCTGTTTGTGAACCACTGTTCAAAGGATTTAGGTCTTGTTTCTCCTCACTCTTCCTCCATAGCCTCCTGAAGGGATATCAGTCTTTATGTAGATGGTGTGGATTTCATGTGCTGTGTATGAATGGCAGCTCTTTACTGTTTTTTATCCAAGAGTATTATGTGTGAAAGGCCAGAAGTTCATGTATCTTAAGGAAAGAGATAGAAGATGATACATTGAAGGTAAATATGTGTCCATATGTATTAATAAACTGTAACTAGCTGAGGTTTGAATCCAAGCTGTTGTGCTTCTGAGAAGTTAAATGGTTAAGCAAGTAATTTATAGTGGATAATCTCTATAATGAATTTCTCCTCTTTTCCTAATAACAAATTTTCTATGAAAGCATAATGTATCTTCTCAGATGTACTTATTATTTTAATTGATCTTTTGCATTCATTCTGGTGGTTGCTTTTGAGCCATGAATTTCTTGCAGATTATTAGTGTTTAAAATGCATTGATGAATCTTGATTGACTTTGTTATATGGGAAGACAATATTTTTTGATGTCTAGGTGGAAATGAAATTAGTTGCTGCTGTGACCCTGCACTCTAAGATCAGTTTTAGTGTGTGTTTTATCTTTGCAGTCTGGGAGTAGCAGAAATGTGCATGAAACATTTGGAACCACAGTAATTGATGGCATAAACAACAAATACACAGCAGCCTTCTGCTTCACCTACTTTTTGTCAAATGTTTCTAATCCTTTCCTTAAAATAAATGTTTAGGGTCACTGGAGCAAAAGATTACTGTACCTTTCTGGATAGCTTTCAAACATTAGGGATTTCCTCTGGCAAAAAAAGCATTACTTGTTCCAGGAATTAACGCAGTACCTAGGAGATGCAAAATAACAACAAGAAATCTACTGTTTAGAAAATTTTATCAAGGGACTCCTGAGAATTTCCTTTTGCTTTTGGTAGCACTCTACACATTTTTGCTATTAGGGAACAAACTCCTATATTTTGTTTTGAAGCCATTTGTGGATTCAAAAGTTTTTTCAGTTCTAATGTTATCAAGTACTCATTACACTGAGGAAGATCACTGGGGGTGGGGGGAAGAAAGTGGGAACAGCAGTGTATTGGTTTCATCTGTGTAAACAAAACAAAACCCCAACCAATGAACAACAACAAAAAAACCCCTATCCACACAAACATAGCAAAAAAGAACCTTAGGTAACAAAGATACATTGAATATAGGACCAACCCTTTCATATTGCCCTTGGAATGCTTAGGTGAAAGATGAAGTAAGAATATAGTGCCAGAGAAAAATAAGTCCTATGATGAAGTTAGTTTTATGGACTGTTGTAGTCTCTATCATATTCCCCTCTGCCTCCCTTGCTCACACACAAAGGTGCACAGTCTGCAGAACTTCAGAGCCCACAAAGTTCATCTATTCCCCTTTATGCTGAAAATGCTGACCAGAAATCAAAGGGGAATAGAGAGTTCAGGCAGGGAAGCTCCATCTGTGACTCACTGTTTTCCATCATGTACAGTATGAAATATCATCCCAAATTTGAAGCCTGCATCCACACTGAGGAGTAATAGATGTGATGTGCAGAGATCTGCATCCAAATATCTGAATTTGCTTGCTGTTGGATATTTTTGTTTCTTTAAAGAAAATGTTTGTGATGCAGTTTCTTAGCTTTTAGAAAAAAGTAAATGAATTATGTCAACACAGGAAAAAAGTGCTTCTGTTTTGGCTTAGCAACTTGTTAAGCTAATGGGATTTTTTTATTCTGATGATATTCCTCATATGTATTCTCAGCATATCCTACTATAAAGTCCCATGGAACCATTATAGTGTGTGTTGCAAATGTTTATTGCCAATATGATAAATCATTTAGCAATGCTCAAACAATCAAAATGGATTTACTTAAACAAGTTTAAATGTCTTATTTTAACAAAAGCACTCCTGGAACCCTCAGAAGTAAACAAACCTTCTCACCATTCCATGTACATTTAAAAAATAAAAATAAAAAGCAAACAAAAAACAAAACAAACAAACAAACCCACAAAAAACCCAGCAGTTGGTGCGACTGATATTTTTCCTGTGACATAATTTGGAAATTATGCAAGTGACCTATTTAAGATTTTCTAGGGGTTTTTCTAAGATTTGCAGAATGCGAAGGGATGTTGTAGCTGTTCTATAATGAGGCATAATAAAGCAAGGTTGATCAAGCACAAGGAATTTTATTTTTTTAAAATAGGGTCTGCAAAAGCTCACAGCTTTTAAATCATGCTTGTTTATATTACTTGTTTCGTGTGATTATATTGGTACACTTGTGATGGCAGAGAGGCATTGTACTAATTCATCTGCTGGGACTTGTAAGGAATCAGAAGAATTTCCTAACTTCAGAATAAAACAATAAGACTCTCCTTGCATGTATTTATGCATTAGAGATATAAACTACTAATATGAAGGTTGACTTAAACCAGCTTCATCTCCCTGGTATTTTATAGAGAGTAGAATCTTTCTTTACACCTGTTCCAAAGCAGGGTATAATAAGGCAGGCTCACTTTTGAAGGTAATGTGCCTTCCTGCTCTTCTGTGTTCAAATTCAGGGGCCAGATGGGATTCACTCAATGATGGCGAAAGAGATAGCCCATGTGACTGCAAGGCTGAAAGATCACAATTATTAAGGGAGGCCCCTGACAACTGGAGAAAAGCTAACATTATACCCATCTTAAATAAATAAACATTAAAGGGAAGACCAGGGGAACTATAACATGGTCAGACTTACTTCAGTCCCTGGAAAGGTCATAGTAAACATCTTTGAGTGCCAGTTGCAAGCACATAAAGAACAAGCATGCAATCAGAAGTAGTCAGCATTGATTTACCAAAAGAAAGCTGTATTTTGCCAATCTTAACTATTTTTATTTAAAAGTGCCTGGCATTGTGGGTGAGGGGAGATCAGTGAAGCTGTAATATGGTTTGATGTTGGTATGGATTTGACACCTTTTCATGTAGAAACTTAGGAAGTATGGGCTGTATAAGTGGTCGGCTGAAATCTGGCTCTACTTCCACGCTCAAAGGGTTGGTGGCCAATATTGAGCAGAGTGCCCTAGGAGTTAATACAGAGGCCAGTTTTTCTTTTCCTTAGAGTTGTAGCATCATAGAAATATTGCTTGCAAGAGATCTCTGGACCTTGTTATAGTGTCTGAAAGAGTTAGACTCTATCTTTGATGCTCTCCATCAAAACTTGGAGGCTCTTTTGGTTTGCCCCTTAACCTGTTCTCAACCAGACTAAATAAGCTTAAGTCCATCAACCTTTCCTTCTAGATCATGTGCTACTACCACAGTGGTAGTCCTCCAGTGTACCTTCTCAAGGTTCTGAGCATCTTTTTTGAACCAGGCCACCCAGGAGGCACTGTACTGCAGATGCAATCTCACTAGCGTTGAGTGATGACCATAAACTATGGTTTAAGAGGTTTTGGCAGAACTTGGGGGAAGGGGGGGGAATTTACTAGGAGAGTGGTGCAGCACCAAAAAGGGTTGCCCAGACATTCTGGAGTCTGTGTACTTGGAGGTGTTCAAGATTTTGCTATGTAAACCTGTGACTGATCTGATTTAGTGGTGGTTATACTCTAGCTTAAAGTGGCAGATTGGACTAGATGACCTTTTGGGTTCCCTTCCAATAAACATTTCTGTGATTGTATGATTTATTTGCTATATGAGTGCTGATTTTGATTTTTAAATTAATGTTTTCTACTTAGAATTTTTCTCTCTTCCATATTGCTAAACAGTACTCCAAAGACCTGAATGACAGGACTGAAAGATCTGTTTCAAAATGCTACTGTTTCCAACTGATACTGTCTAGCTGAGTAACTTCTGATAGAACAAAATTTGTAATTCTGGAGATGTAGTAACAGATTTTAAAAAATTCTATAAGATTGTGTTCTTAATATCAAATCAGGAGGATGCCCCCTTTCATATAGTTAAAAGGCGTGTATCTTTAGTCTTTTCTCAGGACAAGTGCCATTAACACACTCTGTATTTTTCTAGGACCACAATCTGAATACAGTTTTGGAGAGGGAGGGTTGTCAGTTCACATTGTGCGTGCATTTGTTGCTTTGGTATGCTGCTGCTGTGTTTGAAATTTTTTATGGTTTCATGTCTTTTCATAATCCTAGTTGAAGTGTCAGATCTTTTTCCAAAGGGAAAAGTCTGTAATTTCATTATCAGTATTACAGTTACAGGAAACTCAACACTGAAATCATTAGGCTTGCAGGGAATAAAATTAAAGAAGCCTTTGGTCTGGAATCTATTCAAATACTCCCCATCTCATAAATAAATTAACGAATAAAAGAAAACGTTAGAATCGTGCAGAAGTTTGTATGTGTCTGTTTCTGCAGGAGACAGTATGGTTGTGGTTTTCCTGTTGTCAAGGCATACATTTCAGTTGTTGCGAAGACCATGCGAACTATGTCATGCTTTGAGTAGAAGGCTGGGCTGAGGTCCCTGCCAACCTTGGTTATTCTGTGGTGATCCTATGGAGCGAGCCAGGGAATCCACTGTACTTGCCACACCCTGCTCCTATGGGTTCAATTCTATTCCTGTTTACTTTGATGGCAACAAACTGTTCCCCAGACTTTACATGATGAAATATGAACTGCCAAACACCTTTTCCTGTGTACTTTCAGAGTATGTGCTGTTTGCATATTCTTACCTATGTATTGTGTAAAGGGATGCTTGACACTTTATAAAGTGGAGGGAAGCAGCATCTTTTCTTGGAGGGTTTATCATCTAGGATCTGAAATAAAATACTCCATGGGTAAGAGTAAAGTGAAGTGAGAATAAAGCAGAACTGCAGGTAACATCCCAAGAACAATTTAGATCACGTGTGTTATCTGTCTCAAAAGATCTTTTAAAAACAGTGCTTTTGTACACGTCTTGCAAACAATGGTGTTTGGGGTCTGTTGTATGGGGACCTCGAAGAACAACATCTTAGCATGGTTTTGGAAGAGAAATGAGCAAAGACATTAACTCAGATTTAATTGCTAAAAAGATGGTTTTTGTGAGGACATTTTGGACTAGCAGGAAATGACAGCTAATTCTAAAGAAACCTGTGGAGAATGACGTTTCAATAATTAATGGCGCAGTTGTGAACCAGTGATTTTATGTACAGGTAGAAGGGCAAGGGTGAATTTCATAGCTACTAAGAAGAAATAGCATCAGGTCTTTATGTAAAGCAGATGGGAGGGAGGATATTGTGGTGACCCATGCCTGAAAAGTGTAGGCAGGAAGGTGGTGAACAACTGTACAGGTAAGCATTCAAAAAGAAATTCAGGGAACTCCCTGTTAGCCTGGAGAATTTGCAGTAGGTTGCAGGCTGTTAGAGGGAATGAATGGAGTTCTCAGTTCCACCCAAAAATGAAAAATAGGCTAGTTTACTCAGGTTAGTATTTCTTTTGGACCAAAACTTTCTGACATGGCAGGTCATATTGGGGACAGTGAGAAGTCTTCCTCTGGTCCCTTGTGTGACCATTAGAGGAAGTGGCGGTCAGGGCTCAAAGGGTGGAAGTGTTCCAGGATCGTCAGGTTTTGGAGGAGGGAGAGTTCGTGGAGGCCAGCTGAATGGTGTCTCTTAAGTGCTTTGCTCCAAGCCTCTGCTAGTCATGTATTGTGATGGTGGGTGCTGGGAAAGCTCTAGGTGTGTTTGAGAAAGCTGCAAACAAAGAGCAAGACCACCTTTAATTTATACTTTTCTTTCTCTAGTTATGTTTCGTGTATACTCTTACTCATAATTTTTGGTTATAGCGTATGAGTTCTTATAAGCTGCACTTCCTTACCATCTGCAACCATTTTCTGACTAATTTACACCCACCTATAAAGTTCTTTAGCACAACAAATCAGCTGGCTTAAAGATGTACTTTTCAGCCTACCTCTCTTTAGAAAGAAAACTGTAGTCTGGTTTTTTACATAATAGTCACACAGCGTAAATGGAATGGGAATAATTTGTTTTTCCTCTGCTGAACAAAAGATACAGTGTTTGTTCAGGAACTTTTTATTAAAAAAAGCATGCCAAGGAATATGTAGCAGTAAGATAACACATGCCTCAAGGAACTCTGTGAGGCTCATACCTTTGAAAATATTTTATTTCTGTATTTCTTTATGAAAAGAAGTGTCAAATTATGAAAAGCCAACAGGGAGCTGTCACTTAATGCACCAAACAGATTTTATTTACAACATATTTGCACATAGTGCCTTCCAGTCAAAAAAGACATAATTAATACCCTGGAATACTAGTACATAAGTTTTGAAGGTGAAAATAACCCAGGATAAGCATAAAAATGGAAAATAAGGATCCTGATGCGCAAACACTTGTACACAAAATGTTGTGTTCCTGTGTATATGCTCTTACATATATTGGATTGCAGGATTGTGACACAAGTATGTATGTCTTTATTGATCTGGGGACAGATGGTTTCAAAATTATAAAAATATTCCGACACCTTTAACTAATGGGAAACATCTGCTTGTTTCAAATGTACCATATCTTTAGTCATCATGTAGCTGTTTTTGAGTAGCTGGATCTCATCTTCTGATGGACATAGGCAATAATTCCGGTCCTTGATCATGCTAGATTTGTACTCAGATGCCTCTTTGAGTAATCCTGAAATAATATTTTATATAAACCCTGTCTTTTTTTCCTCCTCCTTTTCCTCCCTGATCTCCAATATAATTTTAGCATAAGTGGAAATAGAACCGTGTTTGCTAAGAAATCTTCTGGAAGATCTTTGCTGCAAAGCAATGACTACAAATCACTTACATGTATTATATATTTTAGCTACCTCGTAAAATAGGAAGTCCATATATAGAAATATAGTCATTGATCACTGGTATTGTTCTTTGCTATAGGGCAACTCTTCAGTTTGTGGCACTCTGATGGTTCCTTGTAGAGTGTGGCTGCCTGCCTTCCCTTTCCTTTGTTCTATGGGCAGTGATGGGTTTTTGTCATCTGCTCACAAGGAGCTCTTGAGCCAGTCTGTATGTAGGGCTTTGCTACCTGAGCCATAAGCCCAGGACCTATTGTTGTCTTCAAACCTGTCTAGCCTTAGCTTGTCTGCACTGCCTTGAAAGGCTGTTGGGTAGCTGTTGATGACTCAAGAAGCAGGAAGTTCCTTTCAGGCAGTCACAAAGATTCAATGGCAACTTTCAAAGGTATACAAACAGGAAAGCAGGGTGTATAGATGATTGTAGTTTTCTCATTCCTTCTTCAGGTCTTGCCCAGGACTTCTTTACAGCAAAGGAATACATCTTCGTAAGTATTTCATCGTATGTAACACATTTCGGCCTCCACTGAAGCGTCTGAACTGTTTTGTAATGTAGATGTTGTGCAGTAACATAAGTATGAGATTGTCTTTACTTCTACATATGTAACTTTTTTTAGGGGTAACAGTAAGGAAATTTTCTAGTTGTACTGATCTCAGATATAAGAGAAACAGTAGATGATATTGTGAAACAATTGTTGTGGAACCAGTCAGCATTATCTGACAAATCTATTGTGAAAGGCTGACTTTTATTTCTTTTTCTGAAAAACACTATTTCAAATATTTCATGAAGTCCAGTAGTTTTAAGCAACTTGACCATTCCATTACAACATCAATACAATAGTTACATTACATTTTAATTCAATTCTCAGCTTTGTTTCAGTTTTTTTCCCATTTTAATTCATGTTGATATTTATAAATTCCTGTTTTATCATATTTTTTGTGGGGTCATTCTGTAGGTGAGCAAGTGGTGTGGGTTTTCTGTTTGTTTGCTTGTTTGTTTTACCCCTCTGACTGGTTAGTTTAGCAGTTTGAACTTATATTTCAACATAAGTTTTTCCTTTCCTGGTTTGTTTTGACTGTGTTCATGTTCATTGCCATAGCCGTTTGACACTGAAAGCAATATCTTTAAGGAAAGAAATAAAACTGTAAGTAAGGGCTTTTTTAAGAGATCTTTTCCAGTACAGCACAGAGAAACATATTTGCTTACCACAACCCCCTTTCTGCTCTGGTAGGTTGTGCTGTAAGGCAGCAATTACTGATCTTAATTCACCCCAATGAAGCACCATTTTGCAAGATAAAATAAGGACTGGTAAGCAGCGTTTCTCTCCAGAAGAGGAACACCATCTCTGATGCTAGAATGAAAGATCACTTTCTTATTCCCAAAGTTGTTTTGCAAGAGCTGTCTGAGCAAACTTGGGAGATTGCAAGATGAAGCAGCTCACAAAACAGGATTTTTCTAAGTATCATTTTAAGTAGAGAAAAGAAATTCTCCTGCCTCCAGACTTTGCTTGGAGGAGAAGCTGCTGTAGCTGTTCTGCAGTGTGATCTCCAGGAATGCACCCAGGAAACTCTGAAGCTGTTTTCAATTTGTTCCTGTGCAGGAAGCTGTGGTGCAGGGATGTGAGTGAGGAGGACAAGATAAAAGTTTCTGTATTTCCGAATAATCCCACACCATCTAAATCTGCTTCTTTTGAGCCATCTCCAGCATAGACTACTATCCAGAGATAGGAAATCTAAGCTCATTTGTTTCTGTTCTCGAAGGAAAACAGTAAGTAATGAGAGTTACCATGAAGGGAAGTCTAGGTCTTCTGGACTTGGTTTATCTGTGAAAGCTATGGAGAACTGAACCTAGAACAGAGCTAAACTTACAGGCAGTCCTCCCAGTTTGCAAGTGTAGTGGTTTCTGCCTCTTAGTAAGGGTGAGACAAGGCACAGATGAAGGTATGAGGGCTGCTACAGTGCTTCCCCCCACCACCCTGAGGCATAGATGCAGGCATTGCTATGCCTTGAGGCTATGGAGGAATGTTCTACAGCTACTCATGGGAAGTGTGGCATATCACCATATTTAGCACTGATACACTTAAACTGCCTCTTCTCAGTTGTTATTTATATTAAAAAAAAAATCAAGCCAATTTTTAAACCACATCATTGTCATAATTAAGTCAGTGAAGTGCAAAATGGGATGGGGGGGTAGTGTTTCAAGACTGTGGGTAGAGTGTAAGTGTATAGGAAAAACTGTCTTACTGCTGTTGAGTGTAGTAGATACAGTTGTGTGGTGAAGCCTTTTCCTTGATGCCTATATCTGTAAGGGTGCAGTTTGATGTAACCTTCACTTTATGGCAAAGATCCTTGAGTACTTGGATGAGTAATCCTTTTGAATTAAATGATCTATTCGCAAGTTTAAATGCAGATGCGTTCAAGTGCAATAATGTGTTCTTAATTATGTACAACTAATAACTACATAGTATTCACACTGCTAGTATATTTATGTTACGCAATATTTAACGGTCTTGCCCTTAAATTTAGTCTCTTTGTTTAAAACTTCTGCTTCTTCAGCACTTTAAATTTTCATTAAACAATGATTAAGATGATGATTTTAGTAAAACACAGACTTAGGAAGAAAGTTTGAAAAGAAGAGGTAAATGTAACTTTTTGGGAGTGTTTTTTTTTTCCTTCTGTCATTTTAATTTCCCTCTTATTTTCTGATTTCAAACTAGCTGGACCTGGTTCAAATACTTATGCTATTTTGACGATATTTATGGATCAAAAGAATATGATTTCCATGGCAACTGCTCCAGGTTTTGAGCAAATATCAGCTTTCAAGGTGCTTTCTCTTTTTTGGGTTTGTATTTTGTGCTTATTTGATTAACCCCAGGAGGGATTTAGATCTTGTTTATAAACAGAGGACTTAATTTGAAGAAGAAGAGCAAAGTTCAAAATAGAATGGAGGGTTCAAGATATTAGATCCAGCTGTGGAGTTCTATCAGATTCTTGCTTTGCCCTTGACTATTTAAGCTGGTACAGCTTTCAAAAAGCAATCTTTAGCATAAGAAATAGGATATTGCATATGATCAAGTTGTTTCGTAGTTTCTAAATAAGTGTTCTGGAAGAGTTATTCTTATTTATAGCTTTGTGGGCCACCGGCTGTCCATTTGATGGTGATGCATATGATGTGGATAGATTACATGGTGAAAATGTAGCTGCTAAGCTGAATTGAAGGATAAATGTTCTGAATCTTTTTTTCTAATATAACTTTTCCAAGTATGGAATTGCTATAGTTATCACAGATAGGGTTTTTTTTGTGTGTGTGAATGCAATTTAAATGTTTCATGTTGTCAAAAATAAGGTTGCAAATGCAATCTTTCATTCTGAGATACATTTTATACTGTGCAAAAGTTTTAGGAATCAAACTTAAGCAAAAGTGATCTGAAAATATTTTAGCAATTGTTTCCACATGGATCAAGTTACAACGTAGATAGTACAGTTTGAAAGAGATTATTGGAAGTACAATTACTGTAGATATAGGCTGCCTTTGTTGTAGAACATATGGGTGGATGGGACGGAGCAAATTGGATTTTGCTGTCGAGAAGTGGAAGTTACTTACATATGGTAGCTGGTAGGCGAGAGCCTTATTGGCAACTATTTGTTTCCATTTCATTTTTCTGTTAGCAAGTGAAGACTTTCCTTAACTATGGGAAGCTTGCTCTGTAAGCAGTCATGATAATAACTGAACCTGATTGTTGCTTCCATGGAGCAAAGTTTTTTCCATTTTGAATGCCTGCTCTGCCTGCATGTTAGCTCCTACCGCTTGTAGACCTTAATCCTGAAATAGCTGTAATATCCTTGTATTCAGTGTACACACTACTCTAGAGGAGTCAGTACTTATTGCCCACCATTATAAAAATAAAAAAGTATTAAACTCAGAGATTCATAAAGTGTGTATCAAATTCTCGTATTTCATGAATTGTTGAAAAGTCAGCGACACTGAAAAGTAATGATTCCTTGGCTTTAAAAATGGAATGATTCTTGCTAAGGCTCAACTTTTCTGACTGTGGTTCAGAAGCGCTGGGGGGGTGTGTGTGTATGTTTATACATTTACATGCACACGCATGAACAGTTGTGGGAATACCTACATTTGTCAATGTAACATTTATTCTCCGTTATACCCTGGTGCTGGTATCTCAAGGAATGAGGCAGGAGACTTGTAGGGCGCAACAGAATGTGATTATCTAATAGTAAACTTTAACTATGTGTCACAATACATATTCATAAGAAGGCAAAACTGAGGCTGCATAGGCATTTCCTAGTTCTCTTGTATGTACATGAAATGTCTTTTAGAGAAAAAAATTAAGGTATTGGTTATGAGCAACAACACCTCCCTGTGTGTTATTGGCAAGGTTAGAAATCTTACTTCTGGGCATTGCACCATCAGTTGCTAACTCCAGGGTTATTGAAGCAGCTGCAGTAGGTGGAGGCATAAAGATTCTAGAGATGGGTAAAGAGCTGAAATCTGTGTAGAAGAAAGAGAAACTGGAAGGGGGCTTCCACTGTGGACCAGTTTAGTGCCAATATTGAAGACTTAAACCCATTTCTCCTCCTTTTTCCTCCCCAAAATCCACAAGATAAAGAAGGATGCATGGAAAAATAGGCCGGAATGCTTTGGGGTCAGTGTGCAGTGTTACAGGGTAAGTATTCTGGTCGGGATGGGATTCTGAGCACCTGCACAGTTGTTATATTAGAGGATGCTTTGTTAGTGTTGTTACACTGTTACACAATGTCAGCAGCAAGCAGTAAATTTGCTCTGCCTATCACCATGCTACTGGAGGTCAGGAGACCTCAGTGACAGCCTGCAGAATCACAGGAGTTACCTTGTTCCACTGTTGTACTTGTTCTAGCTCTTCATTCGTTTTCCATTATGTATTGATAATGCATCCACTGAGGCACTGGGCAGTAAACTGTATTATCCTCATTGGTTTTGATTAAACACTGCTCAGAACCTTTGTAGCCTAAACAATAAAGCAAAGGCACAAGGACAGGATTTTTGTGTCTTCAGGGAACCACTCTCTATAAATACCCTGATTAGGTTGTAGGGAGCTACAGTGTTGTCTGATTTTGATCACCAGCCTTTAAATAAATGTGGTATATGGATGTGTTTTATGGGACATTAGTGGGGAAGAAAAAAAAAGCCTTCGAATACTTTTCTTCATGTTTTTCTATATCACCACCCACACTGTCAGCTGCTGTCATATTTTTCTGGCTTTGATACTGTTATTCATTAAAGAAAATAACAGAGCAAGGTAGCTTTGGCTGCTCAGCTCCTCTGTAGTCTTGAAGTTTGTGTGCCGTTTCGTGGTCTCACATGACTGGGAAGTCCTGGATGCTAACACTCATATTCTTTAAAAAGCCAGATAGTAACAAGCCTTTCCAGTTTTATTTTCTAATTTTATTTATTACTTTGTTCCTCAGGGAGCTAGGGCATAACTCTATTTACAATGTATTTATTTGCTCAGACCTGTACTGAAATGAAAGTGCTTGACAAAATGCTATGAATTTTTCCCTACTCTTCTTTTTTTTTTTTTTTTTTCTTAAATGTAATTTTGTGTGAGGAAACCAGGCTGATGCCCTCCTGTGGGGTCCCTCCTGTACTTGCACAGAGCATTTTGTCTTTGCTAGACCCAGATACTGCTTTTATTGTAGTCAGGTTATGGATACCGTTTAGTAGGAATGAATGCGGATTGTAGCTACAAACTTGAAAAACTGAGCAAAGTGGTTTGGTTAGGTTTGTTTCACCAAATTTTACATTTGAATTATGATATTAGAATAAAGGGGAATCAGAGAATGTTTTTCAAGATTTTAACTGGAAGTGTGAAATCAAAAGAGTCTGTGCAATCAAGCACATGTTGCACTAAGTATCTTAACATTTTGATTCATCCATGCAAATATACTCTAGTTGGTGTATTCTCACAAAAAAGTTTTGTAAACTGTGGTCAGCCTACTAAGGTTAAAAAGTTGCAATTTTGTACTGAAATGAAAAGTCAGGAAATTTTTTTTGCAGATTCTGCACTGATAAGCATGTTTTAAGACTCTGAACAGGATAAAAAAAACTACTATTGTTTCAAGTTTCCATGTGAATGTTTCTCATATTTCTAGCTGTGAAGTAGTTCTGGCCTGTTTGAAAAGTTCACTGCTCCTATACTTTTTAAAACTAAGAATGGGTTTTTAAAAGCTTTGTTAGGGCGGCTTCTTTAGCGATGTCTTTTTAATATTTGGGAATTGTAAGTCAAATTATACTTAGACATACGTGGTTGATTCAGTCTGTGTGCTTTGCATACTAATTTTATCCTGGTAGGGCTGTATTTAATTCAGCTGAGTAACTTTTGAGGTCTGTATGAGTGCTGAACTGCTCTTTTCTAACTCAGGAGCTGAATAACTTCTAAAAGGATGCTAAAGGGATGCTCAAGGTGTGCTATGCACCTCAGCTCCTTGTAAGGTAAGAGGGAACTACAGATGCATAGCACTTTGGTCACATCAAGGACACCCTGGTATGCTGTTTTTTTTAAGACTAAACTTTTGTTTATTTATTTCCTTGCTAAAGGGTAATATTTTTGAATTTTGGCTAGAGTATCCTGATTTTTTTCCCAAATATATATAAATGTTCAGAATGTCTGTTTTCAGAAACAGATAAACTAGCATACAAAGTGTTTGCAAATTCTACTTAAGTAGTGTTGAACTATTTCTATTGAATAGAAAATTCAGTGTTTCAGGTCTATATACAACTGAGTTAGCTCCTAACAAGTGGGATGCTTTGACTTCAGGAGAGATAATAGCATACAGGGACTTTAGCCTTTAGGTCATTTGACTGAACACTGCCGGTTTTGCCATAGATCAAAAGTCATTTGTATGTGATGGCTTTACTGGCCTATATGAAATGAGTTAATGGCTTCGGTTTGTTTCACAGAGGAGAATTCTCCATGTTGCAAGTGGCAAAAGCTGTTGACGGCTCTTGCAGCAGAGGTGTTAACATTTGACTGTGAATGGAGCAGATGCCTTCCCCCTGTGAAGGAAGGACATAGACAAGGAAGAGTAGGGACACTCGTGCTGCTGCCGTCTCATGCCTACAAACATACAGTGGATGCCAGTGCTGCCACACTACTGAGACAAAAATGCCTCTTTTATTTAAATTTGACAGAAGGAAAAATAGTGACTAAAATGACTAAATAAGGAGTAAATAATGACTAAAGAGTAAGAGCTAAGTTCTACCCAGTGCTGAACCTGTAGTCGTGCTACTCTGAGGGTTCCTGGAACTGTGAAACCAAATATGGAGCAATATGGATTCCCTGGCTTAGAGAAGCTGTAAGCCCTGCTCAGCACCCTGGCACTCCATGTCATTATCTGTTCCTGATTCTGCTTTGTTTCCCACTCCCTGGTCATCTGCAGTGGTTGGCTCTGAGCAGTGGCCTGCAGCCTGGCTGTGCTTGCTGTGCTAGCTAGTGGTGTAACACTGCTGACTGCAGCTCATTTGCCACTGTTTTTCACAGGTGCTACATCACAACTAGTGCCTTTATCTAAAAAACTATTTCACTCCTTTCTGGTTTCCTGTTGAGAAACTACCATTTGTGCATGCAGAATCTCAATGGAAAATGTCAGGTCATTTTGAATTTTTCAGGATCTGGGGAGGAATGGAGAAAGCCCCATAACAGAAATAACTTTTATGAGGGGGAGCCAAGCCAGGCATTTAACTCCTCTTCATCGTATGGTTTTATTATGTAATGCTTTAAATACAGAAGAGAAAGACGGGTGGCAGTCAAAAAGCAGGAGAGGACACCAGCCATGGGAGAACAAGACCATGGGGTCCCTAGGCAGTGGAGATGAATAGGAGGGAAGGAATACAGCCGCAGATGTCATATCGTTAATGGAGGCATACAGGGCTGACCCAAATACGAGATTGTTAAGAACAGATACAGGGTTCATTCTATGTGATATCTTCTTTCCCTTGCTCTCTTCTCTCTTTCTGTGTTTTTTTGAATTTATTTTCCTGTGTGGCTCCAGGACTATCGTGATTTCTTTCCTCCGGCGATTGGCTTTCTGTTACTTTTGGCTACCATGTACCTTTCATTTTTGTTTTAGGTTTAATGGAGTCTAGGTGTTGATGTAAAATAGTCTGAGATGGTTGCATTTTTCACAAGTCATGAACTGTTACATGTCCTGTTTATGGCAGTGATATTGATATGAGACTAGGGGTATTAGATAATTACAGACAAAATTATTTGGATTCTTGTTAATTCTGTAAATGTACAGAGTTAAATAGCTATCACTAGGTCACATGAACGGATTGTTCAGCACTTCAAAAATAAATAAGTAAAATTAAAATAATAGGACTTTGACTTTTCCAGTTAGATAGCTGGAGAATCTGACCATGGAGATGTTTCACATTGTCAAAACATTCTCATTTACAGCCCTACAAGTCTCAAAGTTATCAGGTTTTTAAAAAGGCAATGTTTCAACTGGCTTTAGACATTTCTTTGTATTAGACCAGATGAGCCTCACCGGAGAGTCCCAAATAGCCAATTTCTTGAGTTCTTGCAATGAGGCATTCAAGATCGTGCAGTTTGTTTAGTTATGATAGCAGTAGTGGTACAAGAGAAATAAGCTCACGTAAGTCAGTGTCAGATCTATGCCATTTAAACACATCCCCTTGAGTCTCTCGTTAGCTGTCTGTCTCTGCATTTATACTGTGTTCTTCCTGTTGAAAGTCTGTTTACTTCACTATGTTATTTTGCTTGTAAGGTTGTAATAAGGCTAAAGGACTCGATTCTCCAAGCTGCTAAGTACCTCTTGTGTTGTGCTGTACACCTTCAATTTCTATTGCTTGAAGCACTCAATACCTTGCAAGATCCTACCATTCTAGAAAGAGAAATGCGCTCAAAGTGTTTTGCAATTCTGTGATGAAAGTCACTATAGTCTATAGAAGTGCCAGGTACAATTATTATTATTAAGGCATTGTACCATTAGCATCTATTTCTGCATTTCACTTTATTCTTCAAAAATTTAGAAAAATGGTTCTCTGTCACCAGAGATGAGAAGGTTTTTAGTGTCTCTATCATCCCATACTTTTTTACCTGCTACTTATCTGCCTCTCTGCCAACTTTCTTTTGAGACCTTGATAGATGGAAATTTTAATTTAAGAATTAAAAACAGAAGCAATAATTTTTACAAAGTTTACATGCCTATTCTGTTCACTTTTCCTCCTCTTAAAGTGCAAAGTCTACATGAATAATTATCGTAATAGTTTTTCAGTCTTGCCATAGCTGGACTTTGTTGAAATTTATTTGAACTTTTCACAAGAAGTAGCCATGTTTGAATGTTTGAAATTAACTTTCTCAAAATGATCTAAACATGGAAATTGTCTCTTGCCGTCTTTTGTAATGTGTTTGGAGAAAGTAGTCACCATTGTCAGGTCCAACTGGAAAGTCAGTTTTTTTAACGAACTGAACGCTCTGATACAAGGGACTTGCATCTCAATCGTCTTGCTCACAGAAAAATTGAGCCACTACTCTAGGCTCTTTCTCTAGTCAGTAGAGAGGGCAAGCAGCTCCACAGGTCAGATCATCCCCTCCAAAAGACCCATTTCAGGATGGAGTGAGTCTCTGGAGGCACTTATCTATCTTGACTATGGACGTACATAGATAATAAACTTAGACTAGACACCCATGTTTCAATGTTAAAAAATAATCTGAGTTGATTCTTACCCTAAAATCATGTATTATCACAACCGAATAATATGCTTTTGGCATCAGAGTTGAAGAGGACTGTAATTAGTCATTATCTCTGAATCGTTACTCAAGCAAACCTTTAAGGGAATTGCTCCTGATTAATGATTGCAGTACCAAGATCTGTAAGAATCTCTGCAAAAGAGAGTGTGATCTCTGCTGCTTTAATGAGTTTTAGTTCTGAGATTCATTATAGCTGAGCTGGCCTTGTGAGTGGCCCTGAAAAATGATTTCTCCCCAAAGTATGCCGCTAGCACTAGGCTGGATAGGTATTTGTAAGGGGCTCTTGCAAACATACCATTTTTTTATTTTTTTCTTAAAGTGGAGACCACTTTTGTTTCTCTTAGCATACATCTTTGTTTTCCTTTTGTAGAATGTGTGAGAAATAGGGCTAGAAACATGTGATTATATTCTCGGCTATGTAAATCAGAGTAGCTTCACTAGCTGAAAACACTGTCCTACTCTTTCATTAAAAGACAAAAGCTGTGATTGTTTGAGGTTCTTTCTTTACACTTTTATGTATGGTGCTCCAGCATAGGAGACTTGTTCTTGTAGTCCAATACTGAAAATGGGGAATCCTGTGTGCATCAAATTTCCACTATTGAAAGTGAAAAGTAGCTGAAGTAGGTATGCCAAGAGGATATATGAATAATAATTTGTTAGAAATATTAGATGTTTGAATTGGAGGCAACTGAGAATTTAATGTAAATTTAAAATTCATCTGTATTGTAAATGTAGTCAGTCTAATATAAGTATGTATGAAGAGTGGAAAAGGGATTAAGACAATTTTCTTATATAGTGGTGAGGAGTTTTGTTATTTAAGGTGTTGACTTTTGACAAAGTAAGAAGAAACCTTAATGGCAAGTTCTTACATCCTCTGAGGTTTCATTCTCTTTTAGTATTTCCTTTGCTTTTGCTGTTAGATAGGTACTTCAGATCTTAACAGTAGGGTCTCAAATGTTAGTTTTAATTTCAGAAGCATTTATTCTAGAACGAGATAAGCCAGAGAGATCACTCTAATTCCTTCTTTTCTTCTTTCTCTCTTTTTTTTTTTTTAAATTTCTTTCCACCTAATTGTTTCCCTCCTCTTCTATAAGAAGTGCCATCCTTTCTGAAAGGTCATCGTCTGGGAACTTAGTGATCATCGTTCTGAAGTACGTAGCTTGACTGATAGGTCTCTGATTCAGGCTGTAGACTATAAAGTACAGTTGTTTGTTTCGTTTTTTTAATCTGTAAGCGCTTGCTCTTTGCTAAAACCGAAGAGTGTGCGCACTCCTTTTTTTAAACCACAGTGTTTTAGCACAATGTGTTAGTGTTACAGCTGTGAGAATTTGACTTCTTTAAATCCATTTTTATTTTTAAACATCCTGCCACAGAAAAACTTTATCCTCCATCATTTAGTCACAACAGGATGCTTTGGATTTGGTTTGGTATTTCTGGCCTCATTTAACATTAGCTTAACACTATTAGTTTTAACAAGATTTTTTACTCTTGTATCAGGCGACAATCAATCTCTTCTGCCCTAATGTATTGCTGAGATTTGAAATTTGGGTCTACAGTCAAATAAGAATGCCAACGGCTGGGAGAGGTTTTGGTTCTGCAGGTTTCTAGACTGACCTTTACAGAGGTGTTCGCTGCAATAATCACATTAACATGGTATTTTAGATAGAAATCAGAGAATGACTCCATTACTACCATCCTGTGTGTCGTCTTTTATTTCCAGTAAGGCTGTCTGGCCAAACCCCCTTTGAAAAGTAGTACATTTAATTTCCCTTAAAAAGATGAATGGGAAGATTAAAAAACAAATAATTTTTTTTCTTGACAGCTGCCTATAGCAATGCTTTTCATAAAGTTCCCTTTATTTTTCACAGAAGGAAAGCAAAGACTCTAAGTTCAGAACACCTTAATCACAAGATGTAGAACATAGTAGTTTTCTGAATGAGATGTTAGCCATTAGCAGTGGTTTCCAGCTGCTTCCCTCAAAACTATTCTAGGTGAGAGACACATCATTAGGAAGCAGCTGCACATGTAAAACTAGAATTTGTAGTGCTGTTTACATTTCCTTGCCTAAGAAACTTGTAGTGGTATCTTTGAGTGTGTGTACACATAAATATAAATACGTATATATGCATATGTAGTCTTCCGCTCCCAACAGTTACTACTTAAACTTGGATTCTTTTCATTCTCCTTGTAGCTATGTTAGAATTGCCTGTTCTTAAGTAACATGGTAAGCTGTCGTAAGTGTAATTTTATAAGCTTAATTGGAGACTATAGAAAGGAAAAAAAAAAAAAAATCTCTAAACCTTGATGAACCTGGCTGGTCAAACTTCAAATTTCCCTACCCGTATTACTTGAACAGAAGACTTCATTCTTCTGGGAAGACAATTAAATGCTTCTACACCCGCATGAATTACTCAATTGACAAAAAGACATCAGAGGGGGAGTGTATATTAGCTGGTTAATAGGTGCTGGACAGAAAGAATTAATTTGAAGAATACTTCATACAAAACCAATGACATCGTACCTGCTAACCTCAAATGGTACATGGGAAGGAATTACTTGGATCCTTTTATTTCTATATTTATTTTTTAAATCGTGTAATCTCTATACTCTCAGTACTATATATAAGACTGTGCAATACTGTGAAGGATGCTGGCTAAATGATTTACATGAACACTCTGAGCTCAGGTTTGGATAGACTGTCATTGGTATTATTATTTATTCAGATTGGTTTATGTTCTATTCTTACACAAATACAAAAGTTGATATAAATGAGACCAAACCCTGGACTGTTATTTTGAATTAGTCTTCTGCTTTTAAAATACAAGATATTCATAAAAGTACTTAAAAGGAACTCTTCTTTCTCTCCTTTCATCTCACCTTTAGTAATTGTATATAACTTAGTGATAATCTGGGGAAACCTTGAAGCTGTCTGATTTTTCAGAGGACAGGTGGTCTTACTTTGACAAAAGTCTGATTCCCATGCATTGCCATGAGGCAGTCTTGAAAAATTCTTAATCTTTATTTAGAATAACAAGCAATTTGCAGTGTTCATGTAGTTGTAGCATAAAACCTTGTAAAAACAGGTATAGTTCACAAGATGTAAAAATGAACGGTATTATATGAAAGAATAAAAATGCTTGTATTTTGCAGTTCAGCTGTCTTCTAATGAGCAATTCAATTAAGTTTGGCCTTGTTAAGTAGATGCTCGAAAAATAAGTCAAGTGATGCGGTAATTACGAACACAGAAAAATAAATCCCTCCCTCTTTTAAATAGCAATCAAAATATTTATGTGGAGAAGTTGTTATTGTGGAGCTTTTTATACATATTCTAAAATCATTAAGCAGCTAAGTCGAGAATAACTCAATGTGCAAAAACACAGAGTTGGAGGCTTGAGGAGGTATTCAATGCAAATCCATCAGTATCTCAGTTTCAAGACTCCACAGGGGAATGATTTAAAGAGTATGTAAATTTATAATAGGAACAAATTATACTTTTACCAAATTGTAAGCAAATTGAGCATAAAAAGTAATGACATTTCACACTGGGTATTTGTTTCCAATTAATACAGAAAACTTATCCATCTCTAAAGCAATAGATGATACTTAAGTTAGACATTAATAATGCAAACTGATTTCCGGACAGTGCTTTGTACATCTGATCATGAGAACATTGGCTTTAGTTAATTGACAACTTACTGCCCCCCCCCCTTTTTTATTTTTCACTGATGGTCAACAATTTTTCTCTAGGACAGCCCTTCTGTTTTGCATAAAGTAGCATCTCTTTATTGTGAATGTTGTAAACTAACATGCCTAACTTAGAAATCAATTTAGTCAGTGTAGCTGTAGGTAGTGCTACTAACTACAATTTTCTTACAGATTAATTCAATAGAAAGAAAGATAAAGTGTTACTACTTCAAAAACAAAAGCCAAGAACTGACATTTCTGAGATATACCATATGCTGTAGTGCCTTTGTTGTGTGGTTTATTTGCATTCTGGCCATGTCCAGCACTTTCAGATGTGCAGAAGCCTATTTGGAGAAACCCTGCAGTAGATTCTACTGCTGTCATGCTTGAAAGTCCCAGATGAGAATTAACAATCTTCAGACTTATGGGTGTAACTTCTCTGAGTGGAAAAGAAAGGTGTGAAATGCTCAGCAAAAGTCTGTTGAACAGTAACCTTATTCAAGACTACATTCACTATCTTAATGTCTAAATTATGACTGCTTTTGTCTTTTAAGATGCATGGATGTGCAGCATACTAGTGCCATGTAATTGTTCTGTTAATGGAATGTATTCAAGAACCTCCAAGAGATGGGCAATAATATCTGAATTTTACAAAGGAATCGCAGAGAGTCACATATGACAAAATCTGTATTATTTAATCCTATATAAGTGTGAATTTCAAATATGCCCTATAGCTGTGATTGTGATGTAGGTGAGTATCAGGGCTCTCTGTGTGTGCACTTAATAAGTGGCTCTATGGCTGTCTGTGTAGATAGGATGGTGGACTAACTGGAGGTGGTTCACAACTTCTAGCCAGCTTCACGACAAAGCATTTGACTAATGTATGCAGGAGCTTTCCAGATGAAAATATTGGACAATCCCAGAGACTCCCTCAGGCAGCCCCTGCTGTGCATTGTCCAATTGATAAGAACTGTTTCTCTGGTTAAATATGTTAACTTATTAACATCTTGGGTGGAGTTCCAGTGATTGCTCTGCAGCAGGAACTGCCTAGAATTGACCAGACTGAACATAAATAATATTAAGTACTCAGTAGAAACTCTTCTGTGCAGATATGGGATAGAGGAGAATCAGAGGTTGAATTTAGAAGTAATGATGATAATGAAAAAAATTTTCCCCCAAACCAACAAAAGAAGAAAATGCAAAACCCACCCAAAACACAACTGCTTGAGATACAGAGACTAAGGCCTCGTTGTTGAACTCTTTTGGGAATCACTGTGACAGTAATTTCAATGAGACAGAAAAGCTTGCTTTGTGTAGATGAGAGAAACGACTCAAATGGCTTGACTTGGTACGGCACATATTGTAGGCACTGAACTTTGTACCTGAGTTTTAGTGACTGTATCATTTTCTCTCATCTATACTTATTCTAATCACCCTTTATTATTTTTCCTATGTGAAGTGTTTCTGATTACTTAGATTTTATGGTGGTTCTTTTTTCTGAACTTACTTTGCGTTACCACTGTGACTGTTGATTCCTGATCCTTTGGGAAGAAAATTACATAAAGTCTCTTATTACCAACATTTAATTGGCATTTTATTCGTATAATTTGTTTCAATTGCAGGACTTGAATGTCATTTAAACAGCAATTATTTTCCCAGTACTATATGTTAGCAGCTACATAGGCAATACATCCTGCATTACAATGAGTTCATTTAAAGGAAGATGATGCTGATCAGGGAAAGAATGTTTGTAGAATGATTTGGTAGAGCAGGGCTACTGAATGGATCATGAGGTGGTTTGGGTGTTTCTGACCATATGAAGTCAATGTAATGTTATTAAAATACTTAAGACAGGATATTCTGCACTAGAGACTTAATACGGAAATCATATATGGCATGGGACTTAAATATAACTGAGTCCCTGACTTCTGTGCCAAAGTGTTTTGACACGACACTGACGCATCAAATCTGTTCGATTCTTGCTCTTTCTTCTGAAATTATTACAAAATACTAATAGTGATTATTGTACTCTGAGCACTTTGTTGCTAGGCACTGCCTTGAGCCTGGTGGTAAGTTCCAAATACATCATCAGATGGTTGGGATTTTTTTTGAAAAATATAGTTCAATTTGTAAAGCAGAATTACTCTGTAGACAGTAATCAGGAATTTGAAGTCTCACTGTTATTAGTTATGCTTTGCTGTTTTCTCCATGAATGGATTTTCACAGGTTCCATTTCCACTGGGGAAGAAGAAAACTGGTTAATGGAGGAGAACCTGATTGTAAGGTTCAAACCTCATTGTAAGGATGCTTAAAACATTTGGATAGTGACATAATTAATGGCAATGGCAGTAATGCCAGCAGCGATGTTAGAACAGCTGAGGAAAAATGAATAGATGGTTGGTCCTCTTCTGTTTCCTTATGGGATGGAATGAGTGATGGAATCATCGTGCTTCTCAGGAACGAAAGGTGGAGGTACTAGGTTTTTCTGTGATGCGTTTGGGTAGTTAATAACCAAAAAAAGTAAAGGGAGTTGGAGTGTCCTGGAATTGCTGGGATTGGTTCAAACTGTGTAGGCCTTGTGGAGCAGCCTTTACCTGTGTAGATGAGGTGGACAGCAGGTAAATAGCATTCTGCTGTCTTTGCAGAACTTGTCTGGTCACACGCAAATCATTTGTGTATGCGGGCTGGTTAATCATATAGTTACATGTGGGTTATGCTTGGGCACAGTAATTATCTCTAGGCCCTGCACTAGTGACATAATCGTCATAACTCTCTCAAAGGGGATGGTGTTGAAATGACACCTTATTTTTAGGTTTTAACACATGCAATTTAGGTGCATCACACCTGAGGTTAATTTTCCCTCTGGCAGTTGGTGAGGTATCTGACCAGGCTGCCTTTTTCTGTCAATCCATGTTTTTATTTTTGGACTTTCTTGAGCAAAATATGCTGAACTTTCTAAACCCATCAATTTTTCTCATGAGTTATTACTGGAAGAAGGTGATAATTGTTTTATCAATTTAAGACATGGTCAGTTGCATTTCAAATACCTTCAAAGCTAGTTATCTGATCACACTCTCAGGCAGCTTTTGTTATTGTTTGTGTTTGATTTTTGGCACTTAGTGAATTATTAGTAATAGTTGTATAATACTGAATAACTTCCTCTGCTCAGGAGCAGCCAGGATTTAAGCCCAGCTCCCAGTGTGAGCCAGGCTGTGTTTTGGGCAAATATGCAGGAGGGTTGCTGGGGAACAGGATGACTGACCCACAATCCATACCTGGCCTTGCAGCCAGCTCTGGCGGTTGTCTCACGCAGCTGTCCTCCGAGAATAAAATGAGAAGGTTGTCAAATAGCTAATGATACCCTGCCATTTCCCTCACTCATCCACTCTCATTGCAGGTGAGAGCCACTAGCTGGCTTTTGGGCTTCTGAGGGGTGTCAAAACATTTGTCTCAATTCAGTCCTTGTTTGTTACAGCAGTAAGTGTGCTAGTGAAAGCAAAACTTTCTGTCCTTTGACCCAAAATCATGCTTTTTGAGGGTGTAACCAATGTATCCATTGATAAAGTGACTGGAGGTACTGGAAGACAATGCCTAAAATAATGCCAGTCTTTTAGAAAGATCTAGATTTTGCATTGTTACTTAAATTGCTGATCTGGGGTTGTGGTGATTGTGTCATTGATTTGGTGGAAGGAACTGCTTAGCATGCTCAGAATGGCAGAATCCAACATCTTAAAAATGACACAAAGTGAAAAAAATGATTTGGCAGTGATGGGACTGTGTGCTGTAAGCATGGCTGACTAACCTCTTCATTCTCCACTGTGTTCTATTGCTGTAAAGTCATTTGCTTTGGATGGTCAAGGTAAAGCTGTTAAAGCTTAAAAGAAAATTATTTTTTTGGTTTGTAAATAAAACATTTTTTATTAATCTACCAAAGTTAAGATCCTGATGCTTACTGACTTATCTTCAGTGCTGTGGTTCAGCAACCATGTAGTAATGAATGTATGTGAAGAACCATAAATGGGATGGCCTGTACTTTTCTCTGAGTGACTGTATACATAACTCTGATATGGCCTTACCTGATTCTTTGACTACTCAATGCTCGTTGAGGGATGTTTCTTTTCTTTGACTGCTTTATAAACCTAATTAAATGCTTGTAAATTGTAATTATGAAAACTTCAGCCAGAAAGCTTATGTGCTGATGGAATTTGATCTTTTTGGGTACTAAATTTGATTTAAAATTTTGTTTTCATCTTCTATATTTCCAGCACTTAAAAGTCCAACAACGTTTCTGAAAAAAGGAACAACCTAAAGCAGAGTCTGGTAAAACTTAGGCTATCTGAAACTAAGGACAGAGCTTGGCAAAAATATTTATTTTCTGTGCTTAGTCACTCCAGCCTTAGCTCAAATCTGAAAAATAAAGTGTTGAATTTTCAATAGATATCTTAGGCTTTTCTTACTGTTCATGAAATAAAAAGGAAAATGGAGAGCAAACAGCCATCTATAATAAAAGCATGGGATAGATAGGGAAAGTTTGACCTGATTAGATTATATTGTATAGTGTTTGGCTCAAGAATATCAGCATCTATCAGCCTCTTGCTTTCAAAGCTTCAGCTCTTTGCATTTAAAAAATTATGAGCTTTTTTTTTTTGTTGTTTTTTTTTTTTTTTTCCCAGGTTGGACTTGATGATCTTACAGGTCTTTTCCAACCGTAGTGATTCTGTGAAAAACATAAATTTCATTTTAGTAGTTGATAAAAGTCAGAGCTCTTAATAAACCACTTACAACCCAGGGTCACTTCCAAACAACTTACTCTGCCAATTGTAAAATGCAATTTTTGAAAGAATTCAGATTTCTTAGAAAATGAAGCAAGATGTACATACTTCTGTCTAAAATTAGTTTATATAGAGAGTTTAGGGATTTTCCCAGAGGAAATATTGCAGTAGTGTCATATCAGAGTTTCATACTATACATAAGCGAACTTCTAGTGAGTATCTGTATTCATTTTATAGTCTTCTAGATATAATTTTCAGGAACATAGACAGAAATTTGACCCTCTCTCTATTTAGAGTGGACTGATAAATTATATTTCTGCTTTCCATATTGGAATAACTTATAGAACATTAAACATAGGAACATCTTTTATGCTTTTTTTTTATTTACTATATCCACACCATTTCAATAAAATTCTGTGTTAATTTAACTGCAGTCTGGATACATGAACTAAAAAATGTGCTTTGCTTCAGTAAGGGTTGGAATTTAACTGAATGAATTCCATGTATTTAACGAAAAGTACAGAAGGTGGATGCCATTACCTTAGGCATTTGGTTCATCTATCTGTTTCATGGGAAGTAATTACCATGATACAATCAAAGATTTTTAAGAACATAGGAAATTTGTTCTTGGATTAGACCAGCAAACTCCTGTGCCCTAGTGTGCTGTCTCCAGGAGTGGCATCAGGACATGTTATCTAGCATGTTATCTTGGACACTTTCTGCAGGCTATTTTCCTCATACTGTCCCAGCATCCAGTAAACTTCTTTAACAGGAAGACTGAAAATCTGAACAACTTTTTCAGTTTTCCAAGACCAAAAATCACCTCCCAGATACTTTTCAGTCCCTTCCTCTGACAATTTTTTTGACTTTTCATGGTCCTTCACTGTCATGTATATATGCTCCCTGTTTTCAGGGAGGGAGGAAACAATAGCACTGGGGCTATTAACACTGGCTAAGAGTTATCTAATGTCAAGTTAACTATCAGTTTGTGTGTTTTACTAGATCACTTTCAACATCACGATGCTAGTAGAGACTAGTTTCACTAATAAAGTAGTTAGATACTATATTTACTTAAAAACTCTATAATAACAGGAACAAAGAATTGCAAATGTTATCTCATTCTTTTCAAATATTTCAAGTAAATTGATGGACCAGCATTTCAAAGACATGAAAACGTTAGCCTATTATTGTATTGAAGTGTAGCCTAATCCTTTGTGCTGGAAACATTTAATACATTTGGATGGGTACAGATACACATACAGCTGTAACAGAATGATGCTATACAATGAGATAGAAATGGAAAGAGTGCCATAAAATATTGAAAATGAAAAGAGGAGTATTAAATATGGGGCAAATCTTCTTCTAGGAGCTGCTCATTCTTAAGGAGATAAAAGAAAAATTGGAGAAAGATAACTTAGCTGCTTCCAAAATATCAACTCACATCCTCCTTTCCCTCTTGAATAAAGAGTGTTTTATTCAGTTTTCTAGAAAAGATTGCTACTCATATGTAATGTTTGGGCTTTTAATATACAGTTAGGAAGTACCATGCTGTGGAGCCTTTTATTGACTGGGTCTTCTTAATAGTAATGAACCAATACAGTGCTGATGGGGTGAAGGGGCTGTGCAGGCTGTATTGTTTGTTGACCTGAAGGCCTGAAAATAGTTTGGTGGGTTTTGTTGCTGTGCAGTGGGAGTACAGGGAGCTTGAAAATGTGACTGATAAGCAGCCAGATAATAGACTAATGAGCAGAATGTCAGAAATCCATCAAAAAGAAAGCAAAGGTTTACACTAGGCATGTGTGGTCTTGAATGAGAAGCAGCACAGAAAATATCCAAACACAACATTAATGTAAGCATGAATTGATCACAGTGTGCTTTTAGTGACTAGTATGAATGTACATGCTCAGCTTCTAAGCAAAATTAACTAATTAAAGTTGTGTATGTAATAAGTTGTAGAAAATATAGGAGCAGGAGAAGTTTTTGATTAAAGAACCGATTATAATATATAAAGGTGAGGTGTGGCCTGGATTCTTTAAATTTGTATACTGGATAATTGGAGTTGGGCTTGTTCAGCCTGGAGAAGAGAAGCCTCTGGGCACACCTTATAGCAGCCTTCTAGTACCTGGAGGGGGGCCTACAAGAAAGCTGGAGAGGGACTTTTTACAAGGGCATGTAGTGATAGGACAAGGGGTAATGACTTTAAACTGAAAAAGGGTAGATTTAGATTAGAAATTAGGAAGAAATTCTTCCCTGTGGGGGTGGTGAGGCACTGGATGGAACAGGTTGCCCAGAGAAGCTGTGGATGCCCCAACCCTGGAAGTGTTCAAGGCCAGGTTGGACAGGGCTTTGAGCACCCTGCTCTAGTGGAAGGTGTCCCTGCCCATGGCAGCGGGGTTGGAACTAGATGATCTTTAAGGTCCCTTCCAACCCAAACCATTCTATGGTACCTCATTCCTCCTGAGAACTACTGAATGACTCGTACAAAGCACACAGCCTGCTTTCCCCCCCCATTAATATTTGGTTTAAGCAATGGTGCTGCTTTGGTCTGAAGTAATATCTGGCTTTCAAAAGTTAAAAGATGGATATAAATTCTACTAATATTTTTATTTCTACATTCATAATAATCTCTTCCTGTTTGTGTTACTCTCCTTCTCCTAGGGACTGCTGCTTTGATGTTCTGGGATTGGGAAAGAGGAGGAGGAAACTGAATACCAGTGTGTACCCATTTTTGTCAGGCTGGAGTTCATCAGGTCCCAGCCCCCTGCTTGAAGTGTGGCCAAGTTTGAGGTTAGGTCAGGTTGCTCAGGGCAGTTGAGTTACGAAAATCTCCAAGGAGGGCTCTTCCACCACCTCCTTTGATGCCTATTTCAATGTTCGTCACAGATATGTGTCTCTTAGTTGGTAAGCACCCTGAGAAAGACAGATCACTACCAGGTTCTCCTGGTGTGTTCCAGTAGTTTTAATTTCGTGGATTTCTCAAGGAACTTGCTCCTGGGTAATTAGAGTTGTTTAAATGTTTGGAGTGTTTGATGTTGTTTATCCTTTTTACTAAATGTCTTCCCTAAACAGGTGTATCCCTATTGTGTCTATCCTAAGCAATTAAAAGTCAGCTCATGCTTAAGTCTTTTTTCACTGGCTTAGTTGAAGGGTGATTGGAACAAACAAACCTCCATTGAAATAGGATTTCCAGACTATTGATAAAACTTCGTAATTATGCAAGCTAAGAGAAGCATAATCAAATTTCATACTTCATGCACTAAGCTGATCACCACAGGAGTTCATGAGAAATTTTTCTTCAGATTTAAGCACTAAAGAACTTACTGTTCTTCAGTTTCCTTGTAGACCTTGTGTGTTAGGTTGCTAATAGATGAAAGCTCCTGGAATTGAAGTGTTTCATTAACCAAATCCTGGACCCTTTTTCTCATGTCCTTTGCTTGTTCAGAGTAATAGGATGGAATTTTCAGGCCTTTGTTCAATTTACTTTTACATTCTTTGTTAGTAAAGCAAGTTCAGAATGTATCTGTGGCTTTTAATGAGTAATGCCAAGAACCTGCAGCAAGAAGGAGGTAGAAATTTAATATCGTATGTACTCATTCTGTATGCAAATTTAAGATTCCTGCTGGGTGGCTTTTAAATTTTCTTATAAACCTGCACAAAGTTGCATGAGTAAAATCTACAATAAACAGCCTTAAACTGGTTGAAAAAGACCTGTAAGATCATCAAGTCCAACCATCAACCCAACACCACCATGCCCACTAAACCATGTTCCACAATGCCACATCTACATGTTCCTTGAACACTGCCAGTGATGGTGACTCCACCTCCCTGGGCTGCCTGTTCCAGTGTTTCACCACTCTCTCAGTAAAGAAATTTTTCCTAATATCCAGCCTAAACCTTAGTGATTCTGTGAATTTTTATTGAGTTTAGTCTGAGCTCTCTGATTGTGTGGTAACATAGGAGGCAATACCAGCCTGCCAAATGCTTTTGTGAGCATACCTTTTTGGACTGGCCATGCCAGGCAAGATATTGCAAGTGCCTTCTGTGCAAACGTTCGAGAGGCTTCTACTCTGCTTCCTCCATGATACCAGTCATTGCTGCATCCAGTGAGATGTCAGCACCGTTGCTTCGGTGGACTACTGAAGAACTAGTGGGTACTAGTGCATCTTCCAAACACACGTTAAGGCACTCTTCTACCTCTGCAGTGGGCAATGGGCCTGTTCAATTCTGAGCACAGAAGATAGGCCTTCCAAAAAAGGGCTCCCATAACACCTTGCATCACTGCATATCATGAACTGGTTGTTTGAACTTAAATGACGGTCTTGAAACCTGTTACGTTCTTCCAAAACTGGAAGTGGTGAATTAGTATTGATTGGGAGTTGAAAATTCCATCACAGATAGTGATGTCATCTCACTAGATGGTGCTACAGAATCATTTTGCTGAGAGAGAGCAAAAACGTGCTTCGTATGATGATTAATGGCTACTGTATTTGTGAGAAAAAGCTGAGTTAGATGCTAGAATTCAGGTCTGAGCAAGTTACGGGTTTTCTACTTCAAACTTTTTAATGCGTAATTGGATCTGAACTGTAATAAATAATCTGAGCTAAGGAAAAGTTGAAGTAAGAACTTAGAAGATTGAATCGTTGTTGTATTATATATGTAAGATGCAAATAATACACATTTTCAAAGCTGAGATTAAGGAATTAGATAAAGTTAGACAGAAAATAAGGACATCAAAGAAAAGGCAGAAAAAGGTGAAACCATGCTTCCTGTGAGCAAATCTTTCCAAGATTTTCATGGGACTCATGGTGCTGCATTTGCTATCACCATGATGGAGA
Organism: Gavia stellata; assembly: GCF_030936135.1. NCBI lineage: Eukaryota > Metazoa > Chordata > Aves > Gaviiformes > Gaviidae > Gavia > Gavia stellata. The sequence continues at coordinate 13,334,720 of NC_082603.1, forward strand.
CTGACTTTTTAAAAATGAAGTATCTTGTTATGGAATACTGTTGATTTAAACTACATCTTGCTATGTTGCTCTTTTCTGAATATTAATGGTCAAATTTCAAGGTTGTTGTTCTTTATAGACATTTAATTAACAAAATATTTATTTATATTGCTGTAATAATGGGATGAAGAGAGCTAGTTTACAAACTGATGGTAGTAGATTACAACATGAAGATTCATTGTCCAACCTTGAAGTAGTCTCAGTACATGCTAAGCATAGAGGCAGTATTCCACATTGTTATTCCAAATATTCTAAATTCCTATCTTTATTGTTCCCCAAGGTGAGGTACAACAAATCAGCTGTTGCCCTAGGTTGATAAGGAGGAAGTCTTCTGTTGAAAACATGCAAGATGAAATGACATGTCTTTAGTTTAAGCTAGGTCTCTGCAAAACTAAAGGAATCTAGTGCAATACGTAAGCTAAAAAGTCAATCAAGTATAGAGAGGGGGAAAAAGTGCTTAGCCAGTGTTATTGGAATCATTCAGCATGAGCCCATCAGTAATATCATCTAGGCATGACAGGTGGATCAAATAGCAAGTAAAACTATTTTGTATATAGGACATAAGTACTAATCACTATCTGCAGAACCTCAATGTTCATGGACAGAATAAGGCAAAACTTGCTAAAAAGGTTGAATACCAAGAATAATGCAAACAACTTTAACTGAAAAACCTTGATGATCTGGAATATATTACGCTGCATTCTGAATATAGCTACACTCACAATGAGATGCAGTTTATACCTTTGAGAAGGGTTGCTACTATGAATGCTTAGCATACAGCACAGTCTCAACTGTGGGTCAGTGACCTCTATGAACCAGGGAGCAATCTGAGGTCCCACTGACTTAAACATGCAAACTATTCAGTGTGTTGCATATAGTGGTTGGTATGCTGTCCTGTGTTCAGTTCCTGAGAGCACCATAAAAACATTAAGTATAGCAGAGCAGAACTGGGCAAATAATGGATTTTTTTGCTTGACTGATGAAACAAAAGGAAAGTGAGAAGAAATTAAGAAAAATGAATGAATCTGAAACAGAGGTTTGTTTTTTTTTTTAGAGGCATTTTGAGTAATACCACTTGGGGAAAAAATTAGAAATACTTGACTGAAAAGAGTTCTTTTTAACCCTTTAACTTTTATAAAATTAAATTTGACATTAAAATGCTCTTTGAAAGTGAAAAGTTGTGAAGTTTTATCTTGGAAGTGTATAAAATTGCTGGCATTTCCACAATTTTTCATTTGAAAATGGATGACATGCTTCATATAAACAAGTGATGTTTTTATAGATAATTCTTACCCTTGCAAGAAGTTGCAGCTCCATCTTGTAGTGAATATGATATTCATTAATGGAAATATAGACAGAAGTCAGAATGTGAAATGGTCTATTTGAGATAAAATTGCCAATAGATGGTTACAAGTTTGTCTTATCTCCCGTTATTAGGACTGCTTCATCATCCTGCTTTTATGGCTTATACACATTGATGCATGACATTATTTCTTTGATGGCAGAAATGCAGAAGTTATTTGTGTAAATGGTGTAATCTTATTGTTTAGTATGTAGCTTTCCTCTCTCAAATACTGCTCTCTAAAACCAGCATAATTTGTATTGAATAGTTTAAAGCTGCACTTAGTGTTATTGATGTTGTCAGAAATCATAACTATTTTCAGTTAAATATGAGGTTTCTGTTTATTTCAGTTAATATGATGTTCCTTTTTAATCATCCTTTAACAAATAATCTTACTCTTTTTTTCTGGGTGTATGAAGAGCAGCTATTCTCAGGGGAAATTGTTTTGATCTATATAAGATATTTGGCATATTATGCTTAAAATATTTGTTTGTGGGCAGAATTTATTGAAAGTATTGGAATTCAGCTAGAAGTTAAGACAAAGCTGCCCTGACTTTCAATTCCAGTCTAGGGCAGAAAACGAGTAAAATTGGATAGCAGCCTTGATCTAGTTTAATCACCGAAGTTAAATTCAGAGTGGTAGTCAGTGGTCCAAGTATTAGGCTTTGCGTTGCTCTGCCTTGAGAAATCCTTGTCCAGCCTGTACACCTGCTCTGACAGAATATATCCTCTGCTGGAGGGGGAAAAGGATCGTAGCAGGAGAATAACCTGGGCTTGTGACAGCCTGTGGTGTAGGTCTGCCTAGATCTGGTCTGATCTCTACCCTGTGGTAGTGAGCATCCATTCTCAGCAAACCAAACCCCTGAGATCCAACCCCTACTCCTGTGCTGGGACCGCACTGCTTCTAGCACCATCGTCCTGACCAGGTTTCCATGTGTGGCAGGCATGCTAGCCTGGGTGGAAGGACAAGCTTAATCCTTTATTTTTTGTATAGGTAGACTGCTGATTGTAGAAGTGCAGAGAGCCTACCAGAGCACTGAAATTTAGAGTTTGGAGGTAGCCTATACTTGATACCTGAAAGCAGTATGCCTACTATGTGCAAGAGATGGTTATACTGACCCCAAGCTAAGAATTTCACTACATATTGCAATTTGAAGGTGAATTGCATGCCTTCAAAACTTCTCAAATCACAATTTCTTTTCCCACAGCCAAATCATCAAGCTATTGATGCCAAGTGAGGAAGATTTAGCTTAGTTGCTATGGCAAAACTAGAGAGAAGGACACAAAGCTGATACAAAAAGTGTGTCATCTTCAGTGTCTACTCCAGCTTTCTTTTCTTTTTTCTCTTTCTTTTTTTCCCAACCCAGGGAAGATTTGAGAGAGAGGGAAGAAGGGATTATATATGCTTCTTTTGTGTTACATACATTTTTGTAGCATCATACAAAATATACACACTGGCATTTAATGCAAATTAATAGACTTCTGGAGAATTAATTTCCATTGTGACATTTACTCATAATGATGGCCAATTTGGCAGCATCCTGCAGTGCTTAATACTACATCTGCTTAACAGGCCAGATGATAATACTGCAAACTGTACCCAGATTATTTGCTGAACCATGGAGCAAGTGGCTGTGAAAATTAACATATTACCAAAAAGGAATATTGCAGTACCTTCCATAGGATGTAAAATCCCATACCTTCCGGTTGAGGCATTCCCTGTGTAATACCTAAATAGTTCTTTATTATGACAAAAGCGTATCTTCTGGGGAAGATAGATTTTTGGTCTATCATAGACTAACATCCATTGTGAATATGATTTCACAATATTTCAAAAATACCTATATTTCTGAAATAATGAAAACAAAAGCAATAATTTTTCAGCAGTTCTGTGAGTGGAACTGAAGGTAAAACTCTACTGCAATTCCCTAGTATCACATTAAGTTTGGAGAACCTGTTTTTCTGACATGCCCCTTGCATTCAGTACAAAATGCCTAAAGGAGAACATTTAAACTCTACCCAAACCCTTGTTTATACCTATTTTCTTGACCATTGTGAACATTGTTACTTTATTTTTCACTGACAGTTGTATCCTGGGGTGCTACATTTGGCTTGGAGTTCTCATTTGAGTTTAAGTTGCCTCTAACACTTCACGTTCTCTTTGTATGGTTTTAGGTCATTATTTTACTTCCCCCCCCTGAAAGCTTTCAAAAAGCACTTTTGGTGCTAGCAGGGGGATAATCAAGTTAAATCTATTTAGATAATTATTTAAATACAGGAGGTTGAGATGCTTGCTTTAAACCTTCAGAAAAGATAGTCATGAGTTTCAACAGCACAGATTGCCTAATATTTAAGGACTTTCAATTTTGTGTCTTTTCTTGACTCTCTGATCATTGACGCCTGAGTTGCTCTTCAAAATGTGCCAAATATTATCTGTTTTATTTATCAGCAATGTGGAGAAAGACTGTGGAAGCAGTCAAAACTAAAAATGTTTATTTACTGATTTCAACCAAAAAAGGTTGTGAGATATCTTTTACAGTAATTGTTGATTGAAAAAGCTGTTCTTTTTTCAGATGAAATATATGAATCTTTATGAAAACATTGAAAAAAAGGGTGGTGGTGGAATACTTCAATATTTGGGACAAGGTTACTTTTTAATGGGAAGGCTGTCTCTAGCTGTACCAGCTAGAGACTGTAGGCTGAGCGTCACTGGTCAGAACCTGCTGTTCAGTCTCCTTTGGTCTGTGGGTCTCTCTGGTCCAATGGCTGAGAAAAACTTTGTTTTGGGGAGTGTAGAGAAAAATCAGGAAATTTCATGGAGTAGTTTATGATACAGCATCAGTGCTAAAAGGGTCATGCAGATAAGTGCAATATGGTAGAGACAAAAGAGCAATGTGATTCTATTATATTGCATTTACCTAAAACTCAAATCAGAAAGAAATGAAGGAATATAGTCTCAGCAGCTCTAAGTTTATTCTTGGATTATTATCTTCTTTGGAGTTCACCAGTTAGAAATTCAGTTAGAAAGAGGTATGAGGATTCCATGATGAAAGAAAGAATATTTTACTTACGTTATGTGTTGTGTCATTGAAGTGGATCCTGATAAAACTAAGAATTGAGAAACTACATACAATAATTTCTGAAGTCCTCCATCATACAGTATCACAGAATCACAGAATGGTTGACGTTGGAAGGGTCTTCTGGCGCTCATCTTGTTCAACCCCGCTGCTCAAGCAGGACCACTGAGAGCACAGCTTTTGAATACCTACAAGGAGGAAGACTCTACAACCTCTCAGTTTTCTGTTACTTGTAGTTCATTTATTTGACTTGGCTTGTTATCTGGCTTTAAGGAAGAAACCTCAAAATAATACAAATTTTTACTTCCTTTGCAGCAATAACAGTACGGACTTAAAAAAAAATATTTTTTTTTTCCAAAGTGTGTTAGTTGATTGTCTATAGCACTGGTTGCAATATTGTAGGAATTTGTCCCAGGTGAAGCTACATCCTGGCATCACAGACTTAATTCCACTGATTGAACTATAGGTAAGAAATGCTAGAAGGTGGTTACCTGGCTGAGAATTCTGAATGGTTTATCAGCTGGAAAGCCCTGGGGTATCTGCAGTTTCTTGATGAAGTCGTTGAGAATGTGATCACCTAGCCCAGAGGGAAAGATTCTTCCTGGCTTTGAGCTGCAGATTGCATCAATCAAGGAAGATGATTGATATGAATAGGTCCTTTAAGCTAAGAAAAATGAAACTTCTAGCAATTAAGTTTTATACCATGGTTTAAGAAAAACTGTGTGTTCTTAATATAAGCAAAATATCAAATCTTAGTTGCTTTTGTGAACCTTTAGAAGTTTCCTAACTATTTCTTTTTCTTGCTTCTAGATCTTCCTTACATTAGAGATGTTCAAAGCATAAGGCATAACTTATTCTTTCTGCTACGTCACTCCCATTTATTTATGTTATTTTTTAATTTTTGTATTTTTTTAAGACCCTCTTGCTAGCCTTTTGAAAACATAAGTTTGTTGTATGTTTTAAGGTAAAGGATGTATGTAACACGTATGTTGTTTTTTGTGTATGTGGGGCAAGTCCTTCATTAAATATTTGCCTTGCTTTGAATTTCTGGTAAAAATTGGGCTCCAGCATTACTGTTAACTTATGCTGTGCTTCTTAAAAAATCTGAAATGTAAACATACTTAATATCCTTTCAACCCTCAAAAGAGAACAAATGTGCGTGACTGTTTCCATTATTTTAATAATTGTTTTCTATTTCTTGCATTCCTAGAGTGTTTTCCTCCTGCACTTCTTTGTGGTCCTTTAGAAGCTCTCACTTTTTCTTTTACTTGGTTGGGTCTAAATGAATGGCACTTGTTTGCAGTCTTGTTCAGTATTATTTATTCAGTGTCCTGTTGCTTAGCTCACAGACTTGTATTGGAAAACTCAAGGCAAAGGCCAGGTAAAACTCGGGTAGTGTCTGGCAGGACGAGTTAATAATACAAATATTTTTTCAGAAATATTTCCTATTCTTTCTGTCTCCAGTATATATCGGTAAAAATTTGTTTAACTGTAGGAATTATTTGATCTTGTTCACTCGTGCCATCATTTGTATCTAAATTGAGACTGCTCTTATGTTTTTAATGCTTTTAAACCCGTTGCTGGTCAGCTAAGAGAACTGATTTTGTTTGTGGCTGGTAGGAGTGTTTTGCTTATAAATAGTAATTGCATAGGCTTGCTACCTTGTGAGCACGTGCATTACCTTACAATAATCAAACAAGTATGCGAAACTCGTGGATCAGAGTCTGGTGGTCACCAAAACCAAATGAGTAGCATGGACTGACTGGCCAAATGTGAATGAAACACTAAATAATAGAATTGTGGCATTGGAAATCTTAAGTCAAAATGACTGAGATGTGGTGGCATAATACACAGGTATCGAATCCATTTTATGTTTCTGATTTCTCTTGTCTTACACAAGAAAATATGAGAGGAATTTCAACAGAACAAAAATATAATTGATTGAGATCATAAGCTATATGGACACAAGTGATTAGGACAAGTAAATCTGTATTAGAAGTGGTGTAGCTGCAATAAAGTAAATTAAGAACATAATTTTAAAAAACATAAACTGACAAGTAATTTGTAGGTTTAGTAGAAAATGCAGTCAAGCGTAAACTCTTCTCTTTCCCATGCAGAGTAAAATGCTTATTCTGACAATTGACAGGCTCTGAATGTCTATTGCTTGATTTTTTTTCATCCTCTGGACTTTTATATTCCCTTGGTGAATTATCAAAAAGGCAGTGACTTTTACAACATGACAATTATACTTTTACATATTTTTGCTAGATAAAATACGGAAATAACTATCCTGTGTCTTATTAAGATGCTAGAAATAATTTTCTTGATGTTATTGCAGCGCTTTCAATGTAGAGCGTATGTGTCTAAGACAGGGTATTGACCAAAGGGAACGGCTTTAGGCATGTTGGGGAATATTCTAGTCATCTTTGAAAAAGAAAAATAAGACAAATGGTTAAAATAAGAGCATGAACTATCTTTAGGTTGGTGTAGTACTTACTTCTTTCATGGATTGTTAGCCCCTTCTACAGGAGGTTGGAGTATGGCCACTCAAAATTGCGGTGGCTGCTGACAGTCCCTGGGCTGCTGTTCCAGCAACCAGCGCTGCCCGAGCACTGTGGTTGTATCCTGCCCAGGCTCCGAGCTCTCCAGTCCAACATATGAGTGGGTGGTTCCCTCTGTAATTACAGTAGCTGCTGTAAACTGGTCATGAATGTTTCACATTACAAATTAGTATATACCATGTCCCGATCAAATGAATTAACATGTTAAAACATACATGCAGCATAACACTTAAAGAGTGCAGTAATTTTTTGGATAGTATTTGTTGTATACAGACCACGTTATTAAAGTAGTTTGATTAAATAGACAAAGTATCTGAAGTGTATAGAATGGAAACTATACATCTCCTTGGCTTTTTATGCTAGGCTATGCCATTTCTCTGATTTGTTGCCGAGAGCTATTGAAGTAATAATGCAGTAGCAGAATGCTTCAAAGGTGCTGCTTCCTACTTAGCTGAAGTTATGGGAAATAGTAAATATGATGAAATTGGCTACTCCTGCCACTGTTCATTTGACAGCTTGGAGTCTCTCTTCTTTCAAGATGAGTAAAAGATTGTCTAGAGTGTATAACACCAAGTTTCTAGAGCTGCCTTTTATGTCTTTCTCATAGTCATCAAATATAGAGATAATGAATAATGGCAGTGGTTTCATTAGTTGCTCACTGGAGGCCTCTTGTCTTGTGGTTGTGTTTCATTGACAAGAAATGTTAGTCTTCATGTTTATAACTCTACTTTAGGCCTTGTCATAAGCATGGTTTATGTCACTTGAGGCAAATAATTAAATATAAATAAAAAATGATTTAAATAACCAGTGATTTTCTATAAAAATGATAAGCCTTATTCCTAGAAGGTATGGCTGCATCATACACACAGAAAAACGTTTGTGTGAGGGAGGGAGGTGCATTTTAATGACCCAGTGAAGACTTTCATGCTCTCTGTCACAGTGGTCCTGGCAGTATGGTATCTATATTTGATATTGGTGGATTGCAAACATCATGAACAAAATTAAAACAGAATTGGCAAATGGACAAAAAAAATTATTTGTTTTGTTTTTTAACTGGTAAGGAAAATGAAGATGAGACATTCATGTACAGGAGGGGGCATCATACTTCTGCTGCGTTTTTTCTACAGGTTTAGTGATATGGGTCAGATTCTTTACTCATGAAAACAAAGCAAAGTCTTTATAGTAACTGGGCCAGTCTGGTTTACAGGTGTGTTGACTTCAGACTGGTGAAATTAGTTGGTCTTAGGTTTATTTTTGGTGTTCTTGAAGTATGAAAAGGTATTTCTCTAGTCCTATATTTTAATTTAAGTGGGTTTTATACTGATAATTTCCCGGAATATCTTTTTGCAGTGTTCTTGGCACCTCTTCTTGCATTGCAATATATGCAGAGTGATAGGTGCTCTGAGCATCTTTCAGGATTTAACCATTGTCTCTGTTCCCTTAAGGTCTTGTTGTTTTTTTGTGTTTGTTTTTGGTGAGGTTGTTTTTTGGTGTGTGCATTTTTGTTTGGTTTGGGTGGGGTGGGGTTTGTTGTGTGTGGGTTGTGTTTTTTGTGTTTTGGTTATCGGTGTTGTGGGGTTGGTTGGTTGGTTTTTTTTTTTTTTAACATTCCACTGCTTCTGAATGCAAGGTAATGTGTGCTAAACAGCATACAGCAATCCTGATGTCTGCTGTGGTTTTCCATCACAGCCTTATTTATAAGAGTACTGCTTGAATTTGACCGTGCCTCAGTATGAATGTTTCATTTGTGTGTGTAAATTTCCAAGTAAGGTTACTGATTTTAAAAGATCAGATTATAGCTCTAAGTTTATTGTAAGCCTGACATCCTCCTAAAATTAAATTCTATGTGTTGCAGGACATTTGACACTTTAAAAAAAGGTTTGATCCATCTTGTAGTGTATAAATCGTAAATGTGGAGAAGTATTTTAAATATTATGTTAGTATAAATAAGAAACAGAATGGGTGGATTGAAATCCATACATGCCATCCACAGTTGATAGACTGTACCTGTTCTTCATGGTATAAACAAGTTGTTAATCATTTATGTAGCTACAACATTTCTTTCTCTTTTCTTTCTGAGGTGTTCTAGTGTCAATGGTTATGATATGCTGGTTATTTATTTCACTTAATTTTGTATAATGATATTCAGCCTTTCCAAAGGTGAAATTGTTAAAAAATAATTGGGAAATACACCTCTTACAACCCCCCTGCCCCCTTCATTCTCAAAATAAGTTGGCCTTTATAGGGGAGGCGTTTTAAATATCTGTTACAATTTATTTGACAAATATTCAAATTCATCAGTGTAATTCAATGCCTACATTCTACTCGGCCACATGGAGCTTGATCCTGTGATATCATATATCCTTGTGCAACCTTCTAGTGAACAGTCTTCATCTTCTAGTGAACAGTCTTAATTCCATGGGTGGGGTTGGTAAAGAGCATGCTTATAAAACATGTTTATTTGATCAACTCAACAGTTAAAGTCAACAAAAGTTTGATTTGAAGAGTACTAAAATTTTTTTATCAGAATGTCATTGCTGTCATTGTACAACATCTACTGTAGAGGCAACATTGAAAGATAAATTGATCTTGGAAGGAAACGGTAATATCTGTATTGATATAAAAACTGGTGATCTTTATTGGTAAAATATGCAATTCTTTATTTTGCAATAAAACACTTCAATATTTCCTTTCTTACATTTAGAAAACAGCAGATTGATATTTTAACATAGCTATTTTTGAACAGTTTTCTGTATAACTTCAAGGCACACTCAGATTTTTTTCCCTGGTTTTAAAGAATGACAGCAAAAGCACCTTTATCTGACATTTAGGATGATTAAATTTTGAAAAATCACTTGGCATATTCAGCATGACTCCACAGGGTACTCTTGCTTTATAAGGCAATGGATCATGTTAGCTTAACTTATATTTAAGATTTGCTGGCCTGATATTATTGTGTTAGGCAGCATTGCTGAAATGGAAACATAAAATTTTGCTGCCAGGAGATCAAGTCTGTGCCTGCCCTACACTATAAATTAGTTCCATAAAGTTTTAAAATGCAGTATTTGCTCTAGCCCAACTAGTGTTGTAAGCCAGCAAATTGTGCTTAAATATATAAAATTAAACCCCAGGTCAAAAACATATGCACTTCTTTTTTTGTCACCTTACAGGCTATACAAGATACACTGCTATTCTAAAAAGCAAATTAACTTCAATTGAGTATGTTTACAATATGAATAACTTTTTTTTCTAATCCATTCCATGGATGTAGAAACAGATTTAGGAGTATCACACCTTTTTCATCTGGGTTCCTAAATGGTAATGTGTTCTTTGTGTCTTAATGAGGTGAGTCCAAAGCAACACTATAGGCTAGAAAAAAAAGTATGTTCTATACTTTTAAGAAGTCATGGATCTGAATTTTTTGTTGAGAAATCCTGATCATATTCATCAGCTGAAAAATTGTATTAATCTTTCTACTTTTCTGTGCTTAAACATTTGAGCATGCTAGCTGGTTCTGTTGGACTGGGATTGTGGTGTGGATGCTCTGTGCGGCACTCCAGTACAGCCTCCTTTCTAGCTCACCCTTCACCTTTGGAGGAGGTGACGCATAAAAGGCAGCATGGAGATTCCTACAGAACCCCTTTGCGTGCCTGCTAGAGACAGCTCTAAATGTCATTTGAACTTCCCTAGTTTTCTTTTCTCCACAGTGGGAACCCGTTGTGCTACTTGATTGAAGAAAAATAGCTTCTGTTAGCCATGCCACCTCTGAGGGTCATGGAAAATACTTTTTTCATCAAAAGAGAGAAGAAAGTTTTTCCCAAAGCTGGGAAACGGGCACTTGCCTTTGTCCTGAGAAACAGACTTGCTGTGTTAAGAGAATGTTAGGTTTGCAGCTTTTCTACTCACAAAAATGTACCCTTTACAATAGATTTGTGGAAGAGAGAATCTAGCAAGTCATTTGATTGCAGCAGTGTAGCAAAAAGGACAAGGAGAGCAGAAGTTAAAATGAAGCAGGTGGTCTTGGCATCTTCAGGTCAGGAAAATTCTTTTAGCAGCCTGTTCATTTTCTGTCATCTTTTTCCCCCCGTGCCTGTATAGATTTAATATTTTTGAGACAATTGACTGTCATATATAGTCCTTAGGCTATATTAATAGTATCATATTAAAAATTTAGTTGCTTAAGTGAGATGTTACTCAAGAGAAGAGCTCCTACCTTGGTGTGCCAGTCTGGGAGTGAAGGGACAGGGCTTTCACTGCTTACCGCAGAATGCACAGGCACCTGAGAAGCACAGGGAATGGGTTCCCCTACTAATTGCAGTGCCTGTGTTGGGAGGTTTACTCAAATTTTGGTAGCTGAAGGACTCTGAACAAATCCTAGTGAAGCCTTGCAGGCTCTCACATGAAGTACAGCAAGGAGTCTGGTTGGCCTGTATTGCCAAGATGGTGCTGTTTGAGTAGTGGAGCTGGCTGGAGAGGGTTGCAGAGAAAACATTGGGGAGAACATGGTGACTGAAGTATCAATCCCCTCTCCTCTGCACTGTGTCATAATGCCTTCCTCCCCTCATGTGTCTGGTTTGAAATGGCAAAACATCTGTTGTCCCTGAGGGGCTGCAGCTCGGCCAGTCACCTTTCTCTGACTCTTTTCTTCTAAGTGCTTTTTGCACAGCACAGTGCCTGGGCTGATAAATTAGCCAGAAGTTTACAGTGCACCAATAAATTATTGTCTGCTTTGCGTATGATTGTTTACAAATCAATTTGGGAATTGGAGTCTCTCTAGTTGCAGAGTTCCAAGTAGTTTCACTGCTGGTCTCTTCAGTGTTTTACTCTCTTTGTGAGTTTATTCTGGGAAAGATGGAAAATTTGAAGCTGAAGTTAAAATATCAGATTTCGGAAAGAGTGCAGCTTGGTGCAGGATTTGAGTAAAAGATGAAGCCTGGAGAATCATGCAAATATTTGAAAGAAGCTGAGCATTAATCCAAGTGATAAATTGTTGAAGAAATGTATTTATCTCTTTGACTGCTTGTAACATCCCTTATTATTAGTTAATTAAAGGATCAACACACTTTATGAAAGCTTGTTCACTGAAATAATTGAAAATAAATTACAGTTTCACAAATGGACAGCTATTAAGACAGGCACTAACCAAAACTGAAATCCTCTTCTCCCAGCCCTCTGATTAGTGCCTGTACAAACTGGCACACATGAATGCTGCTAAAATTGCTAGTTCTGAGAGTTTGTTATTTAGCTTCCTTTGTCTTTTCATTTCAAAGTCTATATGAAAATTGGATCATATTTTAAAGCTTATTTCATCTAAGGAAACATATCTGATGTAATTGCATGCCTCTGGAGGCCATGAGTCTGAGGTTAAAATTGAGTACCACAAAGTTCTTTTGATTACAGTCAAGAAAAATGGTCACAAACGCTGAACCTTTCTTGTACATTGCAGCCATCCCAAATAAACTGTTTGACTTCTTTGAGTTAAGATGGTAACTGTTTAGACTGGGTGTCCTAGTGTTGTCCATGGTAATAAATGTGTTTTGGCATTGTTTCAGCAACAGTTAGGTAGCTGTTCCATGCTGTAGACTTCATATTGTATGAGCCAAGAATTCATCCAATATAGAAAAGGCATTTTTATCTCATTCTACAAAGCAGCTGCTCTGGGCCAGCCATGAAGATTGTTCTGCGTTGCTCTGTGGAACAGTCGTCTTCTGAACTTTTATTTTGCCAATGTTTGTGTAAGTTTTCAGTCAGCACTCTGAAGGATGCTGACATTAGTGGCCACTTAGCAATCGGCAAGTGCTAACATAACATTAGAATGGAATTTCTGTAGACTGATTGATTAAATTGTGTCAAACAGTACAGATAAAGGGAGTACACGTGAATTCAGATATCACTCAGTCTGAATGAGGTTATCAACAATCTGGCTCTAAATGTTTTTTATTAGGAGTATTTATCCCTTTTTTTAAACCTGATAGTGTGTATGTGTATTTCATAAAGTCATTTAGCAAGTACTGATATACTTTCAGCATTGAGTCTGATACAGGGGAAAGGTTGAAATGACCAAATTGAATAGCTAGCTACAATTTTCAGTTATAATTGTATTATATCTACCCAGAGATAAAGCATATCCTGTGCTTGGTTAAAAAAAAAAGAAAGATGATTTGTCTTCTGTACCCATGATCAGGAGAGTCTAAAAAATCTCTTGGTTTATTAAGAAACCTTGTTGGATCAAGTGCCAGAATCTTGATATCCTTCTGCCCCTCCCCAAAGCTGTTGTAGCTTATATCAGCTTGAGACTTGTTTCTTGGGAGTCTCTCTGTCCACTTTTTCCTGATCCAGGTGACATTGGCTGAATCTTGCATGACTGGAAATATTTAAGTCGTGTTCTAATGGTTATCTGTTCCGAAAGAAAGGAGAGGGACAAGTGGCTGAATGAGTTGGACATACCTATCTGTATCTCTTAACCTGATCTATAAATGCCAAGGAATGGTATTTAAAAGCACAGTTACATAGATTAAAATATCTAATAACATATTAGAGAAAGCACTGAATAACCCTGTAAAACTGCTGCTTTCCCAGCCACGTTTTCTTTTGTCTTCCATATTCAACTTGTCAACCACCTCTTTTTAGTAGTGCTGAACAGAAAGTAATGCCAGGTATCCTATCAGACATGTATTCTTCTCATGAAAAGCCTTTAATAGCGTGTTTAAAATTTCTTTAGATCTGGGATGCCAGAGCACAAGGAAAATGTGTGAGAAAAATCCTTTAGTTTATACCATGTTTCTGAAAAGGTAAAATTGTACGTAGTAGGAACACTATTGAAAAATGCTGGTGACTTGAGAAATCAGTAGCTTCTTGTGTTTTCGTTTCACGTCAGGTGTTTTTGCTTGAGTATACGATCAACTACTGTCTACTTTGCAATGTATTCAGTATTATGTTCTATGGCACTAGAAATGACAGTATGGTTATTTGCCATGAGAATTTGAATCCTAAGGAAACAATTTTGCAGTCTTCAGTGTGAACAGTAAATGACAGGTGCAGAGGTTTTTTTCTTCACTCTTACATTTTATGATGTTTAAAGTTTCTATTTGGATTTGAAAATTGAATATAAATTAGGGGAATGAATTAAAAAGATTTGGGGAACCAGAGTTTTGTGTGTTAGATCATATCCATTATATTAGCAAATTAACCCAAGTATTTAACTTCCTTTTAGGAAAGAAAGTTCTCTGACTTTTCTGAGGAAATATTTAAAGCAGCCCAGAAGCCTATACTGTGGTCATCTCCTTCTAGGAAAAAAAAAGAAAGGGCAAATCATATTTTCTGTGTTGTGTGGAGACTTTACCGACTGCTTTGCAATGCCTCGCTGTGCTAATGCAGTAGTACTGTATTTCTGAACATACCATACTATTATTGATATGGAAGTAATGCAACTACATAATCTTTATTGTGTGCAGCAATAGAACACCCGCTAAGATGTTTTACAAAATACATTTGTTTCATTTTTTTTCTTCTTGCTCAGGTTCATTTTTGGTGAGAATGTGGGAGTGAGCACTGGCGTACAATGTAGGACTTTTTTAAGGGTTGGGCTGAGTATGAACTGTAGATATTTTTCTAACGTTTCTTAGAAAACACATGAAAGATAATAAATATTTATCAGGAAAGGTGATTTTACATTCAGTGCTATCTTCACTATGAAAATTAATAGAAATAAGTTCTAAACAAAGTTAAGCAGGGAAACAAACAGATCTGTTATGATTAGTGTCTACAATTTCCGAAGTTTCATAGTGATGATACTCTTGTTCTCTCCTTCAGTCCTGACTTTTTACTAACAAATTCTGTGTAAATAATAATAATAATAGTAATAATCAGTGTATTACTAAATGTTTGTTGCAGATTGTTACCTACGGATAAATAATTTGTATGTGATAACCCATGCTTATGAATATGCTTCTGATTTTTTTTGTTTTTTTCCTTTGGTGTCCTCCAGGGGTGGCTCTTAACTTGGGGATAGCGAAGTCTATCTCCTCCAGTGCTCCCTATAATCCTTTCTAAAATCTTCTGAGTGTAATTTTCGTCTTGGTGTAAGCATGGGTGATGCGTGTGCTAGCACCAAGCCCAGAAGTGAAACGTACTGGAACAAGAAGTATACTGTATCTGCACAGTAGTCCTCCATGGCAATTTTTATGGCTGTCCCTGAGCTAGTGGAGAATGACCATGAGCAGCCCAGGCAGAGTGCAAAAGACAGCATGTAAGGAATATTTAGAGTGTTGACTTGTGATTGAATTCCTGAGATGAGCTGTAAGGGTTGAATGTATAACTGTGTGCTTCACTCCCTGACCCATTTTTTTAATAATGAGAAAACTTGTTGCAGAGTTCTTGTGCTGTCATTTACATGTGAACCAGCCTTTGGCAGGTATTTTGCCGCTTAACGTCAAGGTTGTGGAGATCAGCATTTGGCAAATCAGAGTATGAAATGAGGCCTGTAGGAGGAAGTTACAAAATCTCTTGCAAGTTAATTGAAATTTTTTTGTTTTCCTGCACAACTAAATATGATAGTATCAATACTATTGGTAAGGGATAAGCTGTACTGTTGAAATCCCCACCAGCTTAAAAGCATTAGAGTTGCCACTGATAGCAAAAAGTTCATATATTACTTATTTATTAGCAAGTTACAAGCTTTTTACCTTAAAGTGTTCTGTTAATTGTATTGTTATTAAAATAAAGCAAAATGAAAACAACAGTGGCTAAAGTGCTACATTAAGACACATTATGAGCTTTAACTACTGAAACTTTTCTGTTAACCTTTGTAAATGAAATGTCTAGAGCTTTCAGGCAACCCCGTGTAGAAACTTGATTTGTAACTTTAAGCTAATTTATTGATTTTCCTTGTTTCTTATGTTGTTCACTGTGGTTCTATTAATTTTTGGAATGCTTTTGTTAATACAGAACGTCATCAGTAAACCCTTTGTTTGACTTCATTAAGTAACTGACAAACAAGAAAGCTGAACTGAAATAGTTGTGTATAAATAATTCTAATAGCCACTGCAACATCAGTTCTGCTTTAATAAAAGAAAAAAGTGCAACTTAAGGCAGACCGATTTCTTTTTTAAGATATATTTTTAAATTATGTCCTGTTACAGTGAGATAGGATCAACAATCAGTTAAATTACAGAATGATTTTGAGAAATAGGAGCTGATTAATAGGAAACAGAGTATGATTGATAATCCATATTGATAACGAGTTTCAAGGGAACTATCAGAGTGATCAGAATGAAGTACATAGTATTTAAATATCACTATGAGAATAGATTACAGTATTACATCAACCATTTCTAAAGGTCTGAGTGACAATGAAATTGAGATGTAAGGCAAAACAAAATGTCAGGTTCAACTTGCAAAGTAACAAGGAGCAACTATGGCACCCTTGAGAAGCAGGTGGTTCAGTGTCAAAGGAATAACACATCTAATGAACAACAAACTGGGGGAAAGCTATCTAGAAATTAACAAATTTCATCATGTATTGGAGGATTTTTCTGTGTATTGTTGTGTGTTGTTCAATGTCCCATCAGCCCAAGCCAGTGTTTGAGATTCACCTGTGTCTTAGCCAGGAGCACAAGCCATAGGCTGCTGGAATTTTTCAGAAGGCTGCGTAGCTCTGCCCCCAGGGAGTGGCTGGGCATGGATTTGTCATGTGAATGAAATGTTAGTTCCAGCACACTGAGGGTTGCCTACTGCTGATCGTGGGGAGCAGAGTTGTGTCAAATGTGTTTTGTTAAGTGTTGGAAGATACCTGCGAGGTGGTTGTGTGACAGGTATACTTTTTTACTATAAGCAGTGATGGGAAAAGTCCAACCTGTTCTACTTGACCAGTCCTTACAGAGAATTTATTTTCCATTGACTAGGCCATCTTTAGAGGGGAATGAGAAATCTTGTAATTCAGTCATTCAGGTTGTCAAATAGCTTCCTCTGAGCTAGTGACATCTGTAATGCCAGTTGTCATCAGGGTTGTCTGTTTGTTCCTTTGAGCGCAGAGAACAGCATGTAGCACACAAAATAGAGGTTGGATTTAAAAGTGGAGGGTGTTGTGTGATACATTGTAGTCAAATGCTAAAAATGAAATAATGTGGAGATCTCATTTCAAAAATGAAATAATTGCTCTGAAATGTTTTTTCAAACAAACTATGTTTGTCTCTCCCAATAGGATTTATTTTCAGTCAAAGTATTTCAAAGGGGGATTTTTCTGTTAGATTGCTTATGGGGAAAAAGCCAAGTTTTTTGACTGGCTCAGGAAGAATATTTACAAAAGATCTCATTATATAATCCAAAGAGTGGATTTCATTGTACTTCCAAACAGCGCCAGCTGGTTTGACCTTTTCTGGAGTGCACTAAATCCCTCGAGACTTGTTTGAAACTTGCAAGTAGGAGAGTCCGTGTGTGGTGCCTAAAAGCTCAGTACTTCATAATTTGTGTTGCCTTCTCAACCAAACAGATGCAAAATCAAGATGTCAGTTTAATTAGCCACAATTACATATGGTAACATACACTGAAAGCTCTTTCTTATTTTAATTAAATACGTTTTTTGCCATCAGCTGTCACATAAAACATAATAAAAAGTCTTCTTACAAGAAGCACAGCCAATGTGACCAATCTAAACTGTAAACTCTCTCCAGTCAACACACAAACTCTGTAAAGTACAGTCCAAATTTATGGGTCAGAAAAGCTGTGGTGTCTCAGGGATATGGGGGTTAAGTAACATTTAAAAAAAAAATAGAGAGAGGGTGTCCTTGAGATTGACAGTTACTAACGATGCATATACTATCACACCAGTTTCACTTAAGTCTCTTTGAGACGTAGCTATGGCTGCTGTGTTTTGTCAAAATAATTTCCCTCGATGCCTCTCTGTTACCAGAACTCTGAAAGAAGACTGCTTTTGCATTTCACAAGTACTGCTAAATGCCAAACCAAAACAAACAAAGGAAAAAAAAAACACCAAAAAAAAAAATCTGGGAGAGATTCATGTTACTGGGGCTTTTGTAGCAAGGCCTCCTTGGCAAGAAGTTAGTGGCATATCAAAAGGCAGCATGCAGAGCTTTTCTGCATTGTGCAACTCGGAAGACTGCAGGCAAGATTTTCTGATCTGCTGAACAAATTTGTGATACAGAGGAGCAGAAGATGACATATGGCAAGAGCTATGGTATTTAAGAAGTATGAAACTCAAGCTTGTCTTACAATTGTGGTGTAGCTGGTTGTCAGGATTGTGGCTGTGTGAACACGCAGTGCCCTGGTCATTAATTCCCTGGGCAGTGCAGGAACTCCCCAGCTGTGCACAGAAGGATGTAATGGACTGACTTGAGACAAGCCGACAAGGTTGACTAATTGTTGCAAGAAGTCTCCAGGTGGGACTTTCAGCCTGTCCTGAAGAGTCCCACAGGCAGCTTCTGCAGTGTCTAGACCAATGCCTGTGTTTCAATGTCTTCATTAATATTGTGGGTGAAGAATCTGGTTCTTTGCAGAGGCTACCACAGGCAGTTCCTGCTGCAAAATAGGTCAAGCTGTACACAGAGTACTTGAATCAGTAGAAACTGTTACTGTAGATGCAGAAGTGGTCTAGGGCAGTCTTTTGCATGTAGCTAAGACAGGAGAGGGTTTGTGTGTTGTTTAGGATGATCAACAGTGATGTATCGCAGATGTGCTGGAATGGTTTCGAGGACCATCAGATACCTGCAGAGCTGAGCAGAACAGCAGTTTAGGGCATCTCGGTCCGTTTAGCCTTTGCAAGGACTTTTGCAATGGGGACTGCCATCACCATCCAGACACAGGAGCGGACTGTATTGTTCAAGTGATCTGATCTGTGATGTGATGGTTCTCTTTTTTTATAATCAAAGAGACTGTACTTGACTGTCAGTGCAACAAACACTGCATTCTCTCTTTTGGCAGTTACCCCACACATGGAAAGGAAGAGATCAGACTAGGGGAGTGAACATGACAAAGAGAGCAGCAGAGAACGTAGCAGGCTGGGACTCTGCCCAGTTCTTCTCTGGAAGTGCTTCTGAGGAGTCCAGTATCACTTTCCCCCGGGAGGACTTCTCTGATGAAGTCAGATGGTGCAAGTGACGAGATACGAAGACCTGAGATGTGGGTACTGGAGCTGACTTAGTGGTTTGTCCCTTTTGTTCAACAAGAACATTCAGGGTATAGATTTCTGGATAATGTTTAAGCTGGGCTGATTTAAGCATTAATGTTTTTCAAAATACAATAGCTGTTCTGATAAGATTACATAATTTCCAATATACAGGCAACTGAAGAAGAGTATGAGGATCTCGTTAGGTCATGCAGAGAGGAAATTAGAAAGGCAAAATCCCAGCTAGAGCTCAGTCTGGCTACAGTCGTAAGGGATAACAAAAAATGTTTTTACAAATAAATTAACAACAAAAAGAGAGCCAAGGAGAATCTCCATTCTTTACTGGATGTGGGAGGGAACATCGTCAACGAGGATGAGGAAAAGGCTGAGGTACTTAATGCCTTCTTTGCCTCAGTCTTTAATAGCCAGACCAGGTATCCTCAGGCTATTCAACTCCCTGAGCTGGAAGACAAGGTTGAAGAGCAAAATAAACTCCCCGTGATCCAGGAGGAAGCAGTTAATGACCTGCTCTGCCACCTGGACACTCAGAAGTCCATGGGGCCTAATGGCATCCACCCAAGAGTACTGAGGGAGCTGGCGGAGGAGCTTGCCAAGCCACTCTCCATCATTTATCAACAGTCCTGGTTAACAGGGGAGGTCCCGGAGGACTGGAGGCTTGCCAACGTGACGCCCATCTACACGAAGGGCCGGAAGGAGGATCCGGGGAACTACAGGCCTGTCAGCCTGACCTCGGTGGCAGGGAAGATTATGGAGAGGCTCATCTTGAGGGCTCTCACAGGGCACGTGCAGGACAACCAAGGGATCAGGCCCAGCCAGCATGGGTTCAGGAAAGGCAGGTGCTGCTTGACCAACTTGATCTCCTTCTGTGACCAGGTGACCTGCCTAGCGAATGAGGGAAAATCTGTCGATGTTGTCTGCCTGGACTTTAGTAAAGCCTTTGACACTGTCTCCCACAGTATTCTCCTGGAGAAGCTGCCGAATCGTGGCTTAGACAGGTGCACTCTTTGCTGGGTAAAAAACTGGCTGGACGGCCGAGCCCAGAGAGTCGTGGTGAATGGAGCGAAATCCAGTTGGCGGCCGGTCACAAGTGGAGTCCGCCAGGTCTCAGTTTTGGGGCCGGTCTTGTTTAATATCTTTATCAATGATCTGGATGAGGGGATAGAGTGCTCCCTCAGCAAGTTTGCAGACAACACCAAGTTGGGCGGGAGTGTTGATCTGCTCGAGGGTAGGAAGGCTCTGCAGAGGGATCTGGGCAGGCTGGATCGATGGGCCCAGGCCAATTGTATGAAGTTCAACAAGGCCAAGTGCCGGGTCCTGCACTTGGGGCACAACAACCCCATGCAACACTACAGGATTGGGAATGAGTGGCTGGAAAGCAGCCTGGTGGAAAAGGATGTGGGGGTGTTGATTGACAGCTGGCCGAATATGAGCCAGCAGTGTGCCCAGGTGGCCAAGAAGGCCAATGGCATCCTGGCCTGTATCAGAAATGGTGTGGCCAGCGGGAGTAGGGAGGTGATCGTGCCCCTGTACTCGGCGCTGGTGAGGCCGCACCTCGAATACTGTGTTCAGTTTTGGGCCCCTCACTACAAGAAGGACATTGAGGTGCTGGAGCATGTCCAGAGAAGGGCGACGAAGCTGGTGAGGGGTCTGGAGCACAAGTCTGATGGGGAGCGGCTGAGGGAGCTGGGGTTGTTCAGTCTGGAGAAGAGGAGGCTGAGGGGAGACCTCATTGCTCTCTACAATTACCTGAAAGGGTGTTGCAGAGAGGTGGGTGTTGGTCTTTTCTCCCAATTGACAAGTGATAGGACAAGAGGAAATGGCCTCAAGTTGTGCCAGGGGAGGTTTAGGCTGAATATTAGGAAAAATGTCTTTACTGAGAGAGTGGTGAAGCATTGGAACAGGCTGCCCAGGGAGGTGGTGGAGTCACCCTCACTGGAGGTGTTCAAGCAACGTGTGGTTGTGGCACTGCGGGACACGGTTTAGTGGGCATGGTAGTGTTCGGTTGATGGTTGGACTTGATAATCTTACAGGTCTTTTCCAACCTTAATGATTCTGTCATTCTGTGATTATCAAAGTACCATTCTGATGGTAACATTGCCATTTATTTGCTGTTAACTCTCACGGTAATTTTTTTCACCTATCTAGTAGAAAGTTATCTTTTATTGTGAATGGTGCTTAACTTTTTCTGTGTTGTGAATGTGGTTTGCTAAGTTCGTTTCAACAGTGATTAAGTGGAAACACCTTTGTTTATCAAGAATATTCAACTGAATATGAGCAAATTCGACTCAATATATCAAAGAAAAATACCTGCATTTTGCATATGATCTGGAAGCTCAGATGCTTCAGAACATACTTATCTCACTATAAATTGCAAGAGGATTCTCTATATCGATATACACATGAAAATAACAACTGCATATTTTGTTTTACTAGTTCCTTGCGTAGGTCCTCTGGAATTGCAGTGTCAGCCCAAGTATTCTGGCTGTATTTAGTTAGTTCCCTTGTTTAGCTCTTCACAGAAATATCTGTGCTTGTTGTGACATTTACTATGCTAGCAAAACAAAACTTTATCTAGTAAAACCTCAAAATACTTTAAGTGTGGTGGCTTTATCCTTCACAATTCTGAGCAACTGTTGAAACGCTGCAGAGTGCCTGAGTCACTGTATATGTGTGAACAGTCTCTTTGCATTTATTACATTGCTTGTGCATGTGAAGTTCCTCCACTGAGTACAATCAGAACCTCTGTTGTCACTTGGTAGACATGTCCTTTGGAGTTAGCGTGGGAGTCATGTCTGAATAAAACATTTAGGATAGTACGCGCTCAGAGTAATCACTCTGAAAACATCACTTTGCATTTGAGGTTTGTTTCTGGAGTTCAAATACTAACATGGTTGTAAAGTATCTCTAGCTTCTTACTGGCAAAATGCCACGTGATCTCAGTTTTCCTGGACTTATGTCTGCTCAAGTCACATCACCTATGAGAAGCAATTTAAATGGCCTCGAACGGACCAAAAAATACTATACCACCAGTATGGAAGTGTGACCCCCTCCAAGCTGTGGCTCTTTTCAGTTGTTTACTTCACATGTAAATAGGGTAGTCTGTCCAATTTTTGTTTTTTTGTACAATACTCTTTGACCATACATTTAAGTTAGCAGTGGTATATTTTTTAGCAGTGGCTCTTCTGTCTTTTATTTCACAAAACCCTTTTGATTTAATTTCTCTCTCCCCTCCCGTAGTAGCATGTTTTTCATCACACAAGGTATGAGAGTAAATTCTTGCATCTTCAACTGTGTGCTGGTATTTATCTTGAGAAAAGTGAGCAGAGAGCTGAGGTAGCATATGATCCTGAAAATAAATTTTTGTGGCTGTGTTGAGTTTTGAAGATAGGCTAAACGAATGGGCGTGACTATAGTTTCCAGCATAAGTATGTCTTACTGGGCCAAGCACACTTTGCACATTTTACAGCATCATATAAAATGAGATGAACAAAGCTTATCACTAAGACTAATACTTAGTCTTGAGTACTGTTGCTAACTTGTTGCTATTTCCTTGATAGCATTTGGAAAACAACAAGCTGCTTGGCCAGCAAGTATGTTCTTACCTCAGTGCAAGTTGTACTACTTGCTGAGAGTACAATAATAATATCTGCAGATGAAAAAAATAACGCCGTGAGGTTTTTGTGCAGTATTCAATCCATAGTAATCCCAGGAAACTTTTTAAAAAAAATCTTTGTCATAAAAATAGCTACTGTCAGGAAAATATCAATAATCTAAGAGAAAATTGGAATCCATAATATTATTTGCTTTCCATTGTAAACTTCATTGAGTAGTGGTTTGAAATTAATAATAATTATCTCCCGTGTATTAATGTACCTTTCATTTTCATGCTGGCAGTACGTGGGACCATATAATAAATAAATAGAATATAAATATAATCTTTTTTTGCTTTGTATTAGTTTTAGGACTTAATAGAATGGAGTTTATATGGTTAGAGCTATAACATTTTCAAGAAAATTATCTGCAGGTGATTAATTTTACTACTAGAGCAATCTTATTCCCACTAGAGTTCACCTAATGGGAGCAGCTTTTATAATGGATTAGTTGACCAGCTGAGTTAATTCTGTGATTTTACATGTTCAGAGTATCACAAATCAGATTAAGAAGTTAAAATATTTAATATTGTATCTGTAAAACCATTATAAGGTTTATTAAGATCATAAATAGAAATTCAAAAGATGTCATATGTTCAGAAAAAAAAAATTAATTTTGGCTTAGTCTCTTTGAAAACAATGGCTTTTGAAAAAGTTGGGAAAATGTATTGAGCTGTAAGGTTTTCAAAAGTTGTTCACCATTTCCACTTGAGCAATATTCTGAACACCAGAAATATTAAATGCTGCTCCAAAATGCCTTAAAATTATAAACTCTTGCAATGTGTTTATGAAGACAACATACCTGCATTGATTTGTTGAATATTCAGCATCAGAATATCCTTTGTCATTTTGTTTAGCCTGCATAATAATGACTTTTGTTTGCCTGCTGTGAGCTTTAAAGTAATTATAAAAGGATAAACCTTTATTGGTAATCTATATCTTTTGCAGAGCTGTGTTGATTTTAACTGAACAACAATGACGAAAAGGATATTAGCTTCGCTGAACCAAACACTTGCAATTAAATGAGAGGACTGGGGAAAGGATTAACACTAATGGGGTGAATAGTATGGATAACAGTATCTACATTTTGTTCAATTAACTTCAGAATCTTTATATTTAGATAAAGCAATGCTTGGGGTAGATAATGGCTAATAATTGTCAATCATATGTGAAATGCAGTTTTGACAGGATACGTTAGCAGAATTTTCATTCAAGTTGTTACGTAAATTAGGATTTCACTGTCTGTCCTATTAGGCACACTACACCCTAGACCTGTTAGCAGCCTATATACTGACATACGGAAAGGTGTGCTATTTGCTTTCCTCCTTCTGGAATGGAAGGTGGCTGCAGTACAGTTACGCATAATGCAAATGAGAAAAATTCTGCAAGACCTCAGTCCAGGTGCCACATAGTTCACTTTTTAACTCTGGCAGTACAAGGCATGCAAGAAACACTGCGACTTTTCTTTGGTCCTTTATTTGTTGGACATCAACTTGCATGAAAACACTGACCTCTAATTTGTTTCTGACAGTAACAGCCATATGAGAAAACTATTTGTGGCAAACTCTTATCTCCTTGATAGGTTTACTCCTTAGAGATGCTGATTCCCTCTCCTACCTTCATCCTCTGTGCAAAAAATGCCGCAAGTTATCTCTGATTTTAGTGCATTTCCTCGAGTAAAGTTTACAGAAGCGTGTATGGTAGTTTGGGTGGTTGGGACTTATATTCAGTTGTTTAAAAGTTCTGTGTGGGGGTTTTTTTGTGTGTTTCTTGGTGTCGTGGGTTTTTTGTTGTTGTTGTGTTTTTTCTTTTTCTTTTTTTTTCTAAAGGTGGTAAATTCTTGCAAGGTCTGATATTCTTTTTATTAATAACTTGATCTTCTCAAAGCTCTTATTTTCATTTTGCACAACTATTGAAAATAAATAGGTATGCAAGAGGAAACTCCTCCAATAGCTAAACTTTGTGTAGCAAAATCTGTTGTTCAAGCTACATATATTTTTTCATCTGAAAGCCCTGAAATTTTGCACATATGATCTCCCAAAATGCCCTATGACTGAAGACTTGTGAAAAACATACAACAAACACTCTTACAAGGAAATTAGGGAGTGGTTACAAAAAAGCTGAAGAAACGTAGGTAGCTAGAATCTTAACCATGGAAAATATTCTTTCCGGAACTCTCCTGATGCTTAATGCAGACTTGAATAATTTGCCAATTTTTGTCTTCACTTCAGATATTTTTAGACATCCCTTAAGAATATTCTTAATTGAATTTGCATATAAATTTTTGACAGTATTATGATATGCTGTTTCTCTTGGTATCTTGAGAATTCTAATATAAAGGAGTACTTATTTCAATTGCAAAACCAACATGCAGAAGAATGATTGTTTAAGCAAACCTTTCAAAAATAAAAAGCTAATAGAAAAAAACCCCATATAGTGCTTTATATCTGGAAGATGCTTAAATATTCTAAAATAATAATAAAAAGTTTCTACACAAACCTAATTTGAGCAGTTTCATAGAGATACAGAGGCAAATTCACCCAGTACTACTTTCCTTGAAGAAGTTGATTCAGTCTGCTCAAGATATGAAAAGAGATTTCAGCTTTTGTGCTATCCAGTGGAAACCCTTAATTATTTTCTGTTGTTGGTTAGAACGGAATAACAATTAACAATGAAATAGACTGAAATTTATGTTACTTTAGGGGGTTTGGATTGTGGCTTTTTGCTTTTCTAGGGAAGGGTGTATGTTAAAATTTCATGCATAAGATTGATTATGTTTATAGAAATTGACTTTCTTAGATTGCAAATGTTTGCCTGAAGGAAGCTGGATTTGTTTTCAGCTGCACACAGAATATAATCATGAAAATATAATGAAGAGTTAATGAATGTGCAACACATATTAAAGAGATCAAAGAATAGTGTGGTGAAATTAATTTTTCGGATAATTTTTTTTCTGTTTTCTTGGCTGATTACTTGTGAAGGTAGTTAACGCACAAAGGAGGAACCATTGCATAATTAATTTATAACTGTAATACTGCATATAGCCTAAACAAAACTGTAAAATTAGAATATTAATATATGCACTGGTGATTATGTCAAATTCTGTTTTGCCTAAACCATGTAATTATTTAATGCAGTATTTAGCTGTGACTAACACTATAAAAGGAAAATAGAATATCTGAGTGATTTAAAGTGTTTATAAATATATGCCTATGATTATTTTTTTTTTTTTTAAATTGTACTAACTTGAGATGATTGTAGGAAGCCTATTTAAGTCTTGGTAAATTCCTTATTATTTATTTTATGTCTTTCCAGTGATAGCATGTCATGTGAGTAAAAAAAAGTTTAGCTTTTTTTTAAAAAGAAAAAAGGAAAAAATATTGGAGCCTTACACTTTTCTGGTTTCCATGCCCAGTTTTCAATTACTGAAATTTAAATTCTCCTGTAAATTATTGTTAATTATTTATATAAAGACAAATCAAAGTGAAAACAACAAGACAATCCATGAATTTTGTGTTGAGTGGAAATAGAAAGCTCTCGTGCAGCTCTGGATAGAAAGCAAGGTGGGAGTTGGGGAGGAGTATGTGCCATGCTTGAGTTAGAGGGAGCTTCGATTCTTGCAGATAAAAGCAAATCATATATAATTGTAGGAAGTTTAAAAAAATGTGTTAAGAGCAAATTTTTCAAAGATATCTAAGTAGCTTGGTGTCCTCGGTTCCATGTTCAAAGAGAAATGGACCAATATCCAGTTTTTATGAGGGCAAAGCTTGAAAGTATAGGGAAAGAAGGTGCACACTTAAATGAATGGGGACTGGAAGGGGGGAAATAAGTACAGTTCTTTTTTGGTTTGTTTAGGTTTGGTTGTGGTTTTTTTTTTTTTAATTAGGGACTGTGAAACCACATTTTACTGTCACCCTCATTAAGCCAAGCACCATGCATCTGCCACAGAAAAGCAGCAACTTTTCAGTTTTTCTTCATATATTAGTGCGGAGAGAGGTGTAGTTTTAATTACTGGAAAAATTCAAACGCAGATATAATGACAAACAAGAAAGCAGCTATCATGGACATTATAGATATTGTTTCTTCCTCAATGCAATGGCACAGAAAGGGCTTCTCAAGGTCCCTCATTTCCTACCTTCTGTGAGTTCTGTGGTCATCAATGTGTACAGTGGATTGCCAAGGGAGTGTGCTCACCTGTGCCCATCCGCCACACAGCCATGTGCACTAAGGTCACCCCCAGCCTTGCTTACCAATGTCCTCAGTAGGTAGTGGGATTGTGAGCTAAGGCCAAAACCAAGAAATAATGTATGGAAGGAAGCACGGTGATGCACTTTGAGGAAGATCCTCAAAATCTTACAGATTTGGCTCTTGCACTTGATTACTTGTGCTTCCCTGCAAGGCCTGGAGAGTTTTGTTTTCCTTAACCCTAAAGCACATGGAAAAAGTTCTCTGTGCCTGGATAGGGATTCTGACTGGAATAGGTATAACAAACAGAAATTGTAGCCTTCTGTCTAATTCAGCTGTTCTGGGATGTGATCATGACTACCTTGCAATAGCTGAAAACTGTTGTCATTTTCTAGCACAAACAGGGCTAATTTATGCAATCATTTCAAGATCTCTAAAGGCATTTATGTTAAAAATTTGCAGTGGCTTAACAGGAAAGAGTTAGAATGGTCTCAACTTCTCAATTAATTTAAGCTTTTCCAGTTTTGCATACACAAACCTTAAGTAAGCTGCAGTAATACTGAGCTGGTATATTTTAGTGGTGCTTTTAAAATTGTCTTGAAACACGTGCCAAAACCACCAGATAGTTGTGATATTGTTAAACAATCAAATTTGACTCTATACTGATTAAGCAAAACAAGAGCTTTGCTTAGGCAGAATGTTTTGAACTGCTCCATCTCTGCAGGATATACTTTAGTGACCACTTTGCTCACCAGTCCTATAACAATGTCTCAACTTTTAAACTTTCAAACACTGGTTTTACCAAGGGGTTTCTGTCATGTTTTTCAGAATTCAGTTAACCTGATCAAGGTACCTTGAAAGAGGACTCCCAGACTGCTAAGCAAAGTTTGAATTAATTGTAAGACCTGTCTAATTAGATAGCATCATTTCTATTTTGACTTCTGTTTTCAAATATTTGCAATGTAGATGCTCTAAATTGCTCTCTATACATCATATCACAAATATTCACATCATCATTTGACGCCTATTGCTAGTTTATACGCTACAAAATGATTGTAAAGTGCTGAAGCATTTTCCTCATCATGGTGGAAGACAAAACAAAAAATAGCATAACTTTTTTTCAAAAAGGTGGGAAGGAAAAGACACTGCGGAATTTAAACAAGATCTAATTAATTCTAGTGCCTATAATGTTGCAAGATGCATTGTATAAGACTTTCTTTAGCAAATTAGGTTTTATTTTTGATGTGTAAATATGGTGATGCATGCAAATTATCTCTCCAGTAGTAATTAATTATTCTGGGATGTTACTAAAATTTAAATATTAAATTAAGAAATAGCTCAGAGAGTAAGGGAAAATTTGCCACACTTTTGCCTATAGCTCTCGTCTTGTGAGCTTCACTAAAACTGTTCAAGGACTACAGTGATCACAAAATGTGGATGCCAATGCAAATGATATGCTTTCATTGTCTAAAGAAGAGATTCCAGTTGTCAATTGCTTGAGAGCTGGTTACTTTAAACTTTCCCACCCATGGGAGAAGGATGAAAGATCATTCTTCAGATGAGGCTTATTATGATGGTAAGTTGAAGAAAGCAATCAGAAGACTGTCTAAATATCAAGAGCCTTGCAGTGAAGAGAGAAGGAGTCCAGCGAAGTTCATACCTGGAAACAGATGCATTTAACTCAGTGAACTGTTTTTTTAATCAAGTTCCCATTTACTGCTGACCTCTCTGCTGTGAGGTATGTCTCTGCTTCCTGGTCTCTTCGTGAATAAGCAGCATGTCTATTTGTTCAGGATTTTGAGAAGCATCAAGCTGCTGTTGCAAATCAATAAATGGGATAACTTCAGATAGATAGATATTTGCGCATATAAAAATAGACACACCACACATACATACATCAATATTAGGGAGTTGCAGATTATTGTGATGGGTATGTTCAGAAGACTGACAAATTGGGCCAGTTTTAAATTTATTCATTAATAGCACATCTTGCTAGTAGTCAATTCTTCATACTAGTCGTCATCACGATGTACACAAACCTGTTTTAACAATTATATAGTTAGCTGTGAGTATACTGTACAATGGAGCTAACTATAGGGAGCTCCTGTATAGTTAGTGCTGATGGCTTGTGGTCTTTGGTGGTTCATAGTGTCTGAGGTTAAGGTGATAAGCTTGAGAACTGAGAGAAAAAGGTACTGAAGTGGTCTTGTCTTCTTTCTTCTTGGATATTCTATGCTAATGTCTTCTGGTTTTATGCTGTTGTCCCCATTCAAAAGGGGATGGGAGTCTTCTCTCCTCTGCCTAGATACTGCATATCCTGTTTTCTTTCCTCCTGTTAGTCATCTTTTGTGTCCAGGTGGATATGCTGCCTATCTGCAGACCATTGTGCTTGTCTTGTCCTTTTTATGGCAAATTTTGTTACTTGGATGCTTCCTGTGTGCATCTTTATTGCCCCTTTGGTGACTGCCTTGTACAGGTACTCATGTAAAATTGTCTGGCCAGTGATTAAATTGTTTTATAATATTACATCCTTTGATCAATTATCAGTTGAACAAAACAGCTCAAAACTTCGTGTCTGCAGTTCAGGTTGCAAAGCTATGCCAAGCAGTCTGAGAAACTGTCTTGCAGAAGTCTGTGCTGCTCCAGGTGGAGTGCTTCTGAGCTAACTCTTTTTCTTAAGAAGCTGAAGGTATGTGCAGGCTGTGCAGCAGATCACAGAGGAAACATTTGATAAGTAAGCTTCCACATGAATTATTGCAGTATCATGGTGCTTCTTTATTTGCTTATCTGTTTTGGTGGTCTTATTTTAATGGGGGCTGTTTCATCTCGTAATAGCTAAAAAGGGACTTAACAAAGCTAAAAGGGTATTAAAGAATAAAAGTATTGGCGTTAATGATCACTGTGAAACTGACATAGACAATTAAGGTTTTGTTTTTAAGGTTGAGGGAGAAGGGTAGAACTAAAAATGAAGACATGTGCATAGTGGGATTTGAGAAGTTCCATACAGCACTGTCTAGGTGCCTAAGTCTCATTGTCCTAAATGCCTAAGTATTCTTGATCACTTCACTTCCTTGAAGAATAATATTGGAAAATCCAGGATTTATGTGTTGAAAATTATAGTTCATTTCTTAAGTTGTTGAACTGTGAAAGCGTATTTTTTTATAAAATTCCTTATATAGTAAAGATTTAAAGTTTCAGTGGTTTAGAATTTGAGAAATGTTGCAAGTAAGACTAGTTAAAAAAAAAACAACACAAAAAAACAAAAAAAAAATCCCCAAACAAATAATTTTTATTTCAGCCTCTGTATTGTATATCTTACCATGCAGTCTGATGGTTCAGGAACTCATTATCACTATCCAAAGCTTTGGCCAGAGAGCGCTAACTGGTGAAGTGGAATGGACCCATAAGGACCATCAAGTCCAACTCCCTGCTCCTCAGAGGACTGCCTAAAACTAAACCATATGACAAGAGCATCATCTAGATGCTCCTTGAACTCTTGGCAGGCTTGGTGCTGTGACCACTTCCCTGGGGAGCCTGTTCCAGTGACCGACCACCCTCACAGTGAAGAACCTTTTCCTCATGTCCAATCTGAACTTCCCCTGATGCAGCTTCATTCCATTTCCTCATGCCCTATCCCTGGTCACCGGAGAGAGGAGATCCGCACCTCCCCCTCCGCTGCCCCCCTTGAGGAAGTTGTAGACTGCGATGAGGGCACCCCTCAACCTTCTCTTCTCTAAGCTGAACGAGCCAAGTGACCTCAGCTGCTCCTTGTAAGTCTTGCCCTCGAGGCCTTTCACCATCTTGGTCATCCTCCTCTGGACACACTCTAATAATTTGATGCCCTTCTTATACTGAGGAGCCCAGAACTGCACAAAGTACTCGGGGGCGGGGGGGGGCTGCACCAATGCAGTGTACAGTACCGCTATTTGAATTTGTTAAAGTGGAGAACAGTTGGCTGCAGCTCAGCTAAAATGCTGAGAGATTTTTATTTTTTTTTGTTTAACCTAAAACTAAAAATAGTTTGTGTGAATCGGGCATGATGAGCCTGTTCAGAGGATCCAAGTCCATGCAGAAGTAGGGTCTCAGTGCTGCAGGTTTGGCTGGGATTTGAAAAAAATATTTCAGGACTGCAATGCTTGAACAGATAAACGTTGTTTATTCCTGTGACTTACTGAGATAATGACTGTTTCTTCTGTTACTGTGTTAGGAATAATGGAGAGCAACAATTGATTCTTACTGTTTCTGATGAACTGACTGAAGAATTTGTAAGGATGTAATTTTTTTTGAACAAACCAGTAATCATTGAAATACTTTAAAAAGAATTGTCTGCATTTTTCTAAGCAAGTAAAAAATTACACCTGCTTTTAAAAGCTGATGCTACAGAAGAGCATCAGATAGTGTTCTGGAGAACCATCACAGTAGACTTGTCCTATTATTGTGCTTTTCCTCAGACATTTGCTGTTTGCCATTATGGAGATGAAGTGTTAGGTTGTCTGATCTGGTATGGCTGTCTGTGCTCTCCTGTAAGGTATGTAAATAAATAAATAAATATATTCTGACAAAGCTACTAATGGGGTTTTTCCTGATAGAGAACCTCCTTTTTCTTCAAAATCAGAATTCTCAAAGTGGCCTCATAATACTTATATAACTTGTAAATTTTTACTTTGATTTTAATACTACTGTTAGACTCTTCAAAATTTTAAATTGGTAAATTTTGAAGAACAAAAAAAGACAAATCCAAAGGAAAAGAAAGAGAACATGCAAAAAACCAAAGCTTTTCTTGTAGTGGGGGTGGATTGCCTGAAAAGTAGAGAGATTTATTTTTTCCTTTCAACTTTAAATGCTGATATATACAACAGGACATAAACCAGAAAGGTTCAGACAATAAAATAAAGTGATTCCAGAGAGAAAAATTAACTAAATGAGGAATATTGCTCGTGGGGATCATCAAAGTGAATGTTTCATCATGGGACGATATAATTGAGAAGGCACTGGCATCTTCCTAACATAGACCAAGTGTTACACTGAACCTACTTCAGTGTTAAAAGGATTCACACCCACATTTGCAGGAATTTTTGAAGATTAAAGTTTGAAAGAGCAGGATGTGTCAGAGGCAGAGATATCCTATTTGGTTTTCTTTCTCTGAAGGGAACATTACCTCCTCAAACACCTTTAGCAAAGAGAAGTAAATTCATGGAACACCTTTTAAAGAAAGAGGGCAATATAATAGAAAGAGCAGGAGTTATAATATTCAAATTAGCATTCTAGCATATTGCAAAAATAAACTAGTTCTGGAATTTAATTATGTATGCAAGCTCACAAAGTTTTCAAATTTTTTCATGAAGTTGACAATAAAGATTTCTGTATCCATTTTTTAAAAACGCAAAATATATTTAATTGATGATGTTGTTCTGTTATTTGCATTTATACTCAAACAGTTCCTTCCGCTCCCTGAAAGGAGACAGAATGGCTCTGTTAAATATTAAGCACTCATTTACTGAACATTTGCAGCATGAAATCTGAACAAATTAATGTATTTTACTGAACCCTATTCTAAATGTCTGATTTCTGTAATATATTAAGCAGAAGAGGTGCTTCATTCTACCTGAGATTTTGCAATACAGCCCTTTACTTTTTTGAGTGCAAGAAAACTGCAGTTTCTGTTTCATTAGCTTTACAAATCCAATTTTGTTCTCATTCATTGTTTGTACCTCAGGTTTTTTTCTTTGATATTTGAAGTGCTGGTTCAGTTTTCGTAAAAATCAAGTGGAAATGTGACCTGAACTTCAAAAGGGCTGAGTCAACTCTTAAACAAGTAAAGCATTAAGTAAATATGTATTTAAAAAGCCATACAGATTGCAGCTGTTTTCTCTTAGTATGGTGAAGACTTTTTCCCTGTGGCTAAATATTTATTTTTATAACTTTAACTTACGCCAATTAGAAAACAGTTTGAGTATTCTATCAGACTTAAAAATAAAAATTTACATTTCCTTATCAAGCTAAAGCTTAAGAGGTCATCCTAGACACTGAGGATTTTTTTTGTCTTTTTTTCAGACTGCAGCTTTATTTAGTTATGTCTGTACATGTACATAAAATTCTGTAATAAAGCATATGTGTTCTTTCAAGGTTAATTTTTATTTTGCTGTTTCAGTCTGTCAGGTCTAAAGAGAACATTTTTAAAGCACTTGGAACAGCTCTCCAGACCCTCACAACCCTGAAACACCGTCTTCAACTCATAACAGATTCTGGAAATGATATTTGAGAGTTTTCTTTGCATTTAAAAAATGTTATCCGTGTATGCTTCTCCATTGTACATGTGTCTCAGCTAAGCCAGAGAGATCAGGGAAATCTATTTGGAGTGAGATCGTGGTGCAGTTATCCATCTCTGTCATTTCCATAGGGCTTCAGCATCAACATTTGATGGAGTACGAATGCTAACAGGTGAATGATTTTCAGATAGGTAGTTTATTTAGGTCTGGGAAAAAAACATATGGTAGAAGTTGCCCTGGACCCTTCTCTGATGAATCATTGTGACTCTTGCTATTTTTAGGACTGGTTTCACACAGTGAACTTGATTGACGCATCGATGTCAGGTCCTGCATATTTTACAGCTACTGAGGAGGAGAAAAATGAGAAAATACTTGCAGACTGTGAGATCTCATGCTGTGGTCAAAGGCTAATTTTGCACTTCTGAATACCAGGAGACAGAGTGGTGTAGGCCTGGATGGAAGGGTGGATTGGTCTATAAACACAGGCCTGCTCCATGTTTGCACAACAACAAATATGAGCAAGAGGCTTTGGTATCTCCTTCCAAAAAGGGCATGATATAGTGCCCCTGAACCCATGCACTGGAGACAGGAATGTCTGAATATTCACACCTATGTGCATATAAATGCATGATGGTCTGTCATTGAGCCCTACTTCCATATTGATGTCCTCTTTTGCCTGTGTGATTAAACCAATACTCTGATGTTCAGGAATTGTTTCTGTTGTAGGTGAAATCCCTATGTTCATAACCAGCATTGAGTAGATCTAAGAGTTTGATGGCTAAAGCATGATTCTGAATGTCATTGGCTTTATAATATTCCTGCTGAAGCATTTGAAATACTACAGGTGGCTGCTGAAGTGATCTTCAGTGATCATTTTCCCCCCCCCATGTTCTTACGATCAGCTTAGTGCTTAGGCTGTTTCTCGTTATTTCCTCCCTACTGCACTTCTCACGCCTATCACACTGTTGGTTATTAAAGGAGTTGCTCTGTTTGATTGCCAGTGGTCATTACTTAGCACAGGTTTAGTTATAAATATGTTGTGGATTTTTTTTCTGAAGTATCTTTAAAATTGATAAAGCCTGTGATGAAACTAAAATGTTTCTAACACTGAGGTTACTATCAGAAGAAATTATTGTAATGAGCAATAATTCCCCTTCCCTCATTAATAAAATATCTTTCATTGCATAACAGTGAATCAACACCCACACCTTGCAGATGTAATCATGTTGTGGAAAGTGACCATTTGCAGTGATAGTCAACAGTAAAAGTAGAACAAATACTTTTCTCTTGCTTTATTTGGCTTCTATTTATTTGCCCTAGTGGGGCGTGCTCCTTATGCTTTCTTGTAGGCAATATTTGAAACAGCTCAGACTATAGAAAGCCTTGTGGATTAATTTTTTAAGGATGAGGAGTGATCAGATCATTTTGTGGGTGGGGGTTATCGTCTCCGGGTGTGTCTGTGCTAGCATTTCAGCTCACAGCAGTACTGTTCTTCTGCAGTCAATTTCTTGACTATTCCCCACTACCTTCATTTGGGTCACATTGCAGGGCAGCCCTGGAGTGTTCTGAAAGGGATTTCTTCCCAATGACAGTAACCCAGAAGGTCACTGCAGGGATGTGCCGTTAGTGGCAGTTCGTTGTCAGCAGCAGATTAGCGCTAGTCTGAGATGTGTACTGCGTGGACACTGGTTACCTAGCAGCAATAATTTCAATCTTCAGATCTGTTCCTGTTGCACAGCACTGCTTGGTAATGCAGATGTGGCCTGTGACTGCTCCGTGAAGTGTTTTGTTTTTTTTTTTAACCACTGTCAGCTGCAATTGAAGATAGACTAAAAGTCAATTCTGCTATAATGTCAGTGAAGTTAGCTATGAAATAAAATGTTTCTTGGGGAGATGGAAAGCCCTAACTGTTGCCATGACAGACCCCCATCTTTTCATTTATGTTAAGTATCTTCCTTTTGGAAATTGCATACAAGGGTATTAATATGCGTTGTGTGAAGCATTCTACATGTAGCTACGTGACTTCATTTGCAGACTCTTCCATCTCGTGAATGGAATGTACACACCCTGTGAAGTGGGAAATACTGGTATCTAATGGGTATTTTTATAGAATAGCAGAATAAATAGGCACATAAAACTTTGCAGTGGTTACTGCTGCCTTTCAGCTATAGTGACTGACTGGGTTACACTTTCAAACAGAAATGTGGGATCCAGAAGTAAGCACACAAACTCTTTATAAGTTTACAGAATTACAATTTTTTTTTTAATGCTATTTAACTTGTTTCATATTGAAAATTCCTTTTTCCTCTCCAAGAAAAAAATCATTTGCAGGCTCTTACTTTCCACCTAATTTAAAGACTTTTGGTTTTCTTTGCACTTCTTTCTAAATCTCATACTTGACTGGTTACCATAGCTGTCTAGAAATAAACAATGTCTGATTCCAGTGTTTTTGGCCATTTTTTAACTTAGTTGGAGGTAGGGGGTGGAGAAGAGGAAAAAGCTGCATTTTGTATTTTTCCACATTAAATACTCAATATGTGCATTACCTCAATTTGCAAAGAGAGAGACATTGCTAAGCACATTTTCCTTTGATTCCTGTCCAAGATAAATAGAGAAGGGCAAGTTATTAGCAAGAAATATATTGCACAATGGTTAAAAATATTTGCTAAAGAAATTCAGTATCCCAAAATGTCATTCTTGTCTCTGGAAATGAGCATGACTCTTAAGATAAAACCTGCTGCTGTGCTCTGGTGTCATGTCCTACACACTGTGTCCACAGAACTACCTGAAGGTATTTGTACAGTTAGTGTGATGAGAGAATGGATTGTGGTAGAAAAATAATTATCAAAAAGACTTTTGAAATCTCCTTGTGTGAAACTGCTAACTATTTCTGGGTGTACCATAAGAAAGGCATTTTCTCATGCCTTTAAGTGCATGACAGCAAAAATGTCACTTTAAGGGAGTTCTGCTCTTTATTGTGGCCTGCATATAATCCAATTAAATATTTGAGCTTCATGGGTCTGTCTTTGTGCCATCTCCTTTTATGTATTATGTACTTATTTCCTGTTACATTCTTTTTTTCTTTGCCTTTTCCTTTCAGGGTAGTTTTTTGGATGGTCATGTTAATGCTTCTAGTGCAAAATTTCCTATATTATTTTAAAGAGATTTTGTTTCAGTAGAAACTGATGAAAAGTACTGGCTTATAATTGAGTTCTCGTTTAGTCATAAGCTCCGTTCAAAACAGGAATGGAGTACTGCAGAAAATAGTAAGCGCAGGCTGCATTTTCCAAAAAATGGCACAACTTCAAGGCCATAAGAAAGACAAGGGTTGCTTTTCAATGGCTGTGACTTATTTAATGAAGAAATGGTCTGTGTTAGGAGAAGCTTGTCATCTAAATGCTTGTTTCTGCTGGTTATTTGATAGAGGCAGCGTTTCATGGATGAAGCTCTGCATAGGTGCGTATTTCTTGTTGATATCACTCTCAATAGTTCTTTGATAGTTTTAGCATGAGTGCTTTTTGTAGGAAACTGGAATAGGTTTGGTTGATGTGGGGTGTGTGAAGAATGTATGTGTATGTATATATACGTATATTATAGATAAAGTATTCTGGCTGTTGTTTACTTTTTGGAATTCGTTAGTACTGCAGATATCTTAGTGCACAGCCACAAATTTAGATTTACTCTTTTAGGTACTGAACTGGGATGTCTAACAGCGCTTAAAATAGCTTGTTATTAACTGTCTTTATTTTTGTGTTTGTTTTTGTTGACATCTGCATGCCTAATTCCGTCAATCACAGCTCTCTTTGAAATAGTGGCAGTTTTCTATCAGTTGAAAGATGGTGTGGTTTAGAGCAACACTCAAATATATATTTAAAAAATA
Source organism: Gavia stellata (assembly GCF_030936135.1). Taxonomy (NCBI): domain Eukaryota; kingdom Metazoa; phylum Chordata; class Aves; order Gaviiformes; family Gaviidae; genus Gavia; species Gavia stellata. The sequence goes on from NC_082603.1 coordinate 13,371,865, forward strand.
ATCATTTGAAAACAGCCTTGAAGGACACATTCCATTAAATACCATTGATTTCACAAGAAAAAGCCACTCTCTCCTAACAGTAACAGCAGAATTCTGAAGGTCCTGGGGCTGTACAAAAGATTTTCTGGGAATTTCTTCTGTGTTAAGTTCATAGAAACATAAATAGAAATAGCAGAGTGGCTTAGACTTTTAAAGCTCGGAGTGACAGCAGGTATACTGTTTAAAATATGTTTAATTGTGTATCTTGAAAAAAAGGGCTCAGATAAAAAAAAAAACTATCTCCTTTGTGCAAAAATAAAGTTTGAATTTTTCTCATAATAAAGACAGTCAGTGGTGATTTAGTTCATATATAAACTTGAATGAGTGGAGAAGTGCTATTATGTGTTTACATGAATATCAAACTACCTGTGCTAACTTTCTTTAGATTTGATGAAGACTCTGTTCATCTAACTGCAAAGGGTTCCTCTAATAAGGAGCGTTCCTGCTCCATTTTCAAGATTGTAGATATTTTGAAATTTCTATAGAGATAAAGCTAAAGGTAGCAGCTGAAATTTGTTAAAAGAAAAATAATAGAAAAATTCCAATGGTGTTGAAGTACCTTCAGCATTACAGCTGCATTTGTAATGTAATTGTTGCTATTAAAGGTGGCCTCTTTTTTGATACATGGTATCTTTTGATGATATGATGTGAAATTTCAGACATCTGTAAACAGGTGAAAATTTGGGCTATTTTTGTGACTGCTTGTCATATGCTTATTTATGTTTATGAGCCCTTTACATTACAATTGAAATGTGTTTAAAAAAACATGCTTTTGTTAACAAGAACACTTGAGAAAAAGGAGTGAAAGTTCTGTGAATGTACTGCAAATAAATGCTATGTGAGAATGTTTTAACCTATCTGCTTTTAATAAATTCTATGTTTTAAGCTCAGAGAAAAGAAGAGTTAGAGTGGGGCAGTGGAAGGGATGTGTTAAAATTGTATGTGCTATTATAACTGGTATTTTTTCAGGGGAAAAAAAGTCACTCAATTAAAAAGGAATGCGAGATTAGATAAAAAATTATTTGTAAACTGAATTTGTAACTATTTTTATTTTAACTTAATTCACTGCCTGTTTTGTTCACTTTTAAGGAGCATATTTCACAGATAATACTTGAATAATGCTGTTGTTGCTACAAATAATTATTTGCAACACAACACCACCACAGACACTCTGTGCTTGACTGGCACACGCTGATTCTGTGATTCTTGCTCCAAATCTAGCCATAAATAGGGAGTTATATCTGCAAGCAGAAGTGGACATGACGAAGATGTAGCTGGGTTTTAATTAAGAGGAAAACAACCTTGTGATATGGGGATATTTTAGGTGATCAGTGTGATGCAAAAATGAAACAAGTGAATGGGGCCCATGTGGTGGTATTCATGTAGCATTGTACATGGTTTCTCACTTTTGAGCGGGAATTATTTGTTTTGCTTAAAACTTGCACTTTTTTATAACTTATTTTTTTAAAAATCAGATTAGTAATATACTTGATTTTTATGATAAATATATCTGGCTGTACTTGCTGTTGTTTACTTATTAGGGACCTTTCAACGTTGGCCTTTGGAATCTGTTCATCTTGAATGATGCGGATTAGAACAAAACTGTGTTCCTTACTTGGTACCAGTATAGCTTATGATGTCTCATCTCTAATTTGCTTAGATTCTCAAGCCTGATGTGAGATGCTGGAGTTTGATTTTGGCTATATAGGTTCCGTTGAAAATGTTTAGCAGTATTCAAAAAAGAACCCAGCTATCCATAAGTCAGCAATTTAATTTTAAGGACTGCTGTTGTTTGCTTGGTCTATATGCTTTTTCTTAGAATTGTTCATCATAATGAAGCATTGTAGTTGTCGTCACGTTAAAATGAACTGTGGGAAGGATTCATTTCTGCTGGTGTTATAAGGTCAGCTTCAAGAAGGTTGTTATTGATGAGTGCTTTTTGTTTACAGGTTTTTTTAATGAATAACTACTTGGATATTAGAAATTTTGCTTAGATGAGTTGCTGATAGGCAGTAGAAAGTTTCAGAGTTCTAGTGAAGTGCCAATTATATACACTATTCGACTTCTTAACGAAGACAGTATCAGATTTTTCTTCTGTTCAGTCATTATTTCTCAACATTATTTTAAATTCAGACAAACAAGTGTACTGTTAAGTATCAAAATTATTAATGTGAAAACCACAGTAAACACTTCATTGGACCAAGATGCTGCCCATAGGAGACTTTTAATCCAATTGAGGATGGGGCATGGTGAGAGCAGGTTGGCTAGCTTTTGTGTGGCGTGCTTTTAATCATGAAGAAATCCAGCTAGGAAGTATTCATGCACTGTAAATTCAGTACTGTAAGATAATTGCATGGTTGTTTCATATACATTTTGTTATGGTGTCTGCAGTCCGAAGAAACCTCTGTTAGCTGATGACAAAGCCTTCCACCATTTAGCACGAGCTGGTATGGATTCCTACCATGTCATCTCAGAAGAGAGGTGTCTGGGCCTGACCCGGCACCTCATTGCCTGTGCCACAAGAGCTGTTGAATATCAGGACCCCAAGTGCTCAGGAGGCCTCTGTGGGCCTAAATTGCCCTCAGCAACCTCACCTAGGTCCCCCACTCCAAACCCACCTGTTAAATCTCAGGTCCAGGCCCCAGGCGTTGTCCAAGCTGTGCAGTAGGCACCCATCTCCTGCAGTCTTCTAGCGCATTCGTGGCTGGTTTCCTGCCTTCCCCTGGAGAGGGCTGCAGCTGCGCAGGGTGAACAGGAATGCGCAGGCATTCGCTGTGCCCAGAGGAGTGCCCCTACAGAGTGGTGGGAAGTAAGCAAGCATTCATCCTCTCTGTGCTAGGGGCTTTCTTGGGACAACTGTCTACTTGGTGCAGAGTCTACTCCCCTATAAAGCAGTTATATAACTCTCCCATTACCTCCCATACACATTTCACTAGGTTGGTTGGTTTTTTTGTGTGTGCTTTTTGGTTTTGTTTTGTTTTTATAAGCTACCATTTGCACTCCTGGATAATTATAGGACCTGGGTAGCTACCACCAAAGGGTACAATTCAATTTAAAGAAAAAAATATGTTCAGGCTCCTACGTTGCAGATGGTCATGCTGGGCTGCTGAAGGCCTCTGTGGCATTATGTGGGCTATTCTAGTATGAAAGCCAAACATTGTTACTGATTTGAGACCTAAATGATTATTTAAATTTAGGCTGAAGAAGGGATTAATTTCTCTTTAAAGTATGCTGTCAGAATTAGTGCAGGTTCATTCTTTTCCCTCTCTGGTGTGCCTTCTTGTTGGAGGAGACCATCTGTTTGTCAAGGGAAGTCATAAAATAATATTCGATGTGAGATTTGCACTGAAATCCTGACATCTAGTAACTGCAGTTATGAAAACAATTATCTATAATGTGCCTAATTCATTTATATTTTAATTTTAATCCATCAGTGTCAGATAAAATAAGTTATTTTTCCTTCTATTCCTGAGTGGCACCTATAATAGCTTAATGTTGTCTGCATAGTAAAATGGTAAGTTTTGAAGTCCTGCTGCTAGCCAGGGGCCTTTTTTGTTGACAAGGGCTGCCCAGATGAAAGCTGTTTTCAGAAATAATTAAACTTCAGATTTTTGTAGTTAATGATTGTATTTCATTTCTTTAAAATGATTTGCCTATCACAGTTGTTGGAAGCCATAAGTGAAGGGAGTATGGATTAAGGATAAAGCAAAAGCAGGTAAAAAGTTCTGTTTGGAGATAAGGACAGTGATGAGAGTTGAGAAGAAACAGATTCTATTGGCTAATCAGATTGAGACAGTTTCCTTTGTATGTTGCAAAATTGATAAAATACATGGAAAATTAATAAAGCAATTTTGTGCTGTTCGAGGTCGTCTAATTTGACTCATGCCATTAAATCGGTGATTGCACTGTTCTTTCAAAAAGTGTGTATTTACCCCATTTCTTTCTTTGCCAAGATTGACAACCTTTGAAAATATGTGGCTCAGATCCATAGCTTTATAAGACACCCCTAGATATTATCTTAAGCACTTCTTACAGAGTTTCTATAATGCAGGCTTTCTGTGACATTCTGAAAATATGGCTCGCTCTTAATGTCAGGGAGATGCTTTTAAAAGAATCCAAGTTGTCTCCATTTAGCAAGAGTCAAACATCAGAAGATGGTGTCCCTCGCATGATTTTAAGATGATGATCTAGGCTTAAGTCATGACATCATACTGTTTTCCACAGTGGTTTATATGATAATTTCTTTTAAGTAAATTTCATTTCATGCTGCTATTTCACTAACCTTCATGCTTTTATATTTTTAACTCCTTTGTTAGGTGTGACATCCCTAAATCCATTGTTCATGTGAGTCTGTTGGCCCTGCCAAATAGCAACAAACACACATATACTCAAGAACTTTTGCCTCTAATGAAACATCAGAATCCTAAGTCAGGTTTATAGAAACAAAAGTCTACAGATCTTATGTACCTCTTTAAGTGGTATCTTCATATCTTGAAAGTAATTTTGCCTTGAAGTACACCAAATAATATGCTATCTGTTTCTTCCTAGCCTCCCAGCTAAAAAGTGACAAAAATATATAAAGTTCATGGTTCATTATCTGTATAAGCCCATCTTTTAAATGTTTTCCCATATAGCAAAGTGAAAATTGACCCTTTTATTGCCACATAAATGACAGCTTCAATTAACTGTTTCTGGAACATAACCCTGCTTAAAACTCCCATTTGAACTGCAATTATTTTTACAGATCAAGACTCGTCTCCTCAAAAGGGCATACTTTCCATTGATCCCATTATCAGCCTAAAGACCTTTGAAGATGTGAGCCCAAGTGTTTTTATCATTTGCAAAACTGCTTGAGCATATTTGAAACAACCTGTCCATTTCAGGCTAAGCTGGGTATGATTTAGGCCTTCAGCAGTTTGCAGGGAGTCATGAATAAATAGGGAAACATAAGAATCCTGCCTTGTTTCATGTCTGCTTTTGATCTGCTGTTGGCAGAACAAAGGAATGTATTGTTACCATATCCTGTTTTAGACAAAAAATGAAAATATGACAGCTACATCTCACAGATTAGTTCAAGAACTTCTAATCGGTGAAATAGTTTTCTTTCTACTGCTTCAGACTCAGGTGTTTTTTTCATAATGTCAAAGGCTTTACACAATTTTATTTTTATAGAATATTCAATTGCAAATCCTTTAATCTGAAAGCTTGATTTATAGAGGACTGTTTATTCCATTTCATTAATTTGCACTATGCAAACCCAGAGGTTCTGACTTCTGTTTTACAAGAGAAAAGTGAAATGTATTTTATCTGTTGGTACACTAAGCTTCTTTTCTTCACTTGTCTTTTTACTGAAACTAATGCAGCTATTCTTGCTATAAAATATCCTTGTCTTACTATGAAGCGAGTGTCTGGCAAGCAACTTTGTTCTGAGGTGCTGAAAACGTGATTGATTTTCAGTAACTGGCTAATTTGGCTATAAGTGTACTAAAGCTCTTCATACAGATATGGTTAACCTAGAAAAAAGAATACGATGAATTCAGAGTTTTGTAATTTTAACTTTCTGGCTTTCATGTGCATGAGCAAAGACTGTTTTCTGTGCAGCTTGAAGACAAGCATAGCTGATAGCAAGAGTTCAGAGAGACAGACCCGTAGGTATTCGGTGTGTCATACCATGGTCTCCCAGTCATCCTGGGCAGTGCAGCCACCTCCTTTCCTTTCTGTGGAAGAGGAGAGATCTGGTGCTCATTTGGGTCTGCCTCTGAGATGAACTTGGGACTGTGTCAGGGCACACACCTCGTGTGGGTGTAGAAGGACTAAAGTTGGCTTTGATTTTGATTTCTACTCCACCAAGGAACAGTAACGTTGGTAGTTTCTTGAATATATTCAGACAAGCACCTCTCAAATGTTTTTCTACACTGTTGTCTTGGTGAATGAAAGGAGCTTATTGTAAAAACCTGCAAGCCAACTGTTATTCTCCTTTAGGCTGCAAAGCAATTTTACAATGCTGTGGCAGTCTGAAAAAGCAACCAGCAGAAACAGAGCTTAATTGTTAAGAGAGTGATTCTATAGTGGGTGCTGTTTCTCATCACGTTCATCAGGACTTTATCCTCTTTTCCTCTTACAGTCCACAGAGTAAAACCCACCTCACTACCTAAATTCCATTATTCAATAACATACTCCTTCTAGTACAGAATGCCAAGTTTTCAAGAATCCTTCTTTAAAAAAGCACCCCCAATTCTATCATCAAATTGGAGAGCACCTACTGTGTAGCTGAACCTATAGCTATGACAGAAATAAAGGTATTTTGGAAAATGGACACAGATTGACTGCTGTAAAGAAGGGGTGCCAAATACATGTTTTGTCAGTTATTTCCCTCCAAATTAAAAAAAAGTATTTTCAGGTTCATTCAGCTGCCCATTTATGGTGGTAATTTTTGCAAGTGAAGAACTCAGTGAAAGTTTCTTGGTTAGACAATTGTTTGGTTTTATTCCTTTAGGTCAGAAAGAAAATATAATCATCTCTTCCAAAAGATAAAGTAAGTGTCCTATCTGTTTCCTGGTCTGCTTTTTATGTACTGTTGGCAAAACAAAAGCATGTGAAATAATAATTTCTTCTGTCAAACATCAAAACATCAGTCTCAGCTATATCATGCATATAAATTTGAGAATAGCTAATTAATCAGTCTGATCTTTGCATACCCTGAAAATAAATGCTAGTTTCCATTCCATTACCTGCTGCTTTGTTTCTACAGTTTCAAGAGCCAAACCTCAGAATCTGATGGTTCAATTTAACTAGACCTAGGTTTGGGGCTGAGGTGTTTGGGGTTTTTTGTATTTGTTTTCCCCCATTTCAGTGTATGTTTCTTCTATGTGTGCTCCATATTATTAAACTATGTTAAACAATCCAAACTGCAGTGAATGATTCTATTTTAAAAAAGTCAATAACCTAAGTGGCTTTATCTACACCCACTGTAAGCTTCTTTGTCTAGTTTTGCAGAGAGAAATACCTACATTGTGTCTAGAAAAGACTTTCAAATACTGTGCTATTCACTAGATACTTAGGGACAGCACATTTAGAACTAGAGTGGATAATGTGTATACTTTGCTATCTGGCACTATCCATTCAGTCAGTGATCATGGCAGGAAATAGCTTCAATAGTGAAAACCAGGGTTTTGTAATATACTTAGAGGAAGAAAGAAGAATGACACTTTCCTTGCCATTTCAGAATCAGTTTTTTCTCATACGTATAGCAAGGGAGTGACTTTCTTAAATTGAGAAATGTTTTACTCTAAAAATGAGGCAGCATGAGAATCTGAAGTGGCTGAAGTTTTTTGTAGATTCAGCTGTGATTTACTGATACCTGTTTATCTGAAAATGTATCTTATTTAACTTTACTTGAATAACAAAAGATAAATAACAAATAACAAAAGAATAAGGTCTATAAATAGAGATGGCTTAGATTTATGTTTTAAGTATCTTGCCTACCTTTTCCTCCAACATTAAAAACTGTTTTACTTTTGAACGTCCTACAGCACTATGCTTTTGAAATATTTCTTTATTAGGCATACCCTTTAAATACACTGTTGATGCTATCTCAGTCCTTTGATAGCCTCTGCAAATAAAAAGAAACAGTAATTTCTAACATTTTTACATGTGATGGTCAAGATCAAGAGAGACTATGTCAACAGATCGTTCCATAAGGGCTGTGTATTGGGGCTTCGGGATAGTTCCTTTAACTTTTTATGTTCTGGTCTTCCTTCCTACTGTTTTTCTATTTAGATTCTAAAAACTTCAAGGCCAGACCAATCTTCTCTACAGCTACCTGAAAGGGGATTGTGGTGAGGTGGGTGTTTGTCTCTTTTCCCAAGTGACTAGCAACAGGACAAGAGGAAATGGCCTCAAGTTGCGCCAGGGGAGGTTTAGGCTGGATATTAGGAAAAATTTCTTTACTGAGAGAGTGGTGAAGCATTGGAACAGGCTGCCCAGGGAGGTGGTGGAGTCACCCTCACTGGAGGTGTTCAAGAAACGTGTGGACGTGGCATTGTGGGACATGATTTAATGGGCATGGTGGTGTTGGGTTGATGGTTGGACTTACAGATGGATGATCTTACAGGTCTTTTCCAACCTTAATGATTCTGTGGTATTTGTTTGTTCAGTTTCTGACATGGTGAAACAGTTTTGGTTGCAATCTGTAAATTTGTCTGTAATCAACTAATTAAAATTCACAACACCTTCCCCCCTGCGCCCCCATCTATTAAATTTAATTAAGAAGTAGCTATTTCATCTCAAGAATCTGTCCTAGTTACAGGTTTTGTGTGACTACTGAAGATAAGTCAAACATTTCCTTCTTTTAATTTAAAGTACCTGGCCTACCTACCTAACATTTTTTCATACAGATTCTGTCCTCATGCCTTTACCATTCATAGAAGTACGTTTACTCAGCCAGTGTGTTTATTTCTGTACACTTGAGTGTCCGCAAAACACTAAAACATAGTTTGACGTGCTAGTGATGTGACCTTTTGTCACCTTTTTTCAAATCAAAGGAGAAGGCTGGTTGATTATTATCTCTGATTTGTGATAAGGAGTCTTAGGGGAATGGTCCCGCTGCTCTTAGGATGTTACTGTGTTGTAGTTTTGGTGGTGACCCTTCTCATTTTTTCTGCATTCAGTAGCATTGAGAAACATCAAACGCATGATGTGATTAAAAATCAGAAAGGGGCTGTGGTATTCCTGTTAGTTTTCTTGGAGACTTTATCTTTCACCACTGCTATTCCCACTTTTTCTCCTGCTCACCCATGTGTTTGTCTCTTACAATGCACTGGAGTGCACAGCAAGGCTCCCAAACAGCAGGGTGTAAAATACTGGTCCACCCATTAAAAAATAATTCATAGATGTCTTAAGGGAAGGGGTTTCTAACATACAGATGCCAGCAGCTAAATAAAGCTTGTTTGGCTTTGTATCTAACTCCAACTTTTTATAATTTGTTGACAATTGTTTGTATGGCCCTTTTCAATTTCAGACAAAATTTTGGTAGCAGACCATCATGTTTCAGTAGTCTGTCTTTCACTCTACTGTTCCCCAAATATATAATTGTTTTACTACATCTTATCTAAAGACAAGCCTAAATCTAAGGCTTTAGATCAGCGTGTGAGATTTATACCGTCTTTGTCACAGTATCACTAAGGGTGCTGCTGTGGCTCGCACTGAACAATGTAGGAAGAAGTCTGCAGAAGTGGCTATCGCTTCTGTAGGCAAAAGGTGGGGATAATGAATTGCTAAGTACTGTATTTCTTTGAGGAAAAAAATAAATAAGCCCAAGGTCCCATTGAAAAATTTGGGCAAAATTAGGTGGATAAACCTCGATAGTACAAGACCATCTGTTGCTTGTAGCAGTAAGCCTATGTATGTAACTGAAGATCTGAATTTTGTACTTTCTGCCTCTATCTCAAGTCTAGTAGGATATTCTGCAATGGGGTGTGAACTTTGTTATCCTTAGATGATGATGATGATAAAAAAGTGCATGTTGCCTCTTTCAACTTTGCCTTGCTATCTCACTCCCACTGAACGCCTGAACACCACCACTTGTTTCTTCCTCCATGAGAACCAATATGTTGCTAAAGGAAGTTTTGTGTATAATGTGAATTTTTCAAACTTTTATGATGTCAGATTATTTTCTTCAGTACAAGTCAGAGCTCAGAAAGTATTCCTCTCTTCTTTTTCCAGTCTTGTTTCAGTATCCAGTGATAATAATTGTAGAATCTTCTTACTGGTGGGGTGGTTTGTTTTTGGTTTTTTTTTTTTTTTTTTTTTGGGGGGGGGCAGGGAGGATTGGGGTGTTTTGTTTTTGTTGGTTTTTTTTGGATTTACATCTAAATTAGTCAAGAACTGTCAGGTACACAAGCAGAACCTGCTGCTAAGCAACAAAGCTGCGTTACCTGGAGAATAATATTACACTGCACTCTGAATACTGACAGAATTGGCTAATGGTCTCAAAGGAAGAGGATCAGTCACCATTCTGTTACAGACCTATAAATACAGATGGTAACAGGGATTAGCAGTCTAGAGGTTTTCTGGCTTAATAACCTACAGCCCATGTCTTTTCAAAACATGCATTTCAACTGAAGTCTGACTCATCATGGCCCTTTAATGTATTAAGTGTTATGAAATCTACAGACTAGCAATTTTGAAGAATACAGATACAATCTGTCAGGCTATGAACATTTAGTATAGTTTTTATAGCATTGAGAAAATTCTTTAGAAAAGCCAAACCTGTAAATGTTGTAACTGCCTAAAAGCTAAATTTAAAATATTTTTAGTTTAGTACCCAGTGATGTGTAGGTCAAAAATAAAGACCGTTTGCAATGACAAAATTATCCAGCTGTGGATAGCTGGATATTATTCCACAGTCGATGGAATATCACTGAAGAGGAAAAGTGAAAATGTATTTTTCTGAGATTTATTCAACAAGCTTAGATCTAGTAATAGGCCATTTTATGCATTTCAATATATACTACTTTGTAGCATGTCTTATACATTTTTCTCTTTATATGTGAGACTTCTTTAGCTCTATGATGTTGGGCTGGATAAACCTCAAATCCATGTCTTAACTTTCATGAATGCCTGTATGTTTTTAGGAACAAGTTAAAATGATGGAGATTCCACCTCGCCTTTCTGCCGCCTGGTGTGTTGTGCTGGTTAATTGTCCATAATGTCCCTCAAAATAATCATAATCTCTCAGTTAAATGTCTTGCTGCAGTGTAATTCTGTTTCTTTTTGGCCTTTTCCCCAAGGACATAGGGAACAAATTATTTACTTCCTCCTGGAAGCACACTTTAATGTGTTGGCTCAGTCATGATATGAAAGGAAGATACAGAAAGTTGAAGTGGAATTGAACAGCAGAACACATCTGTGTTAAATAAATTAATACTTATAGTTACTTCCCTGTGCTGTTTCGCGCATAACCAATGCTCAGTGAAGGATGATCATGTTGTGTAAGACACAGACACAAGCAGTTCTATACCTACTTGAAAATACATACCCTCTTTTTCAGAAAAAGCTTAGTGTCTTCCTACTTAGTCCACTTTACTGCTGCAGAATGAGTTGTTGAGCCAGCAGGTCCATCAAGCTGTCCTGCATTTTCTTTACGAGGACTAGGCCTTCACATCTGGCTACCGCTGCTAATACATGTGGGAATGTGCTTCCCAAACCTCCAGGGCCTGGGGCCACACCTCCCACCTGCAGCTCCGTGCCACATGCCACTCTAGGTGCTCTCCAATCCAATCTGCAAAGGCATTCAACCAAATATAACCTTCTTCATATAAATGAGTGCTAGGAAAACAGAACAGCTCACCCATGTGTGTTGTGTTTTCACATGCCTGTCACCGTTTTTGTAACGTTGTAATGGAGTTTTGTGCATAAGGTGTCCTGCAAGTATCAGGCATCAGTCTGTGTCTCAGCAATGGCAGCCAAGTTGTAATTTATCTGACATGCCTTTGTGACTTTCCTCTCAATTCCAAAGTAAGTAGCTTTCTCACATCACTCATTCAAATGCACAACCAGGTTATCAAGTAGCTGCTGCTTCTCTGCCAACAGCACAAAAAGGACATAAAATGCCTATTACCCATACCACTGCTCTTTATGTGCTTCTCTCAGCATGCCTAACAGTGAGTCTCCTGGCTTCCTCTTATCCCTCTTGTGAATCGAACTCACAATCTAGTCTCCACACAATCCTTATGACTAGCTGAAAAGCAGATGAGGAAGAATAATATTCGTTATAAGCAGATCATATGGAAATTAGACCTCCTTTAACCATGCAGCCAAATCTATCAGTGTACTAATTCTCCAGTGGGAGTTGATGTAAATTCTCCTGGTCTAAATGAACCAGCCTTGAAATTGTTGGTTCCAAAGCATTTTAATATGAAGTGCTGCTAAATAGAACTGGTTTGTGAGACTCTGTTTTTATAAACAAAACAGGGAATTATTAGTTTGGCCCTAAATCTTAAAAAATATTCTGTAACATTGGGCTGAGCAGTGCCATTTACGGGTCAACTAAACAAAGAATCTCTTTACTGCACGGTTGGTCTTCCCCAACTGCATTTGTTTGCTGTCATAATATCTTTGTTTAGTTTGATTAAGGTAGAGTTAGCTCACTCACGCAGATGTGCTGATAAAGTCTATTTAAAAAAAGGCAATGTGAAGTAAAGCCTCTGTTTGTGTGGTTGCAGCCATTGTAGCTGTATTTTCTCGATGTCTTGACCATTTTGAATTTAGTCCTCTAAACAGATCTAAATTCTTCTTCTTGATGCTGCTGCTTTGTGTTTGAGATCACTGGCAGCCAGTGATAAAAATGGCGTAGACTTGACAAAGACTTGAAAACTAGGTGAAAAGGCACAATGGTTTATAAGAGGACTATAGAAAGAAATTTTTTTTTCTTTAAGCGGGGGTTTAGGTCTAACTCAGTTAACTGTTTTTCCTGTCAGCTATGAAATAAAAGTCATTCACCATCAAAAACTCATTGTTACCATCTTCATCATGAAAGCACTCCCAAGATTTGTTTTTCAATCATCATTGCAGGTTCTTGGTGTAGAGGGTATTTGAACTGATTTGTTTTCCTTAGGATGAGAAACTGGATCTTTCTTGATTGCATTTGTACTGTGACAGCTCCATCATCCCACACCGGGTTTCTAGCCCACAGGATAGGCTCTTAGGCACTGCACAATACAGCGCAGGAGATGAATGAACTGTGTGCCCATGTACTACATCTCAACTTTCAGATACCTATTGGCACGTGTGTGTAGATGTGGATCTCTCTTCACAAAATGCTATTGAGTAGGAAGAGAAGAACATCTTGCTACCTTGAACTCCTGCCTACTATACTTGGCAGTCACTGATGTAGTATTTCACCATTGTAAAACTTGTCACACAGTTGGATTCAAAGGATCAGGTGTTTTCCCGATTTCAGTGCAGGATTATTTTAAGAAGTTTCTGCATGTGATACTTGCTTTACAAAACTTGGTGTTTATCCTCCATAAGCAGAATGCACTGTGTTATGCATTTAGAGCAAACACTGTAAGTCATGGTTTTATCTTTTCATTACAGACTTGTTGAAATGTTTTTAAAATGAGCTTTCTTTGCCTTCTGTCCAGCAAAGAATCATCTTTATATGGTAGTGCTCCCCAAATTCTGGATTCTCAGAGCTCAAGCTTTCTTACAAAGTTATGTTTCCTGAGGAGGAGAAATTTTCAGCTTCTTGTGGGTGATCTTTGGCTCATACCTCTTCCTTACCACCTGAATAAACTTCAGTCTCTTAAATTAAGCTGCTCTTAAACCTTGCTTCTAATTCCTTTATTTTTAATGAAGAGTAGCTACTGTGATAAGCTGATTGAAGAAGTTTTTTTAGTATATATGTCTGAGCGTATGGCAGAAGATAGTGTTTTCATTAGACACAGGTGTACGCAGCTTTTATAAGTGGAGCTATTTATTACCTTGGTCAAACAGCAGAGTTGGTAGTAGATGAGAGTGGGAATAAGACCTGAGTGATCCAGCTTGCTGTCCAGTTCTCACTTTCAAATATTTACAACTTCAGAGACAAAATTGTCCTTTCAGGACACGCATCAAAAATGGAACAGGAAGTCTGCAAGGGACTATACACAGTTGTCAAACCTTTGCTTTGGTTTGCTATAGTGTGCTGTCAACTTGGCAGAGCTTTTGGGAGATGTGCTCATAGTTGATACCCTAAGCAAGAGGGGGAGGGAACACATACTGTTACAAAGCTGCTTCCAATGCTTGTATTCCATACTCAGTCTACGGCTACATCATCTGGGGTCTAGGTTGTAGGAGGCAGGTGTATAATGTTTGAAGAATTTCAGATTTATCTTTATTAGGAAAGTAATATACCCCCCTGTGGCTGCACTAAGCAGATTTTCCCCTATTATAAGTCTGTGAGCTGTGCTGATTGGTAGTGTAACAACATTACTGTAAAGTAGGATATCCTCAGCATTGGCTATTATCTATTGACTAGACCTATACCCATTCATTATGTGTCATGTGCATCAGAAGCAATGGCTTTTCTACATAAACTGAAAATGGTTACTACAGTTTGCTCTAGACACGTGTTCTAGTGTAGCTTTAGTATAGGAGTATGATAAAAATGGGTGTCAACTGCTAAGATGTCTGGAAAGAGAAAAAGCTAAATGTTTAAGCAGCATAAGTAGGCATAATTCTTTGAAATAGATGGGAAAATGCTGACTTTATACAAGCTCAGGTTCTGGCCTTTCAGACTTCATCCTTCAAAAACAGTAGAAAGTTTTCAAATAACTGTGGCTATGAAGTTCGTGATGCTGTTAGTTAACTAAGTTCCCCCCTCTTTAAATGGATCATAAAAACAATAGTTGGCATTTCTCTGTCCCTTTATTCAAGGGCTTCTATGCATACATACAGGTCAAAGATACATAAGATACAGGTCTTTCTGCTCTTTCTATTGCACTTTGTAAGGATTTTTTGCATTTCATTTTGATTTCTGACCTTTTTCAGAGACACTGGTTTATGTTGTGATTGTGATTCTGATAGATGGTGACATTTTCTAAGTTTCCTGGTGGGGTCACTGAAGGGACATCTTCTTAAAGTAAACATTTAATCTTACTAATATTTTTTTTTTTGCCGTTGTTGGTCCTACAGTACACTCTTCAGATGGGCATTATAGGAAGTGGCTTCCAAGCATGAAGAAACATTCCAAAGCTATCAAAATCATTCTCTTTTCAGATAGATTGACATCATAGCTTTCCAGTGTCAAGCTTCTAATGGATGGTCACATGAACAGTACTGCATCCAGTAAGTTATTCAGGCTAGTGTCTGTTTACAGTCTGAGGATGATGTCCAACAAAACTACTTCATCCTTCTTTGTCTTTTACAAATGATTCAATATATGCTGCATAGACAGGTCTGTGCATTAGGCTATCATCATGTTAGTACCGTTGTTCTGAGTCGCTAGTGCAAAATCTTTAGTATTTTTAAATGAACACAAAACCTATTCAGGACTGCAGACTTCTGTAACCTTGGAAACTATGATATACGTTCATTTTAGAGACAATCGATTTATTACAGCAGTGTCCAAATGTTTTGGATAGAAAGTGAATTACAGTGTTTCATTTGTTAAAATATATTTATATGACTCATTTGCTGTTGTTATTCCTCTTAAGCTATTATTAATAGTAGCAGTACGTTTAATGAGCACTTCCCTGTTTTGTAGCACTTAAGAACTTCGTTGAGGAGTGAAGCACGAAGTCTTGGATTCTATGTAGAAAGACAGTCTTTGCTTTGGAGAGATCATGCTCAAAGGCCTAAAGGAGACATGTAAAGCTGCTCCTTGCTCAATAGATAGACTTCAGAGGGCATTATAAGAAGGGTCCCATTTATAATCAGCTCATAGGAGGATGAAAACAGTTTTAAGAAGGCTGTAACATGTAACTAAATGTAAAGATAAATTGCGAATTTATTTTCCTTTTTTGTTTGAAATTACAAGTATTAATATTGCATAACATTGATTACACTATTCTAGAGAGCATACTTTCAACCTTATTTAATTATTAACATTAAGTTTTAGCATTTATTTAAAATGGATACGTGTGAAAAATCATTAATCTTTTGGAGAAGTTCCCTCATCTTTCAGTGTTACCGGTGGTTATATATATTCAGCAAGACGCGATTATTCCATGTGCAGACAAATAACGATAAAAAAATCAATTGGTGCTCTTTCTCTCTGTTTTGAAACAAGAGTGAAATAAATTTATAGCCTTCCTTAGCTGTAATAATGTGTGTGTATCAGAGACATAATGTCATCATACTGCTCGTTAGCACATGTGGAGCCACACTCTTCTAAGATCCCAGCATTGGTTTTTCTCTGTGCTATCTGACTTAACTTCTATTTCACAGCTGCATACGGCTGCTGGCAAGGGACCGAACTTTAAGCAGGAGCAGTAAATGCAGCTATGTGGGAAGACTGGGGTCTTTTAAAATGTTGTAAGAGTTATTTTATAGAGGTTTTGCAAAGCAAGTTGTGAACTTGATAAATACTAGAAGAATACAGTTGTCACTAGATGTACCTTTGTAACAGATGTGCTTTGCTCTTCACTCCCTTAACACCATGTTTTCAAAAGGGGTATTTTGCTGTTTTCTCCAGTGAAGGCAGAGTTGGACAATAAGCGTGTGTACAAATGCTTTTGAAAAATAACTCACGATTAATTCCTCTGGAGCTTTTATTGAAAAGTGTCCCTGACATTATCAGCAAAATTCTTTCACCTTTTTGGGGTATGTCAGTTCTTCCACACAACAGCTTTGATTTTTTTTTTTTTTTTTCCCCCCCACACTGGACTGAAAATAAAGCATTTTGAATATTTTCTTGCAATAGAATTGTGTCAGAACAGATGCTCTTAATTCAGAAGCCTTGATTTTTTTTTTTCTTTTTTCTTCAAAAGTTTCAAAAGATTTCTGAAAGTTCTGTACTAAAAACACTGTAGGAAAACAAAATGTTTCCATTACAGTTTCAGTTTCAATGAAAGGCCATAGCACCACCTTCTATGAATTTTGCAAACCATTTAAAATCTTTGCCTGGAACAAGAGCCTACTTCTTGGAAAGACTTAAATCACTGTGACACAAGTAGAACTTTCTCCAGTAAAGGCAATGCCAAAATTCATATGGAAAAGGGAAAAAAATTATCATCTCAACAAATAATGGTAAAATGTAAATTAGTTGTCATGAAGTAAGAAGGTAAGGCTTAGTAGTGGGATATTTTGTTCTTTAGTTCAATGTTATTCAAATTATTCATTAAATTCACATCTGATACAGTTATCAATATCTAGCTGAGCATCTTGTTCCTCTAAATTTCTGGATATGGAAACAGTTTTTAGCACTGGGAGTAGTATATGACCCAACGTAAGGTTGGGAAGGCTGCCTGTGTAGCCAGGTGGAGCCATTCTTTTTGGATTCACTTCTTTTAAATAATTTAAATAAATGACTGCATATCATTGTAAATGAATGCATGAAAATCCATGTGCCATGTAGAAGACGCAGCAGGTGAAATATTTGAAAACCTCCCTTCCTGTTCTAATGTCACATACAATCATAGAAAAAGGCAACACACATGAACAACTTAAGTACTTAATGGTTTCTGCTTAAAATTGTAGCTTGATGTTAATATGTCCAGAAATAGCTTTTAATTCTTCATTACACTTGTACTTATGCAAATTTTTAGAATACTATTTTTTTTGTATGAATATTCATTTCCTTATATGAAGATATTAAGGTACATAGAAGTCAGGTTAGCATACTGCAGTGAATCACAGCTGAGAAAAACAACAGTGTAGCTCAATGTGTTTTTAACTGGAAATGGGCAGTGAGAGCCACTATGGACTTGAAAGGACAGCTGGCATGACAGCATTTGACATCCTGTGTGTAATTGGTTTTGAATGCTTGACAGATTTTTATAATGGTACAGAGGCACTTAGACCAGCAGGTAACTGTTGGGAATAGATTGAGTGGTGGTGAGCCCATTTTCATATTACTCTTACTTGAGAATCCTTTAGACACACTTGACATCAAAGATATGTTCCAAGTTCAAGTGCTTGTCAACTGTTACACCTTTTCATCAAAATCAGGAAAAGCAGAACAGCTTAAAACACCTGTATGTTATTTAATTAAGTGATCATTGTTAAAGATGAAATTTAAAGTGTAGTTTATATATAGTAGGGGTGGGAAATAGAGTATTGGCTGGGCAACCAGCCTTTAGATTTTATGTTCAAATTATTTTTGTTGGCAAACCCTGAGCAGAGCATCACTTGTGAAATTGATGTCACGATTAGATCAACCAGCCCAACAATTACAATCAGGGACAAGACAAGCTATTTCTATCTATTGGAAGTGATGGCATTTTTATTTTTTAATATGTACTGAGTGGGCTGATCAAAATAATGCGACAATTCTTAGAGAGCTACTGGTTTTATTTTTCTTTTGCATTAGGTGACTGTAAATTGTCAAGTAAAAGAAAATAATCACATCTCTAAATAGGTTTGATTTTCACATGCACTCTTCCCATTTGTTTTTCTCTGTCTGTATTTCTGATTGAATAAAAGAAACTAGGGTTCACCACTAGGATTTTAGAAAAGGATTAGTGGAATTAGATACCTTCATTCTGGGATACTGAATTTACTATGTTGTAAAGGAGTTTGCATTGCAAACAGTTAAACATAATGTAGTCTCTGAAAATCAGGCTACCTGGAATCAAGCACCCAGATACTGAAGATTCAAAAATGACGAGTAAATATCTATGTCATACATTTCTAGACTTTTGGTCTTTAAACTGGTGAAAAAGTGTTTTGTTCTTCAAGGATATTTTTTTAACTCTGTCATAATTTGCTGCTAAAGGTTTGGCGTTTCACGTGAAGTCCATTAAGGTTTGAATCTGCATGGGTATTTGAATTTGGGACAATAAAATATCTCACATAATACACTGTAAATATCCAAAGCAACTGCTATGTTAAATTTAATAGACTGTGCCAAGCAATGTTCATAATATTTTATTAATGGCTGTGAATTGGATCTAGAAAATTTTACAGTGGTTGGACTGACCATCCATCCAAAAGATATAGGCACTTAATTGTGTCTAAGCAGCTGTCAATTTTGTATGCCCTTAAGATGTCCCTTTCTCACTTGGCTGATCACATCATGTTCAGAGCCTCTGAAATGTTCAGACTTGAACCAGAAGGGAAAATTTTGCTTGTGACAAAACTGAAATGGCTTAACCATTATAGTACATGTCCACATGTTTATCTGAAAAAATATTCAGAGTTACAGAAAAGGACGAAGACAGTTGAAGTAAACGTTCTTAAAAATCTATTTTGCAGTGGTTTGTGTACTTGCAAAGTAATTTGTTCAGTAATGAGATGAGCCATTTTGATAACAGATGAGAAGTCTTTCCAAACTAAAAGAACCAGTGTTGCTGTGCTCCTTAAAACTCTTAATTTCACCAGAGATTATATTTTTGAACAAAACTATGAAGGGATGGCCCACTGGTGACCGCAATTTTCACAGGAATAGAGGTTAATGGCCTTGGTATTTTATTTTACAAAGTTAATCAGATAATTTCAAGTCTGGCTACTCATATCCCTTCAGTTGTACCAGCTGTCCTTAATTTTCTGTTGTAAAGATCTGTGTGGTGTTTTATGTCAGAGTAAAGGTGCAATGCATTCTATCTTGGTGCCATTGCAATTATTGGGGTAGAGGAGGTAAAAAAATTAAATCAGGAGACAAAATCTTGCATTAGAGGAACATCTTGGGTAATCCTACAAAAAATAATTTAGCATGGCAAAGCTAAAAATTGGTGTGGTTCAGCTAATAACTATAGCAGCTATTGCCAATTACTTGAGCGATTATACATTTTTACCTGTTCAAAACTCATTAGTTTAGAGCTCATAAAAGGCCACTTAAGTATTGCAGTTAATCTTATCAACTCTACTATCATGATCTTCTAAAGATTATTTGGATACTAGAGACTTCTCAACCCAGGAGACAGTCCATAGAAAATTAGGACTAGTCCATAGAAAATCAGCCTAAATTAGCCTAAAATAGCATAAGATAGTATTTGCTACTAAAAGAGTCACTAATAAGTCTAAAGAATGCATTCCCAAAAACCATGTTCAAGTAAATGCACGTAAAATGCAAAATGTGTAGGCTGATGCACTCTAAACTAATGCTAGCCTCATTCTTAGCTATGTTATGCTCTATTAAAATATACAAGATGGATGAAGTATTTTTTCCTTTTTCAAAGCAGAAATAGATGTGTATTTTCTTCTGTGGGGGTTTTTTTACTGTTTAAAGTCTTTTTTCTTATCTTAAAATAAGGGAAATCTTACTGTTAATCATAAAAACAAAAAACTAGGACCTACTTGTCCTCTACAGTTAAAAAGTGGGACAATTCCATGAGTGGAGACACTGTTGCTTGCATTAAAATGTGACAGAGCAGTAATTTAAATTATGAAGGCAGGCCAGTTCCCACTGAAGCCTATCTAAGCAGAATTTAGCATACCTGTCATAGTCCATTTCATTTTCAGGAGCATTATACACCTGCTGCCTCCCAAAAGATAATCTTGGAAAACTAATTTTTATCAATATTTGACTTATATATTTGAAATATCTGTCCTGTCCTAACCACTACGCAGACTGATGTAAATGTACTGGCTTCTATCAATATTGCAGCAGTGTGTTTTGGATGATAAAAGTAAAGATTGTCTAAATACATGGCTGCAATGTTTCTCAGAAGCAAAATATGATGTGCTAGATCCTCCCTAAGGTGTTTTTCTTTGTTATCACAAAACTAAGATAAAGATATTAAGATCTGATTTGCATATTAAATTAGGGTATAATTTTAAAGGGTTTGTATATCCTAGTGTTGATGGGAAATTCTTGCCTATACTCTTGTTTCTGTATGTAACTATATATGATTGTATTTTGTACAGTTATAGAAAACACTGTTATACTTTAAGGGGAAATTTTGAGTGCTGGCTCGCGGGAAGCACTTCAGACCTGAGATAACTTTTCCTCTGAGTGATGTTATAACAGATGTATACTTTTGCTTTTCCAGACATGCAGTCAAATTTCCTATTTTCCCCAAATGGTTTACGGCTATCATATTTGGCCAAAAGTAGGAGCTGAATCTGCTTTCAGAAGTTGAGAATATGACAGATAAATCAGTTGTAGAAGGTACATCCAATATGGTTCCTCCCAGTATTCGTAGGTCCTGCAACCTTAATACTAGTGAAAAAGATTTCTTGTGATTCAAGATTAGTTTTGGTGAGGAGTGGTAATTTCCTTCCAAGCAATCACGGTTTCCATGCTGCAAAACTGTGCCTTTTCCTTAGTGCTTTTGCTCTTAGCCAACAGAAGCTGGAAACTGTAGAAATAATAGATCAGCTCTTCCATCCCTTTTCCAGAATCGTTGCAGCAATTAAAAACTAGTTTTTTTCTTCTTCCATTTGCGCCTCTTTGTCCTTAGTATCAGGGAAGGAAAAACCTGGTGTTAAGCCTCCTACCGCAAATTCTCTCCTGTCGTTTGTGTCAAGCTAAACAAACGTACAAAACACAGATCAGCAGTATCAGGTAATTTTGCTCTTTCCTACCTTCTAAACATTATTTAACTTTTTTTTTTTTTTAATATATAAAAGACAGGCAATTCTCAGCACTACACAGGCTTTAGTACTTATGCGGGTTGTACGTAAATAACATTTGTAGCTGTATCCATAATATGGTTATTTTTAATTGATGTAAATGTTTTGCTGACTAACCCTTGGTCTTAGTTGGAAACCTTTTGTAGTTGTTAAATGGAATTTATTGCAATTGTATCAGTTGTTATATCAAGGCAATTGTTGCTTTCCCTATAAAAGCTATTAAATGTTCCCTATCGGAACTGCCTTACAGCACTCAGGTTTCAAAATGATTTACTTCACAGGATTACAACACAGTCATTACAGTTTGAGGAGATATGAATTTCTGCTATGCCAGATGGTAACGGGTATTGATGGCTTTTTCAGTGAAAAAGATAGGAAGCTTCTAAATTCCTTTTCTTCCAAAAGTCATGCCTTCCCACTCAAGTTTATTCCCACCTGCCAGCAAAGACAGATTTTTCAAAAGTTACTCCCTATCTTGCGCCAAAAGAAGTGGCCGTATTTTTAGCAAAAGTTTAGTGTAACGGAAAGTTCACCTTCATTTTGTGTCTAAAGATTTAAAAATATCTCTGAACATTTTTGGACTCAAAGCTGTTGCCTGGAATTTTTATTGTTTTTATCGTGACCCAAGGAGCTGGCATCCAGCTGCTTTGGGACTTCATCTGTCTGTGGGCAGCCAACAGGAGTGACTGTATCAGTGCCACTCACATGGCAGCAAGGCAAAGCTACTGTAGGCTGTGACTTGTGTAGTGTTATTTGCAGTAGCGGAAATCGGAGGCTGTATAAGCTTGGCCAGTCTATAGTAAGATTTTACAGTTTGCACCATTGCTTGCTGCTGTTGTCTGCAATTAGGGCAACTCCTCAATGGAGAACATGCCCTGGCTTTGCACATACTGACTGAAGAGGTCCAAGATGCTCTATGTTAACTGTAGTGCTTCTTTTTCCTATTCAGTCTTTAAGTTGCAGTTTTCACAGCGAAACCTCAAGTGAATCAGAGGCCTGTTTTTCAGGATAGTGGTGCTGTTGTTGCTGTTTATTAGACTAGACTAAAAGAAATCTGATCACCTGTGGTATACAGTTCAATTAATGTAATTTACTACTACAAATATGTTTAACCTTGAACATTTGGCTTACTAGCATGAGTAATTGTTTAATATCAACATCTGTAGGGACTAATTTATTTTTCAAAAAGCTGAGCTGTACTATTGTTGTAAACAAACTTCAAGTGTAAAGCAGCAATGGGAGAGTTTCTACAATGTAGTTTTCATTCAGAGAGAACAAATAGATTTGTGTCTGTTCCCAGAACATACTGGATAGGGAAATGCTGCCTATTCAGGCAATAAATGAAGGTGCTGTATACTATAACAAGTGCTCAAAATCCAGATGTTTTTGGAAAAGTAGCTGTAATGATAAAATAGGACTTCTAGGGGCTCACTGGAGTCCTCAGGCGATGCATGCGTTCAGTGATATGCATTGTCTACTTGATTTTCTTTAGAGCACAAACGTAGTCATGCTTCAGATCTTACAGAATGTGCCAAAATATCTTCGTTAAAGGAAATTTTATAATGGGCAGCAGAAAAGAATAAACATACTGGGGTTTACTGGAATAACCTGATTGCATAAGGTAGAAAAGAGAGATTTTCTTGTTTTAAAATTTGATGGGGGGAAAAAGAAAGTCACACAAGACAATTATTGATGAGATCTTAAATATGTGTTGAAACTTGTTTAATTATGTAAAGTAATAGGAAAAAATAGTCATATGGTGAGAAGGGGTTTTGAGTCAACAGAAGACAAAAACATTTCTACCAGCCTAAGATGATTATCAGAACACAAAATAATGGTTAGAAGTGATATCTAATTCACAATTGAGTAGTTTTCTTTATTATCACCCTCTTCGCTTTCTCAAATATTCCTAGAAACTGAACCCTCATTCTATTCTTTATACTATTTTTCTAACAGTATAACTCACCTGATGAGATTGACTAGGCTTCCGGTAGTTTTCTCCCCATTCTTGTGAGCTGTGGTAACTCTGGTGAAATTAAATGATTTTGTTTCATTTACATACATGTAGTGCTGCTAAGTTCTGTGGAGAAACATTGATGCATGGTTGATATAATAAAGTGATGAATGAGGTTATAAAAGTTAAATCACTGTGTTAATCTATTTTAAGCAAGTCTTCCTAGCATAAAGGGTACAGCACTGGGAATTTTCACATTCCAGAAACAAACAAAAACCCAACCCAAAGAGCTAGCAAATGGGATGGCAGTTGTAAGTTTATGAATCAATGGTCTTAATCCATTCAACCCAGTAATCTCACAGTTATTCTTGTCAGCATTTATTCTTGCATATCCTTCTCTACCAATACAACACAGGGGTTAAAATATATACTGCATACTGCAAGAGTGAGTGTGCAAGTAATGCTTTAGGTAAAGTTGCTTAGTAACCAGCTTTGATCAGTGATCAGTAATACCTGCTTTTTTATGGTATGATTATTCCATTTATTTTAGTCTATTAATTGCTTGTGAGTATCTTATTTAAATAATGTTGTTAGTGGAAGAAAGCTAAAAAGTTAATGTGACTTCTCTTATCATTGTATGCGCTGTCTGGGTTATTGTTGCTGTTACGTGGAATAAACGTGTTGTTAAGATCACTTCTTCTGAACAAGGATATCACTACCTCAGTAATGACCCTTTCTAATGTAGAAAATAAATTCTGCCAAGCAGAATATCTGTGTTTATCATCTACTCTAGGGGTTATATGATATTGCTAATGAGATTTATCCAGTATTGTTTGTCTTGGAAAGCAGAGTGAGATCCCTGTGTGGAGTCATGCTGTAAGGGCAGTTTCCTATTCGTTGTGCACATGTTTGACCTAGACAGAAGCCCCAAGCTGAGTTAGGAATTTTGGTTTCACTTGCAGCTGTTCTCCAGAAGCCTGTGTTTGGCAAATGCTGCTAGTGTGGTTGCAGTGGTGGTGTTTGGTGGGATGACTGTGCTGCCTTTGTACACCATAACTGTGTTTATATTGTGCTGATCTTCTAAGAATCAAGTTAATTGCAACACCTGATCACAAGCACACAGGTCATGCATCCCAGTCAGTTCAAGGTTGTACATAATTCATTGGCATAGTCCACTGTTGGGATGGGGAATTCACCCTCTGGAGGGGTGGGAGGCAGAGTAGATGGCTGGGGATGAGTCTGTGCAGCTACCACCCGAACAATGTCAGTGACTGGAAATTTGTGGAGCAGTTGTCTCTGCAGTGAGCAACTGCATGGATTTTTTTGTAATCGGTCATGTGTGGCAAGGCTACAGTTAGAAAAAGCGATGACTGTATGATATTACCGTGGTTGAGACCTGACTTTGGATTTTGAAGCAGTCTTGTGTAAGCCCAACTTACTATAATGTTGAGAGTGGACAATTTTTTAGAGTGCTGAACACAAAGACAGGGATGCAGATACTCACTGGTTTTGTGTGTTATTCTGCTCAGCTGTGAAGATGCTACATACTCTGTCTAGAACAGTCAGTAAAGGTAATTGTCTTATCTTCCATATGGAGTATAGCTCAAGAAGTATCAGCACCAAAAGTTTCATTTGTGTGTTGCAGATATTAAGGGCTGTGTGGAACTTAATGGAAGAGTCTGGCTCTGCTATTACCTACAAGAAGAATCATTGCAGACTTTTGTGCAACCTCTGAATGTTCTCGCCGTTTTTCATGCAAATTCACTGCAGTGATCAATCCTCCCATACCAAAGAACAGGAAAAAACTGTTTTGTAAAAGTTACATACGTTGCTGCCCTGCACCATTTTCATGGTGAGGAAATGATGTCTAAAGAGTTACTGAAGAGAAGAAAGGAAGCTCCTAGATCTGGTGGTTTCAATTTTCCATTTATTTTTTCTATGTTAGAATCATAGACTGGTTTGGGTTGGAAGGGACCTTAAAGATCATCTAGTTGCAACCCCCCTGCCTTCCACTAGACCATATTCTGATAATATAAAATTTTATTTCTCATAGGAATTGAATTTTAATCAGGAAAAAAAACATGCATTAAGGAATAAAAACTGCCAACGTTCCTTAGCCCTTGAATTAGGAAATTACGTAAGCCATCAGTCTTACAACTGAATGGGTGTATGGCAGCATGGGTGGATCTCTGAACTTATAAAGGAGCGTCACTCAAGTCAGGTGTACGATCAGAACAACTATGAATGCAATCATTCCCACTCTTATAGGCAGCCTCTTAAAATTATGTAGGATTTCCTTCTCACATCCTTCAAGTGGTATTTAAGAAGTAATGAATTCTGTCTTGTTTAAAAAAAATTTAAGGAATCAAAGTGGTTGGAATCAATTTTTGTTGTGTAAAGAGGTTTAAGTCAAATGATACTGCATGGTTATAAATTGCATTGTAGACCCATCAGAAATTGCTTGTGTATATATTCCTTACTCATTGCTAACAGATGGCCAGCAATTTAAAATTCCCTTTTAATGAATCCTTAGCCAGATCACCCATACTGATGAATTTGCTATCAAAAGTAGTGCCTACTATGTTTGAGCGTTTTCTGAGTACACTTAACTTTTATCTATTTCTGACCCTAAAAACTGAATTAAATGATCCATTGAATTCAGCCAGCTGTTAGCCAGCCTCCTTTGAAACCTAAATGCCATGAACTAAATTTTCTCTCTTAATTGTTGAAATTTGTGAGACCACAAATCTCTTAACTGAACATGACTCCCAATGGCCAGTATTTTAAAAAGTAACCAGCATGAATACCAGCTCTGTTTCTTTTTCCGTCATTAGGAAGTAGCACTGCTGCAGTTGGCACGATGACAGAGCATCTGCAAAACTGTTTGATTCTTCAGGAACATTTGCAGCTTTAACATATATAATTAAATTCTCCAATCTCCCAAAAGAAAGTCCCTAATTAATTCATTACCATATATGTGGGTGGACCTTCCAATGCAATCTCAAAGAGAATTGCATCCCATGGTAGTCCATTAAATACATGCTTTAATAAAGGTCTTCAAAGGACTTGCAGAAATAGAAAGAGGTGCTTGACCCCCATTTGAACTGGATCGAAGATCTCTGTTATTTATGTGTTTGTTTATGTACTGATATGACTGTGTTTGGGAAAAGAGGCTCAGCAGGATTTGAATTTGAGGATTTCCCCTCCCCTTCTTGGGGGGGGAACACTTGTGAGACCTGAGCAAGGATCTTTTCAACCACACCTCTGCCCTCACTTTATTCTCTGACTGTAGTAGGGTAATTTTGCTTCCACTGCCATTTTGACTATGTTCTTCTCTGCTTGTCTGTAAATTGTAAATTCCCATCATGAGCTACACTGTATTGTCTCTCTTCCTCATTTTCTCTTGTTCTGCCTTTGCAACCCCTTTAGCTTTAATTTCCCTCTACTTCTGCTAAATCTAATCTAGCTAAGTACTTGGTTTATTTTCCTATTATTCATCTCCATGATATCTGGACAACTTCAAGCTTTTCAGCTTGTTTGCAATAAAAATATGTTTCATCTAACCTAAGTTTTTCCCTGTTGCTCCTATTTCCTGTCTTGTACCATTTCCATTGTGGTAGGTAAACTAAGTTTAAGAAAAAATAAAAATTAAATTTAGTGATGAGAATTAGGATCTCTTTGGTCACTATGGTTCCTCTCAGGTCTGCCCAGTTCTTTCTGTAATTGTGAATCCTGAGGCTTTGGCCAGAGGTGATCTGTTCACACAGAGCTGCTGAGTTTGAGCAGAATTCTCCTCTGTAGAGGAATAAGGTCTTAGTCTTTTCTCACAACAAGCTTTATAGCTGCATTAATTCTTGGAATAACCTTCCGTTTCTGTATATCCATTTCTCTTCCATCTTACTTCAAGCCTAGTAAAATTAATTTCTTCCATTACAATCCTTTGTTATATCTTTTTTGGCTGTTAAAACGATCAAGCCCTCCAGGTAAGGACACTTTATTGAGCCAGTGATCAAATCAGTGGTGTTATACTACAAGTGAAAGAAGTTTCTTCCCTTCAGGACCTGATATCTGTACCATAGTGAAAGCTGTCATAGGGTACCAAAGTTTCTTAGAGTTATGATTCTGATCACTAAGCTTCAGGTGAAGCTTTCTCAGGACTTGATGAGCCTCAGACAGCTGGAGAACTTTGAAGACCCCCCAGCACTAAAGAAGATCTAGCATGCAATATTAGTAAGATATATTAATTTCTGTTAATGAAAAAATTACTATAATCTTCTACACTAAAAACAGTTTCAAGGGAAATTCAGAACAATAGAGCATGTGCTAAGAATTTCAACTTTCAAACATATAATAAAAACAGGATAGTGTTGAGTGAAAAATGTAAAAATATGGAGATTTCTCATGTCTAGATCATAGTATTATTTCATAAGAAATGATTATAAGCCTCCAAAATTAATATCCTATCCAGTCATTGAAGGCAAATTAAATGCAAATGAAACTCCTCAAATGAAAGCATAATGCTTACTGCATTGAGGTTTCAAAACACATTTATGATGCTGAGTAGAAAAAAAAAATCAAACGTACATTGAATGTACTGTGCAAATGCAAATGCCATCATCCATTTCTTTTTATGCTTTTCTGGTTTGTGTTCTTTGTTTTGCAAATATGGTAATTGTAATGCAATTGTATTAAAATCAGAAGACGTCATCAAAATTCGCCCAGCAAGCACACTCTTCTTCCAAAGTTGTTTGGCTCAAAAGTGTAAAATGTGTTTGGAATTTAAAGTCACCAGTTCTAAAGCTTATTGTGTTACATTTATGTGTTCTACTAAGGCATGAATGAGATCAGAAATATTTGACACGTTAGTATGGAACTACAAAAAAAAAAAAAAAGCATGTTTTTATGTGCAATTTATTCTTTTAAGCAGAAGTCTGCCTGATGATACTTTTTTTGGCAAGACAAATGTTTTACTGCATATACCAAGGCCTTTACTTAAACTTTGAAAGGTTTACCTGTGTTTGCATGTTTATTTTTTTCTTTCCATTACTTTAATTTCAAGATTCATCTTAACATTTCAGTTTCTCCTTACAAGTCCTGTAGGAAGTAACTTTTTAAGCCTTAAAAGGGTTACCTTTGACTTCATGCATTTTACGCTTCAATTTATCCATATGCAGTGACAGCCTGACAATGCTGGGAAGGGCGCTCTCATTTGCTACGCCACCACTGACTGCAGTGCTCTGTGATGCAAACTCAGGGAGTTGAATCTTTCTCCAATACACTGTTAAGTGTCCTGGTTTTGACTGGGGTAGAGTTAATTTTCTTCCCAGTATTTTCTTCCTAGTAGCTGGTATAGTACTGTGTTTTGGATTTAGGATGAGAATAATGTTGATAACACACTGATGTTTTAGTTGTTGCTGAGCAGTGCTTACACTAAGTCAAGGACTTTTCAGCTTCTCACACTGCCCTACCAGGTGCACAAGAAGCTGGGAGGGGACACAACCAGGACAGCTGACCCAAACTGGCCAAAGGGATATTCTATACCATATGACATCATGCTGAACAAAAATAAAACTGGGAGGAATTGGCTGGGGGGGTGCAGCCGCTGCTCAGGAACTTGCTGGGCATCGGTCAGTGGGTGGTGAGCAATTGCATTGTGCCTCACTTGTTCTGTATATTCTTTTATCATTATTTTCTTCCATTATTATTATTTTCTTCCTTTTCAGTCCTATTAAATTGTTTTTATCTTAACCTACGAGTTTTACCTTTTCTCCGATTCTCTTCCCCCATCCCACTGCGGGGAGTGAGCAAGCAGCTGTGTGGTGCTTAGTTGCTGGCTAGGGTTAAACCACATTGCTCCACAAACAAGCAGGCATTATACCAGGCATTTTGATCTAATGTTAGTTGTGACGTTGAAATTTGGGTAATCTATGCCATCACGACTTGTAGGTAAGGAAAATTCAAATATCACCTTATCATTAACACTGTGTGCTGATGACTTGCTGGTCATCAGTCAGAGTATCGTAACAAGCTGACAAGCTCAAGACAGCTGGGACGGTTCCACAGCTCAAGTGCTGGCATCTTACCAATTACATTTTTGCACAAGAATAATACATTTCTAATGTCGGATTTCTTGATATACATGCTGTGCAGATTGTTATTCTGCACCATCAAGAAACTAGTAAGGAGTTAAATGGTCGTGTCCATCGGGATTCACAGCATAGATGGTAGATTAAGTCTGTTAAGAGAGACAAAGCTGAATTATTCTGAATGACTGACACAGGCTGCTTCTGCTGTGGTTCAACTGGAAGATGCTGGCGCAGAATAGCAGCATGTCAGGTATGTGGCCCGTGGTACTTTGTCAGAGATCCTTAGCTTTGTCAAATGCAAAAATAAAAATAAGTTTGGAAAAAAAAAACAAACCCCCACTGTTCTGACAGGTCATAATTAGTGATGAGGTATGCGGTGCACAAAGCTTGGATAGAAGGCTTCGGAAAACTGACCTGCAAAAAAGGTGATTATCGCCTAACTGAACAAGAAGCACAAGAAAAAAAGCTTCATTTCATGCACAATATCTGGTGAACAAGAAAGGTGGAGGAACTTCAGGGAACTGATTGTCAGAAAAAAAACAGAAGTTAAAACATTTCATGGGAGATTAAAGTTACGCCCTGTGGTGAAAGAGGTGTGCAGTCAAAGAAAAATACCTGTGTATTTTCATTTTGCAGCATAGCAGCAAAATCTGGTTTGATCTCATTTGTCTTGTTAAATGTTTCAACCACCTCTGTATGCATTGTCTTTATATCCT
Source organism: Gavia stellata (assembly GCF_030936135.1). Taxonomy (NCBI): domain Eukaryota; kingdom Metazoa; phylum Chordata; class Aves; order Gaviiformes; family Gaviidae; genus Gavia; species Gavia stellata. The sequence continues at coordinate 13,401,876 of NC_082603.1, forward strand.
ATAAGAAACAGGTTAAGATCCTGCATGCTGTTTGTCAGATTTTGAGATGTAAAGTAATGCTTTTGGAGGCTTAGCAACTTCAGTTATCTACAGCAGCATTCCGGTATGTAGTTGAGGGGCTGACTGAATGTTACAAAGCTACATGCGAAGCAGATCTTCAGTGATGTGGCATTTGATTAGTGGGGGACTGCAAAAAAAAAAAAAGACATTTTGCAGTTGCAACATTTTCATATTTGTCATCGGAGCCTATGAGTAAAAGGAGATTGTCCCCTGGCTTTACACAGGTACCAGCGGAAAGAAAGTTTTGTGAACAGTACAAGCTACATATGAGGGCCTGGAATCAGACTGATTACTTTGAAAGAAATCCAAAGAAGTTGAGTTTATAGGAGTCTTCACCATCATTTGCAGAGGATTTTGGAATAACTGCTGTTCTTGGATGGAAGGATAAAGAGGAAGAAGGAGGTATTTCTGTGTGTATGTATATCAGCTAGTGTTAAAACCTCAGTGCCAGTATAAACAGAACTATAGTTTTGACATTTTCTTGTAATGTTTTAGTTGTGTACTCCGGTCTATTAGAAATTTGCTTTAGCTACTGACAATCCCAAATGCTGAATCTTAGTTCATCATATGCTTGCTTCAAAAAAATCTGTAACTCTGATGACATAGGAACAAAAATGCCATTGAATGTCCATGATACTGGGGAGTGTGTATTTTATATAAAGTATCTGTATAATAGAAATATTGATTGCCATAATTGTTAAAAACTACTTAATCATTTTGACCGTGAAGAAAAATGTGAGATGTGATCAGCCTCTCAACTGATACTGATACACATTAGGATAATTCTGTGAATCAGTAGTTATGTTGGCTTGCCCAGGAGGACTTGGCAGAAAATCTGTAAAAGTTGATGTGATTTTTGATCTACATTGTTCAATTTATTAAAAAGATTTTTGCTTTTTTTAATGGAGGAGTCGTTGCTCTGTGACACAGATTACAGCAAACACCAAAAGTGTTTATAAATGAAGTGGTTTCAGGTGCTATGTACACAATGGTGCTTAAAAACTCACAATATCTTTCATAACAAATTCTGTCATCAAGTGTGCCAGCTGAATGAACATCAGCCAGTAAACCATTGCCAGGCAAAACCAGGTGATGACCATAAACCAGAAAAAAGTTTGATGCTGTGCAAGCTACATGCAGGAGGAGATAAGCACTCTGTATTGGCAAATAGAATGTTTGCACAACCACAGGCTGATGGTTTTCAAGAATTTGAGTAAGGCCCCTGGCTGGCTGTTTGCTTTCAATAATCCCTTTACTTTTTGACTCTATGTTCCTTAGACTTCTGTTTATGTACATCTCTTTCTTAATGACTGTTCATGTGAGGCCTACAAAAATACGTTCTAGTTATATGAGTTATGGACACTAAGTACATCTGGCTTTTCAGTCTGTATCGGTTGGAATCACTAAAATACATAACTGCTGCAGGTAGCAGTTCTTCAGTAGATGAAGTTTTTTCTCAGAGTCACTGTGGGTAAATCAATTTTCCAGCGTGGTGGGTCATAATCTATCAATGATTCAGCTGTCTTGAGAGGTGTTCTCATTAAATTGAGATGTAAACTCAAGGGGACTTCAGTGAAAGTTTTACTGCAGAGCTTTCCTCGCAACCTTTTTTTTTTAGTTACATATATGAATGGACTAGGGCTGTTTGCAAATGAGTTTATATACATATAGAAATTCATGAGATTGTTTTATCCAGTATAAACAGGAAAAGTTAAGAGCTTTCAGTTTTATCTATTCTTAATGTTACTGTTTTGTTCCAAAATCTGTTTTTAAGGGCTAAATTATGTAAAATGTTTTAGGTTGGGTTGGTAGATGCAATTAATTTCAATGATATTCCTTTTCAGGTTTAGCTGAATCCATAATTTTTCCTTGTTTTTCTCAGGTTAATCAATACTTTATTCATTTTTGCAGCACTAAACCTGAAGTTCAAACTAATGGCATTTAAGATCCCTAAATAGAAAAAAGTGTGCACTTGGCTTTATTTAGAGATTTCAAGTCCTGTTTTGCAATTATGTTCATGTTTATGAAGCCATCAAGCTTTGATCATATTGGTTAATCGAATTTAAAGATTTTTAGAATTCTTGTTTAACCTTCAGCTTGAGATGACCACTGGTGATGGTTTCAGAGAGAGGGAGTGATAGTATATTTGGGAGAAATACCGTATGCGAGTATTTGCAGCTATTACCATTTAAATAGCCTGTGTCAACCTAAACAATACACAAGGGTTTGGATGACATTTTTTGTAGGAATTTGATTCCAAGGATCTTTATAATATGATAATGATACAAAATGACATATTATGGAGATATTCTGAGCTGGGGCAAACACAGATCTCAAGCTAAGGATGATTGGCAAAACTGCATTCAACACAGAAGGAGCAAGAAAAACCAAATAGATGGAAAGCACTTTAAACTCTGTTCTCCAATATGTACAGCACTGTGTTGTGACATTCATCAGAGAAATCTCATCTTCCCAAGGTTCTTCCAATTTTCTGCAGCCTATTTGAATAGGTCCACTTCTATTAGGACCACATTTAATGGACAAGTAGAGTTTTTGTTCTAGCTGCATCAGTATTGCTGGAAGAATATCTGTACAAACCCTGAACTCTGAGTTCCTTGCTCTGTAAATATCGTACATTTGCTTACAGGTACATGCCTTAATAACTCATTAAGGTTAGTGTTTCAAATAAAACTAGGAAAGAACTTTCAAGATTGATGATTAGGGAAAGTTGTATTTTTTCGCTTTATTGCATAAAAATCCTCAGCAGAGGAATACATGTTATAAATAAACCAAAGTCTGGAAAAAATAAGGTCCAGGGACTCTCAGAGTTCTAAACTTGCACTTGGAATGTTTAGGCAGCAATGAAGAACGCTTGCAACCTGCTCCTGCAGTACTGGGGTACAGGGAGCTGCAAGCACAGGGCTGGAGGAGTGCTGATGCCTACCAGAGCCAAGCAGGGGCAAATTGAGAGGGAGAAGGCAACTTTTGGTATCAGAATCTTCTGTCTAGGTTGATTTTTAGAATACTGAGTTTGTGTTAAATTACAGCTTAACTCTTAATTGTGTAAGTGTGACACTTTCATAATAAACACAGGCTGCCTGGGTTCATCTGAAAACAATCTTACACGTTTGATTCATTTTATTCATGGGGACATTTTTTTGTCATCTGCTGAGTGGGTTTGGTGCTTTCCCCCCTTTTTTCCAAATCTAGCTTTGAGTACTTGCAAGGAAAGAAGAAAACGGACACCAAGAGGAACCGAGGTTCTTTATTGTGGGAAGTGTGCCTACAAAATTTGTCTTAAAACTTTGAATATTTCATTTTTGTAACAAAAAAGATCTCAAAGTTTGAGGAACAGATTTTTCTGGTTGTATTCTGTGTCTGTAAAGGTGTTTAGATTCTTTGCTTAAAAAGATTTGATCTCTTTTTAATAAACAGACAAGAATGGATTGGTCAGTGCTAACATCTAAGACAGTTTCTGTTTGCAAGCAGAAAGTTTTACTTAATGCTCCAGTCACATGAAAGGTGATGTATGGCACAAAGCAGAATGGACATCATAACATTGACCTTGCCTTCAGGATGCCATAGGAGAAATAGTGTGAATAACAGTATTAACAATGTTGTTGTACTATTGTTACTAATTTCCGTAGATGTACTCTAAAGGGATCTATGCCTGGGAATCTCCCTGGTTTAGTGTATTGCCAGTGCTTTGTTTAACAGGGCTATATACTATTGATACACTTTGTTATCTATTTAAATATTCTTTATATAGCTGTCAGTCCATTACCTGCCTGTGAAGTACTGGCTGAAAAAAGATTCCTTACTTCTACTTTTCTTTTCTTGTTCAATATTATCTATGGAGAGATGATATATGGAGAGATATGTATGTGTGCATACATATATACATGTATATACAGACATACACACAGTATGTCTGCATTTGTGCGGGCCATGAGAATTATGGAGATAGTTGTTCACACTTCAACTACTTCCTATAAACTGATTACACTTTTAAACGCTCATTGTAATAGAAAAAATGCTTATGATGATAATCTTCCAATTGAAAGCTAGTCTGACGTATACTGTTATGTTGCTAATAGATGGTATATGACACATGTTCAAACAAAAAAAATGTACCGTTTAAAAAACAACACTCAACATAACTGACAACGTTAAATGATGCAACCCCATCAGTTTTGAATCAAGTCAGACTTTATCATCATTTATAGTTCATTTGAATTCCTCTTAAACTCTGCTTCAAGCATCACCTAGGTGTTTAGACTGTAGAAAGATAAAACGCATGGATGTATATTGCTGCCTAATAAATCTCTCTCATGTTTTTCACTTGCAGAAACAGAGTAGCCTGACCTTGGAAAAGGGCTATAATCTGGTGTCTTTTATAGAGATGAGGAAGCAGCTTTGACAAGTAGAAGTTAAGCCCTAGATGGTCCAGGACTATCTAGCCATTGCTTAATCTTCTTAATATGGTAAGACAAATCTCATTCTTCATTTTTATATTAACATATTTCAATTTTATTACAGTTTTTAACTCTTAAGCAGAGCTGTGGGAGCTTGGATAGAAATCCCAGGCGAGCACACACATTAAAAAGAAAAAGAACTCCTCAGCTCAGCAAGCTCACAAGTTCCTAAAAGCTTATTTTAAATGGCTGTGAGTGAGGAAAAATTAGGGCATTGAGCAAGCCCACGTAACTACTGCAAAGATAATATAATAAGGAGTATAAGATGAGAATTAATTACTACTAACAATAAAGTACATTTATTCTGGGTAGGACTTGCTGTCAAGATAGGATTCATAAGTGGGCACAGGCTTAGAAATAGTCACTTTTGATTGTTACCTGCATCATCAGCAAGTTTCATATTTTGGGAGCAGGATATGATTATCCCCAGTTGTTTCTGAAAAGGAACATATAATGTCAAGTTTAATCTTTTTCAGGTGACTGCCTGTTATTATAGTCTGTTACAGTGCACAGAGACTGACCAGAATGATTTCACTTCGAAAACTATTTCTGGAACTGCAGCTCTCTTCTTTCCCACATCTCTTTTTCATTTCTCTCTCTCAAACTAGTATAATAGATATTATTCTGTATTTGAAGAAATTCTCTGCCACTGAGTGAGTTACACATGTTGTTAAAGCAGTCAAATAACTAACTGAGTCAGGGTTGAATTTGGCCAGATTTATTATGGACATAAATAATAATTTCAATAACCCATACCTGTTATTTGAGGAATAGTTATATATTTTATGGTTAAATTTAAAACATTTTAACTCCTTTTGCAAACATAGGGACAGAGAGTCTATGGTGTCTACTCAGTGTATGCTTTGGTTATTTAAAATTTGTGATTTGAGCTGTAGAGTTGTCCCTAGATGTCACTGTTTGTGGTTGCTATCATTAGATTATATGGCATTTTCTAGGAAACTTGTCCACTTCTGGGTTCATTTCTTCAGTAAAGAATTATTTTTCTCCTGTAAAACAACCGCACAAAATCTACTAATAACCCAAAATTCAATATTTGCAAAGATTTGTGTGAAAATTCAAAGAATGAGTAATATATTGTAAACAGTCCGAATTAAAATTGGTTCTGCTCAAGTGAGTTGTTCTGAAAACATTTCCCATGTTACACTAGCTCTAACATTTACAATCCCATGTGGAATAAAATTTTTGGAAAGCGAAAGATTTGCAATCCAAATCAAAACACCCCAAATCAAGCTTTGTACCCTCACTGTAATGGTGTCACCGATGTTTGGGAACCTGAATTTTGAAGGAAGGATTTTCAATGTAGCTGCTCAGATATGGATTCTATTCAGCATGCTTGTAAATAACCTTGGAAAAAGGGTGATTATTTATGAGATACAGGCTGCTGATTGATTAAATATTTTTGAATACTCAAAAATAAAGCTGATTCTAAAGAGGTAAAACATGATTTTTATGAAGCTGAATGACAGATTAAATTAAATTTTGGTAAATGCAAAGGAATGCATGTATTTAAATATGCATTTTGACTTAGTTACTACTCAGGAGAGAGATTTTAGCACTACTGTGATTAGTTCAATAAAACTGTCATCTCAACACTAGTTAAAGAAGAAAATACCATTTTATGAAACAGCCAGGAAAAAATAAGAAAAAGAAAAAAATGGGTGCAATCCTTTTGGAATCTAGGTTGCGTTGTTATCTTGAATATTACAGATAAGAGTGGTAAAAGTCCCCAAAGGAACTAAAAGAGCTACAAAGAACAAGAACAATAAAGGCATGGAAGGGTTTCTTGTTGGGAACCAATTATATGGCTATATATGTTCTCCTTGGAAAAGAGAGGACTGGGGTTGTGGTAAAGGTCTAATAAACGACAAATGGGGTAGGAAAGATAGTATTTTTTATTAGTTCTTATAACATGAGGATGAAGGTGTACTGAATAAAATAATCATGCAGCAGTTTTAAAAACAACAAAAGGAAATATTTGTTTCATAAATGCATAATTAAATTGTGGAATTTGCTGTCAGAGGGTATAATGGAGATCTGAAATGTGAATAGGCTCAAATGGGATTTGATTACTTTGTGCTGTAATAAATAGGCATAATTTTGTGGAATTCAAAGAACATGCAATCTTCAGATATAATTCCTGCTTCTGCTTTCAGATATAATATCCTGCTGGAAGGACATGTCATTCTGTATTTTCCTAGTTTCTTATAGTATTTCCCAACTGCGGACCTTTGTTCAAACAAAATATGGCTGTTCTTGTGATCTTCAGACATTTGCGAACAGGATTAATTTTATTACTATAAACAGTTTCTCTATGAAGTGCGATATTAAATGCTTGCATATGTTTACACTTTAATCTTGTGAAGTGCACCTGCAAGATATTCGTGCTAAAATGTGCTGTGCTTGAAAAAAACTCATCAATGGTCCATGTGCTTTCTCAGTATGTTCATACATATGAGCTTTGCTGCACACTGTCGGTATTTTTCGCAGTCATGGGTGATCGTAAGGACAAAAGTGCAGGTGCAAATTTAGGGACTGGGCTTTGCTGCTGTGTGGTTGCTTTTGCTTTTGTTCAGAAAATTTGCTTCTGATAATACAGTTACATCAGCTGTCATCTTGAACTTTGGGCTAATGATTTTATTTGGATGCAAATTAAAACCAAAGAAAGAATAGCATGGAGCTTCTTTTTTCCTGTTTGGGGTCTTGTACCCCTTGCAGCATTCTGTTACCGAGTTGCAGATCAGTCCTCGATCAGGAGCTTAAATTTACCCCCTTCCATGCATCCGTATTTTTTCCTTTCCTATGAGGAGGCAATTTACATGATTTTGCAATGCACGTGTTGCTAGTGATTTTTGGGGTGGCATGTAGCCTGTTTTACTCTATTTGCTTATCAGTTTCAGGAACAATTAATTATTTTAAGGTTTTTATTTTTTGTTTATTGCTTTTGTGATCTATAACAGACATTCTGTTGCTTTATGGTAAATGATACAAGTTTGTGGATGTATGTCAGGTCTTTCAGTTTACAGCATTCCTTTTCTTGTCAAAAGGAGTCCCAGGGAATGGAGGGGAATGGGCTAAGAAAGAAATAAGGTAACAAAAACAGAAGGAAGAGAAAATAAATTCATTGGAATTTTGAAATAACCCATGTGGAAAAATGAATTGTCAGCAAATTCTAAAAAGTTTTTTTATACAGAAAGAGGAAGAAACATATTTCAGAAATTCCCTAAAGCCTCTCCTTTCTGCTTTGGCCTAAATGTGACATGGCTAGCATGTCTTTCTCATAGCAAAAATCCTGGAAAGCAAAGAATGGTGCAGCTGGTCCCTGGCTAGCTCATTGCTAAGGGGAAATCTTAATTAAAGCCTTTTTCATTATCTATTACTGTGTCCTTAGAAGGGATCAAATGTTACATAGAATATTCCATGTTGGGGACAGCTTCAGAGAACACTAGGCAGGGAATACAAGTTATTTGGAGAATGAGGTGTTTTTAAAATAGATAATGGTACGCAGTGGTAGAGCTTTGGAAAATTCGACCTTTGCTTTGGATTTGTGATGGTTTGGGCACTCTGCCTGTAACGGTACAGTCACATCCCGGAATTTCTGCCAGTCACCTGCCACTCGATATGATAACATCCAGACACGCTTCTTGCCAAGTCCACAGGACTCCTTGTTGCTCTATGCTCCAAGATTTAAACTAGATCAAAAAGCAGCTATGAGAACCAGAGCATGAAAAGAACCCTTATATATCTGGGAAGCATGCACTGGCCTCCTACAAGTCACAGCATATTTTTGCATCACACAAATGACGTAACTGCCAATGGATTATCAGCTGAGAGTGAGAACAAGCTGGCGATACATACTTCAGACAGCTTCTGTGGAACACTCTGGCTGTATTGATAGCTTAAGCAAAATATTGCATTGACTCAAAAGGAGTATTTTGCAATATTACAACTGCAGTATTTGAAGCTGGGATAATTCTGCTTGAAATGTATACATAATTTTAATTTTCCCCATGGGAAAATGAAAAAAAGTTGATCAAACCATTCCCTTGCATAGAATACTGAAACTGCACTTTTCAGTAATTGGTTTAATAGAAAAATGCTCAACTTAGTATTCAGGAGTTTGAGATTAATATCCTTGACTAAAAATTGTCTCATCATCCAAACAAAAATTATTTAACTCTTTAAGTCCCTTGCAGGCTGTTCACATTGGCTCAGGCTTAGGTGTGTTGACATAAATGAAGAAATGGTGTTTTATGGGCTTCTGAATTTATAAACCATTGATTTATATGGGTAAAAGAGCCCTCCTTTTCATAACCAAATCATAGGGGTGAAGAGCTTTCAGTAAAATGTTTCATATTTTGCTAGAGAAGCTTTACAATGTCTTCACTCCTGAATAGACTTAACTTAAAGGATTTGTATTAAGTGTGAATGTTTGGCCCATCTGTTTCCTTTCATGGGAACCTAGCAAGGTCTAGAAACTCTAGTTGTTTCTTTTCAGTCTCAGCTATTTCTTAAATCTTACAGCTAATGTGTTTGGAAAACTTGATTTATTATGATGGAAGGCATGGCCAATTAAATCACACAATGCATCTGTCAGGACAACTGGGTGAAGAGATAATTTTATTGTATACATATATGTCTTACGCTGAGAAACAAGAGAGTCTAGCCAAATACATAAACAGGTGATGCTATTTGTGTGGTGTTTGTTAATGGTATCTGCTGGAATATGTTGCTTCTGTTTTACAAATAAGAAATATGCAGTCATTCTCAGAAATATTTCAGTAGCTGTTCTGTAGCTCAATGAAATGAAACTTGCAGTATTTTCCTCTGTTTTTTAATTAATGTGTCCACATCTCCATAAAAACAAATCCAGTAGGATCTTACTTACACTACTAACTCTTGTGAGAGTATGCTACATATCAGCAAGCTCAAGGGGAGTTGGAGGGAGAAAATAGTTATATTTTTAATTTATTCAGATAATTTTGAATTCTCAGAATTATTTTATCAGTTTGGCAGTGCATTAAAATATTTTTCCCCTTTCTTCTTGAAAATGTTTGCACATCTGAAAATGTATATCTGCTCAGATATAAGTACTCTTGGCTGTATTTAGCTTATTTTCAGTATTTCCAAGGTCATGCTAACAGCAACATTCAAGGACTCAAGAATCTGATTCTGATTGAGCCTCAGCAGTGCAAACCTATGGTAAAATATGACATTTCAGTGGTTTTATTCTGACTGTATTTTTGAGAACAGGATACAACTTTTATTATTACACCAAATACAATTTTGTATGTTAAAAAAGAAAAAAAAAATTAAAAAGCTCAACCTACTTTAGAACAATCATTTAAGCCAAAATTCATTAAAAAGAAATTCCCCAGAAGAAATCCTATTGGCATTTCAGGCACAGACCGTAACTGAAAAATGCTTTTATATACAGGTTCATACCAACAGCTTTCTGTCCAGCAGGTGACTTTCTACATTAAAAGGTTTGTAGAAGTGGAGATTGTAATAGGATGAACAACCTTGATAAAACACTTTGATTCTTATCTTTGAAAATTTTTCCCTATTACATTTGCCTTAGCTGGTGCTGCTGCAGTTAAGGGGATGTCAATGCTCCCATTGTAAACTTCTTTCACAGGGTTTTATGACTTCATGGTAAAAAATAGCTTTTGTCTGAAATACAGCAGAATTTTTTTTTTTTTAAATAACTCTTTGGTTAAATAGTGAATGTTAACTTTAAAAAAACACATTTATTGTAAATGAAAGGGCAATTTTCAGCTAAGTAATATCACCTCAGATTAATAAAAATGACAGTATGTTAAAAATCCAATTTTGTTTTCACAGTTAAGGTTGTTTGTTTGATTAGCTTTTTTGCATTGCACTTTGTTTAGACAGGGAAAATCGATGAAGTTCGTTTCAGTGGGCTGGTAATCATTTTCACTCTCAGGTTGTTAGTACCACAATATTTAAGATGCAATAGCTGCAAGGTAAGTTTGATGAAAACAACTGCACATATTGGAATTTTCTGAAAAGTTCTAACGTTATATCCATCAATTTTTGGTTGCATCTATGTGTCACAACCCAGCAGCATTTGCCTGCTCAGCTCTGATTTCTACCCTCTTGCCTGTAAGTCTTGCTGCAAAAAGCCTACCTTTCGAAGATGCTATCTGCAGTTCTTCCTTTTGCCCAATTCTGAGGGTCTGTTTTCAAAAACGAGCTGGAAGATGAATGAGCTGGGAATTCAGAGGGGTGAGCTCCTTTCCCTGCCCTCCTTGTCTTGTTTCCTTTTGAGCCCAGGCTTTGCCCTTTCTTGTTGCCTGACTTGTGACAATGCACCTGACTTGTTTGTTGAGTTCTCCTGGCTTTTGGGTTTGTGTTCTAAGCAGCGACTTTGCTGTCGTGTAGCTTAGCAAAAATATGTTGTAATGGAAATGTCAGTCACTTCTGTCACAACGGCCTCAGTGCCGTAACAAATAACCTTCTGGGCAGAGGTATGGTTTAGTGTTAACAGTTTTATTTGGGATAGCTACAAGAGAATGGTGATGCTTCCTTTTAAATCTTGGGGTTTTGAAAGTGCTTTTGTTATCAGATGCAGGGCTAAGTGAGGCATCATGTTTTAAAGGCTTTTTCTTGTGAACCTGCTGTAAGAATTCAGGCCTCAGGAAAAGACAGGTCGGGGGAGCAGAGGCAGCTTGGAGCTCTTTGGGCAATCAAATGCAGCTTCCTTGTGGAACAGGTTAGCATATGGCGGGGTTTGCGCTTCCAGTGAATGCTGGGAAACTGATACATTTTTCTGTCCTTGATGAAAACACAGCAAAACAATGGCCCATGTTTACTCTTTCCTTAATACTCTGCAGCTCAGATCTTCAACGTCCTGTGAGCTCATTATTTGTCTTTACGTGCTAATTTGTGCAAGGTATGTACTGTGAAATACAGGAATGAGCAGCTAAATACTTAGTAATTTGTTACTAAATAAGTATCTTATTCTTGGTTATGCTGTTTTCCCCTTGTTTGCAAAACAGAATTAACTACTGTTGTGTAATTCACTTAAGATGGTTTTGCTGGAGTTACCTAATACCTTTCTCTGTTGGAAAAGGCCCTATCAAAGGGTGACAGTGATAGTATAAGGAATAGCTCGCAAGCACTTGCAAAGACAGTATCTAATACAGCTTGGAATTGTGTCACTACTATTGTTGTCAAACAGGAGCCGTTAGATTTGACTGTGAAGTGTTTTTAAATGTGCCAATCCTTTAAGAAGAGATTTTCAAAATGTCTATCTCAGTTTATTGAAAACTGCCCTAATTTGAAATTTGTAGACTGAATATATTGCTTTTGTAATTCAAAACACTAGGCAAATTTGTTTTGTTTTGTGTTAGGAAATATTAGAACCGTACAAAAGTGGTATGAAAGCTTTAACTAGAAAAGGTTTAGATTTGTGATGCAAATGAATTCATGAAAATGATCCACTCGCAGTAGATTAATAATGAAGCTAAGTTATTGGAAAGTAAAGATAATAACAGTATCTCAAGCATCTCATTGTTCAAGAACTGCCTATAAATATAGTGCATTATTGCTCAAACATTACCAGGTTATCTCCATATTGCTCAAATTTACGTGAAAGTCTTTTCAGTATCTGTGGAAAAATGCTATGAGAGGACCTGGCTATTTTGACTTTTGGTTGTTTATGTTTGCCGTGTACAATGCAGACTGAAAAAAATCAGTTGCATTGCTAGAATCAAGTAACATGGCTATCTAAAAATCTTTGTTGTTCATTCCCTTCAAGTATATTGTAATTAATCAGGAAATTCAATTCAACTGTGCAATGGAATAAGTGAAGACAGAAACCTCCTTTGTATTTAGCCTCTGCAATCCCTAACACCCCACTGATCTCTTGATATTACTTAAGTTAAAACTTAAAAAAAGTTTTCGAACTTTTACAAACCCTGCTCCTTCCACCTGCATTTTGAAGGAAAGGTTGACAGGCGTGTTGGGCCCTACCTACCAAGTACAGTCAGGAGCGACTGTGAGAGTCTCAAAGCACAGGGGTTGTCCCTCTTGCCTCCATCTGAAGAGGATCAGCTGGGGCACTATGCTTCTTCTAATGGTTGCTTTATGAAAAATAATTTATATTAGAGGCTGACATGTTCATACATGCAGATAAATGCCCTGAGCACTTTCCCTTCCTGTAGTCCATATGTTCTAAATTTCTCTGTTGTGCAGTAGGATGTTGCAGTAGAATTGTCTCCAACCAGTGACAGCCTGTAACTGGGTAGCCACGATTTTCTTTTCTGATAAGAGATGCAGTAGTAAATCCTTCAGCAGAGAAAGAAAGTATGTTTTAATTTTCTATACTCATCTGTATGATCATTTTAACTATAGAGGTATTGACCAGAAGTGTGCTTAATAAACCCTCTTCTCATCTGGCTGTTTTTTTGGAAGAAAAGCATAAGTTTTGCTTAGTTTTTCAGAGAGAGGCTGCTTTCAGGGAGGAACTTCAGACAGCACACTGCAAAGGAAGCCTCTCCTCAGCCATCAGTGAAGTGCGGTTGAGGACCCACACGATTTCAGCCTTTCCCTTTTGCCGGGTTTCTCATGTCAACTGCAGGGAGCTCTGGTCACTGTGCTGTACTGGGTGCTTTTGTGTCTGGCATGGGCCGTTGTCACAAACTAGGTTTGGATTTAATGATGGGAGATGGCACTTAAGAGTCAGTAGTCACAGAATTTATTTTTATGGTATTCTGTTCTTTTTCAGTATAGCACTGTATGGCAAGGGCATTTGTTCTCTCCAGATATGATTAGGTGACTTCTCCATCTTTTGTGAGGCTGAAACTGCAGATATTTTGGGCTGTGTATGTGAGCCTGTATTCTTTAGGGAATTAAGGTATAAGGGTCTGTAAAAACTCCAGGTAATGAGCAATAAATTTATCTGGCAAGTTATTGTCCTTTTCCCTTGGTTTATTCTTAGGTTACAAAACTTAGTTTAGAATATAAATGGAGAAGAACAGATTCCTTTGACTCTCTTGCACCCTCTCTGTGCTTCTCTGTGATACAGAAAGTTTAGCATTGAATACAGTTGTCCCTGTTTCAAAATAAAATATTGGCCGGTCTGTCAGTAGGGAAAGCATCATAGATCATGTGAGAGTTTCTTTTGATAATTTTGCTTTAGTATGTGTCTATGCGAGAACAGAGGTTTTGAGGCAGGCTGGTGTTCTCCAGCTCCTGAAAGTCAACACCTATTGCATCTCTAGTAAGGCTCCACATTCTAGTCTTGTTTCTGGTTTTCAGGGACTTAATTGTCCTGAAACAATTTGAAGAGATTGAAGTGGGTGGATATTTTCTTTTTCAACTGGCAAGAGAGTAAACAATATAACGACACTATTAGAGTGAGAGAATGCCTTGGTTCATCACGTGAAAGTGTTACAACAATGTAGACTGTATGCAATATAAAGTGAATGTAACATCATCTTACTGCTTGGGTTACCTCTGCCGGACTCCCTCTAACTGACTCCATTTTAATTATTATCTCCTTGCCTCTTCACTTTACCATTAAATTTCTGTTTCAGCAATTATTTACAAATATTTCAGTGTTCCTGCAATGTATCAATTTGGCTATACTGGAAGTATTTAATTTATCCATAGAAGCAGTATAACAGAGGCAGTTGAGCAACTTGCTGTGGTGTGAAAAGGTACTGGTTTCTCAGGCCATTCGAGTTTTAGCTTTCCTCTTTAGGCTGTTTACTGGCATGTTATTGTAATGCTGGTGTGTGGGGTTGTGGTGGGTTTTTTTTGTTTGGCTGTTTTTTTTTAAAACCATATCTACCCGTATGCTGTCCTATCATGCTGTGCACATCATGACTCACAGGCTATCTGATAATGATGTTTGACTTATGTCAACTTAAGCGCACTTTCAAGTGAGCATTCCAGAAAACCAAACATCAACTCCCAAAGTTGATGAATTCTGTTTATAGCTACTTTTTTTCTCATGAAAAATAAGTTACATCATAATCTTACATTATGTAGTTTTTTAAACCGTATTTTTACAAGGAGGGGACAAAGCACTTTTTTTAGACGGAAATCTCTTTCTGGCTATGCTTCTTCAGTCAGCACTTCTCTCCTTATACAGAAATCCCATTTTAGCACTCCTTGTTTCCCCATTCTCTAAAACATGATTGTGGATGAGTGGTATGGCTCTAGTAACCCAGCAGAAAACTGTAGAGGTCAATTCAAGAAGAAGCCAGAATGCTACTGGCCCTGAAATCACTCCATGTGCTGAACAGTTTCACTTAATTGTTCATCCCTCCCTGTCTTTGTCTTAGGTTTACTGTAAAGTGCTTTCATGTGTAGAGCATTTTCAGAGGAGTTAAGGCATGTCAAAGCTGGAATACAAAAGGGTATCCCTAGAACCTGTGTAATGAAATGGCTTTCTTGTGGTTTCGGAGACTTGGCTGAGGTGCTGCGAATATCTGTTCCTTCTTCCTATATCTCAGCCTCATTCTTGTCTCAACATTATAGAACACAAAATGGCGAGGACCAGTAGGCCATACTATGAACCTGATTGTTCACTGAGTGCCGTAATATGTAAGGGGTTTACATTTGGTCTCACATTTTTAATATATAGCCATAAAAAGTTAATTTAGTTCAAGTGCTAGAAATAGCTATATTCTTAGCTGTTATTAAAATGTAATTTATAAAATATAAACACATGAAAAAATCAATGCAGTGTTAATGTACCAGTCATATGCTATTTAGAATAATTTGTTTCATTTATTTCCATGCTTGTCTTTTATTAAGTATTTTTCTATATCTGATGCAATTGGAGCATGTGTATTATAGCTCAGCTTTGTATTTTAGTGATGCTATTAATATATAACACATGCTTACATCTTTGCCCCTATTTCTCTCTGTGTATGCTAAGACAGAAAGACTTGTTGGGCTACTGTGTGATTAAATGCTGTTATGTCTGTCCCACAGATCTGTTTAAGACTGTAGGTTTATTAAAATATTCACTGTAGATTAAAACATCATCATATAATAAACTGAAATAACCATCTCCTTGGAATATTAAGTAAATGCAGATAAATGATACATTATCTAGGTGTACGTGTAGAGAAAAAAATAATTTCAACAGTTTTCATCACCGGTTGTGAAAGGAGAAAAATGCTGTATGTTACTTTAGATAATGCAGTTCTGAAACAGACCTTGCTGCCCCACTTCAAGCATAATCCATATAATGGCTATATTGCAGTGAGGATAAGATCATCTTATAAGTACCATAACAGTGCAATCTGCCATGGCTTCCCAGTTTTTCCCTTTTCCAGTTCCTTTTTAAAATCAGACTTAAATAGACTCCCAGCAGTAGTTTATCTGTGCTGCATCAGAAGATAGAAATTTTGAGTTAGTGAGAACAAAAAGCTCTATAGGTAGTAATTGTTGCTGTCTCATGAACAGTTAGCAAAGAGCATCTCATTCCTCCAAAAACAAAAAAAAGAGGTTATTTTCAGGCACCCTTGCAAACAAAAATAATCCTAAATTATGTATTTTAATAGGGGAAATACTAGCATATTTAATTAGAAAGGTATTTACCTCAACGATGAAAGAGATTTGTTATAATCTTAAAAACCACTAGTGTTGACAAGGACAGCTTTAGTAAGCAAGTAATGTTCCATCTTAATATCAATTGTGACATTTATTAATATTTTAGAAGCCAGGGAGCATGTCTGTAAAAATAAAATGCTGTAAGAAAGCAGTACTTTACCAACTGCTTCCTAAAATGGACATATTGTCTATCTGTGTATGGTCTGGCTGTGCCATTTATTTGAAACATGTACATAATGTATTTGTTTTCAGTATGTCCGGATGCATTTAAATAAACAGTAATGTAGGAAAAGTGCTTTTCAAAGCACTGAGGAAGAGATCTTGAACCTCTTTTTTCTATATCCTCTTTAAGAATGATTCTGATGAGCGTATCTAGGACTTCCCGTAGCTATACATCATCCTGATAAATACGGGTATTGGTCCATCCAACATCATCTAGGTGTCACTCCCCCTCCTCCACTAACTTCTGCAGAAACTTGTGGGCCAGTGCTCTCTGTTGTGTTTGTCTTCTAAGGATCAGCATGTTTTCTCCAATTCAGGCAAGCAGAGAAGTCTGTTATGGAAAGTTATTTACCATTGTTACCCTTAAAGTAGTGAGAAGGTAAGAAGAGAGGGAAGCTTTGAGACGGGTGTGGGCACAAGATTTGCTTCCATTACTCTCTGCTAACCCAGCCAAACACCTGGATTCTTGTAGTGTCTTTCTCCAGCCATTCATACCAGTCCATATGAGAAGTGCTTGTTGTAATAGTGCTTATTCCAACTTTAAAGAGTTAAGGTTTCACAAATGTTGTTTTGTTGCAAACAAGCAACTTCTCTGGAGAAGAGGAGGCTGAGGGAGACCTTATCACTCTCTACAATTACCTGAAAGGGGATTGTGGTGAGGTGGGTGTTGGTCTCTTCTCCCAAGTGACTAGAGATACGACAAGAGGAAATGGCCTCAAGTTGCGCCAGGGGAGGTTTAGCCTGGATATTAGGAAAAATGTCTTTACTGAGAGAGTGGTGAAGTATTGGAACAGGCTGCCCAGGGAAGTGGTGGAGTCACCCTCACTGGAGGTGTTCAAGGGACGTGTGGACGTGGCATTGTGGGACATGGTTTAGTGGGCATGGTGGTGTTGGGTTGATGGTTGAACGTGACGATCTTGCAGGTCTTTCCAACCTTAATGATTCTGTGTGATTCTGTGATTCTGCTTTGGCACCTAGAGCACCTCCTTCCCTTCCTTCTTCACCGATCTTGATGTCTGCAGGGCTATTTCTCTCACATTTTCTCACTCTTTCCTCACAGCTGTTGCTCAGCATTTTTTACCCTTTCTTAAATATGTTATCACAGAGGCACTACCAACATCCTATTGGATGTTGGACATCAAGCTGCTGACTACAACTCTTCGATAAGACAAGAGGAAATGGTCTCAAATTGTGCCAGGGAAGGTTTAGATTGGCTATTAGGAAAATTTTTTTCACTGAAATGGTTGTCAGGCATTGGACTGTGCTGCCTGGGGAGGTGGTTGAGTGACCATCCCTGGAGGTATTTAAAAGACTTGTGGATGAGGCGCTTAGGGACGTGGTTTAGTGGTGGACTTAGCAGTATTAGGTTAACAGTTGGACTTGATGATCTTAAAGGTCTTTTCCAACCTAAACAATTCTATGATTCTATGAAAGCAGTAATAGAACGGGGACTCATCTGCTCATGATCCATCTTCACAAAAAATACGACAAGGCACATCTATGTTTCATCCCGTGTGTTACCACAATACTTTCCACCTGCAGTACAAACCTTCACAACCCAAACATATAATTACTGCAATTCTTTCACCTATAGCATTGTCTACAGACCTTAGATGCTCAAGAGAACTAATTTCAAATGGTGGACAGGAGACACAAACCCAGAAAATAGCAGGAAGTCTTTCCAAAAAGAAATTATTACATTATAAGCTTTGAAATCGAATTGAAATTCATTTAGTTTGAATGAAAGAAGTGCAGCAAACAGTGTAGCCTTCATTTATTACAAGATAGCGTTGTTGTATTCTGAATATCTGATAGCAAAAGAAGACCAGTTTCAGGGGTAAGTCACTGAGGAGCAGACACTGTACTGATGCGCCAAGTAAGAGTAACATTTTTCTTCCCATTATACATGATTTTTCTTAGATAATTGTTAGCTCATGTCAGGGAAATGTGACTGTATCACACTACATGGACCTGTGCTGGCATGAAGGCAGTTTTAGAGGCATCTGAATACACATTAGGTTTCTGCACAAAATTCAAATGGAGTAACACACATTAGGTGTTTAATTTCCTTTACTGACTCCTGGAGGACCATTGGCATACCTGTCCAGCATTATGTGGAAGAGCCATCTTTCAAAGTCATTTTAAGAAGGTACCTGCTATGGCAAAATACCCCAAAGTAAAAGCAACTTCTTAACTTTCTTCACCAGTTAACAGTGGCTGAAGCTCGGAAGAAGGTTATGCTGAGCGTTACTCCCTTCAAGGAGTTTTTACTGAACTTGAGGTCTGCCGCCACTGATGTGTGTGTCTCAGGATCATGTTTTGACCAGACTGGTGTGAGGCATTTACAGGTGTATAGTTTGGTTAGGTGCCCCTTTGTATTCATGGATCACTCTTTTAGGAATTCCTTCAGAGCACTGACACAGTGTGACCTTGAAGTACATTTAGGATCCTGAAGCATGCGCTTGAATGAGTGTTGCTTTCACAGTATGCCACTACGCAGGGATGCTTGAGTGCATCTTGGAGGCAATAGAAAGTACTGGCTGCAGCCCAGATTTGAGCTTGACTGCTCAGCTCTACCTTTGGACTAAGTTGTTCCTGTGTCAATTGATAAGATATTAGTCTAACCAGTAATGAGTTATGGACCCTACCAGTATTGTGTTAAAAATCTCTTCAGCTTTGTATTGGACATAGAACTCTTCTGATTCTTTTTGGTTTTGCATCAGTAGTTGAGTGTGGGAAGCAAAAAAATCCTTTTATTGTTTTAGTTTTATAGGAAATGTAGTTTGTTTCGTATCTCTGTCATTACTTGTGACTAAGTTCTAGCTTGTTTCACTGACAACTTACCTGTGTATTAAGGCCAAACAGTGTATAAACATTCCCCTGCCATTGTCTTAATTTCCACAGATTTTTCAGTTCTACTAGAGATTTAACTTCTCCCTTATTCCGTTCAGGATTTTATTAGGTCATTTTATGTCTACTACTGCATCCTTTTCCAGCAATCAGTAAGAGGCGGGATGTTGGATAGGCATGCTTTGCTCAGGATCTGAATTCTGGCCATAACATAACAAAATAATTAACTCCAAATCAGCTTGGACCAATGACTCTGAAAGATACAGTTCTCCATCTGTGACTCCACTTCTATTTCTTGTTCTCTTCCAGCAAAAATGCTTTCTGAGGAGACAAATCATAGGGGAACTATTATGCCTTACAGATCATCTGTGCTGTTGGGTACTTTAATACCAAATCTGTGACAGGTATGAAGCTGTATGTCCTAAAAAAGGTAAATGAAACATGGAAACAGGACATTTCCTTCTCTGGTTTGTAAAACCAAGCAAATGGGCTTTGCATAAGAATTATTTGACGTGTTCATAAATACAGTGACGTGCTTTGTTGCTTTAACTATTTTAAATTTCCACTCTTTCTAATAGGATCCTGCTCTTTGGAGGATCCTTTCTTGAAATGACAATTGAACAGCGAGTGAATTCTTGGCCTCTTGAAGTGAAAACAAAAGCTCTGTTTATTTCAGTGTCACTCACCATTCTGTCCTGTTTCTTGAGCTGACAGCCAACCTTCAGAAGTCTGTGGCATTCCACATTGCAGATTTCTTGGCTTCTTGTGACTGTCCCTGTTTGGCTTGAGAAGCGAAGAATCAACCCTACAGAAATTTTCTTGCAGTGACCTACTGGGAAAATAACCTGGGCACTGGACCAGAAGTTCTTGATATTGGGGATGTTTCTCGATACTGGGGATGAAAAGGCATAAGTTGGAGAAAGGTAACTCATTGGGATCTGAAGTTCTTTCCCTGCTTTGTGTTTAATAGGAATAATATAATTCCTGCTAGTGATTTAGATTTTTGAGGGACATCCTTTTGCTGACAAGAATCACCTTGTATCCTTTCAGCAGCCTGCAGTATACTCTAGATTTTGAAATGTTATAAACAAAATCTCCCAAACTTCTTTGGCTGGAAGGATTTTTTAGCATCTCTTGTACTGTAACTTCATTATTTATGTAGACAAAAAAAAAGAAAAAAAGATCTGCTAAAATTGTGAGCTCTCACTGCTTGAGTGATTTGAAACTCTTGGTCCCATAGCCAGTTTTCACATGTTCTATCTTTATTGATATTGATGAACTGAATTCAGAGGCCTGTCAGCCTGACCTCAGTAACGGGGAAGATCATGGAGAGGTTCATCTTGAGGGCGCTCACAGGGCATGTGCAGGACAACCAAGGGATCAGGCCCAGCCAGCACGGGTTCAGGAAAGGCAGGTCCTGCTTGACCAACCTGATCTCCTTCTACGACCAGGTGACCTGCCTAGTGGATGAGAGAAAGGCTGTGGATGTTGTCTACCTGGACTTTAGTAAAGCCTTCGACACTGTCTCCCACAGTATTCTCCTGGAGAAGCTGCCGAATCGTGGCTTAGACAGGTGCACTCTTCGCTGGGTAAAAAACTGGCTGGACGGCCGAGCCCAGAGAGTCGTGGTGAATGGAGTGAAATCCAGTTGGTGGCCGGTCACAAGCAGAGTCCCCCAGGGCTCAGTTTTGGGGACGGTCTTGTTTAATATCTTTATCAATGATCTGGATGAGGGGGTTGAGTGCACCCTCAGCAAGTTTGCAGACGACACCAAGTTGGGCGGGAGTGTTGATCTGCTCGAGGGTAGGAAGGCTCTGCAGAGGGATCTGGACAGGCTGGATCGATGGGCCAAGGCCAATTGCATGAGGTTCAACAAGGCCAAGTGCCGGGTCCTGCACTTGGGGCACAACAACCCCATGCAACGCTACAGGCTTGGGGACGAGTGGCTGGAAAGCAGCCTGGTGGAAAAGGATGTGGGGGTGTTGATTGACAGCTGGCCGAATATGAGCCAGCAGTGTGCCCAGGTGGCCAAGAAGGCCAACGGCATCCTGGCTTGTATCAGAAATAGTGTGGCCAGCAGGAGCAGGGAGGTGATCGTGCCCCTGTACTCGGCGCTGGTGAGGCCGCACCTCGAATACTGTGTTCAGTTTTGGGCCCCTCACTACAAGAAGGACATTGAGGTGCTGGAGCGTGTCCAGAGAAGGGCGACGAAGCTGGTGAGGGGTCTGGAGCACAAGTCTTATGAGGAGCAGCTGAGGGAACTGGGGTTGTTCAGCCTGGAGAAGAGGAGGCTGAGGGGAGACCTTATTGCTCTCTACAATTACCTGAAAGGGCGTTGCATAGAGGTGGGTGTTGGTCTTTTCTCCCAATTGACAAGTGATAGGACAAGAGGAAATGGCCTCAAGTTGTGCCAGGGGAGGTTTAGGCTGAATATTAGGAAAAATGTCTTTACTGAGAGGGTGGTGAAGCATTGGAACAGGCTGCCCAGGGAGGTGGTGGAGTTACCATCACTGGAGGTGTTCAAAGAACGTGTGGACGTGGCACTGCGGGACATGGTTTAATGGGCATGGTGGTGTTGGGTTGATGGTTGGACTTGATGATCTTACAGGTCTTTTCCAACCTTAATGATTCTGTGATTCTGTGAATTACAGTATCGTCTGCCAAGCCCATCTGAGACTGCTGTGGTAGGAGCTGTACAGACACATAGAGGATAGCTTCTGCTTCGAAGAGCTTGCAGTAAACCATTTTGTTTATTGATAAATGCACAGATGATACTACTTGCTCAAGTTTATTCATCTGGTCAGTGAAGAAGCTGTGTAACCTTGTTTTCCAGTCTAGTCTGTTATCTTATAAATCATTCTGCCTAACCATTAACCATTTTGTTTCCTCCAAAAATGGAATATAATAAAAATAAAACATTTATTTGGCCTTTTCAGTGAAAAGATCCCATTCACTACCAGTCTCCGGATTGATGATGAAGACATAACTGTGCCTCTTCTGAGTTCTCCATCCAACATGTATCTTGTCTTTGCTTATTTAACTCATTTTCTCCTCATTGTGACACTTACAGGCTATGAATGGTGGGTAATAATAAACGTTGTGCTTATTTGCTGCTGTTCTTTGTTTTCGTCTTATTAGTGTGGCTGGATGATACAGCTTTCTTCTAGTCCCAATGAAAGTATTAGCCATCTTGTTTGCATAATTCTGTTTTAATTTTTTTTTTTGCTTAGTATTCTGTTCCTTGGTGGAGCTCTCTACCACCTAATGGGTTTCTGTCTGCAAAGGTGAATCAAACCTGTAGGTGAATACAGATTTGCACTCAGCAACCCCTGTGTTGCTGACCTGGCTTTTCACCCCAATTTAATCACTATGGAAGACCAATCTTACTCCCTACAATCTCAAAAAAAAAAAAAAAAAAAAAAAAGGCAGGCAGACATTTTTTGCATTAGACAAGTTACCTTGCAAAAGCAGGTTGATTTTTGTTTGTTGGAGGGCATCATGAGCTTTCCATGATCTTGAGAAATCCCAACTTTAGCCATGGAAAGGATAAACCTATTGGTGCCAGAGGCAATACAAGTAAAGAACTTACCAAACTGAAATGTTTATACTTTTGGGAATATATCCTAACCATCGTAATTTCACAAGATGATTCAGTTGCCCCATGGCTAATTTATAAAATGTTAAAATGTTAAACACAATTAGTATAAGCATCCTAATCTCTCTAGAGACTCTTTGCTTATAGTATTGCTTGGAGCCTGTGTAAAATAGTCTAGAGTATTTTATCTTTTTTGGTTTTGTTTGCTTTTATTTTTTGAGACTGAATGGGAAAGGAAATGTCAAAGATAAAGTATTTTCTTTCTTCTTGCAGGCTACTGCACTCCGCTGCTAAAGCTGTGGTAGGCTGGTTCTATCCTGGAGCAACATGATACAATTTGGGTACCTGTGGTTTTAGTTGTATGCGGTGATTGGTTTTTATCACTATATGATGAGAACATTGTAATGTGGCCTGTATGGGACTATTTCTTGTCATCAGATAGAAAAGGAAACTGTCAGTTTGTTTATTAAGTAGATGATGATGCTGGGGAAAAAAACCCAACAAACTAATGTTCTGATTACTGTAGTAGTGGTCTGTGTCTACCTAGGAAGTCTCAGAAACTAGGTGAGGTTTCTGTTTGATTTTTTTAAGACTTAAATAGTTTGGTACCTGGTCCTGTGAGAATTTTTTCTTGTGTGATACTGTCTCATTTATAGTCAGACAAGGAACAAATGCTACAGTTTCATCTGTGAATGTATGGCAGGTGGCTAAGAATATAGCTTCTTCTGTGAAGAGTCTTTGATGGTAGAACTCCTTTTCCCTTTAGTGAACCTGCTGGCATTCTTTAACTACCCTTTTAGTTTCCTAAGTTTTGGTGGTGATGTTGGTCTTGAGTGATTACAATAACTGGATAAAAGGAGGAGTGGTTATAGTGGGGTTTACCATGGCAGCAAACATGGCATGAAGTAATGATGAATTTGGGTTTTAGGTTTAGTCATGTGTGCTTTGATTAATGTTAAAATATCTGGAGTGTATTTTGATACTTAGTAGTCTTCCAAATAATTTCACTTTTCTCATGATAAGCACATAACTAATGGCTAGCAGAAGAGGGTCATCTTTTTAATTGGGACTTCTAGGCTGCTGATAGTAATTCACACATGGACTCTTACACACTTAATGGTGTGAAAAGAGTTATTTTAATGGATGGGCACTAAAAAGGACCTCCTAGCCTCTCATCTTTGTGGAAGCCTCTGTCAGCTTATGGATTCAGTATAAGCTAAGTTCCTTTGTTTATTTTTATCTGTTAAGATAGTTAAAAAATGTGAACAGGGCATTGGAATTTGTTGGCAGAATTCCAAAGGAAAATAATAGGCGTAAAGAGTTGTGGAATAAAGAAGTCATCTCCATGAAATCTCACAAGTGAGAGCTTAATGCCTGTCACAAACATGGCACAGATTCAAGTCACTTTGGACATTGTATTTGTATAGGAGGAAGGCCAGGTTAAACAGAACTTGATGTAAAGGTGATTTGACAGCAATAGAAACTTCTCCTTAGTCTTCAGTGAGTTTTGGGCTCAACTTTTTCTGAATTTGCTAAGTGTTCAACAGCAAAGGCAATCACACCTTGAATAATCTTAAAAATTCAAGGAAATATTTCTTACTGTTTTTATCCAATAAAAAGCAAGTTTGAGTGCTAAGATCATGTGTGAACAGAAAAGCACACATGCAACAAAGAAAACATAGATCTGAAGGAAAGCTTTATCTGAATAATTCTCTCTAATAACTGTTTATGGACGGTAGCACTGTTTGCTGAAAAGGATTTCTGTTTCTGGGCTTTGTGGAGGAAACCTTTAAATAAGGATTTGTATGAAAAGGGGGACAAGACGTAGTGAATTGCTATGGATGTTAGAAACCAAGGAGAAAGAAGAAATGGAGAAAATGGGAACAGGGGAAGTGAAATAAGAGCAGAGGCAGGTTTTCTTCTTCAGCTTCTCCTCAATATAGTTTTTGGTAGTGATCTTTTCAGCCTAAGAACATCTATTGAAGGGAAGAAAGGCGTTAAGACCTCTGCTGGTCATGTTGATAGGGAGATAATGTCTTTTTAGTGAGGATGCAGAACATACCTGCAATATGTTGCCACACAGAACATGAAGAAGCATAGTTTGATCTTTGTGTTATTGCATTCCCAGAAAATAGTGATTTCATTCTGCTGCCACTGATTTAAATAGAAATGATTATCCTTTTAATTTGTGATTGATATTATGAACATAGCTGATGACATCTAAAATGCCTTCCATTTGTTTAGCTTAGGATTCTGCTGCTGTGCTTTATCTTTTGGCTTTTATCCTCACATCTGCAACAAAAATATGTGTCTCAAATGAAGATTTATATGAAATGACTTTGCCTATGACAACAACCAGATTGTAAATGAGATGTGACAAGGCAGAGGGTGGATATTCTGGTTTAATAACTAGAATTAATCAATCGATCAATCACTCTATGTCTCCAGGGAAAATGGTACATTATATGGGTGTAGTTGCCTTATTTTACGATCTGTTGCATTGCCCTTGGGGAAGTTCAGGTTCTTCTGTGTGATAATCATCTGCTTAGAAGTGACAGTGAATTTAAAATACTGCCTTTACAACCTCCCTAGATTGGTGGATCATCATATTGGACGATATAGTCATGAGTCAGTGTAGGTGATCTATACCTCTGTTCTACCCAAAGGGAGTAACGGAAGTTTTGTTGAGGTTTTCTGAAAATTGACTATAATAGAGCAAGATAAAAATTAGTCCTTTAAAGATTTCCTTTATGATTACATACACCTAGTTATAGGAACTGGTGAATACAGGTAGAGAAATAAATGATGGGTAATTTAACAGAAAATCTATCCAGGTGTATCTTTAGCAGAAATCCTAATTTAGTCTGAATTACAGGTATGGTTATGTTTTTTTCTCAATGTTAAACAGGGCCTTAAATCTAATTAATTTGTCTTTGAACTTGGAAAGTGATTTCTTGCCATGAAATATTGAAACCCTGCAGGATGAACTGAAAGGTAAAGGGTTTTTTCCTGACAGTGAATGTTTTGACCCATTGTTGCTAACTGTAAACCCCCGGTTGTTTTAATATAACACAGATAGACTCTTGTTTGAATGAACCTTGTAGAAAACAGTCTGATTAAACAATTCTGTCTGTATGTATCACCTGCAGCCTATTTTCTTCTCTTTTTTTTTTTCTACAGCTTTTTCACAAATAACAGGATCTTTACCCCTTATTACAGCTTATCTACTCCTGCAGTTTCTTCCCCTCACCTGGAGTAATAATCCTCTATTTGCAGCACTGTCAGCATCCCTGCAGTAACCAGCTGCGATGTCAGAGGCAGCAGTGGATTATGATTTCTATTAAAGAATATATAAAATTTTAAAAACAGGGTATTTTCATGACACAATGTACATATTAATGAGAAACTAGTCTTATTGTTTATCTAGGGAACAAAATTAAAATCCAAATGCTTTGAATGTCATGGTACATAAATAGAATGAAAAATTCTTCCCATGGTGTGAGCAGTGTATTGTTGACAAGATTGTATCCTCGGTTACTCCAGTGAGGAATAACTATTCTCTTGCTATTATTTAGCTCTAATTTTAATATATTTAAAGGGTAGATAACAAAGATGAAGTATAAACAACTGTATTGCTTCAAAGAGGCAAAGATAATGTAGAGT
Source organism: Gavia stellata (assembly GCF_030936135.1). Classification (NCBI taxonomy): domain Eukaryota; kingdom Metazoa; phylum Chordata; class Aves; order Gaviiformes; family Gaviidae; genus Gavia; species Gavia stellata. The sequence continues at coordinate 13,428,354 of NC_082603.1, forward strand.
ATGGAAGAACTAATTCTGAACCATTCCAATTTAGCACTATTTTGTTTTCAGTAACACTAGTGGGTCTTGACAAAGCAACCTGCTGTTATCTGCCCTTTAGTTAGGAGCACAGTTCTGATTTTTTCAGTAATTTATTTTCTCATATCTCTTCATAAAGAGTATAGTGTGATTTGAATTATTAACCTGTTCTGAATGTGTGAATTGGAAAATCTACACAAATCAGCATTTCAGAGGACGGTGTTTTATTAGGATAAGGTAAGAAAAATATATTAAGAATACTAAGAAAAGTATATTAAAATACTTTATTTTGTTCTTTCCTGCTTTCATGGAATTTAATGTCCAACTGACATTTGAAACTCTCAGTCTAAAGTTAAAACCAACAAAGCGTTAACTGTCACCTGTCAGTGAGTAGCTCAGAAATTTAAGGTATTATTCACGCTTTACCAGTTATTTTCCTCAAAAAGATCTTATGTGGTCACTGAAAAGGAGGTCTGGGAGGCATTTTATTTGGTCAGTCTTCAGTGTGTTTTGATCTGAGCAAGAATCAACTCATAATTTGTAACATGGTTTTCCAAAGATGGAAAGAGAACAGTAATAATTGGGGAGCAATTAAAAGAAGAAACCACTCCAAAATACTGTTTACTTTTCTGGAGCCGCCTTATTTACTGTCTAAGAAGTGGTCTGCATAATCAGTCATACTCCATGTGACATGGTCTGGCAGATTCAGTGCCAAATTCTGTTTCTGTAGAATACGTACAATCGCTTCAACTGCTGAGCAATCAGATGTGTCAGTCAGATGTCGGTAGGGCCATCTTGGCTGTGTATTTCTTTCAATATAGTGGAAGCATCCAAAGGTAGGGTAGCTATTAGATTTAATGGAGAACTACCAAAACTCAGTACATACGATATGCCAGTTAAAAAATTTGTGGACCAGATCAGGTAATCACAATAGTTTTACTTCAGTAATTTGAAATATATACAGTATGTTTGAAACATATACAATACATACAATAATTTATGTTGGAATTTGAGCACAAATTATGTTGATTTACGTCAAAAATATGGTTTGCTCCAAGAGATCAGTGAATAAACTTAAATAAATGGCAAACTGATTTTATTAGTTAAGGAGACATTCCCAGTGAAATGGTAGTAAGCACTAGCAACATACCTGTTGTGTAGAAAATCAGCCAGTAGAAATGTGAAGGTTGGATTCATCATTTCTATGCATGGAGCACACCAACTTGTGGCATATTAGAAAGACGTACTGCGCTCTCAAGAACAAAACCTCACTACTCAGGAGCAGCAAACAATTGCTCTAACTTGCAAAACAACTTAACTATGTTACCATGGTATTTGCAGATATAAGAAAAATACCTGGACTGAGAGGGTAATTTGCAGAAATCAAGTTAGTTGATTATTTTAGCCCTTGGTTTTATTTGCTTTGCAAATTGAACATGTCAGTTCAGTGGTATGAAATTTTAATTCTGGAATTTTATTCCCAGCTATTCATGGATAATTCACAGTTGTTGTCCATACCCTGTTAGTTAGGTATAATTGCTTGGATACGCTGTGGGATCCTGTTTCTACTCCTTGAGTATGCAAATGCTATAGGCTATGCAAGTATTTTTGGTCATGAGTATTTGTATATAGAACTAACTCTGAAATTCTCCTTCTGTAGACATTAATGAAGAAAAATTTGGTTGTTTGAGTGTTTTCAGAAAGTATCAACAAAGCTGTTTAATAAGTTAATTGAAACGGATATTGTGACTCTTGTGAGTGAAGTGATTTCATTATGTTTCGGTAGAAGAGTGAATAGTTGACCAGATTTTTTGACTGGAAGATTTTTCAGAGCATAGAGTTTCGCTCCTTTACAAGTAGAGGTTTTCTCTTCTTTTTTGAAATAAAGTGAAATGGTGTGCAATTTCTTCTACCTTGAAGGATTTAAGAAAAAACTCATTAGGAAATCCTCATGGCTTTTTCCCCTCTACCCCAAAAAAACATGCTTTCCACAATAAAATATCCTTAGTCCATACTAAGAATTTTGGAGCTTTGACTGCCTAAAGCCTAGTACTAAAACCTGTTCTTTTGTGTAGGTAGGAAATGTCTTTTTCACCCACAGTTTGTTCAGAACCAGCAAAACATGAAGTAGCTTCAGTAAGATATTTGTACATTTAGAAGACAAGATGACCTCTGAATTAGACAGACTTTTTTGTGGCTTCGAATGTATTTCAGTAGCCTATTAATTTCTCTGTCTTAAGCCTCTCTAATTCTGGCTAAATGCTAAAGACATGCTTTAATTGCAAAGGCAATAAAAGCGTCATGTTTGTACAGTTGTTTTTTTCTTAGATGAGTCACTGCAGTTTCATTATTTTTATTTTTATAACCCAAAATAACATTTTTGGATGTATGTATTGAAATGAAAACCCACTTCAATATAATATCTCTGAGGAGAATTTTCATTGCCTCAGATACTTTACCTGATTATGGCATGTGCCTGTTTTTTAACAGCATTTTTTAATATTCTATATATGTGTGTGTTACACTGTGTGCAGCATAGTTGTTATAAACAGTTCACTTCCTTTGGTACAAAACTAACCGTTATCTGTGACTAACCAGAATGTACTGTATATGTAAGAAAACCCTGGATATACTTAACATGAGAATGGGTTCATCTGTTGGTCACAACAAAATTTTCATTATTTTAAACTGTCTGTCATTTACATTAACTAGTATGTGCATAAGAACCATTCTTAACAACTTTGTGTTGTTTCAATTAAGTTGTTCTTAGATCAAATCAAATAATAGTAAGATTTGTTGATCTGCAAAACTGCCTTCCCCATATGGATTTGTATGAGATTATCCCACCAGGGGTTTAGTATCTGGGAAATTAAAAAAAATATATCTGAATGACTAAATGTTTTCAAAAGGAGAAAACATCTATGATAATGAAACTGAGTCTATTTTAAAATGCAAGGCATCCTCTTGAAAGCCGGTACTAAGCACACTCAAAGAAAACATTGTGCACTAAACACTGTACATTATGATTATGAAACTAGGTCTCATTTAATCCATCAATATTTTGGTATGTTTAATATTTAAAGAGTCTTTTTAAACCATTACTCAGAAAACCTTGGGATAAAAATGATTTTAGAAATAACAAAGCATACAAGAATGGAAGGTAATTTGACCTTTATCACTGTATTGTTGTTAGTAAAAGAAATTCAGCTGTAGCAGTAGTCTGCATATATATGTAATCTGCATCTTTTCAAAACAGAAGAATACCTCAGAGCATTTTCCATAATTTTGAGACTTTTACAAATCAAGTGCATAATAAAATATGAGACTGTAATAAATGCAGTTATGCATCCCAAATATACGCCAAACGTGTTTTCTTATTCAATACAAGGAAATGCAGATGGCTGAAGGAAATTTGTTTTCACTGTAATCAATAGAAGCAATTTTAAAGATTACTTACCGAAGCGGAATCAGTGAGTCATCACCTTCATTTTATCACAATATAGGAAAAGTTCCCGTATCAACTTGAGTGACCTGAATATATGTTTTTCATATTCTGGAGTTAGTTTATAATGAAAAACTATTAAAGGAAAAATATATGTTTTAAAAAAGGTAATATGGCTGTATTACATGATTTGAAAGAACATCTTTCTGTCAGAGCTTGCCTGGGACATTGTTTCATATGGATCCTCTCTTAGTGTGTATTATTGGTACACTGGATGCCATGCATACTGAAAGGCATTCGGGAGCTATTGAGTTGTGTAAAGAAACACAAATTGAAGTGGCTCTTCTTTTGCCCCTTCTGTGCTCTGCCGTGCACTATTTCAACACTGTGTATTTCACAGTACTACCAACTTCCAAATAGCTACTATATATCTTACACAGATGTTAAACCATATATGTAGAAGTTACAATCTACAAGATTTCTAGTAGGAGACTGATGATTGTTTCCTTTGAAAGAGGTCTTAACTACGCAGGCTTGTGGCTTGGGTAGCTCTTATCACAGTAAGTCATGTGTGTGTGTATACCCAAATATTCCCCATGTGTATACCAAATATCACCACAGTCAAATTAATATGAAGAGTTTGGCAAATCCTTTATTTGTGCATTGATATTATGGTACAGTCTTTAACTTAGAGGATCACATAATTTCCAACCCCTCAAATGTATGTTGCTTTATCATTATGAGGATATATGATGAGGATATCAGTGCTTTATGTTGATGGAGGATGTTGAATGTAGGATGTTACCTCTAGCTGTTGCAGAATGTGTATAGTGAAAAGGCAAGCCACTGCAATTAAAGGTCACCTTGGAAAACCTCTGCTCTGTAACGTGGAGACACATGAATTATTTAACCTAATAGAGATCTGCTTAATGTAATACATATAATTAGATAACTAAGTTCATGTGAATTAGATGACTTGCTATTAGCTCATGATTATCTCTCAGTAACCTGGTTTTGGTGCCCCTACTCACAGGGTTTCTTCAAGAGAGGGATAGGACATTCAACTTCTCCTTATTGAATCCAGAGGCCTGTTTTGCAGAATTGCTATATATTGACTTATGTGGTATCAGTTGCATCGTTCAAAGTGCCACAGAATGCCAAACGCTCAGAAAAAGTAACTATTTTAAAGCAGACTCCTCAAACGAATGTAAACCATTTACATTTGTGGGCACAATGAATTACAGGGAGAACTAAAATGCTGTGCATAGCTAGCTTTGGGCAGCAGGATAAATAGTCCAAAGTGAATTCACACATGTCGTAGACAAGCTGCTACTGGCTTGTTTAAATTCTGCAGATGCCTTTATGTCACATTGCTGTCATCTTGTGATAACAGGGTAGACATACTCTCTGTGCCTCAGTTCTCCACTGGAGATAAGGGAATACTCCTTTACATCCTGATGGTAAATTGATTGGTGGCTATTAGTCATTTAAATGATACAGGGGAAAGCTTCACGGAAAAAATATACAAAGACATTAATAAAGAGGTATTCAAAGCAGGATTTTGAAGTGACATTAAAGACCTGTGGCATCACATTGAATAATGGAGATAGAATAAAATAAAATACTTTTTTGTTCATTAAGTGAGCATCATCCATCTTATTTACCAAACAAGGTGGAGTCCTGGAGAAAACCTCTTATATGAATCAGTGATTGCAGAATGAGTGCTGTCAAATCTGCTTTTGCAATTGAGTAGAAAGTTATCTGAGTTACTGCTGTTCAGTTTTCCCTTCAGCTGAAAACCAGTAATCCTTCACTGGACCATGGCAATGCTCCTAGTCCATGTCAGACTAAAAAGTAAAATAGGGTTGCTTAAAACACCTTTGGTGACGATTAAAACTAAGAACTTCTTCCTCTTGTGAATAGTTACTGTGTCTCAGGGGATTTGATGGTAACCACTCAGATAGCTCAGACCCAGTTGCAGAAACAGGTCTGTGTCCTACATGGTAGTGTTGTCAGCCATGTATGCTCTGAGCTCTGGTCCTCTCAGGAGTAAGAAAAGCTTGGCAGTACTGTCACCATCAGGCAAAACAATGTCCAATTTTATGAATATGCATGAGGTTTTTCTAGCCATGATTAAGAACTGAAGGAAAGGAAAACAGCCATTTTGTCTATCCTTCCTTACTTCAGCCTGCCACTAAAAATCATTACAAAAAATTCAATTTATATGTTTGTAAATGTCGTAACATGAATCATACTACTGCTGACAGTCTGAATTGCTCATACTCTCAACTGTTTGGAAGAGCGCTGCAGTCTAGAGTTTCACATGTGCTTCCTCAGTGGAGGATAACCAGAGTTAATTATGCTCAAGCATAGCATGTTTATGCAGCAAATAATTTTTTGAGATACTTCTTTTATTGACACTCTAGCTACCTTGAGCAAGCTTGACTTTAATGAGCTCCCCATCTGTAGTAGTTCTTTATCTTCAGTTTCTTTTCTGGACCCTGAAAACTGTTTTGTCCACTTTGTAAGCTAAAGCCCATGATGTGTCTCCCAGACCTCTTCATATTTATGGTGGTGCATATTTGCTTTTCATTAACAGCAACATGAGGGGGAATAATGAAAAGGAAGCCTGCATACAAGTTGTCTACTATTTGACTTGTTCCTTCTCTCCACCCCTATACGCCTCCACTGAAGGCAGTCCATCACGTCTAGCACCAGGCTGCTGGGAGAAAATACAAATATTCCAGCATGGCAAGGGGAGGGGAAAAGTCAGATTTTTACACTGGAATCTGCAGTAAGGAGTCTTTGTAGTGTCCAAATAAGACCTGAAGGTAAGAGAGGGTTGCTTGGCCATCTGGGTCTCTTTGGGGTTTATTGCGTGAGCAAACATTGCATGACTCAGGCCTTGGGTTTTTCCCTTCCATGGTGGCAGACTGCTGTTAAGAACTGTACCTAGAGCTTTCAAGCAAGCCGTGGAGGGATGTACACAGCATGGGGGTAGATACATGTGCGCAAGTTAGTTACACAGTATGAGATACAAAAAGCTTAAATGAATGTGGATGTCTAACAGAAACTTAAGAGAAACCAAGCCAATTATCTATATGCTACATAAAGAAAACAAATAGTAAATGGATTTAAGCATGTTCAGATTCTAAGTTGCCATGCATATTTTTACAAATACTAGCATGAATATTGTGAATTCAGGCAAGGGTCACTTAGTATTTCCTTTGTAAAAAGAAGAAAAAAAAAGAGATGTCGCAACCATTTTTATATTATGAAAGGCTTTTTTCTGCTTGACTGTTTTCAAATATTTATATATATACCACTCCATATTTAGAACTGACTATTTATAGAGTAAAAACCTTGCATTTTAAATCACTATTTATTTTCAATTTTAATAAATAAATAAATGCAGGAAGCAGGGAAGGAAGATTTGGTTGCAGAAAGTGGATTTTGTTTTAAACGTTTTTAAAGTGAAAATGAGCTAAGTATAATAAGAAAGCCCGTTTCTCCCTTTTTACTTTGAATTATCTGTTCTGTAGGGTATAGCTGAGGAATAATATAACTCAGAAAGATTTTAATAATCTAGCCTGGTAAGAAAGACAATTTATAAGAGTGTGATGTTTGTCAGTAACTTAGTAATCTACCGTGTTTTGGTAACCATGCGTTTGATGTTGCAAAATACTAAAGAGCTTATGTATGAGGTTAATACTGTTCTCTGACATTGGAGCTCGGCTCTGTGTGTTTATATAACGCTTATTAAAGACTTGTTTTTTTTCTGACAAGTGCCAGTTTGATTGCAGCCTCTGTAAGAACTCTTTGCAAAGTCTGTAAGAGCTGCAAACTATGAATGAAATGTTTATACTGGAAGGTTGGAGAGCCATGTGTTATCTGGTAAATTTTTAAACTCTGCTTCCATCAGTGGGAATGTGGTAGGGTCTTAACAGCTCTCATGCCTCTGTAAGCTGCAGCATGACTGCTAACAAACCCCAGTCAGGGCTTTTCTGTCTGACTGCAAATTGCTGGGAATCTATTTCTGTCAGTGCTTGTAACACCTGCTTGGAAGCAAGTGGATTCCTGGCACCTGAAGCATGCATAAATTATTTTCAAATTTCATTGAGATTCTGGATGAAGAACCAAGAAAGAGGAGAAAATACACTTCATTTTCGCAGTAGGTCACTGGAGATGATGACCATTTGAAGCAGCACAATGCTGCCAAATGATTGCCGGGGAAGACTATTTCATGGACAGCAGGTGCTCCGATGTCATACTCTGCACAAGTAGTAGTTAACACACTGAGAGGGACAGTGAGTTGCATAGGAGTGAGTCGCATTATTTTGCTGGCATTGTTGGAACCAAGTCAGTTGTGTCTGGTTCATCCTGTGGTTTTTTTATCAGCTAACAATGAAAACTCAGGTTTCTCAGTCTTGCTGCCACAGGTTTTGACATAGCACTTTGTGTATTTTTGTCCCTTAGTAAAGGAAGGTGATTACAGACAAAAGGTTGACTTTCTGAAGTGGTCTCCTGGTGCGTGTGAATGTGTGTGCAAGACTCTGTGTGAGATCTCTCCAGAATCACCAAGCAGAGAACGGAGGTGGTGCCTGGGCCGACTTGGGCAAAAGCACGTGTGCAGGTCTGCGGTTTCAGGAGCACTGAGAAAGTTGAGGTCTCTGCTCTGTGGCAAACTCACTGCTCAGGGTGTGTTTAGTTTATGGGTAGATATTTCCACATTGTAGAGAACAGAGGGTACCTTTGTGCCATTAAAGGATGTGGCTACCTGGATTTTTTTAAATATCTGGCCACAAGTAGACTGAAATTGTCAGGTAGCAAGTAACTCATCAGAAAATGCATGTGTGTGTAAGATTTAGTGGATTTTGGTTAGTGGCTGGATCCACAGTTCTCTCAATGTTTGGTAATATAGCAAAAATGCCTTCTTTTGCCTGTAAAGTGGTTTGATGATTATTGAATCTCTTGTATAAATCAGCTGCTGGCCTTTTTCTTCTGCAATATGGATATCTATAAACTAGGCCATACCAACCACTACTAGCTATTTCACTAGCTGACAGTCTTGCAGGAGAGAACAAGGTGAGGATGAACACAGAAAATGAATTTTACTTTTATCGCTGTGGGAAGGTTGCCCCTGACAGGTGTGGGTTTAGCTGCGTGGCTGGTCAGTGGCAGCAGTTTGTGCTTTCTAGTGCTGACTGTACTGAGCTTGTTCTGGGAACAAAAGGGTTTGGTTTCTGCTGATGTCAATCTGAATCCTTTTTAGAAGCACAAAATTCAATGGGGAAAAAAAAAAAGTCTTTATGGCATGCTTTACCTTAATCTTTACCTTGGTAATGTGGTGATTTTTTTTTTTCCTTTTCCCATTTTAATTTGATTATTCTTTTTTTTTCTTTTGATTGAATTTGACTTGATCACCTCTATGTCTCATCAAAAAGTGTTTCAGACCTGAGGACAGCTTGACTTCTCCAAGTTCTTCCTTTGAACTTTCAACTCCAGATTTTAATGAGCATCCATCTGATTCTACTCAAGCTGCAGCAGGTTATTATATCTGCTGTGGTACTGAATTAATTGTGTGGCTACATTACTATGCTGAGATTTCTGGAATCTCTGCAAACACTTTGATTTAGTGTATGTTTAAAAATTATGATTTCTTTTTTTTTTCTCAGAATTAAGGAAAATATCTAATTCAGGCTGAAATTATAGAAGGAAAAAGAAACATAAGGAGGCAGTGGACATGTGTAGTCTTACTGATCCATTGGTGGTAAGAATTTCAGCTGCAGTGTTATAGAGATGTTCTTTTGGTAACACGTCAAAGGATTTGTCATCATTGGCATCTTTGCATTTAAATTTTATTAGGTGTTTGTAGCCTCTTCCCCTTGATTTATTTTAATTGGTAGCATGTCTTTTGACAACTAATGTTATTACAGCGTTTATGTTGCTGGAAGTGTCATGATTTACATAGCTGAAAATCACATACCTGATAAAGAGGAATTGCACTTAAGGATATTTTACTGACAAGAAATCTCTAAATATCTTTACAATTCTTTGATACAAATCTCTGTAGTTGATTTTTAGCTTCTAAAACTTATTACTGTATGGAGGAAGAGTTCCTGTTATCACTGAATTCAGTGTTTCTGTTCTACTACAATAAAGTCTTACTTGGAGCATCATTTATATTATTTCCTAGTACATCTTTGTGGTGTTGAATTTTTTCCTCGTGAAATTATTAAGGGCTTCAAATCAAAACAATGATGGCATTAGGAAAAACTAATTTATGAAAAAAATTGTTCATAGACATAGCACTGATAAAGCAACAGTATATAGGGACATTTTTGATAGCCTGATTAAAATATTTTCTATTGTTCTTTGGAAATAATGGAAGGAAGCTGCTATGTAGCATAAATTAAAATATTTTTTGATATAGAAAAAAAGAATGCCTTCCATTTGTGTTCTAGTAAAAGTTTGCCATTCTGGCTAAGAAGAGAGGATTGCAACGTACAAAATCAAAACATTATTATGAAAAACGTCCAAATTTCTCACAAAAAATTCTTCAAAATGTGGGGATATCAATTTGAAACAGGAATGTTGTTGAACAGGAAAGAATGGTGGAAAAAGATGATACTTTTTAATGGGGAGATTTAATTCCTTCAATGAAGTAATGAAATTGTTTTTCTGATTGAAGCATCTTCCTCGCTTTCTGTCTAGCCAGCCTGCTATGTTAACTATTTCTTGGATATATTTTTAAAGCTGAGGAGTGGTTTTAATTGCTTTGAATCTCACAGGACTAATTTTGTCTTATATAGTGATTTACACATAGCAGTCTTTCAGAAATATCTGGTTCCCCTTGTTTAATATTTATATTTGAGGACCATATTTTTTTTTTCTCTTCATGAGGGTGATTTACAATTTAATTTGACATTTATCTTCACTGAAGAACAGTGTTAGTTCATCTCTGCTTGGCTTTGTAATATCTGTCATTCAGTGGAAGGGATTGTCTGCATTTCTGTAGAAAAGAAACTAATTTGTTGTCTTATAATATAATGCCGTTTTAAATGGAAAGATTTTTAATCTTTCTTTACATGGCACTATGTTGCTGATGGTTTTACTTCAGATTCTGGATTGTGCACTGCCAGTTTGTTAGCTGACGTTCAAAAGTTGTCTTTCTTTACAAAACGTTGGTGAGGTGTGTTTTCTCCTTTCACTTTCTGATGATCTAAACCTCAAATTTTCTAGTTCAGCTAAGTTTAGGTTTTAGTACGTAGAAGTGTGCACATAACTTCTGTTAATTGAAAGTAATTTTCTGTGGTAATTTTCTGCCTATGGGTTATGATGATTTTTAAGTGTCCCAAGTCCTTTGCTGGAAGAACACAACATTGATGGTTTCTTCCTCTTCAAACTTAGATACATTTGAAGCTAGTTTCCTATGACCACCAGCACTGACTATTTGCTTGCTCTTTTCCCATTGGTCTGCAGTTCCTTATTATATCTGAGTTTATGCAAAGTGATGTATTTTGCATGTGTTGGATCCTTTGTTTTTGCTAGAACTGGTTTTACCCAAGACTTCATTCTTTGTTGACCAGAATCTGACCACTGGTAAGTTGTTTGTAGCCATGAGACATCCCATATCATCCTATGCCTGTGCTTTCAAGACCTCACTGCTCGTCCCATGCTGGTTCTCCTGGATTTTTATTGCAAGGTTGTATAGATAGTTCATCCTGCACAGACTAAATGCTTGCTATTATCTATTAGTTAAAATACATATATAACAATAGATGGTACACTATACAGTTATGTAAAGCTAATAAAAGCTAAAACAAATAAGATAATATTCATAGGGTCTTTAGACAGTGCTGTCACAGCTAAAGAAGGTAAAGCAAAGGTCCAGGCAGCCCCAGCAAAGTGTGGTGAGTCCTGAAGCTTGCATTATTATCTTAATGCAAAGCCTGTTACTAGCAATAGCAGCATCATATTTACCTGGTTGCAAGGCTATACAGGAAATATTGATTCATTTTTTATTTCCATAGAAAAATGAAAGATTTCTGGTGTTGGAACGAGTTTTGGGAAGAATCACTTGTGGTGTCAGAGTAGAAGGGAGAACATCATCTTTTTCTCAGGTCACACATTCTCGAGGGTTTTCCTAATCCTTTTCCAAACTCTCACTCTCCCTGTTAGAGTCACTCTTTAGCGGTTTCAGCCCAGGCTCTCAGGTGGGAGGCAAAGCATAGGAAACTGCTTGTAGGACACCAGCTGACCTGAGGGGTCTGAGGAGCATACATCATGGGAGGAACAAACGGGCTTGTCCAGATGAGTAAGACAGCTCAGCTCTGCTGCTTGAAGCAGAAGCCATAGTTACCCTTTCATCTCAAATGCTCAGTCCCAGATTTAGGCTCTGTTTGTGTGCTCTGCTCAGAATGCAACCACATCCTGTGTGAAGTCAGAAAGGACTTTCCTGCCTTGTATACCGCCATATGTTTGTGGCATGGGATCCAGACAAATCCAGATGAATTTGACCATTCTTGCTCTATTACTTTGGAGTATACAATTACAAAGGATAGCAGTTGCAATTGCATGAAAGATTTGTGTATGTTAGTTAAAAAATCTTTATTATTTGTATGTAACAAAAATATCTAGATAAAAATCTGGTCTAGAAATAATTAGAAGTTATAACTTAAGGGAACTGGTGCCATCACTTCTCAGTTTTTTTGAATATAACCTTTTTCAGAAATACACTTTTTCTTTAGAGTTGCCAAAAAAGAAAAATTGAATTTGGGTCTTTTGAGGAATAAAACAGGAAAGAAAAACTGCATTTTGTTATTTGCCATCTAGTGGGAAAAAGATCCACTTCTTTCACGTCTGAAGCAAGGAAGTCTATTTGTCCCAGAATGTTTTAGGTTTGTGCATGCATGCAACGGAAAAGATTAATTGGGTTACGAGTGAAGTAACAGGAGAATATGAACTTTTCTTAATAAGAAGGTTGCTGTGTGACCAGGAAATTACTCCAGCCTAGTAACAACGATGAATTGCATCATTTAAAGTTCAAGATAGCACTTAACCATATCTGTCATCAGATCGTAAACTCAGACCTAATGTGGCCCCTCTGTATGCGTCTTGTGCCGAAGGGATGCAGGAGACAGAGGCTTTATTCAGTTCAGGGGACCGTCTCAAATATTTTCATTCTTTGCACTTAAGTGTGGTCTCTTCTTAACCTTTTCCACAAGTGCAACAATTACATGCTTAATCTCTGACATTGTATAGTCCTTAACAATGAAGTGCCTGCTTATGTTAAATGCCTCTTTCTTTCAAAAGTCAAAGCTGGATATTCTGCATTACCTTTTAAAGGTAGAAATTATGTTGGAACTACCTTTTAAAATCTTTGTAATGATTCTTCCAATTGCTAATATGTATCTGTACACATCCTACATTCAAATGCAGAGAGTAAGTGCTCTGCTTTTAGCTCGATATTTCGTGTTACTCCTTTTCTAAAGCTTTTTCTTAGATTTCTAGTTTGTATCACCATTGATTTTGTGGTTTCTCCACTTCGTTTTGTTTTCAATTTATGCATTTTGATTTTAGATTGTTTTGTTTGGAGGACCTTAAAAAGCTCTGAAATTGTGCTTCTTACCTATAATTTATACATCTAGACATGCTGTATTGCAGAGATAAGTAGGGATTTTATTTTAGTTGCTTTTTAAAATATGATGAGAAAATATGGCAACTTCTTGTGATTTTCTTTCCATTATTTCTAATTAATTGCTTAGATTTGCTGAATGATATGCCTGTTGCTGATGCTTATAATTGCATATCGATCTATTTATTTTCCAAAGTGACTTTAAAATAGAAGTTGCTGTGCAGTACTGTGATGAAGCTCAGTAAACCCATCCTAATAACTCCGAGGAAATGCTATAATTAAATTGATAGACATGACTAATAAGTAACAGAAAAATACTGTATTCTCCATTTGTGTTTAAATGTGGAAGATAAGAGAATTTTTGATACTACATTTACCTGAAATGGTTGTAGTTACAGTTCTTTTATGTTGAATCTGCTTTAAATGTTATACCTTCATTGCCATGTAGGTAGTTGTGAATTATGGCTATCAAGCCTGGGAACAAAAGAAGAAATTATACAACTCATTGTAGAAACCACGTAAGCAAAGTATTTAACTCCTATTTATTGTGGATCTTCTTATAAAAATTGTTATGGAAAGAGAACAGTTAACTGAATAAGACCTTGTATTTTATATAACATCTGAAATGTAGTTGGCTGTATGAGGCATATAGCATAAATATATGTGTTTGTTTGAATACTTTTTATTGTAGGTATTTGTAAAAATTTTTGAAATGTTGCATACCTAAAGGGTGTGGGTGTTCTTTCAATTTTAAGCATTCCTTCCTTAGGAAAAAAACACAAAACAAACAAAAAACGCCAAACCACAAAAAAACCCAAACCACAAAAACCCCCTTGTTTGTCCCAGGCTGGTGTACTGTACCAATAAAATATGATCTCCATTATAATAACCTACTTTATGAAGATTAAATGGTTTTGCAATTCAAACAAGGTAAAATTGGTTTAAAGCAAAATCAAACACTAGTTTGCTAGTTTAGGATTTGAATAGTGGAATGAGAAATCTTTTTTTATATTGCTATTGTGCACTGGTCAGCTAAGAAGTAATTGCTTTTTATAAGGCAAATTTGCTTTTACTTTTCCAAGGTAATGAAATGAACCTGAAACATTTCCTTTGAAATCAAAGTCACTATCACTCAAATGTCACCAGCAGAATTCCATCATATAGTTTCAGCAAATACATAATGAGAAAGTAGTGTTTGGAAATGATTGACAGAATTCTATTAGAAAGCTTTACTACACATTCATCCATAATTATCTGTGTTGTAAATCAATAGTGATTTGATTTTTTCATATATATATATGTTACTAACATGTGCAGAAAGAGACACCTAGAAGCTATCTGGAGAGGAATAGCTTCAAGATAGAAGCTGGAAAAACTGCAAATGCATTGAAGGAAGATGCTCTGAATTTCAGTTTTATTTTTTTAGCACCTAATGAAATTCTGTGCAAAAAAGTATGCTCATTGACACAAGAAGGTCCTAAAATATAATATGCAAAATTATTCAAGGCAAAAATAATCTAAGATTGAATCAAGCCTTTAAACAGAGATGTGTAAATGTCTAACAAAGAAATTATTCCCAAGAGTAAAGATATTCAGTTGCATAAAATCAAAGCTTCTTAAGGGAAAAGTTATGTCAAATATAGTTTAGCTCATCTCCAGCCTAATCATCTGTTCAGAAGAGGAGGCTTTATCAGTGGTCTGGGAAATGCTTTTTGGGGTCAGAAAGACAAGGGATGCAAATTAGATCTCAGTGGGAGGGCTGCATGCTTTTAGCAGAATGGAAAGATAGTAGGAGTGTTGCAGTAGGCCCATAAAGTAGAACAATTTTCAAGCCTATCCCAATGATTCTGACACATGTCTTCTTTTAAACAAGAATAGAGTGAGAACGAGGGCTGTGAAGTTAAAAAGTGAATTAAACAAACATGGTTTCATTCTAATGTAAAGCTATTACGGCATTATCGTGGGAGACTATATTTAGAGGATATTCTAAAAGTTGCTCAGCAACTGGGGAGGAAAACTAACAAATATAATACCACTATGGCAACACTGAAGCCCAGTGACACGACTCACATGATTTGATATTTAGCATATTGGGGAAGGCTTAAGTGGCAGAAGGGGAGGAGAATGATGCTTTATGCCAAATACAGTTTTAGCCATTTGAATTACCAATAGCTTGGGAAGCTTCCAGTGACAATGGATAAAAGCTGCAAGAACTGAAGCACAAAATGGTAACAGTGGGTGTCTGCTTTATAATGATCAAACCCAAGAACAGAATGACAGTTCTGTAAAGGCTTATTTATATGTAGCAAGAAAAAATATACTTAAGTGTGGAGATCATGGAAATCTTACATGAAGTTTTTGTGCTAGAACCTGCATTCAACTAATTTGAAAGTAATTTCAAAATGTCTCAGTATCCTAGAAGACAATTCCTGCCTCAATTGCATGCTGAATATTACTAATCAAAGAATGTTAATTTAGACCTCATCCAGACTGAAAATGAAGACTCAGTCACAAATCAGTAAAAAGTCTTTGACAGGATTCTGCTCACTTAAGAAATGTGCTCAAATGAATTAGAACACAAAATTAAATTGGGATAATAGAACAAAAATTGAGAGTTGTATAAAATATTCAGTGAATGATATAGAAAAGCCTAATGCCACATTTGATACAGAAGACCCCCTTTTACTTCTGAAAACAAGCAGCTCTATTTTACGGAGAAGTTAGATGCAACTCTGCAATGTTAGAAAGCTAGATTTAGCCAAAGGAGAAGTACAGAAACAGAGAAAATACAAAGTAGGAGTTAAGAATTGCAGAAATCCCGATGATGGGAAAGAAAAGAACATAAAAACATATCTAAGGCTGGAAGGTTTAGGTTAAATGGGTGTAGTCCGATAATGGTATTGAGTTGCATTAACGTACTTGAAATAGTGAAACTAACCTCTTATGTTATATTGAACTGGAAGAGATTTGTGCAATTACCAAAACTCAGCTGAGGATGAACTAAATTAAACATCTGTATCACACTTGTGATTGATGATGCAGTTAACAATACATGGAATGTAAATACATTAGGAAAAGGATCCATAAAAAGATTGTATGGCAAATAACTGAATGTATGTAACAAATGTTACGAAAAATGGAAAGGCATTCAAAAATACACCTAATTTTCAAAGATTTCTTTCTAAAGAGTGCCTTAAGAAGATGTTCAAGGTTGATATTTTATTACTTCTTTTTTTCAGAAAAATGAAAAACTTTTCTTTCAGGAGACCAAAAGAAAATTAACACTTTTTTCAAGTGTTACGACTCAGTTTTAGAGTTTTCATCTTTACTGCAGTTCATGCAAAACAATGGAATGATTGAGAAAAGGCTTGAATAATGAAGAACTGAAAGTAGGAAGTATAATTAATGATTCCTGCAAAGGCTTGATGGAAGATAGATCTTGCCAAGTTGGCTTGGTATAATTTTTCATGGGATTTAGATTGGCTGATACAGGCAATGGTGTTTTATGTGATAGATTCCTGTAAGCACTTGTTCAAGATTTTGGCTGAGAAAATGGAAGGATGCTAAGTCATATTGCGGACCTTGAATTATAAAGTGAATTCATAAGTAAGTTAGTAGTTTTAGCAATGTTTGGGCTAGTAATAGGTTTTTCAGACTATTATTTGGAACACTTTTCTCAGTGACCAGGAAGAAAACATAAAGCAATTAAAAGTGATAGTGCAGTGACAGAGGTATGTGGGGGAATGATGAATAATGATTATGAAATTATACTGGTACTGATCCATAGTCAGTGAATGGATACCTCTAGGGTGGTGTTATGGCCAAAGGATAATATATTTTTAGGTTTTGAAACAGAAAATATAAATTAGAGATGTTATTTTCACTGCATTTGTCACTTTTATAATCGAAGTAGAATAGCGTGTTCAATTTTGGAGTCAACAGCTCAAAAAAGATGCCAATAAATTGAGACAGGTTCATAAAGCCGTGACAGCGATGGAAAACGTGCCTCGTGGTGAACGATAGAAAGTATTCCATGATGAGTGTCAGCAGAAAGAGTGTTAAGGATCAACTTGACCAGTACATAAGCATTTCCAGAGAAAACACATCCAAAAATATAAAGTGCTTGGATTTTAGTGTTACCCAGATTTTTTTTTACTTTACTTTAAATTGGCTTTTTCGACAGAAGGCGTAATTAGCCATCACAGAAACTACCAGGCATTCCTCTTTCTTTTCTTCCATCACTGGTGATTTTAAAATTACAGCTGGATTAATTTTCTTTCCGGAAGATGTGCTAGTGCAAAAGTTGGGCATACTGGGACCTATACTGTGCAAAAGACAGTGCTAGAGGACCATGGTGCTATTTATATTCGTATTTTGAAGCAACTTGTAAAGGATATTCCGCTAATAATATTATTGAGGAAATTGGCAAAATACAATAATCTTGTTCCAGTGTTCAGTTAATAAAGTACAATGAACCTTTGTCCATACCTCTCCATAGTCTGTAGAATGGCTGGGCACCTGGAGAAGCAGGAGAAGCATGAGGCCTGGTTCTCCCATGCTGTGCTCCTATTGTTAGAAAATGGTGCCTAGCATTGTTGTTCTTGTTTCTGGAGCGACAGAGAGTCTAGTTTGTTGCAGCTGTCTGTTGCCTAAAAAGAATGGGTGACTGGTGGTGGCATTATCCTCACTTTCTCCAGACACAGACTATGGCAGTGTGGAGCAAGGGGCATCTAATGAAGCTGTACTGAGGTAGTGAGGAAGACCCACCTGTGCAGCGGCATGTGTAATCAAGCAGTCTGCCCTTCATAGCAAGTGTGTCCTTTCAGAAATAAACCAAACACGTTTCCATGGGTGTTACCATGGATTTAGCTGGATCAAGTTCAGTGTGGTGGGAGTTCTCATGTAGATTAATCTTCAGCTGATTCTGAAGTTTGTTAGCAGTACACATGGTCTTTCTGAAGATTAAGAAAATTTCTGGAACCATTCTATAAAAGTCCTGATGCTTTTCCTCCCCCTGAGTGTGGCCATATCTCCTGGGACAGATTTTCTTTTGGTGCTTATCTGAGGCCTATGAAAATTTAAAATGACATACTCATCCTGTAGGAATTCACAGAGCTGTTTACTTACTGGAATATTCTAGTTTGCAATTAAATCTCTCTCAAATTATTTATCAAGCATATTTCCATCCCTCTCACTCCCATTTTGCAGGAAAAGGAAGACACAAATCTGGATCCTTTGAATAAATTTGCATTTTTTTCCAATAACTCAATGAAATGGTGCAGATTTAAACCATCTGTCCTTGCTGTCTGTAAGGATGGAAACTGTCTGAAATCCACCTCCAAGACAGTTTAAAAAGTGCCTTGTGCAACATCAAACCTCCCAGATTTGTCGATGGAGGAGATTTTTCTGCTAGCAGATAGGTAAGATTCCTTTTTCTTTCTAACCAGTAGTTGCAGTTAGATTGTTGTAATTTGCCATGATGGCATTTGGAGTCTTCTAGGAGGGTGGCTTTTTTCTTGTGAAATTTTTCACTTGGGAATCATTAAAGAGAAGCAAACAAAACTTTCTTTGTGCTGTAAGGTAATTTTTTAGGTAGGCATTTATAAGAATATGGCAATACAATTGGTAAAACCTCTCCTACATTAAAAAAGTCGTGATTTCCACAATAGAAATTTTACCTGGGTTTATGGTAACTTGCATGTCCTCTGCCCTTGATAAAATTCCATTTGTATTTATATACCGGAAACCTGAAGAAAACTTACTGGTGTATGTGGCACTTTGATCTTCAGTAGTTTCTTAGCATATTTACATTTTGGTCCAGCTGTCTTGGGGATCAGTGAGCTGATATAATACTAAAACACTGGAATGCTGAGTCAAATTAGCAGGATTCATAGAATCATAGAATTGTTTTGGTTGGAAAAGACCTTTAAGATCACCGAATCCAACTGTTAACCTAGCACTGTCAAGTCCACCACTAAACCATGTCCAAGAGCCACGTCTACATGTCTTTTAAACACCTCCAGGAGTGGTGACTCAACCACCTCCCTGGGCAGCCTCTTCCAACGCTTAACAACCCTTCTGGTGAAGAAATTTTTCCTAATATCCAATGTAAACCTTTTCTGGTGCAACTTGAGGCCATTTCTTCTTGTCCTATTACTTGTTACTTAGGAGAAGAGACTGAAACCCACCTCGCTGCAACCTCCTTTCAGGTAATTGTAGAGAGTGGTAAGGTTTCCCTGAACCTCTTCTTCTTCAGACTAAACAACCCCAGTTCCCTCAGCCACCCCTCATAAGACTTCTTCCCTAGACCCCTCACCAGCTTTGTCGCCCTTCTCTGGACACACTCCAGCACCTCAATGTCCTCCTTACAAGAAGGCCCAAAACTGAACACAGGATTCGAGGTGCAGCCTCACCAGCACCGAGCACAGGGGCACGATCACCTCCCTGCTCCTGCTGGCCACACTATTTCTGATACAGGCCAGGATGCTGTTGGCCTTCTTGGCCCCCTGGGCACACTGCTGGCTCATATTCAGCCAGCTGTCAATCAACACGCCCAGGTCCTTCTCCGCTGGGCAGCTTTCCAGCCACTCTTCCCCAAGCCTGTAGCGTCGCGTGGGGTTGTTTCTAGATGGTGATGTTTCTAAAACCATCAATTTTTAGGAACTGTGCATAGCTGAAAGTTTTTGTTTCAAAAATCGTATTTACAAAACCATTTAATAAACACTTCAGTCAAGGAGACAGGCAATTATAGTATATTATCATTTTATTAACATTGAGTAAATTGAAGAAAATATCTTCAAAATAGAGGATGTTACAGCTTCTGTTGTTAGGATATGTCACAGCTGATTTTTCTAATTAAAGGGGTACATGACAAATTGATACAAGGCATAAATTGGATTGGCTCGTAAGTAGCTAATATTTTTTTAATTGTCTAGTGTTTAGGAAATGCTGCTGTTGGAAGGAAAAAAATATCAGACCATACTTAAACTGAAAATAGCACTCCTGTCATGTCGAAGTGTTTTTAATGCATGATACTGAAAGCTCAATTATTCTTTTTTTGATGGCGTGGTTTACTCTAACGTGGTTTCATGATGAAAATTATTGGTTACTTTCAATAATATGTATTTTCCATGTCTGCTCTTAGTCTGGCAGGAGATTTCATGCTCTTTAAAGGTGAAAAGGTTTTCCTTTTCATCCTTTGAAATCTGTGGATCAGCAAGTCAATAGATGAAAAAAATCCCAGCCAGTCAACCAACCAAACAAAACCTGCTTGCGGGAATTAGGTCTCTTGCGGTTGATAACTGTCAGGGATGTTTTTGTGAACCACATGGGGTTCCCACTTAAGTTTTTCTTTGTTGCTTAATTGATAGGGAGACCAGCTATGCAGAAGGGCTTGAACCACCATGCTGTGGCACTATGTAGTGATGCTTATGATTTGGTACATTTGGAGCTGCATGTAATTCTTCTGGTTCAGTAATACATTGTTGATGCATTTTCTTTGTGTATAAATATGGTGGAAGGCAAGAGGCAGTGAAGAAGTAGAGAAAATAGATGCAGAAAATAAAGCTACCTGGTTCAGTTTCCAGGTTTATTTACTGAAGTCAGTTGTTGAAACTGCTCAAAAAAGGCCTTAAAGCTGCCATTTGTGAAACACATTTCTGAAGTGAAGGAAGTGTGCAGGATGGATTCCTCACAGTGCTGCACTTCATCAACAGGTTCACTTATGGTTTAAGTCAGTCAGTTTGGATAGTTTAGAAGCAGTACACAGCATGTTCTGTGTGAGGCTCCATCTAAATATAAATGATCTGATATAAATGATGCTTTATTTTGTTTTGATCTTACAGAAATCTGCATTGCAGGTAAAATTGCTAGAAAAACGTTTAAAGATACAGTGAAGGTGATTGGATCCATGTTTTTCTGCTAAAACTACAGCATAATCACAAAATAGGTCAGGATTTTAGTACAATATAGCACTTTCTCAGAAGAAACAGAGGAATCTATTTTGCAACTCCATAGGCTCTTTGTACATAAGTAGTAATGTACAGTACAGATTGGCATCAGCACCTTTCCATTCAGTCTGCATCCTTTCATTTACAAAGGAAAGAAACAAGCAACAGAGTAATGCAGGGTGTATGCACTGGGAAGTTTGGACCTACTTTGTGACACTTTGATTTCTTCATAACATTGGGGGGGGTTGTATATACCTATAGTTGCGTGTGGTATCTTACTATTTTCCACCTCATGGAATACCATGATACTGGCATGGTATTGAAGGAAAAACTAGAATGTTATTTTACAGTTAATTTAACACTTGTATGGTCCTTTTACTGTTAATGGAAGACATTGTTGCTTTTTAAAGCCTTTTAAGTTTGTTGTGTATCTCATAAGTATTCTGACCAAATTTAATTTTGAAATATATTTTAAGCTGAAGTGCTGTATTTTTTGCCCTCGTAAGTAGGAATGGCTAGTGGCACTTCTTATCTGTGGTATGCTTATTCTTGTGCTGTGTTGGTATAACTATTGATTTCAGAGTATAGTAATAGTATGAGTCTTAGCTTTTTCATGTCTAGTCTCAAAAAGGGCAGGTTGAGAAGCAAAGGTGCTTGCCAAGTATTGCAAAGAAAGAAAGAACAGGTGCTGTGAAAGTTTCTGCACAAGCCTGCCATTATCAGAAGAGCCAGGCCTGTGCCAGAGTCTTCCTTCTGGCAAAGACAGGGCCGTATGCTGCCCATGTAGCTCTTACGTTCTTGCTGTCATCCTTGTACCTTTCTCCACTGACTGAATTGTCTGAAATAGGTATGAATCATGTGACAAAATTTCTAGGATAAAAGAAGTAGATGATGAACATCCTTCCTGTGGCTTACCATTCTCTCTTGCGCTGGTTCAGAGTCTAGATGTATTGGTTTGAAAATAGAGGAAACTCTGGTGTTTCTTCCTTTGATTGACTACTTCATTTGAGAATCTCATCCAAAACCCACTGACTTTGTTGGGAGTCTTTTACCTTTTGTTACCAGTTGTTAAGCTATTCCATAGGTCTAGCGAAAATATTGTGTGTCATATTGATTAATCCCATGATATTTCCCATACTCTGTATTAAACTGATATTTACTTCAGTCTGAAGATATTGTTCATGTCCTTTGTGGGAAAGAATGAGAAAGTTAAAATCAGCTTTATCACCAACTTTCAGGTAGTTCTATTTTTACTTTCCTTGCTATGCTTTACATATTTACCCACTGTACTGCATTGAATCACCAGAACCATCACCCCCACTTTTTTTTTTTTTTTAAGGGAGAGGAATGTCTGTCAAGAGAAAGTTGGAAGATGCTTCTGTAAATACCCATTTTGATTTCAAATCCTAACCTTTAGGCAGGCTAGAAGGAAATTAAAAATCAGATACAACTTTCTGAACAGAATGCATGTTACAGTTGTATTTGCTAAAATGCTGCAAAGAATTTCTATAGGTTTCTTTGCTCTTAAAAAAACACCCAGCAAAAACGTTTCATGGTTACTGCATGACCTTGTGTCTATGAAAGTCAGCGCTGATTAAACCATAGTTGAGAAATAAGATTTCTCTTTCTAAAGGATGCTGTAACATTGTCTGGTTTAAAATGATGTTTGTAAATTATACTTCAACCACATATGTGTAACTACTGCTTTTTTGCCCATGAATTACTTATTTTGCACTTTAATATTAATTTTCTGTAGTATTAAATAAGCTGGTATATACATGTGGATTAAACTAACTTAAACTCTTTTACAGATAAGTACAAAGGCAGTAACCTGCTGCAGGTAGAACAGTGTGTGAAATACACACTGAAATTTTGCAAGATACTGGCAGAAATGATCTGATTCATTAACATGTTTCCCAAATATATTATACCCAAATGTATATATACTTCTTTTTCAAAGGAAGAATGAAAACGTCAGTGGTATGCTGCCATAAGCATAGAAGTCTCTTCCCCTTTCTGTGTTGCCTAATGCTGCAATCAGAATCGGCTTGTTTCCTGGAGTAATCCATCACGTTGATTTGTAAGTGCTGCTACCGTCTGTATCGTGCTAATGGGAAGCTCATGGCATCTGTCCTTGCACTGAAAGCAAGCCAACAGCATCAAACACATGATTGCTAGATGATGTACAATGAGCAGATAAGGGAGGGGAAGGCTGGGCAAGATTCTGGACAATTTCTGGATCTTAGTCAACGAGCTGGAATTACTTGATTCTTTTTTCATAAAAATGTCTCCCATCTCCTGGATGAGGCTATGCAATTCCTTAATGTTCAGACTGGTCACAGTGTATTGCATGTTCATGACTGCATCAGAAACAGAACAGGAAAATTTCGATTGGTTAGTTGTTTCCTTCCTAACACTATGTGTGTCTCTGCTTTCCACATGGGCCCAGCTAACACTGCTGTAGTTAGCTCTAGCCTCTTCAGTAATCACTGTAAGATGGATGAGAGATGGGCAGACTTCTTTGAATTCTGTTCTATTCTACTTCCTAGTGGTTTATTGAATGGAGAATTTGATTTCTGAAATGAAGAATTTGATTTTGCCATCCCAAAGGCAAGTCTTTTTCAAATGTCTCTTTTTTTGCTCCCCTTGTGGAAGTTTTTTTCCTCCTAAATTCAAGATCTTAGTATCTTTTATGTGAATGGGAAGCTGCATTTCACTTCTGTTTGTCTTCTGTCATTTCTCCACCTTTGTATCCATAAAAGCCTCTAGTTTTTAAGTTGGAATATGTTTGGTTTTTTCAGTTGAAGCTCTGTTCAGAAAAGCCTTTTGCAAAGAACACTGTGCAAAGTGCAAAAGAACATTTTAGAGGACCTTATTTTAAGTTTCTTTTAAGGGATCAAGGCGATTGTTCACTTCTGGATTCTGAGTGATACGTAGTTGATACAATGAGAGCAGAGGCTGTTAGGAACATTAGACCCTAAGGTGAGAGCATCATTGTTCAAAGTTCTGTCTATTCTTTCAAAACTGGTCCTTATGCAGTATGCCCCTTTGGTAAATAAATAGCAGGATTAAAATAGGCTTAATTCTTCTTTGTGTAATACACATTTACAGAAAGAAGTCAGAAATCTTTTCTACCTTCCTGAGAATTGGAAACTGTGAGATCTTGGTACTCCAGCACGTGCCTGGATGAGTGCAAGGCCGCTAAGAATTGTTCGGTATCCTAATGGCTGTTTGACCAAGAAAGTGTTATTCTATTTTAGGCGTTTCTTGTGTAGACAGGCACGCTTTGGACCTGAATTTTTGGATGATTGCCAGCGTCAGCATCTGATTTCTGTAGCTTGAGCTTAAGTGATGTGCTTTGAGTGATCTTTGAGTGTTTTGATGCAACTCAATCATTTTAAATGTCTTTTTCTCCCAGTAGGCTTTAAAAGGGGATGGTCTTAAGAAGATCTGATGGGTTAGTAGAATTTGTAGTCTCATACAGTTCCTAGGGGCGGTAGTGAACCACTGAGGATTACAACCCATGGGTTTGCCTTTTCCAAGTAGCGCGTTGTTTGGTGATTAAGGTTTGGAGTATCATCCCCCCCAATCCCCCTGCAGTGTTTGTGATCGGCAAGAAATGATGCAAGTAGGATAACATCTGGCAGTACCAATGGCAAAAAGCCTGCAATAAGTGTGACTGACTGTAACACAGAGATTTCTTAATGTATGCCATGGCTGTGCTGTACTCTCTAAAAACTATAGCAATTTCATATAGCTGACAGCTTGTTTAATCTAGATTACCTTTTTCTGGGAATTAATTTGTGTAGTCTCATGATGTGGAAATGTCTTTTTTTGCAGAGACTAGTCTGCTCAAATATCTGCAACTTCTATAGCAGCAGGACGGAAACTTCAGGAGATGAGTTCTTTTCAATTTCAACTATAAATTGAATTTACTCATTGAAGTTGCAGGTGTTATGTTCTGTAACAAAACCTGCGCTTTGGATTTCTGTCCAAGGATTTCTGTCCTTGTAATTCTTTACAATGTAAACAAGTAAACCTAAAGACAACAAAGTTTTTTTGGAAAGTAGATGTTTGTCTGCCCTCTATTTAGTAATCTGTCTTGTTAGCTCAACTTCCTTGAGAATTCTGGGACCAGTTAATTTTATGGTAGGAATCAACTAAAGCATATGTGTATTCCTCATGTAGTATTTTGAAAAGATGGCTAGAAATAGTGTAATTAAAATCAAATGCAGGAGCTCAGCAAGCAGTTCCTTATATTTTGAGAAATACTCTTAGTAACATGCTAAAGGCCAGGATGTTTAGTAAGATTACATTGTGGCTATGTAACTCAGTTTTCTAATGAAGCTGAGAAATCTCAAGCTGCAACTAAAGATTGAAGTTAGAGGATTGGAACACTTTTTTTTAGTTCATATTGAAATACTTTGGATGTTTTTGAAGGAAATCATGTTAATTCTTTTAATTTAAAAAAAGCAATCATTTCAGTCTTCTTTTCCATGACAAGTTTCAGAACTAAAAGATATATTGAATTTTTCTCATGAATGAAATCATACTTTCTAACCTTCCTTGTATTTCAGCCTTCCATAGTTGGATAAAACCATGTAGAGATGTGTGAAGGTAATCTGTCATCTGTCAGATGCTGTCTGACATCTGTCAGATGCTATTTACTAATTTTGGCAGGATAATGTATTAAAGTGGTTTAGTTAACATTAAGATACAGGGCATATATATATAGGAAGACTAAAGGAGATGATACATGACTCTGGCTGGATTGAATGGCAGAAGAAAATTAAGCATCTTACCTCTGAACTCTCTCCTCCAACGCTGCAAATAAAAGAGGAGGCTGGAATTGTTTTGGGCTTTTGGAACTATTCCCAAGGCTCAGGCTTTCTGAAAATTTCTATGAAAAGATTGCTGCGAGTAACAGTCTTAGGGTATCATCAATAGCTGATAGGATCTGGCACATTAGAATCATTATTAGAATCCTAATTCATTTATCCTCATTTCATTTGTGAACTAGCAAGAAGCTTGAAAGAAAACTTGAGCATCTCCTACATGTCATTTAGTTTAGTTTGCTCAGAGGAGGAAAGATGCTTTTGGATGAAAAACATGTACTTATTAGGTTCCTAAAAACATACACATCTGAGAACTAAATGTGGGTGTGACTTGTACTCTGTTTTTTTTAAGACTAGCTCCTTATCTGATGAAAAAGAAAAAAGTTTTATTGTCGTGTATCTTTTAATTTTATATTTCATTATCATGTTTAAATAATTGTGAGAAGAAGTGTAACAGTTTAGATGTCTCTATAATATTTGTTTGGATAACAATAAATAAAGTAACTGTTTTCCTCATTCTTTTACTTATTATATCTTCCCATTGACAAATTGCACCTTATTAGACAATATCTGGAATCTGCAAAGCGTCAAAAATGTATGAAAAAATGTATGAATAAATCAGCCGGCTTATTTAATCACTCTTAGATTTTGATTCAAGTGGCTGGCATTACTGCAGTTCTTTTGGGGTTAGAACATTCAAAAAAATCTACACTGTTGATTGCAGATCTACCTTGTCTGAGTGCTTGTGTTCTGCTACTTAGCACTTCAAACCAAACAGCTCCACCTATCTTGCATCTCCTCTTAAAGCCATGTTCTGTTGCTAAATGACAATTTTTGAAGAACACGACTTAACCTAAGAAACTAACGTGTGGTTGGTGTTTAATGAACTTGAAAACTCTACTTGCTTAAAGCTTTTTTGAAAGAAAGTGAGAACATCAGTTCTAAAATTTGCCTTTTGAAAGTCTATAAAGGTTTGGGTTTTTTTCCGATTTAAATAAAAGGCATATTTGGCAAAGTGGATATTTGTTATACCTAAGAAGAAAATTGTACCTCAAAACACTTTATATAGATATTTTCAAAGATATCTTACAAGTATTGGGTATTTACAACCGAATTTTTTAAATTGTGTGGGAACAGGCTGATACATTTCCATAGACACCTGTGAAACCCCCAAACAAAAGTCCAGATTCTTGACTTATATCAAGTATAATGCTAATGGCATAAGTAGCATTACATGTGTCATGAGTCAGTACAGGATTTGGGCTTTTGCTGAGAGAGAACTTGGGAAATATTTTCCTGAAGCTGCAAATATTTTTCATAATAAGTATTCACAGAATAATTTAAGAATAAAGTGTAATATAACAGATCTTTTTTTCTGAAGGAAGTGCTCTTGTTTCAAGAGCAAAGAATTGAAATTTTTAGTTTTTTTTTAATTTGGTTCATAAAAGGGCATGTGAAGACAGGAGAACCCATAAATAATGCTAAGGTCCTAGGCAGCCTGCCGTTCTGACAGCATATTTTATAAACAACCATAAATAATACTTACTGCGGTATATCAGAGACAATTATACTGTGCCATCAGCGCCATTGTTCTGATTTACTGGGGTCTTTGAAGAAAAGAAATACTCACTTGTCATGCCAAACTGCAAAGCTCTAATATGGTTGATATTTTTTCCTATGGGTTCGTTATGTTTGGCTCTTGTTTTTTGTTATTTTCTGCTTGTTTTGTGTTTCAAATTTTTAGACAATTTTTTTTTAATCAAAAATGCCTGAATGGCTGAAACAGAGTATAGGTGCAAATCCTGTAGTACTGCTAAATAAGCATAATGCTCTTATGAGAAGAGTCTAACTGTTTTTTTTCTGGCTTTTCTCAGCAAAATCCTTTTGTTCTGGAAGTGTCTCAAAGAGCAGTAGCAAAATAACTCAGGATTAGAAGGATAATGGGAAAGTGGCAGGGCCTGAGGACAAAAGGATTCCCAAGAAAAGGTTATTAGGTATGTGTTTCTGTGATGCACTACAGTGAGGCTCAGCTGTCTTTCTAGAGGAGAAGTGATGTGGTACAACAAATAGCACAGTAGAGTGGCTGGTAGGTTCTTCAGCAACAGATGCAAATAGCTTCACTGGCAAAGGGTTGACCCTGGGAAAGTTTTCTAATAAGGGTTGGATTATGTAGGGCACAAATTTCTATTGGAAATTAGTAGAAATTAGAGCAAACAACAGTCTTGGGAACCTTAATGTTTTTCAACCATAAGTAGAAATGTCTAGCCCCATTAGCTTAGATATCTGGTACTTTTGAGACCCACTGATCCTGTATAATTTTTTAGTGGAAAAAGAGGGTGGAAATTCTGAGGTATTTTCCTCTGTGAAGAGGTCACAGAAAAGTTTAGACGTTACATATGGTATGGTGATCCAATAGGTGATCTTCATTCTCTCATTTTTTCTAGTGTTAGGGATATGTAGGCTTGACTTTACTGGGGTATACCTGCTTTGCCATCTGTGTAAAGCTTGTGTAGGTATACTTCAACTACACAGCAAGGTGGTGTTGGTGCTAGACCAGCATATCCTTGACAACCTAGGCCTGAGCCTGTGACTACCTACACAGGGTTTCGGCTTGGTGCGTGCTGAAGGTCTTACGGCCATTCAGTCTGGTGATGTGTGTTCATTTTTTGTTTTGTTTTGGGTTTTTTTGTTAAAATTACCTCTCATGTCTGGAGGAATCACAACTACAGAGTAGGTATAGCTTTGGAAATTTAAGAGGTCAGAGTTCTTAACCCACTTGTTTATTAAGCATCCTACAGCACTTCTTAAGAAGAGAAAGCTTGACCTGATAGCCTGGCCAGAATGCAAGTTAAACAATTTGTTTGGTCTGCTTCCAGTTTCAGAGACTGATGTAGTCTTTGGCCAATGTTTTTAAAAGCTCTTTAATGTCATACATAATTTAAAAAGTTCTATTTCTCAGGTTGAGAAATTCTGTAGTTCACAAAGCTTTTGAAGAATGGTTTTGGAAAACGGAAGAGTATTATCTAATGCCACTGTATTTCAAAGCTGATTCTGTTCTTCTGGAGTAAAAAAAGAAACAGCATTATTTAGCTAGCCCACAGCATGCAAAACTTAAATCATTAAATTTTGCTTTCTGTGGATACTTTTGACAAAACAAGATGATCTTCTGGTCTGCAGGAAGTTTGTCTCAGTAAGAAGTATAATTCAGCAAATTAATGCAAATAGATAGTTATTAGATGGTAGCCATCTGGAGTAGAAGCAATATTGTATGAAACGTTTCATAAGATGAATTTTTTGTGTAATGGATAGCTGGTTACGCTAAACTATCTGGTATGTACAAAAGTGCCTGTATTTTCTGAAGTTTGAGCATTCTTGTAAATGTAAAACAATTATTTCACTTTGTAAATCAATAATCAGAGAACATTTCCTTGCAAGTATCACTTACTTTATCACTTGCCAAACGTGTTGTTTTCTTCCTGATTTTTTATTTTATGCCCATTTCAGATTTCTCCAGTCCCAATAAAATATTTGGGGTACAGGCTGATTAGAATGAAGAGCTACTAAAAATACTATTTGAGGAATGATGGTGCTGGAAGTTAGTTTGACCAATGAAATGGGACAGATTCACATACCTTGGTAAGGAGGGATCTTAAATAATTAATTACCAAGGTGTACTTTGGGCTTGTTCTTTTGCATTCTTCTGTGTTTACAAAAGAAACCCATCAGTTCTTCTGATAAGTAAAAGGCTTAGCTGTTTCTTGCCTTTGCAGGCTGTTTGTTTACAAAACAGACCAATATAAATTGACAATTTGCAGGATTATTTTTTTTGAAAACTTACAGGATTTATGATTAAAGAGCTTGCGCCGTGCTTTTTTTCATTCTGCATGCTGCTGTGTGCACTAGAATGCTAGCTTCCAATTGTGCAAGATATTCCCATAGGATTTTTCCAGTATACTCAGTGTTTAATCTTTTATATCACTTTTCTTCCCTATGCCTTCTTCATAGTACGCATTCATTGTAGTTTCTATGAACACAAACATTTAATCACTTATCTCTGAAACAAATCCAGAGTTCCACACCGCTTTCTATCGAAGCTTCTAATTTAAGGAGGCTTTTAACAACTTTTTACTTCCCAAATGCCTTTATCTGTTGAAGTCCAGGAGCTGACCTTTTGTTGAAAAAAATCCCATCCAGATGTAACTTAGCTGAAAATTTGTTGTCAGAAGTAACTGAACAGAATCCAGCGCTCACTGCATTCACTGGTTCGCTGGACTTACATCTAGGTAAACTAATTCAGATTGGATAGGTACAGATTCACTAGGTCAAAAATAATAAAATAACAAAAAAAAATTAGGCAGACAATTGTCATTATCTGTAGAATCTTAAAGTCCAAACCTGAAACCCATACTGCTAAAAATTATTTGAGTTATTAAAATGAATACTAGGAAACCTTAGGAGAAAGTTGAGATTTTTGTATAGATACAAAAAAGAAACTCTCTTTCTTACATTCTCCTAGTATATATATATTTTTTTTTTCTTTCCCTGATTATGGCATATGATTCCGGGAAAAATTATTCTAAAACCAATCTCTTTTTGTTATACTGATGTGAAAGATGTTCTAGTGAAAATTATGTGTTAAGGTACGGCGTTGCCTAGCAAAAATGTCAGACCTGCCTGTGGGAAGTGCAAATCATTGAAGAAATTTATTGTAATTTTTTTGACAGATGAATTCCAAAGAAGAGAAGAAATATTAAAGAGGGAAAAAGGAGAATCAAGTGTCCGTATTCTGGCTCAGACATTTTCTCAGAACCAGGGTTACTTGGCTGATGTTTAATTAGGGGTTAAAAACATAGGCTGCAATTCCAAATCAATGCCAGTTTACAACACTGCCTGGAATTCTGTAACTAAAAATGTAAGGAGTGCTTTGGAGATTCAGATGACTCTGACTTTTGTTATGTGCCATAACTGCTTGTGGCAAGCACCAAACCTCTGTCCTAGCTGTGAAACAGGATACAAAATGCTAAGCAAGCACTGGTCAGTACACGGTGCAGTACAGGTACTGTATGCGGAGACAGAAACGTAGATCCCAGAGCAGTGCAGCTGTGTTAGAGTGGGCATATTGGCATGTTGATGTAGCTAGGTTAGTTTGAAGCTGGCAGCAGCTCAGGTAATCCTTTGCTCGTCTTCATCATGTGATGTAGACAGGCATCAGAGTTAGGTTTTTGGTCATAGTTCATTTCATAATAATTTGGACTCAGTTCATTGACTTCGAATCATAGGAGCATTTACATATCCAGAACAACCTAGACTCTGAAACATGAACCCTGTATTGGCTGTGCTGGTCCGAGAATTTACATTTATTTCATTCAGAGATTTGCTATTTGGCTCTTACCTTCAGTAGTTCTCTACCATTTTAACATCTGCTGAGAATCTGGCTCACTTGAATGACTATAATGGAGAAGTCTAGTTCAGTAGGTTTTGAATTTGACCAAAAAACCCCCCTATCCTGAAAGTTGATCAGGAAACATTGTTGACCTCTAGTTAGTACTTATTGACAACAGGGAAGTTCTGGACTGAAAATATTTCAAACTCCAGATAGCCAGTCAATCACCTGTTGGTTAAAGACAGATAATACATACAGACAACATATTATCCCCCTTGGATAGCAGGATTCAGAGGTACCCGTGATGTCTGGTGATAATATATAGACAAGTAAAAGTTGTGTGATTCCTTTTTTTTCCCCTCCATGTTTCAGCTTTAATGTTTTTAAATTTAACAGAATTGTCTTTTTAGTATTGTACTGATGTCTGCAATATAGTACAATCTCAGGATGACTTTTGTGTGATTTTGGGTGCAGTTTAGGTTAGATAAATAAATAAAGCTGTACTTAGAAATACTTAAATGTAGTATTTTGTAATGCTAATATTCATATACTAATGATGAAGCAGAAGATACAGTTCTGGTTATTATAAGCATGTGCATTACTGGCAATATTATTAGAGCCATTAGACTCTGTTGGTAAAATGGAATAAATTAAATTAAAGTGTTTGTTCAGTTTTCCTTGTGTACTCAAACTCCAAATTTAGCATGTTTTAAAGCCTTTTTAAATTTTGTTGCTGTAAATATTGCTGAAGTTGAAGTAGTATAAATGTCAAATTATACTCATTTACCCTTGCTAATTAAACCTAAATATATTCACATTATGGTAGGGATGCAATAACTGTATATGCTAGTAGCAGTTTTTCCTTACTTACTCTCTTTTTTTTGCTTATAAAGATTCAAGACGGTCTTGCCCCAGATCTTTGTTCAACATATTTTATTTATGATGGATCTTTTCTGTATTCAAAACTAGATGCAGACTTCTTAAAATATTGTACTGTTATATCATCCCAAGAAATAGGATAAGAAAAATTTGTGAAAGTTGTTTTTTTTTTTTAAACTGTATTTTTGCAAACTGAAATGCTTAATAGACTAGTAAACTTACGGTACTTACAGAATCATATTTAATGTCAATCTTTTATAGTTTATTTCTGCTTTACAGCTACTTTTCTTTTGCTTAATAATAGCATGAATAGAGTTTGATGTTTTGCTAATATTGCAAGCACTTATACAAGTTGTTAAGTGTAGCAAGCTTTTTAAAATTTTATTTTAGTGGATTAAGCAGGATCATGAAGTAGAGGGTAGGAAAGGAATTCTGTAATCTTACCCAGAGCATCCTGGGTCATGTTCTTTATTTTTACTACAGTAGTGTCAGAGGATCCTATTTTTTTGAAAAATCTTGTGAGAGAGTGGGACTGGCAAGGTGTGGCAGGAGAAACCAGAAGAGAATGGCAAAAATATACTTAAACTAGACAAGTACAATCCTTTTATGATTCTGTGTATATTGGGTAACTGCATTGCACAGCAAACTTAAGTTTTGTGTAACTTTTAGTCCCTTTTTAGTTTTGTTTACAGAAAAGCCCTTTCAAAGAATCAGGATACACTTCTAGCAAGTTAGTATGTGATTTCTTACTGCCGTCCGTGTCGTCGTGTGTCGTCCGTCCGTGTCCCGTCCCCTCCCCCCCCCCCAACTTCTTTTAGATGTCCTTATCCTAGTTTACAGAAGTCTGGGACATCAGTAGTAGCTGTGATGATGTAACGTGAGATTTCTCTCTTGCTAAATTCCACTGAATCTTGGAAGAAGTGCTTTTCCAATTGAGTGTCCCTTTTATGCAGCACTTTCTACTGTTCAGAAACTTTTATGGTGCTTGTCATTGTATCATCTGAATGTTGTCATTCTGTTATGCCTGTTCCCTCTAACTTCTTACCAGTTTAAATTTATAGAGGCCGATAAGGGTCTTTAGGGTTTAAAACTCCATACTGCTCAGTAGAGGAGAGAAAACCCGCACTGGATTAGCCTTTCTTACTGAATTTGGGCATGCTGCTGGGAAAAAGTTCTCTTCGCTGAGTTTTTTGTGGTTTGGGGTTTTTTTTCTTTTTGGTTGGTTGGTTGGTTTGGGGTTTTTTTTGTTTTGTTTTTTTTTTTTTTTAATTCTAGGCAGGTTATTATGTAAAGTAATGAGAGTCTAAGTACTGATGCAGGAAATACCTTGAAAGAGAAGGATGCCAACAATTGAGTCTGTAAGGCTGAAGTTGAAGGGTTTAGAGGAGCACCAGGAACATAGCAAGGTGTGACCATGGCCCTTTCTAAAGCACCCTCCTATCAAGGTGATGAGCCTCACAGTGGGTGCTTTGATCTAAATGACAACCCCTTCTCAGAGCAGCAAAAACTTACAAGACCTTATGATCCTGTTAATGAGACATTGGGCGTTTTTAAAGCAAATACTTTAATGATCATTGCTACTCAGGTCACTGTAAAAATAAAAGGTGGAGGAATGGAAGAAGAAGGGGAAAGGTGGTGAAATGTGCAACCAAAGGTGCTGTGAGAGCTGTGACTGACGATGTGCAATGTCCTGCTGCAGCGTCTGAACACACAGGATGTGAGAAATGCTGACGTTAACTGCTTGGTTAAACTAAGATGGATTGGGCAGTGATACCAAATGCTTGTAGAACTGGCAGACTAGGTCCAATAAGCAGGGACAATTTTGAAAGGTGTGCAGAAAGTGAAGAGGGATATCAAAAAGGAGAATGGGAAAAAAAGCATGTTTTAACATAGAGCAGTATGTACTGCTCAAATTGTAAGTATTTTTAACTCAACTGGGATAGACTTGACTCTGCAAGTCAGAAGTTAACCCTATAATAAGTGTTTTTAATTCATGTGTTAAAACCAGTGTGTCTTTGAAGTGTAAATGAGAAGAAGAAAAAAGGAACGGTGAAATCTATGTTCAAGTATCATGACTACTATCAATGTTAAAATGAAGTTTGCTGTAAAGGAGAGATGGAAACAAAGGTTAACAAACAAGAATAGAAGACTAATAAAAAGTTTTTAAGAATATTGAGTAAAATTTATTGGGTAACAGTAATGCACTTAGTAATAGACATTTCAGAAACAAACACACTAAATAGCCTTAATATCACCAGAAAATCTTATGGTGGGAGATGCTTTATGTTGGATAGCTAAGGTAGGTGTTGATTAGAAGTCTTAACTATTTTTTTCTTCCATTGGTATTACAGAAGAGTAAGTACTCCATTCCAACCATTTGGCTATCATTAATTGCACATTGTTTAACTTTGTGTTAGCTGGTTTTCATTTTATTTTATTAGCTAATATGCATGTTTGAAAAAAGAAACCTATAAGGGTTTTTCCAGGCCAGTTGTCATGGCTGAGGTTAAAATCAGAGAAAAATATGCATAAGGAATAGGTAATAAGGAAAAGTAGTTCCAGTTTCAGGTGTTTCCATATCCAAACAAGAGCAACCTTCTTGCCTTGAGTGAGGATAGATGTGCCTCCTATTATTAATAATGATTATAATTAGTATAATTAGCCTATTTTTCTCACATTTTATATCTAATCTATAAACAGATGAAGTTTATTGTGTTTATAAAACAATATTTTCAGAGTGGTAAGAAGCAAAGGTGAATTGATCAAGTATTTTAAAAAAACGTTTACTGTTTCAAAGTGTTTTTGTTGGGTTTTTTTTTTTTTTTTTAAATCATACTAGCAAGTGTAGCTAGTGTAACACCAGGACTTCACTTTGTGCTGTTCTGGGGTTATTTTAAAACATATAGTGATTAACAAATGTTGTTGAAATTCTGAATTATGGAAATATCAAAATACTACATATGCATACGGTATTTAAACAGTTTTGAATTTGATAGAAACAGTTCTTTTTATTACAAAGGGTCTGATTTGGTAATTTTCAGAATGTGCATAGTGTTCCTGAGATATGTACCTATGAGAACGAGCTACCTGTTCCAAACTGTCTGTAGAGAAGCTGCCAGCAAACAGCAGCTTAATGTAGACATAACATATATATGAAGGTATTCGTTTTCAAAATTCAGACAATTTCTTAGATCAAAATTTGGCCGAATGTGATTATGGGATTGGTGTTTTATAATCAATGTATAATCATATAGGTGGAAACTAATTATGTTTGTATATTTACTCAGTGCTTAGAAATTGTTATAAACTACCTTAGTGATTATGACCTGCTTCATAATAGCTGCTTATTTTAAAAGGTGTGATTTTAATTCCACTGCACTCTTAAAAGTAACACTGTGGTTTGAACAACTGCAGGAATTTTGAGCTTAACTTTACAACCTATAGTTGTAAGTTCTGTAATCCTAGTGTTTTTGCTGATTGTGAAAATTGCATTGGCTATAAAAGTCAATCACTTACCAGGTGAAGTAATGGTCATGCACGGTGATAAAGAAATGTGAGCTCACTCAGACCTGTGCAGGTTGTCATGAGGCAGGACTAGACAGGAATAAGCAAGCACACCAGGAAGGTATGTTGCTCAGTTTTGATCCAGAATCCTTGAGGGGTTGTAGAGTTTGCAATGTCTTTGTTGCGCTCCTGAGTGATGGCCTGTGGTTCAGTGGCTATGAAGAGGGGATTAGAAGCTCAGTATTTTTGCCGTTGCCAGTAGAAAGCAATAGGTTTGCATGGTCCTGGCAGAGCAGGGCGGAGAGCTGTCTGGGCTTATGTTGGTCAGAGCTGCTTGGGACTTGTTTTCCTGTGTCCAGAGGTCTCATGCCTGTGGCCTCCCTGGCTGTAGCTTCGGCTTTGTGAGTGCCAGAGCTGGGAAAGGACTGGCAGCCCTGGGATGTTGATGCATCACAGCTCCAGGGATCAGTGGGTGACAACCCACATCCTGGTGTCAGCTGTGGCTGGGGCAGGCACATGGGCATCTGACGCGCAGTGGCTGGCATCTAATGGGAAGGAAGCAGAAAGTGATAAGAATGTGTAAATACTAACCTAAGCGTAACCAAGACTTCCCTTCCCAGGGAAGAGACCTTCCTTCCTTCCCTGCCCCTTCCCCCATTCTGTAAACATCATATTCATCCTGCAAAGACCTCAGCATACTGGTGACTCACCTAGTTGAACATGGGTGGTTAGCCTATATGGTGCTCTGTGTTGTTCTTCTAGCAGAATTTGAAGCAGTGTTGATTAAATGTGGTTTAGGCAGTTCAGCAAAAACTCTAGTTGTAACATTACAGTATTGTAGGCATACCTTGATGTACCTAATTTATTTTTTGTTCTTCTCTAAGTATTGCCTTAAACTTATAGGAAATACTTGCAGCATAGACTGGCAGGGTGAACGTATTACCTTGGATGTCTGGAAGGGGAAAAGTTCTGTTAGGATAACAGATCGTAGCCTAAGTCATTCTTTAGCCTGTGTATAAGTTGAAAACTTACCCCAACTCTTGAAATTAAATTTTTTGCCATTCTGGCTTATGGAGATTAACTTTAAGTAACTACTTGGATATACAATTCCCCGATGAATTAAATATGCACATAGGGGTTCTTATGGCTTACAGAATGCCCTCAACAGAAGTGCCCAAGGCTTTAATGGCATGCAAGGTACATATTATACTCTTAATTGCTATTCTGTGCTGCTGTGGACAGATGCTCCTCTATAGTTTCTGACTGAGGAAAATTTATCTTGGTAAGAAACGGCCAGGTTTATCGCTTGGTGTCCTTCCTCAGGTAGCAGTTCTGTCTCTCCCCTGAATATACATACCTTAGAAAAAATATCTTGTGTATAATGCTACGTTTTAACAGTTGAAGGATGATTGTGACAGCTGACAGTGGAAACATCTACTTGTTCTTTTGGTCTAGCATCAAAATTCAAAATCAAAGGAAAAAATAAAGGAATTCACAAGGTCAGTGCAAGAATTGATTTACTGTTAGAAGAATGCATTGAAATGTTTGAGTCCGTGCTACTAGGAGGATCAGGTCTCATAACTGCTGTTTTATTAGGTGGATTTGTGTTCAAATATGACAGAGGTCTCAAGTGAAATTTCAGGATGTTATTTAAGCATGTGCTTAAAATGAATCTTTCCCAAATAAGTATGCTTTTCTAAATAACCTTGTGTGGTGTTTAATGTAGAAAGAAGGAAGGAATAATTTTTAATATCTTCATGTTTATTTTCTGTTTTTAAGGTGAGACATGAATTTTTGGGAGACTTCCTCACTGATAGCTCAGGTCTGCAAGAAAATGAAGGATGCCACCTTCCTTTGCACTGCTGTGATTCAGAGAAATCAGTCAGTATGTTGGTATGTATTTATTTTACAGGAAATCTTTTTCTGTCCGGAGCCATCCTGCCTTAGTCAGACATGTCCTTTTCTTTTGCTTGTGACTTTCTGGCTGACAGTTGTTCTGGAAACACTGCGTGCTCTGCTCTGCTGTACAGCAGGGCTGGAGCAAAGAGATGAAATAGAGATTTACATTTCTGTCTCCCCTCATAAATTGCCTTGTTATGTATTCTCCCGGTTCTCCCCTCTCCTGCTTATTTTTTGCAAAATGAAAGAAAATGGGTCATTAGGATGCATGTGTCAGGGCCCTGAGGGCACTAATAGGCCTTGAAGACCAAGATGGGCCTCACCTGTGGCCTCCAGAGCCTGTTAGCTGAGCCCTGGGCCTCCGGTGCCCGCCTCATCTGCGCCCGCAGCGCCACAGTCTCCAACTCCCCCAGGCCTAGGGCCCAGACCCCAGCCCTGGGATGGCTTCCCAGCTTGACCTTGTCTCCAGGGACCTGCCCAGTGCTCACCGCACCAGAGCCTAACCCTGACTTGCAGAGTGACTTCCTGGCTTGGCCTTGCACCTCCCTCGCTGCTGCCTTGTGACCCGGGCTGGCGGCTGGAGTTGTCCGCCATCCCTGGGCCTGCCCTGCCCGCTGCATTTCCCACCCCCAAGGGAGCCGGCAGCCCTCGCCGTGCCCTGGCAGCGCGGGTGTTTGCAGCTCTGCCCACTGCACCGCCTGCTTCTGTAAGTGCAATGGTAAATTGTTAAATATTATCGTGTATTTAGTCAGAAAATGTGGTACAGGAGAGAGTTTGGTTTGTGAAAAGATTTGCTCAGCTGCCATTAGAATATTAGCAGCTATGTTAAAATCAAACAAATGTATTACCAGCTAGCTATAAATTTAATGAAACTGAAAAATATTTTTACTCACGAGCTTGTGGTTGTACGACAAATATGCTAACCAAGGCTGTGGTATGCAGGGAGTGTTTTTTAGAGGGATTAATTAATATGAGGATAGCATTCTTCCTGGTGGAGCAGAAAGCTGGTTTATAGCTTCAGGAATTGGTGTCAGCCGAGGAATACATTATCTGTTTGCAGATCAGCAAAGCGTGTTATGCCGTTAGGTCAGGAGTGGCCAACTTTATTCCGCCCCCCCCCCCCCCCCCCGTACTGAACACCTTAATTAGAGGAACCTTCCTGAAACTTTTGGCATCCTGAAATTTGCTGTAGGGCAGTATGAATTTACAGCATCCTAAATGAAATAAGTTCCAGGGTTCTGGTTTCCTAGATGAAAAATAAATTTCTCAAAGCAGTGAATCACAATTAATGAACAACCATGCGACAGTTATTGACAGTCCCTTCAGAATATGCTGCACAGTGGCAAGATACTTTCTTCTTCTAATAAGGCCTAACGTGACATAAGGTTCTATCTGCAGGACCTTCTTGCTTTATTAATCTCATTATGACCACTTGAATTGCTACATCCTCTGTAATGATTAAAACATTTGACTCCCAGGTGTGATATTATAATGAGGATAGAGTTCATAGAATAAGGCATTGTATCATTCTGCAAAGGCTGTCAGCAAATGGAAATATAAATCAAACTCATCAGTATAATTTGCCTCCTGTTTCCATGGAAGAACAAACTAAAAAATTTTAGATACATACCTATATATGCATGTTTTCAAATCCAACTAAGAATCTTCTCGTGGAAGATATATTTTTGCATATTTAAATCTTAAAAAATATAGATGCCTTTGTTGCGAATGAGTGGTTTAGGCCGCTTAAAGAATCACTGTCAAGGATATTGGCAAAAGTGATTTTAATAGAAGTTTATAAAAATGCGACTTAACAGAATTTGATGGCAAGGTCCACTCTATTACTTACTAAAACATACAAAAGAAAATCGAACTAGAATCGAATCAGAATGGTTTATGCAGAGAGACCAGAGAAAGAAAAGGGTAAAGAAGACTGTCCCGTTGAGTCACGAGGTTCAGAATGGAGCCCCTTGCTTTCTAAGGAAGACTGGAGTTTAGGTGTGGCTGAATCCAGACTTAGTCTCAGACTTGGTCAACGGTTCAAGTCTAAAGGTAAGGAGGGGGTGCAAGGGACAAAGAAAACCTCCCGTTGAGTCACGAGGTTCAGAGAAGACCAGCTAGATCCACTCCTAGTCCCAGACTCGGACAACAGTTTATGTCTAGTAGAATAAATACAAAGAGTAGGGAAGACCCTCCCGTGAAGTCATGAGGTTCAGAATAGAGCCCCTTGCTTTCTGAACTCCTTCTCAGAGAGGAGTCTAGGTACGGCTAGGTCTAATCCTAGTCTCAGACTTGGTTAATGGTTTATATCTAAAGGATTATATGTATTTAGCAGCAATCTAAGGTTCATTCACAGTTTAAGGTAAATCATAAGATTTGAGCAACACTTAATCGTG
Organism: Gavia stellata; assembly: GCF_030936135.1. Classification (NCBI taxonomy): domain Eukaryota; kingdom Metazoa; phylum Chordata; class Aves; order Gaviiformes; family Gaviidae; genus Gavia; species Gavia stellata. The sequence goes on from NC_082603.1 coordinate 13,468,296, forward strand.
GATTAGTTTAACATTTGCAAAATGATTTGATAGAATTTACCACAATCGCAACAGTGGCTTGATTACAGATTTGGAATGATAGTATTATACTTGCTATCGAGTACTCAAATTGATTCACACACACACACAGACACAGAGACATATGTATAGAGAGATCTATATAAAGGTATACCTGTTAAAAATTCCCCTCAAGTTCCATGAAATATGCACTTCAAATGTCTCAGCATTTCTCAGTGGGTGAGGGTTGAGCTTCGAGGAGGAGAGGGTTTCAGCCCAGGTCCCGTCACCAGCTTTCGGCGGTGGTCCTCCGAATTTCACAAACTGGAGAGTTTGTGAAACTCTGAGAGGCGTCCCGCTCAGAGGGAGATGCTGGTCGCAGCCCGCTGCGGTGCAGGAGAGCTCAAAGGGTCTCACTTGGGACCGCTGTTCATAGGTTCGCAAGATGATTGTCTTTAGTCATCAGCAAGTTACCGGAAAGTTACTGGAATTCCCCTAACACTGGTACCGTTCCACTCGGGCTACGGTCCAGGTAAGGGATGTTCCAAGGCTGTCAGGGGATGACTGATGATTCCCACTCTCGTTACCCGCCTCGAGTTGGGTGACAGGAGTGCGTGGTACGGTCAGCGCTGCTCCCCACCTTAGCCGTGCAAGAGTTCCTGGTACGGTCAAGGGATGCTTAACCGCCCAACTCATTGCGCAAAGGCAAAAGGCCCAGCTGGAATTCCTGAGATCGTAGAGTGGCCCAGGAAAAGGAGGGGAAGGAATTCACCACCACAGCCTTGAGCACCAGTTTTAAAAAGAGTATGGTTTACGTAGAGTTATGTGAATAGCTAAGCTAAAACTGACCACTTGTACTCTAGTATGTCCTCCTCTTCCCACCATATGTATATTTTTGGGAAGGATTGGGGCTGAGTGTACTAGCCAAGTTCCATTTTGACAAATTATGTATTTTCTCTTGTTCTCTGCACTTCTCTGGTATTTGAAAATTTATAAACTGTTCTTCATTTTCTTGAACATACCATTGCTCAGTGGGAGGATATAATTAAATACATATTAAGAATCATGTTTTCATAAAAAATAATCTTCATCTCTTATTCAGAAGCCTAAAAAATCCTGTATGAAATTAGGAATCCATCTTGTTTGTAAGTAGTAAAACCAAACAAAAGAAAGTTGGGAAATAAAATTTAATTCTGCTACTTTTTCTTCTGCGGAATCTTGAGGATGAGAAACTCTGCCATTCTCAGCATGATGATCTAGAATAAAAAAGCATAAAGCATGTTGGGCAAGCAGTCCTGAGGTATGAAATGAGTTAGTAACTGGAATGGAGAATAATCGTTTTACTTCAGGTCTTCTTTGTCTATTTTTAAACTGGGTGGAAGGGGTTGTGTTATTTCCCATAGAATTAGTTAATCCAGCATTTTCCTGGCTCAAGAGAAATTTCTGTGGGTACAATTGCTCCCTTAAAAGCCTTCAGCCTTGGCTCTACTCAATGTGATTTTCTGCCAGCAGTTCATCTGTCTCAGCCCCAAAAACCAAGTGACTTCAATTAACTGCATATTCAGTTTGTTTCTTACACTCTCCTTTTTGGTCTAATTACCTGTCTAATGGATACATCCAATTCCCCAAGCTATATGTTGTTTCCTAATCTTGGTGAAAACAGGAAAGGAGCATAACAGAATTAGGGGAAAAAAGGTTGATATTTGAATGCAACTTGAAAACATATGGAGAAAGTACTGCATTTGAAACCTCCTGGGAAATATTCCACAGGTGGTCAGGGAACCTGTGGGATATTTATTTTGGGTAAAATTGATCTATAAGGGACTTTGTGTAGGGCTAGAAACCTGCTGTCCTTTCAGATAGACTTCTTTCCAAATTACATTTTACTGCTATTTTGACTTTGAATGAGTCAAATCTTGCTCAGACTTTTGCCTTTGCATTGCTATTTGCTATAATTCTGCTGTTCAAAAATATTAAGGGGGGGTGGCAAAGAAGTGTTTTCAAGCTCTGAATAGCTAAGTGGAATCTAATTATCAATGAGGTAGAGAAACCACCATCCATCATCTCGGGTTTAGTCTTGTGAGAGACAGTGTGTAAGAATCTTAAAAAAACCCATCAGGACATCATTCTCTGCACTCCTGAACATTTTATATTGTATGTATTAGAAAAGAAGGTAAAAGACATTTCCTCTCCCCCATGCCCCTGATTACTAAGGTAAAAACACAGAACCAAAAGCATAGACTGTGATCAACTATTACAAGAAAGCTAGAAAAGATGCTGAGATATACTGAGAGATTTTTTTCTGAGGGTCATTTTTACTATTAATTATTTTTTTTTATAAGGTCACTTTCCTATGATGCTATTTGAGAGCATCTTTATGTACTGAACTACAAATCTTTTCCTTTATTTATTACATGGAAGGGACTATGAGCTTTTGGAAGCTGTATGGTTTGGTAATTATATTGTTGTCATGCAGTTGTCAGGCTAACTGAATTTTCCACTTGGTCTAGGATTGAGTAGAATTTGTTCTTGTTAGTCTTAATAAAAGGGAGCCAACAGTTGCACCAGGAGGGATCATATTCTTCTTAATGTTCTTTGAAAACATAACTGTTTCAGGTCATTTCAGGTCATTCCAATACCTGTCTGTGATACATAAATACTTTATCGCTGTAAATTGGGCTAAGGCTAGCTGTTTTGGGTTGGGATATTGACTCAAATGTCACCAGTGAGCCTGATTTCCATACTTCTGCATAGTTTTCATGTTCTATTTTAATTTCATCCTTACTTTTAAAGGAAGTTCTGCTTTATCCTGTGATACGGAAATTCATACATCATATATAAGGCAGTCATAGTCTTGTCAAGAAGACAAGAAAACTGTTGTTTGGGTTCTAGGGGAAAGTTTTCAGAAGGAAAATCATGGATGGAATAAGGGGGTCTAAGCTTCATTTTCCTGTTCTGATCTCTTAGTAGGCTGTTCAATCTAAACTTGTAACTGCACTGATGCGAAACTAGGGTGATAACTCCTCTTCCATTTTGTGGAGTCTGAAAAAAGGAGGGACTCTAGGCTCAAAATTATTTGTTGCTAGAGTGGATTCATTTTTTTCTCAAGAGTTCAAAAGATGACAACCATTTGGCATATGTCCTGTTATATCTAGTCAGCAACCAAAATCAGGTAAATCTGAGCAATCCAAGGTGTATTGTTCTGGTTGTATGGAAGTTGATATATATTAAGATTGTAAAAGTAATGTTTGCTTTCTTTACCGTGACTTGGTATCTTTTATCTGAAATGGTCAGACATGGTAGACAAAACAGAATTTTAATTTATAGTCTCAAGAAAATAAATCGGTAAAATGGGGAAATGAAATTATTCCATGCATTAGTTGTGAATGCTGAACAAGATCTTCCATAGTGCTATTTTTATTCTATTCATACAGTAAGATCTCTCTTCAAAAAATTTTCAGGTGTTTCATTGCCAGTAGTTGGTTCTGAACTGTGCCAAAAGCAGCTACAAGCTGTCAGGTGCTATAGACTCTTTTCTATAGGATATTACTTTAATTAGCTGTTTTCTTTCAAATAATGTAGGCTGTTTCTATATCAATAGAGCTCTACTTTTACTTTGTTACTGTCTTTACTATTTAATGATTGTTTAGTCCTTACCAAAATACTGAAGTTATTAGAAGGATAAATATGCTTGTAAGTGGACAGAATACTATGGAAGTACTGAAAGACTATAATGTATATACATAGCATAGTTTTCTGTGCCTGTAACGAAATGTAATAGAAGTGTTGGTACAGTGCCATTATAAGACAGTGCCAGATGCCAGAGGCACACAGCATGATTTGCTGTTTAGCTAATCCTATTAGGTAGCAGTGGGCTTGTGGCAAGTGTCCCATTGACAGTTCTGTAACTCTCCTCCAAGGCTGGAAACCACAACTTCTGCACCTTGATTTGTTTGAACTACAAAACTCCCACTAAAAAAATCTTCTCCTAAAGGTGCTTTTTTTTTTTTGAGGGCATAATTTATCTAACTCATATTTCTCAATATCACTGCTCCAAAAACAATTTAGGAGTCTAAAAAGACAAGAATAGCAAAGCTGATGCTGAGAAAAGGAGTGAAGTCTATGTGTTTTATTTGGATATATACATGATACTGGTATTCAGATGGAGTATTTGCCAAAATGTAATCCATTATACACCCTTAAAAATGGGCCTCAAAAGGCTTCTTCAAATAAAGATAAAAAAACCCCAAACCAAAAAAAACCCCGCCAGATCTTTTCTGACAACACTGCAAACATCAGTGCATAGGAGACGCTTCCACTTGATACTTGTGGGAAACTGTGAAGTTGTAAGCCTTTCATTGTCCAGGAAAACCCTATTTAACATTCCACCTATATTTCTGCTGGCTTAGGGCTGAGTTTCCACAAGTGCTGTTGGTGGTGGGAGGAGCACATGGGTGGAATGGCTTGTTTTCTGTTACTTGTCTAATGATTGTTTTAGTTTGCTGTAGTACTCTGCTGTTTGTAAGATGACGTACTTTTAGCAAGAAAACAGAATATGATGGTTCAACCTGTTGAATTGTTCATTTTTGGTGATATGCCTTCCTTAGAGAGCGAGAGATAAGCCTTACATTGGCAATATGTTGTGGTTTAACCCAGCTGGCAACTAAGCACCAGACAGCAGCTCACTCACTGCCCCCACAATGGGATGGGGGAGAGAATCAGAAGGATAAAACTGAGAAAACTTGTGGATTGAGATAAAGACAGTTTAATAGGTAAAGCAAAACCCGCGCATGCAAGCAAAGCAAATGAAGGAATTCATTCACCACTTCCCATTGGCAGGCAGGTGTTCAGCCATCTCCAGGAAAGCAGGGCTCCGTCACGCTTAACAGTTACTTGGGAAGATAAATGCCATCACACCAAATGTCACTGCCTTCCTTCTTCTTCCCCCTAGTTTATATGCTGAGCATGATGTCATACAGTATGGAATATCCCTTTGGTCAGTTGGGGTCAGCTGTCCCGGCTGTGTCTCCTCCCAGCTTCTTGTGCACTCCCAGCCTACTCGCTCGTGGGGTGGTATGAGAAGCAGAAAAGGCCTTGACTCTGTGTAAGCACTGCTCAGCAGTAACTAAAACATCCCTGTGTTATCAACGCTGTTTTCAACACAAATCCAAACCACAGCCCCATACTACCTGCTATGAAGGAAATTAGCTCTACCCCAGCCAAAACCAGCACATATAATGTCATAACAGCCAGTCATTCTTTGTAAGGCAGGAATAAGGTAATAACCACCACGAGAAAATTAATGTATAGTCTGGGAGAACAAAAGGGTGTTGTTGGTATTTTTATAGTTATTTGAAAAGCCTTCTTAATAAGAAGATTAATAGCTGTAGTATTTTATCTGAGACTGACCAGACTACACAGTGTTTTATTCTAAATGTTTAAAGTTGTGTGTATTGAAACATATGGTTCCTTATTTTTTGCAAATGGTTTACTTACATTTGGGAGGCTTTGCTCTGTGTATACATACATATAAGATATTTTGATATTGTTAAGACAGCAAACATTCTACCTAAATGTGCAATTTGTGTTTTGAAATTTCTTGGAGGAAAATACATTTTTTTAATATCCATCCATGCTACTTTGTATTTGCCAAATAATGATGCTTTCGTATTGAAGAATAGACTTGGGACCTAAAGAATAGACTTGGGACCTAAAGAACATTTTTTTTTCATGAAGTAAATCAATCAGAAGTTAGGCAAAGACTGATAAAGGTTGCCCATAGGTTTTTGGGTTTTCCTACTTGTATGTAGACATTAGAATACAGTCTTGAGTCACAAAAACATAGGACTGGGGGAGATCTTGATCTCCCCTAATTTCTGCCATGGGTCCAAAATTAAATCAACTGTACTATGTATTCCTAAAGAAAATTTATCTGACCTTTTCATAAATGTTTGCAATTATGGACAGTCAAAAACCTCACCTGTCAGGCTGTGATCTCATAGTATTTTTCCATTAGGATGGCTGTTGGGTTGCTCACTTATAACACAACACTGATTACCTTCCATCTTATTGATTTATATGGGTGTCCGAGTTTATTTACTGCATGCTATTTCAAACTTTGCTGTCAAGACAGAATTACTAATTTCTGAGGCATTCATCAAAAGAAAGATGAAGTTTTTTAATAATTTTGATGCATTTTTCCAGTCCCTCTGTAACTCAAGATGCTGATATCTGTATTTTATAAATTAAGGACTTATAAAATCAGAAATATTCAATAATGCTGACTCTTACATTTAAGATATTTAGGACCCTTTTAGAATTTGTCCCCCACCCCCAAAGCAGTTCTTCCACTAACCTTACTGGAAGCTGTGAGTGCTCAGTTCTTCTGCAGATCACTCTAAGCTTCCCAAGTCTATGTATTTAGAAAATGAATGGACAATTAATGCCTAACATGGAAGAAGTGATCCCCACCTTGTGATTTGGGAGGTAGTATTGGTGCCAGAGCTATACATCTGGATTGTACTCTGCTGCCTAAATTGAAAGTGTACAGCCAAGAGGTAATTATGGTCTGCATACATCATCTTGGAGGTGGGAGCCCATTCTGCCTCCCTCTCTGTTATGGTCACTTTGGGTATGGGCAAGGTGCGGTCATTTTTTGAACTTGTGTAGTACAATGTCAGTCTACTCCAGTTCAGGTCACAGCAGTTTTCCGAGAGTGCACATGCTGATTTTTCAGTATAATCCAAAACTGTGCCACAGTAGAAAAGTAGATGATACTGCATCCCTCTGATTAAACTCCTGGGTAAACGGAGTGGAATATTGAACTCTACACAGTTTTCTATGGAGCTTTTCTGACAAGAGAAAGCTTAAGCTATGAGCTCTGTTCAGGCTCTGGAGAGGACTACACTTGATGTGAGGACAGGTACCCTGGCCTATCTCCTTAGCCTTTGTCCTCCAACGTAGTGAGTCTGTATCTTCTGCTTATTAATTTCTTATGACTCCTGCTATATTCTCCTTCCCTGCATCTCCTCTCTTCATTCATTCATCTGAAAAACCTCTAGACACATACTCTGTTCACTTTAAGTCAGTGGTTCTCCATGCCAGCCTCCAACAGAGCTCTCACAGGTCTGTTTCTCTCTCTTTGAGGTTTACTGGACATCAGCTCTTTCCTCACTGAAGCTCTTACCAGACCTCTCCTTGCATTCTCCCTGTGTTATGGAACAATCAGTGTCCCTTCTAGTTCCTTCTGTTATTGCCCTTCTAGTTCCTTTTGCTATTGTCCTAATGTGTTTTTGTCCAAGATGTAAAGTGAAGAATTGGATTGCGTGGCACCTGAAAGTTACAATTACAGCATGACATAAGTTCAGCTCTCGTGTAATTGTTCCTCAGCATCTGCATAACTAGCTCTCGCTAAATTTAGATATTCACATTTGAACTTCACGAATATATATGCCAGGTAGGGCTGACTTCTGCTTTACTTGAAACTACCACTGAGTTCCATGGGATTAAGGAGGACAGGATCTGTTAATGTAATTTATAGTCCCTTTGGGGCAATGAACAGACTTTTTTAGTTAACTCCACCTGTTTTAATTTCTGTATCCTTGTGATTATTCTGAAGGAGAGGAGAGTAAGATGTGGTAAAAGCTATCAGAATTTTAGTGCCTGACTGGCTTTTTCTGTAGTTTTGTTCTCCACATCTTATCTTCTCATGTAAATAGCCACTAAGAGCTCTATTAAAAAGTTCTTTGATCAGGGTCAAAGAATTATTAAAGCCAGCAAACTAAAAGTTGAATTTGCAACCAGATGCTTGGAAGAAATGAGCACCATTTGGCCATGAACTACCTTTAAACAAGATTTAATTACAATATTCATTACTTCAGAGACTGGGAAAATTAAATATGACAATCTTAGGGGACCAATAGTAATAAAATAATGAATGAAAAATTCTAAAAAATCAGCCAAGTGAGAGAGTATATCTGTATCAGTAAAACAAACTATCATAATTAAAACAGTCATTTAATTTCAAACGTGTGGTTGTTTTGTGTAGCCTTTAGAGAAAAAGGATAAAAAGAGAAACCACTGAAAAAAACACTGAAATATGTCTGCTTGTGCGCCTGATGGATGCTGAAGATGGTTATTCTGTTAGTTATGAGTGCTTTCTGCTAATTTGGGTCAATGGTACGTATAACTTGCTGTAATCACTATAACTTTTTATTCCTTATTGGCCCAGTTCCATTGCTATGACACCAATGTTAAATCCCGACCCATCTGGTAAGTGACAGAAGAGCCCAAAGTTCCAGGGGCTGCTTTTGCAAAATATACCTGACGCCTGGTCATGATGTCCTTCCTTGCAAGTTGCAGATAGTTATTACTTGATTTTGTTTTAAAGCAGGTAATTTACATGTGAGCCACCTGGATTCTGCAGCAGAAGAATATTTTGAGTTTTAATTCAATTACAATTTCTGCAAAATTTGTTTTAATCTTTGTTTCATGATAGCAAATACATTTTAATAAACTGCATATCAGCTTTGGGCAAGTGCCAAATAGTTGTTTTCCAAACGTCAGCAATTTCTGAAACGGCATTTATCCTGGCATTAATATTCTTATTTGCACTATGCTGTGAGATACTGACCAATTACTGTATATTAAAGCCCCTTCTTTTGTAGATAATATCATATTGCCACTGAATGGTTGCAGGTGCTGTTTTCCTGCTGTTATAGATATCAGACTGCTTAGGCCTTTCTGAAGTACTCTCACTGATCTATCTCAGTGAGGTTTATGGTAACGCATGGAAGAGAACAAAGGATACTACTTTTTAAGGTAATATTTTCAGTGTCTTTTTTACAGCTTGCTACCCCATCTACTTTTTCTGTCATACAAACTTCACTTTTTTTTCCTACATCACAATAGCATAAGTACATTTTGAAGACTGAAATATGTTTTTAAAAATACATTTCCTTCCCATCTAAAACATACTTTTTTTTATCATTTCTGAAAAGACAACCTTTCAGGTAACATTGTTTTATCAGTCAGTTTAGCTAATCTGTTGAGGGTGTAATTTACTATTCATACTGTACAAGGCATTTTCTTTTCTGTATGTTATATACATACGTGTGTAAGAATAACATAGTTCTGTGACTGCTGTTGTCTCTTTCTTTCATTATTAAGTGTTTCATTTACTACTGTATGTCCCTAAGGAGCAAGGTGCTTAGTTTCATTTGATTGGTATTTTAAAATCTATTTGATGAATTAGGTCCACTGAGGCACACCTCTGATGCAATATGAGTTCTACAGGAAGTATTGGGGATGCAAAAAAATGTACTCAGATAATTCTGTTTTCAAAGTCTGCTCCTTAAAATGCACTAGATTTAATGTAAACAAGTGAAAACCACAGAAACTAAATACTGTTCCCAGCATGTTTTCAGCAACAATGGTGTATATCTTCTTTAAAGTCAAGGCCATACTTTTACGTTCCTCTGTAAATCTGCTTTAGTCAAAGAAGGAAGGGATGTGGGCAGAGTATGAAGAGGTGGTAAACTCAAGTAATTTTTGATTAACAGTCGTTAGACTGTTGTGCTTTGAAGGAAATATATGCAATGAAAATTCCTGAAGTCATGTGCTCTGGGATGTATAATGGTCAATAGCACTTCACTTAGGAAAACTATAAAGTGTCTATATTTTCCCCAAAGCCAAATATCAGTCTAGATTATAAATAATAGAAAAGCAAAACTTGAACCCAAATATGGATTCAGCAGTCTCTCTGAACAGGAGTTGTCTGTGGAAAAATAGATCTTGGATTAGACTTGGCAGCTTTACTAAAGATTTTGTGGGCCTCTATGTACAGAGCCTAAATGATACAAATGTGTTTCCAAATAAGTTGCATTAAGCATGTACATTAACCTGTATACATGAGTTGAAACATAGTAGTTGATTTGCTTTGATTCACGTTATTTTGCTACAATAATTTAATCTATTAAAAACAGAAAGCACTTAACTCATTCTAAGGAAAGTAACATTTTTGTGAATAAATCCCCTCAAAATGATTAACAGAAGAAATCAGGCTGTATATTACTCAGAAATTAGAAACAATATTTTTCAAATAATGTGTTTATAAGATGGGAGGAAAATGGAATACAGGATGACTACTTAAGACTGACTTTCTATTAGCAATATTATGATTCCAGTGTAACCTGTCTTTACTTCCATATCATCCATATGCAACACACAAGCATCTCTCAAGCTATTAATAATAGCATTACTTATTGTAAGTGATGTCAGCAATTCTGGAAGAAAGCGGAAAAAGAATTTATTTCTAAAAGCAAAAAATTGCTCTGGCATATTCAAAGAGGACAGGTATCTAGTCAAGAGAACGGGAAACTGAAACATTACTTACTTGAGGGTGTTCTTTATATTCATGAAACAAAAAGAGATGACAAGGCTTATTCACAAGTTCATTAACTTGATATTTAAAAAGAAAATACATTATAAGAAAAACAAATATAAAAAGAGTTAAGGTAGGAAGGTGGGTTTATCCTTCTTCAGTGGGGTATTGAAGGCAATCTTGGGAGAATAATGAAATAGATTTTCAGAAGTGGAGGAGCAGATCTCTTTCTGGAGAAAAGAAATGTCTCTTTGGCATAGATTAAAAAAAATATATACTTTTAATTTCTTTTTCTCCTGGGAACTTTTATGCGTGGTGGAAAAACATTATATGGGACAAGAATCGGCCAGAAGAGTATTTTTTTCCCCTGTCCCTCTACTTTCAAAGTTTGAAGAGAACTCTGAATCACGTTATGTCAAACTGTGCACAAGGGCACAGACTCAGCTTTCATTTGTGCTGTGTGGCCTTTGTATGTAAACACAGATCTGTCAGTTAGTGTTGACTTCCATCAATACATTACCTAAGATCCATGCCAGTGGTGTCTCCATAACAACATGAGACACCGAAAGTCAATGTATCACAGCTTCTAAGTCTGATAGTGGAGAACAGTGATACTCTCCTAGGCCCCAGCTGTAGACTTGCATGGCCTCCCATTACACTCAATGGGACTACTGTTGTGCTTGTTTAAATTCTGAGGTCCAAGACAAAGAAATTACTTCACTGAAAATACAGCTGTAAGAGATAGATGTCATAGAACTCTTATTGAAGTTTAAAAAGTTTAATTGAAACCTTACAGTGACAAGGACTGAGCCTTAGAATTCCTACTTATTCAAATAGAGCTTTTTTCTTTTTTCAACCTACTGAGCAGAATTTCTTTGGATAGTACAGAAGAACCTTCTTAATACTTTGATAGAAAGAAAGTCATTAAAAAAAATAATTAAAAAAGTTTTGCTGCTTTGCTAGGGATGAATCACAATGGACATGAAATTCCTTAAGCTCTATTGTTTATCATATCCTTCAATAAAACATTGTTTTGACCAAAGACTCATTAATCCCTTTATTATTTCTCTATCAAAACTAAAGACAGACACTATTACAATAATTTTGTCTACACTTCATTTCCACAGTGAGGTAATGTAATTGGTAATATGACATACAGTGAAATAATACATGAAAAAGTATGTTTTCAAGAAGTTTTGAAGGAGTTACATTTGACCAGAAGATAGATGATGTGCAAGTTTTATTTGCTAAATTAGCTCTCTCTCTGCTATGTTTAGCTTTATCTACATCACATAGCCGAAATGCATTGCTTAATTACTGAAGAAGAATAAATGCTTTCTAGTAGTTTTAGAATCTGGTAAACAAGATCTTCCAAACTGTGGGTTTTAAGTTCATTGTAATCTAGTTGGCTCAAGCTGGAAACAAAGATGACTTTTATGGTATCTGTTACAAAGCTCTTCAGTATGGATATATACCATGGATGCCTATTAGAAATAATCTTTTAAAGCTGTGCAGTAGTTTTTCCATTAGAAAATGAATTTTCTCAAAAGATGAAACTTCTGCAGAAATTTAATGTTTTCAGTTATTTTCATGCAGGAAACATGGTTTCAACCTCTGCTTTTGTTTTTAGAGGCTGCCTTTTTTTTACATTTCATTTTGAATTGGATATTACAGTGGATAATATTTTGACATCTAAAGCAGACAATGTTGTAAGCATTTAATAGTAATGTTATAGAATGGTACTTATCTACATAGAATATTTAACTACCATTTCTTAATTAATTTCTGCTAAGTGAAGATTATTCAGAATTCTCAAGCTGGAATTCATTCAGGGAGTTTGCATTTCTCTTCTGCCTTGGAAAAACAATAAAATATTCAAAACATTGGAAATACCCACATACCAAACAGCAGCTTTATGTGATCTGCATCCCATGTTTTCCATGGAACATTTAAAAGCCCTGGTAGCCAGCATCTCATTGTTCTAACTGCTGTAGAAGCATAGAACAGAAATGGTCTGAGACCAAAGGTGTTTATGTCAAAAGAAATATCCTACAATAATGTAAATTGTCTTCTGTGCATCCTCAGAGCTTTACTATCAGAATATAGTGTGTGAAATATTGCTGGTTTACTATTAAAGTACTATTAAGAGTAGGCTTAAAAGTTAACCTGCTAATTTGTGGAGAATTTGACAGTGAATTCTCTTCAGTTTCCTCAAACAATTCCAACATAAAACAAGGGGTGCTTTTAAATACTGGGAGAATGCAGGCTGAAAAGCTGCATCCTGTGGTTTTGCGCAAATAAATAAAGGTTTGCTATACTTTGCTGTTACTCCATTTTTACAGCTGTAGTAAGACTGAAATAACACAACCTAAATATATGAAAGCTTTACTGGCATCACGATACATCTAACTCAAAGTGCTAGCATGCACTTTGTATTATGTTATATGTTGTATTTTCTCTCCATTTGGGCTTACTGTAAGTATTATTATGTGTATTCAAGGCATATTAACATATAGTTGAGGCACATTTGCAACTGCTATCATATTGATATCTGAAGAAAAGGCACCATTATTACCTGGGATGTATTTAGCAAGGTGTAATACTGAATGAGCAGAACAGAGATTCTTATTCCCATTCATGTCTGAGAAATGATTGCTCCAATGTACTGTGGCTAGTTTTACACTGGAAAAAAGAGAAGTGATGGTATAGACAAAGTGCTTCATAAAAAAATGTAGGCTGTCTGTGAACAGCACTGTGTTCTAGGAGTGCGCAACTGTGAAAAGAAATATTTAAAATATATACACAGGACTAGAGTAGTATAACAACTTAAACTACATCAGAAAATTTATGCACACCCTCTATTTACAAAGGAGTGACCAGAATTTAAGTGGGTTTTGAAATTTTGTGAAATGGACGTGTCTGCCTGATGGGAACAGTCTGGACTTTATGACCCAGTATACCCCTCTGTGTCTGGGCCAGATACTATCTACTTATTTCACAGTTTGTATTGCTTACTAGTGTGAAGAACTCAAAGCCTTGCTTCTGTCTGACCATTTCTTATTACCTGTGTTTGCATTCAGGATTCACCTCCTTTCCTTATATGCTCCCAGACCAAATATTCTTTCACTTTCTCTCCTTACATGCTCTCAGATCAAATATTCTTTGTACCAATCATCCTATAAGCCAGAATCTACAGTAGTAATAATATAGCCTTTGCTCTTTCTAAAAAGCAAAGAATTCTACAAACTATACAACTCTAACACAATAGAATTAAAAATAATAAAATGGACAGTATGAGAACAAAACTAATTGATAAACTAGAATAAATCTCATCATTGATATGATAAAATGATCATGAGAACAACTGGTACATAGGCCAAAATTAATTAAGGTAGAAATATTTTCTATATATTTCAGTAGAACTCCTTGTACACTGTGGTTTCCTCTACAGACAAGAATGATTTCTCTTCCCTGTCACCAAGAGTATAAATTCTGTGTAATACTAACAGTTACGTTTCTTTCAACCATTGGTGATGCATGTCACATGGATTATTACCAGGCCAGCTTGGTTGTAAATGATTTTCAAAAGCGTGATAGTATTTCCATTCCTTAGCTGAGTGACTTTGTGTGGAGCATCCTCAGTTGCATGGTTTAGGAAATTTCATAAGGTGACCAACTGGAATTACTTTAGATTGAGTTGAATCTCTGGTCTGTCATTAGTTTAGGTATGTTACAATTTTTGACATTACTGTATACTATTTAGTAGGAAATTGTATATTCTTTTTTTTCAAATAAAGATATATTTGTAGTAAAAATTTTAAATTAATAGTGTCTGCTAGAAGTCTGAAGAATTTGGCCTGGGATCAGATAAGATGTTTTTGTTGAAGTTTTATTTATTGCTAGTTTCAGTCAATTTGTCGATTGATGCTGGAGTTATGTTCTCATTGCTATTACGCTTTTTACTTGTAGCTTGCAGTTGACAACATTAATTATATACTTTTGATTCCATCCAGATGTCTAGCTGTGAAATATGGCCTGTGTATTCTGACTGTGGTGCCTTCCATGCCACAGCAGTACTGCAAAACCACATCCACTGGGAAAGGAGGATGGTTGTGATTGATGACTCAGGGAAAAAAAAAGTACATTTCTATTATGTGAGGTATTTTCTGTAAAGTGGGAGAAGTATTTAATTCATTGTGCAAGGACTGTGAGACCTTTTCTGAAATAATGTGTGCAGTCTGATTATCTGTGTACAAGAATCACACAGAATCATTAAGGTTGGAAAAGACCTGTAAGATCATCAAGTCCAACCATCAACCCAACACCACCATGCCCATTAAGCCATGTCCCACAATGCCACGTCCACACGTCCCTTGAACACCTCCAGTGAGGGTGACTCCACCACCTCCCTGGGCAGCCTGTTCCACTGTTTCACCACTCTCTCAGTAGAGAATTTTTTCCTAATATCCAGTCTAAACCTCCTCTGGTGCAACTTGAGGCCATTTCCTCTTGTCCTGTTGCTAGTCACTTGGGAGAAGAGACCAACACCCACCTCTCTACAACCCCCTTTCAGGTAATTGTAGAGAGCAATAAGGTCTCCCCTCAGCCTCCTCTTCTCCAGACTGAACAACCCCAGTTCCCTCAGCCGCTCCTCATAAGACTTGTGCTCCAGACCCCTCACCAGCTTCGTCGCCCTTCTCTGGACACGCTCCAGCACCTCAATGTCCTTCTTGTAGTGAGGGGCCCAAAACTAAACACAGTATTTGAGGTGCGGCCTCACCAGCGCCGAGTACAGGGGCACGATCACCTCCCTAGTCCTGCTGGCCACACTATTTCTGATACAGGCCAGGATGCCGTTGGCCTTCTTGGCCACCTGGGCACACTGCTGGCTCATATTCAGCCAGCTGTCAATCAATACCCCCATGTCCTTTTCCGCTGGGCAGCTTTCCAGCCACTCTTCCCCAAGCCTGTAGCGTTGCATGGGGTTGTTGTGACCCAGGTGCAGGACCCGGCACTTGGCCTTGTTGAACCTCATGCAATTGGCCTGGGCCCATCGATCCAGCCTGTCCAGATCCCTCTGCAGAGCCTTCCTACCCTCGAGCAGATCAACTCTCCCGCCCAACTTGGTGTCGTCTGCAAACTTGCTGAGGGTGCACTCCATCCTCTCATCCAGATCATTGATAAATATATTAAACAAGACCGTTCCCAAAACTGAGCCCTGTGGGACTCTGCTTGTGACCGGCCGCCAACTGGATTTGACTCCATTCACCACGACTCTCTGGGCTCAGCCGTCCAGCCAGTTTTTTACCCAGCGAAGAGTGCACCTGTCTAAGCCACGATTCGGCAGCTTCTCCAGGAGAATACTGTGGGAGACAGTGTCGAAGGCTTTACTAAAGTCCAGGTAGACTCATTCCAGTTGGAATAACTGTGTGTGGAGGAGGGGGTTGAGCTCCAAGTGCTTTCAAGGAAAGGGAGAGCTGATTCTATGAGAAAAGATGAAAGCCTGACTTGTTTGGGCTGGCAGAAGTGTTTGCATGCTGATATGATGGCATTCTATAAATAGATTGGTATTAAGAGGCAGGAAGGAGGAGAGGGGTTTGTGTGTGTGTGCATGTTTAGGCAAAAGTCTAGTTTGCAGTATAAGTAATTTACTTTCAAACATTCATACCTAGGTTGGAAATTATAAGAAGTATATATCTGCTAACATAGTGATATGCTCAATACTCCTATGAGAAGTGGGGGAAGTGTTACCTTACAAGGCTGTTAGTGATAGAAAGTGCTCATGGTCTGTAACATATATTTATGAAATATGAACTGTTTGGGGGGGGCTGGATCTTTTTTTTTTGATACCGCTGTTGTCTGCAAGAAATAGGATTGCTCCTTCCATTTTTATATAATGGTTTTCTAGTTCTGCTGATCAGCGCTAAGGGAGAGTGTTTTCAGTGTGCTTGTTTTGACCCATTAAATTTTTTTTATTGCATTTTGGTAACGTAAAATATAAATTATCGACCAGCCCTTGATTTTCTGTCCTACCTAAGTCTTTTGAGTAATCTCTTATATTAAGGAATTCTAAAGATTCTTTTTTTTTAAATCTATTGTTCTTAAATTGCTGTCATTCACTTTCTGGAAGTGTTTTCATATTGTTGTGATCTGTGCAAACAGTAAAAGCTATGTCTTGAGAATTTTTATGGAGGTTACATTCCTGAGAGCATTTCAGAAATCTCTTGACTGTTGTATAAAAGCTGAGCATACAGTGCTCCTCCAGTATCACAGATTCTTCATCTGACAATGAAGCTGTTTTATAGGGTAAATTATAATGGTTAGAGAGTTTCACAGATTAGCTGAATGCTATTCACTCTAACGCTATTGGAGAATATAAATCATATCATTTGAAGTGACTGTTTCCATTTTCTTGCTTTCAGGGTCAATGGATATTTTAGGCCCACTTGATACCACTTTCTGAAAATTCTTTCTGAGAGTGGTTCACTTGCCATTGAGATAGAAGGTTTGAAAAGCTGCACAAAACCAAGCACTTTTCAGAGATTCTATATTAAATTTGGAAAGTGGTTTCCCATTAAAGAAAACAGTATATTTAAGTACAAGATTGGGAACTGGGAATTTACAGTTCTTAATTCACTACATATCATACTTGAGATTACTATTTTACATTGAATTCTGTATGTGTGGACATGTGCCTTCATAAATTCCAAGAGAAACTGGTGGGAATGTCACTTATCTTTTCTGGATATGTAGGGTTTAGTTTTAGCATCTGATGATGTGCTGAATAACCTTTATAATAAATAGAGACAAAACAAAGTATTCATTATGATGTTTTCCTTCCGATATACTGTTGAATACATTGTACTTACAGGTACAAAGCCTTTTATGTTGATATACGCAATTACACGTATACTGGCACTGATCATATTTCTGTTTTTTTCCTGAGACTGTAAATCACTTTGTTCTCTTGTGGGATCACATAGCCAAGAACACTCTGGAAAGATGAGGGATTTTTTTGTTGTTGTTCTTGGTTTTTATAAATCTTTGAATGAATCTTTATTCAGCAAGGTTTTAAGTTCATTCCTGCAAGTTTCCAAACAAGACAGATCACTCATCTTCATACTAAAGGCTGAAGTGATGTACATTAGTAAAAATAGCTAGTGGGCTCTTTATAGGATGGCTTGCCAAATAATAGTGCAATTTCATGTAGTAGCTACTGCTTTTGTGTGATCCCCCTGCAAGCAGAATAAATTTACTACTACATGGGTGATGATGTGTGTCCATGTGTGTCAGTTCGATAAAATGCATGTAATAAAATGTGACTTGATTTCTAAACTGAACTAAAATCTAATTCAACCCTTGGATTGTACTAGATACAACCAGCAGCACAGCCACTTTAAAAAGGGGTAAACAGGGAAGGTCTTACTGAGACACGATACGAATTTTCATCAGGGCCTTCTGAGATAGCTACATTGAGAACAACTTTGCATTTTGGTAGATGCGTGAGATTTAGATACTGCATTTCTATAAGTACATGCATACGCAATACATGGAAACAGGGGCATCCAACTGTGGTCTCATTGCAGAGCATTAATGCCTAATGTAGATTCATCCTTTGGTTACTGTTAGTTCTGCTTGGAGACAAATTAATTTGCAACTATATAGGAGCTTGTTTAAACGTACAAATTAGTATGAACTTTGGTACGATGCGCATATAAAGTATACTAGTTTTTTATCAATTTTGATGTTACCATACTGTGTTAAATTTAAGCTGCTTTGAAAGTTCATAATGTTAACCAGTAAAAAGGCATTCTTTTCTGGAATAAGGGTAGTTTCATGCGTGAATAATTCGTAACAGCATAGGCATAAGCATGTACATAAGACCACTTTTTGAATTAGAGTATCGGTGCCGGCATTTTGTCTGGTTTTGCTTTGAAGATTATCTTTGAAGCTATTTTTGGATTTACTAGAAGCTTACCACCATGTTTTTGTATTTGATGATTTGTTCTGTTACTAGTTATGCAAAAAATTGCATTTGTCTTTTTTTTAATGCTAAAATAATGAATAGTTTCACTAACTCGTACATAAAAAAATGCCCATTGAGCTCCAAGGTGGGGGTTTGGCTCGTCCTGATGAAATATAGGTGCATGGTTGTACTAATCTGATATATTGCAAATCCCCCCTCATCCTACTGAAGACAACAAGCAGAGCTGGCAAATAGGGCAAGCAGAAGAGCATAGAAATCAGGACTGGCAATGGTTTAGCAAATTTTTAATCTGAAACTTATCAAGAATATGAATGGTCCTATGACCATTCCACTGCTTTGAGTTTCTTACGTTAGAATAGTTCACTGACTCTCCTCTGCGATAAGAGACATATGGACTAGGAAGCCTGAGGAGTTGTTTTCGGTAGCCCAAAGACGACTGTGGTAGAATGACAGAAAGAAAAGGAGATGCCCAGATTCTTAAGTATACCTATAATAATTTCATGGACTCCTAAAATGTATATAGATATTTATTTGGAGAATAACCAAAACTGACAGACTTTTTCTTGAAAAAGAAAAAAATTACGGAGCTTCACAACTTCCTGACATATGCCTGTATATAAAGGTCATTCAGGCACAATACAGAAATGAGAGTAGGAATTCAATGAAGGCACAAAGCTGTGGCAGCAAGTCATGACCCTTTCATGCCTAACAGACTAGAGGATAATGAATTTCCTGTGGTGAAAGCCACTGTGCCCAGTGGAATAGGTAGTGCCATACTACCCCATCTTACTATTTGTAATACATGTTGCAGTTTCAATGAAGGCATCTATTTTTAGGTTCTCTGTAAACGTGAGTACTGTTTCAAAAGGTTAAATGTGCAAGTATTTGTTCTCCTGGTGCAGTGCAATATGAGAGGGTAGGAACCAGTCAGTATTCAAACAGTGGACTGGTAAATATAAAAAACTTATGCACAATGTGAATGTCACAAATGAGTTTTTTAGGCCACTTAAAGAATCACTGTCAAGGATATTGGCAAAAGTGATTTTAATAGAAGTTTATAAAAATGCGACTTTACAGAATTTGATGGCAAGGTCCACTCTATTACTTACTAAAACATACAAAAGAAAATCGAACTAGAATCGAATCAGAATGGTTTATGCAGAGAGACCAGAGAAAGAAAAGGGTAAAGAAGACCGTCCCGTTGAGTCACGAGGTTCAGAATGGAGCCCCTTGCTTTCTAAGGAAGACTGGAGTTTAGGTGTGGCTGAATCCAGACTTAGTCTCAGACTTGGTCAACGGTTCAAGTCTAAAGGTAAGGAGGGGGTGCAAGGGACAAAGAAAACCTCCCGTTGAGTCACGAGGTTCAGAGAAGACCAGCTAGATCCACTCCTAGTCCCAGACTCGGACAACAGTTTATGTCTACTAGAATAAATACAAAGAGTAGGGAAGACCCTCCCGTGGAGTCATGAGGTTCAGAATAGAGCCCCTTGCTTTCTGAACTCCTTCTCAGAGAGGAGTCTAGGTACGGCTAGGTCTAATCCTAGTCTCAGACTTGGTTAATGGTTTATATCTAAAGGATTATATGTATTTAGCAGCAATCTAAGGTTCATTCACAGTTTAAGGTAAATCATAAGATTTGAGCAACACTTAATCGTGGATTAGTTTAACATTTGCAAAATGATTTGATAGAATTTACCACAATCGCAACAGTGGCTTGATTACAGATTTGGAATGATAGTATTATACTTGCTATCGAGTACTCAAATTGATTCACACACACACACAGACACAGAGACATATGTATAGAGAGATCTATATAAAGGTATACCTGTTAAAAATTCCCCTCAAGTTCCATGAAATACGCACTTCAAATGTCTCAGCATTTCTCAGTGGGTGAGGGTTGAGCTTCGAGGAGGAGAGGGTTTCAGCCCAGGTCCCGTCACCAGCTTTCGGCGGTGGTCCTCCGAATTTCACAAACTGGAGAGTTTGTGAAACTCTGAGAGGCGTCCCGCTCAGAGGGAGATGCTGGTCGCAGCCCGCTGCGGTGCAGGAGAGCTCAAAGGGTCTCACTTGGGACCGCTGTTCATAGGTTCGCAAGATGATTGTCTTTAGTCATCAGCAAGTTACCGGAAAGTTACTGGAATTCCCCTAACACTGGTACCGTTCCACTCGGGCTACGGTCCAGGTAAGGGATGTTCCAAGGCTGTCAGGGGATGACTGATGATTCCCACTCTCGTTACCCGCCTCGAGTTGGGTGACAGGAGTGCGTGGTACGGTCAGCGCTGCTCCCCACCTTAGCCGTGCAAGAGTTCCTGGTACGGTCAAGGGATGCTTAACCGCCCAACTCATTGCGCAAAGGCAAAGGCCCAGCTGGAATTCCTGAGATCGTAGAGTGGCCCAGGAAAAGGAGGGGAAGGAATGCACCGCCACAGTGTAGTAAATAAATTGTCGTCTAATATCCGTTTCTTGACAAAAGTCTGTATCGTTCTTTTTTTCCATTTGACTCAGTGTGCTGATTTATTTTCCGTTGTTTTATCTTGTTTTTGTCAGATTTTTATTAGATTTATGTGCGCAAAATTTTGCAGTCCTTGGGCTGAAAACAGGCATAAAAGCAAATTTTTCACTTATTTATTGTGAGAAAATGGACACAAAGTATTAAAAGATGTTTAGTTACAACTTTGTTGCATTTGCTAGTAAACACTGAAATATTATCTTTATCTGAGAACTATTATGCATCTGTAGAACTGTAGGAGTATATGGGTAAGTTAAATAAAATTTTTATGTTCAGGATTTTAGAATTTCCAGAACAGGTCCAGGCCTAGAGACAGACTTCTAAAGTTTAAAAAAACAAACCAAAAACCAAACCAAACCAAAACAGAAAAACCAAAAAAGTTAAAAAAGTGGGAAGTGTTGTGAAGAATCCCAAATCTATGTGGTATATACTTATTACAGGTCAAAATAAATTCCTTGCAGATACTTCCCACTGTAATATGCAGGATTGTTTCCAGATGACTCTAAAAAACAGTATCAATATTAAGATATCACACAATTACATGTTTTTCTAAGAATGATACCTATGCTTTAAGAATGTTGAGAGTGTTTTACTTTGCTCATTTCTGTAGATTTCTCAGGAAAGGATTCTAATAATTCACCAAAGTCTCATTTCATATTCCCAGATCAGCTGAGTAACTGATTTTCAGCCTTCTCCAATGTGAGTTTTGTGCAAGTTTTAACCTGCATGCATTTTTGATATATTTGGAAATTGACTTTCATTTCCTGCATGCCTAAAATAATTCCGTGTCTTGTTAGATTAATGCCATACATCATATTTACCTCAATAAGTTAAGAAAATGTCTTCAGAAATGTCTCCCTTAGAGCTAAAACTGGAATTGGGTCTTAAAGATTAATCAGTTAGTGGGTAACTCGCATTACATAAGGTGGAAATACAGGCTGGAAATAATCATGTTTAAAACTGCATAGTTATCCCTTGATACGACATATTTTCATATGTTAATAATCTTTGATTTTAAACTTGGATAATTGCCACTGGGACTAGTACATGAAGTCTATTTTTGGTTTCTTCGGAAAATATTAATAGAATTTAAACTCAAGTAAAAAACTCTTAATCTGTCACCTATGATTTTCTTCTCTGCCTTGCAATTGTCTTAAATAACATGCATGCCAGCAACAGAGATCAGGCAACTGATTTTCCCCAAATACTTTGTGCAATAATTTTTCATTGGTTTGTTGTTTTACTTTCTCCAGTTGTAAATATGGGTGTATAACCAAATGATACTCTCTCAGGCTATTTCATGGTTCTTATGGAGAACAGTAAAGGAAAAGACTGATATTTTTTCAGTGAAGGACAGCCTGAAGAATGGAGACATGTATTGAAGTTCCATGGAACTAAACTAAGTTAAAATTTTACACATCAAATGTATGTTATTTCAGCAAAATCAACAGGCTTGAAGGCATGTGCTCATATGAAATACACGATATGAATTTTGCAGGAGACATAGGTGTTGGTGAGTTTCATCCTGTAATAGATAGCAAGGGTTAAGAATACTACTACTAATAATACTAATAATATTACTGTATCTTCACATCCAAGGAGAAGTTTCCACTGACATGAATGGGACTATTCAGAGAAACTAAGATCACAATGAAAAGTTGTGTCCTTGCAAAGAAACCCCTTAATTTTGTTGAGATCAGAGATTAGATTCTGGTACCTTAGCTACCAACTGAAGAAAATATCCTTATTGGGGATGCTAATAAGGTGTTTAATCCCACCTTTATAAGCATTTGTACAAGTCTTTTTTCATACGTAAGGAGCTTGCATGATTACTATTGAACTAGTTTGCGTTAATAATCTTGTCTAAAGTGTACTTGTCTGGCGCTGTCCTCACATCTGCAGACTTGACAGCATTCGTTTTACTGTGGTGAGATTGTGACATATGTTTTCTGGTCCACTGCTTGCTTATGACGCTATCAGTGAGATAAATTTATCTTAACTTCCCTTACAAAACTAGTGCATGCGGGGGATGTTCTCCATCAGACCTGGATTTTATCTACAAGTTGAAAAGAATAAAAATATAGAACTTAAAAGCACTGTTTGCCTTCTCAAAGGGCTGCAGGAAGCCTCTTTGTAGAAATTGTAAAGCTTTTCAAACAGCTTTTTAAAGGTTTTGTGTGTGTGTGAGGACTTTGTCCTCCTGGTTCCTTTATGTAAAAAGCAGGCTGTGTAAAACAGGAAAAAATGCTGTAAAAGTTTTACTGCAGTATATTTCTTTGCCTAGGAGCCTGGAGGACTTTATTATATACTTTTTGTTTTGCTCCTTTATTTTTCACAATACATTCCCTGGTCCTTGGGTTCTGTCAGAGGGAGTGGTAACGTTCTTATGTTCTTGAGATGCATCCTGCCAATACTGGGTCAGATGGTTAATAGCGTTAGATTGGGGAAACCATGCTGCCTGTTCCTCATACCTGTTTTGCATTTATATGAGTCATTGTTCTGTGAGGTTGAAAGAAGAGCCCCAGCTGAAAAATACCTCACTTGCAAAGCATTCACAGTTTTAAACAAGCATTTGGCTGGTTTTCAGACTCTATCCTGCTGTAATTTCTGTCCTTCAGGGAGGGTGGAAGGTTCTCCTGTATAATTATAGCTGTGATTTTGCAGCAATACAGGGATAACTATGGGTGGGGAAATCCTTTCTACAGAATAGATACAAAAGCAAAATATATTTTGAAACAGATATATGCAGATGCTTTTTTTCCCTGAATTCTCTGTAGAAATACTAGCATAGTTTGGAAAGTATTATATGAAATCAGAATAATGTAATGGGTATTCATACAGTGTTTCCTAATTGATCCCTGCCAAATTATACTGTGCAATTACAGGTTTATTCATTCTAGAATAAAACTTAAGAATTGCTAATCCACCAGTATCACATTAGAAACTGGTAATATATTTTCTTTATTTTATGATTACACATGACAAATATTTTCCGAGGACAGCATGACTTCCAATTATCCACAACCCTGAACAGATGAAGGAGTTGTAGACTGTTAAAAAAACATGGAATGAAGAGCTTTCAGCAGGGAAAGAGAAGTATTTCAGAATATAAACTTATCACTGTTTAAAACATTGTATGCACTATATCTGAAAGTTGTGAGTGATTTATAGCGTTAAATACTTTTACCGGTTCAGGAATGGATCTAGCTCTAAAGGTGGGAGCTTTCTAAGTCTGTCTTAGATCACCTTGTTTGTTAACTAGCAGTAATGATATCAAAAAGGAAATTTTTTCCTTTTTTTCTCCAAGGGTATAAGGAAGAAAGCTTTGACTTAGATTCTGTTGCTTTTCTGTGATCATCAGTTCAAAGGGGTTTTTTTCTGATAAGCTAAGATTTCTTAGCTATTTGTGGACTGCAGTTGCTTAACCTTGTCATGAGGTCTTACTCCACTTACTTGTAGTTGTAAAGAAATTATGGAGGAAAAGTCTTTCAGTAGTAGCACTGAATGGCTTTTAAATCTTCTGGGTACCTGTCATAATATCTATGGTCATAGTCAATGGGGAAGGAAGAGGGTCCTCCTTCAAAGGATAGTTCAGAGCACTTAGATTTCTCTTTGAAATGTTCTTCAGAGAAGGCATTGTCTCTCATTATGGCAGAATTAATTAGGGTTACTAATCTCCTAATCTAGTAGCATCAATACCCTCTGATAGCTTGCAGAAATCTTTTCAAAAGCAGAGAAAATTTAGGGGGGAGAAAAGTAATTTATCAGGCAGAAATTAGGCTTGCAGTCTAAGTGACAGGAACACCTCAGTCATTGTGCCAAAAATGTGATTGACTTTGGGGTTTTCTCAATTCATCTTCATGTCACTAGGGATATACGTGCTTTATTATACACAGTAGACATCACTTTACTAATCTTCAGCGTATGGTGTGTATATGAAATGTCTTAGAAAAAAGAATGATTTAGCGTGATTTGAGGTGTTGTGGGGAGTAAAGCTGAACAGCATGAGGGTGATCATGGATATAGTAGCTATAAGAATGAGAACTTTAGCAGGACCATCTTCTATTTCCATAAGAACATAAAAAAAGTGAAAAAGTCAGTGTAAGACCAAGTGTGGAAAGATAATCATGTCTGTTCCCCTTTTTATTTTTTAAATGTTTTCTGCAAGCACATGTTCATGCTGTTCTGGGAATTCGAGTGAGCCCTTTTAAGCAATCAACACCACGCAGGTGGAAATTTTTCCTCCTTCGCTGAGATGTGATGAGTTTCGTATATGGTGTTAGTCTGTTGCAAATGCCAGGCAGCTTTGTCTTTGTACTAATAGCTTCTAAAGAGAAACAAGCTTGTTTGCTTGGTATGACATGAATGGTCCACTAGCTGTTGAAATATCTCTGAAGGAAGAGAAGGGAATGGCAGTTGAAATATGAATACCATGCTGTTATGATATTAATCTCCTTAGGATAATCAGAAAAGAGAAAAGAGAAGATGCATACAGAGAGCAATATTTGGAGAACACAGTTCATCCCAGCTTGTATTTTTATTTATACTAGTGGGTACAGTCACCAGCAAAGCTACAGTTTCCACATACAAATCCATTGGCTCACCAGCCAACTGAAAACACAGCAAAAATTAGTTTCCTGCCTGTATGTTTCCAGACTTGCATCCGAAATGCCTCGCATCAAGATGCAGCTTTATGGTCAGTTTGTACATATGTTCATTTGGTCCATAGACTTTAAAATCAATATCATGCTGGCTACTGTCTGCCCCTAAGGGTACAGCAGAAGAACCGCGTTTTAATTAATAGGATCAGGGTTGTGTTGATGCAATTTACTACAACAGTGTAGTCTGAGACTAAAATATTCACTGAAAAGCTGTTTTGCGTTGTATAAGAGTATCAATATGCTTCCATAATACAAATGAAAAATAGAAATTTCAACGAAATTAGTGTTAGTTCCATGCAGGCTTTCACAAAGTAGTATGACTCTGAGATATTTGAGGGAGCTTCAAATAAGCTTTACATATTTGTAAAATATGTGTCTTTATATATTTTAAGCTATGTTTGATCCTTTACTGCACGATCTTCTCCATTTGTCGTCATCTTCCCCTGCTTCCTAGGAAGCTGTTGAATTCAGAACAGAAATGTTAACTGGAGGCAACCCAAACGTGGAGCTTTTATTCTAATGGCATAACTTTATTTGATCTTGAAAGGAATCACACTGTATTCTCAGGCTATAGGAGGTCAGGATTTCCTAATTCTTAACTTCTCAAATATGGTTTGGAGAACAAACACTGTGAAGAGCAGTAGGATCCTGATACTAATCTTAATATTCTTTAATATTTTATCAGACACATTTTTTCATCTCGGTTTTTGACCCAGCAGGAAACTATTTTAGACTTCATTATAGAAGTTTGGGGAAACAAAAGAGATCTTATCTTTCTGGAGTACAGTAAAGAATTGGATATGATGTTTCATTGAGAGAATGTTTTCGTAGAGCACTTAAGAGGAATGTAAAATGCTGGCTGGGTACTTCCTTTGGGAGAGGAAGCTGGTGACAAGTAGTGTTCCTCAGGGATCCATTTTGGGATCAGTGTTCTAGAGAAGCACTTCATAACTTTGCATGAAGTATCAGTTTCTGTATATTTTCAGGCCACCTAGCAAGGACGCATGTCTGGTGTTGCTTTCTATTTTGAAACTGTATGACGTGTTGATCTTATGTGGTTAGAGTAAGCAATCTTTCATTTCCAACTGGCAGCATATTTTTTTTGTAGAGGAGCAGTTTCATGTCAGTATGTAACAGATTCCTTTTCACTGTCTTTTGTACAGTACTATATCACAGTGGGATTCTTTATCACTTGGTCTTTTTTCCTCCTCATTTCTCTCTTACTTTTGTATCATGTCTTTCTGTACCTTTTCTATCTTTTCTCCTTTCCAGTGCTCTTAATCCTTGTAGAATTCATCAGTCTTTGTTTCCTATGTTGACAATACATAGAGGGCTGTTCTATCAGAGCTTGGACCAGTACCACTGAAGATGATGGAGATGTTTTCATTGAATTCAGTGAGCACAATTCAAGATTGAAGCCCTGACAGTGCAAACAGATATACAATTGGACAATACCTTTGGGTCTTACCAATACCTAGTTCATGGTATCTACTGCATGAAATTTCAATCTCCTGAGGTGCTATTTTGTAGGTAGTTATAAACAGTGTCACTACTGGCAGGCTAGCTGGTATGGTGTCGTGGGTTAACCCCAGCTGGCAACTAAGCACCACACAGCAGCTCACTCACTCCCCCCACAATGGGATGGGGGAGAGAATTGGAAGAGTAAGAGTGAGAAAACTTGTGGATTGAGATAAAGACAGTTTAATAGGTAAAGCAAAACCCGCGCATGCAAGCAAAGCAAATGAAGGAATTCATTCACCACTTCCCATTGGCAGGCAGGTGTTCAGCCATCTCCAGGAAAGCAGGGCTCCATCACACATAATGGTTACTTGGGAAGATAAATGCCATCACACCAAATGTCACTCCCTTCCTTCTTCTTCCCCCTAGTTTATATGCTGAGCATGATGTCATACAGTATGGAATATCCCTTTGGTCAGTTGGGGTCAGCTGTCCCAGCTGTGTCCGCTCCCAGCTTCTTGTGCACTCCCAGCCTACTCACTGGTGGGGTGGTGGGAGAAGCAGAAAAGGCCTTGACTCTGTGTAAGCACTGCTCAGCAGTAACTAAAACATCCCTGTGTTATCAACGCTATTTTCAGCACAAATCCAAACCACAGCCTCATACTAGCTGCTATGAAGAAAATTAACTCTATCCCAGCCAAAACCAGCACATATGGCCAAACACGAGGAGCAATATGAGGGAGAAAAAACTGAGTAGCAGACAGATTATGTGCACCTTTTAAATGCCCTCAGGCTCATAGTAATTAATTTCTTTTCTTAATCTCTGTTACACCTGTATGAAGATAGGTAGTCGACAGAGAAGAATCCTGTACCTGTAAACAAAATTTCAAACAAAATACCTTTATGCGAAAGGTTATTTTCCTTATTTTTTTCCATGTGGTAAGAGATTAAGTTATACTGAAAAATGTTGCAAATTTTTGAATGCAACCATGTTGGATTTTCAGCTGATGGAAATCAATGAAGTTTCACTAATTTCAAAAGGGCTAGGAATGTTTACACCAGTTGAAGTTTTGTGATAAGATCAGCATTTATGTACCAGCTTCTGAATGTTTAGTTTGCAGTAACGAAAAACAGTCAGCTTCATCCTGTGGTCATAAAGAGTTTCCGTACTATAAATCATCAACTGGTTTGAAAATCCAGTAATTATTTTATACAAAATGTCTAATTTTTCTGCAGTAGAGTAATTTAAAGCTATAAATTAGGAAATTTGTAAACAAGAGAATATCAGTTAATAAGTGTAGTTCCTGAGATGTACTGGAGCAAATGACCTTTATAAAAACAAAGAAAGAAACAACCCCTCTGCCATAAATGTAGGCTTATGGCTGTTAGAATCATGTCATTTCTCTGATTGATTATCAAATGTTGCTGGTTTTGTTAATGAATTTTTCTGTTGTCACTTGCCTTTTTTTTCCTCTTTATTTCCCCTTCTGTGTGGAAGGAAGGTAAAAGAACCATAATGTTTAAGGCAATTAAGTAAACCCCCTACAGCTAATATAGACAATGTTCATAAGTTAATCACAAAATGAGAGGGAGCTGGTTCAGAGAATGGAGACTAAATCTCTCTGTGTATCAGAGAAGAGCTGGATGAGGTCACAGATCACAGATATATAGGGCAAAACAGTGTGTATAATTCAGAAAGAAAAAAAAAAAAAAGATTGAAAGAAATCTGCTTGAGTCCAAATCTGGAAAACTATTTTTACCATTTATCTTTCAGAATATTTCTCCTCTGTGCCCTTCCCCTTGTACCATATTAGTCTGGCAGCCCAGAATGTGCTTGAAATGCCTTCCCTCACTGACTAAAATGATAGCTTTTATTTCAGGACTTGGCTTATTATTATTAGATCCTATAACCCCTTAAGGCCAGCATTAGCTGTTGGTGTCAGGAAATCCCAATTCCCAGTGCCAAGGGGTTAATTGCTTTTTACTGTTTGATCTTTTTATACCCACTTACATGTTACCTGACCCTTTTACCATCTATAGGAGGTACACATACTTTTCTTTGCTGGCCTGCTTCCTGAATCTCCCCATAGCTTTCCCCACTGTTGCCTTGCCAATTTTACATTACATATTTTTCAACCAAAAAATTGCAGTTGACCTGATTTTTTGCTTTTCACACTTTCCAATTTTCTTGGCAGAAAAGATGCAGTGTACTGTCATTGTATTTCTAGGTACTGAAATAGATATATAGGATGGACACATGATATATTTAAAAAAATGTTGAATATGTATAGAATTATGAAATTGGATGGCTGATGTTTTAAATTTGAATAGCTTTGTTGCATAACAATAATTTTTATGCCTTTTTAAACAATAGAGCTAAAGTGTGTTGGACGGGGGGAAGGAAGCCCTCAAAACTAAATCAAGATATCTTAGATTTTATTGCTAAGTTAAGTAATCATATCTCCAAGCAAAAGATATTGTCAGATTTATCAGAAATACGTGTCTTGTCAAGGCTTACCCTACATTCATTGAAAATTTTGATTTGTCACCAGGTTACAAGCATATTATGTCAATTTCTTTAGGACTGCTTAATTTAAAATAGCAATTTTATTTATATTTTCTTCATATTCCACAAAGTTAGAAATCAAGCTGATATTGTGCTATAGTGTGCTTTTTGAAATCTTTGCGATTACTTGTAGGCAATTAAAATTTTTGTGACATACTTCAGTTTTCTTAAGAAAGTGACAAAATTTTAAAATAATGTAGAGAATAAAAAAACTATTTCATAGATTTTAATGGTTACAATTCCAAGAAATCCTTATCTCCTGGATTTATAATGCCTTTGAAACTTTAATGTGCCACTCCAACTTTCAGATTTTTTAAATAACTATATCATCTAGTAAAGTGAACCAACATAAATAGGGAGGAAACCTGAAAAGTTTCTGTAGGGGAAGGTCAGTATCAGGTCTTCAGTGTAAAAAAAGTAGTTTAAATGGGGAAAAAAAAAGTTCTACCAGCCCTAGAAATTACACACATTCCAGCGTATTGGTGTCTCACAGTAAATTGGTCTCAGTTTTCAATTTTTCCTCCAGTTTGTGATTTTATTAAATTTCTTCCATGAGGATTATCTAGTCTGACAGCACGGGAACTCACACATCAGGATTTTTCCTCCAGCAGGGTGCTTAGGTCTTGCCGCTGGTCTTTCAGGCTACCTGTTTTTCACAACAGCAGTAGATATTTGATTCTCTTGAAAACCTTAGTCATATTCACGTTTGATAAAAATGTATTGCTAAGCTAGAAAATTATTTTTAGGAGGAAGTGAGAGGCAGAGAAAGAAGCATGCGAAAACCTAGTGCATTCATGTGAGATTTATTGACTTCAGAAAATAGATTAAAAATAAGAGTGAAGTTTTAGCTTTTGTGGATCATGATGTGTTTAAAAGCTTAGCTGTATTGTACTAGTTCTTTGAAACATATTCAGTAAGACTGTGCCAGTCTTTCAAAATGTAACTTGAAGCAAAATTTACATGCTCTTAAATTTTAGTATGAAGATAAAAACCTGCAAAGATCATTTGAAAATCCACACGGGAGTTATGAACTTCACAGATCTTTATTCTGGTGAATTTTGCCTATATTGACTTCATTTATCTCTTCCTCAGCTACCATTTGCTTCCTCTGCAGGGAAAGGAACTATTGCTTTATTTACCTTAGAGGAGGCTGTTGTTTTCATCCTGGCACTTGCCTTTAAGTTGCCACAAGGATAGAGCCTCTTTTCAGTGATGCAATTGCCTGTCCTCTCTTCAGTGCTGACCTTTCTTCCAACTCCTGTTCAGTGGTTAGAGTACATGGATTCTCGTTCAGGTGCTGCTGTGGTAGATCCTTCTAACTCTGCGACTGAACGGTGCCTTAAAGAGCATATGGCCCTTATAAGGAGTTGGGAATTTCATTAAGCTTGCATACTGCTTACAGCACTTTCTGTCTTTAAAAGACAGCAGGAAGAAGAGGCATCTTAATGTATGTGGGATGTCCCGGCCCTGCCGACAATTGTTTTTTGACTGTCTCTCAGGATGTTGCATGAGTAAAGTCAGAAATGTTTCCTCCCAAACTAAGATGAAAGTTAGAGTGATAGATGTTGGGTAAAGCTTTTTATCATTACTTATGTATTTCTAAAAAAAGAAGAAACCATGAAAATAAAGTAGTGATTTTTTGGAAGTAGGAGCCCTGTGGCATTGGTAGATATGTTTAGTATTTTCTGTAGATTCTAATAGTGTTTGGAAGTAGACTCCTTCAGTGTGAAAGCAAAAAAAAAACCAAGCCCCATCTTACAGCCATTCCTGACAGCCAGCAGAAAATACCACACCATGAATTTTTTTATAAATAAAATATATAATTCTGACAACATAATCTCCAGTTTACAAATATTTTCATCTTGGCTCCTTAGCAATGGGTCAAGAATCAGGCTTCTAGTACCTTTCTCATTCATTATCCAGACTTTTATCTCGCTATACAATAATAACTAGCTTAATTTCCCTTAGGCACCCATAAGTTTTGCTGTTAGAGAAATGCAATTGCTGTATCTTCAGATCCTTTGTGGATGTCAGTATGTTTTCTCCTCAGAATGCAAACTGAGAAGTACAGTTGGTAGAAAAAATATGGGGAAAATAGAAATGTTTTATTTCAGCTTCTTGATGCAGTCTTTCATATCTTTCATGTTAATGTAGCTCAACAAAATTTTTTATTAAATTTCTTTTCTAAAGGGCAAACTTAAGACTTAATTTTCTAGAAATTATTATAAACTGGTCTGAAACGTTGCAACAAAAGTTATAGTGGAGAGCTTTTTTGAACTGACAAAGCCAAAACGTAGAAAGAACAATAGCGAGTTAGTTGTTTGCCAGAAATGTCTTGTTCAGTCCCTAGGTTGTTTTTTCAGTGGCACAGAACTATACCTTTTCAGAAAGCTGAATATAGGGAGAGATTTGTGAAGTGGTTGGGAAAGCTTTCTGTGAGTTCAGGGAGTTATCAGAGGTGGATACCCATCCCACTGGGCTACTGGCTCTTAGCTAAGCCAGAGCTGCAAATGGATTTATGGTAAACTAGCCTTTAAATAAGAGGCAACAAGTCTGCGCCTCTGAATGACCTACTTTTCTCATCTCTTTAGCCTTCATATGAGGAAACAATACAGAAAACACTGCTGGGTTGAGGAAGAGGATAGGGGAGGTGCAGTACTCTTCCACTGCATGTTTAATCTGCTCTTCCGACTACTTGCTTGGACCCTGATAAAAGGATTTTAATTACTTATTTGTTTTTACCGTAGTAGCAGATTGCAAGTTACAACATCAAGGTACTTACCAAAATCTCTGAGTTTCTGTGTGCTTGAAAGCCAAGGACAAACCTACAGGATTTCCATGGGCTACAGACCTCTCTATTTTGTGCCACGATTACACTGTCAAGCTATTACCTGAAGTGTCTTGTAGCTATTCCACTTTTAAACTTGACTGTGACCTTTTACTATTTTCATTCCCATGACCTCTTTGCCCCTCTTGTCCAATTTGAAGGACGTCATATCTGTCTGGCACCAAATGGTTCCAGTACTCGTGAGCTTGAGTAAATGTTACAAAGTAAGAGCAGCTAATTAAAAATCTGTAGTGTTGACATCTGTTTAATATATGCAATATTTCCAGAACTTGATAGCAGACCACCTTACAGTAGCAAGGGTCTAAGTCAGACTGTTTAAATAAAGTAATAATGAAGTATAGTGATATGGTTGTAAACTTGGAGCTGTTCCAAATGGAGTCATAAAGTGTGCTAATTGGTTCTGGGAGTTGGAATGCAGTAAAAGTCAAATTTTACAACAGTGACTATTATACAGTGGAATTAACTTGGCTACTCTGGAGGTTTTAAACATACCTAGCCATTAAGAGGCAAAGTCACAAGATTATAGGGATTTTACCTCACTAACAGAGAGACTGACATGTCCATTTTCATCATTGAAGATTAAGATAACAAGAACAACTTAATTAACATATTTAGTTAAATGAGGGGAATGTACAATGCTATTTGTTTGAACAAATTAGTAGTACCTACAGGCTTGATTAGGTAACATGTTGGAACATCACCAAAATTTAAGTAATGATTTGAGTCACTTGTTAATAGATCAAAATTTATTTAATTAGTTGTACTACCATTATTTAATCAAAGTTGCGGACCACCTTAATTTCATTAAAGTCATTAAGTTAATAAGAAGTACAGAGATTACTGCTTTGATAGTGCTGAAACATCTATAATTTTTAAGACTATAAAATATAAGTAAAATTATTTGGCACCAAAGTAGTAATCTCAATGAAATGCATCACAAATGTCTATTTAATATATTTCTGTAAATTCTAAACTAAAAGGAACGATTAAAGGGTTTCTACTTCAGTGGCTACTGTTACTTGAGGCACTCCATTTTCTGTGGCAGTAACTTCTCAATCCATTCAAACATTTTTTCTACTAAAGGTTTTTTGGATTGATATGACATTTTTTATTACAACTTAATGAAAATGTCACCATTTATGTAATCCTTTCTGTATCTGTACGACGATGATTCTTGGAATCTGAAAATGGACAGACAAGTCAGTAAGTCGTGGTTATGCCAATCCACTATAGTAGTCTTACCATCTTAGACCACTGCCTGCCCAGTCCTATATCCTTTCTGACAATGGGAAATGCAGGCTTGGAAGGAAAGCACAAAATACCATTTACTGGACAGCTATACTGAAAGTGGTAAATAGGGAGCATTTGGTTGCTCCCTTGTTATTCTCTGAGTCTGTTCTAATCTGAACTAATTCTCCAGCATGAAAGTCAGTGTTAATAGTTTAATTAAAGCCAGCTATAGTCTGTCCAATCTGTCCTGGTGGGTAGCTCAGCGGTATGCGTTGGAACAGAACTCTGCTGGACTTAACAGGATCTGTTATCTGTAGAGGAGTCTGCTACTAACAACCTGTTTCTGAATGCGGAGGAACTGTCAGGTATGGAGAAATGTTGGAGAAGGAAGGCAAGTAGTAGATGCCAGCAAGAAGGTCTTTTTCTTTAAGTCTCTGAATTCTCTGTATCTGAAGTAAAACAATTTAGAAGAATACAATTTAAAAGATAAATCATAAAAGTTAAGAAGTAAAATTTAAAAAGAGACAGGCATTGTATGCAGTTGTCTTCTTAAGTTGTACTGAAGCAAATGAAAAGATAGCTGTAATAGACAGTTCCCATTAATAATTCAGTTGGAAACAGGTGCAACAGTTGAAGTATTTAAACTGCACAAAGATGATATTAGTTTGGTATCAGTCAACAGCTGTGGAGTAATTGCCCTTTTAAAACGGAGTTATAAAATTGTTGGCAACAATAACGGTAAGCCAAATCTATGACAATGTTGCTAATTTGATACTTGGATCACCAACAGATGGCTCAGAAAAGCAGGTTTTCCATTGATAACTGAATTTGTGGGTAGCTTTTTTGCAAACATGTTATTGTAGAAATGATCAACTAATAAAATGTGTTGATTTAGTCTGCTAAATTTAGATAAAAGCTTACCTTTTTAATGTACTGAACTGTCAGAGTAATACGATGTGAAAAGAAACCTTGTGCTTGAGCCATTTGTTTTTAAAAGAAAATATTTGCATTTAAACATTGCAGAGCTAAATGAATGCATTGTAAAAAGAATTCGATTCATATCAGATTTACTATAAGAAAAAGCTTATATGATGCTTATATGGTTCTTAAGAGGTGCTGAGGTAGCAGATGCAAAATTGTTGTTAACATTGTTATGCAGTGTACTGCCAGAAAATATAACATAAAGCTGGACAACATCAGTTGTCTCCATGTGTCAATAAAAAAGAGAAATACAAGTTTATTGACCTGTTTATTGAAAAGTCTGGAAGGAAACTGTAAGCTTTAGAGTGTGAATTATTTTAAACTGTGTAGTTAAAAAGGCTTCTGGAAGAATTCTGCAGGATGTCAGGAGAAAAGCACATTGTCAAGACCTCAAATGTTTTTCGGCAATGTGATCACTAGAAGCTAAACACAGGAGCTTAGTGGGGAAAAATGGGTTAGTTAGGGACCTTTTTACAGAAAAGGTGCATTGTAATCAACTAGCCCTTGTCCTTTGATTACGAACTGAAACCTACGCTTTCATTTGCTTGTCTGGCACTAAAATGGAAGAGGAGAACATTGGTTAATTCAAAATGCAGATTTTTATTGCTGGTTTGTTAGTATGTCATAGAGGTAAGTACGGTAATAAGGCGATCGGAAGAAACATACATTAGTTTTCTGAGAAACCCAAAGACTCAAGTTGTTGAGTCTAAGCTGTGCAAATTTTTATTGAAGCTGGAGTTGTCTTTGGTAGGATATAGGTTGATTAACTGTTAAGAGTGTGCAGAACAATGAGACTGTTAGGTATTCTTCAGTATCATGGGCCGGAAAGTATTGTTCCATTTCCAACTTGAAAATATCTGCATAAACTTGTAAACTAGTATGAAGCAGAAAAGACATGATTACAGGAAATAATGCGTCATTTTACATTAAATGCTGCTAGGTCTTGTGCTGTCCTAATCATCAAGAAGAAAGCTTAGTGCTGAGATCCTGTTTAATTTGATTTCAAAAATAACCTCTCTAGAACAGAGAGTGATAAGTTTTCAAACCAGCGGGTCCCCCGGGATTGCTTTGTTGTTCTGACTGCCATTCTTCTGGGAAAACTGAGAAACCCATTGCTGCCATATTTTCACCTCAGTGATAAGAAATGTTGAGAAAGCTGTTTGGGAACTCTCTTCTGTAACCCTCATTTGTTTCTCACTAAGAGTACACTGCCTGGCCCAAACACCCATTTGTCCTGAGGCTGTGTGAGCAGCTTTCTGTGGCTTGACTGTGAGGTTTACAAGAACTGCATCAGGAACAAATTGTCTTTTTGTAATGATTCTTTTGGAAGAGCAACTGGAGAAAGATTTTTTTTTTTTGTAGAGTTTACAGGAAGCTGTATCAGTTTCCTCTCACCTTGCCATCTGCAGAACAAAATGGCAGTGATTGCTGAAATTAATTTCTTATACCCTTTCTTCTTTTTAGAGTTCCATGACAATTTATTCTATGAACAAACAGAACAACTTTGAACATATATGCAATATTTGAATATATTCCTTGTCAGTTTTTTTCTTTTCTTTCCAATTTCAGGTGATATTAATATAATTTTTCTGATTTATATTTAAATTGCATTATTTGGGCATCTTCCTGAAATTAGTACTAGTGTTCTTTAAAATGTAGATAAATCACATTTTCAGAAAAACAGACTTAAATTGTCTCATTAATTTGTCTTTCTCAACTTACCATTTTTTACATCTCTTAAAAGGCGTATGGTAGTTTAATGGCACATATTGATTTCTTTTTTTGCTTGTTTAAAAAGACCTTTTGCTAGCATAATCCTACGTAGTTTAGCATATAAATCTGACTACAGGAATCACAGGGTTTTATATAATACTTTAAATGTTATCAAATTTTGAACATTTAAAATAAAATGTCATTGTGCATTATTTCCAGTTTTTATTTTTGGTAAAATATATCAATAGATGCTATGATACCAAAGCAAGCGTCCATGAACTTAGTCTTTGTAGATATGTTCACAACTTCTCCCAGTTATTCCATTTGGATCATCACTTGAACGTAGCTGTAGGAGAAAAAAAGTTCAGGTAATATTTGGGTAGATATTAGTGAAGAAAAGGGACAGAAAGAATGAAATCTGAATTTTTAATCTGAATGCTAAATTACTTTGAAGCTGATCTTACAAGAACATAGATCCAAAATGTAAAGACGTTACTAGTGTTAACTATAAAATGTTGCCAGAGTTGATGGTGCCGTGGTAGTTGTGTGCAAACAGAGTAGGACTTCTTTCTGGATTTTGAGGGAATGTAATTTGAACAGGAATTTGTTTTTTGCTTACTGCCTGAATGAAAATATATGTGAGGTATAAATTCAGTTGGTTATCATAGAGGATTTCCAAGCTTATAACTAAATAAAACTTTTTTGGACTGTTGTATTTCAGCAGCTTTATTTCAGCTAATTCTCCTGCAAAATAAACTCTATGGTTTTGAAGAAAAGGCTGGAGAAATGCATCTCTGTATTGCAAAGAAGTGATGCTGTTTTTCTTTTTTCTTATCTCTTTTTATCTCCTATCCCCCACTTTTGTTTTGTTTTTCCTCTCAGGCTACAGATACAGTACAGAATAGCAATGAGGCAAAATTCAGCATAAATTAAGGCAGTCATTTGCAGATAACTGCTTTGGTCTCTAATCAGCTAAAGAGTGTTTATTTTCAGTAGATGAAATTGATTCTATTCAATTCTCTGTAGATTCCGTATAAGCCAATATCTGGTGGGGGTTTTTTTTTGGTTTTTTTTTTTTTTTTTTTTCTTAAAGCATGTCTTGGTGTTACGTTCTCTTCCATTACTAGAGAGAGAGAGTATAGCTTCTCTTGTTTCTAGCTTTCTCTCTTTTCTGTTAAAGATATCTAGTGGAAGTTTAAGGATTCAGGGCAGCTACTAAAACTGCAAAGATCATGCATAAGCCTTGCGTTGCCTTCAATCCATAGTTTGCAAGTATTAGATAGCTCAGATTATGAAGAGGTATGAGTTGTGGAGCTGTGCTCTTATCTGTTAAGGAATACAAGCCAGTTTGGAAAAGTTTGGTTTTAGCACCAAACCGCTTGAGTCAAGAGAACTCAAAAAAATGTTCTTTATGGTGATGAGATTCTTTGTTTAAATAATATCCTTTAATGTATTATGAATGCCAATTATTTTCTAAAATAGACATTGCTACTGTGCTGCAGAGCCTCCAATGCTGTATGACAATGGATCAATCACTTCACCTCACCTTTGAATCAGTTTTTCTTTGAAAAATACTATTTTTTGATAATCTTATCACAGAGAATAACAAGAGTTACCAAACTCTATTTTTAACCTAGTTTGCTGGGAAAAATCTTAACAGGATTTGAACAGAAGCGTATTAAAAGCCCATTAGTACCCATGTGTGCTGAAATAAGTAAGAAATCCCATTCAATTAGTTTTATCAATCCATCCTGAAGAATTTCATGGTCTGTATGTGTCGTGATGGGTTTCTACCAGTATCAACCGTCGTGTGTAGTCAGTTTGACTGGACCAGGTTATGTTGGCTTTGCTGTGCAAATACAGATGGGTTGCATGCTCTATGTGATGTGTTGGATTTGCTGTACACAAATAGAAGATCTGATGAGGACGTTGGACTTATCATCAGACTTGCCAGTGTGAACAGGCTTACATTTTTTAAGTACAATGAATTCCTTGGTCATAAGAACCCAAATCAGATCAAAAGAAAACTCTTCTGAAATATAACTTCTGCTAAGGGGGAATAGGTCTTCCTCTGGGGACATTGTAACTGGAAAGCACAAACTTTGTCATAGTTATCAAGATGTGCTCTAGCTGCAGACAGTGCAGGATCAGTACCATTCATGTGGGGATCAGTACCATTCATTTTCCTGCTAATAATGAATTCTCTTCCTTTTCAATTACAGGGTCCTAATAGTTTAAAATGCAGCCTGACTCAATACCGACCTAAGACTGATCTCATAGTAAGATAACTTGTTAGGAACTCAGCTGAGGTAATCTGGGAGTTAAATTCTTTAGGCTGTGAAAATACATTAGGACTGGGCGAAATAGTTTCACTCCTCTTTTCAGGCTTAAAACTGCTATCTAGCAAGCAGGGGTCTAGTACTTTAAGCAGCTGGAGGAATCAAGGGGGAATTAGGAGAAGGAACAAAACCCAACACTTTTCTTTCTTCATTTTTCAGACCCTCTAAATCTTGCTTTACTGTAGGGAAAATACCCTGGCTAGTCTTGTTCCCTACCTGCCTAGAGGCTTTTGCTGTCCCCTGAGGTTTCCTTTATTTTTTTATATGCACAAAATGAAGATTGAAGATAATTTCCCCCGATCTAACTGGTCTTTTCCGTCCATTTCTACAGTACCAAGCACAGCAGAAATTCTGTCTTAGTTAAGGTCTGTCTGTGTTACTGTCATCTGTAAGTTTTAAATCAGCCTCTAAATGACTCATTTCCTAGAAAAACCTCTCTGTCCTGTAGTGCAGTTAAAAATAGGGATAATATTTTGATATATTTGCATATTATTTTTCCTCTTCAGGATGCATGTTTTCATGTAAGTACTGTGAGAAGGTATAAACTTGCAAATTTCAGCCTAAATCCTGAATTACATTCAAATAAAAAAACAAGTGGACTCTCTTTCATGAGATATTTCATTCTGTCACCACAAGAAAAAAATATGCATTGTAATCTATTGCCCTGAATCTTTCCATGATAAACAGTAGGATAGACACAGTAACTACAGTTGACAAATTCTCGGTTATGGTAGTTTGAATGTTTCTGTGTGTACACTAGCAGGTTTACAGTTATTTGATGAAATAAATAAAAATAAAATTTTAGCAGTCAAGATTTCATTCTACAGGCTTTAGATGCTCTGCAGGTAATTACTACATCTACCGGACAGCAATGGTGCGATGTGATGGAAAGCCTAATTTATAGAAGGGGTCTTGTGGATTTCTCCAGAAGCTTTCAAGAATGAAGATG
Organism: Gavia stellata; assembly: GCF_030936135.1. Taxonomy (NCBI): domain Eukaryota; kingdom Metazoa; phylum Chordata; class Aves; order Gaviiformes; family Gaviidae; genus Gavia; species Gavia stellata. The sequence goes on from NC_082603.1 coordinate 13,507,918, forward strand.
CAGGAAGAAAAAGCTGTCTTTGCACATAAATGGACTTTGACTCTTCTTTTCTATTTCTGTTTGGATAGTTTGTAGGACACTTGCTAGAAAGCACTACTGCTTTGCAGCTGGTATTATGACTGTGAAGTAGGTACCTTTTTGAATGAGAGGTCAGAAACAGCTGGAAGTTAGTGTTCATTTTCAAGTGCTTTCTAGTTACACACGATGGTGTTGATGTAAAAAAATATGTCTGAATAAAAAGCTTTGCCAGATACCTTGAAATTTGAACATGGAAAAATCCTAGTTATTACAGTTATGATTTTCAGATACTCCTGGTTTTTGAGCAAATACATGTGTGGTACTCCTGTAAAGAAAGCATAGCTACAAATGGCAATGTTTATTGTTGCCTATTCTGAGCAAATGCTCAAAGGATAAAATATCGGGTAAATTATATATATTAAATCACATTTTTATTGATACATCACAATCCAATTTCAGTAATACATGATATATTCATTCATATATGTGATCATTAAATTAATTTGCTTATTTTTTATGTTTAGTTAAAACTATGAAATGAAAGAAGGAAATATAATAATTGGGACAAGAAGGAAAATTATGTTTTCCTGCCCTAGGATGAAATTGTTTCTCCTCTTACTCTTTGTAAGCTTGCTTGAGTAGCACAGAATGAAAACTAAAATTGGTCTTCAAATTATTTACTTATCTTGCTTCCTTTCTTGGCTATATTTCCTTTCCAGAACCTGTCATCTAAAGTGTTTCCTCATTTCCTCGTAAATATGTCATTTTCACACCTTCATGTAAGAGAGTTGTCTCCTTCCCTTACTTCCATAAGTATTTTCCCTTTTAGCCCTACAAAATTCAGCTCCTTACCCATTTTCTTTTACTTAAATTCCTTTTCTACTATCTGATGAGAACATTTCCATGCTATTTGATTAGTATTCTTGGCAAACTTTCTTAATTTTGCAATTATACTGGGAGGATGTCATTGTCGCTTTTTTTGGCTCTTTTATCTTTAACCTCAAATTTATTGGAATGTCATTCTGAACAGTCTGTTTTGGTTATGATACATCATTATACACCATTTTTCTTTACCAAGACATACCTCACAGTTTTATGTGTAGCTTTTAATAGGCAATCAACCGTAGTAACTCTCCAGTTAACTGAATTGATTGTTTTAGGAATTAAACATCGTAATTATGTGTTCAACTTGAAGTTATCCATTTTGCTCTGTACTACTCGTGTGAAGAGGGATGAAAGTGATTTTGCATAGCCAAGTTAAAGAAGGGAGTTTTAGTTAAGCTCATGTGACTGAGGCTTATGATCATTATGGCTTGATGGATGCTATATGGGATCTTCTGTGACTAGCAGTGGAACACAACTTTAAAATGCTTGTAGGAATTTGTAGAGACATTAGGACAGACATGAGAAAATGGCAAGCTGCTTCTAAGCTTTCTTTTTGCGCCAACAGGTTTTAGAGTCTACTGAACTCACATCCCAAACATTCTGAAGCTCTGATCATAGATTCATAGAACAGGCCAGATTGGAAGGGACCCTGGAAGATCACCTGGTCCAACCTTCTATGGAAAAAGGGAACCTAGGTGAGATTATCTAACGCCTTGTCCAGTTATGTCTTGAAAACCTCCAGTGATGGGGACTCTACCATGTCCCTGGGGAGGTTGTTCCAGTGACTAATTGTGCTCACTGTAAAAAAATTTCTTTCTTATATCAAGATGAAATCTCTCCTGGTGCAACTTGTACACGTTGTCCCTTGTTCTCTCCATATGGCTCCTTGTGATGAGAGACCATCTGTTCTTGTAGCTGCCCTTTAAGTACTGGAAAACTGTGATGTGTTCCCCCTAAGTCTTCTCTTCTCCAGGCTGAAAAGACCTAACTCGTCAGTCTTTCCTCAAAGGGCAGGTTCTCCAGCCCTTTGGTAATCTTTGTGGTCCTTCTTTGGGCCCTATCTGGTCTTTTTTGAATTGTGGGGACCAGAACTGGATATAGTACTCCAGGTGCAGCCTGACAAGCGCTGAATAGATGGGTCAACTGGCTATATTCTCAATATTGACCTGTTGAAGTAGATTGTGTTGTTGTAATGTTTCTATGGTGAGATGTGAGTTATAAATGTGCTTGTAATTACCTGCTATGAGAGAAAAGTTTATAACCTCAGTACTCAGCGTATGTGTATCTAACTTGGTTTCCAAAACCACGACTATTTTCAGTTATGAAGTACATATTAATTCTGTGCAATAACTGGGTCATATGTACGTGTGAGAGGGAAATAATGTGGTAAGTACAAAAATAAATTTATAGCATCTAGATTGCATGGTGACTGCTGCACCATAAATATCTTCAACAAAAATGAACATATTTCAGGTGTAAGTGGAAATATATCTGAAAATGAAGGGAGGTGACCAAAAATAAAAGTGGAGGAGCCTGTCTAATACAAAAATACTGGAGAGGATAGAAACTGAATGGCTACACATCCTACATCCCAGCACAGTTAGAAAAGTAAATAAAACTAGAGAGGAGTTAGCACAATGGTCAACATTAATCTTTGTTAAAAGCCCTGTTTCTAGTGCCATGGAATGGTTTTGTATTCCAGCAGCACTGGGGCAATCACCAGCATTACTTATAAATCAGATCAGCCTACAAGGTCAATCTCCTTTGTGATGAAGTCTGTTTGCACCTAAAGGAGCAAATGTTCCAAACTTTATTTCTTTTACAAAGTCATATTTTATTGCTGAATCAAACATTTCACTTTGGAGTTATTAGTTGAGTGGAATCATCTGAATCCTGTCCAGTTTCACTCTGAAAGAATGTGGAACATCATAAGATACAAACAATGGATTTCTGATACTTCAGGATGTTTTTATAAGCTCATAAACAGTCAAACAAAATTGCCCTAAAAATAGCTGCCTAGGCTTGTACCAGTTATGGCTTTGTTAATGTTTAGCACCAAAGCAATAACAGAGAAAAGGAACACAGACAGGAAAAGAGAGAAAATGAGAGTTGCGGGAGACAAAATGATGCTTTTTTTAATTGAGAAAAAGAGAAAATCACTTTCAGAACTTAGTTTAGGAGAATAAAATTTAGACATGTGTTGCACTATCATTTTAAGAATCTAAACTTTGCCACCATATATAATTTATTAACAAGATACAGGATTAACATTATGTGGTACTATTCCTATGTACTTTGGATTGTATCAGATCAGTATTTATTTCAACATGCATGCAAAAGGAATCCTAAAATGAATCCACAGCTTTTTTTTTTAGTTATTTTTTTCAGTGTAATAAGTAGTAAATCACAGGTCCAAGATGAGACATGCTTGTTTATGAGGTTTGGGGCTTTTCTGTTTCATGGGTTTTTTTCTTTCCTTTTTTTTTCCTTGAAGGGGGGGACGTTACATTTGTGGCTGACTCATATGATATTAACACTGTCACATGTGTGTATTGAACACCACCTCAGTGGCCTATCTAATAAGTATGTATATATAGAGAGGTTACTTTTCTAGCAGATTTTGCTTCTGTCTTGGACAGACCAAACCTTTTTTTTTTAAATTTTCCCTTTCTTTTGGGTACACCTGATATACTAGGTAGCACATATAACTCATTTGCTGTTTGATAAATTTGCCTGTTTCATATATTCAGTACTACTTAGCTAGTCAGTGAGCAGATCTCTTTTTTTCTTTATTCCTCCTCAAAACAAATAATCCACTGACAGAAGCTTATTAATTGATCTGAATTTAGATGGACAGAATCATCCATACCCAAACACTAGCTCTTCAGCTGCTGTCAGCTTTTGGTCTTCGCTTAATCAATATATTTAGCAGTAATACAGGATGAAGTGGTGAGGACTGCACTGGCCAGTCTACAACAACTCCTTATATGGAATTTGTAAAATTGAGAATTGATTTTGTTGCAGTGTGGAACGTTTAAAATAAATTAATTAAAAGGTTGATCTGCACTGTGGAAAACTCTGATTTAGATACTGTTATCCAGATTCAGACCAGGTTTTTTTTTTCTTCCCAGATTATAATGGGAAAGTTAAACACAACAAGGACAGCTTTAACTTTAGAGAACGCTCAACATGGTGATGGGGAGAGATATTTTGGTCATCTTTGTTTTTGGAGTAAATTTCATATGACCGAAAATATCCTGCCTGGCTCCAGCAATGATTTTTAATTTTTGGCGTCATGAGTAGTAACACGTATTTGAAAAGTGTATTGCTTTATAACACATTAGTCCAGACATACAAGTGAAAAGAGAGTTACAGAACATCAAGAATCTTCTATGACTGCTCCCTTTGTGAAAATATGATTATTTTTTTTTACAAAGTTACATTTGCAGAGTCAGCTCAAATAACAAAAATTTTGCAATAATTTTTTGAATTATAAAATTGCCTATAATAAAATGCTGTTTACTACCTGCTTTTCTATTGTGTAATGCATGTTTTTTCATTAAATACTTGGTAAAATATTTAAATGTAACTCAGAAGAATAACTTTCCCAATTAACTCATATACCATTCTGCTTTTCACATATGAATTTTCAAATGTTTGTTCAGTAACTTTGTGTCCTTCAACAAATGGAAAAAACAAGCTAAATTGTCCCAAAGCATCTTGCAGCCCAGTGCTCAGTCTGAGAACTTTAGAAATACTCATTCAGAGTGCAGGGCTGAGTTAAGCTGTACTGTCTCCTAAGGTCTAGGATTTGTCCTCAGGGATTAAAATACGTAGTTTCAGTTAACCCAAATGAAGAAGGTGCTAAAATAGATGCTGTTTTTGTCCAGGAGGATGTGTGCTGCTTTATTTCCAATCTAATGGATAGACCACACCTGAAGTATAGTTTCTACTTAAAATGATTATTTAAGACTTTAAAAGAATGAATAATGAACCTGTTACATAAAAGAATAATGTTAATGTTTTAAAGACAAAATTATAAAGATGGCAATTTAGCCTTTTCTTCCCCCTCAAGCATCAAATAATTTTTGAACTGTATGCTACTAATGCTGTCCCTTAACACGGAGCTACTAAAGAGCATGAGCCAGAGGTTTGGAGTTTGGTTGTTGGGTTTGTATTTTGCTTTTGTGTTTTTTGTGTGGGGGGGTGTTTTTCTTCAGTTTTTGATGTTGTGGTTTTTTTCTTTTTTTTTTTTTTTAAGTCAACAACTAAAGGTCACTGTAGCAATAAATTAAAGTTTGTTCCTACAGGACAATTTAAACAGCTAACTCCTTGCCTCCCTCCTTTCATTCTTTGCTTTCCAGTTATTCATACAGTATTTCAGCACAGCCAGAAGTCAAACAAAAAGGTTACTACCTGGGTTACTTATGTTTTGGTCCACCATCCAGTAGGTCTGCCTGCTGCATTACATTGTCAAAGTTAGCCTTTCTATTGACAAGCATATTGATTTCCTGATTAATGTACCTCTGTTTTATTGGCGTTTACTACAGGAGACATAATTTTAATGTTTGTATGATCAATAGCTCCATCAACACCAAGAATTCCTACTGCTAGCCTGCACAGCTCTAACTATGGGGAGTTGTATATTTCTTGATAAATACTACAGGGAAGTTGTAAACATTAGAAGAGCAAAGAAAATTGATGTTCTCTGTAGATTCCTATTGTATTTCACCCCTAGGAGAGAATGCAAAAACTTTCAAGTAATTCTCTATAGGAAAGGCAACCAGCAGGTACTAGCTCTCTGGGCTGGAATATAAATGTATGGGAAGTAATTACTTTTAGAATTCCTATTGTGTAGTCACTTCATCTCCTATGTGTAAATACTCATAAGAGAAATTATGGCTTTTATTTAGTTTTAGATTAAGAAATGACACTTGAAATACCCTTAGTTAACTTCATTAGAGGAATGGAATTCTGTGGCTGTCATAGATGCTTCTAGACTTGCAGCTGTCCATAAATTACACAAGGTACCTGAAGGCATCTACTTAAAATGTAGCTGAAGCAGTTTTTGTTCTCAGAATTGTAATGGGTTTTACAATCTCCTGCTTGTTGCCAAATAGTTTCATTTCTTCCTTCTGCCTGCCCACCTGCCCTGTTTCTGCCTTTTAAAACCAGGGCAGGAAAAGAAGAGACATTTTTTTCCACTCAGATGAAGTTAGTAAACTTAAATCGTCATTTTTTTGTTAAGCTTTGAAATTAGATAATTGCAAGAATGACAATAAATTGTACCGTTTACCAGAAACTTTGTATAAATATTTTTCAGATTAGATTCCTTCATTTCATTAGTTTAGATTCCCCTTTGGTTAGCTAGTTCCCTTGATTATCTGAAGGAGGTATCTCAATGGCATTTCTCAGTATCTGAGAATGTTCTTGTGTTTAAGTATTCTCATGAAGAGCATAATTTTGTATGAATGCCCTGGTTAAATCAGTGCTGGGTTATCCTTACAGAGACAGGAAGATGATGGCTATTTATCAGGTAATTTATGCATTATGTAGCTTACAACCTGTTCTTTCAATCAGGAATCAGAACAAAGGCTATGTACCTTGAGAGACCGAGTACCCGCCATTAATTAAGAAAACAGAATGATGAAGTGAAATCTATTGCAAATTCCCCATCTGCCGAAAAGCAGGTACTGTTCCCTAAACTTTTTGTGAATAGCGAGTAAAATTGTACTAAAAAAGTCCAACCATTTCCAAGCATACAAGTTAAGTGCTTTGCTCTTTTGGTATAAATTTCAGACACTGGAGTGTTTATCACCTGCTGCCAGCATTGACATATCCCAGTGGATGAACCTCTAAAGTAAAAAGAGTATTTGTGTGATGATTAAATCCACTAAAATTAGAGCTGTGACTATCACTGTATAAGGTGCTACTGATAGGCAGCCAAATCTTCTGGTATACAGAACTAGACAGAAATGAGGTCAGTAATGAAAGTTTAGTTAGGCATTGTTTTGCCATATTTGTCCATGAAACTGTCTTCAAATATGCCTGTATTCCTGAAATAATTCACCAAACCGAAGTCATACAAATCTAGAGATATTTGTGCCTCTGAAAGTTCGTGTAGCAGCAGTGAATATTTGGCTAAAACAATAATAGAATATTGTAAGTAGGTGCTGCTCCTGATATCTGTATCTATGGTTGATTTTAATAGCATATTAAGTATTCCACTTGCAGCAAGCCAGCTAGTTTGAGTCATAGCTTTCAAGTGATTGTTTTAACTGTTGGAAATTCTTTAAAGCCACAGGGTTCCCTGAGGGGATGCTGATGCTGCCTTTTATGTCAGTGACTTTGGGTCCCAACTTCTGTTTCTTTCTCCTCTTTTGTTGAGTAGAGACTTGCTGTTCTGAGGTTTCACTAATTTATTTTGAACACTGTGGGACTCTCAATTCTTCCTAAGAGGCTGTCAGAGGTTTGCAGTCATCTACCTTCTGGGCCATAGTAGGGCAAATGGAGTTACAGAAGGGCATGGAGGTTGATGAAGCACTATCTAGGTAATGTATATACTCATATTCCAGTGCAGGTTGGGCTCTTTAGGTTCACCGAGGGAAACACCTGAGAGACAATTTGAGCTTTAAACTAAAGGAGTGTAAAGCCTTAAATGCTGGCTTTGATTAGATATTTGGTTCTAATTTTGTGTTTCCTCTATAAATTGTATAACTGTGTAAATATACATTACCTAATAAACTGAAGTGTGTGTGTCTGTGTACATGCACTTTTTTGTTAAGCAAATCTCTTTAATATATAAATCTCATCTGAAACAGTAATGTAGTGTGATTGAGTTCAGGTTTCAGGAAGCAATGACCCTTTTTGGCCCTAGGCATCTTATTTAACTTCCTTGTGATTTATATGATTTTGTGTTACATGAGGGTAATTTTGTCCCCATTTGATCCTGGAACAAAAAGCCTGCTTGGGTAAGCACAAAATTAATAATACAGATTTTTTTTTTCACTGTTTCACCTTGCCTCTTTTTTATGATTCCCTCCAACATAGGTACCAATCAGAAATTTAATAGAAGAAACAAGCTGCATTTTTTTCATAAAGGAGAATATACTCCCTTACAAACAATTCCAGCAGAATTCAGGAAAAATGGTACTTAAGTTTCATTTTCAGGATTGGTCATTTATCCATCTTTTAGCCTCAGGGTTCTCCACAATTCAGCTTTCACTTTTATCTCTTTTTTAAGCAATCACTATAGCAACCTAGTGATATCTGATGAGCAGTGCACACAGAGGGCAGATACCCATACATGTAGCATAAGATTAAGAACAAAAAAAATATTGAGCCAAGTAGACCAGTGAGGTACTATATTAGCCTGTCACACAGAAGATCTGAGCCCAAGCTGCAGTTTTTAAGTTCATTAGCGGGGACAAATTTTGAGGTGTCATCCACCTGAGTAGACACTTCAACTTGATTGGTGGTTTCTCCTATAAAGAAGTCTCTGGCTGAAATAGCAGTGTAGCTGGCAGACTCTATGACACGTAAGAGCTCTATGAAATATTGATCAGGTTTTAAACACTATTTATTTCCTTTTATTTGTGAGCAATGCAGTGGCACAGGTATTGTAGGGGTAAAATTCTGTACGTCTCTTGACAGCTGTGTTTAGCCAAGGAAAGATGTGTGGGGACAATATGAGATGAAGAAAGGTAGGCTTTAGATAACTTTTAGGTAAAGGCTTGGGTTTGAACTTAACTGAAAAGCTCCATAGGCTCTGACAGACTCTGTCAATCTTTGAAACTTGCAGTATCATAAGACACGAATTCCAGTGACTCAGTTCTTCAATCTTTATTCTTGTTGATTAGTCCTTAACTAACATTAATTGTAACGAAAGACTGCATTGGAATGGAGTAGCATCCAAAGGGCCAATCTTTGAAACTTGCAGTATCATAAGACACGAATTCCAATGACTCAGTTCTTCAATCTTTATTCTTGTTGATTAGTCCTTAACTAACATTAATTGTAACGAAAGACTGCATTGGAATGGAGTAGCATCCAAAGGGCAAAGCAGTTGCTGCACATCTCAGCCCCAGATCTGCGGAGTTAATGAAGCAGTAACAGGCTGTTGTATGAATGAATCACTTCAAGAAAAGGTGCATCTAATTCACTCGCTGGGTACTCCCGTGTTTTCATCTCTGTTCAGGAGAAATGTAGTGCGTGTTTTAATTATATGCTTTTCCGTCCCACCTCTGTCCCCTGCTGCTGGACAATAGAGGACTGTCTATCCTTGTATGCCCCAGGTTTGTTCTCACAACTCTGTACTGACCAGCTTACTTCTTTCTATATGGTTTGTGCCAGTGAGAGGAGCACTAAGGGCAGGGAAAAGTCAGTGCTCAGCTACTCTGCACTTACACTTCAATGCATAGTTTGTTATACTCAATGATTTTGGTTTCACATGTTGTATTAGTTGCAAAAGAAATACCTGAAAACGTCTATATAATATGTGAAAAGAAAGAGGAATGTTAATGTGCTCCATCTGCAGTTCTGGGCTGATATGGACCCCCTTGTCTCTGTGGTGCCAATTCTCTGTGCAACTGGAAAAGTGCGAAGAGCACATTTTTCACTTCTTACTATGAAAGAGGGGACATGTTTTAAATAGCCCTTTTCAAGAAATGCCTTTTACTTGCTTTCATGATGGGTGCCAGAACTCTGCATGTACACATGCCTCGATTGCAAAGTAAGGTTAATCGCACCTCATCCTTCACCTTCTGAATAGACGTTATTTTACATCAATTTATACTAGTATTTTTACTGATGGAGGTCATTGTATTCTTCAGCTCAGCAGTTGTCAATTTACTTTTTCTATCCTCACTCCAGGATCTAAAAGGGCTAGGGAACTTAGTGACACTCTCTTGCAATTTTCTGGAGTGGCAATGCATGCATCTGCCTATATTGGGTTGCATTACCAGGGGAATGTCTGAGTTGGATATTAGCTTTGTGGTCCATGAGATGGGTGTGTGCAACCAAGCTGGGCCATACAGAGAATTTGAAGGAGAGGCTCTACTCCCTTTCAGAGGGTGTGAGGCCCTGCTAGGTGCTTTCTCTACAGCACACAAATTAATGTGATGACTCTCACTCCAAGTGTCCATCATGGGTGATTGGCACATGGATCAGGAAGAGAAGATGGTAGGTATTTCACTATGAATGCTTTAGCAGGTGGCAGTGTGGAGGAGGTGATGACAAGGAGACAAATGAGTGAGACTTGAAAGGTCTATTATTGACAGCTTTAGGCAGTGTTTTTCTTCTTACCTTGAGCCCTAGCTACCTGCTCTCCTGCCACGTATCTGAGCTCTCAAGACTCATGACTTGCTCAAACACTGAGCTTTGTTTCCCAGTTTTGTCCTGTAGACCTGTAAGGAGCGAGGGTATGTTAATCTAGTGTAATTTCTCACCCCTGAGCTTTTATGACCAAAGGTGTAGAGCAAGAAACAACTGTGGAAGAGCAGTTTCAGGGTGGGGATGTTAGAAGTGCCTTGGTTGTAGGAGGAAAAAAAGAGTTCTGTACCCAAAAAAGGCTACTTTTTCCTTGTATTTCAGAGAAGGGGGCAAATTTCATCACAGGGAGATTATATAATTCAGGGAAGTGGGATGACTGCATCAGCTCATGTGTTACAGGGACATAAACAGTTCATTGAAAACAGACATCAGTTCAATATAAAGAAGCTTTGTTCACAACTATTAGCTACTAGGTGTTTCATACTATACAGAATTTAAAAGAGGAGAGTCTCAAACCAGTTCTGCAGCAAGTAGAAAATTAAGCTACAAATTTGGCAATTGCAGAATAAATAAGATCTTTACCTTTAAAATCTTTTAAACCTAAGGTAGAAAAGGGAGGGCTGTTAAAATATACCCAAGCACTTAGGTACAGAGTTTATAACCTTCCACCCCTCACTCTGCAGGAAAATCTATATACTGAAAAGCCCATCTTACTAGTAAAATGAAATTTCTCTTCCAAACCTAAGGAACTGAGTAAGACTTAATGTTCTTCTGACGCTTCTTTATCCTAAATCATAGGGGGAATTTGGACTGCTGGAAATAGCCTGATGTGTTTGACAGTAGCTTAGTTCTTCTCTACCCTATTTCAAAACAACATAGCAAGCTCCTCAGTCTCTGCTTTCAACTCGCTTATCGTATGCTTTTAATTGAACATATGAAATCAATATCAATTTAGCAGAGATCTAAGAATCTATGACTTAACAGTAGGTGTCTGATGCAAACAGTAGGCATTTGATGAGTAGCCTTTTAAGGGTAGATACCCAATGTTTACATGTTTTTAAAACAGAATGCAACAAGCTATAAATGCTCTTATGAAAGGTGGAGAGAGAAAGGGGTGCTGGTTCAGTGGCAGGTTCAGTTTAGATTGCTTTTTCTGCTGAACTTTTGTGCCCAATCTTTTACCCTTGCAACTGAAATTGCTGTGGAAACTTATAAGGATAAACACTATTGAAACTTTCAAGCATGATTTAGTGTTACTAAGGTCACCAATTGTAATTAATTTTAAGCACCAGCTGGCTTGTGATGAGCACGAAACCCGACAAAGGCTCTCGGGAGGACTGTTTCCCATTTTCTTAGCCACAGTAATAAGAATATGAGAAATTTCTTTAAATAAAGCATCTACAACAACAAATCAAGGCACAGCTTTGATATTGGTCAGTTAAAAAGATCTAGGTATAGTTTCCAGATGTAGACAAGCAGAAATGTGCAGCAAAAGATCAGGAATTGTGAACTCTAACTTGATGGGCCAGAGAGACTGGCCCCATCAATTTTTTTCTTTCATCCTGTAGCACTAGAAGTGTTTTTTTTCATTGCTAGTTTTTCTTAAATCAATGCTATGATTATTGCATAATTCCTGGACTTCATCCTCTAACATTTTGGACAATCATAGTGAATATCCAAAAACTTAGCAATATAAATAAGTTCTCTTCAAAATAGTACAGCAGAAAAAGAATGAGGGCACATTTCACAGTCTTTGTGTTCAACTAAAAGCACAGAAGAATGCAGAGTGCCTGAATATTTAGAAACTGAGCTAAGTTACTGACATGGCTTGATCATTTTGCTTTCTGAATGTCAGCTTTGGCGTGGAGAGCTCAAGTTATTCTATATGGTGGGGTAATACAACATCAAAGCAATCACAAGTGGAGTGGTTTTTCCTTCATTTTTAAAAAGGAAGGTATTCTAATCTAAAAGAGTGCCAATATTTTATGTGAAAATAAATATCCTATCTTAAATTAAGAAGTTATTAAACTCAAGTAAGTAAAATCGCTCAATTTTTAATTTGGTTTTGATGCTGATCTCCTTAATCATAACTGAAAGCTTAAGATTAGTGAAAACTAAAACATTACTTCTGCTCAAAAGTAACGTCTTTGAAAAAGAAATTAATTTCCCAATCCTACAAATGCAAGCAGTGCTGTACTGGGTATACACATCCAAGTCAAAATTTAGAGTTTCAAGTAACTGAGAGTGACTAAGCATAGTTACTACTTTAAGCCTTGTGCAAGATATGCTATAAACTGTTTGGGATGACCCTGATTCTAACCTTGTTTATGCTGGAGTACATCCATGGGAAACTAATGAACGACACTAATACTATGGAAGTCAGTGAAATTATAGCTGAATTATTCCAGAATAATTGAGATAAAAATCTGGTTTATGTACTGTTTTACTTGGCACAGTATGTCCCTGATGAGCCACATTTCTCCTGTCTTTAATTTTGCTGGGTAGGACTTTGATAGTGGAAAGTTAATTTAAACAAAAAGTGATGTTTTTAGAGTAAAGAGGCAATTGCAAATGTTCATTCCACAGGCAAGATCACAGCTAGAATATATAGGACTAGGGGCAGCCGGTTACTGCTTATTGGCTGATTCACAGCATCCCCTTAGGCAGCAAGTGCTGTGGACATCCAGTGGCTCTCCTTCAGGGCCAGAATTGGGTATCCCACGAAGGGTCTGGATGGTGTCGGGCAGTTCTGCACAAGACTATCCTTTGACTGATGTCTCTGGCCACTTACATGTCTGGCGGCATTCAAAACATAAAGGGAGGAATTTTGCTGGGATGTTTTCTTCTTTTGTATGTTTCTTCTCACTGTTGTGAGAAGGGTTTGCACCCTATTTAAAACATTTTATCCTCATTGCCTTGAAGGGGGGAAAAACTTAATATTTAAATCTATGTCTCAGCTGTCCTTTGTTCTTGGTAGCTTTTCAGAGCAGCAGCCTAGAACTCATATAATTCTTAAGGGTTTTACTGCCACCAGAGAGTTCTGAATGGAAGTAGTAAAATGCATCCATCTTACTCGTTTCATTCTGCTATTATATAGAAGTGTAGGAGCAACACCAGAAGCCCTTGTTATAAATCTTCAGTATTACAGATCCTACTCCAAACCTGCATCACGAATAGTATTCTGGTTTTAAATTCATTGAAGTTGGGGAATTTTCTATTGGTGCAGGTCACCAGAATGAGTCCACCCCACTGGCATGATGACCCGTACTCAGAAACAGAATGTGCAGTAGAAAGAAAAACTTCAGCTATTTTGTTTGCTTGCTTAATTTTGCAGGTAAGGTTTTTGGTTGGGTTTTTTTTGTTTTTTTTTTGTCCAGCTACAAATCAAGCTTGCTTTCAAAGCATGTTTCTAAATCTAACTATGTAATGTCTGTTAGCTGATTATGCTTTCAGAGAATGAAAACTTTGAAAATCAAATATTTATTTTGAAAAGTGTTTTTCTCATCAGCAGTTGATTTTTTTTCTTATAATTAATTCCTTCTGCAACTCTCACATTATATTTTTGCTGTGAATTTAGAGAAATAAGAGCTGCTCTATCTAAATAAAGTTGTGTATGTACAGGCAGATAACCATTGCCGGATTACAGGTGACATCAGATTTGCCCTTACTATCTAATGGTTCTTATGTTCAAAAGTATCTGTTTCCTGACTTTCCTGAAACTTGTGTTATTTTTCTTATTCATCTCTAGTCTTTTAAGGGAAAATGCAGGAACTTAGTCGGCTGGAACCCTACTAAATGTCTTTTAAGTGGTTTGCCCACAACTACAAACTGAAATGGAATAATTCAGTGTTAAATGTCTTTTTTGAAGTCAATCAAGTGATGTTTACGTACTCATTGAGAAACTGGCCATCAATGCCCACTAGGAAAATGCACACCTCTAGTTTAACAATGAAATACAGTCAGCATGATACGTGTTGTATTTTCTGTAATGAATTATTTATAAAGGCAGATGTTTTTTTAATTATTTTCAGTGCTGCGTTGCGTAAAACTTGTGTGTGAGACTCCATGTGATGCCTAAACAAAGAATTGAGAAACTTCTAAAAACTTTGAAGGATAATGTTTGAGGACTGAGAGCATTTGCAGCCTCAGGCTATGCCATGAAACAGCCACAGCATTGCTCTGCCTCAAAATCCACATCACAGTTTTAAAGAATTGTTGTGGGAGTATTAAGGGGAGTAGGGGGGATGACTTAGAAGTGTTTGACTTCTAGTATTTCTGCATACATACAGGATAAAAAGCATTAGATTATTACCATATCTAAACCAGTTTCATTTTTGTGTTACAAAATCTCTTTGGGTTTTTATAAAATAAACAGGAATGAAAAGATCGAGATTGGATGGTGGGTGGAAAGAACCCTTCTATTTTCATATTAAAACATTCTAAGAATGGGACTTAAAACTGTTTAGGAATTATTTTTAAGTTCAGTAGCATGTCCACATGTCTTAATAAAGAGTCTGTAATAGGTTAGTCACAATTTTAATGACACATACTTAATAAAATCACACACACACAAATCAGAATATTAAGTTTTGCTATCCAGATTTTTATTTCTGTCTTATTAATCCATGCAGCTGAGCTGTATTTTCTCCATGTTTGTGTCTGTTCAGTTTTAAACTGAATCCTGGCAACAGAGTCTCTGTCACCCATGAGGCTTACTCTGAATTATTGTTTCTTAATAGCCCTCACATTGAAGTTGTTTACTGCCAACCATTGAAATTAAGGATAGTGCCTGGCAGCCCAAGAGAAACAAAATTTCCAAATTAGAGGCTCAGCACTTTTCATTTCTCAGACAGCCTTTACGTCAAATGCTCTCAGAAAGCCAATAGAAGATCTTGGTAAATGATTTTAAGTTATTTGTTTACTAAATCAGGTTTAGTAGTAAAATACTGCTTAAAATCAGTTAGGATTCTGGTGTGTATCTGGAAAAGGAACATGAATGAGAGAAGACGCTGTGCAAAGTTGCCTAGGTGGATTTTCTGCTTCTCTTTGCTCTACCCTGCAGCGCCACTGGTATTCCTGTCCACTGCTGTTTCTGCAAGAAGAGGTCCCTGTGCTTGAGTATTAGCTGAGGCTAGGAACAAATTCCTGCCAGGGACTTTTGAAGTAATGAAGGTTAGTCTTAATGTGAAACTGATGTTACACTGGTGTGGTTGACTGGGACTGAAATGTGTAGTCCTGTAACACAGTAATAACACATCGCCACTGCTAGCTACAGGCCCCAAGTGTTGGACTAAGTTTGCAAGGCCCTTGGACTGAGGCTTCTCAGGCTTTGTTTGTCTGAGCTCATCTTGACTTCCCTGGATCTTTGTTTTAACTTGGACTTGCCATGAGAACAATTTTTCTTCTGACCAAGTGGCTATGCCTAATTTGTTTTACTTATGTGTATCTTTTCATAGTACAAAATTAATTTTCATATAGATAGTAGTAAGAAGTAGTTATTCTGAGTAGAATGAAATATTTACGACTCTAGAGTAATGCAGAAATGCAGGTCTGGTATGACAGCAGAGGGGACATGGGATGCAGTGTAGTGGAGTACAAGTAGGGGATGGTAGGAGACGGGACACAAGCTAACATTGGAGATCCTCAGAATTGTAAAAAAACCTCCAGTGTTCAGTAAAAGAAATGCAGGTATGGGAATTGGACAAAATCGGCTTTAGGGATAACAAAGAAATGGTATCTAACATGTGTTAGATACATTTCTAGCACACCATATATAGTAAATTTGTATAAAAAAGTGAACTTGCAGACCAATGAGGAAAAAGCAATGTGTAAAAGTGTGTTAGGTACCATATAGAAATTACCTCAATCAGATCCTGGAGTGATGAAGAAGAAACCACCAACAACATATTCCTCCCAGTGAAAGAGCCGGTATGCATATGACTGGCTGTACATCTCCCATGGCCACACTGAAGGTGTTGACATTAGGACCCAGAGGAACAGAGCAAGGGTGAGCATAACAGTGGGGAAAGGGGTAGGTACTAGTAATTTTGTGCATAACAATTTTAACTTGAAAGTTTTAAGGCTTCTTTTTTTCTGTGGAGTATTATTTTTTTCCTTTTTCTGTAATAGAGTTGGACTAATAATAATTCTTTGATTAGACTATTAAGATTTCAGTTGTACTAACAAAATTTTGGCTTTACATATAAAGTATGTTTTGGTTTTGCCCATAACAAGATTTTGAGTATAACAAATGGTTAAAATACTTTGAACAATACATAGTAAGGAGGATTACTGCCTCTGAAGAATACACTGGCTATAGTCCTAGCTGAGCAGCTGCTGAGGTAGCCAGTCACCTTCTTCCTTCTCCAGTTGTACTGTTTAGAGGGGGTCTAATTGTTCAGCTTCTAAGGTCAGTATCCCTTTTCCTACTTACCGTGGATGTTTTGCCCAGGGAAGCCTTAGCAATATTTTGCTAGATGCTGCCTGTCACCAGTAACTCCTGTTTGCTGCACCAGCACATCTCATGCTTGCTGGTCCATTCTAGTCAGCTCTTCAAGAAATGCTGAGAAAAAACATACTGCTGCTCCCTCCTCAAAATCTGCTCCTCTTCCTGTGGCTGAGAAGAGATGAGACAGTTTATTTTTACTTTCAAAGTACAGAGTGTAGACTAGTTGGGCTTTGGTGTCCGTCCCCCATCTCCCCCCTGCCCTTTCCGCCCATGCTGTTTTTCTAACTTCTTTACAACTCTCCAGCATACAGTCTCAGAAATTGAGAGAAATCAAAATCTGTGTGTGAGCATATATTTAATGTTCTTGCTCTCTATGTTAAAAAACAGGTCGCTCTAATGTTTACAGTTTTGCTAGCCCTTGACCTGCGTTCAAATTATTTTCCTTAGACTGTGGTTTCATGATGTGTGTAATCCACACACATCTGACTCCAGAAGGCTCATCCTGCTCTTGCAACCCTTTCCCGTGTGTCGGATCAAATGGCAAGGTGACTGTGTGCGGAGCTGGATCAGCCAGACTGAAGTTTGAATAAGTCAGATGGTCCAGCTCCCAGTGTAGTTTCACAATCCTAGGGGTGGTTGGTAATCTATGGCTGAGATCAGGGAGGCCATGGCCATCCGTAGAACAACTTCTAGTTAGATTGTGTCAATTCTTTTTAGGAAGCAGAGCCCACTCTCCTCATAAAAGGAGGCAGCAACACTTTGATTTCAGGGACCTAGAATCTGGCTTATTCTACTAGGGAAAAGATGAGAGGATGAACTTTGTAGTATGTGAGAGATGTTAGAAAACCTGGGAGTCCAAGAGAAGTGAGAACTGAGTACTAAAAAAAAGGACGTGAAAACATTTTGCTGCCTCCCTTTCAGTCCTCTGTAATGTACACTTAGCGTGGGGGAAGAGTGTGTTGTGTTTGCAGGCTATTTACAAAGAAACAAAGGTGATGGTCGTTCTTTGCCCTCTACAAGGTACACTGTTTTCATCTGGTGAACTCAGTGTACAGTTCTGCATTAAAGAGCTGCATTCTCGATCTCTAAATACCTGCTTTTCCTTGTTAAAGGGATGCATTGTGTACTAGCAGTGTGTTGATAATGTAACTGACAGAAATGAATCAGAAGACACGAATAACAGAAAAAATTTAATGCTTCTGAAACATGCCAGACCCTTGGTTGACCATATCTTTATCTATCATCTACCTATCTATGATCTATCGATCATCTTCTTGCCACTTTCCAGCTGTTTTGATTCCCTGGCACACTTCCAAATGAGCCTTCCTGTAGTAGGCTGGTTCTTTTTGTATCAGGTATGAATGTTGCGGGCTTTTATTCTTCCTGGATGTTGGTTTGGGGGGATATTGGGGTTTTGTTGTTGTTGGGGTTTTTTTGTTGTTGTTGGTTTTCTTTATATGTCTTAACAGAATGTTACAAAGATTTGATAAACTCCTAAAATCCTAATCCCCTGTGAGTTACGGCATGCTACACTGCATGTAGTGATCATCCCAGAGCAAAAAACCTAAACTCTTGCCAGCACAAAACTAAAATTTCTTGCACTGGTGACTCAAAAATAGGGCAATTCTACAATGTGAAGCTGCTTTAGAAATGAGAGAGTAACTGGACTTTAGAAAGAGATGGTTTTCTTTTCATGCTTAACAAAGTAATGCACCTTGAGATTTATTTCTCATCCTTAATGCAGTTTTGACAGAATAACAGTACAGAATGTACCTGCTCTTTTGCTTTTATCAGTTTCTTTGGAGCATAGCATGAGCACAGACTGAAACAAATACAAGTGGCAGAGCAGCCCTTGGAATTTTAATTCATTTTTCCTCGTATATAAAGCAGGCCTTACCAGCCACAACTACTTTAGGAGGAGTATTTATTGTAGAGAGGGATTCTTCAAAGTACCTCAGAAGAGTTGGAAGGCAAAGATCTGTGGTAACGCTTCAGAATAGGTGACCTGGGTAAATGAAGGAGCTTTGTGATTTGATTCAGAACAGAGTGGGAGAGTTGAAGCCCCTGCCTTTTTTCAGTCTTTTACTTCCTGGCGATGATTCAAAGAATGAGGCCATGGAAATAATAAGTGTGGACTTTCTCAAATTCTGTCTCTCTTCCCATCCTGTCTCATTCAGTACACAGGCTGAATGGCTGTGCTGATCATTAAGGGGTTGGTGACAGTCTCCACCTCTATGTTTGTGAAGAAAAATTCTCATAGGTGTAAGCGTCATGATGTTTGTGTATTCCTAATGTCTGTTGGTCAGCTGAAAGGCCAAATGCCTGCTAAGGAGAATCTGTGCATCAGCAGTAAGACAAATTGTAGAGAGACAGAGGGTCAACTTACTGTTGATTTTACAAACATGAGAGACTTTCCCTTTTCTCTCTGCTCACTAAGTATGAACGTATAAAACGTATTATTTTTCAGATAGGCCTAATAGGCTTAGAAAGATTTCCTTATTTCAGAGCAATATGTACAGTTAATAAACTGTTTATTAGGTTATAACTGTAATAATTTTTTTCCAGACAAAAGCTAAAGTGCAAATGAGGCAATATTTTTTCAAATGGAGAACCACACTATTCACAAGGTTTGCTTGCATAGGCTGGAAGGGAAGCACAGGGACGGAATCTTTTCACATTACAGAATGAATTGCCCCATGTTTTTGTGCTATGGAAAGCATGCCGATTTTACGAAAGTGTTTGCAGTGAAAGGCTGGGCCTTAGTGATCACTAGTAATCACTAGTGAGGGAAACAACTGCACAAAGAGCCAAACTGAGTTCTGGGCTTGGGGTCTGGTGTAGCATATGGCATGTTTTCTTGAACAGAGGCCTCCATGAAAGTGCACGTATTGCGTTTGCGATATAGGTGGCAGGTTCACATGCAGTGCTATTCCCATCTGCATGGGCTTCCTGGCAAAGATTTCTGTTGGCTTGGAAGTCTTCATGGTCCCCTTATTTCATGGTGGCTTGGAGCTCCGTAATGGTGAGGGAAGGTGGGCCTTCCCATAATGTTTTTAAAAATTCGATTGGAAGCTGTTGTATTGTGGAGAGCTGCAAGGTCTGCATCCATCACAGAATCAAGAGAGGGCAACTTAATAGTGACTGAAGTGATACATAGATATGCACATATGTGATAGCAGTGGAAGTAACATTGCACTGGGTCCTGATAAATACCTGTTGAGGGAGATGAGCTTTCAGGGGCAGGGGGGCATTTAAAATGTTGTCCAATATCTCATGCATAAAAGAGTGGAATGGGCTGGGAAAAAGAGATCGATGAGCACTGAAAACAGAATTGTAAATAGCAGTAGAAAAGGAGGCTAAGAGTTAAATAAAGAAATAGTGGTAGAAAACAGGGATGGAAGAAGCGAAAATTTCTTTTTGGTATCTGTTTTTCCCTGAAGTAAACAGGTGATGTATCCATTAAAAACATTAATTTATACTCCAGGGATTACTGCTAAATGATAATATCTACACACGATGTTGCTAATCTATCTCCAACATCTTCCTTTTTGTAGAGCAAGAACTGTAATTCATTGTTTTTACTTGACACTTTGGAATATATTGTAGATAATGAGTTGTGAACAAGGAGTGCTCAGTATGTTAGAGACTATGAAGTTTTAGGTCAGCCACTCGTCAGGAAGAGTTTTATTTTGCATTTGCCGTGACTATTTCTTGCCATAGATAGATGCTAAAAGATGTCTACAAATAGTCTCAAAATAATGAGGAACTGATAGTGCTGAAAATATGCAGCTGATTCAAAAGGTTTGTGTCTGAACAGTGTGTTTTCCATATGTGTCATGGCAAGCTTTTCCCCTGAGGTCACTGTTTTGGACAGAATGATTGACCTCTACTGCAAAAGGCAGATTTTAAATGTAAGTCAGCTACTTATGCTGCTTTCTGGTTTCTAGGTGTAAAAAGAGGTTACTAGTTTTTCCTAACATGATATAAGGTGGTGGATAAACCAAACCGGAAGGAACTTTTAATGTCACTAAGTTTTGTCCCCTAATACTGCAAATTCCATGTCGTGTAATTTGTCGTGTAATTCCTTTCATTCATTTAGTGAGCTTTATGTTTAAAGCAGTCAGGAAAACCGTGAAAGACATGATTGATTTAATGGTTGGGATTTTTCTCATTTCTAGCCTAAATTTATTCACAGCCAGCTAATACTGTTTTTTTTTTTTTTTTTTTCTTTTGTCAGCATTGTCCTTTAGCATCAAAGTAGTTCTTCAGAGCTGTGTATGCCTTGGCCCTACTTGTAACAATTCTTTTGTTTAGATTTAACACCCCGCCCCCACCAAAAAACTCAAAACAACCAACCCACAACAAAACCCCCTTACTGTAAGAACTTTGTTTTCCTGTTCAATCTTGGGGTCCTTTTCTGTACCAATTCTAGTTTAAATAACTCTTTCTTGAAGACAGTTGATGAGTGTGGTATGCATTGATCCAGAGAATGTCTTGTACAATTATATATTTTTCTTGCTTGGCGTGTCCTAAGGTCATACTAGATTCTCTTGTGGCTATATCACATTGATAGGTCATAGTCTTGTTGTCATCAACTTTCCTTTTCTCCACATCCTTTCTTCAGATGCTTTTCATGCATGAATTTGAAGTTAGCCAAGCAAATTACTTTTTTATACTATTGAATTTTGCTGCTTCTCTTACTGCAGTCCTCAAGATTTCCATCTCTCTGATAACTTCATCTTCCTCTTTATTAAAGACAGTGTCACTCACTCACTCCTATTTGTGTCCACGCCATTGATGAGAGTACTAAATAAAATACTTCACAAGAATAGTCCTTGAGGAATTCAAAATAACCTGTTTCTTACCAGGTGTGTTCCCTTTCACGGTTGTCATTTTCCTTCTCCCTTCAACTCCTTAATTCCTTGCATGTTTTAAATTCTGCTGCTAATCCTCACTTTCTGACTTTGCTACTAGCTCTAATGTGACACCATCTATAATGCTTTCCTGAAATCCTGTTAGATAAGATTTTCTTTGTTCCTCACTTATGTTGTATTGAAAATCTATTGAAGAAAAGCTGTCAGGTTAGCCTACTGTGATCCATAGCTGGCAAAATTGCATTGTGGTAGATCTTGTCTTCCAGGTTCAACTAGGTTTTTAATTATTTTTTTCCCTGCAAAATTTGTTCCAGACTTTTGCATGCTCTTGAAGACAGTCTATTGCAAAGTGGATCATTTTTGTGTATGTATATGTGTGGGTTTTTTATCTCTCTTTGAGTGTTTACTTTCAAAGGGGCAGTAGCATTAATGAGAGTTAGCTCCAGGAATAAATGCATTGCAGACTGCAAGGCTCCTGAGTGTTAAAGTTAATTGGTGTTGGAAATTAGTTTTTAGACTACTAATAACAATGCTAAGCCACTTAAGTATATCTAAATAAACCTGAGATTTACTCATATTAAATAATACCGGGCCAGGATTTTTTTTCCTGGTTGTAGTACTAGTGACTCAAATGAAATTCAGCAGATATAACTGAAA
The DNA here is from genome assembly GCF_030936135.1 of Gavia stellata. NCBI lineage: Eukaryota > Metazoa > Chordata > Aves > Gaviiformes > Gaviidae > Gavia > Gavia stellata. The sequence continues at coordinate 13,530,070 of NC_082603.1, forward strand.
AGGCAGGATTTTATCTGCTTAAGTTTCATCTGAGCCATAGGACACTACAGGGAGAGCACTTCTGGAGAATTTAAAATTTTGCCAAAGGTCAAAGAGCTTTTTTGCATCCCTAGAACACTTCCACCTGATGTAGTGAAAGTTGTCATAGTAACATTAAGAAAATCTAAGTGTCACGCTTTTTGTTTTAAAATCCATGCAGTTGAAAGATAATGTTGAAATGATTACTGGAAGTTTGCTTCTTCTCAACCCACCCCTCCCTCCTCGCCCCCCCCCCCAGTTTCAGTTTTCTTTACACATTGCACCATTGCATTTGATACTCAATGGAAATATTTCTAGCTTAAATTAGAGCACACAATGCTAAGGGTATTTAATTGCAAAAGATTTTCATTGTGTAAATACACAATGAAAATTAATTAGTAATGCAAGGCAGCTGTGAATGATATTAAGTAATTTGCTGAGTAGGGATAATTGATGGAAAGTGGTTTTTAATCATAATCTATAACTTTCTGGAAAAATACTTCTTCTCATGCAACGAAACAATGTCAATCCCAGATTTATGGGATACTCTGGAAAGGTTTGTGCTGAGTACTCCATCAAACTATAAATTATATATTCTATCAGACTGAATTTGGGAAGCGAAACAACTGTGAGTGCATCTTGTGGGTCTCCTACGGAGGTTGATCAAATAATTCTCATTGACCAGACACTCACTTCCGCAGGGAATGTACATATTCAATAAATGAACAATGCAATCTGCTGTAGGTCAAAACATCAACAGGCTTCATTACAGCCCACTCTACTTAGTATTCTCTTTAGCATTCCTTTCATGGACTTTTGAATAATTTTACAGACTTTTGACTGCTGTGAGGTTTTTAATTCATTTAGAGAGGCTTGAACTTAAACCAATTAATTTCTCCTTTTTTCCAGAGTTAGAAGAAAGAAGTGACATCATTAAAACTGGAGTTGTAGTTACTGTTATAAGCAATTTTTCCAACTTTCATACAGCTGATTCGCTTTTGATTTGGTATTCTAGCATTTCAATTTGTACTTCTTATGCTGTCATTGTTTTTATTGCAACTTGCTCTGCCACCTGATATACTGTGAATTGATCCCATTGAAAAGGTGGGATACCTGCAAAATTAATTGATATCACTCTAAGATTCTGTTAACTGAAACACTTATTTCCTGACCTAAATCCACATCTTAGGGTTTAATTAAAATAATGGTATCTGCTGGTTTCCTTATTATCTTGAACTAAATCAAAGTTGAATGGACTTTCTGGAACAGAAACATGCACTATTCAGACAAAAATAAACCAAACAAACCAACAATGCAATGTGAAGTTATAAACTTAGGCCTGTTCTTATTTAAGGACATGCATTTCTGGCATGATAAAATGGATATCAGTTTTTATCTAGTGAATAATAGAGACAACATTTAAATGTAAATGTTGAAAAAAAGTAAGTTTCCAATTCATCATTTGTATAAATGAATTTTAAATCCCCAGTCTTCAAATTTGTTGAAAGGGAAGGGTTTGGATTTGTTTTTTTTAATTAAATCCAAAAACTTAATTGAGACATTTTAGAATAGTTTTCTAAAGTGTAAGGAAAAAACAATGTCTTTTTAAAAGAAGCATGACAATTACTTTTGCTTTTGCATTTAATTACCTTAGTCTGCATCTTGCTTTGAGTTTCTACATTTCTTCCTTTCACTATTCATAGAGATATATGTTAGGTTTTACAATAAGTGGAATTTTGGCATGATTTACAGTCTTACTCCTGTTGATTAATATCTCTGCATATTAATCGGTCTCAGAGTTTGGTTCTAATAGCTGCTATTCCCAAGAATGAAATGAAAAGGTGATAATGTTCCTTACTGATAGAAACACTGTGGTTATTAGAATAGCTGTTGTTACTAGAGTTGATTGATACTTCCATGCTTAGAGGTAGTTTGAATATTTTTAAGTGATGACATTATGTTGGTAATATGAATAATTTAGCTATTAGTATTGTTCAGTTAATGTATGGCTAATTAACTGGAAGAAGTACCTCCTAGCATCCTTTAGAGAAAAATTAAGTCTATTTTCAGCTGCAAGTAATTCATAGATATTCATTGCTTGTTGTCTGACACTGTGACTATTCTGATATGTCATTTTTTGATACATGAGATCTAGATTTTACTTCAGTTAGCCACTAAGGCATTGATATATTAAAATGTGTAATTTCTCTTGAAATGTATTATGATAGCATCTCATGAAAAAGAGTCAAGTCATTTGTTACATTTGAAATAAAAAGTCCAGAAAAATGTAATAATGTTGTATACTGTATTAGTAGGCATCATTAAATGAATGTCTGCAATGAGAATATTTTAGGGTGATGGTAAGTGTTGCTTCTGAGCCACATACATGACAGAGAGTGGCTATAGGCCTGTACTGAACTCTGTGGCTTCTTTGTTGTGCTTCCTTTTGCATAGAAGGCTCTGAGTAGGATAAGCTTTGCATGTGTGGTTTCGGCTTTGTTTCTGAACTGAGAGTGGAGGTTTACAATCATGTGTTGCTGTGTGTAAGTACCTGTTAATTCCTTCCTAGTAATTTCTGAACCTGTTCAACAGGTCCATTCAACTTGAAAGGAAGAACTGAAATCTTAGAGACATGAAATTGTTATGTATTTACCAAAAAATAGTCCTTTGGTGTTTTTTTTTTCCCTCTCCCACATCTTTTGTGGAGTGTATAACATTTGCACTTGTTGGATTTTCAGTGGCTGTTGGAGTGCAACTGTCTAAAAGCGTACCTTTTCTGTGATTTAATGTGTCAGTTTTGCTCTTTTCAGCTGCACAGGCTCAGAGTTGTGAAACTGGATAACAGAACATGCAGTAGAAAGCTTTGATTTTGAAAATTGCTCTCATATTTCATCGTTTGATACCATATGAGTTTTCTTTACTGTTATTTGCTATGGTATCTGGATGCTTTAAGAAATGTGGAGTGACTTGAACATCAGTAGTGCAAAGTTCCCTCATATTCTTTTCTGTAGTAAAAGGAAAAACTGGGTACTCTGTATTGATCATGCACACCAAAAATTTACAGTGAATTAATTTAAGTAAGTGGATCTGCTTTGCATTGTGTACTATGTGTCTTTGTGAGGCTCTTTTGTGAAATAGTGTGTGTACCTCTGCAGGAATTAATGTGCCTATTGTAGAAGCATAAGGTGTGGTAGCATTTCCTAATGAAGCTAAGCTATAAGGAGTGCTTTTGTCTAGATTGGCACTGGTGAGCATTAACACTGTAGACTTTCAAGACTGATATCCGAGTACTAATTGTTATCCAGTGAGAGGCAATGAAGGTTAAATAATGCAAGGTCACTGCTATGTTCTTTTTGTTTTGGGAAAGCTGATTTTAAAAGGTCATTCTGTCCTGTTTTGTGTGACAAGATGGAGGACTTACATTTTGTAATGGCTGTGACATCTAACTTAGCCAGAAATACCGGGAATTGAAAATGTTTCTCATGAGCTCTTGTAGACTATAAACATAACTTTGAACTTGCATTCTGGTGATATGCTTAAACAAATTGGTACTAGTTGAAAACTTCAGTTTTAGTGTCTTTTGGTGAAATGTCATTTATATATACATTTGATATTGGACTATAGGAAAACCTTTGCAAAACTTCTTGCCTCCCTCTGCACATGTTCTGGTCTAACAGCAGCTTGGTCAGGGTAAAGTAGGAACTTTTCTCAGATCCTATGCATGGACCACTTTGACAGTTTGAAGGGACATAAAGGAAAGACCTGTCAAGCTATGTCATTGAAAGCCACATACCAGTTCACTGAAAACAAAATATACAGTGCATACGGCTGCCAGACTCTACAAAGAGTTGTTATAAACTTGGAGAAGTTTTTATGATAAAGTCAAAATTCTCTACCAAATATCATGGCCTTCATTCATGTTGATTCAGAAACATAATAAAATGTAATTACTTTTTATATAGGCAGATACACTATTTTTCTGTAGCCTTGTTTTTCTGCTAAATTGTGACGAAAAACATTGTTCCAAGTTTGAGGTAGCATTTCTATCTAAACAAATAAAACTGAGCAAAATTAATAACTTAGAATCTTTATAAATGAGGATTGCTGGCTACCTTGACTGTAGTAAATCACTTGTTAAAGATCACATTTGCAATGCTCATGCGTTGTTTTTAAGACCATATTTTGTAAGACCGTATTTTTTCACCTTGGATTACAATTCCAGATTCTTTATTTAGTGGAACTCAGTTTTCTCTCCTTATAAAAGCCACTGTAGACTGAACTAAATTCCATGCCTTTCAGACTTTTATAGCTCCTTGATATGAATTTGTTCTTTTCCTGCTGCGTAATGAGGATGCATAATCAAAGGCTAGGGAAGCTGCCTGGGTTCTTGAAGAACTATTCTTGCACTAACTTTACCATACTTTGAAACGTTTGCCAGGATGTCCCTTTGCTGTTTTCCCTCTTTGTCTTCCCAAAGAAAAACTGTCAAGTATTCCTAAAAAAAAAACCCCATGATACCTCTTTCCCTAAAATACCTTGTTAAATCTGGATCTGTGTGAAGTTGTCTTTCTTTTTGACAATTTTCCTTTCAGAAGTTCAGTATGCAGTATAAAGGACATGATATTTGCAGATATATAATCTTTACAGAAATGCTGAAAATGTGGCAGAAATGAAGAGTTTCATAAGTGAGGAAACTCTCTCACTTGGGGTATTCAGGTTCTAGCTAAAAGTCAGTGGCTACTATACCTACAGAAGAATTAAAGAGAAAAAGAGAAAAGAGAAAATCACATACTACAATCACGCTCTGGACTTGAGTTCAAAGGGACCACTCTAAATGAAATTGCCAACAGTTACAGTCTTCTACAGAGAAACGCCACTATTTCTTGAAATGCCTTTTTTATGTAAAGTGTTTCATTTTCTGATGTAGACTTGTGTTTATATGTGTACGACTCAATGGTAGATAGTGATAAGTAAAGAGTGGTATCTAGACTTGCACGGAGTTAAGGGCTAGTCTCTGACTTCAAGGAAGCAGCTTGGAAATGGGCTTTTTGTTTAGGAATTTAAGAACAAAAACTCTCCCTGTTTTTCCCCTACACTTCTTTCAGCTACGCCTTCCCAAAGTTAGATGATTTGACATTCCAGTTTTAGCTCATATCTGAATGATTGGAGAAATATTAGTTTCTTAATTACTTTAAGTAGCCAAGCTCAAACATGACTATTGTTACAGAACTAGAAATGTATGTAGGTTGAACATTGTTTTTTTTCTGACACTTTCTGAGGTACAAAAAATTTTGCGGGAACACAGCTAATCTAAAAGGGCCTGGAAAAAATACAAACACTAGCATTAGGAAAATAATATTCTGAGGATCTCTCTGTTTTCAGCCACTTTTTCCAAAATGGACGCATTCATTTCTGGAACCCAGGCAACTATAGAGCAAGTCTATATGGGAGAAGTGCTACTCAAAGCAGGGTAATAACTTAATGGAGTAACCAGCTTGCTAGAGGGACACAGAGGCAGATTTTGAGTGTATTGTTGTGGTCATCTTTACCCCCACTGTTGTGGTAATAGTCAGGGTAATACATTGTGTTTGTGCTAGATGGGTTCCTGTTTCCTGCTGACTTCAGAAGGCAGCAGGGCTCAAACATTGTGCCAGTGGCTCCCAGGGAGTTGCAATTGGCACATTTAACCTCCAGCTGCAGCATTTCCCAAGTTTCTTGGTTGCCTGCTGCATTAATTTTCAGCATTCTTTTGACAAGTAGTTTATTTAGCACGGAGTCGCAGTGTTAAGATAATAAGTCAGTTCACTAACTTCAGCTCCCCAGGTGAGGGCCAAGAGGGACAAAATATAATCTAGCTCCTGTGAGAGCACACTTTTTCTAAGAAAGTGTAGTTTTGTTGTTTAGTTTTGGGGAAGAGGAAAGGGAAGATCCAAGGATCAGCCATACCACAGTTAGTAGTCCTGCTTAAACACAGAAAGCAAAACCAGCAAGGCAAAACTAATTTCTTGTCTCCTCTCTGTTCTCAGTGTTATTCATCCCAGTATGTTTTCATCACAGGTAAACTTATTGCTGGAGTCAATACTTTCAGCATGAATGCTACTCATTGATTTTCTGCCCAGACCTGTCTGAAATCAGGATTAGCACATCAGGATATCAGGAGCATGAATGGTGCCACCTGTTGCAAGGGCATTTAACAACTTATCCTGTGACCAGTGGGTTCAAAGGTTTTGGAGGTAGGTACAAGTCAATCACAGCTGGTTTTCTTGAATTGACAGTCTTGTTAGATTGACCATGTGTGTGAATAGATGTGCTAGCTAAAGCAGTGTGAAAACTGCATCATGACAATATTGGTTGAAACCACTGTAAAAATCAAGCTCAACTGTTGATGGAAATCCGATTTTCAGTCACATGGTTGAGAGCCTACTAGTGTTTTAAATTCTTATATGCAAGTGTTAGTGGCAGTAATTCTGAGAAGACTGGTGCTAGAAACACAAACTTTGGCATGTGACTTTATCATCAGTAGTAACAGAATTATATTGTCCCGTGCATTGCCAGAGTTCCTATAAATGTTGACTATGTTAGATGCTCACAGTTTTGCCTTTCTATGCATACGTGTGGTATATACACATGCACACCTCTGGTATGAATACACATGTATGCATGCATATTTTACATACAAATTCCAAGTACCCAAGGGAATGAAGTAACCATAACTGTGAAGAATTTCTTGGCTATGAATCATTCACCCAACTCGAGCAGAAAGCAGAGCTCAGTGAGCAGAGACCGGAACTGCACAAGCACGAATTGCAGTGAAACTTTGCTCTAAACCTACTACCTAAAACTACTAAGCCATTGTTGATGACTTATATTATTTTTCTGTCAGTTATTAAATGTTTCTAGTCTGAATGAGCACAAGGTAAAGTCTGTGCTGCTTTGTGTTCTCCTGTGCGCGACAGCGGAGTGTGCGGCTGAACAGCTCCTCAGTGAGGTCTGTAAACATATCCAGCCCTGAAGCCAACAATTTGGTGATTATGTTTGTATCTGGACAATCTTTTGCCTTTGTTTTTCTCAGGCTTTGGAAAGACCATACTCACTGTCCTCTAGACTTACTGAAATGTGGGTCTCAAGTTGAAAAGTATAGGGATGTGCATGAGGTGTAATCATTCCCTGTATGTCTGCACCTTATTGTTATGGCATGCAATGAGTATTTTCCATTGGATTGGATTAACTAGTAATAAAAGATAGCCATTTCAACATCTACTGAGATTTGGTGCAAGAATTTCTACTCTTTCAAACTTTATTTCAAAAATAAGCAACTTGTATCCATATTTCAGTCAGTCTTTTTAGAGGTTTTTGTTTAATGTATGAGAGATTAAATTGAGCAAAGGGGAACCTGTAAATAAATTTTACACTGGTTACCATCTGTATGCAGCTATAACTACAACTTGGTATTTCACACATGTTGATTTAGAATGAGGCAGACTATGGTCCTCTTTCCAGTAATTTATCTCCTCTGATACCCGAATGACTTCTGAAGATGGTCAGGAACTGTTTTCATAGATATCTTTAGTAGATATTTTTTCCGATCTGATTATCTTTGCTGAGTGGAAAGTTAAAGCTGAAAGAATCCTTTCAGTCTTAAAAAGGTTGCTCTCTAATAGTTTTATTATTTACAGTTGTGCATGTGCTGAGTATGGTTGACTTGTTAGTGTGGTGGAGCTTTCAAAGAGGAGTCATAAGCTGATACAGAGGTGTGTGATTCTTTCTTGTATTGGCATGACAATATGGTGTTTTGTTTCCTGCAAGGACAAATGGTAGATGGGGGTGGTAAACCTGCAGCATATAATCCAGCCACTGCTCTAACAGAGTCAATAGTGGATGTAGAGCTTGCTGAGATCTGAAAGGTTAAATATCTGAAATGGAAATGATGTTAAACTCTGTATTTTCTCTGTTCTTATGCACTTTAAATGACAATAATAAAAATAAGTTTTTGTATCGATGCTAGTTACATATAGTTCAAGTAGGCAAGCAAGGTTTAATGGGAAATTTGTAGTGGCTTGGGAATATACTCAGTTGATACCTTTTTTAACCTGTCTGCAATTTAAGAAATCTATACTGAATCTACTTTAAAAGTTAAAGCAACATTCCTTAGAAACATGAATTGTCATCTCTGAACATCCCAGGATATTCAAAATCATTCAGTTTATCTATAGTATGTGGTTCACAATTTTCAGTTACATAAAAATAAATTAATATATCAGTATACTGTAGAAGATTTTATTAGTTCAGATTTCTGATTTGTTTAGATTTTTTGAGGAGATCATATTGCAGGGTGGGAATGCAATTCAAACACTGAAACTGGTGAAATTTCAAATTTAGTATACTTTGCTTTTGATTATTCTGTGTTTACTGAACAACAGCTTGACCTTTCATTTGACCTTCTCTTGTAGAATTCTTCTCTCCATCTGTTGTCTATGACCTGTTCCTGTCACTTAATTTCACTATTCATTTTACCTTGGAGGTACTGAGAAGTATTTGCTGAGTATTTTCAACACGCGACTCCACTCCTGTTTTACATCTTTGCTCCTGAGGGCTGCAGTTGTGTTCTGAACTCTCTTTTATGTTAAAATTTTATTTGTATCATTGATTTTACACCACTGTTGATAACTGTTGCAGAAATCTTAGTGTGGGGGGGTTATTCTAAACAGTCCCTACATATTTTGATCATGTAATAGTTGTCACTAGTCATGTGTTTTAGTTGCACTAGAATGAGATGTAGGTCACTAAATATTTGATCCAAAACTGAGAGAAGTCAGTGGAAAGACTGTTGGCTCTGTAGTAATCTGGAAAAAAGTCCTAGGGATAAATGTTTTGGAAAAAAACTCTCAAAAACCCCCACCATATCTTTTTCTCAAATTTATGTTAGAGACTGATTTAATTTTGAAAATGTAAAAAATAGCATGCTTTGGGGTACTCTTAGTCTGTATTGCAAAGCTGTCAAACAGTAAGGATGAAATTCAGATTATCTTGATGTTTATAGTAGTTTTGAATGATCAGGCCCAGGGTTTCTCTTTGGAAATGTAATCCTGGTAACTCTTCACGTTATTCTGCTCTAAATTCCTTGATGTCATTAGGATTTTATCATAGTGATTACTTACGCATTAACAATGAAAAATGTCCAAGATCCCAGCTATCTGTGCATCTTTTAAAAATGCAAAAAACTTTTTAGGGGCAACTGTTATACATGCCAGGCTCTGACAGGAGAAGTCTTACGAAAGGTAAAACACTGTTCAATTTGGTATTTGGTGAACATCTTGATCTGGGAGATTTTCTTGAATTTAAGAGCGAGTAGCCGTGCTGATTCCTCACAGCTAGAGTAATACATATGTTTTGCAGATATTTAATTGTTTACTAAGTTGTTGTTTGGCAGCACATTTGTATTGCAGTGTTAATGCCATATTCGTTTAAAAGCAGTAATTCAAAATTGAACATGTCTGGTATTTCTAAACTTTCAAGTCATTATCTTTAACTTTATTGCTCCAGAAATAAATAGCTATGAAAGTGATCTGAGGCAGTAAAATGTTGCAAATTTCTGTTTAGTGGTTAGGTTTACTAAAACTATTTTCTCTTGCAAGACAGCTGAAAGAGTATTTTTTTATCCATTTTAGATGTTGAATAGGAAATACTAAAAACCTAAACGGATTGATAACAGATTAACCAAAATCCTGAGAATGCAGTTAGAGGGGAAAAAAAAAGTCTTTCTGTCAGTAACTCTCATAATGGGAGCTCACAAATTACAATTAAAGGTACTAACACTCTGAAACTCTCTAAGAGCTCACTAGTGAAAAAAATAATTCCAGCAGTTTCAACAGCATTAAACTCCACCATCCCCCCAAAAAAACCAAAACAAAAACGAAACCCACAAACAAACAAACCTCAAAACAGTATTTCACTGTGATGCATTTAGAAGGTCACAAGATTCAACTGAAACAGATCACAGTGGTGGAAGCTCTTGGCTTGATTTTTTCTGGGCTACAGCATGCTTGAGGAAAATCCTAGCTTCCATTTACCAAGTTTCCTTTTTCTCTGTAAACTTTGCTCAGTAGGATTGCATGGCTTTGCTGAACTTAAAACTTCTCAGTTAGTATGGAAAGGAGGGAATTCCTGCAACTTCCTTCATGAAGTTTTAATAAAATTTCAGGTAGGACTGGCCATTCAGCTTTTTTCATTTTATTTTGTTTTCTTTTTTTTTCTTGCTCTGCTACATGGGTCAGATAAATGATTAGTCTAGCTCAGCCTGTGCCAGTGGCAACAGGCGATGCTATTTTGGGAAGGCATGCCAGCTGGGCTGCTTTCTGCTGTCCCATCTACTTCTACTCTGCTCCCCACCTCCCCCCAGCTGTAATGCTAGCATCGGAGATGTTGGGTGGGGATATGGTGGAGACAAAACAGTAGAAATGACAGATGCAGCTGTCTAGTGTTCATTCTAAAATTCTCCTGCTTTGTAGTAGAAAAAACGTTATTTTTTTAAAGTGATGCAAAACAGTCTTTCAGTTCACCCTCGCAATCTCTATTACCTCTCGTTTATACACTTTTCTTTTTTAGCTGAACATGTTGCTCTGACTTTATGACAAAAAAAAAAATAGCCCTTTTGGTTAATCCTTGCACAAAACATTCCTCTAAAACAACTTGGACAAAAGCAATGCAAGAAAAAAAGTACAACAATTAGGTAGTTCAGATTCCTGAAAAAAAAACGAAAAAATCTGTGCCAAACTTTCAAGGTTCTCAAGTTTGTTCCAGGAAAGTTCTGGAAAACTAGATTTTTGCCTTTGGCCATGACCCAAATCCTCCTTGACAGGCTGAGCAGTAGGGCTTCTGAATTGCGCTGGGATCCTGTCCAGACACACTGATAGGGACGAGAAGGTTTCCTTCTAGATAGGATATGGTGACATAGCTAGGGAAGCTGTCTGCCTCTTGTCAGAAGACTGTTCGCTCTGAATGGAGTACTAGAACAGTCTTTGGCCAAGAGGGAGAGAGGAGGGCCCTACGGCTACATTGTTAGAGCACTGCATCTGTTTTAGTTTCAAAAGATGTTTGGAGATCACTTCCCTACTGGAAATCAATGGCAGGTTCCCAGGACTTCACAGATTTGTGCCCTAACTAGTGCCAATAAAAAAAAAACATAAACCAAAACCAAACCACAAACCAACCCCATACAAAAAAACACAGTAGAATATTTAATTTTGTTCTGGTAATGTAAGATTAGATGTTATGTGCTATTTCTAATGTTTTAGTAACATTAAATAAGCATATCTCCATTGAGACATGACTGAAGTGTGTCCAAATGTCATTACTAAGGTGTTACTGAAATTAGGAGGTATTACTATCTCTTGGTCAGCAAGCAAGCATAATTTCTTCAGAGAGAGTATGTTTTCAGAGACCACGTTTGGATCCTTATGCAGAAATAGTTATCAGCGAGGTCTTAAACTGTGTATTACAGTTACTTTGGGTGAAGTGGTAACAAGTCTTTGCTAGCAGTTTTTTAATGCTTCAGTTACTCTACTTCAATTAGGTTTACTTTTCTAATGTTGATTAGGTGCTGAACAGGGACCCAGGATCTGTCCTCTTGCTTTCTCAGTGCTAAGTAGAAATCAGCTGTATTCCTCTCTCAGGGACTGTGAGGGGTTGATGAAAGAATTGGCAGTAAAATATCCCTTCTCCATCTGATGCTTGTGTTTCTACATTTTTATAAAAGATTATTATATAAAGTGTACAAAAAATTTAAGCCCATATTTCAAGTCTTGTCCACTTAGCCCTAAATATGTCTCTTAAGTCCCAGTAATGTGACTGTGAATGGAGGAAACCATGTTATTCTCTCCAATGCTTATCTTGTACATGCTTAGTAATATGATATTTAGTTGAGATCTGAAACTTATAGGCGGTATTTATTTATCTCATTTGATAAGATTTTTAGCAAACTCTGCCTCCTGGCAGATATTCTGTAGCAGCTTTTTGAAGGAAAAAGAATGCAGCAAATGATAGGTTTCAACTTCAGGTCCTGCTCTAGCATCTTCAACAGGACTGTAAAAACAGAGTGATGGATAATGTCAAGGGAACCCAGAGGGAGTTGCACAGTAATGTTTACGACCATCAGGCAGAATACTTTCTCATCAATATCAGCCAAGAGAGAAAGGGCTGTTATTTTAATGCTATATAAATGTTTTAAATGGGATGGGGTTTTATACATCAAAGTTTCATTTACCAGCAAAATACTGATACATATTAGGGAAACAATTTTGCTTAAAAATATTCTTAAAGTCTCCAGTCTAGAACTTGTTTGTTTGAATGTGTATCTTTTCAATGACTTTGAGCTTCTTCTTCCTCCAGGTTTTTTCTTAAACAGGACCTGTAACTGGTAACTAGTTTTCTTCTCACACAACATTCAGACTGGAATAATTCTCTAGAAACAGTCTTGTGTCTTTGAATTTTGTTGGCAAATTGCCCAAGAGGTGATGCATTATCTGATTTGCAAGCATGGCAAGAATGGTGTGGCAATTTCAGAAAGTGTTTATTATACAGAATAAAGAAAACAACAGTTTAGCAAGTTAGAGCCCTTTCTCATTACTGTTGTCTGTGTTCTTCTTATGTAGGCTAATAGGTTTCCTTTTAAATGACTTCAACTAATTTTTCTGTACTGCGTGGAAATAATAGGAAACATTTGTTGTAGTAGAAATCATATGTCCAGCTTTTCAAGCAGTGCTATTTATCTGTGTCTTATTACACATCACCAGCAGAGGTTTGCACACTGAATGAGTTGCTGATTAGCTTTATGCTTTCTTATGCAAGATAGTTGGATCTGTAGTTACATGTGTGTGCACTGTACCCTCATGGTATGTGTGATTGTACTTAGCATATATTGTTGACAGTTTTCTGGAAGACTGTCTTATTTCTGAATGCTCTAGTGGTAAGGGAAGAAAGATAATTTTTCTCCTAAAGAAATTGTTTATGTTTAGTCAGTGAGCTTTCCTGTGCATTGCCTTCCAAACTGAAGGGGAAATGTACATCTTCTGTCAGCTGCTCTAAGCCTGCATCTAATCATACGGAAGTCCAAGCTCCAGAACTCTCAAGTATACCTGTAACATGGACATACAGGGAACCTTCCTATTATCCCTTTAGGCAGCCTGCATAAAGATCAGCTGTGCTGAAGGCCCATAGTATCAGAGAATCAACTATATCTCAAGAATATATTACACTCCAAAACAGGCAAAGAGAAGACAAATCGTCCCTTTCTGAATGAAAGCACTGGTGTGCCTCTTTCTGTGTCTTTGCTTTGGAATCGGTCATCTTGTATAGGCATGGGTGGATTTCTCCTTTTTTTTTTTTTTTTAATTGAATGCATTTAAAGCAACCTATCTTGGTTTTTGCAAGTGTTTAGTAATATGTAATCTTGCTTCTTGAAGAGTTGGCTTGCAGGAGTGAATGTGTTGTATCCACTTGGACTTGAAGCTACTGCTTTGGAGTTCATCCAAAGATCTTTTTTTTGTCTTCTGTAACACGTATTCTGTGATGCCTGGCTGGTGAAAAGTTTAATCTTCTTGACGAACTATTTTTTTAAACAGGATGGGGCTTTGTAACATGACTGAGACTATAGTCAGGGGATGGAGGTTTGCAAAGAGGTTTATTAATTTGTCTCTGCTATCTGGAATTTGGCTGTTCTTGCAATCAAACAAATGAGTAAAAGAGAGATGCGTGGAATACAGATGATGAATAGCTATTTTGTTCTGACCAATAATCTAATGGAAGACTGTCATGCATCATTTTGGTAAGCCTCCAGCAGACTCTATTTACAGCTGCCTGCAATTCACAGAATCACAGAATCACTAAGGTTGGAAAAGACCTGTAAGATCATCAAGTCCAACCTAAAAAAACCCCAAAAAACCCCAAACAAAACAAAACAAAACAAAACCTACAACACACCAAAAACCAACCCACCCAACACCACACAGCACCATGCCCATCAAGCCACATCCCACAATGCCACATCCACACGCTCCTTGAATACCTCCAGGGAGGGTGACTCTACCACCTCCCTGGGCAGCCTATTCCAATGTTTCACCACTCTCTCAGTAAAGAACTTTTTCCTAATATCCAGCCTGAACCTCCCCTGGCGCAACTTGAGGCCATTTCCTCTAGTCCTGTCACAAGTCACTTGGGAGAAGAGACCAACACCCACCTCTCTGCAACCTCCTTTCAGGTAGTTGTAGAGAGCAATGATTGAGACAGAAAATATTGCTCAATTAGATAAAAAATATATTTTGACTTAATTATTCAGTGCTGTCTTGCAGAATTGGAATCTGTTTGTCTGGGGCACCTGGAAGTTCCCTCTACTTACACATATGATACCATGAGATCTTGTCACTGATTTCAGCACAGTGGCATCCAAGGAAGATGTGGTATATATCCATTCTCCTCTAAAAAGTGTATTGTTGACAGCCTATTGGTCTCTGTATTCTTCCTGTGCACTGGACTGAGATTTTTTCATTTCATGCCTCATAATTCACAGCTTGCTGGAGTAATTCCATGAAGTCAGTACATATCCTTAATATACACCAACAGAAGAGGGAACAATATATTTTTGCTGTTGTTTTGAAAGCTGGACACATTTGCATAGATTTAATTTTCATTTTCACCTCCTGGTGAAGTCTATTGGGGGGGGGGGAATCCAACCCCTTGTTTTTTTAGAATATTTGTAAGCTTGGAGTCCATTACTAATTTGTTACAGTGGTTGGTTTTCTGTATGGTTTTTATCACTTCAGTTAATATGGAAAACAACCTTGATTTAAAAGGAGAGGTATTGTGTAGTCTAGCTGAAATCACCTTGATAGCGCTTCACTAGTTAAGAGTTAAGGCATTTAAATAATTACTTATGACATAAACGTCCTCTTGGCTTTGATCTAGATGTGTGTCTGGACTTACAGGTTCATATTCTGCTATGTAGCCTTGTCTATTAATGCATGACTAAGGGCGAGAAACTGGTTCATTGGTCTAAGAGTTTTCTAGTGTGTGGGAGTCCTCAGCTGGTGAGGAGGGACTATAACCGTCAGGGTTGGGAAACTGCTGTTCTGTGGGCTTGGCCTTGGTAGGCCTTTCACTACCTGGTATAGTTTAAACATCAAAATTACCCTGAACTGTATGAGTCAGTATCAAGTTGGCTTTTTAAATCCTTGTGGTGGGAAGTATAATGTCTTGTTCCTGTAGTCAAGGTATGCTGCATGCTGCTCATGCTCCAGGCTGTAGCTGGAAAACTTTGGCAGCGATGTCAAACTGAGGATCTCCCATTGCAGTTTTCCCTTTCTGTCCCTTCCCTGGTCTCTGGCTGCTTGTTCATGTCTTTGTGATATCCCGTCAGTTGTGGAGCCATACTGAGAACAGGGTGTAAATGAAGAAATAGTTATGCCGTGGCAGGGATGGCAAACAGAAAAAATGACTCCTTGAACTGCCTGTATTGTTACATGTTTCTGAAACCTCAGTACCACTGATTGGAAGATTTGGAAATATAATGAGCAGTGTATCGTCAGGAGTAGAGGGGGACATGTTGGTCCTTTTCATTTGTTGTAAGTATACAAGGTTATACATCCACTTCTGTAAAAGATAGCTGAAAACTGTCATGAGTTTTGTCCAGAATAGGAAGTGTCAGGGTTGAACTGAGGCTGAACTGCATGGCCTGGAGACTGATAAAATAAACATGTGATTTAGGTGCTGATTAAAAATGCATGTGTTTATGAGGGGAAACAACAAGAAGTTCTGAAAGGCAGATAGAGAGAATAATGGGGAATTAACAGCATCAGTGACATGTTTCAAAACAAGATGGAAAAGAAGGTGGGTGTTTTGGGGCTCATAGCTGACTGTAAGAAGCACAGTATTAAGAAAAAGCCTGCTGTTTTGAGTTTTCCTTTGTCTAAGGAAAAATGACCTTATATATTCTTTATGAATAAAGAGAACTACATCAAAATTACAACATAAGATTGGTCTTTCTTATTGGTCATGTGAAAAAAAAGTTTTGTTTGGATTTTGATTTTGTTTTCTCAGCTGTTTCCAAAAGTTGAATGTTATTCTTTTAGAAGCAGTATTTCATACATTCAGCTTTTCAGGTTAAACCTGATTCAACGGTTAATATTGCTCGCTTAGGATAGGCATGATGACTTGTGGCAACTGAGCCCTGGTTTATGTAAGTCATATTTTTCCTGTAGATTTTTTTTTAAAATTACTGCTCTGTGGCTTTGAGACTGCATCCAAAAACATAATACATGATCTAAAGTAAGCTGTGTTATTTCACATTTATATCTCCATAGATTTCTAGGGAATGATTAATAACTATATGTGTTTGCAGCACCTGGAGTAGCTCCAGTTTGAGGAAACATTTGCTGCACGTGCATCAAGAGAATGCTCCAAGGATGTGTACATCCCTGGATGGTAAGATTTGTTAAAAGCCATGTGGCAGCTCACAGTCTTAAGAACTTTTGATAGAAAGACTTGCTTACCCAAGACTGAATTCTGCATTGGACTATGTGGCAAGTACAGGCAGTGCTAGAAATGACTATTTGTGGGTCAGCCTCGGACCCTGTGTGCTGCGTAGACAGTGTCCAAGGTGATGTGCAGGTGATGAATGGTCCCCACGGTACCTGCGCAGGTGTGAGTTGCATGACTTTTGTCTTCCCCATCACATGAAAAGTGATCATTCTAAGTCAAGGCACCTTCTGTGTGCTTGGAGCTTTTGGAAATAATATATACTTAGCTCTGTTGGTATCCTGACAGAAAAGAGAATTTCCACGTTTTTAACTGAGTGAGTTTAGTCTGAGCCTTTTTTCTAAAATCAGCTTAAGTGCAAAGGGAAATTATTGTTGTTGCCATTTCTGAATCTATCTATACTGTGTGTTAACATTCTGAGTGGCCCACAAATAATTTTCTAAGAGAAGAAAATAAATCCTTTTTTTCTTGTTTCAGCAATATTGCTTGACTAATGTGCCACATACAGATTGGTCTCTGCTGAGTTCAACAATACAGCGCTGCAAGAATAATCATGTACTGTTTTGGATACTTTCTAAGATGCTCAGTGTTTCATGATGTAGAATAGTCTGAGAAAGTGTTAAAGAGAACGAAGATTAGGGGCCAAAAATATACCAATTGCAGGCATAGCCTTTCCGCAGCACTAACAATTTGCTCCCCAGCTAAGAAGAAACTCTCACTACTTGACATTGTGTGGCAGGGTACTGCCAGCAAAGGTGACAGGCCCAGAGCAAGGTGCTCTATGCTGAGGCAGTGTTGTGGGAAGAGACAATAGTACGTGGCCATTGAAAGTAGCAACGTATCTTTGAGAAAGGCAGAGGTTGAAGATGCTGGATCTCGTAATTTTTCAACATCTGCTGGTTTGTGTATGTGCCCAATACTGATGGAAAAGTTTAACCTTAAGTTTTAATTCTTCCTTTCTTTTTTCTCTTTTGTAAGATAATTTGGTCTATGCTGTGGATGGAGTTTGAGACCAAGTGAGAATGTGGGACCTGGTATCTTGCTAGGGAAACTGAGGTTCAGTGCTGCCACTGTGTGCATGTGAGCAGTCTCCCAGACTGTCACTTTCCAGCCTTGGGCAGGACCAGGATCCTGAGTTCTGAGACATAATCAGTAGGTATAATTGAAACCAACTAAAGATCTGCCTGGGAAGTAATGATGACTACATTTCCTAAAGGCTGCAAATGGATAGATGTATTGCTTATACTATCTTTATTTTTATTTAAGCCACCATATTTTACCTGACAAAGACTTGCAATATTGTGAAATAAAATATGCCGTGCCTCTGCTTCCTCAGAAGATGAGCTACTTTCATAAAAATCCTAGCCCATGGCTGGAAACTGTATTTGAACTTATCCTATAGCAGAAAGATCTTTTTCTTAGTGATAATAGAAAGCTTATAAAATTACACTAATAAAATGTGATTTTAAAAGCAAGGTATTGTATTTCACAAGTTCAAACTCTAACATGCCAAAATTACTTCTATAACACTAAATCTCAGGTAGCTAGAACTTTATTTTGTTATCTAAGCTTCAATTCACTTAGCAGTCATGGCACAATTTGATTTTTAGTTTCCATGGGAAAAAAATAGAAGTGAAATATTTGTGTAACATTTTTAAACATTGAAAAGATCTCATTAGTTCAACTTTCAAGGATGATCAGTTTGTGTTAGTAGGCATAGGATCAGGCTCAAGGAAATGAAACCAAGTACCGTAGTTAAATTACAGTGAGAAATTACCCCTCTCTAAATGTTCCTTCTCTTTTTTTTGGTCGTACAGTTTTTCTCAAGTGTGAGCATGAATAAAATATAAAATCATCATTTAATACTTTCAGAGGAATGCAACATAGTAAAAATCTGTAACTAAACTTCAAGCATTTTAATCGGTACTGTATGACAGAAATAATTTAATAAAAGTTTATGCTCAGTTATAATGAGACATGCACACAAAACAAGGTAGATTAACCCTCAAAGTCCAAATTCTGATCTTAATTAACACCAGCATAAATGTACAGTAAATTCACTGAATGCAATATTGCACCAGGATCACTGAAAATAAATTGGGGTGTCAATGTACCACAAAATACTGTGCTCTTCTCACTCATTTAACACAGTTCCATTCGTATAATAATGTAAAGCTAATTGTCCAACCCTAAATTAACACATTATGTTGGTCTGTAGCTCTTAATTAACAGAACAGGGCTTTGGAGTCATTTGGAAGTATGCTGTGTTTTAAGTTCACAAGAAATTTAGGATGTATTAAATTAAAGACAGCATCACACGCAAGTCATTAGAGTGACAACTTAGTTCCATATTCCTAAATCCTTGGTTTAGCAGCACAGTTCACTGTTGCCAACTACATAAACAGGTCTCACGTGTCAAGTGATAGCTACAACCCTCCTGCCCAGGGCTGCAAGGGCAGCTCCTTCAGGCAGTGCCTGGAGAGAGGCTGGGCAGTTGCCAGCTGAGCCACTCTGGATTAACATATATAAACTAATCTCCTCTGTCCTACCTCCCCCAAAGGTAACTGACACTCCCAGATTAAAATTTGACAAATCATTAGAGTGTCAAAACAAGCAACGTGAGTTTAGAATAATTATGTCAAGTTTGTAAAATTCAATTGCTGTATTTTATGGGTAAGAGCAACTTGCTTTTAACTGTCTTTGCAGAGTCATAACACTGCAGCTGTCAAAAGCCTAGTAAGACAGTATTATTTAGATGAAAATTCCTTGTTGTAAATCTTTTCTACAGTGTTACCAGAGTTTTTCAACACTCAGTGGTAATAAGGCACCTCGTTATCATAATGGCACAATGACACAAATGCTATTGTGTTCAGAATATGTGATAAATGATTGTTGCATCTTATGAAAAAGAAGACATTTGTATCATTTTGATGTGTCATTAGGATACCAGACATACCATAATACTTACTTTTATTATGGTAAGATAATAACAACCTAGAGATACAGAAATTGCTATGTCAGATGTCTCTTAACATCTGATCCAGTGATGAGAAGACATTAGGTCCACAATGCACGCCTTGTGCTGAAAGGGTGAACTCCTGTTGCAAAGTCAGGATGGCACCATTTCTGACCAATCCTCTTGTGATTTTGAACAGCATCTTTTTCAAGCCAGTATAGAGTTTTGTTACAGAAGCTTTTAAAAACCTGTTTGGAAGTTGGAAGTTGCCCTAGTTGATTGTTATGAAGAGGATGGCACATTCCAACAGTGATGTCTCTGGGTAACTTAGGGCATTTAAGAATCTCAGTTGTCCTCTCCAGTAACTTCTCAACGGAAATCAAGTGAAGTGCAAAGGCATATTGTAGCTTTCCGCCTCACTCCTCCTTATACTTCATGTTCTTTGAATAGAAAATAGAGTCTCAATACAGACCAGACATTTAAACTGAAACTCACTTATTTTCCTTCTTTCTTTTCCCAGGAGACATGGGAAAATCAAACCAAAAATTTCCTAACTTGCTTTCATTGATTTCCCAATACAAGAATCTACATCTCCAAAATGACGTATTCTGTTCAAAATGTATAATGTACATTGGGGAGGGTGGAGGTCCCCTTCAGTCTTGGCTACATGTGTTTATCCATTTTCTTATCAGACTCTGCCTTCCCAATGGACCCCAGCCACAGCCTGGCAGCTGGCCACGTGCCTGCCCCAGCCTCAGCTGACACCAGCCTGTGGGTTGTCACCCACTGACCCCCAGCTGCCAGAGCTGAAGCTACAGCCGGGGAGGCCACGGGCACAAGGCCACTGGACACAGGACAGCAAGCCCCAATCGACTCCGGCCAACACAAGCCCAGACAGCTCCTGGGACCCTGCTCTCCAGGACAATAGAAACCTATGGCCTTCTACTGGCAATGGAAAAAGTAATAGTTACAGGCTACACCAGTCATGCTGGATTTGAGAGAAATGTTGATATTGGTGTTAGCAAGGACACATTGAAAATGACAAAGAAATTGTCCTGTCTAGCAGCCTAAGTGTGAGAACCTGGGTGCCAGTGAGAAACCAAAACTAGCTCTCTTACAACCAGCCTTACCTCTGATAGAATATTAAGGGACTAACTAGAACATGCTCCATTTGGATGTGTTCCTTTAGGACCACTCAGCTACAGAGAAAAGTCACTAAGTTTTGTGGCTAAAGCAGGAGACATACGATAGGTATTTTTTCACACTTGCTGTGGCCGAGGCTCTGTGGGAAAAAGGCATAAATGTATTTTGTCCTTCTCCTATTTTTCTATAATCACCCAAGCAAAACTACAAGAACAAACCAATGCCGCGTGTCAGAATGAATGCATTTCAGTATATAAATACAATTTTACATTGACTTGTCATCTGGTTTTTAGGTTCAGCAGAAAAACTGAATCGCCCTCACCCAAGCTATGCTAGACGACAGGAAAACATATTTGCTTTTGTATCTTCTTAGAAAAACAGAGGAAACGATTCCTGGTGCTCTTATTTCCTATGCGGGTGTTCTAACTATTAGACTTAGCAGATGTGAAAAAGGTAAATGGTTCTTCCTTCAGTCTTTTAAAAGAAGAGGGAATAGACACCTGGTTTTAGAGGAAATGTAGGTGTGCAGATCTAAGTTAGAGAGAGATACTACCTCATACTTCAGAGGTGGGATACTTTGCATCATTCTGTCCTTATTTGCTGGTTATTGAACAAAATACAGTGTTTAGGCAGCTCAGCAGCTGCGGTGCAGTCGAAAGTGAATTCTGCCATATTCTTACATTGCTTTCCCCTGAGAGCCTCAGCATCACGTTCAGAGTTCTGGATTTTGTTTCTATACCTAAATTTCATCCCTTGTTTTATAGGCATTTTTTACTAGATCTAGTACTTAACATATCTGTCCCACCCTGAAGTCAAGGGACAAAAGAGAATGTGTTTGTACTATAGAGGATATATGCATCAGATATTGTAAAGCATTCAGATAATTTGGTAAAAAAAAAAGTTACTGAGGAAGATGGATGTTTCTTAGAAATAATAATCTGAGACTGATCTTGAGGCAGCACAGTTAGAAATGAAGATACTGATTTTGAAAAGGTATGTTGTTGTTCAGCATGAAGTCCAGTTCGGACTGTGGAAGATAAGAAAATTATGCTGGCAAATGTGATGGATACGGAGAGGCGTGGTGTTTTCTGATTGAAATAATCCTGAAGAAACTTAATCTTGCAGTGCTAGTAGTATTGGCATTTGGTATGCTACAGCTGTAATAGCATGCCCAGAAAATGTAATGTAAATTCAGTATGACAGTTCTTAGGGTGGCATTAAATAGAAATTAGCAATTTGTAAAAGCTCTTTCCAGAGTTTTATCAAAGGAGTAGAAGATGCACAGGGCAATAAGTCAAGTTTCAGGAAGTGTGTTCCAATTAGACTTTTGGAAATTTGATTGTTTTGATTCATGTGGGAATTGCAAATAAGAGCTACCGGAGCAAGAGGCTCACTAACAATCTGAAAACAAAGTATTGTTTTTCTCTCCAAGTATTCAGCACACTAAATTTACTTTTATAATAGTATCATATTGTAACTTTTTTAAAATGTGCTCTCTTACCCTTACATAAAAATGTCATTTGTGTTTCATGAAGGATTAATGAAGATCTGTACAAACAGAGGTTTTAAAGTGCCAATTAAGAGTATTTTTCTTTTTTATTGGAAAGATGGGTTTGTAAAAATCAAAGTCTAGTCATATCTCTGAAACCTAAATTGTATAATTTTGCTCTGTAAGTTTTATTTTAAAATTCCTTGATGTTATTCGTAAATTGAATGGAAATCAAAAGGAATCTATTGAGATGCAAATTTTTCAATTTCTTCAGTCACTGTTTCTCTTTGTTACTTCTTGCGTGCTAATGCTTGTGTTCCCTCTTGTGGATTTTTTTTGACCGTTGTTTAAGCTCAATCTTTTTCAGATGAAGATCAATTGAAGGTTAACCATATTTGACATCTATCTGTAAACTGAAGGAGGAGAAAAAAATGGTGGGTTTTTTTTTTCTTCAGAGAAATGTCACAGATATAGAAATACTTTTTTTTCTGCAGCTCATTATTATATCATTTGGTGTCACCTCAAATAGATGTTTATTTAGCATATTCTAATCTTCCATAAAGGGGTGAATTAATCAAAGTACATTTCTAGCCACTGTTCTTTAGGAAATACGTTGTCAACAACTATTTTGTTTTCAACAGAATTTATTTGCAGCCATTGTAAAAAAAAAAAGTTGTAAAAAATCTTTGGTGTGCTTGGAATTCAAATTCAAATACTCCTTTGAATTTAGTCCACTCTTCAAGTTTAGGTTTGGAGATCTCTCTCCACTTTTAAATTCTCAATGCTGATGGAAATCCTGAAATAATGGAAGCAGCAGTGAAAGTGGACTTACGTATGCAATTTAAAGTGTAGTCATAATAATATAAAAGTTCTATTTCAGAAACTCAGTTGCATTTTTCATAGACATGTATTACAGATTTTTCACAAACTTCAGGTCGAATAAGGTTCTTAAAATCAAGCTAGGTACCTAATGAGCAGATTCCAACTAAACCAAGCTCTACTGTAAAGAAAGACCAACAGTTTTGCCTACACATTTAGTACTACTTTAAGTAAAATATGGTCCTTACATTATGCTTGAAAGTCAATATACTGGCACATTTTCATTAACTGGAAAACAGTTGCATGATGGATAGGATGTGACCTTCTGGAGGTCTAAAACAGATTCATGCAAGAATGCTAGATTCTTGAATTCATGAGAGGAAATTTGGCAGAAATATGAACTAGCATTCATTTTTTTGATGTCATCACTTCAAACTGTGTCCATATACTAATTTAATTGTGCTTATGAAATATTAGTTCAGTAATCTGTATGAGATAAGATAGACAATCATCTGGAATATTAAGACTCTCTGTTGAGATACCAGAGCAGATTTTGAGGGTTTTTATATTATTGCTTATGTTATACGTGAGAAAAGGCTGCTTGGGATCTGCATATTTAAAGTAGAAATCATGAAGCAAAATTCCAGCTGTTCAGTGACCCCAAATAATAACAAAAGGGGTAAAGCTTTTAGTGTGTGTGTGTTTAAAACAAAAACAAAAAAAACCCTTTTAATTTAAATTTTTGAGACTTTTCATTATTTTCAATCACTTTTGGAAGTTATTTTTATCAGTACAAGAGTTGGTTCTACTGCATTGAACTACCATCCTAATGTGAGAGAAGGAAACCTGTCTAGAAAATGGTTTCACATCCCTACTTCAATAACATAGAAATTCTTTTCTAGATCTCTAGAAGAGTGGTGCTTTCGTATAACCCTGGCAGTCTAAGGATGTAGGCATGTCAAGAATTGTTGATTGAGGCAGTATCTTTTATTAGCAACTGGTATAGTTGGAAAAATTCAAACAGTTTTGGGCACGCAAAACCTTCATGGCCCTTCTTTAGAGACTTACTGTGTTTTCTGGACAACAATGATATTAAAGGACTTGGCAAGATATTTTGAAGGACTCTGAAAGTTTTCAGTATCACCTTAAAGAGGAGGCTTTGCTCTCTTTTCCTTTGCTGCAGAAGCGCAAAGATGAAAATAATTTAATTTTTCCTTTCTGGATCATGTTAGACACTCACAGGCAGAGTGTTTGTTTAAAGAAACCCCAAAGTTCTTGAATTTTTTGCATAGAGTAGCACACTCAGTACTTTCCAAAAGTCCCTTCCGGGGACCTCCTTGTAGCAGTTATTCAAATCCTTGTCCTGAGGGCAGCTAAGAGTTCCGTCCTGTCTCCAGCTGGTCTATTCACACCAGTGTAGATGACTAACTGGGGAGTTTCTGGACCATCCGGGGAATTAAGTGTGCTGGGTGTGCACGCAGACACAGCTCTGACATCCAGTTACACAACTACAACAAGAGGACAAGAATTTCACCCTCTATCTCACTTACAACTTAAATTCCATAGCTCTTGCCCCAGTGGGAAAATTGTTCTCATCTGTCGCAGTTAAAAAACAAGCATAGGTGCAAAATCAGTTGCTTGCTTAAGTACGTGAATATACTTTTGCAGTAAAAGAAGACAGGTACGTGAGAAGATATTGTTTCCCCATTATTTCAAAGTGAGGTTTTAATCTAAGTTATGAATGTTCTTCAGATTTAAAGGTTATATTGGCTCATCGTGATTTGCTTGTACTTTAAAAAATGCACATTGGTAAGGGAATTTGCTAGTCATGTTCTTTCAGTTCTTAACTCCTACCATCTGTGATCAAGATGACCTTGGTTCTTACCCTTTCCAAATAAAATGTAAGGTACTTTCACTAAGACTTCTCCCTGTAAAAAGCGTGACCATCAAGTAGTTCAGCATTTTTGCTGAATGAAAATCTCCTTGAAAACAGTGGAGAGCTGAGTGAAAATTAGACCTCAAGTGTTATACCTATAGGTAAGAAGTGAGTATCCAAAGCTGAATTTCTGCTTTGGCTTTACACTTAGAACCACCCTCAAATGAACTACTACTTGTTTTATAAAGAAGAGTAATTACTGTACTTAGAAGTAAACTTGTGATTTGTCACTATTTACTTAAGCTCTAACATTTTTTATTACATTAGATTACATGTAAATTCACTATATTGCATTAATTCATGTGAATTTCTAATTTGGGGGATCTCAAGCGGCTGCAAAGACAACTAATTAATTTTCATGAGTTTTGTTTTATGTGTTTATATACCTTTTCCATTTAGAATTTAACATAAAAATGAAAAAAAAAAGCTTCAAAATAATTCATAGAGTAATTGGAAAACCTGAAATCTTATTTGTTCCTCAAGACCTAGTAGTCCTATTCCACTCTCAGCTGTTGATTACTTGCTGTAAAAGGATTTTTTTCTTACAGTTTGGGGCCCTAGAGTAGGTAAAGACAGTTTTTTCTAATGCATGATTGCTTATCAGCAATTGTTTGGGTTATTACATAGAAGGCTCCAGCCATAATAGATCATATTAAAGCAATTTTCATTGAATTCCGTAGAAAAATCCACAGAACTAGCAAATTAAAGTTCATTGTGTTCTTGGTACATGAAATACAAGGTAGATTTTGATGACATTGCATCTTAGTACTTTTTGCATACAGAGGATGGTGGATAGCAGAGTGATTAGTGAATATTTTGAATTCTTGAGCTTTTCTCTTAGCAGAATGATGCTGTTCATGTGTATGTAGAGGAACAGAGCTATGGATTTCAGTGGATTTTTATAGTTGCAACTGAGATTTGTCACTTACAACTAATAAATATTAGATGGACTCTGCCTTTGCATAGCATTAATCTCTCATCACTTAGTAGTATGACATTATTTTATCTTGTGCTATATTAATTAATGTATTTGATCATGTTTGGGGTTCATGATGTCTTTTAATTCTGCTTATACAATGCCTTAAATTCATATCAATTTTTGAAAAGTACAATTCCTTTGGAAATTAATTTTTGCTGCATCTTAATTTTTTTCTGCAAGTTGACATGTTCCTTGTGATGCATTCTGACACATTTTCCTCATGTCTGGTAGTAATAGTTCAGTGTGGTATGAGAAGGACTTGGAGTCTTTGTGTTTCTCCCCTTAAAATCATCAGATAAAAGACAAGTCCATATTTTTACTGTATGGTTTAATGTATGGTTCTTCTAGGACCTCACAAGGATCTGGCTGTCATTACAGACGCTGGGGTTTCAAAGCTTTACTAACTTTACCAGAACTCGCTTTATCTTCTGCCTGCCCCTGACACTGCAAAACAAGATCTTTTGAAGGATTATTGTAGTAAAACTCAGATAAACAGAAAACAGATGATACATATTGTCATTGTAGATAACTCTTCTTACAAACCACCAGTATTCTCAATATGCTTTTTATAGGAACTTCTGAATTATGCTCAACCAGGACCAAAAGCTACTGGCAACATAACTGGTCTTTCAATATCAGAGTGACTTCAAGAATAAGAGTACTTTGGAGACAATGGTAGGGGTGTTTCATCCTAACTTGTCAGCGTTTGTGTTAGAGTGCTTGGTATCTCCTTCTTGCAACAACTCGCCTATCGCTGTATTTCTACCAAGCTCTGCTATGTTTTTAATTCTTAAGTACTAAGAGAGAGATATCATTTAAAAAAGCGAACTTAGAGATGGTAATAAAATTGCCTTATTCATTGCTTTAGGCAGTAATTCAATAAGATAATAATTTTAAAAATCACTTGTATCTCTTAATATTAAGGCATTTGCTGTAATAACAGGCATCTAGTGGTATAAATGATAGTTACAGCCCCTAATGCCCAGATCCAGAAGAAAATGATCCTATACCTGCATTCAGATGATTTTACTGTAGAGCTTAAGAGAAGTTGCAATCTGCTTTCTGTGCTGGGTTTTGTAAAACTGAAGTAATTCTGTTAAGGGCATTGTCTCTTGTATGACTGCTTAATAACGGAATTACTTTTTTATGCTATAATACATGGGATTTGTATCTTCAGACAGTACAGCTGATTCATTCATGTTAGCAACTACACATTCTCTTCATGTAAGGGAATCAACAGATGACTTAAACTGTATCAAAGGAAAGAAAAAGTGAAAATTATTTTTGGGTAAAAGCTGGCTTTGTAATACTTGCTAGAATGCTTAGCTAGAATGTCCTAAATTGTTTACACTGGAAGGTCCAACTTTTTCAAAAGAAATGTTGTAGCACGTTACATTTTGGAAGAGAGTCTTCAAAGACATGTAGGTTCTTTGTGTTGACTTTTGGAATGCTTGATACTTGAGGATAATTGAGGACTGCCATAGTATTGCATCTCTCTTAAGATGAACTGGAATGATCTAATTCAGGTTTCTAACATAGACCAACAGCTTAAAGCATGGGAAACAAATTTGGGAAATAAAAATGCATTCCAGTGCAGTTTAGGTATAGTTTGGTCCCAGCAGCAGCACATTTTACAATGGGTTGCTGCACTCTGCCTTGACTGATCCTCCTCACTGGCCTTGGAGTATAGCTCAGAGAGAATGAGATTTTAGAGCACCTTCTAAAGTGGCAGTGATGCTGTCACTGTACTGAAATCTGCCAGTATTGTCAATCCAGACCTCTCTGCGTGGCATGGATAAGAAACATGTTCAGGAGATGATTTCCAGTTTGACCTAAGACTTTATTCAGAGTAAGATGAAGTGCAGCTGACTGCAAGCTAAACGAGTTAATTTATGGCTCCCAGACAGGTTGTTATTCAACATGTTAATATGTTTTAAGATGTAATTTATCTTGATCACTAATGAAAGTTTTTTAAAGAAAAATAGCAAACATATTCTGGACACAATTAAAAATCTTTGCCTTAATGTAGACCTAAAATTAGCTCTGGTTGATTCATTTTTAATAGATTCCCATATAAAAATTAACTGCTCAAAAATTTGTCTGAAAAGGAATACATCTCTTTATCTTTTTCCTGTTTCACAGTCCCTGCAGCTCAGTAGCTTCTTCTCCGAGTCAGGTTGCCTCCTTGGTAGCTTCCTTTAAAAAGTGCTAGATTCTTCCACTAGGAGAATATGAAAACAATCAAGGCAACGATGTTGATGTGTTGTGGCAGCATTTCTAAGTGGAAATCTCTTGGGGTTTTGGCTGTGATGTTTTGGCATACACACTTCTGTTGAAAATCTGGTGCCTGATTAAAAAAACAACAGCAAAAACGGTCAAACCCAGGTTTTGAAAGAATAAATGTTGCCACACTTACACAGAAGCAGCTGGGAATATTTTAAACTCCATTTACTTCATTTTAACTGAGCTATTTGAAAATACACATGAACATAACTGTGCCTGCTGTTGCCTGCTGTTACCTGCATAGGACTCTTCCTGAACTTGTTGCATGCCTTTTTTTTTCTAGTGGGAGCCATCCCTAATGTCCTGAGACCCATAAGTCTGTGTAAGAGCCACTCAGTGAGAAAACAGACCATAGCCTGCCCTTAGCAGCAGCACACGATTATGGATTTGGAATGGCAATAATTGCTAAGCGTAAGATACATGTTGGTCTAGCGAGTACAGATGCATACAAAATGTGTAAGTAGTAGTTACATAGTGTTCAGCTAAGGATAGGAGTATAGAGAATTTTTTTTAATACTAGAGATGGAGCAAATGAATTAGTTTGCAAAGGTTTGTTTCAGTTCTGAAAACTACTGCATGAGAAATGTAAAGGAAAAAACTTTATCAAGGACTTCAAAGAGAGGATGCTCAATTTTTTTTTTTTAATTGTGTTTTATTTAGTCAATTTCCTTCAGGATTTTTGTAAATTTATAAAAATTTATTATTTTTGTAGTTATTTTATTCCAGCTTTATAGGGAGAAGAGGGGAGAACTTGAGCCCATTCTGTTCCACAGTTACATTTATAGGGCAGAAGTAGCAAGTCTCCCAGCTGAGCCATGATTTAAAAGGTAAATAGCAAATGCCAAAGATTAAGTGGTCATTTTCCCTTGCTTGCTTAAGGGAAGAAATAGGGTTACTTCTACATTTAACTTGGGCTAAGTAATGCCATTCTTACAGTGTATCGTTCTGTGGTTCAGTTCTCCAATATGGGCTTCTTGGGAACTAAGCCTGTCACAAATTAGCGTTTTAAGCATGATGTCCTTTTTAGCCAAGGGATTTTTTTTTTCTTGTCCTTTTTTGACTTCAGACTGCAGGTTTTAAAATTCCTCATCAGAAAAATAACTTGGTGGGGGTAGGTTCCTACTGAAAACCTTTCCAGCCTGGTTGACCATACAAGGTGCAAGTTAAACAATACGTGCTTGACTGCTGCAATATGAAAAGCAAATATTAACATGAAGATAATAGTATTGAATTTTATCTGTAAGTGAATTATGTAGACACCAAGCGTGGCAGAAATCTGGAAGTAAAATTCCTTAAACACAATAAATTGTCACGTTTTCTCTGTAAAGAGTTATTGACATGGAACTAAGGAAAATAGAATAATTCTGGGCACATTGCGTGTGAAGAAAAAAACCCAATATGCTGAGCCAGGTCTGCATGTTTTTGTTGCTGTCCATTGGATAACAGCAACCACTGCTTCACCAGCTTGGAGCAACATACAGAGAGGATTATTACTTTGGGAACACTTCACTTTCATATGCCAAGGGAATAAAAATTTACTGTGAATTTTCAGCAGCAGCAAGAGAGAAACTGAGTACTGAGAGCTTTAAACTAGGGGGCTGGAGACCAACACCCACAGATGAGGTGAGGTGTAAAAGGAAAGCAGGCACAGGACTGTGGGTAGTCAGGGCTATGGCATCACTGGAATTACAGAACCAAAATAGCTCTCATAACTGAGCACTCAGTGGGACAACTTCAGGGCACTTTAAGAAAGTCAGGAAAGATGAGACAGGGTTTGCATTCTAATGTGTGGAGATGGTGGGTGAGAAGCTTGTTGAGAGCTTATGAGTCAGGATGAGATTCGTAACAAAATATTTCTTCAAATTATAGCACGGTTGGGCATTTTCAGGTAATGGTATCCTTCATACTGATTTGCTTGTGAACAAAGTGGAGCCTGTTCCCTTACTTGTTAAGACTTATTGACTCTTGTGACTGGCATGTGTGTTTTACCATCCAGTGGGAAAAGAATCTCCAGGCCCTGTACCATCTGTTTCGGAAATATTGCCCTGTACCTGAATTTCAATTTTGCAAATTAAGAGTAATGCTTACTATTTGGGGATTATTTAGAAAAGCAAACATGTTTGTAAATACCAGTGAATATCTCTTCTCTAGGAAAGAGGCTTTTTTATTTTGTTTAAATAAAAAATTGTGCTGAAAGGTCAAAACTTTCAGTTCTGTTCTCCTACTGCAGATAAAGAGGAGCCTAAATGTTTCCTGTACACGTAAGTCCAGGAAACGGTAATCATGAGGGCTTTAGTAAAATTAGTTTGGACCTAACATTTTACAGGTAATATTACTGTCTTTGTTAACAAATAGATTTTCTTGTGCAAACTGCTTAATATAATAATTAATACATGCTAGTTCCAAACTCTAAATATTCTGTACTTGAACTGGGCAGTAGAGTTGATTAGACATGGTAGTATTTTGTTTATGCAGGGTGGTTAGGAATTGATGGTGTAAGTTTTTATGTTGTATCTTCTGTACTTGAGCATTTCTTTCCGCTGAACACTTTATTTTTATATACATGCAGTCTCTCAACAGAGATTGGAACTTTGTTATATTGAGTACAGCACATGCATACAGTAATAGATTATCCTACTCCCGTCTAAATGGGCAAGACGGACAAATCTGGTATTCAGGTAATGGTTCTATCCCCATTTGCGTTATGAAGAGAGTTGTTCTTTTCTGCATTTTCATCTATAGAAGTCTTTTACTTAAGACTCAAGTAGAGTTACACAAGGGGTGAGGTAACATTTTAATGGGACAGTGAAAAAATTTGGACCTTAATCAATTTTTTTAGGGTTACAGTGGAGGTTTGTGGCCAAGCTCAGCATTGAATCCTAACTGACTCATTTTTTGTCTACAAATTTGAAATCCAAGGTCATCTTTCCTTTGCACTTGAGTCTGTGGTGCTGCATTGTTCTTGGAGGCAATAAGGGGCCAGCTTACTCTGTTAGAGTAGCTCTGCACCTAAGTGTCCCAGGACCTTTCTCTCAACATATTTGTGGTTCTATAGGTAACTAAAAGTTGGTGACTCCAGAGATTTAATGAATAAGTGGGGATTTTTTCTTCAGCTAGTATTTTCTTCAGTCATTTCTGGAAGTAGTTGGAGAAGTTGAAATAGACTGTTTCACTGGGTAAGATACTGCTGGTAGTTCTTATAAAGATATGTAACTTCACTAATTTTGATGCAATTATGGGTCCCCATAAAATACAGACTGAACTATGTGATACAGACAGTGAATTATTTATAAGTACTATATATGTCTTCCATTTTAATATGCTTTTTCATGCCAAAGCTGATACAAGGCTAAAGGCATAAGGCAGAGTTCTTTACCTGTTCAGCTACTAATAACCCTTAAAGCAAATTGAGTCAGTTCTAATGCAACTAGTAAACTAGTTTCAGAAATGATAATACCAAAGAACAGCTTACTGTGATCACATTGCCATCAAGCACTTTTCTGCGCCAAGACTTTTAGAAATATTTAAAAGGCAGTACAGTACAAATGAGTATAAAAACATCTTTATGAAAACTCATTAAAAACATGCATTTCTGTAGCATTTAGTCATCGCTACCATTTGTGAAGCATAATTTCTCATTGATAAATATGCTCTCCCCAATGGTTTGTCTGAATTGTTTACTTTTTTATGATCTGAAAGGGACCATATACTAGGCTAATCTTGAATGTCTTCATCATGCATATTTCACTAATGCTAATTGAAGTTTTGTCCAAATTAAACCTGAGTAAGAGTCTCAAGACATATACAGAACAGATAAGCCAAGAACCAGGCCAAATGATGAACATATGTTTCACAATGTGTTTAGATTTAGTTAAATGTGATTTTGGTCTTGGCCTTCTTGATGCATTTGCAAATTAAACTGCGTTTAGAAATCCAGTGGAACCAGAATACATCTGGGCAAACAACAGTTTGTTATTGCTGACAGTTTTTAAAAGATCTTTTTAATTGGGTCAACAGTCCAATGACAACAGGAGGTTACTAAATGTACAAAATATGTTCTGTTCTTACAGTACTTTTTCTTCATTGCCACCAAGAACAGGGTAGTGATTTTTCTCTGTGTTATAGAAACATAATGTATGAACCATATTATAAACAAATGCCATCTAGTGTACTGCTTATAAGTGCATTTTTTTATAAGAGTGTTAAAGCTCTATCTAAATTTTAAAACTAATGAGGAGATTCAAGCAAGGAAAAGACTTGCAAAGTCTCAGTGTGAACACCTAAATGTTTTCTTTCTAAAAGTATAGCCTTTATTTCTAGTTTGTTAGATTTATACTGCACAAGAGCACTGGAACTATTAATGCCAGATGTGATTGGTTTCCAGCTTTTTCCACCTAGAAGTATGATGACATGTTTTATTTTCTTTAATTATGGCACAGTTATTTGCTACTCACACTATTTCTATTACAAACTGAGTTACCCTCTTGGCCTTTTCTGTTACTAATCTGTCTTTTGCCTCTCAAAGTGTGCTTTCCAAAGTCTGAAATACCTAGAATTTATCCGCTCTATTATCTTCGCAAATCTGTGAAGTGAAATATGACATGGGAATACCATCAGCAATATTAGACATTTAGCCAAACGCTTTTAACCAATACAAGCTTATGATAAAATATTGAGATACGTGCTATATTTCATTAGACAATACAAATTGAATAGATCAGTGCAGTAAGCCATGTACAACATTGTGCAGAGATATTTTTAGACACTGTGGCTCTGCTTCATCTAAATGTGTCTATCATCTTCTGCCTCTTACAGTTTGAATCCCCTCTCTGGCCTATGCATTGCCATGGTACCATAAAGTTTCGAACTCCCTACAGTTATATATACATTTTAATGTAATGGTTCAGATAAAACTATAACTAATAGAGAGGTTTTATTGTAAGTACAAATGCAGCTCTAAGCTTTTGCCTTGCCAGGCAGGACCACATGAAGTTTCACCTTTCAAAGTACTTTTGTCTTGTTTTATGTTCCCATTGCAGGCAAAAGTGTAATGGACTAATTAATAATTCATAAAATACTTGGCACAATAAAGGGATTTGCTTTTACATAGGGTTGTTTTAAATAATATCAAGAATCCTGGTACTGATTTTTGTGACAGTGCAAAAGCTACGGTATCAGATCATTTTTGTATCTCTCTGGAGGTATTGTGAAAGAGTATACTGCACCAGAAAGGCTTTTAATGAGATGTGTCCCTGAAGGGAACAAGTAGATAAGCAAGATGATTTCACTTTTTGTTGCAGAATGCAGTGATTTGAGCACAACATTAAGAAAAAAGACCCATTTGAATCAAATGGGAAGACAGTTGAACATCATTTCGGGTTAAATGGTGTATACGTGACCAAGGTTCTATTTTGCCACTAGTGTATGAACTGATGCACAAAAAGCGGAAAATAAAAGTATGTGATCTAATATCCAAGGTGCAGAGCTTTTCCAAAATGGTGTAGGCTTCCTACTTACTCATGATTTGTAGCAGTCCTCCGAGAACATTAGTAACAACCTTTCAGAACTACTGATTACAGAGGGAGATGCTGTGCATATTAACAGCTGGTCTTAACTCAAGAGAATCTACAACCAGACTGACAAAAGCAAAAAAAAGAAGCAAGCAAAGAGAAAAAAGCAAGGCAACTGGGTTTGACTAGAATGATAAAGATGTGCTTGAACTAAACCATGTTAAGTAGATGACATCGCAATGGAAGAAGAGAACAAGAAGAGAGTAATTTAAAGCACCTCTCACTTAACAGATTAATAGGCTTGGAAATGGGAAAAGTGGGAAGCTAGTAGGTTATGTTGTGTAGGAATCTGCACAGTAAAAAACATCTGAATTTTATCTCTTCATTTTAAGAAACATGCACAAGCTTTGTCCCCGGCTTGCTTGCTTTATTCTAGTACAGCTTCTTTCAAGTGAATGGAGTTACACTGTATTTATACCACTATAATAAAAAATAGAGTCAAGACACTCACCAGCCTAGATTGCTTCAATGAAAAGGAAGACTACTTTTCTTATTTGGAAATTAATGCAGAAATTTCTATTGTTCTGATTTTAACACTTTTTTTTTTCTGATAGAAAGGTAGCCAGTAAAGTATGTTTTTAAAGGCTCATAAATTTGTCATTTTACTTAAAGGAATAAAATTGCATTACAGTGTCTGAACTGATTTGGCATGAAATAAAATCTAGGCTTTCCTGATAAAAACATTTTATCATTATTCTCACAACAAAAATTACTGAGAAACGTCGGGTTTAAAACAGTGTTTGAAGAACTATGGCACTAAATTGCAGTGCTGGAACTATTTAAATTGGGCATTTAGTTACCCATATGTTTAGTTTATAAATCTTGTCTGCTGCAAGAAGATTTTGAATATTAATCAGTATGAGCAGAGTTATGCCAAAAGAAATCTAAATATATTATGGGGCAAGATTAAACGTAATTGCAGTGATATTTAAGATGCTTGAGAGAATATAATTTATTTTAATTAGGGGCTTGCCCTTTTTTTTTTTTACAGTATTGGCTTTAGTCTCACTTCTTAAGAAACATTTGTGATCCAGCCCTCCCTGTCCCCAGTATTCAAGAGTTATTAGATCCACATCACTTTGGTGGTGTCAGCTGTGTGTTGCCTTTTTTTCTTTGGGTGCTGATCTCCAGACATCTTGATTCTGAAATTTAGCCAGGGTAACTGACCTGATTTTCCCAGCCCTGGAATGGGACCTGCAGGCACGCATAACCTTTCACTTCATAAAGGAAGAAGCACAGTGTCCTCCTTTGAGTGGGCCCAAGGCAGTGTAGCCTTCAGGAGATATATGGAGGAGGAGGACTGTATCCTCACAGAGGATTGCTGTCCATCTGCGGTCCTGTCAACACTCTCCATCTGAGAGGTTTTAAAAGACATAATATGTGAAGATGTACTACATTCAGTGCAAAGAGCTCTCATTTTGTTTTGCATATGTAAGTGGGCATCACATGCCTTTGAGGAGTTGTTCAAGAATTCATCGTCTTCTTCCTGTCTGTGAGCTGAAGCTGAATTTAGTGCCATTCCTCACAAAGACATAGGAAAGAAGACCAGTACTGTGGGAGTGGTATCTCCAAATCCTTTCAGTTAGATCAGCTCCATGTGTGCAGAGGGGACAACTGTGACATATTTGTTATTTAGAAAAAAACAAAAATCTCTATCAGTAGATCAGAAAATATTCACGCACCTTTCCTGTGCCGTGGGAAAAGATGAATAGGATACTGCACGTATTTCTCATTCCCATACTTTTCAGTGCTATTCATCTTTGCTTTTAACCTCAAACCATGTTTTATTTACATACCTGGGAGAGTATTATGACAGTGGCTTTTCATGGTGGTAGAAGTCCTTTCTGTTTATTTCTGCAGATTCTTAGCCTTTCTGAATTGCAGCTGAAAACATTTCCTTCAGCATAGTTCTGCTTATTACTGTTTCACATCTTGTCAGTGCTAGCTTAAGTAATTATTAACCAGGAGAAAGCAGACAGAGCAGTTGTTTAAATTTTTGAATGATCAGTTCCAGGTCATATTAATTATTCTGAAAAGCGTTTAACAACTTAATAAGACAAGGGTTTGACCATAAATGTCATTTTCATTTGTTTGTGTTATTCGAGACTGTTGTAACTGGCTGCTTAATGGCCTGTGTCATGCAGGTTTATTATTAGCTCTCATTGGCACATTTTGCTCAGTTGTCATTAATGGCTCAGAATGGCTTTCCCATCATTTTCTCTTGGAATCCAAGACAGAGTGCAAGATCAGTGACAGTTTTATCAGCGAGTTACATTAAGCTGCTCTTTGCTACTCATGAATCAATGTATTTTCATCTCAGACTGGTCCCTGCTCTACATATGTCAGTGCTACTCCACTGTCTCATTTGCCAAATGAATAACAGAGTTCTCATTAAATTAATGCTGTGATTTTTTGCACTGGATTACCTGCAATATGTTCAGTTTGCTCTTATGATTTTACTGAAAAATTGCTCTCAAGTACCAAAGAACAAATAACCACAGTTAAATAAGAACTAAAGAAAATAAAATGGTATTTGAGTTATAAAATCAGTCATGGTTCTTGACTGAAAATTCAGCAGTAATTGGGGAGGTTAGAGGCAGAAGCACATTATTTCAGCTTCCAGACCTATAGTGTGGTCACTTGTCTCTTTATTTTTATTAATACTAATACAGTAGGGAGAAGGGAAGTAAGTAACAGCTTCTTAGTCACTGTCCTTTTGGATAAGTCTGCACCTCACAGGTTTATAGTAAGAAAACTCAAGGTATATTTTATGTATCTACTAGCTTTAAAGGAACGAATTTTCATTTGCTGACTAAAGAAAGCCAAAGCACCTAAGTATTTAACCCACAGAGAAACAATAATCCTGCTACAATCGCTAGAAAATGAAGGCATGTTCTCTTCTTTCATCTTAGATGGGAAGGACGGCAAGCAGAAGGAGCAGCAACCAGTTTGCAGTACTGCAGTCATGGACATCGTCCAGAAAAGCAGGAAATTCAACAACACAGCCATTCCTCTAGCCTGGTGAGCCCTTTCTGGTTTGAAATCTGTTCCGTGCCAATGTTTATTGACCCTTGGCCAAATGTGAAAGTTATTGCCAAAGAAGGATTATGCTAAAGGCCATCGCAAATCAGTGTAAAATAAAATAAAAAGACTATTAAACTGGCAAAGAAAAGACAGGGAAAAAGAATGAGAATGGTTTTGGCAGTCGATTAGCATTACCAATCAACACAGAAGCTGTTAGGAGAAAAGTAAAGGAAGGTGAGTGTGTAAAAAGCATATCGTATGACATGAAGGTGAGAGAGTTAGAGGGCTTAGTGTGAGACATGGCTCTGAAAAGAGCGAAGACTTTTGAAATCAGGTGATTTCCTGAATCACAAATTAATTTAGATGAAAAAGAGCAATAGGAGCCATAAGAATGCAAAACCAGGTTTCTAGAGTTACTGCGGGTTTGGATTTTGTTTAAATCAGGCACGTTACCATGTGCCATTGATCACTCTGCCCCGTCTGAAGACTCATGACCTGAGCATCCTTCAGGTTTTAACTGTCACATTGTCTCATTCTGACACTACAGCAAAACAGTTCTGTGTATACAGGGCTGCCATGGCTGGCTTTACTAGACAAGGCATCACTAGTGCTGGAAAATACTGAAAGTAAGTTAATAAACCCAGGTTTTCTGATGTGTATTTTATACTTAAGTTTTTCACACTTATCTATGGTGTCATGATCGCTTTTATCAGCTTCTTTTTCATTTTCTTTTTTTCAGTAGTACTACTAGAAAATTGTAAAATACATAGTGGTAAATAAAGAAAAATAATTGGAAATTAGAATTCTTCTTTAAAGTATAAGGCAAGATACCAATTAGCTCATGCACTGGAACAGGTTGTCCAGAGAGAATGTGGAATCTCCATCCTTGGAGATTTACAAAATTTGCCTCAGCAAGGCCTTGAGCAACATGATCACACTTTGAAGCTGCTTCGAGCAGGCTTTCAGATGTGCTTTCCAACTTAAACTTTTCTACTCATTCGAAGCATAAAATCTGACTTCAAAATTTTGAACAACACTTCCTTTCCTTTCAGCCTTTGTAGAAGCATCTGAGAAATGGGGTTGTCATGTTTAAGCTGTTGTTGAACAGGTTTCAGTTAAACAGGTGGATGACAAGCAATATAATCAAAGGAACACTTGTTTTTGTGTATATTAATGGGGTATATAAAACAGCTTGGAAGCTTTATGATAAGCCTGTAATATAGATATAATAATACTCATTTGTTTTTCTGCAAGACATATATTAGCATGATTTACATGTATAAAGAAGCAATATAAACTTACATATTATTTGATTTCTATCATAAAATATTTCTTATTTTTCTTTCCTAAGTGACATCTTGCTGTTCACAGTTTGTTGCAGAATGCTCTAAACTGTGAGGGTAGTTTTTTCCCTTTTTTAATTCAAAAAAGCGGTACCATTTCTAGAAAGGAATATAGAAAAGTAATAAATTCAGTTTGCTAGGAAGATGGATATTTGTTCCTTATTTTAATCAATGCTAATTGGCTTCCAATTGTAAATAATAATATAAAACATATGAAAAATTATTTTTAAATATGTTGGCATATCAGATGTTAGCTCTGGAGTTTTCTCTGGCATGTCAAGAATGCTGATAGTTGGGTCACTTTTTTAGACGTCTTTCTGGAGACTTCATATAATTCATTTTGTAATTCTGTAACTGTATTCTGTCACATCAGCCCTCTTGTTGGAGATAATATTCTCTTGGTTAATAGAACAAGAAATTACCCTTGAGATATTTATTTTGCTATAAATTTTCTTGGTCAGTAATAATATGCTGACATTTCTGCTGAGAGAACTTGATGAAATCTTGTGGGTTTGACCTATCCTTGAGAGTCACTCCCGGGAAAAGCGCACATCACAGCAGAAAATATTGGAGTTCTGGTGTGATGATGTCATGTTAAATTCATTAGAAGTACCCAGAAACTGAAATTTTGTTAGCCTCAGAAGAGGATGAAGTATGAACCTCCGTACTAGAGAAGAAAGAGATGAGTGGAAGGGAAAGAGAAAAATTATTTATTCTTGCCTGTTTTCTGCCCTTCTTGGGCTTATGCTGTCAGTACAGATAGAACAGACCAGTGAGTCTTCTTTCTTTCTTTCTTTCTTTCTTTCTTTCTTTCTTTCTTTCTTTCTGTCACTCATTTTGGATCAATCTGAATCTTCTTTCACTTCAGTTTCTACCAAGTGTTTTATTATGGTTTAACTTTACGGTATTTGTTGTTAGTTTGTCACTTGATTTTCTATTTTAATAATCCCAACAAATATAATGAGAGCTACCGAATTCCTAGAAAAAACCTTCTTTATTCCAGTTGTACCTTAGTTGTCCTTCTGTACCTTAATGCTGTATTCCCAAAATCTCAGTTGCATTTTGGTGAGCAAGGTAGGATCCATCAGTTTAAGCAAAGACATCTGTACATCAACAAGTTTGTGTTTTAGTCTCCCATGCAGATTATTCGTCTTATCCAAAGTTAGAGGCCTAACAGAGGTCAGCTGGATAGTTTCTCTCCATGAGCTATTAGAGAACGATCAGCACAGTTAGTAGCTCTCAGAAGTTAGGTGAGGTAGATCCTTCTCCTGCCCTTTACAGATAGGGAACTAAGGTAACACTCATATGAAGAACACATCAGCATAAGCAGAAACTTGAACCTCAGTTAAGCAAAAGTGGTTTTTAAATGTTGGCTTGGGGCCAAAACTAGATCCCAAGACATAACAAAATGGTTCACAGGTTCAGACTCAGTTATAAGAGCCCTGAGCCCTTGTAGGGCTCTGTTTCTGGCTTCCTTATTTGAATAGTCCTGTGATACAAGATCTGTCTCAGTGTCCCAGCCACCAAACTGTCGTTACAGAATGTTCTAGCATTAAGCCTAGCAATTTCTAAAGAACTGGTTGCATTTCAGGTTGCCTTTTTAAAGGGGAAATAACTTTTGAAAGCAGAATGAAACATGGAGAGCTCTCTTTCAGTGATATGGCTGCATCCAGAGCCTTTGTTGAGCCTTGCTAGAAGATGACTTGAAAGTTGAGAAAGGCAAGACCTCATCACCTTTCCAGGGCTCTGACACCTGGCAGATGCATTGTAAAATGTACAGAATATGCTCTCCGTTTTAAGTCCTATGTGGAAAAGATTGTTGTTGCTTTATGATTTTTCTTTTTGTTTTTAAGAATTTTTATTACCAACAATAAAGTAATACCATTTCAGAGAACTCTATGGAAAAGCATTAAGGTTTTTAACAAGACTGAAAACTGGTTTAATTACTATTAACTAAATTACTTGACATTGTTTTTTTTCTTCAAAGTTTCCAGGGTTTATTTATTCCTTTTAATGTAGTTAGCACAACTCATGAGGAAGAACAGATACCATGCACCAGTTTATTATTCCGTAGGAAATAGTTCAAACTCCTTGGAATGCTGCTATTGAGAAGAAATTAATTAATGAGTATTGCTTTCATAAAGTAATATTTTTTTCCCTTTAAAATTGTGGTTGGAAGTAGATTTACTTTTGCTTGAGGCAGTGTCACTGCATTTTAAATCAAACGATACTATTGTTTTTTGAAATGCCATATTCTGTGATTCAAAAAAATTGTCTTTATTAAGATTATATTTCATTAGAACTGACTGGGAATGAAAAACATGTCAGTATCCAGGTTTGGGACTTTTTTCTTCTTTGTACGATGTGAAAGAGCACATTTTATCTGATGGCAGCTGGGCTTTGCTTTCAATGTGACTGCTGGGTTCTGGTTGGCTTTGCAACAAGCATGTTTTTGTTTATATCCTGGGTAGGTAACCAAAATTCTTGAAATACAGTGATGTGCTAAAATATTTTTATTATTAGCCAATAAACTGCATCTTCTCACATGCAGACTCCAAAGACTATTGCAGCTATAGGTTCACTGATGCAAGT
Organism: Gavia stellata; assembly: GCF_030936135.1. Classification (NCBI taxonomy): domain Eukaryota; kingdom Metazoa; phylum Chordata; class Aves; order Gaviiformes; family Gaviidae; genus Gavia; species Gavia stellata. The sequence continues at coordinate 13,570,749 of NC_082603.1, forward strand.
ATTTTAATTAGTCAAATAGTCACTTGGTGGTGAAATTAATTTGGAATATTTTACTCACAACAGTCAGCCTTTTGGAATTAGACTAGAAGACTCAGTTTGATGGGGAATATCAGGTTCTTTAAAGGTAATGTGACATATAAATAAGCTTTCCCATGTTAAATAATTTGTTTTTCTTGGGTCCAGTGTGTTTTCCTATTTTTTCCCCCCTCGTCCCTCTTTTTTGGTTTACTTTCTTTTTCAATATTACATGACATTTTCTATTAGTCTATTTTAAATGAAAGAGAGAAAAGAGGAAAAGGGAAAAAGAAGGGAAGCTCAAACAGTGCTTGTTTGCAGTGGCATAAAAGAAAAGGAAGAATTAAAACTAAGCCATCCCTCCCAACTGTGTTTATCAGTACCTGTAAAAATCAGCATGTTGATGTCCGGAAAATCTGTCTGATCTTGACATCTACCTAGCGCTGCCCCATTGGAGGAGGCAGAAGTTTTATGAGCATTTAATCAAACTAAGCTTAAAAATCAGAAAAGAGAGATGAGCTGGCTGAACAGTGATTTCTTTTCTTCTATGCTCCTACTTGGGTTCAAGTAGCATACAAACAAAATACTTCATTATTGTATGTCAGAGGCATAGGCTCAGATATTAGAATGTGTCTTCCAGTAACCTTGTTATAGAAGCTGTGAACTGAAACGAAAGGAAAGGTTAAACATATTTCTTTTTTTTTTTTTAACTGGGCACACAGCAAAATCAGAAATTTCCAGTAAAAGTTCAAGATGCCATTAGGGAAAAGATGGTAAGAGTTTTATTGTTTTTTATTCTTGATGAAAAACCTAAGACAAGGTTTGAAACAATTAAAAAGAAAGAAGTCATTGTTGAGTTTTGAAGTCTCCAATAATGTGTTTGTTGCCCTTTCTGAGACCTGGGCTATTGTGCCTTGGCTATCTCCAAGGAGATGAAGACATGATTCTGTGTTTCTTCTTTTTCCTCTGTAAAGTGATGTATTTAATAGCTCTCAAGTGTAAATGAGTAACAATGGCCTGTCCTTTTCTAAGATTTGAACACTTAACTTTTTCAAATACAAGACAGAAAAAGTATCTAGTGAGACACCCAAGACTGCTGATATCTTTTAAGAAATGCAACAATTCAACCATTGTGAATAGTGCTTTTAAAAAATACAACTATGAAACTGTTTGCTACAATACATTTCATGCTGTATTACTGAGAGGCCTCCCTTGTCATTCCATTTATTAGTTCAGAAATAGCCAGTATCTGAAATTCATTTCATGACTACTATTTGCTGTTTGTATTTAATTCCCTATGATTGCTACAATTCATTTGTAGGGTATTGTAATTTATATGTTATTGAAACTTGCTCTTGATGTTGAAGTACTTGAGATTCTCAGTTCTGTTCAGTGCATGATAGTATTTCTCAGAGTCTCTATTCCAATTAGAAAAACACTTTCAATTCTAGGCAGAGGGGCACTAAAAGATAAAGAAAGGAAAGCATCTTCTGTAGAAAAACCCCATTTTTTGATACTGGAACAAACGTTTCAATGAGTTTCCTGATGTGACACAAGCAACACTGTGTTTTGATGCTGAGAGATTGAGTACCTCTGTTGTATGAAAATACTAAAGAATTATAGTCAAAGTCTTTCTTCAAACAATAAACAGGAAACTTTATTGCGATGAAAAAACCCAATCTTGCGCCAAAACTTTACACATTGACTGCTTCTGCTACTTTCAGGGCTCATAGCATCTTAACTCCTGGAAAGCTGTAAAGATAGAATACTCAATCTCTCCCCTCAGAAACTGCAGCTTGAGGAGAATGAACTTGTTTTGCTTCGGTGTCTTGTGATATTTGTATGTGCTTTAGAGAATAAAATAGTTCAGCTGAATAAGGATCTTTAATATCCTGTCAATATCCAGCCTCCAAAAGTGGTCCAGTTGAGCTTCAACCGCTTCTGGACCTCAGGTGCCACAGTTACCTGAAGACATGTGCCAGTTCTCCTCTTACTGGGGGCACTGCATTGTACACTCAATTCTCAGTAAATACTACCCCCTTTGCTGTGTGTCAGAGCAGAAGAAACAAGGTAATGAAGGTGGTGGCGCTTGGACTGAAGGAAGGGCAACTGAGACTTTTTCAATTTTCAGAAAAGAGAAAAAAATGCCTCTAAGTGAATTATCAGTCACTTCCTCTAAATGAATGTAATATGAAGAAATACCAATTCTTATTTTTTCCTTTTTCCCCCAGAGTTTATCACTGAACAGATTGACTCAAGCATCTGATCCACTCACAAAACGTGTTACAATGGAAGAAAATTGTCTTCTCGGGAAGGAGTTGAATCTCAGCCCATCTACGAGACAGAACATTATAGAGGTCAGAAGGGTTGTATGTAGTGATATTTCAAGTGGTCTTGCATAAATATGAAACAACATAAACACTGTGCAGTCAAAAATGGAACTCTGAATTGGCACCCTGTCTTGGGGAGAATAAACTATAATTAAACTTTGTATTACAACACAATGAATTTGTAAAATGAAACAAAAACATCTCTGTGCTGATTATAGTGTACTTAAATTATAGGGAAAATATTTGTGAAAAATGTTTGTTTAGGCTTTTTAACAGGGAGTCAAATGACTCATTTTTTCAGTTCCGTTCTGATTCAGATTCAACTATTCTAGAGATTATTTAGGTTCATTGCCAGTCCAGACCAGTTCCACTTTTACGTGGACAATTTCAGGTTGCTGCTGTGTAATCAGTCTGCATTAGAAAATATAACATCTGAGATGGAGAATGCTGTGAAGCCGCAGATTTAGTCCCCACTTCCAAATTTATCACTAGAGTGTAGTCACCACTGTCAGTTCATCCCTCTCTCAACACTTGCCTGGTAAGATCATGGATATGGAGACAATTTGCAAAATCATAGTTTACCTGAAACAAATGGTAGTGTACAATGGTAAGGAAAAGGGAGATGGTACATTTTGGGGTGTCAGGGAAGAAATGGGGTGTTTTGGATACTTCTCCACCATTAACCGCTGCATATATGCAGATGTATAGAAACATGTGCATATACATACACAAGCACATGTCCAGAGAATAAAGTATACAAATGAGATAAAGGAATGAGAGGACACTAAAAGGCAGTACTGGCTGCAGGGTCCAGTAAAGTTGACTGTTTCTTGGGCTTAGCAAAATGGCCACAGCCCCACTTGCCAGAAATCTGTGAAGTGATTGTGCAGAATAGTGCCTACTGTGGTGAGAGGCAGCCTTCCCTGGCAGCATTGCTCATGACAGTGTGAGCTGGAGCAACAAACCCAGGTATCTGAGGATCTCCACTGACCTGCTTTCCCGCTTTTGTGGAAGAAGCAGCAAGATCCAAGCTGGAACACAGGCTCTTTCAGGATTTGATTCAGGTTAGAGAAATAATGGTTTGATTTGGCTTTATTACATTTAGATTTGTTCTGATTCCTTAATTTTAATGTGCTTATTCACGTGGTATCTTAAAATATTGACACTGCATTTATGGTATATTTTGTTGGCATCCCGCTGGCAAGAAAAGGCATTATGAAGAAACACCTCCCTGTGTGTGTAAGTATTCCTGATTGTATGTACAGTCTCCTTCTGATCTGTGGGCTGTTGACCACTGCTGTTTTGCTAGCTGGAACATTGGCCTGATAAGTTAGCCTCATGGGTGCATTTCTGTGTAAACCCAAATGTTAGCCCCACGAATATCAATCTGTATGTGAAAATCTGTATGCAGATAATATTTTGTGCTGTGGCAGACTCTTGGAAACTCTAATTTAGTTCTGTGGTTGCATGAGGACATATTCATGAATATGATCAAATATACTGGGAACTGAGAAATCCACTGAGCCAAGTCAGACAGATATAGCTATCTGCCACCATTAATTAGACCAAACTTTCAGCAGTACTTCTGACAGTTTGTTATACACAAAACTTTTGGTCATGCAGCTCCCATCTCCTTTTAAGCTGTTTAGAACATTCCTGAACAATAATAATTTCTTCCTTGAAGTTATACTTTTTGGATATAGCCAAACCTTTTGGCATTGAGAATAACTAGAATTATGCTTTGACAGTGAACTTGCTTCTTCTTGTCTGAGAACATCTACGGAGCAACTTGCCAAGAAGTTTGTTGGTTTTAGGAAGTACAGGAAAAAGAGAGAAATGCAGTTTTACCTCTAGGAGATGTTTCTTCAAAGAGACTTCCTTTCATCTCATTTCTGTGTTTTTCCTGTCCTTCATGGTGTGACCCTTAGTGCCTGGGGATGTCAGTCTTTTTCAGGTAGGTTTTTCTGAGAACTGAATTTAACATGTAGTTTTGTTTAGAGAAGGTGCTGTGAGGCAGCATTTGACATAGTTATGCATGTTGATATACGTTTAATGAAGAAAGGTAAATACTTATTTGCTGGGGAAATATTTTACTCAAACCCAGGATGGCTAGTCTTATCCTTTCATAGCACAGGCATGCTATGACAACATGGAAGGTTTTAAAGGTTTGGAATTGGCTACTGAGATAGTGTGATGGGATGTAAATATACGTGTTATGCATCCATAACTCCTCGGACTTTTGGCGTACAGATTTCTTTGCTTACTCTTTTTCAGAGCTGAGATTTTTACTTTTGAGAGTTTGAGAAAATTCTTTCACCCTTTGTAATTATGCTGGAAAATAAGGATTTTCTGATTTAATGCAGCTGCTTGTTTAAGATAGCAAAAAATCTTTAAGTGGAACAAACCTTAGGACTAAAGTCTTATTCTGAGTAAAATTGATGGATTTAAGTAAGGCATGATTCTTAAAATTACATATGACTAAGCACAGCCTAAAACCTGCAGTTCAGAAACCTGTTGGGCTGATTTTAAGATGATTACAGTCTCTACTGCAATGCCCCATAAATGACGTCAGAAGTCATTCTTTTCTAGATATGGAAATAGCAGTCTTTGCTTCATCTTCTTTGCCTCAGGAAGTTTTCAGAGACCAAGTCTTTTGTGGGGTCTTTTGTCTGCTGGTGGGATAATGTTATATGTAAACAATCCAGACTGGAAAAGAGGCTGGTGCCCATTGTGCTTCACAAACTAATGGTTTTGGTTCTTATTTCTTTAGTTGTTAGGTATTGTTATCACATGCTAACATTTATGTGAATACCCCACCTAATCTAGATAGGACCAAAGAATACAGGGCAGTGTGTTTACATGCCTGCTCCTTGTCACAGCACATACGCCAACAGTGCTTTCCCACAACCTCCAGCAGTCCAGAACTGTGCAAAATGAAGTCTCTCCATTTCCCACAGCTGTGGGGCGGTACAGTAAGGAAAAGGGGCAGAAGTCAGGTATCCCCAGGTGCTCCCAGGAGAAGGCTGTTTCTGCAGTTTGCAGCAGCCATTTTTCTGTGTCTTTTCTTGTTCCTGGCTTCAGTCAAGAGCTCAAGCCGAGTGAGCAGCACAGGAACCCCGCAACACGAATGCAACACTGTAGTTGCAACCATTTTCTAGGAACCCTCCTTTCTCTGCCTAGTCAGCAGGGTGGAGTGAGGTTTAGCCATGTAAAATAGCCCAGGGAAGTTAGGCATGGGCATGGGAGATATTTAGAGGAAGTGTAGGTGAAAGAAGAGTAATCATGGCCCATATTTGTGATATTCCATATTCTTGTGAGAGAAACTGAGTAACTTAGTACTACTTACTAAAGACACCTCAGTATGCACTGCGTCATTACTACAGAACTGCCCCCCTCTCTGTTATCACCAAAAAGAGTTCAAAATGCACTCCAGTCCTTTTCTCTCTCCTATATTTTCTACTGGAGAAATAATAGCACCAATCAAGTCTTGTTTCCTTAATGGTTGTTGTCATTATATCTGATAACTATCACAGAGAGAAGAAATTATTTGTTTTGCATATTATAGGCTGTTAACATCCTTTGCTTGTCAAATTCTCCAATACTACAGACAAGGCTGTCACTCCGTATTATTAATTTGCTCCTCAGCAAAGCAAAGGTACAAGCTATTCTAAGTGTAAAGCTAAAGTGACAGAGTCCTTTATGCAACTAAAATAAATACATGCCTGTCACTTTGCAGTCAGCAATGTTCTCTGGCATTATTTTACAGGTACTAGTGGAGGTTAAAGGAGGAAGTGAGAGAAAGAGCTCATTGACTTTCCTTGCATATGTATGGACATATACTGATTTTAACCTTGCCCATAAAGGTCAAGCATAAAATTATTTCCTCAGAGCAGCTGTCTTCAGAGGTTTAAATTAACAGAGATGGAGAGTGCCATAGGAAAAAAAAAGTTCATTTTACCCTAATTGGATTAAGATAAGTCTCACACATACTGCAAGGGTGAGGTTTCACTAGAGTACAAACTGCTGGGTTGACAGAAAGGGATTAATTTATGTGCCTCTTGTCAGGCTGTTGACTAATAACATATTGATCGTATCTGTGAGATATGCAGAGTGTCTGTCAGAAAGGAAGACAGTCTGGAATTGAAAATTGCTAGCATATCTGACATAATCAAAGCTAGATTAATACTATTAAGCAGCAATAAGTAGGCTGCAGCATATAACAGATGCAGAGTTTTATGTCACATGTCTTGGAGCAGACATCATAACCAGGCATAATACCCAACGTCAGCAATGAGTGGCTGATGTGTGTCGTTCCTGATTTTTTTTTTTTCTGCTTTTCTTTTATGTGTTCCTGCAGATATATTGAACTACCTCAGTTTAATCCCAGAGGAGCCTGCAGGTGGTATTGTCCTTGCATTGAGGAGTTATTAAATTCTTAAGGTCACCATAAAAAAGGTTCCATTAAATTGAGTTAATAAAAACATAGGGCAAAAGGTTTGCTAAGAGTGCAGGTGTCAAAGCCTTGGGAATTGGACTGTCTCTTACAACATCAAGGTAAAAGAATATTTTAAAACACATCACAATATGAAGATGCTAGAAATGCTGCTTCTGTGAAGTTTTGGCTTGGGCAGGATAGACACACTTGTGCTTTGCTGAAGGAAATGTCCTATTTAATATTCATATATTTTCAGAAGGGATGGGCTCTGGCAATTTTCACCGATGAAAGCTTTAAACTTCCTGCAAAGAAATGCTAACTCTTCCTTCTGTTGTTGTCTTCACATACATATGCATAGAGAGACACAAAGATAAACAGGTGTACATAAAAATGTAGATTAGATATATAGATCCATGAGTGATCTGTTGTTAACCCCTGTTTTGTACTTAACCAGGACAACTGAGACTACTGTTTTTCCAATAATGCTAATATATGCTGAATGTTTTTTACTCAGTGAAGCTCCTGAAGAAGAGCAGGATTTAAAATTATTTAAAGCTGATTTCTTTACCAGACTCTGGGATGAGGCCTCTGATGAGAAAAATAATCATAATTTGGACTTCTCCTTCTTAATATGTTATGACTGATGGCTTTTTTCTTTAAATGTTAGTATGAGATTCCAGCTCCACTGAAGCAAATAGCAAACCCTTCATTTACTTCAGTAGAAGAGTTTCCCTACTTTTTCATACGCATTTTTAAAAGGATGATTTTTCATCTGGTGCCTGCTTTTTCATGGAAATGTGTCAATTTAGCCCTTGTCCTTAGGTCTAACCTCATACTAATTCAGATTGCTTAAGACTGAAATAACGTTTTGACATTCTTTCCACATTTCCAGTCACAACTACATTTATCTCAGAAGTTTCTACAAGCTAATAAATTCTCTTACTGTATTCAGAAAGCAAAAGCAACCGTTATTAAAGAGAACATATGGCAGGTGCCTTAAAACTCCAGGGTGACACTGAAGCATATGACTTCAGCTCATTATAAGTATTTTCTAGGTTCTTCTTAATTGCTCTAGTAATTAAAATTCACCAAAAATTGTGAAAATGCCAAACAATTAAATAATACATTCCTAATGCACATATTACAATATTGTCTGTAATAAAAGATATGTATTTTTAAAATTTTGAATTAAGTTTCTTAGTCATCTCTGTGGTTACAGGGATGTATTTATTTTAATTTTATTTTGTCAGCTTTTTGAATTTGTTTTTCAATTAAGAAATTATATGTTTTAGCATTCAGGTAGAATATGGACAAAACTAATTTAACTAAGGCTGTCACAGGAAGCAAGAGTAACGTGCAATAAATGACAGATTATACTCATCGAAGCGATGTGAATAGTTAATGGTAGTGAGAATTCCATCTGTGGTCAATGAAGAGCCAGAAAATGTTTCGCTGAAATAGTTTAAGAATAGTTTTAAAAGACTTTGCGAGGTTTTATTCCATCTGATATTTCATCAAAGCCACCGATGTTTAAAAATAACTTCAGGATCAGTGAGTGAGGAGTGTACGTTAGAGGCAGAGTTTGAACGGTTTTGACTGAGATGTGAAGACTGGGTTTGTAATAAACAGAGTTATTTTTGTATAAGAAATTGGATTCTTAAATGCAAACCTTTAAATGTTTAGTGGTATTAGAGGTTAGGTAATACCCTTGAGGAAACAGTTATTTTAAAAATATAATCTGAAATGCATGGCAGCTTAGCCATTGCAAATTGCCTTTCAAGAGAAGGTTTAGTTATTATGTGTTTAATCAATCCTAGCTGTAAGGAAATTAAGGGAATAATGTAAACAGAAGAAAACATAGTTCTTTCTTAAAGGCAAAAAGAGAGAATTACAAATAACCGAGCTTTTAAGAGGTTTACAAAAAAATTTCCTTTGGGGGAGTTAAGAGGGAAGGAGGGGGAAGTGATTATCTACGACCAATATTTTATTACAGCCAAAAAGACCTCTAGCCCTTCAATTGAACAGAAAACTTAAAAATTACATTATGAAGCTAAACACTCCATCTAGAATGACTGTACATGTAGCCCAGGTAGTGTTTGCTGGATACCCAGAAAATGAGGAGACTGTAATTAGTAATTAGCTGGGAAAAATTGGTCTCATTTCATCTCTGCTTTGTAAAATTGTGTAACTATGTTTTCCAGGGTACTACCGAGGTGCTGCAAGCCTGAGACTATAATTTCACTTTCTCATTTACTGTGTAATTTTTGAAGTTACGAATGCATTTTCACCTGCACCTTATGTTTACCTTATTCAGGATCTTTACCCCTCAACAGAGAAAAAAATCCTCTTGGAGGAGCAACCTAATGAGGAGGGATGAAAACAGATTTTTAGACACCTCTGCGGAGCGGTGGGTGTTCTCCTGGCTCCTCCTTTACTGTCTTACCCTTGTGGAATTGCTCCCATCCCTGTATACATGTTATTGTCTCCCTAAAGTCATTTGGACTCTGATTTTATGCTTCTTCTCTTAAGCTGGTAGTAGCAGACCTTTAACTGATCTTCCACCACGTTCTGTAATAAAGTGAGGCTTGTAATATCTTCTGTACAAAGTTAGCCTCCTGGACAGTATGACCTGAGTCACTGTGAAATACACGACATGTCTGTGGAAAATAAGGTATGGAACTGTATAATTTAGAGACTGTGTTGGAAAGCATGTGCAGTCAGAGACAAGGGAAGGCTGCAGGGGCAGCCATTGTGGTGTTTCCTAAAGTGTGCATGCTCAATTTTGTAAGCGTATGGCTCCTTCGGCCAATGCCACCTTGGAGCAGCAGCAGATTACACACCTGTGGATCCATAGCTTAGGATTGTATTGTTCAGCTGGGGAAAAAGACTGGTGCTAAGAATATAGTAAAACATCAGAATTGCACATAGTTTTTCCTGGTTTGCAGATGATGTTACTGCAGTTCCACCTTTCATACACTCTTGTGAGTTGTTTTTTTCAGATTGTTCTTTTTTTAGGAATGGTGATTATTCAGAGAAAAATGCTAAGGTGAAAACATGTTAAATCTTCAGTTATGCTTAAAAACTGCTTTACTAGATCATTCAGTCAGACTTAAAATAAAACACCTGTTTTCTACTTAGTTTAGCAGCTGGACTAAATCTATCATACATACAGCTGCTTATGAGTATGGAATTGCTATCAAGCAAGTCTAGAGCTGTTTGTTCACAGCTGTTGAAGGAAAAGAGAAAGAGGAAGAAAGCAGGTTGTCCATACTCAAGGTTGCATCCATCTGCTTGGTTTTTTCGTCACAGGCAAGTCTTAGTCAAGGTGCCTGTTCCCTTCAGAAAATTAGTAGCAATGAGTAAGACAATAAAAACAAAAGTATTGTGTAACAGGAGAGTAGTGAGGAAGCAGGAGGTGGTAGAATGATGAATGGGAGGAAAATATAGCTTAAGATAAGATTATAATGAATTTATAAATAAAACTAAAATGATACAAAAGTGAACAACAATCAAAGTGCAGATCTATGTGTTTGTAGTATTCTTTCATTCTTTAGCAGCTGAGCTGTGATCTGTTTAAAGTCTCCCATTCTCCAGATGGTGAAGAACCTATGTATGTTATCTCCTCCTTCTCAGATATCCCTTCTGATCCATGATGAAGAGCGAATTAGGAACTGTTAGGACAGAGCATCTAACATTTATATGCAGTTTCCATCAGTGATTTGATTCAATGACTTTCTGTAGCGAATGTTTCTGAAGTATCTGCTGGGTGTCACTGGGTAAGCAGACCATGAATAACTACTGAAAGCTGAGGCAAGTGTTCTGCTTGGAGCATAGCAGTATGCATCTATGTTTCAACAAACAAAAAGTGGTTTCAGAAGCAATTTAGTCCACACCTAGTTAATCATAAGCTAACATAAAAACAGGGATTAGTATTATATACTATGGGGAAGAGCATTGTGAAATTTGAATACCTGATGATTACATGCAAACACGAACTTTCATAGGTATATGATAAGTAATGCTTTTCTTCAGGCAACTTTAATTTAGACTACAATTTTGTCTAGAGGGGAAATAGCAGATGAGAAATCTCTGCCCATCAGTAGACATTCTGAGGAAAACTCTGGAGCAGTAAAACTCTGCAAGAACATCAATATAATGAGTATCAATATAACATAATGAACATTCAGTGTTCAGCTGGCACTTCTGAAAAGACCCAGAGTAAAAGCAGTACCTAGTTATGTTGCCTCTGGAAGTGTAGCTTAGACCTACAGGGGACATGGGCGATTCTGCTGTTTTGAGCCATACACTGGGAGGATGAAACCATGACTTCAACTGTTGCTGTTGCCAACCTGTTGCCTGTGTGTGTGCTTACCTGGGAGTGAGAAGGTGCCATGGCACAGTAGTGGTGGCTCTTGTCTATGAACAGGTTAAAAAAAAAAAAATAGTGCAAGGAATTGAGACCTTCCTCGGTTCTCTGCACAGATGTGTACTGCAAATTGTTGTGTGTTCTTATCCCCTGCAGTGACAATCAGCTATAGCTACATGCTGTTGTATTTAACTCTTAAAGACATGTTTTGACTTATTCTTCTCTGTGGCTCCTCTGCTGCATCCCAGTTATAGCTGGGATGGTGGTTATTGCAAGTGGCAAAGTCACAATTTGCATGGATTGGGTTTTGAATTAAATTAGAGCTTAGTGGCTATGGTTATAAATAATTTTAAATGGATGGATTAATGTAGAAAATTGACATTTAGAGAAGAAGGAATTAATCTTATCAGAAAACAGTGCATTTGTTATAATTTTTCAATCAGATTTTTTTTTTACCGTATTTGAGGTGTAGATCTTCATTAAAGGCCCTTATGAATGTGTCAGTCAAACTTGAAGCCAATCAGAAGTCAAAGGTCTGATGGTTATACATTTTTCTTTAATTTAAAATAAAGGTTTGTAAACTACTGCCAAGTAACTCAAATGTTTATCTGAGGGATTTTTAGTGTCTTCCAAAGCAGCAGTAAATCTTCACTCTTTCATGCATACCTCACCGTTATCGCAAATCCATATCCATTTTTGTGCTGTTCCTAAGTACTCAAGAAACCCACGTGCACTTTTAACCATGTATTCTGTAATTTTACAGTTTTATCACATAAATTGTGTCTTAACACTGTGGTACCTTTCTTAGCTGATAAGGTTAATATTCATGCAAGCTCATTACTTTTTTCTTTTTTTTTTTTTTTTCTGACAAGGTACTGCTTTCTATTAATCACGTATGTCTGAAAAATCCATTCCTTAAAACATTCATTCTTATTTCACATCTCTGTACACCTTTCAAAAAGGAGTGTAATGAATTTCCTAGCAGAGTGTTTCTGGGGCAATCACGGAATTCCCCAAAGTATTCATAGGTATCTATGTTATCAAAAAAATGTAGATTTTCTGAGCAGTATTAACTTTTGAACAGTATATGACATCATGTGCTTGCCCCCACAGACTTATAGAAGTCTTCAGTCTGGATACTAGCTTTTGCTGACTCTGTTTTATGCAGACCAGAATTGAAATCCTCCATGTGGCATACTGGTTTCCCTTTTTGGGAGAGGATTTGTAGAATTCCATACAGCAGAACTTAATTGTAACCCAAAATTTCAGTATGAACTATTACTGATAACACAGTTTTGAGAATGTTTCCCCTTAGAAATCATGAACTAGGGTGTATTGTTTCTTACTATCCATCCACTTTTCTTTACCAAGCATTAAATGAGACATTTCCTTTCTTCTGAATAGAGAAAGGTGATCTAAAATAGGGACATATATTGATAGTAATACACTTACTTTTCCTAAACCATGGACAAACACTTCAGCTGATCCAGCAGGACATTTCTTAAAGAAGTTGTCATGGGTTCTCATTCTCTTCAGTTTTATCTGGTCTTTTTTCAGACTGTTTTCATTCTGTTTTTTTGTTAATGGTACCCTCTTACAAATGCAAGTAGTGTTAACTTACTTTCGGTAGTTGGTTATATTTGTGTGTATATGTTTATGGAGAAAGAAATGGCCAAAGTGAGTTTTTTTAGTAAACCTTGAATGTGCCATGGTGGAACCTTGCTTATTTGATTTAAGAGTGATGGGTCTCAGAATCCCAGAATCATTAAGGTTGGAAAAGACCTGTAAGATCATCAAGTCCAACCATCAACCCAACACCACCATGCCCACTAAACCATGTCCCGCAATGCCATGTCCAAATGTTCCTTGAACACCTCCAGTGAGGGTGACTCCACCAGCTCCCTGGGCAGCCTGTTCCAATGCTTCACCACTCTCTCATTAAAGACATTTTTCCTAATATCCAGCCTAAACCTCCCCTGGCACAACTTGAGGCCATTTCCTCTTGTCCTGTCACTAGTCACTTGGGAGAAGAGACCAACACCCACCTCTCTGCAACCCCCTTTCAGGTAATTGTAGAGAGCAATAAGGTCTCCCCTCAGCCTCGTCTTCTGCAGGCTGAACAACCCCAGTTCCCTCAGCTGCTCTCATTACTTTCTTCATCTTATCTACAACTTCCAAATCTTTGATAGATGGCTCCCCAATATAGATTGTGTGTGTTGTACCAACATATCTTTCATGAGCTCAGATTTTCTAGCATGCTTTTGGTGGTGTGCTTACTACTTCTCTGAGTAATGGCATCATTTCTTTTTCTCTTGCCAGTTCCTTGCTTTTTTTTAATACCAAAGGCTTTGTTACCAGAACAAGAGATAAGACTGCTTTAAAAAATATTTTGTAGTAGAACTGTATTTGCCAAATATGCAAATGTGAAGGGCAGACCTTGCCACAGATATCATTCAGTCAAGGAGTAGGATTAACTAAATAGTGGAAGAAATAAATGAAACATAGAACTGTGAACATTAACTTTCTGTAATTGTTGGAAAATTCAGTTATTTCCATATTCTTTGCTATTGTCCACATTTAGCCCATACATATTAGGAGCACAATGAGGGGAAAACAAATAAAACCCCTTAAATTATGGTGTCAGGCGATCAGGGGGGGTGGGGGGAAAGAGTGGTTAAATGTAAAAAATACTTCAGACTCCCCCTCTGCATCTTCAGGGTTCTTTTAGAATAAGATTTTCTGTTTATTCTAATGGTCCCCTGAGAGCTTATAGCCTTGCAGAAAGTAGTAAATGCCAGAGGTGTCATCAGCAGCCAGCAAGTCTGTCAGATATACTTCACTCATGTCCTGACCTGTAAAATGTCTAATCTGACACATCCCTTGGCAGTTCTGGATGTCCGGCCTTTTCCCACCCTGTAATTCTGCTTGCTAGGCTTGCTGTGCATGATATTAACACATGCAGCAAAAATGGAATGGATCTTTATTGGAGTGATGAAAGCAGTTGCCTGTGATAACATGGGAATGGACTTGATGATCCAGGAGATCCTTTTGAGGCTGGATGCCATTCAACACCTCTCTCTGACTAGCGAGTCCCTCCCTTCTCAGTATTTGCAGAGTGTGAGTGTCTCAAATGCAATAAAATTTCTGGTTCTCCACAGGAGGGACCAGACCCATCCTCCCTATGGGTGGGGTCACATCTTGCACATCTGAAATTATTTACTTTTTTTTTCTGCTTTGAAACTCTGTGTCCTGGATGTAAGAATTTGTCCTACTCTGTGGTGGAGATGTGTAGGGAGTCACAGAACAGGACGGAAACGCTGGTACCGCAATGCAGTTGCAAGTGAGCCTCCTTATTCAGAGAAAATTCATTGAAAGGCACATGCCCAGGCCACAGTCTGGTTGTCAATCATGTTACTCAAAGTGTTTCCTTTGGTCTCTTTAGACAGAGATGCATAAAAAACACTCACAAAAGAGATGAGAATGCTGCTGGCCCTCTAACTGCTCTTTATCTGCTTTGGAGCCAGTTTTTTTATCTCTCTGTAATTTTTTTTTGAGCTTTGGCAAATTGTACTCTTGTTCGTTTTGTCTTTGTGCAATGTCCTCCTGTGCTTGCCTTAGGCTCATGTTAGATGCTGCTCCATATGGCTAATATTTTCTTCATGTATCTTGCCAAGACAGTGTTCTCTCTTCTTCTAGGTTACTCTTCAAAATACTCCTATTCCAGAAGGTGTGTTGAAAAGTGTTTCATTGCACTGAGATGGCAATCACTTGGACAACTGCAAGGTATAACCACAGGAGCTCTGCGATGAGTTGACCCTGACCAGCAGCTAAGACCCCTCCCAGTTGCTCACTTACCCCCCCCCCCCCATGCCTCCCTCCTCCCCAGCAGGATGGGGGAGGGAATCAGAAAGGCAAAAAATTTGTGAGTCAAGATAAAGACATGTTAATAAGAAAAGAACCCCCCCAAAAAACCCCCAAGTAATGCAAAGGCAGTCATTCACCACCTTTCACCAGGAGGCTTAATGACACATCACATAATACAGAAACGCAAAAATTGCAAAAGTGGCATGCCCAGCTCCAGGTTCACTGATGTCTTTTGCTTGTGCATTGTCCCTGAGTTTATAGAATACCTCTTTCACTTTGGCAGAGTAGGGGAAAATAAAATACATATTTTTTTTGTAATTTTTAATGTTTAACATTTTATGAAGCTTTCTGTAACATGTTAATGCTAATATTTCTGTCAGCCACTGTTCACAGAAAATGTATCTTTGCCATTATTCTTATCTGTGTAAATGCTTGGTAATGGAGCAGCTAGTGGTTGAACATTCAGGGAGGTTTGTTTAAATATCTGTTTTATGGTGGCGTCTAGGCTGAGTATGAGCCAATGCTGAATTTGGGTGTAATTCCACTTATTCCTGAAGTTACTACTTTGTATTACAAGACTCCTAAAGGGCTTCAGCACTGCTTGCTGCTAAGGTTTATCCATAGGACTTATGTTCAGTAGGTAACAATGTATTTGCATTTTAAGTAATATATAAAGATACACTGAAAATGTAAGACATTTTAATCCTTTATCTTGTAATTAAATATTTAAAATAGTCAATTAAATAGCCTTTAAAAAATTCTTCTGAAATCAAGCTTGTATTAGGTAGTTAACTTTGGGCATTAATATTTGAATAACGTGGCCTAAGGAGTTGGTCACAGTTAAACAGTGTCCACACTAAGATTAAATTTGGGGTCTTTGACGGGGTCCTTCTACCCATGAGAAGTTGCTGTGTTGTTTTTTTGTTCTAATTCCAATAAAGCTCTAGTAGACAGGCTTAGTTTCAGCAAGTATTAATGTCTATGCACTTTATTTTGCTTTGAGGTATTGTGCAGAATGCTACAGTTTTCAATTAATATATCTTGCCATGGTAGCTTGGAGATCTTTGGAGAATACTGATTTTCTTTCCCCCTCAAAAATAGTAATAAAAAATCTTTTAGCTCTGTGATTCTTGGGTTACTTTTGTGGAAAGGGAAATGATATATCTGATAACCAATAATATTGGCTTTCTAGGGCAGGTGATTAATTAATGCAGGTTTTTATTTCAGATTTAATAATAATTTTTATTTTGCTTCTCAACACCATTGTAAAATCCCAGAAGACATCTACTGAAACAGGAATGAAACAAGTTAGCAGGTGTTATTTAGAGAACATGTCTGTTGCTTTTGCAAAATGCCAGAAGTTGATTGCAGACCAACTGGGGAAGACCTATGAGATCCTTCCAGTGTACACAAAAGGAATGAACCTATAATTAAATTACAGTTAAACACAGATGGTTATTTTACAGCAGGTGCTCAACTTTGAAAGTGTATCTCTGGACTATTTTTGTTCCAACATGGTGTTTGGTCCCTGTTGGGTTTCTGGCATCATTTTATGGTTAGATAAAAATATTCCTTTGTATACTTTTTTTTTCCCCCCCAGCATACAAAGCTATCAAGTGCTGCTATGTTTTAAAGGAAACCTAGAAGAAAAACATGAAGCAGAGATTAAACACAGCACAGGGAAAAATAAATATTAGATTATAAAAAGGATATCTGCATACCATTTATGAGATCTAGAGGACTAACATGTACAATTAAATCTAGAGCTCAGAATTTGTAGTTATCCAAGGTGAAATAATAGCTATGCAAATATTATAACTAAATGTATCTTTTATTTGAATGCTGAAAAAGATTACACTAAAATGTTAAATCATTGCAATATATATTTATATAATTTATTTATGTATAATATAAACATTTCAAGGACTACATAGTCTTCATATGTGACCTAAGTCAGCAAGATGTGAAAAATGCTTCTTAGAAGTACCTCAGTTCAAATTAAAATTATTCCCTGAAGTATCACATGCTGAGATAAACATAATTTGCATGAAAATCAAATTTGATTTCATATTTGATTTTAAATATAACAAAAACCTATCTCACAGATAATGACATGTTCACAATCATGGGAAAATATAAAAGCTAGTACTGCAGTAACCTTGCCTTTTCGTGAGTGTTCAGGTTGTGGATGTAGGTTGATACTGAGTGAAGTTTTAGTGAAATTCGTGAATCTATTATTACTATCGCACTGCATATTGAATTAGACTTTAGAAGTTTGGTTTGTCAAGATACTGCCCAAATAGCTCAGGTTAATACTTCAGCTTAGGCATATTGATGAACGTCCAGAGGGCATTTGACTTGCTGTAACCAATTACATCAGCCCATATAAATAAACCAGTCATAGAGATGCAGGAGTTACAGAATAGTTTTAAGAGCACCTTAGGTAAGCTTTCCAATTCTCTTATTGTTCAGCTCATGTTTTTAATGTGCGCCTTCACCTTCAAGCACAGAGTTAGTTTCTGCAGCCCCGAGGCTGGAGAAATCTCGTGAGATGTCCAAAGAGTGAGAGGAATTTTGATGCCTTTACCAGCTCAAGTGCTGCTGAGCAAAAGGAGTCTACGTATACTTGGATAGTAAAGTGGCTCCTTTCTGTAGCTGATGAACTTACTATTTCTGGATCTCTAAATATCTCTTTTGTTGGAGGAGTCTGTCTAAATATCTTATTTCCTCAGCTATAGAAATTCACAGAAGGATGTTTTCTGGTAATATCCTCTTTGACTTATTTGCTTAGCGAAGTAATGAAGATGCTAGTAAAGAAAAAGCAATTTGTTTACAGTGGACAAATCATCACTTATAAATGGCCAGCCTGTCTCTTCTTTCAAGAAAAAAACAGGAATTTTTACTATGATCAATTGTGCAAGATGAGGAAAAGCATTCTACTCTAAATCAATGTAATAATTGTCTGAATGTTTCCCATTCATATTCTTCGGAATTGCTCTTCCTCTTTACCTTTTTGATATCTGTCCTATCTTTGTCTACTATTCTACCTATTTTTCCTCTCACCCTTCCTTCAACTCTGATATAGCAGTGCAGACTGCTCTGCTCCCCAGTGGTGCAGACATAACCTTTTATTTGTACTGACATATCCATTCATCCCATTCTTCGTTTGCAAATTTATTTACTTTTTGTCTGAGCTCCACCATTCTTGTTCTTATTCTTGCCCTATCTTCTGCAGTGTTTCTCAACATTGACCTTCCTAATATATCTGAAATGTGTTGACTTCATTCCTAGAATATTCTTTGTAGACTTTGCTTTGCAACTGTGTTGACTTTCTTTTTCTGCTGCTGCTTTTGAAATAATATATGTTGTATCTTACCACACAGTTACTGGTCTGAACAACTCAATACTAGGTGGGTACTGTGCATACATTCTCAGATGGGAAGAAGCAGTCCTCATCCTTGAGAGCCTGAAATGTAAAGTGTTTCTAGCTAACAAAGCCCATCCACCGCTGTCCTGCTTTCCTCCTCTCCTCTTTTTCCTTCTCTCCATCTGCTTTCTGTTAGAAGGGAGGAGTGGAGAAGCACACAGGCACTTTCTTTCTCATTTCCCCATAATGCCCAACTCTCTTCATGGTCTTCCCAGACCCTGATCCATCATGTGGCCTCCTCTGCCCCCACATCACTGTGCTGTGCTTTCTGCACCAACGAGAGCCAAAACGTTCCTCAGACAACTGCGATATTGGACCACCACCCTGGGGGACACCTGTTAGAGACCCAATGTAGCACTGGTCCTGGCTTTGCTCACTGTCCTAGCTCAAACCCTAGACTGAGTTTTAGGCAAGACACCCCTGGTCTTCCCAAATATTGCTCAGAGGGGAACATTTTTGGCCCCATTTGGGCCCCAAACTAACTGCAAGTCTGTGCTTTCAACCCTAACCCTCTACAATACACTTTAAAAGCTTTGAAAATATGGAAGTTCTCTACATTTTCTTCTATGTATGTGCAGTGTTTAGAAAAATCTTATTTTGCAAATAGAGCAAATCCTGAAAGAATTTTTCAATATTTGTCATTGTGTTTTTCCCTTTAACCAGTTTCTGCGGTGACTAGTACTGTTATTTTAGTTACAATTTGGAGTGTTTTCTCTTATCCCCCGCTCTCTCAAGATGGCGTTTCTCATAAAACCCAGTATGTTTACAATTTAAATTGATAACTTTCAAGGACATTCTTTACTGAGCTTTAATGCTTAGAAGGGACGTCTTAGAATTTTGAAAAATATACAAAAGCAGAGAAATAGCAACTGCATTTTTATACATTATCTGTGTTAAGGGATCTATTTTTTTTCTATATCAACGTTTCTTAGTTGCTATTTTCATCACACATCCTTAATTTTTTTTTTATCTGATCTGTAATATTGAGACAATGAGATTGGAGATTTCTTTGTTACACATGAAATATGACAATTTTGCTTGAACATTAATCACATGAAATTAGGTGCTTATTTTTGAGATTTAGGATGAGTTGCAGGATTTATTCTTTTAGAGTTATATGAAAAGACTACAGTGTTTTGAATTAGTATTATACAATGTTGCCTAACTGTGCATTGTTTCTACTTGAGATTCACCTTTATGGATTTTAAATTAAAATTTGCTTAACCTTATTGAGGCAAACATTATAGTTTTATCACAGGTCAATACAATAAAATGGAAAATGTAATGGTAGCATGGCAGAAAAAATATTTATAGCATAATAAAATACAAAGCTTTTTTTTTCTTTGTTAAGATCAATTCACATTCTTTGCTAATATTTAATCAGTCATACTGACACAGTGATTTACTTGGCATTACCTCTGATGCATTCCACTGAGGCTCTGATTCTTAAATTATTTGTCTTTGAACTCACCGTGACCTATATTCAGTCTTCTGTGGCTGATGAAAATTACTCCTTTACCTTTCACTGCTGATGACTAAACCACCAAGAAAAGAAATATGCATTGACACTCTTAATAGCCATATTAAGTTAGTTTTAAAATATTAATATATGAGAACTTTTTCATCTTGTATACATAATGGTGCTGTAGTGAAGAGCAGCAATTCAGGTCGCGCAGGTATGCATGACTTCTGAGCGTTGTTCGAAGTGCAGCCTACCACATGCGTTTCAGCTATGGTAGCAAGGAGAATAGAGATTCTGGAGTTTGAAAAAGTGATCTCCATCTAACAGTGGTCTCTGTGGGAAACTGTCAGGAACAAAGAGAGCAAACCAAGTGTGTCACAACAGCAGTATGATAGACACAATCCAATTACTGTAATATTATGCAAGGTAAATTGAACTGTTAACACTAATTTGGATTCTTGAACTTTCTAGTCTGTTATTTCCCCTTTGTCATCTTGGTTTTTTCCATTTAGCTAATGGACATTCTTTCTATTACGCGGGAGGACTTTTTTCGTCTCTCTACTTGCTTTTGCTGCCAGCTGCTGCATCTCATAGCTGGGAAAGAACAGGTGTGTGAAAAATACCGATTTTGGCAAGTATTCATTTTAATCATACATATTTGTATACTTTTTAATTAATTACCATATTTGCTGGAATCTCAGGCAGACATTTTCCACAGATTTAAAAAAAAATAAACAAACAGAAATTAAGGCAGAATTTGTATCCTGGAGCTGCTTTCCTCTGATGCTGTTATGGCCATGATCAATGGCATAGTGGTAGTGATGGAGGTAATGTGTGATGAGCTTTTTGATGTGGTAGTGCATCTTATGCACAGAAGGTATAACAGCCTGTAATGAGAAATAAAAAGCAAGGAAATGTGGACACTCTCTTTATCTTCTTACTATTTACAGTGTAAAACATCACTCTTTTAGAAATGCTAGCTCTTGAAACACATCTCCTATCTCCAAATCTTGGCTCTGCAGATCCCATACATGTGTGTCTCCAAGTCCACACAATCAGGTTTAGCCATGCTGTACAGGTTTGTGATGCACCTGCATCTGCAAATCTTTGTGTTCCCCACCCAAAGAGCACTGTGAAGTCCTGTTGGCTACCTACCCTGCAGCACCACACTGTTCGGCAATGACAGAGAGCGTGTTAGAGGGCCCTTTCACAAAGGCATCTGGTAAACAGTGTAGGGCAGGGACGAGCCTCCAGCAGGCCAGTGAACCGGTTCTTAGTTACAGGAGGTGGTGGGCACCCACTGTGAGTCCTTGCTCACCTGACAAGGAAAAGCTAGAAAAAACTCTAGTGAGATCACCCAGATGGAAGGAGACTCTAAATGTCTTCCCTCTGAAAGGAAAAACTGGGGAGGTTTTTTGTGGGGTTTGTTTCTGTCTCCAAGACCAACAGATGATAGGAAGATTTGTCCCAAAGGTAGCAAGAAGTGATCAGGAGGCAGAAGAAGAATAACCGAAAATCAGCAAACCCTTTAAAGATAAATATATTTATTGTGATAGAGTTCTCAAGACATTGAAACAAGCTGTCTGAAGGGTCTGTACCTGCATCGAGAAGGAGCTAGGAAAGGTAACTGTGTGGGAAGTGAATGCACCGCCTGCTTACCTGTGAGAAAGCCCATGGTACAACCTCCTCCTCTAGCCTGTCCTCATTTGTTTTATTTAAAATCGTTTTACTGTTTATAACTGCATCTCAGAACTAGGCTGCCTTCCCCTGTAAAATGCCCTAGCCTAAATTGTCTGTTGTCCTTTAAGCCTGTCTTGTTTCTCTTTTTTGTGCATCTTTGCCAAGCCTTCCACTTAGAAATTGGACCTATCTCAGAGCAATGGTTTCCTCAGTAATTTGTAAAGGAAAAAGATACATGGCCTCATGGCTCTCAGTTGTAGTTAAACAGAAAGAATATATACATGGAAGACCAAGAACTTTTCCTCATTGCCAGAAATCTTGTCTTCTGGCTGGCATTGCAGCCAAAAGTCAGAAACTCTCAGCAGATAGATGTTATTGAAAGATTTCTCATATAGTTAGATTCTGTCATATCACTAATGCTTATCTACCAATAGGATGCATCTTATGCTCTTCTTAGATGTAAAGGCATTATGTTTGTCTCCTCCTCTCTACAGTTCTGTACTGTGTATCTGTAAAGACACCCTACAAGCTGGGACCTTCAACATTTCAGCATGAACCTCTGGGACTGCTACTCCAGGGTAATTTGTAAAATGGTTTCAGTGCTTTATTGATGAGATGCTCCACAATCTCTGCCTTTGTATCTGACTCTCATGAAATGTTAAACTCACTTTATTATTATATTTTCTCCATTGTTGCCTTTAATTAAATTGTAAAGCTGTCGTCTTTGTGTACTTGGCTCCCAAAGGGGGAATTATAGCTAGACAAACTATTACTGACAATATTGTCAGAAGAGAGATGTGGAGATATTATGTTCACAGTAATAATAGAAAAGGAATTCCCAAAGCTGACTTTTAATGTGTATGCCATTCCCATTCAGACTGCAGGGCCCATAGCTCAATTCTTCTTTTGGGTAAAGAGGATGACAATACGAGTTAATTTGGTCTGATTTCTTAGCAGCACCAAACCTTCTCTAAATCAGCTCCATGGAAAACACAAGTGGTCTGCAGCCTTCAGTCTGAGGCCATGGGGAGCCAATATTGTGTGCAGGGCAGGTAAACCTACCACCGCTTCTGGTAACTGTTTGTTACCAGAAACAATGCATGTTTTTCATATGGGAAGAAAGCGAAAGTTGTATTTAAAGAAGTGAGATTTTTCATAAAAAGCAAAACAAAATTTTAGAAATCTAATTCCTTGGTTGTATCCCTAGATTTGGGAAAATTAGACCTAGCTTTGCTATAGTTTTGCTTGTCTACTGGAGATAGGAGTGGTATTCTGGGAGGCGTCAGGGAACTGAATAACCACTGTCTGATTAGGGTGCTTGTAGGAAACAGTTTGTCTGGGTATAACAAGCACCCTGAAGCAGCAATTTCCAAATGGATTCTGAGGACTTATGGAATTATTTATACGCAGCATATTGAAATTTAGTGCGTGAAAACAGGACAGGACAAATATCTTCTCCACATCTATGTATTCCTGTGCTCAAAGTCTTGTTTTGGGTAAAAAGGGGAATGCATAAGGTATATGAAGACAAGAATTTATTGTTAATTTAAATTAAGAGTATGATCAGAATACAACAAACAGCAATTACTAGTTCAGTTACAATGATACTACTATGCACAGCATTATGTTAATTAGATAATTTAGCTACATTTAAAAGTTAGAAGAAAAAATCCCATGAATTATCAAACCTTTTTGGTTTTTGGTGTTATGCTCAACCTGCTGCTGCTCTTCTAGGTCCAGAGGCCATTTCAGGATCGCAGTGCATTGTCAGCAGCCTGTGGGGGCCCTACGGGGAGTGACGTGTTACTGATGGATGTTTCTTCCTCCTCCTCTTTGCTGGGAGAATCATGCTGATGTTTCCTCTCCTCTCCAAGGGTTTGGTCATTTCTGTGTTTTTCAAAACTTTATACCTCGCCCTTCATTGGGCTGCAGCTCCACATTCTACCTGGTTTTACTGCATGTATGGTACATTTTGAATATTCTCAGTAGTTGTTCTGTGTCCTTTCTATTACCCTTAAAACTGGTTGTGTCCAGCTCCGAAGTGTGCATTATTGCCAGTAGTTGACCACTGCTGAGCTGTTCACAGCTGCAGGTCTTGGCCTTTGGCTGCTGCATCTCTAAGAACTCTGCCTTCACCACAAGCCTGAGCTTCTTAACACTGCAGCGTTATTTTAGTGTCTGAGATAATTCATTGTACAGAGGATAATTCCTTATTATTTTTATCTGTATCAAAATTAGTAACAATGTGTCTATTACTATGCGCAATCATACAAAGCTAAGTAAAACTAAAATGAATTAGGCAATAGCAACCTGCTCATTAGACGCTTGTTGTTACAGCTAAAGCTAAAACAAAGTTCTCAGCAAGCCAAGCCCAAGCCTGGCAATTCTTGAGGCCTCTGTTGTTAGCTAATCACAAAGCCTGTGGCAATGGCATACTGTACGGGGCTACAGTATAGGTCCGAATTATGATAGAGGTTTGAGTAATTTTCATTCATCACTGTTAATAGTCCTGGGCCCATAAATGAGATTTGAGAGCAAGGTAGGATTGTACTGCCTGGGGAAAGCTATGAGCTGCACCCTGACCAAATGTGACTTTCTTTCCTACCACGCTGCACACAGCAGTCTGCAGTGGTCCGTGGCATCAATTGAGAAACAGCTAGCTTTTTTAAACATAAATCAAATAAAGATTGAACATGAGCCAATATATTTTTTTAGTACAATACTTGATATCCCATCAAATAAGAAATTTGTGAATTATCCACATGTAATTCAGTTAGTGGCTTGTGCAGAGTAAGAAGTATGGTATGAGTTAAAAGCTTATTTTTTCTGTAAAATCTCCAATTGCTTGTTTGAGCGTCTAGAGGGTATTAATATTTTCATTAATGTGGAAATAGTAATTCCCAGCAAAGTTGGGGATAGTGCTGTAACCATATTTAGAAATTGATTCCAGAAGAATGATCAGGCAAAATAATAGAAAGCTCAGATTTTGTTATCAGGGCTATGTGTCCTAGTGCTTTTAACCAGCGTATATTTACGTAAGTGAATAGTTTGATGAATAGAAAGAAAACATATTACTCTTTTTCTTCTTTTGAGATATATTCTGAAAGTCATCCACTAGCAGATGATGTGTTTTTGAATTAATGTCTACAATTAATTCAAGTAAAGTTTTTGGGGTATGAAAATTAAATTTCCTTTAATCTAGAATTTTCATATGTAGAGAAAAATAATGCACAGATAAGAGCCAACATACTGTATTTCCAAATCATTTGTTCTAAATCTAAATGAAGTACCTAAATTCATGCATGAATGGTTATTTAGAAGCCAGTTGCTAGCTTTATTTCATCACTTTATTGTACTGCGTAATAAGCATAGGTTATGAAAAGTGTGATTTTGTAGAATATAGTACATCAATTTCAATTTGCTTTAATTCGGTATTGTAAATCACTCCTCTTTTGTAGCTTAAGTAACGAACCTAAATTAATATTAGAGACTTTTAAAATACATTTACATCAATAGTGGTATTTTAGCAATATTGTAACTTGCAGCAGCTTTTAATTATTGTGCTTGGGAATGTGTTTGCCTGAATAAAATAGATCCCTATAATATCCATAGTAAGTTGTTTAATATTTGGACTACTGGTTGAATCACTGGTGAGGGGCATAGCATGTTCTCTAAGGTAATTGGTTGATGAATCTGCAGTCTAAATTTATACAATTTGATTAGTTCCACGGGCAGATAATTGGTAATTAGATGGTACACAAAATGTCATTTTCTTCCATGCTTCATCTTTCAATCTTATTTCCCAAATAGCATTTGTTGGAATATAAAATCATAGGCTAACATGAAAACAGCTTTATATCCTAGATAATGCCATGGAATAGAGAATTTGGATTGATTGATATAATTTTTTTATACGGATGGTAACTATTAATTTATTCCTTTTAAAGGAAATGTGATTTAGGTTTATTTTTCACCATAACATTTTAAAGACAGATCATCTAAAATGCAAACCTTTTATCTTGCAGGAATAAAGCATGCAATGATGCAGCCTGTGTTGTTTGTCATGTTCAATTTTTGTGTTTTTATTAAAAACTGTTCTCTTTTTAAGGTTTTCACAATGGATTATTTTGACGTATATGAAAATCTTATTGAAACTTTGAGATATCCGTTACTGGTTAGCTATAAGACAAATGACTGTAAAATTTGCTTATTAGCAGAGCAGAGCAGTGGTCCATATCTCATTATTTCAACAGGATAAGGCAGCAGTTTCATTAAGTTGGAGACCAACAGTAACTAGACAAGCCAAAAGTTGTCTTCAAACTGTTTAGCTTCTTGATTTCTTACCGAATGCTGTTCTAAGTTGTGGCTTTCATTCAAGGATGAAAACCAAGGAAAGGAAACATTGCTTAGTAAGGGAGACTGTAAAACCCTAGATTCTGAGCCTGGCTTCAGAAGTGTGTTAGTGAGCAATTCATTCCTGGAAGAAAAAGCAGAATTGCAAAATAAATAGGAAATAATCTGATAGAGAAAAGAGTAGAGTGAAACGAGTGTGGAAAAAGTTACGTGATTTGGGCTGTACCCAAATTTAAAAAGCAACAAAGCCCAAGTACAGGGGAAGTTATACTAAGATGTTGAATTCCCTAGTGTTTCTTTGGCAATCTATACTTGACTAGGTTTATTTAAACTCTTTGCCTCCACTTCACTCATAATTAAATCGCAACAAAGGGAAACAAAGTGTTTGAATCTGCAAGTTCTTCAACTACACAGTCACCTGTGTGCTAACACTTCATAAATCATTACCCCATGAGGATGGTAGAACTCTGAACCCATTTGGAGCAGACATAAATTACTTTGCAAAGTTAAAGTCAGTGGAGGAGCAGGATATATTAAGCTTATATAATTTTTCTGGTTCAATTAATGTTTCTAAAGTTTGAACCCTGTAGAGCTGAGGAAAAGCTCCAGTAGGGATCTGCACATCTTTATATTGATTGTGTATAAACCTATTTATGAAACATAGTTATTGCCAGGACGATCACAGGGCATCCTGCTCTTCTGTGGCTTTTGCTGGGACAGATCAGGAGTTACTTTAAGTAACTCTAAGTAAAAGGAATGCAAAGCTAGGTAAAGTGAGAAGCAAGTTTGCAGCCTAACCTAGTTGTAAATGAGTGCAAAAATAAACAAAAAGCGTGCGATGTTACCTCTGAAATGAGCACGTGGTTCAAAGCACTTGCTGTATACATGGCATTTAGATTTAAATCGTCTTTGTAGTTTCATGCATAACCTCAATGGATTTTAAATACCACTAGTCCCTGTTGAGTGCTTGCCTAGCCAGTGAGGCTTTACTGCCTCAGGGTGTGTCCCCTGCTCCTGCCACACGCCTCCTCTCCTTTGCATCGTTTCTGGCACGCATCACACCTCTTGTTGAGTCTATTCAGTTCACTAATCTGACAAATGGGTTTCTGCTTGCTCACTGACTCAAAGAGAGGTTAAACGAGTGTCAGAGCCAGCAGTTTGCCCAACGAGAAGCTGTTTTGCGCAGAATGAAGGAGATGGGGGCCCGAACAGGGGAAGGTTCCCACAGAGAAGCAAAGAGAAAGGGAGACTCTGCTGGGCCTTTTATTGTTGCAACAGAGAAGGACAGAGCAAAGACTTGCTGCTTGGTGCTGACCAATGTCTGAATAAAGTAGAAACTGATTCCATTGCTACTTCTGCAAAGCAAGATTTACTACCTGACCTGGCAGTTTTGCTCTAAAATGCCTTTAGTATATACTCTGCTCTGTGTCTGGAAGCAGTTGCTGCGTCGCAGCCCCAAGTGCCACCAGAGACGCTGACTGCTTGTTTCCTGGTTTACACCATCTCCAGCCCATTTGCGGAGTACAGTGCTTTAGCATCGAGAAACTTAGGGAGAGCACATCAGTGGAGTTTGTGCCATCTTTGCGCATAGGGATACAAAGGCCAGGCCACATCAAGACTGAATGAATACTCTGAAAATCTGCAGAAAATGTGGACGATCCCAAACTTTTAATAGTGCTTGGGGTTTTTTGTAGAATTTTAATAAAAATGGCTTCAGTTCTGATGGAAACATTCACCAGCCACGCGAAGTCTGGCAGCCTTCAGAGGCTTCTTGGTCTGTCTCACATACAGCTCGGGGCTGAAATGAGCAGCGTCTAAATGTCAGCTAAATGAGTTACCTAACCAACAACTTTGCTAAAATTTAAAGGCAAGTACATTTCAGTTTGGGTTATCTTCATCCTCAAATTTGGAAGGTTTCTTAAGTCGTCATCGTGAATAATGACAAGACGATGTAGTTTGCCCAGTGGGCATTTAAATGCACTTTCTTACATGCCTTTTAACATTGTTTGTGGGTACTAGTGCATTGTCTTCATGGTTAGTAGCTGATTTTACAAGATGCTTAACAATACACACACACATATTTGAAAGAACCAAGCCTTAAACCACTTTTGGCTTGTTAAAATCATCAGAAACAATTGATAAAGTGCTTTTTTCTTCTTAGAGTTTCAAGAAAGAATGAGTGTTACTTGATTGTATTGTTAAGTATTAGACTCTCAAAATATGCACAGTATTAAATAAATTCTTCAACATATTAGTATTTTATTGATTAAAGTCAAAGTTCTGTCCAGCACAGTATAAAGCATGTGGTTTTAAAACATCTGTCAGTCTTTGAGTAAAAAATAGATAACATCCAGCAGAAAATCTGATAGCTGAGAGCACATTTAAATGCCAGGATTTTATTTCATTTAAATAAAAAAAAAAATATGAAATTCACTTCTGCTGCCATTATGGGAATCTTCTAAGAGACTAAATTGATGTGAATCACTAACCTAATTACTGTAATGTTAGAGCACTGTTTAAATGCAAAGAAACTTTCATTTTCCATGTCTAGCTAGTTCTGTAATAATAAATGAGATTTGGCAATGCTTCTTGTGTAAGCACTGACCATAAATTATACCTAGACCAAGTATCTTTGGAAGATAGAGGCAGGGCATCTGACACTTTTCACTTAGTGATTTTGCTGTCATTAGTGTGTGTAGAGTCAGTAGCAAGGTGAGAAGAGGGTAAGGGCTAAATCCTTCCCATGTTGGGAGGCTGCTGAGGAAGGCAGCAGCTCTTCTCCCGCTTCACGCCCGCACCACAGCCTCTTAGCACGAGTGACATCTGCCGGCACCCACAAGCAGCCACTAACACTGTAGAGCTCTGTGGTTTTTTAATAGTCGACCTCGTCTTGATCTACAGCTGCCAGATCAAGTGGGTGATGAATC
Organism: Gavia stellata; assembly: GCF_030936135.1. Lineage (NCBI taxonomy): Eukaryota > Metazoa > Chordata > Aves > Gaviiformes > Gaviidae > Gavia > Gavia stellata. The sequence goes on from NC_082603.1 coordinate 13,599,608, forward strand.
AAAAGAGTCACTGGACAAAGCAGCATGATAGGTGCTCGTTAACTCTTCAGTCATTATCAAACAACTGCAACCATGTAGATGACTCTCATGGCAAAAGGGCTTTATAGCAAATTAATATCAATATACCGATGTCTGACCTGTGCAGATCAGCCCTGCTTCTTTTATCTTAATCTGTTGAGTACTCAGTACCATTAGAAATCTAGCCAGTACTGTGCCTGGCTTCTTTTATTAGTCTAAATTAAGGCATTCATTTTAGTTTTAAAAATTATCCTTATAGTAAGCTTACGATGAAGATGCTACTAAGTATTATAAGCATGTATCCATGGGCTGAAATATGCCATCTATGGAGTTGAGGATACTCTGATTTTATGAGGTGAGATTTTCACTTGAAGGAAAACATAGGGTTAGTGCTGTTCTTTGAAGAAATAACTGTTTTCATACAGTTCAAGAGCATTATAAATCTGTGTTGTATGCATCAGTGCTTTCAAGATTATGCATTGAATCTTCAGGTTGGCATTGTCTTGCTTTTGGGACTTAAAGTTTAAATATTATGTTACCGCACTCACATGTTTCTCTCTCCTTGCATAGAAAAGTTTTTATTAACTTTTGAGCGCTCATTTGTCTACTGATTGTCCATTAAAAGCAGTTTTATATATTGAGCTGTTTAAGGTAGACTGGTTTAAATCACCAGCTCTAGTCATGTTTTACAGCAGTAATGTGGAATTAGATTTTTAATAATGTATTTGACCTTTTTCTTTAACTGTAACTTTCTTTTTTTTTATTCACCTTAGTAATTTTAGGTTCTTATTGGTTAGAACATTCCAATACATAAATTTTCAGTTGATTGCAGAATATTTTGCTACCTAGGAGACTGCACTACTTTGGTTTTCATCTTTTTAAGCAATTCTGCCTTTATATATGTTTTAATTTCCTGCTGTTTGCTGTTGGTGGAAGTCTTCTTTAATTACCCTTTTATTGGAATTTGAATGGAAATTAAGATGGAATTATGGAATAATTTTGTGCTTTGTTTTATTAGTTACAAAAGTTTAGATGTATTCATAGAATTAAGTTTAATGAAATTTAACAAATTTATGCTGAGACTGATTTGTTATGCAGGAATTAGATTGCACAGTTAAAATGCTGAGCTACTTAGATCCGAGCTACAGAACTAGTCAGAACTAGTAGATCTCATCCTCTGTACCTCTCTTTTTTAATCGGATTATTAGAAATGAGAAAAATAAGGTTTGTTCCTTAGCTCTTTTTTTTCCCCTTGAATAAACTAAGTATTAATTGAATCAGCTAAGTCCTCTGTACCGTCAGGAGGGACAGTGTTTTTAGTAAAAATTTTAAAGTGTGAAGGTATTTGCAAGTTTCCGGTTCTCACCATTGTTGCTGAATTGAGGTGATTTTGAATGCTAGAACATGATTGTAAAAGTACATCAGGTTTCTGGTGTTATATGAATATATTTCAATATAAATACATTGTGTAGAAAAAACATGAGAATTCTCTATATGCTCAGGAACCAGAAGTTTCTTTTTTTTCTTAGAAACAAAAAGAAACCTAGATGGAGATGTTTGTAAAAATAAACGGGTTTATAATTACAGTTTTAGGGAGTCTGTTTTTCATTTGTTTGTTTTTATGCATGCTTCATGTTGGCAGAAAACAAGAGTCTGGAAAGAAGCACTCAGAATATGTGCAGGGGTTTGGCAGCGACTTAGCATATCTATACCGACCAAAACATAGGGTGGAGAAGGAAAGTTTTTCTCGTGGAGGAACAGCTCTTCTAACACAAGTTTAGTCCCTGTCCCCTGCTTTTCACCTCTCTGTTGTGCCTCATTTTAATAAACCTAGTACTAATGTTACAAACTCCTGAGGTGTTAGGCTTCTTTGTAAAATGCAGTGGAGTTTTCATAATAGAAAAGAAGAGTCAATATGCATAGATGGAAGGTGGTTGTTCACTTTACAGTAGATGATGTGTTTTCTCCTTTTTATAGCTATATGGAGTTATATAAAAACACAAACACAATGTGTTTATGTATTTTATTCTAACTATACTTTGGGGTATGTTGTTTATAGCAAGTTCGTGTTTAGACTCAGGTTTGCAAAACAGATGTTCTTATCTAATATTTCTAGACTAGAAGATGGTGCTGGTTGAAAAGGCTACAGGTTGCAAATTCTTGGATGCAGCTACTCATAAGCTAATTTGCTTCTCTTAATTTTTGACATTATTACTCTAAGTTACTTGAGGAGGGGTCTGGTTTGTTTGGGTGAGTTTAAGTCTCGATAGTTAAAAGACATTATTGCTTCAGAAGGCAGGGTTTCAATATATGCTGGAATTATGATAATATGTTTGTATATATATTTATCCAGTTCTTTTATTACCAAGCAATTTTCAGTGGCACAGCCCAACCTCTGGAAAGTAGTTTTTAAAATAGCCGCATTGCTCGTCTCATTCACTGCAGTTAACATCTCTCATTCCCAAGATTTCATAGGCCAAATAAATAATAATGGCAGGAGTTATGTAACTTAGAAGCTATAACCTAACAACTAGATAAACAAACGTGGCAGAGCTCACTATTTTAACAAAAGTTTACAGAAGCTTATGAAATGGCTTATGTGATGTAATATCTGCAAGAACTGGGACAAGAGTGACTTAGGAGATTTCAGTTTGATGTTAAAATGTGTATCACATTTTCATTTTTTAGGACAGGGATGTGTCTCTCTAATAGGAAGGGTGCCTTACTATCTTTTCTTCCCCTCATCCATCCACCTGGCTGCTTTCATTCTGTCTTGCCTGTGGTTCTACTACAGGAGGAGGAGCAAGGCTTGCCATTTCTCTGCTCGTAGATTTAACCAGTCCTGCAACTTGGCCAAGATCTTACATTTATGGTGCTCACAGTTTTCAAATGCAAATGATTCACGCGTAAAAGTAGCTTTGCAAATACAAAGCAGTCGAAAAGAGGCTTGTATTGCCCTCTGTGGATTCATGGGTTAATATATACGCTTTGCAAAAGAAACAGTAGGCAGCCCATTTTTAGAATTTCATCCCATTTTTAATCTACTTCAGCCTGATTATAAAGCTCAGAAACATCTTTCCTGCTGAATTTGTGCAAGATGACAACCAGTGTGTTTGTCTTTTTTGCCACCTAGGTTTATTGTCAGGCTCTTCTCCCTTGATCATCATAATAGTCATCCTCATGTTCATAAACTTGTTTGTTTCCTGAGCAGTAGATTTACTTGTAATCTATACAAAGATACATTTTTTTCCTCTCCACTGCAATTTTTGCTACCTGATAAATGCATGTTTTTGGCTTGTCTTCACTAGATCTCTTGGCTTAACTTTCTCCCAGGGTAAAATCCCAAATGAAACCATACATTATGAATAAATTGTGGAAATAAGCCACATTTTGAAAAGCAACACTTTCTAAATGCTATAATGTGTCTTAAAATGGACCATAGCTAAGCGGGTTACTTAACAAACCACTATCTTCACAAGCCCAGATCCTTTTTTTCGTTACAATGGAGCCACTCAAGCATAAAGGCTTTGATTATGCAAAATAAATATTGTCTTTATGGTCCCTGACATAAATAGAAAAGAGAAGAGAAGCAGTGATGTCTGTGACTTTTGCTGTTCTTCATATAGGAAAGTATATTTTTGATTCAGCAGACAGCTGTATCCTTTCCGAGACAGCACAGAACCAATGCACTAACACAATTTCATGTTTCAAATGACAGTGTCCATGTGGCATAGGCCACATGGAGCAACTGCAAATCACAGGTTATGTTTTCTTGGTTTGGGGGAGAAAGGGGGGTGAATGGTGGGGCTGGAAGGAGACAGTGCAAAATTCCAGCCTGGCATCTCAAAACCAGGCAATCTTCTCAAGGCTGAAGCCTGTTTATGCTCTATGACTTACTGTGGGAATCATTGCTGGCTTGATTTCATTCCCCCTCAGGGCCATACAGAAACAGTATACCTCATTTTGTGTTCTAAACTCTGCTGATGTTCTGTGAAGAAGAGAAGAATGAAGAAGGGAGGAAATTGGTTTTGACTGTCTAACAACTGGTAGATTCTATCCCAGAGGAAGTTGCAGTTGTGTTAAAAATGAGCTTGAAGTACCTTTGAAATATAAACTAAGTACAGCAGCCAGTAGGTCATTACAAAGGTTGCAAACAATATATTCACGTCCTGCTTTGAAGTCATATTAAGAAAACTGTTAGCCAGAATATTGAAGGAGAATGTCTTTGAAAAGACTCGTTTATCGTTACTGTACTTTTGTGATAGGCAATTAGAAATTATCTCATTTAAATTTTTCATTTTTGCCTCTTATCCCTGTGATATTTTATCCTTTAAATTATCTTTTTACTTTTTGTGTATTCAAGAGTTTGTGTGCCCTGAAGCCAAACTGTAATGATTTTTGTTGGAGGCGAATCCTGGATCCCTTAGATTTTAGGAGAGTCATGAATTATAAATTGTTCTTGCTTAGCCTGGCCTGTCAGAAGTCACAGCAAAAGCGCATGACTTGCTGTTTCAATCCACAGCACGCATCTGCAGTGCCTCCTGCTCTGATGGCCACAGCACATCATTCAGTATCTACCACTGTGGGATCCGGTGTGGCAGCTGCAGCTGGCTGCATGTCTGTGGTATATGGGACTGTCTGGAGAATGTGGTCATAAGTATTATAATGGGGTAGTTTACTATGAATGCATCATATGGTTTGCAGTCACCCTTACTGTTCACTTCCATTGCTGTAAGCATTTGGAAGCAGTCAAATTTCTGGCTGAGCAGAGATGTTACTTGGCAACAGTACCCTGCTTGTATGATGAGGATGGGTTTTGTATTCTCTTTGAACATATAATGTACAATAGCACGTGATACAGACATCCTTTTAATTTAGATATCCTAGTGAGTTGTTTGCTATTTCACATAAGCAGTTTTCTTATTTACAGTCAGGACAGGACAAGGAGTGTCATTTGTGTAAATAAGTGCAACTGTTGTGACATCAACTGTGTCTTGTCTTAATATATTTCATTATTTGGGAGTTTAGAGTATCACATCCGTGTAATAACTGGTAGAGCCACTGGCCTTTGCCCAAATGCATCTCCATTGAGTGGAGGGTATGCTAATGTCCTGGATCAGTAGGGAGCTGTACTTGCCATTCATGTTCTTTATACTGTTTCCATTGAGTCAATTCAGTATATTGTACTGGTATAAGAGAACTGTTTGGTTTTTTCCTAAATGTTGCTGCATCCTGGCCCCCTCCCCCCAGAAGAAAACAAAAAATTTGGTTTGGGGTGGGTTATTTTAATGACCTCTTCCCTTTGAACTCTTTTAAAGTGTGAGAAGATTTGTTAGTCTTTGTCTTGACACAAAAGAGTTATTTTAAACAAACTGACCTGAGCCTACGTTCCTCCTCTTCAAGTCAAAATTAGGTAGGGAGTCATTCCTCAGGGCTCTCCATGTTTGTGCCTCTGAGTATTTAATGTTTAGGACTCTCCTAGAAAAACTGTGTTTCAGTGCTGAGTGTCATCCAAAGCAAAATTGCGAGAATGTAATCTGTGTTATGGTGGCCAGAGACTGTGGAAAAATCCTAAATCTTCTGTTCCAAAACTATGAACCTGTATTTATTAAGCCAAAAGAAATTAGCTCTCAGTAGGATTTCTCTCTCCAACTGTTTGAAAAGTCCAGTTTCAGAAAGCCTCTTAGAAATGATCTATCCTTATCTAGAGAGTGAAGCTTTTAAGTAATTTTATAATAAATCTAAGCTATGGTAGAGGTTTTCATTCCCTATGTTTTCTTTTCCTCTGCTTAGTGCAGAAAAATAAGGAGTGTAATTCTAAGGTGTGGTCTTGGCCCTGGAGTCATATGAAGAGTGTAACAGGGAAATCTGAGCCCCACAACTAGGTTATCCTTTGTTACGGATCTTTCCTAACTTCCCTATGAGCTTGCTCGTATTTCACTGTCTTCTAGTAGGAAGTGCACACCAGGTGAAGTTCACCTTGAGTTAGATACTTGCTGCATGAGTCTCTCCCTTCTTTTTGAAGGGAAAGTGAGGCATCTTTCAAACAAAGCTATATCCATGAATGACAACTCTAGCTGAAGGTCCAATTTGTGCCATCCTATTTTAAATTAGGCTTCTGTTTAGAATGAAAGCAACTTGCTTGATCTCAAGTGCAGAATGTTTAGGTGAGCAAGATTTCTTTCAACCTGCATAGGGGGATGAGCTGATGCGGGGCAGATACCTTTTATGTAGAGGTGTCACAGCACTGTCTCTCTGTGAAAGCATTATTTTAGGCAACAGCTTTAAAATTTCAGCAGTGGGTGTTGACTGCATTTCTTGCATTTTTAAAAAAGACTGCCAGCCAACAAACGACGTGACAAAGAAGCGGCAGCTGCTCAAGGCATCCTGCTGTTTCAGCAGTTCAGGCTGCTGGGACTGATTTTCTAGGACAGTTTTCAGAGGGACACCCCAGGACATTGTCTCTGTAACAGCTTCTCTTATTAGTAGTTTAGTGCTTTAGAACGTGAGAAAATTGACAGGGTTTCTTCCCCCACCCCAGAGTAAACCTCATATAAACAGGCTAACAAGCGAGTTTCCCTAGCTGAGGGATGTCTTTGGTACAGCACTGTTCCTGGCATTTCTGACAGTGACTCTTGCCTTTATGCAGACTGCTGGTAGAGCTGTGGTGTAGTGGGCTGTGTGGACTGTTGGTACACAAATGTGAAACTGAAATTCCATAAAACAAGACAAAACTTGGTTCTGTTAAAGTAGGAAATGTTCTCCTGTCAGTGTTTGTAGACGTTTCAGTTCTCCCATCAGTTAAGGCTGGAGTGACAAAGGACAGAAAGACACACAGTATGATAAAGACCAGTCCTATGGAGAAAGGTGATAGATTAGATGACCCATTCTTCCATTGCTAATATCAGTTTTATCCAAATGCAGTTCACTGTATTTCTTTCTTACAGAGTAAACAATCAGATCTCGGTGGAGAAAATGATGCAGCTGGCCCCTGCCTGCATACTCAGAAAAGGGCCTGGCCCCAGGAGCAAGAATATGCCTACCAGCTGTAAAACACATGAATTTTGTCTTTCTAAAACCCTTTGGGACTTCTGTTGTCAGCTTTTTTAAAATAGCGTGTCTTTTTTCTTCCTAGATACTGGTGGAGTAAAAATGAAGAAAGAGAGGTTTTTCTGGGAGTGCAATTCATTTACTTTTTTGTCTTTCCATCTTGCCATTCTTGTAACTGGAATATATTGGGCTCCAAAGGACGTGGGAAATGGTTCAACTTGAGATATAATTGGAACGTAAGGCAGAATAAATACTTAAAGGTCTGTGCTTTTTATTTTATTGCTTTTTGAGTATACAGAAAGAGATGGTGACTAGTCAAGTTCATAGAAGAAAAATCCACTGAGGGACACAAAGATACAACCTGTGCCTCAAGAACTTTCTGAGAACTGTATTGCTAAAGGATAAGAGAATTTGAATGAAATAGAACAAGACACTTGCCTTTCCTGATAATCCACTTTTGGCCACTGTCTGTGAAAGGATACCGGCTATATGGAGCTTTGTTCTGATCCAGCACAGCTGGTCTTACATTCTTATTTGATTTCATTTAATTTCATCCCATATGCTGTCAGTAAGACTGTAAACCTTTTCAGAATATATCTCTGAAGAGCTCCTCACAGGAAGATTTTCTTGTTTAAGAATTATTATCATATACATATAGTCCTTTATTCATTTCCAGGTCTTCAAGAATGTTAGCAACTTATTAAGAATTTTAATCAGAGTAGCATATCGATGACTTTTTTAAACTCCTGAATAATTTTAATGTATCTTAATAATGGACAGTACTAGTTAATTACATAGGAGAGGAATTAGATCATGCTATATAAAGGAGCTAGTCTGCTGGATAATTCCCTGAACTATGGCTATAGTTGGGATTTGGGATTAACCCTGTGTCTAAGGCAGTTTACATAATAAAAATTTGAGGGAGCAGCGTGGTGCATGATAGAAGATACTTATTCTGGGATGGATGAACAGAGCCTGAGCTACCTCTTACATAGCACACTGATGGTATTTGCAAACACAGTACTGTGTGATTTGCCATACCTTCAGATTTCTTCTCACATAATAATTGCACCAATAAGAAAACACTAAAAGACCATCATACAATTTAGAGCTTGATATGAACTTGTCTCATCATTTTTATTACCCCCTGAAAGTAAGGTGTTCTTACTGAAAAGGTACAGTATCTTCTTCTTTAACCTGACTGAATTTGATCAGAAGTTTTCCTTCCAAATATGGTCTGTCTTTGGGGAAACAAATAAATATATATATAAAGAATTGGCATCACACAGATATTTTAAGTGCTCGATATTTCTATTTACAGCTTTGAAGCTTTGAAGGCACAGAGAATTGCTTACTAAATTTCCAGACACTACCAAGCTGGGAGAGGATCCAAGCACTTTATAGGACAGAATTGCAATTCAGAGCATTCTTGACAAACTGATATCAGTTGATTAAGGAGAATTCAAAGTACTACTCTTAGGGGAGAAAATTAATGTATAAAAGTTAGGGAATGACCCATTAGACAGCAGTATTGCTATCGTAAACCTAGTGGTTTACAAGTCCCCTTTTGCAAATCATAAACTGAACATGAATCAGTAATGTTCTGCATTGTGGAAACGGGCAGGCCTCATCCTGTAATGGGAAAGCAGGAGTGTATTCAGAAATAGGAAGTAATCCTTCTGCTCAGTGTTAATAAAGCCTCTGTTGGAGTCCTTTTGCCACTTTTTGACATAAACTTCAAGAAATGTAGGGACCAACCGGGGAGAATTGAGTGACGCACAGAAGGAAGGATCCAAAGTCTGCAAAATGTAACTTATGAAAAAGAGATTGAAGGTTATTGTGGGTGTTAAGAATAGAGAAGAGAGGACTTGAGACATGGTAGGTCTTCAAATGCTTTACAGAAAACTGAAGAGAAAGGCAAGAAACTTTGCCCCCTCCCCCACCCGCCGGACAGTTGAGCTTCTGTTGCAGAAAGTGAGATTTGTATAAAGCCTTAATAAAAACTTCCCATAGTAAGGACAGTGAGAGATACTCTTTCGTATAAGTTTCATAGAATTCAGTGAAATCTCCATCACTAAGGGCCTTTATGAAAAAGATATACAATCATCTGCCAAAAATGGGTTATGTATTTTTAATCCTTTGTTGTGGTAGGAGTCTGAGAGTAGAGGACTGCTTGAAGTCTCTTCCAAGTATTTTTTCTCTTATTTTCTGCAAGTAACCTATACAATAAGAAAACACTTAGGACTAAGCATTTTTCTCTCTGAAAAGGTATAGATTTCTTTTTTATAAGCTTTTTGGCAATAATGAAAATACATGGGTTCCAGTATCAAATTTGACGTACAGTTCACAAAATTACAAGTACCTTGCTGAAGGACAATGCAATTTAGGCTTCTACCATAAACATGCTTTTGTGAATTTTCCCCTTAATGTTATATATATATTAAAAACTATGCAAAGTAAATATGTTTAATCAGTATTCATAAAATCTTTCCCCAAGGGGAGGGGTACTATTAGGTGCCACTGTACTACGAGTGCTGCCCTTGAGTTGAGAAGAGGAGCAATAAACAGATTGAAATGTTTTAAAATGCAGAGTGGAAGAAATACCTTAGCATTTGAACTGATTTAAATACTTTTGAAACTAGCAATTTTGATGCTTAAAAAAAATGCTTCTGTAAATCTGCAGCTACTATTAAGACAGCAAGTTCTTGAGCTTCTGTGTTAGCAGCAGGATTTACATCTTCTGTTCTAAGGAGGTGGGAGGGCAAGAAACAGTGCCCAGGGCCTGAAATTCAGTGCAAGTGTAGACCTAGACAATACTGCAATACATACTTTACAACAACTAGAGGCAGCATTAAAATGTCAATTAAAACTGTTAACATTCTTGTCATGGAATGAGTGTGTGGCAGGTCACTTTGTCTGACATTCTTGCAAATGATATGCGCTGGGCATAAATACAAGATGTTATGGTCATGCTTTTCCACTGCAAACCATTTCGAAGTTTAATGAAAGGAGAAGAAAAGCCAAGTAGATGATATTACCAAGTATTCTATCCATCCCCTCCAGCTGTTTACTAGGGTCCAAAGGAAGCTATCCAGTTTGAAAATATGCCCTCCAAATTACCGAATATGAGATTTTCTGTTCAATCATTGTTTTAATGTTTATCACAAAGACCGTGGAAAAACATGGTCTCTCTTTTTGATGTCTGTCTGTCATTTTTGTGCATTTTCATTGGCATAAAGATTGGAATATATTTTCAGACTAGCCTGCGTGTATGTCTATATGCATATACAGAGGCATAAGAGCCTGTTGGGCACAATGCTTGCTACAGAGCATTCACCTGAATCTTCAATAGTTACAGCATTTTGTTCATTGAGCTGTTTCCAGTGTTGGCAGAAGGTATTCTTGAGGGAAAAATCTAAGCATCAACAAAATGTGTTTCTGGTTAGATAGTAAAACCTTGGTGGAATTGATCAGCTGGTGGTCTTCCAAATCAGAATCTGACATGCACCTGCTTCATTTATTTGTCTTACGCAGCTTCTCATTTAACATACTGTAATGTTCAGGAAAAGCAATCAGGTTCTACCAATCAAATTGCTAACGCTTTCTTTATTTAGTTCAAGAAACTGCAGACAGTAATGCCAAGCTGCAGTTACAATACAGGGATTCTCTCCAGAGGATTGGAATATAATTAGAAATATGCCAAATTTTTTCAATAGAAATTCTGCAAAACAGAAACCTGTAGGCACTTATGATTTTGGTGGCTAAAATTGCTCTGTGGGGATGGATGAATATTAAAATATGGCAGAGTTGAGATATTAAAAGGCAAACAGACCCACTACGACTTCAGTTTGACCTTTCTTGTTATTTACTTGGCTAAATATTAAAAACCCAAACCCCCAAATACACAGAAAACTCAGGCTTAAAAACTAAATACATTGTTTAGACCAGCTTAAAAGACATATCCTCTTCATCTGACATTTCTCCTGAAATCTTTTGTCACATAATCATGTTCTGTCTACAGACAAACTTGAATGTTTCTTGGAATCCAGAAATCCTTCTAGTCCTTCTATTTGAATGCATTAATGTATGTGTTGTTGTTTGGAGTGACTTGAATCAACAGGATGTTATAAAAGGAAATTACATTAGATTGAAGATCTAAGAAATAATAAAATTCTGATTGTACTGCATGAAATAATGCAAGATATATTATTAAAGAAAACAATCAAGCAACAGAACTTCATAGGATGGCTAATGAATTCGTACAGCATTAATTTCTGCTTTGACTATTCCCAGACTTCTCAAATGAATCTGTCTAGTAATGGCAGTGGTTGGCATGGTTGAATTCCAGTTCACTTACTAACAGGCCTTTTGGGTAATAGCTTTTATGTGCATAGGCAAGTATATATAATATACATGGAAGTACTTACCTGTCCATCATATTCCTAATTGTTACGATGATCTGGGTATATTGCTGAAGATATCCTTTGCCTAAATTTGTGATTTTTACAAGTTTGATTTATTTATCTCTGAAGGCAGCTGAAAAAGTATTCTGTCCTGCTTCAAATTCCAGTTGATTTTCCTTTCTTATTAACCTTCATTTCCTGCTTCATAGCCATACTTTTTAATTGTTTAATTGCTTGTAAAGCAGTGACATTTTTGACTTGGCTTTCAACTGTGTCCCAAAATACATTGTTGAGTTTGGAGCTCAGCGTGGGAATTCAGAAGTGCTTTCCTGTGCAGCACTGTTTGAACTGCAGCTACCTGCCCCCTGACAGGTATGGAAGTCACTGTCAACAAGATTTAAAGTTGCTGTCATGTTTACACAGCCACATAGAAAGGTTGAGAGAGGATTGTGATTTTGTTGAAATGAAGTACCAACAGTTACTGGACCATAGCAGTGTGTGTTGGTTATGATTAATGTTTGACATCTGCATCTTTTTGAGATATTTTCTTGTCAGATGAAAAGTGCACTGCAATGTTTCTAATTATGGGCTTTTTTTCAGTGTACTGAGGTTTCTAGTATTGAGACCGGGCTATTAAAGTCATGTAAGTACTTAGTTCTGAACCCTCAGAAGGGTTTTCAAATACATCCGGGCAGCTGGGAAGTACATATTTCAGTGTTAAAAATCCCACTAGACTAAAGAAATTTTTAAACTCTTAAATACTCTCCCTTGGCTCTCTCTGCGGTTTCTATTTTGATCCCCTGGTCACTGGTGATGAGTACTACCAATATGGATATATTAAAGGAGTTGTTTGCCTTTAAATGTGAAAACTGCTACCAAAATTGAGAAATGTTTCAGAAACTCAAAGGTTTTGTCATGGATGTTTTTACTTCTGACTGTTGTTGAGATACTAGGAACAAAGATTTGAAAATTGAAATAGAATTTTTGGTAAAGTTTACATAGATTTTATTAAAAGTTCGAGAATGAAAAAGACAACACCAGTCTGATTCTGCAGGAACTTTTTATCTTTAGTTCTACCTTTAAAATATTTTGCTGTTTTATGAAATTTTGTGAGATTTCTTTCAAAACCTAGCCCTACCTTTGCCATTAATATTTTTTACAATTCATTTTATCTTGGTGCACATGTCCAATATGGCCAACTCATACATGAAAAGTTTGACAGAGATTTTTTTCAATGAAGTTTAATGACAAATGTTAAAAATATTGGTCATGTCCCTTAAAAAAAAACATTCCCAAGACACCTCAGAAAAAAAAGCGGCAGGGCTGAAGAGCTTCAGTTCAAAGCTATGGCTGTGTACCTGGACTCCTTCAGGACCCGGGATAGCACCTTCAGCCGGTAAGGCAAAGTGGGAGTCAGCGCAGCACGTAGCGCAGCAACACCCTTCTGTGCTCCACTGCGCTGTGTAGCCATAGCTATTGCTAAAGAAACCAACTTATGCAATACTTCTTTATTTCTCTTTTAAATGAACAAACATTATATTAATATTTTTATGGAACAGGTTTGATGGATGCTGCGGATGCTGTCCCCACGGTAATTAGTTGGAGAATACGATGAGGTGTGTGCATGTAACAGGATCAAAATGTTTAACTGGAAGTTCTGGCAGTCTTTACCCAAAAAAGAATTTGTAAGCTTATCAAATCAAGATTTCTGGAATATGGTATACTGTATTGGTAAAGCACTGGTTTGTCAAGGAAGAAAAAAAACCCCAACCCAACCCTAGCACAACTTTTAAGTGCATCTTTCTTATTGAAACTAGCAATATCAATGTACACTAAGCAGACTAATTATGTGAACATCAGACGGGCAACGTTTACTTTCTTGAAACCTCTACAGGTATTAAGAGAAAGAAACTTAGTTTACATCCTGTAAACTGCTTAAGTTATAGAAGCAAGCAATTTCTTATACAGGAAGTGTCTTTACCTTATAAGAAGATGCAATTACCAGTGCCTAATGAAAGAAGTAATTGCTCTCTACTTTTGGTAAAACCATCTTTTTAAGACTACCTGAAGACTGTGAAAGGTTAAGATTCTATCATGTAGAACCACAGGTTCACAGTTCAAACAAATGTATCTCAGGCTGATCTTAAACTACATGGAATGACTAATTTACCACCACTAATTTCATCGCTTTAATGCCTATTAGCAAGTAGCAGACGTTCCTTAAAGTAGTTGCCAAAAAGCTTCCTTTGATGCTATTTAAATCTTCCTCCTTCAGCTAAGCTATTAATAACAACAGGAAATTAGGACCTCAACCCTGTGAGAAGTAGATAAATCTTACATGCTGTTTTAGAGATTTCCTACGGAAACAAACAACACTGGACCTCTGTGAGATGATGATCATGTTCTTTTGCCAAGATTTTTTCAAATATCTAAAAGTAGGACAGCATTTGGGTAGGAATCCAACCAAATATACTCTAGAAGGTTCACGGCACAATCTGTTCAGATGGTTTTTGTTATATTTTCTGGTTTGAAAGTATTAACAGAAGCAATTGTTGGGTTTGGTTTTCTCAGATTCTTCAGGAAAATACACGGGGGTCATCAGAAAGCAAGCAAGAGGCTTGACAGTCACCATAATTCTCGTTTTTGTACAGGAAATTGAGACTTGGTTGTAGCCAGTTGTATCTGTTTAGATCCTCCATTACATCCCCTTGTCTCAGGAAGAGTACAGGTTCAACTTCCTCCAGAGGACTTTGCTAAGCTGCATGTGTATTGCATGGAATATTTTAAAATCTGTCCCTTTCAAACAGCAATGAAAATCTTGGATCAGAGGATGAGAAACTGTCCAATGTGGCAGTTATCATCACTCACAATATCGTAGTGCTGGTACCTTGCTTTCATGGTAAAAACAGAATAGAAAGAAGGTATTTTTCATGTAATTTTGTGACTTTCCCATTTTGTGGTGAACTGTTATTTCTTTTAGTCATTGAGAAAAATATGCCTAGGAACCTGTGCATCAGTCCTGTGGAGGTTGTTCTGTGTAGCAGAGCCACAGTCCTATGTGCTCAGTTGGCTCTGTGGCCCCTTCTCCTTTTGTTCTTGCATTTTGAATGGTGCTGGCATCACAACAGCTTTTTGTTGTTTCCTGCTTATAAGATGTTTATTTGCTACGTACATATTTACGTAATGTTAATTGTGTCTGATGGTTGCTGCCACATTCACTAAAGGGGGATTGAACATACCTCGCTACAATAGCAAGAGAACGGACACATTTTGCTGTGCTCTGACTTTGTCAGAAGCGTTTAAAGGTCTTATGCCTCTTTCGAAATAAAATATAGCTGTTTGTATTACCAGGATTGCATTTTTTTACTTTGATGCTCAATCTTGCCTTGAGTTACAATCCTGTGTAGGTGGACGTTGCCCCTACGTGGAGCTGGACGTTGCCATTTCAAAATATCACCGGACACTGTAAGCTGTATACTGCAAGTCACAACCCCTCACAGCCCTGTATGAACCAGGCTGCACACTTTAAACATCTTGCTTTGTTTCCCCATGTTTTCAGGATGCATTGAGATGACTCTAAATCAAAATCCATGTATCTAAATCCCTCTGATATTTGGGCTAGTTTGAAATCCAGGTCCGAATTTTGGAATTACTGATTGAAACTGAGATTTTGATCCTGAATATATATTGATCCGAAATATATATATATTTTTATATATTTGATATATCCAAATATATCAAATTTTGATGTAATATGAACTTGCCTCTCTGCCAGGACTGTCCTGTCACTTTCTTGTGGGTTTTCTCCTATGGTAAAAACTTAGGACAAAATTAATAGCGAGCCAGAAAATGCTCTCTGTATACATGCTATTGTTCTCATTTTAATGACACATCTTGATGCATGCAGTTTTCTGCTGGATTCTTAAGAGCTCCTATAAATATTCTATTTTAGTCACCCTGTAAATTTGAAATTTACCTCTGTGCCTTACTAGGTGTCATAATCAGTTACCAGGTTAATCATCTGTAGTGACATCACTGCCAGTGAGTAATACTTTAAGGTTATATATCTGGAGTTGATGACCTTGCAGTCAAGGCATACTCAGGAGATGCATTCTGGCAGGGGGAAAATTTGTCTCTGTTACTGTTTTTGTGATTTTACTGCTGCTTTGTCTACTTTGCATTAATATTGATTTATATTTCACTCCTCTGTACGTGATATGATACTGATGCTGGAAGACCAAACATGGCTTTTACTCTAGATCATAAAGGATTCTCTTTTAAATTATTAGAAAAATGTAAATTATTTACAATAATTATTTTCACAGTGAAGTAATTATAACCCATCCTTCATTTACCTGTCAATGAAAATTATGCACATTAGTTACAGTAGTATTAACACTGCTTTGCTTACTGTGTTCGGGTTTTTTCTGCAATATGATTTGTGTATGTGTGATATGTCAAGGGAGATGTAATCTGAAGGTATGTTGTTTGCATATTAATGTTATGCAAAGCATTAGAAATGAAATAATAATCTGTTTCAGCATTATTGTTCATAACCTTATGACAAAGACAGAAAAGTCTTAGCATGCAAAAGAGTTAGAAGGGCTAGAGTATGCACAAACAGGTAAAATGTGAAAAATGATAAAATAGTTGTGAACCAGCCATGTGTCTTGGGATACAGACATCAGGGAGCAATGTTAAGCACTTCATCATTCCTGCCCTCCAGTGTCTGATGTTTCTGATTTCTTCTTTATTGATTTCAACTAAAGAAAATATAGAAGAGTATAGAGGTGACCCATTTTGTTGACAGATACATGTGTTAGTCTTGTACTCCCAGCAAATAGTTTAGACATCAGCAATAATGGCTCACAGGTAAGAGATAAACACAATTTCCTGTGATTTCTAAACCTAGTGAATCAGCAGGCAGAAGTTAAAGACAGTCTATTTTCATAGTTTCCATTGTTTATCTTTTATTCAACAGACTGAAAATTTAACAGCACATTGGGAATTCTAAAAAAATCCAAAACCCACAAAAAACCCAACCAACCAAAAAACAACAAAAAACCACCTAAATTACTAAAATTATTGACCTTTTATTGTTTTGGGAACATAGTCTGTACTGTCAAAAAAAACAGTAACAAACTACCCCTCTTCAACCTTGTATGATTTTATAAGCTTGATCATGTCATAAGTTTGATGTAACTGATGTCCTGCACAATGTGTGATTATTTTATAAAAATGAAGATTGGGCATAAAATCTTAATATTTAGATGTACTGGTACATCACATCTACTTTTCCTTGGGTCAGATGCTTCCAGCCAGGGCTGTGGTGAATTTCAGCCAGGGGCACTAGTAAAGGATTTTTGGTCGCATTCCATATACAGTCAGTATCACATCTTTCCACACTGCGGTTATAAAATCTCAGTGGCAGTTATTTGGAGTCTATGTGTAATATTTTCCATCAGGGAAATAATTCTTACATTTGTCTGACATGGTGAAAAAGAATGCCAAAACAGTGAAGTAAAAATACAGCATCTGAAACAGTGAAGAACTGTTGCACAGTGATATTAATATAATTTAATTCAATGCATAAACCAGTCATGCCCTAGTTTCACATGGCTTCCATTGTGCTCCTCTCAGAAAAGTGCTCTTCTCAGGTTAAGTTATAGCTTTAGAAATGCATGAAATCCCCTTTCCTTTATGGACTCTCCAAACTATTTACTAAGGAGGTGTGAATTGTGGAAGAAAAAGGAATTCCTAGCTTTTTAAGGAAAAACATCCTGCGCTTTTTTTTTTTTCAGGAGAGAGTGTGTCCTAGATGTTCAGTATATTTTCAGTGTGACATAGTTCCAGGGCATAAAAAATATCTTGTTGTATTTCATTCCATATTAGAAGTGATTATGAATGAGAAATCCAAATGATTTACAGCTGGGATTTAGATTTATGCAATGGTGTTGAGATTATAATGTATTTGAGATGGAAGATTGCACCTGGTACTTAATGAACTGTACTGAAACCTTTCCACACATCGTTCCACAGTCTGACCAGCTGCCATTTGATTCTTGAAGATCAGATGCTGTTTATACAGGAACATACGCATCAGTTGTGGAAAGTGTAGCTGTTGGGATTTTAAAAAAAGTTGTTTGTACAGTGCAGTTTCTAAATAATATGAATGAACTGGATTTTCATACATCTACTAATCTTTCAGTGCATGTTCATTACTTATGCTTTCAGACGGTTAACTGGCCTGTTTGTGTGCATTACCACAGGTTATTCTGTGCAGGTTTATGGCTTCTGTTTTTCCTGTAATCCAAGTGGAAGCATTTGCTATTCCTGAGAGGAAAGACTTTTCCCTGTGGAAGACAAACAAACTTCCAGCAAACCTAGCAGTTTCTAACCTGCCAAAAAAGTTGTGATGGGATGCCAATTGCCCCAGGAAAGTTTTCTGTACCTTTTATTTGTCGTAGAATTGGAAACAGAATACAAGTGCAAGGTAAAGTTAAGGCCAATACCTTTATCAGCTCACCAGCAGCTCTTTAGCTAAGGACCTAATAAGCACACAGCTATGAAACTTACTCTTCTACTTCCCACAAAGCTTTATTTTTCCATTCCTTTAGCAGGATACTTACCAAAACATTTGGTGTAACTTTTCACTGATATAAATTGTTTATAACACAGAAAATAGGTTTTCTCTTGATGTAGCATTGTTTAATTGTTTTCATTTAAGTGTATATTGCCCTTTGATTTGCCTATGTCAAAGTCAACTGTAATCTGGAAATCGATTCATGATCTGTAAGACCCTGTATATTCCAGTCTTTACAAATCTCTCTTACTCATTTCTATTAAGACTGGAATGAAAAATTATTATATGCAGAGATCTAAATCTAAAATTATAATTATCTGTCTGGTAATTAAAGGGAAAAAGACCATTAGAAAATATTCTAATTTTTTCTGTGATTACAAGCACAATGTTAGCCTGGATGTTCTAAGTCAAAGTTACAAAATTACAAAAAAGAAGTAAAATTAAAAAGTGAAAAAGATCGGAAATGCAAATTTACCCAAATAAGATTAATGGGGACCCTGTTCCCTTGTGATTCTTTGACTGAGATAGTTGTGATGTTTTTCGTGTGGGTTAAAGCTTTCTAGAAATAATGATTTGTGGATTTGTTTTTTTTAAAATAAAGATTAAGACTAAAAATTTTTCATGTTATAGTTCTCAAACTAAAACCAAGAAAAGCTTAGATTCGTTACATATAAATAAATCCTGAAATAATCTTTATTTAACATGGATAAATTATTTAATTACTGGTACATTCTGAAAATAAAGGCTGGAAGCCCACATTAAAATAGTGAATAAAGGTGTGGGTTAAAATTATGTCTATTTCTATAAGTCTTTAAATGACACTGCAAGAAGCCAGACACCTTCTGCTACTACTGAGCTGCAGTATGTGGGTGCAGGGTAATGAGAGAATATTTTTAAATAAGACATTAGTCTTTCATTAACCTTAGTGAACTAGTTAATGAGTGAACCATAGTGGCATGTACACATGAAAACTAGCCAATTAAAACCCCAGGAAAAACTACATGGAGCTAAAGGAAAAATCTTAGAGGACCTCAAAAAAACTGGTTCTTTAAGCTTTCAAAGCAGGGGTAAAAGGTCATTTATACTGCTCAGTCCTACATATACTTAGCAAAAAATTACTTTTTGTCCTTAACTTCTCAATTTCTGGTGGCAAATTCTTATTTATAAGCCTAACTATGGTGTAGTTCATAACGTAATAAGCCCAGGAAAATTGTTTGAAGAAATATTAGTTATTTGTGGACTGTGGATAATCTAAAAGCCCTGATGATTAAGATTGAGAATGGTGTTTCAGAACCTTTATATCACACTCCTACCATCAAACTCTAGTGCATTTTTTTGCTCATGTATGATTGTTTCTCTCGAACCAGAACACCAGAATACCTTTCATTATGGATTTAAATTGCTACTGGATTTCTGTCTTTACAAAGAAACCAGAGATGCATTAGTTTAGACATCTACACTCAATCTGGTCTTGAGACTGTGCACAGCAAAGCTGGATTAAATGATTAACAATTAGAGCAGCCTTACAATCATATAATGTCATTTGAATAATTATTATTATTTGTATTATTGTAGCTCAATTAGGTCTGAGAGCACAAACATAAATAAATATGTGACCCATTTTGACTCATTAAAGTGTGATACATTATTCATAGTAAGTAGTAATACTTGCAATGAGAACAACATTAAGAAGTGACTGGCAGTTAAATGTCCATGTGAGAATACATTTAGGGACCAGGTCTTTCTTAAAAACCATTAGCTCCCCAGAAAAGGGATTTAAATTGAGAGAGGAGCAAAAGTTAGCTTGTGTGTTTAATTGGGCTTTCAAATAATATGTCTTCACCTTAGAAACCTTGAGGTGTATGACAAAACTCTAAATTACTTCAATGAAGCTAAGAAATTAGCTCTTTGTTCTTAATATCTTGTGTGTCCTTTGCCTGACTTATGTTTCATTTTTCTGGGTTTTGTTTGTTGGCTTTTCACATGCAGTAATTAACTCTGGACACTGATTTTGTATTTTATTTCTCTTTTCTCACAGGTGCCTTTTCACCCTCATCTTTTTTCCTCATACATGACATAGCTGCTCTGAATATATTTCTTAAGCCTTCCAATATAAGCATATAAGGTCCATTTGTAGGGTATGACACCTAGTTCAATTATAAGAGAATAAAAATTGTAGGAATGAAGTGTATGAAAGAATATACATCCCTTCATACTTCATGGAGTATTCACCGGTTTCTCATTAAGAGTGAACTTTATTAGGTTTTGAAGAGTTAAGGACAGAATTTTTACGGAAAACTTTTGCTTCTCCTGTTAGCTGCAGATCAACTGTTATGCCCAAAATCAGGTGAATAATGTTAAATATTTTACAACTTCAATATAATGAAGAAATAGTAGATAACTTTTTTTTCAACATGTGTTTTTCTGTAGCTGTCTTTCTTATTGAAACTGTATTTCATACGCAAGACCCAAATCACCTTGACAAAATCACAGTGCAGCTCAAAATTTTCTGTAAGAAATAGTTGCTTGGTCAAGACATTTGTTGGTTGGGTTTTTTTCTAGAGTTAAATATTTGAAGACATTTCCAGTACCTTTTAGAGAACCAGATGAAAAACAGAACTGCCAGTAAGTGAATTGTTGAAAGTCTTGACATTTGTTGGATAATGCTAGTGTTTTTCTCCTGGTGTGGTCTGTAGCAAAGGAACTCCAAGCATTTCTTCAAATCCAACTTTGGTATGGATGACAATAAAGACCTAAAATTATTAATGAACTCCGTGGGATTTTCTATCCCAGACTATATGACTATGTCTGCATTAGCAACTAATGTGACCTCAACAAGAGATCTGTGTGAACTCCTCGGTTGGTCCATAGAGCTGATCAGACGAGGCACAGAACGTGACATCCACATTGTGTTATTTTGGAGAGTTTTGCTTTGGACTTGCTTTGTCTGTTATCATGGGCTGAATGCCTGTTAGCAGTTGGAGCCCTCTTATCCCTTCAGTGTGATCTAAATGCCTTCTTCACAATGCAAAACAAGTAGCATAGCAAGTAGGGGCAATTTAGAGATGCACTTCAAAAATGCACTCCTGACCCCAGTGAAATTTCCAAGGTAGGTGCAGCTTGAAGTCTAGTAGCTAAAGAAAAAGAATCAAGAAAACAACCTCTCCGGATCTCACTGATGAACACTCAGAAATACCTAGAATCCTGTGGTCTTTGAAGACATAGTTGGGAAAATTTATCTGTTCAGAGGGGGGACAAGAGAGTCACTTCATGTTAGTCTTTACAGGAGAAAATACTTTAAATTTCCCACCCCTTCTAGTAAAAGGAAATGGAACTTAGTGTCAGGGGCTGTTCTGGATGTGGAGAGCAGGCATAGTTCTGCCAGGTAAAAGAAGCTCAGTTGTAGTTTCTTGTGGTAGCCTTATGCATAGGACATGAGCACTTACACTGCTAAGTAGTGATCAAGAATAAAAATCCGCTAACTGAAAAGTTGGATGGAAAGGAGGTCCCATGATGGTGGAAGGGAGGTCCCGTGCTGCTGCAGGTTTACTCTTCTATTTGTATACTGGAGAAAATATGTTGACAATGTTGGCATGAACAGAATGCCATGGCTCCAAATTTCAGCTCCTTCTAGTCCTGGAGTTAAATTTTGTTGGAGACTGTTGCGTCTAATGATAAATCGATGGAAGTTGCAAAAATAAGTACTTTGGACTATCAGAGTATCTAAGTCATAGTACTTGCCGGAACTCACCATGGGCCAGTCCAATTACATGCTATACTTTCAGCAGCTCTGCAAATAAGCTAAAAATTAAAGACCTTAGAGAATAAAGTTGATTACTTTATTGTTATCATTTGCATTAAATAGTTAGTTTCTAAATATCTCTGATCACGCTGTTTCTCATAACTGGTGCATGCAAAGCATTACATGCCACTTACCCTGCAGGGTCATAGTGGTAATATCCTTGCCATGGCTGGTGAGAATTCTGCCCAGTGAATACAATATTCCAATTCTTTTCATGCCTTTTTTGCTCCGTTTTCTTCAGTGGTTATTTCTGGAATGAATATGATTGCTGTTCTTTGAGTGCTGTCAGCATTCTGCTGGAAAATATACATGTGTTCCCTTAATAAGTGATAGTTAGTAATGCATCTCCATGTTCAGATACTTATTTCTGTATTTTACATACATTTGTAATTTTATCTTTGAAGTCTGAGGAATGTTGCTCATTATATTTTGTGTGCCACTGTAGATCAAAGTAATTTCTATATGAACAAGCTTTTAATTTGGCAGTGACTGACTGACAACGAACAGAATGTCTTAATTTTTTTTTATGAAAGAGTTGTGAATAATTTAATCCAGAAGCTATCAAATTATCACTTACGAAAGTATTAAAGGGATTTTTCCTCTCTTTTTTCTTTCCATGCACTACTCCATACCCAGCTACTAGATTTTAGCTTATGCTTAGCTATTGTAGCTTGAAAGTATGAACAAGAATTTCGGAAGCGAATGCTCACTGTTGCCACCATTGCTTCCCCTTACAGACACTTTAAGAACTCCTATGCAGTAATTTATTTGTGCATCTGATGTTCCTCCTCATGTATCATATTTTACTCTTATCCTAATTTTTTAGCCCAATTTATGCAAACCTTCAGTTTGCAAAGATAATTTGGAATTCTACAATGTACTTGCAGTCCTTTCCAACCTCATGCCATCCTCAGCTCTGGCAAGTTCACACTGAGCTAAGTCATTAGTAGTATTAATGAAAATGCTGAACAAATCCAAACCCAGGAGGGTTTCTGCCAGATAAAGTCTCCTTTGCTCTTGGTAACAAACTGTGGAAAACTAGTTTTGGGCTATGGTTATTCAGCCAGTTTTTGCACCTATTTTTTTGCTGATTTACCTGGACAGTGTGCTCGTCGAGTGCTGATGAGAATGTCAAGTGAGATGCTGCCAAAACTTTCCTAAAATCAGGATGTAAGAGGGTTTATTTCCTGTATCCTAAACACAGAAGATACACTAGCCTGTTGGGAAAAGGAAATGAAATTGGTTTGACTTTTTTGGTGTTGACAAATCTATGTTGTCTGCAATTTTTCCGTACCACCTTCTAGATGGTTACAAGTAGGTGGATAATTTATTGCAGAAATTTTGGGGTAACTGAAGTTAACTGTCTGTCCTATATTTTTTCCTTTACTTTCTCTCTTTCTTGCTTTCACTTTTTTTTTTAACACAGGCACTCTGTTCTCCCATTTTCCATCTTCTGGCAACATTGCGAGTCCTCAAAGATAACTATAAAGAACTCAGAAATCATTTTGGCCAATTCTTTAAGTATCCTAGAATAAAACTGAGCATATTCCGATAACTGGGAAACAAGCTGCTTTTCAGACAGCTTCCTACACTGTTTGCTTTTAGGCATGCACACCATACTTCAAATTTAATTTCAACTAACTCTTTACTCAAGTACTTAACATTCAAAAAGGCCTCAGTTTTTCACATTGTGAAAGTCTGAGGCATTCCTTAGTGGACTTAGTTTCACAGCTACATTTTTATGAACATTAAAATGACCCATAAGAAGGCAGCAATAAGAAAGAAGACATAAACAAGTTTTCACTCAAGAGCTTTGGAGAAAATGAGACTAAAGTCAGCATTGCATTTTACATGGCTGCAGGAAATTATTTAAAATAGGCAAATTTATACTCTACCTCTAGCTTCTTTATTGATTATTGCTTTTATTTAGTATTTAAACAGCATCTTCCTATTTATAAAGTTTATTTGGCCATTAATGCATACCTCTTGACATCTGCAGGACACTTTAATGGAAAGCATCATTGATACAACTGTTTCCTCAAGGTGTAAATCTAGAGAAGGGAGAAAATGATTAGTCACAGTGACAGAGTGAACATTTGGGAATTACTTTTCTGTGCATATCATTAAAAAATCAATGAGATGAATATATAGAGGCCAATACTATTTACTGTGGAAGAAGAAGGGAAAGTAGAGCAGCCATACTTTGCATGACTTAAATTTTGCTCTGATCTAGTCCTCTTGTGTGATGAAACTTTGAAGGGCTGTAAAAAAGGTCACCTTTGCTCTTTGAGGTGTTCTCTTAATAGTCCTAGTGCACATCCATGCCTTGTGCAGAATGACAGTCAGATGGCTTAGTTTTAAAATCACAAATTTACCTTCATAAATTGTATTCAGAAAATGAAATTATTCTGTGCATTCTTTGCCAGCCTGACTTTTGCATCTCAAAACTGTGTTAGTTGTACTTTACTTTGGATGACTCTAAGAATATAATTTTCCTGTTCAGCATTGATGTATGACTTAACATATAGATAAATCTGAAAAAATAAAATTCCAAATCTACTAACTCTTCATCCTGCATTGTATGTGGGAGATGATTCTGTAGTTCCTCCCCAAAGGAGACGCTACCAGATAATGTGATACATCTGTTGCTAGTGTTATGCTTAAGTAAAACAGGCATATTACAAAGATGGGGAGATTTAAATATACCTTGTTATATCCAGGTATTTCTATGTTATGACCAGTGCTTCCAATGTACCCAGTTGGCCATAGGCTTACAGAAAAACACGAGACCTGTATGTGTTACACAGACATGTTATCTTCAGCCGTGTAAACCTGCATACACACTTGCATGTAATTTGAGCTGATGTATAGTTTTAGTAGGCTTTGATGGAAGATCCCTTTAAGGCCACTAACAGTGACTAGTCCTGTAAACCAATTGTGCTAACATTTTAGGCTAATGTGCTATTAATAATATCTATAGCTATTGCTGGTTTTGAGGAAACTTCTTGGTTTGACACCAGAATACAGGCACTGATATTGGCACTGTCATAGGCAGTGAAAGAGCATAGCATGTTAATGTAAGAAAATAGCTAATGCACGTGATAAGAATAGAGTATGGTAAAACAGAATCAGGAAAAAATGGTTTTTAAATCCAGCTTAAATGGTGAAGGTTGTTTCTGACCAAGAGTAATCAAGTGTTTTCACAGTAAGGCCCTTTAAATTTTTTCTAGATTTTGGTGCTGTTTGACAAGTTCTTTTATTTCTGTGGAAGAATAAGGTGGATATGGTGCAATGTGCTGAGATCTATTGATATTCTCTCTACATACACTATGACTTCAAAGCCATGTCCATAACTACTACAGATGCTGTAGGAATAGGCCCAAGTTAATTAGTAAATCTTATTTTTCTGTCAGATTTAGCATGTATATGAATTGCTTACACTGTAAATCCCATTTTCATCTCTCTTCAGAATGTTAATGTAATGTTTTTGGGTTGTTGGTTTTTTTCCTCTCCTGCAGTATTTTTGCTACAGCAATATGGGAAGAAAGCTCTTCCAGGCCTCTTCTCCATCCCAAGTGAGGAGAGATGAACTACAGATGGATTCCAAAGGCCTCACTTCTCACGGAGTGTTCTGCACTGCTGTGAGTACTGATCTATACTGATAACTTCTGTTTGTGTGTATGTTAAGAATTGAAGTATGAAGATAAAAAAAGACAGGCTGGGAACAGGAAGAGCTTAGTGTTGATTCCTGAAACTCGGCTCACTTAACTTCTTTAGCTGTAGCAACTTTACTGTGTCTGTACTCCTGTTTGCTGTAGAGTGGGATTCACACGGGAGATTCACACTTTTTTGGCAGGTTCGAGCACTGACTGTGGTAGTGGGTTAGCGTACTGGAAATGGCAGCTTCTAGCTCTGTGACAGATCATGCAGCATTTTTGAAGTGTCTTGCAAACCATTGTCTGGGACAGGATGCTCTCCTGTCCTATAGAAACAGTGCCATCAAGATTGTGCTTTAATTTCCAGTCCTCTCACAAACTCAAGAGGCCTGACTCTAGGTAACGGAAAGGTGCCTATGTTAGATTTGCAGCTGTCAACACTGAATCTCCTCCTGAAATAGGTGCCTATCAAGCATGGAGCAGTGGGCACTTTTTTTTTCCTCCCCCTTTTCTTTAAAAAATGCTATAATTCCTTTGTGGATCTGGGTCAGCAATACAACAGCAGTGCTGTACAGATAAGAAAACATTTACTGTCCAAGTATATGGAAATAAATATCTACATGATCTTTAAGAAATAAAATTCTGTTTGTGAAGTCATCAGTGGTTAACAGAAAACAAATAAATGCCTTACTTTTTATGACTACTTTACAAACTTACAGAGCCAGCAGACCTCCTTGAAATCACAGAAAATATCTTGTAAAGTGACACAGGTTCAGACCAAATTCTGAAACCTTCATAAATGAAATGTAAAACTTTAAAAGTCTAGATTTCTTTTTAGTCTCTAATGAGACCTCATCTCATTAAAAATTAACACCTTTTTATTATACCTAATTTACTTATAAATCTTATTGCCACCCATTATCAACTTTCACGGACATCTCAGTCAACCTTATGATTAAATCTATTTTATTCAGGCTATTCCTTTCCCACTGATTTTAATTCTACCTTAATGACATTTTTTTTTTCTTTGAAAATTCATTCAACTTTGGATACTTTCTCATTGTTTCATGTGTCACTATTTTCATACCTTTAAACTTGACTACTTTTGTAGCTGCCAGCTGGGTCTTTTTATTACAGGTATGCAGTGTTTGTTGAGGAAAAAAATCTCCTAACTTTATAAACACTGTAGCATCCATGAAAGTTTTTTGTAAAAGGTTTTTTCTTACCTCCCACAAGAGTTTAAGTACAAATAGTGCGAGCTGCATTTTACATCTCACTTCCATGTTTTTGCTAAGCAAAGTGGGCCTTAATTGTGGCTGAGTAACCATTGAACATCAGCCCTGTCATGTGACAGGGTATTAAACTTGACAATCCTAACCAGGTGAAATCATCAGAGGCAAGCAAAAGAATCCATCTATTCCCCAGTTTTCTGGTGTGCCAGAAAATTATTAGAAGTGCGTGCTAGAAGGTCTTTTATAGAATCTGAAAAGGAAGTCATTATCTTACCTCATTATTTCCTGCTCTCTGACACATGATGTGCACTAAGCACTAATAATAGATTATATAAAAAAATAAGACAGAGATTTTTAAGAAACATTAAGCCATCTTGCAAATATAATTCCTCCTGATTCTGCACAGGTTCACATGGCATATTATGTCTCTGTACTTCCTAGGACAAGTTGTTTCTCTTTGTCAGGCAAATGAATTGGTAGGGGCTTCCCCTTGTCCTGTTTACATATTCCACTCTATTTTGTCATGTTCTTGAAAGTGTGAATTTCAGCCTATTTAAAGTGAGCTAAGCATTGTTTCTTTCAAAAGAAAAGATTGTGCTGATTATTCCTCTTTGTTGCAGTGATACAAAACAAAATATCTCAGTATATCTCAGTTCTTATTGAATGGGGGTTCAATGTCGGATTTGTCCCATTGAGTGTACTTGCAGGAATATGGAGCGCTACTGCTATTGACAAGACAAAATATCAGTAAAGGTAAACCTCTTATGTGTTTTCATAGATGTGTGCTCTAAGAAACGAATGTCAGTTGTTCCACTAAGACCTACAAAAAAAATAAAGCATAACGAGGATGGAGTTTTTGAGGAGGTTAAGGAAACAATAGCAAAATGTGTTGCTCCTCTTAATTTATTTCAACAAATGCATACTTAATGATATTTTTGTCTTAATTTGCCATAGGTTGCTTTAGTCTTAGGAGCACTTTAGGTAAGTATTTTAAGAATAGGTAGGCATTTAGCCTATACGTTTGTTTAAGCATTCTCCAGAACACTGTTTAAGCATTCTCCAGAACACCTGACCTTTGAAATAGAGCCATTTTTTTTCCCAGTAATAGCTTGGTTTAGCATCTGTATCTTCCAAACTCCTATCAGTCATGACAAATGGTACAGTTACTTGTTTGTTTAATTTTGTACTGTTTTTGTCTGTACAGTAGAGAACTAGCTATAGACAACTATTTTAAGGGGAAATGCTATATTATGCCGTCAGTCATTCACACTGCTTCCACAGCATGATATTGTTCCTTTTTGCCCTGTTGTTAGTCTGCCAACTTAGATGAGATAATAATCAGATAATAATCATAACACAAGTTTTCTGTAAAAAGCCTACAAACCTTGAAGTCCCCATTGTATGTTATTTGGAGAAATGGTTTTAATATTTGTGTCTCTCTCAGCTTGCATGAGCAATATCACATTACTTGAAATTTTGTTTTCCTATGACGATTCCCACAGGTAGGACTCTCCGCAGCTTCAAAATTATTTTCTGCCATTTGGCACAGGAAGATTTTGCTGCAGGAGCTTGTCAAACATGTGCAATAATGGGAAGTGTTGTTTGGTCTTGTATCCAAAACTTTCCTCGATTCTGTCTCTCTAGATCCTGCCTGCCTTACTGCTTCTGACCTTGTCATACAGAGGGTGGCTGAGTCCCAAGCCTGTGGATTCCCCTGTTTGAATAAAAGTGAGATGACTAGATGTCTTTGCTACCTATGTGACATGAAAGGGTATGTTTCTATTACCATTTTCACTTGGAAGTGAAGTCAAATTCAAATGCTTTGAATTTAACAAACATCTCTATTTAAAATACTTATCATTTGATGACCTGCGGGGTCATTCCTGTCTAGACTGCTTCAGGCTGCTGCTGCCATTTAATCTATAGACCTTTGTAAGAGTTGCCTCGCTCTTTTTTTTTTTTCTCATAAAGGAATTTTGTTATTCTTTGGGAGGAACTGAAATTGTTAGTTTTATCCCCTCTGCTTTTAAATAAATGGTTTATAGTTGATCATTCCATTTCTCTTTGGATGAATATTTCATTCAAATGAGGCTTTAGAAAATTTCCTGATAGTTTTCTTGAGCAGTATTTTTCACCAGTGTGAATAAAATAAAATAAAGTAGAGCTCCCATCATTCTGTTTTCTAGGGGAGTAGTTAGTCTCTTTTGTAGTACATTTTGACGGTTATGCAAGAGAAAACCTGAGCAGGACAACTCCAAAACACTGAATATTCAGGAGCGTTATGGACTTAAACCTGTGATAACTCCCTGTAGTCAAACGCACTTGAATATTAGTGGTCTCTACCTGAGAGCCCTGGTTGCCAACCAAACAAGAGAAACTGTTAGGCTACTGTGTTGGGATACATTGATTGACTGGATACAGCGCCACTAATTTGCCTTCAAATGCTACACAAGCTCAGTAATAACAAACTGAAGCATTTTAGAAATGGTTTCTAATCTTCTAACAAAACATACACTGCAAGATTTCCAAATCATATTCCACTGAGACTGCACATTAAAAATGTTTGAAATACTGTTCAAATATAGAGATGTTTTTGAAGCAAAATGAGGAGTCATAATTTAAGCATCTTATGCTGAGGAGTTAGGTGTTTCTTAATTTGACAACGTCTAGCTGTTACATTAAAAAAAAAAGAAAACTTAGTTATATTCATAATAGAGTGATGAAATTGACATTAAATAAGTAAGTTCACCGTGATGTTCTAATCATGTAATTGGCATTTATTTGAAAACATAATTCTCTGAGATGGCTCGATTGTATTCATTATCACCAGTTAGGGACTGCTTAATGTTTTTATCAGCCTGATTCAAAATGCTAAATTGGAGTACAAATGTTAGCATTTGCTCCTAAATCAGCCTGTGGTGTAATTTTTTTTGTAATTTAAAAATTTCTGAACTTAATTCCTGTTTTGAACCATGTTTTGAAAACCTGTTGCCCTCTGAAGCTATCTGTGTGTCAGCAAAACTAGACAAGCTTATTCATACAATTAAACTAATCTGAAGCTAGTTTATTTAAAGTACTATCATTCTCAAATAATTTCAGGTTGGTTTGACTATGAATTGCTTTACTGCCATGCATACTTACCCTGAGACAGCACCTATCTCTCGATTTACCACCTCAGGAATTGGTTGATGACTTCAGGCCCTTAAAAAAACTCACTAGCAGAATTTTAAATTAAATGTTAGTAAGTAACAGAAAATTAGCAGTAAATGCCTCCTGGTAACCACACAAAGAACAATGAAAATTAACACCTTACTGTGGACTAAGAAAAGCTGACTGATAAGTTTGCTGTTCTTCCAGTCAGAGCATCTCTGTACTGCTAGCTAAATATCCATTTACCCTTTGAACTTTGAAGTAAATAATCATTTACCCTTTGAGACATCCCTGACAAGCACCAACTACTTTATAACACTGCAGAATGACATTTATCAAGCAGTTATAGATGATTAGCTATGCTTCTTATTGTTGGAAGAGGAAAGGGAATGGTGTCCTTTCTCTCTGGTGGTGGTAAGGTCTTGAAATAGTCTGAAATCATTTTGGACAAAAGGAACAACACACTTATAAAAAAACTACTGAGTGACTTTAGATAAACCATGAGTTGATCTTAGTGAATCCAATGTTAATCCTATCAGCATTAGCAGAAAGTTAAAGGAATCCTTTATTCGTTAATGGTGTGTTCCCAGTATTGAGGTCAGTAGAGGAAGGTGAAAGGAAAGATAACCTAGATGTACACAAACCTGAAAGAATCTCAGCCCAGACCACACTGGGACTACTGCTGTTACCAGAAATCTGAGGCAGGGGACTTCTGTTGCTCCAGTTTTTCCTCGTTTAGACTCAGCCTGCATTTTACATATTAGGAGGCACGGGGAAAAAGCCACACATGCCCTGGTCATTGCAACTAGTGGTGAGGAACATTGCGAAAACACCAAAACTTGGGATGACTGCACCAGAGGAGAGAGAAAATACACCCGAGGCAAAGCTACCTACTCCTTAGGATCAATTATCTTTAGATAACATGCATGTATTACACTCTCCTATATTATTTGAGACAAAGGCTATCTGCTTTTGCTATCTGCACTGGGTTTGTGCAATGCTTGTCATAACACATCCACAGTCCAGGTTAGTCAGAATCACAGAATCACAGAATCACTAAGGTTGGAAAAGACCTGTAAGATCATCAAGTCCAACCATCAACCAACAAACACCACCATGCCCATTAAACCATGTCCCACAATGCCACATCCACACGTTCCTTGAACACCTCCAGTGATGGTGACTCCGCCACTTCCCTGGGCAGTTTATTCCAGTGTCTCACCACTCTCTCAGTAAAGAGATTTTTCCTAATATCGAGTCTAAACCACCCCTGGTGCAACTTGAGGTCATTTCCTCTTGTCCTGTCGCTAGTCGCTTGGGAGAAGAGACCAACACCCGCCTCTCTGCAACCTCCTTTCAGGTAATTGTAGAGAGCGATGAGGTCTCCCCTCAGCCTCCTCTTCTCCAGGCTGAACAACCCCAGCTACCTCAGCCGCTCCTCATGAGACTAGTCCTTGGGCAAGACCGTAAAAAATTATATTATCAAAGAATAGCTGTGGAAGTGCATGCTGGTAGTGTTTATTTTCATGTGTGAAGCACAAAAATTTCTATACCTTAGAAAATAAATAAATTTCTTCTGTGAATATGAGATACTAGTATTGCTAAATAACAAAAAACCAAAATACTTAAGAGTTACCTTTAAGGTTCAATGCTTGAGCAGAAGATATCCCCAGCACTATTGATCTCATTCCTCTGCTGACTTTTTTGTTCCCTGCTTAGAAAAATCTAGGAGTGAAATTCCCATGGTGGCAACTTCATTTAGTTTGTTCTGATGCATTTATTTATCCCCAGTTGAACTCAAGTAGAATTAAGCAGAAAATGTGGTTAATTTGCTTGTGCTTATTTTGAAGAGGGTGCTTTTGCTGCATCCTTCCACATGTTTGCATGAGTCTTTCTTTGGTAGATATTAGTCTTTCTGTTACTAAACTGGCCTGTATTCAGTATGTTGGTAATAACCCATATTGCAACCCACTGACGTTCAGTGGAAATGTAAAACAGAGATTGCAGATCATGTCATTTAAGAAAAACTTTCCCTAAGTGTACTATAGGTAGCGTTCCAGATCTGTGTCTTCTTAAGATGTCAGAACTGGATCCATTTTCTGAGGCAGTTCAATATCCCAAACTATTGCTGTTTGTGGTGACATTTGTTAGTGAGACAGCAATATTTTTTCTAAGGAAACCAATTAGGTAAATCTATTGCATTAACCATATTAAAGTATTCTGACGATGTATTCCTTGAGGAGTCCTAGATTCCTCGTGTATAGAGACTTATAATTCATCCTGTGTGCCAGTGATACATGCCTTTCACCATTTCTGTAAAGAGCATCTGAACCTGGCCAGGTTTTGAATGTTTAAAAATATCTGAGTACTCACAAGACTAGGAAGAATAATCAGATTTTAAAAATGACTACTACGAATATTCTTTGCATTGAACATGTGCCAACACTGAATAGGACTTTCCTTGCCGTTAGATGTCATACTTGTTGAGAACTGTCTGGGGTCTGAGCTCCCGATCTGTGAACACAGGGTTTTATTTTCCTCAGTATCCCATGATGATGATTGCCAGCTTCCAGATACCAGAGGAAGAAACTGTATTGATACACTTGCTGAGGAGATGAGGCATGATGTCTTGGGAGAAGGAGGGCTGTTGGAAAGACTGGGATTACATTTGCCCAGAGGGCTGATTGCATTATTGTGGTGGAGAGACAGAACAGGGCTGGGAATGGGGAGCTGAGGGGAAGGAGAAGGGGAGGGCTGCAAGTCAGCAGTTAAGGGGAGACTGAGACTGGATGTTACAACTTACAAGTTTGCTCTGCTTTTGTTAATGAAACCTATTCATAATGTGTCTATGCAAGGAAGCTGATCAAGTTTTCATTCCCAGCCTCAAGGTGCCTAATTTCTGACAGTTTAACACTGTAACCTCAATAATCATCTTTTAATTACAAATCAATGTAATGTGGGCCAATACATATATGAATGCTGTATATAAATTTCTAGAAGTAATATTGCAAAGCAAATGAACTGATATACACTAATGTTCTCTTTAAAGGTAATTTATGTATCCAGTGATTCTCTTACAGAGTGCCTGTCTGGAGATTAAATCCAAGGGTTTAAGTTATTAATTAATTTTAAGTATTTGCCTCCATCTATTTAATTAGAGGGTAACCTGTTAGATGCCTCCTATTCATGCCAGAGCTTGGGTATTATTCTTGATCAAAGTCTGTCATTTAGAAATCATTTCTGTGCATGGAGTTGCTGTGTCAGGGCTGTGGGTGTTTTGAGACTTGGTGCATCCAGAGCACATATGTCTCAATATACACCATCTCATTTCCCCTTCTTCTCATGAGTGTTGCTTCTCAAAATCCATGTTTCTGAGAAAAACAACATAGTTTTGACTGCTGTCATTTGACTAATGGAGCTGCCATACCAGCATAAGGTTCTTTGTCAAGCTTGCTTGTGGAGGTATTATGGTGAAGTCACCGGGTGAAATCATGGCTGTATTGAGGTCAATAAGAATTTTAGCATTCACTTCGGCAGGAACTGGGTTTCACTCAGTAGGTAAACTGCCAGGGCCAGGACTTGTGAACTTTTCCTGCAGAGGACAGAAATAAGCAAGTGGTTTTTGTCTGTTGCGAGGAGCTGGGGATAAGACAAACATTCAGAGGCTCTGCCCAGGCATCTGTTACCATCCACCATGAGCCTGCACACTATTGTGTTTTGAAGCACATTTTGAATACATGAGTTTTATTATCTTAGGAAATAATTTGAAGATAGAGATTTTGGAGCTGGATTCTTGTGTGATAAACTTTTCTTTACCAGAGTTTCCCATAGGAAACTTGATTCTCTTGGTGTTTGTGCTTCAGATTCATATTTGTAAAATAGATGTACTAATGGTCGTCTGTCAGAGGTGTTATAGCCTTAAGCACTTTCTGATAATTGAGAAAAAATACAGTGCATGAAAGAAACCAGGATATAACACACAAGTGATATTCTCTCAGGCTCCTCTCTAGTAAAGAACTTAATGCAACTAACTTGCATCTGTTTGTGAACTTAAATAATGGAAATTTAGTGTATCCAAAAAGTTAGGGAGTTTCTAAATTGCTTTGCTACTTCTTTTCCCTTAGAATGTATGCTTTGACAGATTCAGGTAAGATTATTTTAGATTAAGTACCCAAATAAACAAATTCAATAACCTGGTATGCATGATACCCAATGGATACCGCTTTTATTCTACAACTTTGTATCATTCTGTCCAAAATACATGGAACCATTTCATAAAGCACAGGAAGGAAATTCCCAATTTGTGCAGGTTGGGACAAAAATATTACATCTACAAGTAATTTGGACCGGTGTCTGTGTAGCGAAACCAGTGGCCATACTATACCAGTTTCAGGGGGGATTACTTCAGACTCCACCTAGTGCTGTCCTGTAACCTGAATGCCAATTAGTGTTTGGAGACAATTAATTGTTCCCTGGACCACATCTGGTTAAGCTTCAAGTGAAATGAAAATCTATTTCCTTTCTGTTTCCTCTAAGACGACTCTGTGATCCAAAAGCGACTGCATGATGTGAGGATAACTGAGCGATCCTTTGGAAAAGTACAGTCTTGGTCTGAGCTAAAATACAGATATAATCTTGTCTGCTTTTAAGTAGAGTCTATCTGTGTAAGGATTATGCACCTTACTGTTGTTGCCAGTAGTCTTAGGGTGCTTTTTCCTGTCTATGTGTTTCAAAGGAGAAGGAAACATGAGGCTATAAAAGATTAAAAGAGCAGCTGATATTTTTCCCTTCAGGAAGAATGTTGCTATTACATGTACACTAAGTCTTTCTTTTGCTGTTTGGGGGGTGGTGTCTTTTTTGTGGTTTTTTTTTTTTTTAATTTTCTCAGATTGTTTCAATGGAAACATCTTGAGAGGTAAAATATGTAGGTTGATTCCTCGCTTCTTTTTTTTTCGTGGGAGAGAGGGTAGTATAGGCAGATGACTAGTCACTGAACTGCAACTACTAATGTCATACAAAACATCAGAAGCAAACATTTTTTGATCTTTTCTTCCTTTCAGTTCTCTTGTTTCAAATTCTCATGGTAACAGATTTTCAAGACTTTGAACATTGATTCACATCTGATTGCTAGAGTATAGTTTATAAAAATCAAAGACATAAAGACCTACAATGGTTTTCAATGAAATCATAGTGCTTATTGAAAAGTCTGACTTTGACTTTACAATCCATAAATGCATGGGGGGGGGGGGGGGCGGGTAGTTTGGATTTTATGTTGTTCAGGAACATTCTGCTTCAGATTTAAAAAAGAAACAAATTATATGCCTTCCTAGTAAAATATGGTAGAATATAGGGCAGCATTCACTTAAAAGGAATATAAATATCCAAAATAAGCATAAGAAGTCACCCTTTTTTTTTTGGAATTATGATTATATGCTCACTGGGGGCTTATTCATTAAAATAGTAATAGCCATCATTTACTCTCTTTCCACAGTGAGACCAAAGTGACCATGCAAGAAGGAACTGCCAAAGTGATAATCCAGCTGTTTCTTGCTGCTTTTACCTTGAGCATTGCAAAATTCATAGCTACATTAAGCAGTAGGAAAATATTTATAAAGATAGGATTGCATCTTGGGGATAGAGGGAAGCGTGGGTAAAACCATAAATGAGTAACTTCGTAAGGCCGGGGAAAATGAGAGTCCTAATAAAGCAGAGTGTCTTTTCAGAAGGTCTTAGCGTAGTTCAAAAAATATGATTTTTTGCCATTGTTAGTGCTTTCTTTTGTCCTGGCAGAGCAGGGTCCCATGAGCTGTCTGGGCTTGTGTTGGCCTGAGCTGATTGAAGCTTGCTGTCCTGTGTCCAGTGGCCTTGTGCCAGTGGCCTCCCCGGCTGTAGCTTCAGCTCTGGCAGTGCCAGAGTTGGGAAACGACTGGCAGCCCCAGGGGGTCACTGCATCACAGCCCATGGCCCACAGACACATGTGAATTGCTAAGCAACTGTGAGAGAATTAAAACCAAGACTGCAATGGTCAGATTTAGAAACTAGAATGAAAGGGATTGAACAGTTAAGGCAGAGGATCAGTAGCAAGAAGGATATTGGATTAAATGGGGGGGAAGCAACAATACTACATGAAATGACAGGCTTTTTCCCCCCAGAAAACCAGCTTTTGACTTAAACTTGATTTAGAAATTTGAGGAACTGTTGTCTAGTCAGGAAACTGAAGTCCTTCCTAGGACAGTGGAGAGGCTGGGAAACAACATGGGACCTGAAGGTTAAGAAAGTCAAAGGGAATGAACTGAACTTCCTGGGTATGAAACATGGCCATGCCCAAACTGGTGCAGGGTTGTAGCTAAGGATTAGTGTATATAGAGGTACAGGTAAGAGGAGAGTAAAGAGGGGAAGAAAATGGAGCAGACCCTTAGCCCATGGAAAGGTGCATTATTCCAAATAACCTTCTTTTTCACAGGCAAGAAATGTAGCCTATTAATATAAAAAAAATATGGGGAAGGACCCTCCACAGAATGTGTATTTCTGAAAATCAGTTTCTTTTAGAAAAAATAACATTTGTATTGTTGGAGTCTGTCCCCCATGGATGCCTGTAGGAGCACCTCTGATTCTTGAGTTAATGTTTCCATTCACAAGCAGGAGAAAAGGTTGGGTGACATGCAGAGTGCACTACGGTTTCTGGGCTTTTTCAAAACCAGCTTCATGGTTAATCTGTATATACTGTGTGCTGTATGTAAAAAGTTGATCTTTTTAAATTTAAGCTGTTATTTTTCTAACTATCTGACAACCCACATAAATTCACAACTGCTTTTATGGTGCTTTTCCATTATTTTTTGCTGCTTGCTAATTACTTTTCCTGCCCAATTTCATTTGCAGTTTGAATAAATAAACTGTTTGGTTCTGCCTTCAGGTTATTGTAGGAATAGTCAATATGCAGCTATAATAAAATCATAAATTTCTTTGAACAGGCAATTTCAAACGTATCCTTCCACAGGGTTTTAAAGTTCTGTTATTGTAGAAGCAACTTGCTTAGGAGCTGCAAAGTTTCAATGCTGTTTTCTGAAGTTTGGAAGAAATTAGAATAAAATCATGCATAGCTCTATACACTGTACAGGTAGTTTAAGTATTTGTGTGGCAAGTTATGTGAACATGACTCTTGTGTACTGGAATGCAGAACACTGAACAATTTTAACCCCTTTTTGTCTAAATTCAGGGAAGTTTTAGGCCTCGATCAATATGCTGAGAGGAGTCAGATTACGTGTTTACTGCATATTGGACAAGATGTCACCATTTTTATCCTGGGTAAAATTTTATAAACTAAATACTCACATCCTTTTCCATGATGCTACTTTTTTAAGTGCTACTCTAGCTGGTCATATAAAATATCATTATTCCTTTTCCCCCTACTCCCCTTCAAACCACATGAGATTATCTTTATTACTCGGATGGAATTTGTCTCCAGGTGTGCTTAAAAATCTGTAAAGAACAGGAGAACCACTAACTTCCAAAAAAAAAAATCTCAGAAATTGCATGTTAACATTAAGGACAGGCAGATTCTTTAGAAGTAGGACTCATTATTCCACTTCTGTCAGTGTGGCAGCAAAGTTAGTTCCTGCTGGGTATAAGGGCAGTGAAGGGAACACAGTGGTGGCACACAAACTTCACCTTCTTATTTATTCTCTTAACAATGCATAAAATAACTTTGTTTCCTACCCAGGTTTAGTTACATGGCAGTTACACTGCTCTGCTGGGATGCTTTTTTCATTTGTATTTAGATATTTATTATTGTTTCTACGCTTTCTGGTGACTGTTAACCTGAATGTTTTAGATTTGGTGGGCTTTGCTCCTGCAGCCCAGTGGACTTGTGACTAATCTTGGAGCATGTGTATTCCATTTTCTCAAATACTTCGTTCCCTCTCCGTATCCCTTAAGGCTTTGTAATTAGATCATAGAAAAGAAAATGACAGCTCAAAGTAGCTTTGCATGTATAAGCTTGAAAATAATAAGGCATTAATTTCATTTTGTCTAGTATTTATATCAACACAAACACATTTGCATTTGTAACACAAAGCAGTGGGCATAGATTAGCCATGATTTGGTATATCAAAGCACCAAAAGGGATCATTACCAGTACTATAAATGCTAAAAATTACTTAGGTATATCTAAATAGTCACAGAGATAATTGCTTTTTAGTCGCTACACAGCTATTTAATATTCTTTAGAGGTCAGTTTCCTAAGCCGTATGTATTACTACATTGTGCAAAGGCAGTTTGTAGAAGCTGTGAATAACAGAAATGTATGAAAGAGCTTATAATATATAATTGTTAATAGGCCACTAGTGGCTACTTCTTCAAGAATAAAAATTAGGATGTCTCACGAAGAGTAATACACATCTGGTTGATGTTCTGCGGATGTAACACGACCTTGATCTCTGGACTAGAAAAAAGATCATGGTGGCAAAGAAATTAATTCAGCTTGGTTAGCCTATATTAGTGGCAATGGATGAGGTAATTTGTCAGGCCACACCTGAGTTTGCTGACTAAAATTTCCTTTCTTCCTCCTCTTTCCTCAAAATAACAGAAGACTAGTAGGATCTTTAGCTGTTGCATCTAGAGAAGATTTATAATCATTGTTGTGTGCTCCTTGTATAATGTCTAAACCTTGGGAATAGTCCAGGTACGTACTTTCATACCTGCCATAAGTAAAATATTTTGGCAAACACTGAATTTATGGGTATTTAATCACCTTGGGAGGGGTTTTTGAGGTCAGGGTCACATCTAGACTTTGTATTCAGCCAGAAAATTCATTTTTGTCTCTTTATTTTAAGGCAAACACTTAAATGTGTGTTTCTATTACTTCAGTAGAAGATGTGTCAAATAACCAGCCTCCTACAATATGATAGGCCAAAACTCTTACAGGTTGAAAGCTTGAGCTTCTTGTGAATCCAATGAATGGTGCTGTGGTCTGCAATATCGTATGAGTCCTAGACCTGAGAATACTGATGTTTTCTGTGCTGCTGCCTCATGAATGATGAAAGGATGTAAAATGTATATCAGCCTTTTAAACCTCTGTAAGGTTAGAGAGGGAAGCAGGAAGATGAAAAGTCGACAGCATGCTTGTAAATTTTACATGTAAATAACTTCTCTGCTGCTATTACATTCCACATCCGGAGGCTGCAAATCATTGTGTTTGTCCATATGATTGCAAAACATAGTATTTATCCCAACTAATGTGTGTCAATGTGTATCATGGCTAGTTTTCCATGAAGGGACTACGTAGGCATTGGAGGATGCAGCTGGATTTCTGCCTTCATTTTCTCTGTTACAACGTGCAATTGTTTTTGACTGCAAAAGCTGCAGTACTGTGCCTAAGCATTGTGACATACAAGATATTCCAGGTCCCCAAACAGTGTTTTTCTTCCCTTCTTTCCAGATAGCAATTTTAAAATAAAAGAAAATACTAAGGACAAACTGAAATAACAGGTAAAGAAGTGGTCACACTTTGTTCCCATGCTAAAGGCCATTATGCAACTGGTCCACCCATGTATTAGAAAGTGTCCAAAGTGCAGACAAAGGATGAAAAATGGAAAGAACATGGCAGAAGGGCCAGATTCCTGGAATACAATGACTTTCAGAATGAGGAGGTCACTCAGGTGCCTAAGGTCTCTAGCAATCAAGCTCTGGTAGATCTAGTTGGGGCAGATAAAGAAGTTACAGCCCTCACCAGTCTGTCCTTGCCCTCTTGCATCCCCTGTACACACACACATATATATAGGTATAACTGAAAAACAGGCTGAAGCCATTGTTGTCTGGACATGGAATTGTTTTCTTATAGGTCATCATAAGGGGAATGATCTCCACTCAGTGAAATGTTCAAACCCAAGGCTAGACCCGCTGAAGTAACTTTTACTAGGTCTCCAAGTTCTCAGTGAGATCTAAGTAACATCTTAGATTTATGTTTATTGTTATGTTTATTATGTTTACAGTTTACAGTTTACAGACCCTGATGACCAGGGTCTGGAAGTACTATAAGTGAACATATATAAAACACTGTACATGCTAAGCAGCAGAATACAGCTCATTTGGTTGTCTGCGAGCCTGAGATGGTACAAAGGCAAGAAACAGAAAGCATCTCTCAGCCCTCATGGGAGGGAGACATATAGCAACGGGAGGTCCAGAGGTGGTTTGAGTTTCACATTTTGTGTGTACAACTCAAATGCAGCTTGTGTGACTCTTAGTAAGTTACTGACACTGCCTCTTGGCACAGCCACACTAAACTGGCATGAATTTACTAAGAGTTATGATGGAATAATACTATACTACTGGACATTGAGGTTCATCTTGCTAACTAGCATCAGTTAGGATTTAATAATAACATTCAGGATTTTGTCACTATTTTCCATGAATAAATGCTTCTTAATAGATGTGAAATATCTAGTCTTTTAAATGCAATAATGTTTATTAAATGTAGAGTAAGCAGTATAATCAAACACTGTAACCAATCTAGACCATTACAATGTAATTATATAATAATGAAGTCAGACAATAACTAATATTCCAAAATTTACTGCAGATTCTTTAGTGAAACTGGTGGACAAAGTGTTCTACAAGCGACTGGCAGAAGTCTCACAATCGCAAGCCCTTGTTCTTGGGGGGGACTTCAACTTACCGGATGTCTGCTGGAAGTATAACACAGCTGAGAGGAAACAGTCCCGGAGGTTCCTGGAGTGTGTGGAAGATAACTTCCTGACACAGCTGGTAAGGGAGCCTACCAGGGGAGGTGCCCTGCTTGACCTGCTGTTCACAAACAGAGGACTGTTGGGAGAAGTGAAGGTTGGAGGCTATCTTGGGCTTAGCAACCATGAAAGGATAGAGTTCTCAATTCTTGGCCAAGTAAGGAGGGGGGTGAGCAATACCACTATGATGGACTCCCGGAGGGCAGACTTCGGCCTGTTCAGGACACTGGTTGAGAGGGTCCCTTGGGAGACGGTCCTGAAGGGTAAAGGGGTCCAGGAAGGCTGGACCTTCTTCAGGAAGGAAATCTTAAAGGCGCAGGAGCAGGCAGTCCCCGTGTGCCGTAAGAAGAGCCGGCGGGGAAGACGACCGGCCTGGCTGAAAGGGGAGCACTTGCTGAAACTCAGGGAAAAAGGGAGAGTTTATCACCTTTGGAAGAAGGGGCAGGCAACTGAAGAAGAGTACAAGGGCCTCGCTAGGTCATGCAGAGAGGAAATTAGAAAGGCAAAATCCCAGCTACAGCTCAGTCTGGCTACAGTCGTAAGGGATAACAAAAAATGTTTTTACAAATACATTAACAACAAAAAGAGAGCCAAGGAGAATCTCCATCCTTTACTGGATGCGGGGGGGACCATCGTCACCAAGGATGAGGAAAAGGCTGAGATACTTAATGCCTTCTTTGCCTCAGTCTTTAATAGCCAGACCAGGTATCCTCAGGGTATTCAACTCCCTGAGCTGGAAGACAAGGATGGAGAGCAAAATAAACTCCCCGTGATCCAGGAGGAAGCAGTTAATGACCTGCTCTGCCACCTGGACGCTCACAAGTCCATGGGGCCTAATGGCATCCACCCAAGAGTACTGAGGGAGCTGGCGGAGGAGCTTGCCAAGCCACTCTCCATCATTTATCAACAGTCCTGGTTAACAGGGGAGGTCCCGGAGGACTGGAGGCTTGCCAACGTGACGCCCATCTACACGAAGGGCCGGAAGGAGGATCCGGGGAACTACAGGCCTGTCAGCCTGACCTCAGTGCCAGGGAAGATCATGGAGAGGCTCATCTTGAGGGCTCTCACAGGGCATGTGCAGGACAACCAAGGGATCAGGCCCAGCCAGCACGGGTTCAGGAAAGGCAGGTCCTGCTTGACCAACCTGATCTCCTTCTATGACCAGGTGACCTGCCTAGCGAATGAGGGAAAATCTGTCGATGTTGTCTGCCTGGACTTTAGTAAAGCCTTTGACACTGTCTCCCACAGTATTCTCCTGGAGAAGCTGGCGACTCGTGGCTTAAACAGGTGCACTCTTCACTGGGTAGAAAACTGGCTGGACGGCCGAGCCCAGAGAGTAGTGGTGAATGGAGCGAAATCCATTTGGCGGCCGGTCACAAGCAGAGTCCCCCAGGGCTCAGTTTTGGGACCGGTCTTGTTTAATATCTTTATCGATGATCTGGATGAGGGGAGTGAGTGCTCCCTCAGCAAGTTTGCAAACGACAGCAAGTTGGGCGGGAGTGTTGATCTGCTCGAGGGTAGGAAGGCTCTGCAGAGGGATCTGGACAGGCTGGATCGATGGGCTGAGGCCAATTGTATGAGGTTCAATAAGGCCAAGTACTCTGCATTGAGGTGCTGGCGAGTGTCCAGAGAAGGGCAAGGAAGCTGGTGAGGTGCAGCTGAGGGAACTGGGGTTGTTCAGTCTGGAGAAGAGGAGGCTGAGGGGAGACCTCATCGCTCTCTACAATTACCTGAAAGGAGGTTGCAGAGAGGCGGGTGTTGGTCTCTTCTCCCAAGTGACTAGTGACAAGAGGAAATGGCCTCAAGTTGTGCCAGGGGAGGTTCAGGCTCTATATTAGGAAAAATCTCTTTACTGAGAGAGTGGTGAAACAGTGGAACAGGCTGCCCAGGGAGGTGGTGGAGTCACCCTCACTGGAGGTGTTCAAGGAACGTGTGGATGTGGCATTGTGGAACATGGTTTAATGGGCATGGTGGTGTTGGGTTGATGGTTGGACTTGATGATCTTACAGGTCTTTTCCAACCTTAGTGATTCAGTGATTCTATGATTCTGTCATAAATATAAAATTATGTAGTTGTGTGAATAGAGTTACGTCTCTGCTTCAATTTGTGCAGTACTGAAGAATAGTAGATTTTTGGACAAAGATAGGAGAACAAATTGTCATAAATTCTAGAAAAGATACTCAGTTCAGTGACATTGTACTGCTTAACTCAAATAATTTCTCGAAGAGTCTCTCTTCATACGTTCATCCATCCTTGAGAAACCCTGAGTGGCTGTTTTAACATATTAAATTGCTTTAAACCCCCCAAATAAGAGTCATGAGAACAATACCCTTTATTTGAAAGAAATCCTCATTTCACCCCATGTGAGAACACTTAGTCAGTTGGCTTATTAACTGTTTGTTAATTAAAGTCAGTCTGCTTTATGAACATTGTTGCTTGCTTTTAATGGCCCTTCTAAACCTTTTGTTCATGCTTTTATCTTTGCCTGTATGATCAGTTCCATTATATTGATTATGACTGAAAATCAAACACTGGAACTGAACATTTATTTTATCAATAGTCCCAGATTTAGTTTTCTGTAAACATGAAGGTTTTCCTCATGTCATGCTTTCCTTTAGTGATTAACACATGAGTTGATTCACCTTCCCACAGGAACATTTTCATTCCTGATACTTTGACATTTAAAGTGTAAGTCTTCTAGCAACTGCATAGAGCAAAAACTCTAGGAGACAGGGTTTTTTAAAAAATTATTAAAAGAAGATGTCACTGAAAGTATAAAATGGTAAAATTGCTCCTGCTTGTGAACTGTGACTAACCCAAGTGGCGGCAGTTTTTCCAGTAGTTGGACTTGAAAATTATTTTGTAATTTAACACTCTCAGGTGTCACTGTTAGATAAAGAATCGTATTCAGCATGCTATAGTGTGTCCCTGGCCAGTGTGAAAACCTGAGCCAGATGTAATTCTGATAGGTTAAAGTTCCAGTGCAGAAACCTTATTCTAATATTTTTTTCCCTTTGGCTACAAGGCTTAATAATTATTTTAAGATTTTACGTCTTCTACCTTAGAGGCATTATACATTTAAGAATACTGAAGTCAGGTATAAACTCATTCATAGGTAAAAGTTTAAACTCTCTTGGTTCTGACAGAAGTTATTTTCTCCAAAGCAATGTAACTGGCAATATAAAAAATCAGGATATGTTTTAGAGATTTCTGAAATTACTTTCTACTTCTAAAGTGAAGAAAAGAAGCCAGAGTATATCCATTTACTTGCTGGGGAAGCCCATTATACCTTGTGAGACTGACAGAAGATCCTGGAAAAAGTTGACAGGTATAGGCTCCCTTTGCACTATCCTCACAGGAGTTGGCATGTGTCCTAGAAGGGTACAAAAAAATTTAGCATGATTAAGAATCAGTAAATTTGCACCTTCCTGTTTTGATGAGGTAACTCCAGCAGCACCTGTTCACTCTCACTGTTAAGTGGGGGGGGAAATGTAGAAGAAACAAATAAGAAAATTCCTGAATTCAAAGACAGCAGAGCAATTTCCACAATTATAACTTTCTTTCTGTCTAAGAGCTGATGTTTGACACGATGAAACCTCCCAGCTGTCCCCTCCGTGGGCAGAGAGATGCTGGTACCTAGAGAGGAGCTGTGCTCACAAAGCTCAGCATCAGCACTTTCCCTTCTGAGGGGCTTGAGTACCAATGCCACAACAACATCTGGTCAAGGGCCAGCAAAACAGTCTCATGTTTTATTGAAAGTGGCTAAATCCACCATAAAAATGAGAGATGGCAAAATTTGGAATAAAGCTAAGCCTTCCATAAAACAAGAGAGCTATAATAGCTTACTGTGTCTATAAGCTTTTTTCTTTTCCTCTCCTTTCCTTTCTCTTCCTCTTTTATGTCTTTTAGTCTATCTTTTATATTAGCTGTGTTTTCCTCCAGGCTGTTCCCTTCTGTAATTTTCAGTCTTCCTTAATTGTTTCCAGTTTTTTTCCTCCAAAACT
Source organism: Gavia stellata (assembly GCF_030936135.1). Lineage (NCBI taxonomy): Eukaryota > Metazoa > Chordata > Aves > Gaviiformes > Gaviidae > Gavia > Gavia stellata. Next base: position 13,644,245 of record NC_082603.1, read on the forward strand.
ACTCTCTCAATCTTTAAGACATTTTCGTATTCCTAATTCAGCTTTTCTTTATCAATTCATCTATTTATTTTTTTTGTAGGGATGCCCTTTACTTTGGCATTCAAGTGCCATTCCTCAGGACTGGGCATAAAATCCCCTCCTGACAAGAAATTTTTTTAAATTATTGCTAACTTTATTAGAACTATTATTTAGGCAAATATATAAAAAAGGGTACTGCTGTGATCATAATGGTTATTTCAGGAAATCTAAATTAGTCTTGGATTTTGAATTAGCTTCCTAACCCTATACTTAGCCTTTTGTGTTCAGCAAGTAGGCAAACTTCTGTCTTTCTGTAGGATTCCATGGAAAGAAACTCCTTCCCCCTACATCAGGGACTTCTCAGTATGGTAGATCAAGAGGTAATTCTGTCCTCTAATTCCATCTTCAGTATGTATTTGTTCATTCTCTTCTGCCTGCTTTTATTTTTCCTGTCCTTTTTGCTTTTTATGGGTATGAACTCTGGAACTTAATTCTTCACAGTGCTGATACATCACTGGGTAGCAAAATGAAAGTAAAAAGCAATTCTAGATTTATACCATCACACTTAAAATTGGGCTTGGTCATCTGTGTCTTTCTAGATGGAAAAAATCCTAGGAAACTCTAGTAAATGGTAAAAATAAAAATTTTCTGTAATTGTTTATGTTGATAATCATTGCTAACTAAATGATAGGGGAAAGTAGTCCTGAAATGTAAAAAATGCTTGTTCATATACAAAGCTCTCATCTGCCTAGGCTATGAAAAAGTAAGCCAAAACCCTGCAAACAATACAGATAATTATACTGCAACGGGAAGCCAACCAGGGCACATAGCAGGCAGTGGTATGAGATGTATAAATGCATTATAAATCACAGTCCCTGCATGGATTTTCAAGTTAAAAGCTGGCATAAAAGGTTGTGAGACAGAGAAGAAGATGGCTGGGATAGAAAGACAGGTTAGTGGTGGAAACTGGATGTGTTCAGTTCTTGGCCATCCAGCAGCAGCAGTCATACTGCTCTCCCTGGTGAATCAGATTCCTGTTTGCATTATGGAAGAGGTGAGAGAGATATGAAAGAGGATAAAGTGGATAAAGACTCCTCTTTTGTAAAGCTATAAACTTTTAGGTATGAGAGAATTTTGAAGGTATTTCTCAGAGGAATAGAAAATCACGGATCATGCATCTTTAGTATCACTGCATTGAGAGTTGCTCTAGAAACACTGCAAGGAGATCAGCTTTGAGAGGCCTTGTAACAAGGGCCAGAAACATTTATTTCATACAGTGGAAAACAAAGATTGAGGGGGGTGTAAACTGTGTTATCTAGTCCAATAAGCAAGCAAGATTATGATCTTTAGAATAGTGTCTAGAGCAGATTTTAAAGGATGAGGTCTCAGATGTCATGACCACAGGACAAGGAGATAACAATGATTCGAGTTTGAGAGGAAAAGGGGTGGGTATGTTAGTTAACAGTCTGGGGAGGGCAGAAAGGTTAATTCCAGAGGGCTTTGCAGGACGAAACCTCATGACGTCTATTCAGTCTATGCAGATGAGCCAAAAACAACAAAAGGTTAAAGTTGAAGTTAAAATTAGAAGCAGAAGCAGCAGAAAGAGCCGGTGGTGATGTTGACTATAATAATTCATGGGGGTAGCTGAAAGGACATAGAGTAGTATTTGACAGAACAAAAAATCAGTGAACATAAGGCGAGAGTATTCTAAATGCCAGGCAACAGCTATATTTATGTATATAACTGTAATTGAACCATACTCTGATGACAGAGTAGCGTTCAAATAAAATTAGCCAGCAGTTGTGGTGATAGACCAGTCTAGACTAGAACTTGCAATATTGATATGTTCCTTGGCGTAATTCAGAAAACATAGAGGTAATATAGATATATAGATATAAATATTTCATTTCATTTTATACCAAAATTTTAAGTAAAAATATATATTTATGCTTCTAAAATCTCCCTCTGCTGTGGTCAAATTTAATTTCTTTCTTCTCTCCTTCATCTATAACATATGTAAGTAATATTAAGGATGTCTGTGCATGATAAAGTTTTCAATATAGAATGCTAATGCCTCTATGTGCATAAGCTCTGAAATCGGCATATAGATTTTCCTCATTTTACCTTTTTTTCTCTTTGCTGCTTGTCAGCTGTTTTCTAGATTGATTTCGCTGTGAATGGATAGAAATTCTAACCCAATATTAAACTACTGCTCCAGGGCTAATTACTACAAAACAGAGTCACAGTCACAGCTCCTGACAGTGTAAGCTTCTCCCTTTACTTGTGTCTTCACTAGCCTACAGTCACTCACTGGGCCTTTAATCAAACCCTCCAGTCCAACTGTAAACGTATCAAATCATAACATTTTATGAAATACATTTAAAAATAGCATAAACATAGTTGAACATGCCACACATTATTTTTTAGCATAAAACCAAACAGAATTTATTCTGCCGTAACAGAAGCATTGTGGTGCTGCATTACAGGAGCATCATTGATGCCAAAGGATGTAAAGAGCTGACAAAAGCCAAGAGGCTAACAGTCCTTCCCGCCCTCCCCGTAGGGTTGGGGCTTTTGCACTCCTGTTCAGGAGGCCACATAAAACTTGTAAATCCGTAAGTCCCGTTAACACCAAAGGGGACTTGCTGGCTCTCTAAAACTGTGTATAGGTATATAGAGCTTGCATGAATTGTTTGACTGAAGCATGAATGAGAGGGAGATCAAACTGGTAATTCCTTCCTGAAAGTCTACCACATGAATGCAGAAAAGGGATGAGGAAGAGCCTATGCACAATGAAATTTGCTATTGTTTTTGAGTTAAAATTCCACAAAGCTTCCACTTTTTATAATAAAAGCCCCTGGTGTTTTGTGGTAAAAACCCACAACCAGCGTCAAGCACTTACTCTGTTTATAGTGATACCTACAGCAATTGGCTTTTGCAGGCTTAGGCTCCTTTAGCTGAGATCTTTTAATATCTGTAGATCTGCTGTAATCTTTAGTATTAAACAATACAATTTCTCTTAATGCATTGGAAATGCTCATACTTTGGAAAGCAAACGTTTATCTTCCTAAGAACATGTCAAAAAGCCAGCATATGGAGTGAGGACAAAGTGCGACCTGGTCCAGTAGACAAAAGCTTAAGGAAAAACTGTAAGCACAGATCATGCATTCAGTCAAACTGTCCCTGACAGACCTTCTGTTTTTCTAACAGTCTCTGACTAAAGGAGATCGTAAGCTAGGGGCTGGTGTTTATTAGAAGTTGGTGAGTTTTTCTTCAAATAATGCTGTTAAAAAAACCCACCAAAACCAACAAAGACATGATTTGTGACTTCAGAATATTGTGCAGCAGTGAGTTTCCCTATTTACTTATGCATTCTGTGTGATGAGTACTTTGAATAGTTTTATATTTATTGCCTAACAATATCATTTTATGCTCCCTGTTATTTTGCTGTAAAAATGATGTAAAATAGTTATATATCATTGTTCTGTTCTATTATTTAGTAGCTTTCTATCATATTTAACATGGGACATCTCTTTTTCAAACTGAAGTATCCTTTTCTTTTTAATCTCTCCATCCACAGAAGGTGACCTATTAGCTCTAATCATCATTGCCAATGTTCATGGTATCTTTGTAATTCTGCTGTATCTTTTTTTAAGTTGGAGAGAACAAGCATGTGTGCTATATTCAAGGTACAGGTAAACCAAGGGATTATGCAGTGACCCTAGTGGTAATTTCTGGCTAGCTCTTTATTTCTTTTTTAAGAATCATTAATCATCATCTTCCCTTTTTTGAGCTCACCCCTTCATTGACTGCCCACAATAACCCTAAGATTTCTTTTCTGACTACTGGCTCATTTAGAAGCCATCAGTGTATCCATGTGGTTAAAATTGTTTTTCCTCTGTTTACATTACTTTGAATTTATCAGTGCTGAATTTTATTTGCCACTTTATCTTTCAGTCACTCTGTATCATAAGATTCTTTTGAGCTCTTTGCAGGTGTTGTCTTTAGTGCCTTGAATAATTTTATCCTATCAGCAAACTTTGTCCTGTCATTACTGAGGCCCTTTCCGGATCATTAATAAATATGTTGAGGGACACCAGTTCTCTTACAGATACTTGTAGATCTCCATTGATAACCCCCTCCCACCCATTGTGAAAAGTGACCATTTGTTATCAGTTAGATATTAATCTGGTTTTTTTCCTTTTACCGTAGGAGAACTTACTTGCTCTTAAGTCTTTAGTGGTCAAAATTGTAAACTGCATTTTCAAAATTCCTGTAGACTAAATCAATAGGTTTGTCCTTCATGTGCTTGTGGATTCCCTGAAGAAACTTTAATTGGTTTTTGTGGTATAATTTTTCCATACAAAAAATATCCTGTCTCTTCTGCGTTGTGTCATATGTAGCGAAGTGTCTTCTAACAATATATTACTAAAATTTCTGCCTGGCATTCCACTAAGGGTGCTGGCATTGATTCTACTGAGAGCACAGCTGAGCCATAAATGCATATTTAGGACCCTGCTGTCAGTTTGTTCTACACTGCCTAGATGCATGTTGGTGTTCAGCACCTGGAACTTATTATGTGATAAATTTAAATATTTGACCATAGACTGTGGAGAAGGGTTCATTAGTTATGAAAGATAACACATATTTAAGATGAAACCTGACAATGGTTACTTTAGAAAAGTTTATCTGCCCTTATAATATCTAATTGAGATTAGTAAATTGGAGATTAGATATTATTTTACAGATGATAAAGATAAACCAAAAAGTACAAAAGTCAGAAAATTAAAATTGCTCTCCACTTTCCAGCATTTTTTAATATTTGATGAAAATAAATGCAGCACATCCAGTCCAGTTCTGTTGAACCAACCTAGCTGAAAAAGTAAGGAACTCAAACTACCCATAACTTTTCCTCAGTTGACTTCAGGCACAATGGTGTAATCCCAAAAGGTAGCATTAACCAAGAAACAGAGGACAGCACTGAAATCAGGAAACATACAAATTCATTCTTGTTCCAAATGCTACACCTAATACTGTCTAAGACTTTTTGCCATTATTTTGTTTAAAATTACTTCATGTCTTCTGGTAACTGTTACTTTGAGGTGAATCTCATCAGTAGACATAAAAGGACACAGTTTACAGGAATGCATAGAAGTGATTGAAATCAGATGTATTTATTCAGAATATACATACTCATGCGCACTCAAATACAGAATATGTTTATGCTAGCAAAAATATAATGAACTACAAATGTTTCCAAAACAGAAATAAAGCTGAAGTGATAAAATGCAATGTGACTGTAATTTGGTGATACATAACTCTAATATCACTGTAAAATATAAGAAGCAAAACTATAAAATAGTCTCTAGACTTCATCTGAAAAACAGAAAGTTGAGTATATTGTCTTATTTATTTTCATCTTCTAACCTGTCAGGATAGCATGATGGCCTTTCAAAGATGTAGTTCAAAGAGTAGTTATAAGAGTCAATATAAACCAAACTGTGTGGGATTATATATCTTCAGCTAAATGGATGCAATATGATACAGATCATTAACTCTTAACACCTCATCCATTCATCTTTACAACATACATATTGAGGATGCTGGATGAGAAATGTTACTGAGGGTACAGACCATTTTTAACAGTGATAGAAAAGTAAAATGAGTAAAAAAATGAAGTTCCTGTGAAATCTGTGTGAATTATTTTTTAGTTTAAATAACATTTGCTACATATACCCCTTCCCACAAATGCTTAGTATATATCACCCTGAAATATGAAATAGGGGTACATTTACTTTGAAGTGCTGGAAAAACAGAGAGTGGTGTGTTGTTTTATTTTCCTGGTGTGCTATACATTATATTGTTCTTTTTATTGTTCTTTTTATATTGTTCTTTGTTTATATTGCTTATGTTCTTTTTATATTGTTCTTTGTTCCACAAAGAGGACTCATGTAATACAAGGGAGCAGTTCTCTGGCATATTACTATCTTCACCTAATCATGGTAAGTTACAGTATGTCATTGCTGTTACCCACAATTCATATTAAGATAAATCTCATAACCTTCCAAGGCAAGGAAAGCCCATATTTATAGCCTTCTAAAGCCATATTTCTATTTCACAGATAAAAATTTATTTGGTAGCAGAAAACATCCCAGCACTTTAAAATACAGATTTGCAACTGAGGTGTACTGTTAAAATTTAGTACAGCTTTTATGTGTTAAGTACTTCACAGTTGTATTTTATAATAGAAAGCATAATCTACACTTACAGATTACCCTGTGGACTTTACACTCACTGTACCAGTTTATTCAGACTTTTTGTCTGGACTGTAAAAGCATTTGTTCCTCTCTAGCTAAGGTTAAATAAATGCAGCATTAAATAAATGAAAGGGAAAATTCTGCTATTAAGGTCAATGATACAAAATATTAGACTAAATGAAAACAAGAAGCAGAGAAGCTGTAAGAAAGCTGTAAGTCTTTTTAATAATGAAAAAAACACTGTGAGATGCAGTCACAAAAAGAGTTCATGGTCAAAATATGATTCATGGAGAAAAAATAGCAGCTTCTATGTCAGGAGTTTATTGGAAAACTAACAACTGGATTTGAAATCAATGTTGTTATTGTATCTTTTGATTGAGGTTACATTGTAAGGATCCTTTTCAGCAATGAAACTGACAGTTTCTCATCAGTCCTGGAGAGAAAAATGATTGATCCAAAATATATACAATTACTGGCTTCCCAATTGTTCCCAATAAAATATTAGCCATAACCATGTGGACATTTCCTTTGAAACCCTTTGAATACTAAGAGCTATTGCCTACAGTTATTTTTGCGTACTTTGTAGTGCAAACGTTGGTATAACCATTTCAAATGTCAATGATATTTAAGCTATATGTTTACCTGCTGATGATAGTTGAGTGTTAAGATTTCATAATAAATGAATGTTTTTACTGTAATTCCATTATATTTGTCCTTATAAACTTAATTTTTTTTTGTCAAGGCAAAGATTGAAAATCTAGCTCCTCTTGGTAGAGAATTTAGGTAGCCTGAAAAATCTGTCTCCATTTGCCCCATACAATTCACACCAGCCAAATCTTGACCTGTCAGTATCAGATTTAGCTCTTTGGCCTTTGTTCCCCTCCTCTTCCCTTGGCATTTCATGCATTTGGTGAGAAGCATTTCAGATCCTTCTTTTGCTATTACTTCTGCTAAAGACTCATAGGAATATATTTCCTGTATTTATTCCTTTTATACTTCCTCACAGGTAACATTGAAAACTACCTGAATGTTAGGGGAAGGGTTGCTTAATAGACCTAACGAACTTGGCCCTTGTCCTCTCTGTAAGTATTGTCAATAGTGTGTTAGAGGGTGGGCAGAAGGTCAGGAGTAAGAGATGGAAGATGGGTGTGAGGAAAAGAATAGGGGAATGGGAAGATTTGTTTTTAATCCATATAATTTTGGTGAGGCACAGTGTCTCACAAACAGCCAGATCAGTTTATCCAAAGGGCCAGTGAATACCGGCACAATGGTGGGAGCAAATACTCCTAATATGCAATACATTTTGAAACTATAGGCCATATGTCACCCAATGCATCTTGAATCTCTAGCTCATAATGCCATATGGGACAAGGATTCATGAAATTCCAAGTTGCATATGAAGATGGTACAATGCATAGCACCAAGTGAAGTTGGAATCTCTCATAGAATAATGGATACTTGTCTAAACCCTGTTTATTTCTCTTCAAACTGCATGTAACTGCAGTTTATCTTTTGCATTATTGTTCATAAAGCATGCTGTAAAAGAAAAAGCAATACATATGTCTTAAACTTCAATGGAAATATTCAAACATTCCACAAATGGCATAAGTAGATTTTCTGGGTTTTGTCCAAGTGCTTGGATACCTCTTCGTCAATCATTTGTTGCCCATATTAGACAACATTAAGTCTTATCACAGTAGCCTTCATTATGCTTTGCATAATCACTGTATGGCTGCTTTTAAGCATGTATTCCTGAAACAGATGAGCACTGAGTACATCTCATTTGTACAAAACCTCTAAAAGTTGCTTGCAATTTAAATCCAGGAGAGCAATAATTAAAATAACTGCATGAGGGGTTTTTCAGTGTTGGTTTGTATTTTATTGTATCACTTTTTGTCTCTCATCTTTACAGGCTGTATATTTGCAAAGTGAAATCCCTCTTTAATATACTTTTTGCTTTTCAGAGAACCTGTTGGATTTCCCTTGTGCAAGGGTTTAATAATAACAATTAGAGTGATGGTTAGGATTACAAAAATGCCTTTTCTTCCCTCAAAGCATCTCTTCCCAAAGGCAGATAGCAGGAAATAATCATTGCACCTAATGGCAGAGAACAGGTAAACCTTCAAACCTTGTGACTATTGTACTCCCTCATATCATCCCCTAGTAATATTTAATTCTTTCAAAAATCTTTTGACTGGCTCTTTTTTCTCCTCTGAGCTTCATTTTCCTAACTCTTTTCATGCTTTTTGATACAGTTAAGAAGCTTAAACAGGCTTAGGAGCAAAATTTCTTTCTTTCTTTTTTTTTTTAAACACGGGAAGTCTTTAGGGTGTCTCTTAAGAACAAGCTATTTTCTGAAA